>NC_140086.1:40797037-43197037 GCF_964237585.1 Gallinula chloropus
TCTACATAGTTGGCAGCACTATTCATTTCATTTAAATTAAATATCTATAGGCAAATTCCCATCTTTTAAGGAACTGTTGCTAATACCATATTCTGTCGAGTATATGCATGGTGACTGATGCAACCACTGAGCACACGAATTAGACTTTCCTTATATATTGCCTTCCCTGCTGTCATATAGTAAAGGTTTTGCTCTTTCCAGAGGGATTTATATTGGATGATTGAATGCTTGCTGCCTCTTGTGGTCAGTCTGTTTAAGGTATCTCCTTTGGTTTCCCTTCTCTGATCACTTTTTAAAGTTCTATTAAAATTATTTTGAAAGGGAAGTAAGTTTTTCTGGCCAACATGCAGTCATCACTGCAGAGTATGTAAGTAAAGGGGCTTTATTTCCTTCTTTCTTATTCCTTTTACCTTGGTTATTATGCAGCAGGTTCTGCAAGTATTACCCTTATTTTTCTGAAAACAATGAGTATCTGGGTTCCTCAAAAGCAAATACTATAGTTTTTAACATGCATGCTATTAGGGCAGCAGGATCCTTAGCCCTAATTTGAGTTATGGGTTGCTAAAGAACTGACCTTTGACATACACCTCCCCACACACTGTTTTGTCCCTCTTCCATAGCTTATTGCTGGATTTGGCCAGGATAAGTGGTATAAATGATAAATTGAAGGAGACCAGTGAGGTCACCATTCAGAAACAAAAGCTTAGTCTTGGGTTGGACAGTAAATCAAGGTTAAGTGTTCATAACATTTTATTCTGGCGGCTTTTCTCATAAAATTATAGGCTAAGGTGGCACAGATAATGAGGTCTCTTGATCTCAGAGTGGGCATCTAAAAGATCATCTGCTTTTTGAAGTTTCCATCATTTGAGGCAGAGATATCACAAATATTTAACCAGAAACGTGGAATATTTTCCTTTAGATTTGGGAAGACCTTGATTCAAACAGCTTTTTCACAGTTTTGTGTCTGTAAATAGGCCAAATGTAAGGGTGCTCAGTCCTGAGGTTCCCATTGTGTAGCTCCCATCTGAAATATCCGGAAATCTGCTTATAATAAATACAGGTGTAATGAAAATCCTCTTTATACTACAGTGAAATTAAAGCCTATGACTGTTCAGTGCTGTTTAGTGAGTTCAGTGGTGTTACTTTGCAGAGTGCTTTCTCTCTGGAATGTAATAAAGGTCCAGGAAGTTCCCCTGAACTGAAGAGCTGATAAACACCTCATCCACTCCCACAGTCATGAGATGAAAGCGAAACCACTGGCAAAGTTCCTAGCAGCTTTGTGGTAAAGTAAATAAAGCATTTACTGCTACTCTTTTTGATTCAGAGCTTGCTAGTATTTCTGTGACCAGTAAAATGAAAAGAAACCATTCTGTGCCTTTCTGAATAGAGAAAGTCTTGCTGATCATAAAGCCGACTATGAAGGACAATCCCTTGGAGAGGGAGAATACCCTAACATTTCTTCCTACCCCCAAGAAAAACCTAACAGAGCTGAAGCTCTAGGCCACCATCTACTATTAATACTTATGAGCTGCACTTATGAATTGTAATTGGATACAGGAGATATAGCCTTTCCTACTGCTTTTAATGGTTGATAACTGCTTTCATTAGAAATTCCAAATAGATGGCTTGGGTTGGAAGAAGAGATGCACTAAGAGTTAAGACAGGATGACAACTGTCCCAGGAGTGGGAGTTCTTGCTGCAGGGAAAACCATGTGTTTGGCTTTTTGCTAGAGTTCCCTTAAATGTCTTTTTGTGGATGAAGGTAACAATACGATGTTCCAGGAGACACCATTGTCAGCACTGGATGAGTTGCATCAAGAGGACTCCAGGTGGTTCCTCAAGAAGACACTCCTGATGGCAAGGGGAGAGGTGGCAGGGAAGTAGGGGTGGGTGTTTGAAGCCTGTAGCTGCTGTTGGCTGGAAAAGCATGTGTCCTGGTCCTCGATCCTTCCTGTTGCATGCAGTTGCAACAGCCTTGTTTCTGGGATATATTGGGTTTGATGCAAATGTATGTTGGACTTTTTGCTTCTGATGTGCCAAGTCATTGGAAGCACCTGAACTGTGCTCCTGGACAAGACCAACTAGAGTACTATCACATCACTGTTGAAGTAACTTCCCTGAGGAAGTTATGTGTGTATGTGTTATACACATAGTAAGTATGAAAGAATTGAGTTTTCTTGAGATTGGAAGAAAGTAGGATTGGATATGGAAAGAAATTGGGATTTCCGGAAAATGGAATTTCTGCCTAAATGGCAGAAAATGTTAGGTGCTATGCAGATGTTTTCAAATGCCATTGGCTTGGACTCTGCCTTTTTTGAAGTAGTAAAATAGTTTATGTCTTAAAAAAAACCCCAAAACCAACATCAAAGCATTCCAGGAAGTACTCATGTTTGAATTATATGTTGGTTTAGGGTGTTATTATTGTCTTTGCTACATGACTCCTACTGCTTATTATAAGATGCTTATTTTAGTGTAGTGAACAGTGATGTTGAAGATGATGTAGGATCAAATACACTCTTAGCTGATTCACAAGTAATAACTATGGTGTGATTATTATTTTTAAATAATCAGAGAGCAGCCATCTATTTAAAATGCTTAACCTATATAATATATGTAACATTATTATATAGTTGCACGTGATGCAACTTGGGTTGTGGAGTTTTAAGCCATTAGTGTTTTACTTCCTTTTCAGTAAGTGAAGCTAATGTCCTAATGGCACTTCAATTGCTTCTACCAGTTTTAAATGTTACTAATTAAAGACACAATTGAAACACAGCAAAGCAAAGCGTAACTAAAGCAGAACCTGCACTATCCACATTTGGCATGTAAA
Source organism: Gallinula chloropus (assembly GCF_964237585.1). Lineage (NCBI taxonomy): Eukaryota > Metazoa > Chordata > Aves > Gruiformes > Rallidae > Gallinula > Gallinula chloropus. The sequence goes on from NC_140086.1 coordinate 40,799,868, forward strand.
AAGGGTGTACAAATAAGCAGATTTGCTGAATGCTGCTGATATTAATGGTGTAGGCATACTCAGCCTGTCAATATTTGGTTTAGGAATATTTGCTTTTAGTAGGAAATGTAATTTGAAGTCTCTTCTTGTTAAAGAAGTGGTGAAAGAATACTGTCGACTCTGTCCTATTCTTGCTTAAGAAAAGTAGGAGAGCAGATCTCTCTTCCTCCTCTAGAAGGTGTTGAGACATCTTGGTGCAGCAAAGATGCAGCACAAGGTATTTTCACTGTAGGATAGTGAGAGAGAAAACAGATGTTAGCACTTTTTTGTACCTGCAAAATCATGGGAGAGAAAACTCTCTTCAGGCTGTCAGTCTTTTTGGAGGAGTAAAAAAGACAGCATGGAACACAAAATGTCCTCTTTTCACAGCTTATGAATCCCGCCTGGTAGCTGTAGGTTACACGGATCTAAATTCACCAGGATTACAGTAACCAAATAATAATAATAATACTTTTGTGGGATTGTGCTAGTCCAGAAGAGCAGTAGGGTGTTGATACTTCCTTCATTTTCATTCCCTGCTGCTTCACTGTTGTGGTGATAGACACCTTAAGCTCACTTTAGACACCTTTCTTTTCATCATAAATTTAAGATAATAGTAATTAGCAAATAGTTAGGTTATACAATGTCCATAATATTATTTATTTGCACAGTTGCATTGTGGTTGAGTAAATGTGACTTGTTCTCTTTGACATGTACAAGTTGTCTCCCCATTTAGTATGGGTCTATTTTTACTGTATTTCCTCCCCTGGACATGTCTCCACTGACGGCTGCATTGTGGGATCTAAAAGCAGGAGCAAATATGATTTACAAATGGCAGTAGACACACATCAGTTTCCCAAAATGAAGACAGGGGCAAGGGGACAGCAAATTCCTATGCTGGAAAGGATGGTGGTATCACTGCCAAACCTTTTTGTCTCCCTCTTCTGTTGTTTTCACTCTTTGGGATTTTACTCTGGCCTTTGCAATCTAGCCTTTCTGTTCTATTTCATACTAAGATACTTGATGACAGAGGTGTAAACCTATTTGGGAAACAAGCAAAGACACCAAAACCGTGGCAATGTGCACTGGAATAGGGTCCTTCTGTGTTCAGCAGCACATTGAAAATATGTAATGCTGTTGTTGGTCTGATTTAAGTAAGTTTTTATATCCATGCTCAGAAAAGAGTAACCTCAGGCATCAGGAGGACAGTATTACTATGATGACTAATGAAAAACCCCTTTGTTTATAATTAGGCATTGATTCTTCTCTTGTCCTTCTGCATGAATTCATTCACCACATTGTCCTCCATTTGCAAACTCGTGTCAGAGAAAATATTTTCTTATAATAGCTGGTCTTTGAAATTGTGCCCTCATTTTTGTCTTTCCTGAAGATACTTTGCAGGAGCAGAATGTATTTAAATCCTTGCATTTCCAGATTTAACAAAAGCAGTGCTCAGGGAAGGGTTGTGTTGCTGCAGTGGGGCAGGAAGGGTGGAAGCAGACTCTGTGCTATAAACCTCGTGACTGTGGGCGTGGGATGTGCAAAGACTGATCACTTGTGAAGGAGATGAGAACTGTGGCTGTTCTCAGAAAAGCAGAGCAGGCTTTCAGGCTGAACCACGCTAACTGATCCCTGTAAGTCTTGATACGTATCACGAATCTAACCCAGCTCACCTTTTTCCTTTAAGAACTCTAAGCATACCCACCCCTGTCCCCCAAATGAGCCTACCTGCTGTATGAAGAATGTAGATAAATAATAGCAATTATCCACCTTGGCGTATTACTCTGACTTTGCCTGTGGCTTTTCTTTCCTTGGATCAGATTGAGTTGGATGACTTAATGGCAGTGGACAACAAAAGTCTAAACAGTTGCTTTGTGCAGTAACTCGTTTAGATGAATGCCAAAATGTATGTATCGTTGAGTTTGTAGATTAAGAAAGTAAAAATCAGTGTTTCTGAGACACCATAAATGTATTCTTATAAACACAAAGTATATTCATACGAGGTATATACTATTTCTGTATTTGTTTTTCTTTGTAGCAGAACAAATGCATGGGTCTCCTGTAAGCCTAAAAGCGGTGTCTTTCTTCTTCACTATATAATTCTTGATCTGAGTAGCAGGGAGCCTTATGAGCCATTTTGAGCCAATGTTAATTTTATAAATTGCATTCCCTTTTCCACAATTCCCATGAAAAAGGTATTCAGCTAGATGAACACTATTGGAAAATTTTAATAGGACCCTTGAATTCTGTTTGAATTCAGCTTCTTTAAAAAAACCTTTTTCTAATGGAAGCTGTGAAAGTATCAGAGATCCTTATGCCTTAGAGGCAATTTTTCTTCCATACATAATGGTGAAACTCCACTGTTATAATATATGGGTCTTTAAAATAGTCTCTTTGTTAAATTGAAGCTACTGGCTAGAAGTATGTCAGTTAGTCTCTTTTTGTTTATTTTGTGTGAGTTTTATTGTTATTCTTGACCAGTATTCATATGGTTTTCATAGCACTTTGTTGTTTTTATTTTCCAGTCTTTTCCTGGCCCAAGTCTTGAAAGTGAAGATTTCAATATACCTCCTATAACTCCTCCGTCATTGCCTGACCACTCCCTGGTGCACTTGAATGAGATAGAGTCTGGGTACCACTCCCTGTGTCATCCCATGAACCACAATGGCCTCCTTCCATTCCACCCACAAAACATGGATCTACCTGAAATTACAGTTTCCAACATGCTTGGCCAAGATGGGACACTGCTTTCCAATTCTCTCTCTGTGGTAAGCTTTTTTAGTTTTTTTCTTTCTGTTCTGCTTTAAGTTGCAAAATCATGGAAATGCTGATCTTTTTGAAATCCTCCAAGGGGCCAACTCCTGCACCACTCAAGTCACAGAGCAAGCTGGCCTGACGCTGGGTTTTACATCACACTCCTATGTCAAATCCTCCCCCCACCAGAGGTGGTAGGTGGGGTGCTTACTGCTGAGCTGCTCAAAGTCAGGATATTACCCACCACCTTGCATAGAATTACTCCTGCTTTACAAGGATGTAAACAATGACAAAAGGAGGCTTAAGGCTTTGACTTCCACTGGAGAAAGATTTGGATCCAGATGGCCGTTGTTCTGTGTTTGTCTGATGAGGCTCTTTCCATTCTCATTTACATGTGCTGAGAGATGTACAAAAATTTAATATCTCCTTTCTTGTTTACCGCACGTTTGGAAAACAGCAAATGTTGTTTCTGATTCTAGGCCAAATCTTCTAGCCTTTTTACAGTTCCCAGTCTTTAGCCAGCCAGAATCCAATTGAAATGACTGGACGATTTGCTTATAAAGTCTGTCAGATAGTCATTATGGTCGTAATCTTGGGAAGCCTGATATTATAAATCACTTCTTTGAATGTTAAATTGCTTGCAACAACTGCAGAGCTACTTGACATGTTACATTTTCAAGTGGGCTCTACAAATAATTAGTATACTTCTTGCATAGCAGCTCCAGACAAGATTATTTAAAGTTGATGTACAATTCTAAGCCAAAGAGTTAAAAATCCTATAGAAGAGATGGGTCCTGGCATCATGTGGGGCTCGCTGGACTGCAGGCACTCCGCTAGATGAGCTGCCCAGGAACAGCAGATCCAGACAGCCAAAGTTATGGATCTGCCATTGCTAGAGATCCAAGGGTCTGAGCTTCTCACAGAAGGATATGAGGCCTAGAGCCCTGTGTCCCTGGTCTTAGGGACTGAGGCTGTCTAGGCTTCCAGCTTGCTAGGTCCCCATCACATTAGGTAAAAAGAAATAATAATAATATATCAGGCCTTGGAGCCTGGGAGCTGAGGTAGCATATGGAGGTTTGGGGGCTGAAGGATCGAGGCTCAGCTCCCTATCAGCCCGTCAGACTAACAGCCCCAGAGCCAGGGGCTAGGGGGCCATGGTGGCCAGAATACAGTTAGTTTACACCAAAAAACTGCCTTGTCACAGCACTTCATTGGAACTTAACTAAAAAAAAAGCTGTCTTGATTTTGAGGATCTCTGCATTCCCTCTGTGGATGTCCAACAACCTGTATTGCAGAAGGGCTAGTCTTGGCAGCTTTTGTGCTGCTTAGTTTTTATTGATTTACTACCATGTTGCACACTTTGTGTTTGAGGTCAGAATCTGACTCCAGGTTTTCATTCAGTAGTAGGAGAAGTGGGGGGAGAGGCAGATTTTCATAGAGAAATATAAATATACTTCATGCAAATGTTTTGAATGTTGCTTGTGTTTCTACAAAGCTGATGTCATGCAGTGAAGAGCATGAGCTAAATCTTGTGTAGGGTTCTAACAATCAAAACTATGAAAAGACTTGAAAAAGTAAGAGAAAGGCAGGCTTGGCACTCCAGTCAAGACAAGCAGTATTTCACTGAATTGACCTCTTTTGAGCCATGGCTATGGATCAAAACTATGCATTCTTTTAAGGTCTGATGTTCCACATTAACCTCTTGCAACAAGCTCTGAACAAAGGGCCTTGAGAGTTGGTAGATCATCGCAGTGAATTATTGCATCGAGGGCAAATAGAAGGCTGAATAAGATAACTAGGCAATTTTGCTATTGGGACTTAATGAAGATCAGAAAAAATGAAAATCAGACTTCAAGAAAATATGCACTAAATTTTAGCGGTCATTTCTGAGGATATATTCAATAAAGAAAGCATGATCTTTGAAGCATCATGGACTAAGTCAACTGTAATCCCTAACTTGCATGCCCTTTACACATAAAAGAGCCTCTTAACTAGAAATAGTTTTAACTCAAGCTGGCTTGCCTGTCAAGGGCATTAAGCTACATCTCACATTAGTACAACTGGTAGGATGTTAACACCATGATCTTTTGGGGTTCAAACACTCTTTGGCAGTATAGTCCCTCTGATTTGAACTTGATAAATTGAGAGGAATTAACTTGAGGGAGATAAGTTAATTCAGTGAATTTAGTGACTTTTTCAGTGAATAGAATGGCTCCATTGTCCTTTTGGTTTTCCACTGATGAAGAAAGATAGAGGATTTTGTCGAGTTAGCATTCTTTATTTTGCTTTGAAGCTGTTCTTTATAATCCAGAACCTTTCACATTTTTTCTTCAGTATGACTCTTTTCTCTCCCTATTACTCATCTCTTAAGTTTCTGTTTTACTATCTCACCAAGCTCTAATCCATTTAACAAGTACTTGTCTAAATTATTTTTATATTGCCTCACATAGGAAATAATGTATAAGTTTCTCCAAACTATCTAAATTCTTGGTGCCATATAACTTCTGGTATATCAACTACCACTTAGTGTATTTGGAAACCATGTATCTCACTTCATTTTTCAGGGCACTGGTGAGTATTTTTAGAAAAATTATTCTTAGAAATGAATCTGTTGGCTGTTCTCTATCCTTAATTAATTTCACATCCTCAGCAAATTTTTCTTATATTGGGACAGATTCAGCTGCAGCCCAATGGGCCTCTGATTGCATTTGGTCTATTTTATTTGGGTTTTATTTAGTTTCAGTGTCCTTCCTTTCAGCCAGTTTTTAACCCATGTTGGTATTTTAACAGTAATACCTTCCTTTTTGTCTGTGTCAGAACTAGTGAGTGGTTTTCAGTAGGTGTTTTTATAGGCAAAGCATTAATTAGTGCTTTCCAAATGAGAAGAAAAGAAACCCTGTGATCTCAGAAACAAAGCAGGAAAATAGTTTGTACACTGAAGCATTTTTATTTCATCTCATCTACCAGGTGTTTTCCGATTATGATTTCTGAGATTCTGGATGGATTGAAAATTGTGGATGTATCCCTCCCCAAAACCCATCAAAACCGCCCCCTGTTAGAAGTCCTGGTTTCACACTGTGCAGCAGTCCCTCAGAGCTGCAGATGAAATCCCTTTGAGTAAGGATTGCGGGCTTTGCCCCAAGCTCTGTAAGAATTCTCCTCTGTGGAAGTGCTTAAACACACACAATAAGAGCCCACTACTGGCTCAGAGAATTCCTATTAGGGCTCAGCTTCTCATGGATTTTTTACACTGTGGGAATTCTTTCTGAAAAAAATTTACAATGCTGGGAGATAAAAATTTCCCATTGCCATTTACCGTGTCTCACGATTCCATTTGGAATTAGCTGCCTTTGAAGTGTTTTTTATCAATTGGACTTCATATCTTCCTATCCTTCCCCACTACCTAAAAAAAAAGCAACAAAACCGCTAAATTTTTCTCTTTTTCATTATTCTGCTGCCAGTTCAAATATTGGCTTCTATGTTTGTGTGTTTCTGTTTCCTGTTAGGTGACATACAGACACATACACACATGCACAATAATTTATACCGTGCTGCCACACACAGATTTTTTAAGACACTCATTATATCGGGATTTTGGGGGTTCAGAAGTCTACAGAATTTGTGCAAGATGTGACACACAATGGTGTGGACACACAATCCAGCCCCAGCATGGTGGGCCATAGGTGGTAGTTCTCTGAAGTCCTTTCCAGTGGACATGACTTCTATTCCTGCTTCTTAAGTGGATTCAGTTAGGTATATATAGAGCTGTTTAATGAAGATGTTCTCATGGCTGTTTCTGTATCATGGAAAAGGGATCCCTTCCTGATGTACTACAGCTGAGGTAGCCCTGTGTATATTTGGTTCAGTTCCAGTTGGGATTTGACCTGCCAGCACTTCTCAGTTTGCATGCATTTTCCTGAAATCTTCTGAAGACTGCAAGAGATACCCCTCTAACATTTACAAATAAATGCATGTATATACTCATCCCTATGAGAATGTGCATTTATCTGTAAAAATGCTTTTGGATGTGTTCTATAAAATGAGTCTTACTGTGTGTTTTTTATCCACAAAATTATAGATATTTCAGCTTCTTTAGTATTTCCTATAGATGTTTGCTGTTTCCCCCCAAGAAAACAGGGTTAAAAAAATCACAGTGCTGGTTTTACATGGAGGGAAAAAAAAAAGCCCAAACAAAAACACAACCCTATTTTTGGAATGCTTTCATTTATAATCTTGTGCTGATCTTTTTGAAAACGTGGCTCATGATGGTAGAGTATAGAAAATTTACAAGAAAGAAATAAAAGAGATTTCAGATTCATGGAATGCTTCAAATTTCTGGGTTTGAAGTTTAAAGTGGAAAACATGTTAAAAGGCAATAAAATCAGGCGATTTATTTCCCAAATGCTCTACTTGTGCTGGCAACAAAAGCCAGCATAATGTATATACTTAGGTTTATTGTCATTTTTAGTATACAGCTAAGGCACACTTTGAATTCAAAGGCTACTGTACAACTGTTTTGACAACCACCACATCAGTAGGTAATGTGCAGGACATATGAAACTGAAGCAAAAATGTTTCTTTAGGTCTATAGGGAGTGCAGTACATCAATGAATTCAGATATATTAAAGCAGCATGAATTTCTAATATGTTGCTCTTATGGAAAAGACCACTGGCATATTGAATAATGCTGCTTTCAAAGCAGAGCAGAAGATGTGATTACAGACAATTTCATTGCTGTTTCTAAAATAAATATTTTCAAAATCTTGAGGTATTTTATTTCATGTAATGCATAAAATATGTAACAGTGGACTAGAGCTAAAGATCTTCTAGGACACCGAAGAGTAGATGATGTCAGCTATAATTATTCAGATGTGGAATAATAAAAGCATTAGTTTAAAATAAAATGCATGTCACAAAGGCCCATGTCCTTATATAAAAAAAGCAATAAAAAGCTTTTTTTTTTTTCACACTTTGACAGAAGAATAAAGGCAATGAATAATTATTTAACATTATGCCCCAATTCATCAAAGCCTGAACAATTACATTATACTTTTTCATGAATTATATTTTTTAGATATGCAGCCCATGAGAGTGTAATATCTTAAACAAAATGTGGCACTGCACAAGGGGGAAGAAAGCAGACAGCTACTTTTTTTTTTTTTTTTCCTTTTTTCATCTCAGATAGAATTAAGCTAGTATTTCTTAATCACAGTACAGTGCCTAATAAATCCAATACAGGAGATTGTTGTTGTTGTAGCTGGGATGTATTTAAGCGATTTGGTTTTACCATTTTCATACATATTAAATTCAGTCTTCATGACTCATCTTGAGGCTGACATATACAGTTGATTTTTTTTGGCACCTTTAAGCATTGTGCAAACTCCTGAGTCAAACAGAAATCTTTTCTTTCTGATGAACAAGATGCATAACTTTCATAACAAAACAAAATATTTGCCCCTTCTAACCTAAGTGTTGAGATTTGAATCATGCTTGGATACTTTTTCTAGCTTGCATTGCATGCCAGAGGTAGAAGATACTTTTAGTCTCTGGTGAATACTTCACATTTGTGCCTCATTACCAGGCTCTGGTCTTCAGTTTACATCAAAATTTACTGTTATGCTACACAGACCTGCTGCTACCCCAAATTTTATTGCAGTGAGTTATTGCCATCAGAACCACCAAATCATAAAGCTAAGGTCATGGAACATCTTGTGTTAGTATTTATTTTTTTTTCTCTTATTAAACAACTTTGTATTCTTGTGGGATATCTTTCTTTTTCTTTTTTCTTTTTCCCTTTTTTCTTTAAACACCATATTTCACAAGCTGGCTTTTCTCACTGAAATAAGCCTTGTGTGGCAGAAGGTCACAATAGTTTGTGTATGTTTTGTCAAACAGCCTAACCATAGGGATACAGAGCCAAATCTTTAGCTGATGTCAATCGGCATAACATTATTGTCTTCAGTAGAATTATGGTGATTTATTCCATTAAGGGCTCTGGGGCATCATGTTTATCTTTCCTTGCTTCTCACGTCTGCTCCACTCTTTTGTCATCGGAAAGACAGCAGAAAGGATACACAGAGGATATGATTAAGATGTAACTTGATCAAAGTTTTGTAAATACCTGCATATTGCTTATCTGCTAGTAGGAGGCTCTTCACCATAAAAAAGCATTAAAACATCCAGTCTCCAGACATTACAGCCTTATAAGATCATACTGGAAACAAAGCATGCCATTTAACTGTGATAGAGATTTACCATACAAAAAATGTACTGTGGGAAGTGGTTGGTTCTCTGTACTTGAGGATTGAAATCGAGATGGGGCATCTCTCAAAAAGATGTGCTCCTTCTGGGACTGGTCTCATGAACTCCCAATTACAGTGGGGGGACCACAACCTTCCCATGGGTCACACTGTCCCTACGGGGCTCTTGGCAGTATCAGTCCTCATGTACATGGTAAGAGGAATGTGGCTGGTAGCACCTGTTTTTTTCCTCCAAGAGAAGATCAGCAGAGTGGAAGGAAGCATCCTGTGCGAGCAGGCTATTGATGGACCCAACTTCTGGAGGTCAGCTAGGACTGAAATTGCTATGAAAATATTTGTGGCTAGTTTTTTTAATGAATTCAACATTTTCCTGGTCTTAAACTATCCAATAAAGCTATGCTTTCTGTCTGTAAGTACGAAGAACTTACCTTAAAGATAGAGCAAGTAAATATTTGCTCATTACTGTAGGAAAATATTTGTACACAAATGACAGAACTCTTAAATTTTTTAAATTGCCAGTGAAGTGTTGATTTACTGTCATTTGGGAAATATGGCATTCTGTTTATTTGAGTGTGGTTGTTGAGACTCCATGTGGCTCAAATATTTCACAAGTTTGGTAGGAAAACAACTTCAGTATAATTTCAAGGAGGAATAACAAGGTGGCATATTTTATTTTTGAAAACAGCCTTCTGTAGAAAATGTTTTGGTGAACTTTTTTCACAACAGTTGCCCATTGTCTGATGGGGATTTATTTGCTACATAAAAAAAAAGTAAGAAAGGAAAATGTGTAGAGGTATTAATTATAGTTTCTTAGACTTTAAGTAGATAGGGACAGTCCAAGACATGATGAATGTGGCACGGAGAGGAAGCCTGAAGTTGCGGGTGGTAGATTATACAACACCTCACATGTGATGTACTCACAGGAGTGATTAATGCATAAGCAGCAACATTGCTGCAAGTGTCAAACAAAACAGATAATAGAGTATGCAAATAGAGAAAACATAACTCTCAGAAAATGTCAGAAATTCAGGGTTTTCAGCAGCAGAGATTGTTGACTTTAATCTGCTGCTTTTAACATCGCGTGTAGTTGTCGAGAACAGCAAGATAATGAAATGTTTCTGAAGACTCAGTCTTTGGCAAAAAAGAAGATCTTAGTGATCTTACAGCCTGTAGATGGAATAGAAGTGAAATGTCTGTCTCAAAAACTGTGAAGATAGTTTTGTGAAGACAAAAAAGGAAGAAGCCCACAGTGCAGATAAAAGTGAGAGTTTTGGGCATCAGGTGGAGTGGCCTCTCTTTCCACCTGTTTCATGATTTAAATGCATGTATTTGCAGTCCTTGAAACGGAAAGCAGCTGAGAAGGCTGCACACCCTTCACATATTTGTACTGCGTTCATCACCTCATCCCATCTTGTTCAGGGAGTAAAAAGATTGGTTGTGTGGATGAAACCAGTCTGACTATGGCATCCAGTGTTTTAACTCAAGCTGCCATTTGCATGCTAGAAGTTCAGATGTGCTGCAAGACTTCACTGAAGCCTGGGACACCAGCAACCCAGAGCTTCATGACAGTGTCACGTGCTAAATGGAGTGTGTGTTCTCATCTAGTCTTGCCTGCATGGAGTCCTAAATATTTAGCAAAAATTTTAAATCACTTCAGGAACAAAAGCATTCTTGACTATCTTTTTGTTTTCTGAGTTGAAGGAATTTAAAAGGTCCAATTAAAAGTCTCATGGGTTTTTCTATCAGCATTAATGATTTTACAGAACTTTAAGTATCGTTTCAGTTTTCTGTCAACTTTTTGCTGAAGGAAGTATATTAGTGAGGGAAGAAAAGGATCTACTTGGCAGTGTTTTGAGATGTGGAGAAATAATCATTAGGTAAAAAAAGACCACCCTTATTTCTAAATGTTATCCTTTGCTCAGATTCTTTCTCAAGACAATTAAGAAATACTTGAAGTGTAAGAATGCCTACTCCATGCCTGGTCCTTTCAATAGCATGATGATTCCTTTTAGCTTGATGTCTGCCTCTCTTTACCCCCGCCCCGCCCCCCTTTGTTTATACACAGTCTGTACAGGCATGCAGTGTAAATGCCCTTTCTCATGCTGGGATTCCCTGGGGACAGTGTGTAAACCCTTCACCTCACTGCTGGTGTGGTGCAACTTAGGCCCCCTGTAGCTTCACTCGTACCCCTTTGAACTGCATTTATGGTGTGCTGTACTTGCTGCTGCCTCTATATTTGAGTAATAAACACGAAAATGAATGTTCTTAATTCATTGACTGTGCATATCATGGGTACAGTTGCAAAAAAGGGCTTCTACTGTAGTGGCAGCAAGAAGTGTTATGGAGTGAGGGACACCTCTAAGGTGTACCTCATCCATAGCTTTCAGTTACAAAACCCACAAAAATGAACCCTTTCCACCCAACGTCAGGTGAACAAAGACATTAGAGTTCATCTTAGATATTATCAGTGTGTACCCAGCATTCCTATTTCAAGCAGTCTGAGGGGAAGGAAAAGAAACAAAGGAGAGAGACAGATGTTGCAGGTAGCGGTGTGGCACTCAGTGTACCCTACCTGGAGGTGATGTGGATTGCAGTGCTCGGAGTATGTATATACATGGATGCGCACACATACATATATGAATATATGTATATAAATATATATGTATGACTGTAGCATGCAGTTAATCACTGAAGCCCTCTGATGGAAAGAGAATGTAAAAGACAGGATGTAGCATCCACAGCATCTTCCTTCTCTCCAAAATGGGGGGCCACATTGTATGTTAAAGAGGGGCTGAAGCTCGAGCCGAATGATCGAAGTAGGTGCAACAGATTTAATCAACATACTGTACTTAGTTTCATCACAGAAAAATTTTACCAAATCCCTGGGTTATGAGTGAGGGTGCAGTGCCTGACAGTAGCTTTATGTAATAGGTACCTTTGCTATCTGACTTCATAAAGGACTGGTTGCTATGGTGGGATATGATATACCAAAAGGATGACTCCATATCCCATCTCTGAAATTGCGCTTCCTGACAGTGGTCTTATTGGGCTACAGGTGCCTTCCCTTCATCCTTACAGAAGTTAGATTAACTGCAAAAATGGTTGAAATCAGATGTTCTGGTCCTTTAGCAAAAAAAGCCCCACGCTTGGAGGATTTACAGGATCAGACCCTTGATGAGAATGCAACACTTTTTCTTATTCAGAAATGGGACTTCCTTCTGATGCCTGTGATTTCATTGAATCACTTCTAATACATTTTAAGATTCCCTTCATTCACACATAAAGAATTTCAGAGATTAACTCAGTAACTAAGCTTCAGTTTCCTACACATGCCCTAATACTCAAGTGTGGGATAGCAGTTTAATGAATTTTATTACAGTCCCCTTTCTTATGAAGTAGCATAAAAAGTGTTTAGTGCAATAGGCTTAGGGCTGATCTGGATATTAAGTACAGCTTAAGTTGCCTGACAGAAAGTATACAGTGTTAAATAACCCCTGGCAAAACTTTTAAAAGTTTGGGGTTTTTTTTTCTACAAAAAATAAGCCACAGCATTTGAAAAATAATGCTAGTAGCACTGTTCTTTTGCAGCACTTTCATTGTGTCTTGAAGTGCTTTGTAGTCACTAATTAGATAAGAACTTAATGTACTAATAATGGTACAAATAGGTATTTGCAATATCATTCCTTCATATCTGTCAAGTACAATATTGGAGAATAGACAGACATTTACTTTATTAAAAACCCAATGAAATGTAATTCACAATATACAAATACAGATGAGTCCCAATTTAAAAAAGGCTGAAAGAGACAGATCTTAAGGGAGAAGAAGAAGGTGTCGCTACATTGTGGGACCCATAATAACGAAAGTATTACCAAGAGCTGATTTCCTGTCTGATGATCAGTAACACAAAGGTGGGCAGCAGTGTACTGAGAGACAACTTTCAATATTAGAACTAGCAGAAGTCCTCAAATGTAATAAAGGCTGCCATGTGTTACGCATCCAATATAAAGCAATTATGGTGACTGCATATAATGATAGCTGAGACCTTTAAGATATCGTGCATCCTGGAAGTGATACAACAGCCTTATTTCACAGCCCTGGGGGTGATGTGAGGGTTGTTTCACCTGCCTTTGAAATGCAGCCAGCTCTATGGAGAAGTGAAGTACCTGTTGATCCACAGAGTTTGATGCTCCAGTCCCAGGCTTTACAGGCTGGTTGCTGGTGTTTCTTCTCCTTTGACAATGGCTGTCATGAATGCAGGGAGGAGAAAACACATGAAAGCAAAGTTCTCTGCCTGGGTCCCAGACTGTGGAATTTTAATTGTGGCAGGCGCTGTTGCACTAACCTTGTTATTTGTTACCTCTGCCTCTGAGCTGCTCTTCAGGACTCTGCTACTGGCTGAAAATCTCAGGAATATTCTGGCCTAACATCGATCCTATCCAGCTCTAGTAGGGACTTTGCAGGTAGGGACAGAGATCGCTCCATAGCAGCTGCTTTTATTTGTTCATGAGTTGTGACCATTTATATTATATCTGATTAAGGTGTGGCAACAAAAGTGTTTGTCAATAATCCACACTCCACTGCCATAATTCTGAAATAGTTTTCTTCGTAGCATCTGGAAAACTAGTGCAAGCTGTAACAAGACTGAGGAGAAAAAGTACCACCTACTGTGCTGTTTTGTAACAATTTTTATTATTTTTATTATCATTAAAGACAGTGTAGCAAAGCTGTGCTACAGGAAAAAGCTCCATGAGTAACCTGACCTCTTGGATCCTGACTGACACAGTGCAGCTTTAAAGTTGTGTCACCTACCAAATTACAGAAATCGATCCTGAAGGAACCCTAAGGTCCCTCCCTTAGTCTAGTCCAAGGGAGACTTGGGAAGGTCATCTCCCTGAAAGCAGGATACTCTCTCTGTTTGTCATTTCTGACAGATGCTTTTCTGACTTCTTTTTTAGACAATTCCTCTAATGGCAACTGCACAGACTCCTCAGGCAAACTCTGAGTGCAGGTCCTCAACCTTAAAAATTCTCCTACTTAATTGTATACATAAAGCCCAACAGTCAGTGTAGGTTATTACAAACCATTTAATCTTTTTTATTTATTTTTATTTTAACAGTGTGCTTATATATGTACATTTATATTTATAAAATGTATATTTATCTAAGAATGAATGATAGTTAATAGATGTTGATGGAACAGCTAGGAAATAAATAATCAAGAGGATGTATATTAACTCAGACTGTTTTGGTTCACAGCTGACTTGACCATTTAAGAGACAGTAGAAAAATAATCAGCTTTTCCCAAATCTTATTAGCATGTAATCATGATCCAGATTGTATTATCCCATAACCTACACTGAGCAAAATAACTCTTCTTGAAGGTTCAGCTACAGTGTGTTATTTTATGAAATTGTTTATGTGCATATTTTCAATATTATATTTATTTATCATCATCCATTACTTAGAAGGTTCGGCTGAAGGAATAGATGTTTATGATACTTAAGGATTGTCACTGCAAGTAATGGGATAAAAATAAGCAACGGGTGAAGGCTGGAAAAAAACCCCAACCCTGTAATGTCATCCAAATAGTCTGCCAGGTAGTGTTAAAGCACTGGAACATATACGTAGGGGAAAATCCTGGCCTGGCTGGGAGATGGGCCGGATGATTTAATAGACCTTTCTTTGAGATGTAATTTCTGTAACTGGTTGATACATACACTAGTGTTCAGACATTTGGACTCATTTCTTGTTTGTCTGGCAAATTGTTTCTTGTGAAAGGTTATAAATTACAATAAATAGACTTTGTAGAAGATGAGCTACATGATATACTTGGAAAGAGTTTCTCAGCTGATATTCAAGACATTCATTCCAAAGCAGAAAAAAACCCCAACAGAGTCCTAATCCCGGGGCTTTGCAGTGCTAGGAGGGTGCACTGCCATAAATAATATTTACATTGAATGGAGTCTTCTGTATTCTAACAACAACTTTGGACAGAAAAGATAAAATAGAGAAACAAATGTTACGTACTTAGAAGTTTTTCCTCCTTAGTTTGCAACAAAGAATTCACTGATGAAAGAGAGGGGTGAGAGGGAGGGGAGGGGAGAGAGGGGAAAGCAAGCATTTATAAAAATGTTGAGTTGGTTATAATTAGATCCATTTTAGAACCAAAAGTTTTATGCAGAAACTGACAGAAGGATACACAATAATTATAGTTTGCTGACAAGCTGAATAGAGTTTCCTTTTTTTATCTTATGGTTTTAGGAAACCGAACTGTAAATAAATATGCAGTTTGACAGATTGTAATTGCGATCAGCAATGCGTCTTTTCATTTAATCAGATGGTGTTATTAAAATGGGGTTACAATTAAACATTTTATAATGTGACGTAGAGCTCTATTAAAATTCTCCAGCAAACAGTAATTTGCATTTGATGCTTCTGCAACCCATTTCTATTTGCAGAAACATTATTGCCTGTGACCTTCCAGTGGTTAGGTCTCAGTTTGCTGTTCTCTTCCTACTTTGACAAACGATTTTAAGTATCCTCTTTCTTTACTTCATAAGGAAGCTTAATATATTAATGCTGCATTCTTTTATGATATTTTTGACCCTTGTCAAAACTAAAGGATATTGGCCAAAGCAGGTTTGCACCAGAGGAAATGTGGAATTATCTGAGTTTTCTTAACTTTACAAATGGTAGATTTGATCAACATTAAACGTGCAGCTGGTTCCCGATTATACGTTTCAAGAGAAAGCTGAAAGAAAGGAATAGCGTTCATCATATTGCTGCATCTAAGACATTATTCCAATATAAGAAGACTCAAAGCCTTGGATTTTCTCCAGTCATTCTGTAGATGTGATTCCAAGAAATGTAAAAAATGTTTTTCAGGAAGACTTTGAAGTATGTCTACTGTGTTTCCACATCTTTTATTCCCCTGTGGAAATCCACTATTTGTTCCCATAGTTTTGATAACCAAAGCTGGAGAATATGAACAGTCAGAAGTGCTTCAGTATTTTGCTTTCTAAGACTTTTCCTTCCTCTAAGCAGCAGAAAAGAACATTAGGAGACAATTTTGGAGCTATTCTTCAGGTGCATGCAGATTCCACTAATGAAATTGTGCATAGCAAATGTTTTGAGCAAAGGGAATGAGTGAATTGCATCAGCAAATTACCTTTACAAGGGTGAAACAGTCTTTGAAAATCAGACAGCTAGGTTACTGCTCCTTAATCTCACCCTTTTACTTTGGAGGATGATTTTGAAGGTAACATCAGTGGTTTGAGGAAAGGCAACATTTTCCTTACTGGAAAATAAACAGACTGTGGTTATAAAACACACATTTTTTTTGTCACTAGTAGTACACAAAAGAAAGAATAAGTAAGGAAGGAAAAGAATAGAGGGGGGAAGGAGAAGTCAAGTATGCTTTCTAAGAGGGGGAAAGAAAAGTCAAGTATGCTTCCTTTTGATGGAAAGTAGACTTGTATGAATACTTGAGAAGAAGAAAAAATGGAAAGAATTAATTTGGTTTGACATATTTATGCATTTATTTTAACTTTGCATTTGGAACCTCTTAACTCTTTCTTACTCTTCCTGTTGCTACCATGTGTTGGTTTCCCCTTACGGTGTTCAAAAAGTACAATCATTTTAGACTAGATTGATGTAGTCTCTATTTGCATTCTGCAACCCCATCAGTTTCTTCTCTTCATCTGTGTACATCTTTGCACCATCTTCCCCTTCTTTTTCCTACAGATCTCTTTCATGAGGAACAGATTTCAAAAGGCTTCCAGAGAAAAGGGTCTTACAGCTTCATGCACTGTGATGAAAGAACTGTATTGCCAAAACACTTGGACATGTAGCAGTCATATAAAAAAAAAAAAAAGCAGATTAGCAGAGATCATTTTAAAACAATCCTCAGCAGTTGGATAGAATAAGTAAAAGGCTTGACTTTGTCCTTCCTTTCCAACATCAAAACATGGGCTGTAAGAGCTCTCTGATGAGTTGTCCCTTCACAACCCAGAATTCCTGCCCATTCAGCTTCAAGATGAGTTTGAGATCAGTAGCCTCTGGAAGGAGGGTGCTGTAAGTGGTTGAGGAAGAGAACTGAAAATACTGCTTGTCACTTAGCATTTCCAAGGACAAGCCCAGACATGTTAAAAGAAAGTGAAGTTAAAAGGTACATTAAAAAAAACCCCAAACGACCAAGTTTCTCTCCAAGGCAAATTGGATCTTTCTAAAATAAACAAGAAAACTTGAATCTAATGTTCAAAAGAAGGAAAAACTCATTTACGTCTTATCTAACTATAGCTGCTTTTTTAAGAGGACATCACCTGGTATAGACAGGTGTGAAAGAGAAGATAATCAGGATCAGAAATGCAGGTTGAATCCATAGCATACATCCATCTTAGGGTTTTGTAGTGCTATCCATCATTTGAAGAGTCCAATCACTCTATCTCACCTTATACTGCTTTTACTCTTTATTTGCAAAATACAAACCTAATTGTGAAATCGTATTCATGCGAGTGCCCCCTTGGCTGGCATAAGGAAGTCTTTCTCAAGAGGAGAAAAGGCCCTAAACAACGAGGAGGGAAATGCACATAATATTCATCATTTGCATTCAGCTGAAACCTGAGGTTTGTTTTAATCATACAGAGGGAGAGATGCCTGATCTAGCATACATGTACCTGTCTTGAACATCATGAGTTTTTAAAAGATCTAAGTTGCACAGGATATATGGTTTCTTTATTGCATTTTTTGCATTTTCAATTGTGTACCATACACTCACACACCACTGTGCGTTACAATCAAGCCCATTTGATTACTTTCAATTTATGCCAGAGGATTTTGTCACTCTTGCTGAAAATTTCAAGACATTTTACTCCAGACTCATTCTTTTTTTTCCCCCTCAGATTTATTTACTACCTTTAGAAGTAGAAAACTCCAATTTCAATCATGTTAGAAATAGCTCATTTTAGACAAGTACGTGCTGCTCTGCTTACAAAACATATATGAGTGGAATATGCAATTACCACAACTCAGTTTCCTGCCACAGAAACATTTCAGCATTATAGCATTACAGAAATAGAATGACATGCATAATGAAAGATTTCAAGATTCACCCAAGGCATTTATTCTCTTCACCTTAATGTTCTCAGCAGTAGCAGAGTATCCATTAAAAGGTACGATGAATTATGGTTGCTTAGCAACCGCGAGGAGCTTGTAACAGCACCAAAGAATGAAATGGCTGGTTGATAAAATGAATTTTCTCTGAGCATTAGCCTGTTGAAACTGCCTTTTCTTGTGGAACATAAAGTGCATTTATTTGTCTCATGCATTTTTTATTAGAAAATTATTTGAGTTCCAGGGACTTGAATCGTTTTGCTACAGGAGATATTTGATTTTAATGTGTTGTACTAAAATAAGTAATAAAAGACATTTTCTTCAAAGTAAAGACGCCAAACAAACCTAGGTAGCTCCTTTTGAAGTCAGGAATAAAGTCTTATATAAGGTATGTCATTACTCATTTCTAATTAAGAGTGACATTAGCCTGGACCTAAATTTTACCTTTGAAATAAAGTTTGAGACAGTTAGCCAGTATACAGTGAATAGAAGGAGAGATTTGGAATTGACCTTTGTGGATTCATCATAAGTACAAAAAGCTTGCCTTCTCTTGTCCCACATGGTATAGTAGCCATGTCTGAGAGAAGGTCCAAAGTGGTTGCACATTCACACCTAACATTCACTGTCTGCCCATTTCTGTGCTAAAAATACATCCATCACAGGCTTCCATCCAACAGTGAGGAGATGTTTAATTTTTCACTGACGCTCTCCAGGCATTCAACAGCAGCCAGAGTTGGATGAGCATTTCTGGACAAGAAGGTTTTTTATTGTATGATGCCAAAACAGTGAAACCATTCTTGAAGTGGGGGGGAATACATCAGTTGTGATGAATCATTTATTAGCAATGATTTCTGAGAACTGGGGCTGTCTGGTCAGAATATGAGACAAAGAGAGATGAGAAGAGAGCAAGAAACCTGCCCACACCAGCAAGTCCAGGACATCCATCTCATCTGGATGTATAAGACCAAAGCTTAGGCTTCTATGCCTAATTTGTTTTATTTAGAACAAGAGCTTAACTTTTTGCTTTTGTAGCCTGTAAGAATGTACAGGTGATTAATTATTATTAGTCCACAGTCTTTTAGACTTTCTTGTGTGTCTTAAGACAGTGCCATAACTGTTCTTACACAATTTAATAAAGAGCTTTTAAAAGGTTTCAGACCTCACTGTACTGATGAAGACAGTGCCATGGACTCCCATGTGAACACCTGGGTGAGAAGCAACTGTAGCTCTGCTGCTGCATGGTGAATTGGTAGATGATGATCTACCGAGAGTGCTGCCCTGGGGTCTGTCTGAGTGTGGAGCCCTTGGTGCAACCTGGAGCTGCTGTTGCAGTTTCTGGCAAAGCAAACAAGGTTGTGGGTGTGCAGTTTGCATAGTGAGCCTGAGCGGCAGTGGAGAGGAATGGCTGGGGAGCCAAGGGGGATGGAGAAGTCCTTCTTGGCTTAGAATTGTTTCTCAAATTCTGGACTGGAACTGGAGCAAGAAAGCAAATCAAAAAATCGAGATGAGAGAAGATGGCTGATTTACTTGCTTCTTACCTAGCAGGAAGGAGTCAGAGTGAGACACGCTGGTAGCATTAAAAAAGTTGAAGGGTCTTGTAGTGAGCTGAGATGTCATGGAACTTTTAGACCTGTATTTCTGTGTCCACACTACTTCTGGCAATGCTGCTGAGAGTACCACTATTGACTGCTGTTGATAAAGGAGAGGGCTGTTAACATGAGAGCAGGCATTGGGAAGCCTAACAGAAAATAGATTTTTGTTAAGTTGACAATAGGGCAACTTTTTTTTTTACAGAGTGTTTTTTACTGTAAATTAAATGCCCCAGGAGATACATAACTAAAGGCAATAATAACCTTTTTGGACTAAAATATAATTCTGCTCAAGTGAAAATGAAAGAACACTTGTAGTAAGTGGTAAGATCTTGCCTCTTTAAAGTACGTGCTGATAATCAAACATTAAAAGTGAAACACTGCTCATCTTCTACAAAGGTGCAAATTAAAATTCCAGAGAGAGAGCTTGACTGATTTGTTTAACAAAGAGTTTAATACAGCAGAATCCCACTTGAACATAAAACTATTACACTCACAATAATCCTGTCTAGCTGTTGGGAGATCCAAATTAAAACTCTCACTGATATTTGCTTAAATCTCATAAATGGCATAGAATTAGAGCACATTGAAGTTGTGTATTTACTGTGATCTTACTGTCTAATAGGTTTTTAACAATTTTAAATTATGACTGAAAATATGTATTTTCCCCTCAGATGATTCAAGTAGTGTATATTTTATTTCTGTATTCTAATTTAATACACGCTTGTTTATTAACTTGCTAGTGTCAACATGACAAGTCTGTACTGAATGCAGACTAAATGTTCCATTTAAACAGATAAATTATTTTGTTATTAGTATTAAGGTGTTATGAGGAGATTATTCAGTTGAAGCAGCTGGATTAATAATACTACTTCTCAAGGAGATATTTTCATGCTCATTTACTATGTTGCATTGTTTCCATTCATACCTATAGAAGAACAGATGCTTGTTTCTTTTCCACTTGTGATTACAATGATTTAGTAGCAATATTACTTACTGCGTTCTGTTCTACTCTTCACTGTCCTCTGGAAGATTTATGGATGGGTTTTTTCTATGAAAATCTCAAAATTGTACAGACACCTGAAATTCATAGCAGTTTAGGAAAGGAATTGCAGCCCCACAGAACATCTCAAGTGTTTCACTGACAAGTCTTTCAGAATTAGAGTTCTTTCAACAAAGCTGCAGCGGCATATTTGAGTCTTTTAGGTTGGGTGGGCAAGTAGAGGCATTAAATTTCATCCATCAGTAAGATTCCCCATACTTTAGGTATGACACATCACAGATGTTGACTTAAAAAAGAGAATAAATCTAGGGTGATAAAGTTAGGTTAAAATTGTGATGAATTAGTAACCTTGGATAGCCAGTGATTTTGCCAGGTTTTGATAATACGTTAAAAATAAACATGGCATTCATGGTGCAATCTTTCTTTTGTGAGACTGACATAATAAAACAAGAATGTGCTCACACCCACCTAGGAAGTAATCATTATTCATGCTTTGTAGAAAAAGGTAGAGTTCCAGGTCTGCAGTTCTTGCTCACAGCTACATTATATAAGGAATTAAATTAATTTAATTTATGAAAATGTGCAGTTGTGCCAGCTGGAGAACATAGAGTCAATCTTGTCTGTTGTTGCACATCACCAAGAATTATTCAACGAGGAACTAACCACTGTTGCAAAGCCCCCCAGTTGCTACACAGAAATAAGCTAATTTAAAGCAGCAGAGAAGGCTTGTTTCATGAAATGCCCAGACATACATGGTACCAAAAAAAGGACTCAAAGTATACATTTGTGTGCAGACCTGGCAGGAATTACAGTGCTTTGGTTGTGGCCTGCTTCCAAAAGAACTCGTCATATCAGAGAAACACAGCTAATGCATTTTTGCATGAATATAATAAAACCAGAGTGTGATTTGACCAAATGCACTGACATAACCACTGCATACTTTTATGTGAATCTGTTAAATGTGGAGCATGTTGCATAAGAGCACTCTATTTCTTACAGCTGCCTGAATAAATAATGTACATAAGCTTCCTCAGAAACAAAGTCAATAATGAGCTGTCTGGTTACATGTACTTTTGTATGACTTCTGGTTAACTCAAAAGCCCCAAATATGATATACAGACCTCTAGAATATGGTGTGAGTTTGAAACAATCTCCAGGGAACCTTTATCTGCATATAGGGTCTTTTTTAATATGTGACAGTTTTATATCAGGGATAATGATATTTATATAATAAGTAATCTAAATACAGTCAAACTCATCATGAGTGAGCATGGTTTATTTTGTCAATCTGTTGCATAGATCAAATTTTAGAAATCTTTTTCGAAGTTACATTAAAAGGGATATTTTGGCTGTTTCCTGGCATGCAGCGTATCTGTCGATTGAAGTGGAAGGCACGTCACTCTGGTTTTTCTGTTGACACATGCTACAGTCTGTTGGGAATGTCATAGCCAAGAAAACCACCTTGTGATATTCTTTTCACTTTGGACAGACATGCCAAGAAATGCTGCATTACTGCATCACTCACTAGAAAACACTGGGAAATCCTGGGTAGTGATCAGAGAGGCAGTGAGTGCTGTTTGCTAGCTAATACTTCTTTGCTATTCTCGCTACTAAATGAAGAATCCTCAAAAATTGTATTAGGTGCAATTCTTGTAAACATATATGCTGATTAAGAATCTTAATGCTTCCAGTTTTAGTAAAATAAACCTTTTTTCTTCTATCATTTTTTCAATTGCTATTTAAATTTATGCCAAGCACTTTAAAACAGTGGCTGAAAAGCCTGGCTGTAGTTTAGCCATCAGAAGGAGACATACAGTAGATAAAAATGTGTAAACAAAATCTGAAGCCTGGTTGAGGGTATAAGTTAAGAACTGGCACAATGGCCAAAAGCAGAGGAACAGAAAAAAACTGCCCCATGACAAGTTTTGAAAAGCAGTTATTCTAAAATGTGCATGGCATAAGCTTGATATCCTTTTACTCACCAAGATATTCCATTTTCTTTTAAAATAGGATTAGATTCTTGGTATCAGTCTGTCTATGTTGTGTGTCTGTGTTGTGCAGAAAACAATTGTTTGTGTAAGTCCCTAAGTTGCCCGAACAGTTATAGGTGGCATTTGAGGTAGGTAGATGGGCATCCAGTTACTAGGAAATGAAGATCATAGTATTTGTCTGTGCTTGCTCATGTACATGCAGAGTAGCAGAGTATCACAGTGAAATAAGAATTTACAAGTTCAGTGATATAACCGAATTCTGCCTATACATTAGCATTGCAGTCAACAATAACATACACGCCTATATGAGAGGAGATATCATACCTTGGGTGCTAATAGAAAAGATCAACTGAAAATCTGCCCTTTCCATCTAAAGACGGCAAAAAATAATGAAGAGCATTTAGTGAGGATATGAAGAAAGTCTTTCACACTTGATTTCCCACCCCTGAAACTCCAGGTTTTCAAGTGTATACAATCTACAAAGCTACTTTAGTTGAAAATCATGTTAAGATGTTTTCAAATCAGGTGTCTGTCTCTGTCTTGAACCTTACTGCCTACTAGGCTAAGTACAGGATGGGTCATGATGTCTCTGGTGAACTGCTGAAGGAACCTTCAGAGAAGTCCTTGTGCTTTCTTAGCATTTCCATGAAATCTGCACAGTTCCTCTGACAGGGTCACAGTCCTAAACGCGGACAGGTTTAAGTGATTGATGAAAGAAGCAATCAGGTTAAGGTTTTAATGACTGACAGAGAAACCTACTCCTGGACCTTCTAGGTTATGAATCAAACCCCATTAAAATATTTGGAAAAGCTTGCCAGGCAGGCCTGATGGACTTTGGGTAGGATATTTGATGTGCATGTAAGTGCTCTTGTCTTGGCTTTTACATTTGCTGGAGAAATTTCTATCTGTGCCTCAGTTTCTCTATCTGAAATGGGGAAAAAGATGTTTATCTGCATTACCAGTGCTCAGTGAGTGTTTGGAAGGTACAGTAATATAGAGTGGCAGAATTAAAAATAAAATAAATAAAAAGTCTTTTGTGCTTAAAAATCCTGGTCTATGGATTCTTTGTACAAATCAATTATCTGGTTTACCTTTTTCATTGTAAAGTTAATGCATTTTCTTAACCTTATGCATGTTTTGTTTTGTTTGAGAAAGGAGAAGCTATTCTGCTTCTGTATTCTTCATCACTGCAGAATTTGAGTTGAAGAATTATTTTTATTGTATCTATTTGAGTAGAGACAACCCCTCCCCCCCCCAAACAATACAGATATAAAAAAGCTCATAAATTTGTGTCAGTCTCTGCTTCCCAGGTCTTAATCAAGGATTTCTCATCTTCCTTCATTGTCAGTTTTTCCAGAACAGATTGAGATAAATGTCTTTTATCACCCAACCATTGCAGGTGCATATTCCACTTAGAGGAGGTGGTGTTAAGCATCTGTGTTAGATCGACAGAGTATAAAGGTCCAGAATTTTCCCCTCTATAGAGAGCGGGCTATGAAAACACGCAAGTCTTTACCCTGTGTCTTTGTGGGTCTGTGTTACGTCTTGGTGTATATCTATGCACTTCTACTCATAGGCCATCCCTCCTTTCCCTAGTCTGTATGTGGCATCAAGAGAATCCCCATCAGGAGGAGTGCTGCCTTAGGAAAGGATAACCAAATCCTCCTGGTTGTTGCTGGTGTGTTTTAAGAAGAGGGGCTCCAGGTTTACAGCACAAGGAGAAAGGAGCACATGGCAATCAAAAATGCCTAGGGAGAGTTATGAGAATCAAACGTGCTCATAAAGGAGATCTTTTAAACTGCTTTATGAAGGAGAATAGCAGAGTGATGGCTTGTCATGGAGCAGTGTGAGCAGCTCGAAGGCAGTCCAAAGTCAATCCCGTAAGGCTGATGTGAAACTCACTCCTGATTCCAGATGTTGTGTTGGAGTATCTTTTAACATAACTTCATATATACATCTACTGGAGGAACTAAGCAGTGTTCCTGGGTCTAGGCAAATCAGATTCAGTAAAATCATAGAATTGTCTACGTTGGAAGGAACCTGTCAGATAATCAAGTCCAATTAGTCGTGGACTACTTAATTTTAGGTTTTCTTCTGTTGTTAATATTTCCCTGTACCCCAGAAAGATGCAATAAGGAGCATGCACAGAGTATTGCACTTTGATTCAGCTTTATTAAGCTTCATAGCAAAGACTTTATGGGGAATGAGGATGGGGAGGATTTTCATATCTTTGTTTCCTTTTTAGCTTAACTGAAGAGTTTTCAACATCATTCTTTACCAGAACTTTGACTTTGGCATGAGAACAAGTTATTTATTGTCTTGGTTGACAGGACGTATTTATTCAGCAGGCATGATTGTAAATCTTTGCAGAGATTTTACAACTCATACAGAGACCTGCACCTTTTCTCCAGCCATTGTACATGTTTACAAGTCCACTAAACTGTCCACACCTACCTTGAGGAACAATCCAGTGACAGGAATTAAGAATAGCCACAGATTCATTTGCAAAGACTGGACATACCTCCATCTCTGGAGATATTCAAGACCCATCTGGATGCCTATCTGTACAATATGAGTTAGGGAGCTTACTTTGGCAGGGGGGTTGGACCCGATGATCTCTTGAGGTCCCTTCTAACCCCTATGATTCTGTGATTCTGTAATCTGTGACATCAGCAGAGTGCCAAGAGGAAGGTTTGCTTTGCTATCACCGTATCTAGATGCAGCAGCAATGCAGAGTTGGCAAACTTTGTCTACTGTTCCCATCATGTGCACACTGCTGTGATTTACACTACTTTAATTGTACTAAAGGTAACTCTTTTCCTGGCCTGCAAGTTGTGTGCCACAGGTGAAAAATCCTGTTACATGCTATTGATCTTCTGTTGGCCACCCAATTGTTCTGTTCTGTCCTAATTTATGCTTCTTGGGTATCAAAAATGCTGCCTTGACTTGGGATAGTTCAAGGATTCTTGTGAGGGGTCATTTCATAGCATAGGAAGAGACCTGTTTTTCTTTTTTCCAAAGCATACGTATCAACTGGATCTAACTAGAATCGGATAAACATTTTCTACTGTCATTTCCAGTAGAGATTCTGTCATTTAAGAAGCTTTTAAACATATTTCCTTGGCTTTTTGAAGACTTCTGTGGTGGTTAGTTAGTTGGTGATTTCTTTGTTAACATGTGCAAGTGTTCATTAATTCTTTTGGCACCCTTATTTTGCCATTTGCCTCTGTGGAGGAAAAGCTTTTTAAAATACACCAGTGAAATGTTAACTAAGACGATCATATTTTAAGGTTATATTTTCTGGTTCTTACTGAATGCTTACTTGGGACTAAATTGTCAGTGGGATATTTTAATTCTACCAATCCATGTTGGCTGGTCTGAGAGATCCATTTTGTGCAAAATGGCATTTTTAATTTGCAATTAAAAAATCCCCCAACCTTCTGTAACTTTGACTGCATGCCCACCCTTCTCTTTCTGCATTTAGAGGAACCCATCATCCTTCTGTAGGGGATATCTTACAAATTAAATAAAGGAGACTTGGCCTCTAGATATTCCATAGCAAATAGAGAAAGAGAAATTAGCTAATAGCATTAATGATATTACCTATACTATTCAAAGCTATTCAGAGGACCTTGTTCTTTTGTTTGCAGGCATTCTTATTTCCAAAGTACTTCTACCTCTAATAATACCTTAAGAAAGCCTGATTACTTAGATAGAGGCACAACTCCTCCCATTTCAGACAGTGAACACAAAATTGAGCTTGTAAACATACAGACTTGGCCTTTTGAATATCTGGCCTTAAGTGTTTCATGGCCCATATACAATGTACACTTATAATTGAATTACACTGAGAGGATAACATGTTATTGTGTTGTCTTCTGTAGGGTTCATAGTAATTCTTATCATGTATTTCCAGAAGACATTATTTTATTTTATTCTGGGCATTACAGACAAGCCTTTAATGTACTTAATCTTGAAGAGCTCCTTCTGTAAGAGCTACTTGCTTAAGCAAGGACTGTTCAAATGGGTGAAGACAAATCACTTGGGGCTTATTTCTGACATTAAGGCCCAGCACTGTGCAAGAAGGAGGAAGGAGGAATGTCTGTGCAGTGGTATCTGTCCCAGAAGCTCACAGAGCACTTCCCAGAGTCTCTTTATGGAAACGCAGAGCCATGGGGGTGGCGGACCTGACAGCATTTGTGGCTGTCCACGTGTTGCCTATACTATCCAACACATAGGTTGAGGAGCAGCATGGCTTCCTGTGCCTCTTCCAACCCATCTTTGTCATCCTGTGCACAGCCCCAGAGGGAACAAGAGCAATGCCCACACCCCTCCAAGTGACAGGCCCAAGATCCCGCTTTGCTCTGCATGGGTGTGGGTCTTGATGTACATCTCCTGTACTGTGTGGCCATGCAATGGTCACAGCAGGCAGTAACAAAGAAGAACATGTGATACAGTGCTTGAGCAGCCCCTTGTGAATGAGGTTGTGTGAGTTAGCCAAGAAAGGGACTGGTTAAAATGCCCTGTTTCACACAGCTAGCCTTTGTACAACCACAGTAACTTTGCAGAGGAACATGGAAGACTGAGCGTTGGGCTTAATTTGATGTTTGCTGAATATCATGAATAAACTGTTCTGTGTGGAGTAGGTATTCATTAAAAGCATATGTGAAAGTAAAAGCATTCTGTAGTTACATATCAATGGGTCTGAGCTGTAGTTAAGCTACTTACATAGTAACTAGCAGTGGTGTATAGAATATAGTAACAGATTTGCATAACATAAACATTCTGAGTATCAAGTTGTGGCCCATATACTTCTTGTGATATTATCATTACTAATTTTATGGTTTAGCGCTACATGCTTGACAGGCTACTTATACATTATAATAAACTGTTATTACACAGGCACCCTTGCAGAGTAACCATAGTTACACACACAGTACACTTCTTTTGGTTAAAGTAAACACAAATATAATCATCGGGGTCAGTACTGGAGTTTTGTAGGTTAAGAGTTTGCTGCCAGCAGTGGATAAAAAGGAATGTGGCTAGCAGTTCAAAGTAAAATTCCCCACCCTTTTATGAAGATTGAAACATGCTATTAAAGTAAATTATTACAGTGATTTGTTTTATTTTTGTCTTTGTGATATGATTACTTTGAGTCATCACCATTTTGGTTAGAGAACCTGAAAAAAACCCTCTTTAGTACCAGCCTCATCATCTCAGTAGAGTAGCTTGACAGTCCATTCTAATGCATTTTAACCAACTTATAAATCATTTTCTGGAGGCTAATGATTTATTACTGCTGTAATGAACTTCAGAGGCATCAATACATTAGTATCCACTTTGAAAAAAAGCCATTGTCAAATCCTATTGGAATGATGATCAGTTTACTATTGTTATTAATGACCCCGATCAGCTCTTTGAATCCATGAATAACCCTGTTAGATGACAGAGGTCTTCCATTTGGGAAAAAATCAATGCATATGTAAAATAAAATTATGTGGCTTTCTAGACCTTTTATCAGTGCCTATGTTCCTGTTGTCTGTAAAGATTCAGAACTACTTGCAAGTTCATCAAAGCTAGGGTGTTTTGGGAATAGGAATCCCTGGAAATATTTTAATTCAAAATTAGGCAATGTCTCTGTTTTAGGAGAGACTGCTTGTTGCTTTGATACATAAACAGTTTCCAGGTGTAGATATACACTGGATACTTAATAGACATGTGAAGTCTCAACTGGAATTTGTATTACTGTATCCTTTATTTTTCCTCTGTGGTGGAAGGAGTCTGTAATACAGGGCAGTGTATGTTACAGACTGTACCAAGTGCTGGCTCCTAAATTTCCAAATTATGGAGGTTTTTTCACTTTCTTTTTGAAATCAAAAATAGACCTCAGTGACTTGACCAAAATAGTAATTACCATGTTAGGTTTTTTTCAGTGTTCGAGATGTCACAAATTTGACCTCTGAGGCTTTTAAATCTGACCTTGTTGCTTCTTTCCATTCATTAAGGTGCAACCTTTGATCTCTTGTCATAAAAGATAAATGAAGATTCACACAATCTTTATTTAAGAGAAGATTTATTGTTTACATTAATGTAGATTAAGTAGAAGCAAACCAATTATTTATTGTGCCAATCATGTCTTCTTGAAGTTTAAGTTAGTTACCACTATACTATAATTATGATTTCTGAATGTTTATTGCAAATTCAAAACATAAATACACTTTTTTAAAATGTCTTTGAAGTTTTACTGTAGGTGGAAGACTTCTAGATTACCATGTAATGATCTAGAGAATTAAATTAAATTTCAAAATTAATACCCAAAATGTGGCCTTCTTACATGTAACATTGTGTTTAAATGATTCTTCTGCCCAGTATTTTCCACTCTGGAAGAAAATTTTCTGTTGCCACAGAATCACATTCATTTACACACAAATTAAAAACTAGAGAAAATTTATCAAAAAAAAGCTTAGTAGTTGTTTAAATTCATCACTTTGTTCAGATATCCTCTGGTGAAGGAATGGATAGGCAAGACCATACTGGTATTGCAAGAATTTGCACACTGAGGTAGAAATGTGAATTTTGTTACTGGTTTTGTGTTCAGTTTCGTTAATATATCCATCTGAAAGGATGTCTGCTTGGAAGTGCTTGTTTAATGCTAGATTGTAACTAAGTCTATGAATTCACAACGTGGCAGGAGGAAAAGAGGCAAGAATACCCTCCAGCATATGTGTGCTACTGCATCCCTTGAGGTCTGGCTAAAACCAACAGAAATGTTTTCTCAGATGTCTCAAGGAGAGGATATATTGCACCCCCAGGAGCGATCACCTCTCTCCCAGCTTCCGGCACAACAGTGCCTGAGGGGGACATCGTACTTTTGGAGACGCGTGCAGCCACTTGTTCTTCCGGCGTCCGTTTGACCATGACCTGTCGTTCATTACTTCATTGTGAAGCTTCATCATAACCAGAATGTGGCTTCACTTCTAGAATCGAAAGTGTGCTGCTAGTGTGCTAATGTAAAATATACGTGAAACACAATCTTCCAAAGAGGCAGACAAAGCAGATGACTTAAAAAACTGAGAATAGTTTGGCTTCTAAACAGAAGTCAGGAGATGGGCAACAAAGGCAGCAGCTTGGAATCAAAAGCAAGATCTGGACAGGCTGAAGAGTTGGGTGGGGAGAAAATGAATGAAATATAACAAGGGCAAGTGTAGAGTCTTGCATCTGAGGAAGAACAACCCCAGGTACCCCCAGGATGGATCTGTTGTAGAGCAGCATAGGGGAAAGGGACCTGAAGGTCCTGGTGGACAGCAGCATCACCATGAGCCAGCAATGTGCCCTTGTGGCCAAGAAGGTCAATGGCATTCTGGGGTGTATTAGAAGGGATGTGGTTAGTAGGTCAAGAGAGGTCCTTCTCCCCACCTCCTCTGCCCTGGTGAGGCCTCATCTGGAACATTGTGTGCAGTTCTGGGCCCCTCAGTTCAAGGACATAAAACTACTTGAAAGAGCCCAGCACAGGGCCACTAAGATGAATAAGAGTGTGGAACATCTTCCTTATGAGGACAGGCTGATGGACTGAGTCTCTTTAGCCTGCAGAAGAGGAGACTGAGGGATGACCTAATTAATGTCTATAAATATATAAAGGGTGAGTGTCAGGAGAATGGAACCAGGCTCTTCTCAGTGATGGCTAGCGATAGGACAAGGAGCAATGGGTGCAAGCTGGGGCATAAAAGATTCAATGTGAACAGAAGGAAAAACTTATTCGTTTTGAGGGTGGCAGAGCACTGGAACAGGCTGCCCAGAGACTTTGTGGAATCTCTTTATCTGGAGACGTTAAAAACCCACCTGGACACATTCTCGTGTGACCACAATCCTGCTGTGGCAATGGGGTTGGACTAGATGGTCATCCAAGGCCCCTTTCAACCCCTAATGATCTGTGATTCTGTGAAAAACACGAGGCCTCATTTTGCAGAGTATTTTAGGCTAATATTAAAGCTAAGTAAAACCATATGCAACAGTGGAAATCAATGTGTACGTTTAAATGTGAGTTGTGTTTGGGAATCATCTCGATATGATACAGTGTAGCAGTTCATACCTTTCTGATCCTGACTTTTTGAGGCCTTGGGAGCCAAAGTATAGCTCCTTGAATCATAGGCAATTCAGCAAGGCTTTGATTCTTAAGCATGTCAGATGAGATCAAGCTTTGCAAATGCTCACAAGTTAAATAGCCAGACCTGCCAGTTCAGAACTACGCTGGAAAATAACCCAAAACCATGTGTCATGTATCCACACCTCTGAGAAGGACACATGGGTAAATCATTGGGGTCACCCTATACAGTTCAGTTTGGGAAGAACAAATTAGATAGCAGTGGGACAACGACTGTTCATTCAGCAGTTTTCAGAAGACTAAGTAGCATGGCACTTATTTCAGTGAACAACTGCTACAGAAATGAAATAGTTTTTGGAAGTTACCACAGGAATAATAGAAGCTGCATTCTAATTCCACTTACTGTATTTTACTGATATTCCTAGTGCAAGTTGCATCAATATTGTATCCAACAGAACAAAATTCTGTCTTTAAAATACACCAGTTATATCACACCTGCTGAATTCTTCATAATGTTAGGATTTCATTTAGCGATTAAATGTCTGTTTCTCCCTTATGTTTAGAACAGGATGTAGTTAAATCATCTTTCAACTGTCCATCGGTATATATTACCTTATACATAACTGGTTTTAAATGTTTCCTTGTAACGATGATCTTCCTAGTTTAATTACATTAAGTACTGGAACATATTTATCTCTGATGTAGGAAAATACTGTAACTTTATTGTGACAAGTATGGAAATCATAAAATGTAATTTAAAGTACTTTTTTTGTTCTGGTTCTTTAACAAATGCATTTCATACTGTGCCTAGTAGAGGTAAGAGCTTTATATTTCACCAAAACAGTCATGAATACGTGATATCCACGCAAGTAAATCATTAAGATACATATTTCAAAATAGATATGAAAACTATAGCCCTGGTTTGGATCCTGTTGGCTTTGAAAGAATGAAAAAAGTACTGTTTTTTTCTGTCCCTAAATGAGAATCTACGTGCTAAATAAAATCACAGACTTCTTTAAAGAACCACTGTCAGATGCAGGGCTACATGAATTCATCTTTTTGCATTCTGATAGTTCCTGCCATGTAGGGAGGATTTCCTGTTGTACTTTCTACAATATTAATTACAGCATTTGGATTTGCTGGAGAGTAATAACAGGATGATGTCTCTTGTTAAATTGCTGTCGGTAAAACCAGCGCATTTTCTTTACCATCAGTAAAGATATTCACAGTAGTTGCCAGCCATGGTGGCCCAGTCAGAATTTAAAGATTATCAGAACTGACAACCACTGAGTAAGTGTAGAAATTCCATATAATTCTGCAATAAAGTGATGCTCTGATGATTCAGAATTTTAATCTACATGTTCCAAAAATTCAGTCCTAAAATAGTGCCATAATATTTATGTTATTAAATAGCATGGAATGAGGTGTTGGGGAGAAAAATCCTTAAAAGCAGAATAATTCGAAAATGAGATAAAGCTGAAAAGCATGGCTTGTAGTTATGAGTTGCACAGCTATTCACCTGTATTTCAACTGGCTAAATGGAAAGGTATCCAATGAATTTTAACACCTTGTAGTGTTCATGTTTTCCTTTTGAGCGTGTTTATTTTTGCTAGGCCTGAAATTACTGAATTAAGTAAAAAAAACGAAAACCTTGAGCATCACAGTGATAACTTGCTTATAATTTTGAAGTACTTCTAATGGGCTCTCTTTACTAGCCCTATATGAAAATATATCCAGACCAATTGGTTACAAATCTTCTGTTATCTTTTTTGAAAATTAAGGAAAGCATTTTGGATTCAATGACAGCTTTAAAGTTCCAGACTGAGACAAATAGAGGTTGTTGGGCCTCAGTGTAGAAGAAGAAATAAGGCACCACTTCTGTGGTTCTTTTCATAATGATGTTTTTTTTTCTTTTTGTTAAACACCCTATCTAGCACTGGTAGTTATTTTTCATTAAAGCATAAGGTTTAGTATCTGTTATTTTCATAGAATCATTGATTTCCAAGTTGGAGAGAAATCTCAAGAATTTTGCCAACCTTTCTTGGCAAAAACTCTTTCTAGACAAAAGCACTGTCTAGACAAGATGTCCAGCTGAAATCTTGCAATTGTCCAATGTTGGGGAATCCACCAGTCCTCTGGGGCTGACTGTTCTAATTGTGAAACATTTTCCTCTAGTGTCCAATCGGAATCTCCCCAGGAGTAACTTGCACTCTTTACCTCATGTCTTTTCCACGTGACTTCTTTTAAAAAAAAAAAGTTTCCATCTTCTTTGTAGCCACCCTGGAAGTACTGGAACATGGTGATGAGGTCTGCCCTAAGCCTTCTTTTCTCAAGACTGAACAAACCCAGCTCTCTCAGCCTTTCCTCATAAGGACACTTACCAGTCCTTTGATCATCCTGGTGGCTCTCCTCTGGACTCTCTCCAGTCTGCCCACATCCTTTTTGTATAGTGAGGACCAAAACTGAACTCAGTATTCAAGGTGTGGCCTGACAAGCGCTGAGTAGAGTGGGTTAATGACTTCTTTATCTCTGCTGGTGATGCCCTTGCTGATGCAGCCCAGCACCCTGTCGAGTTTCTTTGCTGCAGCAGCACACTGTTCACTCATATTGAACTTCTTGTCCACCAGGACCCCCAGGTCACTTTCCACAGAGCTGATCTCCAGTCAGGTGGATCCCAGCCTGTGTTGTACTCCTGGATCTTATTTTCCCAGGTGCAAGACTTTACTCTTCTCCTTGTTAAACTAAACTAGTTTAAACACTGCAAAGTGCAGTTTTTCAGACCATTATATAACTGATATACTATCATACAGGGCTATGATATACTATCATACAGGGCTATGTTTATCATGTGACGGTAATTTTCAAACTAAATTATCTCAACAATACTTTTAAGACATAGCAAATGTTACTTGATTATAAGCAGTGATTTTCTGGCTTGTTTGGTTCTGATATATCAGGTCTTTCTTTGCTTTAGGTGGCAGAGGTTGGTAATTCATCTAGAATTCAGTTAAGAATTGAGTTTACTATTTCTTAGCAAGGATGGAGCCCCACTTACTGTCCTGCAGTTGTGTTGATGCTACAATGCGGTAGGAGTAAAATTTATTAATGTAAGAAGAATAATTGGAGTTTTTGCAGGGAGTGAGTACCCTATATATAACCATATCCCAATAATCTATCTTTAAAACGCACATTTCTGATGGCAGAAGCTGTTTACTCAACTTTGAGATAAAGGCAGTCCATTTTGGATGCCATAAAGGTCAACCACAGCCTTACCAAATTCTGCAACTTTCAAAATAATTCTCTAAATTCTCTGAATTTAAATATATTTTTAAAATACTTTTTTCCTAAGCATCACAGAGGTAGGGAATAAAATTATTTAAAACTAATGTTATACATGCATAGAAGTAATTAAATGCATGGCTTTGTTTTTAAGGATTCTGTAACAAGATGTAGTTTTCTGTGGTGGCTTGGCTCTGGCTGGAGGCCACACACTCACCAAAGTTCCTCTTATCAATCCCCTTTTCAGCTGGATGGGAGAAAATATATTTTGAGAGGTTTAGGAGTCGAGATAAGGACAGGGAGAGATCATTCTGCAATCAGTGTCACGGGCAAAACAGACTCAACATGGAATAAAGGAAACAAAGCTCTCATTATCCTACACTATACACCCAGTGATACCAGAGACAGATAGAGAAGTGTGACCAGATCTTAAAGCACCTTACCCCACCCCTCCCTTCTCAGCAGACTTCACTTTAGTCATGATTTTGCTCCTTTCTTCCACTCCCATTGTGGCACAGGGAGGGTCAGGGAATGGAGGAATGGGGGTCAGTTCCTCATGAGTTGTTTCCTTCTTAGCCAGGAAGGGAGGGGAGTGTGTTTGTGTGTGTGGGTGGCATTCCTCACACCCTTCCCCTGCTGTACCATGGGGTCCAACCCACAGGAGACAGTCCTCCATGAACTTCTCCAATGTGACTCCTTTCCCACGGGGCTTCAGCTCTTCACCAGCTGCTCCAGCATGGGTCACTTCTATAGGGTGCAGTCATAAATCATAGAATGTCTCTTAGTCTCTCAAGCCCAGACTGCTCCAGCCTGGTCCTCCACAGAGTCACAAGCTTCTGCCTCAAACATGCTTTGACATGGATTCTCTCTCTCTCTCTTTCTCTCTCTCTCTGTGTCTCTAGCTCTCTCCATGGGCTGCAAGTGCTGGCAGAGGCTTGCTCCAATGCAGGCACCATGTCTTCCATATATTTCCACCTGTTCCAGCATGGCGCCTGCAGGTGGGGTCTTGTCCTTTTCCATGGGCTGCAGAGGTACACCTGCTCCAGCACGGGTTTCTCCATGGCTGCAGGGGCACCTGGGGGGCCTCCTTCCCCCCATCTTCTTGGTGTCTGCAGAGCTTCTTAGATCTTCTTACTCCCTTCTCTGGTGGCAAAAAGCATCTGCTTCCAGTTTTTTTCTCCTAAATGTGATTCCCAGAGGTGCTGTGACAGTTGCTGATGGGCGTGGCCTTGGTCAGCAATGACTCTGGCCTTGAGCCAGCTGGTGTTTGCTCTGTCAGGCCTGCAGAGAGCTTCTCACTGCTTCTTGCAGAAGCCACCCCTGCAGACCCTCCTTCTCCCAACAGAACCCAGCCACACAAAGCTACAGTATTTTCACAGAGAGTATGAGGGAAGGCACTTTGGGATCATTCCTTTTCTGTAACACATGCATATTTTCTAGGTACTTTGCTGCACTTCTTAGAAACTTAGAATGTAAATGCCAATGTATTTTTTGAAGTTAATGATAAAGGTTAACAGAAGCATCTAGATGTTTTTCTTTTTCACTAGAAAATGCTTTTATTGTCTTGTCTTCTTAAAGTGCAAAACAAACAAGCCAAGATTATTTTTTTCTTAATATGATTTTAAGTATAGCAACAGAAGTATAATTTGTTGAAATGCTTCTGTCAATCA
Source organism: Gallinula chloropus (assembly GCF_964237585.1). Lineage (NCBI taxonomy): Eukaryota > Metazoa > Chordata > Aves > Gruiformes > Rallidae > Gallinula > Gallinula chloropus. The sequence continues at coordinate 40,835,646 of NC_140086.1, forward strand.
AATGCAGTTTGTTTCCTTTATTCTTTGGAGAAAGAGGACACTTGTAAACTCATTCAATTGCTTATTTGTAAACACCACTGGGGCCCTGTTTTGCCTTTACATTCATGAGGAACTCTTCTACTTTTCTCAGATGAAGAGGTAGACACTTAAAATGACTTTCACATACTTTAATTTACACTCTATATATGTAGCTTGTATGTCTGAAAATCATTGTGCTTCTTGACTACCAGAAAGGGTATGTTGCATATTGAAAACAGGAGAAGGAAGAATAATTGAAGGAACTTGAGCTATCTAGTACATTACTCATATCCCCCTCTTTCAAAATGTAATGTAAACAAAGGCTAATGCATAAACTGAAGTTGACTTTGGTTTATTTTCTTTCCATGTGCTTCTAATTTCCTTATTCCACTAGTTGCTCGTACATCCTTCATCAGTCCTTCATTAGTTATTCAGTCAGATTTTATGTAAACTGAGTCCTGAGATCTATGTACTAAACCTGGGAAGGTAATTATGAAAATTGCCCATGCAAATTGGGTAAAGGCACACATAAATTACCAGCTAGAGGCTTAGCTAGTAGTTTGCTTGCATATTTACCCGAATTGCATTCATAATTGCAGTAATTATGTGAACAGTCATGGATGGGCTTTTGCACACACAGCAACTACATTTTAAATTTTCTTCCTGAAATGAGTAAGGCCATTGCTTTGCTGAGAGTATAAGAGAGAATAAGGTGAGTTTCTCTAGGTACAGAATTCTGGAATACTAGTAGAGGATACCCTATCCTTCAGTATTAGTGAGACTTAAGGAGCTGTGGTACGGCAATGCAAGTTTACACACTGGTTGAATAAGTACACTGCCATGAAGATCTCACCTGAAGGTGTCCTGTGGCACGTGAACAAGATAAAACAGTGTGGATAGGTCTTTCTGTTATGTGGGATATTCCTGCCATGTTATTTTGAGATTATGTGAATTCTAATCATTCTAGTGGTTAATTCTTTTCTGTAGCATCTGAGTATTTCCCTTGTCAGGGTAGCTTCCAGCGTTACCTTCTGGCAGAGTAAAAGCTTGGCACGCAGATCCCATATTAGATTTGGGTGCATTGTATTCAATTGCATTAATCTGGATTTGACCCATTAATACATTGAAAATTAGAACCAAGGTCTCTGTCAACAGAGCTGATGTCTGGGCAGCAGAAGAGTTTGGGGATTTCAGAACAAGCTTTGTGTGCTCACAGCTGCCTGAAACCTGGGAAATGTAAGCAGATGTGCTTTGTACTGTACAAATATTGTACCCTCACATTCAGCTCCAAATAACAGGTTAGATAGTCTCCAATAGAAGTTAGAAATTACTATGATGAGGTCTTTATCCAAAAAGAAATGGAAAACTTCCTAAAAACTTTAGGTTTTCCTTAAATGATGCCACTATTACTCCAGACTAAAGCATTTCAAAACTTTAATGAATTTGTGAGGCTATGCTGAGAAAACAGCAGAGCCATTTCTGTGAAAGGTCTTATCTCCAGACAACATCACTCTGAATGAACAGTGGATACAGCCTCCTCCAGTGTGAAAAAATCTCTTTAAAACCAAAGCTTGTCATCTCTCATTAATCTGCGTTACCTATGTATCCTTCTCTTTCTTCACCATGAGGACACCATTTCCACAGTTTGAAAGTTCTTGTGTTTCAGGTTTTGAGTTTGTTTTTTTTTTATTTTATTTTAATGCCCTGAACTTGTTCTCTAATTGCCTAGTGCAATCACAGTATAAGTGGTCATAAAAATATCACTTCCCCAGCTATTGCTTGCTGCTTGGCAATGTTGAAAGTACAAGTATGTAAGATAGAGGAAAAAGGAAGTTTTCTTAGCCAAACCAAGGTTGCTGCTTTATTTAAAGATGAATGGGGCAATAAGAGGTCTCAGGATCAAAAAGAATAGACTGAATAGTGAGTTTTAAAAGAAACCATACCTTGTGGCTGCCTAAAGTGTATTCTTTTTCAAGAAGTTGGGGCTTTTTCTTTTTTCCTTTTAAATTGCTTTGGTAAGTTGATCACACTTTTATTAAGGAAGGTATCAAGCATTTAGAAGTATCAAACTAGGAAAATAAAGAGATGTTCTTAAATTAAAAGGGAAGTTCCCAGGAAGGTCTTCTGTTGCATTTTAATATAATGGCCATGAAGCAAAATAGATTTACTAATTTTAATCTTTTGAGACTGCTGGATATCTGTTCATCTCCTACATAGTTGAAAAGAAAATAATTGAGATTTTTCTTGTTTCGGAATTATAATATTGGACTTGGCAAGCTGCAGATGGATAATTACACTGGAGATGTTAAATAGGTTTTAGAGACAAAATTGTAAATAATACAATACAGAAGAATGATGGACTTATTAGCATATCATTAAATCTCTTTTTCCCTGAGAGCCAAGCATATTTTTCATAACTTACAAAAAGTGTCTTGCCTACCAGTAGCACATGTGCTTAACATTTACAAAACCCACAATATTTGACTATGGCATTGGGTTTATATTGCAGGGAAAATTATGACAATATTGTTACAAATATCAGTAAGTTTATCACTTGATAACAAGATCACACATATGAAAAACAATCTCTTCTGAGTTAAACATTTTGCAGATCTTTTGTTTTAACTTCCATTAGTGCTATCACTCACTCACTGAGAATTTACAGGGCTGCAGCATAGCAAGAGGAAGATTTGGTAAAAGATCCTTTCACTAATGTAATTTAAACCATCCAAATCATTGTTATAAGTCTAAACTATGTGTTTTGTTATGATTTTCTACTTCATAAAAAGTAGAATCATGTGGGAGTTGGGGTTTTTTTCAGGGCTACAGGTATCAGCCATGAAAAGTATGATGATCTTTATCAAGGTAAATGAACTTAGTCCAGAAACTCACAAAATGCACACCCAAACCTCAAATTACTTTAGTTCTTAGCAAACACATGTCAGTGGCAATCAATGGGTAGTGTGCAATCATAATTCTGTGCAGTTTAGTTCTGGCGTGGCAGGTTGTTACAGGAAGGTTTGTTTGGTTTAGTAGAACTGTTGTGCATGGGATTGCAAGAACTAGCACAGCACCACTGTTTCCATCCAAGACTGAAATGTCTAGAAAAATAGTTTGCTTAAATGAGGGTGGTTTTTATCACTGGGCCTTGAGGATTCTGAGCCAACTGAGTCCCCCTAATCCAGTCATTCCCAAATTCACTCATGTTCAGACCCTGTTTATGATTAATTTTTTAAGAGATTTTGTTGTAGTCACAATGCCCTCTGCAAATCGTAGCCCCAGATAGGACACTGTGGCTCCAGGAAATAATTTCAAGGATGTTCCACATCACAGTGCCTAAGAGGGACAATATAGACAATTGCAGAGAAGATCTGCCTGCATTACCTTGGTTTTAGAGATCCAACTTCATATCACATTGGAATGGAAACAATGTCCATTAAATGTTTGTGCAGAACAGCAAGAAATCTCATCAGCCTAATGATGAGGGTAATGAGATGATTAGAGCATGAAGCAGACTCAGGTTTTAATCCTTTCTCTGCCTCCTGGATGAAAAGTTTTTCATTTGAGATCCTTCTGCCCTTTATTTCTGTCCAGTGCCTAAACAAGTGGACAACACTGGAAAGACAGTCTTTCGTCCCTTGCAAAAGCATTTCTCTCATTGAAACAGCATACTTAGACTAAATGTCATTGATAATACTTCAAAAGTGTCTCATTCCAGTTGATCTGGTGTCCAGCTTTTCAGGTGTCACAGCTGTGTGAATTCCTACTCAGAAGGAATTTTTTGTTTTTTCCCACATGGACATCCCTTGCACACAGGCAGATCTCCTGCCATTGAACCTGAGGAACATGGGTTTTCAGATAAGATAAAAAAGATACAAAAGACAGAAACTCAATCAGCAGCAGAACTTTCTTTGAAACAGGCAAATAGAACAGTTACTGGGAGAAAGAGAAACCCTAGAAGACACAGAAGGACATAAGTTAGCCAGATGTGCATTTCAGATGAGTTTTGCTTTATATTAAATATTGAGAATTTAAATTTTTTTTAACTTTAATTGTTGTACAGGGTGGGAAAGGCAGAGCCCAATTCACCATCAAGCTCCAGAATTTGTTGCTGTGTGTGGAAATAACGCAGCAATTACAATCTAAGGATGAGCTTTCTCAGGAGGAGTTGAGAAGTGAAGATGAGCATGAACTAACATGATACACAATATGAAGTCATCAAGAATGATCTGTGGTTATGGCTCTTACATTTTCTGTTTCACCATTCAGTATTTTTCCTGGTTGTTTTCTGTCATTAAGGAGTGTAGGTCCAGTAGCTTCTGTTTGGGCAACCATCCCTTATTGAAATTTAAGTTCTTTAAAACAATGTGAGAGCCTGAATGGACTAGAATTCAGAGTTACTTGGTCATTCAAGGTCCTAACATCTTCCTCAAATATTTTCACACCTAACAAGTTAGGAAATGACTGTATACTTGTTGCCCTAAGCATACAAACACTGGCATACCCAAACAATTCTCATGGAGTCAGTTTTAACATAATAAATAATTTAAGTCACATGTTATTCTTTACTAAGTGTAAATATCCTTAAATATGTTTATTTAAACCTCCCAGTCTAATTCTAATATTTGCAATTTATTTCCAATTAAACACTTTCCAAAATGCAAGCTGCACTTTCTTTTGAAATCTGTGATGTCATGAATATGAATATCTCATTGGAAATTTATTTAAATGCTAAATCCCCCAATCTTCTAAATATTAACACTACCATATAAAATATTTAAAAGACGTGTGACAGAATTCAGTGGCAGAAGCACTGACATCACTGATACACAGCTATGCACTACCTACTTTCCTGGCCTTGCACGGTGCTTAGCACTCTCTCCTCTCTTGGCAAATCTGTTGAAAAATTTACAAATCGTCTCCCGGAGGGTGACACTGATTCAAGAAAGATTCTCCAGACTGTTTTATTAATATAAATGCATCTAATACAACTTCCTTTACTTTGTGGTAGGGAGAGATGGATGATGTGGTCAGTGTGCCTTTGTCTGTTACAGCAGATAGAGCTAACAACATGTGACAATAATAGTCACATCGCCCAACTCGCTGCAGGAAGGTAGTTTGATACTGTTGTGGTGAGCATCATAGAAAGAAAAAAAAACAGAAAAGAACAGAACAGAATAGCACAGAGTAGCACAGAATGGAATTGAATAGAATAGAATGGAGCAGAAGCCGACAAAGGTTACAGCAATCTCAGGCTGGCTGCTGCAGTGGTGTTGGTCAGTGACAGGAGCAAAGCACTGCGACAGTAGTTGCCTGCCCTACAGCAAGCATAACTTTGCACTCTTCACAGCATTTCCAATGATCTAGTTTATATTCCTAGGCTTAACAGTTCCACACCCCTTGGATGCTTCTGTTTTTATTGTCTAAAAGAAGAGAAGACACTACTGTCTCAAGCGTCTTTCTGACTTCTTTTTATGAAAGGTTATTGATTCAGGTGTGTTTGAGTGAACCTGTGCATATACTGCTGACTCAGGAGTTCTTTAGCATCCCTAAAATAAATGTAAAACTGATGATTGCTTTCCTCATGTAAATAACGGGTGAAATAATAGAAAACAGTTCTGTTGTTATTTGCAGAGAAGCAGTGAAGGGATAATATTGTTATCAGAAGATGTGTTCTAGAATATTTGACTTGTACCTCCTAGATCCCATTTGTCTGCTGTCAACCTATACCTGCTGTTAAGCATTAGACACTTAAAAAAAGAGAAAAAGATAACACAAATTATTCACCATTAATTCTTTAAAATGAGTCACTATTAAAAGCTTAATTGTTAGCTGAGAGGGTCCAAATTAGTGGACTTTGCAAGATCAAACAAAACTGAAGATATTTGTCCAAATTAAAAAGGAAACACGCATCCAGAATATACCAAATGAACATGTATGCTCCTGTAATAATAATTTTATTATCTGCAGCTTCCAGGCCAGACTTTTAATTATGACCCTTTATATCAGTGAAAACCATGTATTCAGGATTAAAAACCTATTTCTTTAACTAGTCTAGTTAAAGACTGTGGTTTGATATATTCTATGCTACAACTTTTATAAAAACCAGAGAACACTTCTAATAACACTTTTCTAATTTCATGGTTCAGTGCACAGTCAGTAAAGATTTAAATAATTCAGAAAGAAAGCCTATTCTGTTTCTTTATTAGAAGTTTGAGTCAAGCAAATTCTTTGACATTTAATAGGTTTTTAACCCTTTTAATAACTTCTTATAATGAAATTTATTGGAGGTTGTTTTAAATAAAGGGTTATTATATTAGAGTGAATAGCAGTCGGTAGTTTTTTATGATTAGTTTTGAGACCTTGGCCCTGTGTGACTCAAAGGATATTAAAACGTAAAGTAGAAAAGAATGTTAATAGTCACCAAATTAACTGTGTACCAAGAAATATAGAAACTGTATATTACTGCATTCTTGTAATTATGTGATCATGCTATAAAATTTTGCAGTCAAATTTTGAGTATATAATTGTTTTAAAGGAGCTTAAGATCACTTACAGAACCAGCACTATATAAAACAACCTGAAGTGGTTTAATTTTTAGCAGAATGATTTTGAAAAGATTAGAGTAGTAAATTTAATAGGGTTGCGGGGTTGGGTTGTTTTTTTTTTTAGTTTAGTGTTCTTTTTACATGTGAGGGTTCTGCTGTTTAGTTTTCAGACTGTTTTCCTAATCAACAGAAATTTTGAATGATTCTTTCATTTTATCCTGTAAACTCACTGGGCATAGTATATAAAATTCACTTGTGTACAACACTAAAATATTCCCCAAATACCCACTTACTTTAAAACTTAGTCTTTCATTATGCTGTTAGCTGATACAGAAGAGAATTATAAAAATGAGATGATGAAAACATACATCCCTTCCTCTGTTAGGTGGTGCTTTGAGTTATCCCTCTTAATGCATTTTGAATGGTTCTCTGTGGTCATTTTACGGTAACCTTAGCTCTCATAACAAATCTTTCTTTTCCACTCGGTCTCAAAAGAAGTCTGGGGTTGCAGATGTGATTTCTACTTTAACTGAATAGCAACAAAGAACAGATAGTGTGTGGATCTTTGGGTCTCAGCAACCTTCGTTAAAGACAGGACATACATACCAGTTACTGGTTTTATCCACTCTGATGAATCCTATCTTCTTCTCAGATTTTAGACTTGCGAATATTCGGGTCATTTTTTTTGCTTTCCTCTGGTGTACAAATACAGATGTTCAAGCTATCTCAAGTTTTAACTTTTCTCAATGAATAGAATCACCATGTTGGAAAGCAAAACATGTAACTGCATGGTTTGCTTTTGATTAAGTTGCTGTTAATCTTGGATACTAACCGCCAACGTCCATTGAATAACCACGAGGTGCTACTGCTTGATTATCAGTATGAACTGAATCAAAGATGTCTAAAATGGTCCCTTCTCTATTTTTAGGTACTCTTTTAAGATTAAAATTAGCTCTGATTGTATGGTGAATATTACTAGTATTTTGGATCATTCAAAATATTGATGAATTTTGGTTTGGAACTGTTTGTTTTTACCATAAATGTTGGGTATGGTCTGCCAAACGCAATTCCTCCTCTGTATGCCAGCTCTCACAAAACTACCTGGCAACTTAATGTTATCTTCTATTCTCTTGAAACCTAGTCTTAAAGAGTCATGTGAATATGTAGGAATTAAATTTGTTTTCTCTCTGTTTTTAATGAGTATCTCTGTGTCACTGGAAAACATCTTGCAGATGTGCATTGGCTTATGGTAGAAGGCAATTAGAACACCTAAAGTAACACCAGTAAAATTTCTAAGCAAATCTCATGGCTTTTCAAGAGGTTGGCATAACTGGGACTAGTGCTGCATTTTAATGTAGCATTATTCAGGAACAGTCAAACACTCAGATTTAATATGCCACAGGTAGTGGCACAAGTTGTCCTGGGTATGTAAACGAGAAGATTAATAACAGAAACCCCTTCTGCCTACCAAACAATGTCTGTGATGCCTTCATGGTGACACAGATGGGTGACACCTGTGAAGAAGGACGCACACTTGTGGGTATCTTCATAGATTCCCTGGGTTTTTCTCCCCAAATTTTGTTTAAATTAATTGATTGAAGCATAGATTCTCATAGTATTTAAAATGGTTGCTCTCTGACTTACCTTGACCACTCAGACAAGAAGCAAAGAACTGTCAACCACTTCTACAGTGTCCATCAAAAAAGTTCATAAGAACTCTCGGCTACTAGAAAAGTAAGCTAAAATCATTGTAAGACCTGATGGTGGCAACAGAAACAATGCCTGCTGTGCCTTGATATGAATTTGCCCAGGGTAGTGAGATATGTGCTCTCCAATTACGTCAGTGAGTAAACCCTGTGTATTTCTCCTTAGATTTTAATCTTTTAATCTCCAGTGCATAATTCCTAGAGTTTCTTGCATATACTTAGACCTGTTGTATTTACTTCAGTCTGTTAAAGCAACTTGTCCTTCTTCTTTCATTTATTGATAACACTTATTAGAAATAAATTTAAATAGGAAGGGATAATTCAGAGTTTTATGGATTTTCAGGGAGATGTTGAATCACAGTTTTTAATTATAACAAGAAAAATAACATGGGAATTATTTTGCTAACAATGCATTGCTTTTGAAACTGCCTGCCTAATGCTTCTTAAAAAGAAATTATTTGCTTCTGAAAGCCACCTTCTGGGACATTAGTTACAAGTCCTGCATTTTGACTCTCTGCATCTTGCATGGGTTAACTAGTTTTTATCAAAAACACACATAATTAGGGATTTTTTTAATGCTATATGCTATATCCCATGGGAGATGAAGGAGTCTGAATGCTGTGTCAGATAAGAATATTTGTATTTTGTGGACTTTGGGGCACAATATTTCAGGAAATATGAAGGTTATTGGACATAGTCCAGAAGACAGCAGGAAGAATGATCAGAGGTGTAGAAAACACAGCATATGATAAAAGTCTTTCAATCTTCAGGTTTAGTTGTTTAGTCTAAAGAAGAAAAAACTGAAGGGAAATTCATAATATCCTTCTAGTGTGTACAACTTTTCTGTAAAGAAGGAGAAAAACATTCCTCATGTCCACTGGGAGTAGCGCAAAAAGTAGTAGGTTTAAATTACAACAAAGGAGATTTAGGTGAGACATTACAGAAAAAAGCCCTTTCCACTCTAAGGATAGTTAAGCACAAGAATTGCCTAGGGAGGTTATGAAGAGGTTAGACAAACATCTGTCAGAAATGATTTAGGTATAGCTAATCCTGCTGTGAGATAAAGTGTTGGACTAAATAACCTTTTGAGGTCCCTTCTAGCACTATTTTCTGTGATTAGGATACTGTACTCACATTGTCCTGCAGTAAGATGCTTCCGTGCAGGGATGATATCACTGAGTTCTGCATTGCATGCTTTGCTTTGTTTTTGCTTTAACCCGATGGGGAGAATGATGGTCTGATTTTTAAAGCACTTTATTCTTACTACCTTAGGAGCTTTGAGCAGGGCATTAGGAGCTTGTTTTCAGACAGACAACCGTGTTCTAGTTTTGTGCAATACATGTGCCTATTAGAAGGGTTATCGGTACAAATTTCAGAATTAGCAGCTTTTACTATGTCTTGTGACTTGCAGTCAAACACTTCCAGGGGTGGATGCTCAGTTTCTGCTTATAACTGAAATGCAAACAGAAAAAATAAAAAAAAAAAAAATAGCCATGAAAAGAAATGTATCATAGCTTCCCTGTTAGTAAAACCAAAATAAACCCAGGCATGTTCTAAAGCTGAATATAACACAAATTGTGAAACATCCTGGAACTGACAGATGGAGAATGATATTAAAGTGCCAGATATTATCATTATTACCTCATCAGAGAGACCATTGAAGGCGTCAGTTTAAGGCTGTCCTTATCCTCTGCAACACTCAAACTCTTTAACTTTGTTCTTCCATTTGGCATTCTGCCACCCAGCAGGATTTGTATTCAGCTTTGCATTCGGCAGGAGCGTGCTCGCAATATTGCTTCTGCATATTGAATATGGCTTCAGCACTGCTACACATTGGCAGGTTTTGTAAAACTCCATCTGGAGGAGCAAGGAATAGGAACCTTCTGATTTTGAAGTAGTTTATAAGAAATTGGTCATACTCTGCATGTACTGCTGACAGAGAGTGTTTCTGATTAGTGCCACTGTTCTTACAGAGATCAGGTCATCACGGCGTTTGCATTAGGGGTGTACTGTCACACCATTGCAGTGACCAAAGTGTGTGGTTTTCATGGGTGGAACTGTTCTTGAACCTAAAAGGGAAGATGGGGCTGTTATTGGTTTGCTGCTCCTTTACGACCCCAAAAGTTGATCATCACATGTTTTCCAAAGTGTGATCTCGTAACTTTTCAAAGTTAGTCGCCTAGATGCCCGTGCTTACTCACAGAATGACCTGCTTCCACTTTCTTAGGCAATCTCACTTTCTCAATAGGAAGGGGCAGGGTAGGGAAAGGCAGGCTCTTCAGTGCGAGGCAGAGAGAGTCAAGACAGAAATCCTATCTGCAGCTGCAGAGCCATGCGGATCTTCCTTGGTGAGGGTCACAGCTCTCTGTGATGGACTTACATTGGCGTGTTCCCAGGTCATGCCTTTCTCTGCAGGCCGGTATCTCAAATGAGGCTTTCTGGTTTAGCATCTAAAAGGGAACATGTGCTGTTAAGCAAGCTGTCTTCATGCTGCTTCCTCCTGGTTTTGTAAAGGTAGCTTGGTATTCATCTGACTTAAAAATTCAGAAGCTGAATCCCTACAAAAAGAAAAATACCTTTCTTGGTTTTTCTACTGCATTACCTTATTTGCAATCAGAATTTCACTAGTGAAGGGTTCTTTTGCAAATATATACACATAGGGCAACGAGGATGGTGACGGGTCTAAAGGGGGAGACATACAAGGAGATGCTGAAGTCCTTTGGTTTGTACAGCCTGAAGAAAAGGAGACTGAAAGAAGACCTCGTTGCTGCCTGTGGCTTCCTGATGAGGGGGAGCAAAGGGAAAGGTGCAGATCTCCTCTCTTCGGAGTGACAGAACCTGAGGGCACAATATGAAGCTGTGACAGGGCAGGTTTAGGTTTGATATCAGGAAGAGGTTCTTTACTGAGAGGGTGGTTGGGCACTGGAACAGGCTCCCCAGGGAAGTGGTCACAGCACCAACCTTGACCAAGTTCAAGAAGGGTCTGGACAATGTTCTCAGTCACACTTTCTGACTTGTCTGGCCCTGTATGGAGCCAGGAGTTCGATTTGATGGGTCCTTTCCAACTCAGGATATTCTGTGATTCTATGAGATACATAGAGATCACTCTCTCTCTCTCTCCCCATACATATTTTGTATGGGGATATGTCCAGTTGGTGTCATGTTGCATGAAAACACAGTGTATGCTCGTCACTGGAGCTAAAAGACAATACAGACTGTTAAAAAATATGTTATTTAAAGATGACAAACACAGAATGTTCCACAGTAACTCTCTAATAATTTGAAGCTCATATAAAGAGATTTTAATAAAGGAGACATTGTTTGAATAATAACAAGCGTATTATATTTTACTTGGGAAAAAGTAATTAAAATTACAACCTTTACCCTGATTTCACTGAGGTAGATGCCTTGCAAATTTATTCAAAGAGTTGTTAGAGTTTCAAATAGTGCTTGTTTCCATTCCAGAGTTCATAAAATTATTAGGATCTGCATTCTTATTAAAAAACAGTCGTGCCTTTCCAGCCTTCTATGAGGGGGTTTATTCCTGGCTCCAACCCAGCACTGCAAGGGGCTGTCCCATGAAAACCCGAGGTGTTTGCAAGCAGGGCAGCGTGGGCTCAGCCTCTGCAGGCTGGTGGGCATCCCAGTTTCCATCCCCTGCCCATTTGCCCTGTGCGGCAGCTGGTGAGCCGTAATAGCCGAGAGGGCCTAAGGTAGCTCACACTCCCACTCCCTGTTGCCCAGCTGTGGCTCATTCCAACAGCTGGATTGGGATTGAAATGGCCAAGCACTAGTTACAGCTTCATGGGCACAGCTGTTTTGATATGGGTTGTCTGCTAGAGGCAGAGATAATGATAGCTTTCAAGGCTAGCATGTTTGGTGAGGATGGTACTGAAGGAAAGGGAACAAGAAGCCAGTAACAATCTCTAAAAATATAAATGTCTGCCAGGATTCAAATTCCAGCCTTCAATTGATTTCACAGACTGAGCTGTCTGCTCCTCTCCTATGGTGCTTTAGTTGTCATTAAATGGACAGGAATATGTTTGTATCAATAACCCTTTTTTACCGAAAACTATTAACTTCTAAGGCAATATAAATACAGGTATAATTGTGATGTAACATTGTCAGAAGCCATTTCAACTACTTTTTCAGAGACAGACATACATGTAAAGTGGTAAGTATGTCATAACTAATGGTAATATTAGTTTGATTTAGTGCCAACCATTCAGCTTTACAAGGATCAACCTCCAAGCTCATAAAGTATCTCCCTAAGATTGGTGATTTTCTATACTATCAATAATAAGAGAAAAGGTGAAGTTAAAAGTTTATCTTTTCTTTTTCTGTGCATTACTGGTTGAAAGGTATCTTACAGATTGCTGTGATATATAGGAGTGTGTATATGAGACAGAGAGGTTACAGACGTCACGAGCTATTAAGAGTTTTTAAAAAAATAAAAACTGAGTGATCTTTAGACAATTCAGATGACAAGCCTAACAAAGAGTGTCAGTAGAATAAATGTGGTTATGTTAATATATTGAACCATTAACACACGTCCTTAGTGTAATGGAACTTACACAATGGTAGTTCCTGTCAGATTCCTCTCAATACGCATGGCATGTTTGTCTGATGCACAGAAAGACAACTGTATCTATTTCATTTCAGCTCTGAATTGACACTTCAATTTTGAATCACCCACAGAACACCTTAGCTTAAATCTGAGCTTCTCCCTGATACTCTCTGCTATTTGTCATGTTTCCTTCTGTATGAGTATAGTGAAAAGATGTTACAGGCAATCTGCTGTTGTATGTGTGTATAGTGTATTTGACCTCTGGACAAGAAAGGAGTTTCATCCTCCAGTGCTTTTAATTCTTATCCTTGCAGAGACTGAATTTGTTGCTTGCATTAAAATAGTATGTCTCGTTAATGCTAAGAAGCGGTGACCCACATAGCACAATGGATTCATTTGTCAATCCAGCGACTTCTGAGCTTTCTGTTCATATATGTCTTAGCAGGAAATCAACTCAGAAATCATTTAATCAGTCTATCAATGCATCCTTCTTGTCAGTCGTCTGAATCCTGAGAATTGCAGTATGTCATTGGGCAGCACCAGGAAAAATAGATTCGGACCTAATACTAGATATTCAAACTCTGAAAACTGCAGCTTCTGATTCACAGCTCTCACACACAAAAATCTTAAGAGGAAAAGCAGGATCTTTAATTTTGAGGATATTCACATTCTGATCTGGTTCTGAACTTCAGAGTGGAAACCTGTCCATGTTTGTTAACATTTCTGAAATACTCTACATGCAGTTAAAGAAAGCAGTGCCCTTTTGTTCCCCCTATAAAGAAACAAGCTTTCGTTACTTTTTGCTGTTCCCATGGGCTGAGGCTAGAGCCTGAATAGTTTATAACAGTCAGTGTTATGCAAATGTCAATCATATCCTTGCTCTGTTTATTTCCAGTATTTACATGTTGATTTAAGTACTTGCCATTTCTTTTAAGCCTTATGTAGCCAACCAGGCCACGAGGTCTAAAGGAACAGAACACTTTATTAGTGATATACTTAATACAGTTTTTTTCCTCTTGTAGATGCAAGATTTACGGAATACAGAAGGAGCCCAGTATAGTTCCCATCCTCAGATGGCAACCATGAGGCCAAGGGTTCAACCTGCAGATATTAGGCAGCCAGGAATGATGCAGCACGGGCAGCTGACTACTATTAACCAGTCCCAGCTCAGTGCACAGCTTGGTTTGAATATGGGTGGAAACAATGTTCCTCACAACTCGCCCTCTCCACCTGGAAGCAAATCTGCAACTCCTTCACCATCCAGTTCAGTCCATGAAGATGAAGGAGAAGATAGCTCTAAGGTAGGCTTAGATGCTAGGATTACTATGTAAATGGTGGATATTTTTAGGACCTGGTAAACGAATCAGTTATTAAGGTGATACGTTATATATTGTTTGGGGTTGACTGAAGTGAATAAAGGATTATGAATGCAGCACTTCTAGTTTCCAGTCAATTCTTCAGGCAGCTTGAGTAAATGACATCATTCCTCTTTGTGAGAGCAAACTGGAATCTTATAAAACACTGAAAGGATAGCCATTCCTCTAGGACTTTAATATAAAGGTTGAGTTTTCTCACTTGCATAGAAGGGATGTTTGTTCCCAGTTAAAGATCAAGTTACTGCTATAAAAAGTATGAACAGTCTGTACAATATGCTAGTCTTTGCTGCTTGGTCACAGGATGAGTAAACAGAACATCACAGCAACCAGAACAGAAAGATCCTCTACGAACTTTAAAAAACTTACCTGGAAAATCTCGAAGACCCATTATGCATTTGTATTTGGGAGGTGCTGGCACTCCAGCATGACATATTTAAGCTTCATTTTAGTGTCAGTACAGGCATGAAGAGATAATAGTAATTTAAATAACAAACAAGACATTTATTTTAAGGATAAATGTCAATTTATATAGTGGGTTTTGCATGCAAAAACCTCCCAAACCCCTGCAAATTCTGAAAACTTCCCCCCAAATACACATGTATATTATCTTAAATTTGCAGGCACAAAATCTGAGACACAAAAGGATTGGGACTTAGCAGAAAGTCATCCCATAAACTAGAGGTAGAGCATACTGAAGTTAGGAACCTCTTTAGCTCCAATTTACAGTCACTACAAAATAGCAGTCCTCTTAACAGCAGTCCTTTAGTGTAGTGAAGGTGTTGTACCATGGCCATATCTTGTGGGGAAAGGTTGCAGGCTTGCAAAGAATGTGAAGAAAACATATTGTGAGTCACTGAGGAGGTATAATCCAGTCAGAAAAATGTAAGTCTGATTTGTTTCCAAATTATTTTTTTTTCATGCCTCAAGCTATAAAATAATCATGTAATTGGAGACATGTTTTATTACATTTTGAATAAATTCTGATCCAAAGTTTTATTTCAGGACTTACCCCTGATTTCACAAAATTCAGGTTTTAAGAATATCTGAATAATTCATAGCTTTTAAATAAGCACTTTCTTACTGAGGAAGACTTTGGAATACATCTATGTAAAAATAATTCCAGGCAGCCTTTACTTTTTCAGAATAATTTATTTGCTATTACTGTTGCTTTGCTAATATTTTTACATATATTGGTGGGAGTGCACAAGATGCTCAAAACTTCTGTAAAAAAAATCAAATAATTAAGAAATCCTTTCTGCTTCTACCAAATATTTCAGTTATTTAACCCATATTTTTCATGTACTTTTTCACTACAACACTTTATGCCAGCAAAGGCAGACAGTATTCATTTGAAGCTAATGTTTTCAATGCTAAGCACTGCAGACTGAGTAAAATTTGTTCCTTTCCTTGTGGAAGCCAGTTTATATAGTATTCAACTTTTTAACAAACCATGTTCAGTCTAAGCAGAAAGATAGGAGAAAAGGCATGATACACAACTCAAATTTAAGAAAATTACTTCAGTATGCTGAAGTTGATACGTTACCTTAAAATTCTTTGATAATTATAATTTCTCTGCCAAAAGAAGTGTTTTAAAGGACATTAAACTTGGTTAATAATGATAGAGGGTTTTAATTACTCTTCAACTTTTAGGGATCACAATGAAAGCTTAATGGTGAAGGAGTATGCCATGCCTGCCTTCTGGATTTCTTAGGTCTTTTTGAAAACGCCTGAAGTCGGCCACCATCAGAGATGTGCCGTGGGCTGGCATGCCTGATCCGGTGCAATGGTTCTGCTGCAGTTCCCTCTGTAAAAGACAAGAGGGTTTGAATAATCAGTGTAAGAAGCTCATGTATTGCTACAGTTTATGATTTAAACCCCTTCAAGGTGTATCTTTCTGTCACACTGCTCTTCCTGGTAGCTGCCAATGAATGAATATGGATACTTAGAATAAAACAGCTTTCTGTGGGGATTCCTGTCCCAAGCCACAGCAGTATTAAATTTTCTTTGGGCTGCTTTGAAGGCTTCTTCTCACTCCAGAAGTCCTCCTCCCCATGTAAGAAGGCAGTGGACTGGGACAGCAAGAGATAGAGCAGTTGTGTCTCCTGGGAGAATGTCTTTTTCCTGAATATTACTTGATAGATCATGGACGCAGCATATTATTCAGTCCGTCAGTAGAAGTGCACGTGTTGCAGCCATGTAGTAGCTGCTGGAGCTCACCACATTTGAGCAGCTTCATATCAGTAAAACCTTCTTGCCATGAAGACTGGGTAAAAAAGAATTGAATTCACTGTATCCTTAATAGCAACAGTGACGTTCCCCCTATTTAACCAGCAGGAGAAGATGTTTGCCCAGACACCAACATTGATCAAAACGACAAATCACATTTTCAAATGGAAAATCACCTTGCTGTCAGATGACCTCCCCTGGTTTATACCAGCTGAACACCCAGCTTTACATGCGAATGAGAAGCTGCTGGTCCTTTGATAGCAGATTTGGTAGAGAAATCCCTAACAGCTATACTTATTTCCATCTAGAGAAAAAAATACAGAAACCTCAGTGTCCTGTTAATGTTTGCATGAATATATAGAAGGAGGTTGGCAGAAGGTATGAGCAAATCTGTATTTTATATACATTTGGAGTAGAAATATAATTGTATCCCTAGTGAACCGCTGATTTCCATGCACAAAGGAAATGACCATTTCAGCTTAATATACGTATTCCAAATGCTGGTAATAAGGAAACTTTACAAACTGATGTAATTGTTCGTGTACCGAGCTTCTTGGATGATAGTTCTACAGTAAATATTCAAATTGTTGCAAGCCTTACCCAACATACACAGAAGTAATGGCAGCTGCTGTTAAATATTTTTTAGCAATGCTCACTCTCATAAAGGCCCTTTCATATAGTTGTTTTGGACTTACAACATCATATATTCCCTTGGTCAGAAAAAGGAAAGGAGATGTATTACAGAGGGCTCCCTCTGTTGCCCTACGCACTGTTGCTCTAAAAGTCAGTCGGTGGAGGTTGCTTGGCCATAAGATCAGGAATGATAGTAGCATAATTGTAAGATGATGGATATGCAGTCAGAAAGCTGATAGGTCCATGGAAATATGAAGTGTAGTCTCAGACCAAGGATATTGTTTCTGCAAGCGAGGTACATTCCTAAGTCTCCTTAATTCTGAGCCTAATATGTGGGACTATGTTTAGAAGAAGGAAAAAAGGGGAATTTAAAAATCAATAGTTGTAACTAACTATAAAACATTCTAAACAAAGTGGCCACTTACCACATGCTTTATTATGACCACCTCAAAGTTTGAATATTATGTTTATGTAATTCTTGCCGTAATTCATACTGTTGGATCGTTAAACATGTATTCAGTTATTGCCAAGCATAATTGTGAGCTGCTGGAAGCATTACTAGTTTGCAAATATGTATTTCTTCATAGATGGATAACTGGGTTTTCTTCCATGCTCATCTGAATATCACTTATGAGAGAATTTCAAATAATGTATTTTAGAGAGAAGATAGTGAGAGGACTGCAAGTAGCAAGAATTAACTAACAGAAACACGATTACTAAAGAACTGCTGCAGCATATTCTCTTTATGTGGTAGAGGTTTTACAATATTTACTTTATATGATAAGAGTTATAAGTAGAATTCGATGTTGTCTGTTCAGCCTATTATGCAGATGGTGCTTGATTAAAATCTATTTTAAACTACAGCGATTACTGCAAGATAGTGTGCATAAAACAGCTCTCCTAGCTCCATTAAAGACTTTGGTACTGTTGCAGTTTATTTTAAATATGCTTATAGACATTTTCCAGCTTCTCAAGGGACACTTAGATATCAACGATGTGCCTTACTTGATAGTTTTAAATCCTACACTGGATATTCTTGTGATCTATTATGTGTGCAACATGGTTAATGTACACTTTTTTAAAGTGAAAGATTATTGCTTTCTTGTGATAAATAAGTTAAATACATCACCATAATTAAGCAATAAGCCATGACAGGAGGTGGATTACCATGAGCTAACTACACCTCCAGGGATTTTGAGGCACAAGTCTATGCCTAGCAGAATATATATGGGTTTTATTTTATTTCCCATCTGTCTCTGCTTTGGTGGTTAGAAGTGGAGTCTATGAAGCTGATAGACTGATGGGAGCATAAGGTAGGCCATCATCTCAGCCATTTGCAAGGTTATTAGTACTGGAATTCTGTTATTCTTTTTATTTCGTTATTTTCATATAAGACAAACAGAATTTCCCCAGTGAGTACTCTCTTTCTAACAGTGGGGTTTTGAAGTCTCTTGATCATTCAGGTTGGAGAATAAGATGGTGAAGCTGGTGTCAGAACAGCTTACCAGAAGACTTCTTACACAAGTTTCTGCAGCATATCACCTTGTTTAAGGATGGTTAAATAATGAGGTATCCTAATACAGAGAGAGACCTTTAAATATCATTGGTCCAAAAATACTCTGAAAAGAAGAAAACTTTAGCAAATAAGAAGTAACATTTTGACTATATTAGAAGTTATTGTCAAGCCCCTTTGCTTGTGAAGTTCACACGTAACTGTGTGATTTTAGACTGATATTGCCAAAAGAGCTAGAGCGCCCTACTTAACTACCACTTAGCTGGTAGCTTCATAGAATGAAATAATAGCAAGAGGCTAAATGTTAGATAGCTTAATAATGGGCAACACACTGCTTCTCTTTTTCCATATTTTCAAGAATGCTGCCAAGTTAAGTATGCCCATTCACCTTGTGCTAAAGTTGCATCTATTGCAACATAATACTCAGGGAACAAGCGACTTAATTTTCAAATTGTGGTCACTGCTTTCTTGCTGTGCTTAGTAAACCACAGAGATCCAGGTCATTAACTGTAGTCACCTGTACTCTGTTGGACACCACACAGTGATGTATACAGGAAAATAAAGAAGTTTTTTCTCAAAATGAGATTTTCCAGCCATTTTCCTCATGTAGTTGTGCTGATTTCAATACCTGTGTTCTCCTCTGTCATTTGAAATGCATTATTAAAAAATAATAATACAAGGGTGTGATAAAAGTCATACCTAGTAGATCCTTAGCCTTTTATGCTCTTGATCTTCTCATACTTCCAAACACTTAGGATGCAAGTATTCTGTCCATGCAATCATGAGAGTAAACCCTGTGGTAAAATTGCACATCATTGCTACAAAGTGTAGTGAATTAAGGGACCATATCAAGAGAAGCTACTTTGCCATGGAGATCAAATCTGTTGAAGAATTAGGATAGTACCCCTTTTAGTGCTTGCAAGTCACCTAAGAAATTAGGATGCTTTGATGATCAGAGTCTGAGATAGTAGCAAAGAATAGCTGTATTTAATGAATTTGCACAAATGTGTGGGGTTTTTTAAGGTGGTACACAACTAATTCACATGCACTTTTCTCCATGTTTCATTCTTCTTTCACTCCTTTTCTCAAACCACCATGAATTTGCTTTTACATGGCCATAGGAAAGAACAATGCAGCTAAATCCAGGCAGATCAAAACTGTGCTGGGAAAGATTTTTTCCTTCAGATTTAAATTAGAAGGGTTGTCTCTAACCTGAATAATTTCATTCACAATAAAATTCTCTTCAATTTCCCCAAAAGGTGTACCACCAGTTGCAGTAGAAATTGATTTGAACACTAGTCTGAGGTAGTTCTGAGAAAGGGTGAGGATAAGGGAAATGTAGATGTGACAGTGTCCATGCTGTCTGCAGGTGATTCCTGTGGTTGAAGTGGTAGTCAGGATATAATGAAACTAGTTTAATGTACATTTCCTCATTACACGTTATAGCCATTAGCAATAAAACTTAGAAAAGGTGAAAAGATGACCAGATTAACTATAAATGAGATTATAACAATTACATGAAAGCAAAATATAAAGCACTTTGAGGAAAAAAAAATTGCATAGTCTGAAATACTTATAATGAAATTTATTCATGTGACACTGTCAATATTTGGATTACAAAAGATGTCAACTATAATTCCATTTTTGCATGCAAAATCTTAGAAGCTGTAAGGATAGATGGACTAGTCGACTTAAATTGGCTTTTTAAATTGTAGTTTTCTAATTTTGTGTTACAGGTCAATGGTGGAGAGAAGAGACCTGCTTCAGATATGGGAAAGAAACCCAAAACTCCCAAAAAGAAGAAGAAGAAGGACCCAAATGAGCCACAGAAGCCTGTGTCTGCTTATGCATTATTCTTTCGAGACACTCAAGCAGCCATCAAGGGCCAAAACCCCAATGCTACTTTTGGTGAAGTCTCTAAAATTGTAGCTTCAATGTGGGACGGCTTAGGAGAAGAACAAAAACAGGTACAAAATGTGCTGTAGCTCAAAGGCTTTGTTTCATGAAAGTGTTATCAGGGTCATCTAAACACTGTAGGCAGCTTCTTTTGTTTGCTGGATGAAACTTGAATACATGCCATCTCGGGAATATGATTTAAGAGAATAAGATAAGGAGACTATCACTTTTTTTTTCTTCTGCATGAAACCACTAAAAGAGGTTTTTTAGTTTTGGAGTGTGTCACAAGCTTTAGGATTATATTTAGGGCTGTTGAAATTGGTGGGTCTTGGATTTTAGGACAGCGTTGCCCTGTCTATGACAGTGTGGTGTGGGATGAACTTGCTGCCAAAAATCATGCACAGGAACCTGACACATACCCAAACTCCCAGTTGCAAATGCTCCCCTGCTCCATGATGCCAAAAGGAGAGCTGGGCTCGCACCTTCTCCTGAACCATTTTACAGAAGCGTTGATGCAAATTGATCCATGGTGGACCCTGGAAAATCAACAGTGTTCTGGGGTATCCTCTTGCACAGCATACATCCAGGCTGTGGAAATCTCATCCCATAGTTACTTCTTTCCATCCTCCAAGGAAAGGCCTCAGTTCTGCAATAAGGTCGACAGAGCTGGATCTGAACCTTTGCAGAAATCCTTCCTAGTCAGTCAGGTCTGATTTAAAAGTGAGCAACTCTGGATGAAGCTCATTGTGTTCATGAGTTTGTGGTGGTGACACTTGGCAAATACCCTTCATCCTCACTAGCATACTATTGTTTTTCTGTTATTGGTTGCATTTTTACTATCTGCAAACAAAATGGATTGGGTGGATAAACAAATGGGAATATTAAGAAAGAAGCAAGCATGGAGAGAAAGGATGTGCTGAGTGAGAGTTATTTGGCTGCAGGAGGAATAGATGGGGGTTGATGTCAGCACAGAGAGAGGAAAAATACTGGGACAGAACTGCATCTCATTCATTCACACCAGGCATATTGTTATTACACAATATAGTTAATAAGGCTAAGAATTAAAAGGAGAATATTGCTATAATTTTGGAGGAGATAAAATCATTTGGACTTGGGAAAAAAAGGGGTTTTTTGCAGATAACTGGATGGTGTAGGTACATCTAGATCCCTGTTTAAAGGTAACAGTGTAATTAGAATCAAGATTTGGTGCTCATTGACTAACAAAAGCAAATGCTTATTGTCTCCAGTATCCACTGTGGAATAAGGTCAGCATTTGGAAAGTTTAGCTGGAGGAAATGTAGCTTTCTGAACATGAGGATCAGAGAATTCACTTGGACTGGTTATTTTGTTGTGCTGTCTCTTCCTCTGCCTTTTTTAGTATGTCCAGCAAAGGCCAAGGTTACATTCTTGAACTGACAGGTTGTTTAGACCTTCCCAGCAGTTCTCTCATAGTGAAACATTTCCTTTTGGGACCATGATGATGAGTGTTCACTTTTGACTCAGAAAACAATACTCACTATGCTTTTAGTTAAGTTCACAAGCAAGAGGTTTTGATGCTTTTCCTCCTTGCCCCGCATACCTGTCCAGAATCACTCCCCATGTTGAAATCTGCACTCCCAAACAAATACTTCCAAAGTGCTTTAAGTAGTTTGATCTGTATCATGGACCCATCTTGCTTCCCTGTGGGACTGTGGATCCAAATGTTCCTGCAATGGTGAAAGGCAGAGACCTGGACTTCTCAAGAATTTGTTCCTAGTTAATCTTACATCTCTCTAGTGACGATACCAAGCAAGATCTTGTGCTTGGTTTTCTTCGCCATTTTTCATAATGACCCTTAATTTGTGGCTGTTGCAGTGGTGCAGTTTTACCATCCATAATATTCGCTCTGCTTGCAAAGCAGAAAACTTGACTTCATTAATAATAGTCCAGAACCATATTATGGACATAAACCTGAAAGACTATAAAATGCAGATTTGCTTTGAACTTGACATGTTAGCAGTACAGGAGAAAATTGAAGTCTTTCCATAGAATTCAGTTTAAGACAAGTGCATAAAAACCTAAAAGCTCCAGTTTTAACTTGGCTTTCCTATTCATGGTTTAAAGCAATAATTGAATAAGTCCTACACTGGAACAGCAGAACAAAATCTATTTTCCTTATCTCTGTTGTCCTTAATTTAAGTTGGAACACAGCAGAATGATGTGTTCTGGAATCCACATGACACATCCATGAAAAAATGGCCGCAACTAGGTTTTTTGAGCCAATTATTCCAAAAGTTTGGGTTGGCATATCTTTGTTACTCTTTGACTCATTTTGCCTATTCATTATCATCTATTAAGCACATTGTTAAAGCTCCAGGCCCAGGCCCATTCTAATCTAGCACTGTACAAAAAGAATAAAAGATAGTCGCTATTTAAAAAAATTGGCAATCCTATTTTCTAGAATAAATTTAAAGTCATTCTTTATTCCATTAGGGATCTAATAGTACAAAGTAATGATTACAAGACATCCTAAGTGACTAGATAGTCTGTATTTTAAATGGCTAATTTTTCAGATCCAGAGCATTAGTAACTGTTATGAAACCTACGTCTCTAGTAGGAAAATTGGACTCTAAAAATACAAATGATTAATGTAGCATTTGGAATTTGGCATTGAAGAAGCTTCAGAAATTAAAAAATAGTTAAATAAAGAAACAATAACATCATTAGAAGAATACTTTATTGATGAATTATACTTGCTGAAAAGGATTCAATTATCATAAAGCTTCTGGCTTTTATGTTTTGGAAGCTAATGCTTATTCTGGAATTTAAATAGAATTATGTTTCCAAATTATGTTTCCTGAATTGGAACTCCATTTACTATTTAAATAGTAAATATAAATGAATCAGAAAGTAGAACATAATGCAGCTATTGAGAAAGAAGAATAACTTCATGTTTTCATGCCAAAATGAAATCTTCTTTGTTTCTATGACCTGAGCCAGCTTCTTCTGAAATGCATAGAATTCTTGTTTGTTCCTGAAGATTGACCACAGAATAAATAAAGGTAGTGAAACTGAGTACATTGACGACCTAAGGGCAGTATATGTGTGTCCAAGCCTTTGCAAAAAAAAAAAAATAATCTGATAACCTGACATATTAGAATGCAGCTTGAAAAGGTTTTTGCAAGAACTACATATGTTTTTCAAACTGTGAGGAAACTAGGAAAATGTTGTTTGAGAAAATATGATTTGAATGACAGAAAAGGAAACGTTATGAACTCGCTTATGGTGGATGCCTTTTTGAAGCTGGAGGGGGAGAATTATACTTAAAATTTATTGCTCTGATGCTCTTACTATGATAATATTGCAATTTATTAGATTAAAGCAGATACCAGTGTACTTACACTCCCATTTTACCATCTGAAGACATTTGTACTTTTGCATCACGTGCAGTAACCATTCCCATTAATTTCTGAGCATACAAGGGCTGTTTGCAAACAGTGCTGGTGTGTGTCTGTGTTTTGCTTGTCCAAACCTATCTATGAAGAACAGTCTAGAAATCTAAGAGACTTTAGTGGTTGTGGTGGACTCTGTCAGGGTTTCTTCTCAAATTCTGAATTGGGTACACTAATTACACAGGCTCAGAAGCAGACATTGTGCGTTTTCCTTAATTTTCTCTGTAAATGTTTTCTGAAACTGTTCGGATTAAGATTCCAATGAATGAAAAGCAGCTGTAGCAATAGCACGTTGGGGTAATCTCTCCTTGACCACAGCACAGTGATATTTTCAGTGACTTTTCTAGTTCTTTTCTTACAATCACACTGTTTTCTCCTTAGTCAGTACTATACTTCTGCGCATCCCGTTTTTATAGCTTATTTATGTACATCTTTGCCCTTTGCACACATTTTTACTGCAAAGGGGAGAAAAACAGCCCCCAGGGAAGAGGGTTCAGTGTGCTAAATGGTCGAGTCTCTGGCTTTCAGACAGAATGCTGGTTCAAACTGGGTAAAAAGGCTACTTAGGTCATTTTCTGTCCTTAGATGAAAAAGGAAAGTCATTTTAAATCAGTACCAGATGTGTGTGTACTAAATGAACCTTAAGGTTCTAATTGGAGTCCTAGTAAAGCTGTAATAGATGTGGCAAATTGCAAACAAAATGTTCTTGTTTACATTAGCGTAACTTTAAAACTTCAGCCAAAAACCTTAATAAATGTGCTGTTATTCTAAAAATGGAATTGAACGTCTATTCAACATTCAACAAAATTAATCTCTGGTGTAACTTCAGTGACTTAACTGGAATTCTAGAAGGAATGAATTTGGCCTCCTGTGAGCAGCTTGATGTGTGTACAAACACACATGTGTATGTGTTCCTATGTGTTTACTTAAATGTTGCACTGGCCTTGCAGCGGCAAGAGGGACGGATTCATCCAGGGAACCCAAAACTTAATGATCAGGAGGAGCAGGCAAAGCGACTGTTTGAGTGCTGTAACATATGCCTTCTTTCAGGCTGCATAATTCATACACAGTAATATTAGCTGCAACAGTTCAGCTCAATAGCAACACCTCATTATTTTACCCCTCAGTATTTATTCCTATGTTTGACGCCTCATGAAATTACTGTTAATGTGTTTATATAAGGGCAGATCTGACACAAGTGGGAAGAATTTAATTTCCCACTCATTCTTTCCTGCTGATGTGTCCTCTTCCCCTGGTAGAAGTGGCAAGTGTAAATAGTTAATTTGCTTCAATTATGAGCCTGTCCTGCTAAATTAGAAGCAGCAGGAATATGAAGAGCCAGAATTATACTTATGAGGCAGCTGACAAATCCTCGGAGCTCACAAAATCAAATCATTTACTCCTCATTGGTGCTCAAAGACCCACTAGATAAAAGCTGCAGTTTATTCTTTAACATCTGATGGAACTTGGATTGTATGTTACCAATACTTCTATAAATTGAAGTCCTCCTGCGTTAGTGTCAATGTTTGTGATACTGTTACCATTTCTGCTATAACCCACAAGCTTTCAGAGGTTTCTGTTTTGGTTCAGACTGATTTGGCATAAAAAATAAAGTGTGTTTTATAAGTTTCTCTTTCGATCACAGGAAGGTTTTCAGTGTAGTGGAACATTATCCAGTGCGGGGATGACTCAGGAGGGGGTTTACAAGTAATGCTTCAACCTCCAAAGCTTCTCTTTCACCACAAGCTGGGTTGAAACGGGTCCAAGATTGGTGTTTTAGGAGTCCTTGGCTCTGCTTGGCCTCTGGGCACACCTAAACTTTTCTCCTCCTCCCTCCTGGGGTGTGATGTCCAGTTGCTCTCCCATTGCTTTATGTGACAGATGAGCCATGGGTGGAAGAGCCATTGCGTGGTCATGTGGATGTGGGTTGCCTAGTGTCAGGACATCAGACAGTGCAGAAACTGTGGTGTGGCTGCTGAAAAGCTGCAGAGGATATACAGACCACCAGAGGATATACAGACCACCAGGTCAAGGTAGTCAATACCACTCTGAATACATAAATTTAGTTTGTTCACTCATATATGTTCATATGTTCACACAGATGTTTATCTACCTCCTGTTCTCCCTTTAAAAAGAACCTTTTTTATTATCCCCATGCTAATGAAGCAATCTCCAAGGAATAACTTTAACACACTTGTAAGAAGATGAGAAAGTTACTTTCAGTTTAGTAGATAAACAACCACGCAAGGTTTAAATTTAGCTTTGTTTTATTTCTGTAAAAGAGAATAGGAAGCGAAGGCACATCTGTGTGTGCACGCTGCCAAAGTGAATTACAAGCAAAATAAATTCAGGAATAGGCACAACAGACAGCACCTTTGCACCTCCCCTCCCATCTACCTGCACCACTGAAGCTGTTACCAGTGTTACACCTTCATCCTGATTTGAAGATCCACTGTTCCTCTTGACAAATTTCTGTACAGAAACTGTTTTTTCCCTTTGAAGCTTTAGATGAAGGGGTAGAGTTTAAAATAACCGCCCCTCACCCTGGTGTCTGGTCATTCTCCTTTCCTCTGCAAGTAGCTGGGCTTAATGAGCTGGAACACAAATAGGCCAAGAACAGGCATGTATACACACACAGAGACAAATTTATCTCTATGTGTGCGTATATATATATATAGTGTGTATATATATATATATATATGCGCACACACACATATCTATGTATGTATAGGATATTAATATAATCATATTGTTTTCCTGCCCTGGTTTCCACAGGGCCAGACCTTGAACCCCGTGACTTCCCCTGCTTCCGAGGGGGCACTGTCAGTCCCCCAGTTGCAATGCATTTTTGCTACAGGACTTCTGGCAGCTGGTGCCTCCCACTCCCAACTAAGGCTGGGCTGAGCAGGACCACACTGGGCATTCGGGATGGGAAACCTCCTCCTTTGATGCAAAAAATTATTAGCTTAGTGTAGGTCACCATTGGAGCTGCTGCATCTTAATTTGTATAGGCTAATGCAGGCCAGCCCAGCCCACCTCACGTCTTGGTCTTCCTGGAGCTCCCAGAAGCACTGAATTAGTGGGGAACATCAGGCACCCCCCTGCTCAAGGTGAATTTGTAATATCTGTTTGCTACATACAACAGACATATCTTCTAGATACATGCTGCCCATGGTTGCTGAGTTGTAAACATTGACTTTAACTGTACTTTGCCTTCTTGTTTTACTTGGAAGAAGCTGGGCCAAAAAGATTACTGGGCCAAGTACTGCTGCAGCAACATCCATAAATAATAGCCTCAGTTTTCTACTCATTCTTCTTCCTCACATTCTATTCGTAGGTTTGACCTCAATAGGAATATGGCTTTAAATAAGTTGCATATAGAACTGGACTTAGTCCCAATTATTATTCTCCATTCAGGCTCACATCCTTATTTAAAAAAAAAAAAAGAATACCAGCAAGTGCAGATAATCACTACATAAATCATATATTTAACGTCGTTTGTTTTGTACCCAACTTTCATCCAACATGCTTCTGATAAAATGTACAGTCTCGTTCCTGTGAGCTGCAACCATCAAGCCTATAAGGTCAAATTTAGGCCTGACGCAAATGGCTGCAATTTCCAGTGATCTCCGTCGAGTCTCACTGTTTGTGCTAGAGCTGAATTTGGCCTGTGATCTTTCCTCTGCATGCCAGAAAGACTGAATTCTTTCCCCTAAGCCTCTAATATGTCATCAGTGTCTTTTTCATGCTCTACAGTCAAAGAGACTGCTGAGCCATATAGCTAGCCCTGGGCCTCTTTCTGTTACTGTATGTACCTAGATTAAAAATCAAATGGTAACATATTTCAGTATCCATTAAGCAATTCAGAGAATTTTTTTTTTTCTGACTGCTGTGGGAATATCTCTCTCCATATTTTAGAGTGTGTGCAGCTCTAGGTGCCTTTGCTGCAGAATCAGAAGATTAAAACTAGAGATATGTCTCCCACTTGGAAAAAAGTTTTCTCTATGAGCCTAGGTATGTAGGGCCAGGAATGACTGTCTGAATATGGAATTTAATTCTGGATCGCAGCCTACTGTATTTTATCAGATGCCATTCCTGTAACTGTAGCCTGTGAAAATAACACTCCCATGGGTAATAACACTGCGGAGACAAAATAGACAAAATCGCTCATGTTGCTTTTTTATTTTCTGTTTTTGCATATACAGTTTTTTGGGGTTTGTGGAACAGTTTCATCAAAACAAATGTGAGCACCTTTAGATCATTATAAAAAAAGACAAGTGTAACTTGCTTACAAGTATCAGCTCTAAGGAGACATCCGCAAGATAAACTGAAAATTTCCCCTTCTTTGCCATTCTCCTACCAGCTATTTAGGCAAAGCCAGGGAAGTAGCATGGTTCTTCATAATGTGCTTTATCAGCTAGGAGACCAAAGCTTTTTCAGACCTCCATGAAGCACAAATCCTAAAAGTCTCTTTTTCTCCTAAGAGCATCAGTCAGTTTAACTCATTAAGTGTCTTGTATTGAAGGGGACTGTAGTCAGTGGTGCCGCCTTCCTCTAGCCCCTGATGTCGGAAACTGAGGACATGTTTGCAGACCTTTGAGTGCCTCTTCTGATGATGATGGGCGAAGGGAAACTAGGGTGCAAGCCACATGGGACATGGTAGGAGTGGTGCTGTGTAGTGTGTTGTGATGTGTTGATAATACTTTTTTGTTGGGATGTGTTGGTAATACTTTTTCACAGTGAGGGTGACAGAGCACTGGGACAGGCTGCCCAGGGGGGTTGTGGAGTCTCCTCCTCTGGAGATATTGCAGACCCATCTGGACGCCTACCTGCACAGCCTGTCCTAGGGAACCTGCTTTGGCAGGAGGGATGGATTCGATGATCTCTGGAGGTCCCTTCCAACCCCTACAATTCTATGAATCTGTGAATAATTCTTCACAAGCAAGTTGAGAGGAAATACAACATTGGGAAAGGATGACTAAACAGAACAAAGAGTTAACTCAAGGCTTTACAGGTACATTTCAGTTATACATATTGGTGATGAGTTTCATATTATCTAACACGTAGAAGAGCAGAGGAGACACAAAGCCCGCCTCGAGGAATTTATGATCCAGGAAGATGAGACCTAAGCAGCAGTTAAAATATATAAAGGAAAACATGACCAGAAGTTGGCATCATGAAACAGAAGTGCATATACTCAATTGTGGTTTTAATTTGGTAAATCTGGTATTTGTGAGTACTTGTGGCTAACCATATAACCCACACCCCCTCTACCTCCAGAAACTTTGGGGCAGTCAGGATGTGTATCACTATTAATAATAAAAAGAATTCAGCCCTCAATGTAGGCTGCTACAGCACTGGTAGCCCACATGTATGTTCAGCTCTGGGAACCTGAGGCATTGTAATGGCCTGGTGGCTGGAACCACGCTCTTACTTTACAGTGGGGAAGAGGGGCAGGGCATTCCTTTTTCCCGTGGCCTAAATGAAATGCTATCTTATATGCTTATATGCACAAGGTAGAGTTTCATACTTAGTCCTTTTGGAAAGTATCTTCTGTATTGGTGTATGCTTTGCTAAACAGTGTAAGGGAACTTGAAGCTACCTTCCTGGGTGCACTTTGGAAATGTAATTAAATAGTAAACTAAGAACCTGTGTATTATGCTGTATAAATTTGCATTCATGAAGCACAGTAGGAAAATAATGCCAGCAGCTTCCATTTGTAGACAAATGAATGTAATCTTGGTGTTTTGGGGTTTCTATAACAAGCTGAAGAGAATAAAAATAAATTAAGCTGACTGACCCTACATATACAGAAATGATGGTTTTTCTGCCAACATTCAATTTCCACAACTGGGACAATATAGAAAATAAAATATTGTGTAAGGAAACAAATCTGCTGCTGAATCAGAATGGGCCTTTACTGTCTGAATGACAATCAGTTGACATTCAATTATCATGTTAATTGAATTAAAGCAACCTAGAAATTACTTAATTCCGTAAATATATGCTCCTGTCAAGTTCTTATTTAATAATTGTTGCTTGCTTGACGGAGGAGAGGAAAATGACCTTATAAGAGATTTCTGAGATGTTAAAAACAGAATTAAATATAGCCACTACACACTATACACAACAGAAGCCTGCTGCTTGTTACAGGAAAAATGTTAAATGTATTATTGGAAATTACGTGTTTCAAACTCGGCACTGTCTTAAGCATGAAACTCAAACGAGCTCCAGCCATTTTGGAGAGCACACTTGAATGATGACACAAGCCTTTCTCCTCTCCCCAAAAGCGCTGCAAGGATGCAACTCTGTTAAACTTACTAAAACATGAAACTATTTAAGCCTGAGGGCTAAAAATTCTCACAGATTTAAAAAAAAAAAAAAAGGTTAGGAGGGACAGCTGACTTGCTCGTGCCTGTTTGAGGTGCTGCTGCAAATGCCGAGGACGCTTCCCACCTGCGCTGCCTTCAGAAACCCCCAATACAAGTCCAGTCTAGAATAAAGTCAGTGAACTGTGCCCACTACCAGGGCCACACTCGTTTGCCTTCAGAGAAAATTATTGACAGCCAGACCTTGTCATTATGAAAATTAACAACTTCCTAGACAGGCAGAACTTACCCTAATATTTAGTATATACCAGGACCAACCAGAATTTCCAAAACTAGCATGAGGATCATCAACCCACTTGTATGCTGAGCTAAACAGTGGGCATCTTCAAAAAGACAACAGTGTATAGACAGTGCAGTCTATGCCCTGTTGTCCTCAGAGGACATGCCAATGCCCTTATGAGGATGAAGCTGGGTGACTTGACCACCTCCCAGACAAGCCAGCCTGTGAGGACCATTCTGGCCTATGCAAAACATCATAGCAGTCTGGGGTCATCAAAAACTCCTCCCTGTCCAGTAAGGATGTTTTTACCATAGTGACCTTAAGGACATTTTTACTATAATGATGTTCTATTATATGCTTGATTTTATATCATCATGGAACACAGTGTTCATATGACTATTATTGGCTTACCAGAAGATCCTATTAAAGAGGGCAAGACATTATGTAGAAGGACCATGGTAGATGTATAGGTAGGAAATAATTAAATAATGGCTGTGTGGTGACGTTCCTGTGAAGCAGTGGAGTAGTTTTAGATGGAGATTTACAGAATTGTTGTTAGCTTCATATTATTGAGTTAACCTTGTGCAATATGACTATTTGAGAGAAAAGTCAGGTCCCAGAGGACTCTTTCAATATGCTGTGACTGTAAGAGTACAGCAGGAGTGTATACTTTTTATATTTGTGTAATGTAAAATAAAGCCCAATGTGGAAGCAGTAGATACATGATCTTTTGGAAATCATTATTCTGTGTAAAATTCTTTGTTCTGCTCTGTTTTTTAAACTGGCTATCAAAATGATGCAGAGGCATTGCAATATACAAAGCAGTGTAACTTAGTCTTTGTCCTGTGGGTCAAGCTAAATTCATTTTAGCAGTTAGGAACAGATTGTTGACCAATTTTTTTATTAATTTTCAAAATAAACAGTACATTTCCCTAATAATCACAAGCGATTGCAACCTAAAAAGCAAATTGCTAGTATTTTTTTTACAAAACAATAGGGGATCAGCCAACACTAAATATTTATCTTAATCTGGAGAAATTACAAGGGTGCACAGATACAGTTGCACAGCTAAAACCAATCTTTTTGTCCTCCCTGTCTTTGTATTTACAAGCCTAAGACTTCTCTGTTTCCATTATGATCTTTTGCTTCCCTGGGAAGCAAAATCTTTAATCCTTTTAGGCAGCCTCTGAGTTTTGCCAGCCTGTATCTGAGGATTGTTCTGTCTCTGAAAGCAAAGCACCAGTGAAACAGAAAGTGTTTCACAAGCACATTCTTTATAGAAGTGGTGTCGTACCGAACCCTTCCAGCCCGACACTACCATTCTCACTTTGTAGTCTGCAACTGCTCTGTCCTTTCTGTGCACGCTCTGTGGTGCCAGGTCCTCTCCATTATGGGACATCTCTGGTTTTACTAGAGCATTGGAAGATCAAAAGAGATCACTTTACATTTTCATAAAGTTTATCCTTCTGGGACAGAAATGTATGTGTGTGGTTTTCAGCTGCAGTATTCAGGAAAACACCCCAAAATTCCCATAAAGAAGATTTGCTCAGCTTTTGCCTTTAGAGCAACAGCCCAATTAACTAGGCAGTGTGGTGGAGTGGGAGGGGGTAGGGGGATGGTCCACAGGTGCCCAGGTTGTCCACTTGATGGAAGAAGTGGACAACAGAGACTCAAAGCTGCAGTTCTGTATTGTGTAATACTGGCAATCCCAAATGCCCATGAACACATGAATTAATCACTGCCCCGAGCATGTGACTAAAAATTTGTGAACTACAACAACAATAATTAAAAAAAAAAGTCTTTCCCTAAATCTTTCTCTTTGTCTCCCTTATTTCTAAAACTTCTATTTGTTTGTTAAAGTTTTTCCCTGCAACATGGAAGGCTAGGAGTCAATTCTACTTGGTTATATGAATCTAACATGCTTCCTTGGCTCTTAAATCTACCCTTCTAGGAAAAAAAATCAAAATATAAAATGTAGTGAGAAACTTGTGATAATTTTTGCAAAGAGAAATGCCAACTTTTTCTCAAAACTGTCACTGACATGGCTAAAAAGCAAGTCATTAGCTAGGCTCCACGATTCAGAAAATGGATCTTCTGAAAACTTTAAACCCTAAAAGTCTGTGTATGCTTTTCCAACATGATGTTACTGTAGTGCTATGAGGTCCTGCCTAGCCCTGAAGATAATCTTTGATCTTGAAATTTGGGCAAAATTGAAGTGATTCTCTAAGTTCTTCAGTCTATTATGAGATTGTGCACATGCATTTAAAATAATTTGGTGAGTTGAGAGAAATGTACAGAAATAGATCCATGTTCCTGAGAAGTTAATTAGACCAATATGGGATCAAGACTGGAGTAATGACTAACATTTATTATCCTTAGCAGCTCCATGAAGCTTCTTTGACTGCCCCCAACAGTTTATCTGGGGAAGAGAGAAAGCTGCTTGGCTGATCCGTGTGGTGCTGACATCTCCTCCTTCTTTTAGCTCAAATGTCTTTCTGCACATTTTTGTCTTCCCCAGAGGGTTTTAATTTGTCTCACAAGTGGAAGCCAGTGGAGAGGCCCATGCCTGCCTTCCCCTGTCCCTAAAGGTGCCATTTGCAAGTACACCCTGCACTTCACTTTGAACAATTAAACCTGAGATGCTGTGAGGGATATTGTTTTTTCAGTACTGCTGGGTAGTTAAAGGGTGTTTCACAGTTGGAACAATATTTTCTTTAAAATATTTGATGTTTATTTTTTCACTTTTTAAGCAATATGAGGAGGAAAGGCTGTTTACTTAGACTTTATGAAGATGCATGAGACACACCGGTGATATATAAAAACAGAACCAGATTAATTTACCAATGTGACACTCTTTGTTTTTAGGTATACAAAAAGAAAACTGAAGCTGCCAAGAAGGAGTATCTGAAGCAGTTAGCTGCCTACAGAGCAAGCCTTGTATCCAAGGTAACACATAATGTATATACATACACACATATATATAGTGACATATTGCAAACCATTTTCAGCAGTTATATGGTGCTGAGCACCATAGTATTTAGTGCAAATAGTCTTGTTTGTTACCACCTAGAGCTTAGGTTTAAGGTGCAAATGCTCAACAAGCAGTCATCACTCCACAAAAAGATACCCTTTCCCTTCTGGTCATGGAGACAGCACTTCTGGCTGGAAGTATCAACGCACTTCAACAGAAGGGGGTACTGGTAAAAAGACCTCAGTATAACAAACATGCCATGCCAGGCAGGCACTCTTCTACCCACAAGGGGAAAAACCCATATCATATGGGGTGGGGGGTTAAGTACTTTTTTTACCTTTCAATCATAGTACAGGAAAAGTCAAGCTCAGCTCACATAGCAGATTTTTCATAAGAAAAATGTGAATTTCCATTTTACATCCAGCAAGAAATTTGTGCAAGCACAGTATAGGTCGCAGTAAGGCTTTTATACCGGGACGGACCAGTGTATCCCCAATACACAGCTAGTAGCTGTGTATATATTCTTAATGCCCATAATTTTGTTATAGATTCTTTAAAATTTGTAATAGACATTAAAATATGCAGAAGAATGTGAAATGACTGCACTTTTTCAGTGTGAAAAAACAGTTCAGCAACTTCAGAGTTACATACCACTTAGGGCCACTTAGTTTGAGTCTGTGGTCATAGCACCAAACTTGAATGAGTTCAAGAAGCAACTGGATGATGCACTCAGTCCCGTGCTCTGACTTGGCTGGCCCTGTGTGGAGCCAGGAGTTGGACTTGGTGATCCTTATGGGTCTTTTCCAACTCAGGAGATTCGGTCTATAATTCTATGAAAACACATTTAGATATATTTTGGTTTTACATAAATAAAATTAATTTTAGAAGTAAAGGTGGAAGCATGAAAGATTGGCATATATGACATGAATAGAAAGTTTTGTTAGTTGTAAATGTTTGTGGTTGGCCCTGCACTACACTTCTTCGTATATTGTATCAATTTGGACACATTTTAAGGGGAAGACTATATGATTAGCCATACAAGGGCCTTCCTTGCATCTTTCTACATAATCTGGGTATTTGGTCATTGAATTTAAAGGTCTGAAATGTGTGTGTTACCTCATTCATTTTGGGGGGGGTTGTCTTACACATTCTAATTATAGCATCATCAAGCATTTAGTTAAAGTGATTTACAAGGTACCTTTAATTTCTGCCTTAGAGCTGTTTGGTTCTAGAAATAGTAATTTCCTTCAGAAAGGGTACCACATGCACACTTTTTTTTTTGTGGAAATGGCCTGCTTATTAGAAAAAAAATGTCTTAAAATCTCAGAATATTCCAGTAAGTTTTGAAGAATTGCTTGAAGTCAACTTTTCACTTGTGAAAAGAACTTGGATGTCATTATTCAGCACATCATGGGCTGTTTACATAACACTTTATATAGCCTCATTTTTAAATGGGAAATATAAAAACCCTGATTATTTTTTTTTTTGATAAAAAAAGGCACATTATGGTATTTTTGGAGGAGTTGGGGTTTTTAGGAAAAAAGCAAAAGACTTGATCAGTGGATGAAGCTATTTGTGCATATTTTTAAATTTGTTGTTAGTCAGAAAAGCACTGGAGCATTTTCTTAACTTTTAAGCAATTATTTAAATTCTGCCCATAATGTAGTGTTTTCCTCTAGTGTGGAAAGTATGAGAATATAAACTTAATGAAGCTGAGTACTAATTGCTTACCCTCATGAACACGCTCAATGAATCTAACCGAGCTGGCATGTAACTAAAGCAAGTCCATTTTGGAATAAGGATGTAAAATACCCACATGTAATATTAGATCAATATATTCTAAATTGTCGTGGTTAAATATTTACAGGGCACCAGAAGAGCTGTAGTTCCTTAGACAAGCATGTAAGCATGAAGAAACATAGATCATACATTACTAAGGTTGTTGGGAGCCCATCTGGTCTTTTATGTCCATTTGTTATATTATCATCTATAAAAGCTACTTTGAGGGAATATTATTAAGATGCCAAAACCCCATTCTCAAAGTTGAGACATGCCAAAAGCAGCATACCTTTTCCAAAAAGGCTTCAATACAATATTAATGATTTATTCATATGGTGTGTTTTAAACTTTATACCACCCTCTGCGTGAGTCTCATTTCATATACTTGTGATCAGGTGTTCACTTTGGGAGCTCCCGTGTTGTATTAACTGTGTGGTGTTTAACCTTTCTGCTTTATAGGATTTTCTGTGCTGCTTATCCCAGCAGTGTTTTAATGTAAAGGAATTCTCAGTAAAACACTGGAACAGGAAGTTTCTGTTGTCCATATTTTCAAATGCAATTAAATCGTTGTGAAATCAGGCTTTCGGTAATTTTGGGTGTCCTGCTTGGGATATCCTGAATTTCATTTTTCAGAGTAGTTGCTCAAAATTATACCAGTCATATTCATAGCAAAGCTTCAATGACTTCACGGTCAGCTGTCTGGCAGCTATGAGATGTTCACTTGTGCTTCACATCACATCAGGACATCCTCTTGCTATCCAAGTGATAGGAGCTACTCAGTTATCAAACATCCTTTCTTCTCTCCTCCCAGAGGGCTCTGCCTGTGCGAAGAGACAGGCACAAGCTGGCAAGAATGCTCCTTAGGTCACAGAATCACAGAATGTTAGGGGTTGGAAAGGACCTCTGGAGATCTCCTGGTCCAACCCCTCTGCCAGAGCAGAATCACCTAGAGCAGTCCTCATAGGACAGCATCCAAGCGGGTTTTGAATGTCTCCAGAGATGAAGACTCCACAACCTCTCTGGGCAGCCTGTCCTGATGGTCCCCCATTTCTAGCTCAGCAGGTACCTCAGACCTCCCAAAGCAGCTGCTCTGCAAGTTTCCTAACTTTTGAACACTGATCCTGCCACTTCATCCATGAAGTACTGACAGTTTTTAAAGAACTAGTGAGTGCAGGGCTTGTTTATGAGTGTTTGTGTATGCTTTTCTGCATCTATTTGCAAGTCTTCATTATTCTGAAAAGCAAAGGAATAGACCTATATCACCTGAGTGGACCACACTTGGATTTGAATTCACTGCTCCCATCTTAGCTGTTCAAGATGCTGGAATATATGCAGAATAGAAGATTGCAGAGAAACGAGTAACTCCTTTGCCAGGAGATTTCTTAGCATCTGCCTGACAGCATAATAATGAAATCTAGGAATGTTGGTTTCCATCCCAAGCTCCATGGGTGGGGGTGGAGTATCAGGTGGGAATGGAGGACTTCATGATACTAAGAGCTTTGCCTCCTCTCCTCTCCTTCACACACACATGTCCACACACGCACACAGAGATAAGTCATAGAATTGTAGAATATCCTTAACTGGAAGGGACCCATAAGGACCATCATGTCCAACTCCTGGCTCCACACAGGACTAGACAAGTCAGAGCATGGGACTGGGTGCATCATCCAGAGGCTTCTTAAACTCACACAGTTGGTATTTATAATTTCAGGCTTTCTTATCTGACAAAATCATAACTGCAGAGTGGAAGTATCACCAGCAGCTTTGGTAATAAGATTGCCAGCCCATCTCTGGTGCACTCTTAAATGCTTCAGTGATGTCTTTATAAAATAGGGCTACCACCCAGAAAATACATTAAACATATGATTATGTAAATATGCCACTTATGCATTTATCAGTTTATTTCCTGTATTTTTTTTTTTTTAATGATTGAAATTAATGGGGCTGCTGTTGAGTTTGGTCATGTGTGTAGGAATTGATATGTAATATAAAAATCACATTACAAAGCATTATATCTTCTACTATGCAGATTGCCATATTGCTCATAGTACTGACTAAGCCTTTGCATTGTAAACAAGTGTCTTTATATTTGCCCTTAGTTGCAACTTTTAGTACTATTCAGGTCCAGAAATGCAGTCTCTGGTATCTGGTAATTTGTACAGCGTTACATAAAATGCTGTGAATTGCAATTTTACTTTTTCATAAAACAAGCACTTTTTCTAGCTTAACCAGCCCTTTTTCCGGCTGACATTAGAGTTTTTGCTGCATCATTCAAATATATATATTTAATACAGATATATAGGGGTAAATGTGAAATATTTTCATCTATTATATAAGTGCATCTATGTATCTTTATATAACAATACATGAATAGAATGTATTTAATATGCATTATATATATATATGCATATATGTGATACACAATGTATGTTAACTACAGCAGCACAAGTTGGAATAGCACGAAGAAGATTTCCCTGTTTTGTTGTCTCTGGATAAATGAATCTTTAATTCTCTCTGTGTAGTGACACAGCTTCAAGTTTCATGCAGACATATTTCAGCAGCTATGGTTGAAGCTAAAACCTTTCAGTGAGGAGAGTATTATTCAAATTCAAAATACTCAAGCATATTTCAGAACTCTGGTGGTGTATCTAAGTCAAAGTGGTGTCCTTACTTGACATTGCAGCAAATGCACTGGCTGTTTTTCTGTTTTGTGGACAACGCGAATTCTTTGGACATGTAAAATTGTTTCTTGAAGTGCACAGCAGAGGTAGCTTTCCTTGCTACCTTGCAATTATGTTTCATAAAAAACCTAAAGGTCATGTCTAGTAAGACTGGCATTGTCTTAATGCTATTAGCACAATTTGTAACCAGAGAGTTTCCGGGCACCCAAAATGCTTGTGTTACATGTTCAGTATTGCCTATGTTGCAATAGAATTGCACAACCTAAAGATTTATAGTCTTTTGAGACTGCAGTGAATACACATGAACAAGTTTGAGCTACTAGTAAAAAGCAAAATTGAGACCACATTTTTAAAAAACAATTTAAATCTCAAACTCAAACAGTAAATTTGGTGTTACCATCCCCTTTCATAAGAGTATGTGGAAGGAGCATTTATGTAATATATAAAAAGGAAAAAAAAAAATTTCAGATCTGTCAGATCACCCATTTCCCCACCCCTAAGTAAATGGGGATGTTCAGGTGTACTCTGTCCATGATTTGTTTTCTGCGGCCCAGTGAATCCTAAATTCTTTTCTGCATAGTGGCCAAGCTTGAGCTGGAGGGGAGCACCATATCCTAGCTCATTCCTCCCTGAAATAAGCATCTGCTGGGGTTTAGGACATGTATTTTGGAAATAAAATTCTAAATAACTCTTGACAGAGCACACAACTGAGCAGTCCTATCTCCTGGCCAGTGCTTTAATCAGTTGGCTGGGGTGTGTAAGGAGAGCAGCACCCTTTCTGTTGCTGGCAGAAAAGCACCTGGTTTCTGCTTTTTGAAGCAACAGATTCCTGTATGATATCTAGCCCCAGACCATGCAGATGTTTTCAAATTTCATAAGACAGTTCAGACTGTTGTCAGTAAAAGCATCATAGAAAGAATAAATAAAAAGCATGGTTATGTTTGTTGCATGACTTTTTTATTTATTTTTTTTTAGCTGTTAAAGTGCTACAAGACATTTGGTGGTATTTTCCTTAAAACAATACCACCACTCCCACCATCCCCCCATCCATTAAATGTTAGACTCCCTGTCTGAGAAAACTATAAGGCTTTTACGTTAGGTATTTCATGCTTCTGTGATACCTTGGTCTTTCACCTTCTGGATTTCTTATGATACAGTCAGAAAGGAATTCAAGAAATCATGAATAAAATTATGTATTATGTGTTGTATCAGCGTATCTGGTAAGTGAACATGTATATTTATAAAACAATTGTCTAATCTGATAATAACACAAATCGAACTATCTTCTTGTCTGGTAAGGAAACTAACTATTTGCTGCAGCTGAAAATCTAGAGCAAACTATATTTCAGTTAATGCCATGAATTTGATTTGAGGCTAAATCATGTGAAGCTTTACATTCAGCAGTGCAAAAACCGAGATGCTCGCACATAATTTCTGCCAAAAAATGGCAGAAATGTCTTGAGCTTGAGAGAAGCCAGGTTTTGATTTGGAGAGGAGCTGTGTTTGTTTTTGAAGTGAGTTAATAAAACTAGATTTCACTATTAGCCTAGTGCTTCCATTTGGGGAATTAAAACACTTGTATCAAATTAAAGTTGCATATCCTTTATCACATGTACCCAGGTTACATTCATAAAACATCCATTTTTACTTACATACCCTGAATGAATCCATGACAATCCCCTGTAGATGATGACAAAATGTATATTTAGATTTGAAGATGTTCTTCTGAGCCACCTCAGCTAATTATAGATGACAACCCATGGCTTACTCCTTTGTTCTCAAACATCAAGAATGTGTCAAAAAGCTTTCTGAACTCTCTAGAGTCCCAGATGTTGTTATTGCAATAGGTGACTGGAATTAACAAAATACGAAACGTCATTTGCTAAGAGCCTCTTGTGACTGAGGTAGGAAGGCAGCTGTACTGCAGATATGCATATGAATTCTCCACCGGAGTGAACAGAGTTAAGTCAAAGGAATCGCTAAAGGAGTTAAAGAGCTAAGCAGGGAAGAGAAAATACTGCTGGAAAGAAGTCATTCTCTCATAAACAGCTTCACTGGGGTATTATTAAAATGGCTGAGTCCATGTAGGCCAGAAGAAGGGATTCTTCTCAAGGACAGGCTTGGGGTTGGAAGTGACCTAAAATGTCAAAAACGTTAAAAATGGACAGGATTATGCAAACACAGAAAAGCTGAGAGAAGGAATAAACAATTCAAGATGTTCCTTCCACCAAAGAGACAGCAAAGACAGCAGATGCAAACTTAAGCTTAGGTAAGCTTTGTAGGAGCTGCATGAATATTCAGCCTATTTCCTTCTACTTACCTCTGTATTGTGACAGTACTGAAGATAACTCATTTAAAGCTGAGTCAGTCCTGCCTAAGTTTGATCACAACCTGCACAGCCTAGACCTTCCTGGTACCAGCTGACATCATCACTGCTGTTACCCAAACATAACCTTCATTCTGGTAGAGTCCAAAAAATTGTTGAATTCCTTGGCATGGATCAAGGATGGACCCCAGTTACTAGATATGCACATAACACCATCATGAGAAGGGACAATGTGGCAACTATGTAGATTGCTGACACATACTAATTTAAAACCTGAATCAAGTTAAAGTCTTTCCTAGGCTTTCAAATACTCACATAGTTCATGCTCCTCATCTATGTAGAGGGCTTGCCAAATCTCTTTTTGTCATTTAAAGAGAACCACCTGTTTCTTATTTAGAATAAAATGATGTTACACCACTTTGGGTATAGAAAAAAGATTCTTCTGAGGTTGGATTAGGTTATATTTGCATTGGTAGAAAGTTTATGATTGTCATATCACAGAATCACAGAACCACAAGGTTGGAAGAGACTTTTGAGTATCATCAAGTACAACCATTCCCATCCTATGCTAAGCGATAAGGCTGATGTCTTTGCCTCTCTCATCATGTATTTAAAGGACCCACAGTTATCCAATAGTACCAAGAACATCTACTAAATGTACTGAAAATATTTTACTATAAAGAGAACTTAATTGCTGGTGTTAATAAAGATGTATTTTGATAACACCTGTAAATGATTGAAATTATATTGTACCATCTGAAATGTTTTGATCATTAACTGTTTTTATGAAACAAAAAATAAGAAAACTATTCTCTGAAAGCAGAACAATTATGTTTTCTTTAAGACAGCATTGACTTTTTTATTTTATATTGCAAACAGTAGAGGTTGGAGGGGAAAGTTTGCTTTGCTTTAGAATTGGATGGAAAGGCATGAGTTGGATGTAAAGTGGGGGGAAGATCTTGATTCAGCCCTTACCAACTTTGTGCAGAATGATTGACTCTCACTATTTTCTCGGAAGAACATCACTCATCTGCATCATCACACATTTCCTTGAACATATGATGCAAGTAAAATAATTTTGTGGACCGAGGGCCTCGTACCAAGGCTGTGCATGTCAGCACTTCCAATTAATATATTAATTGGCATAACAGTTAGAGTAGCATTTATTTGGTTTCCTTCCTTTCCCTATTTCTCTTCTACTTTCATTCTTTTCCTGTTGGGCTTTCAGAGTTTTCTTCCCTCTTTTTCTTCACCTGTCAGTAAAAAGATACATTGTGGCAAGAAAAGAAAAGGTGGTTTTGTGTGGTGCCTTAAGAGCAGTCACACTTTTTCTGTGTGCAATTCCATTGCCTTGGCCTATCTACCTTGTCTTCACCTTCTGGTTCTGTTTTGTTGTTTATTTTTAATTTAGGCAAGAGTGTTAGATAATGATGATATGAGATGGAGAGGCAGGTCCATAAGAAACCACACTCATAGCCTATTAAGAACTTGAAAGATTTAGAGTAAGGCTTTGAACTGAAGTGAAGAACAAGGAGAAACCACTCAAGGAGCATAAAGGACTGTCAAGAAAATCTAGTTTGTGGTCCTGGAGTACATTTGCTAATATACATGTACAATACCAAGTGCTACCATTAACTAAATATGATATTCTGTCACCCTCTAGTGGTGGGTCTGCAATAGCATAGTTCTGATAGTCATGATCAGGTTTTTCTCATTGCATGTCTAGCAGAAGACCTTGTCACATGTAGGAGAAAGTACACTTCAATGATCGAAGGCCCGTGTGACCAGATTTGTAACTTTGGTCTCCTGTACCTGTGAATGAACTGTATCCCATAACTTCATGCCAAAAAGCAGAGATGTAAATTGTTGCCTTGGTTGGTTTTGAGCAGATTAATTAACTGACGCAGGGTTATTTTAAGTTATTTCTGTACTCTTCTCCTCAGATAAGGCAAGAGCAAATTGACTGAATTCCAGTCTAGAAAGTTAAGGAACATGACTCTGAACTTGAAGCCCATATTGACTAATCAAATCCTTTACTTCTTAATTCCTAGTATTGTCCATAATAAAAGTCATTGTCTAAGACTGTCTGATGCTGTAACTGGACAAGTGCAATGCCCACTCAAATCTGTAAAAGCTGTAATTTTGACCAAAATAATCATGTGACCTATGCATCATATAAACCTTTTGGTTTATTTGGCATTAAAGCAACATAACAAAGCCAAAATATTTGACATCACCTATTCCCATAGGTTCATATTCCCTTACAAAATCTGGGTTTCTGACCCAGCCTTAGAAAAAGCTGAAAGTGCAGAATGCTGGAAAATAGCATTTAATGGGTTCATTTATCACGATTCCCAGTAACTGATAATATTGATGTGTTTTACACTGATACTGGACAATTTGGCTTCAGATCACATATGCTTTAAAGCGTCCTAAGTAACGGCAAAATACTTGGCTGGAAATTGAAGTGTCGTGCTTTTCATTGGATCAGGAGGTAGGGAAACATATAGAAAGCTGATTGATAGCTTGAGACAGCTGGAACGGTCCCTTTTGATCACTTTGCAGACACTTTTCTCAGAGGTAAAGCATGTGTTACTCATCTCTGGCCCTAGACCCTACAATTCCTCTTAACGTAATTTGGTATTTCAAGTATTAAATGATACTGAGTACCTGATATCTCTGTAATTTTATCAGTCTGGGCCATGCATTCACTGCATATGTGTGAACTCAGAATTAGCCAATAATTAAATTGGTTCACTGTATCTCTTTTAAAGAGGTATATGACACCATCTTTGTAGTCACAAATGAAAAATAAGTATGTATCAGTATGTCACAAATAGTACCACAAGGGCTTTTTGATACCTCCTTACCAGGAGGAATCGTTTAACCAATCTGCCCTTAAACGCCTCAGGAACAATTATCCCTGCTTGGACCAGACAGAGCTTTCTAGCTACTTCATGGAAAGGCAAGGTGTTTTCCTGAGGGGACGATGGACTCAGTAAAACTTCAAGTTTCTCAAGAAAGAACAAAGGATGCACCTCCTGTACTGTGTAAAGAGTCCAGGTTGCTCAGGAGGAGGGTCCTGACCATGCTGCTAATTAGCAAACCTTCTTATCAATCTCTGAAACTTCAGTAAACCTGCCAGTCTTTGCTCCCACACACACGAGAGTGTCCTGCAAACACAACTGGGGAGGGAGGGTGAAAATACTTGCCACATCATTATAGTTTAAGTGGTTTAAAAATAATACTCAAAACCCAGCTGATTTTGCACCTGCTTTCAAGTTTTATCATTTCTATCTATGGGGTTTTATGCCTATCTGAACCCTGCAAACATGCATCTAATACACACGTGTACATCCACATGCAAGCAGAGCCAGGCAGATCCACAGAGGCAGAGATTTGCATTCATTTTATCATATTCATTTAATTTCCCTTAGTTTACTGGAGAAAACAAGATTTTTTGCTAATGGTACTGCAGTTACACTTAGGGAAAATGAAGTTATCTTTCTCATCTTTATCATTGTATATAATGAAGCAATTTCAGTAACGCGCTTGTCAGCGGATACTTGGTGATGGTACATCCTT
Source organism: Gallinula chloropus (assembly GCF_964237585.1). NCBI lineage: Eukaryota > Metazoa > Chordata > Aves > Gruiformes > Rallidae > Gallinula > Gallinula chloropus. Next base: position 40,879,511 of record NC_140086.1, read on the forward strand.
CAGAAAGAATACAAATAGACTTCACTGACCCTGGAGTGCTGAGAGTAACATGAAACTTACTCTGACTTGTAAACTGAGCAAACATGACATGGAGGTCACAGAATAAGGGCATATATGCATTTTTCAGCCCTTGTTTTGACAAAGTGACTTCTTTCTCCAGAGGGACATTTCTGCCATTTTTTTCCAGCATGTTTCACCTTTCACTGGCTATTAATCCCAGTATGACTTAACTGCAAATTATGATTCCCACCTATAAGCTCATGGGAGCTAGTTCCTGAATTTTTTTTCATCATTTATTTGAGCACACAGAGTTAGCATCAGAAGGTCTAAGAAAATAAGGGTATGGAAAACAACAAATTTAATTTAAATAAAAATGTAACAAGTTATAAACATTAGAACAAAGAGCACTGTGAAAATTCATGTTCAATAATGGACATTTTTTACTACTACCAACTTTGAGAAATCAGCCTAGGCTATAACATTTTTGAAAATCTGTACATTCTCTAATATTCTGTAAAGTATTCCTCTAGCTTTAGCAAGACAGCTTCCCTGTGTCTGATGCATTTATGTAGACATCAGTTTTAAACAGAATTTTCCATACTTTATAAACTAGATTAACAAAGAACATTTTGCTAGAAGTTAAATTATTCAGAATATTCTTATTTTTCTAAATGCATGGCTCATAAAATGTGTTTGGTACAGGCATGGATAGCATCCCAGCATAGAATACTTCAAAATAAAGGTATGAGCACAGCAACTAGTATGTTTATTCAATGCAGTAGAACAACTGCGGATAGGGTTTAGCCTCTTCATCATGTTAGCTGACTCATAAAGCCCTATTATCAGTAATCAACATATATGGTAAAGGACACTGAATTTCTTACCCATAGTTGCAGATAGGAAAATGAGACATGTCAAAGATCACTACAGACTTTTGCTGGAACCCACCCTCCTCAATCTGTTTTCAACTAAGCCATCAAATTTGATGACAATAGGAGCAGCTGCTTATGTGAACAAATGTGACAGGCTTGGTTGTCTTTGTTGTGTAGGTTATTAGGTCAGTGATGCCAGTTCCAAGTTTGGAAAAAACAAAATGTCAAGCTAGACCAAGAAGCAGAAGGGCTAAATTATCTTTTTTTTTTTTTTTTTTTTTTTTTAATGCTGATGGGAAATGTGTAAGGTAAAAGGGATTCATTATTTTTCCTGTGTAATAACCAAACTCCACATCAAGGACAATTTGATGGTCCAGATCCATCTTTTCCTGTGGTGAGACTCTTAAAGAGATGTCGGGGGGGAGAACAGCAGCTCTTTGCAGCTTCTAAGTATTGCCTTTTTTTTTTCTCAACAGAGCTACAGTGAACCTGTTGATGTTAAAGCCTCCCCACAACCTCAGATGATGAATTCAAAGCAGTCGGTGTTTCATGGGCCTGCCCAGGCTCACTCTGCACTGTACCTCAGCTCCCACTACCACCAACAACCAGGAATGAATCCTCACATCACTGCCATGCATGCCAATATCCCCAGGAACATAGCGCCCAAGCCCAACAACCAAATGCCAGTGACTGTTTCCATAGCAAACATGGCTGTGTCCCCACCGCCACCTCTTCAGATCAGTCCCCCTCTGCACCAGCATCTCAACATCCAGCAGCACCAGCCGATTTCAATGCAGCAGTCCATTGGAAACCAGCTACCGATGCAGGTCCAGTCTGCTTTACATTCACCTACAATGCAGCAAGTAAGTTTGAACTTTTCAGTTGTCTGGGGAATTTTTTTATGGTGTTTTTGATTTTTTTTTTTTTCAGGAAAAAATGTCATCTGGAAGTTGATATAGTGAGGGAGATTTAGACCCATGGATTAGCTTTAATTTTGCAGAGTTCCACAACTGTGGTAATATAGTCTGAGGGCTTAGTCTGTCAAAGGCAAGAACAAATGAATGACTTTACCTGGATGATGGGGAACCTCAGTGGAACTGTGTGTGTTAGCAAAGATATTTATCACATTGTCCTGAACACTAGCTATGCTCCTCTCCCCCTCTTCCCCCCCACCAAATTCTGGAGGCATCCTTTAAATAGAAGTGTGTCTGTAGATCTACCTGCAAATATGGAAGTACCCTGAAATATAAGTGAAATGTTAAACCTTAGGATGACATAGTTTACAAAAAAAAAAGGCAGGCATGTCTGGAAGAAAGATATGATTGTAGTGTGTGCTGTTATCCTTGTGCTGGCTGAGACATGGAACAGTCAGAGGGAGCATGAAGCAACACAGGCTGCGTTAAACATACTAGAATAAATGAATATGATGTGTTAATTTATGCTGCTTTCATAACCTCATTTTGCTAGATAGACGTGCCTTTTTTCACTGGGAGTGGACTGTCCCCAATATCCCAATAAAGTGGTGAGGGGGTTTTTTGAGTTTTTTTAAATAATGCTTTACATCATTGATTCTCAATGCATTTCATAGGAGTTTTGAATGAATACAGGCCAACTGTAGTATTGTGACTTTTGGACTCAGGCCTATGGAGCGTTTGAGAAAATTAACTCTGCTGATTTCATAAGAGAAAAATTCCTTTTGTTTTGGATGAGATCTGACTATCAATAATAAGATCTTCTTTTACAAAAAAGCATTAGAATGAATTTTTTTTGTATGGAGTTGCAAGAATCTACAAAATTTGTATATACAAAACTTGTCAGTTCTGGTTGATAATACATAGTCATGAACTTGCTGCGTGTTTGCAGTATCTCTATAAATACACCTTTGCTAACAAGACATTTGCATTTGCTTTCCAAGCTGCAAAGATTGGTCTTTGGAGATGTGAATACCTGAACACAAAACATAACTTCTATCTGGGAGAACAGTTTAACATAGAAAGAAATTTTCCAAAAAAGCAAAAATTAAAATATAACTGCTGAAAGCAATCTGGACTGACAAATGTAGTTGTTCAGAAGGTAATCCAAGTTGTGCTCTGGATGATCTGCAATTTTTCAGACTCATCTTAGTCTCAAGAGTGATTTGGAGTAATAAGACAGGAGGAAAATTTGTAAAGTATTTATAACTTTTTCTTAGTCCAGTTTATTTTCAAGATCAGAGTGAACAGATTCAACAGACTTATGACCACACAAATGTGGAATCTTTTGCTTTTGTGTATTCCTGAATGTTTTTCTATTAGAAAGCCAGTGTACTGGTGTGAATGTCCTATGAGATTCCATGCTCAACGCAGAGAAATTCAGGAGTTAACCCCATGCCTGGCCAACTAGAATTAGTTAGAAGAAGTCCTAGACAGGTGACCCACGAGGGTCTGTCTGAAGACCCTAAGCCTGATGCAGTCTGGGTTGAACCTGTAGGCTCAGAGCAGTGAGAGACAAAGCAACAGACAGAGGCTCAATTCACTAGCCTCATTGCCAGGGTTTAACCCCAGAGGGTAACTAAGCACCACGCAGCTGATTGATCATCCCCTCCCCTCTAATGTGGGCAGGGAGAAGAATGAAAAAAACCCCTCATGGTTTGAGATAATGACCATTTAATAGGATAACAAAGAAAAATAGTAGTAATAATAGCAATGATAACAACAAAATAATAAAGCATGTGATGCACAAATGCAATTGCTCACCTCATGCATGAAAAAAATTAAGACAATGCCCAGTCCATTTCTGAGCAGCCAATGTGCCTCCCAGCTGGCTTCCCCAGTTACACAGGGAACATGACATTATATGGTATGGAATATCCCTTTGGCCAGCCTGGGTCAGCTGTCCTGGCTGTGCTCTCCCACCTCCTTGTGCACCTGGCAGGGTGTGAGAAGTTGAAAAGTCTTTGACTTAGTGTAGACACTGCAACTACCTAGCAACGACCAAAACACATCAGCGTGTTATCAACATTATTCTCATACTATATCCAAAGCACAGCACCACACCAGCTACCAGAAAGAAAATTAACTCCATCTCTGCTGAAACCAGCACACTGGTTCATTTACCAAACATGAAAAACATCTGTGACAGCAGCCTGTTGAAATGGTGTAGTTATGCTTCAGCAAGTTTTTATTGCAAAGCCTTCCAAGTTCAAATTGTTTGCCATGTTCAGTGTCACTTGTATATTACTTGTCCAATATAGAGCTAGAGAAGATCCAACCTCTTATGTCTTTCTTGATAGGCATACATAACTGGCTTTATTTATTGAATTAATAGTACAACAGGGGCTAGCAAAAGATGTAATGCAGATGTTAGATACTTATGTATGTGTATAAATACATCATCATCATTATTGTATGAATCCACACTTGGGTGTTATTCCAAACCATTACATACTACAAGAAAGGTAGGACAATATGAATCTTCTGATGGTTTATTTTACCAACTTACATGCTTGTAGCATATGGTGTGTGCGTCAGTGGCTTGAGAGTGCTTTCACTCATCTGTGAGATGTGTGGCATGCAGCTGAGTTATTTCTAGCTTGAGAGGAAACACAGGGCACTAGGTTATAGAAAACAGGTGTCTAGAAATCAATATGTAGACCTGTATCATGATGAGTCTTTCAATTTACTAAGTGCAAGTACATTAAAGTAAAAAAAATCTGTGCCCTGTGATCCTGCTCTCCATTGTTAAACTCACGAAGGGTTAGCTTAAATACTTTTTACCAACTCATATTTCTTAGTCAGAAAAGCTGATGCTTATAATGAAGATATGAGGGTGAGATATTTCTGAGCTTCACTCAAGATGACAGGTGCTTATTACCTGTTGAAATGCTACACTGCCAATCTTAACTACATTTCTCTTTAAGTACTGTGGAATATCTACAAGCCAGTTTATATTTCTTGTGCTTCTACTTTTGTTTCAAAGTAACGCAATTTTTGAGCTCTGGGAGATAGCAGTAATTTCACTTCAGAATGTGTAAATATATATATATTATTGGGGGGTAGCATATAGCAGTTTACACAGTTCATTAATTGAGTTTAAATACAGAATCAATTTCCTTTAAAGAGTGACACTGGAAAAGAAAAAGCAAAGAGTATTTTAAGTTTTAGGGCAAAAGGTGTACTACCATTGTGATTTGCTGTGCTAGAGCAGAACGGTCTAGTGTCTCAGGTATGACACTTTCTAGTCATACTCAAGACTTGTAAGAAAACACTGTGCCCAGGATTTCATACTGCATCAGAGCAGGGGGGGACAGGTAGACCACCTACAGGCATATAGCAAGAAGTCAAGAAGCTATAACCTGAAAGTAAAGGCCTCCTTCTGACTCAGTTGTCAAAGGATTCTGCTCTACCCTCTGCTTAAACCTGAGCACTCGGCTGACCACAGAGCATGTTAAAGAGGAAAACACATAGTGGGGAAAAAAAAGAGAAAAAGAAAGAAAAAAGAAAAGAGAATAGAATAAACAGAATCCTCCAAACAATGACAGCAGCACAGACTCAACAGCAATGATGACATAGAAGAGGTATGGCACCACCCTGTATGTCCAGCCTATGGGGAAGAGGAGGGAAGGAAGACTCTGTATTTGAGTCCCCAGCAGCATGGCACACACCACTCCACCTCATATAAACACAAGACAAGTGGGAGAATATGTAGTCTGATAAAGCAACAGTGATAGTTGCATTTGATTCAACTTTTTTTCAGTTCTTACCTCAGCATTTTGATTTCCTCCGTTCTAAAGGTATGGCCACCCTACACCTTTCCCAAAGATTCCAGCACACATCCAATTTATTTAAGTGGCAAGAACAGAAACTACTTAACATCCTGTTCCCTACAGCGTGACTTGCCTAGGGAGACATTTTCCTCTTCAGAAGCCTCTCCACTGCTCATACCAAACAGACTAATGCACTTTAAGAAGAAATGAGGTAAATTTTCACATGTAACACTGCAGCATGAAGCTTAATAGGCAAGAGAGCGATAAGTCTGTCAACAGCTTTGTAGTAGTCTTCTACCACAGGCGTCTTCCAACGGACACTCAGCTACCTGGACACAACCATTGCAGACACACAGCTGTGCCATACACACGTTGGCAGTAGCTCTCACAGCTCCCAGCAGTGGTGGGTTCTAGGAGGTTCTGGGAATCTCTGCTCTCCACAGATCCCCTGCTTTAGCACTGGCTCTGGGAGATTTGGTCACTCAGTTTCTCCAGGAGAGGGAAGTTAGTTTCTTATCGAAGTCTGGTTTGTAGCGCATCTGAAGGACTGCCAGTTCCAAGAAAAATCACATAAGGATCCAGCCCTCAGTCCTGGCAGGCAGGGATGTAGTTCTTCAAAACCACTATGCGTGACATCCACAAACTTTGTCTGTGCCTAACTTTGAGGAGAGAACGTGTAAGAAGTGCTGACCTGGGAAGGGAGTTCTACCCCCACTGCTGCCAGGACAATGCGCTGATCCTCATCAGTTCCACAGGGAACAGCATGTCCTCTGCTACTTCTAGCAGTCTTTGCCTGCACATCTGCAGCTGCCAAACCAAGAGAGACTGCCAGCTGGAGAAGGGCAGTCTCTTTCAGGACTCCACAAAAACTACAGAACATCATGAAGATCAGAAGTGTTGGTAGCCAAAAATCCTCAGTGACTGCACAATTTCTCTTATTTTTAAAAACAATGAATTCTGTGGTGTATGCAGCTGATACAGTTCATCTGGACTGTTCTGAAACACACAGGGCAAAGTAAAATTTAGGTATTAGTATATAGGTCATATGCCTAGGAATATTTTTTAATTTCTTTTAAGCAATCTTCTCGAATTTGAATTATCTACACATTTTTTGTAACTTCAGCAAAGTAGACTATTTTGTCTCTATTCCTTTCATTTCCAAAAGAGTCGATGAATAAATTAAATAATGGGCAGTACTGTAAACTTTTGGGGTGTTTGTTTACATTTTTAATCCTTTCCTTTACACTGTAAAAAAAAAATAAATCTCAGATTTAAATTAGATTTCAATTATATTTAACTTCCAATTCCAAAATACACTATATTTTTCTTAAATGTTATTAACAGGAGCCATGTTAACTTTTTCCTTTGTTAAAGTCTTAAATCCATTGTGCAGCAGTTTTTCTTTCACCAACTTTTGATGCAGTGGAATTAGAAGAGTGTGAATTTTCTTTCATTAAATGCTCATCTGAGCATCTCATCACTATTATTTTTTAACTGATGGAAAGTTGCTCCTCTCTTGTGTATTTCTTAGGTTTGATATGATTTTTAATTCTTAGTTGGGATCAGGTGTTCTGAATCTTAGGCCTTGTCATTCAAATCATCATGATTTCTCCAAAGTTCAGGCTAAAACAAGGTCTGTAGTTGCCTGTTTCCTCTTGTAAAGTCAGTCTTTCCTATCTCTTCTCAGACACTTCTGCTCCATTCTGAGCATACTCCCCTTCTCTGGCCTGTTGTACTGTACTGTTTTTTGTGGAGAGTGATGCAATCTAGGATTCAATCCCTCCCAAATCCTTCACCCAAACATTGGGTGGGATGATGAGTCCTGTTAAAATCTCTGTTCCATTTTGATTCACAGGTAGCACAAGCAGAACTAGGTTCTTAATGTCTAGTAGCCGTGGCTGCAAGTGTATGCATAACAAGGAAGCAGAAGATTAATGTATGTCACATTTATATATTTTTTTTTAATAATAACTCATTTCAGTCTAATTTTAGGTATTTCTTTTCCTTTGGAAAATAAAATGTATACAGCAAGATGATTGCATAGCCTGCTACAAGTAATAGCCTCATTTTTTCTGGTATATATTATATACAGTAAACTCATGGACCTGCTGTATTTGGCCAGATTTCTTCCTCTTTTTTGTTAAGGTTTGTCTTCGAATGAGGTCAAGAGAAAAAAAAATAATCATTAATATCTGTCAACTTCCTTTATAACCTTAAGGAAAAAATCTTTGTATGATATCACACAGACAGATTTTCAATTTCCTTGTGTAATAAACAGATGCTTTAGGATTTGGATGTAATTTAAAGGTTTAAAATATCACATTGAGATTGATGAATAAATCAGTTGTGAAGACAAAAACATTGATGCCTGTTGAAAATACCTCTCCAGACAGGCAGGAAATGAAATTAGTTCCCAGTAAAGTGTGGAGATGAGGATCACTGTTTAGTTCTGCTGCAGGCTTTTTAGGACTTGCTACAGTGGCACAACGAAACTGCTAGGGCTACAGAAATCTAATTAAAGAGTAAATGTCCCTCCTGACATCGAATTAATCTTTATCAAGTTCCCTATTTTTATTTCAATCTGGAACAAGAAAATGAAATTTGAAATTCTAGGCATGTTGCAAAACAGTTGGTGATTTTCTCTTGAGCATTACAATGCAAAAACATTCAGCATTGTTTAATTAGACCTCGAAGCACTCATTTTTGAGCACTTTTTATTCCATCATTGTTTGTTAAAGGCTTACATAAATATTACACAAATATTTACTACAAGGCTGTCTCCCTCTGTTGTACAGAGCTGTATTTCCAGAGCTTTTTCTGTTGATGAAAAAGCTGAAGTGATTACTGTTTACACTTTAAACATCGCCATGCTTTATCAGTCCATACTGAACTCAGGTTTCTTAAATTACTTTGCTTTAACAAGCAATGCTTTCCAACACCCACATGGCTGGTATTCCAGTAGCCCTTAACCCCAGCAGGACCCCTGAGCTGCAGCAGCTCAGCTGCTTCTGGAGGTGGAGCCCTGCTCTGATACCTCTGCACCATGCTACAATTTGTCAAATAAGGATGGCCTAGGAATCGGTCCCAATGCCAGGCAGTTATAAACTCAACAGACTTGCCAGATTGTTGTAGTTTTACGTGGCTGGGTTCTGTTGGAGAAGGGGGGCTGCAGGGGTGGCTTCTACAAGAAGCAGCGAGAAGCCTTCCCTAGGCCTGACAGAGCAAACCTTGAGCCGGCTCAAGGCTGGAGTCGTTTCTGACCAAGGCTGAGCCCATCAGCGATGGTCACAGCACCTCTGGGAATCACATTTAGGAGAAAAAAACTCAAGCAGCCACTTTTTGCCACCAGAGAAGGGAGTGAGAAGATGTAAGAAACTGTGCAGGCACCAAGGCCAGGGAAGGGGGAGAGGAGGTACGCCAGGTGCCAAAGAGAAAGATGTCCCTGCAGCCCATGGAGAAACCCATGGTGGAGTGGGTGTCCCCCCCACAGCCCAGGAAAAGGCCGAGACCCGACCTGCAGCCCGTGAAGAGGCCACATGCTGGAGCAGGTGGAGACATACAGAAGATGCTGTGACCAGCGTTGGAGCAAGCCTTTGGAGAGACACAGAGACACAGAGATGAGCTAGTGAGAGACATCTCTGCCAGAGCAGGTTTGCTAGAGGAGAAGGCTTGTGACTCCATGGCGGACCAGGGGAGCAGTCTGGACTGAGAAACTGAGAGACATTCTATGATTTATGACTGCACCCTATAGCAGTGACCCATGCTGGGGCAGCAGGTGAAGAACTGAAGCCCTGTGGGAAAGGACTCACATTGGAAAAGTTCATGGAGGACTGTCTCCCATGGGTGGGACTCCATGGTGTGGCAGGGGAAGAGTGTGAAGAATACCACTCCTGACTAAGAAGAACATCTCATGAGGAACTGACCAAAACCCACATTCACCCAGTCCCTGCCCCTCCCCATGCCACACTGGGCAGGAAGAAGGGAGACTAATCATGACTAAAGTGAAGTCTGCTAAGGAAAGGGTGGGGTAAGGTGCTTTAAGATCTGGTCTCACTTCTCATTATCCGACTCTGGTTTCACTGGTTTGTAGTGTAGTGTAATAAATTAGAGAGTTTTCTTTCCTTTATTCTGCGCTGAGTCCATTTTGCCTGGAATGCTAATTGTGGAATGATCTCTCTCTGTCCTTATCTCAACTCCTAAGCCTCTAAATATATATTTTTTCCCATGTCCAGCTGAAAAGCTTAGTGATAAAGCAACTGTAGTGGGCATCTGGTTTCCAGCCAGGGTCAAACCACCCTGGCACCAGGTACAAGATGAAAATGTTGTTATCCCTTAGTTTATAGATAGGAGAATTAAATTAGGATCTGTGGTCCCAACCTTAACGTGATAGGTATCAACTCAGTCCAAGTCCAAAGCAATGTGGCTGTGGCCACACAGAAGACCTGAGCATATATGAGAGTAAGTCCCCACTCAGTTCCAAGCTGCCATTTAAAGCAGAGTACCATCCCCCTGTGTCTGAGCTGTTTAATTATGTAGTTATCCTAAGCCCAGGAGACCCTGGACCGATACTGCACTGATGGTCTCCTCCTCTGACTTGGGGGAACTGTCTCTTTGTGCTGCAGGAGCACTTGAGTCCCTGTGCCTGGTCACTGTCATGCTCTGCTACAGCACTGCTGGAGCTGGCCCCATACAGGGTTTTTCTGTGCATGATTGTTTCATAAAGACAGGTAAGAGAGATCTCAGGGGCTTTGCTTACAAGGGTAAACCTGAGTGCCTGAGGGGTAAGGTGTTTCTGTGGTTAGTTTCCTTTTACAGCTAAATTAGAAGGTCCTTATGGGTGGTAGTTTGTATAAAACTGATAGTGATATACAAAACCAATTTTTCTCCCTCCTAATTTCGCAAAACTCCAGTTCAAGTCATTGGGAAGTCTACTCTATTACAGTTGCCTTTGGAGTCATTGCAGGCACGGGGGTTGTTCTTGCAGGCTGGTGTGCAGGGCCTGGTGAAAAGGCTGTGTACAGAGCATGGGCATTACAGTCCCCATGGGTGGTGTTTGTTTTATCTTGCTAGCAGGGCAGTGTGGAAGTTATACGACAAGTAAATGTAGAATTCAGCTTGTGAAATTTTCCACTACTAATGGTCTGTTTCTTGGAGTCATAAGGGACAAAGTGAGGCATCAGAGATGTACTGAGGTGTGTAGCTCAGGATATTCTTGGTATGGAAAAAATTATGGGAGAAGGTTGTGTTCATCTACATCCCAGGCAAATATCCATGGTCAGGTTGAGCAGAGTGAAGTGATGGTGTACATGAGAGGCACGGTTAGGCAGAGCACCCTGAGGACCTCTAGGGAAGGGATGGAATATAATGCACCAAGAAAGAAGGATGTGAAGAAGGAAGTGTCACGTTACATTTGAAAGATGCTCATTTCTGGGGATGGAGTGGGACAGGCAAAAACTGAGAATACTCATTTATCTTAATTAAGGGTAGTGTGGCTGAGTTGTTAAACCTGCAGAGAAAAAACTGTCTCCACAAAATTACTATCTTAATGAAGGCTTTGTATATAAAATGACCACACATAATTCACTAGAATTTAAAACCAAAAGCTATGAGCTTTAATCCTCTCTATTATGTATGTGGACTTGGGCTCGGAAGAGTGGAAATTCAAACCAGATATCTTGGTTCAAGTTAAGTTTCTGACTTCTCCATTCCACATCCAGTTAACTTGAGTAGGAATCGTAAGCCCTTGCCCTAAGAGTTTGGTTTGTTTCTTTTTCAGCAGACATCAATTGCTTTCATACAGCATTCCCATACTTTGACCCAATGTAGTTCTTCTGACTTTACAGGAACATGAAGTACATTTACACAGGGTGAGCCAGCTGCAATAGCCTTGAAATTTCAGTTGTTCTCCCGGTTTTGAAACACAGCTTTTAAACATTCTAGTATATGAAAAGAGCTAAAAATTATTATGACTTTTCATCTGACAGATCTTCCAGGGAGCGAGTTAGATGTCTCTTTGTAACTTCCACTTTTTTTTTTTTTCTCCTTGTCTCCCTGGTTTCAGAAAGCAAGTTATTCTGTGCTACTTTCTCTGCATTAGTCCAACAACTGTTAAAAAGCTTTGGTTGAATTTCTGTTTAGTTGAGAGAGAAGTACAAATAAAAGAAGCAGCAGATGGTCCCTTTGTGACTGAATGAAGAAAAAGGGTTTTGAGAACAATATGTGAATAGGTGTAGTCTAATAAAACAGTCAGCCACCTGCTGCCTACATCCTTCAAAAAGATTCTGTTGCATATTCTGGGAATTAATGACTAGTGTGTATCCTTACATTTAATGAAAATGGAAGCTCTAAGGAGCAAACAGACCTTTTTGCCCCAGCACTGATTGAGTTGTTCTCTTGGTTTTGAATTCTTTCTGCTCCATCCCTTTTAGTTCCATCCTGAGACTCTGTAATAGCCAACAATGATTTGGCAATGTTTCATTTCTCAAAGCAAAGAAAGATTCTAAACCTTAGAAAGCACCTAGACATTTTCTTTTCCCTATTTTAGGTTTGATAAACTAAAGTACACCCGAAAAAGAAGTATTCTACCATTTCACAGCGCCCACTGTTTGTTTGGGGTTTTTTAATGTACCCAACCCGTTGCTTGGTTTCTGTGCATTACAATGTATTTGCTTTCTCTTCTAGGGATTTACTCTTCAGCCTGATTATCAGAATATCATCAATCCAACATCAACAGCTGCACAAGTTGTTACCCAAGCAATGGAGTATGTTCGTTCAGGGTGCAGAAATCCTCCAGCACAGACTGTGGACTGGAATAATGACTACTGCAGTAATGGGTAAGCAGCCAGTGAATGCCACCTTGTGTTGAGCAACGTTCATGGCACAAGTATCTCAGAATTGGCTGTTGCCCTGCAGTATTTCAGAAGTGCATCTGTGACAGCATTGTATTTATCCAGTAGTTAGACTGTTGTGGGAGAACAAGTTTCCAATACATACATTTATGAGACATTGTTGTCACTTTCTCACGGCACATAAGTATTTATTCTTAGAGAACTTCCATTCCTTAGAAAATCAGAACTGAAATCTTAGGCAGAAGGTGTAGGAAAGAGGTGTTAAGGTCACTATTTCTTACTTGAGGGGCAAATGGCATGAACTATTCTCTCCAAATGCACCACTGCTGAGGAGAGCTTGCTGCCAGTGAAAACAACTAGCTTGGGTCATGAAAGCCCACATCAATGATATGAAGGGGTGATGTGTGGGATACAAGATAGTGGAAGGGAATAGCATGCAGATCATGTGACTGTACCCAGAAACAAAACATCATACTTCTAGGAGCTCTGTGCCTCTACCGTAAGGGTGGTCGCCCCTTCAAATCTTCAGCTCTTCTGCAGCATGTTTTTTGTGGAGACATGTTACTGTCCCAGGAACTGCCTGGAAATATTGAAGACTTAATGGCAGGTACCTTCTGAGTTTTAAATGGTAGATATTTTGCTTTGTGAACATGCCCACCAGCCTGACCTCCTCTTGACCTCGGCATGAATCCCCAAGGCAAAGAGAGATAAAAGCTCTTGGTTGCTACCAAAGTGTCAAATCCAGTCCAGACAAAGGAACACAAAGCAAAACTAAAGGCCAGTTTTACCCACATTTACTCAGACTGAGACTTTCACTTGCACTATTGTTTTAAAGTGTTTCTGGAACTCGAACTGAGCAAAAACATTTTTCTGGTTTCTAGTTCAGAATAACATGGTGACTAGAACTTGCTGACACAGAGACAGACTTTAACTAGTCTGCACAGCAGCGTCACCTTCCCCCATACCTATCACTGTTAACCCGTGACTCGCCCACTCATTCAGCATTGATCTGTGCTGCAGGCCCTTGTAGCCTGCCCAGCCCACAGACTTTTATACCCACTTACAGTGAGCTGTGAAGAGACTGTCCTCTGACAAACAAGCCATAGTCACCTGTGTCTTTGATTATTGGTCTCTTCTGGAAAGAAACAGTGTGATCACTCCCAGTACTGTCGTCTAGGTGCCCACTGGCCATAACTTTCCATAAGCAGAAGCTTTCCCTGAGCAGCCCCTCTTTATACCCTGTGTATATACATTTTTATTTTGCACTGCTCTTGGATTCCAAACCAAGTAAGCTGTAAAGCTGTGGAAGAACAGAACCAGTGCCTGTGTTTTGGTGAAGAAGTAGGATGTGAAGGATAAAGCTTCTATCCCAGAAAAATCTTTTTGGTGTGAATCAAGCTCCATCAATGATGCTTCTTCTGTTTTAAATGTTATTTTCTTTTTCTGAATTCTACAGGCTGTTCCAAATTAGAAACTTGTAAATGACCCTTTGCTCTGATCTAGGATGCTTCAGTTGAAGCTGGAACCCAGCAAGAACTGAATGTGAAAGTGTGCTAGAAACAGTGCATTGGTAGAAGGTCTTCTGTACAGCCTGGTCTGCAGTAGAGAGTTGGACGAGTTGGCTTTGCCAGAAGCTTCTGGTGTTCCCTTGAGCATGCACACCTGAAGCTGTCAAGCCAATACATTTTGGCTGGGTCTGTACTAGTAAACAAAATAGGCCAGAGATATCAGTGACTGGTACCCATGTTCATGTAACTAAGCTCTTCTGCCCTCTAAGGAAACTGGACACTTCCTATAGGATGCTTATACCCTCAGCAGTACTTAGAGGGTTTGTGAGAGTGCTACCAACATGCTAGTGCAGGTGATCAAAAATCAGGGCTTAAGCATGGAGCCAGATGTGGTCTCTGGGTTGCTACATGCCCCTGTGGCACTAAGATTTTTCTTATTACCATGGTAATGCAGTCATAGTTCAGTGATATGCTTGAAATGAATGACATGTTGTGGGTTGTGGGGTTTTTTTTTGGAAGAATAGAACTAAAAATTTGTCAGATTTTTTAAAAAATCGCATTTGTTCCTTTTCTCTTTGAACAGGGGCATGCAGAGGGACAAAGCACTCTACCTTACCTGAAACACCTCTCCTTTCCACTGAGGAATGCAGGGAAGTCTTTTCATCATGGATTGCTTTATGCAGTCAAGGCAGTTCTGCATTTTATTAGGAAATACAAGTTGCTAAGCACTTAGGACTATTTGAGCTTGTGGGTCACCCACTCTGGAAAAAATAGTCTTGCTTCTTTCTTTTTCTTTTTCTTTTTCTTTTTCTTTTTCTTTTTTCTTTTTCCCCCCCCCTCCTCACATTTTTTTCTCTTTCTTTCTCCTTTCCACCCCTACCCTAAGATCCTTTAACGGACATTGCTTTTCTTCTTTCCTGAAGGAAACTTGGACCATTCAGATTTTATGTTGGTTTTTGCTGTGAAGTGCTGCGATAGTAACTGCCTTAGCAACTGTAGATGTCTCGGATAAAAGTCCTGGATTTTCCATTGGTTTTTCATAATGGGTGTTTATATGAAACTACTAAAGACTTTTTAAATGGCTTGATGTAGCAGTCATAGCAAGTTTGTAAATAGCATCTATGTTACACTCTCCTAGAGTATAAAATGTGAATGTTTTTGTAGCTAATTGTAATTGAAACTGGCTCATTCCAGTTTATTGATTTCACAATGAGGGTTAAATTGGCAAACATTCATATTTTTACTTCATTTTTAAACAACTGACTAATAGTTCTATATTTTCAAAGTATTTGGAGAAAAAAGGTAAAATATTCCCAAATGATATTAATTAAAAATATTGGCTTTGTCATGAAATAAACTCAAAAAACTAGGGAAAAAAACCCTAATATTGATAAAGAGCAAACCCATTTATTTTTTACTGCCTAAAAAGATGCTTCTTTTTTTTTTAAAGAAAATCACTTTATGTGTACTGGTTAGTAAACGTCATTTAAGTCCTTTTATGTATAAAACTGCCAAATGCTTACTTGATATTTTATTAGATGCAGAAACAGATTGGAGACAGCTAAATTATAACCTTTACATATGGCTATGTATTATTGTTTCTTCATACTGTGTCTGTATTTAATCTTTTTTATGGAACCTGTTGCGCCTATTTATGAAATAATAAATATAGGTGTTTGTAAGTAAATTTGTTAGCATTTTAAAGAGGTTTCTTTGACGCTTTAACTTTTGCTGGCACAAATTGTTCACAACTGATGTGAATACTTTATTTAGTTTTTACAGTGATATATATAACACCAAACCTGCTTTACTGGCAGAAAATGAAGGTAACTGATACTTCTTTCTGTATTTCTTTGGTCGTTAAGGAAAAAAAAAAAAGGCATTTTAATTAATTCCCTTTTTAAAATGTTGTATCAAGAAGTTGCCCAAAACTAAGACTTGAACCAACAAGACTAACTGAATAAAACCGCGTAATGCTTCTTCTTGAAACTTCATCAGTTTTCATTAATTAGTCAAGTGGAATAAAAATATTATGGATAGAAATATTACCAAATATGCTTCAACCATTTTAACATACATGCAAAAAGTCCTACCGAGTTTTAGGGAGTGTATCGCACACACATCCTGAAGTGAAAGGTAAGTTCAGCAGCCACAGGGAAAGGGATAAAAAAAAATCCAAAGGAAGGTTACTTTGTCAAGGGTTTGGGTCAGGGATAGCTCTGAAAATAGCTTTGTGGAGGATTTAATCCTGGATGCCTGTCCAGTTAATAGTGAGTACCACTGATTTGTATTTTCTGTATGAAATAAAGAAAGCAACTCGGATAAAGTATGCATTATGCAATGCCATTGACTTTTTTTTAAAACAAATGAGAAACAAAGGTATGCTTGCTTTGGAATGATTTCAGGCAATGTACAATTGGAATAACTTGGCATGTAATAACTAATAAATAATGCAGATCAGATGTGATTACTCAAATGACTGTAGCTGAGAGCTCTAATTTTCCTGTCTTGAAACTGTATGAGAACTCGTGATTAAATTCACAGTTTATTGTTTGTCTGTTTAGTACTTTAGAAATATACCAGCACTACTAATTACCCAATGTCTTCTATTTATTATGTTATAGTAAACTACATTTTCCACTCATATTAATTCTAAAGCAAGAAAATAATTACTAGGGATGAGAAAAATAAGCTTTGATTTTGACAGGCAGTCTTCTTTTTTCTTTTACGGAAAAGAACTGTGTTATCTCCATTTCTTTTAGAGCAGGTGTGCAGTCACATAAAGTTGTTAATTTCGGTATCCAAGCAGAGTTCAAAATACAAGAAAACTTTAATGTAAATAAAAAAAAATACATCATGAATAAAATACTTATTCTGTATGAACCTCTGGGCAGTCGGTGTCTTTCAGTCTGTCAGAAGGGAAACCTGCGGTGTGTTTATGGTGTATCAGCTTGCCCATCCGGTGGTGTGAGTGTGGTTTTGTGTCTGTGTCGTTGGATGGGACAGTGGGACAGCTATGATGGAAGAGCAGCAGTTCTGGCCAGGGTTGTATCAAAACCACTTTTTTGCAAAGGAAAGATCCAACTTCAGTGCATGAAATGTCCGTTCTTCATGTCTGACCTTGGGAAAAAGTAATGGTTACCCAGCAAGGGCAATCTGCTGTTTGTTTTCAGCTGCATATTGACACACACAAAGTGTTAATAAATGGAGCCTAGAAGGTTGGGATCCTTCTGTGAGCAGGTGAAACTCCACTGGAGTTCGTGAAGATAGACCCGCTGAAGCAGCACAGTAACTCAGGTACCCAAGTCACTGGTTGTAAGTCACCATCTGTCATAATGATGATAATGAGCATTCACACAGGAACAGAACAACCTACACATTGAAGCAACATGGTAACAGCAAGTAAATATGATAAAGACATCTGTCAAAGTGATGGAAACCAAGGGAAATTATGTCTTCCCTTAATTAAAATCAGTATTTTTAAAAAATTATTTTTTAAAGGAGGTAGACAAAATGCAAGATTAGCAACATAAGCACTCTGGAAGATGCAATTCCCATTTCCTTGCACCAAGGTAAGCAGTGGTTTTGGAAAGGAAAAGCTATTGAAATTTGCTGCTGTGCTCAGCGTGCCCCATTCTGGCGATGTGAGTCCTGGTCTCTCTATCACCAAATCCACAGAGGTTTGAACAGAAATCCCATCCATCTGCTGCCTCTGACCCAAAGAATCTCTTCGAAAGGACCTGCTGTAGGATTTTCCCCTTCCACGTTCATCCAGAGGCAGTAAGTAATGTATTCGTGGAGGCCCCCAGCCGTTCACGATGAAATGTAATATATTCATGCCCACTTCTCTCACCAAATACCAGTTCCTGATTCCAGTGGTGTCTGCCAAATATTCCCTGCGAGGCTCCTCTGTAAACAGGAAACCTGACAATAGAAGAGCTCATTACTGGAAACTAAAACATGCTCTTACCACCTCCCTTAACCTTCTGAGACTTCATCTCAACCTGAACCACTGTCTCCAAGACTGCATTCGACTATTTCTTACCTGATCCTGTAAACATGGCAGATCCACAGAGATCCCTTTCTGTGCTCTGGGGAAACAGAGTAGGTAAAAATCCTTATTTTGCACACACTGTGAGAAGTAGTTAAAGAGCTGTGTGGAGCTGTGTGTAACCCATACAGCAGTCCATCCCTAGAACTTCTACTGATATGTAAGCATAGATACAGAGAGAGATTGATATAAAAGATAGGTAGGTAGGTACATAGATAATTAGATAGATAGATAGATAGATAGATAGATAGATAGATAGATAGATAGATAGATACATACATACATACATACATACATAAATACATACATACATATAGAGATACGTACAATGATACCTACAGAAGTATATAGTTATACAACCGTTGCCCTGTTAATTATTTATCTGGTGTCTTCAAGTCCTTTTGCATTTAGATAACATATTGTTTAGCTAGTATGGCTGGCAGGGCTGCAGAAGGTACTGAACACCTCAAAGAACACAAGGTGCTTTGTGTCAGGTCTCCCAGACAGCATTTGCTTTCCTTTGCAAAGTCATGTATTTTATTATTACCCAGCAGCGCATTAAATCACAACTCAAATGTAGTTCTTATTCCACCGACAAGAGGACAAGTGAGAACAATGACTTGTAACATTTCAGAGTCTGTCACAGTTACTGCCTAATTAGAGAAACCCACTAGCAAATGTGCATCTGCATGGATCCTGCGACTGTCATCATTTCACATTCTATTAAGGGCTTGCTGCGATAGACACTTTACAAAGAAATTCTGTTCAGACTAATACCAAGCTGGCAAACATGTAATTGGCTAGGAAATAAAATAGGAGAGGAAAAAAAAAAACAGTAATAAAAAGGGGAAAAAGTAAAGGAAGCCTTCCCATTTGGGAAAGAGGCTGTGTGCAAAAATCCACAGTATACTGCAGAAAAGATCCTTACCCTCTGACAATTGTGTGTTTACAATGAGTCTGAGCATAATTGCTCTGATGGGCTGTCAAGGAAAAGATTAATTTGGCAAAGATTAGTATTGACTTGCTGTTTATTAAGGCTTTTAAACAGCTGTATCTGGCAGCATTCCTGTAAGTGCCTGTCATGTCTGAAAATCAGACTCACACCCGGGTGCTTGCCAGCTGTTGCTAAACAATCTTACCGCTCTGAGTATCTTTCTCCAGGCCAAACAGCAAGAGCAAAGTATTGCCAAATGAGTCTCTCTCACTTTTCAGATGTCGGTTGATGGCTCGATGGCTGAGCTGATAGCAGCTACCGGCTGCTGGCAGGGTGGTTAGAGAGGTGCTACTACACCAACCTGTCCCCGTGACCAGGGGACAGTGATGCTTTTAGTCACCTCACCAACCCAGAAAACCACAGCTTGCAACTGCTGGAATGCAGAGGGATTTTAAACCCCTGGGCACTGGTGATCAGAGTTGGGTAGGAGACAGAACTCCAGAGCAAGTGGCTGATTCCCCTGGGGGTGGGGTGTTCGGTGGGCTCTGATGGATAAAGCCAACAGACTAGGAGGGGGTGTGAAAGTGCAGCAGAGACCAGTAATCTTTGTAAAATGAGTCAACATTTTCTTCCATGATTTACTTTTTTTTTCTCCTCCAAGACTGCTGATAAACAAAAGTCAAAGAAGCCATGCACACAAAATACCCTGGGTCAGGGGAAACCTGTAAAAGGAAAGATGTCAGCTGTTATTTTTGTTACGCTACTTAAAATATTTCAGCTTGCATTGTAGGCTTTAGTAGCTAGCTCAGAAACAAATAATACCAATGGAAAGAAGGATAAACGGCTGCAGCTAAACGCCAATACAAATAGCCATGTGTTACAATTAAAGTTGATTTGGCCTTTCCAATAGTAGTCTGATTTTCTGGGATTAATCTTGACCTTTTCAAGTTGCATCAGGCTGAAATAAGTTGTCAGAACAGATGTGAATTTTGTTTGCAGAGAACAATTGTAATCCGGTAACCCTTAGAACATCAGCGATTTCCAGACCGCCAGCCAGCTGAACAGTGAGGATGGCGGACGGCCGCCACTGAGCACACACAGCAGGCAGAACCGGGGGACTCATAGCAGGGGCTGGGGGCTGGAAGTTTAGGTCAGAGATTTTCAGACTGGAAACAAAGTACTTTTTCTTTTAACTCCGAATTTACCAAGAAGTACAATGACTTGAAAAAGTCTCTAGTGAATATTGAAGCTTCTCACACTTTGATAAGCAGAGTTAAAAACTTCCCAGCATTATGCACAGTCTATTTGCTGACCTTGGTGCTCCCAAAGTGCCAAGTTTCAGTGAAGGTAAAAAAAGCCCAAAGTCTTTAAATTATGGTGGGGGAGACAGAGGGGCTATTCACCTTACCATGCTAGCACAGCAACTGGCAATGTAAGCACTAAACAGAGACAAAGCCTTAAGGTTGCTTTTCTATCAGCGGTTTTCTTTCCAGTGAAACACTTGGATCCATGTTTATCCCATGAATGCAGTCATATTGTTAAATACTGAAGATGCAGGAGAGATTTTTTTCCTGTTGTCTATGCAGCGCAGCTTAGAGAGCTACATGAAGATCCAAATTTCACTCAAAAGCATGTCATAACTTGAATAAACAAGGCTATCTGATGCCCTAATTAGTAGAGTAAGCCTTCATGTTTTGATACCTACTTCTGCTCAGAGTTTTGAAATAATGAGCTGAGCCTCTCCACTCCTCTGGCATCCAAGTATGTGCTATGTGGTTTTGTTAAAGAGATTAATATGAAAGAAGGTAAGTGATATACCCAGGGACACAGAGTAATTTAGAGGAAGAGTAGCTGAGATCTGGGAGTTTTCAAAAACAGGTCTGCTTTAGTCATAACTGAAGTTCAACAACTGTGAAGCAGTGCTCAGATCCATGAGGACAGCTTTAACTCAGGTGAGATTTTACGAATAATAAACAGGGACAGGTTTTCAAGGTTTATTTGTCTTTCGCAGCTTCCCACTTTTAAGTCATAAATGTACAGCCAAGTCCTATTTTCAAACTTATCTGTACACTAACTTTAAAGAGATTAAAATAATAAAAGAGACATGTCTGAGTGACCTCTGGTCTCACGTTGCTGGAATTTTGCATTAAAATTTCAAAGCTCATGAGACTGGAATTTTGACTGTATTTGTTCATATCCCTCAAACTTCTTCCTCTCTTTCTCTCTTTGCAGAATTTCTAAGTAAAACCCAGCGAACTCCATAAAAAACAGTTAATGTGCCTGACTCAGGACTGTTCATTTACATCTACCTGCATGCTGAGGAGACTCGGGACCCACAAAGCGAGAGAGCTGAATGGGTCTGTCCTGCGTCCGAGTTCCCAGCAGAAGCTGCCCGCTGCAAACAGGCTGGAGGCGCTGGTATACCGAAGTCCTGGTGGCATTGTCGTGCTTCTGCAGAACATGGATGATAGAGTATTTTTAAATTCTCAAGAGAGAATTTTTTTGAGAACAATTTGACCAAAAGCCAGAAACGGGCCATCCTGTCTTCTTATACTCTGTTACCTTTGGACTGAAGAGGAACCTGGTTGTAAAGGTGGGAACCTTTCCAAAAGTGACACCAGTAAAAGGAATACATTGATATATTGGAGTGAATCCAGTGGAGGCCACCACGATGGTCAGGGGCTGGAGCACAGGGTGCAGATGGAAAAGCAGAAAGTGATGGATCTTCTCAAGGAGAGGATTCCAAGGGGAGCTCTTACTGCAGTCTGTAACTCTCTAGTGGGTCTTTATAGAGAAGACAGAGTCCAAATCTACTGGAGGCACACATGATGGAAAAGAGGGAACAGACACAATTTGCAGTAAGGAAAACTCTGGCTACATTTTAGGAGAAAAAAAAATCACCAAGAGGGAGGCTGAAAACACTGAAATAGGATCCCAGAGAGTCTGTGGGGTCTCCATCCTTGAAAATACTCAAAACTTGACTGGAAAACCCTGAACAGGCCCATATGAGTTGCACCAGCTTTGAGTGTGGGGATAGGGTAGACTAGAAAAACCTCAAGAAATCCCTTTCAGGCTAAGCTATTCTGCGATTGTTTCAACAAAATCCCCTAGAACAGAAAGAAAGCCCAGCAGATTGTGGTTATTTGGCCTCAAATTGCAAAAGGGAGTGCAAAAGTCTGTGTTGGTTACTTTCTGTAACCAACACACCTCATGCTACAGTAAATCACGCTGTTTTAAAATGAGGTTTCACAGACTGGTTTTACATGTACAGAAAAAGCTAAAGTGAACGTCATTCATATCTGAGTTTCCTGTAGAAGTTTATTTAAGGAAAAAAACCCAAACAAACCCTCCCAAGCAAATCATAAACCCCAACCCACTAATCACCTTTCTGAATTGAATTTAGTTTGCGTTATTGGGAACACAACTTTTATGCAAAGACAAGCAGGAGTGTATTGGTTGCCAGAGCAAAGCTGACTGGTTAAAACTGGGACACTGGGGAGCAAGGCCTCAGATAAATGAAGGAAAAGATACTGAGGGGGTTTTTTTTAACATATAGCACTCAAAAGAAATCTCTGAGGGCTTCGATACGTGACTTTACATTTTAATGCTTTTCCTCCACCAGATGGTTTAGATAAAAACCTATTAGTTTCGTTCGTGCAAATGATTTCATACAAAAAATGTCTATTTTTAACATTTTTTGCCTCAAGGCTTGGATTTAACTTCTTTTTTTGCAGAAGTGGAGAAATTTTCACTAGTGTCTAATACTTTAATCATCATAATTCTTATGAACAAATAAGATCCATACCAGAATTTTGTTGATGAGCCCTCTAAAAGAATTTACGTCCAAAAAAGTGCATTAAAATTACTTCATAAATTTGATTTATGCTTCTTTTCATACAACCTTTATGTGTTTGCAATTTTCTATGAGCTTAGTTATGATTATTTCAATCTCTGCAAAAGTAGCATATATGTTCTGACAAACATAATGATGCAGACCCTTTCTCTTCCTTTTTTTCCTCGATGTCATTACTTTGGAGAATACATTCAAGGTGTGAAAACTGGAGAGGGTTCGCTACCGGAAACCCTAATTGCTATTACAGGAAAATACACTCCCATTTCTGCAGGAAGGGAATTCCCCCCTAGCAATGAAATTAATGTAGCTCTGCTATGCACATGCTGAGGGGATGTTAGGAGGGCATACATGAGTAATTTTAATTCTGTGAGGTCTTTCTTTATCATTCAATGAGCTCACTTGGAACCAAGCAGAGCAGGAGACGGAAAATATCAAGATCTCTTCATTAGTGCAGTCATCATGGTTGATCCAGAACAGCCACTATCTGCCTTTTTCTCTCATTTCAGCAAAGCTCTCTGCGTGCTCAGGGGTGCTCAGCACCCAGCCCATTGGTCATGCAGAGCACTAGGACCTAACTCTAGCACTCGGTGGCAGTACACTGTTAGGGACCTGATCACACTGGCCTCTCTCTGCAGTTAGCCCCTCCAAGGTGCATTCTCTGTAGGACAAAACTCCTTCCTCCTTTGCCTACTTTTCTACATCACTTGGAGAGCCGAAGAAGCAATGTCTGCACTACAGTAGGAAGCAATTCCACCCACTGGGAGTTGATCTGCTGATTGAAGAAGTGCATAGGCAAAAGCTCCTACAGACAGACTGCACAAAGTTCAGGGTTTTCTCTCAGGACTAAATTTACTCTCTTCCCCTGTGCTGCACCTCATCACCAGTAACTCAGCAACTCACACACCACAAGTTAGGCGGCTGAACCCATATATAGAGCCTGATAGGTATTGAGGAAGTTAAACTAACTTACTTGCATTAACTCTTAACACAGAGATTTAAAACAAACCAACAAACCTTGTACATGTTTCCCAGGATCGGGTACATCAGCTACTGGGACAGGAAAACTGTTGGGAAGTAACTGTGGGAAGAGTGAAGATAAAGGAGCCAAAAGCAAGAAAGCAAAGGGGAAAAGAAATGAAGTAACATCCCTACGTGTCTTTGAGACATGAGTTTGTGTGGTACCACATTCTGTTGGATGTTCAGAGAACCTGAGCATATGTAAATAGAAACCACTGCAAAGAACAAAACTCTCCATGCAATAAGGGGATTTCCAGTCATGAGTATATTGCTTGCAGGATTTACACCACAGGGGCAATACATTGACAGACCGTGACTTCATATATACATCACTGTATTATTATAGCTGTTAGGATGTTTGGGAGATTGTAATTAGTGAGCATCAGGGTGTGTAAGCCCCCTGCGTGGTGCTGCCAAGGCTAATCCATGTCAGTGCCTACAGGCAATGGTGGAAAATAAAGCATTTCAGTGAACAGCACTAGGAAAATCTGAGCCAGGCCAAGACAGCCACAAGGCCCTGTGGTATCAAACAAAAGAAATCAATTCATGGGTCAGAAATAACTGCTGATCCAGGGCTTATTATTGTGGTGCACCTCCTGCATCAAGAGAAAAATTTGGATAGGAAAAATGTCTACAGGGAGCATTTTGCTGTTGGGTTGTTTTCCCTCCCAAAATAATCCAACCAGATATCAGTGTGTCACAGCCGTGGGCTGTACCTGCTGCAGAGGTCTTTGTATCTGTGGGCATCAAGGGCTTGATGAGAGATCTCCCCACCACAGAGTGGTTATCACACCACTGTCCTATCTGATGTTCCTCACTGCCCAGGCCAGACGTTAGTGACCTCCTTTTGTAATTGATGACACCTTCAGCTTTCCATTTGAAAGCAGCTAAAGGTTGCACATTATTTCTGTTTAGGTCAGAGCCTGCCCCCTCCTCAGTGCCTCCACTCCACCAAAATGCCTTGGTCCCTCTCCCTGCCTTCACATAGACCAGCCCCAGGAGCACAAAAATAATCTGCACTGTGGAGATACCTCACACAGGCTGCCTTTTGGGGGATTTCCACACCCAGCAATGTTGCATCAACATGCCAATATAGCAGCAGGTGGGCAGGCAAAGGTACCCAGCTATCTCATCATCTATCCATCTCCCTCAGCATTTCTCTACTTCTATCTCCACTCCCCTCTGTGTTTTGAAGGTAACTCAAGCTGGATCAGTTATTGCCAGCTATTTCTGCCACACCTAAGAACCTGGCCATTGTATGACATGCAAAACATCTGAGATGGAGTAAGAACCATCTTCATGTCTGGGATTATATAGAAGTGTATTCCAGTCGCATCAGCGTTTTTCAGCACATTACTTTCCCTTCCCACTCCCCCTTATGCTCTAAGGAAAAGAACTCTCATCATAGCAGCAAATAATCATGACTGTGATATTTTCATAATGAATATGTGTTCAATGGAAACAGATTCTAAAAAAATAATGTGAATCCAGTCAGGGAAAATGGACCCAAACCATGACCTGCGTGCCCTCAAAAGAGAGATGTCTTGAATTGCAATGAACCATTCATGAATAAGCTGCAGATCAAGAAACAGCTAGTTTAGTTACCTCTCTAAACATCAAACTCATGGTGCATACTTGCAAACAGAAAAAAAAAATTGATTTAATTTTATGAATAATTTGTTGTAATTGGTTTGCCTGCAGTGGTTACTTGCCAAATTATTCCTTTTACCTTGTTTGGGAGAAGAAATTTATCTCAAGATTTTCATGCCTTTCCCAAAATGAATTGGAAAATTTCTTCTTAAGAGACACATGCAAAAGTCAAGAAGCCTAAGAAGGTGTTCCTCCAGGAAGACCTGATCTTCTATCATTAAGGCAAAAGGGAATCTTGACATTGTTTTCAATACAAGTGAATTAAAAAGCAGAAAACCAATTTAGACGGTAGAACTACATTAGTGAAGCCAAGCCCAGAATGGTGAGGAATGGATGCCTTGATTCCACGCTATGCTTTTTTCCAAAAGAGAAAACATATTAAAAAAAAGGTAAAGGCACAAAAGCAAAATGAAAATGAATTAAGCCATGTTTCAAGAGAGGGTTGAAATTCTCCTTTGTCCTCAAAACATGGTCTTCTTTCATTGTCCTCAGACAAACCAGAGATTTAATTTGCCTCACACAAAGGAAGTGCTCCCAAAGGAATAAGCATTCAATTTGCAATATATGTGGATGTTCCACCTGCTTTGGGCCATGCAGGCAACCTGCCTTTCTCCCGAGGACACTGCTGCAGCAAGGTCTCCATGGGGATTTTAAAAATTATAGCCTGAGATGACTTCTGGATATGAGCAAGTATGGCCTGATCAATGGTAAAAAGAGAAAGCAGAAAAAAATGTAGGTAAATAAACTATTCCACTTCAGCACATCTTTGGGATTTAAAGGGTATATCACCACTGCCAAATAACTTTGTTCACCAATGAAGTCCTGATATCTGTTGCTTAAGTGCTAGGCAGTTCACTCCTGGTCTTTCTCTTGGAATGAAGTTCCTCTTGGCTCCAGTCCTGTGCGGGTTTTTAATCACACTTCCCTGTGGAAACCTGTGGTGGGTTGACTTTGGCTGGACATCAGCTGCTCTATCATTCCCCTCCTCAGCTGGGCAATGGTGAAGAGAGTAAGATGGAAAAAAAAAAATGTGGGTCAAGATAAAGGCAAATTAATAAAGTAAAAGCAAAGTCTGTGTGCAGAAGCAAAGGAAAACTAAAAGACATTCTCTATTTCCCATCAGCAGGCAATGTCCAGCCACTTCCCAGGAAGCAGGACTACAGTACATGTAGTGGCTACTCTGGAAGACAAAGTTGTAAATAACCAATGCCTCACTTTCCTCCTCACTCTCCTCCTCACTTCTCTTAGCTTTTCTTGCCAAGCAGACCATATGGTATGGGATGTCCCTGTGGTCAGCTGAGGTCAGCTGTTCTGGTTGTGTCCCCTCCCAAGATCTTGCCCACCCCCGGTGTACTGGTGAGGAGAAACAGCCATAGTATGTGCCCAGCCTGAGCACTGGTGTGTTATCAACACCTTGCTAGCTACCAGTGCACAGTGCAGCACTGAGGGCTGCTATAGGGAAAATTAACTCCATCTCAGCCAGATATAATACAAAACTCCTTAGTTTTGTCCCTGAATACAGGTGAGATGGCACCAGCCCTACACAGTACTGCAGCACTGTCCCTGCAGGCCCATCACCCCCCATGGAGCCTGCCCACATCCTATCTTCCCTTCACACACACTGATCTGTGCGTTGCAGCTCCAGATTACTGTGGGAGTGTCCAGGACCCTGGGCTGGGTGCAGTGCAGTAGGGATACAGCCAACTTGCCCGAGGGGAAGTTGGTTCTGATTTGGGGGAAGCTGGACCACAGGGAAATGTCTGGTCTGTGGTCCCAGTGTGACTCCCTGAGGTGTGTGCCTTCAGCTATGGTATAGCTAAAGAGATGTATCCAGCTCTTGAATGTTTTCTGTGCCTCACCAAAAGCATCATCAGGACTGAATGGCCCTGCAGACATACTGGTGAGATCAGTGAGCAAGTCAGTGAGAATACAGCAATGCTGGTCTTTGCATGCCATGAAGGAGAGACTACTGATAGTTTTCTAGCTCATCTAGTTATGCTCAGGTCCCTGTCTATTCTGGAGTCATAGGTATGCATGAGGGAAAAGGAGTTTTAATTTTAACTTTGAGCTTGCAAGCTCTCTCTGAGACAATAAAAATAATTTTGCAAAGGAAATAGCAGTTTTTAATGTAGCTTGTGCCAAACATATTGTACAAACTAAAGTAAACCCTAGATGGAATAAAATAAAACAGTAGAATATATTAGGTGAACAGTGAGACTAAGCATTTGACAGTTTCCCACTGCTGAGGATTATTATCAGTAGCACTATATTCAGCCATGTGAAGTATCATCATGGCTTTCATCTTATAATATGAAAAAGGGAACGTTTGAAAACTCTGATCAACATAAATTATGCAGCTCATAAGTACTTTCTAATTCATGTTTTGATTCATTTTCTGACTCGCAGTTATAGTGATATCTGGATCCCAAAGCACTGGAGAGTGCCGTATGCCAACCAGGAACACAGCTATTCTGCAAGCAGCAAATGGAGTGGGGTGGGCAGGGAGGACACTCCAGCACCCTGCTCTGCTGGCTCCCATCACAGGAGCCAGAGCTGGAGCTGACTAGGAGGTGGAAAGGTTTGCTACTAAGTCATAATCCTGTCATTGCCTGTAGCTGTTGAAATAAAGCAGGAGAGTTCATACTTCCTGAGGATGGAACATGTTAGCTGGGCACCACAGGCATAGATAGAATGACCTGGGAAGATGATCACGTAGGGGTGGTGACCACGGCTCACTTTGGGGGTGAAACTAGAGGCTTAATCATTGCTCACAGCTGAGTATCACAGCATACAACCCTGAGTGATACTCTCCTGGCAATGGGTTTCTTTTCAGCCTCCATACCTAGGCTAGGTAGCACCACCACAGGCCTTCTCTACGTTCAAGCAATGCAGACTTAGTCCAAAGCTGAAGACCAGTCTTTCCAACACAGAACAAGCCAGAAAAGCAGCTGCACAGAGTGACCTACTGTCATGGAGCAAGACATTACCATAATAGCAGCCAGATGGTCAGTCTTTGCCTTTATTATTGGAATTATTATTCATATCACAGGAATGCTGAGATTCCCCAGCCAAGATTGGCACTCAACAGACACATGTTAAAATGTCTCCTTTGCCCTACAGAGGTTCCTATCTAAAATGTCAGGACAGGTAAAAAGGAAGGAAGGAACAGGTACACAGAGAAGTTAATGGTTGACCAGTGTCTCTATGGCAGAACATTGGCAGAGCCAGAGTGCAGGTGGATACAGGCACCACACTAGCCCCAGGGCCACGACACCTTCCCACACTGACCACTCTATACCTGTGAGGGCTCACAGCTATCCCAGCTGCTAAGGACCTGCACAGGTCCCAGTGTAAAAGGTACCAGCCCTTGCCCAGGCACTTTCTGGTGCATAATGAATCCTAGAGGTTATGCCAGAGGGGAAAAGTGAGGGAAAAGTGAAGTGTCAACACATTAAAGAGAGACTGTTGATGGAAACCATCCTATCCTGGCTGTCCCTGGATCAAATATGATCACATGATGACAAACTAATTTTGCTAAGCATCTCCTTGCTATGTTACTAATATAAACGTGTTGGTTTTATCTTTGCCTGCTCCTGCTAGAGGAAAAATATCTCAGTAGTTAGTAAGAGGGTAGAGAAAGATCCACTATCAGATAGCATGTGTGCTCTGGCTCTGTTTATTGTAAACCCACAAGGAGTCACATGCCATTTTGTTTATAATTTTGCCACGATCGGAAAAATCAGTTTAACAGAAACAACAACTTACCCACAGAGGTAAAAGCCCAGGGGCAAGAGATAACCATATGGGATATTATCAAGGTAGGTCACATTTTTCTCTAAAGTTGAGTAAACTCCTGGAACTGATAAAATCTTGCAGTCAGACTTCATTTGATATGAGAAAGCACTTGTGGGAGGGAAGCATCTGTTCATTATCACTCATGGGCTTAATTGTATGTTTCTTATCACCCAGTGGTGTTTTCATACTTACCACATGCACTACCGTATGTCCAACTTCAAAGAGAGAAAAGAATACTGCAGTGCTGAGTAACTTGTTTCGAAAAGGAAGATAGTTTGAAACACCCTGGGTTTCTTCTGAGAAAAGGGAAAGGGGCAAAATCTGGGGAGTGGTGTCTCCTACAGGAGTTAAAACTGGTACCTTGGAGAATAGCAGGCGGTTTTGAAAGACCATACGGCTCGAATGAGTTAGTTACCACTCTCTTTGGTGTTCACGGGAGCTACTGTGATTCATTTTTCCCTGGAGAGGAAGACTTAGCCTGTTGCCTCATTTAAAAATAAAATAAATAATCAAAACAAGACAATTCACTGTTTCTCTTGAAAAAGCATATTGCAGCTCAGAAACATAAACAAACTAAGGGGAAGAGGCAAAAACCAGTGGGGATACAGAAAAGAAACAAGAAAGGAGAACAAATTGATATGAAAGGTGATGATATTTGAGAGATTTTGTCCATTCTTGCGTTCAGTTCTGTCCTCCCCTCCATGCTTAGCTCCCAGGCTCAGGTCTGTGGCTCGAGCTCTGTTTTCCACTGCAAGCTTTCAACATCAGAAAATGGTGGGGGGGGAGGGGGGGAAGAGAAAAAAAAAGGGCTCACCAAATTCTTTTCAAATCACTTTTCCTACTTTCCAATAGAAAAAGGAAATAATCATTGTGGGGCTGAAGTAGTTCTCTCGGTGTGAGTTTAATTAATTGAAGCAAGAGAGTCCCCAGGAACCCTGTCATAATTCCCATCAAAACCACTGTAGTACGTAACCCCATAGCTATAGATGAGGGGTTCTTTTTTTTCATTACCGTTTCAATCTCAACCCCTCAGAAATCCTTTTTGTATTTCAGCCATGACTCAGCTGATTTAGGTACTTTAATTCCTCCTTTCTTCCTCCCTGCTTTCCATATTGTTCTGTATTTCTTAACAATACGGACATGAGATTCATGCTGTGAAAGATGAGAGGTAATCTCTGATAGCTACTTGAAAGCTCAAGTTAAAAATAATCTCGTGGCACAAAGGGCCACTTTTTCTTGTTCCCTGGATTTATACTCAATACTGGTCACATGCCAAGGAGTTTACTAAGATGTTTATTTCCCCACATATGGCCGTGTCAGTGTGCTAGTCTATTGAACTACGCTCAAGAGTAGCCATCCACTGCACTTCCATGACATATTGTGTTAAAATAAAGAAAAGCAGACACATCACAGTGACATCTGAGGATTTCTTCTCCCTGATGCTCTAAGAAGATTAAGTTCCAAAAACTGTTTGTTTATCCAAAACCTCATTATGAAAAGCACTAAGAATTAAGTGGTTTGATCTCTCTCCTTTTTTGCATTGGAAACACCTGTATTTGACTGGCTCTGGTCAAGGCAGTAAGACAGAGAGTTTTGAGTGTTCAGCTCTGTTTGGCTTGCCCCTTTCTGGTGTTCTTCTCATGTTCACAGTTTTGTTGTTCCTATTTGGTCCCAGAGATGCATTTTATTTGGTCCCTTGAAGGAAGGCACCGTCTCTGGCTCCCCAACTCCCTTTCAGCCCCTGCCACTGGTAGCGAGCTGGGCGAAGCATACACAAGCTGGTCAGGGGAACTTTGTTCTCCTGTTTGCTTTCTAGGATTAGTCCACACTGAAGCTTATGTTGTTGATGAACTTTTAAGGTGCCATGACCGAAGCTACAATAAATCCATTAGATATTTGACCAGAGGAAAAAATACTATAAAATCTATCAGAGTATCCACTGTACTCAAGACCTTCTTGTTGACATACCGCGTTTGTTTTCCTCTTTTCTCTCTCCTCTGAGTACTACAGGACAGTGTCTCCAGTGTATACCAACACTGTCTCTAACATAGACCCCCATGACCCCAGCTGTACCCCCTCATGTCCCATGCTCTGCTCCCACCAACCATAATCCCTTGCTGCCTGAACTATCAAGACATGAGTGTCCTCTAGGGTACAGCAAACCCTTCATTTCTCTGGTGGCCCTGGCTTCAGCAGTACTTCTAAGCTCACAGTTCAGCTAAACTCCCCAAGCTTTGTGATCCCGTGTTCCCCCACTTCTTGCATTTCCTTTGTCTGTAAACTAGACAAGCATCACTCATAGAGCTTTGCCACAACTCATTTGATTCTGTGTCATTTCAGATCTTTATTAAATCCAAGCAGGTGTAGTAATATTATGCTATGTTTCCACAGTTCAAATTAAAGGAAAAAAAAGTCAGGAAATATAAAAATGAAGCTTTCAACAGTAGCTTTTAGTTGGCTGCAATATAGTTGCAGTATGTTTTCCCATAGCTGTTGACCACACAAAAACAATACAGCATATTGAGAAACTCATTTACCCAGAAAAAGAGAACACAGAGAGTTTGTAAATGTCCCCCGCAGCCAAGGCACTGTTTCTGTAGGAAATTTAATTTTTGCATCCTTTGACTTATTTTTGTCCTATGCAGATTTTATGACTGCATTCAGTCTCCTGGTTTGGGTTGCTTTTTGTCTGTTTGTTTTTAAGTAGTTGATTTGAGAAAGTTATTGAGCATTTGGACAAGAAGTTAGAGGGCATTTTTATGATGCCCATTTTCCAGAGTACCCTTTGCTTACTTCATTTAAACACTGTCCTTATCTATTATCAGCAAAATAGAAAATATTTTCTTCCAAATTTTTTTCTGTGTAGTCCGTCACTTTCTTTCATAACTTCAGAATTTAAACTTGGAAATAATTTTTCCAAGTTCTTTTTCCACCTTCTAAAATTCCTCAGAGAGTGAGTATTTCTGTGGCCCCTTGAAGTTCTTAGTTCCCAAAGGGGGCAAAAATTTTTGTTGGGAAACTTTTTCTCTGTTTCCCATCAAAGGGCAAAATCCAAAGGTCATCCAAATGATGGATTTCATTTACCTCAGAAACCATACAGTCCACTGGTCAGTGCCTTGGCTCCATCTGAAAACTCTTCTCCAGGCAGAATAAAGAAGCCTTTCAGTCCCCATTGCTAATGCTTCAAGAGGGGATAAATCCCCACATCTATGACACAAATCTGTTTCTCTGTGCTTTTGGGGAAATGACATGCAAGTGAGAAAACATGTTCTCCCCAACAGCTACTTATAAGCACTAACTTGAAGCACAGGGAAGCGGTTCTTTTACTGATATTTAAAGCCACTTTGAGCACTGGGAAAGCATAGCAGGGGGGTAACAGTTGTTATATAATTGAGGTACCGATACCCCCACCAAGGGTATTAATGACTGTATTCTTCTGTATTAAAATAATAGTAAAAACTATCAAATCAAATGATGAAGGTAAACACAGAGCTAATCAGGAAGGAGATTTAGGAGTTACAGCATAATTCCACCAAAGCCCCCAGCCTAATTAGTGAAGAAGATAAACTGGTTGACAGATTGCACAGCTAGAAAAACATAAAGCAAAGAAGGTTATAATATTTATTATTACTCTATAAGACAGTGATTAGACCCCCAACCTATGTACAGATCTAATCACATCCCCTGGAAAGGATAATAGCCAGCCCTGCGAGTCTGGTTTGACAAATTAATCCAAGCCTGATCCAAATAAAGAGATTTGTAGTTTTCAATGAAAAATTAACTCCCTGGCTGTGCTGTAGGAAAATCGCCTCGTGCGCTAATGGCATTGTTACTGAGAGACAGCGCTGCACCGTGTCTGTGCTCAAGGGTCTATCAAACAGCACATGGTTTGGTGGTGCACACAAGGGCAAAGAGTTTACATAGAAATTTGTGTATTTGCAAAGCATTAATCATCATAGGACCTAAACTTAATTTCAGGATGTAGACAGTAGTCTGCAAAGGATGAGTTGATGAAGCTGGTCATTCTCTAATCCCTGGCCTTCTTGAAGGACATCCATAAATCTCGGAAAGGTTAGAGTAAGGAAGTTACTCACACTGAGTATCCCACAGTGTAGGAAAAAAAAAATCACAAAACAGCTTTTGTCTCATATTTGTACTGCAGTGAGAAAGAAGTGACATGATTAGTCGGTAAGACATTATATGGACACTCATGTTTCATCCATAAGAAGAGTGCAAGGAGTTCAGGGAGCTCAAGAAGCTTCTGAAAACTGCTGCAACACAAAGCAAAGTTGGAGCAAAGGATCTACCCAGCAAAACAACAGTGGTGAAAGGGCTGGCCTGATTTTTTTGCCATGTAATGAATTAGCTTTTCTGGTTTGTGTTCTATTAGAATTTTTTCAAGCCCTTTGGTATACTTGAGGAAAAGACATGGCCATTCCCTTCTGGGCCGTGGCTAGCACGCCATGCCCTCACAAAATACTAACAGATGTTGTCCATTTATAGGCTTTACTTTATTCACCTGAACAGTACAAAGCCTACAGTCCGATAGAGCAAACAAGCATGATTTCTGCTACAGTGCTATTAATAAGGAGATTGAGGCTACAAATCTCAGCAGCTTGCCAAAGTAGGTTCCTACTTTTAATGTGTCTAGACTCCCAAAATGAAAGCCTTCTTGCAGAGATAGTCAGGTAAGCAGTGAGGGTGGTTACAGGGCAAGTGAGGTGAGAACAGCTTTCACAGCAGCTGGCAACCTGAGGGAGTTCAGCTAGTTACTAGGAGAAGCTGAGGACAGAGGTAGGCCTGAAGTCCTGTCCATCTCCTGCCCTATGGCACATGGTTCTGTGCTGCCAGGATACACCTCCCAACTTCCCTCAGTTTCCTCCAAACCTCTTTCAAAAACCACTCAGTAGGTACCTCTTCTCAGATGACAGCAGCAGCGCTCTTTGGGCCAGAAAGTGGAAAACCTGAGTTCAATTTCTGCCTTTTCCAATGAAGACACCAACCCAATGTCCCATCCCCTGACATAATGTCCCAGCCACAGGACTAAAAGATTTCCCTCAGTAGATGTAGTAGAGAGGGTACCATGGAAGTGAAGATCTAGCACTGTAGAACCATTTTTGTAAAATATGCAGGTGCCTTTGGGATTAAATGGCACTATCACAATATTTGATTGCAGTGTTTAACTTGGAAATTAGGCTGGACAGAGAATCCAACCCAATTTTCTACCAACATCTAATCTTCCCTTCCCAAATTGTGCAGAATTGAATGTAATCTTCCTTTTCAATTTGCAGTCTGAATGCTTTTTCCAGTTTTGGCCAAAGAGAAGAACTTTTCAAGAGATCCTTTCCCATCCTTCTGAGATGAAAGCATTTACTGAAGCAATGCGGTGTGTTTGCCATCCTTTGTGTCTGTATCTGTGTTATTTAGAGAAGCAACACTACGTTATTGTCCAGCTGTCTTTTGAACAGCTTGGCATTGCAACAGTACAGACAATTTGCTGAGGAGAATACAGCCTTTTATAATACTATGAAAACAATATTCAGAAAACAGAAATTACAAAAAAATCTTCTTTCATTCCAATGGCTAAGTGTTTAGCTGAAATTCATATTTGATGGGACTAGATAACTAGCAGCAAGTCCTTAATGTAACTGCTCAAAACGCTATTATGCTTGTGCTGTACAAAGATTATGTGTGGTGATAACCAGACACAGACACTGAGAGAGGAAAATAAATTCTCATAAAAAAACTTTCTGGAACTAGTAAATAAAGGAAAATGCAACAGAAGTATAAAGATAAAGGTGAAGGAGATTTAAAGGTAGGTTGTGTTTTTTTTTTTCCCAGGGAGGGTCTGCCCACTGAATCTAAATCGTCTCCCAGGCTATGGTTTAAAGAAAAGCTATCAGGAAAAATGTTGTTGGAGCACTAGGTGTGGTAAGAGCATCTAAGACCCACTGGTGTACTCAGAGTGCACTCTGGAAAAACAAAAAAGAAAGTGTTTTTGCTGTGTGGAAGGTTGTTCTGCTCTCAGGCTGCCTGAACGGGTCTGCCTCTGGTGCTGCTAACTAACTAGACCTTAGTGTGCCACCCACCGTCCTGCCGAAGAAAGATACCAAATAGAGAGTCACACAGCCTTGTTTAACTAGACTCAAAGCCTATGTAGAGAGAAGATAACATTGTGATCGCTTCACCTGCTTCCCTTCCTGTGTTGTGCAAGCCTATCTGATTTACACTCCAATGCAGGTGCCGGCGCAGTCCCAAGTGCGGAGCCATGAGCAGATGGTGTAGGAGAGATGACTCCAGTACTAATTGCTTATCCCACGCAAATATAACAGCTTCTGGCTTTAAGAGGCTCTCTGTGTGCAGAGGAAGGTACCGAAATGGTGGGGTTTTTATCTCCTGCCAGGCAGCGAAATAAATATGCTGGACTGGAAGGAAGAATGTTGCGGGTAGGATTTGACTGCGAGATCAGTGTTCAGATACCGCCCATCGGACTTCTCTCTGTTGATTCCTGCCCGTAATGAAAAACACTTTAAAGAACATGTGATCCTAACTGAGATATTTCCAGATGACTTCACCACAGATTTTGGTAAACAATTAAAGTGTTTAACTACCACAGAGTGTATGTGTCCTCAACTCTTCGACGCTGGATCTTGTTACTCATTTACATCCAGAGCGAAGGACCCTCTCTTCTGACCTATTTTCCCCCTGCAGTCAGCTGTAGACTGTGACCAAAGGCATCCTCCGATCTGCTCCTTCTTGAGCTAAACAGACAGAGCTCTTGCATTCCCTCTGTCTCTCCAAGGTATGTTTACATGTCCTTTTGTATCTGTCATGACTGTTCCCTGAATCCTCTCCAAACTGTAAACATCTTCCTCAGGCTGCAGAGAAAACAGTAACTGAGGATTGCAGTAACAGTCAGGTTCGTGCCAAATGAAGAAGGGATATAATTTATCAGCTCATAAGATCACCCTGTTTACAGTCCAAGGATCCCATCAGCACCACAGCCCACTGCCACACGATAAGCGCTTGTGCTGAGCTGAGCTATTACTTCACAACTTGGTGTGTCCCTTTGCACAAAAAGGGATAACTTGAGCAACATCATATGTGTTTGTAAAAGATTTGCTTACAGTGAGCAGTTCATACCTACCTCCTCATCACTCACCTTCCCTACAGTGCCCCTCTCATCTGCAAACCCCATTGACAGTGATAGAGGTATGAAATGGTTCCAGATGCTCTCCCAGTGGGAAGAAATAACACTGCCCAAACGTTCCCCACATTCCCAAGGACTGGTTAGTAAAATTTTTATTAGTTAGATGTGCCACTGTGGTAAGCTGACCCTGGTTGGAGACCAGGTTCCCACCAAAGCCGCTCTGCCACTGTCCATCCTCAGCTGGGCAGGGGACAGGAAATACAATGAAAGGCTGGTGGGTCGAGATAAGGACAGGGAGAGGTCATTCACCAATTACCATGACAAGAAAAGCAGACACATCTCAGGAAAGTTAATTTGATTTATTACCATTCGAATCAGAGCTGAATATTGAGAAATAAAGCAAAATTTTAAAAACACCTTCCCCCCACCTCTCCCTTCTTCCCAGGCTTAACTTCACCCCTGACATTTTCTTTACCTCCTCCCTCCTTCCCTCAAGTGTCACAACATGACAGGGAATGGAGGTTGCAGCTTGTTCATCGCACATTGTCTCTGCCTCTCCTTCCTCCTCAGGGGGAGGACTCCTCACCCTCTTCCCCTGCTCCAATGTGGGGTCCCTCTCACAGCAGACAGTTCTCAGCCAACTTTTCCAACGTGAGTGCTTCCCGTGAGCTGCAGTTCTTCACCAGCTGCTCTAGCATGGGTCATTTCTGCAGGGTGCAGACCTTCAGGACCAGACTGCTTCAGTGTGGCTCCCCCATGGGCTCACAAGCCCTGCCAGCTCCAGCCTGGGCTCCTCTCTCCACAGGTTCACAGGTCCTGCCAGGAGCTTGCTCCAGTATGGGCTTCCAATGGGGTCACAGCCTCCTTTGGGTGTCTCCTCCACAGGCTGCAGGTGGAATCTCTGCTCTCCATCATTCTCCTTGGGCTTCAGGGGGACAGCCCGTCTCACCATGGTCTTCTGTCTCCAGGGGCTGCATAGGAATCTTTTCTCCAGTGCCTGGAGCACGTCCTCCCTTACACTGACATCATCACTGATGTGCTCAGCCTTGGCCAGCTGTGGGCACATCTTAGAGCCGCTTGGCACGGGCTCTGGCAGACATGGGGGAAGATTCTAGTAGCTTCTCACAGAAGGTGCTCCATAGCACCCTCAACTACCAAGACCTTGCCACACAAGCCCAATGCAGTCATATTCCTTTTAATCACTGCAGCTTTACCCCAACAGTTGTGCAGAACCCTGTCAAAAACTTCTAAAAGTCAAGCATCATTATGTTTATCACCCAACTTCACTGAAAAAGCCTATCAGGTTGGTCAGACAGGATCTGTTTTCCATCTGTGCATGTGAATTGTCGTTAACTAGATTAGTACTATATTAGCACTTAAAAGGAACTGTGGCACAGAACTATATTAGCACTTCAGTTTGCTTATTGTATGTCATCTGTTTATTATTTGAACAGGAAGAAGCTGATAGGCTTGTAATTACCTAAACTATTCCTCTTACCTATTAAAATACAATGGTAACTTTTAGAAATGTCTAATGGAATTTCTTTACTGCTTCGAGACTGACTAAATTTCAGCATTAATGTTCACTGAGTTCCTTTGCCAGCTCTTTTAAAACTCATAGGTAAGGGATGACCAGATTGCTGATTTGAAAATATCTTTTTCCACAGCTGTTCTCTAACATATTCTTCAGGTGCAGCTGGAGAGCACATGCTTGACACTGACATACTCAACACTATTTGCTGTACATGCATACAAAATAGAAACTTTTCCTTTTTTTATGTTGGCATATGATGGCATAACATCATTTTTGCATTATTCTTTCATTTTCCGTAGTTTCAAAAATTCTGAGATATGATTGATATTTATTACTAGCAATTTCTCCTTTCCATTTTGCGTAATAAATAGAGGGACAATGTTAATCCATTCTTTAAACAACTTTATTTCAGTGAGTTAGGTTTTGCTTTTTCACTTGGCAAATGTGGTTTCTGAGCTACTTCATAAAATGATCATCAACATCTGTAATTAAAAATTCACATCAATTATTTGCAACAACTTTTCTTACAAATTTCTGGAAATTACTTGGTCTGCATTTCAGACTTACTAGAACTGTACATTTACACAGTCATGAAATATATAGCAGATAGACAATGTGCAAATCATTTGGATTGGTATCAGCTTATCGATGACCTTAAAATGAAGAAAATTTGGAGGGAGTCATGAAGGCAAATGCAAATACTGTTTTTCAACATAATAAAAAAAAAGGTGCTGCTATGCTAGAGCTGTGGTCATTTGATATCTGACTAGGTATTAGTTGATGAGAAGTAGCCTCAGTGACAGAACTTCTGAATGAAGTTGAATGCCTCCAGAACTGAAAATGATCTTTGGGAGAAACTCTCCTAAATAGCCCACAACCCAATACTGAGACAGCCTCTGGGAAAAAGTCATCTAGTCATTGCAGTAGATCTGCTCACATAAGGAAGTCATTATGGTTATCTCCATTTGTGGTGATCGACCCATGGGCTACACAAGTTTTAAAGTGATTACACCTCTTTATGCTGTAAACCTTGCTGGGTTGATAAGACCTGCTCCTAGATGTTCCTAGGTGCCATATGTTGGCTGAGAAAAGACCCTCTGAAAGAATTCTCAGACATTCTGAATTTTTCTGAGTAGTCAAAGTGACAATTTCTGATCGCAAAGTTTTTAAGGTTTGAAGTTATACTATCATTTTCAGTTGCACTTTACCATTGTTCCCTCATTCGCTCTCTTATCAGCTTCATCAGCCATGAGAGTGGCCAAGCTTTATTAATAACCACATCAAGAAGGGCAGAAGCTGTTTATATGCAACCAAAGTAGGTCCATTGATATCCATTGAACATACATTCTCTCACTTACCTGGCGATCTGACCCATCGTCCCTGCAAATGGAAGTACTCATGAGCACAACAATAATGACATTGTTCATCAATGATATGTTTTATTGCTCTTCTGGTACTGTTTATTTGACTTGCTTAGTCCAATTTTAATTATTTAACTTGTGGCTTTCATAGTGGAATGATGTCTGTAAGCAGGTATTTTTTTTTTCAGTTTACATAACTGTTCTGAAATCTGCTTGACATCAGAAGAAAGGCTTTTTTCTTATTATTTGTGCTACTCAAAGTACAGAAATGAAATTATTTCTATTGCTTGTTACTGGTTTCAGTGTTTATTTGGTTCAACATTTGCAGCTGGGCAGATGTTTGTTTTTTCCTGTGCTTTTGTGTACAAGGGAAAAACTTATTTTTTGTGATGAAAGGGGGAAGGTAGTAAAATTGGTTTTGCCAATACTTTTCCCATGTACACAAAGGAAAAACATTTTATAGGTGCATATATGTATATGCCTGAGCCTAAAGATAAATATGCCTACATATTTATGCATATGCATGTGCATATACATACACACACACACACACACACACGATCCTTATACAAGTCTTACAACTTCACATGACAGCAAACAAAATAACAAGCAGGTTCTTCTTCAAACAAGTGCTTCAGGATCTACAGCTGGCACTGTGGATTCCACAGCCATGTGCAAGCTCTGGATCATATTAAAAACCGTGATAAACAATTTTAAATGGAACCTGCAATAAAATTTTGTCTGTTGGATTTAAACTGAGATTGTTCATCCAGATGGCTCATGTAAAAATGTGATCTCTCTTTCTACAATATCGGAGAGCAGAGCAGAGAGATCATACTCAAAACCCAGCTGGGCAGAGTCTTGGACAACCTGTTCTTACTGACCTTGCTTGAGCAGGGGTATTTGAACTAGAAAATCTCCAGAGGTGCCTTCCAAACTCAGCTCATTGTGTGACTGTGTGATTTAAAAAATATAACCGTGACTCTAGTTATTAAACATGGAAGGGCAAACGAGGGAGAAATTACAGGATGAAAAAGTTGCAATGCTCTAGAAATCTAACATAAACTCCAAGCAGGCTGAGGGACTACCAAACCTT
The DNA here is from genome assembly GCF_964237585.1 of Gallinula chloropus. Taxonomy (NCBI): domain Eukaryota; kingdom Metazoa; phylum Chordata; class Aves; order Gruiformes; family Rallidae; genus Gallinula; species Gallinula chloropus. Next base: position 40,919,924 of record NC_140086.1, read on the forward strand.
GTAAATCTTGGTTTATCCTCTGACTTATGCTTTTCTAAACATCTAAAGATCCTTGACCTTCTTTGCCAAAAACTACTCTTGATAAAATCATTGCTTGGATTGGCTTTGTTCAGGCAATACAGCAAGTAGCAAAATTGCACCACACTGCTTAAAATCAAAATGGGCAAAACAGTAGAGCCCATTTTCACAGTGCCTAAAATTCACAGGGTATTAACCACACTCTCCTGTATTCCCAAAGTTCTGCTCTTAGTTTACATCATGCCACTGATTGCTGATGTGTGTGAGTCACACACTTACAGCATTCTGGCTCCTGATTCTGTGCTGGACCAGCACATCCTTGCTCTCAAACAGGGCAGCAAAACTATTCCTATTTAGTTTTAATCTGGCATTAATCCATCTGTAGGACCTATAATCTACAGTTTTATTAATTGTCACATATAATTTTTACTGGTATTTAGGCCCAGGCTTATGGTGTATTGGATTTATATTAATGGATGCTATCGTTAACTTCAGTGGTGCGGGGTTAGATGCCAGCGTGAGACAAGAATGAATAGCACTGGAGGGTCTCTGAAACTTTAAACCAGCAAAGCCTCACAGGACTCATGTGAGCACTGCTGTCTTCATTCAACAAGCGGCAGAATAAGAGCACAAACATTCCAAAAGATGCTGAAGGTCACATTTTGGCAGGGAGATCTGGTTCACGCTGTGGAAGAGATAAGGAAGGAGCATGTTAAAGAATGAGGAGACAAGGAGCCTGTTTACTGAGACATATGAACTCAGGGAAGAGGAGATGACAGCTGAAGTAGTTATTAAGAGAGGAGATCAGGAACAGCCCTCGCAGCCTGGAAAAGCAAAGATCATGGGACAGTAAGTAGCATTCTCTGCTCTGCTTGCTGCAGCCACATTACTCTCCATATCACTAACTAAAGAGAAGAGACCCTGTAATGGGCTTTATGGTAAGAAATATGGTGGATTCCAGAAATGCAAAATGTAATTATTTTAATGAGGGATGGATTGTAATCCAGTGGTAACAGCAGTGGTGAGCCATGCAGAGGGAGGAAGGGCTGGTCTAAGTCCACACTCACCAGCATCAATGGCAACATCCTGTTACCTGCAGTGATGTAAGAGGGGGGCTGTCCAGCACTGAGACATTAAAATGAAGGGGTGAATAAAAAAAATGCCAATTATCCACTTCTGATTATGGAGCCTTTTAAGTGGTCTGGGGTCTGTAAGACCTGTCCAATACTGTGCAGGACTTCTGTGCTATGCCTTTTGCAGAATGGGGTCATCGTACAGTCCTAAAGCCTGGATCCATCTCTTCGGTATTCACCTATGTACTTTGACTTTGGATTTATTGCAGACCTGACATATTTTTGTATAGGGCTGTTTGCATGATGATTTAAGGCATTGGTTGTAATAGTGCTTATAAAGTTTGTTATTTTCTATGATTGTCATCAACTTATTCATTAGGATTTTATCTATTCTTTTATGGTTTTAACTTTTAAATTTAGACCTGAAGTGTAGTGATATTAACATAAAGCTATGACAAGCACCTGGTCTTTCTCTAGTCCAAAATATGAGACGTTATGTGGTATAATTAATGGCAGTTAAATGCAGAACGAATTCAAGGAAATACTATTTCAAGCAAAATATGGGATTTACAGTCCCAAGAGACCTTTTGAGTGAAATAGTGAGTTGAGTGATTGGATTTTTAAAAGATGTAGATAATTATGTGACCATTAGCATTTATAATTACGCTAAGATAATTAAGTATAATGAAACCTCATGCTTCTTGCATAAACGGATTACTTACAGAAGTCAGCAAGGAATATGTTTTAGGAAAGCAACTCTTCACAACTGGCCAGGTGGATTTTGATTTTGTTGTGTGGACTCTTTTTTTTAAAACTTTTCCAATCAGACAACGAACACATCTGTAGGCAGAATGATAGATTGAATGGGGTAGCCATCTATTTTATTCTAGAATGCCCTATCTCCTTACCAGTTGAAGATAATAAAGTTTCACTGTCTATTTGTGAAACTCTTTATAAGTGTTCAAAATTGACTATTTAAAATTGCCACAGAGGAAATTCTATTTGGAGATATGTCAGTAACCTTATCTGCTGTATCACCTTCTCGTTGCTCTTTCACAACCAGGAATTTCATTGATGGACACTGTAGTCTCAGAAGTCGGATGCGTTTTTCAAAGGAAATGTCATTGATCTAATAGAGGGCAGCCTTTTGGCAGGAGACAAAAAGTTCCTGTACGAATATTTTTAAGCTAGACAAGATTTACAAAGGCATTTTTTTAAATAAAAATAAGTGTGAATCAGAGATATGTCAGTGTTGTTTACAAAGTCGAAACTCTCTCTTAATGTATTGCAGAGTCTGGTTCTTATTTATTAATTCATTTTGAATAAGACAGTTACAACATTTTGCCCATGAGTATCTTTGCATACAAGTTGTATGCCTGAGTTATACAACCCTGCATGTTGCAGTGATATTTAAAGTACCTCAGTGTGAATAAAGTTTTATTGGACTATCAGTTTATTTTGGCTGTGTTTGGCATTTGCTTTCACATCATGCAGCCACAGGGAACAGTCCTTGTGCAGCCTAGGTATTTCTTGCCTGTTTTGTCCATTAGGTGATAAGCAATACTATGTTGCGCAGGTTGAGGTGCAAATCTATAGCCAACTGTCGCTCTGAAGGCGCCTATATTTAAACTACTGAAGAGAAGGTTAAAAATTAACTTGAAGTCAATAAACATGGCATATAATCCTGGTTCAAACAAAGACTTTGTTGGCAAGTTATGCAACACTTCAGCATATTGCTTTTCCTAGCTGTAAAACAACGATAACATTTATTTCAGTCACTCTGGAACTGCAAAGATTTATAAAGCTCCTTGAGACCCAGCTGTCAAGTGCATAAAGGGTAATGCTCAGACATTTAGAACTGTGGACACTTATACGAATGGTTAAAAAACCCCCAACTCCAGCAGCACAACTAGTGCACCCCAGTCACTGATGGGCATTCAGCCCATACAACCAGAACAGAATCAGCCCACAGTAACGCCCCCTGAAATGCATGTAATGGCAATCCACTCCTATTCATCTGCACATTTGCTAATGCAACTGTAGACAAAGAGCTTTTCAGGTCAAAGGACAACCTGAATTATTTCAAATAATAAGTAAATGCAGGAATCCTTTTGCACAAACAAGGTAGACAAAGTAAACACATCATTATAACATTTTCTAGCTGAAGTTTCTGCTTTGATATTTTTTCCGAGCAGCGGCTGACAGAGAACACGTTGCTATATATTACATATACATGCATATATGTATGGGCATAACAAACTGTTCTAAGAGATGAAAGTAAAAGTTACACTGCCATGGCAAGAATCCCTGCTATGGACCACTGGAGTAGTTTATTCCTGTAACCAGAGCTAAGGTACCAGTAACTGGACTGAATGCCCATTTCACTTGACATGGCTACAGAAAATCTCAGCTCACTTTTCACCTCCCTTATGCCCTTCAGGAATTGCTCTTATCCAGAGAACATCCTGCAGCTCTGTTAGTCGAGTCTCATCCAAGCAATCCCTTACCCAGACTGCAGCCTGAGGAGAAGTTCACCCACATTAAATTGGTGTCATACACATACTGATGGCATCAACGAGGGTTTTGCTATGTTTATCTGCCTGCATATCCATCTATCACACTTACACAATTCATATCACTTGTATTACAAGGTTATAGGTACATTGTTCTTGCCAATCTACAAACATTCAACCCTAATTTCTATGTAGTCTTAAAGAAAAAGAAATCTGCAGTCACTTAAATTGATTCAATAACCAGCCATATCACATAAGTTGTTGGGCCCAAATCGATTGAAATGGACTTCCCTTGTTCCTAAGGAAAAAAAAAAATCTATTATTTTATAGCCATGAAATTTTGCTTTCTCATTTTCATAATGTCACTTGGAAGTTTCAGGAAAGTCACATACTACTGAAGTATCAACACACAGGATCTTTAAAGAAAAGACCCTCTTCTTGTTAAGCTGTCTCAGCTTCAGCCTGCCAACTGAGTCAGCCCAGCTTGGGTTATATTTCACTCACTTTTCCAAAATCCACTACTGCTGAGTCCTGGATTATCCCTGTCTAAAAATTCAGTCCCCCTGTGTCTGAAGGTGAAATTTGGTTTAGCAGTGGGAAGGTGTTAACACAACCGCATTGTGGAGATTAACATTACAGCAAATCATCAAAAGAACCAGAAATATCCAACACACTCAAGATAACTATTTTTGATGAAATCTTCAAGAAAGTAATGGTAGGTCAGTTATTAATTTTTCTTGGAACACTAACAAGAGCTTGGCAAGAAGCAACATGCCTGCAATATAATTTTTTACTTTTTATTTAATAAGAGTTCCATATACCATTTAACTTTCTTTGCTTTACTTCACCTCCTTTGAACTACGAACTGTGATCTCATTAATAGAAGGTTAGAAACAGTGTTTATTCTCATTCAGTTCCCGTAAGTATCCCTGTGTTAGTGCTGAAAAAGGAACATGTGATGCCCAGCAGCAGCAGGTATGAAGATTCACAACCCATGTCCCCCACATCAAGAGCTTTAGAACTATTCGTATGCACACAAAAGTGAGTAAAAATGAAGGGGCTCTCCCTTTTCTGTGCTCAGGCCCTAAGAGGGAACACAGCTGTTTTCCTGGCACCTTTGAGCAGTTAAGATGTTCCTCATTGTGCTTGCCAATCTGCAAAAAGAGTGCCTGGCCAGCCTCTCCAAAACAATGGTCACTAGGACATAAAAATTGTTGTGGCCTCCCAACATGACTTAAATTTGATGGGTTTTGTGGTGTGACAACATGGCAACATGACAGGAAGATTATGGAGGGATAAAAGCTAAGGTAAAAATGATGCCTTATAAGGATTTGTAACATGGGTAACTAACTCAGTGTATTGGTTTTGGCTGGGATAGCATTAAATTTCTCCATAGCAGGTAGTACAGGGCCATGTTTTGGAGTGGTGCTGAAAGCACTGTTGGTAACACAGGGGTGTTTTCACTACTGCTGAGCAGTGCTTACACAGAGCCAAGGCCTTTTCTGATCCTTGTCCCACCCCACCAGTGAGTAGGCTGGGGTTGCACAAGGAGTTGGGAGGTGACATAGCAGGGACAGCTGACCCCAACTGGATATCCAAAGGGATATTCCATACCATATGACATCATGCTCAGCCTATCAAGCTGGGGGAAGGAGAAGAAGGGGTGGGACATTGGGAGGATGGCATTTTTCTTCCCAACTAATGGTTACATATGATGGTTCCCTGCTTTTCTGGGGATGACTAAACACCTGCCTGCCCTCAGGAAGTGGTGGATGAATTCCTTGGTTTGCTTTTTTCATGTGCATGACTTTTGCTCCTCCTGTGAAACTGTCTTTATCTCAACTCACAACTTTTCTCATGTTTACTCCTCCATCCCAACAGGGGATAGTGAGGAGGCAGCTGTGTGGTGCTTAGCTGCCAGCTGAGGTTAGACCACAACACCCAGAAAAGCAAGAGCTCATTTCAGACAAGAGTCTGTGTCGTATCTCATAAAGTGTGGTCCCCTTTGTTCTCCTAACATGGACGGTGCTGCTACTCTGCTACAGCTCTGTCTGCTCAGTCTCCTGCCAACATCTAATTCTCATAAAGCATGCTTAGTCTTTCACCACAATAATAACAACAGGAATGGTTTCAGTATATACCACTGCCCTGGTGAGTTGGTGTGTGGGAAGTCCCACTTCATTAATGGTGGTTCTGGAAGCATTTTGGCAGGTAGTCTGAAAGTCTTTTGAAGAGCCAGTGGCTTCATCATCTTTCCAGTCATTTAAAACAAACCCACTTATAAATCCAGTCATTCAAAACAAAACCACAAAAAGTATATCCTAGAGGTAAATTAATACAATGCCAGAAAAAGTAGTGAGCAACTGATAGATAAAACCAGATATAATAGGGGTTTGATATTTATGATGTCTGTTACACTAATCTGTGATGCATATGGTTAAAATAGAACAAAACATTCCTATCTGTCAAACACAGATGGCCTAGCTCACATTGTCCACACTTAGACAAGCTCATGCTGTAAAATTACTACCTTCCTCATTCAATCTGTCAGACCTACATGAGGAAGTTTGGAGAGAAGATCAGGCATCAGCTGCTAGACAAGGTTTCAGACACACATTTCATTGGTATCTAAACTTCATCAGACTATGAAAACATAGTAATTTGCTTTAAAATTCTTCCCCACCGAGCTCAAAGATTTCACACCAATACTTCTGTTATTGTAAGAAATCAAAGCAGCAAAGGGAAAAACCTTTTCCCTAAAGCCTCTCGCAGAGCTATCATTGCTGCTTCAGACACAGCAACAAAACAAACTAAGATGTGTTTGGAACCACTGACTTAAAATCTGCAGTATGGGTGCTAGTCATGCGTGTGTAGAATCATGTTAAAACTGTGAACCCATGAGCCTAAGCTCAGACTCAAATCACAGTTCTCTGAAATGACTCGGACAACGCAGGGAAGAGCTTTCCCTGAGTAGCTTCTAGCTCTTCTACATCATATCCTCATATACTGTGTTGGGGGATGAAGAAGAGAAATATGATTAAGGTATTTCAAGCCTGACATGAATATTTTTTCCAGTGGAGAGGGCTTTGATAATGTAGGCTTGTGGACTGAATTTGGAATTTGCTTTGCTTCTGTAATTGGGCTTCTCATGCCAGCAGAAGAGCTAAGGTCTGGGAAGCAAACTAAAAATATATTTCAAGGGAATGCGCACATCTGTGGTACAGTAAAACTATTAGGCTACTGAATGCCTGTTTTGAATTACATCAATTCTCCTGAAGACCATATGGCAAATGGAAATTTTAAAGTTAATATTTACTGCCTTGTACAGTATCAAGAAAGATTTTTTTGTTGTTGCTATTTTAGCTAAACCTGTATATATAAGCTCATATGCTTCCAAGTTTCTCTAATCAATGACTGAAGTCCAAATGCAACCTGCTACAAATGAACAACCTGAAAAACAGTGAGCTGTCTCCCAGTGAAGAAGTATGTCTGTATTTTTAAAAATGGGGTGAATAAAGGACCAGTCACCTAATCCTTAGTCAGTACCACCAATATTTCTCAAATTTCAGGGGAACTAGGACTAAGGATCTTGAAATTAGATGCTGAACTTGGGACCCAGGTGCCTAAATTTAGGAAGCAATATTTGAAAACATTGACCTATTTATCTGGCCCTAAGAGGAGAAAGTGTTCTAGCAAGTTTATTTTCCCTGTGCACTTTCCCACGTACATCTCACACTGTTTGTGTGTTGCAGATGGAGAGAGCAGATAGCAGTCCTAAGAAAAGTTTTCTTGCAACGTGGCAGAAGATTGTCGATAAAATGTCAAACAGAATTTTGTCATTTTATGAGTACATTTCCACACACACATGCAGCAATTAGCCAAATTATTGCCCAAACCAGCTGTCTAACACAGCTAGTGAGCCTTTGCCTTTGTCCTTACACTGGCAGAATGTGACTTTGGCTCTGTACTAATGTCAACGCCATTTCATTGCGCTTGCACCGTGGGGAGTGGTCCCCAGCGGTCTCAGATTGTTTCCCAATTCCTAGGAAACCTTTTAGGTTAGAATGTCCATCAGAATAGAAACTAATTTAAAGTTTGCATTGTATCTTAAGGCCATTCTGAATATGTATTTCTCATTGCTGGGATGTCTTGTGCCTCTCCTGGCCCAGAATTTGCAATGTTTGTTCACCTGTGCTTGAGGTGGGTTTTCTGTAGTGAGTTTGGAGCCGTTTGACTCAAGAATATTTACTCTCCATAACTGAACATGAATATCTAAGTTTTGTAATGTACTAAATACACACTTAGGGCAACAGGAATTGTGTGAGTGTAGCTGAGTAATGGCTACCAGGACTTGGACACCCTCATACTTAAAGTTTTCAAAAACAGTCATCTCTCATTTGCAAGATGTTCTCCCTGTTTCCTGCCTTTCTAACTTCCACAAAAGAAAGAGCACCAGTCTCTTAGCACTACCATTTAGCTTATTATTCAGGTTCTTACTTCATCCCATGGAGAAAAGTAGAACCTCTCTAGGTGGAAAAGGCTGCATTATTCATTCTATCCAATAAAACATGGGGCTTTACTGTGGTTTTGTCCTGGTTTTTAGGCCTAATACTGCATATCAATGAGTTGCGCTTGTCTAAAAATTGAGGACATTTTTTTAAAGGGACATTATTTAAAAGAATTACTGTAATGAAAAGCACATGCCAGATTGATTTATACTTTGGCATTTTAGTCTATTTTTGTATCTTTACATTAATGTGCTTATGTAACGCACGTATAGGATAAAGGTCTTCCCTATGCTTGCTATATTCTGTAAGGTGGCATTTCAGCTCACAGAAATGAGTTACTCTGCAGCACTAACATTCATTTGGTGAACCTGATACCGCAGCCGCTGTTACTGTGGCTGTGCTGCTAAATAACACCTGGCCAGGGACCACTCTCTGGCCCTGAAGCAAAGTGGCCTGGCCTGATCCTGTCTATGCTGTGTCCTTCAGGTCTCCTTCAGGCCCAGCGCAGCATCCCTGAGGCTCTAAGACATAATTATCATTGAAAGTGCGTATGCTCGAAATGTTCACAGCAATACAGAAGCACATTGCAGCTTACCAAAGCACTGCTTCTGCAGGGTGAAAATAAAATTGCAGTTGCATGCCTTGGCTTCTATATGCTGACGTGTTTGAGGTACAAAAGCTGCTAGTACAGTTTTGGAGAACTGGGAAGGGTGGAAGGAGCCAAGTCTTGTCATTCAATGGACTTTAATGCCTCCAAGCCCCAAATCTGAATCAGACCACTATGGTGGAGCATGTCGATAGGCAAAGGGCAAAATCATGCCAGCAGGCTACTCGGTAACCAATCAGCATGGTATGAGTTTCCTGCATGGCTCTTGTTATGTAGCCAGGTAGATGCATGTTAAACGCATCTTGTGTTAAACATCACCACATCTACCAGTGGTTGAAGAGCGCAGGATTCAGGTGCATACGTTTATCTGGGTCTACAGCCTCTGTTCGATTTTCCACCAGAGATCATTAACTTTGATTCATTTATTCCTGATTTACACTGCTGACTGAAAAGTCAAAATTCCTGTTTTATCACCCTTAACTCATGGTAACAGGAAGTCACCCTTTTTTTTCAGCTCTCAGTTATGAGCCTCATAGACATGCCCAGTCTATGATACATGGTCTGGCAGGTCAGTTCATCCTACCAGCATACCATTTTCCAGGGATATATGCTTTGTAGAGCCTTTGTGCCCGTCTGCCTGCAGCCGTGCTGCCTGTTGGGACCCCACAGCCTCCCACCCAGCTGGGACATGGGGCTGAAGAAAAGGCAGAGGACTGGGAGGGGGCCCTCAGCAGGCAGAGAACCTACAAAGGCAGATTGGCTACCATTGAGGTACCATGCTGTCAATGCACATGCTTCTTTGGTAACAACTAAGTCTTTCCAAAATTTCACACATTGTTCAGGACTGGAATTAAAGGGTTAAAAGGAAAATGAACAGTTAGTAAAGAGGGGAAGGAAAGTCCTTGCTACTGTTACCACACTTAATTGCTGCGGGAAGACAGCTAAATTAAGTCTGACTTCTTGAGCAGATCGTCATGCACACAGCTGTTAAGTTGGGATGAAGGAATGCACTTTGTGTGAACCCCATAGCCTTCTTTAATTATTGTTTTAAAACTTTTCTATTAATTTTTCTTTTGAATTCACAACATGTTTCTGTTTCTTTCAGGGAACAATACTAGCACTTGCCAGTGGCCAAAAATAATATGTCTAAATTCCAGTGGATTTTAACCAAAGACTGCACAGGCCCATGTATATAGTGTCTGTCTTATATTTCAAAGTGCAAAGTTCAAATTTAGTAGGTACTTGTAGTTTTATTTTTAAACTTTAATGAGCCAGGTTCTCAGTTTGGGTAAATCAGCAGAGCTCCACTGATGTTAAGGAAACTATGCCAAGCTGCATTAGCTTAGTATCTGGCTTCACAACTTCTGTTGTCTTTGTATTGCATTGAGCCTTCAGTACTCATACAGTAATCTTTGAAGTCCGTAACTAAATGTGTTTTTTCTCTTTGATTATAAGTAAAAATACAGTCTGAGAATTTGTGGAAATGATTAGGCTCTGTGAAGGGAAGGTTGTAGGCATAAAAAGATATTAAAGCTGGACTACCCCAATTTAGACTTCTACTGAAGTCAGAGGAAAAGTTGACAGTAAAGAATGAGCAAAATCATACATAGAGAGACTCTTCAGTCTCTGTAAGGCAGAAGATACAACTATTTCCTTCCGTCTTTTAGACTCAGACACGGGGCTGCTCAGAATTAGAAGGTGAAAGCACCATGATTTTTGCCATCAGTGTCAATGTCTACCAAATTACCTGACCTGCCCATCCCCTAACTGTTGATACCTATGGATTGCTTTTCCTGTGGATCCCCTTGACTTCCACTTACTTAAATTTATTGAATAATTCAGTTCTTGGATTTAACTGAATTTAATGCTTACATCAAACACGCAAGGCCTGTCTATTCTGCAGGAGCCACTGCTGGGGCCAGGTTTGCTGGATGGATGGATGAGCTACGAATTTGAGCCTTCTGAAGACTGTCCCTCAGGAATTGATATGAACCTATCCACCAAGATTTTACCATCTTTCAGTTTTAGTATGAAACTCTGACAAGCACATTCTCCAAGCAGGAAGGCCTATAACTAAAACTGCAGTGAAGATTTACTTAGGCTCAGTGTCTGTCAGATATATAAATCTTCTTACTTGTACATAATTATAGGAGAGAAGACAGAACTGATTATGGCAGAGCTGTGAGTCTGCCCTATTAGGTAGCCAATGGCTGATTAGGGCTAAAAGAGGTAAGTAGTGGAGTGGACATGAGATGTCTCCCTAGGAGTCTCCAAGAGTGTTTCTGGTCACCTCTGCATTTTATCCCATTTTATTCAGATAGAAATGTAATGCAAATCTGTTTGAATAAAGCTCATGAGGTTCTATCAAGACACTGAGGGACAAGGCAATACTGCCCATGCCACTTGAGCAGCAAACTCAGCCCTCAGCCCGGCAGACCCATTGAATGTCCTTGCATCCGTCTTCCCGAAGCGGCCCTTTCAGAAAATGCTAGATTTTTGATGCAGATGTTTACAGACTGATTACTTTTGCAATGTTTTTAAAACCTTTTAGAAATGTATAAAGGAAGAAATAATTCAACTTACGCTGTATGACCAAAATACGATTTGGAAAACAATTACAGCTTAGCAATGTAATACATACATACATTCCAAGCTACATACATACAACCTTAATCAAACAGTCACATGTAACTAAAATGATGATCTCTTTTGACCAGGCCTATAAAAAATTTGGCTTTGTGTTATGTGATTCTAGCTCATTGATGGGAAGCATAAGAGACTAAGACACATAATACTGGAAAGCTTCTATGGTAAGTGATATTTAAAGGAGGATTTATTGAGTTTATTCTCATTTCTCTTCTTTGTCTCTCTGGCAGTGAGTTTACGAGTTTGAATTTAGGCTTGAGATTCCATGCTTTTATTTATCATGTAAAAACTAGATCTGTATCTAAAAACTAGACCAACATCTATTACTTTAGAGAAGATTTTTATACATATTTCTATATTTCCCATGTATATATCAAATGCCATTTGACTGGTACTGCATAGAACAGTGTGATTTTTCACATCGTTTATGTTAGCATAGCTCACATTTATCCAACTCCACGAACAGATTCAGTTTGTTGTAGTTGGATTAAATTTAGTGAGTACATAATCAGATAGCTATGAAAACAAGGTATGTTAAAGCCAAGAAAGCCAAATTTGTCCTCATTTACCTCCTGTGGAAAGCTATTAACTTTCGTGAGTGGGAGGGAAGGCAGAAATTGGCTTTGCATACTGTGAAAATCAGTGCGATGCTTGGGCCAACCCCTTTTGAGATTACAAATCCAACCAAAATTTTGACAACAGATTCACTGGCTGGCAAGTTGCAAATCTACCACTTAACTGGAGGTATTGTGAAGTCCACAAAACTCCTAGGAAGCACCATACTTATTGATAGCTGCAGAATCCAGAAAATAGGAAAATACGAGGATATGAGAAAGTCCATCATGAGCCTCTCTCTGCAGCACTTAAGACAATGACAACACGAAAAAAACCTTGCAGATAAATGTTCTGGTGCTCCAGAAGTGGTAGTGAACTAAGAGAGGGTTTTTTTTTCCCTCAAGATGAGTGCCATCCAAATGCCCTATCCTGCAAGTAGATGAAAATTTAGTGGGTGATAAAAGAAGAATGGAAACACACTAAAAAAAAAAAAAAAAAAGAAAGAAAGAAAGAAAAGAAGAAGCAAGCTCTAACTGTAAAAATTATCAAAAGAAAAAACATTGCCTTAAGATACAATGACCACATTTCCTTCCCCTTGAGCTAGGACAGGCGCATGTGACGTCACGGGATTTCCCATACACCGCTCTATGAAAGTCCCTGTGTGCAAGTGCTGCTCGGTCGGTCACAACAGTTGTTTCAGGAGCGCTGAGAGAAAGGGGGAGAGGTGGCTGCAATCTGCAGCATCATTTCGAGAGCTGCCTGGGAATTTTGTGCCACAACTTGTTGTCTTTACCAATTCATTAAAACCTATTTATGTGAAAAAGCTTGAAGGTAATCCCCCTCTGAAATAGAAAACAAAACAAAACAAACCCCACCCCACCTTTCTAACTTGGTGAAACATCCTGCACTGGGTTTCCAAAGCAAGGGGTTGTCTTTGGAGGTTGTAAAAAAAAAACAGTCTTTCAAAACTTTTGGAGGTTTTGAAATGTAAGTAACTTCCTGTTGAAAAAGAAGTTATAAACATCCAGAAAAAAAGGCGTTATTGGGATAAAACTCATTCTTTTATGCAATGAAAGCATTTTTGATGGCTGATCTGTGAAAATTTTCAAAAAATTTTGTTTTTCCTCCCTAGGAAGGAAAAAATATTTTGAAAGGTCAAAACTTCTGACAATCAAATAAAAATGCTCCCTTACTACTCTAATCACATCCAGGTAAGTCCCCAGAAAAGCTCCATTTAGTTGAGGATTTCTCAGTTCTCAGATGTCTAAGCAGAAATAAAGATAATATAAGTATTTTGCTGGACAGAGAAGGTGCCTTTACTGGCAGACACGGTGGGCTGCGATCCCATCATCAGCCATCTCTCACACCAAGGGCTTGCTTTTATATGACTGAGACCATCCAAGCAAAGGTCTCCCTGCATCACCTCTGCATCCAGAAAATGAACCCAACATTGAGCCCTGAAATACCAGCAGTTTTCCTTTAAATTCTGAGACGTGAAGGGCCAGGATGTCCCCGTGCTCTACCTCGTATCGGTGGCCACCTGTCAACCACACGTTTTGGTGGAAGTGCCGCTGTCCAAAATTTGCAGATATTTCGCTCAGATTTTTAGGCTGGAAGGCTTCACTTGGTCCTTGGTGTGCTATGTGGGAAATCTGATCTTTGTTATGCTCAGAAATGCGATGTATTCCATTACGTCGTGGTATTTGTAGTATGTCATGATCTTTAACAAGACAGACGGAACGCAGCCAGCCCGATTTCACAACTGTTTCTTGGTTCTATGTTTGTTTACTTTTTAATCTCTTTTATGTCTGAAATCTGCCCTCAACAAAGCAAAGCACTTTCATCAGGCCAAGCCTTAAAAAAAACAACTACACTGGCACAGAAACATTCTTATGCTATTGGTGATTAATATGTATACAGTGTTAGTTTAGTGCCATCAAGTGACCAAAAATGTGAAGCAGCACTTCTAGTTTGATTTTTTTTCAGATTTTTTTTTTTTTTTTAATCTAAGGAAAGCTGACCTGTCATCCTTTTGATATAAGAACAGGGAAATAGCTTCACAGGCTTCTGACAGTATACTTCTAGGGCATTTCTAATAAGAAACCCGAACTTAGCTTCAAAATTGCTTGCATATATTAATAAATCAAGGCCTCCTCTGTTTTCTGTTTATAAGGTCTGAAGAAATTCACCCAGGTCTGTGGCTGAGAAATTTGCTGCGTAGAGCTCAACAGGAGGTCTCCCTTACGTGAAAACTCATAATTTTTATCACATGGTATCCTGAGGGGCTTTTAATGAATTACATCATAAACTGGGTGTATAGGTCCTTGTTTTGGTTTCTGAAACACAGAAGCTGGATTTGTCAGAAAGAATCATCCTACACGGAGTGAAGTGGGTACATCAAGGAAAATGTTTGGGCTGTGGTATGCCCACTGTCGTACTGATTTTCCACCAGTGGGTGAAGCTGTGCATCAGTTGCCAGGCTCTGGTGGAAAAGCAGTGCCAGCACTACCAATCACACTCGAGAGCCAAGGGAGATGTCTGCGGACAGGCCACCAAGTACAAGCATCTTAAAAATCCCAGGTCATGCCTTGGTGAGTAATAAGCAAGCTTCAAGAGTACTGATCCAGCAGGGCTTGCTGTGGTTGCGAGCAAGGTGGACTATCTCTACAAATCATGTTTGTTACCTGGCAGTCCCAAAAGCAGAGATAATACCATAGGCGATTTTGTAAGTCTTTTCTTGATGGTTCACCACATCTCTCCCTTTACAAATTAATTCCCTACGTCTTGTGTGGACAGCACTCGTGGTTATAGCTTCTGATGAAATACAAGGCAGAGCAAACCTTTGTGGTGTTGCTATTTCACAAGAGCCTGTGGTTTACAGTTCCATCTATTTTCTGAAAGGCCCGAGAAAATGGAAAGCTCTGTGCACAGCCCTGAGCTTTTCAAGTGGTTTCATGTGTTGGATGGGAGTGCCCCAAGCGCAGGGGGAGCTGCGTAATCAGTATTCGCATGTTTAGACCCAATCTATGGTTTACATGCATATTTAAATGTGTGATAACTTCCTGCTTTTCCATTATGCTTCCTCTTGCTTTGTTTCTCGCTTCATTGTGAACATATGAACCCCAAGAATTTAAAAACTATTCACTTCTTACAAAGTTGTTAAATCTCTCTAGAAAAAGGCTGTGGAGAAAAGACTTGCTATGTATTTTATGATATGTTAACAGTGAGTAGAGAACACATAGCCACAAAGACCAGCCAGAGACACCTCTGTGAGATAGGTGTTTGCTGGCAAAAACTGAAAAATAATTTTTAAGAGACAAATTCACTTAAACATCACCCCTAAATTACATGGTTTCAAATTTAGGAAGAGTTTAGATACTGCTCTAGTGATTGTCTGAGAAGCAGTGGTCAGAGTACAGGAAAACCTGAAGGACTTGTCAGTAATTTACAGGTAGCATTTTACCCTGTTCATCATACTGGTTCTTTTTGCTAATGGCATCTACTTGCAGTCTTATAACTTAATTTAAACTTTTGGGGTCTTGGTAATTTCCTTGACTTTCTCATGGTCCCGTTGCCATTATCATTAACAGCTAATGCTTCTCTACTGTTGAAATCCATTTAGTGTCATGCACCACAACATCCTGCTACATATGAGACAAAGGCAACAAAAAAAAATACTCCTTTTCCCGAAGAATTTACATTTTACTTACATTAAGGGGTAAGAAATCCTTACAGAGGAAGAAAAGTAACCAAAGGCAAAACCATCCTACTCCCAGTAAAAGCTAGCTAGAAGAATGCATCCCAATTGTTGGATACAGATGTGGCCATCCGTGCAGTGACAAAAAAAACATACTCTCGGCTTTTTTTCCTTCTGCTTCCTTCTTCCCAAACCACCACAGCTCGTTGCTTCAGTTGTTAACCAAAGCACTGCATCCTTTAACGCCTGACCATTATTGATGCTGAGCACACAGGCTCCTCTTAAGCAACAGATTTCAGGTTGAAAACCACAGGAGAAGAGTAGGTGCCTTTTACTTTAGACTTTTAAAAAATCTAGTTTACTTAAAGTATGTCACTGTAACGTATGAACCCTTTAATCTTTACCACCCAAGAATGACAAGCCAAATACTGCTTCAGTGTCTAAACCATTTTCCAATATCCTTTTCAAAGAAGTGATCAGGTACCTTGAAGCTGAACAGCTTCTTCCACTGATGGTCTTTCCCTTTAGGAATTTTTAAAAAATGTTTAAATATTGGAAAGCATACAGCATGAGGAGCTGTTCAATTTATTTTCTGCATATCTCTGAGTGATGTAGTCCTAAGTAGCTTCTCACACCCTATTCTGTTCCAATTCTTTGAACAGAAGGCTATTGAAGTCAGGCTATTATAATGAGGCAGCAATATCAAATACTGAATTTTTCTCTTTCATATCATACCAAGTGGGAACTCGATATGTGATACTGTAAAAAATTACCATATGCTTATGAGTTCTGTGCAGAAACACTAGCTCAGTTTTGGAAATTTTTTTTGGAGCACTTAAGAACCCAGAATTTCACCCCTGGTCCTGAATTAAAAGTAGCCCTCTTACAATGTAAAAGACTATTTTTCCTCTCTTCTTTCTAACCCATCAGCTGATTGCAGCTATGTTTCCACCACAATTTAAAGCACAGCTTTTCCAAAGGCAGCGTCCTTTATGGCCGGTGAACAGTCCCTCCACAATGCTGCTAGTCCAGGCATGCCTGGTCATTGTAACTCAGAAGATCAGAGAGATTTTCACTTGCTTAAAGTGTGCTGGAAGTCACTCCTGCATGTTTATGATATGGCAAAAGGTAAGTTTAATGGGACAATTTGAGGGTTGCTGTTTACAAATAATGTAACATAATCCATGACTTTTCTTTGAATAGCACCTCCTGGCACATGCCTCATATTGCCCAGCTGTAGTTACCTTAAATTGAAAGCCTCATTTAAGACAGTCATCTGGAGTCTCTCCATAGTGAGCTCCTTAGGTGTGATGTTTGAGATAGGAGTGGTGAATTATCCACCTCTCTCCATGATGTACAGTTGAAATGCAGAAGGCTATCTCAGACTGGAGGTTTAACTTAAATATTTGGCTAAATTTAGGTTAGAAGAATCCGTCCTTAGTGCCTCAAGTACAATTATTTCCTGAAGAAATTTTGTGGTAAACAATTGCTCTGAATAGAAGAGTTGTTTGTATTCATTTGTCACTTCTTCAGCTGCTCTGAAATAAAATATCTCTATATATCCTATGATTCTATTGTCTGGTGACAGAGGAGGCAGCATTTTCCAGTTAAGAAAAAATACAGTCTTGCATTCAAAAACACATTCAGGGAACATCTGTATTACACATCATACAGAATGTGTCAAGTTTTCTAGATGGGAATGAAGAAGGAAAGGCCTTTATACATTTGTTCTTCAATACAGGGTAAGCAGTCTAATTTGTTTATTCAGGCTTTGTCTGAGCTTATCTTCTATCTCCCCAGTTTATCACACAGTATTAGCTTTTATACAGAACTTATGTTATTATAGGTTTGCTCTTTATCTTTGTTGAACTGGGTTCTGATATATGGAAAGCTGGATGCAGGCAAACAGTAATTTAGAATATATATCAAAGAGATATTACATGCTTCCACATATGTCTGAAAATTAATCTAAATTATGGATTTGTTTTACTGAACTGAACTGGAAGCATGAATATTATTCTATCACAGGTCTTCTTTGCAGCACAATTCTGTTGGATACAGAATTGAAGTAATTAATAAATAAATAGTCTAACATACCTGGGACTTTTACCTATGGAAAAAAATATAGGCATTTAAAATCTTCTTACTGAAGCTTTTTTAAAAGTTTAAAGGCAACCTACCTAAGGAAATGAAACAGTTTAGTCCTTCATCTCAGTTCTTCTTTTGTTTTCTTTTCCCTCCCCCACATCTAAGCAAACCACCCCCTGCCTAGAAAGATACTTCCAAGCAGAACACTAAACCTGTTGACCAAAAAAGGAAGACTTGTGATTTTAGCATTTACAGAGTGGAATTTAAACTTCCCTTTGCCATAGAATATTACACATCATACATACTCGTAAACATATTGGCACATGCACTTTCTCACAAGGAAAGAAATAGAGCAATGTATACATGGTTCTAAAAACTAATGTTCTGCCAACAAATCAACTTTGCCCATACAAAAATAGGGAAAACCCATCAGTATTTAAATTACTTTTAAAATATATATTAAAGCAATATATTATGGTTGTGGACACAATGGAAATCAAGGTTTGATGTATGCCCAAAGATGGGCATAAACTTGAATATATGGGCATAAACTTGAATATAGGAAGTTCCACCTAAACGTGAGGAGGAACTTCTTTACTGTGAGGGTGGCAGAGCACTGGAACAGGCTGCCCAGAGAGGCTGTGGAGTCTTCATCTTTGGGGATATTCAAAGCCTGCCTGGATGCTGGCCACGGCAACCTGCTCTAGGTGATCCCGCTCTGGCAGGGGGGTTGGACTAGATGATCTCCAGAGGTCCCTTCCAACCCCTGCCATTCTGTGGTTCTGTTTAATCTGTAAGGATGCATTGGTATACTAGTTTTGCGTAATATATCTGTCCTCAACAGATGATCCCTCCACCCCCCAGACTTTTTAAGTTTTCTCTCACCATCACAATGCATATTTATTTTCATCACTATTCTATGACCCACAGCTTCATTGCCCTGTGGACTATATGCAACAAGTTTAGTAAAAGGTCTTTCCTTAAAACACTGTACAACAGAGAAATCCTTCAACTGCTCATCCATTTTTCAATTCAACATTAGTGATACTATATTTAGTAGCTATACAGCAGAGCAGAGTGACTCTTAAGCATCTAATGGTGTGATGTATGTACAGGTTTTGGAGGGGAGCCAAGTCATCAGCTTCATTAAGTAGCTGGGACATCAAATGTGTGAATACGGATCTTACTCGATAAATATAATCAGCCATTTTTTCCAGTACTGTTAGCACAAGTTCCAAGACCATTTTAATAAAGCAAATACACTCTTTTGGGTTAAAATGTTGTCTTTAATTCTTAGATCTTTAAATGCCTTTAAAGAGACAAGAGTTGGTATTCCCCAGCAGTGTGGATATATAAAAACACACTGGATTTTATCTGGATGACCATATACCCTGCACTATTCTGCAAATCCTCTTCAGAAAACTTCCATAATGAAATTCGTGGATCTGCCTGAACAGTGTAGAGCAAACCAGAGAATTCTGCACGGTTTAACCTATGAAAAAGAGCTGGTAGTGATTTAGCAAATAAATAGGGAGACTTAAAGGAGATGTATAAAAACTACCTAAACTTACAATGAGTATTAAATTAAAAAAATAACAAAGGGTCACATAATCCATTTAATCATGGGTATAATTCAGAAGGATTTCACTAGGAACATTACTTTTACATAAAATCATAATTTTAAATTGCTGTGCAAAATAATTGTACAAAATTCTCTCTTCTTTGCCTTCATGGTTTAATTTTCAGAACAGCTTTAAATGCTGACACTGAGAGTCTGCCTCTAGGATTGTTTTGCTTCAGGTAAAATGGCAAATTATGCATTTGTTTATTGACAAAATTTGGTTTAATTATAATTGATTTTAAATCAGTTAAACACAATCTTCTTTGTGTACACGAATAAATTGATTTACAACTAGCTCAAAAAACCTTAGAATTTAGTATAAATAAGCTGTTTCCAAACTAGTTTAAATGTGTTGACAACGGAGCTTGCAATGGTATGATGAGGGTAAACTTTGTATGATCATCTTTAAATTAGTGGAATTTCTGCATGTACCTCCAAGTCATCAATCAGATCATGGCAATGGCACATCTAATTATTGTTGTTGCTGATGCCGTTGATTCTAATATTATTACTGTGGTAGAAGCAAGAGGTACCAGTTAAGGATCCATTATTCTTGGCTGTGAGTACACACACCATAAAAAAACAGCATATGCCACAACAAACTCAGAGCGCTAGCATCTGCTTTGCAGAATTTAGCCAGCCCTAAACTTGCTGAAAGCAAAACTATTCATTTGTATCTTTAAAAAAAAAGCTGCCATAGTTTAGATGGCATTGAAAAACAGTGAGAGGTGACTATGTGATTTTCCATGAAAAAAAAATATGCTTGTATTCTGACTAGTTCTAATAACAATTAGCTGAAGTATGCTTTACTAGCTTTGCCTTTGGTTAATGTGTCATGGGTTGGCCATTGACTCACCTTGCAAAATAAATATGTTATTGAATGACGCCTTGAAACACACTTAGAAGTCTTTTATGCTCCCAACAATTCAGTGGGAGCTTTACCACTGACATCAACAATTGAGGTTAAGCCTATTCTGAACATGTCTAAAAATTCTCACTATAATAGAATGGATTGACATGCCATACTTGAGCTCTGTGTTTCATGATGCTTTTTAGTTACCTGAAAGACAAAGCTTTATTGGATAAAAACCCTGAAGAATATCTGCCAGAAACCCCCTATTGTATAAACCTTCACTGATAAAACAGTTAGCACAGGAAACACCATATTGCACCTGAGACATGAATCCTGTATTCACAACGGCATTAATGTACATAAGTTTGTATGTACTCCGCCATTCCTGAAGGAAAAATCACGTACAAAAATACATAGAATCACAAAGTCATAGAACCATAGAATGCTTTGGCTTGGAAGGGACCTCAAAGCCCATCTGGTTCCAATCATCCTGCCGTGGGCAGGGACACCCTCTGCTAGACCAGGTTGCCCAAAGCCCCATCCAACCTGGCCTTGAACACTGCTGGGAGTCAGCAGCCACAGCTCCTCTGGGCAACCTGTGCCAGGGCCTCACCACCCTCACAGTAAATAATTTCTTCCTCATAGAATCATAGAATCACAGGGGTTGGAAGGGACCTCGAGAGATCATCGGGTCCAACCCCCCTGCCAGAGGAGGCTCCCTAGATCATACTGCACAGATAGACATCCAGACGGGTCTTGAATATCTCCAGAGAAGGAGACTCCACCACCTCCCTGGGCAGCCTGTCCCAGGGCTCTGTCACCCTCACTTTGAAAAAGTTCCTCCGCGTGTTGGTGCGGAACTTCCTGTGCTCCAACTTGCAGCCATTGCCCCTTGTCCTGTCTCCACAGACCACTGAAAAGGGGCTGGCCATTTCCCCCTGCATCCCATACTTAAGATATTTATAAACATTAATAAGGTCCCCCCTTAGTCTTCTTTTCTCTAGGCTGAACAGTCCCAGCTCTCTCAGCCTTTCCTCATAGGGCCCTTAATCATCTTTGTAGCCCTCCTCTGGACTCTCTCCAGGAGATCCCTGTCTTTTTTATACCAGAGAGCCCAGAACTGGACACAATACTCCAGGTGGGGCCTGACCAAGGCAGAGTAGAGGGGGAGGATCAACTCCTTTGACCTGCTGGCTACACTCTTCCTGATGCACCCCAGGATCCCATTGGGTCTCAGCCACCAGGCCACACTGCTGGCTCATGGCCAACCTGTCATCTACCAGGACCCCCACGTCCTTCTCCACAGAGCTCTTATCCAGCAGATCATCCCCCAGACTGTACTGATACAAGTGGTTATTTCTTCCCAGGTGCAAGACTCTACACTTGCTTTTATTGAACCTCATCTGGTTTCTCCCTGTCCAGCTTTCCAGCCTGTCCAGGTCGTGCTGAATGGCAGCGCAGTGTTCCTGTGTGTCAGACACTCCTCCCAGCTTTGTATCATCGGCACTTGCTGAGGGTGGATGCTATTCCCTCATCTTTAACCTAAATCTACCCTTCTTCAGCTGAAGGCCATTACCCCAGAAAAAATTCATGGAGATCTTTCACTTGTGCTGATAGGTGGGCTTTGCCTGAATTGAACCTTTTATTTATTTAAGATGGCACTAGAGGTGTGAAAATACAATGGTTCTAGGTCTTGTCATTCTGATTCTTTCAACTATTTTCTCTCCATCCATTTCATCAGGAAACGGAAAATGAGCAGTGGTACTTACCTGGAAAATACAAGTGAGGACAAAGACATCATTGTGCTAGCAAGACACTGGCACAAATCTAGACTGAAGGCAACCAGACAGATTGACAGGATCATAACAGCACTCTGACAGAAGACTAATACCTCTATAGAGGGAGGATTGGGTTTTGGCCACTCTGTGACAAATACTGGATGGTTTGCAGAGGGTATGAACTACATGACCATGGGGTATTGTTCCATAATATTACTGGGAAGAAATTATGTCCATTTGATGAGGTCAGGAAAGAGCATTTGAGGACAGTGACTCACAGACATAGGGAGATGACCTTTTAACAACATTAGAAAGGGGCTTTGAAAGAGGCCAGTTACAAAGAGCCAGAGAGAAAAAGAAGTAGGCATTAAGAAAGAAAAGACAATAATGGAAAATCATCTTGGGATACTTGAAGTCAAATGCCAGGGATCTAGTGAACCTATGGAAAAAATATGGGTTTAGTAATGCCTCAAAGATATGGTGGCACACTTCAGTGGTATTTATATACAAGTATGCTCAGGAAAATGGGCACAGGAAATCAGGGGAGGAAAATTCATTTTGTATCGAATCTGGGAAGAAAAGAAAGTTACTGTCCTTGCTTAAAAATTAAAAGAAGGAAGTAAAAGCATGTCATGATTTGGGTCTGTTTTTCATAGTAGACTATAGCTGTATTCAAAAGGAGGAAGTTGATAACTATTAAAAGCAACTAATAAAGGTATTCATAAAGCTTGCCTATGAGGTAACAGTGGATTTTAACTGCTTGAATACCAGTTAGAAAACAATATGACAGGACCAAAGAGTCCAGCAAGTTCTTGCAATGTTTCAGGGATGATCTTTTGCTCCTTGGGACAGAGGAAGTGTGCTTGACAAGTAGGGAGGAGTTCATTTTGATTTTAAAGGCAGAAGGTAGACTGGGTGAAAGTGACGATGACACATTTTACCAAAATAGGCTTCCCTACTCTTAGAAAAAGAGGAAGAAAAAGCACGCCTACATTGCCAACTATGGATTGCACTGTTATGTAGAAATAAACTCACTTTAATGAAGCTAGCCAGGGTGCTAAAAGCAGGCTCCTCATAACAGCATGGCAGTCTATATGAGTTAATTAACCTCCCTTCTGTATGGTCTAGGCCTGAGCTCAGTCACTTAAAGCTAACCTAGATTTTCTGCAGAGAACAATAGACTCATTTTTAATTAAACATACAATAGCAAGCTATCTTGATGTGAACAAAAGGAAGCAGAGGCAGCTTAAGTACACTGTGTTAACATCACATTAAGAGCTCTTCAAGGATTTGGAAGAAAAAAAAAGTCACAATAAGGGGATATAACTGAAGAGTAACATAAAAGAATATGAATAAAAGAGTAAAATCACAAAGCCTACAGTACAAAATGAGTGACAGGTAAAAAGAGGTATAAAGGACAACGAGAAAATGTTCTGGAAATATATTAGAAGTGCAAAGATACTTCATTGAACTTATCTTGCTATAGAATTTAGAGAAGGAATGGGTTAAAATCTATTTTGATTATATGCATTCAAGTTAACAAGGCTTGAAGAATTTTACTTAATAATATAGGAAAAATAATCTCTAAATTATTAAAAGACTATTTAGGTCCAAGGCATAAAATGTGCCTACCTAAGGAAAGCAGGTCCAAAGCTATCCAGATTAATTTTGATCCCAAGGGATATTCTGGAAGAAATTCCATGAAGACATTAAAATAAGTTTGTCAGGAACAGAAGCTCTTGCAATAAACTAGTGCCCTGTTTTTACAGTCAGTTATACTGACCCCAGTAGAAAAAGAGTATCATAGATCTTCAGTTTGGCATGATTTAGACACGGTCCCATGATGGTTTTCTTAAAACAAAAAACAAAGGAAATACAGTTTTCATTAAACCACCAAAGAAATGGCATGCTGCTTGCAAAAATCAAACTCGGAGAGCATTTGCAGTCAGATCCCATAAAGATATGTTGTCATTTCAGCTCTATTCACTATTTCCATTAGTGATCTGAAGGATGCGACAGAATACAGAAAGATTTTTAAAATCTTGGTTTTCACCAACCTGGGACCTAGAAGACAGAAACAGATTTCAAAACTAGTTTCATAACTTGGTGTTTTGTATTTCAGTGGTAAGGTTTTTTTGACAGGGTGTGTGTGTGTGTGTGTGTGTGTGTGTGTGTGTGGACATGCTGCTGACTAAGGCAGAGCCAATCAGTGGCAGAGGTAGTGCCTCTGGCATAACTGAGTTAAGAAGGAGGAAAAAAAAACCCCAAACAAGCGGAGAGGAATGAGAGTATGTGAGAGGAACAGCCCTGCAGCCATCCAGGTCAGTGAAGGATGGGAAGGAAGTGCTCCAGGCATTGGAGAAAAGATTTCCCTGGAGCCCCTGGAGACAGAAGACCATGGTGAGGTGGGCTGTCTCCCTGCAGTCCATGGAGGATGATGGGGAGCAGAGATTCCACCTGCAGGCTGTCGAGAAGACACCCCAACGAGGCTGTGTCCCCATTGGAAACCCATACTGGAACAAGCTCCTGGCAGGACCTGTGAACCTGTGGAGAGAGGAGCCCAGACTGGAGCTGGCAGGGCTTATGTGCCCGTGGGGGACCCACGCTGGAGCAGTGTGGTCCTGAAGGTCTCTGCACCCTTTGGAAGGGACCCACACTGGAGCAGTTGATGAAGAACTGAAGCTCATGGGAAGGACTCACCTTGGAAAAGTTGGTGAAGGACTGTCTGCTGTGGGAAGGACCCCACGTTGGAGCAGAGGAAGTGTGAGGAGTCTTCCCCCTGAGGAGGAAGGAGCGGCAGAGACAGTGTGCCAACTGCGACCAGCATTCCCTGTCCTCCTGCTCTGTGCTTGGGAGGTGGGGGAGGTAGAGAAATCAGGAGAGAAGTTAAGCCTGGGAAGAAAGGCGGGGGGGAAGGTGTCGTGTTTTAAGATTTGGGTTTATTTCTCATTATTCTACTCTGATTTAATTGGTAATATATTAACTGACTTCCCCAAGCAGAGTCTGCTTTGCTCATGTAATTGCAGAGTGATCTCCCTGTCCTTATCTCAACCCACCAACTTTTCACTATATTTTCTGTCTCCTGACCAGCTGAGGATGGACAGTGACAGAGTGGCTTTGGTGGGCACCTGGCCCCCAGCCATGGTCAGCCACATTTGGATAAATGTCTAAACTTGGCAGGATGAAATCATCAAGTCTAAGGCAAAATATTATACCTGAGAACTCAAACATACAAAATAAAATGGGGAGAACTCAATGGGAATATGTTAGGAAAGGTTCTGAGCAAAAATAAGTTTCTGTCTCAAGAAGAAAAAGAAATTATTTCTGGGGTGTTTTTATAGATGTTCCCCTCATGAAATACATGGGACATAAATACTGCACCCTTGTTAGTGTTCACGCCTCGACTGAACTGCTACAAGCGGCCTTAAACCTTAAGATAAAGGTAAACATTATGCTGGAATGAAGCCAGAGTAAAGCTGTGAGAATAAATCATCTATGAGTGCAGCCTATGAGGAAAGTGAACAAAATTGTTTAGTGTAAGAGAAGATGATATACATATCTGCACATGTAAACAGTTGTATAAATAAATACACGTTTACACACACACACTTATTAAAACATACAAACAACAAAACAAATTTTGTCTGTTTCCACTGGGAGAATGACAACAAGGAATGCAGCAAAGAAAGTTCAGGTTGGATATTGGACAAATACATATTCATAAACGCCATCAGACATTTGTATAAGTTACATGCCAGATCTCTTTCAAATAGGTGCTTCTTCAAATTGATTAGACAAATAGTTCTTGGGGATGGTATCACTGGTTTTCGAACTGATCTGTCACTGCCTTAGATTCTGTGAACTACTCCTAAGAGGTCTCTGAAAGACAATTAGCAGAAGCAAATCTCTTCCCACTATATACACCACCACTCATACTGATGTTTACGAGTCCATGGATCGAAAATGTTTGAGTAACACTGATCACCGTATACCTGATTCAGCCTCAGCACGCAGATTAGATTAGACAATCTCGAGGCCTACAAGCCTATAATTCTTTTTATTCCTACGTGAAAAATTACATACCCTCTGTGAATCAATTTTTATGCTTATAAAAATGCAAAGAGCAGTATTTTTCCACCTCACAAGAGAGGTGTTTAGATGTCAGTAAACACATTATAAATTGCTCAGATACAGTGAAAGTTAAATGAACTAAAGCGTTTTATACAAACTAGGGGACTCTATTTCCCTTCCCTTTCCACCGACGGTTTTTTCTTTAGTTTTCCAACACCTGCCAGAAGTTCCCCTCCTGCCCGGGCTGCAGCTGTCACACTGGGCTGAAGGGATCTTACTCAAGTGGCATTACATTTCCGTTTCTTATTTAAATGCAAGGAAATAAGACTCTTTCGCTATTAACGAGGCGTGCGGTCCCTTCCGTGTGCGCACGAAGCCGATTTTCGGAATGACATTCCCCGGACGCGGCTGGGAGGCCGACCCGGGCCCACGGCCTCCGAGGGGCCGCGTTTCCAGACCCTGCTCCCGCTGCCGTGAGCCGGGGGAACGGGTGGCACCTCCATGCCAGCACCAGTAACAATAAAACGGCGGAGGCTTCACGGAACAGGCTGGAGGGAGGGGTTGTAGGTGGGTGGGTGAGTGAGTTCTCGTCAGGGCTCCCCCGAGTCCCTCCGGCGGCCTCTGTACAGCCCAGGCCCCGTCGCCACGGAGGCTCTCTGGGGCCGCAGAGACGTCGCAGCCTGGGCCAAGGGAGCAAAGCCCTCGGGGCAGGCAGGTTCCCTTGGCCGGCTGCTTGTGCCACCTACCCCCGCCTCTCTGGCGGTATAAACGGGGCGGGCGCCCCCGGCCGGGCCTGCCAGACCGGCTGCCTGCGGCCGCGGGTCGGCCCGCTCTCCCCGCCTCCCTGAGGCGCGGCGCAGCACGGCCTGGCCTGCTGTGGCGGCGACACCTAGGCCGGGCGGCTCCATGGCTTTCATCCGCAAGCGGAGGCTTGAGCAGGAGCTGTACTCCAAGGAGAGGTGAGCGGCTCTGCCCCATCGGTCCCGGCCACCACCGCTCGGCTACCGCGGCGGGGGCCGGGGGACGCCCCCCGCGAGGCTGAGCCGGCCTCGCCCACTCCCTCGCCGGCGAGAGGGGTCCGCTGCCGTGGTGTCACGGCCTACGAACTCCCCCCTTCCACTCGGGTCTGCCCCCTCCACCGGGGCGGGGGCAGCGGGGCCCCCCGGGGCGGGGAGGCGGAGGGCCCGGCGGAGCTCTGCGGGAGGCAGAGCCGCCTCCAGGGAGGCAGCTGGCCCCGGCGTTTCGCCGGCATCAGAGGCAAGCTCCTGAGCTGGGCTTCTCCTCGCTTGTTGTTACTGCTTGTTTCGATGGGTAATCATTCCCGAGAGTTACGTAGCACAGACCTGGGAAAATACGAGTGCCGCTCGCCCCGTGTAAACTGCCTGGAAAATACCGTGTAGATCTTTATTTGTTTGGTTGTTCTCAGTTGCGTTAGTGGAGTTAGAGCTCTGCTTCGCTATAGATGGAGGTTTGTTGGGGTTTTTTTCCTGAACGTGATAATCGGCGTTTTGTCAGCCCTTAAATTACAGGCTCTGGCGATGGCTCTTTAAATTCAGTTCCCCGTTCCTGCTTTCTGACTGTAATCTGTATTTTGTGTTCCTGTGTTTAACTGAACTTGTAAGAAAGGTTTATGACACGTGACAAGAGGGCACACTGAATTCACCCGCTTTCTTTTATGTGGGTTATCTGCATCCGGCTTGTCACAAAGTTTCAAAACCCTTTGCAATATTAATATTGCCATGTTGGAAACTCCTATAAGGTGAGAACAGTAGGTCAGTGAGGATCACACAGAGGAGGGTCGTAGGTGTCTTTTCTGAGGGGAAGGAAGACTCCTTGTTTCCCTCCCATGACAGGAACTGGGGAGCCAGCAGACAACAGGGGCCAGGCAGCAGACTGGTCCCATGCAAGCCCTGTGCAAATTCCTGATGTGCCTGATGCTGCTGGTTACGCAGCACTGTTTATTGTTGCTGAGAGAACCACATGACAAAGAGCTTGGCTCACTTTGTCTATATAAATTCTGATTCAGTGCTATTCAGCCTATAAAGCTGCTACAATTTTTGAAGTGTTTTCTAAGTACAGATGGATTCTGAATCACTTTTTGTCATCTTGTATATCTTTCCCTTGTTGTTTTTGGTGTTTGTTGTGGTCTCAGTTTTATATGAGGAGCTGCAGGGTGAATGGACAGACTTTCTGCGTAGTAGGAAAAAAGGATTTTAAATTTTGAAATAAAATTTCTTAACTGTAGGAAAAGCTACAAGAATGGCTATATTTGTTCTATGAAAGATTTAATATAAATAGTCTCCTTTTTTTTTCTGAGAAGCTTAGAAAAGGCCAAAATTCATCAGGCCTGTCTCTAAGAACCCAAGTGGGACCTAAATCTATTCTAAAAAGCCCTGTTAACAGATCCAACATATCAGATCAGTATTGCTGACAGGCACTGCAGTTATTGAAAGTCTCTAATGAGAAATGTTTTTCTTTGCTCAAATTTGGAAGCATTTTGGCATCTTATTATTTGAGTTTGTAATTTGAGCACTTCATGAAAGATGAAGCTCTAGTAGCATTTCTTGCCTAAGTGTCTGCAAACTCATTTCTTTGCCTAAAAAACACTGTTTGTAAAATAAAAGTAAATTTGTATATGTTTTGTACCCTATAGCAGATCTTTTCCTCATCCTTTCTTCCTGTGCTTTTCTGAATTACGAAATCTTAAAAACAGTCAAGTGACTTAAAAGATTGGGGCTCTGAAATACAGATACAGAATTCTGTATCTTGCCTTAAAACAGTAGGAAAAAACCCAACTCTTTATCACTTTATCACATTGAAGGGAGAACCTCTCAGAGTTTTTCTTACTGTCTTTTTGCCGAGTAATTGTTAGACACACGCCAACTCCTGCTTCAAAGCTTCTCTTGGTTTACATAATCTTGATGTAGGTATTTCCTAGTGAGATGACCAGGACTTTTTGAAACTTTGTGGCAGCTGCATTTCATGCGTGGTTTGGGTATTTTGTTTTTGTTTGGCGTTGTTGTTATTTATACATTTCTTTTTACAAAAATGTAGGCTATAGAGGTTCTGGTTAAGTGTACTGTGAAATTTAGTAGGTAAAAAGTTAATCTTCTTATGCAGCTGCTTTGAGGGGAAGATCAGATTGGTTTTAAGTAATCTGAAAAAATATTTCCTCTTAACTAATTATTTGGACTGCTCTAGTATCTGGTTACATAAACCTACTTTTCTGATTACTCCATTTTCTAGAAGAAAACTAGAAAATAATGAAGTGTCCTGTGTGTACACACTGAGAACAAGGAGCAGGTTACACTTTTACATTTAATTAAATAAATCCTCATTCCTACTGAGCAGGGCTCCTTCGGGCCAGACCTTTCCTTTCAAGTGCATCTGTATTGTATGTCTTTCATCTGTGTCCATCTCTTACTGTCACTTTGCCCAGGTGTTCAGAGTAAAGAATGCTGAAATACTGTGTCCCTTTTTAATTAGTGGTGTGTTGCAGGCTTAGTTAATTTATTTAATCCTTGAATTACTCAGCATTCATTATTAAAATTATTTATGAAAAAATATTGCTAGCTACAAAACTTCAAATTAAATGGTGTTTGGCTCAGGTTGTTGCTCGCTTTATAAACTGAGTTCTTGGTGCTATGCCCAAACGTGGCCAAGTCTAGCACTTGACGCACAGGCTCTTTATAAAATAGTTCTTTGGGCTTGTCATGCATGATGCTCATCTCCCTGTTCAGGGGGCTCATCTCTGCTGCTGGGTACGTCACTCCAGCCAGGCATCCTGCTGGCAGTGTGATGGTTGCTTGGAAGTTTGTGGGTTTTGGTTTGGTTTTTGATGGTGGGGTTTGTTGGTGGTGGTGGTGTGGTTTTTTGGAGGGAGGGGTTGGTTTGTTTTTTGAATCACAGAACCACGCAGAATGTTAGGGGTTGGAAGGAACCTTGAAAGATCATCCAGTCCAACCTCCCTGCCAGAGCAAGATCACCTAGATTCTGTAGCTTTATCTTGCTCTCTGGGGACAAAAATATAGGTAATCAAAACATCTATTCAAACATTAGCAAATGAGTCCCACAGCTGGCCTGTAGATATTTTGCTTTTGTTAGAAGGAGGTTTAATTTTAGAACTGGTTTCACACAGCTGTGGGCTGCTGCTGGATTGGGCTGGCCTCCTTTTTTGTCCTTTGTCATGTCCTTCTACTATCAGTTTTGCACATTCAGTATTGGGTCAAGTGATTGTGCAAGGTGTGTTGTATCAGCCACTCGAAACCCTTGTGTCTAAGTAGAGTTAGAGTATGTGTTTTCCCGAGGAAGCAGTGGAATTTAATCACAGGTTAAGAAATGAAAGGACGATCAGTGGGGTGCCTGCTCTTCTGAATTATATAGTTGAGATTTTGCCAAGACACTGATTCCTGCACATTCATTCCTGTGTCTGATTCAAACAAGTGCAGTGCATCAGTTGGTAGGTGATATCGGTGTATAAAATAAATTGTGGGGTGGTTGAATTTCTTGTTTTGTTTTGTTTTTTTCTCACCCTGTGTTGGATCTCAGATGAGATTGTTTCAAGCTGAAATAGACACACACGTTAAGCCAAATAACAGTCAAATTCTCAAGTCGACTAAGCCTGAATACAGCACAGTCTTTATTTGGAGCATATTTTATAGCATCTTGGCAGGATTTATAAACCCCAGGTTGTAGTTTGTAAAGGGTAATTAGCTTCTTTGCTACATACTGTGAGCAATGCTAGGAATGTTTGGGTGCCATTTGAGTTCCCAAACCTTGTGTATAGGGAATGACATCATGTGAGGAGAAGTTTTGCTAGTGCTTTCCTGCTACTTGGTGTATTACCTGGTTTTCTTATGTGTCTTGGGTGTGTTACTGACTCATATTCCTCAGGCCATTTCTCAGTGGCAATTACAGTGGAGTTTTTTTTTAAAAGGGAAAAATAAACAAGGCATCTTCAGCTTGGTATTTAGAAAAGAGACACGAAGAGTTCTTCACTGATTTGTTCATTTACCAGCCTTACCTATGGCACCCCTATTTTTCTGCTGCTGAAGTTCTGCTATTTTTTTTGCAAGGTCCTTTATTTCTTTCCTTTTTCTGAAGCTGGTTCTCACCAATACTGGTTCCCTTCACAAGAAGAAAACCTTCAACACCACTTCCACATGAATTTTTCAGATTTTCTTAATATAATTTATCTGGTAAAATAGTCAATAGAAAGACAATGATATAAAATGTCTTCAAGCAAAATTATATTAGCACGCTTTAATTTACATCTTCCCTCAATTTTAGGTACTTAGCTTTTAGGCTCAAACATTTCCATCATACCCTATTAAAAGATTAACTCGTTACTCCACAAGGTTCTGTCTAACACTGTGGTAGTTGTAGATGTTGCAATACAGAAGCTTTAGGCCCTTCATTAAATTTATTGGAGGGTGGTGGGACAACAGCATTATACTGATTATCCACAGCCTCCCCTCTGTCCCCCAACATATACCCCCCAGACAGGTGACGCACCTGTAGGTGAATAATCTTCATTCTGTTTCAGACTTAGACTTCTTTAAAGTTTAGTTTTTTTCCAGCTATGTGGGTAGTTGTAATAGAGTTCCCTTGCCCCAGTGTGTTCTCTTCCTCAGCTCCCCCCCCCACCCCTACCCCTGCCACTCCCTGCCCCAAGCTGCTGCTGCTGCTGTTGGTATCAGGTACATGGTGTGCATTAAACCTGAGCTCTAACTGCTTATGTGCCCTTTCACCTAGCCTGAAGCTCAAAGCTTTGCCTTGGTGGATGTGGTGCTACTGATTAATTTCATCCTGGAAGGTGAAGCTGCCTCTCTTGGCGTCTCTGGCAGCAGAGCTGCTACACAGGCTTGCTGCCCTCTGAGGAGTAAGGCCTTGGTTTTGGCCACCATGTTCTTGCCCTTGACCCCGTGACACTGTGCTGTCTCTGGTACCTTGTGTTGCCTTCCATGGACTGATTCAGGCTGCTAAACCTGTCCTGAGGAAATTCTGCAGCTCTGAACGGAAGCTTGTGGTCTGCTCTCTCTGCCAATGTGATATCTTACTCAGTCAGAAGTGGATTGTCCTTACAACTGCAAGTAGTTTTTGAGGCATTACAAGTTGATAGGCTGGGTTGGACTAGTGAAGCAACCAAAGCTTTTTTCTTTTCAAAGTTCCAATTTTCAATTGATTACATGTATTAAGAAAATGTCATCTTCTTAGAAGCTTTCTGAAAGCTTGCTTGCTATTGGCAAGATTTTGAGGATAAAGACCAGGCTGTTAAGAAGCTGTAGTACAAGACCTTGAATGTCTTTCAAAATCTCATCCCTTAGAGGTACTTTTAGGGAGTTTGAACTTTCTTTGTGTTGCAAAGACTCTACTGAGTTGGAAGACACCCATAACAGTCAGCTCTTTGCAGCTTTCAAAGTAATATATTGTGGGGGGATTTTTAGTAATGGTAAACTAGTATGTCAAGCTCAGTACATGAGGAAGAAATGGTAAATGATCCCTGAAGATAAGGCTGTGGCTTACTAACTTCATCAGTCTGTTGTGAGCTATGAAATAGCATGGTGACCACAAGATCTGTGAATGTAAACCGGTGAAATGTGCCTTTATTAGGAAACCAGTATGAGTTTTATTGCTCTATTTCAAAGGATTTTTGTGTCAACAGATGTTTGACTTGCTTTCTAAGAGAAGATAGAGCATTACCCTTCTCTAAGTAGATTTTTAATAAATGCTGATTAATTAATTTATTCTTGGGAAGTTTCAAGTAACAAGTCAGACGTTTTGAAAATGGATTAAAATGAACCACTTGCTGATGCTAAGAAAAATAGCTTAAACTTGATCCTTTTCTGTTTGCCTGAAACATACATTCCCGGTATTTGATTATTGCTCTGTTACAGGAATGCAACATTTGAGAGCAGCAGGCACATGCAGGGGATGCCTTTGTGGTTTTGATTTAAAAACCATAACTGTTTGTGTTAGAACCAGCACTGTTTTTTCAGATACCTGTTCTTGGTCATAATCTAAATTAAAAAAAGATTTTTTTGTTTTAAATATGATAGTATTTTTGTGCATTTCACAGGTAACACGGTTTACTTTTTTTGGAAAAATTACTTTTTTTAATAGGTTTGTTTATTTTTTTGGGATGGATCCAGTTGTGTTACTTAAGTTCTCCAGTCCTCACTGGAAGACCAGTTTCCCTGACTAACCACTGAGGTTGGGGGGTATTTTATGTCTTGGGGTCAGATCTGATGGCAAGGGATGATGGCCTAGGAACAGACTTGCTTAGTCTTGACTTGACACTGGCTTTGTGAACTCAGGTTGTTCTTCCAGGGCAGTGTGGTAAGTCATAGGCTTACACTGTGTGTTGTTAATAATTGAACATTGGGGAACAGTGCAGCCACTCAGTGGCTGAACACCAAAATACAATTATCAACTGTTAGGGATGTCATCAGTTTATCATACAGGGTATCGTGCATTCTCTTCCTTCTCTTAATTGGTTGGGTTGTTTTGTTTTTTTTTTTTTTTTCTTGTGCTTCATTTTTTTCCTCCTGTAATGCAAGGAAGGCCTAAATTACTGTTTTGGATCAATACTAAGTGTGCATATAAATTCATGTCATAGGAATGATAGTTGATAGTTTATAAATTTTGTATGTCAGTCATCCTGATATTACAAGTGTCTTTGGAATACCTTCTTTAGCTCTTTGGAAGACAGCCTAAAGTCCAACTGCTTAGTTGCCTGTTGAAGATGACCATTGGTTTAATTGTATAGCTGTTGTGAAGGCCTTGAAAAAAAACCAGGAAATAAATCACAACGTTGTGTTTGCATACTCATGCAACATACCAGAGACTGATCTGTTCCTTTGTAAATGCTTGTTAAACCTCCTGGCAAGCCTGAAGTATCACCCTGTGCAGTGATGGTTCTCAAGAGGGACCCTGTTTATACAATAACTATCAATGTCTCTACATTTGAGTGGAAGAAGTCTGTTCTGTGAAGATAAAGAGCTGTCTGTGCTCTAGTAACATCTGATGAAACTTGACTTTTCCTTTTTTTTGACAACCCTATGGATCATTAACACAGACAAATTAAATTTAAATACTTGAGCTGTAAGGACTGAGATAAGTTGAGAAATTCCAGAAGCTTATTCCAGAGATCATGCTTCATAATGTCTAGTTAGTAATTAGCAGTAACCTGAACTGGTGTAGATTTGTTTGCCTGTAGTTGAGATGTAAGTCTGAAAATTTTGGTAAAACTAGAACTTGAAAATTTGTAGAAATGAAGGTAAGAGGGACTATTGTCAGGGTGATTGAAAGAGAACAGCAAGAGAAATCGAGATGTGAAAAAGGTCCAGAAATCTGGAACACACTGACATAATGAAAAAGACTTCAGTAAGCTTGATATGTGTATGCAAGCAGATGAACTCAAGGAAAAAAAAATGTAGTCTTTCTTCTTTAGTTAATGATGTCTTTAATCATATGTTCTTTTCTTCTGGTAAAGAAGCAGTCAGTCAAATCACATGGTTCAAGGGATACTTTCTGGGTATGAAAAGTGGAATTTTGAAAGGTGCAGTTTTTGTGACAAGATCTTTGGGCAGGCTGTAAGTTTGTCCCAGTTGTAGTGGGTGCTTGAGAAGAGATCAGAGATTGAGTTCCTGGAGCTGTGTTATCTGGCAACTTCTGCCTGCAGAAGTGACTGATCGTAGCCTTGAAGAAGCAGCTGTTAGAGTAAAGGAACTTGCAAGTAAGAAAGTAGCAACAACCACAGAAAAGCATGGAAGAAACTACAGAACTACCTCAAAGACTTTGTGGAGAGTGTGGGGGAAAAGAAAAAGAATGTAGAAAATGCAGCTGGCCTATATGACATGCAGTCTTTGGAGAGAAATCTTCAACAGCTGCTGGCAATACAGCCCTTTTTCAGGAGAGCAAAGCTGAGATCAGAAAGTGAGCTTGAGGTTACAGCACAGGAGGTTGCTGGTCTCCAGCAAGTTGCTCTACAGAGACGCTGTCTGTAAAACCGGATAGTGAGTAGTCACGTGGAAGAGACACAGAGACAAACAGCGAAAGGGTAAACTGGATGCTGCTAGTAAATACTGTCTTTTCAAGGAAGAAACCTACAGTTTTCTACATAAGTTAGACTATAGAAGAATTTATCTTGAGTTTTTGTGCATACCTTATGTGTTACTTTTTTTCATGAAAAGATCTGATTTAGCAGGAGGGAAGATGATGCCAGACAAAGTGTGCCTCAAATCCTTCCCCGCAGCCCACAGCTTCAGATTTTTGGAAGGTCAATTGGTGCATAAGGTGTTGAGTATAAAGATACAACAGGTTTCTAGGAGATTGTTAACCTGGAAAACTTGAAAGAGAGAACTCTCTAGTTTTATGTATTTTGGCTTATGTGAGCATGTTGTAATTGCTGTGAATAAAGGCCAACGTTTTGATGTAAAAGAAATTGGCTTATCTTCAGTATATGAAGGATTCCTGCGTTTACCAGAAACTTAAGAGGAAGCTCTAGTAATTGCCAGTGATGTCAACAGGTGAATTTGAAGAGAGTATAAAAACATGGGGAATATTTCAAAAGAATAGGTGGAGAGACAGGAAGGAATCTAAGGATGAATTTCAAAAATGGGTTCTATCAACCAGCCATCACCAGTTTTCTTGGAAGAAAAGCTGAGAGACCATGAACAATATTACTCTGACACTGTTGGTTCCCTGATGAAAGATAGTGGAAGATGTTTTCTCAAATCTGGTTGCTGTTGGTTCCCTGATGAAAGATAGTGGAAGATATTTTCTCAAATCTGGTTTGGTTTGTTTGTTTTTTTAATTCAAATATTTTGGCTTGTGGATAATAAGCTCAATGTATATGCTTATATAGACTAGAAGGGAAAACATTCTGGTAGTGAATTGCTCTTTATATATCCTAAGGTAGCGTTATTAAAAAGCTTTCAGTCAAAATTCTATAGTGCTTTCTAGATCTGAGTTTACAAAACCCCAGAAATTTTAAGTTTGTTCCAGATGATTTCAAATGGAAATGTTGAAAAATGGGATTTAATAGTAACTAACTCTGTGGAAGCTGCTATGGTTTCATACTTCTTTTTTTTTTCCCCTTTGTAGACTGTGCCTTTTGAAGCTTTTTTCCCTCAAAATGTAGAGCTAGACCTTACATTTTAGCTTCCTGAAGATGAGTGATCAAAATAAAGAATAATTTGTCTCCTTTAAAGGCACTGAGGCGTCAAACTTGGAAATTAAGTTTATACCTGTTGATAGGACATGCTTTCATAGGTGGCAGTAAGTTTGAAGAACAAGCTTCTATGAGAAGCAAAAGGCAACAGAAGGTATACATTCTGAGGCAGGATACGTGAAGGCAAAGCCCCAAAAGCCCTACTGGAAACTAGAGATGTTCAAGAGCCAGACAATGACAGCAACTAGGGTAGATGCTGAAAGGAGAAGTTTTGGGTTTTGTGTTGAATTTTCTTAGAACAGTAGACATAGCACAAAACTTCCTCTCTCATATGATTTCTACCAGTTAACACCAGTTGTTTCTTAATGGCATCGTAAAATACCTGTTTTCAAGAGAGGAGAGGTAAAGACAATACTGTTCTATAGAAGCAGTCGAGCAAAGTGTCTTGGACATAAGCAGTTTTGAGTATATGGATCCACTCTTACTTGTAGTTACAATAAACCTTTATTGTTATGTTCTGTTTAATATAACAGTCACAACACAAATCTTACATGAATAAGATGTATTTTCTAGTAAATCTGTTTTGGGGTTTCTTTTTCTATTGTGAAAAATGCTTTCTTAATGAGCAGGCTATTCAGTACGTTCAGTTCATTTTGTGAACTCTCCACATGTTTATTGCTGTTTGAATACTGCTCTGGGGACACTTGACATTTATTAGCATTGTCACAGGCATTCCTTGTGAGCACAAACACAGTACAAAAAGCTCAAAGCGTGGATGTGAATAAATACAAAGTACTTCTGCAGATCAGGCCAGCACTGCACACAAACAAGCTGTTGTACCTCCAGCTGAAGTGATAGAAGGTGGTGGTTCCATTCCTCCTGCTGTGCCAATACCCACTGCCATTCCCCCCAGCTGGAGCACAAGTCGCTGCATGGTCACTTTGTTAGTAAAATTGGTGGGTTTTACTCACTTGAGGCAGGTTGGTTTATTTTAAAGTTAGAGGTCAGTTTCCTGTTATCTAGCTTATTTGCATTTACCTTAAACTAGTACTGACGTTACTATGATCCTGTGATTAAATACTTCAGAAGACTTCCATTTATTTTGTTGTAGTTGTTGTTGTTTGTCTGTTGGAGGAGTCCATGAAGAGGCTTCCTGTGGGGTTGAACTGGCACTGCTACTGCAGAATGCAGCAGTGTGGTTGGAGAGGAAGGTAATGCTTCCTCAGAGGGTATATCCATTGGGTGACTCAGCTGTGTTGTAAAAACCATGCCTGTGTTTCATGTGACACTTTAGACCAACATAATTTGGCTTTGCTTCAGAAAGATCTAATCTTCTCCATTCCAAGCGATTAGTTCCTGCCACTCCTTGTGTCATTGTGTATTTTGACTGGCATACACTGATCAGGGCTAAGCTAATGGCCATGGCTACGTTAGGATTGTTCCCACCTGAGACATATGAACAGAATGACATCTAACCTTATACATGTTGGAAGAGCATCAGTTGCTGTTCTTCATGCGCACACAAATTTTCCATGTGGTTTCATACTTGTTAAAAGATAATTTAGTTAATTCTTAGAGTGTGGTGCACAGCATAGAATTCAGGGAAGACTTTCTGAACACTTGATATCTTTTCTTAAGAATTCTAACTCTTATGGAATTTTCTTTTTCATTTATTTATTTATTTATAGGTTTTCACTGCTTCTTCTTAACCTGGAAGAGTATTACTTTGAACAGCATACAGCTAATCACATAATAAATAAAGGTTGCAGAGATGAAAGGTAAAAAACTTTTTCATACATTAATTTACTGGAGTTGTTCTAATCTCATGTAACTCTAACACATATACAACTACTTTATTTTTTATG
This sequence comes from Gallinula chloropus, assembly GCF_964237585.1. Lineage (NCBI taxonomy): Eukaryota > Metazoa > Chordata > Aves > Gruiformes > Rallidae > Gallinula > Gallinula chloropus. The sequence continues at coordinate 40,957,991 of NC_140086.1, forward strand.
GTTTCCTTCAGAAAATTCAGGGGCTCTCTAAAAATCTGTTCAAAGTCAATAATTTTTGAACCTGATGACAATGTCCAACCCATTATCAAGGTAAGCAGTGCAACCTTACAATTTCTTGGTAAATTAAGATTCTCTTTAAAAAGATTTTAAGGAGTGTGTGTTTTTGTGACTTGCTGCAGATACCACTGAGAGACTGCATTAGTATAAAAGCCCCAGAAGACAATGAAGCCAATAACCCTTTCACACGGTATGTGAATTTGAGTTACTGTGTATGACTATTTAACTCTTTGTAAATCTGAAATGCCCATGTCTTCAAATGTTTTATTTACATTTTAGGGATACATCTGGAGGGATTTCTGTTGTGTGTAATCAGGTAAGACCTGATATGCTAGATTCTTAATGTATAAAAGAGTAAGGTTACATTCTTTCATGGTGTTTTTCTTGGACCTGTAGTTTTAGGATGGGGGATTATCTGGAAACAAAACTAATTAGTGTCAAAAACTTAGCATTAATGTCAAGCTTTTGATGTTGGAAATGTCAAACTGTTAATGACTTCATTAGATCATTAGTTTGATAAAGTGAACTCTTTGCACAGTGTGTTTTATAATGAATCTTAGGGAAATACCCTTTTACACATTCTGCCATTTTGTAAAATCTGTCTTTAACAATACCTAAAATTGATAGCCTTGCTCAGTACGGCTGCAGTCAGAAATGTATTCAAGCATTTAATGATGTCTAGGCTGGAGAAGTCTGTAGACCATGTTACAGTAATCACTATTTTTAATTTCATCCTGAAACTGCTTCTGTGAAGAGAATTACATAGTCAGGGTTTCTTGTGCTGGCAGGCTTTTTGTGTGTTTTGTATGTTTAAGAAAGTATTCTTGATTGTTCCATACAGTTGTTCCATACACATTAACATGATCTGAAGAACAAGTGATTATAAAAACATCTCCAAGGAAGGAAGAATTAACTTTTAAAATAACAAATATGGTTAGCACTCCCCATTGTCTCCCCACCCATTTGTTGTTTGCAGGTCATTCTTCTGTCTCTGGGGAAACTTTCTGAAATTGTTTGGTGGCATTGCATGCTGCTATTTTGTATAGAAAGCATAGGGACTTGTGAGTGGGAAGTAAACACTAGTATTTATGACAAATCATGATCTAATTATAAATCTTTTTTTCTAAGAAGAATTTCTGCCTTGTAGGAAACTGCATGTAGCAAATAATTGGAATATCTTAATCATGTTTGCCTTTTCTTCAGGCTCAAAAATACACTGTTAATGCATAACTGGATAAGAAGCTTTGCATTACATAACAAGCAACTTAGAAACTAATGGCTATAAAATACAGAAAATGGATATAATAAATTGAGATTGTTTTGCTATTTTTTATACAATTGGGGGAAAATCCTCCAAAATAGGAAATGAATACAGAATGATAAAGTTCTTGCTCTGCTTCCATATTTTTATTTATATTGTCTACATGTTCATGTAATTTTGGGTCTCTCAGTATAAACAAATGTGTAATTATCCTGCAGAAGAGTGATCTGAGTGTACAGCAGGTGTCTCTGATTCTTAGTCTCCTATGGCCTGATTCAGGTCTGCGTAAGCTGATGTCAGGTGAAAGGCACTAATTGCCATTATGTTTTTCATGTAGCACTTGTAAGCAGAGCTTGTAAGCTTCTGAGCATACTGCTCAATTTCTTCTGGCTGGACTGTGCTGCGAGTGGTCATGTGGTGAAGGTTGGCTATGTTGTCAGTTTGTGGGACATGTGAGGGCTGAAAATGCCAGCCAGAAGGCTTCTGGCTGAGGGTTGGTACAGCACCTGTTCTTTTGGAAGTTAAATACTTGCTCTTGTTTTGAGGCTGCTCCCACAAAACCTTGTAGTGTAGAACCATGGGTGTAGTGCTGGCTGTAGGAAGCAAAGCAAGGCACCAAAAAGGCCCTTTGTCTCTTGGGCAGTGGAGTAGAAGACAGTTGGTAGTGAAGTCTGGTGTGTTTTGTGCAGTTTGGAACCAGTTCTGGGTCTCATAATCAGGCCTGAGATAATTTAGCAAGTTTGAGCCTTCCCTACAAACAGAGTGAAACCACGACTACTTCTGACTTGTCTTCTTTCAGACAGTAAGGTGATCTCCACAAGCCGATGTGCTAGCAGTCAGGTCTTCCCATAGGAGTTGAGAGACTGTTCTGAAGGAGGGGAATGGTTTCATGTGCATTTTGGGGGGGGGGGGGGGCAGATCCTCTCAGATATGAGAACAGCATCAGAGAAACAAAATTGTTCAAAACCATGCTGTTGGATGAGAGAGCAAATCTGGTGGTTGGAACTGGAAGTGAAATGTCTGGCAGTGGAAGAAGGGGTTGGTTTGAAAATGTTTACACATGAGCTTCTCCTGTGAAGGAATTTCCATCAGGTCAGAATCCTAAGGGCACAAACCACCAGAAGAAAAGAGGGGGGGGGGAATCCTCACATTGAGAGGGGTTGGACTGATGGCTGTGCTTATTGTCCTTAATCTTGCAGATCCTCAAAGGTCATGTGGCTGGAATAAAACCCCACTAATAAACTACATAAGTAAACCTCTGAACTAAATTGGACATTAGCCCCTCTTGGAGTTAGCTGTTACAAAAGGTCATTGTTTCTCCGCAGTTTATCTGGAGTAGCTAAAGCAGGGTGTTGTAACCCAGTGTTTTACTTGCTTAAACACCATTCTTAGCTTTGTTTTTGTCAGCACATCTGATTTATTTTATTATTTTAAAGACTGAACTGTAACATCCCTTACTCTTTCAGGTTTTTCTCATTAAAGAAAGAAACATTATTGCACCCTATAAAACAGTAAGAGTAAGTATGTATTTTTTCACTAGTAGCAAACTAATGTTTTGCAAGGATTTAGAGTCTCATTTCTGAAAGAGCAAGGTAATTATCATGTGAGGAATATGACAGTAAAGCTTAAAAAAAATTAATTGTGTATATTGGTAGAATAAGTGTCTGAGTTCTTCCATCATGGGTTTGAGAGATTTCTTGGGGGGCATACTGCACACTTGACACTTGCCATTTCTCTTGATGTGCAACTCTGTGGGCTCAACAGTCAGAGCTGTCAGCTGGCTGTTAGTGTTAAGTGGACACTGCATCCTGGCTAAATGGCTCCTCCTCAGTTCTGCTCACACCTGACATGAAAGGTTGCTAACTGATGCTTCCCAGCAGAGTGCTTTACAGCTCAAAGAAATGGCAGATAAAGTTGCTCACAGCAGCATCAGAGATTTCCTCTCGTTGCTTTCTGCTGATGGGGTGGGTCTGCTCTGATCCTGAGCGTTGAGGTGTCAAGGCATAGAAGGGTTTGAGATGGGTTAAGACACAAACATAAAATGGAAATGTGGAGTCATTAAATACTGTTGAAACAGTATTGTTGAAACAGACAGAATGGTATTTCACAACATATGTGTTCAAAGTAATAAATTTTCAAGATTTATGGAATTCATAAATGTGTGCTACTGCAATGAACAGCAAAGAGGCAAGAGACGATCTCTGTTCTCTTAACTGTTTTGGGTTGGTTTTGTGATGAAATCTGCCCTAAACTAGGTTGGTTTGAATTTCTTTGTTTGCTTTATGCCTTTAATTCTCCATGTGTTGTACCTGCTTTCTCTCGTAGTTAATCTATTTTCTATTTTGCTTCCCTGTGCAAGATTTATTAGGTAACATAGAAATATCTTATCACTTTGCCAACACAGTGAAAAAGAATCAGGATTTTCACTTTATTTTCTCCTAAGTCAAGATTCATTCATCCCTAAAACATTCCTGACAGTTAACCATTACAGCACAGCTATGTTCCTGCATATTAAAACAAGAAGCCTAGTTTACTTTCAGTCATTTCATATTTTTTTTCTGTTCCTGCTGAATATCTTCTACTTGAATTCTTGTCAGTTCCACATATATCAGAGTGCTGGAATTTGGTATTACATTTTATCTTTTGTCTTGCATTGATTTTCCAATCAATTACAAAATACTGAGCTATTGTCTTTGCACGTGGTTGGAGAGCCATAGAGAGAACAGCTCACAAACTTCTGCGTTATTGTCTGTAAGCAGCCCTTGCAGACTATCCACTAGGATTTCTGAGAGCTGTGCTTTCCCTGTGCTCGGGGTGAAATGTTACAAGGCTTTTATCTAAATTCCTACTGAATTTCTTGTCTTCATCTACTCCAGCTCCATTTGCTTCCTGAAGCATGCTTTCCTCTTCAGTTGCTGTCAGTTCAGCTCAGATCACATACGTTATACTGAAAATCATCTAGATTTCTGTATCTTCTTTCCTTCAGTTTTAAATTAATAGTATCCACCGATCAATGTCTTCATGTAGTCTTACTGATCCCTTTAAAATAAATAAAAATAAAGAAAAAAATCTAGGCTGAGAAATTACAGAAACCTCCAGAAATGTGTTAATACAGTTCTATACTGTATTCAAGGGTCATCATTAAGGGACCCTGCCAACTTTGCTAAATGTGAGCTATGTGTAAGAGTTAATATCACTTGGTGCATGCACATACTTAGTATACATTGAAGTCAAAACCAGATATATAACTGTCAAATGACACTTAAGAAAGCTGGGAAATGTTTATAGAGGAAAAAATTAGTATGCCATGTGTTTGTGAGGCTTTTATAAATGACTTTTCAGCTAGAAACTGTGTAGAGTAGAGATGATATATGCTTGCAGCCCAGAAAACCAAACATATCCCAGGCTGCATCAAAACCAACATGACGGGAAGGCCAAGGGAGGTGATTCTGTGGCTGCCCCCTCCCTGGCAGTGTTCAAGGCCAGGTTAGATGGGGCTTTGGCCAGCCTGGTCTAGTGGAGGGTGTCCCTGCCCATGACAGGGGTTTGGAACTGGATGATCTCTGAAGTCCCTTCCAACCCAAACCGTTCTATGATAACTTTTATAGCTTAGTATTCAAAGATTTGATAGGCTGGTGTCATTTGTCTAAAAGACACGAAGTAGCTGTTTAATGTACGTGTCACTTACTAATTCTGTATTAACACGATATTAAAATAGAATATGTATTCATTCCAAATTTACTTATGCTTATGTTATATCAATTTGTTCACTCCAAAGCTATTATGTTGTGCTGTTTTAAATAATAGACTAAATACTGCACAGAGAGCTTACTCCAGGGAAGGTATATTTGTAAAGAAAAAAAAAATCAGGTTTAACATTTGCTTTTGGAATGTTTCAGATATGATGCAACCTTTGCTATCATACTTTGATCAAGTTTTATACTTTGATTTTAGTTTTTAGTGTTCTTCATTGAGCTTTGTTTTAAACTCATTTGTAGTAAATGTACGTTTGGCTTTAGGGTAGAACAGAGCACTTATTCCAACTGGATGTTGCTGGGAAAGTGGGAGATGTTGTGCAAACTCTACATCAGGTATGTGGTTATTTGATGTCTTTACACACTTAATCACAGAATCTTTTTTTGATATTTAGTGGAGAGCTTTCTTCAAATATTTATTCTGAAGGTGAAATTCCTGGAGTAACTATTTTTAAGATGTGGCAGTTGACCACAGCTTCTAGTTCTGCAGCTGCCACAAGCTGCCCTTGCTAGCTTTTACTGTCCAGGGTGGTGGTCTACAAAGTACTAATATGACTGTAGTAATGAACAAACATGTTCATTCTACTTTAAAAGAAGTAGTAATAGTTCTTTTATTGTTCTTGTCACCAAGAATGCTAACATCCCCCGGGTTTTAGTGACTTCTGAGCTGTTGGAGAGATCCCTCTGCTATTTAATTTAGTTTGATATTCTTTAGCTTTACAGGGCTTCTTGTCTAGATAAGATGGGAGATCAAGCTGCCATGGTAAGCATCTGATTATTTCCGATATCACTGTTTAATAATGAAATTCTAATTACACTTGAATCCTAGACCATATTAACTTCTTTTTTCCCCCCACATTAGATAACTGCTATATTGCAGTCGCGCTTGGCTAGAACTTCGTTTGATAAAAACAGGTATCTTCCTAATCACTTTCTGTTGGGAAATGAGTTTCAACTTGTTGGGTGATGAGTCTGCTGCATCAGTACTTAATAGGTGCCTGTTTGAGCCAGCATCAGCGCTCTAATTCAGACAGTTGTCATATTTTTATTCTGAAGTATCTAGAATGGAGAATGGGAAATTCTGTGTTATGAAGATGTTACTTTTTCATCTCTGCAAACTGTTCCATTTATCTGTGAATTTATTGCATCTGTAAATGCCAAATAAAGCTCTATAGAGAAGTCAGCTGGCTTACTGCTCTGGGACTGGTACAGAATGCAGCAACTTTCCTTTCTGGAGACTCTGTTAAAGTAGAGGTCTCAGAACTTTGTGTCTAAAATAGGCATAGTGAAGCTCCCATTCTGATGTCCCAACTTTATAAGCTAACTTAAAACCTTGCTAAAGAATTTAAAGGTAGCTCTACCTAAGTAAGTACTGGAGGTAAATTTACTCCCTTTCTTCACTTGTAGATTTCAAAGCATTTCTGAAACGCTGCATATGGAATGTAAAGCAGAAATGGTGACACCACTGGTGACTAATCCAGGTCATGTGTGTGTTACTGATGCTAACTTGTACTTCCAGCCTCTTAATGGATATCCTGTAAGTGCCTCATAGATGGTCTTGCACACGATGTGAGCGTGTTGCTCATCTAGTGGACAGTTCTCATCTTCTGTAGTATTCCTCTCAAACACACAGGGAGCACATCTCAAAGGCAAATTCATTTCCAGTTATAACCAGAAGCTCTCTAGTTTTCCTTTGATCTATGCTGACCTGTTGCATCCAGTGCATTTCTACTACTGAGGCTTTATTTTGTGCTAACTTGCTTAAAGTTGCGCCCCTCCCCCTCCCCTCCCTCCAGCTGACAAAACACAAAACTCCCTTTGCTCATTCTCAATTACTATTTAAAGGTCACTTTTTATAACATTCCATGTAAGACAAATTCCTTAATCTTACTCTGTGATGCTGTCCCCCCTTCCTAGTGGGAGCTCTATATGCTTTTATTTTCTACTGAAGGATCGTAGCCAGGTCTTCTATTAAACCGACCATTTCTTTCTCTAGAGGAAAGCCCAGTGCATGTCGCAGGCAGATTTGTGCTTCGGGACTTTGTCACAGAAATAGCAGCGACAGTCTTAGCGCGCCTCTAATGCCCTAAAAATACGGGCAGGCCATGACGATGCGTTTCCCGGCTGCTGACGAGGTGCCATTCAACTGGGGACCACCAGGTGGCATGATTGGCAAACAGTTTGCCCAGCAGCCCCAACAGCTACCTTGGTTTTCGATCGCTCCTTACATTCAGCTCCTCTCTTGCATGGTTGTTATAACTGGCGATGGATTTGGGGGATAATACGCTATTCTCTATTCTTACACTGCTTTGCTACTCAGACAAGAAGCGACAGCAAAGATAATACTCCTCTTTGTAATGTCACTGCTTACCACCACTGTGCTGCTGCTGGAATGAAATGGGGGGATATTGTTTTCATGTTGCTAGTATCTCTAGTCAAGAGCAACTTCAGATTATCTGGAGAGGTTAGTGTAGAAGAATGTATACCATCTGGAGTATCTCCATCTTTTCTTCCCCCTCCCACATCCCCCCACAGAAACCAGTGGTACAAATAACACTGCAAAATGTGCGTCGCATCTATAAAAGAAGACATGGCCTAATGCCACTGGTAAGATCAACAGTTTATTTTTTTTTAATGTCTTGCTGTATGTATCATTTCTTCAGTTGACACTGTGTGCACCACTAGGTAAAAGCTAGATGTTTTAAAAAACTCCAGATTAAGTAGTGAACAGCACTCAAAATTCCCTTCTGGTTTCTAAGTGGTTTAGTTCCCTGTGTTGTCAAAAAGATGGAAACAGAAAGAGTGAACTCTGTCAAGGGTGAAAAATTTCTTTCATAAACAGTCAGTGTAGGGGAAGGGAGAGAGGAGTACCTCCAGGGAGCAATTCATTCCATTTATCTCAAACGCCTATCTGGGGATGGAATGAATTGCTCTCTCATGGTGGATTTTCTCTCTGGATTGATTCATGTGGGGAGCTTGATCACTGCTCAGATTGAGACTAATGTGGAGTGATGAGTCCTGCTATACACGACTGAGGGATGAGGAGAGAGCTGCACTGGAATCTCAGTTGTATGCTTTTAGTGTTTGCACTGAAATTCAGTCTTGAACAAAGTTTTTCTCTCAAAACACATTTGTACTAAATAGGCATTTAACTCTTTGCCTCACTTCGTTCACTTTGGACAAAATAAGTGTATTACCAGTGCTTAATCAATCCAGGCAGAGCCAAACTATGAACAGCTATAACTCTACTTGTTCAGTTGGGTGTAAACTGAATGCTCTTATGATTAGCATGGGAAAGATCAAAATGTTAGACTTTGGGCAAAACTGCTACTCAGTTTAGTCATTTGTCTGTTAAAAAAAATAAGTGCTTTAATGTTGCAGCTTGTCAGTAGTGGCTCTCATTTACTTTTTTGCCCCTTTGAATTCTAAGGGACTTGAAGTATTTTGCACAGAAAATGATTTATGCTCTGACATCTACTTGAAATTCTACAACTATCAAGACCGAGATGAGCTCTACTTCCTTATTGCAACCTACATAGGTTTGTCCTATTTACTTCTTAATGTAGCCTGCAGTACCTTGTGAGGGGAAATTTGCTGGGCTTTGCTTTGGTGACTTGTGGGAAGAATGGGAAGAATGAACAGGTGTATTAGCCCCACAGTTCATTGGTAGTAGTTAGTTCAAGATAAATCTTGCAAAGTTGCGTATCTTCTGTTTGTGTTTGAAGAGCTGCGTATGAAAGCTGAGATAGCCTTATTAAGGTGAAATTAATTCTTTTGATTTGAAACTTGATATGCACTGACATTTAAAAAAAACCCCAGCAACACAAACCCAAAAAACCCTCAAAACCAAATACTGCCCATGAAACACTTTATCTTCAAAGCAAGGCAGTAAATAAGATCCACTCAAATAAATTGTGAATTCAGTTTTATTGAAAGAATATACACTGACTTGTGGGTGGGCCTCCTGGCCCAGGGTGAAGTCCAAGTAAAAATCTTATTGACAAAGTTCTTGTAATAGATGGATTTCCAGGACAGACACTAAGCTAATAGCTTTTCTGTATTGAAGCTGAAATATTGAAATTTATATCTATTGCCAATATTGAATGTGTTTATGCAAAGTTTGTATAGTCTAGTTATTGTACTAGAATTCTAGTTCTGTTTTAATGAATTTGACATAAATATGAGATGACATTTTACCCACTTAACATAGCAAAAGTGGAAAGGCCACAAAGGAACGATCACTTCCCCTGAGAATTGTTTTAGTCTTCTCAGATTTGTCCTTTTGAAAAACATAGATCCTGACATGATTTTCTGTTGCTGAAACAGCTGCATGCTATTACCCTGCGTCAGACCTTTTCTGGATAACTTTCAAAGATGAAATTTTAAGGCACAGGTAAAGATGATGATGATGTAGCTTAGAAGGGTGAGCCATGTCTCTAAAGGTGTTTGTAGCACATCAGTAGCTGTCTCTGACAACAGAAGATCCTCTCTTTGAAGGTGCTGATGCTTTTTATTTGTAGAATTGGAGGTACTTATTTGGAGGGCTGCAGTATGTTTTTACAGTTGATGCTGAGCTAAAATAGAGGCCTGCCATATCCTAATCTGAATTGCTTTCCTTCTAGTTAATAACTGCAGTGAAAATAGTTGAATAATTTAACGTTCCTTGGAAATTGTAGTTGTCTAACGTTGTGTTGTAGCCTCCAGCAGCAAATGGTGGCAAAAAGTTATTTAAAGACTCAGGTGTGAGGAAGGAGCAGCCTTGAACACAAATGCAGTAAAGCAAGAACGCAGAGATGTGCCATATAATGCTGTGTAGGGCAAGGATATGGCTTTTTGAGGAGGCTGATTGGATGGTGTATTGCTATCGTGCAGGGGTCGCAGTCCTTCCGTTCTGCTATTTGAGGCACTTGACAAGGTGCTGTAAACGGAATCGATAGAAGGATGATTTTTAAAAGTGTGCAAAACTACCACCACCACCAATTCTCTTGATAAACCTACCACACACAGGACAGACTAAGATAAGAAAGAAACCCCTTTAATTTCTTTTTAAGGTAAAGGGACAGAATTGCATTATACCTGTTGAGTAAAGAGTAATGTAGTTTTGAATTTCTTGAGCCTGCCCCTGCCTAATGCTTCAGATAGAACCGCAGATGCATCATTCCTATTTTCTTGAGTGGCAGTCAAGTTCTGCCTTTTTCTAGTTTCTCTGTTTCAGTGGTTCAGAAATTGAATCCTATTTGCATATGTATATGACTTCTTTCCATGAGTCACAGTTAGTGGCCATCCTTAGTTGCCCAGTAAAAAAATGTATTTAATTTTTTTCTTGATTCTAGCAGAATTACTTCTAGACATTTGAAATTTCAAAGGTGCCTGATTGCCAAGAGAGTGGTTCATGGTCTGCAAATATTTTTTCTATACCTCCATAACTGTTCAAGTTCTTTCCCATCCATTGTTTTTATGCTTGTTTTCAGCACACATACTGTGGTTTTAGTTTGGTTTGGTTTGGTTTTAGTTTTTTGATGCAATTCAGGCCTGTCTGAACAGATCTTAGAATGTCTAAAATACGGTAGCTATTGAAATGTGAAGTTACTAGCTAATTCTGACTTGTACTTTTAAACAACTGTGCCCTTAATTATTTTACAGCTCTTTGTGTAATGTTAATCACAATTTGGACGTGGAACTCCAAACCTCAGAACTCTTAATGCTTTCTTTTATTTTAGAAAATCATATTACAGAGCATACTGCTGAAAGCTATATGCTGCAATGGCAGCGAGGACATATATCAAATTACCAGTATCTTCTTCATCTCAACAATCTGGCTGATAGAAGCTGCAACGACCTCTCCCAGTACCCTGTGTTTCCCTGGATCATAGCAGACTACTCGAGTTCGGTATTAGGTATGTGTAGACAAAAAGGCAGTGCCTTGTGTCCAGCTGGAAATGTCTCGAGGGCTTTTGTACTGCATAAAGTTTGTGGTACCTCAAAATGAACCTGACATTACTGACCTTAGAAGTTTTCTTGTGCACTTACCATTACTCTGGAGTCTAGTGGACAAAATACCTCACCTTTTTCTGCTCCATATTTAACTCTTCACATTCAGAGTATGTACCAAGCATCTGCTTAGTTGCTTTGAAAATTTGTGGTGCTGAAGATTTGTTCAAACACTTTCTGTGATTCTAATGATGCAAAAGGCCCAGTAAAATGGCTATGAAACAAGTTCAATGTAGTGTATAGAATCCAAATACTCTTTTATAGTTCTTAGTCTCTTCTTCTCAACTTGCAGTGCTAACAAGACTTGTGCCTAAATAGGCTCCTTGATCAAGAGTCTTCGTGGACTTTGTCTTGGAAGGTTGTCCTTTTGAGGATAGTGTCCCTCTACAAGCAGTACAGATGGGGAATCTCATGGTATTCAGCAGCACTGTGTGAACACTCCCATCTGACAGACTAGTTAATGGGTAGGAATAACAGAGACCAGCTGCTTCTGTGCCTCAGGTGGCAGGACTTGTATTGAGTTAAGTGATGCTAATTAAATAGCTATCATGTATATGTAACTACTAGCTCTTAAAGAAGAGGTATGAGATTACATCTACTTGGAAGGTAGCAGATGAGTAGCGATTTACAGTAAGATTTTATTCTTTTGTACTTAGGGAGCACAGAAAATTACTGGAGGGGTTCTGTGTTTTTTGGTTTGTTGCTGTTTGGACTTTTGTTTTGTTTACAAATACAGATTAAAGTCCACTCCTGTCTAGTAGAATCAGTGTGTAGAGTTTAACTATATTTTTTTCAGATCTGACAAATCCTGAAACATTTCGTGACCTTAGCAAACCCATTGGTGCCCTGAATAAGGAAAGACTGGGTAGATTATTGGTATGTATATTGTAGCTTTCATGCATTGCATGTTTTAGGCTTTGTATGTAGTGGCAATAAAGGGAACTTTGCCAAGCAAGCTTTGGGAATTATGTAGACATCTATAATGAACTATAAACCTTATCAGAAGAAAGTTTGCCTGTAAACATACCGCGTTTATTTTCTGCTTGATTTTTATCTGTACTAAAGATGATTTGAATGTTTTCTCTCTTACTACCATTTCATAGGTATATGCTTTTAGATATTTACCTCACTTTTAAAATTAAGCCCCCAGATCCATTTAACTATTGTAACTGCGTTTGTATGGCAGGCACTGAGATACTATAAATATATATGGAAATATAAGACTTCCAAGACCAATGGATTTAAATGTGTAATGTAAAATACATGCATGAATTAAACAAGACAGAGTTGTAGAAATCTTAAGTACTTCTGTTTTTGAAAAATGCTGAATTTGGGGGAGAGTACTTCAAAGGCTGAAAATCTGAATCTGTGGAGATCGGAACCCCAACCTGAAATTTCAACATGCAGATAAGAGTGCACAAACTTTTTCCATTTCTCTAAGTAAGCTTCCTTTTCACAAGCAATAAAACACATAAGTACAGGCTTAGAAAGTTGTCAGTTTCTTATCTTCCAATTCTTTGTATAAAATCATTATCTGCTATGGTGAGTTAATTATTTCCAAAATAACTTACAGAACATAATATATTAGTTATTAGTTCTTAAAGAAACATTAAGGAAAAAATGTATTACCAGGCAAACTACGTTACATTGGCAAAAAACAGGTAGATATTTTAAAATCCTATAGCTTCCTAAGGCTGTGGAAGATACGAACAAGATTTTCAATAGCAGGAAATCAAGTTCTTTTCTAAGCTCTGACTGTTTCCTCACACTGCTAGCTGCTGCATACTTACTGCAGTAGAAGCCATTTTATCTAGATTATTATAGATTTTAGGGCTAACACATAGGAGTTTTAAGACAGTAGATTATCCTGCAGGCTGAATTAAGTCAGTATATTCTTCTGTATCCTCACTAAACTTCATGTGAAAGACGACAAGGAAGCCTTTGTTTGCACTCCTTTGAAGTTGAGTCATTTCAGTTATATGTGAAAGTGAGAGAAGAGCTGACAACCTGATAATTCTGGATGATGAGTTGTAACAACTTGTTTACCTTACTAATTTACTGATCTGTTGAAAGCTGCTTGGCTGTTAGAACTCATAGTTTGTTTTATCATTAGGGGGGGGGGGGGGGGAGAAAAAAGATGGTTCTCCTAATCTGTGTCTTAAAAAAAAATATATAGTGTATGTATGTGTTCAATATTGAGGGAAAGCAGGAGTGCTGATTTTAAACAGACCTTTCTCTCTTTTCCATATGCTGCAGACACGTTACCAGGAAATGCCAGAGCCCAAGTTCATGTATGGGAGCCATTACTCATCTCCGGGTTACGTTCTGTTCTATCTTGTTAGAGTGGGTAAGGTGACTTTTACGTGATCTCTGAGCAGACAGTTGCTTCCAAAGTGGACCAGGGTTGGAGAAAGCTGATGACTTTTTTCTTTCCCCTTAGCTCCAGAATACATGCTCTGTCTGCAGAATGGAAAGTTTGATCATGCTGACAGAATGTTCAACAGGTTTGTTTATATTTTGTCTGTATCTACTTTAGTTTTGTTTTCAAATAAGCGTCATGGCTGTGCAAAGCCTCAAATTTTTCTTTTTCCTTTTTTTTTTTTTGGACAAATGTGTGAATGGTACGTGTTATCTAGTCTTGCAGAAACCTGGAAGAACTGTTTGGATGGTGCAACAGATTTCAAAGAGGTAAATGGTTCAAGTTCTTATCTCTGCTGAGCTTTCTTTTCTTAGGAGTCGCTGATCTGACAGCTTTGGGGTGGGAGCTGGGTGTGTTTGGCTGTTTTGTTGTTTCTCAGTTCCTGGGTTCTAGTTGTTTTGAATTTTTTTAAGGCTGCTGAGTGCATTTTAAGGATCCTTTGATGTTTTTAACTTCCTTCTTTGTAATTCCATAATTGCTTGTCTGTGTCTGCTTTCTGACTTTTGGTTCTGCAGAAGTGTCCTTGAGAATGTTTTTTGGAATAAGTGGGAGTTGCCAGAGTGGATTAAGGCTGAAAAGATGCAATGTTATATATTGTCTGCTGGAATCAGACAGTACATCTGGAGAGGTTTAACCTTGGAAGTTTTATCTTACGGTTTCTGTAAGGTTCAAAAAACTAAGTTGTTGAATTTGTTGAGAATGGTTAACAGTGAGATAGTGGGTGCTGTTTTTCTTTTAAAAAGCAGTTTAATAGAGTGATATGTTAACTATTAGCTCCAGACTTCTTATTTTTTTAGCTATGATGGTCTTTCAGTAATTGATGTAACTGCTGAAATTTTTGTCATCATTCTAGTTTTATTCTGGATTTTTTACTTCATGTCTTAGAAATGTGAAGGTACCTATGCAATGAGAGTTCTGAAGATGCTCTTAGGTATTATGGATTCATATGTCACACATTACATATTAAAAATATTTATTCCATTCTGAATTTAGCTTAGAGAATTGCCTTGTATGTCATCAGGAAGCCTGATAGTAGTTGAAGGGATAATGTGAAGAAGTTTGCAGTGCTTCTTTACTGACAGAGAAGACAGCCTGGAGAAATTACTACAAACTTTGACTTACAGAGTTAGTAAAAACTGACTTCTGTTTTAAATGATTTAAATGATGAAAGCTAAACTAATCTAAAAAACTTTTCTCTTTTTCTCCCCCCTCGCCCTCCAGTTGATTCCAGAATTTTATGAAAGTGATTCTAGTTTTCTAGTAAACAATTTGAAGTTGGATTTGGGAAAGAGACAGGGTGGAAAGATGGTTGAAGATGTAGAGCTTCCCCCTTGGGCATCAGGTAATAAATAGTCAAACTTCTTGAATTAATTCACAGTACAAGATTATCTAGATTCCTGGGAGAGTGGTGGTTCTCTTAAAAATGGCCATTCTGTTTCCTTCTGAAGTTCTGCAGGAATTTTTGTTTCAATACATTGATATAATTAATAGTTTAATTTTTATAGCAAGTTTGAGGTTTGGTTTGGGATGTTGAGATTGGTTGGGTTTGGGGTTTTTTTTTTTTCTAGTTGCTGTTTCAAGAAGGAAGAGAAACAGGTGGATACCAGTACTGAAGAGATACCTTCTTTAATTAATGTTTCTCTTGCCAGGCCCTGATGACTTTCTCCAGAAGAGCCAAGAGGCTTTAGAAAGTCAGTATGTATCAGAACATCTGCATGAATGGATTGACATAATATTTGGCTACAAGCAGAAAGGAAGTGAAGCAGTTACGGCTCACAATGGTAAACATACACTTTATAGAAATAGCAAAAAATAAGGGAGATGCTTTAATTAGGCAGGAATGGCAAACATAATCATATCTGTAATGCCTGAGGTGTTTTGAGTGTTCCTAACTATGCTTTGAATGCTTGATCTTTACAGGAGTTACTGTTCTTTGTAGCTGGAAATAGTGTCTTACCTAGTAAAATCTATTGTATTCAGAGATGCAGATCACCATGGAGATCTACATAAGGTGGTAGGGAAGAAGATTCTACAGCACTGCTATTATTTGCTTGCCCAGGACAATGTGGCAATGTAATATGGAATTAGGGTTTCCCGATTAAAACTTGGGAGTCTGTAGGGTCTCCACACAAACATTTATTTAACTTTCCTATGTTGTAATTGCAGTGTGAGATTTTCAATGCAATTTTCCCTTTCCTCCTGAGAAAATTGGCAAGGGGAAGAAGGGGCTAATGAGTTATAGCTCTTCAGCAGCAGGAATGAAGGGTAAACTTTGCAACTGACTAGGTTTGTCCTTGTGTAGGTATACACCACTGCAGTAGTATATGTACCTTTTGCTGTACATGCAGAAAGCTTCACTGTTAGCAATCTTATTCTGAGCATGTACATAGTCTTTGTATGTGCTTACAGAAGGGGCTTGTTACTATGTGATTGTGGTGTGGTGATGCATTTAATGTATTAATTATATTAATAGTAGTATCAATTATTAAGTTGTTCAGCAGTCTGATATGTAGCTACGTATGTTACTACACTATAAGGAAATGTCCTCTTGATAAAGGATGATTAGCAGATTAGATGTGTTTATTCCAGAAGCCCTGATCCTTTTGAAGGATTGCAAGTAACAAACAATGTAGTTTGCACTTAAGACAGAATAAGATTAAGAAGAAAGCCTTTCCACCACAAGTCAGGTGGAAGGAAAAAAGCAACTCTTCATTTTGGTAAACATTACTTTGTACTTCCAGGGTAAGATAATGTGATTTTATTTTTTTGGTGGTGTTTTTTGTTGATTTGGGTTTGCTTTTTTTTCTTTCTGGATTTTGTTGATGATTTTTTTACTAATGCGCTTCCTGAAATCACATCCTTGCAATACAATTGGCTGTATTTTAGGTGTGCAGGATTTGACATCCAATCACACTGTGACCCTGTCAGGTATAATGTGCCAGAGGCTTTGAATATAGCAAATCAGCATTTAAATTATGGCACCTATATTTTTATCTCTCAAATGAGAGCATTTATGCACAATGTGCTTCTGCTGCCATGTAGATTTTTATTAGCATAATGAATTGCAGACACTTGAGTAGATAAGATAGTCAGAAGGGATCTGTCTATGAATGAACTTAGTCAAAACATAAAGTAAGTATTCCTAGGGAGAGACCTCAAAGTAATTCACTGTCACTGCTGTCTTCATAACGAATGAAAAAGGGAATAGGTATACCTTTATGATCATTCTTTGCTACATTTTTTTTACATAAAAAAACCCCAAGAGATCCAGTTATGCAACTGTGCTTTTTACTTACTTTATTGGGGTGGGGTGGTGTAAGGTATTTAATGCAGCTTAAGTAAGTCATCCTTCCTTTAGTGTCTTAGAAATCCTAGATTCTCTTTTTTTTCAAGTAAGAAATCCAGGATTAAAACACAAGATCTCAAACTCTGTAGCCTGCTAAAATACCTTAGTTGCTTACATGTAACCAAGTTGAGTAAAAAAATGCAACTGTTTTTATGGTGGCTATGCAAGACGAAGAAAGTGAATCTTGTACATTGCAGAAATAGTTTATTTATTTATTTTCCCTTTCTAGTGTTTCACCCATTAACTTATGAAGGAGGAGTGGATTTAAACAGGTAATTAACAAGAATGAGAACGGTTTTATTAAAGCAGTTAGCTAAATTTCTCAGTATCCCTCCAGGTTCTGTGCTGTCTGTAAAAGTGTTCTGTATGTGCATGGTGTAGCTCTTCCATTTTATATTCATACATATGCAGAGAACTAGCATGAGCATGTCTTTTTTTTTAGCTTGCATTCAGATATCGTTGCTTGAACACTTCTTCAACCTGTTTTTTATGGAATTGCTTTGTTTTGTTTAATTGACAAGCATACTGTCATTGTACACACACAAAATTACAAAGCTACCATGTGACTGCCCATGGCATCCGTGGTAAACCAGCTCTGTTAAGAGTTTATGGTGAGCTGTAGTCCTGCAGCAACTGTGCATGCTGGCCCATGCTCTCAGGGAAGGGGACTTAAAGCAAATACTCACTTACCTGGCTTAATTAAATATCTTGTTTTTGTAAAGTATTATGGACCCCAATGAAAAAGTAGCTCTGCTGACACAGATCTTGGAGTTTGGACAGACACCAAAGCAGCTGTTCACAACTCCCCATCCCCGGAGGATAATACCGAAGTTGAAAAGCTTGTCCCGAACATCGAGTCACAGCGTCTCCATAGCTGAGTCTCCAGGTAAATGTACAGTGGGTAAACTGGCAATGTAATGGGTTTGTAATTTTGAGAAGTTCTGAATCTTTCTCCCACAGGTTCTCATGATACAGCTCTCTTGGCCACTTTTCCTATAAGCCAACTCAAAATAAATCCATGAACTAACTGTTAAAGAAAAACTGGAAAGGTCAGTTTCAAATTTTAAAAAACCCAGGTGAGGTCCTGCATTTTTGCCTTCTGTTCCAGTGGTATCCTCTGGGACTGCTCAATCTCTACTTTTTAAGCTTTGGGAGGGCTATCATCCCTGGCCTTTCGTGACTCTAAAATCAAGCTGATATGACAGTAGCTTCAATGACCCTATCTGCAGTCATTCTAAATGATATAAAGGTTTTGAACAGGGATGGTTTTGG
Source organism: Gallinula chloropus (assembly GCF_964237585.1). NCBI lineage: Eukaryota > Metazoa > Chordata > Aves > Gruiformes > Rallidae > Gallinula > Gallinula chloropus. The sequence goes on from NC_140086.1 coordinate 40,976,092, forward strand.
AGTGGTCATTTAACTTGGTCTAAAGAAACCCTAAGAATGTAAGAGAACTTAAGAGCCTCTGTAATTGTTCTTTTTCCCATGACTTCAATGAAAATCTGTGAAGAAATTACTTTGTTTTTCCTACATACTATAGGGACAAGGTTGACTGAGTAACTTTCTTCAAGAAAAGGATATATATACACACACAGAAAAGATGTGAACAGGCTGGAAGGGGTCCAAAGGAGGGCCAGCAGAATGATCAAAGGACTGAGAAGCCTCCCATTTGAGGAAAAGCTGAGAGAACAGGGTTTGTTCAGCCTTAAGAAAAGAAAGCTTAGGGGAGAAACATCACCATGTAAAGGGTGGCTACAGACAAGATAGAGACTCCCACTTTACAAGGAGTTGCTTGGAAAAGACAAGGTGTAATGAGTGCAAGTAACTCCTGATGAGATTCCAGCTGGATACTAGAGGAAAATATTTCATGGTGAGAACAAATAAATATTGGCATAATCTCCCCAGGGAAGTGGAGAATTTCCCAACATCAGACACTTAAGATTTGGCTGAACAGGCTTCAGGGCCATCTTGTCTAAACAGTGCTTTTGCCATGAAAAGGACCAGTTGATCCTTGTCTCTTCCAACTTGGTTATTCTTTGATTCTATGATACGTGATTCCATTGCAGGCTTGTGTTCAATTACTCTTTTTCTGAAACTGATATGTTGCAGTCCTCAACTTATGTAGAGTGGTCTACTAAATCTGCAGGTTTTTCTTAGTTGTCTTCAATTCGCTTATCTTTTGATGGCTTTCATTTTATAAGCAGAGGAGTGGAGCACTACATAGCATGGCAACCTGTCGCATCCAAATGGCAAGAGTGGTTTTGAAAGTCGTAATATTCACATGTGTCAAATAGTATGGTGGTATGCTGTCTGAAGTCATTAATTTGCAGATCAACACTTCCTGTTTTGTTTGTCCTTTTTATAGTAGTTGACATCAAATCATCTCAATTTTGTTGCATTTTTTTATCCCTTCATTTCATTGCACTGTTGCTGAAGTTAAACTGATATTTCTAACAGAATGCAGCAGAATAATAAAATCACATAATGTGTTATAGCAGTAGATGGCTTTCCTAGTACTTTTCCATTTGGAAAGCTCTTGACATCTCAATGGAACACCAAAACATTTCTGAAAAAAGCTGTTGCTTTTGGGTTTGTTTTTTTCCGTTTTGGAAACATGTTCTGTAAAGTGTCCAGTTTAACAGGCTCAGGTTTGGGACTAAAATAATCTTTTGACTATGTAACCCTGTGCATTCGGGAAGAGATTTGGAAGAAAGTCAGTGATCTTGTCACTCTCTGCATTAGCCAAGAATTCTTATTCCTGGAGCTCTGAATGATTTCTGTACTATCTTATTTATGTTTGCAATTTTAGCTACCTAGTTATTTGAAATCCTTCTTTTTATTTTTCTGTTTGTGATAAAACTTCACTGTGGCATTCTATTGCAGTTTCTTCAAATGAAGAATCATTTGAAGATTTGACAGAAGAAAGTATAACACTCGCTTGGAACAATATTGCCAAACTAAAATTAGATGAGCAATATAAAATTCACAAAGAGTAGGTACTATTCTTTTCTGATCACCATCAAAATTGTTCCATTTAATTGGTGGGAGGGGGGTGCTATCTGCACGTCAATCTGAGTGGTGGGTTAAGTTTTAAAGTAAATAAATACTTTCCTTTGTGAGATGGCTCACTGCTTTCATAGCACAAGATGAATTTGAGATGCGGTGGCTTCTCAATACAGAAAAGGTATTTGTCAGCTTGATTTTGACTTTCTGTTTCGTTGGGTGTTTGTTGGATTATTTTTTTTTTTTGTTCCTTACACAGGTCTAGAGCTAAATTTGTTATCACTTCGGTACCTGAAGCAGATATTGATTACCCTTCCCTAAAACTGCAATAACAGTGGCCAGATAAATGTTTTTGTTTTGTTTATTTATTTAATCCCAAGAGGGATCTACCTTTCAAATTTAAATGGGATAGAGAAAAGTTTAAACCAGTCAGGTTTAACACCTATACACCTTGAGCTGTGGCTGTATGACCAGTTTGCCAAGTTCCCAGCTCTAGGTTTTCAGTTAATCCAGGTACAAAACTCCTGTTCTGATGGATTCCTATGGAGCCCCGAGTCAGCAGGGACATTTCAAGTGGACTTTGAAATTGCCTAAGAATGAACAACAGCAGCTGTATTGTAAAGAACAGATTTTCCTTTGGCCTGTTCCTTGTCTTAGTGACTGGACTAGCAGCAGGATTTCTGATTACCCTGAGTGCCACAAATTTCTTGGTGACTGAAACCCAATCTAGGAAAGAAACGTTCTCTTGTCCAGAAAACAGGGTAATACTTGTGGTGAAATGGTCTCTCTTACCAGACTCTTGGGCTTAGGGAAATTCCGTTCCTGAAAGCAGACTTGAATTTCAGCCTCTGATTTTTAATTTTTTTTTCCTTAATACTGCTTAGAAAAAAATAGAAGCAGGTCTGTGCAACAGAATTCTGGCTGTGCAGAACGTTCTCTGCTTCCTAACAACTAGCTCCTCGATAAAAGCTGTATGTCTAAACTTCTGTAGTGACTTTCCCAATGACAAATTTGAGGAGAAGAGATGTGCAAGTTCTGATTTGTGCCACCAGATGTATTCAGTATCTGCTGGTAGGCAGGTTCCTGATTCATGAAACTATTTATCCTCTCACATGGGTGCATCCTCTCTGACGAGGGTGGAGTTCTTGCAGAACAATATGGGTAACCTGCACTGATGTTTCATAGTACTATATCAAGCTACATTTTTGTCTGTGGGTGTATAACACACAGCTGTAGTGCTTTTAATCACCTTGAATGTCTTGGTTCTTACAGAGATCCAATAAGAAATAAATAGTGTATTTACAGTATGGTGGTTAAGTTTCAAAACTTATGAAATCACCGATAAGCTTACTTGTATTAAACAGGGCAATTACTGGAATAGCAGTCACTTGCAATGGGTCTTCTGTTTTCACTACATCCCAGGGTAAGTATTTCTGCAGAGGTATTTACTGTAACCTGCAGTGTAAATGCAGGTGTTGTAAGACCAGATAATGTTTTGTGGACAAAATAGCATGAAACTGAAATGTAGTTAAGATTGAATCCCATGACTGTCTTCACGGAGAGCAAAATGAACACCATGTTAAATGGGATATTTCTGGAGCTGCTGAGTTCTGGTCTCTTTACAGTCATAAAAGGAGTGGTGCTGTCTTCTGCCAAATGCTAGATTCTTGGTTTTGCCTCTTGCTCAGTTGCTTCTTGCTGTTTAGGGTTTGGATTGTCACCTTTGCAAGTCGCCTGTTATAGAAATTGAGTTAAATATATCTATATATATATTTCCTGTAATTAAAAAGCTTAAGTACGTGAATTTATTAAGTTTTAGATTACTTTGACTCAAGGATTTCTATATTATCCATGTGTAGCCTTGGGAAGGTGGTAATTTCTCCCTTCAGAGTTCTCTTAGAGTTTGATGGGTCTGGGGAAGTCTGTCTCTAGTTGGTGTGAACCAAGCTAGTTCTAGGCTCAAGTCACAAGCTTTATAAAGAGTTTCTCAAGGACTGAAAAGTCTAAACCTGCTTTCCATAGTAAGCTATTTTAGTATTCAAACAGGAGCAAATTTGCTACCTTCTATAAGATAAAACAGCCCTTTTATTTTCTGTTTTGTCTGTTATCCCCAGATTCAACTTTGAAGATGTTTTCCAAAGAGTCAAAAACAATCCAGAGAAGTGTGTCCTTCTCAAACATGGTAAGCTGCTGTCAAAATAAAAATGAGATCATTGGGAATCTCCTGAAAGCTACTCACAGAAATGCCTCTTCTCTCCCCTGCCCACTCAATTGTATGGTGTGTGAATAATTTATTGGAATGAATTGAGACACTGTCAGGCCTCTGGGAGCGTGCTCGGTGGGGAGGGAGGGGGCATTAAATGGCTGCACTTCTCTTCTAGCTCTTTTCTGAGTTACTCTGCTATCCAGGGAAGGGCTTATGGTAGACAAAAACAGTTTGACATGAACAGGGGAGTCTGCCTGAACAATCTTGAACTGCCATTGGGACAGAATCACAAAAGTTAACTTCCAGCCTTGTACTTGCATCCAGCGTTGCCTTACTGCTTCTGAGTGTTGGAAGGCTGTGAGTCAGCTGTCAGGAAAACCGAGCACAAGGAGTGGAATCTATGCTGGGTGAATTTGAGACGTCCTTCCTCCACAAGCAGTGATCTCAGCAACCTTGGAACAACAATTTTTTCCCTGATTCTAAACCAGAACTTGGAAAGAGATTCTGTATTTGACTTTCTGTGCTTGAGCGCTGTGGCCAGACCTGAGTCATAGAGATTATCTCCCAATTGCCATGCTCAGAGCCTTTTCTTAAGGCAGGACACTAGGGTATACTGGCCTTCTCTGTACCCTCATCTCTAGGGGAAACAAAAAAGGCAAATGGGTTGCCCACACAGAAGCCACAGCAGTCTCTAACAGGTTCCCAAATCAGATGCAGGATCAAGACCCTGTGATGTGCAATGACACAGGTGAGCAGATGAAGATCAATACAGCAATTCTTGATGCTTTAGCCAAAGCAATCTTAAGAGTGTCCCTTCTTGACACTATAAAAAGAGAGCTCTTTGCTGAACTCCATGCCAAAAGGAGTTTCTCATGCGGAGGCCTTGTATTCCTTCTCTCCTCCTGTTTATTGTTCTCTGTAGTGTTAGTGTTGGACTCTTGCAGCAATGCTAGAACTAGTCCAGCAGTTTACTGTTTGGAGAACAGGTCTTATCATGGTTAATGATACTGGTGGAAACACTGGGCTGACTTTTTTTTTTTCCTTGCTGCTTCCATAAGTGTAACATAACTGAGAAGCTCTCTGTAAGGAATGTTTCTTTTTGAGAATAGTAGGAATTAGATGGTTACATTTGTTGTTCAAAGGAGTTGAGCCGGTAGATTAGTTGTCATGGAGAACAAACATCAAAGGAAACCTTAGAGTCTAGTTTCTGTTAGCTGGTTTGCATTTACAATTGACAGTAGCCTACAAGATGAAAAGCTGACCCAGTTTCTCCTGAGTGGGGAATTACATAGCATGTCCCTGAAATACCAACGTTTTGAAAAAGGAGATGCGTCAGTCTTGCATGTGTTTCTGAACTTCAGTGCAACCTTTTGGAGGAAATAAGTATTCTTGCTCTTCAATGCCCAACCTGTGAGGTTTTTCTTGATTAGTGTTCATAGAATACCTGCATGTCGTGTGTATAGAAGAATAAAATGCTGCTTGTTCTCCAAACCTATTTGATTTGGGGTAAGAAATTGAATTCCTTTTCCTTACAGGCTTTGTCATCTTGTCTAATCCTACCAGGAGATACCACTGTCATAAGCTCTTCCTGGGACAATCATATGTGCGTATTTACTTCCTGTTGACCATCAGATTACACGGAGTGCCTCGGCCATTATGTATCATTAGATAATGACACAGAAATTCATTGTTAAAACGTAGTGTCTGTATTTCTACTTTTTTTTTTCTGTTAGAAATTGTAGAAGCAAAGTTACTTTCATCTATTTAGGAAAAAAGTTTGAAGCTTTCTGAAGATGTAATGCTTTTATAAACTTTCCCTGTTAGATATTTTTATTCGATTGCATTTGGAAGACAGCAAGAGATCTTAATGGGACATGATGATGCAGTCAGTAAGATCTGTTGGCGCGATGGGTGTTTGTATTCTGCATCTTGGGATTCCACTGTGAAGGTTTGTATGGGTTTCAATAACTATTTACAGCTAGCACTTCTTAATGTTCAGCCAGCCAAATGCTTTGGAGTGGGTGTACCTGTTGTAATAGAATAATAACTTAGCTAGTATTGCAGTAACTTTATTTCCAGAGTATCTTCCTCTTTTTTAGCTTTATCTCACATCTCTTTGAAAGCTCCAGTGTGAATGAAAGAAATTTCATTCATTCCCACTTTTTCTAATTGTGGGGTTTTTGGAGGCAAACTGCATTTATGGGAGGAACTGGAGTGTTTTGTTGCCTCGACTGGTGATTCTGTTCACTGAGTGGAATAGCCTTCTAAAATGTTTAATAGTTTTGTAGTTTATGCTTTTCAACTAAGTGGACTAGAAACTTGCTAATCTAAAGAGCCCACTTAGTTAGGTGGAAAGATAATTTGGAAATTAGAGACAAGAAAGAATTTCCCAAAGCCTTTTGTCTACGGCTTTTCGGTAAGTAGAGGTTGGGTGCAGTGATGTGCCATCACTTTTGTGGGTTTCTGTCAGCAGCCTTCCTTGTAATGTGAGAATTCAGTACTGGAGAAACACAGCCAGAGTTACAATAATGCTTGCTTGAGCAAACTTAAATATCTGTGTTGCAGGTGTGGCACTGTGTTCCTGGAGAGACCTTGAGCAGTAAAAAACACCACTTTGAACTGCTGGCAGAGTTAGAGCACGATGTTAGTGTAAGTGTGGGGACAGAGATATGGTATCTCAGAATACAAATCAATGCTCACTGAAATTATGTCAAGATCTAGTGGTAAAGTCCACGGATTGGCTTAGAGGGCTGAGGTGGGGGTGTGTGTAGTGGTGTTTGGGTTTTTTACCCCTCATGTCCTTTGCCAATGTGCCCTGCTTCCCTGGCTGAAAGGTCAGTTCGTGGGCACTTGAAGCCATAACAGAAACAGAGGTTTCTTAATTTGTCTTGCTCAGCTTGTATTCACAGAGTTTGGGGGGAGTTGTGCTACCTACTTTGTTTTTGAAAACAGACTAATATTTTTCCAGTACTTTCATTGTTACAGTTGCTGTTTAATTTATCTTTTAATTCTTTTTCATTTGCTTGCCTTCAGCAGAGTTGTTTACTATGCTATAAAATACAGTACTGAATTTCACTGTAAATATATAAGCACAGTGTATGCAGTGAATTGTAAATGTGTAACTGAGCACTTTTATTTGTAGCATCTAATGCCACTCTAGTAGGGTATTTAGAATGACTGTGTGCTAAACCTTCATAATAATTTTCAAACATAGAGGAATACTGAAACGGTTCCTGTAACATTTCAGAACTGTACCCAAGAGAATTGGAAACCACTGATGGCTACAGAGCTCTTTATTTTTTAAAGAGGAATTTAACCTTTAAGGATGAAGTCTTGCATTTAGAGGGAGAGTGCATGTCTGATTCTGCAAAGAAAAAGCATTTTAAAATGTCAAAGGGGCGTATCTTTTTACTTTGTATAGGCAGGATTTTTAATAATTGTACTTAATTAAGGATGTTACAGAATTAAATACAAAAGCTTCTTATAAATCAGAAAGTGATTTTTACAGATAAAAGGCTTACTTTTGTGTGTTTAAAACCTGTCTCAAGACAGCTTGCAGGAAAGAACAGGAATATCATGGGATGTTTAACTTCCTAGGTAAATACAATCGACCTTAATGCTGCAAACACTATACTAGCTTCTGGAACCAAAGAGGGTACCATTACTGTATGGGATGTTTCTACAGCAACAGTGTTGCACCAGTTGCCGTGTCATTCTGGGACTGTGTTTGATGTTGCTTTTAGTCCTGGTAAGTTGCATTTCAGTTTTTAATTCACACTGTTAGGAGTTTCAAAAGGACTCTTATTCCTGGTATCGCAGAATATGCCCCTGTTAGTGGTATAACTACTTTAAGGGGGGGGGTGGGATGGTTTTGCATCCCCATTATAAATAATTCATTAATTGTCTGTGAGGCTGTACTAGACTGTAGACCAGTGGTCTGGACTCTAAACCAATTCTGTTTATCAGCACTTGCTTAGAGACTTAATTTGCAGTAAATTAACTTAAAATAAGTAAATAGTGCAATGTGTGCTGTACTGGAGATTGCTTCAGTAACTAGAACTGAGTGTCTGCACCTGCTCTTTGGTGTCGTTTCTTTGGCTTGCTTTTTCTCTTGTGCAGACAGCAGGCATCTACTCAGTGCAGGAGAGGACTGTTGCTTTAAAGTCATAGATGTGCAAACTGGAATGCTGATATCTTCTGTAACTGCTGAGGAGCCCCAGAGGTAATTCTGAGAATATCTGGATCATGAAGCTGTGTGACCAATTTAGTTAATTGTGGAAATAAGTGATGGCTGATGGTAGACAGCAGAATGGAAAGAGCAGCAATATTGGCAACTTTGTTTTATTGAATTACTTTTTAAAGTACAAAGGCTGAAGTTCTAGCATTTTGTTTGCATTATGGTCACGCTTTCCAAAGTGGGACAAACCCAAACAAGTACCTAAAGTAAATAACTCACACTTTTTCAACACAACTTTAACTTCCATAAAAGATCAGAAATACCTAATGAGTAGGCAGTTCTCTTATTTGAAGCATCTCTGTCAATAATCTTGATTTTTTTTTTTTTGTGGCAATGCATCCTTTTGTTTTAATAACATAAGAAAAGATTAGCTCTTATAATTGAAGAGTGACCCCTTTATTCATAAATCTAAATGTGTACAGTACTATATGGCTGGTGGAATGGTTACTCAGTTACTGGAGTGAAAATAGAGCAGCCATACATGGAGTACACTTGCTGGTTTCTTGTGTATGTGTATACATAAAAGTGTTTGTATATGCATGTGTGTATTATGTACATTTTTCTTCAGTTGTTTCCCTGAAAGTCCTCTTTTCACTTGAGGTGACTGTTTCAGAACACCAGGTGGCAGAAGTGGTGGTGCATGAGGGCACTTGGGTACTGTACACGTGTACAGCTGGCTGGGTCCTCCTCTTCCATTACGGGAATATGTTTCATCCTTCTGCCAGGGGAAGGCCTGGCTGGGTCTAGGGCAGTGAGAGGAGGGTCATGACCCTTCAAAATAATTTGAGAACCACAGAATAACTAGGTTGGAAAAAACTTTTGAGACAGAGTCCAATCGCACCTGTCCTCTACTAAACCATATCCCTAAACATCTCATCTACCCATCTTTTAAACACATCCAGGGTCGGTGACTCAACCCCCTCCCTGGGCAGCCTGTTCCAGTGCCAATTTTTCCCTAATGTCTAATCTGAACCTGCCCTGGCACAGCTTGAGTCTATTCCCCCTCATCCTATCACCTGTCTTTTGGGGGAAGAGACCAACACCCATCTCTCTACAACCTCCTTTCAGGTAGTTGTAGGTGGTGATAAGGTCTCTCCTCAGCCTCTTTTGCAGGCTAAACATCCCCAGCTCCCTCAGCTGCTTCTTGTAAGATTTGCACTCCAGCCCCTTCACCAGCTCTGAATGGTTTGGGTGGGAAGTCACCTTCAAAGCCCATTTAGTTCCAACCCCCTTGCTGTGGACAGAGACACCTTCCAATAGTCCAGGTTGCCTGAAGTCCCATCCAGTCTGGCCTTGAACGCTGCCAGGGTAGTTTCCTTCGAACATTCACTTTCAATTCTTTTTGGCTTCGTCAGTTTGGAAATATTCAGCTGTTGTTATGCAAAAGCTTGAAGTGAACTGATTTCAGACTTGCTTGCAGGTGTTTCAAATGGGATGGAAATACCATCTTATCAGGAAGTCAGTCTGGTGAATTACTGATTTGGGACCTTCTTGGAGGAAAGGTTGTTGAAAGAATCAAAGGACATACAGGTATGTCTGAACTATTCCTGGAAGATTCCTTCTACTTTCCAGCTCTGTTAGTACTGAAAAGTTTGAGAGCCATCTGCTCAGCCAGTGGGCTGCTCTTGATTATGGGGAGCCCCAGAGCTAAAAGTAGTTCCACGTGAGCCTCCTAGGAGATTCCATAACAGCAGAGGAATGGTGCTGTTTACAAGACTGACCAAAGGTGAATGACTTGGGTTTTTCTAATTCACCCACCCTCATGAAAGTCAGCATTTCTCTACCTCATAACTCCACTAAGCTGTTGGATAGACTGCACCATACACTTTGTCAATGTCTGTCCAGACTGGGAAGCTAACAAATCAAGTAAAGCTCGCTAGAGAAATAGTTTGGGATAGGGATTCACAGGCTTCTTAAAAGTATCTGTGCTGCCTTCAGTACACTGGCAACCAGGATGTCTGAAGAAAAACTCCCCTCTGTTACATTCAGTCTGATTTTTAAGGCTGCCTTCGTGAACAGCTACTTCAAGCTCTCCTACTAAAGCCTGTGCTGGTGGCCTGTACAGAGCTTGTTCTGTAGCCAGGGCAATCCTGAGAAGTGGGCTTCCAGGCGTGCGCTAGGCAACCTGAATGCATTTTAATATGGGAGGGCCAGATGGCAGAGTGAAATATCTCACCTTCTAGAGAAACCTCCTCCCCTTATCCCCGTGAATCCTTTTGCCAGTGGGCCATCTGCACTCTGCACTGCCACTGACATTGTCCTTCCAGCACCCAGAGTCAGCTGATGCACCGTGGCATGAGATCAGTACTGCCAATGAGAGCAGCCACCTAGAAGCCTACTAAAACTCTTCTTAGCACACCTGTTGTCATGTAATCCTACCTAATGATCAGATTATCCTAAACTCTCTTAAAGATCTGTTCCTTCATATCAACTACCACTTTGATTTGCATTTACATTTACTTGTTTTGTTTTTTTCCCCCCAGGTGCTGTAACATCCATGTGGATGAATGAACAGTGCAACCGTGTTATTACAGGAGGGGAAGACAAACAAATCATGTTCTGGAAATTGCAATACTAAGTGCCTTTCCCTCCAGAGAATTAAACGAACTCTTGTTTTAAACCAAACCTTTTAAAGGAACTTAACTGTGTGCAATGATGGCTGCTGAAGCTCAACCAGATAGGAAGTTCTGTTCAGCTGCAACTTTCTATGTTATGGTGACTTCACTGAGAGTTCTTAACTTACGTAGTGTCTGCGTTTTGTTTTTCATGGACTGTCCTACTAAAAATGCTTGTCTGAAACGATACCTGAGGTGAAATTAAAGACCTATTTTTCTGTAATTAAAAAGCTCTTAACTTGCAGTCATTGTTTGATCGATATAGAACGCACCATAGCATGCTGTTTCAACTGGTTTCTAAGAAGCATTTGCATTCTTAAGAAGTCTTCAGGGATGCTTGCAACCTGCTGCCATGTCCCATGACCTAATGTATGTACCTCTTGCATAGTAAACCTACCTTCCTTCCTAGTGGAGACATGTAGGATGGTAAATACCTCTTTGAACGCTTCCTGCAAAGACAGGTGTTGATGTGGGCAGTCTAGTTGCCTGTTGAGTCTTCAAATGTGGCTGTTTGCAAAGGCACAGAGAAGAATAAGAACATACTCTGTATTGCTTTCTCCTCTTTAAAAGCCAGCACTAATGTATGATCCTGAAAGGAAGCTGAGCATAGCACTGATCCCCTACACATACATGTAATGTGTTGATAGAAATCTTGCCCCCAGTAACATGCTGGAGGCTAGTCTGTTTTCTTATGCTGTATTACTACCCTTTGTTAGTTCTTTTACTGTCCTTCTCTTGATCATCTTCAGCATCTCATGTTTGGTTTGATATTATCAAACCCTTTCAACTCAAATTTCCTTCAGGATGGAATTTAAATACAGCATTTAAACCCAGGAGCTCCTTGTTGTCTTAACCCAGTGCCAAAGTATAGGCTTATGTTCTCTGTGGGTCTTGAGGATGTGATTTCCTGCAAAGAGCTGTTGTGAAGTTCAGGACTTGAAATGGTCTTTAAATGGCTTGTTACAAGAAGCAGCTGCAATGTTGCCCCTGTGTGACCCACAATGAATATTTTCCTCTGGCTGTGTTCTCTACTGATGGTATGAAGATGCTGTGTCAGTACGTCCAGAACAAGTGTTCTTCTAAATGATGTTGAGTCAGTCCTTTGGCTGTAGATACCCTGCCTTGCATTTGACATCTGGCACCAATTTTTGGGCACACCTGGTTCTTTGGTGTTGTAAAACAGCTCTTTTGTGGCTAGGGTCTGCATTGTTGGGTTATTGGGTTTTTAATTCCACTAATTTTTTTTTTTTTTTTTTTTTTTTTGTGCTGGACTTTGAACTTTCTTTTCAATAAGGTCTGGGTGTGATGTTAATTCTGGCTGGTATTTTTAGCTGCAATAGCCACTTGACTTACTAAATAACTGAATTTTGATGTAATCAAAGGTGGAGGCACACATGGCAAAGATGAAGCTGTATCCTGCATGCCTGCTGTTACCAGCAGCCTGGCGTGATATCCCCAGCTCTATCTGTGTGTAGGCAAAGACCACCTAGAAACCCACGTTACGCACTTGCTTGGTGATGTCTGAGGTGACTTCTGCGTTGTTTATAAACAGCTTTATATGTTTTGTTCCATGCATGCCCATCACTGCTTGCTTACCTCCCTGCTGCTATTTTGTCTGTGGCCCTAAGGCTTTGGTTACTTGTATTCTGGTACCAGCCTGAGTTTAGAATTTATGCTGTAACTTGTTTTGCCTCTTGGCACATCCTCTGTGTGTTCCATTCCTCCTGATGTACAGTTTTGCAACTCACTATACCCCAGCTGGGCTCCTTTGTCACTGAGAGGGAAACTACCCTGAGGTGTATGACTCCTGAATTTTGACTTTAGGGTAGCTTACCTCTGAGGTAGCTTAACTTCCCATAGGTTAAATATGGACACAATGAATGTGTAGCTCTGTGGTGCAACTGAGACTGTAAAGCCCTCAGCCAGCTGCTTAGTTGCTTAAAACAGCCATAGGTTTTTAAGGAGGGAGAGGGGAACTCAAGTTTAACCCTGTTACTAGGCTAGAACATCACCCTGTTGGGTTGGGTTTGGTTTTTTTTTTAACTGAATGTAGGGAAGGAATGACATCTTTTTTTATAGCTTCTCACAAAAGTTTATGTGTACATCTATTTAACCATAGCTTCCTCTTCAATACAAGCTGGTTTCTGCATGAAAAGGGGAGGTTTTAATTAGCTCTTTCACTTCTGGTTGCTTCCAACTGCATAGCATGTAGGAGTTACACTGAACTCCCTTCTACTAGCTCTCCTCAGCAGTTACAGCTAGCTCATAATGAAAAAATGAGTTTGTATTATTTTTCCTTCATACATATTGTTGTCTCTGTTTATAGAATTTTTAGCCTGATTTATATTTAGTGTGAAATCACAAGGTTTGGGTGGCCAGCCACCCTTGGTCAAGGCTTGCTTAAATTTGCTTAAACAATAGGTTTGCTTAAATCAAGCCTTAAAGCTTGAAGAGGTACAGAACCAGCCCCTGCTGCGTCATCTGCTTCTACGTAAGCACAGGCTAGGGGCAGAGATCAGTCTTTCCCTAATGCCTTGACATTGGGCTCCAGGAAGTTGCGCTAAGCAAACGAGCTTGCCAAGGAGCCAAACCCATGACTGCTACAGGGCACAGGTCTGCACCCCCACGGCTGAGTCATACCAATGCTACATGCAGTCACCAGTTACTGCCAGTACACACTTGCCAGAGTGGTTCCAGAGACATGCCATTTAGCAACCAAGCAACCCCATTAAAGTGGCTCCCAGGATTAGCTGGATCACCCCTACAGCCTAAAGTGGTGGAAGTGTTGTCCCTCAATTACCATAACTGAGAAATTCATTTGAGAAATAGGAAACCACAGGGCACTTCTGAGCTGAGCTCACACTGCTGCCCTAACAGTACACCAAGGAAGAGCAGGGCTGCAGCCCAGATCACAGAACACTTACAGCTGGAAAAGACCTTCAAGATCATCAAGTTCAACCATCTAATCCTTAACTACAACTCCCACCCCTACCCTTCCCACAACCTGGAAAAGCTGCCATTAGTCCCACAGAGCAGTAAAGGGCTGGCACCTTAGTTCAGAGGCAGCTCTGCCCTGATTGCTTCTCTTTTTTGGTGTGAGCACTTACAGTCACCTTCCAAAGTATTATGTCAGTGAAATGGCCAAGGAAGTAGGTATTCAGCCACCATCATCCCCAGACCAATTCTGGATCCAAGTTTGTTGTTTCAAAACTCACCCATCTCCCAACAACTAACATCTATAGTAAAGTGAAGTGTCTTGCTTTGATTTTGGGTTCCTGCCCACTATGAGGAAGGCAGGATGAAGGTCAGTACTTTTGGCCAGGAAATCCACAAACCTGGACCAGAGAAAAAAAAACCCACCAAACCTCACAGAAAGTGGTATTTCACTTCCACTTATTTCATTCCCCTTACAAAGTCTGAGCTGATCTAAACTGTGGTAGGTTATCCCCAGCCAGCAGCTGAGCCCCCACTTTCTCACTTGCCCCCCCACACCAGGATAGGCAAGAGAGACAGGAGGAGAGGCCAGAGGTTGGGATAAAGGGAGTTTTCCTAGTGCTGCCCAGCCACTTTGGAAACCCCCCCTAAATTATTGCTGAGTAGAATTTCTCTTTGGGCAGTCTGGGGCAGCAGTCCCAGTGGCATCCCCCCTCAGCCTCTTGCTCCCCCCAGCCTGGTCTAGTGCCAAGTCTCAAACTTGCATAGCACCAAACTTCTTCAGAGCACCACACCAGCCCCTGTGAAGAAAGTTAACTCCATCCCAACCTGCCACCCAGATGATAAAGCACCTGCCAGCTCTGCACGCAGCACAGCTCTCAGGGCAGCAAGGCTGGTGTGCGCAGTAAGCTGGAGGTATTAAGAGAGTTAAACAGATCAGGACTGAAGCATCCTGGCTCCACCCTTTTAAAACATTTCCATGTTGCAGGCAGAGAGCCTAATGAGAAAGCTATTTTAAACTGCATCTCTTATCTTGTCTGCGGTGTTGACTGAAACTGACCTCGACTAAACAAGCCCGGCTTAGCTGGGCTGAAGCAGTACTCACACACACACACCCCCACCCAAAGTTTCATTCATTTATTTGGTTATTTCTGAATCCTTAAGAACACGGTTAAGGCAAGAGATAAGCATATTAGTTACAATTTGTATATAACAAGTAATAAAAAGATTTGAGTATCTGTACACTACTTTTAATATGCTTACTTAACGAATGCTGCCCTTAGCTACGCTCAGCCTAGCTGGCATTCCTGTGTAAACAGTATTTACTAGAACAAAAAGTTAACTAGTGCTAGCCCTACTTCTAAGCAGCTATGTGAAGTCTACTCTTGCAAAGAGAAAGCAGTAAAAATACTCAGTTGTCTTTAACATACAGAGCACAGCATCGTTCTAGGTAACAACACGTAACTTTTGCAAGTGATACCTGGCTCCTTTAGTTGCAATGGCTTATAGTAGTAGTAGTAAACTAAAGACCTAGGAAAAGAAGTTGTAACACAATTGGAATTTCACATTTGTCAAGCATATAAGGCTACAAGTTTTACAGTTTGTGAATGAACAAGATAAGTTGAACTGTAACATTCCCAGCCATTGACAGATGCGGATGCTTGATGCAGCATATCTTCTCTTGGCCTCCAGAAAGGCTCATGTGCAGAAGGAAGAAATCACTGAGTATAATTGCCCGAGTTGAGTGGAATCACCGTTACGTATCTGTACACAGGCGCACACGATGCAAGCTTAGACTTCAGGAACAGAGTGATCCATCAGGCTTTTCATAATGCTGGTTGCCATCCTGAGGAGAGGAAGAGGCAGTCAGTTTTGTAAGACAACCACAGGAGACCGCTAGTGCTTCCTATGGCCACACCTTTGCCATCACTGGCCCTCCGATGCCATTTAAATGTCAGGCTATTGCACCACTGCTGTTTGTAACAAACATGTGGCTATAGAAAAGCTGCATCAATAGTGCACAGGCAGAAGAGGAGCCCACCATACTCAATATCTTTATCAGCTGCATTATCAAAGATCTTTCAGGGTGGGGCCATGTGTGCCAGCAGAGTAATATCACAAGTATGAAGGAGGGAGGGCAGGGGGAAGAGTGGCCCTTTGACTGAAAACTGCTCTGCAGAAAGAGCGTAGCAAGCCGAGGGAAAAAAATACTCAATTATACCTGAAGCATTATTAATTTCTAGCAACTTCAAACAGATTTTTGCTGGAGGGATTTAGTTGTAGAAAGCCAGTGCTGCCAAGGGATTAGGTTAAAACCAACTGTATCCTGCCAAGAACCATGTTTACACCAGAATTAGTCCCACTAGAAACAGAATTTTAGTTACAAGGTAACAAATACTTATGTTACCCATGTACTTAAAGTTAGTTCTTGGAGACTCAGTTTTAGTCATATTACGGTCAGAAAAGGGCTTTTCAAAAGACAAGGTAAAGGACCATCACTAACATATGAACAGTTTTGATAAACAGAGCCAAAACATGCTGGTCTGACCAAAAGATCAGATTAAACAGATTTTCAGGCTCCCCCACCCTTTCTTCAGCCTTCATATTGAGTTTGTAGTTGTCTTTTAGCATGAGTACATCTTAGTTAACAAACAAAGTCCCTGTCAACTTGATAATAATCAAGACCACAGCTGCTTTGTTTTTACCTACCTCTTTATTATATACTCATAAATACTGGAAGGCATGATGGTAATGGTGACCACGTTGCCAGCTGTTGCCAAGATGTCTGCAATCTGAGGGTCCTGTTATTAAACAACAGTCATATGAGCAACATTACTCAGGCTAACTAATAAAGCAACAATTCAAGAGTTTTTCCTATACAGAATTCACGGAGCAAAGAGACACGCAACTCTTTGCTTAAGAGTATTTAACCTTCAGGGCAAATCACTGAGCCTGCAATGCCACTTCAAAGATGTCTGGTTATCAGTATCTTACACAGACTAGAGATGGGATTCAGATGTTATACACACAATTCCTACTAGGATATATGATGCAGTTTGTCATGGGGAGGTTTGTTCTGTGCTTTGCCAGCAAAGTTAGACTGAAGGTAAACACTGAGGGTCAGCCTACAGCCACGTAGAGGCAGAGAGGAAGAAAATGAGTTGCCCTGACTACAGATCCAGAACCACAGAGAACCCTCAGGACATAGATGCCTCTCCAAGTTAAGGAAGTCGGTCACAAGAGGTCAAGTTATGTTGTTGAATGTTCAGTAAATATTACAATCCTTTTCCCTCTCCACAGCACAATTACTATGCAGACACACAAAAAGCTCCCGGCTCTCCACACCCACCGCACACCACTTGTTTTACCTTCAATCCAATTACATTCTGGCCGTTAATCTCACAGATGTTGTGCTCTGTAAGAAGTCCATTTCTTGCAGCAGAACTGTCTTTCACTATTGAGGTTATTTTTCCATTCTTGAATATGAAACCAACATGCCCTGTGCTGTCCTTGTGCATAGTAATAATCCGTTCAAAAGGCCTACAAGAAGTAAAAGACAATTTAAAATGCAAAAAACACTGTTTTCAGTCTTACTAAACCCCATGAAGAGCCACACACTGGCTTGGTAACTTCGACTTACAAAAAGCACTAGAAGACTCACACATCAGCTACAAGGAAGAATAGTTGGGTTTAACTTCATTTTGTTAATAATTTGCTATTTTAATCTCTTCTTTCCAGGCTGAAGTCATGCTGCAGATATAAATCTTACATACTTCCTCTGTTCTACACATAGTTCACCTCCTAGATTAATATTAATACTGCAAAACCCCCACATAACATCCATCACAACACCCAACCATACACAAATGGCCTTAAAAATTTAAGTTGTGTCTGCAATTGTTACAAAGTAGCTAAAATAGCACAAGCAGTTTTAAAAACTATGGGAAGATCACAGGATTCTGGAGCCCAAGGCTTCCCCAACAACATTTCTACAGCTCTACAGACAATAAAACCTTTAAATTGTCTCTTAAATCTGAGAAGGGGTTGGGGAGTGGGGCACAGAAGTAGTAGACAAAGCAGTGGATATCTGCTCCCACAGTGTTTTATTGAGTAAGTTATAAAAATAGCTGTCCTGATAGACGTAGCATACCCTTCACTGAGTCAAACCTGGTTCTTAAAAAAGAACGTTGACCACAGCTTCGAGACATTTACCTGGTCATACCATGGGTCATTGATGTCCTAGCCTACAGATCTTGTGCTGAATCTAACCCATTTCTACTACCCACATCTAGTTACAACACTCATTATCCAACAGAGACTAAAAGTAAACACCGGTTCATCAGATATAATTTTAGTGAGACTGGCACTACTTCATACATAGGCAATACAGTTCAGAAGGGAACTATCCTGCTAGATAAAAACAGAACTGTATATTTTAAGATCATTAATACAGCCACTGGTACTGTCTTCCATTGCTTTTTTTTTTTTTCTCAGTTAGTATAAGCAAAGGTCAGGTTGCATCAGAAAATAAAGCACAAAACCGCTGCAGTCAGAGAGGTGTGCACTGGAAGTTTAAAAGTTAACAACTTTTGACTGTTACTTTGAATGTTCCCCACAGAAGGGAATGTTTCTGAGGATCTTTAATAGCACATGGACATAGCTTTTTTTTTTAATAATGCCTGCAGAGCTACTCAAGTGAGGGGAGACCCGAACACCACAGCATTACTCCAAGACGGACAATGACAATCTGTATCTGCAGCTGGCGTTACCTGTCCCGGATGATCATGGAAATCCTTTCTCCAGAAGCTTGCTTCAGAACTTTATGTGCTTTATCAGAACTCCATCCTGCACAGTTTTCACCATTGATCTGCAGAACTTGGTCCCCAAACCGCAGCCCAGCGAGGGACGCTGGAGAGTTTGCCTGAACTAACTGGACAAATATGCCCTACAAAAGAGAAGGGGAAAGAAGAAAACCATGGAGGAAGTTCTACTTAAAGATGAAAACCAAGGACAGAACATAAAACGTTTTAGTTTCCTGTTCTCTATGTAATACCATTCAACTGCACAACAGGACTTGCTAATTAT
The DNA here is from genome assembly GCF_964237585.1 of Gallinula chloropus. NCBI lineage: Eukaryota > Metazoa > Chordata > Aves > Gruiformes > Rallidae > Gallinula > Gallinula chloropus. Next base: position 40,994,765 of record NC_140086.1, read on the forward strand.
CTCTCCTTAAGAGGTGTCTTTGAAATGTCAGTCTGTTTCTAGATGTCTTTGAGGGGCTGACAGATAATTACTGCTAGAATAAAGTTAGAAAGTAGGCAAGTGCTTTTTGAACAGGCACATGTACTGTAGATAATACCTTTGGAGGCTGGGGATATTTAAAAATTAACATGCTACTCAATGAAAATCCCAGCATTTCCTGGGTTAGGAGAACTACAAAAAGAATTTTAATCCTATATGAAACCTTAGGTACATTTTTTTTAAATATTCAGATTAAATGGTGTTACCAACAACAAAAACAACCAAAACACAGAAAAACAGGGAATAAAAAAGAGAACATAGCAGCATTTTCCAGTCAAGAATCAAAAGACAGTGGAACAGAGAAACTCCAAAGCAGATTAATGGTCTGTCCTGGTTAAGCCTGGCCAGCAATTAAGCACCACACAGCCGATGGCTCACCTTTCCCCCCACCCCACCACCTGAGATGGGGGAGAGAATCAGAAGAGTGAAAGTGAGAGAACTCATGGACTGAGATGAAAACAGTTTAATGGGGGACACAAGCACACAAAAAAGAAAATAAGGTATATATTATTAATATAAGTTGTTATAAGTGATGAACAGCATAATTTCTTTCCTCCTTAAGTCAATGTTACGCATGACCCCCCAGCTCCACACAAGACCCCCCCCCCCAAAACTGCCCAGCCTCTCAGCCCACAAGTGCAGGCAAAGCAAACCAAGGAATTCATTCACCACTTCCCATGGGCAGGGAGGCATTCAGTCATCACCTTGAGTCAGTGCTGCACAAGACCCCCACCTGCTGTACCAGTGCACCAGCCCACCCCCAGCTCTAAACAGAACGTGTTGTCATATGGTATGGAGTATCCCTTTGGCCAGTTTGGGTCACCTGTCCTAGCTGTGTCTCCTCAGAGCTCCTTGGGTGCCTCCCCTGCTGCCCACACCCTTGGCAGGGCAGTGAGAGAAACTCAAAAGTCCTTGACTGCTTGGTGAAAACTAAACACATCAGTGTGTTATCCACATTGCTCTCATCCTAAATTCAGAACACAGCACTACACCAGCTGCTAGAAGGAAAATTAAGTCTATACCTGCCCAAACCAGGGCAGGATCTTACAGGGAAGCTCCAGAGCAGGTTTCAGGATCTCCTTGCAGCTATGTTCATGTTAAGGGAAACTCAGAAGAAAAAAAAAAAAAAAAAAAAAGCCTGCTCTGAAATTCCACTTTAGATATAGGCAAGATGGCACCCTCACTACCTTTACTTTTCTCACCAGCACCACTGCAAAAGTATGTAAAAGAGAAGCTACTTCTAAGCCATGGGCACTGCTCTACACACTGCTGAATTTTAAGGACTGCCCAGTGTTTCCAGGACAGGGACAGGAAGTCCTGAACTATTAACAAGTATCACAGCAGCTCTGCAACAATAATTCCATACTCTACAGCAGGAAAAAAAAAAAGTTACAAGTATTTTTCAGATGTTACAAGTCAATTGCTGCTGGAAATTTAGATCCTAGTCCAGACAGCTAGAAATCAAGTTACTGATCCGATGAAGGATTTTAAAGTTCAGATAACAGATAAGCCAAGTGTTATAAGGAAGCCAATTTTGTGACCATACACTAACTTCACTACTAATTCAATCCAGCAGGAATATCTCTGTAGGCAGGAAAGAGCAAACATCTATACATACATTGTCAACAGACTTCAGGCGAAGCCCAATTTTGCCATCTTGATCCTTGCACAGGATTGCTTCGCGGATGCCTTGCTTAATTTCTGCTCTGCGAATTCCAATATCATTGCCAGTCACTGGAGCTACCATGTAATTAGTAGAAGGTCGTGTTACCAGTTGCTGATTAAAACAAAACAGCCAGACAACTTAGTTTCAACTTTTTTTTTTTTTTAAAAAAAAAAGCTATAAGGTCAGTTTATATGAAATTATATTTAAAACAAAGCAACAAGCAAACAAACAAGTCAGAGCACCAGCTCTTCCCCACCTCCCACCCCCCCAACAAACCACTGGAAACACACCATTCAGTTAAGACCAGAGAAAAATAAGCACTGTTACTTAAAGCAAATGATTTATCAGTCTGGTACTTAAGACAAAGAGCAACCTTGTCTTCAGAATGCTAGCTATACATTTAGTATCTATACTTTTGCTTTCTAAAACATGCTTGAGTGATACTTACACCTTGTGGCTGAGCAGCTGCTGCCACTGGCAGGTTTCTCTGCACTTCCTCCTCGTTGAGGCTCAGGCCCATGTACTGAGAAAGTTCTGGGTACAGTCTGGGGTATAAGCCTATAGGAGAAAAACAAAACAACCATCCCCCCCATCAGTACAATCGTTGGTTTAACAGAACAAACAATTACTGCTTTCATATGTACAATTACTTCAACGAATCTTGTGCTACTGTAATGTATTTGTACTGAAAATTACAACAGAAGATCCACTTGGATTATTCTAGCCCAGAAAAGTAACCAGACAAGCAGCATTTTGAGATGAAGAGCTTACAGAGAGCTCTTAGCTTCAGTTACTCCGTTCATCCTTTGTGGCACAAACAACATTAGACACAGGGTGGTAAGTTCCAAAACCAACCTTGTCCTGCAGTCCACAAAGACGTGCCCTTGTGTAGGTAGTTAGGGCAATTAGTGGGGAACTACTCTCCCTCTCACCTCCAAACCAGGTACGCTGGAGAACACACACACACACACACACAGAGTGCCCTTCCACTAAGTGCAAGACAGCACTCACAAGAGGAATGCATGCCAAGGACATTTTGGATCTCAGGCATAGTAAAGTTTCTGCAGAAGACAATCTCCTGGCTGTAAGGTCCACCATGTGGTCTGCTTTAATAGCCTTTGTAAGAAAACAGCTGTCATTTTTTCATAGCTTCAAAACAAAGTCTGTTTAGATGTGCTTCTCCACAAGACAAAACAAACGAGGTCCTTAAAATATCCATGGGGAGTTTTCTTTGTGCCTGAGAGTAGTGGGGTGCAGGGAATGGGAGGAAAAGAAGTTAAGCTGCCTGACTTGCCAGACCTCAAGTTGAGCCACTCTGGAAATAAGCTTGGTATCGCTCTTGACATTCCACAGATAATTAACTGGCAGGATTTAACAAGTGGCAGTTATGAAAACTCTCAAGAGTCCACCCTCTGTTCCCACTGAATCAGTGAGGACAGAAAAGGCTGCTTAGAAAGAGAGGTGATGCAAGGGACAGCCTGGGAAGCAAGCAGGCTCCCCAGTTACAGAGCTTCCATTTCTAGTGTTCCCTTATGGGCACATATATAAATCCAACTATTATAAGAATCCACATTTAACCAGAAATGGAAAACAACTCTTCTGGGAAGGAATGCAAAGGTCAGTGCAAGGTGAACTCCAGCACAACTGTGAGAATTTTTTGCTCCTTAATACTTTCAGTGGTCATGTTTGTACTCTGCTTCACACAAGATCTGTCCTGTCTGAACTAATTTCTGTATCTATCTATCAGCTTGTAGTTTCATCAGCATTGATTTATAAGCTTTTACAGAATATTTGTTCTATGGACATCTTTTACTTGTGTCATCAAGACTCTAGGGTTAGACACAAAGTTGCACAAAACTCTGCAGCTACTCCATTCTTCTTCTGTTCTTCTGCAACAACCACACCACACAGGATGCATCTTTGCTGACTGCATTCTCATTCAAAACAGACACCTCCAAATAGCAGAAAACACCCAGAAGTTCTTGATGTTGTACATTCTCCTGCCACTGCCAGGACAGAGGTATTCCCAGCAGGTTTGGCAGAGTAAACAGATGGTCTAGGCCTCCTTTCCTTTGGGATATATTCAGTGATTTATCACTCTTGCAGCCACACATAGGTCCTGCCAATTTCACACCCAAGATGATGTCCAAATCATGTTGTTTGGCCAGCAGACCAAAAACTAAAGGAGAACTCAAACTCTAAAGAGCAGAAAGAATGGTATCAGGAAGCAACCTGAAGGTCTGCTGAAGCAACCTTAAATATGGCCTGTGAAGTTAGGCCAGGTAAGTATCTATTGCAGAAAGGATCTACAAGACTTGGCTCTCTGGTGAGCTACAGAGACTCCTGCCTTAATGTCGTCTTGGATGCACCAGTGCCCAGAGAACTGGAGACAAAGTTAAATAGACCAAACTTCAACATCTGATCTACCAGCATCCTTGAGAGGTGTTCTAGCACATCTGCTGGTCATGCTGCTCAGAGGTTTTAAGCATTTTAGATCAAGTGTAACTCACTACTGAACTCAAACATACCAGTGCACATTCATGCACATACAAGCATGCAGGAGAAAGAGGAAGAGAAATGGTAACAAGTCATTCAGCTTTAACTCTGGTGGATTTCCCCTCCAGACTCTTGATCCCAAAACCTGCTGAGGGCTTTATGTTGACAGACTGACAAGATTAAGTCCTACCTTACTGGGCATTTCTGTATTGACAAAGATTTGTGTGTGTTTGTTCCAAAGAAAGCTCATGAGGAGAGAAAAGGCACTGACTCATGCCATCCTCTAAAGCTTACAAAAATACAGCCAAAAAGCAAAGACAACATAGTTTTTGAGGTAAGAGTTATAAAGAAGCCAAATAGCACCACCAACAGATCTTCTTATGTCTGGTTCACTGGCAGAGGTTTTGAAAAGTCAGGAGATGGGTTAGAGTGTGTCACAACTTCTTTTTATAAGTAAATACTATCTTTCAATTCCTATAGCTCCTCTACCAAGGTGGTTTGGGGCGGATGTTATCCTTTCTAAAGGGGCATGATCTCACCCTCTGGTAAAAAGATTACATTCTTACAGGTATTTCTGACTGCTCTGTCACTTTAGGCTTTCATAACTGCTTTCCCCAACATTAGAGTACTACATAGTGCATGAGCTTACCTCCATCATGAGGAATAGGAGCAGAAGCTTCAGACAAGATTGCTGGATTAGCTGGATTTGAAGAAAACGCAGTCTGAGCCTGAAAAGCAAAAAAGTTCACATACATCATACTGCAGAAGACAAAATTATGAAAACTTTATTACGCAGCCAGGAGAATAAGAAGTTTCTTTTTTTCTTATATTTGCTATTTACTACTCATCTTGATGCTCTGAAGTCATTCTTTTTCTTTGAAATAAATTACTAATACAGCATGTTGTGTTGAAGTATCTACTTCATTAGATAACTTATATCCTCCTCAGATAGGAGGCTACAGTAATAATGCAGAAAGCCTTTACTGTCATGCTCTTCTGTCTTTGTGGCTAAGCTGGTTAAAGAGCTTAAGATCTCTTTAAGAAGACACATTAAACTTGGCTGACAAAGCTCTGTAACTTCATGTCCTAAGGTATGACCTTTGGCTGTGTGTTTTGCAATTGATTTTTTTTTCCAACAGGACAGGAGACATTTTTTATCTCTTCACTATTTGCACGTTACTCCTGACCTCTGCCACAGCCCCTTGCAGGCTGCAAATTGAGTTCCCCACAACCCAGTGTTACCAGCTTAATACCTCCTGAAAGAAATGGACCTTCTAAGACGATTTTTCTACAGAAGCTGCCACTACAGCGAGCACACTAAGCTTTGTTTCTGCATTGTTTACTGACTTACAAGTCTAAAGAGACCATATTCAAGTAAGCCAGTTTCCTTCCTCCTCAATACTTCACGCTACTACTCTTTTGGCCTTACATAATCACCACCTGTGGAAAAACACTGTGTTACAGGGGCCTGTTGAGTGTGGTGGAAACAGCTCCCTCAACAGCTTTCCTGAGATTGAACACCAAAAGGTAGGGGAAACTACAAATGCACAGCGAAACGTTATGCTAAACAGAACACAAATCACCTAACATAACGCGACAGTTAAATTACTTAACATTTTTGAGGGAACTATGCAGTCCTGTACACTTCAGGAAGCTGTTTTTAGGAAAAAAGTTTCAGAGGGAGAATGACTCATCATTTTTCCTTATCAGATTATGTAGAACAGCCTCCAACTCCAATGCTGGACAAAAAGAACAGGTTAGAGTATTTAATGTAACAAGTCCTTTTGATTTAACCGTCAGTCATTTTGATCTTACTCACTTGGGGGTACAGATGCTGTCTGTCAGTACTATGCCCCCCCACCTTCCTCCCCAGGGTGCTCTCAGACTTGTTTAAAAAGGCACCATTTTTACCATGGGGTTTTTGGAAGAGGCAAATAACTTAGTAGCAAAGACAGAATTGCTTACTCTTGAAAGAAATGGTATTTAGCACTAACAGTACTCACTCAAGTATACTCAGTAGACAGCCCATGACAGCCCTAGTTCTACTACAGTCAGCAGGAGCAAGATGCCAGAGGGGAATCTTCTCCATTGACAACGGCAACAAGAACACCCAAGCCTCTCCACTGGGAGCCTCTAACTGAGCGCTCTTGGCTCTGCCTCCCTTCTCCACCACCCCCACATGAATTAGAATGAATTTGATTGATACCCCAGTCATCATCAAGTAGCTGGCAGCACTTTGTGAAATCCTAGTTTAAACTTTGGAGAGTTAAACATAGAGTTTGTCAGTAAGCATCTGTCCCACATGAACCGATTTTTGGAGAAAACCTGACCTTTGAGGTTACAGCATCATCGAGGTTTCTACTAGCTTGAGAGAACCATTTGCCATGTTCCCTATAGAAACTTCTATAGTGTTTACTCTTATCTGTGAAACACCACAACAGACAACAGGCACAGACATGCAGAGGTGGCACTTCTGCCCAAGCTGATAAGCCCTGCTGAGCATATGGGCAAGACTTCCCACTCTACAAAATGACAGAACACATATCTATGGTTCAAGGTTTACAGGACAGGCTTACAGGACTTAAATGCCATTTCCTCACCACTCCACTGAGTGGTCACAAGAGTTGAACAGGGAGGCCACATTTAAGATTTTTAATATAAAAGCTCTAGCACTTGGCTGTTAAAACGCTGAAGGGCACACATTCTTGGCTACAGGGTAAGGTTTGGTTTTGGTTTTTTTCAGTTCAGCACTACCTGACTGTAGATAAAGGGCTTTGGTAAGATAAGAAGAATGAGGTGGGCAGACACGACAAAGAGAAATCCCAACACAGCGCCCACCAATTCAAGAGCTCCACCGCACACATACACAGACAGGTGAGACTGAGGAACTCCACTTCAGGTTATTAACTCTCCTGTGCTGTCCTGATCTGTGCAGTTTGCTTGATTGCTTCCCAATAAAAAGAGCCAGGACAGAAACTGCAGCCATCCTAAAATGCTGTATAACTCACTGCTGTTTAAGCTGGGAGGGAATCCAGTTAAAGTTTAGGAAAGAAAAACTGAAGCTAGATAATTTGCTGTAGAAAGCAAGGAAACTTCTCATAAAATACATTCAAGTCAAATTTTAAATGGATTTTTATCCATTGAAGTGTTTTTCACAGATATTTTTCATCCTAATAATAAAGCTAGCAATAATCTCACACATAAAGGGTTTTACACAAATGTGATAACCTTGTAAGTACTGACAGATCTGGTGACTGCCATGAAATAGACAGAGGACGAGTCTGAGACTCCAGATGACATTAAGAGAGTCAGTGCTCTTTTTTTTTTAGTGCCCAACTGACCATGACCGTTTTCTGCCACACCTTTGGACATGAGAAATGACAAACAGCAGGTTTATTAGTTCATCACGTCAGAGCTGAAGTAAGAGACTAACTATGTTTGCCTACTTAAGACCAAGTATCTATACTTCAAAGAAAAAACCCAAAAACATATCAACACATTAAATATATAAACCAAAATAAACATACCCAACAGCAGTAAAATAAGCATTAATCATGTTATATCAAGCTACAAAGTAAACAGTTTGGCTTCCCCCTTTTTAGAGTATGATGATATAATGCAAAGTCACACAGACAATAGAAGCTGTCCCTCCCCATGGATTAAAAAAAGAAAAAAAAAAAATCATAAACACTCATCTTAAAAGCCCACCATACCTGAATAACTTTGTCCACCTTCAGATCTTCAAGTGAGGGATAGAGAGACATTCTGATGCAGTCTCACTGGGTAGATGAGAAGGGAGGGGAAAAAAAAAAAAAAAAGCAAGCAAACTCCAGGGTTAGTCATAGTCATCAGATACACTTCCACACATCCTTAGCATTACAACTTCAGAAAAGCAAAAGAGAAAGCAAAATATTCAATAAGTCATCTTTTACATGCAAGTCTTGGCACTACTGACACCTGGCACTGCAGATAAATCCATTAAGACGACCCATTTAATCCATTATCAATAACTGCCTTTGCATAATAGGCTTTATTTAATACACTTAACATTGTAAAAGTTTAGGTCTCAGCAATGAGAAAGCTTATACAGACAAAACCCTCTCACAGTAACTACGCAGAGACAGATTTCAGGAGACCAGAATGCAATGATGAGAGTTAAGGGGACAAAATTTTATCACCCTCCTCCTCCTGCCAACTGGAACAGGATTTTATATACAACTGCAGAAGCTTTCTCTCTGTCATCCAAAGCATCTAAACGCTCGAACCAGTTCTGATGTAAGTAAGTAGCCCCTAAGAAGCGGATATGGCTTCCCATTTCCAGTCGCAACACATTAATTGCAACAACACAGCACAAATCAGCAAGACTCAGTCAGTGAGGAGTTGCGAAACCCAAGGAGGCTTCAGGCTGGCTCATGTGATGTTGCCAGAGTCCTGTGACAACTTACCAGGAAGCAACAGAACAAAAGAAAACCAAGGGTGGCGGTGAGGGGAATAGCAAGTGAAACCAAAAACCTGGCTTCACGTGACCCTCTGAGGCACCACGGGGTCAGGCAGCGCTGCTACAGCCTGGCACCTGAGGCCTCCAGGAAATCCTGGTTTTCCACGGCTCCTACACTCACGTTCTGAGGTCAGCTGAACTTCCCAAAACTGTAGAAAACATTTCATGCCAACATATGGGAACGTTTAAATGAGGGGGGTAAAGAGGGACAACAAAAGGTGATATAGTTTTGTATGCTCTAAGAGGCACTGAGAACGTTTAATGAGGTAGCTCTGTTAAAAGCTTTCAGTTTGGGGGTTCATTTTCTCATCCAAAGAACAGCGACACAATAGTTGTCTTGATACTGCACCACGCTCATCAGTAGCTGTTCTACTCATTCAGCAGAGTGCCCAACAGCCTCAGCATCATGTCAAGCTACAACCAGAACTTGAAAAAAGCCATGCTTTAAACGTGACAGAGATCTAAACATGTGGCCAGCGACACTGCAATAATTAATTGCCACTGACATACTTGACTAATTGTTGCAACTAAACCAAACACAGTTAAAGCCTGGAAGCTTTACAAATTAAACAGTCACATTTAAAACCAATTTAAGTTTCTGTTCTAATCCAGCACTGACCTGAAACCATCAAGTGCTTTTGCTCATCCAAAAGAGGTAATAGCAAACGCAAGCCCGAGCCCAGCAGTCCCCTTGCTCAGGTAAGCGGTGCCCAGCCACTAACACCCAGCATCAGACTCACCATCTAATTCTAAGCTACAGCTGCCCTGGTACAGTTAGGTGCCAGCCCAAGCATGGGCACACGTTCAATGTCAGCACATCAGCATCAGCATGCAAGCAGGAAAAAAGAGAGCAAGCTGAGGATGGTGCCTTCCCAAAGAAGTCACCCCCTCGCAGGGGAATGTGGGGCACAGGAGCAGCATTTTGCAGACAGCTGACCTCTGACATCCACACAGCAGTGGAGTACAGCACAGGATCTGCTGGGTCCATCATCCCAGCGACCAGCTTCCACACCGCAAACCCCAGCATGTTTACACCTTGGCCAGCTCTAGTTCTCCTCTACAGACCAGTCGCACTCTTCACACGAATGCTGGTCATGTTTGTCAGAGATGGGCAACCTCAGTCTTCCTCTAGTTTACAAAAAGGAGCACAGGGCTCTCTGTTGAGAAGTAACCGAGCTAAACACGTATTAGTTGTCAAACCACACAGCAGGACCCTCCAGCAGCTAACCCTGCCACTTTACAACCCCCTCAGCGACCTTCTTTTCCCAGTCCAGGGCTCAGAAGCCCAAGTGTTTGTCCTGGTACCAAGGAACTGCCAGTCTAACTTCCCTCAACGTAACCTCATCAGCTGCTAGTTCTGCTTTTCCAACTAAATAGCCAGAACAACTGTCACCACTGGAATTGCATTTAGTGAGCTTGTAACTTTACATACAGTATTTTCAATTTCTACACAGGCAGCTGCAACACAAATACTCTTTGTTAGGCAACGAGAGATCCACAAAAATGCTGTGTTTAGTTTAAAAATATAACTCTTCAATAACAACTGCCACCATCAGGGACCACCAGCAATCACAGAAAGAACCTGTTTGTGATTTCTGTGCATCATTATTCGTAGTATAAACAAGAGTTTCAGCAGACACTGTAACGGCTCTAAGAGCTGAGGAGTGGATACCACAAAACATGAGTCACTATAACCTCCTTTTCTCTCAAAAACCTACACCAGAATAGTTTTCTTTGATCATTTCCTAGCAAAAGTGAAAACCAAAGGAAGAGCGTGGAGCAGAAGGGGCAGCCCTAACTCTGCTGGTGACCTGCAAAACCCAGTGGTGAAGACCTCTCCCCGTTCCTCAGTACCCTTGTCTAGCACATCCCACTAAACACATCCTGTCTGCCAAAGGGAAGTGGCAGTTCACTGACCAGAGACCCGTGGCAAGGCAGCACTCGTGACAACCTGGGTCGCCAGCAGGAAGTCTCGCGGGTGGCAGAGGTCCCCAACCACCCTCGGTGGCAGGGCTGGGAGAAGACAGGCTTCCCAACATACTCTCCAGGTGAGAAAGCGTGGAGCTAAAGGCAGGGCAGGATCCGGCTGAACCCCCAACTCTGGCCAGCCTTTAGCGACTGCTGTCTCCGAAAGCGCCATCAACCCACACCGGGGGAGGGGGAAAAAACACAAACCAAAACAAAACCGCCACCCACATGTGTTCTCGGCTGTGGCCCCCTGCGGAGTCCACAGAGCCCGCACCTAGAAGGAAACACTGGCTTTCACTTCCAGAAATTACAGCCTCCAGAACAAAAAGAAATTCGTCTTTAAAGCGGATCCAGGACAAAAACCACCGGGAAGGTCAGGGCGAGACCTCAGGGACCCAGGCACTGTTTTACAAGACACGTTCTCCACTAATAACTCAGCGTTTCCCTTCTGATAGGTGTTTAATTAGCCTCCGAGCGACTGCTCTCATTACACAGTTAGCTCCGAAGCCTGCTGCCTCCATTTCAGACCTGAAGCAGGGCTTGCCTGCCCGAAGAGGCAGATCGCCACCTACTCCACCCCTGCAGCACCAGTTGTTAGTTCGCCAGCCGAAAAAGAAGTTGCAACAAACGCCCGAGTGTCCGTCCCCTACAGCGACCGGACGAGAGGCGCGGTCCTTGCGCAACCACCCCGGACCCTGAATGAGAGGCCAGAAGACAGCCCGACACCCAAGACCGCGGGAGGATGTGGGCACCGGCAAACGCACGGGCTTTTATTTACTCGCTGGCTTCTTCGGCTGCGGACGGATGGCTGTCTCCGGTGGGGGCGGCGGGCCTCCCCCGCCCAACCCCCGCGGCCGGCTCCCGCGACACGCCGCCCGGCAGCGCTGCCCCGCAGGAGCGCGACACGGATCTCCGGGGACGACGGGGACAAACGCTGCCCTTGCCAACGGCACAGCCAAGCCGCCGCTTCCCCCAGCCGGCTCGGCATCGGCCTCCCCCGCCACGCCCCCTCCCCACTCCGCCATGCCCGGCCGCCCACCCCCCTCGCAGCCCCCCGCCTTCTCCACTCCCACCCCCCCTCAAGCCGCCGGGGACGGGCCGCCGCCCCAGGGCCGCGCACAAAGGACCGCGGAGGAGGGAGCCCTGCCACCCAGCCCTGGCCCCAGCCCCTCCTTTACCTCCGGTCCAGGTGGCAGTTGCCGTTCGTTGGGGCCCTCAGAACGGAGAGAGGCGGCAGCAGCAGCGGCAACTCCCGCAAGTCCCAGCAGCTGTGCTACGAACGGAGCGGAGGCGGCGGCGGAACTGGCCCGGCCCCGCGCATGCTCCGGCAGCGGCGGCGGCGGGAGTGGGCCGGGCCCGGCCCGGCAGGCGGGGAGAGAGGGGGGTGCTGAGGGGACGGGGACCGGAGTCTTCGCCGACGGCGGGGCGGGAAGCCGGGCGGCCGTATCGCAGCTCTGTTGGAGACTGCCCCGCGTCGGCAGCGTTCGCTCGCTTTTACTCATGGCGTGGCTCACCGCTGGCGTTCGGCTGTGACCTGCCTTTGCCCCGTTCCTTGGCCATTGCTGGTTCACAGCGCTCAGCGTCGTGAAGCGAGAAGTACAATTTCCTGCCCGTTTTCCAGCTCCCCCCACCCGAAGCAAATCGCACCCTGCTACCTGCCCCGTTTCACCTGGGGTTTGAGTGTTCCCCGGTGAGCGGCGGCACGCCAGAGCCCCTGGCCCGCAGCGAAGTGCCTTCTCCCACCGGCGGGCCTCTGTGGCCGAGCACATCCCCTGGAGAAACCCATGGGGAAATGCCAAAACAAGCTGGGAAAGAGGCTTTTCCTGCCCAATTACCACCAGAGTTACTTCAGAATTGTTGTGCCTCATAGCACAAGCTTATCGGGCATCAATTTCCAGTCTTTAAAACCCATCTCGGCTGGGATAGTTTGCCACTGACTTTGCCTGTTGTCAAATCTGGTCCATCGTACAGGTAATTACATGTGCTGAGTGCCCTAATGCTTCTCTCTTCAGGTAAGAAACCAGAGTGTTCAGTAAAGGAGTTTATCAGTTCGCCAGCACTGAGAAAGAAGGTCTGCTCCCACCTCCCAGTTCTTGTCTCCTGTCCCCGCAGTTGACAGGCTCCTCTGTGGGACAGCTTAACTCACTGTCCCATCAGAAATCAAACCCACCATGAACACAAACGCTTGTCTGCTGGGTTAGTGAGCTGAACCAGCGATGAAAGGATCTCGCAAGCACCAGGCAGAGCAAGGGAAGGGAGGGTGCGGCTGGAAACAGGAGGATGGGGGAGGAGGAATGAGAGGGAAGGGTGACTTCCTTCCTTCTGGCACTCAGTGTCTGTTTCATCATTTGAGCTGCCTGCACAATTATAACCCTAATTAAGCTAAAGAGACATTTTGTTGCAATGTGTATTTTCTGATCCTTGTAAGTTTCTTGATCCTCTCCACTTGCCAGCATCTTTGCTGTGTAGGATTGGGGTACCAGCTGCAGCAGTGGTACAGCCTTTCTCCAGCTGCTCAGAAGACTTCTCTTTCTACAGCCAACAATCAGCGGGGCCTGGCACCTTCCTGTCTATGTGCCTTGTCGGACATACTCTGTGTAGTAGAGTATGTAGTCTAAGAACAAGAAGAATCTGGGTTACAGGCAGTAGCTCTGGCACCACACCCACCTGGGGACATCCACCTTGGTAACAAAAGTGAATCTCATCATAAAATCACATAACCATAGCATGGTTTGGGTTAGGAGTCACCTCAAAGAACATCTAGTTCCAGCCCCACTGCCATGGCCAGGAACACCCTCCACTAGACCAGGTTGCCCAAAGCCCCATCCAACTTGGCTTTGAACACTGACAGGGAAGGGGGCAGCGACAGCTTCTCTGGGCAGCCTGTGCCAGGGCCTCACCACCCTCACAATACTGATTTTTCTTCCTAATGTCTAATATAGATCTACCTTCATTCAGCTTAAAGCCATTACCCCTTGTCCTGTCTCTCCATGCCCTTGTAAACAGCCCCTCTCCAGCTTTCCTGTAGCCCCTTCAGGTACTGGAAGACTGCAATAAGGTCTTCCTGGAACCTTCTCCAGGCTGAACAAACCCAACTCTCTCAGCCTGTCCTTACAGGAGAGGTGGTCCATCCCTCTGATCGTCTCCATGTCCCTCCTCTGGACTCACTCCTAAAACTCAGTATATTTCTTTTCCTCGGCACCCCAGAGCTGGGCATAGTACTCCAGATGAGGTCTCACAAGAACAGAGTGGGAGAATCACTTTGCTTTACATGCTGGCCACGCTGTTTTTGATGCATCCTGTCATCTTCATCTACAAATGTATAATGTAACATAATTTCAAAAAGATTCTGAAGAACAGGTTTTGGACAGTGACAGATTAATCTTGTACTGAAAAGCTTCCTCAAAAATATAATTCATTTAAATATAGGAGGAACAAAACATAATAAAACAGAAAGATAATGGCGGGGAAACAGCTACGTGTAATCTGTGCAACCAGCGCGGTTTGGCACGTCTTTGGCATGTCCTCATCCTTCAAACACAAAGACCAAAGGCAATTCCAGCTACTGTTCTAGTCTTGTTTCCTTCCTGGGCAAACCAAAGTTTGGAAGGGGATGGCACGTGTCTCAGTCGCTCTGTGACATGAACTGAGGAGCTGTGCCCCAGAGTTTGGAGAGGGGCAGCAGCAGGGCCTGGCCATATCTTTCTAAGAACTCCACCACGACTGGGGAGCTCTAAGGAGTCAGGGGTGAATCGCCCAACCAAATGGATCTTGATAAGTTCCTGAGGTATTTGCAAAAACATTGCCTATTGTTTGAGAGAAGGGGAACAAAAATGCCCTAGTTATCAGATTTTGCCTGTTGAAATTAGGACTCCCATGGGCGTAGTGTGGTAATTTTCCATTGTCAATATACTGTTTGTGGGGTTTTTTTACTAGCCATGTACCAATTTTCCAAGAATAATACCTCCTGATGGCTATCATTCACAGCTGTTGCAAAAATCTTAATAAAATAACGCACGGCTGTTACCCAAAAATTCACATTTCTCCTTGGAAGCTGGAAACAAGTCGTGCTTTTGTTTGCAAGGAAACCCTCCACCCATCCAGCAGTGGAACGTCATCAATGGCCACTCACAGCACCAACAAACTGTGCCAGACAGCACCCTGTCAGAACTGAATAACTGTTTTAAGGTTAAGGCAGCTCTGTACCCGGGGTAGTTAGGAGGGAGTTAACAGATCCTGCTCTAAGCCAGGTGCAAGGAGTGTCCTGACCTGTTGTTTGTATTTCTGGAACAAACCCATCCCAAAACAGCTTAACTAACTGTGCTGCATGGCACTGAGGTGTGCCCATACGCCTCTAGATTTTGTAAACAAGTATTTTGGGGGTTTGATTAGAGAAGCGAGAATTACAGCATAAAACACTGTTACACAGAAGATACTACATCACAGGAGCTTTGCTCTAGTAAAGTACTTCACATTAGAAACTGCTGGAATTAAAATTGCCTGGGTCACTTTGGTCCTGACTCCGTTTTCATACGTTTTATCCCATCTTTTCAGGTCAATACAAGGTATTACTTTCGTCGTCCCCTCCTGAGCCCACAGAGTGGATGGTGCTCAGTGAATGTATAATTTTCCACTGTTCAGTTGGCAGTTCCATGCCTGATTTCCTGTCTGCTATTCAAACTCCGCTCTAAAGATGGAAATACTGATGTTGTCACTGTCTTTTATAAGTAACACTCTAGTGTCCAAGTGCTGTGCAAACAATTACTAATTTTGTATCATAATTCCCAGGACACAGATAGGGAAGTGGAATACGCTTATAATGCGTTACTCCCTCACTTGTACAAACTCGTGTCTCATGTTTCTGAGGACACAGAATGGTTTTTGTTAAATCCCCACCTTCCTGGCTTCACTCAACAGTTGCATGAGCCCAGCACTTCTCCAGATGAGACTTTAGGGCCTCTTTGGGACAACTGGAAAATGAGGAAAATACAGGAACGACTTGTGGAGAGCCTGGCGAGAGGACTTGTTTGTCACCGCGGGAGAGATCTGCGGCACAGGTAGGAACAGCACCCAGCTGCAGCCTGCCAGTCCAGGGCATGAGCTGTAAGGTCTTCTTCTCTTCATTCATCCCACACCTTCCAACCTTTACAACAGATGAAGCAGACAGGTCCTGCAGACAACAGGCTTCTTCATGCATGACCCTGAGTCAGTCCTAGGAGAGAGGAGACAGGAAAGAGAGCTGAGGAAGGGGTGGATTGGAGCTCTACATAGACAGGCGGGAGGGGTGACTGTACTCTTCCTGTTCCTAATCCTCAAGTGGGACTTTGCTGGAAAGGACTTAAATAGCCTGAGCAGCTCTTTCCTATCTCTGACCTACACATTTCAAGGTTTTAAAATCTGTATTCTTTGTTTTCATGTTGTAAAGACTAGAAATGGAACCTAGGCATAGTACAAATAAGGCATATATTTCACAGTAACAGTATTTTTTACTTTTTAACTGCTTCCCCAGTGATTCAAAGTTTATTTCCTTTCTTCCAGTGTCTCTAAATCAATATTTTATACATTCAGATTAGATATGGTCTGGTTCAGGCTGAGGTTATGGTCTCTGATTTAGGTGACATTTTGTGGTCTAGACGAAGCATGAAGCCAGACTAGAGGACTACAGACAGATCCCTCTGTCCTCAAAATATGTAAATAAAATAGTCTAGTGGAGCATATTTCTGTGTTCTGCCTTAACTGGGTCTCAGCGATTCGCTGGAATCAGCTGAATGTGAAAATGCAGCAGGAATTTAGATGGGCTCGAGTGCCCCAGCCTAGGAAGCTCCATGGAGATCGTTGTAACCATTGCAGTGGCTGCTGGTGCACATGGGGAGGACACCCTGGCCACCTCTCCTTTACACTTTGGAAACACAGGATGCAAGTCCCTCAACGGGAGCCTTGCACTTTCTGTTAAAAGGCTGCTGAGATTAAATCTGAGCAGACACCAGCCTCTGGGCTAGGCTGGTGGGACGTAGGTGTCTGCTCCTCTTGTGCTGCTCTGGCTGCTGGGCTACTGCAACCCCTTGCAAAAGAGGTGAAGGAGAGATGGGTCTAACACGACCTCAACCACTTCAGCAATGCTCACCAGTAGCACCTGTTGGAGAAGTTTTATGGTTCCCCTTGAGGTGAGTTGAACACACATTTACACTTAAAGGAAAAATAATGAGCACTGCATTGGGCAGAGTCCCACTGCAGTACACAGTCCTATGTGGACTTTGCAGAGATGCAACACAAGCAGGTCCCTTATATGCACTTGCACCAGCACCAATCCTGAGAGCAGTTGCCTGGGGCACCTCAGTCCCCCCATGGGTCCACCCTGCAGCCCAGCTCCACTGACCAAAAGTGGCCCCTGAGCTTGGGGCTCCTGAGCACTCCCAGTCCCGGATGGCAACAAGACATCTCTGAGGCTGTTTTTTAATCTCATCACCAAGGGAAACCTCGCTCCCTTGCAAAGAGTCTGTCCTGCCTTTGCCATTCTTGCTTCCAGAGAGTTTAATCCTCTCTTGCAGTTGAGCCTTCGTGCCCTTCATACCAGATCATTCCTCAGTCACCAATTACCGCTGCCGAGCAGTTATAATTAGGATTTCCCTTTCGCATTTGTTGCCCCTGGAAGTCTTTAGACCAACCTGAAATTTTTGGGGGAACTTGAATTGCCGTGAGCGATGAGAGGGAGGCTCATCCCAAGGCATGCAGTGGTTGGTATTGGCACAGAGCCCCCGCTTTTCTGGGGAGCTGTCTCCTCACTGACTCAGCAAGTCAAATGCTTTCTGTAGCTCAGGAGTGGTTTTTTTTGGAAGCCTGCCACTGCATTTCTGACTACACCAAATCTGTTTGACTTATGAGATCAGCGTCTTGGGTCAAATGGCTACAGGAGCACCGGTACTTGTCAATTTGTTAAGACAAGCAATCATTTGTTCCCATTTGTAAACTTTCCAGCTATTTCAGTGCTTCTGTCTGTTACCTTGTGTTTTGTCTTTGTCTTCCTCAGTTCTCTGCAACACCTACCTGCCATCCCTCATCCATCAGTTTTTTCTTCCTACATTACTATGTTCTCTTTGTGTATTACTTTTTTCATTTTTCTCTTCCTACATGTGCTTTAAGTCTTTTCATCTACAAAGCAAAGCCCTCAGATGTAGATCTCTGGTCTTTACCTGTTTAAAATTAAAAATAATATAAATATATAGTGAAAAAAAAATGGGTAAAATGCAGTATTGCAGCAATTCTGGTAGAGGAAATCCAGAACTACTTGTTAAGCATCAGCACAGCTAGACAGTTTTTCAAATTAGCCTTCTGCATTCAGTTACATTTTAATCTTCTCAGGCCAGGAGTCTGATTCACGTGTAAAGCCAGTGGGCTGTGCCTTGGACAGCTTGTTTATGTAGTCCCATATTCAGCTCTTTTTAATCTAATCTGGACAGTCGAGCTGCCTCACACTTTCAAGTTGCTTTCATATTATGTCTATTACAAGACCATGGCTTGTTCTTCCTTTCCTCTGCACAATGAAGGCATTGTTCACTGCCACAGTCCCGTTTCACCAGAAGAAGGAAGAAAAAAAAGAAACAAACCAGCTTTGGCTGCATAGAAATATGATAATGAAGAGGACCATCTCACTGGAAAGGACTGAAACAATGACTGATTGCTGATTTCTGCTGCAGTACAGAAAGTCACTCTTCAATTTTCCCCTTGTATCCTCCAATAAATACCGTAATACAAAAAGTAGCACATAGAGATGGGGAAAAATATAATGTTCAAGTAATTCCAGCACTAGAAGGACACACGTGTTTCCCCTTGGAGAATAATAGCATGGCTCGCTCACATAGCTGCGTGCCTCCCTCTTTGTCTAGTTCTTTGCCTTTTGCACAGTCCAATGCAACTTGGATCTACACTGAGACACAGCTGTTGGAGGCAAAGTTTCCTATACCTAGGGAACAGGCTGGCAGCAATCCACCAAGGATGCTCTGAGAGAATGATCCCAGTGTTCCTATATAAATCCAAAGGGAAACTGATAGAGGATCCCAAAAAAGGAGAGCAACTGTCCAAGGAAAACTGTGATGGTAACTTCTCTCTGTCCACCAGGCAGCTCTCAGCATTTCCAGGCTAAGGATCCTATCTGGCTGGCATTGCTAATCCAGTTTCTTCATTTCCCCCAAATTTTGGGAAGACTTCCCAGATCCCAAAGTGGCCACCACAGCCAATGAAATCACTGTCAAAGAGAAGTCATGGGTGGTTTCCAACTGCTGGTTCTCTACTGGCCTCTGTCTCCCCTCAGATCTGCTGTGGCAACAACCTAAAGGAGGAGTCTCCACTTTGACTACAGGTTTTGCAAACCAAACCCTTTCACAGACACCTGGGCTGTTGGTTTAGCAGACGCTTGAAATGGAGACAGAAGGACAGTAAGTGAGAATGGTTGTTTTGCTCTTCTCCCTTCCAAGGCAGCCATCTAGATTAGAGTAGTTTGATTTTACCTTTAACAGACTGGAAGGCTTGCTGCTTTTTTTGTTGGGGGTTGAACCTCATTCTTGAATTGGAGCCTTTGTTTTGACTTGCTTGGCCAGGATAATCATGGCTTAAGACTGAATAGAATAAAAAGCTTTTTATCTTTTCCCTGGCAATCCTGGTATTTAGAAGTCCAGCAAGACATGCAATAGTATCTTACCTGGATATCGTCCTAGTTTGGGCAGGGATAGAGTTAATTTTCTTCCTAGCAGCTGTTGTAGAGCTGCATTTTGGATTTAGGATCAGAATCATGTTGATAACACACTGATGTTTTTTGTTGTTGCCAAGCAGTCAGGGTCTTTTCAGCTTCTCACATTGCCCTGCTAAGGAGAAAGTGAGGGGCACCCAAGAAGCTGGGAGGAGATGGGCCTAGGGAGAGATCAGGACAGCTGATCCAAACTGTCCAAAGGGATACTCCATGTCATGTGATGTCAAGCTCTCTGTATAACTGGGACTGGGCTGGGAGGTGGGGAAGCTCGGGGTCTTGTGGACCATCGACTTGGGTCATGAGAAATTGTGCTGTTTATCTCTTATTTGTATATTCTATTACTATTATTATTGCTATTACTATTCTCTTTTTTTCTCCTATTAAATTGTCTTAATCTCAACCTGTGAGTTTTTTTTTCTTTTCCACTTACAGTTCTCTCCCCCAGTCCACTAGGTTCGGGGGGGGAGGGGAGTGAGTGAATTGCTGTGTGGTTGTTTTATCTGCCAGATGGGTTAAGACAAAGCAGATATGTAAGTAAAAAAGGGGGAGGTCTTACATAAGCTGAGCATACATATTTTAGCATTTTAGTTTTGAGCAGGAATGCAAAGCAAACTTTCCAGATGTCCTATCATAAAATGCTTTCATTTGCATTTGGTGAGGTAGGCTTGGACCTCACAGAATGCTGGTTTTGTGGGGGGGGGGTTTAGGTGAATGTGAACCTTTGCAATACAGGAGGACATGTAGTCTGCTCTGCTGGTGAGTAGTCAGTCTACTGGGCTGAAGAGCTAGTGTGAAGACAGAATCAAAAAACAAAATATGGACAGAGCTGACATCAGGTCTTCAGTACCATTTCACTCTACATTTCCACCCCCGTGGAGTCTCACACCACTTGCTACTGCTGACAGAAACTTGGATGTATAATGGACCTTCCAACATCTCAATCTCCATGGCTTCTGAATGGAGATGTAAAGTGAGGTGTGAGTATGGTGGAATAGGGGCCATGAATTAAGAGCCACACTTAATTGGTGGCCAACTCAGGCAGATTAAAGAGCAATTAGTAAGCTACAGTAAGCTACAGTCATATGTGGCAGATAGGAGAGGGCACGTCTTTAAAAAAGAAAAAAGAAATTAAAAAAAAAGAAAATACAGCAGCATAGGAAAAACAAAGGGTTAGCAAAGCACGACACAAGGTGCTGTTACGTTCCCTGCTCCATCTGCTGGGGTAGCCCAGAATAGCTTGTCCTCTTGCTCGTGTGGACAATCGCACTGTAGTGATGATCTTCTACTGGCTTGTCACCTAACTACCTTTCTCCAAATAATTATTCAGCGGTAGTGAGCTGCATCATTTTTGTCATCACATCTGAGCTTTGATGTCTCCCTGTTCAGTATTTTGAGTATATGCAATTAGGCTTTTAGGTGTAATAAGCTAGTAAAGGAACAGCTGTATTTTTATCAAATGATAGGATTCAACTCAAGAGTTTAAAAAAAGAATGTTTTAAAAAGATGCAGTTTTCTGCACTGAGTCATAGTAACTCCTCATGGTTTATTTTTCTCCAGTATCCGTTTTCTTGCCCTGCTTGGGCTCCCAGGTCAGTTTTCTTTTGTCCCTGCTTTTGTAATTACTCTTTTTCTTTACAGTTTCCTCTCTGTGATTAACAGAAAAAAAGAAGTAACTTTCTTCAATCACAATATTCTTAATTATTACCAGCAATCATAGGTTTATTAGTTCCTGTTTCTACAGTTTTAAGGAAATGCCAGGGTGCAACGTATTATTAACATACTCTCATTCAGATGAAAGAAAGGATGGTATTTGTTGATTTGCTGGTGGCATTTAGTTTATAATCACAGAATCACAGAATTGTAGGGGTTGGAAGGGACCTCGAGAGATCATCGGGTCCAACCCCCCTGCCAAAGCAGCTCCCTAGGACATATCACTCAGATAGGCGTCCAGATGGGTCTTGAATATCTCCAGAGAAGGAGACTCCACCACCTCCCTGGGCAGCCTGTCCCAGGGCTCTGTCACCCTCACTGTGAAAAAGTTCTTCCGCATGTTGGTGCGGAACTTCCTGTGCTCCAACTTGCAGCCATTGCCCCTTGTGCTGTCTCCACAGACCACTGAAAAGGGGCTGGCCATTTCCCCTACATCCCACACTTAAGGTATTTATAAACATTGATTAGGTCCCCCCTCAGTCTTCTTTTCTCCAGGCTGAACAACCCCAGTGCACTCAGCCTTTCCTCGTAGGAGAGATGCTCCAGGCCCTTAATCATCTTTGTAGCCCTTCTCTGGACTCTGTCAAGGAGATCCCCGTCTTTTTTATACCAGGGAGCCCAGAACTGGACACAATACTCCAGGTGGGGCCTGACCAGGGCAGAGAAGAGGGGGAAATAATGCTGAAAGGGAAGATAGTGACATTGTAAGATCCAGGTTTTGATGGAAAGGCCACTAAGTTTTGAATTGACATTCCAAAAGAAGAAAGAAAAGCCCACAGAGAAAATGTGTAAGCAAGCAGAGTTCATTATTTGGTATATGAGTACATTCAATGTAAATATTAACTTGGTGATTTAAGTAAACATCTGCTTCATTCTATTTAAATGCTAAGGGGCAACTGGCCTTAAACAAGATGGAAATAAACCTGTTTCCCAAGCCTGTTCAACTTTATAACCACCAATGTTGATTATTGTAATGCAAATACTATGTGTTCTATATGCAGAGTGCTGCATAATGGAAAAAAAATAACAGGGTAAAAGATATCACAAATGCATCACATTATAAAAGACTTGTATCTCTACCTCATTACATTGAAACATCCAAAAAATCTACAGAAAAATAAGTAATAACAAAAGAGAAATCTGAGCACACTGTTTCCTGGAGCCAGATGACTCAAATTTTGCAGAAGGCAAATTGTGATGTAGACAAAATCTGCCCTTTGAACAGCCATGACAGTTCCTAAAATAGAGCTGTAGAGCAATGCTGTCGTAGCATGAATTTATTATAGATTGCATAGATCATTAAATAATTAAACTGGCTGCATTATTCTCTACAGCATCTTTAATATAATTTTATTCATATCCTTTCAGATACTCTGTTCTTACTTAGGCATAGAAGACTCCCACCGTTTCCCTTGACCTAATAAAACCAGGGAATAGGTGAACCCAGCTATGGATTGGGTGGATTTGCTTCTGGGATTACAGTCTCTCTGGGGAAGCTAATACATTTCTGGCATGATCACTTGGTAACAGCAGCTAGTTAACACTCTTTTGAGAGAGTGCTGTTGGAGAAAATAAGGCAGGCTCAGGAGAGGCAGCGGTCAAGAGGTGCCATAATTCCATTTCCTAGTAGTAATTTTTCCTCGGGGCAAAGCACACAAAACCCATAGTGCGGGGGGGATGAAGTGCAGGGCTTAATGGTTCATCTGCTGCTAAGGGCTCCCTGCAAGGGCAGGTCTTTGCCAAAGAGCAGCAGGGAAACAGTGCTGATATCTGGAAACCATGGTGAATGCAGCCTGGGCAATGGGGTGTCATGGTGGGAGGACAGGTGCCTGGAGCATTGCTGATGCTTTCTAGTTTCTAGACATACAGTGGTTGTGTCAAGTCAATACTGATGCTGGACAAGGACCTTCAATTGCTGGAATGTCCCCTCAGTACAGGATCCTGTGTGAAGAAAACTGTCATTCATCTCTAAAAATATCTGCTTCTTATGTCTGGTAAAGAGTAAAACCCTCGTTCTGTTGAAGTCAATGGCAACATTCACAGTGACTCCAGTGTGCCAATTTTCAGCTGGGATAGAGTTAATTTCCTCCATAGCAGGTAGTACAGGACCATGTTTTGGAGTGGTGCTGAAGGAAGTGTTGATGACACAGGGATGTTTTCATTACTGCTGAGCAGTGCTTACACAGAGCCAAGGTCTTTTCTGTTCCTCACCCCACCCCACCAGCCAGAAGGCTGGGGATGAACAAGGAGTTGGGAGGTGACACAGCCAAGACAGCTGACCCAACTGGATATCCAAAGGGTTATTCCATACCATATGACATCATTCCCAGCATATCAAGCTGGGGGAATGTCCTGGTTTCGGTCAGGATGGAGTTAACTTCTTTTGTAGCAGCGGATGTTCCAAACACAGCATTCCATAGAATCATAGAACCATAGAATCATAGAATGGTCTGGGTTGGAAGGGACCCCAAGGATCATAGAGCTCCAACCCCCCTGCCACAGGCAGGGCCACCAACCTCCAGGCCTGGATCTACACAAGGCTGCCCATCCACTGCTACAAAAGAAGTTAACTCCATCCTGACCAAAACCAGGACAGGGAAGAAGAAGGAGGGGTAGGACTCCCCACCCAGTGAGTGATAGCATTTGTCTTCTCAAGTGAGCATTACATATGATGGATCCCTGCTTTCCTGGGGATGACTGAACCCCTGCCTGCCCATGGGAGTGGGGAATTAATCATAGAATCATATAATGCTTTGGGTTGGAATGGACCTCAAAGGCCATCTAGTTTCAATCCCCCTGCCATTGGTAGGGACACCCTCCAGTAGACCAGGTTGCCCAAAGTCCCATCTAACCTGGCCTTGAACACCTAGAGGGATGGGGCTTTCACAGCCTCTCTGAGCAACCTGTGCCAGGAACTCATTACCCTCATAATAAAGAATTTCTTCCTAAGGTCTAAACTAACCCTGTCCTCTTTCAGCTTGAAGCCATTGCCCCTTGTGCTATCACTGCACTCCCTGATGAACAGTCGCTCCCCACTTCCCTGTAGGCCCCCTTTAAGAATTCCTTGTTTTGCTTTGCTTGAGTGCACAGCTCTGTGTTACCTATGAAACTGTCTGTGTCCCATCCCACAAGTTTACTCACTTTCACTCTTCCGATTCTCTCCCCCATCCCACCATGGGGGAGCGAGTGAGGGGCTACCTGGTGCTCAGCTGCCAGCTGGGGTTAAACCACGACACGGAGCTAAACCAGGTTTTCAGCTCTACTCTCACTCTCAGTGGTGTTGCCCAGACTATCAGCACAGGCAGCAATCCATGGCCACCAAAACACCCACACTGAACAAATCTAAGTCGTTCTTCCTCAGAAACCAGTAGTAGGATAGCTTTCATAAAAGCTGTACTCATATGTAAATACAAAGAAAAGCAGATAGAATTAATACCATCTTTGTTTTACAGAAACAAGAGACAAATACTGAGTAGTGAAGTTCAAAGGCTGCTGTAGAACACAACACACAAGTGCCATTCAAAGAGGTTTGCCAGTAGGTGGTGGCATATAATTATTTATTAGCAATTTTCTGTCTGCAAAAGGTTCTTAGCCACAGGCTGCATGCTGTGTGACTTCCACACTTTCTGTTTAGGCTTTCCTTTTGCAGGGCTCCACATTTCTGAGGTATCTTTTACATGTTTCACAGCTGCAGGAGTGTTTCATAGCAGGGCTGCTTTCACACCGCTGGGTGGGTTTTTGTGCGGTTTCAGTGGTTTTCAGCTGGTGGTGAAAGATACTAACACTGTTCTCCCAGCACGTGCAAGAGAAAAAATGTGAATCATTTCTTTATAGGGTGTACCTCTTTCTTACTTCCAGTGAACAAACAGGTTTTGTAGTTGACTCTGTGAAAATTTGCTCTTTATTGCCAAATGTATTCATCAGCCTGTTGTAACTCCATCCCACCCTTCTGCGCACCAGCTATCCTGAGTTATGAAACCATCGGGAACCCTGGAAAAAATTATTCTCCTCAGCTTCCCTATGTATTATTGTCTATTTAAATAGCATGTGTGGGTTGTGACTAGTGAAAGCCATACAGCTACAACATACAGACTGGGGGATCAGACGCTGGAGGCCAGCCATGCTGAGAGGGGTTTGGGGGTCTTGATTGACAGCAAGTTAAACATGAGCCAGCAATGTGGCCAGGCAGCCAGGAGGTCCAAACGTATCCTGGGGTGCATCAATCACGGCATTGCCAGCCAGTCCAGGGAGGGGATTGTCTTGCTCAGCATTGTGCTGGTGCAGCCTCACCATGAGCACTGTGTGCAGATTTGGGTGCACACAGTACAAGAGGGACACAAAACTCTTGGAGAGTGTCCAGAGGAGGGCAACGAGGATGTTGAAGGGTCTGGAGGGGAAGTCTTACAAGGAGAGGCTGAAATCCCTTGGTTTGTTCAGCCTGGAGAAAAGGAGGCTGAGGGGGGACCTTGTTGAGGCTCATAGTTTCCTGATAGGGGGGGTGGGGTGGGGTGAAGGGACAGGTGTTGATGCCCTCATTTTGAACAGTGATAGAACCCGAGGGAATGGTATGAAGCGGCAACAGAGAAGGTTTAGGTTTGATATCAGGAAGAGGTTCTTTACTGAGAGGGTGTTTGGGCACTGGCACAGGCTCCCCAGGGAAGTGGTCACAGCACTGAGCTTGGCTGAGTTTAAGAAGTGTCTGGACGATGCACCCAGTCCCTTGCTCTGACTTGTCTGGCCCTGTGTGGAGCCAGGAGTTGGACTTGATGATCCTTATGGGTCCCTTCCAACTCAGGAGATTCTATGATTCTATATGAGATGAAGCTGGGATTTGGATGGTTAGTAAGTTGTTTCTGAGCAGCTGCAAGAAGCAAGCCAGAAGGCTTCTCTTAGACTTCAGGAATCAGCACAAGTCCTCTCCAGAAATGAGCTAGGCCTGTTTGCTTTATGGGAACAGTATTTACTCCATGAAGGCCATGACCAAACAGACTTCTCCAGCTGGAGCAGGGGTGATAGATAAGAGAGCTGCTGGCAGACTGTGAGCACAGCCATATCTGGGTGAAAAGCACCTTGGTGCCCTGTTTGGGAAAGCGGTGCAGTGTAGCTCCACATCAGTCTCGACACAAGTCCCATCCCTGAAGGCACAAACGAAGATGTATCTCTGCTGATCTTGTAGCCGGTGTGGGCAACCAAGCTGAGGTGGAAGTGGTTGTGAAACACATCATGCTGGGTAAAATATCTGCACGCTGCTTCATCTGCATCCGTGTTCTCCTGAGTTGCTCGTTGTGGAGCTCAGCATGCACTAAGGTTTAACCAAAAGGTGAAATGACAGTTGTTAAAAGCTTTTGCATTTTCTAACTACCATAAAATGCATCGCTGAGTTTCTCCAGTGTTCTTAAGGAATAAACAAAACTGCAATGACAAGGGCTTATACATTCCAAGATACACGGTGCTTTATTCTGCTAGTGTCATTGGCCTGAGGTGAGCCTTAAGCCCAAGTCACGTCAGTTCTTTGCACTAATATTCTTCTTACCATTTGTGCTAGGAGTCTGCTTCACAAATCCAAGGTAAAATGAGTCAGTACTGCATCCAAAACTCCTGTGGGTTACCCTCTCGGGTTGGGACAAGAGAGCCAACCACATACACAGCATACAGTGTGTCAGTAGGAAAACACAGTGCCTTCAAACCCCTCTCTACTGATTGGTAGCAACTGCCTGAACTTTGTCAGTGGGAAATAGGACCCAGCCTGTTGTCGTGTCTCTCTCTCTGAAGCTGCAGAATGCCAAACTACCATACCCAGAAAGTCACGGCACCCAACAGGTGCTGCTGAAAAAGCAGGGAAGCCTCATGCCCACTAATATAAATGAAAGGAGACTCCTACTTTAAATCTGGTGAATTTGGGGATGTATCTGTGGCAAATGGTGCTTCAGCTTACGCTTATCACCAGGACACGTGTCACAGGCTGCAGCCTACTAAAGTACTGGCTGGCTTCGGGGCTAGGGATTGGCTAAGTAGGAAACCAGGTGGGAGATGATCTAGCACTGGGAAACTCCTCAAACTATGTGAGACTGACTCTGTTCTACATAATAGTTATTTACCAAGGGCACTGCCACATAAAGATCTCCTAAATGCAAAAGTGGGAGCATGCTTTATTTTCCTAACAGAAAGTGTGATTATTTAAGGTAAGCTGCCAAGCAGCTCCTGTTCTCTGCCTACATCTGGTTAAACTTAGTTACAAATCAGAAAGAGAAAGAAGGTGGGCAGCTTTACAGGAGTTATTTCTGTTGGGACAGCAGGATGCCATTTATGAATGACATTATCATCGCGCTGCAGCACAGCTACCCAAAGCATGTAAGGAAAAGGCAGGTGTGACTGGCAGCTCTACACAGTGCAGCACTTGATAGTGTGAGGAGCTGTGGGTGTCTGCTGCTGGTTAAATGTTACTCCTGTGTATTATACACAAAACTGGCAGAAGCCTCCAGCTTTCTTGTTCTGTGTTGTTTGGACATTAAAATACTGAGCCCTGCACATGCAATAAGAATTAGGCACAAACTTAATGAAACGATTACACTTGCTGCAGATGAAGATAGGAGGCAGTCAAAGATGGCACCCAGAGCTGAGATTTTTCAAGAAAGACATTGAGGTCCTTGAGTGTGTCCAGAGAAGGGCAACCAGGCTGGTGAAGGGGCTGGAGGGAAAATCCTATGAGAAGCAGCTGAAAGAGCTGGGGATGTTTAGCCTGGAGAAGAGGAGGCTGAGGGGAGACCTTTTCACCACCTACAACTACCTAAAGGGAGGTTGTAGAGAGGTGGGTGATGGTCTCTTCAGCCAGGTGACAGGAGATAGGACAAGGGGAAATGGCACAAAGCTGTGCCAGGGCAGGGTCAGATGAGGTGTTAGGAAAAAAACTTTTACTGAAAGAGTTGTCAGGGCCTGGAACAGGCTGCCCAGGGAGGGGGTTGAGTTACCGACTCTGGATGTGTTTAAAAGATGGATAGATGAGGTACTTATAGATATGGTTTAGAGGACAGGAATGGCTGGACTCAGTGATCTTAAAGGTCTTTTCCAACCTAGTCATTCTGTGATTCTGGATTTTATAAAGCCCTTATAACAGGCTAAAAACAGCTGATGAAAAAGCAGTTATTCTATGAAAATATAAGAACGACCTGTGCTTAAATGTAAATAGGGTGGGGGACTGGATCATGCTCTGACACACAAAAGGAGTTGGCTATTAGATTAAGTGAGGACAAAGCTCAATGTTGCAAAAAGCTTTTTTTTCTTCATGATAGAAACTCAAAAATAGCCTCAAATGTAATGGGTTTTGCTATCCCATGCCTCACTGCCATCCTTGGTTTGAAGCCAGAATAATAGTCCCATGTACCAGATTTGCAGCTTCAGTGTAGTACTCAAAGTGGCAGACTTTGGTGAAAAGCCCAAATCTTTACTGTTTTATCATACAGCTGTGGGGACAGCAACAAAAGCTGGTACAAAAGTGAGGCTAGAGAAGTCACTAAACCCCATTAGTTTCTCTCTTAGAAACATATTAGGCCCTGAGTGGCTAATGAGACATCACTGGATGCAGCCTGAGCTGCCTCCTCAGTGGCTTACTGCCAGATGCTAGGGGCAAGCCAAAGGCTGAACTCTCACTAGTTAGCAACAGAAAGGGAAGAAGATTTAATCTTAAGTGATTACACTATCATCATAAGAGAGACAACAGAGCCATAAACTTCTTCTCAATGGCCATCCAACAGCCCCTACGCAAGTTAGTCCCAGTTAGCTGGTCATTCCAAACATTTCAAACAAGAAGCAGTGTAGCCCTCATAACTTTTTCCTTAACTTTTCTTGGAGTCTTTAAACAAAATACCAGTGAGGATTTCTGTGTAATGATCACAAAATTCATCCCAGATTACCATTTTCTGTCTTCTGAGCACCGTAAGGGCTCTCCTACTCCTCACAGCTTAGCCTGGAGGGAACACAGCGAGGGGAGGCTTGGCATAATCTGCCAAATAGAAGCATATCCAGGAGCACCACTAGTGCTGACCCTTTGGTAGCTGCAATACCTCCTGCAGTTACTTTATTCCTGGATGATCTCCAGCCCACAGCTAGTAGGCTTTTTGCTCCGATCTCCTACTTGGCCCTTTGAAGTTGGTCTCCCACTTAACCCAGTCCTCTCTACCCACACAGGTTCTTTACTCCTTTCCTTCCTTCTCCCATCTAGATAACTTCCTCCCTGAATTAGCAACATTTGTCCCTCCTGTTGTTCCCCTGGCCACTCTGCAGCACTTATAGTGGAAGTGGCACCTCTTCAGGGCTAGGAGTATGCCTACACATTAGCAATGGATGGACAGGTGGTGGCAGAATTCAATGTGGATGATGAGAGAAAATGGGTACATAAGGATATATTTAGGCAGAAAGGACTGAATTAGAGGTGGGAAAGTGGGCTTGGTTCTCTAGGGGCTGAAAAATTCAAATCATTTCAGAGTTACCTTGGAACAGGACCAGACACCATACTCCAAGTCTACGAAGCTGACTGAATTGGTGCCATACACCTTGAGCAAAGGCAAAAAGCAGAAGATTTTAAATGGGAAAATAAAAGGTAGTCCAAAGACATGGACTAATAAACAACAGTATGGTTGCCTAATCCTCCTATCTTCTCTCACATGCTGCACCACAGAAAGCCCATTTCCCCCTTTCTACCAGAGAAATGTTGTTGGAAGGAGTAAGTCCATCCCTGCAGACATCCCATTACCTGCAGCCAAAGCCCCCACCATTCTCTGTCACCATGGCACACCAGAGCCAGGGGGGAAGGGCGGGAAGGAGCAGGCTGGCAGCTGAAGAACAGCATGACCTGAAGCCAATGGTGTAGCCCAATCTGAATCCTCTGGACACCTGTCAGTGGCCATTTCATATATTGCTAAACTTGAACTATAAACTGTAATTGGTAAATCTGTGGGGCAGTTCAAAACACACCTGACAGACCTTCAGATTATCAACTATTACAGCTATATGATTACTTTGGAACCACTCCTGATATATGACATCAGCTCAAGGCCGTGTCTGCAACTGTCTACATCAATCCAGCAAAGCTCTCTGCAGAAAGATGTCAGAGCAGAGACAAAACAGCCTCTCTCCAGAAATGGTTAATCAATAGCTTGCTGGGTTGACTGAAGGCCAATAGTTACAGTCCTACACCTACTGTATATAAATCGTGACCTGTATTCTGTATCATTCTCAGTCACCTCTCCTGCCATACTGGTAGTTACCAATTCTCCACTTAGAAGTTTTTGGGCATTACCAGAAATGTTCATAGCATCGTGGATCTGGGGAACAGTGATAATGGTCTGTTGTGGGGTTTGGTTACTTCTAGGGAGGAGGAAGAGGTAAGGAATCTATTTGTAAATGCATCTCTGCATACCTAGCCTTTATTTCTGTCAGGGAATCTATTTGTAAATGCATCTCTGCATACCTAGCCTTTATTTCTGTCAGATGTACTGTTCACATAACTAAAAGAAGTGTAGTCTTAAGACTGCCAGATGGACAGATGCAGGATAATACAGGCAACATTGTAGTTTGGTCTTTTGAGACATTTATTTTACAACAGGATTTTTGTGTACAGGCTTTTTAATACTAGTGAAGTAACACCCAGACATAGCTGTGGGTATGAATCTAGGCATAAATCAAGTATGTATGTTCTGTTTTCCTAAAGTAGCAGGCTATAGTTGTACCTGCATTGTAATCACAGCTAATGCCTGTTTATATCTAATCTGTTTAATACCTACTTGCAAACATTTTGATATTATCAGTCTATCATACTTAATTACACTGTTTAATACAGATAATATTTATGTACCTTACTGTGTCGAATGCATATTCCTTAAAAGCATTTATCCTACTGGCAGATTTGCATAAAGAGCAAGTAATTTGCTCGCCTATTGTGAGTTTTTTATTTTGCAGCAGTCATTTTCATGTTTTACTTTAAAAGTTTAATGAAAAAATATTTAAATAGTTAGTTTGAACCACTGGGAATTTGCTAGAAAAAATAAAGTATTATCTGAATTCGAATTTAGCAGCTGTGATAGCCTAATACAGGAATGCTTTAAGCATATGCTTAACTTAAAGCTTGTGCTTAGCAGCACTTCACCTCAAAGGCAACTCTTAACGATTCCTGAAGATCATGGCAACATTCCCACTTTTTGCAGCAGGATGTGGTCCAAATGTCATATGCCAATAGTAACAACCTTTTCCCCCTTGGAAGGCTATTCCCCTTGGTATTCAAATTGAATTTGGAATAGTGTACCCCAAAAGTGTATCAGACAATTCAGTGGGATGGATTGTTCATTTATGGGACAATTATGCAACAATGTGTGTTA
This sequence comes from Gallinula chloropus, assembly GCF_964237585.1. Taxonomy (NCBI): domain Eukaryota; kingdom Metazoa; phylum Chordata; class Aves; order Gruiformes; family Rallidae; genus Gallinula; species Gallinula chloropus. The sequence goes on from NC_140086.1 coordinate 41,026,294, forward strand.
GCTGGTGGGAACAACACTGCATTTAAACAACTGGAAAATGTACTCCTGATCTAGGGAAAAGTCACATAATCAAACTGTGTATTATAATACAGGTTGTTAAAGTTATCCTTTCTTGTGGTACCATAGGCATCACAACAGGTTTACTCTTAAAGTAGAGGAAATTACTGGTCAATATACTATTTCTTTGGGGTTTTGTTTTTCTTTTTGTTTGTTTGGTTGGTTGGTTGGTTGGTGGGTGGGTTTTTTACATCTTTTCCCATTACAAAGAGCCTGGTACTATCATTTTACTTACCTGGTAGTCCTGGAGGAGACATCTTTATAGATGCTTCTAAATTCAGCTTCCGCTTGTGTTTCATAGGCGAGAGGGTGAGCCACCGCTGGAAAACGGATTCCTTCCATACCTGGGCTGTGCCTTGCAGTTTGGTGCCAACCCCCTTGAATTCCTCAGAGAAAAGCAGAAGAAGCATGGCCACATTTTCACATGCCAAGTAGCAGGGAAATACATTCATTTCCTCACCGACCCTTTCTCGTACCATGCACTGATACGGCAGGGAAAACACTTGGACTGGAAAAAGTTCCATTTTGCTACTTCTGCCAAGGTACCACTTTAAAAATGGTTTTAATGTCTTTTAGTATCTAACATGCAAAGTGTCTGCTGGCAGGACAGGTGTACACAGCTGGTCTTCATCTCCTAGCTGTGCCTTTGAAATATAACTGGGTCCACATTTCTGCACTTCTGTTGGTTTAAAACACTGGGGTCTTTTTTCATAGAACCATAGCATGATTTGGGTTGGAAGGGGCCTCAAGGGTCATACTGTTCCCTGCCATGGTCAGGGACAGCCTCCACTAGACCAGGTTGCCCAAAGCCTCATCCAACCTGGCCTTGATGCTGAAGTAGAAATACAATTAGCAGCATCTACATAACGATAATATAGTTAACTGAAACTGAAAGCTTCTTCAGGAGGTTCCCCACTGTGGAAGATTTGGTCCTAATGCCTAAAAAAATGAAGTAAGCAAAAAGTCTCCTGTTGAAGTCAATGGGAGTTGAATGAAAGTCTAGGCAACCACATCCGTTTATTTGCAAGCATCTGTCCTAATCTACTTTCATTTGCCTACTAAACTGCTACATTTACTGACAAAGCATCTGTTCTAGTATTAAGAGCACTTATTATGCTTCCCTCTAGTAAGATATGAAGTTGTACTTTGGCTTTCATTTCTGTTAGCCTTTATCACCAAGGTAATGACCGACTTTACATATCATGCATACAATTTATTTTGTGACAGGCTTTTGGGCATGGTAGCATTGACCCAGCAGAGGGAAACACCACTGAAAATTTTCATCAGACTTTCATTAGAACCCTTCAAGGTAACGCCCTAGATGCCCTCATTGAAGCAATGATGGAAAACCTACAATATGTCATGCTGCAGTCAAGAACATCTAAACTTCCATCTAATGCCTGGGTGAGAGAAGGACTTTATACATTCTGTTGCCAGGTGATGTTCGAGTCTGGCTTTTTAACACTTTTTGGTAAAGAATTCAGTTCAAATCACGACAAAAATCTATCATCAAAGCAGGAAACTGAGAGAGCTCATATCCTAAATGCCCTTGAAAACTTCAAGGAATTTGACAGGATCTTTCCAGCCCTCGTGGCAGGGCTGCCTATCCACCTCTTCAAGAGTGCCCACAGCGCACGTGAGAAGCTGGGAGAGGCACTCCTCCACAAGAACCTCCTGAAGAGGGACAACCTCTCTGAGCTTGTCACCCTCCGCATGTTCCTGAATGACACGCTGTCAACCTTCGACGACATGGAAAAAGCCAAGACCCATGTGGCAGTGCTCTGGGCCTCGCAAGCCAACACCATTCCTGCCACGTTTTGGAGCTTGTTCTATCTTCTTAAGTAAGTCCCAATGTTTCTTGTTTCCAAATAAGAAAAGTGTTTCTTGCTTTTCAGACTCCAGTTCATTAATACAGGCCAATTCCATGGCTTGATATATTCGTGTCAAAACACTTACCAGTTTAGAACAGAAGCACCATGTTGTTCTGGACTTCCATAGAAACCCTCTTCACTTGTCTGAGCCCAAGGAGTGGTACCACAGAGCAATTTATGTAGAAGTTTGGCTGTTTTTAAGAAAAACTGTCAAGAAAGCTTTGGAATAAATCTACTTGATAGGACGTTAGAAGTGGTGGTTTGCAGTCAGAACATTGAAAGCTCCCAATATAATCAGACATTTTTAGACCATCTCACTAGAGCAGGGAAAATGATCTTTAATTTCATTATTGCTTTAACAGATTCTTAATATAGCTTACATATTGATAGATCCTACTGAGGTTGCAGTGTAGACTGTGGCTGCTGAGCTTGTTACTCTCGAGAAGAGCACACAGTTCATGTAATATTATTAAATGTTCATTTTAGAGTGGACCTCTATGGAGCATAATCTACCTCAGCATGACTAACTCTTAAGTATGTATTGCTGACATTTTTATTTAGGCAGTGGCTTGCACCCTCTTACCCTACCTGCCAATGCTGCTGGCTGAGGTTCTTTAGTACTTTCCATTCCAAGAATGCATGGGGTTTAGGTCTTCTGGCCTTGACGTTTTTTAACACCCTGATTGATTGTGCCTTCATCAAGACACTATTGCATCTCACAATATTATCTATATGTATTTCATCATAGTTCATATATTCTGTGTCTGTGACAAAGTCTAGACAGTGAAGGATATTATGTGGACTTTTAGTAGTAGGAAGATTCTTTTCAGCTAGACAGAATATTGCCACATAACAAGACTTCATCCAGGATAAGTGATGTTATAAAACTGATCTATGAGCCCATTCCTAAACTTTCTACCCACAGTGGGGCTATTTCCTAATCTACAACTGATTGTTTTATTTCTCATTCTTGGCATTGCTTTTTTAAGAGACTTTACTGTTTATTACCTGCACGTCAGTTCTGTCCCACTTGTCAGTGGAGACAGAATCAAATGGGCCTCTTTTCCTTTTTCTGAAGCTATCATACCTTCGTCAAGATGTGAAGAAGTGTAATAGCATCATTTTGTTGCAACTTTTTCATTTTAGAAGGCTGTACTTGTCAGCTAACAAACTCAGTTTTAGTCAGGAAGAAAGGTAATGGCAAAACCCCTTTATAAAGCTTTCTGAAGTGTAAGATTGTGCTATACTTCTGCTCTTTTGCTCTTAGGAATCCAGAAGCAATGAAAGCTGCTACCAAAGAAGTGCAAAGTATTTTGGAAAGTGCTGGAGAGAAGATCAGCTTAGATGGCAAACACATTTCCTTGAACCGAAAACAGCTGGATAATATGCCAGTGCTAGGTATGATTATTCTCTGCAGAAGCACCAGAAATCACCCCACAGTTTTCACAGTCTTCTCTTTGTTACCATATAAACGCTTGCTGTGAAACCACTATGGAATTAGCCAACAAACACCAGAACAAAAACCTCTAAGATCCTTAGCAGTAGCCAACACAATCAGGCTTCCCCATGTCCCAGGTGTTACTGACAGTACCAAAACTCACACAGATAGCATTTTTTCGTGGGTGTCTCAGTACTGCTACACAGCTACATAACGTAGTCCTGGAAACCCATGCAGAATTCAGAAAAATATTTTGTTTAATAATGACTTTTAGATCAAATGAAAAGGGTGCTGACAAATTTTATGTCCTGTTTCTTACGATGTGAAGCAGTATCTTCTAATACCACTACTTTTACTTCTTTTTAATATTTTTTAAATTATAGGCATATTTTTCCAACGTGTCCAAGTTCGAGAATTTTTAAAATGTCACCCTTCAACTACTATAGTGGGGGTTTTTTTAAAAAACAGCTTATATTGAAACAACAACAACAAAAAAACCCAAGTTACTTTTTGTGAGTACTGGTTTCTAACTTCCTAAAGTTTGAGAAAATCTTGATCACTGCACTGTTTGGGGTTGGGTTTTTTTTTTGTTGTGTTTCCAGTTTTGACCGATTTGTTCTTTATCTCAGAGTGGAAATGTGTCTCGCTTCCAAATATTCTGCTGCATCAACTATAAGTGTTTTTCCAGAGGAAAGCAGATTATGTTCTCAGTGTTATCTGAAGAAGGGATAATAATGCTAAAAAGGAATGAGAAAGACACTTTCTTAGGCACTTAGGAAGTTATTGTTAAACTATGTCTTCTAATAAATGCTGAGTTTGATAATGGGTTTGAAACAGTTCAAAATGCATGACCTCCCCCAAGGACATATACATAGCATTTCCATGGTAATCATGCCTTCTCCTCTCCCTATAGACAGCATCATCAAGGAGGCAATGAGGCTATCGAGTGCATCCATGACTTTCCGAGTAGCCAAGGAGGATTTCACTTTGCACTTAGAGAACGATTTTTACAACATTCGCAGGGATGACATCGTAGCTCTTTATCCTCAGCTGCTGCATTTTGATCCAGAAATCTACGCTGATCCCTTGGTAAGTATTTACCAAAGAGCATTAAACTCTGAGCTCTAGCAGAAGCTAACATCCCTTTTTAACAGCGCATTTATCAAGGGTACCCCCGCCCTGGCTGGGGTCCTTGCTGTACTCTAGTCTGTTCTTACGCCTGGAGACTTAGAGATAGGCAAGAAAAAAGAGTAAAATTGGTGCAAGTGCTACCTGCAAAATGTGTTCTGGTGTAACCAAAACGCCTGCTGCCAGCCCAAGAGAGCCTTCTACATACTGTCTTCCTCGGTGAGGAAAGGTCACTGTTATGGGGGGTGGTTTGAGGGAAGACAAGGAAAAGGATAATACTTTCCTAAAAGCATGGAAGGAGAGACCTTCTGGTTCTGCTGTATGAACAAGGATGCAGGTCATAATCCTTACTTTAAGAGGTCAGAAAATGGGATGATGTTGTTCTGCCTGACAGACCTTCTCAGGGGCTGCCCTTTCTGAAATTGTACTGTGGAGCCTGGCACTACTGTGAAGTGCAAAACTGTTCAGTACAATGTCCCATAGTCTTACTGCTGGAGACTCTTCTTTCCTTGCCTGCATTTTGTGTCTTAATGCCATTATGTAGTCTTTGGAGACATTTACATGTCAGGTAATTATTTTGTGGGTGGTTTCATTCCAGACATTTAAATACGATCGCTTTCTGAATGAGAACGGAGAAGAAAAGACTGACTTCTACCGCAACGGTCGCAAGCTGAAGTACTACTATATGCCATTTGGGACAGGCATAGCAAAATGCCCTGGCAGGTTATTTGCTGTCCATGAAATTAAACAATTTTTGGCTTTGGTGCTTTCATATTTTGAGATAGAGCTTGTGGACAACAATGTGCAATGTCCTTCTTTAGATCAGTCTCGTGCAGGACTGGGTATTTTGCAACCAGCCAACGACATTGATTTCAGATATAGACAGAAATGTCTGTGAATATATATTTTATATTATACATGTAAACTATGTACTATATAAATACACTAACATATACTTTATATGCATGTTATGTATATATGCAAGTGAAATGTTGCAAGTCTTTGGGGAAGATCTATATGAAGATGCTAAATTCATCAGTCAAATGGAAAATGCATAATGTATACCATCACGGTATGAGCATGCAGTGCTTTTAATGCACTGTGCTGATAAAAATGTTTCCCCCTTCCCCAATCATTTTGAAATGCAAGTTAACCTTCTCAAATGTGCACGTACGGTAGTTCTTTTTTTTACTCTCTGTCAGCAAATGCTTTCCCAGAGTTAGTTAGAATTTCATTAGGTAATTCAAAATAATTGTCCAAATTCAACCACAGTTAAATGTTATTCCTTTTTATAGTGGAAATGTTTGAGATAGTGATTCTCCCCACAGGGGGAATAAAGATTTTGTTGTATAAAAGCAGACTCGTGGTGGGGGGACAGGAGAGATTTTCCTAGGGAAGTACCATTATGGTTTTATGAAAAACTAGATAAAGACTTGAAGAAGATCTACAAAAATTTTCACGTTCTAGTGAAACGGCAAAACTTGTATTATATTCACTGTAATATAGTTCTTTTCTGAAAGTTGTAACTGTATTAAAATAAATGATATTGGCTGAACCAAATGCATCCTTAGACTGTTTGTCATTTTAATGTCTTCACATTATCAAAAATTTATGCACTCATCCAAAGCCACCTATGGCAGCTTTAAACTAACCAGCTCCAACGCCAACACGCAGATAAATGAATCACAACCATATATTCACCAGTGGTTCTGGTTGTATTTTGCATCATTCTCCAAACTCCGTCTCTTCGTAAGCCTCCATCAGTCATACTACTTAAGCCTTCCTAGCCTAATTCCATTAAAGTTATCATGGGTAGTATGCCCACACATTTCACTTCTAGCGGTGGCATGTCCATAAGAACAACTGTTCCAGGGACAATACAATTTGGTTCTCTGCAACATCCCTGTCCTTTTCTGCTGCAAATGATGGATGGATAGATGTCACAAAAAGTCCATTTGTAAATGAAACATTTTCAAGCCAAAAGAGATAGCTTTCTTATCGTTTGCCAATGAAAAGAACAAATGGACTTAAAATATTGTTGTTATCCCAGTTTTGTGTCTTTCTGAGAGCTTGTGGTCTGACCTTTTGTCCTTGACTCAAAAGTAAGCCTCATCACAGATGAGATTAGATATTTTCAAATTTCACATTCTGGCATGACATCCAGAGCTGATAACGTCCTTACTAAACATGAAACTTTGGATTGATTTGCTTTGCTTTAAATTATGTATCCATCTCTCTTCTCACTATCCTCTCTGCTAAATATTCAAGGGTAAATAAAAAGATTCTGTAGTGTGGGATTTTTTTATTACCTGTATGCTGTCTTTGCAATTTTTTTAATCTTTTGTTTTGTTTTGTTTTTAAAGGAGAATGGAGAACACCAATTTGTTGCCATTTGCAATATGTATAATATTAAACTACTATGTGTAATGCCAGTGATTTTGAATTATCACTTTGGTTCTCTTGGTACAGAAATATCCAGTCTTTGGGTACAGCTTGTTTTCATACTTCTGTCAATTATATTTTTGTATGATTTATATAACAACACATTCAATGTAGGTTAGCACTGTCTTAGAGAACATGAAAGCCTGACATTATCATAATTATGTGTACCCTGGTACATATTATTGCCATTAGAGTATCTACTCTTCTTTTCTTAAACAAATCCTGCTTAAAGTGAAGTCCTGTCAGGCTGGGCTGCCATTTACAAATTTATGCTTGGCTCTGAAGTCAATGCTAAAATGGTTGACATTTTAGAACAAAAAGTGCTTCGTTGCAACCCCTAAAAATTTCTAATGGAAAAAACATCTAATCTGATTCTCTAAAAAGCCTATTTGCAATTAAAAGAACCATTTAAAAAAGAAAAATGTAATACATATTCATGCAGATGATGAACAACTTTGCTTTAAAAAATATTTACTCGAATATGTAAAGTACAAAGTTTCTTTTTCAAAGACATTTTAATAAATCCAAGTCCAAAGGAAAAGAGATATTCTCCTGCTGGGACAGACAAGGCTTAGGAAAATCCAGAATTCCTAAATGTTCAGGAAACACATTATCTTGCAATAATAAGAAACACAGACCTACATTCTTTAAAGCCACCACCAGCTTTGGCACACCTCACATTGCTCTCCTGGAGAGCTAATTCAGATATTTCCTGATGGAGCCAACAGGGGCACAGCAGAGTGGCAGGCACGAGGATCCATATCCATCCCACCCAAGCTCAATGCCGTAACTGCAGCATCATTGTAAACTGGCAGAGACCAGCACTATTGCCAGACCATGCACAGGGTCCTGTGAGGGTGGTTATAGGGCTCCTGCCCAAACTCCTGCAGGAGTGCATCCTTCACCACTCATCCTCCCATCTTTCCTCTGGTGCTGGGGTAACAATTCCCCATGGATTGCTGGCCTGTAACCTGTGGATCGATATTCAGTGTATAAAACCACGGAGGTACCCAGCTTCTTCTGCCTGGTTCTGAGCTCCTGTGAGATGAGCATACAGCACACCTTCAGAGGACTCTGCGCAGCAATGCCACATTTTAATGTTGACCTAGTGTCATGCAGCTGAAAAGATTCAGTATGGCCCCCTGAGCACTCTTCCACTTTGTGGCTAAAGACATACAGATGAACAATTTGAATGGTTTTAGATAGGGATTTTGTTAATTTTTGGTTTTGTTAATAGTGAACTATACACAAGTATTTTGGTTTGCTGCCATGGCTGCTAATTCTGTAACCTCAGATAAACCCTTGGTACCAGGGTCACATAGAGGCAAATGAGGGGAGAAAAGAGTACAAAGTCTGTGGCTGCTATGCCTCAGCTAATGTAATCAAATACTTCAGAGATCGATAGTTATCTGCCTTGCCAGTGTCATGGACACCGCAAGGTTATAACAGCACAGTTCTCTTTGCTGCCTCTCATGGTGGTACTTTCCTTAAGACAGGGGACAAGAAAAAAAAAGCAAGGCTCAAGACCATAAGAACAGTTAGAAAAATATTGGGCAGATGTAGAGTGGTGGGAAGGAGGCAGTGTCTGCTGTGGGTCATGTGAGCATTTCATGTTACATCTTCACCAGGTAAAATGCATAAAGAGATGTGGGCAGGAGTGGGGCAAAGACCCCCACCTCCCAGGGGAGAACCCTCACTAATAGGTTAGGTCAGGCATTCACTCCTTTCCTCAGGGTATCTGTAGCCTCTTTTCTCTGAAAAACACCACAGATTCAACAGGATGATTTGCATGACTCCCTGCTGGCACCCTGACAGCCGAAGTCCTCTTCTAGCTGAGAAAAGATTCCATTTTGGCATGTCATTGAAGTCCCTGAGGTAAAAAAGGGAACTGAGTCCAGTCTGTCTGACACCCCGGGGGGATGACTCTAGGCTTGTGGTTGTCCTGCAAGGGATACTTCCTGAGGGAGAGACAAGCACATGAGACATTAGCCACACCAAGGAGTTTAAGTGCTCACGTTTTTTTGGACCCAGATGAGCTCTGCATGGGACAATCCTGGTGCCACTGCACAGTGATCTTGGGATTAAGAGCAAAACAGAGGCAGCTGAGTGAGAGCAGGTGGATCATGACCCAGCAGAAGGAGACATTTTGGCTGAGCTGCTGGAATCTAGGAAGTGAAAATGTTTTACAGTTTTCAGGCTAAAGGAAATCTTTGCCTCCCCATGGAGTTCTTGGAGGTGACCTTACTAATAAAATAAAAAGACAGTTTTACAGTTCTGAAACCATGCTGGCCATAGCTGTTGTTCACCAGCTGGGATTCAACCACAAAGAAATTGCCCCAGATAAGCTTCTGCTGGATGCTAAGGGTCATGTAAACCTACTCTGGTCAGAGTTATCTGCTTCCAGAGGCTGAACCAGCTCCTTTCCAGCAGTGCAAGCATGAGGCAACAGCAGCCACATTTGGATGCAGCAGTGGCAGGCTTTGGATCAGGAGGATGCAGCATGGAGGGGGCTCTCAGCAGTTGGGACTTGGCCCTTGTAAGCTGCAGAACACTGATGATGCTCGCAGGGTTTAGGTTCAGCCTGGAACTGCCTGGCAGGATGAAGCTAAAACCATCCTAGCCAAATCTGAAAAAGAAGCTGCCCCTGCATTGTGTGGGAAATTGTTGAGGGGTTGTTTTAAGGAGCTCCCCAATGACAGAGGGAGAAGACCTCCTGATCTACGGACCCTGCTGGGCTGCATGTCAAAGCTGTGTGCAAAGTGCTGCTCTTCTCAGTCAAAACTCAAAACCTTCTGGGCTGAAACATAAGCAAAAGTGTAAGCACCTAGTAACCGAGATGCCACGAAGTTCAGACAGAGACTCTTCACCTTGTCAACAGTGGTTTTGGTGGCTGTGGTTTTGAATGTGACTTTGAAGTCCTACCTAAAGTTCTTAAATTGTTTTTGGACTTCACTGTACAAACACCAGGATAAACCAGTGTTTATAACAAGACCTTTTGTGCAAGTTTCTGAAGAAAAAAATAGAGGAAGAGAAAAGAGGAAAGGTGGTGGGTTATTTTTTCCTGAAAGCATGGAATAAATTTTAATGATAGCTATAGCTTAGTTGCCAGTAGGCTGCTTCAAAAGATACTGCTCATGGTCTTTGTGTAAATGGATAGTCTTAGCAGTATAAATAGGTATTTGCCATTTATGAACTGCGCAGAGTGCTACTGTCACACATCAGCAGCCTGAAGACACGGACAAGATCTGCTTTCGTTTGCACCACAGTAAGATCACACAGTTAAGCATCACACAGGGTGGGCTTGATCATAATTATGCCTCTGGTCTATCCCTCTTTAGCTAGCTGCTTACAGGAGGCTGGGTGGTAAAAGCAGTCATTGCCTCGTAATAACCTTAGCATTAAACACCACAGAAGTCACATACTATTAAATGGACTGCTGTCAGTGTAAATACTCAGCTTGCTAACTGTTGTTGACTTTAATTTCTTTTCTGCCAAGACAGACAACTCTGTGGGACACATTTCAAATCAAACGATCTTCAGCAATCTGTGTGTCACAAGAAGAAAGAGAGGTCACTTCAGAGCAATTCACTTGGACTTTTTTAAAATTAAAAGTTAATTTTACCTAATTCATGACTAAATAAGATCCTAACAACAGTTTCTTGAGTTCAACTCATCCGATAGCAGAATCCCATAGAGAGTTTAAAAGATTCAAACACTTTGGCTGACTGAATCACGCTTGTTTTGAGGACTCTTCAGTGTGAGGAGCCATGCGATTACTTCTCAGTAGCGTTCGTGTGATAGTTGATTGGGGGGGGATTAGATGTCCCAGTCTCCAGCAACTGCAAACTAGAGACACATAAGCATCCACAAGAATATCATTAAAGATGGCAGGCTGGGAAAGTTCAGGCTAGAGGGCCACTTGATCCTAGGTTTCTCTTCTCAAGAACATCCCAGAGGTACACTTAGCATCCTCCCAGGAAGTGCATGGGAGTAGAGCAAGAATGAGCAGAGGTTTCTCAGGATCTAGGTGATGGACTTGCTCTCAGAGGTGTTCAAACTACAAGAGCTCATCACTTTTCAAGACAATTACTTGTTTTCTATGAGGTTCTGGAGGGCTCTGGAGGCCTCCATCCTCACATTAGCTGCTGGCAAAAACCCTGTGCCAAGTGCTCACTGGTGGGAGCGTGGTGCCCAGTCCTCACCACACCTCTGATGTGCTTGAGCCCCTGTGCCATGGCCAGTCTCACTCAGTTTATCGAGAGATAAACCCCTGTCTCTTCACAGCCTGTGCTCTGTACAGACTTCTGGTCTGCCTGCACAGAGTCAGTGCCTCAAAAGGAAAATCAGGCCCTGCAAGAGAATCCTGGACAGATGTGGACATTTGATGCCTGCAAAAGATTAATCACTCACCTTGCACGACAGGTTTGAAGCACAGGGTGAGGAACATTGCCCAAAGGCTTGCGTCAGCAGACAAGAGGAGATCTGACCTGTGGTAACCTAAGCTCTGCTCCCTTCTTTAATGATAACTGCTCCTTACGCTGAGGGAAAGACTTCCTCCCTGCTCTAAGTGACGTTTCAGCTCCACTGCTCTGCCCAAGTAAGCGAAACCTCAGGAAAGGCAAACAGTCAAGGTGGGGGGAGGGAGCTCTCTAAAAATACCTCCTCCACATTTAACTGACTCATTTCACAGCTATTTTATTTCCCAGATGTAAGAACTGTGGGACAAGAAACGACATCCTTATGAGGATTAAAAGCTGATGCTAAAAATGACAGGGAAAACCAATAATGATGCAAGCAACAGCCAATTATATGGGTTCTGTTAACAGTGCCTCACTCTCTTGGCATGAGGCAGGTTTTGGTATTTGATTCTTACAGGTATTATTGGGACACAGCAAACCTGTGTAAAAAGACCAAAGCAGCAGTTGTTCGTTGAAGTTGTATGTCTGGAGCTGGAAGAGGTTCTCCTGCATCTGTAAAGAGGTCATAGTGGGCTTTTCCTGAAACCTGATAATAGGATAAAGCATTAGGAGTTCTGTAGAACCTGCAGAAAACATAACCAGATGCTACCGGTGCCGGATACAGACAGAGAGAGACGCTGCACTGCAGAGCTATCTGCATACAGCTGACATTAGGTTCCTAGTGGAGGCATTGCAATGGCAGAAGACAGGCGGGCGCCTGGTTGCAGTTCAGAAGACCCAAGGTAACAGCTGAGGCTCTTGGTGCAGGCAGCGCAGAGGTGAGGGCTGAAGGGTCAGTGTGGACCTGTTGGAACATGTCCAGAGGAGGGCCACAAAAATGGCCAAAGGGCTGGAGCACCTCTCCTGTGAAGACAGGCTGAGAGAGTTGGGGTTGTCCAGCCTGGAGAAGAGAAGGCTCCTGAGGGACCTTATAGCAGCCTTCCAATCCCTGAAAGGTGCCTGTAAGAAAGGGGAAGAACTGTTCACAAGGGCATGTAGCAATAGGACGAGGGGCAATGGTTTTAAACTAGAAAAGAGAAGATTCAGGTTGGATATTAGGAAAAAGTTCTTTAACAAGAGGGTGGTAGATCACTGGAACAGGTTGCTCAGAGAGCTAGTGAAGGCCCCATCCCTGGAGACATTCAAGGTCAGGCTTGATGGGACTCTGAGTGACCTGATGTAGTGAAGATGTCCCTGCTGACTGCAGGGGGGTTGGACTAGATGACCTTTAAAGGTGCCTTCCAACCCAATACATTCTATGATTCTATGTCATCCCACAAGTGGTTTCTAAAGCTAAATGATATAGCATGTTTATTCCTTGTTGTTGTTGCTAAGAATGTTTTTACTGTTGTTACTTATTATTGGTATTATTCCCATTCAGATCAGGACTTTGTAGTAAGAAATACACAAACACAAAAGAAGCCCACCATACTTTTCCCAAGGATGTCACAATCTAAGAAAAAGACAATGTGAAAACCATCCATCCATCCATCCATCCATCCATCCATCCATCCATCCATCCATCCATCCATCCATCCATCCACCCATCCATCCGACGGCAAGAGAACAAGGCAGTGTTGCCAGCATGGCAGCTAGTGGTCTGAGAAGACCAACAGCTTGGTTCCTGACAAGTTTATCATTGACTCTAAAGCATCTTGATCTGGCCAGATCTAAAATATGAGAACTTCACAGTTAATACTGGATGACCCACAGGTGCAGATTAAGCTATGCAGCTCCTGGAAAGTGAAAAAAAACCCAGTTTGGTGCTATAAAGGACACAGGAGAAGGTGACAAGGGAAAAAGGATCACACTATACATAAATGACCTTAGCATCAAAAATTCACAGAATCACAGAGAGATACGGGTTGGAAGGGACCTCTGGAGATCATCTAGTCCAACCTCCCTGGGGGTTCCATTCAAATGGATGCAGTAGGACAGGATAGCACTAGAAATTTGCTACAGTGTAAGAAAGGAGCACTTGGATGGATGTTTTGTTAGAAGAACAGTTAGGCAAGGCTCTATCTTTAACAAGACAAGTACCACTGTGACAGAGATTGCTGATGGGTGACCAAGGGTGAGGATAAGGTACTGGTTTTGAGACTTGGCCTGGCTAAAGGCATTGAGAAGCGGTGTCGCCTGAGTGAAGCAGGTGTAAATTCAATTGATGGGATGCCAGCACTTAGTGCTACACTTAAGCAGCACTCTGGACTGTGATTTTAATGGTGCGTTCAGCAAGCTATGAGGCAAGAAAGGAATGTGACACCATCATTACTGAAGTCAGCTTGCAGTAGGCAACAAAATGTCACGGGAGAACAAAAGGTTAAGGGAAGGAGTGAGAGGCAGGGTGACTCTCAGGAGATACTGATAGGATAGCATCAGAAGAGGAGGAGAGCCCAGTAGGAGTGCCAGTGGAAACCATGGACTGCAGTGTCCAAAGCAGACCTCAGACTGACCCTATTCCAAACAGTTACTGCTGTAAATAAAATATAGCAGACTGAATCCACGTGCAGGCACTTATGCAAATATTTGCAACCACTCTGATCAAAGTTATTGGGTGATAATGTTCAGCCTTGGAAACTGGCCTTGAACAGCATTTATTAAGGTGTTCCACTACTACAGCTATTGCTAAAGATCTGTACAACAAACTGCAGTGTCAACCAGCCTTGAACCTTTGTGCAGAGGACTACCAGTAAAAATGTACAGAAAATAATGTATCTGGAGCCTGCCAAATAGAGAGCTCACACAGCTATCACTGGTGCTAAGGGATCGTTATCACCATTTATGTATTGTCAAAAACATGCCGCACAGCAAGAAGTAAATAAGGAAATGCAGAATTTTCACTGCTGCTTGTGCTTATCTGGGGGATAATTATAGTGCTTTTGAGGCAGAAGCATTTTGCAAATTAACAGTTTTTACTTCAAGTTCCTAGCTTCAGTGTGATATGTTTTTGTAATAAATACATGGTGACCACACAATAAAGAAAGGGGGAAAAATTCAATGTACATATATAGGTGAAAATAATTCATGATATAGATTAAAAATAAATCACTAAATTGTGCCACCAAAGGCTATAGGAAAATAAACTAACATTTAGAATCCTATTTTGAGAGTGACAGAGAGCCAGAGTGAGACTCAACTTGCAGATTAAGAAACCGATCTGTAAGTGTCCATATGTGAACCAGGGTTCAAAACTCCTCATCTAGCCTGCTGAGGTCTGGCCAGCACAAGCAGACAGCTGAACACCAGAGGCTGCCAATGTTTGTCTACTTTAGGATAGACAAATAAATCCCTAGATTGAAATGATGGTTCTGACAAGGGTTTTGGCTCAGTTGTTCGCATACAGGTATCTGGAGCCATTTGAAATGCTCTCTGGTACCCCATGTAATCTCTAGCTTCACTGCATACAGGCACATGGATCCCATAAATCATGAAATCTGTTGACTTCAGGGTGTCCTCAGAGACTGAAAAACTTCTGGGATCTAACTGTGGGGTAGCAGCCTGGTCAAGCCCTAAACCTCCACAGACTAGATTGGGAGCTGGGTGCCTTGCTGACACATAAATGCGAACAGGCAGATACCTACATTTAAGTGTCCTGAATTCCTTTCTCAGAGTTTCAAGGACAGTAAAAGAAGTGCAGGCTTTTGGGGCATTGGCTTTTAAAACAAATTTTGATTTCTAGAGGAACAATAGCTGTCAAACATGTGAAGTGATCAATCTGCCCTGGAGACTTTTGCTTTCAGTCACCCTCTGAAAGGAGACCCTGGAGAGACAGTGTGCTTGGTTTAGGCATCATATAATGCAGTTTATGCATAAGCCAAGGGAGCCAATATTGCACAAGTATGGCAAAATACTTGGGCCAAAAACACTTGTGGGAAAAAAATAAGTAAATTGTAGTCAATCAAAACAGTTCTATATGGTTTGCATTTCCTGAATTGCTTGGAATGGAAATAAGCGAATTAATTCTTTCCTTTCACTGCATCCAAAGTGACATGTTTCTGGTTTTCTTCCCATTTAAAAAGCTCTTTCATTTCAAAATTATTTCAAGGTAAAGGATTAAAAGATGAAAAGCACAGCACTTTGTTTCATTAGATCTATACCACCTGTCACAATGTTTTGGTTTGCTGAAGATCCTGATATATTTTACTTAGGTCAGATCTGCTAAATGGCTATCATCCAAGTCTTTCTGAAATGAATTATTTTCATAGCTTCCCCAGTAACTAAGACTTCTGTTTTTTTTCATTTTAATCACAGACCTGTTAACTTTCTCCTATATTTATATTTTTTATATTTCCTATTTTATATATCCCTTGCATACAACATTTGCTTTTGATAACATTCACCAGTCACTTTTTTTTGAGTTGTTACATGATAAAAAGTTCTCCAAGATACTTAACATTGGGTTGCATCCAGTCTTGTCAACATCAGTAGGAACTTAATCTGAAACCTCCTCCATAGGAACTGAAAATGATGTGTACTGCTCTTGAAAGTCTCTTCTATAACTTTTGCTGCAAGGGCAGAAAGTGGCTTTGTATGTTTTTATTAACTTGAAATTACAGAAGAGAGATATCATGGCAGATAACATGAATGATTTTCTATCTATTGTTGTATGCACAAATATGGATCCATCAAACCACAGAGATGTTCTTGATTGCTGAAATTAAATTTTGATATGCAGTGTCTTATGCCTATCACTTTAAAATATATCAGAGAGGATATATCCAAATTTCTCATCACAAGATCAAGGTCACCATTGTTTTATAACACTACTTTTTATTTTCTTGGCTGTTTATTCTGATAAAGGTTTACATATTTATGTTTGATGCTGAAGATGTTTCTTATAAACATGATCGTTTTATTAATTTGTTTTATACAGAACAACAATCTCTACTTACAGAAGGAAACACACCAGTCTCACTAGGCTCATTGGTCTCAGTCAAATCTACCTCCATCATTACCCCTCTCTGCCCCCAAACCTCAGAAAGAAATTACACGAATCGTATGGTTCAAAAGAAGAATTTCAAAGAAGCTTGATGACACTTGGAAATCCTTCTGAGCAAGAACTACATTCTACCCTAAGTGACAATCTCACTAATACAATAGTTATATTACAAAAATTTTTAGATTCATGATTCTGGGGGCAAGAATTATGTTTTAGTTTTTGGGGTCTTAACCATTCTCAACACCTAATCCCACCATTTGTGAGGTCAAGTATAGCAAGGTCTTGTTCTAAGACTTGTCACTGGCAACAACAGTCTCAACATGTCCACAAACCCCATCTTTTAATTTGACATGTGCATCACATCTGTCCTTTTATGGCAGAATAACAGAACGCTTTGGGTTGGAAGGTACCTTTAAAGATCATTTAGTTCCAACCCCTCTACCATGGGCAGAGACATCTTCAACTAGTTCAGGTTTCTCAGAGCCCCATACAACCCAGCCTTGAATGTTTTCAAGGATGGGACATCCTGCCTCTCTGGGCAACCTGTTCTAGTGTTTCACCACCTTATTGTAAAAAATCTCTTCCTTATCAGGACAGGCTGAATCTATTGTCGTATCGTTTAAAACCATTAGGCCTTCTCTTCTCCAGGCTAAACAATCCCAAATCTCTCAGCCTTTCCTCACAGGAGAGGTGCTCCAATCCTCTGATTATTTTTGTGGACTTCCTCTAGACTCACTCTAATAGCTCCACGTCTTTTCTGTGCTGAGGAACCCAGAGCTGGACACAGTACTCAAGTGGGGTCTCACAGGAGCAGTGTAAAGGGGCAGAATCACCTCCCTTGACCTGCTGATCAGGCTTCTTGTGATACAGCCCAGGACATTGTTTGGTTTCTGCATTGCAAGCGCGCACTGCTAGGCCACATCCAGCTTTTTACCCACCAGTAACCCAAAATCCTTCTCAGGGCTGCTCTCAATCCCTTCATCCCCCAGCCTGTATTGATACTGGGTGTTGCCCTGACCCGTGTGCAGGATCTTGCAATTGGCTTTGATGAACCTCAGGAGGTTCACAAGGGCCCACTTCTCAAGCGTGTCCAGGTCCCTTCTGATGGTGTCTGTTCCCTCCTGTGTGTCACCTGCAAGCTTGCTGAGAGTGCACTCAATATCACTACTTATTTCACTGATGAAGATAGCAAGTAGTATTGGTCCCTGTACAAACCCCCAAGGAACACCACTCATCACTGATCTTCATCCAGACATTGAGCTGTTGACCACTAGCCTCTGGATGCAACCATCCAATCAATTACGTATCCACCAAACAGTCCACCCACCAAATCCTTCCCTCTCCAATTCAGAGACAAGGATGGCATGGGGGAACATGTCAAATGCCTTACAGAAGCTCAGATAGATGACATATGTAGCTCTTTTGTCCACTGATGTAGTCACTCCGCCATAGAAAGCCACTAGGTTGGTCAGGCAAGACTTACCCTTGGTGAAGCCAAATTCATTCCTTCACCCCCCATGTTTTTCACCTGTAACTCCACAGATTTCCTGTATTAGCATGGATTTAAATGCAACCTAATCTGTTCGTCCCTTACTAAGTTTGGAGAGTAGGGTGAAAGAATCCTAGGGTACAGATGAACGAGAAGTAGCTTTCAACCTAAATTATTCCATGATTAATCCCTCCTCTTTTATCCCAGTCTTGGTACTGCAGCAGGGAAGGAAAAGTTTCATGGGACTGATACAGTACTCATAGGACGAGTTTCATAAGCAGAATCCCATTTTTCTGGTGGGACTTTTTTGGTCCATTTCCCTTTAACTTCCTCAATTAGAAAACTCCATTGTTTCACAGGTTGAGAACAAACTACTGCTGACTTCTGCAGGAATCCAATCTGACTGTTGTGCTTTAGGAAACAGAAACAAGAAAAAAAAAGAGAAGTAAAAAAAAGGGGAAGTTGTCCCACAGCTAGGTTGCAGTATCTGGAGTCTTTGGCATGTGATAGGTTGACAGATCAGCTGCAAAACCAGCTAAAATCCCATTACTGGATCAAAGTATGAGAGCTAGCAATACTGCTGAAGTGCTCTGAACTTAGGCAAAAGGTGTTAATTGTCCACTTAGTCAAAAATAGTGAGGAAAGAGAGAGGCATGTTCTAGCATGCAGAAACAGAAAAGCAATGGGGAAAAAAGAAATTAGTAATAACCTATTGCAGTGAGACCCAGACATCACCCCCTCTCACGCTAAGCAAGGTCCTTTGTTGTTACTCTTCACTTCTTGTGTCCCCTGTGGTATTTCACTGGAAAGGTCCCCTGCATTCACAGTATTTTAGCCCCTGAGTAAGAGAATTGGCTCAGGCTACCAGTGCAGACCTTGCCTTTTACCCCCAACTACGGATTAAAGGGTTTAATTCTGACCACAGTAGGGCTGAGAAACATCCACACACCAATGCCTTCAGAATACTGGCAACAGAGAAGCAACCTGAAAGACGTTCAAGGTCTCTAACATGAAAAGTTTAGCTTATCTACAGCAAAACAAGGAAGTGCAGAGTGTAGAAAGTAGAATCCATTAGCAACACTTGCATCAATATGACAATCTGTGTGATTCTGTGATCTTCTGCTGCTGAGTTGAGGAAGAGTTGTTTTCCTTTCTTCCACTTCAATACATGTCTTCCAAATGGTTTCTTAAATACATGTAAAAATCTGGCTCTCAGAAAGAAGGTAGATCCTTGGGATACAAACTATTATGATCTATCCTCAAGAAAGTAATTTTTCAGTAGAAAAGAAACTACTACATGATCAGCCAAGTTAGCACCCGAGCAACGTGTTGCTCAAGCAGAAGCGGTAGCTGCAGAAGATGAAACAGAATGGATGAGGTGCAACATATTAGATGAGACCCTGAGAGTACAGAATGAAAATATGTTGTCAGAAGACTCCCTCAGTTTCAGTAACAGATGCTAAAATAGGCAAGAATGCAGGAAAAAGCATGACATTTATGAAAGATGGGCAACCACCTGCATGGGAAGTGTAGACCACAAGCTCTGTGGGTGCTATGAGAGCTGGAGTAAGAAGGCAGGGTCTTTTATTGTCACATCTGTAGAAGCATTTCTAGCAGAAATACCTGATACAGATTAAAATCTGCTCCTCCCTCAGAATGAGAAGGTAAAGAAAGAGGAAAACAAACTCCCCCATATCATTTGCTATGACCAGATTGCATCGTCTTTGTCATCAACTGCTCTATGTAAAGAGACCCCAGAAAGAAAAGCTGGGCCCTACTGATTTTAGCAGCTGCTTCTCAATTGCTTAACTAACAGTCAAGTCTGGCCTTAAAGTCCCCAATATACTCAGGCTTCATTATTAAAGCCTAACACTTTCCTCTTGTTATGAAGTGCAAGTTATTGGCAGAATCTACATCCATATTTCACTGAAGGAACTTCGACAAAATATGGCATCCTGAACAAACCACTGTGTAGTTCATTCTTGAAGACTGGTCTAATTTCATCAGAACAGCAGCTTTGGCAACTCCTGCTTGGTTTCAACTATAAAATCCTAATCCTAACAATTTTTTTCTATCTAATGGTACAGATTATTTTTTTTCATCCTGTCTTGCAGGAATTAAAAAATTATATTGGTAGATGAGAAACGTAACATGAGCCAGCAGTGGCTCTTGCAGCTCCTGGGCTCCATCAGGAGAGGGGTGGCCAGCAGGGACAGGGAGGTGATTGTCCCTCTCTACTCCGCCCTCATGAGGCCCCATCTGGAGTACTGTGTCCAGATCTGGGGCCCGCAATACAAGAAAGATGTGGAACTGTTGGAGAGGGTTCAGAGGAGGGCCACAAAGATGATCAGAGGGCTGGAGAACCTCCCCTACAAAGAGAGGCTGAGGGAACTGGGCTTGTTCAGCCTGGAGAAGAGAAGGCTGCGGGGGGATCTCATTGCAGCCTTCCAGTACTGAAGGGAGCATACAAACAGGAGAGGAATCAACTTTTTAAAAGGGTAGATAATAGCAGGACAAGGGGGAATGGATTGAAGCTAAAGGAAGGAAGGTTTAAATTGGATATTAGGGGGAAGTTTTTTACAGAGAGAGTGGTAAGGTGCTGGAACTGGCTGCCCAGAGAGGTGGTGGATGCCCTGTCTCTGGAGGTGTTCAAGGCCCAGTTGGATGGGGCCCTGGGCAACCTTCTGTAGATCCAGGCCCGGAGGTTGGTGGCCCTGTCTGTCACAGGGGGGTTGGAACTCTATGATCCTTGGGGTCCCTTCCAATCCAGACAATTCTATGATTCATTCTAATTAAAATATCCTCATAACTATACACCAGCTGTAATTACTGCTTACACACAAAATTTCAAAATCTTCTGAATATATTATGAAAATCCATATCATTGACTACCACATTGTTCCTCTATGGAAAAGGGACTGATTTGTTCCTCTAAGAGTAGACTTCAACAAGGGGGTTTTACCATAATAAAAATACCTCGCTATTGTAACAGCATTTAACAAACGTTTGGTTGCTGTGTGTCTACAAAGGCAGTGGCACCATCTGAGCTTGCATTTGCTACTATTCTAAGAAAATTCATAAAATTAAGTGCATGTTTGTTGGTGGCCTTGGCCATGAGTAAAGGCTATTTGGAAATCACTAACTCCAGGTCACTTCTACCTTTTCTGCTTGCGCAGTCGATTGGGTAATAAAGCCTATACAGACAACTAAGGCAAACAGACCTTGCCAGGTTGGCATGTTCTGACTTTTTATGGGTTCAGCTAAACTGCCTCTTCAAAAGAGAAAACAAGTATTTTTTTCACTCCCATACATTTTCTCAACACTAGAGCTACAGATTATATCCACCAGTGCATCAACCTGGAGACCCATGGGACTGATACTGCAATACCAGCCATGGCACTAGGAACCTGGCAGGTACCAGGAGCCAGAACTGAAGAAACCAATAACGCCGTCATTAAACTGGTATTTTTTTTTATTTAATTGTTTCAAATCTTATTGCAGTAGGCCAGAAGATCGCAACTAGAACTAGGCAGCCACTATTTTTATGAACTGCAGACTCAGGGAGAGACATGGCACCAGCCACAAGTTTTGGACCTGAGCATTAAACCTGAAGTTAATAATTCTCACATGTGCCTGCAGGCGGGCCAAGGGTCTGTAGGGAGTTGCAGAGGGAGGACAGGCATTAAGCATTGCAGACTCAAGCCTCTGGTGCAGAACTTAAAGGGACTTTCTGTACACATAGGAGATAATGGCTAGGTGAGCAAACAACAAGTGAAAAACTGCTGTGTGGAAGAGGTCAGCGCAGGTTAGAGGGGAAACATGGCGAATCAAAGTTCTTCCAAAATCCTTTCAAGGTTCTAGTTTTCTCACATTTATTTGCTGACACTGTGACCTACTCCACATTGTATCTGCAACCTAAGCTTGCTTTCTTAATTTGGGCCATGAGATCCTAGAGAAAACCCACAAAACCGAGACAGAACTGTATTCCAAAGGCAAATATGGATCTGCAACAATGGGAATACAAAAAGTTAACATAGTATTGAGAGGCCCTCAGGAGGGGGGTGTCTCAAAGAATTGTCAGATTTAAATGTGAAGCATTAAAACACTGGATAACTCTGTACAGCCTGGAATACAAAACAAGCTTTATTTGCTAATAAACTAAGCAAAAAATATTAATTAAAAAAAAAAAATCTTGCCATAGTGAAGTGTGAGCCTGAGGAAGGAGAGGTGCCCTCATGAGACCTACACATGGCTGGAGTTCTTGGGCAGAAATTATCTGACAGCACCATAAGCTTGCCTGGAGGGTTACAGGGAAGGGCACCAGAATTTTAATTCTGTCACTTGTTCGGTGCAGGTGTATTAAAACCAAATTGAAGTAGGGCAAGTGCAGTATTTGCAGGTGACACGGTGAGAAGGTAACACGGTCCAAACTTGCTTAACATACTCAGACCAAGTGTTAGCTTATTGTATCTTGGGTTTGATGCTGAAGAAACTGGATAAGGAAAAGTATCGAGGGAAAGGGGAAGACTTCAAGTCTGCCACTTGTAACAGAAGCTTCTTGTAAAAAAACCCACTACAATTGTCTGTAAGAACCAACATACTGCAGGCACTGACCTACTGAACAGGAACAGCCAGTAAGGACAACCACCAGCAGATGGGCAGGAATGAAGGAAAGTAGGTCACCACCAGCTTTGATCCAACCAACAGCCTTTGAGGGAATAGCGGCTACTTCAACCAGGATGTGTTACAGGCATCCACAAAAAAGCATCCTCTCCTGCCTACTTTTGCTGAGGTGTGGCTGTTCTGCCTCCTAGGTCTTAATTCCCTCCAGGTTTGCCAGACTGTCACATCCATCTGTGCCCTCTCCTCTGTTTATTTAGCTCCATTAATTTAAGTAATTGCTTTAGAGAGGGGAAATATGGATCATGGAAAGACAGACGGAAACCTGGAAGCTGAAATGCACTACATTAAAAAAAATTAAATTAAAAAATTAAAACCTTTTGTCAGCAAGTAAAAATGACTCTGCTAAAAGCAAAGCTTTAAATCCTCACTTTGCAAACAATCATTTTTGCTTTCCCCTTGTCCATGTGACATGCATGATTAGCATACAATGGCCAAGACAGAGTTGTTCAGCAAATCTCCCTTAGACATCTCCCTAATAACAGGGCTTAGTCCTCCATGAAGGGTTGTGCCGCCAGACCTCACTGTTAAACCTGGCTGATTCCAAGGTGGATTGTTAGTTTCTGTGTTAAAACCAGCTTGCAGTAGAGTAGGGCCAGGAAGTTAGCTCTCTCCTTGCAAGACAATTGCACAAAGTTTATTTTCACAAAGAGCAGAGGGAAGAACACCTTCAAAACAACTAACATCCAGTCAGAAAAACAGCCACTTTCCCTTTTTGTGGATGACACAATGAACCTAAAATATGCATATGCAACCCAGTGGTACATCCCAACTTTCCCAGTGTTAGGATTTGAGATAGGATTGAGGTTCACGTTTTTCCTCTGAGCAGATCCTTTCAAGGTCTTGTTGTCCAAACACTCCCAATGAAGCATGACTGAGGTTACCAAGCAGTTCCAACTAGATCTAAGGTCTGTGTCTTTTTGCAGAATAAATAGTGTTCAGGAAGACTCCTTAGAAAACCAAAAGAGGCATTGGACTGTAAGAGGTGGTGAAAATCATTTAGTAAAGAATATTTAAACTTAACCATCTGCCTGTATGCACTTGCGCTCCCCTCTTCTGCTTTCAATGATTCCTTGTAGACTGCAGGTTTTGGGGACTGCTACAGGAAGCAGTTCCACATTAATAGAAGTATGCAGGAATAGAATTTAGTTGTTAAAAGAGTTGAACATGACATAATCCAAACAAGACAAGCAGCACAAAACCAAAAAGTTATTAAAAAGAGGAAACTAGTATTCACATGATCACTCATGGAGAAAAAGTGGTAGCACTATTCTGCATTCAGAGCCAGTGTCTTCTCCACTGAAATTTTCTCAATTTCATTTAAGAAGAACCAGCTTGAAAAGTACTAGCAGAAAGTAATACCTTATCTACATTCTTCTCAAGTAACTGCAAACGTTCCCCAAAAAATAGCATTTTAGATTTTTGCATTCAGGCAGAGAAATTATTTTTTTTTTGTGAAACCTAATTTCAAATAGATTAACCAAATCAGCACAAACAACTGTAGGGACCCTTATGTTGTGAACGCTGCAAGGTAAACAGAAACGAATTCCGTTCACTGAAATGAAACATTTGTCTGGGGTTTGCACAATGCAGGCACTGAAATTCTGAGGCTTCCACTGATCCAAAACACTGCAACAGCTATTACTATGGAAAAGTTAATTAAAATTTTAGTTTGGAAATAGGAAAATTAATTTTGTCCTCTATGTGCAGTGATTTGGTAATTCTTAGGACAGAGGTAGTAAATACTATGGATTCTTGTATTTCCCCTAGAATAAACAAAATTTTTCTATCAGCACCTAGTAAGACACTAGGAATTCACAAAAAATAGCAGCTTCACAGCCCTGCATCAGTAATTCCTTCTATTCAAACTTGAGCTAAAAATATCGTATAGGAAAAACGACTCCTGAGTATCCCCACTGGGGAGTACTTGCTCATTACTATTTAAATGGTCTAAGATCTTATCAAATTAATTTAGACTGAGGTAGATTTATAAATGTAAAATAGTAGCTCTTCCAGCATAATTCCCTAAAGGATTTTTTTTTTTTTCTAATTCCACAGTTAAGAATGCCTCACTCAATTTACCTCAGTACAGTCTGGAATAGCACATCTATCTTCTCATAGCTCAGATAAACGGCGCAAATATATAGCTTATAAATCACATATTTAACTCAAGAGCAGGCAGCTCCCAGCAAACAGAAAAGAACTACATACCTTCCCAACTTCTCAGTTTTAGATGGAAAACATTTTAGAACTTGTTTATTTCCTTCAACATTTAGATATGCTGCCACAGAGCTCTTCAATTAACACAACCCTTACTAAAGGATGAGAGTCGCAAGTAAGCAGTGTGAGAAGAGAACTACTTCTGGTCTGTACCCCGAGTTCCATTAATCACCTCTCTGTAATGAAAATGCTGAAGATGCACAGCAAGGCCCATAACATCATTTCCAGCCTTCAAACATGAAACACACAGCAGAATTTACTACTTGTACGTATGATGGAACAAAGGCAAAGTGAATTGCTTTCCAAAAGCTAAGCCATCTTATTTTACCTTCTTGCTCTTGGTAGCAAATAAATACATTCTAATTAAAATAAATCTTACAGAAAGTCAGAATAACAATGAGAATTAAGCAAGAAAAAAAAACCCCAAACAAAAAACCAACCCCCAAACCCCCAAAGAGAGAGAAGTTCCTTTTTAAGGTTGGTAGTAGTTCAACTACTGAAAAATGTGTTTTCATTTCACTTTAAAAATACCTGAACCAAGTTTCCAGCTTCATACAAGTTTCTCATTCTTGTTATGCTTTTCTCTACCAGACAGTCCCATAATACTTTTTTCTCCTCTCTGAAGTAACTGCCCACTTTAAATCACCTCATCTCTCTGGTTTCTCCCTGATAAACTACCCATTTTGAGCTCTTTTGAGAGAAGATATTTAATTCAGCATTTCCATTGATTTTTTTTTGTCCCATCTCTACAGTTCTTAAGAAACAGGACCAGCACCATAAACATTATCAATTCACCAATTACATGGATTAAAACCATCTCCCAGTCACAAAGTCAACTCTAAACCTCAAAGGGGTGTGACTAGCTGTGCTGCACCACTTTCCTACTGTCATCCAGGGCCAGTGCTTTCCAGGCCGTTGGTGTCCTCCACAGCTGGTTCCCGAGTCATAACTTGACATTTGGCTGTATTAAAGATGCAGTTGATCCAACTGCTCAGTTCATTAAATGCTCACTATAGTTGCTGCCTACTGTTGCTTATTGTTGCACTAATCTTTGGGTTTTCAAAGTTTCTTTTCAAACGATTGATAGCAGCTAAGTAGCACCAGTCCTGCTTTTGATCTCTTAAGGAACCGATTCCAACTAACTCCATCCCATAGAAACACCAGGAGTTTACTGCTTTTGCTGTGCCATGAACTCAGTATTTATTACTTCAGGCCCTTGCTGTTCATGGTCTCATCTGCTCACATGGCTACACTGTCAGGTTTAATCAGTACGAGCAAGGGTAAGTAAGGTGCTTCTCTTTATATTCTCCATGCATAGAATAAGACAATGTAAAGATCATGGAAGCTTTGGTTGCATGTAAGCAACTAAACAAGGAGCTAGTAAAAGCACCTCACATGCTCACATGCTCTTCCTTGGTTCATTTAATATTGGCCAGATTTTCACTGAAGAGTAAGAACAGCATGAGACAGCTGTTAATTTAAGTTAAATGTGCAAGCGTGTCCAGGACTCTGATCAGAACACAACGTTTACAAATGTCTCAAGTGTGCTGCTGGGAAAAAAGAAAACCCCCAAACCCAAGCCTGACTGTGCTTATCCAAAATAAATGATTACAAAGATGGTCCACAGAGATTTTCTTAACAGAAAACAATCAGTTTGGGATTATTTGGCTCTTGTGTGATAAAGCATTTCTGGGAAAGACAAGCAGAGGTAAAGCTTGAATCTTTCATAAGCTGCCTACAAGGCAAGTGACAGGATTATTTCCTGTATTTTATTGAAGCTAAGAGGAATTCCCCAGATGCTTGACAGCCTTGCTGTGAGGGAAAGATCACCATCCTCTATCAAAGTTCCTTCACCCTGGTTTCAGCCTCCCTTCTGCCTTGTAGCCAGTCTTAACTGTGTATCCACAAAGGTCTGTGCTCAAAGGACTGTTTTATGCCAAAAATGCAAAGATGTTAGTTACACGAGTGAGAATTTAATGTTAATAAAAGGTATGACATAAAATTTTAAGACAGAAGATTCTATAGGTTTTAAAGTACTGAGAAGCAGTGAAGTATTTACATACAGGCACTGATATGTTGTCTTAGTGCTTGACAAAATAATTCCAACTACTGGGACCCCCAGTTACTCTCAGCTGCTACTGAACACCGGAATTTACCAGCTATTTCAAACCAAGAGATTGTATTAAAATGCTGTTGTGGCTTTTGGCAGAATAGGAGGGGAAAATATATACCATTTAGTTAACTGTTGTCTTTCATACATCAGTGTTCAATTAATGGTCTTCAGAAGTAAACAACAATGTAATTTTACCTATATTCTGAACTGATAAATGCAGAGACTGCCCAAGCGTGGTATCGCAACACTGACTTTGGTCTGGCATTTGTATGGACAGGAATTAGTGTGTAAAACATAGGAATGGACATTTACTATGAATATCTGTTCAGGTTTAAGTATCTGGCACGCAATGCAATCACCACTTCATCACAACGTAAGTTGGGAATAAAACAAGAATTGCTCTTTTTAGCTTAAAATTTTAATCACTTAGCATGTGAAATGAATTATGATTAAAAGCATGCAGACAGATTACAAAGCAAAATACTTCAAATACAATTGCATGTTTAAAATTTACCCAAATATCTACTTTGAGGTAAAAATATAAGATGAATCAAATATACTGAGCAATTATAAGCTTAGCATAAATAAATATTATTTTCAATAACATAATCAGTGAAACCACCATATTTAACACATGTACAAGAGATACAGCCCATTTACCCTCCTTCAGATTGAGATCCACTCATGTGAGATAAAGCCACAGATACTCTAAAACTGCATGCTACTGAAGAACAGCACTCAGTTTGCCCAACTTAAGATTCCTACCTGTCTACAGCTGTATAGGGCCAAATTATTTGGAAGAAAATACATGATTTTAAAGATTAAGGGTTAAGCTTCCAAACTGGTGCAGTGAAAGCTGCACACACAAAATCCTCACTGAAAATTACAAAATGCCTTTGGCCAAAATTCCAAATGTAAAGACCCAAAATTCAAGTCAAAAACATACAAACAATTAATATGTCTACTTTTGTGCCTGTGAGTGACCACAGAAGCAAGTTCTGTGGTTGTGCACCTTGGTGGGTTTTTGCTTGGGGTTACTGAATTAACTGTTCACATGAAGAATCATGTAGCTGCACAGGGTTCAACTGCATATTCAGGTTCAAAGTGACCACAGGCCTATTCCCGTGAGATCTAAACCGCAGCATTTCTCGAGATGACAGCGGTCTCTCTCATTTCTCTAACTTCAAGAGGAAAATAATTCATAATTATTTTTGCCACAAGTAGAACAAATAGAATACAAGTGAGAACGATCTATTTCTAGCCCACAGTAGCTAAGGTTTGCATCTCCTGAACTGATTCACTCCATATAAACGATGGCACAGGGAAAATGACATAAAACCTAGAATATAAACATTATACCGCACCATGAAACACTACGAACAGAATATACAAAAGTTATGTTAGGGCATTAATTATCTGTCAACCTCTCAAACAGAACACCTTAATATTAATACAGTTTGGAAGGTAAACATAACCTACAGGCTAAGTTTTCAAATGGCTGTTTGTCAATGCAGCATAAAACATTTCCATAGTGCAAATCTTACCAATGGTATGAAAGATACTGTTCCCCTTCAGAAAAATGCTTCTTCCCCACCCCCCTCAAAATAACAAAGAGTCATAAAGTCGTATCTCATTTCACATTTAGTACAAGATATCATTTGAAACATACTAACACAGAGAAGCTTACTTTTAACACTGAAAAAAGGTTGAACAATGTTGAGAAATTAAAATAAAAAAGTTAGATATGCTATAGCTGGAAGACATGAAACCCAAAAATCTGATCCATGGAAGTGGGGGAATAAAAAGACACTGATCTTCCTTTTTTTTCATGTTGGAAACATATTGTGTGACAATACAGCATGCTCCCTCTGTTGTACCAACAACTGCGAGATTACTTTAATTGCTGAAGAATCACAGTGTTAAGTATATCTGCTTCTTGTAGTGTCAGGCTTTCATCTGTTAGCTCTTTATTTGGAAAGGTAGTCACAAGAACAAAATCAGTTGTTGCGAATGCTGGGCGGGACTGGATAATGAAATCTCGAATATCCTTAATCCTGTGGAAAGGATATGGACATGAAAACTGTGTATGATTTCAACAGAAATCTCTGAACACAAAACCTTCTAACAGACCAAACCATTTAATATGCCCTATTGCTTTTACATTTCCATTTGATCCATATAATTAATGGTCGTAGCCTAGAATATTTTGCTTCTTGCATAAAACCTCTGAAGAATTAAAATGAACATCGCTTGTTTGCTCAAATCATAGAAATATATTCTGTAACATAGACGTGTACTGCAAACTGATACTTAACACAGAACATCAAGTAATTTCAACACCAGCTGTAAAAGAATTTACTATTAATTAGTATATTCCAAAAAGTTTGAATTACTAATGGAAATATACGATGATAGTGATGAGAAAGCAGAGGGGAATTACTATCTGAGATCGATTGTAACAAATACACAGATTTACTGTAGCCAAAGGAACAGGGGCTTCAACTTTCTATCACTCCTCAAGGGCTAAGACTTAACCACTGCACTTCAGTAGCTGATTTTTATCATATATATATATATATATGACAAGCATAACTAAAACACACACATCCAAGAGAAAGTTAATAATGATTAAAATAAGCTTCCATCAACACAGTGTTAGTGGGAAGTTTACCACTTCTACCCTTTCACACAGGCCATAGCTATAGAGGCCCCCAGTAAGCCCCACTGTTTAGCTAAGTCACTTCTCCAGCAGGTGCTGTGAAGAAAGGCTCTAGGCCTGTGCTACCAGTGCGCATTGTCAGGTCTGCTAAAATAGGGAAAGTCATTGCTGTATCTTCCTCCCTACTGGCATCTCAGCTAAAGTTGCCTGATTGTGGTCTGTGTGTTCTGTCAGGTGAAGAAAGCTGCACACTGGCTCTGCCCTTGCTCTGAGCCAGAAGGAAAAAAAAAGGGGAAACGGGTGAACTCCCTATGTAACAGTATTAACACTGAATTGGGTCCATGAGACCACTTTCAAGGCAGGATTCAAGCTCAGTTTCAGCAGTTCTAACAGAATGGTGCAAATTTCAGACCAGTGCTGGCTTCAATGTTGCTTGCTGTGAAGCGTGGGTGGAATACTGCCCAAATCTCTGCCCTCTGCCCAAAGTTCTCTCAGCCACGCAGTGCAAAGTAGAGTTTTGCAGAACCTTGCACTAAAACAACCTCTTAGGCAAATAAATGGGGTTGGCCAACACTATTTGTGGCAATGTCCCAACAATGTCAATAAAACTTATGGCAAGCTCTCATCGGCAAACTAACAGATCTAAAAAACCCACCAAGTTCACACGCTGCCAGTTCCAAGGAAAGGATCATCCAAAACAAAACAAAGGTTGGTTCTCAGCATTATGTCCAGCCTACATACCAGAACTGCAAATGACTATGTTACATCCATATACCCTTCTGCATCTGGGCTGCAGTCTCCACTCCAAACCCATGTCATGTCTGGTTACAGGCTCAAGTACAACGAGGTAGAACGCTGGAGCCCTTGATTATGGGCCAAAGTATTTCTCTGCCTGTAGTGTGGACTATATTCAGTTCAGACTATATTCCAAACCACCTTGCAATAAACTGCCTTCACAGCATCATCACCAAGGGTCCATGGTTGGGGTGACTACATAGCAAGGCTGCCCAACTTTCAGTTGCCCTGAGAACAGTTACAGCTGGTACCATGTCCCTTACAAATCACAGGACATAAATGTTCATGGATGTCTGTGACTTTGAAGTTATCAAATATCTTATGTTTCCAGTTACTAAAATCATCAGCTGCTTTAATAGTCAGTTTATCAATACATCTATGTTATGAAAATACACAGAGCTGTAACATTTCAGTGGAAATGTGTTTTTCCTCCTCTTCATGCTCTGTTAACAGTAGTTTAATGACAAAACACAAACTTACCAAACCAGTTATGGTTACCTGCATTGATGCCGCATCACTTTACCTGTGTGTTTGATTAAATCTTTGTATTAGTCGGCTTCCATCTGCCAATCTAATTTGAATTTTAGTTGCTGGCATGGAATCGTCAATAATAATAGGTGCATTGAGAATGGATTTCTCCTCCTCTTCTGGGGAAGAAGGTGTGCTGACTATTTCAGGTGTAAGGCTAAAGGATCAGAAAAAAAACAATCCAGATATTATTAACAGTCAAGCCAGAACTGAATCATGTTTCAGCTGCCGTTTTCATCGAATGACTACCATGTATAGCTAGTACAACTGAGCAGCAGAAATCCTCTCAAAGGTATCTGAACTAAATATAAATACAGCTTTTTAGAGATACAAATAATGCTTTTGTAGTTTCTTGTCAATGATTGCACTATTTCATTTTTTTTCTTACAACTGCATATTGTTACATTTGCATTACTTTAAATAGGTAATCAAGTACACATAAAACCATCTTTATTTCGGCTTACAGGGCATGCAACTGCAGTCTTTGATACGAAGATATAAATACCATACCTCATGGACTATATTAAAAAATAAGCATGCACCATTATACTGCATTAAACCCGAACTGGTTCAGTAGTTGCTTTCAGGGACACTAGTTTATGATTCTGGCCATCTCTCACCCTTATGGAGCACAAGTGATACTGACAGTTAACTGGTATCACCACATAGTAAGCTTGGAGTGTTTTTTCCGTTTAGTATAAAAAGATTGGAGAGAACCCTTTCGCTGCCCTTGACTTTGCTTACACACATAAGACTTCATAAGTTACCAAAACAAAAATGCCACCCAACAGGTATGTATGTTTTCTTACGAACTAAACCTCCTCTTCTCCTCACCTATTTTCTTTAATAATATGAGCAAGTCCTCAGCTGAAGAAGTTATTACTCACAATTGCTCCCTAAGTCAGTCCTACCAGAGCTTCTCAATTTTATTGAGCACATTTCCTCATTTTTAAAAAGATTAAATACATATTGGAAAAAGCTCAGAATCATTTATTGAATCAAGTTACTTGCAGAAGCATGCTAGTAATACCAAACCAAACACATTACAGGATGAAATGTAGTCATGAACAGAAACCTAGACACACTCACAATTCAACAGCTAATATCAAGCCAGCTGGAAAAGATGCTACAAATCCTGGAACTGTCATGTGAAAAAGCTGATCATTGGCAGAGTTGATGTCACATTACTATTCACTCTTACTAACTGGCTTAAGATGGACAGAGATGATGAACTTTTGGACAAAGTAGTCTGAAACGTTCAGTCACAGGAATGAATTTTGTCACACTAGGTTATCAGTTCAGTTGAATTCTATACATTAGAGAGTTTTAACAGCACCAGGACAGCAAATGAAACAGAACCAGGCATAAGCTTTCTAAATCACTGTATTTCAGATTTTCTGCTACATTTATGAATTTTAGTTGGAGATGATACTAGACCTAGATGAAGTGGGGGCTCCAGAAAGAGGTGAAAAGTTGAGTCCCTCTTCTCCCAATATTCAGGCTTTGCAGTATTATTTCATCTAGGGGAACGTACAATTTCTCTGGCTGGATGGGGTTTTTTTTAAAGTAAAAATATCCTAGTATAGATTTTTGCATCATCATTTGAAATTTCAATCAAATCCTAGTAAAAGTTGAAAGATTTTCATACAGTTTATTACACATTTATTCTGGATCAATTTTTTAAAAAATAGTTTATCAAATTACTTTTTCTTAAAGCAAACAGACTTGCCTTGAATAGCTTAGAATAAGTGTTTACAAAACTGTATTTTCAGGACAGTGTTTCTTCTGCTTCCTTTCAGAAAAAAACAGCTGAGTTGCTCCCATAAAAAATACTTTCATCTGCACTGAGAGAAGCATCAGCCTTATCATTGCAATAGCATCTCCTATTCCCTTTGTGACAATCCCAGCAGCACAACACAACATGTACTGCAGTAAGCCAGAGCAGAGTATGTCCGTGCTGGCTAGTATCACATTGTGTTCTACCTGTTCCTCCGTAAATAAGGAGCAATTATTTGGGTCTGCTTCCTCTATCCAGAGACTTTTCTCACAAAATTGGTAGAGTACCAATCTCTCTTCTGCTTCCTTTGCTCCCATCTTAAACATGGATTAAGTTTAAAAAAAAAAAAAAATAGGCAAAATTATAGGCAAGAACAGGCAGCAAAATCTCAGTCACAAGAAAGCACAAAGTATCTAGCAAATCTATGAGCAGTTCCATGATGTAAGACTAAGACAACTTTTTTTAAGGTTTTATATAAACTTCCATGATTACTGGTGACTGTGAAATCAGGGCTATTGTTGCACAGAATAATTTCCTATCACTTTTGTCATCTGATTACCTTCTCTAACAGTCTCCTAATTGATTAAATCCACTTTTGAAATAATACATGGACACACAACAGAAAACCTAGTGCTTTGTACCTTCCAAGTTTTTGTCCTTCTCCACTGAAAGCTTTGAATCGCAGTCTAGGTTTCACATATTCCTGTTCTTGGTGGTCTTCCATATCCAAATTAACCTGCCCACCATGAACAAGTCGCTGCAGTTCCACTGGAATTTCCCTTAATTACAAAAATAGAAGTTTCCCAATCACATTCTGAACTGCAATACAAAATTACACAAAGACCTTACATGGTACAGTATGAATAGACATTATTAGCATGTTTACTTTAGGATGTCCAGTTGTCTTATGAATTGATTTAATCCCAAAATAACAGATAAAGTTAAAAAAAAATAAAAGGGAGAAAAAAAAAGTCAGTGATCTGACAGCCAAAACCTAGAAAGAGCTAACAAAACACATGAAGCTAACAGCTGTCTGTAGCAAGCAGCATGCAGAAATAACCACCAGAAAGAACCAAAATATTCCAAATGTTTAAATGCCCCATGCATCTGATAACAAATACAGAACACATTTTACGGGTCCAGGCAGAGAAGCCTTCAGCTTTTAACAGTTAAACATATGGAGAAAGTGAGTGTCTTCACTTCACTGGAAAGACATACCTCAAAACATTGCCATTTTAACTTACCCTCTTTTAACAGACTCAAGAAACTGAGCATTTGTTGGGTCTGAATAGGATCTCAATTCGCCATCATCTAAACTGAAGCCATTCCTCCACAGTTTCAGCAAAATTTGAACCTATGAAGCAAAACCAGTGAAATTTAAAAAAAGGAAAGGCAAATAAGGTATTTCAGTTTCATACAGATTAGTTACAGAATTTTTGAACTGGGTAGTAGTTGGAGGACCATACCAGTTTAGAGAGCTGCCTAGTGATGTCCTTGTCCCGGGTGCTAGGGAGGCAGCAGACTTCCCTGTGAGTAGGGTCTGGGTGATATATCGGCCCCTCTGGTCCCCTTGGAAGGGAGTTGCCAATGACAATTACCCTCCTTCTGTTGTTTTCAGGTGCAGGGATGACCAACACACCCTAGGCAACCCCCTGGGTGTGCCATCACCCACATTCTCATTTTCCTGCCCCTTAAGTTCCAGAGCAGAAAACCTATTGTGCAAGGGCACCTGGGAGGGCAAAGACAGCTGGGAGGAGATGTGCCTGTATCTCCGAGTAGGGACCTGTCTCCATTCCTCCCTGTCCCTTTGGTCTCCACTTTCTGTCTGGTGGAAACAGGGTAGGGGAACCTCTGCCAATTGTGGAGTAACTTGCAGAGCACCCACCAGTGCTGCTCTTGTGAGGATGATGGAGTGGCTTAACAGATTTTGTAGCAGAACATAAGCAAGAAGGCAAATGACAAAAAAGAACAGAGTACTGCACTGTAACTATCATTGTTAGAATCCTTAAAAAACCCAAATAATAGTAATAGTCTACCACCTACTTCAAGACTGCTTTTACAGTTGGGGAAAAAGAATCTATCTATCTGCTATCCATGACATAACAGATGGATATACAGTGGCTGTGTAGTGATCTCCACAGTGCTCCAACTACTTTTATAAAGCAGCAAGCATTTCCTGTTGATAATGAAGAAATAGATCTGTAAAATTACAAATTCCTGCTGATACATCAGTTACAGTGACAACTATTCTTTCCACAAATTATTACCTTCTGAGCTCCAATAAAGTTGATACCAGCTCCATTCAGGTCAAATGCTGGAAACCAGTTTCCTTCACCTCCTTCTTACTTTGCTGCCTGTACCTCCAGCAAGAGCATTTCACCTTCAGAGGTGCACCTCTCTTCACTAAGACTAATGCCTTGCAGACCTAGACAATTAGGCTTCCACAGCTGGTAAAACTGACCTTCCCTGAGCAGACAACCCCTGTCCCCAGTTACAGTAACTCTGTTACAACAGGCTTCTTTCTGGCTTAGTGCAGTTGGGCATTATTTAGAGGTAGAATGATTACTGAAGAGGGTGACAGTAGCAGTTCCTGGTGTCACATGACAGTATCCCCCAGCCTGAACCACATCCTTTGGCCTCACTCATTTCTTAATTTTGTTTTAGATAAGCCTAACATTTGCTCTAGCCATTCACATGAATGCCAGAGTGCAGATATCCCCCCTGCCTCGGCTTCCTGGGTTTTAAGTGGGAGGAAAGAAGGGCCAGTCGATTTTCCAAAGGACTCTAGTCTTTGGCTACACCATTCCTGGAATACAGCCATGCCCTTCAGTTTGAGATTAGCTACTTTGCAAGACATAACAAACAATTCCTAACCTAAGAGAATTAAAATGTTAGCACAGCTAAAAGATTGCAGAACAACTGCAGAAAAGTAACAGAGAGAAATGTTGGCTAAGAATTTCAAAGTAATTTCTATCAGAAAATTCTGCAGTGGAGGCCTTAGGGGTACATATGCCCTTTTTGGACAGTCTCACTTTAACAATTCCTACTTAACACGTATCTAATATTTATATATTAGTCTTTCCTCATAGACATATAGTTACAATAATACTGGCATTTCAAGCCGTAAACATGGTTAAGCAGACATCTGTTGGAGATTCTGTTTCCAACTATTCAGAATTTTACTTACATCTTGGTTTTCTCCATATATGTATTCAGAGTGCTTTTGTGATGAGTCACCCAATCTATATCCACCACCTGAAAATGACTGGAAAAAAAACACAGAAATTGAAAAAAATACTTGAAACAATTTCTTAAAGTTCTTACCTAGGTGCAAATAAAAGCATCAGCAAGCCTGCTTCTGTGATAAAAAGCAAAAGAAATGTTCTAACTTGTATATTTTCTAAGTGAGAAATTATATCTAGTAACCATAATCACACTAAGCAGGTTTTATGCAATGCATTTCCATTTCTAATCTGTATACTTTTTTTGAACATTAGCAATTCAACAGATGAGAGATTTTGATTGGGATGCAACTGCGGTTGATTTTGTAAAACACAATTTTAATTGAAGATAAAGCAAGTAATTCCAGTTCAGGCTGATTTCTAATGATTCCCCCATGAATTGTGAGGTTCCTCCCCACTTTATTTTCTAGAGGAAGCTATCCAAGAACAGATAATACACAACTGTGTTGATCAAATACTCTGCTATTTGCAAATCACAAAAAGACATACTTGCTTTCATGTGGTTGGATGTGTTTCAGAGAGACTGATGTAAACAGAGATCAAAATATCTTTTAACTTTTACCTTAGCTTTACTGAAATCACCAGAGGCTCTCGAAGCTTCATCTAACGGGACAGCCCCATGTTCTTTCGCTTCTTTGAAGAGTTCAGCAACAATTTTACTTGGATTATTGGAAGCCCCAGAAATCTGTAATCCTCCATATTCTGAGTCACCTGAATAAAATCTTTAGAATAGCAATGTTCATAAGCAGCAATCCTTTAAATGATAAAGCACAATTTTCCTCCACCCACTAGAAGAAATCAAATAGCCAGATTTGGCCCAAAATCTTTACATTCTGATCACAGAAACGTTCTCCTTGGTTCTGCCTAGCAGCAATCCAAGCAGCACTGCTCCAGACACTAATAAAACTAGCGAAAAGCCTTCTGGAACAGAGCCAGGAGGTTATAAGCCAAGGCCATACGTTTCAGTCAATGCAGTTCTGATGCAGCCTCATGTTATGTGAATGCCACCTGCTCCCAGGAAGGCCCATTTCCTCAGGGGTGTCCTATGCATGGGACTGTGACAAGGCTGGTTAAAATACAGATTCACAATTAACATTGCCTTGGCAGAATGAGTGTAAAAGTGTTCCTGGAAAACCTGAACAGCGCCACAATTTGATCTTTTAATTTAAACATCTAGTATACTTCTGTGCCTGCCAACATCAGAAATAGAAAGATTTTAATAAATTAACCTTTCAGGGCATTTTAAAATCTGAATGCACTGTTATGAAAGCTAATTTGTGCTTTTTCTTCAATATAGACCCATAGCTAACTTTTGAAGATAAAAGGTTAAACTACAAATAATGGTGTTCAAAACTTGATCATGAAGATGAAGATATTTCTGGAGAATTATCTTGTGGCAAGAAGTAAAATTCTGTAATACCAGTGGAATAAATGCTGTTTTTATATATATATACATACACACACACAAACAAAAAAAACCCCTGGCAAACTCAAGAGTGTTTTGTCTTTGATTACAAGAAGTGTAATAACTAATAACTTTCTACTTTCCTTGACTTTTCACTTAAACAGTCAAGGCAAGGCAAATCAATTAATCCATGTGAAACTGTCTCAGGCCAATGCCTTCAAAATGCTGTTAATTCCATCATATTTTACAATTAACCAAAACCAAAAGGTGCTATACAATCATGCTACTTTTACAATGTCACATAACTGGCAATCCTTTAGTATCATCCATCTTTCTACGTAAATCTGTGTTTATTTCCCAATTGCCATTTATATGGAAAATCTTTAATAAATAGATTCAGAAGAATTACAGTGGCTAGGAGATGGAATAAGAATTCTCATCAGAGCTGGTATTCAAGAAAGGAAGGAAGTACTCAAATATTTGAGTAATGGATACACAGAGCAATTCAGGATATTTGAGACAGGACAAAAAACTTTTCAGTCCAAGTGTAAGCTACAGCCTTTACAAACACAGTCACATGTTAAGGCATACACAGGTCCAATATGACTACAGTCAGATTCTGCTAAATACAGTTATGTTACAGCAGTGTATAGCTAACACTCAAGTAAGTCATGTAGCACCTCTGTTGTTTCTAGCTCTTTGCAGGACAGACTTTGGTCACATACACTTCGAAAAATACGGGGTAGTGAATTGTGTCCAAAAAATCCTGAAAAACAACCAATTGCTTTCACAGTTATTAAATGATTTTTATTTTTTACATACCTTTGGTTTTCTTTGTCATCGCTCATGCTTCTCTCTGGTTTTCTCAACCTTCTAAGAGAATCAATTTTAAGACTGCCAAGAGAATAAAAGAAACAGTCTGAAGATAACTGGTACACACACTTTATATTTAACTTATGAAACTACTTATTTTTCAAGAACTAAGTGTACTGATTAGTTCAGGTTTTTGTCACAGAATCTCCTGAGTTGGAAGGGACCCATAGGAATCATCAAATCCAACTCCCAGCTCCACATAGGGCCAGACAAGTCAGAGCAAGGGACTGACTAGATGCATTGTCCAGACACTTCCTGGACTTGGCCAAGCTCAGTGCTGTGACCGCTTCCCTGGGGAGCCTGTGCCCAACCACCCTCTCAGTAAAGAGCCTCTTTCTGATATCCAACCTAAACTTCCCCTGTTGCAGCTTCATGCCGTTCCCTTGAGTTTTATCACTGGTCATTAAAGAGAGGAGATCAGCATCAGCCCCTTCACCCCCTCATCAGGAAGCCAAAGGCCACAATGAGGTCTTCCCTCAGCCTCCTTTTCTCCAGGCTGTACAAACCAAGGCATTTCAGCCTCTCCTCGTAAGACTTCCCCTCCAGACCCTTCATCATCTTCATTGCCCTCCTCTGGACACTCTCCAGTAGTTTTGTGTCCCTCTTGTACTGCGGCACCCAAAACTGCACACAGTGCTCAAGGTGAGGCCACATCACTGTAGAGTGAGACAATCCCCTCCCTAGACCCCAAGCAAGTGCTGTGCTTGATGCACCCCAGGATACGTTTGGCCCTCCTGTTTGCCTGGGCACACTGCTGGCTCATGTTTAACTTGCTGTTGATCAAGACCACCAAACCCTTCTCAGCATGGCTGGCCTCCAGCATCTGATCCCCCAGTCTGTATGGTTTTGTTCTCACCATATTTTTTGGCCAAGTATATACCCATGGATTCTTCTCAATGAATAAGCACATGTATGACAGAGGCATTGTGCAGTAAGAATTGGACTAGATGACCATTGTAGGTCCCTCCAACTGAACTATTTTACTCTATAGTAGCACAGGTTATGGAGAATTTTGCTTATGCCACTGGTGATCCCACAGATAACACAGGTAATAGAAAAGCTCAACAGCTCTTTCAGAATTAATTACATTTGAAATTCTTTCCACATTTTAGTTAGCCCAGTGAAGTAAGTTTGCTTTCTCTGATAACCTGGAAACCCTTGTCTATGAGGTTTCTAAAAGCTAAAAGATAAGAAGCAGTCATTCTCACTTCATCCACGCAGCTGCCTGCTCCTTAAAGGTAAAGAGCAGGAAAAAGGGAAGGCGGGGGGGGGGGGGGGGGGGGGAAGAAGTAAGGGAAGGGAAAAGGAAGGGGCAAATAACCCCAAGACCAAGAAATTAAGAGGCCCGTGGGTTGGGATAAGGATAGTGTACTAAGATAACAGAAAGATACAATATAACAATGCTAACAGGACTTTAGAGCAAAAATATATGAAGCTTGATACACAATGCAGTTTCTCACCGAACCCACAACTCAGGCCGTGCCACCCAGAGCTGTCCCGGACCCGACCGTCCCCCAAGAACCGCGTGTCCCAGTGCTGCCCTCGGCCTTCCTCCCATCAGCCCCCCCGATATCCTGGGCAGGACGTAATTGGCGTGGAATACTCTCTTTGGCCAGTTTAGGCACCTGTCCTGGCTTCGCCCCTCCTTTCTCATGAAGAGCTGAGAAAGTCCTTGACTGCCTGACAGCAACTAGAAACATCAGGGTGTTATCAGCACTGCTTTCATTGTAACTCCCAAACACAGCATTCCATCCGCTGCTACAAATGAAGTTAACTCCATCCTGACCGAAACCAGGACAATAGATTATTAAAAATACATTGAAGGACAACATTTCAGAGACTTTAAAAATATTATTAAAATGCAGATTTGGATTCTGTTTTACGACAGGAATGGCTCACTAGGGAACCACAGGACAAGCCAGGATTTTTAGCTTGCAAAATGCCAGAAAAAGCTGCACAGATATACCTAGAGCTTGTGATAAAATTCATCAATGCAAGATGTGTATGAGGTAGCCAGCTACCAGAGGATAAGAATATATCTGCAATCCTCTACATAAGGAATGACAGATCACTAGTTCACTTTTATCCCATTACTCTGATTACATACCTTTGGAAGTGTAGCAGAGCAGGCCATTTTTTTACTGTTGATAAAAGAATGTCATTTGTATACCACCTAAGGATCTGCTGCTTATTACTTTTGCAGAAAAAAAATACTGGTTTGGATTTAGGTCATGGGCACTAGAAATATCTTAATCTCTATTTTCTTCTTTTATTGCATTGTAGGTTTTGTGGGGCTTATGTTTTTCTGACAATCATCCTGGAAGTTTCTTAAAGGAGCTTATACAACAGGACAACGTATATAATACAGTGTTTGTTTCACCAGGGCCTAGAGACATTTTTCTATTCCTGAAATTGTGAAAGGCAAAACAAGTAGCTGACCTGACGAGCAGCACTGTGTTTCACTGCAATTAATACATGGCTCACTTGAGAGCAAACCAAAATCTACTAAAAGAAAAAAAAAAAAAAAATCTCATTTCAGTTCCCATGCAAAAGTAGCCATCTCTTCTTTCTCACACAGATACCAGCATGATTGTCAACAATGAGCAAGTGTTTGCCAACAGCTCCCATACAGAAGTATTTGAGATACTGTATTGCAGCTACTCCTTGGGTGGGAGTGGGAGGTTGTAACTTCATCATATGTATTGATAAATGGAGCCCTTTGCTTTATTTGTTTATAAACTGTGTTCTATGTAGCTGATTAGTCAACTTTGGTGGTTTTACCAAAACAAACACAAAAAGCACACCAAAAAGAGCTATTATTTTTCCAAGTGTCACATACTGTGCTAAAATGCCTCTTCCTGAAGATCTGCAAATGCAGATGCCTAAGATCTTTTCTGCTGCTTAACCTCCTTTAAAACAGGGATGCATATTGGCAGCAGCAATTGAAAGACGAGCCAAATACAAGCCTTGTTATGGCACCACTGACAGCAATGATTTAAAGACTTCTCTTCTTTAAAACAGTTTAAATAACAATTAATTAAACACTGGCAAGACTTCTTTATAAAAAATTCAAAACTACATTGAGTTTCCAAATGCTGTGTGGTATCTGAAAACACTGCATGCCAGCAAAGGTTGCATTTATGCACAGATCTGTCTTTCCATCTGCCAAACCCAGACAAATTCATTAAGAAGCCCCTCTTTTTTTCTCTCACTCCATAAGAGACTACTAATGAACCTACCTCACCAGGTACTGACATAAGCACAACTCTCAAAGCAGCCCACTTGTTAAATTTCACTCAAGCTACGGATTTGCTGAATTTTGATTCACCATTACGGATTATAGATCACTTTATACAAGGAGATCAAGTATGACAAAGTACAGTACCTATTCAACTCATTTCTGACGTACAGCAAAGCATGTCTTACCTCTGTGATGCTTTTGTGTTACTGATCTTTTTAGTTGTTGGTTTGTCAGAACACAGTGCCTGCCTTTTAGCTTCATCTTCGTACAACTCTGCCAAGGCCAACTGTAAGAAACAGAACTCTTTTTAGAAGTCTGTAACTCTAGAAATACATACAGAATAGAAAGAAGACAAAAGCTAATGTAAAATGCGTGCATCACCAGAAAACTAGAAATATCAACATGAAAAACATTAACATGAGAAACATCAACTGCTTCTCTAAATTCACCTTGCTTTCTGCTTTATGAAAAAAACCCACATGATGCTTAATGCTGTTATGACTTGGAATTTGTGCTCTGCTGTCATTTGGTTCACACTGCTTTACTAGCTACATTCAGCCTGTATTAGATTTAGAATCATGTATATATATTAAACATCATCTCATTGTTGAAAAAAGGTTGCTAGGTAACCCTCTGATAAAACTGGGAAGCAAATAAATTTTACAGATATTTTGCAAAGAAATGGAAAACACATAAATCAAATAAGCTTGTACCGGTATTGAGAACCAGTTCACAACATCACTGCAAATACTTTACAAAAAACCAAAAAGTTTTTCTCAGAGGTTCCCCATATGGTGCCACAACACTGGTAAGCTCATTTTCAAGAAGTTATGCGAGGCACATCTATCATGCCATCTTTAGCAATCTTACTTTTGTCCTGAACAAGCTACACTGTTTGTCAAATCACCCTTAATTGTGTTCCCAAACCATTTTGTTCACCCTGTGCAAGCAATATTAACATTTTTACCACACACACCAGAATAGGTACTAGGCTACAATTTCATTACAGTTTTACATAGTAAAATTAAAATACATATTAAAATAAAACAAAACATCACCCGTCCCTCAAAACACACTGCTACGAACAGCGGGTATTAATCCCATAGTATCATGGGGCATTT
The DNA here is from genome assembly GCF_964237585.1 of Gallinula chloropus. Lineage (NCBI taxonomy): Eukaryota > Metazoa > Chordata > Aves > Gruiformes > Rallidae > Gallinula > Gallinula chloropus. The sequence goes on from NC_140086.1 coordinate 41,068,769, forward strand.
TGTGCAGGGGGAAAAAGACGAGCGGAGGAATTACACCCATTAATAAAATTAAACTGAGTAATGAGACAGCTCAAGAGAATCTCTGAAGAGCTCCATTCTATCTGAAGACACAAGCAAACTGACGGGGTAAGTAATAGACAAAAAGTCCATAAGCAGACACTAAAAAGAATAGTTAAAGACCTACCCTGTACGATCCCTAATCCAAAGACTGAGGGATGCTGAGGGAGTGCAAAAGGGCATCATCTGTACATTCTGTACATTCCTTATCCTGCATCTCTCATGGTGCCATGACAAATCAAGCACCAAGCTGGCTGGCTGGCCATGGTCACTCTGACCCATGAGGGTACCTCTTTGGTTTTTAACATTTTATCAATAATAATCTACCCCAAATGCCTGTCCTCTTCTGTTTATTAATTACTTACCAAAAAGTATCAACACAGATTTTATTAGTCACTTACTGCTGCAAAGTTCATCTCAAGAGTAAACTATGGAAACCTTAAATAGTAACCAAGAAAAAAAAAGAAACTATCTCCTTCTCTGTTGATTACATACAGTTAAATAAAAGAAGGGCAGTCCAGTTACAAAAAGTTTCACCTATTTTCCAGTAAATTTGTTGCTAAAATAGATTGGACCTTTATATAGTTGCAAAGTCACACACAAAAAAGGAATATTGCTAAAAGTGCTTGCAATTAGCTACGGATGCTGAGTTACCAATGCTGTGATGTCTCAAACTTTTCCCCATGTAAACCTGGTAAAAGACCTTGTCCTTCGTCTTACACCACACTTGCCGAGACCGATGTTCTCACGTGGGACACTCCTACCACATAACCAGGAAATACAACGGAGCCAAAATACTTCAAGTACGGTTAAAACTCTACCAATGAAGTGCCGGGAGAGCCCTTCAAGTTCCCTACAGAGCTAACCACCACACACGCTGACCACCCACCGCTGCTTTCAAGTCCCCAATTCTCTTTCAGAGGTGTCCTTCCCTTCCCAGTCTCAAAAGGGGGCTCAAAAGAACGACAGGAAGACAGCAGCCTCTGCTCGGAGGCCCAGTCCTGCGGGGCTACGACAGGGCGGCCCCGATAGGCAGGTAGATGGGCGTGGGAACTGCGCCCTGCCGCTCCCCCCCACCCCGCCGAAAGCTCCTCTGGCCTTCCCCCAGGCCGCCCCTGAGGGGACGCGGCACTCCGCCCCGCTCGGCCCCGCCCCGCGGAGGCAGCGGGCCGCCCATCTCCACCCGCTCACCTGCAAATCCCGGGCACTGGGGGGGCGACCGCTACCCCGGGGCTGCCGATCCCTCCGGCCGCAGCTGCCGCTCGCCGGGGACACTTCCCCTTCCTGCGGCGCGGGACCGGCCCCGCCGTCCGCCATCTTCCGCAGGCGGTGGCAGCGGCGGCCGAGGGGCGGGGAAGGGCGGGGCCAGCGCCGCGAGGTACTTCCGCCGCCAGTCGCGGCTACCATGGCAACAGGAGGGGCCGGGCCGGGCCGGCGTAGTCCCGCCCGCCGGGCCCTTTCCATGAGGGTGGTGGGGTCTGCCATCACCTGGGGTAGCAGTCACGGAGCATCTGTCCGTCTGTGTGCCCTCAGCCTCCCTTGCGCGTCCCCTCGGCCAGGGTCTCCGACCAGGCACACAGTGGAGGGTGGGTTTTTCTGCAGCTGCCTCTCAGCACCTGGTGATGGAGGAAGGTTTTTGTCTGCTGACAGGGCCTGGGTGAAGACCAGCAGCCCTTGCTGCTTAGTGTCATCCCGATGGCCACAGTGTGTCTCTGGCACATGGGGAATTGCTCAGTCTGCTTCTACATGCAAGGCTCTCTGCAGAACTTGCAAGTACCACTGGTGACAGCTAATATCAAATTGGGTTGTTCACTTAAACTCTTAAGCAAAGTCAGGAGGAGAAAGTTATGTTACGCCTACCTGTGTGACCTGTCCTAGGGAACCCGCTATGGCAGGGGGGTTGGACTTGATGATCTCTTGAGGTCCCAACCCCTACAGTTCTGTGAAATGCTCACTCTGAGTACTCAAAGTTGTGTCTTGAGGGTGCAAAAAACCAGGCTGGTTTAAAAACAGATTTTGTTTTCTTTATGACTCTTACACAGTAAGCATAAGAAACTTTTTTCTAAATGCAGAAGTTGAGTTTGTCACTTTAATCTTAGGGGTTGAAATACTCCAAAACTTTGAGAAAAATGCTAGTTAACTTCTTGTAATTTTGTAGCCAGGTACCAAACTTGACAAACTTGCATATCAAACACTAAAACTAGACACTTGGAAGTAAAAACTTAAAGATCTCCCCTATCTGTGATGTGGTGGGTTAATCCTGGCCAGTAACTAAATGCCAAATCAGCAGGTCTGGGGAGAGAATGTGAAGAGCAAAAGCTGAAAGCTCATGAGTCAAGATAAAGACAGTTGAATAGGTAAACCAAAGCTGCGCATGCAAACAAAGCAAAATAAGGACTTGATTCCCCACTTCTCATTGCAGGAAATTGTTCAGTTACTTCCTGGAGAGCAGGGCTTCATCACACATAACAGTTACGTGGGGAAACACACACCATAGCCATGAACGTCCCACTTTTCTCCTTTCCTCCTTTCCTTGAGCTTTTATTGCTGAGCATCATGTGATCTGGTATGGCATATCCCTGGATCTGTCGGGTCAGCTGTCCTGGTTGTGTTCCCTCCCAGCTTCTTGCTTACCCCCAGCCTGCTTGCTGCAGGGGCAGAGATGGAGATTGAAAACCTGGATGCTGTGCAAGCACTGCTCAGCAGTAGCCAAAGCTCCAGTGTGTTATCAACACTGGCTTAGCCACAAATCCACAAGCATTTGTGGGCTCCTATGAAGAAAATGAATTTCATCCCATCCGGCCCCAGTACAATGAATGATTGAAATTTTGGTTGAACATTTTATATGCTAATGTGAGGTGAAATATGAAAGTGCTACACGTAAGACCTGGAATGACCCTAAATATAACCAATAAAAAGCAAGGAATGTTTAAAACTGGATGTTTTCAGTTTCCTGAGAATAAACATAAGTCAAAATAAGAAAGAAGTCAATGAAAGAAATCCTTAAAAAAATTCTCAGTGGACATTAATATTTGCCATTAAGATTATAGGGTGAGACATCACTACAACCAGGCTGACCATAAACATTATGTTCTTTGATATATACCAAGGGTTTGTGCATATAACAGGGAGGACGTTTTAATAATAGCACAAATAGGAGTCAATACATCAGTTATAGCCAGCCTCTTTTCAGTTGTTTTTGGGGACAGGACAAGGGGCAATTACCTCAAGTTGGAGCACAGAAGTTCTTCACCAATATGTGGAAGAACTTTTTCACAGTAAGGGTGACAGAGCACTGGAACAGGCAGCCCAGGGGGGTTGTGGAGTCTCCTTCTCTGGAGATATTCAAGACCTTTCTGGACACCTACCCCTAGCGACAGCTAACATGAAATTGGGTTGTTCACTTAAACACTTAAGCAAAGTCAGGAGGAGAAAGTTATGTTATGCCTGTGTGACCTGTCCTAGGGAAGCTGCTCTGGCAGGGAGGTTGGACCTGATGATCTCTTGAGGTCCCTTCCAACCTCTACAATTCTGTGATTCTGTGATTCCAGTTCAGTATTTCACCAAGACATGAATCCACAGTATCTACACACAAACAAGTCACTGCCCTGAGCTGACTGGCAGCTGCAAGGTTTTGTAGTCCAAGGTGGTGAACAAAGAAGTGATAGCAGTTTGCAATCGGGATTTCGTCTAGAACTGTGGACTGACAGGTAAAACCACTAATTGTCCAGCATTCACAGATAATGCTCAACTACTCCCAAGCCATTCAGGGAGGCTCTATTGACAGTGATCCCAATGATGAACCACAGTACTAGTGAAGCAGCAGCAGGAACCAGCTAACCAGCCTCAGCCACTTCCAGTGCACTCAGCTCAGTCACCCACCGCTCTCTCTAATTAATCTGTCTACACCCTGCTGACTCTAGCTTACATTTCAGAAGCTCTGGAAATGGTGGTTAATGGAGCTGGCGTCACACAGGATGTTTTAAGATAGACTATTAATCTCCATGCCTATGTTTGTGTCTTCATAGTCAGCCAAGCCCTCAGAAAGAGGGACAGAAAAATCTGTTCCAGCCCACAAGCAGGGGAAAAAATGTGGTCTGGTACCCAGATCCATCTCAAGGGTCAATGCTACCTGCTCTACACTGGTGATAGTATTCTTCTTACAGAAAATGTAGATATGAATGATTTGGCAAAATTTTCAGGTGTCTGACAAAGAACGGCACCAGTGAGGTTATGTATCATATCTGTGTGTATGTATACATATATATAGATGTAACATTGCATATATGTATATAAAATTGCATATTTAATACATTTCACATGGCTCCCACATTCTGAACTTTGTATGCTGATCATGTATGCTTGAAAATAATTCTTACTCTTTGCTTTATTTAGGGAAAAAAAAAACCCAAACCAAACCTGAATAAAAATAAGATCCCCCTTCAGCTGGTTCCTGTGCCTGAAGCCTTCATGTGGTGATTATATCAAGAATAAAAACGTGGTCACATGTTGTTTCATTGAGCTTTCCTTGAATTGATACATAGTGCTCAGCTGTTGTCTGAGTGAGAATGTCCTGTGGTGATACAGACTGAATTAGCAAAGAGGATGTCTGTAATGTAATCGCTTTAAAAGCCAAATAATTTTATTATGAAATTATTTTTTTATAATTAGGTGTCCCATATTTTGACAGGTGTATCTTCCCTAAACATTGGCGTTATTCCTGTCTTTCTGATTGCCTCCTCTTTCGTTAAGGCTGCCAATGATGTTTCAAGAGATCACCTGAACACCGATTAGCATATAATTTTTTTCTCAGGGTAATTTACATAGTTGCAGACATCAGGAAATTTAATTCTGTCTATCTGAAGCGGTCATTTTAATTTGCATACTGTTATTGTTTTTACCAATGTTTCCTCACACAGCTATAGATTTAAAACAGTTAATTAGTATGTAGCAGCTCTAGTTTCTTAATTAAAATTGGCCCTGTATTTTTATGCCTGAAAGAATTTTATATTTCAGGATTAATATTTTTATATATTTTTCAATGGTCTTGGGAATCTGGAGAGGTCCCAGTTGACTGGAAGCTGGCAAATGTCCCAATTTTCACAAAGGGTAAGAAAGAAGACCCTGGTAATTGCAGTCCTGTCAATCTCACCTCAGTGCCTGGTAAAATTATGCAGAAAATCATACTGGGAGTTATTGAGAAACACCTAAAGGACAATGCAGCCATTGGTCACAGCCGATATAAGTTCAGAAGAGGAAGGTCCTGTCTATCCAATCTGATCTCCTTTTATGACAAGGTCACCCAGATGATTGACCAAGGGAAACCAGCTGATGTTATTTTTTTGGATTTCGGTAAGGCTTTCACAGAATCACAGAATTGTAGGGGTTGGAAGGGACCTCCAGAGATCATCAGGTCCAACTCCCCTGCCAAAGCAGGCTCCTTAGGACAGGACACAGAGATAGGCATCTGGGCGGGCCTTGAATATCTCCAGAGAAGGAGATTCCACAACCCCCCTGGACAGCCAATTCCAGGGCTCTGTCACCCTCACTATGAAAAAGTTTTTCCGCATGTTGGTGTGGAACTTCCTGTGCTCCAGCTTGAAGCCATTGCCCCTTGTTCTATCTCCACAGACCACTGAAAAGGGGCTGGATTTTCTCCTTGTGTCCCACACACCAGATACTTATAAACACTAATCAGATCCCTTCTCAGTCTTCTTTTCTCTAGGCTGAACAGCCCCAGTTGATTCAGCCTTTCCTTGTAGGGGAGATGCTCCAGGCCCTTAATCATCTTTGTAGCCCTCCTCTGGACTCTCTCCAGGAGATCCCTGTCTTTTTTATACCAGGGAGCCCAGAACTGGACACAATACTCCAGGTGGGGCCTGACCAGGGCAGAGTAGAGGGGGAGGATCACCTCTTTTGACCTGCTGGCCACACTCCTCTGGATGCACCCCAGGATCCCATTGGTTCTCTTAGCCACCAGGGCACACTGCTGGCTCATGGCCAACCTGTCATCTACAGGGATCCCCAGGTCCTTCTCTGCAGAGCTCCTCTCCAGCAGGTCATCCCCCAGCCTGTACTGATACAAGTGGTTATTTCTTCCCAGGTGCAAGACTTTACACTTGCTTTTGTTGAATCTCATCTGGTTTCTAACTGCCCAGCTCTCCAGCCTGTCCAGGTCTCGCTGGATGGCAGCGCAGTGTTCCTGTGTGTCAGCCACTCCTCCCAGCTTTGTATCATTGTCGTATGCTGAGTGTGGATGCTATTCCCTCATCAAGGTCGTCAATGAAGATGTTAAACAGGACTGGACCCAACACCGAGCCCTGGGGAACACCGCTAGTTACAGGTCTCCAGTCAGACTCGCTCCACTGATCACCACCCTCTGAGCTCGGTCTGACAGCCAATTCTCAACCCACCTCTCTGTCCTCTCATCTATCCCATGCGCTCTCAGCTTTGCTATCAGGATGTCATGGGAGACAGTATTGAAAGCCTTGCTGAAGTCAAGGTAGATGACATCCACTGCTCTCCCTCCATCCACCCAACCGGTGATGAGATCATAGAAGGCTTTGAGATTGATCGAGCATGATCTTCCCTTGGTGAATCCATGCTGACTACTCCTCATGACCTTCTTCTCTTCCAATTGCTTGGAGATGCCATACAGAACAGTCTGTTTCATCACCTTTCCAGGGACAGAGATGAGACTGACTGGCCTGTAGTTACTTGGATCCTCCTTCTTGCCCTTTTTGAAGACAGGAGTGACATTGGCTATCCTCCAATCTTCAGGCACCTCTTCTGTTTGCCAAGACCTGTCAAAGATGATAGAGAGCTGCTCAGCAATCAATTCTGCCAGCTCCTTCAGCACACATGGATTTCGATACTGTGTCTCACAATATCTTGCTGAATCTCACACAATTAGTCAAAGCCATGATGTGTTGGGTGGGCAGTTGGCTTGAAGGGTCAGGCCCAGATAGTGAATGGGGTTCCATCTGCCTGGTGGCTAGTCACTAGTGAGGTTCCCCAGGGTTCCATCTTCTGTCCAGTCCTTTCTAAAATTTCCATAAATGACCTGGACACAGGACTAAAGGGTGTTTTAAGTAAATTTGCAGATGACACCAAATTGGGAGGAGCTGTTAAGTCTGCTGAGATTGGAGAAGCCTTGCAGAGAGACCTGGACAGATTAGAGAGCTGGGCGATCACCAACAGCATGAAATTTAACAAAAGCAAGTGCTGGATTCTGCACCTGGGATGGGGCAACCCTGGCCACACATACAGACTGGGGGATCAGATGCTGGAGGAATGTAAGTAACTTCGAAAATAAATGAAAAGTATATACTAACAGTGACTAAAGTCTTGGGGTTTATATATTTATATAGAGAGAGAGATAGAAAGACCAGAGGGTTTAGTTAGTTTGCTTATTTACAGCACATTCCTTAACATGGTTAAACTGGCGTGCAGTCTGTGGGATTTTATGTCCAATCTATTACCTTTTTCTTGGAACAGATAGAGAATAGCTGTTTGGGTTGCACTTCCTTGTCAAACACCTACTTCTGCTCTTCATGGAAAAGCCTCCTGTCTTCTGTACTCTGAGTACAGAGTATTCAGAAAGATCTGTCAATAATGTTCCTATATAAAAAGGCCTCAAAGGAAGACATCTTCTGGCAGAACCAGGACAGCTGTTGATACTTGGATGTGGTTTCTATGGGAGTTTCCAAATCTTGAACTTGGCTGATGTATTTTTGAACAGTTATTACTATGATGAGGGTAAGCCTTACATAGAAAACAGCTTTTTATTTCAATTTAGTTTTAGCTCAGCTATGACCTCACAAAACAGTGAGAGATCCTGTCTGTCCTGGACCAGGCAAGGATTGGATTCCCAGCAGTTCTGGACTAGGAGGGGTAGTAGTAGGATGGAAAGCTAGAGGTAGATCTTGCCATGGTGTGCATTTTGTTACTACTCTGAGGAGGCACAATATCATTGCTGAAACTCCGAAGTGTCTGATGTAGAGCTCTGGTAACTGGGGCAGCTGGAAGAGATGTTTCAGACATCAAGAGATCTTTAGGAGTGAGGGTTTTGCTGAAAGGTCAGGGGATTAGTAGCTATTGAGAACAATCTATCTCTGTTCTTGATAAATTCTTGGTAGAGCTGTTTGGACAATTCTTTGTATCTCTCCTGCCTTTAGACTCTGAATGGCGAATTTATAATTGACTTGGCATCACACAGCATTTCTGTGGTAAACTGCCAGGCTGGAAACAGTGTGGCAGGGTTTTTTTTCTAACTTACAAAATGAAACCTACACTGGAGATTGGAGAATTAAGATATGCAAGATAAAAACTTTTAAAGGCACTTCTGAAGTCACAGTGAAATATAATATCTTATTGATTAGAAAACTCTTATCTTTCTTACTCAAATACTAAATGAATGACTGCTGACATAACATTTTAATTTGCTTTTTGTTGGCCAACAATGCATAATCCCCTAAAACTGGTTTTCTGAGTAGTGGTCAGCAGGTAGTTCACCCGTTTTATTGTTTCTACAGAAGCTGCAGTGCCATGGAACTTATGATGGAAAGGGAGGAGTGCAATAGGGAGGAGGACCTCTGTGCTTTGTAGTAGTGGAGTCAACTGTGTTAGAGGGAAATTTCCCATAGAAAATAAAGTAGGAACAAGAAAAGGGTTGGGGTGAACACAATGGGCTATCATGGCCCACGGTCACAATGAACCAGCTGTTTTGCATCTGATAACATTGTATGATAAATCAAAGGAAATTTAGTAGGGCCTGGGAGATTCACATTTGTATTAAAAAAAAAATCAACACCAAAGCAAACAGAACATAGTCCATTAAAAATATATCGGTATTACTAATTTCTGAATCTCTACACTTCTCAAACTCAGTATTAACATACTTTAATAAACTTTTTGTTGTAGTAGAGGTCTAATGTTCTGCCATTTTTCATCATGACTTCAACCAGAATTTCTTCATCTTAACTGCAATTTGCATGGGATTTTGTTACAGACATTAGATTATAAAAATTGCAAAACCAATACCATCTTCACTTTCCCACTGCTCTTTGTCTCCAAATGTTTCATCATTGACAATGGGTTTTTGGCGGTTTATATTTACCTAGGATACTGGATAGATTTAGCAATGTTTCATTCAGTTATAGGATCTACAAATGACGGGTATTTGGCTTTTAATTGACAAGAAGCACACAAGTGTAAAGTCTTCTAACAAAACAGGCACAGGAGAATAAAATAAAACATGAAGAAAGATGAGAAATGAGAAAGAAAAAAAAATCCCCAAACTTACAGCTCTAGCATAAAACTGAACTGCTGGAAAAAACAAAGCTGGTCACTTCAATGCCTTGGAAAGGAAGATACAAGTAATTCGGATCCCCGACATCCTTAAAATTGCAGTTTTGCAAAGTTATGACCAAGGGGTTAGAGAACACACAGGAAAGAACAGAGGGGTGTAAGGACATCAGACATATCTTCCACATACAATAAAAACATGAAATAAACAAAATCAAGATATTTTATTTTGTTTTTAAGGCTATTATAAAATAATGTCTTTCTATTCATCCTTCAGATGTGCTGAAAATCAGGATATTTAAATGAAGGCTGCGAGTGCTAACGTATGCTGTCTTCATTCTGGTGCTCCAGTAGCCATTCCCTTGCCCCCCCTGGGCAACTGGTGGGTACAGAGCCAAAACGTAGAAAAAGATGAAGGTTTCAGAGGTTTGACAGCTGGTCTGTAGTGCAGCAGGTGCTGCAAAACAGATTTAAAAGACTGCAGTAGGAAAGCGTCTTGATGAGGAAAAGCAGTGAGTGCTTATTTACACTGACACGAGAGCAAGTCCACATACAGGCAGTGAGTCTGCAACAGGCATCCCACCGCTTCTCCTGGGGGGCAAGCTGCAATAATAGAAATGTCAGACAAATAGTTCCACAGAACTAAGGAAGCCAAATTCTCACAACTCTATATCCTGCATTTCCTATTTCCATTTTCCCTTTATACCTCCTCCCATCATATCACTCTATGATTCTACGATTCTCAATGATATCCAAGCCAAATTACTAAGTTCTTCCTTCCTCCATCCTCCCTAACACCCTTCCAGTACCTCCAGCCCCTTCCGTAAATGCTATTAGCTTTTGCTTGTGTCCCCAGCGCCCTTGCACTGCAATGTCACGTCTCCCCTGCCATGTCCCTTTGGTACCTATTTTGACCCATCACTTGGACCAGGGGTGCCATGTGCTGTGACTTTTGCAGAGCTGCATGTGTCCTGTATGGCTGGCTGGCTGCCTCCTAGAAGAATGAACTGTCTTCATTATCCCTATATTTTCCTCTTCTGGTGCATGAATAATTTCTCTCTGCTTCACTTGGGCATGTATTTGCTTGAATTGGATATCTAGAAAGAAGAAAGTAGTATTCAACTTCAATTTAGTAAAACAAGTTGATGTACTGTATGAGCTAATAGTAGAACGGATTTGATGACCTTTGAAATGTTTCCCGATCTTGAGTTTCTTCAGTCCTGATGTTTTTAACAGTAGCACAGTCTCATGCCACTCCCCTGGCAGCCCCTTCAGGAAAATAATATGCAGCTAGCTGTAATTTAATGTGTCTAAAACATAGAAATATATGGGTTGTCTGGAGATACAGCTGCTAGTGCCAGTCCCACTTTGTCTTGCATTTCCATTTAATGCTAGCTCTCAGCTATTGCAATCAATGGAGAGACCTCAGGAGGGTCATTGGTGCATCTTTCAGCATGGGATGGATGCGCCCTTTGACACCTCCTGATTTCACTTGATAGCTCCTAATTTCACTCTGGGGTTGCTGAGGCTCCTCAAGCTCAGTGTGACACATACCATACTGTTTCAAGAATAACGAAAGGGAGTTTCTGGGATGAACTGTGGTAGACATATCTGGTCAGACCCACTCAGCTGATCAGGGACATACTTCTGGATGTGACTGTGTTAGGTGAGATGAAACCTCCCTTTGAAATACTGGGACTATTCACAGTCACAGCAGGTGAAGCATGTTTACAAATCTTTTCAGAATCAACCACTGTGCTGATCAATCAAATTTTGCTTCAGTTGCAAAAATATGATGAAATACTATACATGTGAAAAAAATTATGCAAACCAGAAGTCAACTTTCCAGATCCTCTCTACTGCTTTCAGAGCAAGGTTTGCCTTGCTTAAGATTTAAGAGATTTGGATAAGCCTCTTACCCTATTCTCCGTGAAACAAATTACATCAGCACAGATTGTTCTGTGTGGTCTCAGAAGTGTTTAGGAAACAAGAGACTTTGTTTCTAATGCCTCCCAAGTATTTTAGAGCTCAATGAAATGTCAAGGGAAGACTCCCGGAGAGCACTGCGAGGAAAAAGGGTTGAAGGTACCAGAAGGTGGTGCTGATGCAACAGTGAGCAGGACCTGCAGGCTCCAGTTCAAAGCCAACACCTCACAACTTTTCCTCCCAGCTGATACCATTCCTACATCCCTTTCTAATTTTAAATATTGTTTTACTGCTGTGGGAGCTAAGAGCTGAATCTATGTACCAAGGTAGCACAGTACTAAGTAAGTTCCACATATGTAGAGAACAAAAAGACAATTTGCTCCTCCTCTGGTTCAAGCAAACAGGTTAACAAGTTGCATAGCAGTTATGGGAATTCTCTGAATTTTTGACAAAATGTTACCAGGGAACTAGAAGTCGAGTTGAGTTGTTTGGTTTGTTTTTTTCTTTAACTTCCATATAGTTCACACGAAGACACATGCTTGAAACTTAAGGTTGCATTGTACAACAGGCAAAATTTGAAGAGAAGTCATCCCTGCATAGAAGAGCATGACTACCACTTTGAAATGTGGTCTGAAATAGAATCTTTTACCGTGTAAAGAAAAATATATTTCTCACCAAATGCTCTTAATGTAGATGTCCCATGGCTACACAGCTGTGGAAAGTCCTTGAGTCTTCTTTTCCTCCTGCCTGTCAGAGCACAGCTCTACTATAAGTTAAGGTGAGAAGTTTGTTAAAGAATGTAAGTTGGAAGTACAGGTGACAGATATAAGAAATTCAATCCCAGGCAATACTAATTTGTCCTTTAAATTGCTAGCAGTCATTGCAATGAATGAATTTGTTAAAAATCCCATTGCTTGTAAGTAGAATTACACACAGTTCTCATGCTTACTGTCACATTATTTGCACCGTGCTATAAAATTTTATAAAGTCCCCGGTTCTTTTAAGACAACTGAAAGTTTGTCTTTTTTTTTTAATAAAGATTCCAGTTTCAGAATAAGGCTTTGAAAGACACATCTGGAAATAGATAACAAATTTCAGCTGTATTGTGAACCCCGAGGGATGCTTATTCCTTTTGGTCTTTGTTTCTTTTACCATTTTATTACTTCTTTATTCTTGGAACACCATTTGACCTGATCTTTTTTTTAATTTATTTTTGAGAGTGAAATTCTGAGTGTACCAGGGAGCATGGGCAATACTTCATTCCCCTCCACTTAAGCTACTGACCTTCCCCTCAGCACAAGCTCTAGAAAAGCATCTACAAGCATCCAGTTGATGCAACCTTTTGTTTCATTTCTGCATTTTTCATTTCTCATCTTTGGCAGTTCTTTAATCTCCTCTCATTACTGAAACAGTAAATGGAAGAACTAAGGAGGGAAAGCAGAATTAAAGGAGGTGAATAACAAGAGGCAGCTGTTGGCTGCTACTCAGCAGCCCCAGCAGAAACTTCTAGGCACTTACAGACAAATTATAGAAATCTGGATCTACAAATCACCCTCCCATTAATCTGCATTAGCAGGGACAGCTAATGGTGGAGTCCTAGAACCTGCCACACCTTGCAAGCTGAGAGATGACAAACACCACCTGTGCTATTTCCGTATACGTGAACTTTGGAAAACAGTCATCACCTGAAAAATATCTGTAAAGAAAGAATCCTGGAACGAGAAATTTCTCCAGAGTGTCTTTGAAATGCTCTGTATGAAGCAAAAGCGTAGGAATGCCAAGAAAGGTCACTTGGTATGGCGTGAATTGGCAGATTGATGTTTGCAGGTTTCTGCAAACTAGAGCAGCTGGGAGTCAACTGAAATTATTTTTGGAAGTAAAATGTTTTTCTTCCACTCATTTCCTTTCTTAACATCAGTTTTGCTCAAATCAGGATGAAAAATTAAAATCTTGAAAAATATTAATGAGCGAAATTAAATAGGTCATTTATTTTTAATGATTTCTTGGTTGGTTAGTTTGGATAGCTTGAAGTAGCTTGAATTGCAAAATAAGTAACTTAGCAGAGTTGAAATCAGTAATGATGCTATTAGGTATTTCGACAGGTTCAAAATGTAGTTTTCTCCACTGAATATTTTCAGGGACAAAAAATTATTGAAACCAAAGCCCTTTCCTTGGTAACGTGTCAGTTCTGAGAACATGCCATTTTGCAGTTGGAAAATCACCTGGGTGAGAAATATCTGCCCAAGAGTATTTATTGCAGGGGAAGAGCATTAGGCAGTTCTGCAACCGGTCCTCACTGCTCTTCTTCCCCGCAGATGACTGTTAAAAATACTCTTGAGGTTCTCCAAATTCACCTGGTAATCTGGTAACTCACCTCTGAGCAGAGGCACCATCTTGCTACCTGCCTACCTGCAGCACTACACTTCGGCTTGTCTGACGTGAAATTATATTCACCAGGTATGGTGAATATAAAGGAATATAAAGGTGAATATAAAGGAATTGTGCCCGAGCTAGTGAAAAATAAAAGAAGTATGGCAAAAAAAGTCCTGGGGTGGAGAATGAGGGAGATTTGTATGTTCCCTGGTGATGTGGAAAGCTGGATGTCCTCTCATTCACCATCAGAGCACTGCTGGTTGCTACAGCGCTGACAAGTGACACAAGCAGGACTTAGGTTATTAAAAGAATTGCTGAAGAGTCCGCTCATGCTTTTGTACTCCTTTGCCATTTAGGAACTACAAGCTGTATGTGGCTCAGTCTGCCTTTAAAAACAAGTTGTTGGGAGATTCTTTCCATGTGTTTATGCAAATGTTGATTCCTCTCTCTGATTTGTTTTGCAGTTAAGTAAAAAGCACTTTTAAAAAGGGGGTCTTGAACGCTCACTGCTTTCCAGCATACTGTGTAGTGCCGCGCGAGGAGACACTAGTACAGGCAAAACCTTCCCAAGATGGATGTTCAGAGTCAGCGTAGTTATGTTGGAGCCACACTTCTTGGAAAGACTCTTCCTCTGGGAATATTTTGCCTAATTCAAATCTCTTACGTGGCTGCCCAAGCAGTCAGTGGCTATAGGGCATTTTTGGCCTTGTTTGAAATTACTCACTGGTATATGGCAACGTATTCTTGTTCTATTGCATTTTTATTCAATTCATTGTCAAAACTTTGCAATTTTGTGCACTTCTAGAAACTGCTGATTTAAGGGATGCTTTTAGTATCTCTACCCTTGTGACTGTGGATTTGCATTCAATATTGCCAGCTTCACTGAATAGCTGCCATTGACTCAGCAATGAAAGATATAAAGAAGCCACAGCACCTTGAGATACATTGACATTGGTTTAGTAGAGCCACAGCAAACGCTGCGGGTGAGCTCTATCAGAACATCACTTCCAGGAGAGAAACAATAACAAGATAGAGATCTTTGATCAACAGAGATACTTCTTTTGTAGTGACACCACTGGTGCAGCATGTCTGTGAAGCAATTAGATACTACGTTTGTATCAGGATACAAAAGAACTGATTTTTATCATGAAAGAAAAGGGGAAAACATGCTGAATTACCCAACTGAATACTGGTGCATTCAGTAATGCAAAATGAGCAACTTTTGGCCCTTAAGGGACCTTTCTGTAGTTCTCTTACTAGTAATAACTTTAAACTCAATATGCTTGTGTAAATATCCCCCAAATTTTCAAAACTCCCACACTTCAGTCCAAATGTGAGTGGAATATTGGATTGCACAGTTGAACTTCTGGATCCTTTCACTCATCAGAAGCAGCTTTTGACGCCAAGCAAGGAAGATGCTACACTGAAGTTTGTGTTGGAGTGTAGGGACTGATTGTGTGAAATGTGTGTGCTGGTTCAAGGTGAAGTGTGGATCTCAGGATTCGGGATTGTGACCTGTGACTTGAAGAGTTGCTACTCGTCAGCCACGTGGTGAGAAGTGTTCATGTGTGTTCTCAGCATCTGACAAAAATAAAGTATCATGACTTAGATTACCCATCTTTAAGTGAATATGGTAACCTTACCAAAAAAGTCAAGTAAGAAGATTTGGAATTTTGATTTAGGTTACATTACCTTGGAAGGGGTTAAAATTAAGAGTGTTGAAAGAGGCCTAATATAATAGCACTGGTTCAGTCATCAGAATAATTATGCTAGTAGCACAGTCCAAAACTTTTTCATGTGTAGACGAACTTTGAGAGCCTTCAGGCTGTAATGTGATCTATACAGGTTAGCTTTTCCAGCATAGTTAATTATTGTACCTTTTATTACAACAGCAAGGGAAGTTTGCTAAAAGTAGTCAGTCAGAGACTGTACAAAGCGAAATTAAAAATCTGAGCTCTGTGAATTTTAGAAAGTTGAGATTTACAAGCAAACTTTGCTTGCATTTTAATTTACCAAAGTTATCAGTTATTCCAATACTTCTGCCATAATTGTGAGCAAAGTCATCACATCTGTCCTCCCAGTAATAGAAACAAACTTAATGACAGAGAAGCTGCTCTTCAAAGTTACTTAAGTGGTTACAGACACAGAAGAATGTCCAATGGGATTTGGTGTCTAACACTCTGAAAAATCTCTCCATGAGTGATTTGCTTTGCTTAGGATTAGAGTGCAAACCTGGAGACTTGAACTGAGGTGTTATGTTAGATGTCTCTGAAAAAGTTCAGTTCCAAAAGAAGTAATATTTACCAATTAATTAAATTAATTTATTTCCATCACTTTCTGACATAGTACAGATTCTCTTTTGTTTTACTTTGAACTTTGCTAAAATTGAATATGAAACAGCTTCCTTCATGTTATATCAAACTAACTCATTGCATCCTGGAAGCTTGCTTCTAATACAGTATTTCCAGCTTTGTTCATTTTCTGACTCTACGTTTAACTCATTTGTTCTTTGACTTTGAGAAACCATGGCATGAGGTCAATGCCAAGAAGTGGTCAGAATTTTAAATATAGACTAGAGACAGGGTCCCTGCAGACATTTGAAAAATCTGAGCTCTTCCATTAACAGTATGCAGTACAGGTCAGTTAAAAATTAAGGCAGGATGGAAGTAAATTACTTCCTTCTTCATGGTTTAAGAAAAGGAAAATGAATCTGAAATTGAAGGTTTTTTTTTTTTTAACAAACCAGTCTAATAGGGCTGAATAAATTAAACTGTCAGACTTTAGTCATTACACATCTTCCTGTGTGAAGCATGGAAATTGGAAGCACAGACTGTGCATATTATGTTAATACTATTTACTCTACTTGGTATCCATGACGTATCCTGGTGAGTCTAAGCTACAACAGAATTATGCCTTCCAGAAAAGAAAGAGAAATAAGGTTAATGAAACGGCGTCTTGGCACTATAGCTAAGTAAAACACATCTCTGACTAGAGTGCTGAACAGTATTTGGGGTATTCATGAGCTATTCTGCAGATGCTGTGGCTCACATTAGCATGTATAACACTGAATCATCCTGTCAAAGAACCCTTTTTCTGTTCAACAGCGTAACAAGGCATTGATTGTGATTGTTGGATTATAGAGTCTGTCTACTGAGATGCGTGCAAGATGTTAAAGTGACACAAAGGGCCATATTCTTCACTAGAATCCAGAAGTGCTACTTCCATAATATAAGTTATCCCCAAAATATAAGGAAAGACCATACATCTAGAACTGACTTTCAGTTTCATTATGCTTTAGCATTCTGCAGTTTCGATTTCACAGTAAACAAACTTTTCAGTTTCAACAGAGAGATATTTATCCTAAAGTAAATCACAGAAACCTATTGATTTCCCCCAGGGTAGAGTCTCATTCTGTCATATTGAGTGTCATCCTGAAGCCTGTGAGTTTTTGAGAGTAAGCAACTTCTTTTCAGGTAAAGATGAGAGCAAGATGATGAGTATTTTTCTGTGCTGCACGTCACAGTGACTTCAACGGAACAAACACCAAAGCACTATTGGGTATCGAATCACTCTTTTATGTTATATAATATAGATCTGACATACTGAAGTTAGTGACTATCTCTAGGGCCACGGCTAAGCTCTCATCCCCTATTATGCTGCTATCACCTAGTTTTTCTTTGGAAAATCTCAACCTTATTATAGTCACCAGAAGACTGATTTAAGATTAGGTCAATGATACAACATGTGTGCAAGCTGTGGTATGGATACACAGGTGATGCTCGTGATCAGGTCTTAGTGCTGTAGTGCCATGTGCAGTTACATGGTGACTCTGAGGATGACATAAGAATGACCTTATTACATTCACTTCAGGGTCACAATATTGCAAAGACAGGTGAGGTCATGGCGGTGGGAACCACCAGCTCTGCAACACAGGTGTCAATTTCCCCTTATGGGAAAAGGACATGATGAAAAGTTTTTTACACATATTAGTGCTAATCAATGGAACTCACTGCATAGTGTGTGAGCAGATCACCATTGCTCGGCCTTGCCACCAGAACAGGGCACACATCTGAATGGATGAGAGAGGTTGCTCCTCCAGCAATCCACTAGCTCTTGTGATCATCTTCCTAGACCAGGGCTTCCAAACCAAGGCAGTGACAGAGATGCTCTGCAGCACATCTGTGAGGGGCAGCCATGCCTTTTTCTGGCTGCAGGAGGAGTTTTCTGACTCACTGGAAATATCAATACTTACAAAGAAAGTTCATTTTCTGACTCTGAACAAAGTGTAAAAGTGTTCTGGCAAGAGTGAAGTGGTAGAAAAACTGATTTTTTTTGTTATTTTTTTCTCCAAAACAAAGCCTGACTACCATTTTCCCCTACTTGGGTCCCCAGACAGATGGGCAGACAAGGCTGTTACCTATTAAATAAAAGACTCCTTAGCTGGTGTGGCAGACTGTGAGAGTGACAGCTAGGTCAACAGCCCAGAGATGCGCAGAAATGCAGAAAAGTAATAAAAACCTCTCTATATTTTGTAAGTATAGTGCATGGGAAATAGGGAGAGGTAGAAAGATATTCTTTTGGCTTTAAACAGGGCAATATGTTCCTAAGAGATGCTCAGAACTCAGGAACTTGACCTGAGAACAACACAGCCATGCTTGTTTCTGCAAATAGCATATTTGATGCCAAAGAAATTTTGAAGAAAGTTATAAGGGTGAGTATACTAACAATTTTCTTGCCCTTGGTGTGCATCTTGAAGGTTACATTATGATACAATTTGGAGGTGGATATTTCTTCTGAAAGAATGTAGAATTTTCTAAGCCATTGGTCACAGACATAAAACAACCTAAAATGAAAGTAGAATGATGTCTCTGTTGCGATGTAATACACAAGAAATAAATTTAAAAGGGATATAGAACACTGTTTTGTGAAAATTCTAAAATATATTTGTTTTAATTAGACAAAAACTGACACAATGGAAGGCAATGCATTAATTTAGCCATGACATTAATATTTCTGTTTAAACCAGCATAACCTATTCTTAATTTGCTTTTCTGATCAAAATATACAGCTGTAATAAATTTGGGGATGAGAGGAAATTTCCAAGTTCCAGAAGGCTGTTTCACAGCATGTTTTACCAAGCGAAAATTTGGGTAGAACATCTATAGAATTTAAAATACGAATTAACAATAAAGCTAAGTGTTTTACTTCATTGATTTTAGATTCAGCAATAAGTAAGGCAAAGTTATGGCTGGATAAATGTAACATATGCAAAGAAGAAAAAATCCAACTCCAATTAAAAATAATAGAGACCCCAGGATACTATATTTTTTAAAAGACATGAAACAATCGAGTAATTTAGGTGACTACCTCATGGAAAGCCAGGGGGAGAGAGAGAGAGGCCTTTAGGGACACCTCAGATGCTTTTGTATCTCTGGCTTAGTGATGAATATACTTAATATGCACTTTCTTGATTTTGCCATTTCATTTTACAGTTTCATTTGAATGGGTGGCAGGGAGTCCCAAAATTCACTTGATAAGAAATGTATTACTGCAGAAGAGAAATATCTGAGAAAGGAATAAGATTATGGAGTATATGTGTCACTTAGGAGCTTATACTCTAATTAAAAGAATTAATCCTAGGCAAGTTTACAGAGGAAAGGAAGAAATCTTTGAAGCTCACTGTGGTTTTGCTAATTTTGTTGGACTTTATGCTTTTGTCCAGACAACATACATGGGGTGCAGAATACAAAACAAGGCTGGAAAAATACTCTGCATCTCATCTGCCTCACTTTATTCTGAGGAAGTGACAAATATGGTTCCCACCAGATTTTAAAAGACCAACCTAAGCGGTTCAAAGATATGAAAACATGGAACTGTATAAATACTCATGAAGTGTTAAAATAAAATGTTTAAATCCAAATAACAGGACCTTTCTAAAATCTACAAGTATTCCACTATATAAACAGCCCCCCTCAGAGAGGTGGAGAATGTAAAGGGAACAAGTCTCCCTTAAAGGTAGGTTTTTGCAGAAATCTGGCATTTGTGTTAAAATTGCTCTTTAATTCAAACTGCACCAATCTGACAAGCTTCACACCACTGTGCGAGGCACAGTGACTGCTTATCGAGCTAGGAAAATGTCAAAAAGCAACATGATTTATTTGCCAGGAATACAAGAAAGGCACTCAACACTACAGTGGACTTGACCTAAGGCCCTTTAAATTTAACAAGAGAATTTTATATGTCCTGAGTGACTACATCCTCAAGAAATCAGGGGAAAGAACAAGCCACTTCATCAACCTCTCCTGACTATGCTGCTGCATCGCTGTTGTTCTGTTTATTGTTTTTTTCTCTAACCCCTGCCCAGTGCTGGTAGTGACCAAATGCAGATATTGTCATTTGCTTTTGTAGTTTAACAGAAGTGGTTTTACAGCTCCATATCCCCCTGTTACAACAACAGCAGCAGCAGCGTTAAGGGTTCTCTTTAAGTGCTATGCAAAGCCCTGCAACCATGCATCACTGCAGTGGAAAGGGCCACCTGAACCTGGCTGTGCTCCAAAGAGGAAACTTTGGGTGAAAGACCCTTGGGAAAGGAAAGGAATGTGTTTTCTTCTGCATAGGCAAGTGTGTTTTTTTTTTTAAAAAAGGGAAAGACTCCGGACTTTGCATAGGGATGTGTGGCTCTTCCTTGAAGAAGATACCCATGCATTGAAAGGGAATAGAGGAACTTTTCTTTTCCTCCTCACTTAAATAACAGGTCATGGACTGCATCCCCAAGGCAGTGAGAACTAGTGGAGCTGAAGCAAATCAGCAGGTGACAGAGGGAAAATCCAAAGAAATGCCAGATCTGGGCTCTGGCTATGTTGCTGTCTGGGTTGCATTCGAGCAAAACCGTATATCTGTATGAAGTATGGTGACTGGCATACCCTAAACATCAAGAGATTTTGGATCTAATATCTTGCAAACCCTCAGCAGCAGGCCTGATTCCCCCTGCTGCCCTTGAAAATCCCAGCCACTTGGAGATATTTGTTATTTTTGGAGAAGGATGGAAATATCCTACCTACGCTGCAAATATTACAGCTTTGAAAACAATACAATAAAACCTTTCAGGTGGCCCAGCCTTGTCAGCTATAGTGGTTGAGGTTGAGGTGGGGGGCCCACAGTTTGAGGCCCCCTGCAATGTTTCGTGTAGATGTATCAGTAAGTGTTGGGCCACAGAAGTGCTTATGGAGGAGAAATGCCTGCAATCTCACTTTTCCCTGGGTACACACAGTGCATAAATATTTCAGCTCTAAGTGCTTCATCTAGCAGTATTCCTTGTGTTTCCTTCGTGAAATGCGGTAGGCCAGAGGGATTTGTCCCATGAAGCACCAAACGAACCCTGCTGCTGTAAGTGATCTTTCGGATATGTATTACTTGGATTTGTTTTTTTAAGTATTAAGATTATTTATTCTACAAGTCAGCTTTATCTTGCTCGTCTCAGGCTAGAGTCAAGGTAGGACTGAACCTTGACATTTCAGCAATATTTTATTTTATAAACTTGAGGCTAATTTGGGAGATTTTTATTATGTTAAAAAAATACGATGAAGGGAACAGGTAACTTTTTTGCCTCTTCTTCCCATAGATATTTATATTGAGATTCACCAAAGGCAGCAAAGCCTTAAAAGCCCATACAACAGCCTATTCTACTCTGTTCCAAGAATATGTCATGTGGTTACATGCTGAACAGAGCTGTGTGCAATAGAGCAGACTTAGCTGTGATGACGGGAGAAAATGTTATCATTAGCTCTGTAGGCAAACAACACTGGGAGACAGAAAACACTTGTGGAAGCCAATATGATTAAATCACTACTTGCTAGTCACGATCGTGTTGCATGCCGTGTCCAAAAATATCAATGTGGTTATTGAAGGTAGGGCTAACAAAGGGTGCAAGTGCGACATCTTTGAGGGTGGACAAAGTATCAGATTTATCCCCTCCTTTTGCTTCCAGGCTAAGAAAGAAAAAGTTTTGATTAAAGGAAATGATATCATGGGAGTTTTCTAAGCAACATTCAACATACAGAATAGAAAGTTCAGCAGTAGAAATGAATCAAAACGTCAAGTAGATATTGTTAGGAAGTCCAGCTTTCCAAAAGGTTCCTCATGATTTCCATACTAATTAACTGATAGAAGACGATGCTCGCTCGCTCTCTCTAGCAAACTACAGTACACTAACAGCAGTCACTGTGGGCTACAAGGTACCAGGCAGTGACTTGCAGTGTGTCACCTTCCATCCAGGATCAGTCTCACTGTGGAGTCAGCTCTGTCACCCAGCACATCTGGGCTGCATCTGGCTGCCAGCTGTTAAAATCCATATAACACCAGGCAACAGTGACTGCACTGACCCACTCAGGGATATGGGTTCCCTTGACTCTGGCTGTCTATGTAAGAACCTCCATTTTGTTATGCAGATGTACTATGAGTTGCATGTATATTCATGTATTAAAGAGGCTTGGTGACCCTGACTTACTTCTACCCACAGTGCTTAGTGTCTGGCTCCTCTAGAGCTGATTTTTCCTGGACACACCCCATTGAAACAGTTCAAAACTGAACAGGACAAGAATTAAGTAATGTGG
Source organism: Gallinula chloropus (assembly GCF_964237585.1). NCBI lineage: Eukaryota > Metazoa > Chordata > Aves > Gruiformes > Rallidae > Gallinula > Gallinula chloropus. Next base: position 41,091,043 of record NC_140086.1, read on the forward strand.
GCACCCACGACTCTGGTGTCTAAATTAACCTCTATGCCCTCTTTTGTTTAACATTATAGATTGACCGTGTAGAATCATAGAACATTAGGAGTTGGAAGAGACCTCGAAAGATCATCTAGTCCAACCCCCCTGCCAGAGCAGGATCACCTCGACTAAATCACAAAGCAATTCATTTACGTTATTCCAGACCATATAATCTGCTAGCTTTATCCCATTGTAGTGTCCTACTTGGCATGTTACCCACTGACGTGCATGTTATTGTTGCTTGTGAAAGCAATTAAAAAAAAAAAAAGATTAATTCCTCACTGCTCTGCACGCATTATTTAAAAATTCTGTATGTGTTTCCAGGTATTGAATAGTGTGTAAACAGATGTGTCAAAGGCATCAGCCTATGAACAGTATCATCTGTCAGAAAAAATATATATAGGCTATATAATGAAATTTGGAGAAACTGAATCAGTTACCAGGCAATGCTTTTAAATGTATTCATTACTAGTGATGAGACTTTAAGTTCTTTCTGCTGCCATGCAATGAAATGAACTGTGCTGGAGCAAATGTAATAGACACCAGAGATATAATAGGTATTGTAGCCTGTTGCGAAAGGAGATGGTTTCCTTAGCAATAAGAATGATGCCAGAGGAGCACCGTTTTTCTTCCCTTGCTTTCTTTTCAGTAAATTCTCATCTTTACTGACTTGCTTGAAGAATCAAATGTCTACTATCTAGCTTCAACTGACATGAGCATATACAAAACAAATAGATTTCATAGTGAGTAGCCACTAGTAAATTTTACGAGTTCAGGCTCTGTTTAAACTTAGAAATATCAGTGATTTTAATGATTGTGTACATTTCTTGGTTGATGCTATGGGAAAATGTTTGCATTATGTCACTGACATGGTGTTTGAAATGGTGAGCACTGGCATATGATCTACCCTGATTGCAGTTCTCATACTATTAGGTCACAAGAATTCCTTTAATGCTTAAACAAATACTCTCATTTTGTATCTGGGGGAAGTGAGTAAGAAAAGTTTCATACTGTCTCACTGTCTTTACAGATATTAGGAAGCACATACCTTTAATATACTAATTATTTTCTGTATTCTTATGTGGAAGATTTTTATGAAAAATCATGCAGGATTTCTAAAGACCTAATTCTCATAGGGACTGATTCTCATTTAAGAGAAATTTTTTTCATAATAACTTGTTATTCCTGAACACATATGAAGTATGTTCTTCATAGAGGTAATTTAAAAATCGATAATACAGGTTGTATAGAAATAAATGAGATTCTATGTTAAAACAAACACAGAAACATAGAAATGTAAACATTCTTCTGAAAGTGGTAAAGAAAAGCAATCCTGTCCTTGCATGTCCCCTAGCTACAAGTTCTTTGATTTAGTTCTGAACCTGAGAGCACTGTGCTGCAGGATGTGCAGTGCTGTTTTTTTAAATAACAACCATAAAACATTCTGAGCAAAGCTGAGGTGTGCACAGCATACATTGCTACAGTATTGAAAACATAGTCCAAAATGTATAGATAACACTTTCTGACAGAATGTGTACATCCTGCGGTGAACACAGCAAGGGACTGAAGAAGATATATGTAGCAGAGGACACTGGATGAACCAGAAGGAAAGTCACATTGAATTGTAATGTCACAAGTGGTCTGCAGTGCTGTTAGGAAGAGTATTTTGCTTCCATATTGAGCAGATGCAATGGCAGTCTGATGCATTAAAAGCATATGCATTAAAAGTATATGCAATGCTGCCCGGTGTCGTAACGCCTCCGGTAAGTGCACATTCCAGTATGAGCCAGAAGTCTCCATAACTCAACAGACATGAGAAACCCCGACTCTAGCTTTTCTGAAAGACTTACTGTGGCTGAAAATATATCCAATATTTAAGGGCTTTACATTATTATGGTCTCATTCCTGCTGTAACATGTCTGTTGTGTGGCTGGAAGACAGCAATATAATGCTTTGTTGGGCAACAGATCAATTGGCAAACATGTGATGTGTATTGGCTCCATAGCATTTGAAACACTTAGGAAACAGCCCTGCTTATGTGGTATGAGGTATAGATGAGTTTAATTTGAAAAGAAAGCTTTCCCATGAAATTCTGAGCCACAAAAAGCCTTAGGGAAATGATCAGATTAATATTATCTCCATCAATTTCCTCTTTTCCAGTGTGCTTAGTCTTCCAAACCAGCTTGGAACAGACTCCAAAATTTGATAAATTACATGAAGTCATCAGTCTCAGAGCCTCTCCAAAGAACTTGACACAGGACACCAGGCTGTTGATATTAACCTGTTGCATTTGAAAGGACGAAGCTCATAACAGCTTGAGCATCTTTCAGGGCTTGTGAGCGTCTCTCACGCTCCACAGAGGTCATTGAAGTAAAGTATTTTCAGTAGATCTTTTTGCCAGTCTCTAGATGATAGTTTATTTTTCCTGAAGATAGCCTTCAGTTTAGACTTCTCTTTCAGGACAGTGAAAAATCATAACCCTTGTCCCTTCCAGAGTTAGTTCACCTCCTTTTTGCAAGCACTTATTCCATGTGTTGAAGGTATCTGTCACTGCTTTTGAGTCACTTCATCAATCAGAGAGATTTCCCAGGTTGTGTCCACATGTGGATATAGATCTTCCATCATTATAGGGGGAAAAATGGTTTAATTTTAATGGTTTCATTGGATAGAAGACAAAAGCATTCTCCAGCTCTTTGCTCCCCAAAGGACTTAATTTTCTTTTTAGCAATCTAAGATTACATTGTATTTTTTATTTGATCTCTGGTGGGGAGTGTCGTGATGCAAAAGATAGCTCAAGCTGTATATATCCTCTTAGGAATGCTTTTCCTCTATTCAGTTTTCTTGTCTTTTTTCTCTATTACTCCCATGCTGTCAGTTGCATTGTTGATAGTTGTTGATACAGTGATACATACTTTCATGTGAGTCCATTAAATACTAATAAAATATTTTTTTTTTTCTAAATAACACATACAATTATATAGTTAGGGATTTTTGATGTTGCAAGTCATGTAACACCCACTTTCAGGGCTTTTTGTTTCCTCCCCTGCCTCTTTATTTAACTTTTTTCCCCTCTCTCTGCATTTGAGTTGGTCAAGGCTTCCAATTTCATTGCTATATCTGCCAAATATTATGTGAGATTGAATGACAAGAATTGTTTCAAACCCTAAAAATGAAGTCCTGATTTTATATCACCTTTTCTTGCCCCAGATATCCCACCATGAATTGTGGGATATAGTGTGCCCAGAAGGTGTCCTAAAAGCACCTTGGAAGCAACTGTCACACTGAGTGATGAGGTAGGTTCAAGGAGGCTTTTTTGCCAGACAGTGTTACAGGAGCGAGGGGTCTATGCTAGGGATGTCACCTCACAGTGGCCCCACACCCAGATGACCGGTCCCAACCCAGTTCATCCCATAGGAAAGTTCCACATGCAGCTTCATGGATTTTCACACCTCCTCCTCCAGACTATCAGTTGCTCCACAGACATTTCTGAGAGGTAACTCTTTTCATCATCATCTTTTGATGCAGGTCTCACTGACTTCAGAGTTATTCTGTTACCTCCAGCTCCAAAGTTGAGTGCGCTGTCCGAAGAGGGTGAGAAAGGAGGCCGCAAGATCCATCACTGAGCACAGCGGCTTGATGGGTGTGTTACGGCTCCACTGATCAGGGGACAATGCAGCAGCCCACGGGGCAATTGCACAAAAACCATGGGGCCCAGGCACACCTTCAAAAGCCTAGCAGCTTTCGAAGATCGGGGGCAGACTTCTCCCCTTCCACAAAGGTCCTTGTTGAGGTCTTCGTCGAGGAAGAAATTTGAGGGCAGAGCACAATGGGTTGAAGGACTGCTGAAGCTGCGCTGGTGGCTGAGAAAGCATAGCACTGGTGAAATGTCACAACTCATCTCTGGTGATGCAAAAAATCCCCTTTCTGCCTTCTCAGACAGTTCACAGCATCATGGGAGAGTGCTCGAAGGGAGTGTTAGGCATTAGTTGCAGGGGAGATAGTGCTTAGGTTGGGTGGTGGCATTTCCAGGTTTCCAGACAAGAACTTTAAATATCACAGCTGGTAGCATTTCTAGCATCAGTTGTTAAAAGTGCTGTCATAAACTGAGTTTTCCCTTCTCCTTTCTGCATTGAATAAATTTAATTCCCTTCAGCTTGCTACATACTGAATATTCAAGACCAGACTTCAAAAGCCATGTTTCTGTCTGAGCAGCACAGACCTTAAAAATCTCCTGACTAAAATGTGAGGTAGCTTCACCTTTCTGTCCTTGGCCACGATATCCTTGCCTCCAAATGCTGCAGCTGTGCGATACCACATGTGCTACCTGTCCTCTCTCACCCTTGACGTAGCTATATGTCAGTGCTGGAGGTTGTACATCATTAAAATGCACTTTGGCATTCTTCAGTGTGTGAGGACCTATGGATATGCATTATTCAAAACAGAAAAAAGCTCTTCCAAGACCTCGCTAGGCTTAGCTAGCTGCTTTCCTAGCCCTTCTGGGAAGCAGAGGGACCTCACACCACCGCCACGGCTCAAAAGGAGCATTCTCAGGGATGCTGTCTGATGTATCGCATTTAACAGGAAAAACTAACATGAAACTCTGACTAGCTCCAAGTCACAGGGTGTTCCTGTCTCACACCTTCTGCAGTTTCTCGGTTGCAAATGTTGGCAATATTTTTGCCATTGTGTAAATTTTCGTGCTTTTTTATATAAACTCTGCTTACACCACTGTCCTGGCTTCAGCTGGGATAGAGTTAATATTCTCTGCAGTAGCTGGGATGGGGCCTTGTTTTGGGTTTGTGCTGAAAATAGTGTTCGTAATATAGAGATGATTTTGTTGTATGGAAGTGTCTTTTGTTACGCTGAGCAGTGCTTACATGGAGCCAAAGACTTTTCTGCTTCTCACTCCACCCCACCAGCAAGTAGGCTGGGGGTTGACATGGAGTTGGGATGGGACAGAGCCAGCACAGCTGACCCCCACTGGATATCCAAAGGCTTGGGGAAGAAGAAGGATTGAGGCGCGGGTGGGGAGCAGCATTCAGAGGGATGGTGTTGGTCTTCCTAAGTAACTGTTACACGTGATGGAGCCCTGTTTTCCTGGGGATGGCTGAACACCTGCCTGCCCATGGGAAATGGTGAAAAAATTCCTCATGTTTCTTTGTTTGCATGGGGCTTTGGTTGTGTTTGAATCCACTGGAAGTGGAGGCTGCCGTAAGTGAAGGCAATGGGAACACATTCTGAAAGTTCAGTTTCAGGCCACACTACTCCTTTGCTGAGTGTCATCTGTATTATTGCCTGTGGAGTTATTCCTGCCTGGCAGAAGGACTCCATTAGGATGTGATGCTATTACACCCTCTTTTTTACCTTCACTGTGATCTCAGAGGGACAGTCTTACATTCTCTCAGACTTCCTTAGGAACTAATTTATCTTTGCAGAGCTTGTCCTGCTCTTTGGAAGGCAGAGGCTCTCATAATTAAAAAGCTGGCTAGGAGCTGTGCTGGGGAAAGATCTATCCCTCCAGAATGAATTTTTTTTTTTAAAGGTCTGGAGAATATGTTTTGTCTCCCTCTCTTTTTAAAAGCACTTATCCTGGTGATTAATTAATATGATCTGGGAGCACACGGCAGCTTTTATCTGAAGTCTACTGTTCCATGCTGAGGTAAGTGTTTTAATGAAGGAAGCTGGGATGAAGCACCCAGAAACTTAATTTGGGACAAATAAATCTATGCAGGTCAGAGAAGATGCCATGTGGGGTAAAAGAATTTTTGAGGAAGGAAGCAGCCACTGGAAACAGTGAAGCAGCTCCCTTCTGACCAACTTTCACAAGGGAGAAAAAATTGCAAGGAAAGTGCTGAGTGGGATTGGAGCAATACTTGGGTCTAGGACCCAAATGTTCAGAGCTATACGTCACTGTAGGCAGAAAGCATTTATCTATTGTTACAGCACAGCTAGCTGTACGTGAGCTGGGTACCTCATGTAGAGCTAGGCATCCTGGAAGTGCTTGCTATTAGTTCTTTCCACATGCAGGAACATCATTTTGACAATGGAACCTAGAAACTGAACCGTAAAATGTATTTGTTGAAATGCAGAATTGAGTTTTCCTAAATTACATAAATTGCAAATGGACATGAAGGGGAGCTGATTTTCTCCATGACTGAATATCCAGTTTCAGGAAACTTAAGAAGATGAGGCTTTTGCTGGGTAACAGGATCCTAACAGAAGCTGCTAGGTCACAAACACTGCAGTTAACCTTAGGGTTCATATGGCCTTGTTATCCATGAATCAGGATGTTATGATGTGCTAAGGTTGTTGTTTTCTTTCTTTCTAAACTTATAGCAACAATGAACCATCAAGTTAGCTTTTATACTTAACACAGTTTCTTAATCAGAAGAGTGAAAAACTCTCCTCTACCAGGGGTTTGCACAGAGATGAAACATGCCAACAAAGCAGATAAGCAGATGCTCTCACTGAAGTCCTGAGGCTACAGGATTATCTCTCTACCTAAGTCAAACGCAATGCAGTGAAATAGGGGTTCTTCATATAAATGCTGATGCGTAAACTAAAGGCTGTTCTTACGCCCAAAGCAGCCTAAACATAAAGCCAACTTAGCTCCACTCACTGTGGCCTGGGATTCCTTAAGAGTTTATTGCACTGCTAAATTAACATTGCTCAATGAATTATAGACTCATAGAATGGTCTGGATTGGAAGGGACCCCAAGGATCATTGAGCTCCAACCCCGTTGCCACAGGCAGGGCCACCAAACTCCAGGCCTGGATCTACACAAGGTTGCCCAGGGCCCCACCCAACCTGGCCTTGAACACCTCCAGGGACGGGGCATCCACCACCTCTCTGGGCAGCCTGTTCCAGTGCCTCACCACTCTTTCTGTAAAAAACTTTCCCCTAATATCTAATCTAAACCTTCCTTCCTTTAGCTTTAGTCCATTCCCCCTTGTCCTGCCATTATCTACCCTTTTAAAAAGTTGAATCCCCTCCTGTTTGTCAGACCCATTCCATAGCAACAGCAACAACTGGAACCAAATACCCCATGTTGTACTCTCTTACTTGGTAAAACAGGTGAGCTGCCTGTTTGGAATGATCTCTGACTTATACTATCTCCCAGACTGTGCCCAGGAACTATGGAAGTGCAAATCAGACAATGCCAAAAAACATGCCAGACACCCTTCTACTGTGTAAGATTATAGGTGATTTCAGTTCCCATGCCTGGGAAGGCTCCTCAGTGCTGTTTTGCTTACTAGAAGAGAGGTCTATGTATGAAGGTGGGGTTTCTTGACGTATAAATGTGTGCTTTAAAAAGAGATTGGGGTTACACATCACATCTACAGTAACACTTGGAACAGCTATTTGATTTGGGTGACTTTAAATAGCTTACTACTGTCTCTGATGCCTAGCACGTGGGCTGAATTTTTCTGGAAATAAAAACAAATGTAGGGATTTTTGTTTGCAAAGGAACCATCACATCTTACTAATGCCATCAAGTTTTTGAAGGGAAGTTTACAATGCTCATTATTAGATGGATGGGCATATGTACTGGGATATGCCTAAAAAAGCTAGTTCATGGAGCAGTTTCGGATGATTGTGTTAACCTTTTCTACACTGTGTTGGCTTCTGTAATTCATAAAAAAGATTGGGTGAAGGTCTGCTTCAGGAGGGAAACAAGATTAAGCACAATTAAGAGCTAACCCTAACTTTTCCTAGTAAAAGGTACTGGGAAATGGGTGAACCTTGAAAAAATTTAAGGGTGTGCTGCTGTGAATCCTTGAACAAAATAGACACTTTACCTCTTAGATTCACAGACTTCCTACAGGAATGTACCTATGTTAAAGTAGTCTCAGAAGGGCTGTGATATTATTCCATGAAGCAACATCATGCTGTGAATTACAAGTAAAAGCATAATTAAAATGGGATGTGAAACTCCATGGTTCACATAGAACTGTTATACGTATAATAACAAGCTTTCTCTGACACACCTAGGAAATGCCACAAAATAGAGAACTAAAAAAGGGCATACATTTATATTTAGGAGTTACTTTAAATGGATCACCTACTTGTGTATATAAGTATATTTTAATTGTGTTTTTCTGCATAGAAATTTAAGACAGTTCAACATGCTTGCGTGTCTTTAGCTATGTGAAGTTACAGTTTACTCCTTCTCCCTCAGCTTCAATGCTGTAGACAAAAAAAAAGCAGTTTGTCTTTAAGTCACTACTGGGGGCATTAAAATATGCCAGTATATTGCAAAGACAGATTGAAGTTATATTTGCTATTATTCTGGACGTGACATGGAGAATAAAATGTTTCTAAATGCAGCATGTGTTGGTGTTTAAATCATGACCTCACAGAAATCCATGGCAAAATTCCCATTAATTTCACTAAGGCGAATACACCAACTTGGGAATCATTTGGAAACAGATGCAAGAACAGAAATGAAATTATTAGATCTGGTTTGATTCACCTCAGCTGGTATCTACCACCTCATCTTATGGTAGAGATCAGAACTGTTCATTTTCATTAAAACAAACAGATCCACGTAGCTAGTGGAACAGTATCTTTTGTCCTTCTGCATAGCTACTACTTCTGCTGGGCTAGGTTTATAGCTGTGACAGAAGCTCAAACAACATTAGGTGATCATCCCTTTAAAAAACTTGATCTGGTGAGTCTGTATTGAAACACACCAGTATGGATTAATTTGGATAGGTTGTTGTAGCTTTGCATGGCTGTGTTCTGGTGGAGGAGAAGGGGCTGCAGAAGTGGCTCCTGCATGAAGCAGCCAGAAGCTCTCTGCAGGCCCCACAGAGCAAACACCAGCTGGCTCAAGGCTGGAGTTGCTACTGACCAAGGCTGAGCCCATCAGCGATGGTCACAGCACCTCTGGGAATCACATTTAAGAGAAAAAAACCACAAGCAGCTGCTTTTTGCCACCAGCAAAGAGAGTGAGAAGATGTAAGAAACTGTGATGACACCAAGGTCAGGGAAGGGGGGGAGGAGGTACCAGAGAGAAAGATGCCCCTGCAGCCCATGGAGAAACCCATGGTGGAGTGGGTGTCCCCCCACAGCCCAGGAAAAGGCTGAGACCCAACCTGCAGCCTGTGGAGAGGCCACATGCTGGAGCAGGTGGAGACATGTAGAAGACCCTGTGACCTGTGATGGAGCAAGCCCCTGTCAGCACTTGCAGCCCGTGGAGAGAGACAGAGACACAGAGATGAGCAAGGGAGAGATCTGCGCTGGAGCAGGTTTGCTGGAGGGGCGGAAGGCTTGTGACTCTGTGGAGGACCAGGCTGGAGCAGTCTGGGCTGAGAGACTGAAAGACATTCTATGATTTATGACTGTGCCCCGTAGCAGTGACCCACGCTGGGGCAGCTGGTGAAGAGCTGAAGCCCTGTGGGAAAGGACTCATTAGACAATTTCATGAAGGACTGTCTACTGTGGGTGAGACCCCACGCTGCAGCAGGGGAAGAGTGTGAAGAATGCCACCCCCAACTAAGAAGAACATCTTGAGAGGCACTGACCAAAACCCCCATTCCCCCAGTCCCTGCCCCTCCCTGTGCCACAACGAGGGGGGAAGAAGGGAGAGAAATAATGACTAAAGTGAAGTCTGCTAAAAAAGGGAGGGGTGGGGGGAGGTGCCTTAAGATCTGGTCACACATCTTGTTATCTGACTCTGGTTTCACTGAGTGTGCAGTGTCGTGTAATAGATTAGTTTTCTTTCCTTTGTTCTGTGCTGAGTCTGTTTTGCCCATGATGCTGATTGCAGAATGATCTCTCCCTGTCCTTATCTCGACTCTGAAGCCTCTCAATATCTATTTTCTCCCCTGCCCAGCTGAAAAGGGGAGTGATGGAGCAACTTTGGTGGGTGTGTGGCCTCCAGCCAAGGTTAAACCACCACATAGATGCAAATGCTCCAAGTCCAACATACACAGTCAGGTTCCAGTCTGGTAACCAAATAATCACTTTAGCATGGTGCACATGCATACCCTATCCATTTTACACTGACATCAGACAAGCAAGTGGTTCTGAAAACCCCTAGGCCTGTGGGAAACCTCTAAAGGATGCATGCAAGGACTGTAAGGAGGGAAAGTCTTTGTTTGGATGGATTAAAATCATTAGTGACAGGCTGCTAGTTGGAAGACCTCTGAGCTAGCATTTCTGGGCAGTGAGAACTCTCTTTTAGCTCCACATTTCCTTGGGTCCAGCAAAGGGTACCTATTGCAGTAGTAGAGCTTTGGATAGATTTTGTACGTGTAATAGGATGATAGCTTTGCCTATAGGGAGTTAACAGGCAAAGTCCAAATATTTAGGTAGCTTAAGTCTTGTTAGTAAATTGTGAGCATGTGTGTAACTGTGGGCAGGACTGAAGCCAAAGTTAGGAGAAAGGCATGATTGCAGTGATCTCGCTGTGGCTGCATACAGTGTAATGACAAAAACAATTTAGACCACTGAAGTTAAGGGGTTTTATTGACTAGATAGATCATGTTTGTACTGTTCCCATGTGGGAACAGTAAGTACACCATCAGCCAGCTAACCCAGCTAGCAGCAACTGTAACTCAGACTGGATTTAATGAGATATATTTAAAGTACGTTCACAACTAGGTTCAACACACAGGATTTTTTGTTTTCCCCAGGCTTCTGACAAAGCCCGTGACCAGCTGTGAAAGTTAATTGTATGTTATGTTGTAACTGGCTGGGGCTGGCAGGGAACCTTTAGCCTATGGTATATTTTTGTCCCTTGGCAGCAACACAGAGGAGGGAAGGCTGAATTTCATTTTCCCCTGGTTTGATATATTAGTAGTATGGCAGCGTGTTGGGACGCATTTTTACGTTGCAGTGAGTTGCAGATGTGCTACTCAATGGTTTGCCTTTTTGCTTCCATAAAGCAGAATACAGAATCCCAAGGGTTCATTTTCACACACATTTAGCCCAGGTGAATCCTGCATTAGTGCTCACCTAGTTTGTCATTGCATTAAACACTGAAGGAAACGTTCTATATTCTTGTATATCCTTAAAAAGGGATTATTTTTCTCATCTAAGATATCACCTGGCTTTTTTGATTTTTTTCTGCTTTGGTGATTTAGCTTTTAATTCCAGGTAATTTGCCTTTGCACATTTTATAATCCCATTATTAATACTACCATGACACTCATCTACTCCAGTTAAGTGGATAGTGGTATTTGAATTCTAAACCATCCTAGCTGGGTTTTATTGGTTGAGCTATTTGAACTCATAGTGATAATTTTGAGTGGTCTGCTCCAAAAGCAATTATTGCCATAAAACTATTTATTACCATCAGACGATTTAAAGTCTCCTTTTCTCTGGGCTTGTAAGTAGTCCCTGCAGCAGCATCCTGGAGACTACTCAATCACACCCAAACCAGAACATTAGTTAATTTTTTTACATGGAGTTTATATTAAGAATGTGCTTGGGTATTCCTTATCTCCTGGTGGGTTATGGGTGTGTTTCTTTATTCCTGCAAACTCATAGGTTGGTGCATCTTGCTAGAACAGGTAGGAATGAACAGATCATGTGGAATGGGAACATTGCAGGTGTTCATTTCCTTGTGTTTCAGAGGCATCTCTTTTCTCTTTCATTGAAATGACATTTTATCATCAAACAGCAGAAAGACATTGTCTTCTTTCCTTGCTTCCCAGCACCCCTAATAGATGAAATTTTCATGACTGCAATTTAAATGTATACAAAACAGTCATTATAATAGTGTGATATCTATGTTACAGGCTAATTGAATTGAATGCTCTCAAGTGAAGAATTTTAAAATATTTCACTGTGAGGGTCTTAATTATAAATCAATTTTAACCTGCCCCTTACAGATTGTTAAGGTATCAGCTGAGTGGCTTAAAGAAAGAGTATGTACAAAGTTATTAAAGGCAGAATAAAACCAACATCCCAAAGCCCACTGTCACCTGATTTACAGCTTCAAAAAAATCCAAACAGGCTTTTTGGTTGCATTTGCAACCTAAGCGGTGTAGTGGTCAGTTTGATCTAAAGTGGATCCTGTAAGCCTACTTGGAGTTTGTCTGACTTTGGCTCTGTCTATCTGTTTGGTGTCTGCAAACCCATTTAAGCATCTGTCTCATGGAACTGTGCTGAGTCACACTGGATGGTATTCAGACTGAGCTCAGGGGCTCCACACAGACAATATCACTCCTTGGTCCGATTTGGTTTCCTAAACACATCATTTAATTAAACTAGTGCAGCTTTAAGGATTAAAAAAAAAAAAAAAGAAAAAGAAAAACCCAAAAAGAGCAAAGCTAGAAGGAGCAGGAACTGGGCTTGGAGTTGACAGAAGATTATGGGATGTGGGGGTAAAATTGACTACTTCAGAACAGAAATAGGAGCCTTGGGCTGAGATCCCCAGCATTGTGGGTGCCTTGGTACACCTCTGTGGTCCTAGTCGTCTGAATATATCTTCCCAAATATGAGGTATAAACCCTCTGTAGCTGGTTAATAGCCAGAGGATGGTGTCTTTCAGGGATTTCAGAAGTGTGGGGCTAGGAAATATAACGTTAGCAAAGCTGTGGGAAAGGCTGTGAGGCTCACAGGAGCTTTGCTTTCGGTTTACAAGCACAGCACTGCTGGATGGGAACTATCAGAGTTTCATGCAGGCATAGAGCAGGGGTTTGCACACCAGGACCAGTGTGGATCTTTCTTTAGTGGGGCAAATCTAAAGCTTTTCAAGCACAGCCTGCATTTGAGCAGATAAGTATGCAAACCTGCCAGACTTGCTGGGAGTCACTTTTGCGTGGCCTGACTTCTCTGAAGAGTGTCTAGGACCCTTCAGCAGGTGGCACTGGCACTGTATCTGTCCCAGACTGAAGTACTCCTAAAAAGTATGCATCCCTCTTGTCATGAGAGTTGCTTGTTAAGTGAATGGCCCGCTGCTGATAAGGGGATGCTCCATAGCTGCCAGCCCATAGATTGGGAAAGCAATTAATCTTCAACCACAGATGAGGTTAATAAAAATCAGGGCTCGTAAGGGTGATAAATTACTCATTATAAAGTTACACTGATAGTGTGGTCCTAATAAAACTTTAACAATTCTCATGCACTGTGATGCTGCTGTTTTCCTACAGGAGCCTGATAAAATGATAACACTGTTCCTGGGGAAATTATCCTCTCACAATAATTCAAATGCAACACTTCAACACAGATACCTTTCAGTGTTTTCATATGAGAAGTATTATTGAATTATGTATTTCCTGTGACTGATTTAACTTTTGCCAATCGGCAAGTCCCTGTTCTTCTCCAAGCACATCCCTACCCTCATCCTGGCTTGCAAGCTACTAAAGATATTTTCCCCTTTGCTGATTTACACACACACACCATTCTAACATATGCAGTTGATAATTTCCCATATTTCCTCCCTCTTTGTGCCTGAGCCCTCCTCAGTACCAGCTCCTGCTGTGCTTCCCCGGCAATGGCTATTTCAGCCTATTTTCTCTCTCCTTCACACTTGCTCTGTAGAAGTGCAAATTCCTCTTTAGCACTGGTGAAGATACATTAAAAGTTGTATTATCTCCACTGAATAGGGATGAAGCACTCTACAGAGCTGCCTACCATTGATATCTACTTAGAAGCGTTGACCAATGTGGGACACGATCAAATTCTGGTTAGTAAAGCAAGCTTTTGCAAAACCATGTCCACTCTGGCTGTGGGCACAACTTTGATCTGGGTTTAACCTGCATATTTAATTGTCTTTGTAGAAGTCCAACATTTATCAGGTGAGTAGGGATAAATTTCTTTAAAATTGTAAGCTAACATAAAATGTTAAGGAATATATATGTTTATGAAGAATCTAATCTCTAAGGTAGTTTTAGAAACAACTCTGATCTAACTGGAAAACTGAAAATAAAGCAGCATGGTGGGTGCCTCTGCTCCTTAACATCTGTGAAATACATGAGTGAGTGCCACCAAGAAATTACAGAATTGTTGTTTCCTATCATGTCACTATGACTATTGTTAGCACCCACGGGGGAAAGCAGAAAGTGGTGTTAAAAACTGAATCACCAAGGAGAAAAAACTCCAAACAATCCAGCTTACTGCTTAATGAGGTCTTCTAAGCAGAACCTTACGTAATCTTTACTCAGTAGGTACCCAACCTGCAAGAGGTATTATACATTCAGTGTCCACAGTACTGTATAAATATTACATATGAGCAAAAAATAAAGTATATGCTGTACAAAAATATTCCATATTTTTCCTATTATATTTCCTATTCCACATATTTTCTATTAGTACATCTTTCCACAAAATTATAAATAATAAAAAATAATTATGTTAAATATTTGCAAATGTTCCTGTCTTGAATTACAGCTTTAGGGTGGGTTTCTTATAAATGCCATAAATGGAATTATTTTTATTTTAGTGCTCTGCTTCCTGTATTAAATGAGGGAAGAAGAGGAGTCACCATAACAACTGTTCTGCCACCAAGAAAAGCAGCATTTTCTTAAAGCGGTACATCTATCAGCAATGATAAGTATGTATTTGGGGCTGATTGTCAAAGATCAATGGCAATTACATCAGTGTTGGCACAATAAAAGCAAATGAAGAGGCAGGCCAACTTCTTATGTCCCAGTGCCCCCAGGCCTACAATTCCTACTTCTTTTTGCTTTCCTCACCTTACATGCACTCAGACAGGTATTATCAGCATTATTTCTTTGTAGCACCACAGTTCTAATGTTTCTATTTTTTCCTAGTATAACACCTGAAAAAAATACTGCACAGTCCTGACAAGATTTAGCAGAGACCAAAAGCAGTTTCTTCTATTTCAAGTGGACCTGTATTTCTTGGGCGGTTTACCTACATGGAAAAGCCATTCAGCTGACCCAGGAGTTATAGGTAGGTAAGTAGTCTTAGAGGATGTCAAGGCCTGGAGCTTTGATGTAATGTTAATGTTTAATATCACTACTGAGCTTCCTGTGTTAAGGTCTGACAGTCACCTCATTATCAACAGCAGTTCCTTCTTCCCATTATAAGGAAATCAACATTTAATATAAATAAGAAAGCAATCATATCACAGTTGGAGTCCTCCCTAGTTTATTCCTAAGTTTAAGTGTAGCTGGATAGAATAATTACAACACAGCAGTGTTGGTAAACAAAAATAATTTACATATAATGTCTCACTCCATACATCCAGAGAGCTGTCTTAATCCCTTGTGGTATTTTCAGTCACAAGATTATGCATGTAATAACAATAGACCTTTTTATCCCTCAAGTCTTCATTTTAGCCTCCTGAGGCAGATAATATCTCGTAGCTTGTCGGCGTGACAAGGAAAATACTCTAATCAAACACTCCTGTGGGCCATTATAGCACATAATAACAGGGGCTTTTGATGGCTTTATCAGACGTGCATCAGGAGGTTGCCTTTCAAAAGAGGAACAAATTATTTTGGTTTAACACAAAGCTTTGGGATATACATACGTTAAGAAGGCTAGAAAATGGGAGGCAAAATGGAGGGACAAAACTATTATGTCTCCAGTGACACATAATAATGTGGTTTATAATATATGCTGTTTAAATTGAAATGCTCTCATCACCGGTTACCAAGGTTTTCAGCAGGATTGCCAGGGTCTGAGCTGGGAGCTGGCAGCGTACAAACATCTGCAAAGTGCCTTATGTCCCTCGAAATTTAAAAGCTGCCCAGAGGTGCACTGCTTCAGGGGGTGATTCTGTCAGGACCTGCAAGAAGAAAACAAAGATGATATAGAGGATGCCGGTGTTCCAGCTCCCTCAAAGGAAAGCCTGAGAGACCCGTCAGAACAATATGGGCTGCTTTTGAGCTGTCTTATGGAAGAAATAGTTATGTAGGGTGTCAGACTGCCCGACTGAGCTGTCCCTAGCTGGAGAGGTCCTCTATGAGTTCCTGTCGTGGACGTGAGTATGTGAGAAGATACACTCATCGTTCACACCTGTACATTTTTACATGCTATGCTTTGGCCTGCAGGTGAAAGAAACACAAGGCAGCATATGCTGTGCGCATCGCAGGTATGGGGAAGTGCACAGATGATTTCACAGAGCAGTGCAATTATGGCAGATTGAAGCACGAGCTAATCAAGACTAGGATATTAAGCCTTTGAAGGAGGCTGTCCTTGCTAAGTAAGGATTTCTTAAAATGTTGGTATCTTTTCAGTCTCTCTTGCACAGTTTCTTTATATTTTCCCATACAAAGAGACAATGGAATAGCTCTTTAACCCTAAGATAAATTTTGAGGAAGATCAATACACTCTCATTTTTTTTAGTACCTGTTTGTTTTCTCAGGGTAGTTGAGGTTAGACAGGATCTCCAGAGCTTGTCTGGTCCAAACCTTTTGCTCAAAGCACTATCAGCTTCAGCCGGTTGCCCAAGGCTGTGTTTAGTTGGGGTTTGGATGTTTACAAGGCTGGAGACTTCACGGACTGGAAGAGATTTGCTATATACTTGCAATTGATTAAGGCTTGTCTTCCTGCACAGCAGAGCAGCTTTTCCTATGTGTAACACTCCCAAGTGCTGACTTATGTATTTTTTTAATTCACACAGAATTATTGCAGGCAGACACTGTTTCTACATGGTTTGTTTATGAAGAATCAAGGACAAGCACTTGCCAAAAACACTGGCTCTCATGATAGTCTAGCCTGTTAGAAAGTTTGCTAGCCAAATTCCCACAACCACTAAGTAAGTGTGTCTGTGAAGAAGCTAAGGAGTAACACCGGGAAACTCTAGCTTGTGTTACAATGTCTTACACCAGCCTGTGAGTTCAGCTTCAAAATACATCACAGAAGGCCAGGTTGATGCCACAGAAGGGGTGCACCTGCTCTGAAATTGTACAGTCAAGGTGCAAATGGCTCTTCATTTACATGTTGCAAGCTTAACCTGCAGACGGTTTTAATAAATCCCTTGAAGGTGGCATGGATGACTTTTATGAAACTCATTTAATGGAAGTTCTCATAAATAATTTCCACACATTATACAGTACCTACCCATACTGTTTGCCATCTGAGCAGGTATCGAAATCCTGGGACTGAGCCAACCAGCTGGTGCAGCTGTGGAGGTGATGAGAAGGTTGGTGTCACAGCAAAGATGCCAGCCGCTACATTTAGTTAGCACTCCCAGCAGGTGGATTAATTCACAATTAGGCAACCATCTTTTAATAATTTACTCACCTTTACCTCTGACCAGAGGTGCAGCCATGACAACCTAGGAAAGAAGAGCGATAGCTTCAACAAGTACAAATGCAATCTTGAACAGCTTAATTAAATAGGGAAGGTATTATTCATTCCAGTCACATGAGGCAACATTCACACTGTAATGAAAACAGTAATAATAAGCCATTGTATCCAGCAGGACAAGCTAGTCGGGAAAATACTCTCTACATCAATTTTTGACACTTTTGGAAACATAAATTGGTTATGATTAACTCTAGAAGCGTTGCCTTGTCTTTTGCAAAACAGATGAGTGGATTTAGGAATTCATCCAGCAGCCAGGCAGCCAAGGGCTTTGCTACTGCCAACGAATACTCCGCAAGTTCCTCCGCACTGCTCTTACACTTGACCTCACCTTCGACCTGCAATGAGGTCTCATGCTCCCTCTCCTTCTCCATTGTTTATTTTTAATTGCCAGATACTCTCAAGGTTTGTTAGAATTCGTTTCCTTGTTTCTGAAATATTGACGAGCCTTGTCCAAGGATGACATTAAAACCAGCAGATGGATTTTGGTTGCGGTGCGAAGCGGAGATGTGCCCCCAGCACAGCAGGCAGGACCATGCTTGCAGAGGCAGACTGTGGCAAGACCCGCTCCACTCATTGCCTCAGCCTGCAGCTCAGTGCTGTCATCGGGCTAAACCCGCTAGAGCAGGGACTCCTGAAACCAAACAACACCTCAAAGAAGCCAGAAGCACTCTTCACAGGGAACTCACTGATTGCCTTTTTATTTTTTTTTTTTTTTTTTTTTTTTTTATGATGAAGTGGAGGCAACTAATAATACAACCTAAGCAAAGGAAAACAATACCCTTCCTTCTTTAATCATGATTCTGGCAAAACATAAAGAAAAAAAAACCCTCAGTCTGGCTCATTGTCACGTATTCCTCTTTTAAAATCAAGCAACATTTCTAAATCCTGTGCCAGCTTTGAGCCCACCCAGTGCTGCTTTGGATGGATCCCTTCTCCAAGAAGATAGCAACTTCCACGCTTGTTGCTTAAATCTTTTGCCACCCTGATGCCCATCTTTGCTCTTGTCCCATTTACCACTAGCACAACTAAATAAGTTCCAAGTTGGTTTTATGCCCCACACATGAATTATTCCAACATAAAATATCAATTCCAAAGTGTAGTGCTTCCTATCCTACATGCTGCACACGAACCCCCAGTTATTCACAGTCACCTTTGATAAGGTGACATTTGCTCCGGGAATAAAAGCTCCAAAGATTTGTGATTGCTACACCTCGTTTTTTTCCCCAGCCGTGATTGCCCTGCTTCAATTCTGCCAATACCATTTTCTTCTCCAAGGTAGTGCCTTTGATACTCAATCTGATTTTTTCATGGCAACTTGTGATTCGTCATCTTTCTGCTCACGACAACATAGCCCCCCAGGGTATTTTCACTGTAAGCTTCTAACAACTTCCCAAGATGGGGGCTATTTTTAAAATAACAAGATGATTCTTTTTTAAACTGCTCAGATGTAGAAAAACCTAAAATAAAAGATTTGATAGAAGCAAACTTGTATTAGGCTGAAAAGGAAAACTGTATTAGCGGGGTTTGCTTTTGCAGATTGTGTCAAATTTGTGTTCCTCAGGGAAACACTACTGGTTCAAGTAAAGGAATTCATAATTTTTCTGAAAGCTCTGCGATAAATATGAGAACTCTCTGTCCCCCACCCCGAAATATGACAACTGATGCTTAAGGAATATTTATTACCTAACCCAAAGGAGCTACTTTTGTCCTGAAATAGACCGTGCAAGCAGTAAAGCTTTATGGCTTCTAATCATGAATTTATTTTTCACCTTGTCCTTGAGGGACCACAAATATAGCCTTATTACCAAGAGGAGCAGCCTTTCCTTGGTGTGACAGATAAAGAATTTAATCATTTGCCTCGAGGCTTTGTCAAACATTCCTTATTGCTCTGCTGACAATGAAATGTCAAAAAAGTCCTCAGAGCACTGATTTTATTTTACTTATTTGTTTGGATTGGGAAGGAATGACAATAGAAATAGCTAGCTTTTAAACTTAAACATCAGCCTAAGAAAATAAATTACCCTTATATTATGGGGAGAAGAACTATTACCAGAAAGCCTGCACATCAATGCGGGTGAGGCAGGAGACAGATCTGAAGATAAGAGGGCCCTCTAACTTTCTCATAGGACAGGTCCCATTCAAGTACCTTATGCCATGGTTTATTCACAGAGAAATAGTCTTGCTCCTCAAAGCTGAAACAGGCATCCAGCTCCTTTCTGCGGAGCTTTGTGCACAGCAGCATGTATGCTACACACAGAAGGACTACAGTGTGTGAGGCTGGATCTTGCCTCAGCTCTGTATCCTAATCTTTGCTATCCAGTACTCACCCCATTCGTACTCTGCTTCATCAATAAGAATAGATTTAAAAAAAAAAATCTAAAAGATTTCTGGATTAATGGCATACAAGTGGTGCATTTTGGTTCCCAGGAGATGTTCATGAACTACCCCATTGACGTGTTGAAGTTAGCACTGAATCAGTTGTAGCTTCCCAGCCCCAGTGGCCAGGCATGCTCCTCCCAGCCTTTTCCTCCTTCTCTTCTCCTCCTCTGGTGCTTGGAGGTAAGGTGGAGTTTACCAGCTTCTTGAGTGCATGAATATTTTAGACCTATGTATTTCAAACTTCTGCAAAAAGCAGCTGACATTCACAAATATGAGCCCCATGCTCAGTCTGAGTTAAGTTTATAGTTAGAAGGAACTATTTCACGTGTCTGTTTCTGAGGGCATGTGGGATGAAAGACGTCATTAGGTGGGAGAGCTGCTTCAAAAGGAACAAAGTTGCCTGTTTGGCACCACTGCTATCTGAGATTGTCTCAAAAGAAACAGCAGATCCTGTTCAAGCAGGTCTTGGGCTCAAGTTCAGACACAAACCATAGCTTTGGACCAAACTGGAGCACTGGGTCGGAGCTCAGCCAGGTTTAGGGGAAAAAAAAAAAGGCTGCAAATCGTAGATGGTCAGCTCAGAGCCTGTTTGAACACATGCTTCAGTCCTTATGATTCATTGAGTTACGAGCAAGCAGGTTATAGACAAACAGTGGCAGGCTGCTGCTGAGCTCACCAGGTTGTGTGCTGGCAGAGGGATGGTGGCAGCAGTGGACGCTGCCACCTAAGGAGATCCCCTTGTGCACAGGACCCTGCTGATTTGCACACACATGCAAATGCAAGGATACTGGGTTTGGGTCACAAAGCCCTTCAGCCAGTGGTTGCAGGTGGAAATATTTCTGCCTTTGCCTTGTCCCTGTACCTTCCCAAGCCAGCTGCTACTGGTCACTTCTGGCAACCAGACAGTGGACCAGGTGAAGCTTTTGTTTCCCTCAGTATGGCCAGTCTTCAGTGCTGAAATGCAAAGACATGGTTTAATAAATGCTCTACTGGTATAATGAAGGAGGTATATCAGGGCTAGCCACACAAACTCTGCACTACGCTTTAGCACTACTTCTATGGGGCTTTGGGGGATCCCGAGTCCCAGGAGCCGTCCCTCTGCCAGCCCTTCTCAGTGGCCTCCTTCCCACGAGAAGGGAGAGTTAGCCGCACTCTGGTTATCTGTACCGGCACCAGGCCCTGGCCGGAGCCCAGGCCGACCAGTCTAAGTCAGAAAAGGCTTGGCAGGCTCGGCTCTGTACTGGCTCCTGCCTCCAGAATGATCTCATGGGGAGAGCTGAGGAGTACTGCTCCCAAAAAAAAAGAAAAAAAGGCAGGACACTTTTTCGTCAAATTCTTTGATTTTCCCAAGGAGCAACAAGCACAGTCTACTGGGCGGGGTGAGTTACTGTTGTGAGAGGGCTTGTGCAGGTGGACAAACACTTCTGTCACTTAAAGTGCACTTGAAATTCTGCAAAAGACAATAATGGCTCTTTCTTTTTCATTTCAGAAAGACAAGATACTATTTAGTAGCTGGTAGAACTGGATACTGGATGGTATATTATTTACTACCTCACTTCAGCCCCTCAGTAAAGGAAGAGAGAGCTCTTCCATAGTCTGGGTGGCAGAAGAAGGTCTTGACCTACAAGAGTCACCAAAATCACAGCTGTGATGACTATGTCCATCCAGTCATCTGTAACTAACCCCTTAAGGCAGAAAGAGATTTTACAGAACAAAGCAGACACTGCTTAACAGTCATTACATGACCAATGTCTGCATTGTAAATGTGATATAAACAAAATGCTGAACATTGTTGATTTCCTGCTTAATAAAATCATCCCACATTTTTTATAATATGCACTCAGAGGTGAAGGTAAATTTATTTTCAGTGAAGTTGGAACTGGAAACAGAAAAGGCAGGTTAGCAATTTGAAGTTATCTTCTTTGTGTTTCCTACATTGTCAGGCTGATTTAAATCAATGTTAGTTTTTCTGCTAGCTTCAGTGAGACTGATTCAAGTACTCACTGACATCATCAGTGTCTTCTAGCTAAGCTAGTAATTATTTACCCATGGTGGAAGTTTTTAACTGGGGTGGAAAGCTCAGTGTGAACCTCAACATCCAGATCTAATCACCTGTTAAACAGTGATGATGCTGCCTTCTTCCAAAAGTAGTCTGAGATCTACAAACAAACAAAAAAGTGTTATGAAAGGATGGTGCCACACAACCACTACCATTACTTGGAAGTCCAGGGAATTGCCTCTGGGAATGAAGAATGAGACATTGCTCATAGCACTGCAAAACCGAAAAACAAAGTTCCAGGCGAGTCATCCCTAGCAAAGTCTTCTGTGAGACTACAGCTGACATAATAGAAACAATTGGTAAACAGGCATTAATCAAGCTAGCAGATTTCTCTTAGTGAGAGTAATTAGCTACTCTGCCAGCTCCTAGTCAGCTCTGTAGTGGTGATTGGCTGGTAGAAAATTTTCATGGCAGCCATATGAATGTACACACCCATACACAGGTCCTGACTAGAGTACAAATTAGCTTCGCTGTGGAAGCTTCGATGCATAAAGGCTGCTTGTAGAAAGAGAAGTGCTCTGCACAAAGCCACTTAGTGTGATGTCTTTGTTCTGTAGATGGCAACGGGAAGTTTTCCATTTATTTGTCTGAAACTAGGATTTTACATTCAGTTTTACCTATGTGTTGACTCACTCTACAAGCCTAATTTTCAGTGGTTTTGAATATCTGTCCAATTGAAGTGGCAGAAGGAGATAGGCTGGTTTTTGCACAAAACCCCATATTTTTAATGGATTCTGCTGGAGCCTGAATTAACCTGATCACAGATACACTTGGGTATCTGCAGCTGAAATGGGCTGGCTCCAGTTTTTGGGTCTATCTATCTGCAGCTCAGCAGTAACGTGGGGAAAAAACTCACGGGATTACATCTCCTTCATACATGAAGTTACTCACAGACACCTTTACTGGACTAATCCCTCAATTTATTCCATTCTAAAGGATACTCCTATGCTAAACTGCAACAGCAGAATTAATTTGATGCAGTTGATTGGCAGACTGTGACAAAACTATAGAAGCATAAAAAGGAAAGCAAAAGAGAACAGAAAGACAAATATTTACCTTCTGTGGGGCACATGCACAAAGACTAAGATGGCTCAAAAGCAAGTAGCAATTCTGAGTGCCCAGTTTAAGGCTGATGAAAGAGATTGGGTTTCCAGAGGTCAGATGCTGAGTACTGTCAGACTCCTCAAGAATTCTGCAGCTGGGATCCGAAAAGTGAGGAATTCAAAACCACTAATTGCCCAACAGAAATGTTGGCTGATAATCCTGAATTTGGTCTCATTCCTAATTTTCAAAACTCCAGCTGGGTTTATTTTTAAAATGGTTCAATTTCAGTTCAAGTGTTCCTCTCCTAATATTTTGATCTCCTGCTCTCTTGGTTTTTATTCATTAGAGGAAAAAATAGATAAATAGCAAAGATGAGGGAGCTCATTTTGTGTTCAAGAAACACAGGCTGTTGACAGTGTCTTCACTGACTTCTGCATGTTTCCTGGTTGCTTTTGTTATTGCTGCTGTTTAAGTGATGGTGTGAGCAATCTGTGTAGCTGGAGGAGTAGGTGACTAAAATGCAATCCACATCTTCAATAATTGTGTGAGATTACAAAGATGGCACAGAATTGTATGGAGGCATATTCTATTGTACGCTGCCAGTGTGCAAAGTGGTGTTTCTCAACTGTATCAAAGACTTTTAAATGACTGAAATCCAAGGCCATACGTGTCTTCTACCTCTCTTGTAGTCAGCAGTTCATATGTGTACGTAAATGAGATGGTAAGCTAAAATGGAAGCTATGAATCTTGCAAAACAAAGCTACTCAAGGACATTACATTCTTGTAAGATAGAAGCCTGACTGGAAAACCCAATGGATAATGGAAACTGTGTTAACCAGTAAAATATGCTGGAAGGATTAGGGACTTGCAGCTCACCAAAGTAGAGGAAATCATCTGTGTTTGTGTGTCTGAGCTTTCGATTAAGTAGACTAGAGGAAGAGTCAAATTAAGTGCCAATTTCATTAGATTCCTGCATTTTTGTTTATCTTAAGGGTATTTATAACTTGAATTTTTTATTTACAATGGAAAATGAGTTAAATAAAGAGCCTCTAGCTGCTTCCTTGTGAAAAGCAAATATTGTGTAGCAAGCCCTGCCTTCTTCAATATTTGTAAAGCTTGCTGAGGCGGGTATTCACATGTATGTGCCTAACACTGCAGGTTCAATAAACCATCCTTTTTCTGAAACAACATGTATATATCCTGTGAAAGCATGCACAGAAGAGAGGCTTTCTGGGGAAGGTCAGAATCTCTAGGAGGATGAATCACTCCAGTATTTGAGACAAGTGTTTGTGGCACAGTATTGTGCTGTGAGAGGTGTCCGATCTAGCCCTGCATGAGCCTGTTGAGGTACCAGCCATGCCTAACTGTGTTAAAAGACATTGTTCCAAACATAAAGAAACAGCACAAGATTCTGCTTGGGTCACCTGGCTATTCTGCTTCTCCCAGACAAATTTAAGGGGACATTTGCTCATTTTTGAACTGTCTCCTTCTAACTCCATGAATATTGTTCACTTTCTGTATAATGGCACAACTTAAATGGGGACAGCAAGTGTCTTGCTTTTTCTCTGACCTCTCCTACAGCATCAAGGTTGGAACATTTACTGGCAATTGGTGAATGTCTGTCTCGTGGTTTTACCCCAGCTGAGAGCCGAGATCCACGCAGCTGCCTGCTCTTTGAAGGAGAAGAGCAGGGAAAGGGTGGGGGAGACATGTGAAGCAAGGGAAGAGAAAAGGGGCAAATAACAACCCAAAAACCAAGAAACCAAAAGGCCCGTGGGTTGGGATAAGGATAGTTTACTAAAATAGAAGAATAACAAAATATAACAATGCTAACAGGACTTTAGAGCAAAAATATATGAGACTGTTGATGCACAATGCAGTTTCTCACTGAACCCACAACTCAGGCCGTGCCACCCAGAGCCGTCCCGAAACCCGACCGTCGCCCAAAACCTGCGCATCCTGGAGCCGCCCCTGCTCCTCCTCCCATCAGCCCCCCTTTATACTGAGCAGGACGTAATTGGCATGGAATACTCTCTTTGGCCAGTTTGGGTCACCTGTCCTGGCTTCGCCCCTCCTTTCTCATGAATAGAGAAATATGAAGAGCTGAGAAAGTCCTTGACTGCCTGACAACAACTAACAACATCAGGGTGTTACCAGCACTGCTTTCATTTTAACTCTCAAACACAGCATTCCATCCGCTGCTACAAATGAAGTTAACTCCATCCTGACTGATACCAGGACAGTCTGCATGAACTGCCTCAGGAAGAATCCTAAATTCTGGTTTCCTACTTCCATTAGCCATTAGGTTATTACCTAAAAGTACAAATTACCATTACTGATCCATCTGATGTATTTGCAAAATACTTACGTTGCCATAGAACAATTGTGAGTACCACAGTTGGGTGGCAATTTCAGATGTATTATTATCAACTTAACATTACTGAGGCAACATTCGTTTGGAGAGTCGGTATCTTTTTGTAGATCAGCTGATGGAGTGGGAACAAAACCTGATGTAGTTGAAAATAAAAAGGTTAGGAGCCTTTCAACTCATCCTAGACAGGATTTGTGTCATTCTGGGACCCCAGTTTACAAACGATCTTCATGCTAACTGTAGGCTTTGGGTTCCTTTCTGGCTGCATAAGTGTTTCTTAACTTGTTTGGGCATAAACTTGTCCACTTGGGGCAATCTTAAAACCAGAGAGGGAAAAATCATGGGAATAGTGAATATGCTATCCTTTAAATTTCTTCTGCAAAAACAGATAACACTTCATTTTATCTTGTTTTATTAGGAAGTAATAAAGGAGGGCTAAAACTCTAGAGCTTTGCTAGTCATACTGCTAGCTATAACACTGCTAATAACAAGACACATCTGCTGATTATGCTGTTTTGAGGGCTCCCTCCCTTCACCTCTTGCTCCCCTCCACACTTCCATATTAGCATCTATAATTAGCTGTGACCTTCAGCAATAACCACGGTCTCCCAAGCCTACTTCTTCCCAGAGTTTTCAGGAGCAGTATCCACTTAAGGGCCTCGTATCAAGTAATGAAGGAAACTCGTTGTGTCCATGTAATAAGTAACAGATAATTACTAGGCAGAGAAGAGAAGAGGAAGATCAGAGGAAATTAAAAGGCAAATACTCAACATTGAATGAACAGCCTGGGTCCAGCATCTTCCTGGGAGGTGGGCTTGGAGCACAGAAGGGTCAATGATATCCACATAGCACCAACACACTTCCCAACCAATAAGTCACAGCCTGTGCTTAATGCCTCATCTATAATCATGTAAGATGTGATGCTAATTTCCAAGGAGTGAGTATTAACTCCTACATGTGTGCACATCCCCAGGCAAGCACACTTGAAAGACATCCCTTCCCCATAACTGCCCTGGAGGTGCTTCTTTTTGAACAACCACGCCATGGGACACATAGCAGTCCTAGCTGGGTTTATAGGATACAGCTCTTAAAGGGTACACCCTGGGGCACGCATAAGTCTGTTGTTAACCATAGAGAGAAGAGGAAATGAAAAGAAGTCATAAAGCACAAAAATCAACCTCAATATATGGAGTGATGGGCTCTTGCCACACTAGGATACCAGACACTAGGGACCCAACTGGAATGCCACTATGCTAATGCAGATAGAATGGGGAATAGATAGCAGGAGTTAGAGATGTGTGCATGCTTGAAGGGCTGTGATCTTGTTGGCATCATGGAGATGTGGAGATGTGGTGGGATGGCTGCTATGACTGGAGTGTTGGAATGGAAGGATACAGGGTCTTTAGGAAGGACAGGCAGGGGAGACAAGACGGTGGGTGTCTCCCTCTGTTTCAGTGAACAACTAGAGTTCATGGAGCTTTGCATGGAAATGGATGAGGAGCTGAATGACAGCTTAAGGGTCAGAACTAAAGGGAGGGCAGGGACAAGGATATGTAGAAGGCTGACCTAAGCTTTGGGAAGTCCAACGAGGCTAAGGGAGCTGTTCTACTTCCACAAATCATCCCCTGCTAAATGTGTGAGGAAGGCCCTTTGGCAGCGAACATTTTGTGAGCAACAGTTGCTGTCTGTGCATGCAGCTGAGCCCCGTCCTCAAGCATGGCTGGCACAGCTCGCCTGGGGAAAGGAGGCAGCACAGCAGGGCAGGGACAAAGAGGGAAAGAGATGCTCAGGGAACCTCTCAGCCTTTGGCAGAACCACCTGGCACAACATGCCAGGATATAGGATATCTGTGGCATCTGGGGACCTTCCCACCCTGCATGGAATCTAAATTCACCTGGCTCTTGAGAGCACACCAGTCTTCAGAGCTGCAAGAATTAAACATGCGTGGGTTTTACTGCAATAAGCTTGACTGCTGCCCAACACTGATGGGAAAAATCACATGAACTTCTGTTATTTAATGATGAACAGTCTTTATATTCCCATTTTGACCAGACAGTGGTCTCTTGGTAATTGTGGCAGACAGACAGAGACCTCAACAGGAGCACCGGGCTCTGTTACAGCAGCAGATGACTGTGATTCAATTGGAAACACACTTTGCTCCACTTGTGCAACACAGTCAGGTTGGGACATAATCCTAAGACTGACTTCACTGTTTTGGTCCAACATCCCCAAATCAGTGCCATGCAAAGGAAAGTGATGACAGATACAGGGAAGTGGGACTGTATTTCCTTTGAGGACTGACTCCTTTTCCTACTGGGTATGTCAATTTGATGTTACTATTAAGTCCTGTGACTGGTACGTGTCAAAACGTTAGTGCTCACTGTTATCTTCTTTATATTTCTCAGCAGAAGGCTCCTTGCAGAAGTGACAGTGATTCCAACTTCTTCTGAGGCAAGCGTTGCTGTCTTACTAGAAAGGTTTGCATTTTTCAATCAGAAAAAAAATAATATTAAAGGAGACTGTGTATTAGAAGGGCATTAGCTGAGCTTTCCCACTCGAGACTGACAGAAAAGCCCTGAGAATACAAGGGATAACACAAGGCAAACATCTGTTCCAATAAAGGGAGTTAGAGAAACTGCCTTTTGTTGCATTGAAGTAATATTCCACCTATAAAAATTAACCACTGTGTTTCTCCCCACACTTCATACCCTATTCAGTTCTCCTTAGGATTGTGTTTACTGGAAAGTTTCGCTTGTGTCATTTCTTTTCATAGCAAGCTAATTTGTGGTTCCATGTAGCTTAATCACATTTTCTTCAGCCTTCTATTGACAATACTAGCCTGGGACAAATAAAAAGCCATCATTCAGAGGAATAACATACCTTCTTAACACAAGCTGACATAGGAAAGCAGGCTAGGGCTCAGACAATCCTGAACCTGCTCCATTAAAAGATGACATTTTTCACAATAGATCTGTCGGACCCCACTGGAAATAATAGGCCCTCATCACGGCGGGAATTAACGCGCACGACAGGTGATTATGTTCTGGAAATGTTCCAGTGCCAGCTGTGTTGCTGCATGTTATTTGTAACCTCTGTAATTGCGGCTTTTCAAAACCATTTTTATTTGGAAAGCCAGTATGGAAGGACAAAAAACCCCTACCACCATTTGTTCAGGGAAGAAACAAATCAGCATATCAAAGCCTGAACAGTAGTGCCCTGTTTTCTGAATTACTGGCTTAGACTCCTTATTCTAACAAAACCCCAAACCCTAATGTAATCACTGTTACACGTTTCCCCCTTCCCTCATCGTCCAGTTACAGTCCCTGCTTACAAATGAACGGGCCAGCAAGCATCTGCTCAGTGCTTGTGAAGGCAATTCCTTCTGAAGTATCAAAAGGGTTAAGAAGCTGAGCTCGCTCGCAAGGGTCTCTTGAACAGTAAGTGGGCGGTCTTCTGTATGTCTGGAGGTTGAATCAAGCAGGAGAGAGAGAAATGAGCCATTTAAAGTTGTACCCAAATGGACTTCATCTATATTTTCAATTACTCACTTTCTTAAATACACTGGCACCATCAGGCCGTGCCTAGAAGGAGCCTGAGTAACCCCACGAGCCCCCTGCTGCCAGCATTGGTCCCTGCTGCTCCTTGGGTTAGGTCACTACTTTTGTCACACATAGTCACAGTTTGATCGAAACCACACGTTGAGAGAGGACATTAATTTCTTTTTCTCTGTATAGAACAGAGGAAACTTTCGGTTCCTACGTGAAAAATAATAATTCTTTCACACTGGTCATCCTGCTTGCCTGGGCAATTCAGGAAAATTTTAGTCCTTGAATTTCTTTCCTTAGATCACATCTGAATATAGATTTAGAAATTGGTGGGAGAGGGTTACTCTGCCCCCAAAATTACAAAAATTGCCTGCCCGTTATGCAAGTGATGGATTACTAAGGCAGGAATGTGGGTAGTTATATTCCTGGTGGAATAGATAATCTAGGCGTGAATCACCTTTCCTCCACTGATGTATATTCAGAGCAAGTACTTTTATATCTGACATCCGTGATTTCTGAAACCACCAGAGGAAAAAAAATCTATATAAAAAAGAAGTCACATGAGAAAGGAAGTAAGTTTGAAGAGCTTTCCTAAGATTTTTAGTTGCCAGGACAACCATTTTACTTGGTAATCAATATGTTTGGCATGTTTCTATTGCTCTGTGACTACTCCCACAGACAACATTGAAAGGTGTTTGGGGAAAACACTGGAAGCCAAGACAACTACAAACTTTGAAAAAAAACTTGCTTCAGATATGAGAAAAGGAAATAACTTATCTCCCAAATAGTCTAAGGCTGCATCCGATTTTCTTGAGAATAGTGGAGTAATTTTCTTTAACAGGCTTGCTGCATTTGAGAGGATCCTTTGGAGTGTATGAGTTTCAGTATCATGCTTGCCAAGCTGAACAAGAGCTACAGTTTAGTTCTTTCCCCATGTCAAACCTATTGCATTGTGACAATTATTTTGTGGGAATCAGTAAAGCGCTCCCTTTAAGTGAGCAACACCTAGGTTTAACAAAAGACAAACCAGAGCCCATTGCCAAGCTATTTTAGCAAAACATCTGAGCAGTCTTCCCTATTTAAATTTATTTTTACTAAGACACTGTAAATAATAGGCACTGATCCAATGTTTGTTATCAAGAAATTTAAGAATATCCCTACATAATACTCCTGTAGTGCTTTCTATGTTGGCCTTTCAGAGTATTTTTATAAATAAAGGTAAGTATTATTCGTATTCTAAAGGCAGACATATACCAGTAAAAAGCAATAAAACTATTTCCTCAAAGCTTTCACGTCAAAGCAGGACATGAGTTATTGCCACAATTATGACTTATTCCTTTGCAGACATTTTCATTGCTCTTATGTCTGCAGTTACATGGAACAGGAGCTTATGACCCAATCCTTCTTACTCATCTCCTCCTGTCCCATTTCTTTTCTTTCTTGTGCTGCTGCATCACAAGGACCACATCAGATGTCTGTGATGAAGTTGACCTAGGTTAAGGAGGTTGCATGACCTTAGGACCTGTGTTTCAGAAGGAAAATGGCAAGGGAGCTTTAATACGCTCGTCATTTTTCAGAGCCTCATCCTACCCCTGGTTTCTGAACAGCTCTTACACCCATGAGACATCGAAATGTTAGAAGAACTATTTATTCAGTTCAGCCTATTTTTTCTTGCAGCCTTTTTCAAACAGAGAATCTTCAAAAACTTCACAGCTGAAGATAAAATTAGAAACTGCTTTAAAGAGCTTGCTGCAGAGATGGTGAGATTGCAAGAGAGAAGACATAAGGAGATATGTCAGAACAGAAAAGGAGGAAGAAGTTTTTATTAAAATGAATGTCTGTATGGATGGGCATTTCCCATAGCTACAAGGTAAAGGGAAAGGGGAAAAATGGGGTTGGACTAGATGACCTTTAAAGGTCCCTTCCAACATAACACGTTATATGATTTTATGAAATGCAGAAATAGAGGCTGTTAAAAACTGGAGTGGGCTACTAATTTTATCTATTGAGCTCATAAGGCATTTTTCCATTTGGTTTTGGATGGTATTGTGCAGATTTTATGGTGTCTGGAGATACCCCATGTGAAAATTTCTTTATTAAATCAGTTCTTACTGAACCAATCCAAATTTGCTTTCTCTGAAAAATAATCAGAGGCCTTGGTCATGAATTCAGTGCTCCTGAAAGGTGACAGAGGTTTCTGTCACAGATCGTGCCCCAGTGTGGTACAGGCTGTTCCCGTCCTGGGACAGGTATCCATGTCAGGTGTTTGCTTCATCTGTGGCACTTGTCTCCCTGCATATTACATTATCCATAAGCAGTAACTACTATTGTTTTTGTTTTCTATTATAAGTAATGACTCCTTTTGTGGCCATACCAGTGGGACCAAGCACTAAGGTACCATTACCTGAGGAAAAATAAGCCTGCAGAGCACAAGGCTGTCAAGCCAATGTCTGTTCATTGTGATAAAGAAAAGGGAAACATTATGTTTGCAAATCAAACTGTGAAGGCTTCCCATCTCTGTTCAGGAAAAAAGGACAGGTTTGCTGTGAAGCCACAGATGATGATCTCAGTCTACTCCCTCCAGGCGGGTCCATGCTGCAGTTCCTGGAGTCGCTCTGCACCCAGTGTGCATCCAGCCACGTGAAACGACGGGTAATAGCGGGGTTTTTACACGGTCTACTGCAAAATAACCCACTCAGGACTGCATTCAGACATTAGGCAATTTGTTTGTGCTGACCCCTTTGCTGTGGCAGCCAGAGCACCAGCAGGATGGAGCAAGCTGTTTCAGGGCTGGGCTGGACACTTTCATGGTGTTTACAGACACCGGCAGTGTCAGCCTTCGAGACTTGATCAAAGTATATATAATTTCTTTTTCCTTACAGCTGCGACTCCTAATGATGTAATATTTGTGAGAAGCTCATCTTGCAGAAAGAAAGGCAGGCAAACCCACTGTCTTATCCTTACACTTGGAAACAAACAAACAAAAAAAGCCCAGCTGTTTCTTTTAACTGCAGGATCAAACTCCTGATGTAGAAGCCTCATCTCATTTTTTTACTTCTTCAGGTTGGCAATGCTTTGTTAAAATCTGTTCTAGTAGCAAAAGAACTTGGTGGTATCATTTTGTTTCTGGTGTAACCCCTCTTGTCCTCTCTTGATGTGAATGTGGACTGGGTACATCTTTCCCAGGGAGACTGTCCTGATGTCTATCCTGCACCATCCCCTCTTCTCTGCCCTGGTCAGGCCCCACCTGGAGTATTGTGTCCAGTTCAGGGCTCCCTGGTATAAAAAAAGACAGGGATCTCCTGGAGAGAGTCCAGAGGAGGGCTACAAAGATGATTAAGGGCCTGGAGCATCTCCCCTATGAGGAAAGGCTGAGTGAGCTGGGACTCTTCAACCTAGAGAAAAGAAGACTAAGGGGGGACCTTATTAATGTTTATAAATATCTGAAGTGTGGGATGCAGGGGGAAACGGCCAGCCCCTTTTCAGTGGTCTGTGGAGACAGGACAAGGGGCAATGGCTGCAAGTTGGAGCACAGGCAGTTCCGCACCAACATGGGGAAGAACTTTTACATAGTGAGGGTGACAGAGCCCTGGGACAGGCTGCCCAGGGAGGTGGTGGAGTCTCCTTCTCTGGAGATATTCAAGACCCGTCTGGATGCCTACTTGTGCAATATGAGCTAGGGAGCCTCCTCTGGCAGGGGGGTAGGACCCGATGATCTCTTGAGGTCCCTTCCAACCCCTGTGATTCTATGATTCTATGATATGCTTGTCTATACTACATATTAATGATTTAAAAATATATACTAACTGAAGTTACAGTTGTGAATATATACCAGCATGTTAAGGTAATAAAACCTTATGGGGATATTGTAATTACCCTATAAAGAAACGTGCCAATCCCAGTGACTTGAGATGAAGCATAAAAGAAATGAAATTAAGTTAGAGATGGGGAAAATGTCTCCATATAACCTTTACAAGACTCTCTAGTGAGGCCTTGAGAATTAAAAAAAAAAAATGTGGAAAAAAAAGAAACAGTTTAAACTAAAATATCTTGTTCATAAGCCAGCAATCATTGCTTTATGTTCCTATATAGTTGAAGTACAGTATACCTAAACCAGACTAGCTGGCAGAGGGCTGTGCTTAATTAATATTGTTGATCACAAAGGCTGTGTCAGCTCTGTATTGGCTTACAGTGCTCTTCAGAGCCAGGTTACAACACACAGGAAGCTCCAGTGAAGATGTAAATACAGCTTTTGTTTGGGCAAAGCTTTCCCAGACTTGTTGAGAGTGCTCTCTGCTTGCTTTCTTCTCATAGAAGAAATTTCATTGTTCACACTCGACAGCGTTGTGTCATCTGCAGATGTTTCTTAATTGGTTTCAGTTTCAACGACACCCATATGAGACCTACAAAATGAAAAATAAAATGAAATTTGATTAAATGTTATGGAAAAAGAGCTAAGCATGAAACTCAAAGATTTCATGAGTGAAGCAAGGAAAAAATAAATAAGTCACAGTGGGATGTGAAATGGCTAGATTATTATGGTGCACTTTCATTTCCATATTGCACTTAAATTGGGCGGTATTGTGATACACCGACTGTACAGCAGAGATAATGACAATATCAAACTCAATCAGACATCACACGTTCCAACCTTACCAAAGGCAGCTTGCAACTCTGAGCCGATCTAGTCACCCACACAGCAGCAAAGCAACCAGGATGTGTGCAAAAGGTGCATCAGTGTCACGGATCACCTGTGGCATCTGCCATTAAGATGGAATTACAGGGTGGGTGGGATGCTAGAAGAGCCACATGCAGGAAAAAGAAAAAAAAAAGGAGGTGTCTAAATCAAAATAACTTGATTCTGTCTATATTTTTATGTACACATGCATGTATGCCTGAAAGTAATGTACAGATTGTTTGTCCAGAGGAGGAGGAACAGGCGGTGCCAGTTTGATTTTGACATTGTGTTCAGGTATTGGGTAGCTATCAGCTCAGGTTTAGCTAAGCTCAGAAGCCAGCTCAGCTGTGGTCACAGTTCAGTATGTTGACTGATTTTGTGTTAATCCCCCTCTTGTGTATCTTGTGCCATCTGTTCTCACTACTGTTCCTCATGTTTTCCGAGTTGCATTACTCTCATTTATTAGTGATGCTGAGATCAGTGTCTTCACAAGGCAAACACTACACTTCCATTGCCTCCCTCCAGCAGTGCTGTTCCTTCCTCTTGTTCTGCCCCATTGTCATGCCCACGTGTGCTGGGGTAGAATTTTAATCTTTCTTCAATTACTTTTGTTCTCAGAATGAGTCATCCAGCGGACTCCCAGGGTTATGTGATGTATTACATTCATATATTGTTCTTTATTATATTACACCATATGCTGTAGTGCCTTGCAGCAGAAGGGTACTCATCTCAATTCCCCTTCTGATACTGAGCTTCTGTGCTGGTTTAACTTCCTAGATCAATTTAAATGTGGCAAGGGGGTGATGGGGTTTACTTGTGTGTTCACCGTTTATGCTGTAGGTACCATGTATTTTGCTGCAAGATGAGTCTGGGACACTGTGTTTGAGGCAGGCAGAGCCATGGAAGGAATGGAGAGAAGGTAGCAGGGGAAGTTGGTTGTGGAGCCAGAGCTGAGCTGCCCAGAGACAGATGTTACAACAGGGACTCGGCCATAGCAGGGGAGCTGGAGGATCCTAAGCGGGGCAAGGGGGGCAGAAGTGCAGCAAGACCTCAAAGGTGATGGAAAGAAAAAGGCTTTTCCAGGGAGAAACACTGTGTAAGGTTTCTTGCAATCAGGAAGCCACTAAAAATTGCTGACCCCGACAAACCAGGTGGAAAAGATTTGTTTACAAGAATTCTTCATAGAATCATAAAATGGTTTAGGTTGGAAAAGGCCTTTAAGAACATCAGGTCCAATCACCATTGTAGCACTGCCAAGTCCATGGCTAAACCATGTCCCTAAGCATTGCATCTACATGTCTTTTAAAATACCTCCAGGGTAGGTGTCTCAATCACTTCCCTGGGCAGCCTGTTCCAGTGCTTAACAATCATTGTGGTGAAGAAATTCTTCCTAATATCCAGTCTAAACCTCCGCTGGCACAATTTGAGGCCATTTCCACTTGTCCAATCACTTGTTAAGAAAAGACTGACACCCACTTAATTATAACCTCCTTTCGGGTAGTTGTAGAGAGCTATAAGGTCTCCCCTCAACCTCCTTTTCTCCAGGATAAACCACCCCTGTTCCCTCAGCCACTCTTCACAAGACTTGTTCTCCAGATCCTTTACCGATTTTTTTGCCCTTCTCTGGACACACTCCAGTACTTCAATGTGCTTCTTTTAGTGATGGACCCAAAACTGAACACAGAACTCAAGGTGCCATCTCACCAAATTGAGTCCAGGAAGACAAACCCTTCCCTATTCCTGTTGATCACACTATTTCTGACACATACCAGGATGCTGTTTGCCTTCTTGGACATATGGACACACTGCTGGCTCAGATTTAGATGGCTGTTGACTAACTGATCCAGTGGTCCTTTTCCACTGGACAACATGGGGTTGTTGTGACCCAAGTGCAGGACCCAGCACTGAGCCTTGTTGAACCTCATGCCATTGGCCTCAGCCTATCGATCCAGCCTGCCCAGAATCCCTCCATAGAGTCTTCCTTCCCTTAAGCAGATCAACACTCCTGCCCAACTTGGCATTGTCTACAAATCTACTGAGAGTACACTCAGTCCCCTTGTCCAGACAATTGATAAAGATAACTGTCCCCAGTATTGAGCCCTAGGGAACACCCCTTGTGACAAGCTGCCAACTGGATTTCTCTCAATTTACCACAATTCTTCAGGCCCAGCCGTTCAGCCAGTTTTGTTTTAATGTGTTTCAGATTATTTGTGTTTCCTTGGCTGAACAGTTACCTTAATCTAGCTTGTCTTTCAGTGGAACAGAGCTGCAGAGATTGAAACAGTTTTCATGTGCTCACCAGAAGGAAAAGG
This sequence comes from Gallinula chloropus, assembly GCF_964237585.1. Taxonomy (NCBI): domain Eukaryota; kingdom Metazoa; phylum Chordata; class Aves; order Gruiformes; family Rallidae; genus Gallinula; species Gallinula chloropus. The sequence continues at coordinate 41,126,691 of NC_140086.1, forward strand.
TGTAAACAGATCTACCTCAAAGCTCTGATTCACACTTGGTTGTGTCATGTTAGTTTGAGTAGAAGTCCTTTCTCCTTCCCCTTTGCATGTGTAATTGAGAGCCCCTCTATTATGCTCTGCTTGAACAAATCAGATTAAATCCAGCTAGACTTGCAGCACAAAAGTAGCCCACTCCTCCAGAAACCACCACCAGCACTGTTCTTCTCCTTTCTTGGTGGCTGTGCATGCATCTAAGTGCTTAAATCACCCTTAGGTCCATGCTGAGAACCCTCAGAGACAGACACTGCAAGAAATCAGTCTCCCTTTGGTTATGTTATTTATTCTGGTGTAGACACAGGGCAGGATCTCTACATATCCAGACTTTCCAGTCCAATTATGTGCAACACAGTCCTAGGGATATCATCCACCCAGTTTACTTGAGCCTTAGTCCAAGCCATTCACCGGTTAGTAAGCTTCATTTTCCTTAGCCCAGAGATAGTTGACAGCCCTTATACTGATGGCTTTTCTTCTTTCTCTTCACATGAAAGCTCAGAACTTGTGCTTTTTCTGCAGCTTATATAGCTTAATTTTTTTTTCATTCTCTATTCTTGCCTGTGCCTGAGATCAGCTTCATTCTGGCTAGCAAAATCCATACGGATCCTTCAGTCCCACGTGCTAGTTCTATAGATTCAGTCTGTCCTCTTGAACATTTTAATAATCATTGCCTATAGCAGTCGTTGCATTTTTCTATAGCACCTCTCCCACCTCCTCATCATGTGCACATGTCAGTGCTGCTTCAGGAATTCATCTGTCTTCTTTTTTCTGCTCTTTCCTTGAATCGATTTTTTGATCCATCTAAGCCTACTCTGGACTGCTTCTGTTCGTGCTTGCTGCCACTGCCCTTAGTCAGCTGTGGGCTGGTCCTTAGAGCTCTGAGGAAAGCTACATTTTAGGTCACGACTGCTCTTTGTACACCTCGACGTGAGGTTATTAGAGCCATTGACCAAAATACATGGTCAATAAGAAGTATGACTCTCCCTGGTGCTAGATGTAGTATTACTGTTTGCCACTGTCTGCTCTGCCCCCAGCCAGTTCCAGCTACCTTTTAATCTCTGTCCTGCAAGCTTCATTCTGTTCAGGTGGCACGTCACAGCTACGTGCTAATGAGCTCGCAGCTCAAACAATGCCACATATGTCACCAATATAAATGCTAAGCACATGCATTTGCACGCAAAGTATGGTTTGAAAAATGGGCTGATTATCGTGAGGAGAATCAGGAATGTGCAGATGGTCACTCCTTCCCCATCCTGCTCTCAGGGAGGTGACCCCTGCTCTGTTGTGCCATGAGAGCCCATTATCCTAGCTAACAATGCTGATACATCCAAGGTCTTTTCATGCATATGCAGCATCACAGAAATTTTTCTTCTCTCCAAGTCTATCTTGGCTCCTTGATTTCAGAGGTCACCATGGCTCAGATAACAGGATTTCTATTTGCAGAATATGAATGAAATTTGCCAAATGCTTACACAGCATTATAATCTCGTTGTGTTTCATGTATTTTCTGTGTGTTGTTTCAGAGATTGCCAAGATACTGGGCTTGGAATGAGGGCCTCCTGCATATTCACAGGACATAGCACACTTAGGATCACACTGACTTTTCTCATTAATGCCACTATAAATTTCCAGGACATGCCAGCGTGTAATTCCTTCTCCAGCATTGCTGTAAAGCAGAGGGGCATCTAACCAAATTCTAAAGTAAGAAATGTGGTGTCTTTTTGATTTTCCGCTTTTGCATCCCATTCTCCTGCAGCTATTTCACCTGCAGCATCCTTGTCTTCCCAGCTCACATGCTGCCCTCCTGCTGCAGGTGAGAAATCGAAGTACAAGCTTCCTCTCTTTCAGCCCTTCTGACTACCTATTTTTGAAAGGTATTGTAGCTACCTGTCACCAACAGGATGTTTACTTTTTTCTCAAGCTTTTATATTATTTAAGCCTCACATTCCAGTTTTTCCTCATAATTCTCACCTCTTGTGTCTGTGAGGATGCTGTCTGCCTCCTCTCACTACATATCACCTTGCTTCAGACAGTATCTCAACTTTGTCTGTCAAAATCAATTTTTCTTCTCATCTTGACAAATTTACACTCCCAGTCCCTGAGTCCCCATTTACTTCAAAGTCTGGTGCTCCAGTTAGAGCTGGAAACAAGAGAGGTGCACCTTCTGCCTCTGGTGTTGCCACCTTTCTGCAATCAAATCCCAGAAAAATACCTCTGTCGCACATGGGTTTTTCAGACCTGCCCTGACTCCCTCTAGCCTTCTGGTATCATCTTCTCATCTTGTAAAATTTGTTATTCGCTCTCTTTGCCCCCCGCATTATAACTATTTCCTCTCCTTCTCTCTTCAGCATGAACAGAAACTTTTGCACTTCACCATTTAGTACATGAGTGCCCATCCCCACATATTCCCATCACCTTGTGAAGACTAAGCTAGATCTGCCCATAGCCTGGGAGAAGTCCTGACACCAGCACAGCTTCTCCTCTCATGTGGAGCGGGGCGGATCCTGCTCAAGGGGACATTAATACTTCGTAGCGCTGGTGAACCTGTGGTAGTGAAGACCCATCTCTCTGCCCACACACTTGACAGATATTCTGCACAGCCTATGCTGGTGGGCACAGGGAAAGAACCAGGAGAGCGTGTCTGATTTAATTTAAATTTTGTGCATATTCCCTATAATAATGAGATTGCAGGTACAGGCATTCGGACCATTATGTTATATTGAAATTATATTTCCATATTTTCCCAGATGAAACATCATTCAGATTCCATCTCTTTTTCTCCCACGGAAAGGTCTGGAGGAGAATAATTTTTATAATCTACTTTCAATTACTACAATTGCACAACCATAAAAACCCCACTAAGATAAAAAAAACTCTGGAAACTATTATAGACCCTCAGAAATGAACTCTTAAATTGCTGTGTTACGTTCATTACCTAGCTCAGTAGGCTCTCAATGGTTTATTATAATTTTAAACTCAATAAAGAGTGCATCACTCAAAGGGCAGAAAAACCTTCATATGATTATTTTATTGTTTATCAAGTCAACGTAAAATCATTTCAAAATGAATACACTTTCATTTTTCAGAATTTTTCTGGTTTTAAGAAAATTTTCTGGGAAAAGAAATGATGGTGAAAATCTCTGCTCTTTGGCAGTTTAGTTTTATTCTGTTATTGTTTGTTTGTTTCCTTCCTTGGTGAGATATTGACCTGTAGAAATACAACAGAGACAGGAACATTTAATTTAGGTGTTCCTGTCAGCATTTCTGTATACTCTGGTTTTAAGTGATTGGCTTGCTGAATATTTTATTCACTAAAAAAATACACCTTAAATTGTCCCTCCACAATAAAATCTTTTTATTTTAACAGAATATTTAATTGGATCTGAACTGAGGGATAATGAAAGAGCTCATTTTGGTTTTATTTAAATTGATTTTCTCGACCCCACTTGAGGTCAGTTCTGTACCAGTGAATCAATCTTTTACACCTTTATTTACAAGTGATACTCCAGTATTGTTAGAGAAAACTTGTGAAGGCACGGTGGTCACGTTCCCCTATCAATAGTATAGATGTGATTCAGGGAGCCTAGTGTACACAGTACATTTTCCTCTATTTAGCACATACATAAACAAAACACAAACACCAAAACATCTCAGTGATCAACACACTGACTTGAATGCAGAACAGTTTAGAGTCTGATAACTGCACCACAAAATTTCCTAAATTTTTCTAAAAAGTTTCAAAATCAAATTAATTTGTTTTGTGAGAGGTATTACCCTGTGGAAAATGTGTTGGTCTGGTTATGAGTGGAGAATACACGTGTGGAGGCTTCACATTTCGGACAGGTTCAGCAGAGGAGTCCTGGACTGACTGTAAGGATGGAGCCATCTTTTCCACTGTAGAACTTTCAGCTTTCCACCAGGACCCACCCTGACTTGGAAGGGCATGACAGACAGAAAACCTTTCCACCAAAAGAACAGATTCTCTGTAGAAAAGATTTCAGTAGACAGAATTCTAGTAATATATTTAATTAAAAAAAAGTGTGTGTTGATAGTTAAAAATCTCCTTTGAAAAAAGAACTATCAAGGGCAAATGTCCAAAAAAACATATTTACTCTGCTTTTGTCCACATCCAGTGCTGTGAGACTGTCAATCTCCAGGGAAATCTTCACTATTCAGACAGAAGGTTTTAACCCTTAGACATTCACCATGGTGCAAATGACCCTAGTCTGGTATTTTCTAGGAAAGCTTGTGAAAACCAAGATGTTCTGCAAGCCTGTGTGCTTATTTGTATGTGATTCTGTGGACACCTACATGATGTTGGCAGTGTGAAGACAGGTATGAGAGAGCTCACAGATGCCTTGCTCCTGAGTGTGGGATTGCTGGTGAGAACAGAATTGGCTCCTGCAAAACATTCAGAGTCATTTAACCTGTGCTGTGTTTTACCCACTTGTGGTATCTCTTAAGCCTGTCGAGAGTGACTGCCAATATGGGTCTAGAGCACCATCCCATCCCTGCGATGCTGTGGTAGTAGTAGCAAATGGCTTTGAGCCTCTAAGAGGAGCACAGTATGTATTTGGAGGTGTACATTATAGAGGCTGAGAGCACAGAACTCTCCTCCTAATGATGGTTCTTCAAAAGCAAATGCACAATAATAGAGAAGAAACCTTGTTCAGTCCATCAGCACAAATGTGGATTGGCAAAAGCTCACAATACTTGCTACCTGTGACTAACTCTGGAAACCTGCAGGACCATCAGATGCCTGGCCTTTACATTAAGAGGTTTGCCATTGAAAAAAAACCTAACAATCATCCCCCAAACCACCACAAAACAACAAACCTCCTTTGTACTGGAAGTTTGCTTTTCTTCTTGTCTGTAAAAAGGGAGACTGAGAGTATGTAGGGGGAGAAGTTGAGAGTGCTTTTAAAGCAGAAATGAAGAAATAGCTAAGAAAATTGCAGACAATGAGAGCTGTCCTCTTCCCTAGAAGATAGAAGAGAGTAAGGAGAAAATACACAGTGAAGGGTGATTACCCCAGAACAGCTGACTTCACAAAGTAAATTGCTAAGACTCGCTACCCTGTCATGCTAATGCTCAGAGAACCCTACCACAAAGCCATTACAATTTCATCTTTAAGATATTTAATGATGGAAAAACCTCACCATGCTGTCTTTTCCCAATATGATAAATCAGTGGGTTTATAGTACATCGCAGACATGCTCTTTTTCCCAGGAAGAGGGCACTACAGTGATATCTTGAATCATGCCTTCTCTGCTTTGTTCACCTTATGCTAAGCTGTTTTCCCCATGGTTTCCTGTAGGACAGCAGAGGAAGGGCTCAGGAAGTTGGTCTGGCTACCTGTGAGCCTCACCAGGCTTGGTTCTCCTTTTGTGGACTCTAAATCTTTCTCCAACCTAGTTTGGAAATATGAAAAGTAGTTTAGCATGAAGAAATTGGATGAAGTGCATCTTACAATGGGTTGTCATCCCATGGCAAACACTTTAGCCTCATGAGAGCTTCTTAGCTGGGCATTGCAGCAAGCTGTCCCCACCCTGACAGTGCTGCTGGATGTAAGCTAACACCAGCCCTGGTGCAGCAGTGTGTCTGGCAGCAAGAGAAGTGAAATCCCCAGGAAGTGGATCCCTTACTTGTGGGAAGCACGTTCAAAGTCTTAAAAAAGAATTTCAGGTCTCGAACCTGAGGGTGTCATGGTTGGTGTTCCCCTCAGGCAAGGGGGATGCTGCAGCTGAGCAGCAGAAGATCTTCTTGGGTGCACCTGTGTTTCCTACATGAGAGGGTTTCTTTCTGTTTGTGTCTTTGTAGAGAAAGAATGTAAACTGAAGAGAATGTGACGAGTCACTGCAGGTGTGTTTTGGTTTGTGTTTGTTATGTTAGCTGCAGTGAAGAAAGATGATAAAATAAACCTTTTCCTCAAAGGAAGATTTATGTAGGAGATGGGATGCCTACACTCTTCCTGTCTTGCTGCATACATCTTGGTCTTACCTTGTCTCTTTGGTTTCTCCTTGTGATGCAATTATTGGAGAGGAGAAAAGTTGTCATTGACTGGCAATAAGGAAAGTCAGGTCTAACTTCTTGAGGAGGTCTGGGGATGTTTCTGTTTTACTTTACCCCTTATCAAACTACTCTTTGCTGTTCACAGCTTCATTCTCAACAGCAGAGAAGTGGTGTATTTTGCAGGCCGCAGATTTAGTACCACGAAACACTAGGGAAGCTGAAGGGTTTTAGGATGTCTGCATGCCATCTAAGACAAGTACTACTGTTTTCTTTCAGGCTAAAATTGTCAAATGCCAAAGATCAGTTCAGTACTAGCAAAACCAATACTATTGTGGTCTGCATATGCATATGGGATGCAATGCATATACTCCTCAAATCTTATCAGCTAAACTAGGAAGTGAAGACAGACAGAGCAGGGGCCCCTGGGGTGTCATGATACTATTCTAGAGGCCTCTTGGAAGGAGGCTAGATGTTTCAGCTAACCCCAGGGACAGCTGTAACTGGTTACACCTCTCTACACTGGGTATATCTCATTTTCCTACACAGGTGCAATTTCTTGCTTCAACACTGAAAGTTTTCAAGGGGGAGATCATGATTTGATTTGCTGCAGCATTCATAGACTATAAAACGTCACAGAGCTGAAATGCCCTGTGGAATGCAATCAAGTTTCTGCAGACCAGGTGCATAACAGAATAAAGAAGATATTGTAATAATTAGAAGAATCTTGTGATTATAATCACAAGATGCTCGCAGATAAAAGATGAGTGTGTGCTGGGATGGGATGTCAAACAAAGAACATCTGCTTACTAGTTAGTCATGGGGAGCCATATACTCCTGGATAAAGCCTCTGCTTGTTCAGAGATTAAAGTTAAAAAAATGAGAAGATGGGAAAAATGAGATAAGTGGGTGCTTTGATGCAAGAAGGGGAAGAGAGGGACTGGGTATAGAATGAGTGACTAGTTCATGTTGTCTGTTTTCCTCTGAAAAGAGCGAATGTGCAGTGGATGGCTAGTGTTATGCTTTCATGTGTTTACCCTGATGAAAAGTTCAGCGAGTCTTCCAAATATTAGAGCTGGTAAGACAATGGACCACTGTGATATGGAAAGAGCTTTGCAGGGTTGTCAGAGGAGGAGCAGCTTGTCTGGCCAAGGTTTAGAGGCAAGTCTCTCAGAAGCAGGTTGTAGAATAGAGAGAAGGAGAGAGGGAGAGTGTGTGTGTATGTGTGTGTGTGTGTGTATGTTTGTGTGGACTGGCACAGGCTGTTATCCTGAGTGCCATGTGCTGAGAGCAGCCTCTGCATAGATGGGGGAGCAGCACGGGCTCCATTACTCACATGGGATGCGTCACCTTGTTATCCCTTCCATAAGGGAAAACGGAAGCTCAGTCTCCCAGAAAGAGCCAGGGTGACTTCACAGGGTGACTTTACAGGGAGAGGGCATTCAGCTACCCTGCGGTGCTCCTGCCTTCAGACTGCTAAGAGCTCCACTTGCACCTCTGTGCAGGGCCTGTGTGTTTCTGCAGGCTGGTGTTCAGAATAAGATGGCACACAGAGTGCAATAAACACCTTTCCCAGGCTCAGTGCTAATGCTGTCAGCCGATCTTCTCCCTGTCTGGTGGTATCACCGATTCTGCTTCCATCTCCTCACCCGTCCCTTCGCCTCATCAAGGAGGTCGCACCTCGGTGTGTCTGGCAAATTAAACGTGAAGGCTTTTTTTCCAAGTGTTAATGAGGTGAGCTGCTTCCCTCCTCTGCGCTATGAAGGCTTGGTGTGTCTGTGTATAAGAACCTTGAACAGTTCCAGCACTTTGCCTAAGCTGCGTGGGGTTATTGATTTCTCCAGCTTCTGCTGCGAGGGGTTTATGGTAAGACGGGGTGACTCAGCTGGCGCGCTCAGCAGAGCTGTTTCACATGCTCAGATCCTGCTGCTAGTGCTGCTGAGTGGCTAAAAACAATAAAAAAAAATTAAAAAAAAATCAAAGGCAAGCCTTTTAAGTTGTTTGAAGTGCAGGCAGCAGCAAGGTGTTCTGGCAACGCACAGGGATTGTTGCGAAGGCTCTTAACAGCAGGCCTAATCCTGGGGGATCACCCTGTGTGCTTCTGCAGCCAAGTAGAGGGGACACAGCGATTGGGGATCCAACTCCTCTTTTGGCCAAGGCATGGTATGCTGATGGTCAGACCAATCCCACCCCACAGGCTGCAGTGTTTGTAAGGGGAGATGCCTTGAAATGCTGGCCTGCCTGCTGAAACATGGCAAGGAGTGGCGGGGCAGGCTCCTGCTGGGGGTCTGAACTCTGTGCCTGTGTCTCTACTGCCTGCCTGGCTATGGCAGTGATTTACTGAGGCTGACCGCTGTTCCTAATGCCGTCCCACGGGGAACCTGCAGATGTGAAACACTTGCCATCACAAGGCAGAACAAAGCTCAGACCTCTCTGAAGTTCTCAGAGAGAGGAAATTCATTAAGTGTGCAACCTGAGGAAAGTTAGGGGGAAATACAGCTGTCCTGGGAGGAGAAGTGGAGATTGTTTATCCTTCTCTGAAAGACAAATGAGCTGTTCCTGCCTGTGATCCTACTTATCAGTAGAGCAGGACTCTTAGAAGCTTTCAGACTGCTATAGATTCATAGAAGTGCAGGTCAGAAGGCACCATTTGCAGGTCTCAAGTTCAACCTCCTGCTAAAAGCATGTTTGTAACCAACGCTGCATGAACTTATTCATGGCATTGTCAAAAATTTCAAAATATTGAAAACCTTCTGCCCCCTCACTGGACATCATGCTTTGGTGCTGCACTATCACCTCAGTAAAGATGTTCCTTTTTCTGATGTCCATCCTGAACCACCCAAGTCAGACTTTGTGGCTATTGCCCCTTGTCATTTGGTTTGCCACTACCAAGAATTTGACTCTATCATCTTTGTAACTGCCTCCTGAGTAGTTGTAGACTGCTATTAGAATACACCTAGTTTCCACTTCATCAGGCTAAATAAGCCCAACCTTTCCTCACAAGACACATTATCTAGGGCTCTGACTCTCCTGATAACCTTCCACTGGATCTCTTCCAGTTGCTCCATGAACAAACAACTTGGAAAGCCTGAAAGCCCCACCAGTGGATTAAGACTGTATCTTCCAAGTGTTCCCTGGATGTGGGGCTGAAGAACTTGGGGTACTCAAGCTTCCCAATATAGTGCTAGGAGATTGCACCGAGACACTGCAGCTCTCATCTCCAAACGTCCATCTGGGATACAGATGTCTGTAGTAGGTAGCCAGACATGCCAACAGGCACTGAGGCAGTTACATAAAGGAGACAACCTGGCTGCATTGAAACATAAATATCTTTTTTAACCAAGCTTTTATTTTGTGACACTTTGACGTTCTGCTACCCTAGTAAAACTTCTGAAATCATATGGCTTGCTTCAGGAGAAGGGTGCTGGCTGGAGAAAGGACTACTTTTGAAGCACTTAACCCATGTTTGCACTCTGAATTCCTCAATAGTACTGCCTTGCAAAGCAGAAATGGAAAAAAACAGAGAACAGACTGACCTGAATTCAAAGAGCCTGACAACAAGCCCAGTTGTTGGAAGACTGTAACTCAGAAAGCTCACAGTGGGATCTCTGAAGCAAGGAGGCCTAGGACCTTGGGAAAGAAACATAGACCATTGTCCACAGCAGTCTCTCAGGTATTTCCAGCCCCATTACATGTTGGTGAGACCTCAAACTGCCAAATGTATGAAAAACAATTTCAGTTACATTTAATGGTTTTGTAATGGCAAGAAAACTCTCTCCCCCGTTTGAGTGCTAAGAGAGCTGCTGTGGGGAAACAGCAGAGCTGCTTTCTTTCAAGGTCTGTACTCCCCCTGTATTTATGCATTCAATGACCTTGGCAGAGGTACAGAAGAAACCCTTTGCCATAGCAATGGATTGTTTCTCATTTCTTTCAAGATTAGGCACAAACATACTTTCTCTCATCAGATACACAGATTTTGAAATTCTGCTTTTTTTTTCTCCCTCTTCAGTAAAAGCATTTTCAAGTGCTGAGAAAAAACACATACTCCAGCTGCTTGGCTTGTGCTGCCCTCTTACAGCATCCCAAGATAGTAGATAAAAAGCTGCTGTTTTGAATCCTCTTTTCTGAGTCCAGTGTTCAAATTGCAATTGAAGTTACTATCTAGATTGGCAATTTTAGCTCTCTGGTGATTGAAACCAATTCTTCTTTAGCTAGACATGTAAACATGTGGTATGTTTTTCTTCATCTGAGAATAGGAATGGTATTGAGACACAGATGATGGGAACTTGGAGGATTCACAACTTAGAGGATTGGCTATGCTGGATCAAACAGGTTTGCTATCCCTACTCTATGTACTCCAATTGGGACTGCTGAATTTGGTAAGAGCTGTGATTTATGTGTCTGAGGGAAATGACAAAACCTACCCATAACTGGTGCTCCATGCCCACAGCACAATACTGTAGATGGAGAGAAGGTGATTTCCTTCTGACCTTGGAAAAGAACAGCTTGAGCAATGAAGTTGCCATTATGCAGGCTAACAGGTGCTGTAGTCAATTTTAAATTCCATCTCTTCTCATGTAAAAAGAAACTAATACCATGTGAAGGCTATAGTACTGTCAAGAAACATCAGACAGTAATAATGTTGATAACCAGCCAGATTTGGTTTAATTAAATCTCTGGACATTTACACTTTGTAGAAGCCTGAGTTATAAAATGCAGATCTTTTTCAAAGTTGCCAGACCATCATCCTAGCCCAACACCTCTACACATTTCCCAATAGAGTTATTCCTTCTCTCTGGAAAGCTGCATGTGGGATGTACCTTTGTGAGCATAACAAGAGCCATCTCTGGGTCCAATAAGTCCTTTTCCTAGTAACTTCCACGCCAGAGTTACTCTAAAAATCCTTGCAGGATTAGCCTGCAGTTATCCAGAAAGCAAGAACTGCACACAATTTCAAAGGAGCATTCATGTAGCTTGCTCTTATCACAACATTAGTGAAAGCAAGAAGATTACAAGACCTCTCTTAATCTTGCACAGGTTCTTATGGTGAATGGCCATATAAATGTATCCTGTGTAACTTTGCTCACTAATCTCTTGAGTTTTCTTTTTAGTCAAGCATGACAGCTAACAATGGATGGAAACTCTTGATGAAGACTTTAGAAATTAGGTGGCTTTTCCAAGTTGTCTGTTCTGTTATTGCTCTGAAAATGACTTAATTCCTGTTAGATAATCCTGAAAGTATAAGTGCTGCACTGTATTGTGTAGGCAAGTTCATCAGTTGTAAAAAAAAATAATATTGACTTTATCCTTTTTATCAACATCAGTTTTTACTCCTCACCTGCATGCATGGCATCAGCAGCCACCCTGAGGTTTGCTCACAGAAACACGACTGATGCCAAATATTTGCCTACTTCCAAAAGATTTCCTTATTTAACATCTGTGCTAAAGTGTTAATGTCATTTTCTTTAGTCCCTCTTCGAGGGCAAATCAGCATAATTTATCTGTTCACACATCACAGTAGATTATTGACATAAAAGAGGTACCAGAACTACCATTACAGCACCACGTATTTACATGGAAGATGTGGTATAATACCCAGGCAAGTGAATGCCTTTAGCATCACTGTATAGATTGTCTGGCTCACTTCCTCCCTGGTTTTGCTTCAGAAGAGGTTGCCCTTCCTTGCACGTGGCGTGGCAACAGAATGAAAACAGCCATGTTTCCCATACAGGCCATAGAGTCATAGAATGTGTCAGGTTGGAGTGAACCTTTAAAGGTCATCTGGTCCAACCCCCATTGCAGTAAGTGGGGACCCTTTTGACTAGATCAGGTCACTCAGAGTTTCATCAAGCCTGACCCTGAATGTCTCCAGGGATGGGGCCTCCACCACCTCTCTGGGCAACCTGTGCCAGTGTCACCACCCTCCTAGTGAAGAACTTCTTCCTAAGGTTCAGTCTAAGCCTACCCTGCTCTAGTTTAAAACCACTGCCAGATGGGAAAACAGATTTTACAAACCATATATTGGCCTAAGGCAGCTGCTATTGAATTTCAACTCAAAATTCACTTGCAGCCATATGATAAAAATCAACCTTTTTAAATCTTGTCTTCTGGAGAGGCATTTTTTTACTGAGGGAAAACATTTCAAGCCATCCAGAGGCAGACAACAAGAAATCAAGGGGAAGGCTTTCCTCCTAGGCTGACTGAAAGACCTGCTTAAACCCTGCAGCGTGACACCTGTTCTTCTGACACTCCGTGGTCCATCTCTGTTTAAAACCCCAATGCAACATCTACCTGAAGAAATTCTTGTAGACATTTCACAGACACAGATGGGACTCTGATGAATCTTCTAAGCACTGATCCACTCCTGTCCTCCTCTGAACACCTTGCCAAATTAATGCTACTTTGACGTCTTACGAATGAAACATGGTTCTCTCCATTCCAGACGTGAAGCACAGAGACAGTAAATGGCTTTACATGTATAAAATAATGTCTGTCACACATGTAGAGATTGCCAGTGTCCCAGATTAAAGTGTCTCCCCAGGTGAACACATAGGCTAAGTAAAATGTCTCCCAAGAGCCGCATCCTGCACCTGTTGCTGGGTGCTGTGACATTAAGCACTGCACATCAGCTCGGGCTCCTCATAGGGATGGCAAGGACTGCTGGAGGAGGCAGAAATAATCCTCACCTGGAGCTCAGAATGATTCAAATAATAACTATTATTTGCTACACTAAAGTTGTTCAAGACTGAGAGGCCAAACCCATTAAAAACTTGGAAAAAGGACAACAAAGCCCAGGGAAGTGTCATTTCTATTCATACCGAATATCATCAAGGAGTCTTAAATTCTTGGGCTTTATACCTGCTGAAGAATCTTTGCAGATCTCGTACCCCCTTCCCCTTAGCAGAAGCAACATTTTAAAATGTAATCAACAGATTAAAAAGGTCTCACCTTACATCCTTTCCATACACTGGTGTCAGGTGCTGAGTGACATAAGCTCTCTCGTAACAAGCATCCTGTTTCCTCCAGCTGATCCGAGCCCTTCTGTGAGCAAATTTGACTGAGAGAGTAATGCTGTTTCTTAAGAATGGAAGCTTTGCACAGCGGGGTGCTGGGTTCTGTGTGAATCCTTTCAAGGAGGTTCACAGCTCTGCCGTGGCACTTCTGCTTTGAGACGTTTCTGCTAGATAGCCCAGGCTCATTTTATGGCACCCCAGGGGGTTTGGTACCCATGCTCAAGGCTGGCCTCCCTGGGTTTAAGCTGCGACTCCTGACTGTTTCAGCTGGCTCCGGTGTGGGTTCATGGCCACTTTATATAAATACAATATTATACAATATACTATAATACAATACCATATAATTGTCTGCCTGGGAATAAGGCACTATATTTCATGTCTGCCTCTCTCAAATAACCTTTTGGGAAAGAAGGACCCATCTATCCTGAGCTGCTTTGGAAATACTAACGGAGCCAAAGTGCTGATGCCTCTGCATTGTGTGACCTGAACATACCCAATTCCTGGGGTCCCTCAGCAGCTTTTCTCAGCATGTTTCTTTTTCTGATGGCTCTTTTCCTTCCCAAGACAACTTAGGACTTTTCTCAGGGCCCAGTTAAGAGTGAGAAGTGGTTAAGGGACTTGGAAGAGGACAGAACCATGGCAAGCAGAGCAGGACACTGCAGTCTCAGTACATCTACCCTACTGTCTTCTCAAGATCTTCTGTCTTCACATCAGATTTGATAAACTTTCCAGGAGGAAGTCAGAGTTTCTGAAGGAGAAAGAAATGAAAATATTTAGAATTTGTGCTTCAGTCAGACATTCATTCTTTCTCTTTCTCTCCTCCTTTTTTCCTAATGGAATTTGTTGCCTAAACATTTCTCTGCTTTTGTCTCCAGTTCTATTCTGCTCTTACTTGAAGGCAGCAATTTTGCTCAAGAGATTTATAGCAATAGAAAATAGAAGACAAAAGTCTCATTGATGATTTCAGACAACAAAGGAAAAACTGAACAAGAAGGTAATTAAAGTAAAATCCTGAAAGCTCTTCATTCTACAAGGTAAAAAAAGTGTCTCTAAATCCCAGTTTAATTTTTCTTGTCATGTTGACTATCCAGCTCCAATGAATAGACAAAATGTTCTACTGTATCTCCCTTTGTGTACGTATTTTTAATTCTTTTTCCTGCACTTACATTACAAAAGGTTGAGAAGCTGTAAGCGGTTTTGTGCACAAAGGAAGGGTATTTGCTGTGCAGTCTGATGCCTATTAGGTTTTAAACCTGTTTGAAATAATGAATTGCAATCTATTGTTATTAAATATAAAACACTAATTAATGAGTATTATTAACAAAGTAAACCAGGACCAGTTTGAAAAGTTTATATTTCCTCTTACAGAAATTTCCCAACATATAAGAACACTGTCTTCTAGCCCTTGCTTAAAAAGGCAATCACAAAAGGCACTTTTTCAGTTTCAGATGTGGGAATTGAATTCCTTTATGCAATGTAATGTTATATTATTTGAAGTATAGAATTATTGTATGAAGAGCTTATGCAAGTACACTGGTAAAAGCCATATTTCTCTGACCACGTGTATTTTTCTACACATCAGTTCGAGCAGAAAGAGGAATATGAGCACTATCATTGAATTACTGGAATACATGGAATATACATCACTTGATAATGTGGGTCTGAAGAGCCGTACCAGAGACTATCATCTCAAGCACTCGGGCACCAAGAAGATTCTTTCTTACAGCAAAATTTCCAGCCAGGAGGCAGTAGATGAATTCATTAAATGTTCCACATATTTTACTTCTTAAGAGCTAATCGATTCTGTCCCACATGGGACTTTGAAGGGCAGCGGATGAAATTTACTTTGAGGCTGAAGGTACTTGTCTCTGGGAGACCTTAGTGAACCTAAAGGCTTCTTCAGTTTGGAGAAGCACAGCATTGCCCAGGATAGTTAGGGTAGCAGAGAATTACTGAGGCAAAACAACATCTTTGGCTGCATGCTGCTGTGCACTATCTATTCCCTTCTCTGTTATGCCCCAGTGGCATGGAACCTGCTTACTACAAAGTGTCACAAAGCTACAGAATGTGCCTGCCAGGATCCAGCACCCAAGGGTACCAGCTCAGGTGCAACCACGCTTCCCTCTCGCACTCACACTAAGGGTGCCCCAAAAGCAAATGCAATAATCCCTTAAAACTCAGCAACTTCTGGCCTTTTGAAAGGAAAAATCTGTGAAGGAAAAGTGCTTCTAGGCTCTGAGGGGAGGGAGAACAAGCAGTGTCTCTGCTGTTCAATGAGGATTTGCCCTGCAGCAGCATCCAAATGCCAGTATTTCCCCAGCAAAGCAAATATTTTCTGCACCTCTGGATTAATTGCTGAAGTAGGTATCTGCATTAGGACACATGGGAGCACACCCTGAGAAAGAGCGTTGCCACCACAGCTTTCGCCTTGCTCAGAGAGCTCCATCAGCAATACCCTGCTAAGGTGCATGCAGAATCACGTCATTTGCTTGCTCCCAAGGAGGGTTTTTACAGACTTTCCTCCCTGTGTTGCTGCTAATTGTGTGATGTGGATCAGGAATAAAGCTGCAGCTCAGGAATCCCTTTGGTCCATTGTCTCCCAGCTTTCCAAGGCCCACTGTCAGTAAGAGACAGATAGGTTCACGTTTATATCTTTTGCTCCCTCCTCTCTTGAGTGGAGGAGAGTGTTTGCATGGGTTTTGTGTAGCTATCCTTCACCAAACCCCAGGGTTCAACCTGCTTAATCCTCAGAACTTCTCTGTGCACGCATAATCCAAACAGCCGTCTTTCCCAATATCGTGCTGTCTTCTTTTTGGTTTGCATAACCCCTGTGAGGTTTGCAGGCTGCATCTGGTTCCCTCGGGGAGGTGGCAAAATCACAGCAAATCAGGCTCTTTGCTCTATAATTTCCCAAAGATCAAAGTTTAGTTATCATTAGAATGTAAATGTCACAATATTATGAAACTGGTGCATCAGGACAGAACGTATCTTCCTCTTTGAAAGTGT
The DNA here is from genome assembly GCF_964237585.1 of Gallinula chloropus. NCBI lineage: Eukaryota > Metazoa > Chordata > Aves > Gruiformes > Rallidae > Gallinula > Gallinula chloropus. The sequence goes on from NC_140086.1 coordinate 41,142,752, forward strand.
TTCTATGAGATGTGACATTTTGGTAACATTTGATGGAGGACTTTTTTTTCCCCTCTCTTTAATGATCTTTCTCAGCTTATTTTTTGGCCAAGATAAGTATGCTACTCCCACCTGATAAAATAACATTTAAAATATTAAGTATTTCACAAAGTCTTTTTTTAAACTGGCTTCACCATCCATCTTGTTAGTTTATTTAATGTTTCTCATGGCAAGAAAAAAGGGGTTGAGTTCAAGAATATTAAAATAGCATGGTTCCTAATCTGCTTATAAATATTCCCAAATTATCAATATACGACAGCAAGAGTTGGGTTGCTGGAGTGCATGGGAACAGGGGATCCACTTAAGAAAAGCATGATAAAATTCAAGATTATAGATATTCCTTCGAACAATAAAATAGTTTATCTTAAACTTGTCCCCATGAACTACAGAAATGACAGTCCACAAAGTACCTCAGGCTGTCCAAGGACACAAACAGCTGGTGATCCTGAAGCAGTACAATTTCTTGTGTCTTATTCTGAACCCAGCTCTAGATTGCATCAGAAGTTACCACTTTCTAAAGCTCCTCTGTAGGCGAATAGCAGGCCATATACCATATACTGATACACACCGTCCTGTCAGAGAACAGCAGCTAGCAATCTGAAAACTCATCAGGGATGTGTTACCAAAGGTGCAATCCCCAGGAAATATTCTCAATGTTAGGATTTTTCCCCATTTTTTCAAGCCCATCAGGACAATGTAGCTTAGCTGAGACACTTGGGGATATAAGAGAAGGCAGCTTTAACTAATTTAAGTACCAAGGTGGTTTAGCAGAAGTTCTTCTCCAGAAATGTCCAGAGCAGAGATGGAAATGATTTGAAGGGGTCTTCACTAGTTTGCTTCCCTCACGTTGCTGTAATTCAGTGTTTCAAACTCCCTACTAACCAAAATCCCATCTGAAGTGTGTGTGTGAATGTCAGTTGTCTTTAATATCCCACATGGAGGGAAAAGCCCGAAGAAATGGGACAAATGTGAACAGCCCCCCCCCCCCCCCCAAAAAAAAAAAGAAAAAAAAAACAAATGAGGATATTCTGGAAAATGTTGCAGACAATAAAGAAATGGAGGTGAGGGGAAAGAAAAGTTTATTCTCTCTCTGTTTGAAAGAAAATAAAGCATCTCCATTTGAAGATTCTTGAAGTGTGGGAGACAAAAGGAAATAGCCAGCCTCTTTTCAATGGTCTGTGGAGACAGGACAAGGGGCAATGGCCTCAAGTTGGAGCACAGGAAGTTCCACACCAATATGCAGAACTTTTTCACAGTGAGGGTGACAGAGGACTGGAATAGGCTGCCCAGGGAGGTTGTGGAGTCTCCATCTCTGGAGATATTCAAGACTCGTCTGGACGCCTATCTGAGTGATATGTCCTAGGGAGCTGCTTTGGCAGGGGGGCTGGACTGAATGATCTCTGGAGGTCCCTTCCAACCCCTAAAACTCTGTGAATCCTGACCAGCATACACCATCTCTGGTGTGAGATGTAGCATATGTTATCAGCTCATGTTTGTCTGTTTCTTCTCCAATAAGTCAATTAAACCAACAGGACTGAGGTTTCCAAAGACACACTACGTAAAGCACCTACTGCAGGAACCATGTAGTGATGACATTCAGGTAACGATGGTACATTGGACTATTACTTAAACCCAGCAGCCTAGAGGCACACGTGCTTGCATGGAGCTAGTCAGCTTGGCCTGAGGTGAGCATTTATTTGGGGTCCCAGAGAGCTTGGGTGGACCATCTGCCAGCCCCTTCGTGGTGTCATGAGTGGGCCTCCAAAGCACAACTAGCTACCTCTTCATTAGCACAGCCTTCCAGTGTCCAGGGAGAGCCAGGAGCAGCTCCTGATGCTTCCCAGCATCCCCAGACAGACATGGCCCTACACTCTTTTAAAAGGAATAGTTCTGTGTTTTACTGTGTATAGTATGGGCAATTACACTTAACTGGAGGACCTCAGCCCAAAAGGACTGTAAAGAAGCACATTAATACCTTTGAAATTAAGGATTTTAAAATTATAAATGATCTCTGCAATCAAGCAATGCTCCCTGTTATCAGTCAGTAAAAAGGCTAAATGCCAAATATGTATCTTGGGACAATTGGAAATAAAAAGGTAAAAAAAAACAAGCAAAATTTCTCTACATCAGTAAGATCCACTGAAGAACTCCGTGCTGACAAATACCTCCTTTCCAAGGTTGTGCTTGGGATTGAAGACTCTTACAGTAAAACACCCTTGAAATTAATAAAATTCATGTTGATCATTTTAAGCTATTGCATTTCTCCAGCTGTAATAAATATGAAGACAAAGGGCAGAGTCTAAGGATATTTAAGAGTGACCACCCAGGTCAGGTCCCAAGTCACACAGCCCAGTGTGAAAATCAACAAGAATGGCAACAAAAAAGCAACACCCCGGCTGCAAGATTGCTGACTGCCAGAAGAGTCCCAGCTCTGCTGAAAGCAGGGGCAGAAGGCACCTCACTGACCTCAGGCTGGTCGAACTGTATTCAACAGACCCTGCATTATGTCTTCTTGGCTGCCAAGGCCCAGTATTGCTCTACAGTGCAAGCTCCCCATAGCAAGGGCAACGGAGTGTGACCTAGAGGGTCACTAAGGTAAATTTGAAGGCACTGCACGCTGGTAAATGCTATCCTGTTTTAATTCTGGATTCTTTGATCAGCATTAGTGGCCACTAAAGAAAATCTAAACAAGAGAAAGAAAACAAGTCCAGACTGTGGGGTTTTGGGGTTTTTTTGTTGTTGTTTGGTTGGGGTTTTGCACATTTTGGATTGCATTTCTTGAGGAATACTTGCAATCTTAACTAGCCAAGGCTTTTTTTTGTACATTCATTACAGTGCAGCCAGAATTATACCCTGTAACAACTCTGATAACATTCGGAAAGGGAACAAAGAGTCAAATGCAGTTTTAACTTGGCTTGCTTTTTTTTTTGAAACCTTTTTTCAGATTCTGCCTATGTGCCTGAATTTTTTTTTCCTATGCAGATAAACACTCTCAACTCATCCCCCTGTATCCTTGTTACTGAGCAGTGGACATAGAATCATAGAATGGTCTGGTTGGAAGGGACCCCAAGGATCCCAGAGCTCCAACCCCCTGCCACAGGCAGGGCCACCAGCCTCCAAGCCTGGATCTACACAAGGTTGCCCAGGGCCCCATCCAACCTGGCCTTGAACACCTCCAGGGATGGCGCATCCACCACCTCTCTGGGCAGCCTGTTCCAGCACCTCACCACTCTCTCTGTAAAAAACTTCCCCCTAATATCTAATTTAAACCTTCCTTCCTTTAGCTTTAATCCATTCCCCCTTGTCCTGCCAGTGTCTACCCTTTTAAAAAGTTGATTCCTCTCCGGTTTGTATGCTCCCTTCAGGTACTGTAAGGCTGCAATGAGGTCCCCCCTTACATCTTAAGTAAAGTCTGGTTCTCAGCCTCTGTTACTATAAAGCAAATTCTGTTTTCACATGACTAAGCTGGTACAGAAAGGTAGGACTATTGCCTGTTACTGCAATGCTGTAATACATCGCATATGGAATAGCTAAGTGATAAAAAGCTTAATTAGCTGTGATTTATATTGATCTATATGATCATAAAATCACCAGAGTTTGGAACGACTTAATTTGTTTTTAATAAGTGTTGCCTGAATGACTGGTAATTACAGGCATAAGCCAATTACTGAATTACAACGTGCTAAATTTAAAAACAAAAGCGGTCGCAGGTTATTTTGGTAGGAAGCCCACTAAGTCAGAACACAGGGTAATATATGTTTATACAGCAACAAAGGTGCAGTAGCACCTGTGACAGGTGAATTTTCAGGTCTTTTTCCCACCTTTAAACTCACGTTCTTGAGGTTTCCAGGAACATTTATGTTTTGGCTCAAGAGCTGTAAGCACAGCCCCAGAGCTGTCTTGTTGATTTAAGCGGCCAGCCTTAATAAGATTTCTGTGCTGAGTAGGGGGTGAGATGTCCTGAGCAGACTCAGAAGTCGTTTGTGGTGAGTCCTCAGTTGAAGAACACTGGAGAGGAAGTTTGTGGGTTAACAGAGCAAGAGTTGCTCTTGGCACAGTCAGTGGTTGTTGACTGATATACGAGCTAGATAGGTAAGAGGCAAAAAAAAAATTAATTTCACTCTTTCAAGTCAAATAAAGTTCACCAGGAAAAAGCTGACATGCAGAGGTCAGGCTGTCTGAGAAATGATGAGATCCACTGTAACAGGACACTTGTACAAATACAACACTTGGTTTTGACCCCTCCTTATGCTGAAAATAACGATATTTTCTTAACATATTCCTAGGGAACCTTCGAGGAAGTTAAAAATGAGATGGCAAAAAGATAGCCAAGACACAACTGTGTTAACATTTCTGCTGCGACAACACCTTGTAGTATACTAAAGAGGATCTAACCCACCCTTAAAAATGTGTTCCAGCTGCCATGGCATTAGGGATCCATTTCTGAGGGAAGCGAAGAGAAAAATGGAGCTGTAAGGAGAAAGTAACAATTCCACTTGGTGAATGGAGACTGTTGAACAGAGGTTACACATGCAGCAGTTTCCACAAATGTAGCACTAGTGTTCCCCACAAAAATTTGAAAAGCACTTATAACTCACTGAAAGAGAAACTTATAGGTTATTAGCAATAGAACATGAATCTTAAGAATGGCGATTGCTCGAGTACCTTTGAAGAACCATTTGGGGGTTTTAACAGATAAAAGAATTAATAAAATCTGAAGATGGAGCAAAATTATTTTGTTTGCTCCAGAGAAGGCAAAGAGCCTGACTTTGCCCCTGACTCTAACACTGTAAGTTATGAGGGCAGAATGATGTCCAGTGAGGTCAACAAACTATCAACTAATCTAAGGCCATGCATATTTGAGGGAAGCCTTGAGTAGCATGAGTTGAGGACTAAAAGTCAGATGTAAATACTTAGGAAAGGTTCTGCTAAGGACCGTCTTGACTACAGTTGGCCCAGTGTATCTACTCGCATCACTGCTCTCCAACCCCATTCTGTCACCATGTTCTAGGTTAGCCTCAGCGCTCTGAACAACGTGTTGCTGTTTCCTATTGTTTTGTGGGCTGTCGGTTTTATAGTGTGGATGACTGTGACTGAAGTGGGTTAGGGAGAGACGGTACTTGGTGGTGTGCTGACAGATCTGGTGACATTCTGCCCTGCAAATGATAGGAAGGGGTGTATAAGGCTGCCAGGGGTGACTTGCTTCAGACATGTCCTGTAAAGCTCAACCATTGCTCCAAAGACAAGAAAATATCATCTGTGCTATATCAACGGCGTATGCGTGGATAACGGACCTTCTCATTTTGATTATGCCAGTTAGTTCTGCTAGGTCAGCCCAGAGCAGGGAGGATGAAAAACTGTTCCTCTGTTGGCTATTTAATTTGCCCAAGAAAGAGGTAAGGCTAGACACAACAATCATAATCTCTGCACCCACACAGTGAGAGAAAGTGGGCTCTTCAACCTGAAACCCTAATGTACAGCGGTACCTCGGTGCTGCTGTTTGAAGCCGGATAAATTCAGACTGGAAAGGAGATTACAATTTATCTAGGCAGGGGGTTATTAACTACTGAAATGATTTAGTAAATGCTGTTGTGGGTTCTCCATCACCGGCTTTGTTCAGATCAAAAATAGGATTTCTCAACTGAAATACAGTTCGTCATTCGAAGGGGAATTAATTCATGCCTGGTTATAATTGATGCAATGGAGAAAGTCAGACAAAACAATTACAGTGATCTCATCTGGCCTAAAAATCGATGAGTCTATTTAAAAGGGAAAGAAAAAAAAAAAAGGCCGACATAACAAAACTCACTCAGGAGGAATTAATTTCTGGAGATTGCATTTCGCAATGGTATATCACTTTCCACTCATGCAACTTTGTACCTGGGGTGACAGTGCTGCATTTCTCAAAAGCACTGTTTAAGGAGGCAAACTGCTCTTTAAAGGAAGTAGCTCTTGCAATTCTTGTGTGAAATTGTTGGTGGCAGAAATGACAGGAGTCCCACTTCTACAGGGGGTTAGAAGTTCATCTGCTTTTCCCTCCCTTTTCTCATCCGTAAGCATTTCTCATTCTGTAGGATTCTACAAAAGGATACAAGGGGCTTTCTCCTCTGCAAATTGTGGGATTTCTTTTGGAAAGATACATATATACATATATATTCTTTTAGAAATGCATATGCTGGCTGAGTGGTTGGCTTTGATCCAACGATTTCTTGAAGTCAGGGATTAGATGAACTGCGAATTGTCAGCTACAATTTCAGCTACAGAGGGTTGCAGTTACATCAGCATGGCATCCTCAGCAATAATGATTAGGAGGATTTTATAGCCTATCACCCAGAAGGACTCAAAATCAAAGTGAAAATGCAGGGTACATGCAAAGTACCAGCTACCAACCCAGAAATTTAACTACTGATGGAAAGGAATTTGGTGATTCTTTAATACAGTGAAAGAAAAACAAAGTGAAAGAGACACTGGATAAAGCTTTCAAAGCAAAGACAATGCAACAACCCTCTTTATAGCAAAGTTACTCAATGTTTGCTGTGCAGAAATGTGGTTAGAAGAACATTGGGACCTCAGCAAGGCAAAGCCTGCTGCATTTTGCTACCCTGGTATGTTACCTCAGTGTGTGCACTGAGTTGCCAAAGACATTTCACTCAGTATCCAAGTATCCCAAAGAAGTCTCCTCCTGTTCCAACCCTGAGCAGGGCTGACTGCCAAGTCAGAATGCAGCATTTTGATGCTCAAGTTCGTGTTCTGATGTTTGAAAATATAGTAAATTCCGTCACACCCTTGGCAGCTGCCAACGTATGGTGAGCCATTCTGCAACCCAAAACCTAATTTGTAAAAAGAAAAAAAATCAGTAGCCTCCCTTTGTTTTTGAGTTTTCAGTGTTTTACATGTGACAGTCATGTACATACTTTACAATATTTGGCTTGAGCATGGACTCATTTTTTGGAGTTCGAGCACTCCTGGAGAGCCAAAGAAAAGGAGAGAGCAAACAATCACCTTTCCTAATTACTTTCCAGAGTCTCTATTCCTACACCTTACTACAGAGAACATATCTCTACGTTTTGCAGATTTTTTCTTGGAAAGAACTGAAAAAGGGAGGGGTTGTGACTGCTGCAAATGCCTGCCTGAGCTCACAGATTACTCTGAAACAACGGCTGGCAGCTGTGCTGAGAAAAGTAGCTCTCTCTCAGGAAAGGCCCCTCTCCAGAAAAGATTGAGATATTAAAATTCAGTTCCCAAAGAATTCTGCAGGCTCCCACAGAGTAGAAACCACCAGCATTTGTGGTGCTGAAGGGCAGGGACTCGGAGCACAGCATTTTCCACCAAGGCAATCTAACCATAGGACCGGTTGATTTTGATGACCAGGGTCTAAGGACCTCCCCAGTTTAGGAACAAGCCACTTCCTTCGTGGCAGATGTGAGCTGGCACGTCAGGGCCCACCTGCTGCTTCACTGTCCATCACCAACTGTGATGTGATATATTGTGATACTCTGCCTTCATGCTTTGCAAAGCTCTGGTGAGGCCGCACTTTGTGTGCTGTGTTTAGCTGGACCCCTCACTATAGGAAGGACGTTGAGCTGTTGGAGCATGTCCAGAGGAGGGTGATGAAGCTGGTGAAGGGTCTTGAGCACAAGTCCTGTGAGGAACAGCTGAGGGAGCTGGGGCTTTTTAGTCTTGAGAAAAGGAGGCTGAGGGGAGACCTTATCCCTCTCTACAACTCCCTGCAAAGAGGTTGCAGAGATGTTGGGGTTGGTCTCTTCTCTCAGGTAACAAGTGATAGGATGAGAGGGAATGGCTTGAAATTGCACCGGAGGAGATTTAGGTTAGGTATCAGGAAGTATCTTTACTGAAAGAGTTGTCAAGCACTGGAACAGGCTGCCCAGGGAAGTGGTTGGGTCACCATCCCTGGAGGTATTTAAAAGGCAGGTAGATGAAGTGCTTAGGGAGATGATCTAGACATGGACTAGTCAGGATTAGGCTATGGTTGGACTTGATGATCTTAAGGGTCTCTTCCAACCCAGGTGATTCTATGATTCTATGACTATGATGCTTATATTCCCTGAAGGAGAATTGGCTTTCGGAAGCGGGGGCAAGGAGAACTTGGTAGAGCAGCAGCCATCTGAAAGCAGCAACTTGGACAAAAGCCCTACCTATTTTAAAGATGTAAGTGGAGATTTAGTGCTCTCTCATGAATCACTTGTCGATCAAACTCTTTGCAGAAAAGTTGCAGCTGAATGATTTGATTTGGGGTTGCTTGAACTTGAAGGTGGCTCTTTGAATTTCCCCCTTCCACAGCAAATTTTCTCGACCTCAGCTCTGTTACGCACTTCTGAAAAACAAACAGGGCTCAGAATGAGTTATTTCTTGTGGGAAACTATTCTGTTGGGAACACATTACACATTCCATTTACTAATCAGGATCTTCTGATAATTTTTACTGTGCATTGCAAATGCAGGCAGCCCGCGTCACATCTGCAGTGCTCAGATAGACTGGAACCGCTCCAAACCCTTTCTCAAAAACCTACTTCTAAAATTTCCCATACATTTACTGCTCCCTCAGCCAGGCCACTGATGCATATTTATCCAGTGGACTAACTACATGCATATCAACAGTGTGGTAGAATTACATGGACCAGAGTATTAAGAAAAAAAATAAGACTGTCTTTCAAGGCACATGGGAAGCGTTGCCTAAGGAAATAAATGCTTCAACCTGAGGAAACTCAAAGACTAAAAATACCAAGAAAGAAAGATAAACAGCCTCAGCTTACAGTAAAAAAAGCAACAAGAAGACTCAAATTTCAGTTATATGCTTTGTGAGAGGGTTTCATGTGGCTGGTTATAAAGTGGGGACCAGAGATGTTGTCAGAGAAATTTCAAGGATGACCTGGACCTGCAAACAGCTGAGGTTCTGATTTCTGGTGTCACCACTCAACATCAGATCATTGAGGTTCAGGAGAAAGGATCTTCAGCTCCTGAGTAGCCGACATGGAAAGATGGGTTAGGGAAAGAAATAGCAGCAGCGAAGCACAGAGGGAAGAAGCATTGCTCAGCAGAAGCATCCCCTCATGCAGCACTCTGGGAGGGGCCCTGTGAGCCAAAGAGCTCTTGGATCTGCCATTTCCCACCCGCCCCCAACTCCTAAATCACTGTAGAAATGCAGCTTATTTGCAGCTGCAGTAATGTTTGAGGTGCCACACTGGGCAGGACCGAAAAGAGCTGGCAATTTGTTTTCATCAGAAGATCCGAGGGAGCCTGGGATTAGCATCTCCTTCAAAGAGGCTGGTAATGCCTTTCCAAAAGGGTTAAAGGAGGCAGTTCCCACCTCTGCTATTGCACATCAGTGCCTCCCCCAAAGCGGGTGGTTGCTGAAGGGAACCAGCTGAGGACAACAGCTGAGGATAACCTCCTGGACTCCTGAACCTTTCATTACATTTTCATCTCCACTGTTTTGCTGCTGAAAATACAAAGACCTCCAGTATTCTTATCTTGGCACCCCACTTAGGGGAACAAGAGAAGCATTACAAATGAGTCACTAGGGATGTAGCATGAGACTGGCAATAAAAAACAAAAAAGCTGGTGCTGGAGGCCATGGCCACTCAGGTCTTTTGGGAGCACTGAGCAGTGAAACTGCTCCACATTCCTGCTCTGCAAAGCTCGTTCCCCGAAACACAGCGACTAGGTCTGCCCCTGCAGACCATTCCTGAGAGAGATTTGGATTCACAGAATCACAGGGGTTGGAAGGGACCTCCAGAGATCACTGGGTCCAACCCCCCTGACAAAGCAGCTCCCTAGGACAGGTCTCACAGGTAGGTGTCCAGATGGGTCTTGAATATCTCCAGACAAGGAGACTCCACAATCCCCCTGGGCAGCCTGTCCCAGGGCTCTGTCACCCTCACTGTGAAAAAGTTCTTCAGCATCTTGGTGCAGAACTTCCTGTGCTCCAACTTGAGGCCATTGCCCCTTGTCCTGTCTCCACAGACCATTGAAAAGAGGCTGGCTAGTTCCCTCTGTGTCCCACACTTGAGATATTTATAAACAGTAATAAGATGCTCTCTCAGTCTCTTTTTCTCAAGGCTGACCAGCCCCAGTTCACTCTCTCCTTCAGCTAGCCAGCTGGACCGCTGACTTTTGCCCAGTATCTGCTTCATCCCGGTGCTACACCATAATTTTAACCACGTGAAATGCCACTTTATTCAGCAAAACATGGTCAGGAAAACCCTTTCCACACGCTTCCCACAACTTCATGGTATTCGCTCAGCAGCCCCCTAAATCCCGGCACATCCCTGAGCATCAGCTCTGTGTTATATTCACATAGGAACAAAGCCATTAGGAAAATTTCTAATTCCACACTACAGCTGCCTTTGGGATTTAAACCAGACACGAACCCAAGCCCCGACAGTGCAGGACTGTCCTGCCCTCAGTCAGGGATTGGCCAGTACAGAGCCTCAAAGAGTTTCCTTTGTTCCCTCTTCCATAGCAGAGCTGGAGGTAGGACAACTGCGTATACCTTTCAACAGTGACCTCCAAGGAGCAGGGTCAGCCCTGAACACTTCAGAGAAGATCCTTTGCATAAATAGCCTCCCATAAAGATTTCTGGTATCACAGCTGACTGCTTTGCAACTTATTACTTAAATGGGGTTTGTGGTAGGGTGAGTTTGTTTTAAAACAGCACCAGTTGTATGTTGCTCCTGAAACACCTCGTTGGTGTTTAGAGATGAATGAAAGGGGCACACCTGAGGCTTGATATGAATATTCACGATGGGCCATCAGTTCCCAGTTTTTACATAAGCTGGTAGTGAAAAAAAAATCAAAGAACAAATTATAACATGTGGACAAGTTAACCATGAGCCAGCATTGTGCCGTGGTGGGTAATAGGGCCAATGGTGACCTGGGGTGCATTAAAAAGAGCATGGCCAGCAGGTCGAGGGAGGTTCTCCTCCCCCTCTACTCTGCCCCGGTGAAGCCACATCTGGAGTCCTGTGTCCAGTTTTGGGCTTCCCAGTTCAGGAAAGGCAGGGAACTACTGGAGAGAGTCCAGTGAAAGGCCACAAAGATGATGAGGGGACTGGAGCATCTTCTGTATGAGGAAAGTTTGAAAGAGCTGGGTCTGTTTAGCCTGAGGTGGGACTCTCATCAATACAAATATCTAAAGGGTGGATGTCAATAGGATGGGCCCAGGCTCTTCTCAGTACTTCCCAGTGACCCTTGTCAATGAGCACAAACTGGAATACAGGAAGTTCAGTTTGAAAATGGGAACACCTTCAACTCTGAGGGTGGCAGAGCACTGGGAAAGTACTGGTAAAGGCTGTCCAGAGAGGTTGTGTAGTCTCCTTCCCCGGAGATATTCAAGATCTGCCTAGACATGATCCTGTGCAACCTGCTATAGGTGATCCCGCTCTAGCTGGGGGGTTGGACTGGATGATCTCCAGAGGTCCCTTCCAACCCCTGCCATTCTGTGATTCTGTGTGCTGGGCAGGAAGGTCCTGACCTTGCCCTCACACCAGTACTAGTACCTTGCTGAGTTATGTTTCACCATCCTCTTTTTGTCGTCTGACAGAGCTGCATCCTGTGGAAAAAAATACTTTTCATTAAGATAGTTCAGAGCTTTATACAGATCTTCTGGGGGTAAACACAGCAAAAGTAATTGGGAAATTGGTGATCACTTAGGTGCAACACAGGCAGCTGCGTGCATGGGCAGCATTTTCTAGGAGACTGTCTGGTGGCCTGGATGGTCCTCACTGGGGGTCTGAATGGTGCCACTGCAGAGGAATACAGTAGAGGGACAAACTCCTTGGCCCACTGAGCAGAGGGAGCTATAGATGGGGAATTTTGCCTAGCTAGACCCAGGGTGGTTTTTCGTTCCACGCCACAAGACGAGACTGTGTCCTTGTAAATTGCTTTTGTGTGTTTAGATCAGGGTCGTGTCCTCTGGTACCCATATCAGCCAGGTATCACGGGTCTGAAACAGCCTCTTTGGGTGACTAAGTTTAATAAACACCATTTTGATAAGATCCACGCACTTCTAAAGACAGGAGGCTACCATGAGACATACCTGCAAGCCAGGAAGATAAATAAGACAACACTGGCTTTTTACCTTCTGAACCAAGCCAGGCTGATGGCCCAGGCAAGTCATGCTGCAAACAGTGGGTGCTCCAGCCATGCTGAGGTGGGTCTGTTTGAAAGCAAGGAGGAGGAGTCTCTGAATATCTGAGTGAGGTTTCACAGCTCCCAGGATTCCTACCTGCAGTGCCTGGAGGGATTTCCCCCTTAAGCTGCTTGGGGACATCAAAGAACAGATAACAAAGCAGTAGAAAACCAATGCAGGAGATTTACAACAGGGAAAAACCCCACCTCCAAGTAGGGCAAAGTATTCAGCTTGGATGCAACCCTGCCCACCCCATGTAAAATTCATGGTAAAATTCCCACTGATTTCAACTGGGACAGAATTTGGGTATCTGCTATTTCACCATCTTCCTGGATGAAGCTCCCAGAGACGTTTTAAAGTTGATTCATGCTACTGTGGGGAAACCCTGGAGTATTTTATTTACTTCTTTGGCTCTGTTTCACTGTATGGCTTTTTTTTTTTTTGGGGGGGGGGGGGGGAATCCTCAACCTTGCAATTTTACTAGGAAAAAAAAACCTCCGGAAAACAACAACAACAAAAATATTGTAAGGTGACTTCTTGCCCGCTCTCCACCTCCTGAATTCAATACCGGAGTGTGCACTGGTACAAAGCTCCTGTTTTCATGCGACCTGTGGAGAGGGTTTAAAAGGCCTCGTTGTTTGAACGTAGGAGAAACAAAACCATGGGAAATGGGAAGCATTACGACAGCTCTTTGTTCAGAGTCCTTCAGCACAAAAGAAAATTCAGCAGATGGACTCAAACCCATCAGCTCGCAGAAAGCGTTTTCAGAGGGGATGAGTTAGATTTGTGCCAGATACGTGTAAGCTGATACGCTCCAAGATAAGCATGACATGGATAAAGAAAACAAAGCCTTTGCCAAAGCCTAATACTGGAATTTTCATGCAGACACATTAACTGAACCTGTGCTTCCCAGTCTTATTTGCAGACTGACATTAATAAATAAGGCTACGTTAATTTGCTGTTGCTCCCCACCCAATCTATTTAAAATAAACAGCAAGCCCACCACCCTCCAAAACTTTAGTAAAACATAGTTCACATTCAGCAAAGCACCCTTCTACCCTACCACTTAAGCCACTCCAAGCCACTGTCAGTGGACTTCTAAAAGCTCTCTGCTGAGAGTAGAAAAGCTTTCACAGTTCAAAATGGCAAGACTGACTTCATAGAAGATTAAAATGTTTGAAAAGGATGGCATTTATTAAAAGTTCTTTTAAAAGCTTCATTTCTTAAAAAGCAAAACTACCTACCCACCTCTGCATCTTGTCTGAAAGCCATTTGCATACACAGCTGTTCTCCAAATTTCAACCCCGGGTGGTTTTTTCCCCTTCTTTGCTTTTTAGGATATGAACAGCAAGTATTTGTTCAACTTCAGCACGTGCCTTCTGCTTTCACACACCGATTTATCCCGCCTCCCACACGGACACGCAGACCCCCTTTCCCTGTATGCAGGGTGGAGGTATCAGCCCCTCAGCCCCAGGGCTGCATGGGATGGGGATTTTATTCTGCACCCCTGCTCCTCTCTTGCCACAGTTGGAAGTCTCCTGCAACAGCCAAGTGAGGACAGACCTCATCTCTTCTGGATCTTTAATAGCTTGAAATTTCAGTAATTTTGAAATTTTACTGAAAGTGTTGTCAAATACTGGAATGGGCTGCCCAGGGAGGAGGTGGAGTCACCATCCCTGGAGGTATTTAAAAGGCATGTAGATGTTGTACTTAAGACGTGATCTATAGGTGGACTAGTCAGGGTTAGGCTGTAGTTGGACTTGATGGGTCTCTTCCAACCTGTCCCTGTCTTGTCAGGCAGCGCTCTTCTGACAACTGCCTGGGAACTGAGCAGGATGTGCAAGTGGTCTGGATGCCACAGGTGTAGGACACACAGGTACCATCAGAATGGCAGAAGGCACAATGGTCACTGCAGCATGGCTAGCAGGCCTGTACCGCTCCTTTCGCTGGAAAGGATGCCACCTTTGCACACCCTGGGTCTCAAGCCAGCATTCTGTGCAGAGCTGAAGCAGTAATAAGCCTGTCATTGAACAAGATACATACAGGTAATTTTGGATCACAAGGTGGGTATTTCAAGACATTTTTGGCATCATGTTCTTCACGGGTGTTTTCAATCACTACTTCCACCTGAAGAACTCTTTCATCTTTGCAAACACTCTTTCATCTTGGCAAATACCATGGCACACTGGCAAATTAAAAATGAATCCATTAAATATTCCACTCTCTGTTCAGGATGTGGCAGCTCAACTGCAGCCACAGAGTTTCTGTTTTGAAAACAGGCTGCCATGAATATGGGAGTTGTAGGAAAGTCACTTTGGGATTCAGGGGAATTAAAACTGAAGGGTGAGGCTGCTTAAGAAGAGGCTAAGCAAGGAGAAGAGGATAACCTTGGTGGTACATTTCAGGGAAGATAAAAACACCAGGCAAGACAAGGAAGGAACATGCATAAAGGGAGACTGGAAGCTGGGAAAACTCAGGAAAGGCAAGAGAAGGTGGAGAAGAAAGGGAAATGGCACAAAGCTGTGCCACTGCAGGTTCAGATTAAATGTTAGGAAAAAATGCTTTACTGAAAGAGCTGTTGGAGCCTGGAACAGGCTGCCCAGAGAGGTGGTTGAGTCATCTTCCCTGGATGTGTTTAAAATAGGGGTAGATGAGGTACTTAGGGATATGGTTTAGCATAGGACAGGAATGGTTGGACTTGATGATCTTAAAGGTCTTTTCCAACCTTGTGATTCTGTGAAGACTTGCGGTGCCAAAAGCAGGAAACAATAATAGAACAGATACTAGCACTCTCAACTCTTGTCATAAAAGCATCATGAAAACTACTTTAAATTTGGAAGAATGACATTTAAGAGACTACAGCTTTTGTTACGTAATTGATTGGGTTTTTTTTTCATGAAAACTAAAACCAACAAGTCACCACTTCTTATTACTGAGTTTCAATGGACAGCTACCACCAAATTCTTCAGTGACCAAATACTCATACCAACCAGGGCAAGATAGAGGGTGTGGTGTGGGGGTCTCCACTTTAGACTGCACTGCACCCTGAATGTGCAACATCCAAGTATTTCAGCAACCACGTACTGGCTGCTCACCACTTCGGCTTCCAGGGGGAAAAATAGAAAGTTGTTCATGGGTTAATACTTCTGACTGAAATTTGCTTATTTAGAGCTTTACTTAACAGATGCCATCATCAGGAGATAAAAGTCCTTATACTGAACAGACAATTTTAATGGCCTTTCCCATTAAGCTGTAGGTAATATATTTCAAAGGGCAGATTATTGGAGACTTTCTGCTGACAGCAAGGAATGTCCAATAAATTCAGAGTATCAGCAAACATCTAACCCCAGTAATAAGGATTTTAATATAGACTTATGTTACAATCCAGGACAAAACACCTTGACCAATTTATTCTCTTGTAGAGCACAAAAGGACCTTACACTATATCTGCATTGATATTCATTGCCAAACCAGGCAATGGCCCCTTACTGTTCATGGGAACAAAGCTCCAGATGCTCTTATATTCGAAGCCTAATGTGCTCGGCAACTGGTGTGGTACTATTAATCACATAAAACGTGAGTTTTATAGCCTTGGAAAACTGGCAACTCCCAGATTTATTGGCTTGACTACCCTGCTTAATAAAAAGTTTCTTATGAACAAGTGAGCTGTGAACATAATCCACCAAACATCATCGTCCCATAATCAATAGGTATGGGGAAGACTGTTTTTAAGGGCTAGCTCCTTTCCTGTTCTCCTGCAGACTGAACACATGCAGCTCTGTACCGCAGAGCTCCATTAAGCGCTTTGTTTTTCATTGAATGACTGGGATCAAACCCGCATGGCCTCCACGGATGGATAAACTGCTGTAAAAAGAGGTAAGTCAGCAATACTGATTGGCTCTGTTGTCCGAGCGTGTCTTTTGACTTTTGAATTTCTGCCAAAAGCATCATCGTTCTGCATTTACCCTTCAAAAGCCCTCAGCCTGTCACTCAGAGGGTGCACAAGCTCCTGACACAGCCCGCTCCCTGACAGCAACAGAATTCATGAAAGTTGCAGGACTTGTGTTTGTTGATACAGATCCTGTATCTCTCATCTTTCCCAACATTGTTACTATATAACACCAAGAGATTAAAAGAAGTTTTGCTTTGCTGCCCATCTATCTCACTCAGAGAAAAGATTTACCTGGGTGCAAAGCTCTACAGAGACTTCCAATTGTACTTTGCTACATCATTTTCCTTTTACTTTCCCCTGCCCAGCAAATTAAAGTAACAGAACCACCATTAATCTCTGTGGCGTTGTGTCTTGTGTGTGCATGAGTGCATGAGTGTGAACTCCTTCACTTCTGGGGCCAGGTCTGGCAGTGCTGGGCTCAGTGCTGTCTTCCACGGGCTTGCATCTCCCTCAAGAGCTGATGCTACTGCAACAAAAGCTGCTGGTGAACCATGGACATTTGATGTGCCTTTGCACCCAAGTAAAAACCCGCTGGAGGCATCAGAACAAGACCAGAATGGGTCCCGGATGAGGCGTTTGAGCTGCCAACAGCTCTCAGTGAATTCGGTGTTTGGCACTCCTGAACCCCTGAAGCAGAGAGAGACAAACAACAGACCCTTTTGACACCTCTGCAAAGTGGTCACTCCCATTTAAAAACAGAAAACCAGATGCAGCACCGATCCCGTGGCAAACACAGAGGTAACAGCAACACTATAAATAAACAGCATTGGCACGAGCTGTAATAAAGTGACAAATGAAGGTAATTGGTATCTGCTTGTCCAAAGCCTGGCAGACATCATGCAATCCTGTGATTCCTACTGCTGCGGCCTCACCAGGGCTGCAAGCTGGGTTGACTGTGAAGGTCTGGGTCCAGTACAGCTTCCCTCACCCGCGTATCCTAAGAAGTGAGGCCAGTCAGTGCCTGTGCTGCGTCAAAGGTGCTGCTGAGATGTCAGGTGAGGAAATGCTCACTTACAGAGAGCTCACAAGCCTAAACCCCTCGTGGCATTACAAGGAAATGAATCCGATTTCTCAAGAGCCTACAGCTTCCTTAAAAACCTCGGGAAACAAGTCCAGAATACTAGCATATGCTCGAACCCATTTCCTAGTGATAAAGGCTTCTTTATTACTGTTTTTGGCTGACAACAGTCAAGATAGCATGTTTATCATCATTCTTAAAACACTTGAGAGAGAACAATGTGAGTGCGTTTTTATTTCGGTTTTAACTTCTTTATTTCATTGCTGTACAGCTGCGTTACACTCGGCTTTAATCCCTTAAGCATTATTTTCCTTGGCGAAATAGTCACTGAGCTGAGTAGAACTTACTATCAGGAAAAATATGCTTGAAAACCCAGCGTGATGTCAATGCCAACTGAAACCCACGGAGCTTAAAATGTCACAAGTGTGCCCGTAGCTGAAATACATAGCTCCTTATTCTTTCTGACCGAACGAGGAATGCTGTAAGTCTTAGGTTGTGAAGCCAACTGTAAAAACCATAGAGTAGCCTCCTGAAACTGGATGTGTGCTTCGCCCACCCCTCCCCCCCCCGCCCCAAGAATTATTCAGAAAACAATTATGTAAAACTGAATGTAGGATATTTCCATAGGCAGCAAATGACGGCGTGGCTCTGGCTCTAGGCCTGCCTGCACGAACTGTGGCTAGTGGCAAGAAGTTGGGCTACAGGCTTCTTAGAGAAAAGATAGAACCCGACTTTGTAAAACACCTTTAATATTCAAATATATAAATAAGAACTACTGAAGAATAATTCAGAAGACTGCGGTGATTCATTATGAACAGATGCTATAAACGGGAACGGTAACATTGCTAGGTAAGGAAGAAGCAAGCTATTTTAGGAGTCTTGAAAAATCTCTTCTATTTCTTCAGACAGATCATGCTGCTATAGTTACTTCATAAAAAATTATATTCTGAAAAGCACTTTAGTAAAAGAAACCTTTTACTGGAACTATTGTTTAACCAAGACCTTCTACAGCACTAAAACACACTGCAATTGAGTTCCCGATATAGTTTTAAGAATGGGAGGGGGAAAAAAAAAAAAAGAACAAAAAACCCTACCATACCTGCACCAGGAGCTATTTATTAGCATAACACTCTTCCTTTTAAAGATTTCGTAACAACTGAAGTATATACAAAGTCTTACAGCATTTACACAATAAAAAAGTTTCCTATTAGCTGATGAAGTATAAGGTAGTGCTGCAATTTACTTCAAAGCATGTATTACAATAATAACGAAGCAGACCACTGTACTTTCAACTTCTCTGCTGCCACACCACCACTGTCAGTTGAAATGACAGTTAATTAAACCACCGGGAAGACACAGATTGTCAAAAGATTTGTAACAGGTTGACCTGCAGCACTAACCATCATAAAGAGGTAAAAAAGAAAAAAACAAAAAAAAAACAAGAAAAAAACAAACAAACCCAAAAAACAGAAAAGCTACATACTGTCATGTTTCTACACCTTTCTAGAGCTGTAACAAACTTTCACAGCCTTAGATATAACATATGCGAGACAACATAATCACAATTTTCCAGCTATAGTTCAGCTACTGAGTGTATTTACTCTGAACAGGAGGCGTTATATTGATATGGCTGTGTGTTCCCATTTTTGTTCATTAACTGTTCAAATAGGTCTACCAAAAAAAAAACCCCATCAAAAATTAAAAGACAGCATGGAGTTTGTAGTCACGGCGTGTGTCTGACTAATAAAGGCATTCAATTATCAGCTATAGGATCTAATCATTCCTGTCAAAAGTTTAAGACCAGGAATCCTTGAGTGAGAACCAAACGCACAAAACTCCGAGTGCTGGCAACATTTCCATCCCTCGACTCCCAACTCCCCCATAGCTCTTCCCAACAGGGTAACAGGAAATCATGAAAATGCTTATACCAACCCAAATGCACGACTCCATTATGCCAGGTCAAGCAGATTCACTAGACTAATTCTGCTGAAAAACTGAGGGAGCCTTACCTAGAAATAAGAAACCTTTACTGACCAGTCCCTTACTAGGAGTAGGGATATACAGTTGAATGACGATACATAATTTAAGAACATAACAATCTTTGCCTTTTAGAAACAGTTTTACATGTGCCAGTAATGCACTTTCTACAGGAGATAAGGCTGCTTCGCCTATCGTCGTATGCCTAAACCTCTTATTTTGGCCAGTTTTGCTTTTCTGTCCCCCAAAGGGATTCTGTTTCAACTTAGAAGCCAGCAATGTCAGTTGACAATACCTGTATTATGACAAAGTGACATATAAAAACCACAAGGAACCACATAAATACCAAAGAAGTCATATAACCTTTCCATGTAAACACTTTGATTATACTGAAGCCCTAATTAGATTCTCGTCTTAAACTTTTGGCAGATAACGTGTATGCTCAGCCAGGCTTTGTAGTTAGTTATTGTTCAAGTGGAAGCCAGGTCAGCTCACATGTTGACAGGCATGCAACTTGGAAACATTGCACAACAAGCAACACAAAGAGATTTGAGAAGTGTACAAGACTTCAAGTAGACTTCACAACCCTTCACAACTGAATATTCACAGACAAAGATACAGTCCTTGCTTTTTCTACGGTGGATTTTCTCTCACACGTGGGACACTTTCTGTGACTCTCTAGCTTGCTTGATGCTATACAACCACTTGATGATTCTGGCATTCCTTTCAATGGCGGAAATGCCGTATGGCACACGGTCATTGGCACTGTCATCGTTTCTAAGGTCACTGTTGCTGTCCTGAGACTGTTCACAGTCTGAGCTAATCATGCTTGCACTGCGAAAGTTGAGGGATATAATATCAGAGTTAGCCCTTGCAAAGTTTTCCATCCCGAGGTTTTCAAGCTCTTCAGGATCCAGTCCGCAGTAGTTAAAGAATCGCTCAACATCTGCATCGACACGAAAGTATCTGTCGCTTAAGTCTGATTTCGATCGCTGTAGGGAGGGTCTTCTGCTAACTCCGCATCCAGACTCGACTGCCTCAATCTCTGGGGATTTCAGGGTGGTGATGGCAGCGATTTTGGGCTTTGGAGGCAGAGGTGGGGCTGAACTGCTGCAGGGTATTGCTTTTAAGGGCTTTGCACTAGTTACTTTCCTAATGTCTGAGGAGCTGTGAGAGACATGCAAGAAAGTCTCTGCCGACTGGTCTAGCAGCCTTCTGCTGACGTTGGAACTGCTCTCCTGTGGGCTGCTACGGCCCTGCGTGGGGTAAACCTTCAAAGATTCTGCAAATGAGTGTCGGTTCAGGTCTGTCGAATCGGCTCTGTGGGGTGGCCAGTTTCGGGGACCGTGCTTATAACCTGAGCCCGAGCTGGAGCCTTCGGAGCTGTTGATGATGTTTTTCAAAATCTCCAGTTTCAGGTTTTCTCTCTGGACGCCGCTCTCGGTCTTGGCGTTGTTGCTGAAGACTTTCAAGGTGGGGCTCCCCAGTGCTCGCTTGGCCGCAGGACAGACCGGTGGCTTTGCCAGCACCGCTGGCTTGACAGGCTCCTGCTTGGCGTTGATGACCTCCTGGCTCTTGACATATTTTGCCTTGTCGGCTTCCAGCCTTTCCACCGCGCTCAGTCTTTTTGGATTAGGCTCCGCCTGCCTGCGAAAATAGTCTGGTCCTTTGTTCAGGATGCGGAGAGGAACGGCGGACGTGAAAGTCACGGCAGGGCTGACCGGCTTCACCATGCTACCTGTCGGTAGTGTTTCTGTAGGCATGTTTGGTGGTCTTTCCCCCGCAGCCGTTTTGGATTCTTCTCTGGGATCTCCTAAATGCACGGTGCAGAAACATGTACATTAAGCACAATGAATAGCCGATGAATCCTGGGATGTGAGCGTTAGCAGCAGCGCCTCATCTCACAGCTCATTAAATAACACTGCGTTTCTCTTTTAAAGGCAGCCTTTGTAGGGCAAGGCCACCCGACACAAGTCTGTATTAGTCTGCTCCGCCGACTCCTTTCTTCTCGCTGAAAGATGCGGGAGTCTCGCTGTTCCCTTTGTGCTCCGCTACCGGCAGCGATCTGAAACGCAGAATAACCAACCACACGTTAGCGAGAGCGCCTGACATCAGAGCGATAGCAACAGCCGCCTCCTGGCCCTCCTCTCCCACCGCCGGACGGGAGGCAGCCGCCGGTGCAGGGGAGGCGGCGCTCGGGACGCCTGCCCGTGCCCCACTCTCGCCCCGCACTCCTGCCCACCCTACAAGAAATGTGCTGCCTTGTTGTGACAGTCTAAGTTTGGATCTAACAGAATTACGCTGGAAAAGGAAAAACATACAGGAAATTAAAGCCCACTGTGACACAGCCAGGCATTTCTGGGGGGTGAGAGGAAGAAAAATGTGTTGACTCATAGGATTAGCCTTGTCCATCTCCTGAAGATCAATGAAACTAGCATCTTTGGTGTTGATTAGTGTCCGTATTTCATCTCTATACCCCAAATATTTTTCTCCTCATAGACAAGTTACTCTGTAAATCTAAGAAATTAAATGAGTTCTCCTTTTATATTAAATGCTGAAGAAAACTCTCTGGTCTGAGTGTAATGTCCACCTTTCATCGTCACGCTAATATAAAAATTAACAGTTAAAACGTAGATCTCACTGAAGCCACCAACTCCAGTTCAAAGTCTGTTTGAGCACTAGTCCCCAAAGCACTGCTGCTCCAGCAGCAAAATAAAGGTTTCAAAGTTCTTGTGATCAACTTACAGGCTTAACACAGAAACACCAGAAAAAGGCTTTGGTCATTGATGCAAGATTTTGTGAGCATGCAAAATATTATGAATGGGCTTGAAAGAAAAGAACTTGTCTTCACATTTGGATATAATTGTTCAAGTTTTCCACCAAGCACTAAGCACTAATGAAGTTTACCTTCACCTAAATTATTTTAAGATCCTATCGCTTAGGATTGTCACAACAGTCTAAAATCCAACACCACGGATGATGTTACAAGTGCTGTAACAATTTTTCCCACATGAGGCACTGAAGGGCACTTATCACAGAATCTACTTTTCAAGCAGTGATTTAGCTAATGGGTCTCATTTGTTTTATTACTGCCCCATTAATCTATGCTGCCTGTTTTAATATCCCATTTCTGTTATCGCTTTGTTCTTCAGGGAGAGAAAGAAAAGCAGCTGCTACGTCTGCACTCATCCCAAGGAACGCAGAGGAGCATCCTCACCACGGATGACCCGCTTTTGTACGCACTGGCTGTGCGTGCGCCCATCCATCAACACCCAACTTCCTAACACAGGCTCCCCATCAGCCTGTCGCTGATTAAATGCCAGCTAAATATACATTAACAGTAAAAAGAAAACATCCTCAAGTGCTGATTCCCAGAAATACACGATCTATACATTGAATACGCACTCTAAATCATCCAAGGTCAGAGCAAGCAAATGAAATATATAAACGCTCTAACGGGATTACAGGAAAAAGCTGAGCTTTCTCCTGCGGGCTCACTGTCACAAGCATTCTTCAAATACAAACTAACATATTTAGGTGGGTGATAAACCAGGCACGCATTCAGTGCCACTGAAAGGGTAGTGAAATGTTAATTAAGCTTCCCTTTCAGTGTTGTTTTATAAATCCTAGTGCTAACTCCTCAGCAGTTTGACTTCCTGAATTTTAACTAAGTCTTTCTGAAAGAGAAAAAGCTCCCCTTCCCCATCTGAATCAACATATTTATTGGGACTATTTTGAAATTAAGTATCAAATTTCCAAATGTGCTGAAGGCAATTCCAACACGCATCTGCACACACATTTCTCTTCCGTACACACAAATCAAATCTTTCCGCGTCGCCAGCGCAGCGCTTGATGGCTCAGCGCTTGTAAAAATACCCCGTTGGTGCGTGTCTTTGATACTTGTGTGCAGAAATCCAACCCAAACGAGAGCAGGGGTCTTGTCTGGAGGAAGAAAAAAAAGCCAACCCACCAACCAACCACCCCCCTGCAATTCTTTGTACTAAACACTGTCACCCAACTGAGTTAATACCGCTTGAATAAGTGAGACCTCACGTCTGCGTTTCCTCCTCGGCCTTTGTCATTAAAGGCCACCACAGTCCTGCTCCAGAGGACAGCTGCCAGCTCCATTCTCCTGGAAGGCGGCTCCACACAGCACTACCGATCAGAGCTGTGGGAACCGAGGCATCGGACTCGAGGTTGCTTTTGGAAGTCTTTCCACAGCACTTAACAACTTTCTCACTCAGGAAAAGCCCTGATCAATGCCAGCAAGCACTGCTTAGGAGGCTAAGCATCCAGGTTGGCTTCCATGCCACATTTAAAAGGAAAAAAGGAAGAGGAGGGGAAGAAAAAAAGAAAAAAAAAGAATCCCAGTGTGCATGCGTGTTCATCTGAGGGGACTGGAGTGCTTGTTTGCAAGCACATACAGGGCCAAGTGCCCTGAAGTCAATGGAATTATGCAGCAACTGGCAATGAGCTTCAGGCATGCTTAGAAAAAAAGCAAAAGCCTGGTGAAGAGCCAGGGCAGAAATGCCCACCCAGGCCAGCACAGGGAGACAGGGCAGTAACAGCCAGGTGACTTTGTACCTGTGGTGCTGCTGGTATGAAATGGTACCTGCAGCTACAGGAAGGGATCAACTAAGGCTTTGTGTGTTGTTTAAATTATCCCGTTTCACCGAGGTGCTGCATTTAAATATCACAGCAAAGTTTATTCAGTACCCTTATCTCAGGGAGCTAAGAATTATTAACCAGGCACTGTTAAGAAGGTGGGAAGAAAGGTGGATGAATGTAAAGTGCTAATGAAACAACTTCTCCTGCCTGCGCTGGCGAGGGCTGCGGCCTGATTCTGCTGCTAGTGAGGAAAGTGAGTGCAATTCCTACCAGCCTCTTTGCTGTCCACAGGCACCTCAAACTCTGCAACAATTCTAGAGAGCCTTGCTACTTCCTAATTTCATTGGTAATGACAAAGGCTGAGCAGCAGTAGTGCAGCATAGTCGGAGGAAGACAAAATTGTGCCACTTAGTTTCCAGTTGTGAAAATCATCATTGGAGCAACAGGGGTACAGAAATGGCTTTCTTCTGGCTTAAACTCAAAGAAACTTGCTGCTCAGGCATCTGAATTTCCTGTTGTGTTGCACAGAGTGCTGGTACCAGTTTTTGCACTGGAGAAATTCAAAGGCAAATAGGTTTTCTTCCCCCACTCCCATGAAATGTGTGAATTACTCTCAGGGAGTGAGGGAACGTTCCTTTTGCTCTGTTTACATCCAAATGTCTACTCTGTGGGTGTCATTCTTCTATGGGCCCAGGACTCACTCTGGATTTCCATTATTGCTCTTCCTAGTAAGGACTGCTAGACTTACGAGATTATTTAAAGACAAAGCTAAAAACTTATGCACACATTCAAGCATAGCTCTTTTTAGTAGTACTCATATGTTAATAAAATCCTTTCTTAATGTTTGTACTAGCTGAGCTCCCCTAACATCCAGCAACTGTTGCAGACCTGCTGAGTGGAATACAAAGCGTACAAAGGAGTAGAGGGGGTTTGGGTTTTTTTAAAGCTGTATCTTCAGCCAGACACTTTGATTCAGGATTCCTCTGCAAGAGGCAGAGACCCAAAGCACTTAGGGATTCTAGGCTTTGTGCTCTAATCACTCTTAGGTCTGTAATATGTTTGTCAGATATTCATATTTAAATAACAAACCCACTATCTGCATGATTTAGGGGAAGACAATACAGTGCAGAGCAGTAACACCAACGCCAACAGCAACACAACCAGTGTTACCTACAAATAAATCCTCTATAAAATATTCTTTCCTTGATTTAAAGCCAAGGTGGTAGGAGGATATAAACTATGAAGAAACTTTGGAATTACAGTTCCATATATTTAAAATACACAGTTTTTAAAAATTCTTTAAAAAATTATGAAATATTAATACAGTGTTATTGTACAATAAACTAGTTTATTTTTTCTCTCCTGACTAAAGCTACATTCTAAACACCGACTGAATGATGCTAACTGACAGCAAACTATGCACTTCCCTCCTTGGTTCTGTGTCGCCCTGTAGCTCCTACATCTCGGCCAAGTCTCAGCCAGCCTTTGCCTAACAGTATCCACAGAAGAGCACGAAATGTTTTAACAGCATTCAAGCTGCAACAAAGGAGCAAAAAAACCAACAGTGAAAATGTGGCCCGAATGAAATTAGGGGAATTTCTGCTCTTGACTTCGGCAAGGACACAGCTTTGCACAGCAAAGCTACAATAGAGCTCATGCTCTTAATTCATCCCTCTGGGACAGTGGATGAAGGGATTGTACAGGAAGTAGGATGAAGCACAGTGGATAAATATAACGAAGGCTGACAGCCTTTACTCAGCTTTCCTTGATATTTAAAAGCCCGTGTCAATTTTATTTTCCAGATGATAAAGTATAACTACCACAACCTCAAGATGCACCATAAACATCACGTAAATTCCAGCATAAGTAATCAACAAGTGATCTCCCTGGGACTCAGAAGACATCACACAACAAAACCTGCCTAGGAACACAGAAGGAAAACATTGGGCTCTGCTAAGGACTAGGTGCACTTTAGAGCTGCAGGCCTCATTATGAAGATGCTGCTTTGTTAATAGTCACTGCAGAGCAGCCTAAGCCTAAATAAGCTAGGCTTAAATTGACGTAAAATAATCCACATCCAGAACAGCAGCAGTATTTCATTTTTGAAACCAATTTTAGATAAACATGCATATGGGCGTAGACTTGGTCTCGCGTAATATTAGCTGTCAAGATAAAGCATGAGGAGATGGAATAATCTGTCAGATCTACCGTGGCTCAAAATATTAATGAAAGTCCTGATTTTCAACTCGGCTCCCCCTAAAATGTGGAACAGTGAACAGTAAGTGAAGAGCCCTATCTGTTCAAGAAGACATCTGAGGCTTCAAAAGGTAATAAAAAATGTGAACTATGGGGACCTAAAACCAAGAACAGCAGAATTATGCAGATGTGGGAAATTTCTATCAAGTGGGAAGGTGACAACTTTGGCAAAGGTAACACTGCTGATAGATTATTTCTAACCAAAAAACCCAACCCCAAAAACCCCACAACTGGCATTAACTTTGTAGTAAGTTGGAGAGACGAAAGTACAATGGGCTGATATTCTTTACACTAAGTCTGCTTTGCTCTTTTATCACACTCAAGATTTTTAAGACAAAATTCTCCATAACCAGAACACTGCCATGACTTAGCATTCTTTCTGTATCATTGTGCAGTTGAAATGATGAGGCTTAAAGCAGAATGCTGCCATAACCAGAAACGCTAACACTGTTAAGGAAAATCTATGGGGTTACAAATGTCTGGAAAGCAGGAAAGCCACTTAGCAGCTATATTTACATACTATCCCTGCAATGTGGGCTTAGCACTCACTGGGAGCTGGATAGAGATGCCTCTTCAAAAGAAAAAAGCTTCACCAAGCATTCTGCTGCTTTTTTAGTTCTGAAATCCAGTGCTGTTACATTTCCTACCTAGTAGCAATAACCCACTCTCAGTGATACGTGCTTCTGGGTAAATACTGCCCTATAGATGCCTTCTGAGCAGAAACACTCCAATTTCTTTCAAAAGGTGAAGACAGCTGCACAAATACGAAAGAAAGCTCAGAAACTGAATTTCCCTTTCAACTACACAGGATAAACAAATATGAGTTGTCTTACTATTCGGAGCAATCTTACACACTATGTTTGTAAAAGCTGCAACAGAAATCAATTCTGTTTTCTTTGGATCCCTCTGTTGATTGCACCATATTGCACTCTTTGGCATCATTTCAGTCTCTCATTTATAGAAAATAATCAGGAAAGGACCTGTACAGTGAGGAATGTAATTTTTTATTACATTTGTAGCTCTAGCTTTATGGGAATACTTCTATTTCAGCGTGCGTTCTATGAGAATGATTCTCGAAACACTTTGCAAAGCTTTAGGAAACATCTTTTCCTCTTGCTCATCAGCTGGTGTCAATGGTTTCAAGTCCAAACCATTTTTATCCTTTTAATTCTTCATCTCTCCATAACCACGATGTCGGAATTTATAGCCTTCCCCCTACAACATGATCACAGTTACCCATTTACCCTGTGGTGCCTATGTAATTTCCCCTGGATCCTCTCTGTGCTTTTAATAATCAATGCAGTTCACTTCTTCAATCCTTGGTCCTGGTGCTCCATCACATTCCAGAGGTTCATCAGAGCCTGAGACAGGCCTCTGCTGCACCAGCTTCCACCTGTTTGGTCTCTCTTCTCTGGGAAAAGGGGGACTCTCATTTCTCTGCCCTTCACCACCTCCTTTTTAAACCATTTCCCCATTGCACCATCCTGTTTTTGCAAGATGCAGTAACTCCTGCTCTGCTCTGGTTGAGGGACCAGTGCTATCTGGACTACGCTCTTCCTTTCTTCTCCTCTACTGACAGGAAAAGCTGGCACCTCATCTCCTTGCTCCTGGCAGCTGTCCTTCACAGCCATGCATGGATTCAGCCTCCTGGAACAACACTTTTTTTTTTTTTTTTTTGCTGGCAGTAACATTTTCAATGTGTAGAAAAAAATTGTAATTAATTGGGCAGCTTTATGTGTCATCGCTGAGCGCAGGGAGAAACAGGGGGAGGCAGAACAACAAAATGGTTTTAATTATGAAGCTCAGCAAAAATGTTTTAAATGGAACACTATTCATTTTAGCTCTCATCTCAAATCCGTGAGAATTCTTGACAAGCCCATTTTAAGAGCAAGCCACATTGTAAGCTACCCAAATCTTTGCAGTAATAGGTTCAATAGAATCACAGGCATTACTGAAGGAGGAAATCAAGATCTTCTGTTTGCAAAAATGCAGAGATACACCTGCAAAGCACCCTCATTCTAGTATCAGCACAGGGATACAATGCCTCACTAGCAGGAATTTGCAGACTCCATCCATGAGTCGCTCGCATGGCCCCTGGGCAAAGAAAAATCTGATCCTCTGACCCATGGAGAGTGACTGCAGCTTGGGCATAATCACTAAATAGGCAGCTGGGCAACAGCTCAGTAACTTCTGCAGAGTCCCTCACCAAAAACCCTGATGATCATTAACTCAGCCACAGAACGCACATTTGGACAGCGGTATTTTCAAAATACCAATTCTGGACTATTCAACATGCTGAGGTAAACTAAATATAATCCTAAATCCTTTGTGTGTTTGAAAACTTGTAGGAATGCTAAAGCAGTCCATAGCAGCACACTTGTCACCACCTGTGCAACTACCAAGATCAGGCTTGTTTTTAACTTACACTCTGAAGCGAGCCCGAAAACATACATCACCCTTGGCTTCAAGGAGCTGCTTCTGCTTGTGAACTTGGAAATACTAAGAAACCAAAGACAGACTGAAATTGGTAAAGTGAAAAGTAATGTGTTTCAGAATGAAAGTTCATATTAAATGCACAGTGTGGCTACCAACACAGCCCTTTTAGTCAGACCTGGGGAACCATGGCCTGACGACTTCAGTAGGTTCACCTCCTTCATGCTGCAGCAAGGCAACACGGCTTCCATTTGATGTGTGGCATCTCACTTCATAAAAACCTATAAAAGCAGCTTCAAGTTGAGCAGTCAAAACTAATGAATGGTAAAAACACATACACACATAAAAAGGCAGATTCTGTAGGGAAACAGAGTCTTCAGAGTTCACCCTTTAAGTGACAGCAGTGTTCGTGAAATCCTGGGTAGCTGATGTTTAGGTTTATATTTTACCTTGAACCACACGTTCTTCTGCCAGTACTTTTTTTTCTTAAACTAACTGAGAATCACTTCTGAGGTCTTCTGTCTGGGTACAACTCCCCAGCTATGTCCTAACATAAAACCAGGTCATAACCTGGACACTGTCCCCATCTTGTGTATTTTATTTCCATCTAAAGGAACTGTGAGGAGTCTGGAAGGAACATGAGCACGTAGGACAGGGGGGGATGTTTGGGATGCTTGTGGGGAAAAGTCCCATTGGTATGCCCTGCACACCTGTGTCACCTAGCACAAGTGCAAGCCTGTTGTTTCTACTACAAGCATGCACACAACTAAGCTTGATGCCCAGTTCCCAAGCTGTAGAGAAAACTAGGGATTTCCTTGTCCATCTTACTCATGTCATCCTTATCCAGCAGGTACCCGCTGACCCTAAACTGCAAGGAGGATCATTAGAATGACAAAGAATACTCCTTTTCCTCTGCTTGACCTGGATGCAGACTGGAAGCAGCCCTCCAGGGCAGATGCTCAGAGCACTAGACTATCATACCATATGTAGAGACAGAGCCCGCTTCAGCACTTCTTTACGAAAGTTTCCACTCTTAAACACCAAATATTTTCAAGCTTTCTTTAAATTAAGGAAGGAATACATAAGCTCACATAGAGTACACCGTGAGGAAATCAGGTTACTAACCCTGCTCTGGTGCAATTAAGTAGTTTCTAGCAAGTAGGACATTTCAGCTGAAATAGGAAAGCCCACTTGATATTCTGCCAACTGGGCTCTTCCTCAGGAGGTGGGAAACTTGTCCCAATTAGGGAGCTGGGGATTTGATCCAGTCTCCCATTTCTCCACAATCTCCGATGATCTTACTGAGATAACTGGCCACCTGCTGCTCCTGCCAGCTCATTTTTATGGGGAAGGAAAAAATTTAACACAGTGTCCTAAGAGACCCAAAGCCCTGAAAATTTAAGTTGCCACATTTAGACTCTTAGTTATTGAGAAAAGTCTTCTAAAACTGTTTACAATTAAAACTATATTAAAGGAGCAACTATAAACAGGTTTTATTTGAGCAATAAAAATAAACCCACAATGAAAACAGCTGCAGTTAAGACATTCATTTGCAGTTACTAATCTTGCAAAACTCTAGAAATGTTCAAATACATGAAGACCTCAAGAATACAAATATAGCCCAGAGAAACACTCCCAACAATTTACGCAGCAAAAACCCCCAGAAATCATAAAAAGCTACTATAACTGGAACAAACATATCATAGTTAAAAATTCCCTTCCTTTAGTCAGAAAGTTAATTAGTAAAATAAACTTTTTAAATACTTAAAGCTCCAAAACAAAGCTTAATAGTGTCCTTTTGAAGTTTCATACATGTTCAAATAAATTTGAAAGAAATAGTGCACAAGTATATGGAATATTTCTTACAATACTTAAATTTTACAAGCAAGAAACCAGAAAGTCATAGTGATTATATATATATATATATTTAAATCTCTTCTCTTATTTTAACAGTTCACTTGTTACATGGAAAATGCTCTTTAATAAACTCTACACACACACACAACCATTCCAATATTTAGAAATAAGTATTAAAACACAGAGCAAATGAGTGTCTTTTACTGCTATTAAGAACCTACGAGACTACCTTTAGTAGGCAGCACAGAAAGCACAATTAAAATTCGAGCACACTAAAACCAGTACCATTAGAAAAATGATAATGTTCAGCCTGTGGAGTACAATGGAGTGGCCTAATTCTGACAACTGAGGAATTTGAGCCACTCTCCTGATTAGCTGTGGGGTCTTGTTTGTCAAAACTCTTTGTATTAAACTGCCTTTTCTGTAACATGAGCTATTACTGCAGTAAGGTCAGCACGGCTATTGAAAAATATTTTCTGCACCATAATTGCCCTGAGTTAACCATTTCTAAGCATCAAAACTTTCCATGTATGAAATATTATGTGTTTTTTTCCTATCTTAAACAGATATAATATAGAAGGTTTGACCGTGTTAAAAAAAAATATCAATCAGGTCTTTTAAAAATAGTATTAAAAACCCCAAGGAAAACAACCCACATGATTTACAGCAGTGTTCCAGGGTACTGCAACCTCCAGAGCAACACTCCGTGAATGGTATCTTTTATTTCTGACTGGCACAGCTATGTTTTTTCCCTAGATAAGAGGATGTTTTCCCATACCACAGGATAGTTCATCCCCTTTTCACCAGCCTCAAGTCTAAAGATACACAGTGTTATAGGTCAAGAAAGAAAATGAAAGGAGCGCATAACACTATGTCACAAAGACATGTCTGTATTTTTAAGGCTTCTTCAGGCAGATGGTTAAAAATACTGATTTTTTTGGCACTGGAACACAATGCAATTCAGGTCACTGCAATCAATGGCATAGCTGCATAAGCCAACACAAGTTCTACACTGTATGTACATGTCTGATTACACCTTTGCCTGTGTAATCACGTAGGACTATAGTGGGTGTAGTTACTAGAGCTGTTGAGATGCTAGCTGTCAGGATATGAGTCTGTTTTCTTCTTAATTGCTGTACTGGAAGTACGTGCCCACAGAATCCACATGTTGAAATTACACATCTTCAGAAACTCTTCACAACATACTTAACTGAAGATGAATGGCCATTTAGCTACTTGTTAACGAGCAGCCCAACTTTTGTTTAATAGCCAAGTTTGATGTTCAAAATGTGTTCTCATATTACTGACTTTTAATGACTCCTCACTAAAACAATGTTCTTAGAAAGATGCTTTTAAGAAGTCAGGCTGTCCAGGCTGTGCACTGAATAGTTTGCACATATCTGAGGGTCCTGATGAAGTTATGGTGATGATGGAAATTCTTTGTGGCCACAGTATTTAAGAAACCACAAAAACTTCACCATCTTCAAGAGAACAAAAGCTGTACTGAGCCATGACCAGTGCTTAAGATCAAGTGGCAAGGGAGGCACTGCAGGGAGGGTTGAGACATCCCAGCTCCAAGAAAAAAACCACCCATAACCAAAGCCAAACTTGTAATTACTTTGTGGGGGGACAAAGACAAACTAAATCTGAAATTGGTAGTGTGGGAACAGGCACAATAAGGGTCAGAAATGGCAAGAGACAGGAAGAAGTCGAAAATAAATGCAATTACCAGGAAAAGAGCAGAGAGGAAAACGTGTTGGGATTAGAGAAAGGGGCACCAAACAGTAGGGTGGGAAGCAGAAATAGATTAAAAGGACAGAAAGGCATTAGAGGAGAAAAGGAGGACACCTCAAGTACTCTTCCTCACCACTTCCCTCACAGCTCCTATGTTCTGCAGAGGGAACAGAGCAAGTGTAAAGGGTGCAGTGGAGAAGGGAAGCTCCCAGGTAAGCTCCTTCCAAAGCAAAGCCCCCTTCAACCCAGGCCATTTTTGGGTTGCAGCTGAGAGATATGTCCTCTCCTCATTACTGCGGAGTCCACATCTGGAGCAGACTGTCCACTGAGCCCAGCAGGCTGGGGTGGGGAGGAGCTGGCAGCAAGGTAGTAAGCAGGAGAACACAGAGGGGTACCAGCCTTGGAGTCCCACAGAGTTTCCAGAGGAAAACGAACAGTGGTGGTAATCAAGCGAGCCAGAAACACCAGCCAGTGAACCGAACGAGTGCTGAGGTTTGCTGTAGATTCCTCAGTAAACCCAGTTCCTTCCTTTTAGCATCACTTCACCTCACTTTTACATGTTGTTTGCATGCCTAGACATGCAGTATGCTTGCCCCTGGGGACTCCTGAATTGGGGATGCTCTTGACCCAGTTCTCACAAGTGCCTTAGCCTACTGCTTAGAGAGACTGCTTCAATTACTTCTCTATTTCTATCCGCCCCTCTTACAATATTGACTACCTCACCACTGCTATGTATCTGTAGCAATTGCTTCCTCTCAGGGCTGTGACACACAGCCACATTAACAGGTCCTCCCTCTTCTGTAAACAAAGCAAAAT
Source organism: Gallinula chloropus (assembly GCF_964237585.1). NCBI lineage: Eukaryota > Metazoa > Chordata > Aves > Gruiformes > Rallidae > Gallinula > Gallinula chloropus. The sequence goes on from NC_140086.1 coordinate 41,175,592, forward strand.
CCCCAAGCAGGGAACTAAATGGAGGATTGGGTATGACTGCCCAAAGGAACAACAGAAATTTCTCCCAAATGCAGAAATTGTATAGAAGAATCCTGAGCTTGTAGCTACTACTTTACCAGGAAACTGCTATTACTTTAGAGATTATCAGCTAATCTTTTTACTTAACAAGTTGGACCTGAGTTCAGAGAAACCAAACCTGAACATCACAGGGCTGAGCTGCCTAAGCCAGATAAATCATGAGACACAGCAAACAAGGTGCTGAGGCTCACGTCAGGGCACTCAGTGTCTGCTTTTCATCCACCCATGCCTGCCGCATAAAGGTGACCTCTCTTGGCCAGCCACCCTGCCAACACAACATGCCCATCACTGCTGAGGAACCAAGTCCCTCAGCAAAGCTGTCCCTCACTCACTAGCAGGAGCTCACCAGTGTTCTGGACTGGTTTCAACACACCGTCTAACAGCTAATAAAGAGGGAATGGTAGCTGTGCCGCTGCAGCCAGGACCAAGTGCTGCTTTCAGAGTAAATCACAGGTCAATCCTTTCTGTTTGTAGAACGAACAACACATCTCCAGCAAAACTACAGACCTCCTGGGGCACCTGTATGAACACCAAACACTGAATTCCCCTTTTAAGGAGGCAGAAATAAAACCCGTATGGCACGACATCAAGAAGGTAAAACCACGAAATGCGACTGTGATATTTGTGTAAATCAACTTGTGACCACAAAAACTAACACAGATCACTTACAAGGCTTTGAATGTTCCTGGTGTCAATCCTTGCAAGACAGTTTTGCTGCCTTAAATTTCATCCTACAATGTATCCAGAATTTCAGTCTCCCAATTTCCTCAGCTGACAGAAATGGCTTCTGAGATGATTTCTACATTCTGGGAACAGATTTTTACCTTTAAATTAGCCATGCGTACTCTCAGACTTCACATTTTTGTCTTCAAATAAAACAGCAGCAATCATTGTTAATTTAAGACCTCAGACAATGCAAATCTGTGTTCTGGAGCCAACTATGGTGATTGGAAACAGATGAACATGAAACACCTCCTATTGAGTAGAATTAAACTAAGTATTAGTGAAGCATGTTCCTGATTTGATACATTTTGCATGAGACATCGATTACTGATGTTTCTTTGATACAGTGAAATACCAGAAGTGCCCTACAAGCGTTTCAAGAATTGTCCAACCATTGGTACAAAGTGCCACACATGCAGCTCCTGTCCCCTCCTGCCCTCCTGAGTTTCAGCTGGTCTCCTAGGATGAAGCTACTCAACATATGACATCCTCTCCACTATTCCTGACACTGGATTCCCCCCTTCTGTTTGGGAGCTTTAACTATGAATAAGAGATTTTAAACTTTAATGCTTATCTCCTGCTCAGACCTTGAAGTCAGGCTCAGAGTGTTGAGGACAGCTTCAGAGCAGAAGTGTAAGCTTTCTTCTGTTTCTGAGCACATCAGTAATAATCAGATAAATAACAGAAAGCTCTGGAGGACTAAGGCTAGAAGCACTTGCTTGCACTGAAGGTCTCTCCTATAAAAAGTTAACACAACCTACTAAACAGAATGACTGTAACCAAAGTAAAGGTTGGGAATAAAGGATAAGAACAAGTCTGGAGTTACTGGACTATTTCCAAAAAGGATTTGGCCATGTTGACACATACATCACTATGTGACTGAGGCCAGAAGAAGCAAGCCCCAGTCTTTCTTAAACAGCACTGAAGTATATATTTGCCAACCCAATTGATTAGTAAAGATCAAAGAAAAGAAATTAATTACCAGAACACACCTCCCAAGACAGCAGAAGAGGACATGGTAAAGTCCTTCTGCAATTGCTTCCTTTTATCAAACCCTGGGGAAAAAAGTGCATTTTAATCCAGAAACATACCTGTAAGAATGTGATGCCAAACTCCTGTCCACACTCCAAATAAAGGAACGTACTGCTCCACGGGATCCTGAAAAAAAGAAAACAATATATGAAGAAAGGCATTAAAAACCCCAAGAGAAACCTAGTATGGAAGGACCGTATGCATTAGTGCTGCTGTCAGGTTGGACATCACAGAAACAGGTCGCAAGGGCTGGTCCACACCACAAGGAGGGAAAGAACACAAGGCAGGCACAAGATCAACCAGGACTACTTCGTGTGAACAGCGAGGTAAGCGATGAAGTCAACATGGCTGCACACTGGAAAAGCTACAAGTGGTGTAATAACAACTGCTAATTAACAAGTCATTTGGGAAGCCTCAGAACACAAGCTCACATATGCTGCAGTACCTGAGGCGTGAGACAGATGCAGCCATCCTATGGATCAATACAAACAGGGCCAAACTTCAAAATCAAGTTTTAAACTCACTGATGAAAGACAGCACGAACTCATGCGCTTTAACCTCATTACAAATTAAAAAATCCTTTTGTTTTGGCTGTTTCCAGATGGAAAAGAGAGAAAATACCATAAAACGAACCCCAACAAAACCACTAATTCCATCATACTGCTTTTGCAGGGTGTGGAATCCTTGTCAGCTACTTTGCAAGTAACTGAGGAAAAATATCAACATGTAAACATTAGCATTACTTCAGGGCAGCTGCTAGTTGCTTTTGACATGAAAATATGGAGTCTACATACATGATCTGTTTTTAAGTGACCTCCCCTATTCAGAGTTAAGGCCAAAGACCTTACACACACCACACACACCACCACCCCGACTCCATCACCCCCGCTGGGAACTAGAGGGTGCTGACAGGATATTTTCCAAACAACCACCGTGACAAAAGAACACTTCTCCATTTTTATACCTTTATTAGGAATTAGTTATTTACTTTTCAATGGCTGTTTGAAGTGATTATTCCAGGAAGTACAAAAATACAAGAGAATGAATTTTGCTAATTATTTTTTATTAGCCTCTTCCCTATTTCTAAAGCCCTTGCTTTAGACAATGTGCTTTTAACAGCAGCAGTGTATTTCTAAAACACTACTCCTGTTGATGCGTGTTTCTTTTCACATGCAGTACCTTCTGTTTTTACCTCTCCAAAAATTATTAGGCACTTTTGGGGAATTTAAATTAGCTATTAAAACCCACGCAGAAAAAAATCCCAGCCTTCGTATTGTGTCACCACCTAATAGCTTTACAGATAATTTTACAATAAACTGATGGAAAAGCACATGATGTACAATTTTTGAGATATACACAACAGTTAAGAGAAAAATAAACCTGTGTATTCATTTGGGAGGAGAACGTCTGTGCTGCAGGACACAGCCTTCCTCTGGGCACTTGTATGTGCAGGAGGGCACTGACGCAGTAAGAGAAGCAGCAGCTTTCCTAACCTGGCCGTGAGGCTGGTGACACCCAGATGAACGGTGGAAATCCCAAGCTGAGGAAAACTCTCCAGCATGATATTTTTTTTTTTTTTTTTTTTTTTTAAGAGAGCTTCAAAGCACAGCCAAAACATGTAAAGGTACACATCAAAAAGTTTCCTTCTTCCCATATCAACAGAATCACAGGGGTTGGAAGGGACCTCCAGAGATCACTCAGTCCAGCCTCCCTACCAAAGCAGGCTCCCTAGAACAGGTTGCACAGGTAGGTGTCCAGGTGGGTCTTGAAGATCTCCACAGATGGAGACTCCACAACCTCCCTGGGCAGCTTGTCCCAGTGCTCTGTATCCCTCACTGTGAAAAAGTTCTTCCACATATTGGCGCAGAACTTCCTGTGCTCCAACTTGAGGCCATTGCCCCGGTCCTGTCTCCACAGACCATTGAAAAGAGGCTGGCTATTTCCCTGTCTCCCACACTTCAAGAGTCTTCAAATGGAGATGCTTTCTTTTCTTTCAAATGGAGAGAGAATAAACTTTTCTTTCCCCTCACCTCCATTTCTTTATTGTCTGCAACATTTCCCAGAATATCCTCATTTGGGTTTTTTTTCTTCTTTTTTGGGGGGCATTGGGGGGAGGGAGGGGTATTGGGGGCTGTTCACATTTGTCCCATTTCTTTGGGCTTTTTCCTCCATGTGGGACAAACAGCATTCACACACATGCTTCAGATGGGATTCTGGTTAGTAGAGAGTTTGAAACACTCACAGAATTTCCTGTGCTCCAACTTGAAGCCATTGCCTCTTGTCTTGTCTCCACAGAGAACTGAAAAGAGGCTGTCCAGTTCCCCCTGTGTCCTACACTCAAAATATTTGTAAACATTAATAAGATCCCCTCTCAGTCTTCTTTTCTCAAGGCTGAAGCAACTCAACATGTATATGATCTTATTTTTTTATGGTTGATAGATGATACACATACATATATAGGGTTTGCTCCAATAGTATTAATTCAAGCGGACTTGAAAACTATTCATGAGGTAGTAGCTATATGCAAAAAATAAATACCTTCAAAATTTTGGCACGACTAGAAAAGTTTCTATCATTTCCTCAAAATATATAGCACTTATTTTAGATTGTTATTTCAAATGGCAACAGGGATCAACACATTTACGATGTGATTGTCGGTGTGAACTGTATAGTGGAGTATGTTCCTGTTCAGTGAACAGCAGTGTATGCTATTTAAAAAGTGTGTAGCCTATTGCATCTCCTAAGTGCTAGAATGAGGTCATGATAATAAAAAGTGAAAGTACTAATACTGGAGTAGCTCTCTTACAGTGCACGTAATCCTCTGGTTCCACAATGAACATACTGCTCCAGGTCTCCAGGATTTCTCCAGAGGGTATGCATTAAACTGTGAAAGCCCTTGGAAGAGACACACCACATGGGTTTCACCACAATGCGGAGAGTAACAACCAAGACATACATACAAAACCCAAGCAGGTTTCAACGTTCATGCCACAGAACAAAACATCAAGAAGTCCATTTATCGTCTGCAAAAGGAGCCTGCAGTGACAAAACTGTCAATGGATAAGGCCAGTAGATTAATACAAAGTGCTATGCAAGCCCTTTGATATGACACCACAATATTGTCTAGTGTCTGCATCTCATATCTCTTGTACAGCACCACCATGGACAACCATCTGTGAGGGCTCAGGTGCCTCCACGATAAGGAAAGCCTATCCTCAGTCAGGTAGCACTGGGTTTTGTAGGTGCAGGATAAACAGCTCGAGGCAGAACCATACATTAATTACTCAGTTTTAAGTACATGAAATTGTTTGGTTAACACATCTCCACTGTATCAATGTGACATAATGCCCTTATGTTGTAATAATGCCATTATGTTATAATAGTGACATATTTCAAACAAACTTCTTAACACAGTTGAGAAGGACCAGGTGTACCACAGTGAACATTTTTAAACATAAACACTCAACTGCAAGAAATTGCACTGCAGTGTTTCAGTATAAGAGATATCATAGGAATATCTCTTAAATTCTAATTCGTCAGGCAGGTATAACTCTAATAAACCACATCCCTTCTGCATGCACTATGTCAGATCTGTCACAAAACTTTTGATCCACCCACCTGCCTACCTGGCCAGTCCACTACCAATGCAGAACAATGCAGAAAGGCCCCCACCAAGTGACGTGCTCATTTTCTCTATGAGGCAGAAGGGAGGCGATATGGAAACAGCTGCACTTGCCCCACACCCTCTGGGAAATTTGTAGTACAATACATGGACAGTCTTGGCTTGAAAGAGCCCACGTACTTTGACTAAACCACTGGCAAATGCCTGGTCTCCAAGGAAGCAACAGATCATACAGCTGGCAACTAATATAGCTGATTCTTGGGTGCTTGTTAATTCTTTCTTGGATTTCTTCCTGGACCTGGAGGTCGAGGATTTAATTTCTTTTGCAAATGTACGATTCAGATGAAAATACAGCTCGGCATGTTGCCATACCACTTTACATTGGACGCCAGCAGAGTCTGAAACCCTTTGCTAGCATGTACAACTATCCAGAGCTCAGTGTTTCTCTCCAGTGATGCACAGACCTGCTCCCTGGAGGCAGGGTACAGCAGGGCACCCCAACCTGCATGGCTGCCACACCGTGCACTGTCTGCTCTGCAGTTACCGCTCCACCTGGTTCTCATTGCCCCTCTTTCTTAGGTTTTCTTTTTTCCCCCCTTTAAGTATTTCAACAAGGCCAGTGCTAGCATATTTGTATCACCTCAGTAGGAAAGATTGGTCTCCACAACACTGATTTAGGAACAATGAGTGATCCCACAGCACTTCTCTTAAAAACCAATGACAAATATGCTGATACAGTGCCACATACATGGCAGTGGAGATCTGTGCAAAGAACTGAGGTCATCGGCTCTTACTAGAGAGGTGTGTGGGTTATAGTTGAACTCTGGGCTCAGTGTGAATCCTCAAAGTAACTGTCCTTATCTTCCCAAGTCTCTTTTTACAAAAATAAAAGAAAGAGAAATGCAAAAGAAAAAAAGACTTTAAGACATATCAGAAATAAAGTAGCAGAAGGGAAGCTGATGTCAGACTTCTCAAAATGACAAAAAGAGCTATGTACACAAAGCACTTTACCTCCAGAGCCATGGTTAGACCTCTACTGTAAAGGCAGAAAATGCCTAACACCTAGACATGAAACATCTAAACCAAGGTAAGAAACGGTGGGTTACAACCAGACTGAGAGAAATATTTAGTTTTTCAATAGTTTTCAAATCAACCAATTACACAAGTGTTAACTATGACATTCTCCTCTGAATGGACATCTCTCTATAGCTTTTTTTCCCCCTCTATAAAATTCAAATTGGTCTCCAAAAAACCTTTCTGAACTGCCTACCAAAAAAAACCCCATTCCACAATGGCCGGACAGCTGGCGTACCACAATTGCTCATTATCCTAATTTCAACAGCCTCTCTCATCCGCTAGAAAAATCAAGGTCAAGCAAAAAACATGATTAACCACTATAAGGAGATCTGGGAATATCGAAATTTATTTTATAAGTAAGTTCTAACCATTTCTACCATTTTCAAATATTCTCCTTTATTTATCTGGCAAGTGAAAGGAAAGGCACAGTGTTCAGGAGGAGTGATGCTCCTTTTCAAGACTGATTTGAGGAAATCCACACCCAGGCTAGGTGCTGGCAGGACGACCGAAGCTCTTCCATCAGCAGCACTGGGATGACCTAGTAACAAGCCATACTTAGAAGACATGAAACAACATGTCTCTTCATAATGGGGTTGAGACCTTTAAAGACTAAGACTTGTTGAAATGCAAAAGTAAAATACAAGCCCAAAGATCTCCTCCTCTTTCTGGCTAGTATCCCTACTGCATTCTGTGGCTCAGTATTATCTCCAATGGTACCTGATCCTCCTGCGGTCATACAGACTTCCAGTCAGTGGGGGCAGGAAACTCCACTTTGACCCACCAGCGGTCCCTTCAGCTGGCTGCTTAGTTCAGCCTCCTTACTGTAAAAAGTGCTGCAAAACCACTGTGGGGCCCAGAATATCGTGACTGATCTTATATATTCGAGATTCCCGAGTCTCAAAGGAAGGAACGACCGACGTGTCTGCCACGCAAGCAGGATCCCGGTGAGCATTTTCAAAGGGAGAAAGAGGCCAGCCTCACATCTGGATTTCTTGTTTGAGATACATGTGAAAAATGAAAGAGACACCTGGTCCGGGATACTATCAGCTGAGGGATGTATCTTGTAACAAATCCTCCAAGGCGTTGCCAAGGATGTTTCTTCAGCATCTCAACCAACAGCACAGTGAGCCTGCACCTGTGATAAGCATATAGGCACCATGGGGAGGATTCAGAAAACATACCCCATTCTTCCCATTTTTACTTTCTGGAAACCAGGGAGTTTGCTTCCTGGGAGAGAGCCTGGCTTTTCCTTAGGTATCCACAACCTGAGAATTGCCAAAGCTTATCTCAGTTTAGAGCCAGAGATACAAATCTTAATGAAAAATAATTGAAACAAAGACTGTTTCCCATTGCTGACAAACTAAAATGAAAGGAAAACGGAGCCAAATCATTACAAAACATGTTTCAAGTAGGCAACATCATGTCAACTAAACGCATCTTGCACTCTGCCTTCCTTATGAAAAGCTAAAATATTTATACCTAAATATATCTTCCATAGCTGCTCTGCCTTTTGCCTTCATCCAGGCTCAGTGAATCCTTGACCCTGAACAATAAAACCATAGAAACACCACAACAGGAAAAGTGAAAACCACACATGCAACTTTATTTGAACTATCTAGACGACAGCAATTCTTAATTGGGATACCACACACTAAGACATATAGGCACACAGAGAGGAAGGCTGCATGGCCAAGCCACAAGCTGGCCAACCTGTAAATGATGGAGAGGGAGCCCAAAGCCGCAGCCAGTGCTTTGTGGAGGAGCACAGAGCGCATGCAGTGCAGCAGGTGGTTGGAGAGCACCAGCACAAAGTTGCATGACATAACAGCTTACTTCCAACATGTTTCCCATGACTGAAAACAAGAGATGGAGATGGTGTTAAACACCTCCACAACCATCTTCCTTGGTAAAAATATTCCTCTCAGCTTTTTTTTTTTTTTAAAAAGGTGACAAAAACAAACCAAAGATAAGGGGGGGAGGGGGGGAGAAGTCTACCAAAGCACACCCCAAACACCAAACTACAAGAGAGTTCCAAAAGAACAAAGGCTAAATTGAAATTTTAAAGAGAATGAATTTCAAGCCATCACTGACCTCTGCCTGCATGAACCATGGGGAAATTTTGCTGCCTTTGGTATTGCCAGCAATTGGTGACTTAAAAGGTTTGATGGCTTATGTGAATTACTCAACATCTGGATGCGTCACCATCTTATCTTAACTCAAAAAGCATACCTGGTGTTTTCCACCTTGGAATCCTCCATATTAAGAATTATGATTCACAAAAGATTGCAGTGAGCCTCTCATTCTGGGAGTTAACACTGAACAGATGTTTCAGCACATCTAGCCATGCTTGGTTTTGCCTAATCTACCACAAAAGAAAAGCAATTTTTGAAATGAATCACTGTAGCTGGAGCAGTGTAACTGCAGCACATCTAAAGCATATTACCTTTCCCTACAGTTACCATATATAATATAGATATGAACCAATTTTTTGCCAATAGATACATGTTTGCATAATTTTTATACAGAGGTGAATTCAGATACTGCAAAGGTTAGGCCTGTATCTTTAAAGGAAATGCTTAATCAAGACTAAATTTGTAGACTCTGCACATCTTTCAAAGAGGTAATTAGCATCTGCAAGTCAAACTGTGATCATGAAGAAGTAGGTGCTGGGTATCTCTGAAAGCCAAATCTGGCAATTAAAGCTGGAAGATACAAAGTTAATTTTGAAAAAGTCAGACCTCATGCACCTTTGTGCACAGAGAAGGCACCGTGCAAGATGTAAGGAATACAGTCCATTCCTCCCAATATCCCACATCCATTACCATTGGCAGCAGACGATACACATCTGTTACTTACACCTCTTGGTGAAGAGGTGGAGATGAAAATACAACTCTGCTACATATGTGCACTAGTACCAAAAGGCAGATCCTTGCTTCCTATCTACAAAAAAAACCCTTTGATTTTTACGCAGTTACTTAATTAAATTTCACTGTGCATATTAAGTTTTCTGATTTCTAGCTGGTTTATGTTCAGTCCAAACTCAAAAGAGTGCAGAGATTCAGAAATACCCCTTCATTAAAAGCAACCAAACAAAAAAGTAAGACAAGGTTTGTCATATGTAAAGACATTCCCCTCCTCCCTTCCCCCAGATATCCCTACTTTAGCTGTTTCCTCAGTTCAACCAAGGAGACCATGCACATAGCTCCTAACTAGGTCACAAACTCTACCTTTCTAATGTTTTATTCATGTACCTCATAAAGGGATGCACATTACGTCAAGTTCCAAAAGGAGCATCATGCTATGAGCAATGGCTCTTCAAGAAGCGATCAATATTGTGTTGGAATTACTCTACTCCTGGGAGAGAGACAGATCCAATTTCTTCAGTCAGTAAGAAATAACATCAAACCAAGTTGTCAATCTCTTGACATACTATTTGTTTTAACCTGTAGTCAATAGTTCCTTGATGAGTCTGTGGATTATTCCAGAGGAATACTCAAAAATACCTATAAAATGAAAACGTTTTGTCCAAAGTCTAAATTCGTCCTATAGAATTCATACGTACATTAGGCAACATTTAACAGTCTGCACATCAAAAAGCTGGAACCTACTGGTTTGTATTCCACAATACAAATAGTTTTACTATTTTACTTTTTTCCCCCTTCCCTGGCTAGAAATGTTGGATACCTACATCACATTCAGCAGTGCTGAGAAAGAGAAGGGCCTTTGCAGAGGTTAAAAGCAGACTCTGGGCACTGAGCCAGTCTCCAACTGCGCTTTGCCCTGCTAAACTGTGTTTGGATTTGCTGCAGAAGTATACAGTATTTGTGTAAAGGCTCTTGAAATACCAAGGGCAAACCAATCTAAAAAAAAAGTAAAATAAATGAATAGGGAAGCAGCAGAAGACACTGTTTAAGAGCCATTTTTCCACTGCAGTCACTAACAGAGTATGATTTACATGCGGAGCCTGGATCTGGCGTAGCTTCCACACTTTTGCAATGGATGTTTCCAGCTGACTGCATAATATTTAATTTTCTACTGGACAACATCTTTTAAGTTCTTCAAGAAAAAAGTCAGGATCAAGACTTGCTGGATGTAGATAGTTGTAAGAATGGACATTACAAGAGATAAAAAGGGGTGGCAAGGCACTGACACAGATTGCCCAGAGAGGCTGTGGCTGCCCCCTCCCTGGGAGTGTTCATAGCCAGGTTGGATAGGGCTTTGGGCAACATGATCTCACAGAATCACAAGGTTGGAAAAGACCTTTAAGATAATCAAGTCCAACCATTGCCGTCCTATGCTAAACCATGTCCCTAAGTACCTCATCTGCCCCTTTTATAAACACATCCAGGGAAGGTGACTTTATCTAGTGGATGATGTCCCTGCCCATGGCAGGGAGGGTGGAATTAGATGATCTTTGAGGTTTCTTCCAACCCAAAGCATTCTGTGATTCCATGATTTTAATTCAGTTAAGAAATAACAATTGTTTTCTTCTCTTACAGCACCACACACACAATTTGGTGTGACATCCTACAATGTGCCCCTCATCTTACTTTTTTGCAGATGTTTCACAAAAAGGTAGAAAAAAGGGAGAGCTTAAGATCAGTTGGTATGAAAAAAGGAGCCACTCGCTGGAGTATATCTGGGATGCAGTACAGGAAAAAGAGTTCACCCCATAGACATGATGCCTGGAGCCAGGGTAATCTGCGGGGTTGCAGCGCAGGAAGAGAAGGTGAGAACACTGAATCTGCTCAGCCCTGAAAAGAGGGGGCTAGAGCCTCCCCAATTGTCTACAACTGCCTGAATTGAGGGGACACAGACTGTCCCTCAAAGAGGGAGGGGAGCAAGCGGAGGCATCCACCAGAGCTCCAACACAGGAAATGCCGTCTCTATATAGGGAAATATAACTTTTTATTGCCAGGGAGGTGAATCACAGATGCAGAGGGTCTGCTGGACCTTCACCTTTGCAGATACTCAAAAACTGTCCTGCGCATGGTTATGAGCAACATGATCCACTGGAGCCCAATCTGGGCCAGCAGGATGGGCCAAGGTGACATCCAAAGGCCCTGTCCAACCTACAGTACAATTCTCTGATCTCACCTTGCTACCGCTTTCATTGGTACCAAAAAGCAGCGTCTCTTTGCCTCACCCTACCCTCAGCACAAAATGATCCAAACGGGGTAGACAGAGTAATAAATATTACAATGTACACGTTAAAATTCATCACTGGATGTATCCATTTCTATCACTCCTTTTCTCGTTCTTGAAAGGCTGAGGCATTTGCTTCTCAGTATGCGCCAGGCACTTCCTCTGCTCTTCTGCTTTCTGCATCTCAGTGATTTAGCTGTCAACAGCACATAAGCCAGGATGACTTGAGGAAATCAAGAAAACATGAGGAAGGCAGAACCTAGGGAAAAAAATGCATGATCTCTCCTTTTTATCAGCGTGCACCTGTAAGATATTCAGCAAGGCAGCTAGTTAACAGGCAGTGCTGCGCGGGACTTCTTTGTGCCCAGCATTTAGGAATTGCTTCAGGAAAGAGCTGGTGAGGACAAGAAGCTTCTGATGCCCGTGTTTAATTGTCAGTAGAGGCTGAAGGAGGAGCTGATGGGCTGTGCCATCCCGTGCAAGCCTGGATGGTGTGCTGTAACACTGAGTATGCTATGGGAGCTGTAAGTACACTCCACTGGTGTTACGGATGTGCAGTAACACACAGGACACGCTGGGGTGGAACGGAGCAGGGGGTAAGACAAATAGTGCTATTTACAATCTGCCTAATCACAGGGGATTTTCTGATGCCACAAAACATGTACTACACAGGGAAATCACTGAGGGCCCCACAAAGTTCTGTGGCATGTATCACATTGACTGAACTAGCCTGTGTGATGATAATGATGTGATCTGCTCCCTGCAGCTCATGGAATACCACATGTAGGTAGAACTGCGCAATTATTTTGTCAAAAGAATGCAAGAGATATGCAAACTATCTTGATTTAAGATAGCTATTTGGCTCTCCCCAGTATTTCTGCCCACATTACTGACAGGCACATACAAATATTTGTAGTGCCACAGCTCTGAGGCAGTGTTCCTGTCAGACATTGAATGCCAGAGATCACCAAACTATTTTTTTTTCTGTTTATTGGAAATAGATATTAGTATTATTAGAAACTGACAGAGAAAAAACAAACTAAAGCAACTCAGCAAACCCACACAGAAACTAGCTAATTACTCTCCCATTTTTCCCACAGCAAGGATGCTTGGAATCTCAAGACTGTAAAACATGCAACAACTCTCTTCCCCCGTGTCATTTTCCTTAAATCAGCTTTTTCTCTTCAGTATCCCAACCAAACACAATATACATTTTTAAAACTTCCATTTAAGAGATGAAGCTACTGAAATCAAAGCCCAAACCTCCAGTACTCCAGTCATATGGATCCTGGGAAACACTTTTGGGAGAAGCAGCAAGTCTGGCTCAATGGCTGCACATCTCAAAGCCAGTTGTCACATGGCTATCTCATCTGCTAATTACTAATGACATGAGGCAAACTTTGTGATGGTAGTATGAATGTGCTCCCCAATGACCATCCTAAATGGCTTTATGCTTCAGATGTTGTCCACCCTGTATTATATAAGCCATGGCACTACTGATGTGGTTTCAGGTTGGTGAGTCCAACCAGTGCCTCTGCACTGCCAACAATCTCTCTGTCAATTTCTTTTCTCATCAGCTTGTCTATGCTGCCATTATCAAATGTGATTATTGCAACAGCATACTAGAAAATTACTAGTTGTGAGGGTGGAAATGTTTTGCTTTTAATATTTCCTATGAAAGAATAAATGAATGCAGCCCCCAGCACTGCATCTTTGTTTTCAAGCTCCAAGCATTATTACCAACTCTTTTGATAAGGAAGTTATTATGTTTACATAATAAGAGATGCTGCTAAGGATTAATAACGTACATGTAATGCTGATTAATTTTGTACTGACAACTTGCTTGCTTGTGTTCATAAGCTACACCTCAGTTACAAGGACAGCACAGCTGCCCTCCACACTGCAGCCACACTGCTTTCATCCTACAATCCTTCCCCCAAAGCTCACTGCAAAGAAAAACATGCTTAATGTAAAATTCTTCAGTTCTGAATTGCTGTTCTATAAGTTAGACGAATGCTATAGCATCCATAATGTATTGACTGCAAAACACAGAACCTAACTACTGAGTTCACCTCCAGCAACCTGCATACCTGGTGGGGCCAAGCACACAGCAGCAACAGGGACAGGGTGGCCAGAAGTGGTATGTGCCCTCCTAGATGTTCCAGCTGTTCGGGATGGGGCAGCACACGTGTGAGGCTGGTGGATGGCTCACCTGCTAGATGAACGTAGCTTAAGGTAGGATTGCCCTGGGACAGGGCTGTGCTTTGACAGCCCTTGGTGCAGGTGAAGGCTGGAGCTCTTGCCTTGCAAAGGCGCTCACTTGCTCTGACAAACCCTGGTGCAGTTCATGAAAGAGAGAGCGAAGAGAGGCAGCGCAGCCCAGCCCAGCTGAAGCAGAGGGTGCTGTTGCTTGTGCTGCAGGTCAGCTCCTGTTCCTCTGCCTGACAATGGCAAATCTCTTAGTCATTTTGCAGTTCTGGGAACAGAATATCATCTTGTGAAACTACAATGCCGTTTTAATGCTACCATTATTAGCATTGTCTCCAGACAATAAAGTGTTCTGTTGCAGGCCTGTGGGATGACAGCAGTGAATACATACTGAGTCACCCCACATTAATTTAAATAGCACAACTGTGTGAACACATGTTCTTTAGTTAAATCCACACACATAGTCAAAAGTAAAAACAAGCAGATCTCCAAGGAAGTACTCACTTTTTACACAATGCAGAAAAAACCCTCGCTGCTCTGCTTTTACAGCCTGAACAAACACGTGGCAAAGAGCTTAGTAAGACTACTTGTATTTTCCAACCTGGTAGCAGACAAGTACAGAAAGGCACCTCCAAAGAATGATGTAATTAAAAATGTATGTGGCTAAATCAGGCTTTATTTGATGACCTCCACAATGCAAGCAGAGATTGTATAGGCAAGCAGGCCCTCAGCATCATGATGTTGATACAGAGAAGTTTTGGGTTCTCCTCCACCCCTTCAAATCCGAAAATACCTTTCAAGGAGAAAAATCACTCAGATTTTTTCTCACAATACATAATATACTTGCCAGTTATGGTCAATCCCATTCAGAGCAGGAGATAGCCACAAGATTTCAAGCTGGATCATGGACAGGGTCTACTGTCCAGACATTCATCCTTATCACAGGACTTGCTGTACTGCCAATTCACCATGCACTGCTGATATCAATGAACACTAAAACCAAAGCAAACAACTGCTCTGTGTTCAAATTCATCTGTGTTTCTGCCCCTTAACTAAACCATCACTAGGAACAGAAACTAGGTAACGTACAGCTTCCATGTTTTGAAGTGAAACTACAGAAGGCACAGAGGGTTAAAATAAGCATGCATTTTTTCATACTATACCTATGAAACCATCCTCCACAGTCTTACACCAAAATTGCACAGCTGCCTACGGGCAAGATATTTTATACTTCCTAAACCAAAACCTTCTCTGTCTAATGCTTCTAACCTGATACACTTCAAGGTGTTGTTACTACGAAAGGATTTTGATATCCTGCAAGCTCCCAATATTGGGCACTTGAACAACTGTCCTGCCTGACAGCACAACTTCAGCACAACATGGATTCAAAGCACGTAAACTGAGGCCAATAGAGTATTAATGCCACTAAACTTAGGATAACTTAATTCCCTTTCTCTAGAAGGAGCCCTGGTTTGCCTACCTTTAGCTCCTGTCCTTGCCTTGCTTCGTCAGGGAAGCTTCTCTTCCTCTCCAGTAATTCTGCATGGACAAGAGCTAGGGAAACAAGTTCCCAGATGCCTGGCAGTTTTAAACTCGAGTTAGACAACATGAGTAGTCAATACAGCATGCAAGGTTGTTCAAGTGTAGATCTGGGTATAGTAAAAATCATACTAATAACAGGTTAGCTTCTTTCCACAGAGGGTATCTGCAGGGGAATAAATTACACAGGCAAACCCCATCCACCCCTGAAGCAAGAGTGTCCAATGGAAAGAAAAGGTATTTTCTTGCTGTACTGTGAGAAAAGCTGTGGGTCACACCTTCTTATATACCCAGAACATTGGCAATATCTTACAAATCTGTGAAAAAAACCACTTCCCCTCCCCTCATTTGACTCCTTATGCAACTTTCTACAGTTGCCTACACAGAGCAATGTTAGACAAACAGCCAGCACACCTTAACCTGCACTTAAGACTGTGTGAGAGATGGACAGGAGAAGTTGGCAGAAGTTGGCAGTGGGTCACCTCTCCAGGAACCAAGGTGACAAGACACACTATCCCTAGGAGTTGCTTTTATCCTGTGCTAATTTTCCTTTCTTTGCCTGGCAGGTCTGTTGTGTACTTGTGCAATGCCAGCCTGGTTATCTCTGCAGGCCCAAATAAGCACAGCACAGAGCAGTGTCCCTCACAGGGGCTGAGCTACATACAAACTCAAAATAACACTGTGCCATTGTCCAAAACGAATGCTGTGTGCCAAGGATCTCCTGACTGCTGGGGCTCCCTTAGGTCTGGATGGTGTGGTTTATGTGGTAGGCAGAAACAACAGCTTCCCCAATTCTCTCTTCTTTGTCCAACAGCAACCAAATGCCAGGCACAGTGCTTTGCACGTGGGAAAAGCCAGGAAGAGCAGTGTCAGAGACGCTCAGGAACCCCGACCTGGTACAGAAGGATAGCGTGATACTGTCACTAACACCTGTACATCACTGAGGAAATTAATGCAACTTCAAGCCCTCAAACAGAGGGGAAGGAGTATGGCAGAGAGATTTGTAGGCCTTTGCTCCAGGATCCCTCTTACCCTTATACTTATTTATCTTAAACTTATTTCAAAGAATCATACAATGTGTTAGGTTGGAAAGGACCTTTAAAGGTCACCCAGTCCAACCCCCCCTGCAGTAAACAATTTTAATACAGTATTCCCGAGCCAAGCCTTTAAATGGTCTTGCATCACCACTACAAAGTGAGGGGACAATGGTATCTGAGGAGGATCTTCCAACCACCCTGCACAATCTTGCATCAAAATTACTTAAATGGCAAAGCACAGCACACTGACTAATGGCCAACTGGTACTGTTAGTCACTCCTGCTTATGTATAATCAAGATGTATATTTTTAATCCCATTTCCTAACTCTTTCCATTTTTATTTTGTGTTGCCCAGAAGGTGAATCCTTCAAATGAAACCATGCAAAAACTATGTAAAACCTCAAAATTTCAGTACAGATCACTTCCTCTGCTGCTTTACTATACAGAAGTGACCCTTGTATTTCTGAGTTGTCTTTTTTTTTTTATTATTATTTGCCTTTTCCCGTCCCTCTTCCCGCAGACATGAAGGCAAATTTTAAGATTTAATCAAAAATCCCAGAACAATTAGGGTTTGGTGGAAAAAAATCAGATTACAAAGCACATTGAGTATTAAAATAAACTGAAAATACTTTTGGTTTTGATTTCAGAAATTCAATCCTAGAGTGACTTTTAGTAGCATACAGAACGTTAAAGTCTTTTAAAGTCAGATTTATAACAGAACTTGAAACAGCTCCATCTATAGCCTATGAAGTGCTGTTATAATACAAACTTTAAAAGCATCAAACATCAGTGAATTATGAGACTCAGCATTTCCCCACTTTTTTAGCTGTAATCTTATATGGAGAGTAGTTATCACAAAAACTGCCTGCCCTTATGCTGTAAAGATTTTATTTATTTATTTTACAGCTGTTACTTTGGAATTAAAAGTGCCAAACTATGCACTAAATCACTGATTTTTGTGAACCTTTTTAAGAAGCTTGAATATCATTAGTAGTCCTGGATTAAAATATGCGGATAAAAGCAAAAGGGACAAGATAAAACAAGAATGAGTAGGTGGACCAAAATATCAGGTTCATAAGTTTCATATTTTAAAACGTATGGGAAGCAAAAGACAACAGGAAAAATCTGTCATCACCACAAATTCAGGCAGTAATGATATGAAACTAAAAATGAACTGCTATTTACTGGTTTGGTTTTTTTTAATCCCCCCCTTCCTGATTTCGCTTATGTTTCTGTATTTACTACAGGACTTCAGCAAAAGCACATCGTATTCCAGGTTTTGGGCATGGCCCTTGGGTAAGTCTGTTCATTTCCTTCTCAGTAGATCAAAATAAAATTGAACAAGTATGACTTGAGACCTATTTCACACAGTGCACAGAAGGTGCACAAGGATTTGTATATCTGAAAAGCAATCGTGTCAGTAAATATGCATCACCTACATATGTATGTGCTTTTCTCAACAACTTTGGGGGGTGGGGGTGGGGAAGAAACAGCTAAATAAATCTGTATGTTTACACAATACAGGGCCAGATTAAATCACATGACACCACACACACACTGGAGGATAAGCATATACCCGGCCCTCAGCAAAAATTTCTGTTTGGGGTCTTTTTTTATGGTACCTTACTAGTATTATAAAATTTGTTATGGGGTTTTTTGGTACTTGATTTAGTACTAATTATGTTACTCCAAACTCCAGAAAAATCACGGTTTTCCTTCCCAACACATTTTCCAATTCCTGCAAAGAAGGAAGAAGTTCCTTAGTAAAACATCATTGTTTATGAAGTAAAAAGTTTTATGAATAGTAAACAGAATTTATCACTTGTTAGGGGAAGATAATAGGTGAGAAATGTCCCAGACAGAGATAAGCGAGGGAAGACATTCATTAAAGAAGTTGCTTAGCTCCTAGATAAGGATACCAAAGAATAACAGGTGATCAGCATTCCCACAGATTACTCTGATGTGGAGAGAGCAGAACAAAGCAATTCTAGACTGACTAGAACTATAGACTATCCAAAGTAGCCATGAAATTCTGTAGAACTTCTCCATTTTTCCTCTGTAATACAAATCAAATATCCTCCCTTCCCCCTCAAAACCTTCTCTTTCGAGGCCTTTCCTGGATCTGCTGCAGGAGAAGTGCGGATAAGCTAAAACAAGTAACCCATCTTATTAAACCCGCTGCAAGGCTGGATGCATATGGAAATAAAAACTCCTATTCCCAGGCAGACAGACTAGATATGTCAGTATGTTTTTGCCATCTCTGATATAAAAATAGGCGTGAGCAAAACCCTGTATAAATTCTTGCAAGCCCCTGCAGGAATGCTGCTGCTGTTTTCCTCTGGACTGTTCAACCAGCACAACCACCCCAAAACATCTCATAACTGCAGAAAGGAGAGTAGAAGGGGAAACCCACCCCAAACCCTCACTTCTATGGTGTTCAAAAGCCCTACACCAAAACCATTTTTCTTACAGGTTAGACCTTGCAAAAAAACTAGTCCTGGGTCATCACCACTGACCCAGGGTCCAAGAGAGCATGACAGGATCCCTTTCTTGGGTTAGTGGTGCCATCGTTGGGGGTCAGGAAAGAAGTAGTCAGGAGCATTTTGTGGCCTGGAAGTAAACCAAAACACAGCTACTTTAACAGCAAAACCAAACGAGGCGTGCTTCTACAAGCTGCATCTTACTAGTCCTCAGGAAAACCTCCCCAGCTTTTTCTGTTCTGTATTTTCCTGTATTTTCCTGTGAGCAGGCATCACGATCGGCGCGTGCGGGGGCTGTTGCCAAGAGCTCCTGAAACTTGCACTCCTACACCTCGTATGTGCGTGCCCGTGCTCACGCGCGTGCTGAAAACAGCGGCAAACTCCGGCAGCTGCGACCTGGAGGAAGGACCAAGCACAGTCAGCCACCCGCTGAAGCAATTTACGCCGACTGCAGAGATGCTCTCCATCCTCAGTGAGGGCAACAGCAAAGCACACAGTGAAAAAGGAGCTTTTTTAAAAAATAGAAAGGAAATAAAAAAAAAAAAAGGAAATGTTTTGCCTTCAGGCAGCTCTTGGTTTCTCCTCCCACCCCCCAAAAAAAAGCTAATGTCTTGCTTTTGTAACCCCTTATTTTCATCCATATACACAAAAATAGTGATTTCATGCCTGTTGTAAAGTGAACAAATGGAACTGCTGGAACACACCCCAGCATAATACCAAAACACATGCTCTTTTGCTTCAGTCAAGCTTAAGTCCAACTTCTCTCCTTTGTCATTTCTTTCTCTTGCTTTCTTTAGTTCCCTCCATTTTGTTCCAGATCTCAGATGTCCAAATTTCAGTAGTTCAAATTGATGGAGATCTTACCCCCATAATAAAAGCATTTCTCAGTCTGCAGCTGCAGCAGACAAGACAGGCTGCAGCCTGAGGACGCTGGATCAGCCAGAGTACGGAGAATTTCAAATTTAGGTCACCCGTGCTGCTCCGATCCCAGGGAACAGTGACAGCGTGCTTTTCCACACTTGGCTGTTTTCCTGCTGACCTGTGTCTTAAATAAGACAACAGTCCCGATGCAATTTAAAGAACAAAGTCAGCACAGAGGAGATTTAATGCCGAAGATGTCAAAAAAGGGTTGAGGAGATGGGGAAGAAGAATTAACTTTCCCAAAGTTTGCCACCGAAGGCGCAAACACTAACACTGCACACACGAGCAGGGGACCGATGGAGGGCAGAAATTGTCACTGTGTGAGGAAAAGCAGAGCTGAGCCAGCAGCACACGATAAGAGTTATCTCTGCTGGAGGCTGCTCGCTGCACCGGCACCTCGCTCAGCGCTGACGAACGCCGGCAGCGCCGGTGCAGAGGCCGGACCTCGCTCATGATAAATACAGCGCTACGGGCGCTACAGCTGTCAAACCCACAGCCTACCTCTACTCCTGCAAGCAAACCAACCCAGCCATATTCCAGAGAGAAACACTCCTCGAGGAAGTACCTGCGCACTGTGGGAAGGTGAGAAACATAGCTGGGTCAGTGAAAGGGAGAAGACCCCGACTCTCTTCCCTCAGGGCTCTGCTATTGCCCAGAGGGTGGGAGGGGGAACAATCCTCAGCACCCAGTTCCAGAGCAGTGTGGCACGGCAAGCTCTGATGGCTCCTCTACACTCACACCTACTCAAACTGATTTCTAATGATTGGATTCAACATTCAGTGGTTTATCCCCTGTAGTTCTTTAAAATAGTAATAAAACCCCCAAACAAATAAGGATTATATGCTCAGCACAACACAGCAACCATCGTGCTTCTGCAGAAGAGCGGTTCCTACTCAGCTGCGGTGTTCAACTACACATGAACCCAGACTGTGAAGACTTAATGGCTGGCCATACGAGGTATTTTAGCTCACTCTGTAGTTCTCCTGCTGGTTCATAGCTGCATTGCTTCCCTGTGGGCATCCCAGAGCACAGGCAACGTAGGCAATCCAAGGGAAGATGACTTGCAAGGATATTTGCCCACTGGCTGTAGGCTTAGCCAAAGATTAACAGAGGGATCAGCAGAGAAACAACACCTACTGAATATTCACTAGCAACTGAAGCAGCTGAGCTTGTCATCAGGCACTGCAAATAATTCACAAGAGGAAAAACAATTTGCATGGGTCACAGTATGACAAGAAACTTTATTTTAAGGAGTTCTGGATAAATCCTCGGATTAGTAGATGTTTAGATGGAGGATGATTTTCAAGTTTAGAAAGAAGATGAGATGCATCAGAAAAGATCAAAGGTTGTGAAAAAACTCCACTTCATGTAAATGGAGAGAAGTTACATGTAAGAGCTGAGAATGAAATTCTAAATGGAAGAAAACCTGGTACCATCTTCATATGATGACAACAGAAACCAGACCTGTCATAATAAGTAGAGATCACATCTAATTTAGTCAATAGGTTTTGTAGAGAAACAGCAATGTTCATTCATGGGATAGGTTTTTTTTCCTCTGATGAGAGATTTGCAGGAGAATCAGTGTGAGAGACACTGTTTTCTTATAACTTTCACACATACAAAAGGCTAATAAGCAATTAGGAATTACAGACACTAGGAAAAAGAATTGATCCCTTCTCCAGTTCATTACCCTGCCAACTGAAGATTATTCTCTACCACCTCTTAGCTAATGAATTGCTAGTTCCATATCATAAGTTTAGTTTAGAAATGGCAAAACTAAAGTCTTTTGGAAAGGCAAAGCAGGAGAAAACTGTTGAAGACAGACACAACAGTTAAACACTGGTTTAATCACACTACCCATTAGATGAGTTTCTGAAGTAATTTTGACTTAATGTCCTAAAATACTGGCACAAATGAAAAATAACCTATTTTGAAGAAAAAAGCCTCAACAAGACAGAATTAAAGTTATTTATGTAAGCTTAGGCTGACTTTTTTAACAGAGCAATGGGAAGCAGCAAACTGAGGAAAAACAACAGAGAAAACTTCAGTAATGGATCCATGGATCAGAGAGTCTATTGCCACATTTGAGACAAACAGACACTTCAAGAGATGCCAGCCTACTGAGAATACAAAATAACATTGTTGCTTAAAAGCTAAGTAGTAGTACAAAGTAGCTCTTTCTAGCGTTACAGTTAGGTTATCTTTAACACCTGAGGAGTTTTCTATTTGCTAGTCTAAGAACAACGGGGCTCCTGTACTCAATATGCAGGAACCTGGGGAAGAAAGAGATACAATTTGCATTAAAGACTTGAGTTTGGATATAAAAGACACTTTCCAATAATTTTCTGTAATAAACACAAGACAAAGGTGATGTGGACACCATAAAATACATTAATTTCAGTCCTCACCACAGGTCTGTTCTCAGCCTGTTCCTTGGTAGACTGTGAGAAAACACACCAGGAGCAAAACCCAGCCTCACCAGGCATGGCAATTATTAATGTAAGCAAAAGCTTGGGACACTGAGAATAAAAACTGTGAATGAGCAGCTTTACAAGCCATCTCTCTCCTGCTGAGGAGCATGGATGGGTGGAAAGTACCACAGCAACTTCCTCTTCAGTGTTCAGAGAAGCTAGGATAAAGCAGACAACTACACCCTGGAGTAATCAGGATGCATGCTGCCTTTGCAGAAAAAAATCCCCATAAACTGAAAGAGTTATCCAAATAACATTCTTGGAGAAGGAGTCTGGCTCATTCTTCTATAAATCCAACCAGCCTGTACTGCTCTAGGGTGTAAAACCAAAGCTTAGTTGTCCAATAGGACAATGGCACAGGAGCGGTGGGTAAGAGCACCCCACCTTTGTGGGAAGGGCCAGCCCCAACACACCCTGGTCACGTACCCACCCAAATCTTTCTTTGAAGTGAAGGGATGGGGAGAGGACAGGAACCAGCTGCCTGCACCAGCAGTTCACAAACTAGCCCACATAGAGCCTGGGGTGGGAGGTCTGCAGGAGGTCACGAGCAGGCATTCAGCTTTGGGGTGTGGAAAGAAGCAAAACAGCCCCCACTGTCACATTCTGCACTGCTGCACAGACGCAGGCAGGCCGTGGCTTCTTCTCCATGCATGAGCCTCCTCAACTGGCAGGCAGGTAAAACACTTAAAGAAAAAGGAGAAAAACAACCCAGAAAAGTAAAAGGAAAAAGGGGGGGAGTGGGGCAATCACCAAAACCCCTCTGTAATCAATTGGATTGGTCCCAGCATCACCCTAATACTATTTGAAGCTCAGAAAACCTTAAGATACTGGTCCTATAGCAACCACAGTTGAGAAAAGCCTCTCAGACCTCCAAAAAATACGATTAGCACCAAAGGCAGTAGAACTGGGAAAACTAAACAACAGGATGTTGAAGTAGAACAGAAGTTTTTCAACTAAAATATATTCTGATGACAAAAAAGTAGGTAAAATCACATAGACACTAATTACCTTTTTTTTTTTTAAAATCCCCAGACACTGCCAAAATGCCATTGCTGCTGCTGCTGAGTTCTGAGGAGCAGAACATATGAGATATGAAATTGTTCTTGCTAGGTAATGTCCTTCAGACTCTAAATTTTAATTTATTGACCTTTGCAGTGGGAAGGGAGCAGCAGGCAGCTGAAGCACAGCTGGGATGGCACACTGCAGGGGAAGGGGAAACACAGCCAAGCTGGAAAGCACCGCAGCTGCGGTGCCAGTGGCTGAAGCTCGCTCTCACCACCCAGCAGTTAACCATGTTTGGCTGAGTTTATGTTTCACCCCTACTGTTCTTCCACCCTGCTTTCCCACTGCAAAGTGGAGACAAAGCTGGGCTCCTACCTGCTCTGTTCCCGTCCCCGCCAGTGCTCACCCACCCCTCTGCACCACTGAAATGCCCCAGGGCTGCACACCTCAACCTCCAAGATCTGGTCTGGACTCCATTCCAGCCCATGACCAGCTTCCTTAGATATCATCCCAGCATCAACTGTTACATCTCTGACCTGAAATTAGACCATTTTGGCCCTGTAGCACATCATCATGACAACGGGCATCAAGTGGCTGGTCAGGGTCAGATTGCTGAGAGGTGAGGCACACTGAAGAGGACAGATCGCTGCAGGCACACTCTGCACTTCCATACAGCTTCAGGGAGCCACACTTCATCAGGAACATGGCCTTGCCTACCTCCTGCATGTCAGCAAGACCTCCCTCTTTCCTCCAAAACATCCCTTGGGTTACAGGGGTGCAGCAAAATCAGGATAAAGAACCGATCCAGGATAAAATTAGTATCTTCCTGCCAAAAGGAGGGAGGAGGACAAAAAAAGAAGTGTAATTTATAACCTGGCTCAACTCTGGTTGCATTTAATTGTGCAAAACGTGAATACTTTCCTGTAGGTTTGTCCAGTTTTACTTGAAATTCTTCACGTTAACAGTTTAATGTAAGTATCTGTATCCAACATGCGCTGTTCAGGGTGCTGGCTACTCCTTGTGAACACATACCTGCACAGCACTACTGGTTATGAGAAAGCCTGACATCACAGCACCGTGGCTTTTTTGGTTTGGGTTCCCCCCCCCCTAGACACACACACACCTGGACCTGCAGAAAAGCAATGCACCCAGGCAAGCTCGCTGCGTGCTCAAACGAGAAGAGCAGCCTTCGGACATGGGCTGCAGTTGTCCTGCTTCAGAGTCAACACTCTCCTACGGATGGAACGGTGGATGGAAAGTATCTGTACAGAGATACGTGAGGACACGACTGCTCCAGCTGCATTCTGCTCACAGTTTTAACAGCAATCCTCATAATCAGAAGAGCTAGGAATGCCTTTTTCCTTTTAATTTTTCCATTTTTAATAAAAGCTCAAAATCTAGAACAGCTGAGATTGTGGCCAAGCTGGTGATATGGACTAAAGCTAAAGGAGGGAAGGTTTAGATTAAATATTAGGGGGAAGGTTTTTTACAGAGAGAGTGGTGAGGTGCTGGAACAGGCTGCCCAGAGAGGAGGTGGATGCCCCATCCCTAGAGGCATTCAGGGCCAGGCTGGATGGGGCCCTGGGCAACCTTGTGTAGATCCAGGCCTGGAGATTGGTGGCCCTGCCTGTGGCAGCAGGGCTGGAACTCTGAGATCCTTGGGGTCCCTTCCAACCCAGACCACTCTATGATTCTATATGACCTGATCCTAGCTACTGATTTCCAGATCTGTCAATATATTACCACTTTAAAAAAAAAAACAAAACAAAACAAAAAAAACCCAACACGTTAAAACCTACCTCCACCCCCAAAAAAGGATTTAAGAAATTATCATGAAACAAGAGGCATATCAAGTCACTACAAAGCAGATTTGGTTAAATAGACTTCTGCAAAGGAGGTTACTGTTCAGTCAAATCTGTTTTAACTGTATTTCTTGATATTCCAATCTTCTTGTCACTTCTTCTCTGGCAAAAATCTTCTTTAGTTAGACTGCAAAATCAATTCAACTGAGATCTAATAAATACTTATTTCCCATGCTAAGAATGGCTTTAACATAACTGAATTAGGTAAAGTAAATCCATATATATATATATATATATATATATCTTGATATGCAACAGAAAAAACACGACACATTGCCAGAAATCCCCCACAATGAGATCTGGTTGAACACGTTTACAAGCTCCACTTGCCTTGCCAGTGCCACATAACCACTGTTCTTGCCAACCTCAGAAAGTAGTAAGGGCTCACGGTGGCCTCGGAGGGCGTTATGAGAACAGTTTCAAAGAGCTGAGTCAACAAAATACTCCACTGTATAGGAACCTACGCTTCCTGACACAGCCAACACATGATTTTGGGGTTTTCTTTGGGGTTTTTACACAATAAGGTAAGGGAAACGACAGATGTAGTATGAAACAGCGATGTAGGCATCTCATGGAAACAGGCACTTGCATTCCCAGTGATATTGGTATGCCATCCTCTCTACTGCTGACATTGGGTTTTTTATTATTAAGTATAATGTTAGTTACATAGCACTTCAATAGGACCAGTGAATCACAAGTTTGGTTTTTTTTTTCAAATATGCTGAAAAATGGTAGTAAAACTCCCTGGTATAAGCAGAGCTTATGTAAATCAATACAATTGGAAATAAACCTGTGATCACACACATACAAGATGACACAGGATGTGTTAACATCCAGGACTTGGAGTGTGATATACAGTCCACATACCGGGAGCAGGAAGCATGTATCCCTAATAAGAGCCCCCTGTAGCAAAGGGACTAACGAGCTGTATCTACTATGGCTTTCACAATGGGATCTCAAAGGTCCAGTTCCATGGAGGAAATAAAACATCTAAGAAAAACAGTGCAGCCATTAAAATAAATGACTATTATTATTACTTTTCTGGTCAGAGTTTCTTTTCACAGTATAACAACGCAAATCCTAATAAAAACTGGGGGGAGGAAGTCCACACATATCTATAGAGCTCATCCTAAATATTTAACAGTTACTTTGACAAGAAGTCTTTTCATGTTTTGGTATACTAGCATGATGTTACTGTTCTCAAAACTAGCCTGAAGGGTTTCTAAATAAGTAAGTCAATGTTACCATGGTAACATAATGTACTACCAAAATGGACCACTTTTTATACATCCACTATAATCAAGTTACTGACCAAGCAAGTTATAGAAATTCTTGGGTTTTGATTTGGATTGGGGTTTTTTTTTCAGTTTTGGGGGTTTTGTTGTTTGTTTGGGGTTTTCAGTTGTTTTTTCTGGGGTGTGGGAGGGTATATTTGTTGGGTTTTTAAAATATCATTATTACAATACACACAGAATTTTTGTTTTTTATGCAGGAACAGATTCTGTCTGAACAGAAAAAAGAATCACCACCAGCAGCAACAAAACCCCCAGTTCTTCGGAGTTGCTACGGGTGTCTCTAGTTTCAGCTCCCAGTCATAGGAAGTTTTAACACCCCATCTCCAGCTTTACTTTTGCAGGGTACTTGCAAGCAGGAGACACTCTTTCCTCATCACAATACTATTTAAAATACAGTGACACCTCATTTCTTATGCACGAGGATACTGCCCACCATGCTGCCTCGGATACCCCAGGGCATGTTAAATGGCACTAGACGCCCTAAAAGTCAACCTGCCATCCTTGATCAGACAATCTTCAAACTGAGAATATTCAAGTTAAAAATGTTATCATATAAAGTTCAATGTTCAAAAGACATCATCTTCATGGTCATCACATCCACACAGACACAGTATCTGTCCTACATTCACCCAGATTTGATTTAAAAATATGAGTTTCTTCGTATCTTTACAAAAAAAAAAAACCCAACAAACATCACCATAAGAATAAATACTCTCAGTACAGGCAGCCCTCACCAACTGGCCACACCAGGCAGCACCTTTGTACAAGGGCTACCACAGGATTCTATGAGGACAGGGAGAGCTCTATCCATCCCAGCATCATTTCACACAATGGTCATGATTCAAACGGCACCAAGTATTTGAATTAAGATATTGAGGACTTGTATTTGGCTATCTTGTATTTGTGTATATATATATATATTTTTTTTTTTTTTATAAGCCTGCTGTAACAACCTCCCTGGGGTGTTCCTATGGTTTTACCATTCATAAAAATCTTCGGGAAAGACACTGAGATTATATGAACTTTTTCTGACTCCTGCTGTGGTGAAATAAAAGCCCCAAAAGTAACTGGGTTACAGTTGTGTCAGTAAGAGCTAGATCTATCAGTTTATAATATCACTTGCCAACAGCACTAACTTTCTAAGTAGATCACTAAGTTCAACAATTTGTGAAATTAGAGGAGGGTTTATTATGGAAATTAATAGGAATTTTTACTCACTTTCATTAGTGTCAAATATTCAACTTCTGTATTTTGGACTTTTCATTTTTTTTAGCTGATGCTGTCATTTATAGTTGGGAGGTAATGCCAAAGCATTTTCGATTAATTTGCTGAAACCAGCTATAATTAATATTCCCTTCAGAAAGATGGGGGAAAAGGAGGAAATAGTGACAAAGATGCTATGTAAATCCCTCAAGAGTGATTTATTAAAGCATAAGCTTGTTCCTTACCTTCCTTTGCCACACAAAGTAGCAGCAAGCAAGTCAGGAACCTGGCATCCCTCTCCCACTCCACCCAAGACTTTCCAAAAAAAGAAAAAAAAGAAAAAAATCACATCCACATATAAAGGAGAAACTGCTCTCCTGTTCAAAGGATCTTCTACCTAGGAAAATATATCAGTCAGAATATATTATAATTTTTTTAGAGGCATATATATGTGTACATACTCTGTGTGTGTGTGTGTGTGTATATGGCATTTTAACTGGTGTGATTTCCAATGTAGATGCCCTTACTTCAGCACGTGTCACTTTCTGCTGTAAGAAAGTTCAAGGGAAGAGTACATGATATTCATTTCAAACAGAGATGCAGGCATGAATGGGACACTACAGTGAAACTACACAGAGCTCAAATATAGTGCTGATCACCTTCAGACTGGTTGACTTTCTAACTTTAGAAGGCTGGTTTAGCATAACTGTACGGTCTGCAGTACACTGCAGTGATTTGTGTGCAGGTATGGCCTTCTCTCACTGATTACCATTTACTGGCTATAACAAAAATAACAGGTGGCTACATGATTTTCCTGTATGGCACCAAACACACACATGAATAAAAAGCAAACAAAACCAGGTAAAACCCTACAAATCTACCTGTTCACTAAAACCTAAGAAATACCTGCATCTGAGAGTGCTCAAAAATGTCACAAAAAACCTCTAAGTTCAAATGCAACAGTAAACGCACGTTGATGCAGTGTGAAAAATCCTTTAGGATAATCTTCTTTCAATCATTAATTCTCTGCCATTTACATGAGAAAAGAAATGCCAGATCATTTTACATAGATTATCACAAAAATCACAGCCTGGGGTACTTCTCACTAAACTTTTAAGGTCTCATAGCCTGGTCTTTTCCTGGTTCTAAGGACAGATTCTTCCTTTAGGATTATCCCAATTATATCATTAGGTAAAATAATCTCCCCAACACTCCAAAAGTCCCAATGGCTGCACCTTAAGTGGAAAGAAAAACTGGTAAGGATGAGAATCAACAGTTGTTACTGCAAATTAGCGGCTCTGGACCACCAAACCCCATTCAACTGCCTTTCTGCCCAACAATACCTCAGTTGTAAAACTAAGATGCTTGAAAACACAAACACCAAAATTAAACTACTGCCAATAGGAACATCATATTTTAATGATAAAAATGCACGAAGCACCAGCCAATTTCAAGCTGCACTAATTTGAACATACACCTTACATATAAATCATAACTTAGAGCAGAATTTATATCTTTAATAGCGAGTATGCCAACTGCAAAGATAGTTCACATACCCATCTGGTTTTATACTATGTGAAATGATGGGATGGGGCAAAAGCTAAAGTTATTTTCATTAATGCCCATGCTGAGAGTGCCCTCATCCTCAGAGGGTGAAGGGCACTGGTAGGTCACCAGCAGCAAAGCTCTTCCATTATGCCCCTTTGCCTCACATCTGATTGCCTGCTTTAAAGTTTTGCTGGAGAATTTCATCCCCTGTCAGAGGAATGTTTAAAAAAGCCAGCGTCTTCTCTTGTCAAGAGTAATATTTATGCGCATGAACAAACAAAAATTGCTGTGACAGTGGAAAAGAGTTGCAAATTTGCAAGGGGAGAGCAGTGTGAGTCCAGGCGCTTCTCCATCACCTTGGCAGCGATGTATGAAAGGAAGGACAGCGGCTGCTGTGCAGCCACCATGCTGCTCACTCCCCCCTCTCCTCTCCCTGCCGTGAGGACAGTCCCAGAGTAAAGAATAAAAATACTGTTTTGTAGTGTTTTACAGTTGCTTAGCAACTGCTTCAAAACCCGGAGAGATTTCAGTCAATGAACTGGCACATACACCTCCAAACATGTCGACGGTGACATGAGGAGCACTGTGGCACTGTCAGACATCTCCGCCCTGGGATGCCCCCAGCCTCAGCACCAGCATGCGCCTCCTCGCCTTCCAAACCTGCTTACAGCCTCCACTCGCCCATCCCGAAACTCCCAGAACCAGAGAGGCGAGGCAAAGCGC
The DNA here is from genome assembly GCF_964237585.1 of Gallinula chloropus. NCBI lineage: Eukaryota > Metazoa > Chordata > Aves > Gruiformes > Rallidae > Gallinula > Gallinula chloropus. The sequence goes on from NC_140086.1 coordinate 41,205,558, forward strand.
CTGGGCACTGGTAACGAGATTATTTTAATTGCAAAGATGCCGGCTACACCCTTCCCTCAGTTACTGCACACCTACAAACCAGGACTGCTTTTAAAACTCAATCAAGATAGAAAAGCTGGCCCCTTCCCCCTGCCCCTGAACTGTCCCTCTCCCGTGGGAGAGGCTGGGTTTCTTCCCAAGCCACCCAATGTATGAGCAGTGACCATTGCTGGCAACTCCCTTGCCTATTACCAGTTTCCCTGGGAAGCAGCAGCCAAAACTTTGGATAAGCCTGCTGGCCTCTGATCACAAGCCATCATCATGTCAGGTATTTTCAGATTTCCAAACCGTGTGTGTGTCTGCAGATTTTGATGGGGAACAAAGATTCTTGCATCCTCTTCTATGAGCTGCAACTATAAATTCTATATAATGTATATAGACTTGAAGAGATGATATAAGGAATGTATATTTTGAAAAAAACAAACCAACTTTTCTGTTTTACTGATGCTTCACTCCACCAAAGCACACATGGCAGGGGAGTGTGTGTGGGGGGGAAACTCCATGCCATACAACAGCACAACAAATTTTAAGTTATCAGTATAGACTATTATGCTAAGGAGAAGCAAACATCTATGCTGCAAATCAATCCACCCCTAACCGCTGCAATAGTTAGGTTCAGAAACAGCTTTCCAAGAACAGCAACACAGCCAGATCTGAGCCATCTCTCCCATCCCTTCCACAGCCAGCAGAGGAGAAGGACCACCATCACCCGAGTGGCTCAGAGAAGCCATACCCACGCCTGCCCATTTCTCTCCACCGGTTGTACAGGGCACCAGGCTCTGCCCAGCCAAGGGAATCCCAACCCAGGGGCTGCAGGCACAACCAAGGGACTCCTCCCTGCCCCAGCTTCCTGCTTGCTCTGGCAACACAGCGAAGGGAATTGGCCAGAGCTGGGAACCTGCTGACACCAGAGGTATTGTGCCTTTTCTGTGACCCTTGCAGTACTCACATGCTTCTCCCACAACACAGTAATTTTTTTAAAAGTGCTGCCTCTGCTGTAAGCCAAGAATAAATACACCACTGGAATTCAAGAAACAGAAAACCATGTATCAGTTGTATCTGAATTTCAAGGTACATCTTGTTTCCTGTGCTTCCTTCAACCCTTAAGAGAAAAAATTCCTTGATTTTAGTCTTTACCCTCCTTCCTTAAATAAGTAGCCAGTCCTTTCTCAAAGCAAGTTTTCTGTTCCAAGTTATCACCAGTGAGTTCTGTTTATGACAGTGCTGTGGTACCAAGTGACAGGCTGTTTCACAAACATCTCACTCAGCACCTCTGAGGGTCCCATTACATTACCGTCAGAATTCTCAGTATACCCAAAAGAAATAATACTAACTCTTACGAAAGTTACTGTTTGCAGATGTCTTCTAAATATCTAATAGCAGTTACTGTTCAGAAGCTTGAGTTAACACTGTCCCAATGATTTTAATAGTCGCACGCTCCCAAGTGTTTTTGTGTGAGAACTGCAAATACAGATAAACCCCTCAATAAAATAGGTTTCACACCATTTGGGTGTTTTGGTGATTTTCTTGGTTTTTTAATTAAGTGACCACACTAGCATTGTCAGCTGCCTTCACTAGGAGCTAGTGAATATAGCACAGTTTTGAATAATCTGGCAATCAAAACTGAGCTTAAGACTTTCAGGCATCTATTAAAAATCCCACCACCAAAACCTAAAAGGACAACAACAACCCCCCCCAGGCTTTCCAGAGTGGTATTAAATCAGGTTACTTATTTAATGCTTGGAACCACAACGTGGGTTAGACCAGTGTCACTCCTGTTTCGTACATGAAGAAAAGCATTCGGTCTGTAAAGAGAAACTCAGCAATTATTGCAACTCCTGGCTCCTGAAGGACAGATGCTTCCCCTCTCCAAGGGCACAAAGCAACACCACTACAGGTCTTCCAAAATGACACAGCCACTTTCGCTCCCAGAGCCACCATACCTGCATAAATTACTTTGCAAAGTTCCAGAATTGTTTAGGACCTTCAATACCAAATACTGCAACAAAATGTACTTAATTTCATTACTCTTTCAGTTGTCTTTTATCTTATATTAACACCATTCTTTATCTTCCTTCCCAGGACAATTTGCTTTTCTAACTGATGATAATTGTCATCGCATGCAAATCCACTCATCTAGAAATGCCACCGAATCAGACTTGTTCTCTGTAATCAGTGAAGACACCTCAGCAAGTTTCTGTTGCGTTACAAGCCTTTGCCTACCATCTGCACAGAAAAGTCTTCCCAGCAGATACAATTCTCCAGATGCACTGTTACAAGTACAAACGCAGGTCTTCTCAGAAAGACCTTTTTCTAGGTCTTAATTGAAAAATTACTGATATTCATTTTGCAAGATTGCCTTGGTAATACAAGGTAAATTAAAAGAAGACCATAACACACTGGAACACACTGAATTGATTTAACAATATTAGCTCTTTCCAGGTGGTAAGGATGAAAAACAAAGCAAAAAGATAACTGCTAGAAAGCATAACGACAAGGTGACTTGGGATGGCATTGTGGAGACAGGAAACCAACATTTTGATAATAAATAAGAGATGACAGATAATGCTAGGACATCTTACCAAGAGTTTCAGCACTGGGTACAACAGAGAAGCACCCAATGAAAAGATGTAAAGAGGGATGATATGATCAAAGCCACAGGCTTGGGAAATGCTCTTTCAAGCAATATTCAGAATTGATAGAAGTGGGACAAGGCTGCTTTCATCCAGGCTAGAAAAGTGACAGCGCAGTACTTCAGCGTTAAGATGAGACACACGGATGGACAGTTTCACGGTGTGGGCAGATAGGGAAAGCTGCATCTTAGACATGCTGCACTGGGAAAATTTTCCAAGACACAGGCTTTCCCTTGTTGTGAGGACCTTGGGAGAAATACATCAGGGGAAGGAAGGACTGTCAGCTTATATTCCACTGATACTGTATCTGATAACTGCTTTTTTATGTGTCCATTTTTCACTATTATTTTAAAATAGTAACAGGCTCAAGGCAGGAAGAGAAAGAGATTATCTGATTCAAGTGGATTGCAGAATTTTTACCTTGAGGAGAAATTAAGAAACTGGGATAAGTGCTACTTTGTCTGGAATCATCATAAAGGTTCCTTAAAACATAAGGCTCTCCAGTAGGCTAACTTAATAGCAATTGCACTACTTAGACCAAAAAAAGTGACCTTTATTGATAAGAAATATTGGGACACTTCAGGGGTTTTAAAGACCTTGAAAGCAAATTCAGTATTCCAGCTGAGCAGAGGACAACTTAGAACTGAGACTACTGTTAACCCTGGTTTTATGTACTTAAAAAAATATACAGATGAAAATCACATCGATAAAGAAATAAAGGTTGTAATCTAATCATATCGAAGGCAACTCAAGCATTAAAAAAAATATGCAGACTATTTAAGAACTTAGTTTCAAGGGACAGTACAGTTAAAGAAGTACAAATGAGCTCAGGTGACAGTTCATGTGAAACAGGGATATTAAGGAACCACAGAATTTATGTTGGAAAAGACCCTTATAATCGTGAAGTTCAACCATTAACCCAGCACTGCCAAGTCCACTACTATACCACAGACCAAAGCCTCACATCTACATGTCCAGGGATGGTGACTCAACCACTTCCCTGGGCAACCTGTTCCAGTGATAGACAAGTATTTCAGTGAAGAAATTTTTCCTAACATCCAATCTAAACCTCCCCTGGTGCAGCTTACAGCCGTTTCCTCTTGTTCCATCTCAAATCCCCCTGGACTCCAAAACTATGCTAGATTCACGCTAGATTCAACAGGGACAGAAACAGAATCACACTTAGGATGGGTTTGCTCTTTAAGAGAGAAGATCAATTTAATTTTTTTTTTTAGGCTGTATCAGATCTGCATTTGTAACTGGGCCATCTGACGTCTCCCACAAGTACAAAAATTTGAGATGAACAAGTAGTGAAAATTAAGCTTGTCATCTTCTTTCTCTGCATTAGCAATCTATTTTCTAACATGGTAAACAACTCCATTTTAAAGACAAAATACGAACAGGGTCTCTGTAAACATCACTGTAGCTGGGCTCCTGTCCTCTTTGTCAAAGCACACACAGCTTTCAACTTTTTCCACAGCAGAGTAAGAGCATTGATGCAACAGAGCGAGATTTGGGGTCATACTTTGGTTGGTACTTCTAGCTGAAAGAATCCAAACATTGTAACGATCTGAAGCTATTGTAATGACCTCAAATCATCACACCTCTGTCCCAGTGTCCTGCACAAAAAAGCCTAGTGCAGATCTCCCTTAGTGGAACTTGCTCCAACACCACGGGGCTTGGGGTTATAGGATCCTTCAGCTGGCTGACTTGAGGAAGAAAACATCCTACAAAAGGAGTTCATCCAACACTGTCACACTTAGTGAAAACTATCGAGCTGTGAGGAAAAGCAGGAAATTTGCACCCAGGTCATGTTGCTTCCAGAGGCAGCATAGCACTAAAACTATTCTGAAGATCTGACATCAAGTCCCTAAAACTAGGGAACTCTTCTGTGGGGAACACCATGTAAATACCCCGAGTATCCAAACAGGAACTCCCTCTTCCAATTCCATCACCTCTCTCCTGTAGAGTTTGGAAGGGCAGGACCATGCAAGAAAGTGATGGTCACATCAATGACGGCCTACTTGTCACAGCTGGCAGTGAACAGGGTCTGACTGACTCACGGGGAAGCTTGATTTACAGACAGGTCCCACTTTTATTGAAGAATTTCACATCAAACATTTGCAATGTTTCCAGGAAATAAAATCTAAGTTTCACACCTTAAAATATGGATCAGGACTTTTTCTTCTTGCTTCAGACTGCCAAACAGTCTTTGAAATTTAAATTCACAGTGGATGTGAGCATTGTAGACTTGGCACTGGGCTGGAGGACACAGAAAGGCATGGTTTAAAAACACACATGCAGAAAGCTAAAAAGCAGGGAAGGAAGATTCAAGCTGTCACTACAAACCCATTACTACTTCTTGCATGTTTGTGATACACGACAAGACTTCTCCCCTACTATAGGCTACCGCTAAAAGATTGTTAAAAGACAAGTGCACGGACCAAAGAAAGTACCCTATTCAAGTGTAAAAGGCCTAACTGCTAAAGTGAAACAAACAGGGAGGGGAAAAAAGGTACAGTAGCTAAGGATTAAAGGATTTATCTGATTAATTTTTGAAAATTCAACATTAAAATGTTCATAACTTCCTGTAACTGGCTGTAATTAAAGCTAATGTAAGCATGGAACTAAGTAAGTTCTCATAGAGATTGGCTTATGGCATCTTCAAAACAAGTGGGGTTTTTTATTGTCAGTATTTTCACAAGCACTTCATAGTCTTTGAAATGTCCTAGTATTTCTAAGCTGTTATATCCAGACCTGTGAACATGCAGGAAAGAGTAAATCCCACACCAGTTCAAATATACCATACCTGAAAGCAGAGCATCAGAAAACATGGCACTGCCATTTATTTAAACAGCAAAAATCCAAATAGTTATGACAACAAAAATAATGGTTTCTGCAACTTCAAATACAAAACCTCAGCTCTCCATACTCTGTCACTTGTCTTGGCCAGGATGTAAACAAAGACAATGTCTTCAATTCCAACTAATGTAACACTCATGATGGTGTTCATTTAAATACGGAGAAAAATTTACTTTAATGGAGGCTGAAAAAGTAAAAAGAAACCAGTGAGATTCATGGCTTTGAAGGGACACAGGATGAGGAGCTTTGTAAACATCTCTTTTTCTCCACAAAGTTATCCAGTTCATGCCATAAGTGATGGTCAAAGTCAAAGACCTCCAATGCCATCCCTCAAGTCACCTCATGCAGTTTTAGGAGCCAGCCTTGTCCAGCTTCCTAGTTTTCAGCAACGCTGTCAGACCTACACAGCTACTGTGAGCTGCAGAAACAAGGCTGAATACCAGCAGAGCAGTAATTATGCACATGTAGGACTCCAAAAAGTATTTGTGCAAGTACAAAGTGCCTGTAAAGAGTTCTTAACTCAGGCCGGTTTTCCACTTAATTTGGAGCTATGTTTTTTAGAGAGGGCAGTCTAGCTGAGGGTGCATCTCCCTGATCTTACCCAGAGCCTTTTGGTGTCCTCTCACTCTCATGCAGATCTCTCACCCACTTAAAGGTAACATGGACCTCAACATAGAAGTAATTATGCATAAGTAGTGGTCAGCAGAAATAACCTAAGAAAAATAAAGCTTTCTTTAAAGCAATTTTATTTTCCTTTTTTTTACTAATACAGATATAGCATGTTATTGTGGAAGGGAAAATTATCTCAATGGCTGCATAAAGCATAGAAAACCAGCCTGTATGAAATGACATTTGTGTATTGAAGGAAAACATAAAAACATTCTCCTCCTCCATTTTCCATCTCTAATATTCTTCAGTTTGTCCTAGCCTCTGGGTATGCTTACACAGAAGCCAGAAACAGGTAGGTGTATATTTATCTATGTGCATGTGCATTCACACCTAGGGCTAAGGATAAAATGTGAAGTCATTTTGGACAGCAGAACTAATACAGAAAAAATAACTTGCCTAGAGTTGCAAGGCCTGCGTGGTCTGCTGTTTAGAGACTTCTAGTTACAGAATCACAGGACAGCTGAGACTGGGACACTCTGGAAGTTGTCCAGTCCAAGCCCTTGCTGAAAAGCAGGATCACCTCAAGTACCCAGGACCACGTCTCAGCTGGGTTTTAAGTATCTCCAAGGATGAAGAAAGACTCCACAACCTCTCTGGGCAACCTGTGACAGTGTTTGGTCACCCTCAGAGTAAAGAGGGGTTTTCTTTTGCTTAAATAGTGTTCCTGTATTTCGGTTTGTGCCTCTTGTCCTGCCACAGGATACCACTAGCTCCATCTCCTTTACTGCTCCCTGTCAGATATTTATATAAACTGCTTAATTCCATATTTAATTTTAGTGAGAAGCAGGAAAAAACCCCAACCCTGTGTAGGATCCTAACACTGCCAGTACTACATTCTGCAAAAGCCAGAAGTAAGAGCTGCTATAAATGGCAAATATACGTGTTTCTTGGAGATGAGGGAAGCATCAATCTAGTTTCAGCAAGCTTGCAAAAAAATAAAAAAAAAAAAATCAATCAATGGTAATTCAACACCAGATGGATTTAGTATTTGTCTTCTAAGAATGGATGTGTTTTAAGAGTTAGTTGCAGACATGCTGTAATGCAAATTTAGGCTTCAGAGTCATGCTGAAGTAAAATAAGAAACCTTATGCTACAAAGCAACTTAATCTAAGAGAAAATAATTGCAAATACTCTGGCTCTTTAGAGAACTAAAAATCAGAGTCGATAGTAAAGCATCATCCCAGTTTTTCTACAGGCACCACAGGAAAGACTCCTCATCAAACCACACTACAGGCGAAGAACCTAACTCCTGTGTCTTTTAGCACAGGATTGGGGCACAATCTGCTTAGCTGTTGCTCTGTGAGGATTTAACAAGGGCACTCTGCAAAACCTCCTCCCAGTGGAGAGTCTCTAGTGGGATCCTTCAAGCACTGGACTGCAAATGTGGCAAGTAGCCATCAAAACAAGAGCAAAAACAAAAGTGCCTTTATGGCAGCAAGCACCCACGCAGGTCAGAGCCCCGCAGGCAGCCGTGAAGCTGTCAAGATTCAGGTCAGTAACATGCCACTGCTGCCCGAGACACCAATGAAGAGCACGAGGGGCAGAAGGAGCTCCTCAGGTCAAGCATGGCTGGTGTGGGATACCTGCATGGAGGCACGATGGAAAGAAGCCCCATTCGCAGAAAGTGGCCAGCAAAGCTCATTAATCACTTTGGAAAGGTCTGATGTAGAAATGACAGGAAGATGAACAGACATATTTGCTTTCGTAAAGAGGTAACAGGCTGAGGGGGAAAAACAACCACGTGTGTCAGACTTGGAAAGGTCGGGGGTGAGATTGGTATTTGTCACAATGAGCTTTCCAAGCAGGAGCCAAGGATATCTTGCTCCAACAAACGAATAAACAAACAACAACAGTCTTTGGTAAGAGAACTTAAAATTCTTCACCTGAGTGCCATACTTGGACACCTCTGCCTACAAGGTATTTTTGGATATCCACCCCCACAGAGCTGTGGTTGAGATGTCAGGAGTAGATGGCTGAACAGCAGACAGAAGCTGAAAGGCAGAGAGAAAGAATGGGGAAAGTGGTGAAAAAGAAAAAAAAAACAAAAGACATATCTGAATAGGAAAATGGGGCACACAAATTTAGTAAGGAGATGACAGCAAATCAAGAAGAAGAGAAACTATGAGGGAGAGAGAAACAAGAGGCACAAGAACACTGAAGGACAATGACAGTGTCTATTTTGAGATTCTATTCTGTTGTGTCCATCATGGTACTTGCCTTCCACCTAAAACTAGCAATAACCATAGTTACACCAATCTGTGCTCCACAATATGCTGAAGGAGAATGGGGAGGTGGGGAGGGACATACGGACAGTACAGAGGACGACGGGACAGGGCAGGAACATGGACTGCAGCAGGACTGGTGTAACAGTAACACAGGAATGGAAGATGAAGGGATGTAATTTATAAAGTCCCTCATACGTCTTCTGACTGCACTCCGGCTATAATGCCACGGTCAAAATACAAAGCTGCACACTCATTTCCAGATGACTGCAATGCCCAAAATACCTCGTGCCAATTAGGACACTGAGACAAAAGGATGTCACCCTTACCCTGGGAAGTTCATACTGTAAGTGCTAATACAGACAGGAACAGTTATACCCATCTTCTAATTTTTTCAGTCTTTCTAAATACATTTGCAGTGATGGTTTATGATCCTAAAGCACAGAGTGTTCAGCCTACCTGGCAGGCCTACTGTCTGTGGTCACATAAAAGATACTTCATCTTTATTGTCTCTGTTTCTCTCTTCCTCTCTAGCCTTTTTCTGCCTGGATTACAGAGACAGGAAACACTTTGGAACATGGAGTGTATTGTATTATGTATTTGCATCATAGGTCAACATGTCTCATGGTACTAACAAGTCTCCTTCAGTATTGTTACCTACAAAACCAGTACAGAGACCTGAAAAGAATCAATTATAACCACAGACCCTAAATAGATGCAAGAGCCAAATATTCCCATGCTTGTGAAAACGTGCATACCACTGCAAACCTGGATATTGACATTTCGCTCCAGTACAATATCACTAATAACCCACAAGAGTTGTATTACATGTTGCATAACTGCTACAGAAGGTAGCAGGCTACAGGCTTCCTAATCAAGGTGCTGAACAGACTAATCTTTGGGCTAGCCCACCAACTTCCAGAATGCTAAATTATCTGAAGAGGGAGGTGAGAATTTCATACCCTTCTCTGTCTTCATTAGGATTTTGTAGTATATGCCTTCATGCCTGCCCATGGCAGGGGGGTTGGAACTAGATGATCTTTGAGTTGCCTTCCAACCCAAACCATTCTGTGATTCTATATTTGGAAGGTAAGAATAAATTCAGTGAAATAATTCTACCAAACCCAACAGATACGTGGCCAAAAAATAAACTGCCACATAATCATTAGCAGTATAAATAATATTCTGTTTCAATTAATAAACCAATATACCACAGAAGTAAGAGACAACTGCCTGACAGGGCATAAAACCAAGTAACGTCTGTTACAGAAGGAATGCACAATTCATGTTTTAAAATGACATATTGAGAAAGTGAGGATCTGCTTCGGAACCTTCAGGTGCTTTGTAGAAAGGCTGCAGCAAGTAGTTGTGTCTACAGGTGGGTAGAGAACATTTATGAAAGACAATGTGAAACTGAGACAGGAATCTCATTACCAGGATTACGCAGACAACAGCATCCGGTACTGCTATTTGCTGGTTGTACTCTACATTAAATCCATCAAGCCACACAATACCGCAGGTAATACATTTAAGAATAATTAATCATAACGGGAGATTAAATGTAACAAAACAATAAAATCCATTTTGTTTCCAGTACATCATATCACTGCAGCTGTGAGAACTGCAAGAAAAAGCCACTGCTGCTTCCACTCCCTGCTCTATAAACACGACCTTCCTCTAAACATTGCAACTGTTTGACACGCAGATGCCTAGAGCTAGGCATATTTAATCCACTGTTTAAGTTCCTGACTCCACATAGTCCCCAGAATAACATGTGATGGGCAGAAGAGCAAGAGCCTTGTGGAAGGGGAGGGGCGAGACAGGGCAGACCCTCACCCACCTTCCCTGCACCCAGTCCCTGGGCATAGATGGAACCGCCCGTGCCCCCAGAATGGGGCAGCAGCCATCTGCATAGGGAAAGCACACCCACATTTCCAATCCCGTTACTCAGTGCTGCTGTGTCAGTGTGGGAAGAGTGTCATGAAAATAAGGCCTCCCCGAATTAACATATGCCCTTCAGAGAATCTCCATCAAGAGGGCTCATCCCATGCCTCCCCACCACCCAGACGAAAAGTTTTCAGGTTTAAAGGAATAAACAAAGAGAGACCTTCACAAAACAAAACACTGAAAACAGGCTATTGATTTCCTGTGAACTCTCCAAGTGTTATAATAAGCATTTATAGATAGGCTACTGAATGTCTCAACCATTTAAACCAACAGACATTTTGTCAGCAAAGTGATAACTGGAGTTGGTTCAAAAAACAGCAAAAAAGGGAAAAGGAGCTTTAGGGCATGATATCACATCCCTCATTCTAATGTAAACCTATACACATATATCACTCACTGCTACTCGACTTGAAAACTGTAAGGCATCTAAGTGCAAATCCTACAAAATAAACACTGTGGTAATACTTTAAATCTCTACAACTGTGTTTTGGGAGTATCTATTGCACTGCTAACAGACTACCAAAAAAAACCCCAAACAACCCAAAACATGAACCTTAAGCATCATCTTTCTGCTTTAGACTTGGTGTGGTTTTAAGTAATGCAAAATTCACTTACACATGTAGCAGTAAAAGACATAGTATGTGAATAACCCAGAGCTAGCCTAGCACTTTGTTACAGGCAGCCGGTTTACTGCATGTATCCATCTCCAGCTAGCAGCCGAATCCAGTACTCCCGGTAACACTACTCTCCAAGGAGTATTCATGTTTCTATTGGATTTTAAAGAGAGTACTGGTGTAACACTGAAAGCATTAACTACATACTAATCTCTACACAAACTTATGTTAGTGTTGGATGGCATAAGTGATTCTTCCCCAGCTATATACATACAAATATGCAAAACACTTGAGACTTCACATACTTTTGTACTCTTACCATATGTACACACAGGCTGCATTCCTGGTTGGAAATTAAAGTTTCCCTTTCATATAACAAAGACTTGGAGATTTATCTACAGGTAAACATATCAGAAATAAGAACAGTCTAGAGAGGTGGCTAGGACACACATGTTTGCTACCAAAGCGTATTCGAAACCTTTTACATCAAGAAACTCACAGGCAAAACTTGACTATTAAATCTCCTTGAGAATAATCTGAAGCATGCTACATTTCCTACAGCAATAAGCTGGTTACAGTTAAAATGTGTTTGTAGCAACAAAGATGACAACTCTTGTAGAATAATCCACATAAACTGTTGCTTCGATTTGTTTTCTTTGTTTACCTAGAAGAAAAAGGAGGTTATAACAAACAGAGAAGCAGTAACAAAGTATTTTATTCTTTGCTGTTAAGACATTGCAAGTTTAAATTACACTGTAGCCAGTTCTTGTTTCACAACTGTCATTTTCTTCTGGTGATGCCTGCATACATCATCACAGCTCTTTTTTTTTTCTTTTGGAGGTAAAGATGTCCAAACCTGAATAGCTGCTGGTGCAGCATTTCAGTGCCAGTGGGTGGTGGTATGACTTGTATTCACCACCAAAAATACCGTAACTTTTACAGCTTTTTTCCAGCTGTGCCTTATGTTACTCACAAATCATGATAGGTCAATCCATAGAATCAGAAAGATCAGACTCTCTTCTCTTGAAAATAAACTGTCTGGATACGGTAAACATATAATTCAGCTGGGGATATCACTTTCTGTATTTCTCCACTACTAACAGTGCCATTATTTACTACTTCCTAGGATGCTGTTGCAAAGGTCAAAAAGATAAATTATGTCAGGTAAGCCTCTGTTAACAAAGACTGTAGGCGTAGTTTAACTTAAAACCTTTTAAAGACACTTTTGGTTGGCAATTTGGCACAACGAGGGAATATGAAACAGCCCGAGAACAAAACCCTTTCACATCGCAAGTCTTCCCTGTCCAGGCTTAACTGTTAATATGTACAAATGCCATTTTCCAAGTCTAAATTGCAGAAAACAACTTTGGAAATAAAACCTAAGTGAAAAAAAAAAATCCAAAGAAGCTGTTACCAGCTGTGATTAAACCTCCCAAATACTTTCCCTTTTGAATACACTATCAGAACCATGAGTATCTGTTGTACCCACCACCACATAAAGTTAGCAAGTGAATAACATGCCCACTTTTAAGGGTATCAACTCAGAAAGTAACAGAGTTTCATACCATATAATTTAAAAGTGAACAATTTAAATTTTGCTTTTGTTTTATACAGGAGGAAAAACACTTTCAGGGACAGGTAGAGAGGGAAGAGTGAAGACTAATACCAAAATAGCTCCTGTTCCCAACACCTTTCTGATCCTGGCTGAGACAATCCACTCGCACCTCAGACGCATGGTGGCAGCCAGCCAGCCAGATGACTGGTGACTTAATATACAAGTTCATGTGAGCTCTGGAGTCTGACACAGACAAGGGCATTAACTTCGAAGTCTCAACAGTCAGCCTTGATATTCAAGACATCAAATGAGGCATGACTATATTAAGAGACTTTTTTTTATACTTCATGCTCGCTTCCTTCTGTTCTGAGCAGCTTTCTCTGTGAAATGTGCTCATTAAATATGCACGCTTTTTATCAGAAAAGTTGTGATCAATTGATGCCTGGGTCAAGTATGAAAAGAACTTAAACGAGTATGACGCTACAATAAACACTGTAATAGCCTCAGGATCACAGATTAGAAGATTGGCATATATATCTTGTTTCATTCTACTGCTGAACGCAGTTCTGACAATAAACAAGGCTGTGGGCCAAAATTCATCCTTTGAGAACAATACAGATATATATATATAAAATACATGTGTGTGCAAGCAAAGGATATACTGCAATCTACTAGGCTTTAGTTTCATTTTGAAAGCAACTTAAAATAAAACCCAGTGGATGAAACAAAGAATCCACCCAAACATGAAGGCTCCAGCATCTTTGTTGAAAGAACAATAGCATATTACTCCTCATCCCTCTATCTTGTTGCAAGGGAACCATCAAGATAGTTATTGCTGTGATCAAATTAAAGAACACTTCACAGAATTATTCTTTAAGCTAATCACTATTTAAGGAGATTTATCTTTACATGGCAATAGTTATAAATGCTCTAATTCAATTGCTGTGCAGAAGACATCCCACTAAAAGAAATATCTCCATTAGCATAACAAAAGGCAACCGGTAAAATCACTCACATGCACAGCCTCAAAATTTCAAACGAAAGCAATATTCCGGTACAAATATACTCTATTTTCATACTAAATCCACTCTAATGATATGTTTTGTAATCTGATGGCTCTCCCGCTGGAGTACACATGATATTAATGAAAGCAAGATCAAATTAAACAGATGACATGATTAACAGTATTCATTTCATGCATGACTGTTTTACCGGAGAGATAAAGACCTGAAAGTAATTACCACCAAGTCAGACTCCTCCACTGACCTCTCGGCTGGCGGCTAGCAGTCCTAAGTACTGATGTTTTGCAACAAAGACCAGTGCCTTTCATCTGTGGGCTTTCTCCTACGCTACAAGCTGAGCACCTCTCTCCTCGCATGCACACAGTACCTCTGTATCTATGTCTGTAATGCAGCATAAAGATTACTGGGGAAACCTATCAAACCGGCAGGCAGCAACCTCGGCCGCCAATAAGCGCCAGGCACATGCAGAATCCAGCACATGCTCGCTGGGGCTCGCAGGCTGTCACCGCCGCTTAGCCGGCTGCTAATCTAATTATAGCCCGCTGGCCCTAGCGCAGGGCTGCCGAGGCACACCGCGTGAAGGGAGCGAGGGGCTCAACCCATCTACTGCACCTCGGAGCCGACAGCATCGGTGTCTGGGGCTGGGGTTTGCCTGGGTGCACAGGGACAAAATTCCTGCCTGAGGTTCTGTTGTTGGCTTTCCGAATCGTTCGCCTATGAGAGGGTTTGTCTCCACCTCTGAAAAAAAAAGCATGTATTTAGGAGTGCTCTTTCAGAAGCTCACCGCTTGTGCTTTGCTAGGTCTATTAGGAGGAGACAATAAAATACAGCGATTTATTCCAGCAGTTGGCATTCTTGCTTTCAACGTGCACGCCACCCACACGGTAGATCTCAGATCGGTTTAGCACAGAATCATTAAGGTTGAAAAAGACCTCCAAGATCATCTAGTCCAACCATCGCCCACCACCTATATTACTTCCTAAACCATGCCCCTAAGTATCTCATCCAACCTTTCCTTATGTGCAGTACTTCACTATCCACGTTGGCCTCTGATCAGCAAGGCACCATGCTCATGCTTTCAGCACACAGTAGCCCTACCAAAGTCAACAGGACCATCCCCCCCTGTGCCCTGTCCTTTACACTTGCACGTGGGCAGATACTCAGATGACCCGAGGGCTTCTGTGTGCACTGGCACAGAAAGTCCTAACTAAGCTTTCACGAGACTATGGTAGGAATGCCAAGGAAATTTTTGCCATTATGCAAAACAACTGTTCTCATCTGGAACATACATACCACAAGCAAATACTCCTTAAAAGTATGGGGAACTAACTCAAGTAAGCCTTACACACATCCTATAAATATATAAATCTACAGAGGTAAGACAATGTTACGATCTAAGAGACCATTGTGCTTTGAAAGATGCTGAGAGCTTGTACAATTCCAAGTAAATAATCACAAAGAGAATTCAGTCTTCCTGGATAGCATATTTCAATTAATCTTTGCTCTGATTAGCACCAATCAGAAATCAATCTTCTGAAGTTTCCTCATCCCATACAGTTCACAGAATCACCTGAGCTCTCCACTGACCAAAAGGTTTTCCAACTGTCACTGGCAAGGTGAAAGTACAGAGTCTGTTGTTTAGAAGTTCCAGGGCTCACTGTCTCTTGTGAGACACAGTAAATTTTTCATGACCGATACTGCCAGAATATCATAATGCTACAGCATTATGCATATACAAACTTTCCAACACACTTTTAGGATGTTCTGCTAAGTTACACATAAAACACATCCATTAATATTACACTTGCAAGATCCTGAACCCCACTGCAATAATGAGTTCCTATGTGCCCACACAAGCATTTTTTCTAATTCCTGACTCTTCTCCCCAGCACTGTACAGTATCAGACACAGTCCAAGTCCATGATATAAAATGCTGCTTATAAACATTTTTATCTATCATACTAACCTCAATATAAAAATTATATTTGCTGCCATGTAAAATGTTACTAATGGAACAAGACTTCCTAGTGGCAGCACAGTGCAAGACCATATTTACGGACAATACGTAAATAGCTGTGTCACAGCTTGCTTAATCTGCCAGAGAAAACTGCTCATAAAGAGTCACTCTGTGCTACGAGCGGAATTCATCTCTAAGAAAAATATTCTCAAAGCTATATATGGCTAGAAATAAAAATTAAATGCATGATGAGCGGCATTTTACCCCTTGGTCCAACTTGCAGTCAACATTTTGTGTTGCAATAAGTGAAGGAGATTATTAAATCTTATCAGATTACATCATCTAAGGAGCTCATCAATTTTTATAAACTGGGCTTCTTTAAAATACTGTAGAATATTCCAAGTTTATCAGCAGTACCACTTGAAGGCAGAAAACCATGTAATTCATGAATAAAGGCAGAAGGGGCCGTGATACAAAGGTTAAAAGCTACGTTAAAAAGACTTTAAGGGACATGGGAAGAAGAGATATTCAATTACTTAATTATCAGCTCCATAATGATTTTTTCTAACAACATTTTGCTAAAGGTAGCAATGGGGGAACCGATAGTCTTGACCCGAGTCCTCTGATCCATATACTTGAAATTCTTACATTTGCTAAGCAAAGGAAAAGACACACACTGAAGAGAATCAAAGGGATTTAAATAATTCTTTTAATCTAATCCACCCTCACATACCACCAAGCCACCTACGACATGTGACAAAATCCATAAAAAGAAATACAAAAAGAGGTTGAAAAAAATCCCGAGGCTTCCGCTGCCACAAGACTCTCAGTTTTGGTGCTCTTCCATGCAAGCTGCTTAACTTACACGTCCCACATCTCTGCCCAGCAGCTGCCCATGTTCTTCTCACTTCTCCCTCCTCCATGGTCCAACATGACCGCCCAGCAGCCAGCCTGCTGCCTCCCAGGGCAATACAACCTGTGGCCCTGGCAATGTACTCTCAACATACCATTGCAACAGAGTGTTTATTCCAGGAGTCACTTTCTTCTTTAAAACACTGTGGTAGCAGCTGTAGTTTGGGGATACCCTACCACATAGGGTAGGTTCAGGTCCATCATTAGGACATCTCCCCACTGACAGCTGCAAAACAAAACTTCAAGAGACACCTACTTGTCTCTGCAACACAATCAACATTCACTAAGCCTCTGTGCTTAGTCAGGAGAATCCAAACGTCTACCTCAATTTTAACAGTCATTTCTAACCTTTGCAACAATGTGCTGGGCAAAGAAGGCATGGACAACAGCACTGCAGGTCTGGCATCTGGAGCCAGCAGTGGTTTGTGAGGGTCCACATTCAGCAAAGGGAGATGGCTAAAACTCCAAGTGAGAACGATGCAGTGCTCCACCTGCCTGCCCCCACCACCCGTGGTGACAAGTGCCTGGGCCACGCACCAGACTTGGGACAGGTTACAGCCATGTTTAGGTGTGTCAGCCACAGAGGTTTCATGAGGACACAGTCACAAGAGACTCCTCGGGCCCAGCAAGTCTCTGTTGGAAGTGAACAAATTACCAAAGGTACGTGAGTTGGCCAATACTCGGAAAATTTTCGTGGAAAGCAGAAGCCTGTCCCTTGGCACAAGTCATCTGTCTGCACTGTTTCCCATTCCTGCTTTTCCACATGGCAACAGAAGGCCTCTCCAATGTTTTGAGGAATTAAAAGCAAGTTACGTTTTCTCTATCCCTGTTCCTTGACAGAACAGTTTAAAACAAAATTTTCCAAAACCATATGGTCTGAGGCAGATGCCCATCACAGAGGGGAGGAGAGAAGAAACAGAAACCAGCCTCTTGGAGAGAAAATTGCCTAGCCAGCACATTAATGAATTTTACACTTCATTTAGGCACTTCTAAGTGAATTAACAGACAGATTACTGTTTTGGCAACAAGTAAATTTTTACTGTGTTACAAACATTTTTCTAAATAGTTATATGTCCAATGGTTGCAATGTAAAAATATTCAGAAGAAAGAATCCCAGTATGTTTTGCAACAGAACATGTTTCACTCTGGATAACACTTAACCCTTCAACTGAAAATATATATAATCTCCATATATATATATATCTTGAGTATTGCTTGGAAACTGCTACCTCTGTTAATTAGATTTTGCAAAGTATAGTAAACATATTGAATGAAAATGAGTTGAGCAAAAAGGCCGGTGAATTAACACACTGCCTCTCTAAAGGCAATAGTGGCTTTTTTCCCAAGCTGTACTCTTGAGTGGCTGGACCGAACCAATTTCACTAATGAAAATTTTCTTGGCTTGATGCATTCATCAGACTTTTAGAAGTGAAACCATCTTACTGTTATGCATACATAACAACAACACAACAAGAGATTTTTGTATGGTACTTTTTACGTTTACACGGATTAAAAGATAAGGGAACAATTTCCTCTTCCACCAATCTCCCTGCATTTCAGTTTTCCTTCCCAAAAAAATTATCTAGTGCTATTTTCATTTTCTTGTGAAAACTGCCTTTGACCTCACAATAATTTCTTGTTGGGCTCTTTCCTTTCCTAGCCAAGTATTTGGTACGGTACAGGAGAGTATGGCAGACTGGTGGTGAACTCACCACAGGACCCATCATCATTCGCTGAGGAAAATAATACACGGTGTGACTGCTTGCCATATAAACTGTCAGGCTTCATGGCTGGCACTTAGTATGGAAAAATCTGGTTTCATTTTATGGAGCAGAGGGAAATATCTTGGATAGATGCCAATTTTGATCTGGTTAAACAGCAGCTACCTGTGCATGTGAGCATGTACATGTGGGTGCGTGGCAATGCCATCCATCACATTTTGAGGTCGCTCAGCTGACCTGCAACTTTAGGGCTTTTTTTCCAAACATGCTAATTATATTTCCAAGTCCCAGACAGCGCTTCCTCTGGATTCTTAATAACATGTAGAGATGTCTCAGTATTAAAGCCAGAGATTCTCTCTGTAGGACAACACTACAATCAATTCCTATAGAATATTTTTTTAAATAACATGCATATTCACTTTTTTCTCAGAATCATTAACCCCCCTCCCTGCCATTTCCAAGGACATTACGATCCCTCAACCTAGATATTGACAGTGTCTTCATTGAAGCCTTAAATGCCCAAAAATGAAGACATGGGCCTGTTAATGCCCCCTCGGAGAAGCAGGGGAGGAGTGCTTCATCCTACCGCTGCAGCAAAGAAGGATCTGAAGTGAAGCCTGCAAAAGGTTTACTACACTGGGCACTTGCACCTTGCCCACACAGCCAGACACAAAAGAAAACAGTACTACTCTTTTTGCATCCTTAAGAACACAGAAATTTCTACTTCAAATGACAGAACATTTTACAGACTACATCCTCGCCCTGAAACATCACATATCACTCCAACACATCTCCATCCCATTATCTATCTTCCATTTCACCTCGAGTTCCTTCCATTTTTCCTTCAATGCAGTATTTTCTTCACCTTTTTATTCTATTTCAGCAGCCACCTCTATGTAAATAACCTTTGTGTCATTTTGCCTTTCCACCCTACTTATTTTTCCCTCCAGTACCTTTCCTCACAGCTGGAAGCAGAGGTGCAGCATAAACTGTCCATTTTGAAAGACAACAAACCTTTCAGCACTACTGAGACCTCAGCAAGATGAAACATGCATGCCTCCTAGCCACCACTTTCTGACCTCTGGCTGACCAGCTAGATGGCCACAAATTTGGTGAACCACAGAAAGGGACCAGACTGCTTCTCAGCAACACAGTAAGCATAGCACATAGTCTTAAATAGAGCACCCAGGCCACGCACCCATATAGTTCACATCTGACTCGCATTAAAATCAATGATCATGACCCTAGTGAGCCAAAGATTGTAAAACACAGTATAAGGGAAAAAAAACTTCTGCTTCCAAATAGCCAAATAAGACAGACACATTATCAGACTGTAATAAACAAGTTTTAAAAGAGACTGCAATAATAATAAAAAAACAACTGATCAACAAAAAACCTCCAAAAAACACGACTGATGTAAGATGCTAAAGTCTTAACACAAGGCAAAATGGTAGCAAAAGTCAATTGCTCAGAAGGACATGGGAGGTTAAATCTGCTCTGGAAGAAGCCACAAGAGGGCTTCATAAAGGGACATACATTATTTACTTATTTATTTTGTACTTGATGTGGTGGAAAATAGGGATTCTGAGAGCATCACTTAAGCCAGAAAGCCGATAGACAAGTACAGATTTTCCACAGCAGAAGAGCAGACAAAAGAGCTTGCACTATAATAAGCATACTTCCAGTACTTCCACATTATTAATCTTCATCACCACCGCTGGCACTTTCTTTCCCTCCTCTATTTAGTATCATTTTCTCTACGACCACCTTACTGCGATGGGTGACACAGTCTGATACTGAGTCTATCTGAAATATCTATAGATTGCCCTGGGAAAACTTTAAATGCAAGTCTTCCACTGGAAGACAGGTGCAATTTTTCAAAAATGCTACACTGCAAAGAGTGCAAAAGCTGAAGGATGAAGTGCAGCATTCCTCCCTTTGAAGGGGAAACTCCACCAGACTTGCTCACTTCTGTAATTAAGAACGCTATTTCCAATTCTGACTAGAAAGCACAGCTCCAAGGCTTTCTTTGATCTTGTGTGATGACAATGAAGATCCATCAAGCTCTCTAAAGCCCATTGTTTTTTTTATTCTTCAAAGACTTCTCTTACATCTCTCCATGTGAGAAAGTGTTTATGTTGAGCTGCAAGATGGAACTAGAAAGCAAGTAGGGTTGGACTGCTGGAGCATGAAGTGGTTCCTCGCATATGCTAATACACACAAGCACTTGCTCAAAAATCACCTTGCTTCCAACCAGATGGCTGGGAGCTCAGAGACTGCAAAACTCAGAGACTTCAAGTCTCCAGTCCACACCCATAATTCAGAGTTCCAGAGCAACTCTCATACCTACGTAACACTTGAGAACATTCAGCACATTGAATCCCAGAAGAAAACTAGCTTTGCATGCCTTGGCTTTGGTTACCCCTTCAAGGCTAACAAGTTTGAAGACAGCCTTCAAGTCTTTGTAGTCAAATGTAAAATAAATTTAGTTTTTAACCTTAGAAAGATTTTTAATTTAATGATTATAAATTATGTCCATATAAAACCAGTAACTGTGACTCACTGTACTAGAACCCAGTCTCACAGTTTTCTTACCAGAAACCAGAAGCATTTTGCTGGCACAGAAAAAAGCCTCTCCAGGAAGGGAGGCTTAATTATTTAATAGAGCAAGCCAAAGTTCTTATAAGAGTTTTCAGGACTCTCATTCCATGTAATGTTCTTGAAGAAGAGCATACTTGCATCTCAGGCAGTTTGTAGACTTAGTAGTTAAAGTTCATGAGGCTGAGAAGATCCCAGCTCCTGCTTCCAGAACTGCTTGTGGCTTTCAGCCAATCCTCTAATGCAAAATGAGTGCCGAAGTCATGCAACTAGGGCTATGAAAAAAAAATCAATATAAATAGGGGTAAGTGCTCACCCCTCAAGCCCAGAGACTCCTGCTCCTTGTTTTCCACCCTTTTCAGACCGTTTGAGCAGACGCTCCCTTCCCTGCATGGTGCTCCAACTAAGGTAAGGGGAAGAATGATCATCCTACCAAAACTATCATGGAAGCTAGGGAGTGCTCCAAAGATGGGAAACACGCACCAGGGAAACTGTCACATCCTGGGGACAAATTACTTCTCAAATCTTTCTGGGGCAAACCAGCAGGCATTTTCTTCACCTCCTCATCCCAGGCATTGCCCAATTTCTCTGCAGCACATCTGCACTGTATGGCAGCCTCATGCAAGTCACCGCCTGTGATACTATTGCTGTCAGTATCCAGAGTTTCTTCAGCCAGCCATCCACATGAAGCAGTACTGACTGCTCAGAGGATCAACCCCAAATCAGATGGAACCTCAGCAAGACTGCTTTTGTCCCAGCTGCAAATCCCCAGCACTTCCAGAATGGGTTTCTAAAAGCAAAAGGCGTTGGGATCTTGAGTTGTACATTAAACAAAATGGAAGTACGTAACCACCTTTGTCTTGCTGGCACTTCAATTTAACACTACTGACGTGCACATCATTTCAGCAGGCATTATTTTGGCAAGCATTCATACCAACATAAGATTAGGAGAGAAGTAAGGTAAAGGTTATAGGCCTGAAGCTAGCCTTCACTGAAGTGTGAACTGAAATGCATTCTGTGTGCTCAATATGCAGCAAGTATGCACTCATTGTCTCTAATACTGTATACCATGAAGGACAGCACACTTCTGAGATCACTGGTTTCTCACTACCTCAAGTGGGTGATGCCTCAGTGGTGAGTCAAAGTCTCAGAGCATGTCAGAGGTGGAAAGGGAAATTAGTAAGCCCATAACCACATAAGCTTAATAGCATAATATTAACTTCTTTTTGTCCCTACAGAAATTAGGGACAAACATGAGGGAAGAAAGTCAAAAGGTGAGCACTCTAAATTAAATAAAATCAAATCAGAATTTGAGCTTGCAGTCTGTCTCAAACAAGTACCTCCTGAGTGTTCTATGATAATGCAATCTTTAGTTGTCTGAAAAAGAAAGTGTCTCCTTGATCCCTAAACTTCTGCCTTAATCAGCATCTAGCTGCTCGAAAGCCAATCAGCAAACAGGCATCGATAGTTTCAAAGCAAATTCCAGCATTCTGTAGTCAAAACATAAGCAGTATAACCACAGTAAAAGGGCTGCTAGAAAAGCCAAACATGAGCAAGTTTCAAAGTTCATGTTTTATAACCAAACTGCATAAATATGAAAAAAATACTACATGACTTAAAAATCATTGTAATTTCCATACTCATTTGGATAGCTGCATGCAATCCCACCATATCCCACCCACTAACATAAATATTCCTATTTGGAAAGACAGAGGGAAAGCAATAACCCTGTGCATAGTACTGACTTTTCACACTGATCAGTTCAGCACATAAAGCTGCAGCCTGCATATGGCTAACCTGCAAAATCTAGCCATTTATCTCACTTAAAGTATTCCAGCTATTCTGGGTACTTACAACTGTTGCATTTATATAGCTCCGAATTTGTTTCATTAAAAACAAATTTAAATAGCTTTGAAATATTGATGTTGAGAAGAATTTAGAAGGCTCATTTTCTCTTTGGGTACTTGGAATATAATCATCTCTTGTGGTAAATTAGTACACTATGTCAGGAACAGTAGCATCTACTATTGTTTTGCATCTCACCAATAAAATAAGACCAAAACAAACCAAATCAAATCTATGAATTTTTTTAAATTCTACTCTACAAGTTAAGGTAAAGAACTAACTATGTTCAGAAGTCTGTACTTGTTCAGAAGTCTGTACTCATTCAGAATTTGAGACTTAAATTGACTTTTAAAGATCTGAGAGTTCCACAACAGAGATGTCTGCAAATGATCTTTCACATTTTGTAGTAGTCAAATTTGGTTTAGGTCTCTGTGTATGTATTTTTTCTAACTCCCAAAACTAGTGAAAGAAGTTATTTGGAATAAAACCAGGGACTGCTTAAAGTCTTCCCAATGACATCTTATATTAGAATACCTCGTATCTCCCTACTCATTACATCCCACCAGTCTTCCTGCAGCTGAAGTCTGAATTAATATTTGGCAAAACTTACAGGTAACTTCCTCAAGTAAATAAAAACACAAGAGGAAAAAATATCAAGCTGAACTAACTGGGGATAGGTAAGATGGTCTGGAGATTAAAAACGAAAATCTGTAAATTAGTATCTGTAAAAGCTGATGGCAATGAAAGAGATGCATGCCTGCACTTCACTATATCCAAAAAACCCTCAAAAAACCAAAGCCAAAAGGAAATTTTAAAAGCATTGCCCAAAAGAAGGGAACAACAACAGGTATTAATAGGAAGAGAACTCCAGAAACAGGATTTCTTCTAGGCAGTAGTATATCTTTGCTTACCTGATCAGCTTTTGAAACCTGCTTGAGGCAGATCTACAAAACTCGCAAGCAAAAAAGTAAAATTGTCATTGTTGTATGTTATTTGCATCTGTCTACTACAAATTCTCAAGGGAACTTACCTGTAGTACTTTAAAAGCAGAACTATCCATGCAAGATCCTTCCTGGCAGCAACACAAGCAGCAGCTCACCCTTACTACCTGTAGTTCTTGCAGTGCGGACGTTACTTATTTATTTTACAGATAAATAGATTTAATTTACATAGTCTTCAAGGCAGCCAGATGGAAAAACAGTATTGATTTCTTGTCTGACCCCCTGCAATTCAGCACTTTGATCTGGCGAGCTAAAAAGGCAGACACCCCGACCAGTGGTTAAATACAGCAGTCAGTGGCACACAGCATTTCCTCAACGGAGGAGGGAAGGAGTGAAGGCTGGGCTCATGCCTTAGCAAAGACCAACTACCAAAATGAAGGCACCGCTGGAGCTGGTCACTATTTGGAACACCCAAACCAGGGCAGACCCCAGTAGTAGCACAGAGGGCACACCTCTTCTTAAGTGTCAGTTTGTAAACTGTTGGCAGCTGTGGTTAAGTAAAAGCATGTGTTTGAAAGTACTGTGAAAGAGGACAGGACTTCTCCACTTGCCCTGACCATCAGAAGAAAGGCTGTGAGAAGCCTGCAGAAGCTGTACTTGTGAGAACACTTGGGAAAGCTTCCCACATTGTTTGGGGTTTTTGTTTTTCTAAACATTAATGAAGCTTACTGTAGCTTACAACTGAGAAAATTAAGACAGAAACAAGGATAAGAAGATAGAACAAAGCTAAATATAGGTATAGTTACCTGATACTTTAGATAACTGGTGAGTCATTTGAGTACTTGCACTAGAATGAAAGCATTCTAAAATTAAAGGCTGCTGGTGCACAATCTATTAAATAATGGAGACTATATTATGTGCATATCAAGACTACATCTCACAGATCCTTTTTTCTTCCCTGCCTCCTCCCCCTGAATACCTGTATTTTATCTTACAAGATTAATCAATTTTTTTCTTTATACAAAGGGTGGGGTTTTTTAACACAAGGTGTACCATTAATTGGAAGAGACTCAAAATATGAAGCTAATGAGATAAAAAGTGATCATCATTTAGGACTTCATGTAAACACTTTTTTCTGCTTCCCTTAACACGGAAATTTAAAACATTGACTGTGACCAAAATAGGTGAGTGCACTGACTTAGCATAATCATAAGCAATCATTTGAGAAAGTGTGATCTAATACTTGTAATTTAAAATTATCTTGTGATCTTACTTACAAAATAAAGGAAACGAAAGATATCATTCAGGTGAGTCAACATTTTCATTACAGGCTGCCTATCACAGTGAAAACTCAAGTGAACGAGCATTGCAAAATATCATGTTCTTATAGGAATAAGTTCTCAACATCTAACTCTGAACAGTCACACAGTAAGGATGGTGTATATATAGGTTTATTCAGTTCTTCAAAGCTATCTGCTCTTAATAGTAGAGCACAGAAGACAACGTATAGCAGATAGAAAGCTCTACAGAAAACAAAACCTACTGGAATAACCCACGGGTCACAGAAAATTTCATTTAGAGTTGAGGCAAATATATCAAGCTTAGATATAGGAATGATTACATTTTCATGCTAAGCAATTCTGGGTAGAGAGAACTTAAATCACACTAAAATGACTGACGTAATTTTTTGGTGAAGTCATGTATCTCAGACTTGTTTTGCTTGAGCACTCCACCACAGAGCACCTCTGATCAAGTACGGTTTAATACTTCACCCCTCTGAAAGTTTACAGCACCTAGCCTAAGTTACTAGTTGTGGCTGCAACAGGCAGCAGTAATAGAAGAGATAAAGCAAATCTTTGACTCTTCCTCCCCTCACCCTAACAATATTAAACAGATCTATGCATAAACATATCTCTTTCTGGAAAACACCTTATGGATCAGAAAACTATTTTGAAGATGTTGGCACTTACAAATCAGGGAAGACTGATCTAAGTACCAGATCGTGCATTCATCTAGCGTAAGTATTTATGCTTATTAAGTCTATTAAGAACCCTATTATTAAGAAGTCTATTAATAACTGGGGAGTAACAAGCTTTTCTCATGCCACGGTGCCATAGTAGAATGACCCAAAGACAACGGTGAAAAATCAAAATCAGCTATGAATGAGTTCACTGAGGAATTATTTTTCTATTCTTTGCACTCTTCAGAATTCAAAAAAATCACAGAGTCTAGCACTAGATCCTTTGGAAGAATTAAACAGGGATTCTTCTCATTCAACACACACTCTGAGAAACAGGCCTGAGCGTAAATATTTCACTTCATCACATAGCAAGTACTTCTGGATGACCTACCATGATAACCACCACAACATCAGTTACTCCATGAAAGTAGAAGGGCTATCTTGAAAAGTTATGAGAAGTTGCATCACTCCACCAAATGTAAACTGGAAGACAGCCCCAGAACTGGCAACCACACTGGTAAAGTTTGAGGAGAACTGAAAACCTCCACTGGAAGCCCACTTAAGGCTCACCATGTTGCACGTAAAGAGAGTTGCTTCCCTCCACAAAGAGCTACTTTCAGTGCAGAGAACACGCAGCCTCTGCCTTCCAACCAGCTCAGTGCTCCATATCACTACTGGTCAGCACTAATCAGGGTTAAGTGAAATATCCATGGTAGGCATTTAATACTCAAGATTAGCAGTCAATTGATTAATGTGACCTACTAGCCCCATTTCATGCCCAAGTCCCTTACACAACCATATCTAGTAGATGCAAGAGAAGGGTTATGCCACCTAATGCCTTAATTCTATAGACTTTCCCATTTGGACAGGGCCTCAAAAAAAATTTGTGTTAAACAAAAACTGGAGTCGCCACAGCAATTAAATTCATTTACAGTACAGAGAAGACTCAATCAGAACAGAGAAAACCACCTCTGTCCTATGTTACCTGTTTTGGAATATCCTTATTCATAAATTTAAGTTAGTAAAATTTTTAAAAGGAAGACCAAGTCTAGAATTCAGTTGTTGGCTTTCACAACTCTTTCAGGGAAGTAATAAAATCACATACCTAGTATTCTGACAGTGTACTTCTGGTAATTAGTGTGGCTGAAAGTGTAATCATCTCTGAAAATGCATCCACTAAAGAAACAGCAGGAAAACCTAGTTTGTTTAATAATTAAGGGGTGGTTCTGTGCTTCTCCTAGAAGATAAACTTTACAGTTGTCACAGTTGAAAGCAAAGCTTCCAAAAAAATAAAGCTTGTAACTCATCCCAAGTCATTTCTGCATCGCAACATTGACTTGTAGGTGGGAGCTTATCAAGATGTTGGTTGTTGGGGTGTTTTGTTGGGCTGTATTTAGAGTTTTGTTTGGTTAGTTGGTTTTTGGAGGCTTTTTTTAAGAGCTCAGCTATAAGAAAAATAAAACCAGCAAAAACACAATCAGGAGAAAAAGGGCAATCCACACACTTCCGCCCCTCAAATCAACTTAACAGCTGGACTTAACTATCGTACAGTAGGTCTTTTCTAATAAAAACAATTCCATGATCTTCTCTAGAGAAACAGATCGCAGAAATTCAGGTTGACATGAGATGCTGCAAAACCCACAAAACTCACTCAGGTATCTTCACGGCTTCCAGCACTGAGTGTCCAGAGCCAGCTGGGAAACAAGGGATGACTCCAGACAGGAACCACAAGGGTCACAACAATGAGTACTTCACTGGACACTACTCCAGTTGGCGTGAATGAATGCAGCTCTTTTGCCCAGATGGCAGTCATACAAAATGCTGACTTTGATCCCTGGACACCTGCTTATGTGCTCAAAGACTTTTCCCTCCCATCACCATTTTCTTCACCACCTTGGTTTGGAGAGGACCTGGTTACTTTTTTATCTCCATGAATGCTCATCTTCCTTTTTCACTAGGTCAGAGATGATGGAAAAGACTGACTGCAAGGCCATCCTCCTACCACTGTAGGGCATCCTAAGGTTTCAAAGCCACACACAGTGCAGGCAAACCAGTGCTGGCAAAGACAATTTATTGATCTTTCTGCAGCTGAGGACCTTCCCATGTATATTCTCTGAGAAAATACAAAGCATTTAAAAACACAGAAACTGAAGCCCAGAAATATCTGGGAAAGAAGCAAGAAATGGTAAACTGATGTTTACAAAAGTTTATGTAAATTGAACAGAACTTCAAGACTTAAGATAGGCAGAGTTCCCTGGGTATTACTTCGTGGCAAAAAGACTTTCTTGTAGATTTATGGAGTGCAATTGTAGATAGCTATACATGGAGATACAACTGTCTTCATACTGTTCACTGATCTCTCTCGGTATCACAGAAAGATTTGCAGTCCTGTTTTTCCTCATTACCAACTTCAGAGGCAGTTAACCAATATGCAATACAGCTGTGTCTGAAATCCTCTGAGAAGTACAGAATGAGCAGACACCAAACAAAAAACAAGAGATTGCTCTAGCAGTGAAAGAAGAATTCATCTTACAAGATCTTGCTTCTCTCTGCTTCTTGCATCTTTCCATATCTTCACCCACTGACCCATTCATCATCATCAGGAAGGACTGACAATTTTATCTCATTCCTTACCTGTCAGAAATGCCCTGCCCGACTCTCTCGTCTCACCGCTTCGTTCACAAGCCCTCCACAAACCCATATCCCTCTTCTTTTCTGGCCTTTCTGCAACACTAACCACACCTCAGAGCCACAGCTCAGAGACCTTCATCTCCCTCAACTCTTTTACTTCCATATACCATCCGAGCCTAACCACTTCTCTCCAGTGTTGCCTCTCCAGCAGTGTCTCTACAATGCTCTCTCCTGAGGATGCTTTGGTGTTGCCTCCTTCCTTCCCATGACACCCCTCTCCCTTACAGGGCTCTGCTGCTTCCCCTTCTTCCCCATGCCTCTCCTCTTTCCCCAAGACTTCCCATGTGTCCTACGGCACCAACTGACCTACTTGCTCCAGCCCTCTCACCAACTTAAATCCCTTCACTAAGCAGCTTCCAGACACGGCTCAGCAGTCTTGCTGAGCAGCACACAGCAACCCTTGCCACCAGCCACTTTCTATCACCACTTTCCCTTTTCCAGGGCAACACCTTCCCTCTGCTAGCCTCCTGTCTCACCATGTGCAACTTGAGGGCCACTGAATAAGAATGTTGGATAAATTTTGCCTTAGGTAGAGTAATGCATGCCTAAAGAACAGGAAGCTCTTCAATTCTCACCTCAGACACAAGGTTTGCAAACAATTTTTGAAGAAAAATGATGGACAGAAAAGAACTGGAAACAAGGATGCACTGCAACATACATCTGCCACAAACATATTGGGCTGGACTAGTCCAGCACCTTTCTCTTAGCAGTTATTTTTCTAGATAACAATAATGCATATATTTAATCTCTAGAGTCTGCTAAGAGTAAGAATTAGAGTAGCAGAAACAGAAGGAATAGTAGCAACATAAAGTGGAAGTTCAGGAAATAAAAACTGCCAAACATGGTAATCATCAGCTAGAAACATGAATAGCATAGAGATCATGTGCATGTCTGTCTTGACTATGAGCTGCTGCTACGAAGTAATTTTGGATGAAATTCCTGGGCAAAAGTTATCCTGGGAAGAGAAAAAACACACCATGGATGATGAACTTGAACCTGGAGTTGCACAACCTTTTTCAGCCAACAAACAGTTAGAAGAATGGCAGGGCATTTAAACCAGCTCAGGACAGAAATACACTAAAAATTTCAAGCCACACTTTCAACTACTTCGATACCTCAGCGGAGCAAATACCTCTGCAGAGATAATGCTTCAGCAGACAATCAAGATGAGAGCTTGCCCCTCTAAGAGGTGCACACTGCATACCATATTGTCAAGAAAATGCAGTTTATTCACCAACATTTCTCCTTCAAACCAGCAGGGACACAGCTGTTCAAAACACAGGTTGAAGGAAGCAACTGCTCATTTTGAGGAACAAGATTTCTACAGCTCATAGAAAACGGGCATCGAGCCTCTCATAAGTAACATACAGCATTATCAGCAAGATGAGAAAACACCAATGAATTCATGCATCAGTGTTCTTTTGCATAGGAGTACAGGCAGATTTTTTACCACATAGCAGAGCCGCAGTACAGTGTAAGGAAAGTTGGTGCCAGTAGAGGGAAGCAGTTGCTCTCCAGGACATGCATCTCCACCTTCCCCGATGCACAGTAGGAAGCCAACAAGTTTGTTTTTGTGGAAGTGAACTCAACCCTCAGCCATTGTGTAAATGTGGCTTTAAATCAAGCTGTAATTAGATTTTGCTGTATTTAACAAAACCCCTCTTGTTGCTCCTCTTTTCCAGCCCCAGACAGGAAATAAATGTATTTGTGAAAGAAAAAAGGAAAAAAAAGTTTATGCCTCTTCCCGGAGCATGCCCTGGCACCCATGCAAAAGTAAGTACAACACACAAAACAATAAGCTTACGGGACACTCAATCTTCACATTACATAGGGACACAAAGATCTCACAGCTGGTCCACTGGTTAATGTCCCCGCACTTGTATCGATACTCTGCTTCGCCACATTAACCTCCTTAAAAGCTACTAACAGTCCAACACTTGGAGTCTAGCTTTTCTTCATAAATTTAATTTACTTGGCAGAAAACACAAGTGGAAATCTTCCATTAAAGACTTGGGCAAGCTAAGACTGCCACGTATTCATTTTAGGACAGATCTTTTCTTTCCGTTGTATTTTAACTATTACAGTCACAGCATTCCCATTTTTAACCAAATAGCTTTATCCCCTCCCCTCAGTCTCTACACAGAATAAAGCTCTGGGTATTTTCCTCACACCCACTTTACTGTAATGCACATTGCACTGGGTGGTTTTATTTTGTTGAAGTTCCTTATGGACTAAGCTGAATATTTACACTGCACTTTACATTGCCCAAGGAGGCACTTCAGAGCAAATTAATTTGAGTCCACTCAAGAGTAAAGTTGTGATTGTATTTGGACTCCAAAGCTTACAAAGAACTTTATGGTGGTGGTAACAACAGCAGATACAATGGGAAACTGGTGCAAGCAAGTCAAGAGGACGTGCCCAAGGCAACACTGAAAGTTAGCTGCTGATTGGGAACAAAAAGTTTCTGCTCTTAATCTAGACCACCTTCCAAGTGAGTCAAACCTGACTGATAACTATCTGGTCTTATAGAAGTTTCAGATTCTTTAGAAGAAAGGAAAAGAGACCAAGCCCTAAATACTTGCATGCATGCAAGCACTGCTTAGGATTCATTAAGTTATTTACAGAAGTCACTCATTTTCAGGAGAGTCTGAAAGGGGTGCCTTTTCAAAGCAAGCTTATTTCAAGAAATATACTCTAATTCCCTACAATCTTCTATTACGCTGCAAACATAAGGCTAGTGTAGACAACTCAAAAGATAACCTCATTCTGAAGTCAGTTTGCAGTTTAATCTCTAAATGGAGAAGATTAAAGTAAAAAAAGGGGGGTGGGGGTGGGTAAATTATCAACCTACACCTGTAGGAGAAGTCTCTCTCACATTTGTTTTTTTGAAATAGCCATGAGGTGGCTGACGCTGGCGGGAGGCCAGGTGCCCACCAAAACTACTGTCACTCCCCTCCTCAGCTGGGCAGGGGACAAAGTATAACGAAAGGCTTGTGGGTCATGAGAAGGACAGGGAGATCACCCAGTTACTACCATCACGGCCAAAACAGACTCACCTTGGGGAAAATTAATTTGTTACCAGAGTAGGATAATGAGAAATAAAGCCAAATCTTAAAAACACCTTCCCCACCCCTCCTTTCTTCCCAGGCTTAACCTCACTCCTGAATTTTTCTCTACCTCCTCCCTCCTGAGTGGCACAGGGGGACAGGGAATGGGGGTTGTGGTCAGTTCTCCACACAGTTCCTGCTGCTCCTTCCTCCTCAGGATGAGGACTCCTCACACTCTTGCCCTACTCCAGCATGGGGTCCTTCCCACAGCAGACAGTCCTCCACCCATTTCTTCAACGTGAGTCCATCCCAACAGACTGCACTTCTTCACCAACTGCTCCAGTGTGGGTCCCTTCCACAGGGTGCAGACCTTCAGCGTGGGTCCCCCACAGGGCCACAAATCCTGCCAGTAAACCTGCTCCAGCCTGGACTCCTCTCTCCTCAGGTCTGCAGGTCCTGCCATGAGCTTGCTCCATCCAGTGTGGGCTTCCCACAAGGTCATAGAGCCTACCACCACCACCACCACTGATGGGCTTGGTCTTGGTTGGTGGTGGGTCCATCTGTGAGTCATGTGAGCTCTGGCTCTGTCCAACATGGGTGAAGCATCTAGCAGCTTCTCATAGAAGCTACCCCTGCAGCCCCCTCTGCTACCAAAACCCTGCCATGCAAACAAAATACAAGCCAATACTAGCTCTTCTTTAAGGCAGGACAACGAAGTTTGATTCAGTATTGATGCAAAATGGCAACTTGAAAAGTATTCAGCATCTTAATTCTTGCTGTATCTCTACCAATTAAAAAAGAAGGTTAATTTTAAACATCCTGCATAAAAAAAAAACTTTTAACTTTGCCATTACCAAAGAGACTACAGGTACACTTTTTTTTGGCTTACCTTCTCTGACACAGAAAACAAGAGCTTCACCACTCCCCCATTCATTCCCCCTCCCCCCAAAGTGGGACAATACAGTGTTATGATGTATAACTGTGTGACACATGAATATCACTAACCAAGCCAAAAACTCAAGGGAAAAAAACAAACGGGGGGAATGGCATGGTGCCATAACCTAGGAAAGGGAAGTTTCTACTACACCAGCTCCTAAAGTGGAAGCATACAATAGGATTAGCCTTATCTTATTTAAGTTTCTTAACAGCAAGACTGCATCCTCCTGCAGCATTAAAGCAGGACTCATACTCCAAGTAAGAGTCATTCTTAAAATAAAGTAGAGCTATGTTTGGCAGAGCTGGAACCATGAGGACAACACAAACAGCCAAAATGGTTTATT
The DNA here is from genome assembly GCF_964237585.1 of Gallinula chloropus. NCBI lineage: Eukaryota > Metazoa > Chordata > Aves > Gruiformes > Rallidae > Gallinula > Gallinula chloropus. The sequence continues at coordinate 41,238,073 of NC_140086.1, forward strand.
CAGGTTTGACTCAAGAGGAACAACTAAATTTCAGGCTAGATAAAAATAGGAGACAACATACCCAAAGAAGCTTCAAGACTACCATTTTTAGATCGTGCCCTGAGCTTTTTCTTGCTTCTCAATTCACATGTAGGAAGGTCAGATCACAAAGTGGCTTCCACAGTGGCCTTTCAAATCAGATTATTCTCTACATAATAATTAGCACCTTTCTTCTCATCGCTGGCATACTGTTTAGCTAGTCTGAGAACATTCTTTGTGTTTGTTTATTTCTGAGCAGCTTTTTTTAATCCCTTCAAAGTACCAGCATCCTAAGCAGAGCTATCTCATGCTCCATGAACTTTAGTGCAAATGCTATAAGCGTTTCTTTTCTTAACAACTTCATTACAGTGTTTATACAGAAATACACCGCTAGTACTGTAACTACGTAAAACATACGCTGTCGTAAATGTAAGCTTTATTCAAAGTGTAGCTTTAAAAGTGTTTATGGCACACTGCTGCCTGGACCGCCAGGGATAGCATAGGGAAGAAGGCAAAGGGGAAACTAAATGTCAGACCTCTCATGCTAACAAGAGCTTTGGAACAGTCAAACCAAATGCCAAAATGCATCAACCCGTCTGTTGAAGTCAGCTGCATTCCAGTTCCAGGTAGACAGTCTGAGCAGAAATCGTTGAATATTGGAGAATTCTCAAAACAGAGGCAAGGGGAAATAGGTAGAAACACACCCCTCTTCTGAAGGTTTACATGTAGTTCCTTATAATACCCTTCCCTGAAAGGGTACTGGGGGACAGTACCTCCATTAATTTGATATTCTGCAACACAAGGCAAAATAGCAGCCAGGGAGAAGTTTATTACAGTACAAACACTAAAGATCCAGATTTGTCACTGTGACTGTATGATGCTAATGCTTAAGTTCCTTGTTCATCTTCAGGAAGCATTTCAGAAAATAAATTTAAACTGTTCAAAATTTCTTGGCAATATCTAATATCCAAAGTCTCTATTATGTCTAACTTTGCAGCTACTGGATTAAGCTGTTCATAGGAAATATAATAATTACACTGTCACTTTATGCTCTCCCACATTACTATCAAAACCAATTTTGTAGCAGAACTCAATTTTCAATACTGAATATTAAAGATGTATTTATACTGTGAATAAAACTATTCAGTAGTTTGAAAGTTTACAAAATTGTTTTAAAGGATGTTTGAAGCTATTCTGAAATTAAGGCCTGTAAATCTGATGCGCTCACTGTTTTTCCTCCAAATAAGCAAAATCGGTAATAATTGTAATTTGGTTCTGCATACTTCCCTATCAAGTCTCACATGGTAGCCTTTCCAAAGAAAATAATGCAGCCATCAGCAACAATGCACTTCATCTCAATTGTAGTTATCTGCTTTTAAAAAAACCCAACAAACCCACAACTCCAAATCCGGACTCTTATAAAAAACTGAAATCCCCATCTTCCTCTTTGCTAACCCACAGCACCCTGAACTACCCCTGCAAAAAGAGCCTCAATTCCTTTACCGCATCTTCTCAAGCTGTTTATTCACTATGAGACTGTTAAGTACATGGAAGAGAGAAATGGTTAGCAGATAAAGAAACTTGGATCAAAGTTACGGTAGAAATGGAAGCAGACATGCTTCCAAAGAAAAAAGATAAAATTTACTTCTGGCAAGCTAGTGGCCAAATATCAAGTATTGATTTCCTTTCTGGTAGAAGTTAGCATGACCAGCATGCAGACCACCAGTGAGGGACTCCCCAAGGAAATGCCACACTTGGGAAGAGAAGCAGCATCAGGAACCCCATCCTAAGGGCTGTTTTAGAAAAGAATTTCTGCTGGGAGTAAAATGCTTAAGCAATACTGAAATTCTATTATGGAACAAAGTAAGGAGAGAAACACCAACAGCCTCTTATACCAGGGAGTTTAAATAAAGTCAAAGCTATTAGCAGAGGCAAAGGGGAGTAAGAAAGGAAACGAAGGTACCAAATTTGGTGTACTACAAAAGTCTCCACTGTTAGCTTTAGTTCCTTAGAAAAAATAATATTTCTATTTAAAAAATATATTTTCTTTACTGAGTCAAAACACTCTTGCATTTTACCTCATCTAGCAGGAGAAAATAGAAGAACATTTATTATTCAGAGCTGCTTCTGTACAAAGTGGAAAATCATTATGCCAGCCCTTAAAACTCCTGTTGAATGAAGGCCTGTTTCTGGTTTTGCCTTTTTTTGTTTGTTTGTTTTTGAGGGGAAGGAAAAACAAATTCCACTGAAAGGCATACATGGCATGTACATAGCTTTTGTCAATATTACTACCACAGAGCTAAAGGACTTACATTCACGAAATACAGAAAATAACAACAATTTTAAGGGAAAAAAAATTCATAACCAAACTGAACTTGCTATTTTGAAATTCCAATCTAGTATTAGTGGCAATAAAGCAGAAAAGCGCCATGAACAAAATCCAACACCATAATATCTCAGAGATACAGCGATGCCTGAACAAATCAAACTCATCAGTTTTGGTTCGCTGTACAGAAGCGTATATTTGAGCGCAGCTGGATTGCAGTCAACTAGCCAGCTCCCATAGCAGCACCTTCAAGCTGTATTGATTTCTAGGGAAGAAAGGCACCATAAATCTGCTTGAGCAGCATTGCGTCACTCTTCTGGTTGGCCTGAAGTAGTAAATTAAACGTTTTCCATTAGCACAGTAGAGAAGCTATACAATTTAGTTTTTATTTCGAAGGCAGTCTCAAGTTACGGAACGCTGTAGCCGGCTCTGCGGCAAGGGCTGCATGCTTCACATTGGTAAAGCCAGCAATTCAGGCTTATGTGAAACCAGATGTGTACGCTGCAGTTCCCAGGGCTGAGGGTTTTTTCTTTTAATTTTTTTATTTTTTTAAATATGTTGCTTTCCATTAAAAACAAAACAAAACAAAAAAAAAAGGACCCTGCTTTTCAGAGTAAACAGAATACACTGGAGCAAAAATAACGTGCCTTGCAGGGAAGAGAGGAGAGGTGGAGAACGAATGGGGTGGGAGCAGGAGAGAACTTTAGGGGAATAAAACCCACACAGAGCAGTGTATGAGCAATGCTGTAGTACAAAGAACAGCACAGTTCTGAGAAGCAATAAGCATAACATTACTCGAGGTAACAAGAACTCCTTGATCAATTATTCATGTAATTTACAACAACATTTACAGCTGCATCAATGAAAAAAAACCCGAATCTAGGACAAATATAAAATCTTCACAGCTATGAAGTGCCCTTGATTTTCACCAGAACATTTGACTGTCTAACATCATGTGTTTCTGGTTAACGACACACCCCTCCAACAAGAGGAAAAAAGAAACAGAAAGACACAGAACAAACTGCCTTGCTGGAAGTAGTGACAGCATTCGAGGCTGCATTTCAACCCCGCGCAGCGTGCATCACGAAAAGCTGACAGTACCTTATGCTTCCGCACGTCATTGCTAAGCACCACCTCGCAGGTACATGCGTGCACCCCTGAGACCATGCAAATACCTTCTATGAAATCTTTACTCTCTCAGTGTGTAAAACTGCACTTTTATAATAACACTCAGAAGAAATACTCCATTTTTTAAAGTGTATGGTTATCTCAACTTTTATTGTTTCATGTACTCTTAAGGTAAATATAACAAAGGGCAGCAGAAAGGAGAGGAATATTTCTGGATCGTTTTTTGCTCCAGCTTGAAATCATTGTTTAATCATCATCAGGCTTTCTGCTCTGCTAAAGTTTAAATTCATAATTCTCAGTTGTTTAAGACAACCTTGCTAGTGTCTTGCTAAGAAACACACAATTGAAACTAGATTCAAAGTGAGAAGCAGAGAGAAAAGGATGAGTGGGCCTAAGCATGCTTGGTGGTCTTACTTCCAGGCACGAAGAACAAATAAATCATAAAGGAAGGTTATAGCGTGAAATGCTGACCAAGCTAATGGGAAAACTCATGACAGTTTTGATTTGACTCTACTGATGAGAATGAACTTTGGTCTATTTCAGAGCCCTAATTCCAGTCTAAATTAGAAAGATCGATAAAGGATTAACAAGAAAAATCTGCAATTCTTCTCTGACAAATCAAGGAATATTTATCTAAGAAGCCTTCCAACAATGAATTTCACACCTTGTAACAAGTATTTTTAAAAATGCAGAAGCTGGCAGATGTTTAGAAAGACCTTCGTTTACTCTTGAAGAAATCCATGGAAAGTGTTTCCATTAATACTCACTTTTTCAGCCAACTCTCTACACAAAGTTCAATTAATCTTTTCAATATGAAGGAAAGATTCTGCATATATCATCACTTCATTCAAAATCCTGGCTACCTAACAAAACCATAGTATAGTCAAATCTCCCAAATCACCTGGGTCTATAGTGCTGATAGGTTCAACAAATTTCTTAGGGTCATATTTCTTTCTCAGCTATCAGCATTTGTCCTTTATAAGTAATGATGAGTTCTGGATGACCAGACTAAGAAATAATTATAGTGCTAGTAAACAGAAAATCATCGCAGGCAAACCTCATTCTCCTCCCATTGATGAAGACATCCCAGAGTGTTTCCATATTTTTTGTGGCCACTCGAAGCAAGCTCTGAACGTGGCAATTAAAGCAGGATACGATTCTAAAAACAGAGCATGCTGTAGAGCTCTGAAACAGCCTGTTCCCTTGTCAACAAAGAACTGCGAATATATCTCCCTACTAAGATCGTAAGGAACTACTTCTGGCTCTAACCTGCAATGCACTATGTTGGTTTTTTGCCCCTGCCCGTCCCCGTCCCCATCCCCCCCCAGCATTTGCTATGACAACGTTTTGTACCAGGTAGCATGCAGCAGTACACACAGAAGGCGGTGAAAGCTCAGAGATGCCTTTGTGTGTTTATTTAGAAAGACAATAAATCCCCGTTTTGAAAATTGTATCAGTCGCTTCACTTGGGTTGAAAAATGAAGCTGCTTACCTTTGTGAAATAGTTCCAAGTTCCTGCTAAGGCTGCCTGGCCTGTTTGGAGGTCTTCCCTTTTAGCAGAGGTCCCCAGACAGAGGCAGGTCTCTTCACCATGGAAGTCCCAGAGGCTCCTTGCAGCAGTGCCTGGAGATACAGACAGAGGGAAGACATTTAGCTGCACCGTCATGTGTCAAAGCCACAGTTCTAAGACTGGCAAGCTTTCTTTTAGGTTAACTCTTCTGGCCTAAACTGCCCAAGCTTCAGAAATCAGAAATGCATGTCTTCTTTTGGAGGGTGAAAGCCTACAAAGAGTTGGTGAGTGATATCAAGTAAGCACTGAGTCAGCTCTAGATGTTCTCTAACGTTTATATTGCTAGTCTTAACAGCATAATCTCCAAGCTCTGAAATTTAACAGGTGACCTACAGGTATCAATTCTGAGTTTCGTGTCACTGTTTTCCCCATACTGAAACTGCTCAGAGTCATGCTTCAGGAATGCTTCAGAGCAAAGAGCACAAGCTGTGAGATACCATCTTCCCAGGAAGGCCACAGAGGGCTGTGCCACTGCAAGTGAGAAACCCACCCTGCAAGCCACCTCACCCCCCTGTGTATGACCTCCATCCAGCTGACAAAGCAGCCCTTACTGAATGCCTACTCCAGAACACTACCTTTAGCTCAGAAAAAAAATCAAAATAAAAATCCTTAAACTCCACCATCAGAAGGTAAAGAATGACAAGAGGACTCCAAAAGGAATGTGATTAACCACAGCTTTTTACATGCAAAACAGCCATTCAGAACTTGGTGGGTTACAAGATGTGACCTGAATCCCTGTTTCAGTTTACATTTTTTTCTCAACATACCACCTGAGGTAATATCAGCTCTAATCATATTACTCAAAAAAGAAAAGTATTCCAATACCTGAGATTTCTGGGATTTGTTTTTATTTGACAGTATGTACTCAAGTACTGTGGCACAAGCAGATGGCACAGCAGCTTCTTTTAAGCAAACATTTCTGAGCAGTTTCAAATTATTAATTTTCTAATCAGTTCACTCTGGAAACAGGACTGCAATTAGGTTACAGAGCTTATGATGAAACACAGGGTTCCTTCAAAAAAAAAAAATCTCAACACCATGGAGATTTAAGCACAAATTGAAGAAAACAGCTGTCTCATACCATTAATACGCCAAACAGGCAGCAATGTTTGTCAGATTATCAATTACTTTGCATTTCCCCAGTCCCAATTTTAAAGGGAGCCTGCCTGAGTTTACATCTTGACATTAGTACACCTGAGGGTTCATTTGTGTCGGGGAGAGGAGCGCATAAATGGAGCTTCGTCTTGCAAACTGGCTGCCTTTGAAACAGCAGTACCACAGAAAGGAGCAACAGTGGAGGGACTTCGGAGACAGACTGGTACCTTCATGTAAGTGCTTATAAATTCAAAAAATAACAGGATGAAAAGCAGAAGCCTTTTCAGTGTGATGCAGCATTACAGCTACTCAGTAATATATTACGGGACTGCTGCAGTATTGTTATTCTGGCATGTGCTAAAAGAAAAGAATAAACAGGTTTTAAAAACATGTGAGGAACAACACAGAGATGTTTTCCAACCATACCTTATTTAGCACAACAAACCCAACAATAGATTACCAACCAAATCACACTCCTGGGTTACTACAGATTATTCTGATATTCCAAATTACTGTGTTTTAAGCAGTAATTCTGAACCCACACTCACCCCAGTCTCAAAAGTAAAGCAACTATGCAAGCAAAAGGGTGGAAACAATACTTTAGAATCCTGGTAAACTCTCACATTCAACAAGTCGGGGGGGGGGGGAAGGGAACACAGGCACCAATTGCAGCTAGTAAATCTGTTTCAGCCATGTTCCTTCGTCAGCATCTTGAGCAAGTTCAAGAGCAAGCAATTTTATCTCCAAGTTGAGTGACAATTTTTACAGCTACCGACTGGTCAGGACAGAAGACACACCAAAATTCCAAGAAGGCTATTCTACATACTGCTTAAAAAGAAAAAACTGTGGTAAGATACTGGCAGGGGGGAGAGGGAGAACAGGGGGAGTTTGTGTCTTTTCATGGAGAAAGCATTCAGCTTCGCTAGTTCCTCCCTTTCTGCCCTGTTGAAATTGGAGCCCCTCGCTTTCTGCTCCTCCAACTAAGGTGCTGGTTTAAAGTCTGCAAAGAATATGGGTTGTAGTTCCCAAACTTACATCTGGTGCTGGTAATGTTACCAGTCTCCTACAGGAAATACATATCACCAAGTTGAATATATTCATGTTTAAAAAAAGAAATGATGGTATGAGTGTTTGCATGTGCAAAAATATATATAGGGAGAAGCACACACAAAAGTAGCTTCACAGTTATCCACTCTGATTTCAGCTTCTCTGAGGCACTCAAAACTGCACTTAAAAATACTTCTACGAAACTGTTTTGTGTTTATAGACTACATCCTGAGTTTGAGCCTTTATCCAAGAGCCCTTTATGACACACATCTTTTCCTGCTTCGCTGTCCAGTATCAACAAGTCTTTGGGCTTTCTTTCTAAAAAGTTTTCATCCTCATTTGCCACGTTCTTCCTCTTTCATTCTCTTGCTAAGTAGGAAATCAAAGTTTTAGTACTTACAAAAACACACATCTCCAGGAAGAGAAGCCAAACCTAACGCAAAAGGATCGTGAATGAATGAATGGACTTCTTATTCTAACAATCCCAAAAGACACAGATTTAAACCTTCAAACCTCACTCAAGTCTACCCTGAGGTTTCCATAATCCAAAACGAAGTCTTTAAAAACACAGGATTTCTTGACAAAGAAATAAGTTGATATGGAAACTCAGCAGCAGATGATTTGGCATTTGATAACTTGATGCTTTGATAAGGCGCTACCTTAATCACCGTCACAGGGGAGAAAATGAAGTCAGGAAACTGAAGTGAAGCAGCTGGAAGAATCTAGCTACTCAGATAAGTAAGACACACTTTCCGTGCCAAAAGAGGTATGAATGCTTTCTGCAGCCAAACAGTATGCAGACCCCGAGAGAAAATAAAAGTTATTTAATAAAGCAGATGAGGTAGAAGAGATTGCAGACATACATATAACTAGAAAGAAGGAAATATTTACCAATGATTATTTGGGGGGGGGGGGGGGGGGTAGGGGGGTGGGTGGAATCAGTCTGCTTAATGCAGACCCTAAATTTTCGCAGGCAAGAGGTGCTGATTCACTACTCTCACATGTCTATAGCTTTCTGATAAAAAGCTCACATTAAACATGAATTGGAAGGTGTAGTCAATTTAGAGAACATGATTTTTAGAAACATTAATTAGTGGAATTCTATGAGGAAGTTGTTATCCATTAATTCCAGCAGTTTCTACTCCTGTAGGCAGACGTGTTTTCATTAAAAACAACAATAAAACCAAGCTGTAATCTACTGACTTATTCATCATTAAACCACTGAAAAGATGGAGAAATCAAATTAAAGAAATCCAGAAAAGTCATGCTCCCCACAATATGTTCATACTTCACACAGTGTTACAGCGAGCATTACTTTTATTACTTTTGTTAGCAAATAAATGCAGAGGTGTCTGCAATACTGGAGGTGGTATTTCTGAGCTAGAAACCTTAACTTTCCCATTTTCTGACTTTATACACAGCTGTTAAAAGTTTCACCCTAACTTATAGCAAGAATAATAAATTTCATCACAAAAGTAAGACACCTGTAAGAACATAAGAATCACCTTACTCACCGCAAAGTTTGATGAAAGTATTACTAATTTTCCCAAGCAGTTTTCCCAAAGAGGTGGTAGAGGCCCCATCCCAGGAGATATTCAAGGTCAGGCTTGATGGGGCTCTGAGCAAGCTGATCTAGTGAAGATGTGCCCGCTCAGTGCAGGGGAGTTGAACTAGATGACTTTTAAAGGTCCCTTCCAACCTAAGGGATGCTATACCAACTGGACAACTGGAAGGTAGCAATTTAAAAAAGTCTCACAGTTTCACTACCACTATTCCTGCAGCAGTGAGCATCTCACTAAAAGATGCTGGATCAGCACAGCTATTGAACCACTATATACTGTCAGAGAAAGTTACAGTACATTTACAGAAACAGAAGGTACATTAATCTCCTAAGTGTAACCATACTGACAGAAACCGTCAATTAGAAGCAGACTGATAAGCCAAGCATACTTTTTGTTTGCTGCTTTCTACACATGTATGTTTGAAAAACATACCTAAAAGACAAAAAGAAGAGTTTCAATTTAGTTCTCTGACCATATTCTCAGATACTCTCCTGCATAGTATCTAAGACTGAGGGTTTCATTTAAGGATTGTATCCGTTATGGATTAAGCACTCTGTGTCCCTGGAAATACATGGCTAAAGTACAGAAACTGTCATTTTATGATTTGTGTGCACTGTTGCACTATTTATCAGAAAATTAAAACAGTCCTTAATGTAATCATATGTTTACTTACAAAAATCAGAGCTTTTGTCCTACCAACTGTCCACTTATAAATCTGTAAAGGTAAGTGATAAAACATGCCTTTATTCTAGGAACTTTTCAATAGAAATCTAGTATTTCTCTGGAATGAATCAGTCATGAACAATAAAATAAACAAACAAATTAAAAAAAAAAAGAAATAGAGAAACAGGTTTTCTGGCCAGTGTGCTACCTGGTTCTGCAGGATGTGTTTTCTTTTCCTGGCGTTAAAAATGAAGGAAAATAACTATATGCATTATAATGGAAATAATTAGGTTTCTTAAGCATCAGTAGGCAGCCCAGTAAAACAGGACTCCAAAGTCAAGTAAAAGGAGCTGGCATGTCTCTTGGTACAGAAGTTGTCTTGGAGGGCAACGGAAGGTGGAGAAATGTTAGTAGTTGAATAAAGTAGCTGTATGGATGGACCTGATGGGTTTCCATCCTGCCACTCTTTGTGCACCTAAGGAACAACAATCAGAGGCCAAACAAATTAATGACCAAAAGAAAAGCAGTCAGATTTAGGTCTGCTAAAACAAACAGCTAAGGTACTTATGAAATGGGATGTCATAGAAGAAACTCCACTGACAAGCAAATGACGGACAGGACTTCCCAACTGCAAGCACAAACACAGTTCAAGAGGTACCAACTACAGACTGCAACTGGGAATTCATGAACTGAAGTACTGTCTCCTACCATCTCTGCGAATATACACCTCTCACCGAGGGAGTTAAAGAAGAAAGCCTGCCTACTTGTGAACAGCCCTAGGTTCCATATAGGGCAAAAAGTATAATGATTCAAGTGACAAGAGAAAACAGCTGTAAGACCTTAAGGCCTGGTACTATGACTTATTTCAAGTAAACATGACTAGGAAGTTCAATCAGAACAATCAAGTGAAATTAAGGCAGAAGAGAGCTTCTCTAACAGTTTCTGGTGACTTCTCTAACAGTTAAAAAATGTCAGTTAAGGTCCAAAAAGGGCATTCATAAAATTATGGAGAATCACTCATTCAGGAACATCAGTGTACATCTACCAATGAGGTTCATGGCATGGAGGTCTTGAAGACTTAGGCACACGCGGAGATTTCCTTTTATTAAAAAACCAGTGTATTCTGAGTCTTTATCGATGATCATGGGAACATTTCAGGATACACTATCTTAAATAATGATGTCCAAACTATAAATGACAGCCTGGGTAAAACACCCAAGGTAAACCAAATGCTGAACTGTCCTTTTTTGAGTTTGCAGTTTAGCTTTATTCATTTTTCATAGTCACCATGAAAGCATAACCACTTTGTAGTTCATGAGATGCAAGCTAGGTAATTGGTTTGACTTTAGGACAGACATTAGAAGCAGCCATACACTATCATCATTGTTGCCTGCTATTTGGGAGAAATCTTAAGACAACATTCATGAAAATATACATGAGAGTAATTATAGGCAGTTGAAGAGGGAATCATGTATGCCACACTACCCTGTCTGCATTCTCACAACAAGCTTTCAGAAAGTTAGCAGCACTTAATGAGTACAGCTGAAAGTCTTCTAAGCATAAGAAAAGCTTGAACATTGCATGAGAGAACATAACTGGCTTTAATAGTGACGCCATTACCATTTTAAGAAAGACACTCTGGAACACAAAGACCCTTTCTAAAATCTCTGCAACATCAAAGCTAGACAAATGTTACTTAATGTCTTCAACAGATCGGACTCATGATTGTTTTTATTGCAAATCCAGTCACAGTTGAAGTAGGATTTTTACATAAGTTATAAAACAAATTTGCTGTAGCCTCTCATCATGCCATACCCACGGAAGACAAGCTGTGCAAGAGGCATGTGAGTCCTAAGCTGGTACTGAACCACCACCTGAGATGTGTTAGTTCTTCCTTGGGTATTACCAAGAGACAACCACCCATATACGAAACAACAAAAGTGACACCAAATCCCATTAAATGATCAGATCAAGACAGCGCTCAGGTTTTCAGGACACGGGTAGATGCTAAGATGCAATTTTGCCAGGGAATGATCCCAGGAAACTGCAAGAGTGGTTTTCCAAAGAACCTGAAGACAGTACAGCACTTTGGTCAGAACTGTGGGAAGTCAGATGGTGACTGAATGCTGAGCCACTCACACATTTTGGAGAAGTTTCAGATCTTGCACACTGCCCAACACACCAAGAATTTACAATATAAGCTTAAGAACTAGAGTAAGTCCAAATAATTGGTAAGAAGACATTTGTAAACACAGAGGACAAAAAAAGCATTCTGCACTTAAAAAATAAGACATGATGAGCAAGAGAAATAAGCTGAGAGAAACGGTCATCATTTTATTGCTTCATTAGTTATGACTGAAATAGAGCCGGACATTGCAACCTGTAAAGGCAAGTCTTCCCCTGGTCTGAAAGACACTCCAGCCCATACTTCCACATGCAAGTTTCCAGGTAAAGAATTTTTATCAGCAGGTTATTAAAACTTTAAAAGTAGAAAGGATTTAGTTTAACCTATATTCACTTGATGAAAGTACAAATTACTGCTACCCAACGTTTCAGAGCAGTGCTACAGCACTTCCATACCCCAGAGGAAGCAGATCCAGGCAACTGCTCCACTCCAAGTAGCACAAAGCTGGCAAACACAGGCAAGAGGCAAGCAGCCAAACCAACTAGAAAGGCAGTATAAATCAACAGTTTGAATCAGAAGGTTTTACGCTTCCTTTCTGAGGACTTAAGCCACTTATTGCATCTTTTATATACATTTATCAGCCCTGTATCAGGTCGCTATGGTAAGTCATGAAAGTAGCAACAGTTGCAGAATATTCTCTATCATTTTAACCTTGATTTGGGCTGCTTTTTTGTCTAATGTGAAACTGGGAGTGAATCTTAAAGAGACTATATTCCCACAGTTCTAACAACTCAAATCTAAACTTTTCTTTTTATTCCTTATAAATAAAAATATCAATCAGATCTTTCCCCTGCAGCTACATCACATTATCAGATGCAGCACAAAAAGCCACAGGTAACTGATAGGGCTTTTCCATGGGTTGCCACGTGCACAGGTTTCAATTTATAACTCTTATCCTCATTTAAAAGTACTGAGGATAGGGAAGAAGGAAAGAGTATGCAATATTTAAGAGCAGCTTTCAAAGCAGGAAGAGAATTCGCAAAATAAATAGTTATTTCACATGAACAGTCAGAAGGGAAGAGAAAGGACACACGGGAGGTTGCAACTGGCATGTTGCACATTACCAGTCCATAAAGCAAGGTCTCTATTCTACTCTGAAACGAAAGGGCAACTGAGCAGTCATCCTACCCTGTCACTCACTCTGCAACTACCTAGCAATTCTTTTTTTAAAGAACAGAGATGGACAACTAACACTTGCACTGGTTCATCTTTGGAATTCCAAATGATCCCACAGTGAAGAAAATAATGCTGATCATTCGGGTTGCAAAGAGATCTCTAAAAATACATGCAACTTTTTTTGTTTATCAAAACATTTATTTGCCACTGGAGGCACTCACATATCCCTCAAGATGCATATTTTGATGATTCCACCAGACTAATAAATGTCAATCTGACATTTTCCTTTGTAAAAGTTGATAACATTTGCTGTATCAGATATGCTGATGTTCCTGCAGAAAAACTGTGTGCAGCGTATCTATAAGGACAGGCACCCAAACAAGTATTAACCCCCATACACTGAATCTGAATATCCTGAATTGTTTGCTCAAATATATAAGGCATCTCAGAAGGTACTTGAGTAACATACAAAATTAAGCACTAAAGACAAAAGGAACAAACTTTAAAGTCCAACATCTAAAGAGATTTCTACCTTGATCTTAACTGCAGTGTTATCATTTCAACTGCTACATTTTCATACTCTACAAACAATGTATTTAAGTTTCCAGTTATTATGTTTGCGTACTAATACAAAAGGGAAGAAATCTTCAGAGGTGTGCCTCCTCAGACCCTACTGAAGGGTTTCATATGGTGTAATTCATGACAGAATATGCTTTGATTTGTTTGCCGCAAAATAAGGAATGATTATTCTATTATACTTTTTTTAAAAAAAGTAGTATACCAAGAGACCATTTGGTCACTAACCATAGAAGTTACAATTAAATGTGGGATGTGAACAGAATTTGATAGGCATACTTAAAATGCATTTGACATTCTTCTCTCCTGTGCTTTATTTTTAATTATCTTTGATCATCTTTGCTCATTTTACATGCAAATAACCTAACTACGCAAGGTAACTTTTTAATCCAGCAAATTTCAAGTGATTTTCAACATACAAAGACTTGTTGGGAACAAACTTTCTTTGTATTGACACTACTTTAGCACTTCCACTGCATAGCAATTTATTCAGGATGTTATAATTTAGTCCTGTGTGGGTGTCAACTGACTTGCTTCAAAGTCTGCTTCACATCTACAATAGTTATTCAAGAAGAAGATGCAATTATATTAGTCACACAGGCTGCCTACAATGTCTAAGGCTTCTGCACATCTCACTGTGGGAAGTTAGGACCTGCAGTTCCACACATGAGAAGACTTTCCCCGAAAGCAGCAAGTATGATGTTTCTTGCCTTTTGTCAGCACAAGCTCAAGCTCTGCGGGGCAGATCGGTGTCACTGGCAAGTGCAGTAGCAGCAGATGGGCAGGGTTTCTGCCCTCCTCCCATATCCACAAGATCTCGGGGAGGAATAGGAGAAAAGTATTGATACAGGAGTTCCAAACACAAACTTTTTAACTTAAAATGACCTCTTCTCCCTCAAGTTGGCACACCTTGATACAGCGTTAGACACACAAATACAGACTAATTTTCTAAACCTTCAGGTTTGAAGGAGCTACTCCAGAAACAACTTTAAGAGGTCAACACAGATGGCACCTTACTTAACCTATTTTTTTTGTCAAGTACAGCAGCCATAGATTATAAACAGCATATTGTAAAGAAGCTTCTTATCTTGATTTACAGAACTTGAAAATCAGTGGAAAATTCATTACACTCCCAGTGTAAGCTGTTCCATGATTAATTATACTGATTTAACCACCTTTGCTTTTAGTCCTAGGGTGACACAGAAGCTTAAGGGAAAATTAAAGGCTTCAAAACAACTGCTTCCCTGAGTTTAAACCCCTGATACAGTAGCTGACTATAGCTGAAAGAGCCAAGAATTTCCATATTCTTCTAGTTTACATATTTAACAGCACTTTCCCCAATTTTTCCAGTTTACATATTTAATGCCAGGCCAAGGTGCTGGCACTCTGGAGCTAAATACACAGGGCAGTGACTTCTGAGGAAGAGGAGCAGAAAAGTTAAGACAAGGCTAAGGGAGAGATTTCATGTTTTAGTATCTCCCAAAGAATTAAAACAAGACTTGGCAAGCTTTCCAATTTATTTATTTATATTGCTGACATGGATGTTTTCACAGAAGAAAAAAAGATAACTTGGTTCTGGTTAATCAACTTGGTTGATTTAACAACACCACGAGACCTGTTTTGGGCAGAAAGTGAGCACCTTGGTCAGGAGGCCGAGGCAGTGCTGGAGGGAGGGACAAGGCCACAGTGCAGGGCTGGACATTGGGAACACACTGTCAGCGAAATATCGAGGGTCCGTGGCCCTGAGCACAGCCCTGCACTGAGAAACACACAAAGCCATTCCCAGATCAGCTCTGAAGCAGACTAGGAAAGACCACACCTGGGAGCTTTTATGGTGGTGATCAAAAACACATGGGGGAAGGCGAGTGTTTTAACGCCCTGATGGAAAGGGAAATGCTCCCATCCATCTTTGAGGGCAGCGAGTGCCTCCCCCACCAATGCTTCCCCAGTCAGGAAGCTTTCTAGCCACAGAGAATAATTTTTGTTGAATAAAGCCTTAAGTTATTAATAAAAAATGAAATCTCTTGACCTAGATTCTCTCCTTGCTTAAAAAAAAATGTATATCCGTATACACAACACAGCCTTCCCCTACAAACACTAACATACTATACTCATCGTACACCAGAGCACTTCAAAACAGATATTCCACAATGAAAACAAGAAAAAAAAAGGGCTTTTCATGCCCCTCCCTTACCCAGCTTTGTGCAAGAACATGAATACAGATGATGTTTGATTAAAACAGAAACCTGAACCCCAGGTTGAATGTATTTACTTTTCAAAAGCATTTTACAATTTGATTTTCTTCTTGCCTGCTGTGATAATTGATGAAAACTACACAGGGATTAAAATGAGCACAGGTGCGTGTCTACACAGTTCAGAGGGATTTGATCCCAAATGAAAACAATAACAAAAAAGCTTCAGGATTTTTAGGCCTGGATTCAACATAGCCTAACCAAACAAGCCTGGATTAAAAGTAGGATTTTTACAGCGCAGACTTCACTTTACTGAAATTTAACTTGCATTTAATAATGTATCAGAAGCTTTTGCGAGTGATACCTGAATTAAGGTGGTATTTTATTAACAGCCCTCCATATCATGAGTGACAGAATGGATCCAGGGTAAAAATAAAAGCACTGAAAGCAGTAAAAAGCACTAAAATACAAAGAGGCATGTACAACAACAGACATATGGCACTCAACCAACATTATTTTTAAATCTGCAAGAGGTAAAAGGAAAGCCCATGAGCTGAGAACATTTCACTGCCAATACACAAATCTGCACAAAAAACATGCTTATTTTCATTGCCAAATTTACATTGCTGCAGCTGGATCAAAACTTCCTTGCACCCATGAGGTCAGGAACCATTTGAAAAGAGAGGCATGATACAGCTAATCTTTGTGCCAACTAATGCAAAAACCACAAATTTCCCCATTTTTCTGTCCCAGCCTCCTTCAGCAAAGCTAACTAGCATGTCACTAATCCCAAATTTGTTGCACTACTTTGTTAAACAGATTTAAAAGACAAATACACACAAATCACACAGGATAAAGAATTTATTCTGTGCTCAAGGCTTATTGCTGAGCTTCTATGAGAATCAAAAATAACAGTATTCAATTGTATAGAAAACAAATTAGTTTGTCTCAAAGGCATGCCAACGGAAGACTCAACACTCATGTAGGTATTTTTATACAACAGCTATTTTCCTGCAGAACCTACCCAAAACACTGTTCCTACAGTAACATATATTAAATCTTGTTTTTGAAACAGAATCGAGTGTATTTTTAGACCTCTGAAAAATAACAGTAGGAGATTACAAATACATGGAACAGAGATGGAAGAACTCCCTTCTCTCTCTCCCTTGCCATGCAGGGGGGCAGTTTGCAGCTCTCTAAATGTGGGACACAAGAGCTAATTAGCAGTACTTCCAAACAGGCTTAATTTTCACTTAAGCTTCTTTTTTTTTTTTTTTTGATTAGTGAGAATAAGGGAATGCTGGCAATCATTCTGCTGAAACACATCAGTGAAATTACCAACATCCAAATTTTTCCAAGCAGCTTTGTAGCTACATTTGCTTCCATGAATTTTCATATATTGCCACAGATCTGTATTTTGTACTATCCACTACAGTGGCTGCTATTATAAATCTCAATGTACAAACATATGCTTTTAGTATTTTTTCCTCTAAGCAAAAAGCCATAATTTGCCACTACTACACAACTCAAAAGCACTTCCTTTAAGTGTCTTAGAACCAAGAAACTATTTTTTTCTATTGCTTAAACCAGCTTGTATGCTGGATAGTTTTAATTACTTAACAGTGACAGATGATTTAAATAGCTCTCTAAATACAAAAAAAATTAAGGACAAAGAAAAGGATCTGCCTAAGGAGAAAACAGTCTTTACCAACTTCTTGACCAATTAAACATATTGGTGAATAAATTCAGTTGTATGTTTTCATCCTGGACAATATTAATTTTAGAAGCCCTTCCGTTTGTGCACAGTCACATTTAAAACTGCAGGGATCAAAAGTACAGAAGTAGAAAAAAAAAAGGCAAGACCACACACAAAAAAAATCAAATTATTTTTCACATTTCATGAAATTCTGAAGGTCAGTTCAAGCCCCGAGGAAGACAGAAACTGAGGGGGTTTTATTACAGGATATCATATATGTTTTCCTATGCACAGAATATTTACTGTAGGGTTAAAAATTAACAAGACGTAGACTAAGGCATTAATTGGGAAAAAAATACTTCAGATCCTAAATAATTTAGATACTTTGAAATAACCTAAAATTGCTATAATTTAGTTATAATTAACAGATAACCAATTCTTTTTACTGCAAGAATTTGCATAGCACATGGCTAATTACTACCCTGTGAAGAATTGGGGAGGTGGGGAGAAGGGCATAAATCTTAACATCCTTTATCAATACAATGAAAATCCAAATACTATTGTTAGTGCCTCCTTATTTTTTCAAGAGCAAGCATAAATAAAAACATGCAAGTATAAACAAAACCACACAGGCAACTAAAAAGGAATAAGACTGCAAAGTGAATCTGCACAGGAAACCCAGGATTAGGGCTGAAACTCTATTCTAATCCTTCTGTCCACAGAGGGAGCGGTCACCAGGCAGCATGTGGTCTGGGCATGCACCTGCAATAGGCAGGCAGGATTTAAAATACTTACAGAAAGATCAAGCTTTGTCTGAGAAAAGTTTCTTTTTGGCTTAGGAAGTGGAGTATCTGTCTTCCTCAAAAATAAACAATAACCACAGATATTAGTTTGTTTGCTGGTGATTTTGCCAGAATGATACCTGGATACAACACATGCACACTCAATCCTGGAAAAGGACTGGACTGTGAGAAAAAAAAAAATATCAAGAAAACAGAAAAAAACCCCACTTGTGAACATACCAAACAATTCAAGTTAATAGTCATGCCACACCATTACTCTGAACTTTGCCTTACCTTTCTGTAAATTCCTGGATTAACTGGTGAAGTCTAAGCACTTGGTAAAGGCCTTCAGAAGCAGAGGAGGGGAGGGGCAATCCTTCAAACACAACAGAATTCCCCTAACACTGAAATAATCTTAAAAGACATTATCATTTACCAGGTGTGCTGGAAAATGACTATTAAAGGAGCAAGGTTCAACTTGCTGCCTCACGCAATCTTTTCTGTCACTTTGCTTCACATCACAGCGTAAAAACCACATTTGGTGTTCCAGCAGGAAACTTCCACCTGGGCTCTGGACTTCAGGAATGAATGCCTGCTGTCACAAACTGGGAGCTCTTCTGGTGCACCTGGGAGATAAAGGAACATCTACCATTCAGAAGTCCCTGGATCCGTTTTGTTTCATGGATAGAGTGGTGCACCAGTAGAAACTGTGTGGGGAGGGGTTTCTAAATCCTGTGATTACAGGTTTGGCACAGAGCACAAGAAGAAAAGGAGAGCCACAGAGAACAATGTACTTTACAGTGCAGCAGCTTTGAGAAGTCTTCATTTTCCACTAAGACCAAAACTACTGCTTTCAATCCTAAACCATTTTATCATAAAAGTTTCAATACCAAAGCAGCAAGAGACTTTTTGTTTACATTTGGTGCTGCTTTGCTTAAAGTGGACTAGGATTTAATCTGGTGAGATTTACCCATAAACTGGGTTCAACTCCTACCCTACCCTCTTTGCTGATGATAAACCTGCAATTTAACGCTGGGAAATGAAAACATTTGCAGGCAGCTTTCTAACCCTTACAGATGAATTATCCCTTCTATACATGACAGGAAGATTGCCATCAGGACTAGTTTAATACCACTTCACGTTCTCCTACCCAGGCACATTTCTTGCATGAAGAGTCAACTACAGCCCACCAGCAGGTATCACAGAGCAAGGGAGAACTTACTACTTCGTTTCCATACACATGCTCATTTGATGGAAATGAAGCTACAGGATCACATTACTAAGTATATAAAGAACTTTATAGTGACCATTATTATTTTAAAGCAGTCACACATCAGCTGCCATATTTGAGCTACTAAGAAACTGTCGCGGGCAAGTTAACAAGCTCCTAAAAGCTGGCGCTCATTGAGCTGATAATAAAAGATACTTGGAGAAATAAAATAACACTCCAGCTTCCAAACTGAAGACTTACATAATTAACAGATGCAAATGGGGATAAACAAAAGGAAAACCAAAAAACATCTTTAAATTAACTGACTGTAAATCTGGGACCATTTTCCTTGATTTTCAGCTTATCCTATCTGCTAATTTCTGAGTATTACAGTGTTCTGTTACTGACAGTCAAGTACTAACACTGATGGTTATATAGAAGGTGATGGCAATTATATAACTTGTACTTTGTAAACACTTTGCTGCCATTAAATACTGAGCAGCTCTATCCTGCATAAAAATCAAGGCAAAAACATGACAGTGCAACTTCACTGCAATTTTCAGTTTTTCCCTTTGAAAACCATACTCATTAGGTTCTTTAAAGTAAGAGTCTTTTTAAGACTTCATTCTCTCTCAAAGGCAGGCTCTGAAGAGACTGCATAAAAAAAAAATTCATTCCTGGCTCAAATACCAACATTTGGGAATCACTGCTTTTGAGCAAGGACGCACCCACTTAAAGACAGAAGAATTTATTTTGAAAAGCAGTGTGAAATTTTAGGGGGGGGGGGGGAAACCCCACACATATTTTGCACTTCCCAGCTTTTGGTAGTTCTCCAGATAAGACAAAATTCTGAAAAAAAAACCTCTTCCCTATATAACTTGGCAATGTCTATGAGAAAATGGTTATCTTATACCATCAGCAAGAACTTCTACAAGAAGTAACTACTTCCAGACGAAGCAACTCTAAGAGCAGTCATTAAGTGAAAATTAAATGCATTTGAGGTATATTAGAAGACAGTGGAGCCCGGTGAATACATTTCACCAGGTGCCCACCACAGGCTGCCTTGCCACAGGTCTGCTCAGTGCCCTTCCGATACCATCATGGAACACCACTGTAGCTCAGGGATCACGGTCCACCTCTTCAAGACCCAGGGCAGGAGACTAGTTTGAGCCCAGCCCCGCTGCTAAGGGTTATGTTCCTACCATAGCTAATGGTTCTCAGAGGAGCAATGCTTCTCCTCTGAATACACACAACATACTGTAACTCTTTCCCCAGGTTTGGTCCAAACCAGCTGCAAAAAGGGAAAGCTCATTTAGAAAACTGTATCTGGTCTCTAAAGAAACATTTAGAATTTTTAAACAAGGAATATCATTCGTGCATCTATACATGTGGATACCATTGTATTATAGCAAAAAGACTGAATTGTGCTCCACATCTCTTGGTCTTTTGTCTCCAAGATGACTCAACACTACTTGCAGCCATAATGTTTCTTGGATGTTAAGGAACCCTATAGGTTGTGTGGTCAGCAGTACAAGTCATAAAACAGAGCTCCCTTAACAACTCCTTTTCCCTGCCCTGCGCACGTGCGTTCTTTTGGGAACATTGTTTTGTGCATTCCCCTGGTGTTTTACATGAAGGAATTACTACTTTCTTTTTACCTACAATGGAAAACCCACACACCAGACTCCTGGCACATCAGCCCTTGAAACCAGCTGTGGTTCTCCCACTGAGCACCTCTCAGAACCAGAGGTAGGGGACACCAAAGAATCCAGGAGGGATGACTAGATAGACCTGTGATCCAACCTAGAGGCCACCCATGCCCCAATCCCACAGGAATGGCAGACCAGGCCACATTCCATGGCTCCTGCAGGAACACTGAAGCTGCAGTGCTTTCCAGAGGCTGCTTCTTCAAGAGCATCAGGGAGAATGGCCACTAGGCTTGCCCTGTCACACGGACACATCCAACATACACGCCTTGCCTCAAGACCAAACGTAGGACTGCAAAAAGACTCTGCCCCAAGCCGGCACTCAGCCTCTGTCTTACTGCAGCTGTGCCTCCACAAGCTGCCTTTACAGCAGGGTCAGAAAAACCTGGCATCAGATAGCAGCTATTTTGACAACTGCATACCCATCACAAGTGACAGTCTCCAGCCATAATTACTGCACCGGGCACCAGCTCATCTTCCTTTTTCCTCTTTTTTATTTAAATACCCACACCCTGGAATGTACATATGAGTCAATGAAGGCACTTTATTATATAGGTCAAGTCCTGACCCATTCATCTACGTACATTAGCATAGAGGTGAAAGTAATACAGGCATCAAAAATGAAGCCTAAATGGTTAGTTTAAATACATGTCCTGGAAATGGTTAGAAGGAAAAAAAAAATTAAAAAAAAAACCCAACCCAAAACTTTAAGACAACAGAAGTGTAATAACTGGGAAAGTGAGGCACTACTTAATTTGAATCTTTTCCCCAAAAGGATTTTCCCTTGTCACTTGTTAGTTGTACTTTATGAGCAGACAACGTAATAAACCAGACATCTTCATTTTACATCACTGGACATTTCATACATGTTCATACCGAAACCCAATCATACAGTTCAAGATAGTGCAGATCATATTTGAAATACACTTTTAAATTATCTGAAAAAGCTGTACACAGGTTTCCACGTAGAACACATCCCTTTTCTTCCCAAGTCAGAAAAGAATTGGTTAAAAAAAAAAAAAAAACATTGTGCAACTGAGAACAATTAAGCAGGTACATTCTGTAATACCTCATCAGGGAAAAGAAGTTCTCCTGCACTTCAAGCTGCCAAAGGCTGTGAAGCTGTGATCAAAGACATGATAATATTTTTTAAGAAAAAGAAAGACGCTGGACAGCACCACAGTGGCACACTCCCTTCTCTCTCAGGAGCCTTCAGAGATACAAAGGCCCAGCAGCCAGAACTAACCCAGCTATGCACTAGCACTGTAATTGTCTCCCCCTCCTTGGAGAACACTCACTAGTGGTACCAGTGAAGTTTTGTAGACTGGCAACCACAGAGTTTCTTATGTTCTCATTTATACTTTAATTAATTGTCATGCCAATGAGCTAGTTGATCATGGATAATAAAATGTAAGAGCAGTTTGACTCGATGAACAAGATAAACAGAACTAAAATGAGGGATATCTCATTGTCAGAGACTGCAACCTTTACAAGTACAGAAAAGTAAATTCTGACACTGACTGTAGAAAAATCCCAGCCCAGGAAGATTCCATGTAACTCCATAGCTCTGCAAAACAACTTCAAATAAAGAAAATCTCGTATCCATGTGACTGTTTTACAGAAGAACAAGAGGACATTTTCTCTACTCCAGCACACCAGTTTTAAAATTCACTTAATGTATTATTCTAATAAGTTCAGTGTTGTATATATTGCCTAATAAGAAGAAATGGCATTAAGGAAACAATGGTAAAACCACTGTTACAACTTCAGAATTGTAATGTAAAAAGGACTAAGTGCAGAACTATTGTATTGCTTCTTTTGGTTCACAGCATATTATAGCATCAAATTACTGAAGGAGGACTTCACAGGGATTGCTAGACTTCAGTCTGGTTCAACCCTGAAAACATCTGACTATACTTTCAAATATTAGATGGCTTTCACAATTTACACAAAGTTGAATGAAGTATTCCATGAAAGCAAATCACTCTGATTAAGGAACAGGTTTTGTTTCTCATTAGAAATTCAGCTTTAAATTAGTGGAAGTTCTAAGCATGGGAAAGGCATAGCAGAAAGACTGGAACCTCACGGCAGCCGACTTTGCATTAGACAGTATCCATATCACAGCTGCCATGCATAACACAAACTGCCTCTTTGCCTGCCTCTCCGAGTCACACCACAATTCCTTCAGTCTTACATGGCAGCAATGGGTGGCACACCACCATCCTGCAGTACTGCAGTATGAACCATGTCCACCCCCAAGCACAGAATCATAGAATCATAGAATTGTAGGGGTTGGAAGGGACCTCAAGAGATCATCGGGTCCAACCCCCCTGCCAAAGCAGCTCCCTAGCACATATCACTCAGATAGGCGTCCAGATGAGACTTGAATATCTCCAGAGAAGGAGACTCCACCACCTCCCTGGGCAGCCTGTCCCAGGGCTCTGTCACCCTCACTGTGAAAAAGTTCTTCCGCATGTTGGTGTGGAACTTCCTGTGCTCCAACTTGCAGCCATTGCCCCTTGTCTTGTCTCCACAGACCACTGAAAAGAGGCTGGCTGATTCCCCCTGCATCCCCTGCTTAAGATAATTATAAACTTTAATTAGGTCCCAAGTTTATAATTATAAGCAACAATGCAACTATTACCTGCCAATACTACCAGGGCTCTTCCCATACCAGGCTTTGTCCCTCCAGTCTCCAACTTGTCCCACCTCAGCTGCAAATGTTTTAGCCCCGCAGCAAAATGGGAATGAAGGGTACATGGAGAGTGAGAATAGGTGTCTATAGTGTGGTCAGCTTTTCCACTCCACAGTGCCACCAATCCCCTCTGACCAAAGTATGTATCACCATCCTGCTATTCGGCAGTACAGCAAGCCTACTGCCATGAGTAGCATCTGATTAGTATCGACCGTAAAGACAGCAGAGGAGGAAAATATCCCTCTCTACTCTCCAGCTGAGCAGTGCAGCCCACACAATGAAGTAAAATGTACATAGGAGGAGGAGTACAAGGATCTCATTTCATACTGGGGCAGGGCACCTTATAAAAAGCCTTTTCAGTAAGAGTCATCCAAAAGTAATATGGAAATCAAATTAGTTGATTGCAACAAACTAAACAGCATCATTTGATACCTTCACAGCAGTTCTTGGATAATGAGAGTTTAGAAGGAGAAATCCTATCTTTTATTAAACCCAGCATAGCTGAGGGACAGGGCCTCTCCCTACAGCTTTTCCCTATTCCACTTTAGGCAAAGTAATAAAAACATTAATGCTGCTTAGCCAGCAAAGCACAAGTTAATTCAGCCTCCCCAAAGACTATAATTCTCTGGTCTAGTCTTCATGAAGACGACTTAAAAATGTTTCAAATAGAAGGCGAACGTCTATATAATCATCCCTGCACATGTGCCTCCCAGCAGTAAGGAGGCTACTCCAGAAGGCACTGCAGAATGCAGTTCTCCTCCTGGGCACCCTCCCAGTACAAAAATAAGTGCAGGAAGTGACGTGTGGATTAAGACAGTTGTGAGGACACAGCCATTTCATAAAAATCACAAAATATTACGGTGATCCATAAGAATTGACTCAGTTCTGTGGGGAGCTGGGAGTCTATCTGAAACTAAATCATGAGTGAAAGCATCACCCAGACGGTCCTTGAACTCCAACAGCTTTGGTGCCATGACCGCTCCCCTGGGGAGCCTGTTTCAGTGACCGACCACCCTCTCAGAATCACAAAAATGACCTCTGGAGATCATCCAGCCCAATACCCCCTGCTAAAGCAGGATCACCTAGAGCAGGATCACATCCAGGTTTCGAATATTTCCAGAGAAGGAGACTCCACAACCTCTCTGGGCAGCCTGTGACAGTGCTCCATCACACTCAAAATAAAGTAGGTTTTCCTCATATTCAGACAGAACACCCTGTATTCTCATTTGTATCCACTGCCCCTTGTCACTGGGCATCACTAGAAAAAGAGTCTGACTGCATCCTCTTGATATCCACCCTTTATATATTAAATCAGATCCCCTCCTAGTCTTCTCCAGACTAAACAGAGACAGTGCTCTCTGCCTTTCATAGAATCATAGGATCTTTAAGGTTGGAAAAGACCTCTAAGA
Source organism: Gallinula chloropus (assembly GCF_964237585.1). NCBI lineage: Eukaryota > Metazoa > Chordata > Aves > Gruiformes > Rallidae > Gallinula > Gallinula chloropus. The sequence goes on from NC_140086.1 coordinate 41,263,049, forward strand.
TCAAGTACAACCATCTGTCCAACACCACCATGTCAACTAAACCATGTCCTGGAGTGACACATCTTAATATGTTTTTTGAACACCTGCTAGGATGGTGACTCCATCACCTCTTTGGACAGCTTGACCACTCTGGCAGTGTTTGACCACTCTTCCAGTAAATCATTTTTTCCCAATATCCAATCTAAACCTCCCCTGACACAACTAGAGACAATTTCCTCTCGTCCTGTTGCTAGTTACTTGGGAGAAGGGACCAACATTACAATCTCCTTTCAGGTAGCTGTAGATAGAAATAAGGTCTTCCTTCAGCATCCTTTTCCCAGTTCCCTCAGCCGCTCCTCATAAAACATGTACTCTAGACCCTTCACCAGTTTCATTGCCCTTTTCTGGACATGCTCCAGCCTCTCAATGTCCTCCTTGTAGCAAGAAGCCCTAAACTGAACACAGCACTCAAGGTACAGCCTCACCAGTGCTGAGTCCAGGGGCACAATCACTTCCCCAGTCCTCCTGGCCACACTATTGCTGATACATGCCAGGATCTTCTCTCAAGGAAGACCCTTTTCCTAATATCTGACCTGAACTTCCCTTGACACAGCTACATCCCATTGCCAGAGAGAAACCAGCAGCTCTCCTCCACTGCCTGCCCTGAGAAAGCTGTAGACTGTGGTGAAATCACCCCTCAGCCTCCTCTCATCCAAGCCGAACAAATTAAGTGACCTCAGCTGTTCCTCACAAGTCATGGGTGCACAACAGCATCAAAGTTACAGCAATTGCATGGTTTGCAAACACACCAGAGCCCAGCACGTGCTGTAAAGGTCCATGTGGCACAAGCTTCAGAGACAGAAGGGGGAACATCAGCAACTCAGGCCACAAACATAGGGAATGTCAAGCAAAGTCCAAGAGCTGCCCAAGACGTGATGAGATGCTATGTGAGGTGTCCCTGGATGCCAGGGAAGACACTATACTCCAAATTCTCTGTATAGGACTGACAAAGGTGTCCTCTAGGATGCTCCTACAGAACTGGTTCAGTCCAGTGTCCAAATTCCTACTCCATAGAAAATAAGCCCTTAACTCGTGGTTTTAAGGGAAGCTGCCTTATTTTTTCATTCACATGCAGCATTTACTCAATTTTCTTTCATGCTTGATCCCTCCAGCCCACAAAATAACACAGGTAATTGCAAACAGTAGGTCACCGACTCAATTTTGCATTTTTATTACATTTGGGAGAAAGTATGCTGCAATAATTTTGTTGTCTCTCATCAACACTCCTGTTCTTTAGTATATTTTCTGGATCAAGCCCATGTAGACAAATTAGCAGGGTGATATTTCACATAGTTCTCTGTCTTTACGGTTCATTCTTTCACTTAACTCATGTTTGCTGTCAGTTGCCAGGTTCACAGATCAGGAAAGGGCAATTCATGCATCTTCCTATTGTAACAAAAAAACCAGAAAGGCCAGAAGGGAGCAGTTGATTTTCCTGTCTCAGCGCTTTGAAATATCCCATTTAAAAGTTCCGCTCCCAACAGTGACAGTCCAAAGAAGCTCTGAGAAAGGTACACAGCAAAATTTTGTCCTGAATGCTACTAATTTTACATTTGCTGAGTGAAAACCATATGTCTATTTGTGTGCATTTCTGCAATTGCACTTCATTCATTAAGATGAGAAATTGCTTCTTTTATGCAATCTGCTACTATTCAGATAGCAAAACACTGTGATGTCTGGTAGCAGGCTTGCTGTTTTTGGCTTTAGGAGGGTTTTTTTTTTCCCCTCTTCCTGTGAGAGGAAAGCTTTTCCCAAAGGGTTTAAGTGATTTCATAAAACAAATGTAAAAACAAAGACACTTTTGTTTAAGGACTGAAGGTTTTGTTTTGTTTTAAGGGGGATGCAGGGGAAAGGAAGAGAGAAATGACACTGATCATCTTTCAATTAAACAGGAAAAAAGCTGATATCTCCTTCCTAAAATAGAAACTTTGTGATAGCACAAACTTGCTATAACAAAAAGGTAATCAGAAAAAAAAGTTTTTTCTAAATATACACATTTTGTTTATTATAGTTACAAGTGAAGACCTCAAACTGTTATAGCAAAACTCAGAATATTTTCTTTCCAAATTCAAGGGGTTATACTGTGCATTCCTATATTGTCCACTACATTCGTCAGTCTCTCTTTTCCCTGAGAATCTATCAAACAGGGAAAACAAAAAAAAGAAAAACCAAACCCAAAAACAACTACCTGAAATGCCTACGTTTAAACACAGAAAGATTTGGGAGATACACTTCAGCTAGAGCTCCTGAAGGTTAACCTAACATGCAACATTTCATTTACTGAAATAGGACCCAGTACAACAACAGGAGTAGCTGCCTGAGCATACACAGCAATTGCTGCAAGATGGGAACAACACATCAACAGTAAAAAAGGAAAAACTAATTAAAACATCTGAAATCCTTCAACAAAGCACATGTGGAGGTCTTACAGGAAATCTGCGCAAGCAGACCTTCACATTTGCAAACGGTCTCCAAGCGTTTATACAAACATATCACAGAATCCTCACATGTTGCAGAATTGGGATTCCAGTTAGTGATTAGAAGATATTAATTAATGGAATTAACTGATTTATCATGAAGCCCCTACATACTGTATCAAGTTTTATTATGCAGAGAGAAGTCTGACAGCCACAAGTGATCTTCAGTAAGAAAATAACATCTATCCAAATGAAGCGAAAGCAATCCATGAAGTCCCATTCACACTGCCTAGCATTTAAATTCATTCAGGGTATCACTCACTGCAATTATCATTCAACATCCAAGACTAACGCATTGGGAGAACTCAATAGCAATATACTTCCAGCAGTATCACAGCTCAGAAAGGCAAAGCAACATAGATAATAAGAATCTTGCAATTAAATACAACATGCAAGCGAAATCTATCACATTTTAACTGCTCGTACTTACATGACTAATTTACAAATGCTAGTAGTAAATTTTATTTTTTTAAATGTTGTCTTGAAGGATGTGCAAGCATGGGAAGTGACAAAACGTTCTTCTAATTAAAAGATTAAAAAACTGGTCTAAACCCATCGGGAGTAGACTGGAGAAGTAACATTCTGTCAAATAGATCACAGCAACATTACTTTTCATAGATTTTATAAAATAGAGCACAAATAAAACGTACATTATCATCATCATCTCAGAAGTACTCTACCCAACTGTTACTTAAATGATTCTCCTCCACCCTAGTTTAAGATATATATATATATCTATGCACATATACACACACAAGAAGCAGTTTCATTTCTGGTGGCCCCCTGACCTCCCAAATGGTAACAAGCAGATTAACTTGTCAAACAGAGAAAGACAACATACAAAGGTCACTGCAAATCCAAAGGTCTGGGTCCATTCACGAATGTAGGTAGTTATTTAAAATTGACTGTCTAATACTGCACAGAGGTACTGCACAAAGAGGAGGACACTGCTACCGGGGCCTTTTCACAACAGAAGCATGGTCACACCTAAAAGGTTCCCCTGCAGTTCACTCTAGAGCTCTGCCTTCTCCTTTCCTTGCTGAAGCTTCTCTTAATTCAAAATGTGCTTTTCTGAACAGCACAGTCCCAAACATTCACTAGATATCCCACAGTTACATCACAACAGTGAATAAAACATGAGCTTCCCAACTGAATTTGGACACGAGTTAATGTGCACACTGAGTTCATGTGTAACATATAAGCACTTCTCCTTCCTTTCCTTGTTCGCCAGTTTGTTCATTCAGTCCTGCAGGAATTATTTCCTCAATCACCTTTTTCTTTTGCATTCCTTCACGTGTGCATGTTCCATGTTTTACCTGTCTACTCCTATCCCACTTGCTCCTTGCTCCAATCCATGTCTCTGCTTTCCAGTCTGACCGTGCTCACCAAGAGCACAGTTCTTGGCCTATTAACAAGAAGGGTATTCCTTTCCACGTGCTTGAACCTCAGATGATACTGAATGCTGCTGTTATGTTCCCTGTCCAATTAAGTCTTAAAACATTTCCTCCTATTTCTTAATGCAGACTTTGAGACCTCAAATTGTAGCAGGAAATTATTTGAGTTATTTTGTTTTTAAAGAACACAGCAAAGCATCAGCAGACAAGAGCTCTGTTAAATACTGTTTGAATTTAGGTTGAGTCTCTCCTTTGTAAATCTAAAATAACTTTTCTACGTCATCCATTAATATTTGGAACTTGAAGGCTGTCAAATGCAAGACTCTATACAAATGCAAAGCACAGTCCTAATCTCATCTTTTTTAATGATACACCCAACACTCATATAAAAGAGCAATAGGAGCAAATGAAAAAAAAAAAATCACAGTAAGTGAATAGTCTAATAATACATGCTAAAAGCTACCAAGGCAATAAATTCAATTTTCCTTGGGACTGTTAAATTATTCTTTTGACGGCTCAACACAATCTTTTCACATTTATTTCCTATGGGGGATGCTGACACATTGAGCTCATTACACAGCTCCTCTTAAAGAAAAAACACACACGCATTTAAAGCAAACACCTAAAATTTAACAATTCAGATTTTTAATAAACTATACTAGAGTTCACAACTAGATTATTTCTGAGGGAGTCAGTCACCTACCTTATAAATTCAAAGCAAACAGACATAAAGCAGTATCAAGACACTGATCACGTTCTGAAGTACCAACACAAAGTACCTTACTTTTTAATGATCCTTCTTAAGATATGACCACACAGATGACATACATTCTTTTCTGAAGGATCATCTTGAAATTTCCAGAAGTTTTACTGCATATACAAAGCCCAACTTATAAATGGACAGACCCCGATGCTATTATCAAAGACCAGATTAAGTCGACATGATGAAGCCTTCAAAGCACCGACATCATTGTTTAACGCTTTCCAAGAAGCAGGTGTCTCTTCAGTGAATACCAGATGAGCCTTCAGAGTGTAAAAACGGGTGTGTACTGGCCTATCTCACACCTCAAACTTTTCCCAGAGGTTAGGTTGTGTGTTGGCCTTCATATAACTCAATGCTGACATCTACCTAGGTCAGGTACTATGCCTGCAGAAAGAATGCTGTAGATAAGTGCATGTCCTCCTGGCTGGGAGCCCTCACCTTGGATCTCCAGCAGTCCTACACTTCACATGCAAGGCTCTGCCCAAGTCACTCCCCAGCTGAAACCCCCCATGAGCACTGTCCTCAAACAAGACACAGCCACTGCTACAAAGCCCTCCTAAGACCAGAAAACATGAAATCAGGCAGTGGACAGAGATGGATACACACTCAAGAGGAAAGCATAATCCGTTCATTTATTTATGGGTTCAAGTCAGCCATCCTGACCTCCAGCCTACACGTCCATTTATGCATTTTTCTGTGCCCCACAGATTAATTTGTGGATATCTTTAATATTTTATGAGTTATACTTGATTCCACTCCATTATACACAAAAATAGAAGCAAAAGCAGCAGCTACTAATGCCACAGATGGGGGTTTTACTTGTTATAAATTCGGTTCACCATCAAGTGACTGGACAACATAAACACTCCAAGAGTATGTATTTCAGCTCATCGCACCTCCTTCACAGAAATGCTTTCTATTGGTGTTGATTAGCAGCAAAGATGGAAGCATAAAATTCATGCTACCTTGACTTACCCAAACTGCCCATTTCCTTCACAGTCACGTGTAAACTTAAACAAGGAACCGGGACTTCAGAAGTACAGCCAGGAGGGCATCTAAAACTCTGACAGTTAGGAAACTTATTTTGATTTCTTACTTACAATATTCTAACATTCATTCAACAAGTCATCAAATCATCCTCCTGCGTGTCAAGTTTTGAATCCAAAATTACAGGTGAACCTTCAGTTTACAACCCCTTCTCTTCTCCAAGAATTTGCCTGAGGGAATTTACAAGCAGCTGCTATCTCCCCCTCTGCTACAACAGCCACTGCAGCTTATGCTTTGGTCTCCCATCTAACTCCAGACTGCTCACACCCTATCATCCTTGTAGGCTGGATGTCCCTGTACATGCTCCACTGGAATTTAGTATTTTCTGTACACAAGTGACCAGATCTATGTACATTATTTGACATGAAGTCTCCCTAACACCTCACATAACTCGCCGATCTCCACAGATCACGTTTGCTTTCACTTCATACTCACCAGAGTCATCCCTATTTGACTAGGGCACTCGGGCTTTTTCCTCACAGCCCGCTTTAAAGGATGACCTGCCAAATTATAGCAGACACGTCATTAATAATCATTCAGTAGTAACTTAGCTTTTGGAGCTATTTAACTTCCTCTCACTCCTATTGCTTCGGTCATCACAGATAATCAGTTCTTCCTGCGCAATAACCCAACCTACGTTTCCTAACTTTGCCCCACCAACAATCGCCTTTGCGTACAGCTATCTCAGCAAAGTATCAACCTTGATCCCAAGCAATAATTCCTTTATTCATACAGAAAGAATGTCACAATTTCTCCTTCAGGTTGCTCTTCCAAGCCCCTAACCATTCCTTAGCCAAGCCCGTGCTTCCAACTTAAGTCATTGCTGGTGTTGCACCACAGCGTACACACATCAGATTGAAGCATTCTGCTCCTTCTGTCTAGGACACTCAGTATTTACCCAGTAACAATATGACTTTAGTCTTCCATGACCTAATTGTGGCAAATCCATGATGCATTTTATCCTGTTTTCCACTTATCTTTGTATACTTAATTACTTCTTCCATTCCAAATTTGTTCTAAATCCTTGAATGCTATTAAGATCAGAGTAAGATGTGTGAAGATTTCATTCTCTTCTTTTAAAATAAACACAAGTACACTTCTTTTGCTATGTTGCTATCACAACTGCTACATTAATCTTGATAGATAACAACCAATCCTTCCCACCCACCCGCCCTTTTTTTTTTAACCTGGCCCCAGTGTCCTTCACCAACTTGGCTGGTCCTGTGCAGAGCCAGGAGTTGGACTTGAGGACCCTTATGGGTCCCTTCCAGCACAGTATATTCTATGATTCTATAACAGCTCTTTCAGACCCCTAAAGGAGAGACCCTTTGCTTCTTTAGTTTGACTGTGCTCAATCTGGAAGCAAGCACTAAGCATTTATTCTGGTAATTTCTGTTTGGCACCTTATCTTTTTCCCACGTTCAAATCCTCATCCCTATCTAAAACTGGTTAGAACTGCTAAATTTGGAGGCAATAGACATGCTTTTAAACTACAGTGTGATCCTCACAATGTCATAGCCAAGTTCTCCTCTCCTTTTAATATTTTTTCCTCTTCATCTTAGATTTCTTCATGCTCTAGCTTTTGGCAGTTCACATGCTATCCCTGCAGTTTCTGCTCTCCGATGATCAATCCCCTCCTTCGCTTCATTCCTTGCAGGTTTTCCGGTAACTTACAGTATCTTATTCTCACAGCAAGGTCTGCAGCCCTACTTGGCAAGCTTTTTCCTCTCCTTAATATGCAGTTTCCAAGCAGCTGTTGTACCTTCCATCTAAGACAGTCCAAGCCATTCCTTTTTTTTAACCTCTAACTCCTACAAGTCTTCAGAGGTATGGACTTCACAAACTAGTTCCTCTAACTTTTCAGAACTTGCCCTGCTAAAATAAAACTTCCTTGAACTAGAAGTACTTTGTAACTGGCATATACTTACCCTTTAGTTTAATTTAAAACAATTAACCACAAGTTAATTAAGACATGTGCTTAAGGCCTTGAGGAACAGAGCCGTAATCTAGCAGAGGAAAGCAAGACCCAGTGTCAGCCCCAGAGAGAGCAGAGACATTCCTTATGCAGAGTTCAAAGATACGCCCTCTAGTTCTGGGCAGGCTGTAAACATGAGCCTTCATTTACTTGCATTCCACTATAACTAATGGCCAAAATCTACCCTATGGTATTTCAGTGTACTGATTTCCAATCTATGTCACCACTGGGAAACATACTTTCAAAAGCATGTTTGAGAAACATCTTCCTTTTACACACTACCACGGTATTTCAAACACGCTCTGAGCAACCAGAACATGTTTGCAAGGCTATGTTCTATCATTTGACTCAGTTTTGCCTCACTAAATCAACTTTAGCCCTCCAGATTTTGAAATACAACATGAACCATCTCATAGCTACTGGAAGACTGCACCCGTATGAAGTGCCTCCAGCAACAATTTGAGACCTGATGTCTCCACCGTGCACACCACAAGCCTACAAGGAGAAGGGAAGGAGGGCGCTGATGGCCAAATGCTACAGCAGGGCACAGAAAGAATTGCTCTGGCAAAGTGACAGCAAGTGATCTCCATATGAATCTGGAAAACACCGCTTCCCTCTTAGCTTGCCATGCAATTTTCTTAATGTGGATGCAATGCCATCAGGGCAGTCTAGGCCTTCTGTGCAAAAGGGTGAACGTGCTGGCATAAGCTATGAGTTCCATCAAGGCAGTAAATCACACTACCCACCACCTTCCTGGTGTACCTGTATCTACACTGTGGCACACAGGCACCTGCCTGATACCTCCTACCACAGAAGGGAAACTCAGTACCGCAGCATGAAAGATCAACTGACATGGTAAGTAACCAACCCACATAAAACGGGTCCCAGCAGGTCATACAGCTCTGCCAGCCCCAACAGCCCCACATCACAGCAAAGGCCATCCGCTGTCTCTGAAGGACTGACGGTGGTCCCTGCACCCACCACCCCTGGCCACCATCCCAGGGAAGACATTCAGGCTGCTGGTGCCTCCTGCTCTTGTGAGCAGACTCACTAGCTTGAGCCCAGCCCCTACAGAAGCGGGGTGTTCAGCCGCCCTCTGAAACGAGGGCCACAGGACACATCACAAAAAGCCATTCATCGTCAGCCTCACGTGATGAAATAACGCACCACCTTTTACTCCACAAGTCCTCAAAAGTGTTTTATCTTGTTAATTCTAGGTCAGTTGAGCGCATGTGTGGTATGGATTACACTGACCCTTTTAGCGCTCTCAACATTTTTAAGTAGGACGCTTACCATTAGACACAAGCCAAGCTGTGTTCCCCCTGTACACCACACACCAGGATCAACCAGGAGGCTTTTACAGGCAGAACCAAGGACAAGTTGCTTCATAAAGCACAGCCCTTACGGCAACTAAGTACTAACGTGAAATGAATTATAAATGCCAAATCCCAGTATCATATTAAATCCATGTAGGCATTTTACAGAAGAAAAGAAATTAAACTGAAGTGACATTTGCAAAGCCACCCAACAAATCAGTGGCAGATCTACAAACAGAGCAAGTATTTATAGCTAAGTGATAAAAAGGTCTACGTTAAAGAGAGAAGTTGTCTTACTGCCTACAAAACACAACAGCATTGTCATTTTAAGCACAAAGGAGACATTTCACCCTTAAATATCTGAACACAGTAACAGCAGGCTTTAAATACAATCAAGGATCAACACGCAAATGGCCCTAAAATACAAGTTTTAAAAAGTGATTCACTGGAGATGGTAATTTGCCAGTGCAGGTCTTTGAAAGTTTTAACCTTCTTCTTTGCCCCATGAGCTGCCATATATATTGGACACTGGGACAGAAATAATTCTGTTGCTTTGCCTCTTTTTCACATATGCCTTGTCTGAGTAAGGGAAGAAGGAGGGGGAAAAACAGACATTAAGTAAATTACCTTTTAGATAAGCCTCCTCCCTTCCCCAGCTAAAGTTTTCTTTAGGTCAGATCCGCACTCTGAGGTGAACCCGGGCGCCGGCCGGCCCGGTTGCAGGCGGTGCTGTGACAGATGTGCGGCGGAGCAGCCCCCGAGCAGGGCGATCACCGGCCCAGGGGAGGAGGGCGGGGAGGCGGCCATGTGCTCAGCCCCGCATCCCCCCGAAAGGGCATCCCGGGGAGGAAGTTCACACTTCGCACCGACTCGGGGAAATAACTCGGAGGAGTTCAGCAGCTATTATCTCCAGCGGCTTTCTCCTGGGCCATATGTTTTCCCCTGACATTAGCGAGGAATTTCAGAGGAGACAAACCGCTTCGCCCGCCCCGCCGCGGTCCCGCTGGCAGGCTGGGGGCCGGAACGGCCGCCCCCACAGGCAGGGGGCGAAGCCGGCTCGGCCCCGCTTCAGCGCTGTGCAACTACCCCTCGGGGGTTGCTCTCTGTCACAGGGGGGAGCCGCCCGCCCCTGCCGACCCCCGGCGATAGGGCAGGGCAGGGCTGGGCAAGGCGGCTCCTGCCGCAGCGCCCGGCGGGGCCGAAGCCCCCGCCCGTCCCCGGGGCAGCGCGGCGCCGCCGGCCCCGCACCCCACCCGGTTTGCCGGCCCCCTCGCCAGACGCCTGCCGCGCCGGTGGTGGGGGGTCCCGCCCGCCGCCTTTCCCCAGGGCCGCCCTCGGCAAGCGGGGGAACCGCTGCGCCCGAAGCAGCGGCCCGGCCCGACGCCTCACCGCCACCCTTACCGTCCTCGCCAGCGCGGCGCGGGAGCCTCCCGGAGAGGAGCGGGGCGAAGCCGCGGGGAGAAGCAGACAGCCGGGGCCGAGAAAGCCGCCGCCGCGAGAAGGAGGCGGAGGAGAAGGAGGGGGCGGAGGATCGGCAGCGGAGGGGAGGAGACGGGGGGCGGGGGAGCCGAGCGGCTGGCAGCCGCCCGCCCGCCGCGCAGCCGGCGCTTCCTCCCGACACGCCGCCGATCCGGGCCGGGAGCGGGGGCCGGAGCGTGGGGCCCGCCCAATGCCGCCGGGCCCGGCTGGCGGGGCGGGCTCGCCCCCTCCGCTGCCGCCCTGCACAAAGGGGACCCGCCGCTGCCGCCTTTGTTCGGCCGAGCGGCGCCCGGGAGGGGAGGGGAGGGCGGCGGGGTGACAAGCCGGGCGCTTCTCTCACCCGGAGATTTTCCTTTTTTTTTCTTCCTCCGGCCCTGGCAGAGGCGGGTTAACTTCACTGAAGTTAATTTGGGTCTGTGATGAAAACCCCCCTCCACCTGTGCCAAATGCTGCTCGGCACCCAGCATTGAAGTCAGCCTACACGCAATGCTTCAGCTGCCTGTTTATGCCTCAGGAGCTGACTGGCGACTCCTGTTAAATTAAGTTTGGTTTTTTAATTGCAGAGGGTAGATGGGATCGCAAAGACTGGTTTCTTAGCATTCTGCGCTTGGCAGTTGCTAAGAACTACTTTTAAAAAAACAAAAAAAGAATTTCAGGTTCACCTTTCTCCTATTGTCTGGTAGCTCACAGCCTTTCTTTCTAATGTTGCTGCTTATTCGCCTATTGATCTACACATCCAGTTGTACCTTTGGAAAGCACAGGGGGTTTTTGCCACAGTACACTTATTACTCATCCTATAAACCTCCTCCAGCCTTCCTGATTTTAGTCCTTTGGACCAGGTACTTAAGTCAACGCATGCAGTCCTGCTTAAAATAGCAGGAAGGGGAGAAGTTGCGCTCATTCTCTTCTCACTGAGAAGATACCAATATGCTCACAAGTGGTTTTGTATGAGTCTTTCTCTGAAGGGCAGTCAGACTTCAGTCAGCTGTGCAGAGGCGCAGCAAACAGTATGAGTCAAGCTACAGGACCACGTACCTACAAGTGACCTTTTAAGAAGGTAGTAACAAAATGAGACCATCCTAGGGTTAGCAACCGTAGAGAAGCCCCTTAGCCAAGCAGCCTCTCTTAAAGTTCTTCCCCCAGCGTTAATTAAGTCCCTCTCCTCCTCCAGCAGATCCCACCTGAAAGCCCTTGCTGTTAACTCAGAGCTTTGCTTCCCAGGCTGTAAAGGGCAGGCTAGCACAAGGCTTTTGGTGCTAAGCCAGCTCCATGAGTTTTACTAGATGGAGGAGCTTTGGTGTGCCTCACACTCTTAAGAAGCAGGTGTTTTATCAGTTCCTCTAGCTATTGCCTAGAAATTATCTACATGGCCCAGGAGGTACCTGTTGCAAGGCTAGGTGTGGGAGGAAGGAGGGGAAGCTGCAACTCTTCAATGGAACTACCCAGAGCTTTCTGCTTCCTGGGCATGTTAGCACAGCTGCATTAGAAAATGGGAAATACTCGAACCTCAACTCTGGTAGATCTTTGGGGGGTGAGGGGGAAATACATTTTTGGTTTTATTTTAAAGCAAATTAAGTGGAATTGATATCTTCCTGAGTGTTGGGGAAAAAAAGTCTGAAAATATAAAGCTATGCTAAGCCATCAGGCAGCCTTAAGTAAAGCAAATGTGCTAGAGGCATAAGCTACATCATATATCCTACGTACTGCCAAGACCTGCTCACTGCATTATTCACCAGGGACAGAAGCCAAGCATAGTCAGTGCGGAAGGGAGTCCCTAACATGCAACAGGATACTCATTTGTCGTATGTCCAAAATACAGGTGTGACCACCTTTTACAGAAGGTGCATTTTGCCCTTCATTCTTTAGGCTGGATGTCTGTGATAGGGGAAGGAATAAATAAATACAGCTCATCTCCTTTTGTATGCCCTGTCCTGGCCAGAAGAATTCCCTCTTTCTGGTCAAAACAGAGGCTTACCAATATTTTAATTCCAGGTCAATATGCAAACATTTGTTATAGCCTTGGCATGTGTATAGCACTTTTGTTGTGGCATTCCTGATGAAACAAGAGGTATGGAGTTGTTTCTTACACTACTGATAAGCTGATCATAGCCAGGTGTCACATGATGGATAGCTGTATTAAATTGTGCCACACTGCAGCTGCTGCCTCTGGGATAAAGTATGGAATAATACAATTAATGCCTCACCTTTTCATTTCAATACAGCTACTAAAATATGATTGTCGTTCTCACCATCAAGACCAGTGACAGCCTTGCCTCTGCCTCAGACAGATGTCCAAGCCACTGAAGTAGTGGCTAGAGATCCCCTCAAGTGAAAGACCTAAGTGGATCATGAACACCCATTCACTTCATCATGTTCCAAATCCCTTTCTTGAAACCGGCACCCTGGCCCCAGGATGATGTTTAAGGGCACTTTAAATTATTATCCCTGCAAATGACTCTTTGCATTTTGAGATGCCATAACCCTGATTTATATCTAAGGCAAGAAACTAATTCTGTAAACATGTATATACCTGACTAAGCCCATCTAATTCAATAAGACTACTCAATAGGAGTAAAATAAAACACTTGCTTAAGAAAATGTGTTGTCTGGAGCTAAGCTAAGAACCTCTGGAGATAAACATAAGATTACCCAGTTTCAGAGTTACTTCTTCTCTACACTCTATTAAGCATTATAAATGCATTACAAAATGCATTAATTTTGTCATTCCATTAAAATATTTCACAACTTTCAAAAGGTTTTGAGATAGAAAAATTTAAAACCCCACCCATCGTTCATAGCTGTCTTCCAAAATCCATATTCTTACAAGACCCAGAATAAAGCATTTGTTGCTCTACTCAGTAGGTTTGCTCAGAAACAGCTGAAGCTACTTAAAATTGTGCTAATTAACACAGGTTCTTAAGGTCCTGTTCTAATGCAGCACGACACATCGGTGAAGACAAGCCCTGTCCACCTTAAACAATGTCGAGTTTTTGTTCATGCTACTTGAATCTGCCATTAGCAGTAAGTCTCCATCTCACAGCTGCTCCTGAACCTAAGGGCTGCTTGCATTCAAAGGGAATTTCAGTCGCAATTTGCCATTGCATATGCTATTCACAGAGTCACCTGTAACTGCACGTAAGAACAACTGAGAACAAAGCAGCTCTGTTTAGCTCTAGAGGCCTGGCTGCAGGATGTTTGGGGTTTGGATCTGTTCTGCTTGTGTAAACTTATGTTTAATGTTCAAAATATGTTTCAAAATGCAGGCTGCTGCCTGAATTACCGCAGTGCTCAGGCTGAATTAGCCATAGAGACTCAAGCACAGATTGGTGAAGCTTCCCCAACCTGCTCCTGCATCTATAGATGTATTTACTCTCAAGTCCCTCCAGACTCCTGACCAGGAGGTGTGAACTGAGGTCAGCCAACAGCTTGCATTAACGGGCCAAGCTGTAACCTGCAGCAGCTATACCACCACCAAGTATTTATTTTTAGTGTACTCGCCCTTGGTTAAATCCATGAGTGAGGCATGTGTGTGATTTCTGATGGTTGGATGGGTCTGCCCGCTCAGCCCATTCAGCCGCCACCTGAGCTGCACCTGCCAAAGTGGGGGTGAGATGGACAGAGAAAAACACCCACTGCTTTAGGCATCGTAGCCGGATCAGCCCATGCCTGCACATCACTCTGCAAAGCTCCCTGGGCAGTATTTCACACTAAAAGGCTGAGTTCTCCATTCCCACCCACCGTGTACATCCAGCTGTTCACACAAATAAGGTGGTGCTGGATGCTCTACTCCTGTATTTGTGCACCGAGCAGTTATTACTGTTGGGTTTTTTTCACTTTAATAAAGCTTTGTAGAAAATATGGGAGCAATATGTTTGCGGGGGCTGTAAATGGTGCAGGTGTTTAGGAGTTCTGGAAAAAGTATTTTCTTAGTATTATTTGAAGCAAAAGGCCAATGACAAAGGAGAGGTGCAAGAGTCACACTGTCACGTTCTTCTGGTGCTCAAATGCTGAGAGAAACACGCCAGAAACCCCTTTCTCTGCTCTCTGACAGTCTCAGCACTGCATACAAGGACTTGCTGTTGTTTTCCCTCAGACATTGTGTTCTTCCTTATCAACTTGAATTTGTCTATATTTAGGATCCGGCACGAGGCATTAGTGCTGATCCTGTTTTTCTTGACTATCACCTTGGGTTTTACTTCCAAGGTTATTACAGTTGTGTTTATGTTCCAGTTTCAGGAGGTGTGTGGAGGTAACCCCAGCTGAAACAGGGGAACTGAAAGGTGTGAGGCCGCGACTACGTCATTTGACATCCTGCCTTAACCCATGCAAGCAGAGAAATAAAGATGTGTCTGCTCCTTTTCCCTACATCCGCCTACTTAGAGAACATAGACCTATTAAAGCTGAGCCAGACAGATATCAGTTAATTAGGCTTGTCCTTTTAAAGTGCCCCATGAAAATTATTATAAGAAATACCATACGATTTCCCAAGAACAAACGAGATATGCTTTTAAACACCCTTTATTACTAGCATTGCATAAGCATTCCAACAATCAAATCTAACAATTTGTTATCATAGTTGCAATCCCTTTGGCTTAGTAGCAGCAAGATGAATAGCATGTCATCTCTGTTCTCAGCAAATAGCTGGCTGCCTTTGTAAACAGAACTGTCAAGACTGATTCTCCATACGTATTTGCAAATTATATCCATTGGTTATGTGTCTTGTAGAATATTTAGTATGCTGCCAGGGGAATGTTACCCTCACATCGCTTTTATATGTTACCAACATCATAATATTGTCAGGGAACAGGTACCTTGAGAGCTATGGCTAGAATTCACTAATGTCTCCTACATACCCTTGATGAAAAACATACTTATTATCCAGTTTACAAACATTTGAACCTAGCATGTAAATGCACTCCAAGACTGATTGCTTGATTACTCCAATAAACAAGAATCAGGCAACCTTATAGTAAGCCATTACACACTTGTTTTAGTCCTGAACCTATTATAGGCAGTCAGAAACTTTTGGTTACATCTCTGAACATTGTGTTTACTTTCTACCTATCTGAGCAAAGCACCTTTCTCCTAACAACAGGTAGTTTGTCCTTATCCTCAGTTAAATCCATGAGAGAGAAGTGTATGTGATATCCTGGCCAGAAGGAATTCACTTCAGTTCTTTGTCTCTGTTTAACTACATGTCATATGATAATAATATCACAGAAGAGGAGGGTAAATCAGTTAATGTTTGTCCTGTGCTCTAAGAATAGAGAGTGAAATATGAGCATAATACTGTAACTTCAGCCCCCCCTCAGCTTGGCATTTCATGTTTTTTTAATTTTATTTAATCTGCATGATACAAAGGACAAAATCTGTGGTCGCTGGCATTTTTAAAAGGAAGAATTCCCTTTTTAGGATTTTTATATGGCAAAACCCATGTCTGTATCTCTTTGACAATACTGTAAAATATCTTAAAATCCTGATATTTAAAGTGCTGTAAATTTGTTGATTTCACTTACAAAAGTAGGCCCATTTCTCATCTAAAACCATCGATCGTGCTAGTTTTGACATGTTATGTTAATGATGTGTAATAAAGTAATGTCATTTCTACAGAGGGTTCTAATTAGTTGCCAGTAACACAATATAGTCTTGTATAATTACAAATTTTGTGTGTGAGGAGAACTGCCTTGTTCTCATTACAGGGACTAAAAACCACAGAGCATCACGTTTCTCGTTATTGTACCAGAGGAATGTAGGCACACACGACCACATCAGGGAATGGCACGTAATAACAGAATCAATAACAGATAGAAAATGTGATGACACTAAACTACGAAGCCAAATTTATCCATGTTCACATCCCCCTGCAGCTCCCTGGCTGTTACACAGCTCTCCAACACCAGGGCGGACTTTTCTTCTCAACAGCTAATCAAGCCAGCATGGGGACTGATGCTCTCGGGGAAGGCTGGATCAGAAGGGGTGATGAGAAAGTTCTAGCATTTCCTACTACACCCAGTGAACGCTAAGGGAGAGTCGCTACGGGAATCATTTATTGCCTGTTGCATGGCTTTCTCCTTTAATTACCAGGAGCTACAAAATCCAAGATCAACAGAGAAGGGTCAGTATTGCCAAGAGTTGCTGTGCACTGTTCAGGACAGCTGGTGACAGCATGGATGTCAGGGTGTGAATAAAACCACAAGTTCTGAGCTCTGATTTCAGGGTCTTATCGTTATTAAATCAGAACTATTTTTGTTTCAGGTGTTGTGCAAGGTGCAGAGCTAGTTCAGGACACATGGGGAAAAGGACAAAACAACACACCTAGTTCTCAAGAACTATAAATGTTTTGGGTTGGTAACACATTACTCCAGGCAGCAGCGTTTCTTGTCTGACACAAAGCTTGCTATAGCCCTTTCTAAAAATGTATTTACTTATTTTTTCTCAGAAAAGAGGGTCATCTTTACAACCATCTCGGGAATGGTTAAGGAAAAGGAAGAAATATTAAAAGATGAGTGTGAAGTGAAGAAATGAATAATTTTTTATTTAAACAACCATGATATACAAAAGAAAGATAAATTCATCATAGAATAATCATAGAATGGTTTCAGTTGGAAAAAAAACCCAAGATCATCAAGTCCAGCCATCTGTACAGCCCTACTAGGTACAACACTAGACCATGTCACCAAGCACAACATCTGCTCTTTTAAACACCACGAGGCATGGGGACTCAACCACCTCCTTGGGCAGCCTGTTCCAATATCTAACAACCCTGTCAGAAAAGAAATTTTTCCTAACATCCAACCTAAACTTACCCTGACGCAACTTCAGACCATTTCCCCTGGTCCTGCCATAAACTTTATTTCACAGTATCTACTGTATTTCTATAGTCTTCTGAGTATGAGAACAGCCCAGTTATACAGAAGTACTTGCAATCAAAGTATCACAGCAATGTGACAAGTGAAAAGGTGATCAAAGGCTGAGGTATAAGATCAGACACATGAAACTTTGTATTGTCTTTAGAGCTATGTGCATTTTTTCCTCCTTTTCATTACAGCACTCTGCAGGAAGGAACAGGTGCCACTTTCTCAAGCACTTCATCTGCAAGAACTGCTGCCCTGAACCAACTCTTTCCCATTTTTTTTTTTCAGTTTACATGAAGAGGGGACCAGAAGGCCAATGGTTTTCAGTTGTGTGAGAGGTTTTGTGTCCACTTTGGCTCAGAGCTACCAACAACACCCTCTGCACACCCAGCTGGTGCAGGATCCTACCAGGGAGCAGGGGGAGCCACGTTAATATCCCTCTATGGTGAGGTTGCCAGAGAGAGGTTATTTAAAGCGGTTCTGCAGAATATGAAACCACCCTCCCTTCCATAACTCGTTTTTTCTTTCTGACTTGGCTTCTCAGCCAGGAACAGTTCAGCATGGCCTTACTCATTGTCTAACACCAAATATGCAATGCCACCCTCGTAACTCACCTGCAGCGTTCCTCCACCGGAGCCTTCTCCAGCTGCCTTCCAGGCACTGCTGCCCCCCAAGCCTTGCTTTCAAGACTGCCACAAATACCTTGGCAAGGGCAGATTAAAAAGAAAAATATCTATCAACCCATGTTACTGCACTGGAGCTGCTCAGAAGGGGCTCGTCATCCCTTCCCAGAGTTATCAGTTCTTGCTGCTAGTAGCTCCGTGTCTCATACTTATATAGTGGTTGTGGGTAGTGACTGTGTCCCTTTCTCTGCTGGCTAATCCAAGAGCTTCTTTTGACAGCTCATACATGAAAAGGTTTGTTGTTTTTTGAAATGTAGTGGTAGAGGTTTTATACTTTGGGCCAGGGTGTGAGTGGAAGCTCTTTAGGGACGTGTGCATTGGAAGTGACAAGCGGTGAATAACTGACATCAGGCATAAGTAATATTTGTAGTCTGACTTGGGTATGTTATTCTTAAAAAAAATCCAGTCTGTAAATACAGTCTACATTTGTTAGCTTGAAAGAGGGGGGAGGGGATAAGTGCAAATACAGAAAAGAGAAACTAATAAACAAAAAAAGGGGGAAAAGTAGCGGAAATATGCTAACAAAGAGAAAAGGGAGTTGGAACACTGAAAGAAAGAATATAGACATACAAATGGATCAAAACTATTATATTTTTTTTTTTAAATTGGGAGAAAAATTGAAAAGGAATCACACTGTAACAGATCAGAAAAAAAAAATGAAGAAATATTTTGTAAACTTAGTCTGAATTCCTATACATAGTCAATGATGACTCCAGCACCTTATGAAGTAAGGGTGCTTTTGTAAAACAAGAATGTGTTGAAGTCCCATGGATTGTAGACACTCTAGTTTGCAAGTAAAAAGGATTCTGTGAAGTTATTTAAAATATATGGGAGGAGTGGGTGGAGCAGTGGGTATGTGTAGTGTGGAAGTAAGCTGGATGGTGATGAAGTCGTGCTGTTAAATAAATATTATGTTTAACCCCCGCAGGAACAATGCAGTTATTTCTGCAAGAGATGAGTTATGCAAGGGAAGACATTTGAATGAACTTGTGGGGATCTTTCAGTGACTCCAGTGAAGCTGATGACTCTGTTTTCATTCAGACTTCTTGCTTTTCTTTGTTAATTATCTGTAGAATAGAAATGGCAGTGAGAGCAATAAGCTATAAGGTGGTATGTACTTTTGCTGTATTCTTCATTCACACTCTGCCCATTATTTTCTTTGAAAGCAGAAGTGGGTATAGTCTAGCAGGGAACGAATGTTAGTGTCCCTGAAGTATTTTCCAAAAGGAAATGTTCTGCATCAGAAAACCAGTAGAGAGATGAGGGGCTCCCAGTATAGGTCAATGGCTGTAGTAGAGTATCAGCTCCCATGCAGTTGTCCCATTATCACCCTCAAATAGCACTTTTGCATGGAAGAGTTGCCAGATAAAACTTTAGTCAGCACACTTTTTCAACATACTGAACATAACAGGAAAATTGTCACCATATCTAAATATCATAAATCATGGAAGAGACACATTGCCTATCCACAAGAGAAAAAACCAACATAGGACTTTAATATTGTATTACAGAAGCAGAGCATCAACTGCCTCTCTTCTCTACTTGGCTGTTCGTAGGATTTAATTACAGAAAAAGACCCCACGCATTAAGCTTTTAGGAAGGGATGGAGCCAAGACTGGGTACAGTGAGGTAGGCACTGCCCCGGGTTCCACTTCCAGAGCAGCTGCAGGTGCTAAGCAGGATCCAAACGGCTGTGAAAGGAGATGCTACCTTTGGAAACATGCTTTCTGTGCTTCTGTTCCTGGAATTGAATAGATATTTCTTATTGCCTCTTTTCGCAGGCCCTCTGCAAAACTTGGACTTAAAGATCTTTCCCAACCTTGTGATTCTGTGATTCCATGAAAACAATACGATAAAGTGTGTGAATAGCAGGGAGCTCTTGGCCAGCAGGCACTGCACACAGCTAGGTGCACAGTACCTTTATTATCTAACAGAGAAATATATTGCTTAGTTGATTGCTATGTGAAGCAATGCAAGTGTTTATTTTTCACCATATAGATTTGTTGTAGCTGTTTCGTGAAAGTGGCAATGTCTTACAGAAGTATCTTTAAATGGATGCACAAAAATATAAAACATTTTTTGTGAGGAAAGAAACATTCAGCAGAGATGTGCTATGGCATTGCAGTGACATCGCAGAAACTGAAAATGTAACAATGAAGACTTGGCCATAATTTTTTTTTTATTTTTAAATAACTTTATTTCATTTCTAATTTATTCTTTCTTTTCCAGAACACCTGAAATTAGTCCTAAAGTAATTCCCACCTCTTCAAGTGTGAGATGTTTTATTGCAGTTACCAGGTACTGGGGTACATCCTACTTTCCCCGTCAACCATTTTTCACTAGCAGCAAGGATGAAATTATGGGAACTGTTGGTGCATGTGGAGAAAGATTGGGTTCTTGTGTTTGACACTGTTTCAAAAGCCTGAATACAATTCATAGCTGCACCAAAACCACTGCATAACTTTTAATGGCATATTGTTACAGACTGGGCATGGAACTTTACTTAGAATCATAATTTCCAATTTTATAGTGTTTATTACAGATGCAAAGCACAGCGTGAGTGCACATCCCATTTCAGGGATGCCTCAAGTATAATTTATGTTTAGTTCATACTTTCTGTGACAGAATTCAACTACGGCCCAAGCAGTTCCCTGAGTTTTGACCAGGTATATGTAATATTCATCATCTATGAAAAAATACAGACAGAACACTGTTAGTGTTTTGGGAACTATTTGTTTGTTGATAATGCTGCAGATTTAAATTTAAGCATGTGTTCAAGCTGTAGGTTTCACTTTAAATAGGTTCAGTGCTCTACAAAGGAAAGCTTCTTCAGAGATCTTAAAACAGTTCAGGCTGCATACAGCTGATTTCAAGGAGAGAGATAAACAAACAGCCTTGTCTATTAAACTTTCTGACTTTTACTTGTTACATGACTTAGTATACTATACTCTACCTTGTTTAGTTTTACAAAGCTGTTATTAATATGTTTTATTCATAAAAGTCACACCTGTGTTGCTAATCATCCCGACTCCATAATAAATCATTACTTGTTTCCTGTACTGTAATATGTGTTTTTGCAGAAGCGAACTTGGGTCAGTAGGTAATAAAAGTCTCCGTGTTAAACAACTGTTCTTTGGTGAAAAGGGTTCCCAAATCATTCTAAAATCCCTAACACTTTCAAAACTTTTGGGGAATTCACATGCGGGCTTTGTAGATGCCAAGCTTTTCCACTGGCACAGTGTGCCTTGCTGTGTAGGGTCATCCCACGAGCAAGGGACAGATTGGTTTTGTACCCACAAAGTCAAGGATGTAGGGAACAACGTGTTCTGCCCTTTGCTTTTTAATCAAATTTGACATTGATTTGCAGAAATGTCTACTTTTTTTGCTAAAAGGAATTTAAGTATACCAGGCAGGAAACACTGGTGTAACTGCCAAGTGTATCACATCTAGTCTGCAGTGGAGTTTTGAGAAGCATGAAGCATATAATATTAGATTGGATAATAAAGAGGTTCCAAACATTTGTTGGTGCTTTAGTAATTCCCTTTTTTGAACACAAAGCAATTAACATTGCAGTATTCCAGTGTCTTGAGCCTTCCTGTGGGTGCCTATTAAAACAAAACAAGACACAAAACAACATTAAACAAAGCAAAACAAAACAAACTGTTCTGCTGAGATACGTGTCCAAGTTACAAAGCGAGGGTTCAGACCTCACTGTGAACCAGATGCAGCTCTCAGTTATAATCACCAGGCTCTTGACAGTCAAAAAACAGAGAAGAAACCAGAAGTCATAAAAACTTTTGTAAAACAGCTTATTGTTCAAAATTTGTTTATTTCTCTAACATCACTAAGTAGATTTATTTTAAAGAAAGGCCAAAGATCACAGAATCACAGAACCTCAGAACATTAGGAGTTGGAAGGGACCTCAAAGGATCATCTAGTCCACCCCCCCTGCCAGATCCCCTTTTCTGACATTTTATACCATCAACATATTTTTAATTAGCATGAATGAATCTCTTGTAAGACCACACATATATTTTCAGTGTTTCAACTGAGGGCAGCCCAGAGCAACGTGCTGGACTCAGGACTGTGTCTCCTCGCCTGCCAGACCGCTGGCCAGAGGGGAACTCTCATAAGTGTTAAAGAATTGGAGAGCTCGTGCTGTATTTCCCGTTTGTTCTGGAGACACTGGAATTTAGTTGGTTTAGTCAAACCAGAGGCAGACATCCCAAGAGTGACAGGATTTATAAGCATCAAACAAGTTTCCACTTCCGTGCTATGGTAGAGCTCACTCCTCAAGGGAATTCTTGCCCCTCATGACCCTCCTTGTGGGTGCTTAGCAGAGACGAGGTGTAATTTGTCCTGTACCTGTGGCACTGGTTAAGAGAGTAAAAATATTGAAACTGGTCGTTGACTTCAGCACTGTAGCAAACACCTTTCCTTCTGTTCCATGATGTTTTTAGGCTCCCTCATCTTTTTAGTACCTTCACTTGGAGAAAACAATCTTAATATAGATTTTTTTTTAAGTTACAAATTTTAAAATTTATTTGAGTCATTATTATTATTGCATGGTAAATACAGAGTGTATTAGAATCACAGAATCATAGAATGCTTTGGGTTGGAAGGAACCTTAAGGATCATCTACTTCCAAGCCCCCTGCCATGGGTAGGGACACCCTCCACTAGACCAGGTTGTACAAAGCCCCATCCAACCTGTCCTTAAATGCCTCCAGGGATGGAGCTTCTACAGCCTCTCTGGGCAACCTGTGCCAGTGCCTCACTACCCTTGTCGTGAAGAATTTCTTCCTAATGTGTAATCTAAACCTACCCTCTTTCAGCTAAAAGTCATTATCCCTTGTCATATCATTACACTTCCTCATAAACAGTCCTTCTCCATCTTTCCTGTGGGCCCCTTCAGGTACTGGCAGCCTGCACTAAGGTCTCCCTGGAGCCTTCTCTTCTCCAGGCTGAACAAGCCCAACTCTCACAGCCTGTCTTTATAGAAGAGGTGCTCCAGCACTCCAGTCATCTTCGTGGCCTCCTCTGGACTCACTCCAACAGCTCTACGTCTTTCCTGTACTGGGGACCCCAGAGCTGGATGCAGTACTCCAAGTGGGCCCTCACCAGAGCAGAGTAGAGGGTCATAATCACCTCCCTCGACCTGTAGGCCACGCTGTTCTTGATGCAGCCCAGGACATGGTTGGCCTTATGAGCTGCTAGCACACACTGCCGGCTCATGCTGAGCTTGTCATCGATCAGCACCCCCAAGTCTTTATCCTCAGGGCTGGTCTCAATCCATTCTCTGACCAGCTGTGCTTGGGATTGCCCGGACCCATCTGCAGGACTTTGCACTTGGCCTTGTTGAACGTTATGTAGTTCGCATGGGACCATCTCTCCAGCCTGTCAGGGTCTCACTGGATGGCTTCCCTTCCCTCCGGCGTGTCAAACTTGAAGTGTGCTTTTGCCAATGATACTGAATGTTCAAAACACCGTTTGTCCAGAGTTAGAATCAGTCGTATTTGAATCACTGTCCCACAGTATGCTGCACATTGCTACTGTTCATAAAAAATCCTGTATTATAAACAACTGTCCTCCTAGGCCTCATGTGACTTTATACAAAAGTATCTATTCCCTCTGTGTATTCTCCTAACTTTCTTGCCAGGTGATTATCTTGACATTTTGAAGGGTTTTTTTTCAAAAACTTCAAAGTGTTTTGCACAACTGACTATAGAAGAAGGTTTGGTGACTTTAAGTAATCTGTATTTCTAATATTTCTAATATTAAGTCTTTTCTATTACATTTACCACTAGTAGGAAAAGTGATGGACTCCACCTGAATTAAGTTAAATCATAAAAAAGTGCTAAATGCAAAACTGCTTGAAACATGTTTTCAATAAAAAGGAAATCCCATTTAACTTTTAGTACTCTTTTTGTGTTCATTTTTCGTGCCCAGTCTCACTTGACCAAAATGGGCTACAGAGTGTATTTTCTTGCACAGTGGTTCCAGAGCTATCTTGGCATATCACCTGAGTTTTTATTGAAGGAATAGAAAAGTTTTCAGCCTCCATTCCTCTGGGCATTCCTTAATATATGGTTGAGGCACAAGAAAGCACCAAAACAACCCAAAAAATTACAGTTGTACCATGGCAGGAAAACCAGAAAAGCAATCCTTTCTGTATCTTTTCTTCATGAAATTGTAAGCAATGATCTGTATAGCAGCAGTAAAAACAGTTAACTTTTCTTCTTTGGGTTTTGTTTTCATCTTTGGGTTGAACTAGATGATCTTTTGAGGTCCCTTTGAACTCCTAATGTTCTGTGATTCTGTGATTCTTGTCCCCCAATGCTTGAAAAACAATTTTTTTTCAGGAACTGCCATGTGGGCCTGTGTCTCACTGACTCGTAGGTGTTTAAGCTACTTTTGAAAATGAGACTGCATAATAGATTTTCTACTCATGGATTAGAAAAATGAATGTTAGGGAGTACAAGTTTCAGTAATGTGACAACTTCTAAAAATTTTACCATGAAACAAAAATACATATTTATTAGATTAATTCACTTCTCACAACATACAATAGTTCTCCTGGGAAATTTTAACAAATCTGAATTCCTTAATGTTGTAAACAACAGAAACTGCAATTACTGTAGACACAAATAAATTCTTCATATATATGGTTACTTCCAACATAATATGCAGAATAGCTGGTTTGTAAGTAAACGGAAGTGATGCATGTATGTGTGATGAGTCATAGCTACAGTGTGATTAAAAGATAATAAATGGAATATGCTAATAATGCAGAAAAATATTCACTAACAAGAATTATTTTTTCTCATTTATGGAATGAGTGTACAGTATATTGATCTTCATTAACCATACACTGTTAAATAATGTAAAAAACCAAGATAAATCAGCATATCAAAACGAAACCAAACTTGCATGTTTCATTGGAAGCTTCTGTTTCAATAGACCAGCTCTGGGAGTTAATGAATATGCTTTCTCCTTATCTGAAACATTAATCTGATACTTGTTTTAGAAGTATTTGTGGGGAAATAACTCCATAATAGTAATAAAGCTGTTGCTAGGAGGCCTGAAGAAAGCTAAACCAATTTGGCTTGGAGAAACAGATAATCAGTATCTTAGCGCTTTCTTTATAACATGCCCCTCATGCTTTTCCCTGAGAGCAGAAAATC
This sequence comes from Gallinula chloropus, assembly GCF_964237585.1. Lineage (NCBI taxonomy): Eukaryota > Metazoa > Chordata > Aves > Gruiformes > Rallidae > Gallinula > Gallinula chloropus. The sequence continues at coordinate 41,288,259 of NC_140086.1, forward strand.
AGGGAGTGGAGAATAAATCTCATTCTGATTGTTTACGGAGCATAATGAGGGCCTCAAGCAAAGAAATGCATCGTTTGCTTTATACCTGCAGCTGAACTGCAGCACATCCTATTAAATACCCGCCGAACACCATTCAGGATGCAAAACAAAAAGCTGTCATTTTCAATGAACACACCCTTATTCTGCAGAGGGTATAATTCTTTGGAGGAAAGTTTAAAACAGTCCATCCTGGAGAGTGTTTCTGGTCATTTCAGATTTTACAGCAGTGGCCTTGCATTTCAGTTCTCTCATTTTCTTCCTCATTCTTCTGTGTTACTCATTCTGAGTAACATCTGATTCAGATGTAATTTGCTGCCTTTATGTCTCTTGACTCCCCCTTTTCCCGAAGCCTGCTTTTCCTCTTCCTTTTTCTCCACTCCCAGACGCATTCTGGAGAGGCAGAATGGCAACTTTTACAGCACCCTGCCCCACACCCCTTCAGAACTGTGCTCCCTTTGCTCTCAGTTGTGATCACTCAGTAGCTAAATCTTCCTAGAAACAGACTGTACAGGGGCTTCAGCCACTCCCTGGGCATCACCCTGTATTGCTCACTATTGCCTGTCTGTGGCCTGGCTTATTCACATCTTCTTTCTCACCTCGGTGCTTCTGACCCTCAAATCTAAAACCTCCTTTTCCCCTCTGGGCATATGAGCATACTGTCTCTAGAACTGTTTCTCCATTCTGATCTCTTGGATCTCCTCTTGCTTCTCAAAATCAAGTAGCTCTAATATTGAGCTTCATTTAGTTCTTCTAAAATGCCTTTTCCACATTTCCCCCCCTCCTGCCTCTGCTCTATTACAAGTTTTCTCTGCAGTGTTGAAGCTCGGTATTAGCTTTCATTCTTTGCCATTTTATCCTCCACCTCATGTTGAGACTTTGGCTACATCTTTTTTTCTTATGCTGGAACATTCAAAATAACAACTCTTTTTTGGCAGGTATGTGATAAAAAAATGTGACACTGATCATCACCAGTACTTAACTGGCATTAACCACTCTTACTCTCCTTAACTGGCCTCTCTTTAACCTATACAACGTACACCATTTCAAATAAACTTTACTCAACACTCAGGTCCACTTAGAGAGTCCCCACGTATCTCACTCATAAAATTCAGGCTTCCTTAGACGCATTTTTAAAACTCTTTGCAGCTTTTATCTAACGATTTCTCATCTGTAGTTTCTCTCTACTGTCCTCATCTCTCTCTAGATATTGCTAAGATTTCTCTTCATCCCTCTATTCCCCAATAATCTTCTTCCCTCTCCAAGCAAGTTTATTTTCCCTTCCTTTTTTGTTGGCTTTCTCTTTTCACCTTGATCTCTAAAAACATAAAAAAATCACTTCATGTTGGAATCAGCTATTGAGAACAAAACCAAAACATGAAGTCAGTCTGATGTATGCCTTTGACTTTTCTCTGATATTTAGAGCTGAAAAGGATGAAAGTTATTCATTACATTTCAAAAGAAGAAAACGCGTGGCTGTTTATCTGTTGTTGTATGAGGTACCACAAAGCATTCCTGAAAGTGGTTTTACCTTTGCTAAATTCACTACAGTCGAGCTCCATCAGTGAGAATTTAATTTCTCTGTTGCAACAATAATTTTCTTAAAGTCTTGATCCAGCAAAGTACTTAACTGCATGCTTTTGCTCAGGCTTGTGAGTGACCTCACTGTAGATACTGGAATTGCTCGCCTCATATACTTGCAATTAAGCACACCAATAATTATTCTACTGAATTTGTGCTTTAAGCTAGCTTAGTGGTTTATTACATTCATTTTGCATTCAGGACATAAAAGAAATCATTTAAAGAAACATGTATTTTGCAAGTTGCTGAATTTAAGCAGATTTTTCAGGGGTTTGAGGGGTTTTGATTTTTGGTTTTTTGGGTTTTTTTTCTGAGATATTAACTTTCTTTTCCGGACTGAGACATTAGTCTGCTGGCTTTTATGGGAGCTCTCAGATAAAATAAAGTGTATGTTAAAAAAATGTGAAATCTTCTTACACTAACACCTGAGGATTAAAATTATGATAATTCCTTCTTTACCTCACATTAAAAAAAATGCTTTACCATAAGGACATGTTTTAAGATGTATTCCTGTTAGTGAATACTGACTTCCTCAGGAATAAAGATATGGATAAGTGGATATGGAAATGTAAAAAACATACATCATAAAGTATTTATTGCTCCCCAAAAAAGTATCTGTGTTCTTTCCCAGATACTACTCCAAGTTATTATAGCATTAGTAATGGTGCAAAGTGTAATTGCTTTGTGTCTGGAGTCAAACCAAAAAGGCCAAATGCATATAGAAAAGGAAAGAAAAAAACCATAATATATATCTGGTACTAAAAAATGGATATATTCTTAAAATATCTGGCAGCATAGGAAGGGTACTTTGAATCTTGAATAGAATTTATATGCACCTCGTAAATTCTAAGCTTACAAAGGAGGGAAACTTTTCTTCATAGATAAAAGCAGCTCTTTTTCACTCTTTTAAACATTTACAAGTCAGGATTTCCAATATTAATGAATAAAGCTTTGCAATTTGGCTGCGATGAGAAATACTTACCACTTCCTCAGGGAAGGGAAGTTTCATGACTTGATCGTACAGTAACCGTTCAAGAAACTCACAGAGGAGCCATGAATGCAGCTTAAGCAGCTTGGCTCAGACTTTTGGATTTTAACCACTTTTTTCCTCTCAGACATTACCCCTTTTTGGCTGGCTGTCTCCAACAAATGTCACCTTTACATACCTTCTTTACTCCTTCCAGATATCCTTTTCCAGAAACTACTGTATTGAGACCTCAGAAGCTCCAGCTGTTTCAAAATTTATATGCCACTGAGACAACAACGCTCGAGGTCACTTCCCAGAATCTTTTCTATTGATCAGCATTGAAAATAGGTTCCCATAAGACGTATGGCTGGGTGAACGCCTCTTAGAATATTGCTAGCAGCTCCTGAGGGTTTAATCTGTTTTATGGAGCAGCACATATATAAATGTAGATCTTTTTCCTCCAGGTATCCCATCACTGCATTTAAATATTACATAATCTACGGGCTGGGAGCAAACCAGGAGATTTTCTCACGCAGTGCACTGTCGAATAGGAGCACAAAAAGCTGAGCTCTGCAGTGCTGTGAGCATGCTGGCCGAGCATCAGCACAGCTCTATGCAGCTGAGAAGGTCCCTTTGATCTGCAGGATCAGAGGTACAGCCTCTCTCCGATCAGACTGCTGCTAGGCTTTTTGCAGGGAACTTTGGATTTAAGGTCTCATTTTTAAACATCTTGATCTGTGCTTGTTGCCAGGTCAGGAGTTGCTTGGGGCAATGGTGGGGTCTAGTGTTAAGGAAAACTGTTTTCTTGTCACACGTGTGGAGGGAGGTGTTGGCATGTGTCTTCTGCCATGCACAGGGTGAGATGTTACAGAATGGTGCTCAAAGATCATCCTCCTGTAATCGGTCTCCCTGGCTGAATCCCAATGGCCTAGAGATGCTCTTCTCCCAAATGAGTTATAAAACCATTTTCCCTCTTGCTGTGGTGATGGACAACCTGCTGCCTGGAATTTCTCAATTTTAGTTGTGAGCAGACTTTTCTGTGGTGCTGCTTTTTTCAGGCTTTGGGGATGCTGACCCCTTTGAAGAAGAGCCATGTAGGATTACAAAGATCATCTCTGTTCCTATCACATGGGCATGAATCTGCTGCACGGTTCACTTTCCAGTTCAAGGATTAAATCTGCCGACCCCATTTTCTGAGCTGGGGCCCCAGTTCTAGTCTGTATGCACGCAAGTGACACTCATGCCCACACGTCTCACTTAATTGAGGCCTGAGTCATTCCCTCCTACATTCAAACCTGTATTCCCAACAGCAGCTACACAGCGTCTTCTGTAGTTTTGGGGGTTTTTTTCTGGAATTTTCTTGCATATACCATGGATTTCTTGTTAAATCATGGTCACAGGCCTTCATAATTCCCAGTTTCAACAGGTAGGGCATCAACAGCTGTTCTTCCTGTTTTCAGTTCTGCTGCTGTTGCCCTTATGAAGATGTTCCTGGGAGTTTTGAGAGGATTGATTCCTGTAGGCAAAGACACTAGCATCAGCCTGGTTCCCATGGCTACCAACTCCTCAATCTCACCTCAATAGAGCTTTCAGCTCCCATCATTCAAAAAAAAAAAAAAATCCTTTCTTTATCTTTGGACACTGCACGTTGAATTTCAGCTTCCTCCTGTTATTCACACTGGCAATGAGAAACCCAAAAGAAAAACCTTAAAGAAACTCTGGAGTGAGAAGACCCAATTTGACCATTCCATGCAAGACCACTGCTGTCACAAGCTCATTGTACATCTCATGTATAAATTTGTCAAGCTCCATCATAAAATACTTTTTACAGTCTTGTCTTTCATTTTTTTTCCAGTTGGAGGATAGTTTTTCTCGTTTCCCTGACTAAGTTTGGTTAATTTTTTTGGCATTCTTAAGTTAAATAAGTAAAAATAACATTTTGAACCAAAATAACAGCATCTTTTTCCCTGTTTAACAATGAAGAACAAAACATGCCAAAATTATAACATTGCTTTTCAATCAGGGCAACTTTAACAAATGCAAGTAGTAGAGAATACAGACATAGAATACACGCTGAGAACCATTCACAGAATAAAGTGGGAAATTTAATTTCAGTTCCCTCTTCTTCAGGCTAGCCAAAAAACACTTCCTTGACTGAATAAGATTTTTTTTTTACCTTATTTCAATGAGTCTGTAAGGGCTTTGCACAAAGCCTAACTAAGCATTAACTGTTTTCTTCACACACGACATCATGTTCTCTAGTGAGGTAGTTAAAGCAGCCTCCTGAAGTGCTCTTGTACCAGGAGAAAACATCGAACTCAGGCTTTTCAGCTCCAGAAAGAGCGTCCCAACCCATTAGCTGGTCAGTGAGCATTCCTTTATGTCTCATTTTTAAATCTGGTCATGCACACGGGCAAAAAGTCACTTAAGTGTACAACTGGCTTTAGGATGAACAAGCTTGCATTGCTTTAATTCAATAAACTGATTTAAACTCTAGTATTCTGGCTATTGACCAAAACAGCACGTAGAATTTCAGAGGAGGCCAGACTAATATCTTACAGTCTTAACATGTCGTGCAATGGGTGCAATTTAAACAGGAACAAGTCTATAGTGTCGGGGTGTCTCATGCTGATTTAACCACTGTATGCATTCCCCAAACTGCACAAAATTATAGCAAGCAGAAAATCTTCTGGCAGTGTAATATCAGTGGTAGACAGTCAAAAGATGAGGATAAACCATCATTTTGCAAGAAAATAGTCCTTGTCTTCAACTATGAAGTTATAATAGTAGCACTGCATATAAAATACAGTGCCTGGAATTTTTTCTCAGAACTGATGCAAAATACTAGCTGAACTGAGGAAAAAAAGCCAGATTTAGGCACTAAAAGTCAATTAGCAAACAGAAAAGATATTTAAATTCAACGATAATGGCAGGTTCTAAAGATCTGATTCTCTGAGTGCACATATGAGGTGAAATTTCAGCCTTGTATAGGATTCCTATATGACTTTCCAGCTAGTTCTTTGTTGGGAGCCTGGATTAAATCAACCCTCCAAGTATTTTTCCTGCAGTGACACAGCCGTCCACAGCTCTGCTACACCAAGTGTCTGCCGTCATGGTAGTTTAGCTCACAGACCCCTCTGAGGGATTGCTCTCCTAATGACAGTAATGGTCATGCTATCCCGTGTCTGGATATCCCCACATACCTCCCGCTGGCCCTCTGGAAGAGCTGTATGGTGGCATTTGAGGAATGTGTACATTTGCCTGGGATTTACAGATAACAAAGAACCAAGCTGGAATAGTTTCTTCATCACAGGTTTTCTGCTATGTGAGGATCAACTTATGACCATGTGTGCAGTGAGTCTAATGTTTCTGGAAGGTTTCAAATCTCCTGCATATGTGCAGTACAAGTGGTCTCTCTGCACGTGGTAAATACAATCAGGGTTACTGTGGACCATCTGCGCAGAACACACAGGGAATCTGACACTTTCTGTCATCATTAAACATAATGTTTGTGCACTACTCTGCACAGGTTTAAATAATGGTCAGAGCAACTGAAACAAATGCCACAACCCACAGCCATCCACCCTCACCCACATGGGGCTCCTCTTCAGAAATCCCTTCTTCCCAAAGTTGAGAGTAAAGGGGGCTTTTATGTGACCATTTGACAAATTCATCTGACCAGAAATGTCCCCTTCTGGACAATTCACCTCCTCTTCAGCAATACATTAAAATAGGTCAGATGAACTGCTGCCTATGACTGCCTATTTCGCCCTCTTTTTAGTAGCCTAAAATGAAAATCTCAGCAGTGAACACCCACCTGATAAAGGCCATTATGAAGTATCGTACTAAATGTCTTTCAAAAAGCTTTTAGCTAAATCCAGGTCCTTCTAAAATGCTTCGTACCTTCCCAGGGCTGCCTGCCATTGTGTCTGTCATGCATTTGATCTGCTTGCCACTTGCTGGAAGGCTGTCAGGAGAAACAGAGGCCAACAGCAGGACCTAACTCCACTTCCATAGCTTTCCTGTGCATCAATGGTCTGTCTCCTGGACTTTGTAGATATACACTCAGTCATTGTATGCCTCCTCAAGTTCTCCGCAAGGTCTCCAGACCTAAGAGCTTAATTAGCAGTTCCCTTCCAACCCCTTTTACCAGCATCGAGAAATGACTGACTGGGCACCTGTGATGCTGGGCAGAGCTAAAGGAGAGAAAATCTGCATTTTAAATGTGACAGTTTTCCTCTGAATTTTCTTAAATGTAGTGCAACTCAAGGGGAAACTGCCTATAATTTGGGGCGGATAAGGAACTCCACTTTATGCCAATCTATTCTATTCTCATCATTGAGTACACTCCCCATCCCCCCGCCCCCCCAAAAAACCAACCCAAAATAAACCCAAAAAACTCCCAAAAACTCTTTCATTCTCCAGAATTAGGCATCTCAAAATCTTCTGGGTGCTGCAAATTAAATCTTGTTACTGCTGAAGAACAGAGCTGTTCCCTGCTTCATTTGTGAAACTCTGCCATATCCTTTCATGTTGCTAATGTGTAACCAAAGTTTCAGTTAGTATCATTATGTACAGTCTAATCTGTGCACAACAAAACGGGAAGTTTTCAGTGATCACCGTGGCAGAAGACATACTAAGAAACCATCAGAACTACTTACTACATTTTTCAAGACTGTTTTGCTATCAAAGGGGTGTTAAACATAGTCTATTAAATCCGGTAACAACTTACCTCCCATTTAATTGTCCCCTCGAGAATCATTGTTCTCTCAAATAGTCTCTTAATAAAAATAATATACCAATAAAGTAGTTAATATGTATAATATAATGTTTATTTATAAGATTGTCTCTCTTCAGTAAACCATTCTGACGTACTCCCCTCCCACTGAAAATTTCCCCATATCTCATGAACATAACTGTGGTGAAACTCTGCCCTAAGCTTAACAGGCAGGAGAAACTAACCACAGAATCACAGAATTACAAGGTTGGAAAAGACCTTTAAGATCATTAAGTCCAACCATTCTTTTCCTATTCTAATCCATATCGCTAAGTACCTCATCTACCCTTTTTTGAAACACATCCAGGGATGGTGACTCAACCACCACCCTGGGCAGCCTGTTCCAGGCCCCAGTGACTCTTTCAGTAAAAATTTTTTTCCTAACATCTAATCTGAACCTGAACTAAGCCCAAGAAGCTGTCAACTCTGAGAGGAAAGATCTCTCCTTTCAATACTTCTGGGATCACTGATAAGTGAGGTGTCAAGGCTGTTACCTGTCGTGGTCAGCCAAGGTGTACCCCTGTGCACAAAGAGCGAAGAGCACAATCCAAGAGGGGTGCAAGCTTTGCATGCTCTTCAGTAGCTCCAGATGATCTAGAAGGCATTGTTTGTCTTCCAATAGCTCATCCCTTCCCTGGGGATCAGTAGTCCTTGCTTATTCATGAAATGCTATTCAGCCCCTGAAAGCTGTGTCACTTTTGGCTAGGGTGGACACTTTCCTACTGTGAAAGCCTTGGGTGGAAGTTGCATGGCTCATAAAGGCTTGGTTGGTACTCTGATATTTTTCCAGTCCTGATCTATTCCTCTGTACATCAAGACTACTCATAAATATTCAGAAAACATTTGTCCAATCCAAAGTTTTACTCTTCTGTAACCAACTGAACTTAATATGCCTACTTTGGGGAAACTCCTTTTTCCCCTGAGCTTTTTCTTTATAAATCTGGCGTGTATCAATCATCTACATTACCCTACAACTCTATGGTGTTTTGTTAATCTACTGAATCATATTTTAATTCAAGACCAACATTCTACCTTGGTGTTTTGCCTTAGAAGAGGGCTGACACAAAGGCACTGAACCTCCCCCAATACCTGGTTTGCAAATATCACAATTCTTGTGATCACTATGGTATAGTGGCCTCCTCTCTCTTTCTCCACTGGCCTCCTCTTTCCTTCTCTTTATACACATTTGTGCTTTGACTAATATCCTAATACTTGGTGTGAGGTTGGGAAAAAGTGGGGTTGTTCAAGAGATTTGTAGATGCACACCAAACTGCTCACTACCACCACCATACAGCCATGGCATTGCTCTACAGGCATCTACACACATTTTTCCTCCTTTTGTCTGTCTTACATGCCCCATTCTGGTGGTTACTTGTTTACTGTCTTATTTAATCCATGAAAAAAAATGATGTATTTCAAAATTGTAAACATCTGTGTGAAAAATTCTTGTTTTGCTCAAACTTTCCTTCACTGCAAAAATACAGGAGATGAACTTGGTTAAGGTGGTGGGAAAGGTTTTTGCATCTCACACTTTGAAGATTGGGATGTCTGTTATTTTAGTTAGAATGCAAGCATTATATAGATGTTTGCTGAAGAAGCTCTTTTGGCTTCCACCTTATTGCTCTGATGGTGCCTTCCATTGTATAAAGCTGTATTATTTCCAAGGAAAGACATAAATGGAGCAGAAACTAATATAACAATGACTAAACAGCCAGGTTGTGGATGCCTGAGAGATCCCATCACATATGGCCTTCTTGATTCATTGACACAGTTACAGGCAGGGGAGATGCTGATGTTTGACCTCCATTTCATAGGAGAGAGTGAACTGCTGACAGATGTTGACCTTACAGGCTTCCAAGTCTGCAATGCTTCCCTGTCCTTTGCCCAGAATAGCTTTGATTAGCTCATTTTCAGACCATGCTTCAGTGCCCATTTGTTTTGCCTGACTTGTGACAAAACACGGAAAATTCAATTTGGGGGAAAAGAAACAACCCAAAAGCATTCTGTCTTCTGTTGGGTTTTGCACACTGTTCATGTAGTGTATCAGAGTAAGAAAAACAAACACATCACTTCCTCTCTACATATTGTGTTTCTCATATTAAACAGTGTTGGTTTGTGTGTATTTGGTATTTTTAATAGTCTTTGAAGCTGAGGATCACTCTTTTATTCCCTGACTGCAATAATCTGGATTTATTTCGTCCCTAGTAATGAATGAAAATGGTGTGTAAATTCTATTCCCAGACCAGCCAGATTAACAACTGTAAAACCCATAACCCTCTAGTTGGCAAATGATTTATTGACATGACATTCAAATGTGTTTTGCTTCAGCATTAATGACAGGAGTTCCAGAACTTCTGTCACTGAGGTGATAAATGGATCCTTAGACGTACAGCCTTGAGAAGCTGGGAACGGTGCCATTTCCCCCTTCGCTTTATTGAAAATCACATCTCTTTACATATACAGGAAGTAGCAACTTCTTTTTCGTTCTGTGGTTACAATACATCACCGGTTTGTTTATGGATAGTTAATCACTTTATTTGACCCAGTGTCATCGGGAGGGTATAGGTTAGTGTACAGGAAAAGCACACTGAAAACAGCTGTTGTGGGAGGGATTTTTTTGACCTTGAAGAAGATAACTGGAATGAATGAATAAAGCAGCCTAATCAAATGTAATAGTAGCATAAGTGCTGTGGTCATGAAACACATTGGTGGCACATTTCCTACTGTGTCTGGTTTAAGCATATCTACGCAAGCTTATGAAAATGAGGAAAAGAGATTCCCAAGGACAAGTTGTTCCTACGCTGAGATAAAAAACACTAATGCTGAAGACTATTGCAGTTGGTAAAATATTTATGCAAATGAAAACTAACAGACTTAATCATGTTGCTATAAATGTTGGAGCTCTCTGATATTTCCAGAAGAAATATGTGAGAAAGAGCGAGTTTCACTCTTACTCAAAGAACAAAGAGAGACTGGATTTATTTTTTTATCAAATCTTTTACTCTCAAGACTCAAGTGTATTTGTAAAAAAAGGACTGATTTTAATGAATTTCCTGCTTGGGATTTGGGTTTGTAGAAAAGTTCTGAATTCATCAAGATGGATTCTATTTTCAAACAAAAAAATTCCAACTGTTCACGCTGCAATGGTTGTTATTTAAGCAAAATGATTTAACTTGTAGGAAAGAAAAAAGAATTATACAGTATTCAAACAAAAATGAAACACTTCTGTGCTGAAACTTTTCAATAATTTATATTCTTTGTTATTATTAATGATAGCCAAGTCAAGGAAATTTTCTTTATTGACTGTTTGGCCTGGTTTAGTAGTGAAGATTAAATTTTCAAAACTCAGCATTTTCCCAGAATAGGAAGACCATTCTCCATTCTTTTGTCTTGATAAAATAGTGTAATAAACTCAATCTGATAAGTATGGGTCATTCGGCATTTTGAAAAGATTTTGTGTTCAGATGTCCCCAATAGATTTGTATCCTCTTCCAGCATTGCCAGATAATATTACACCAAGCAAGTATTTCACAGCTCAGTCACTGCATAGCTATCTGTGCATGCTGAAAGGACCCAGGTGTCAGACTGCAAAGGCAGGAGAAGGCAGGAGTGGGAATCAGTGTTGGCTGCCCTGAATTCCCTCCTTGTGTCAGGGACCAGGCCAGCCTCCTCGGCTCACTTTTTTTAAGGTTGTTCAGATGAAAATTAAGGCTGCTTTGCCAAAGAAAGCAGGAGTAAGCTCAGTGCAAATCAAACACTTGCTCTGACCTAATGCTCAGTACAAAACACTACACAGACCACCTATATCTTCTCCAGCTCCAGCACTGACAATCCATCACACACCCAAAGAGTGCAGTTATTGGAATTAATACAGTGGTTTTGGGGTTACAGCATGGGTGGATAAAGGGAGAATGACAGACATCCTTTACCTGGACTTATGCAAAACATTTGACAGTGTCCTGCACAAGATCCTTGTCTGTAAATTGGAGAGACATGGATTCGATGGGTGGACTGCTTGGTGGTATTCTAGCCAGCAGACTGGGTTGGATGGATGGACCACTCAGTGGATAAGCCAGTGCTGGATGGCTACACTCAAAGAGTTGTGGTCAACAGTTCAATGTACAAATGTAGACCAGTGATGAGTGGCGTACCTCCTGGGTCAGTATTTGGACCAGCACTGTTTAACATCTTTGTCAGAGAGACCTGGGAAGTGGGACTGGGAGCACCATTGGCAAGTTTGTCAATGACACCAAGCTGTGTGTTACTGTTGATGCACTGGAGGGAAGGGATGCCATCCAGAGGGACCTGGACACACTTGAGAAGGGGGCCTGTGCAAACTACATGAAGCTCAACAAGACCAAGTGCAAGGTCCTGCACCTGGGTCAGGACAATCCTAAGCACAACAACAGGCTGGTCAGAGAATGGATTCAGAGCAGCCCTGAGGAGAAGGACTTAGGGGTGTTGGTGGACAAGAAGCTCAACCTCACCCAGCAATTCATGCTTGCAACCCAGAAGGCCAACTGTGTCCTGGGCTGATCAAAACCAGTGTGCCCAGCAAGTCAAAGGAGGTGGTTCTGCCCCTTTACTCCATTCTTGTGACACCCTACCTAGAGTATGTCATCCGGCTCTGGGGTCCTCACTACAAGAAAAACATGCAGCTGTTGGAGCGAGTCCACAGGAGGGCCACAAAGACGCACAAAGGGCCAGAGCACCTCTCCTATGAAGACAGGTTGCAAGAGTTTGGCTTGTTCAGCCTGGAGAAGAGGTTTACTGCAGCCTTCCGGTACCTGAAGGGGCCTACAGAAAAGATGGAGAAGGACTACTTATCAGGAAGTGTAGTGATAGGACAAGGGGCAATGGCTTCAAGCTGAAGGGTGGTTGATTTAGACGAGATGTTAGAAAGAAATTCTTTGTAGTGAGTCCCAGGCACAGGTTGCCCAGAAAACCTGTGGCTGCCCCCTCCCTGTCAGTGTTCAAGGCCAAGTTAGATGGGGCTTTGGGCAACCTTGTCTAGTGGAGGGTGTCCCTGCCTATAGCAGGGGGGTTGGATCTAGATAGTCTTTAAGGTCCCTTCCAATCCAAACCAGTCTGTGGTTCTGTTATTCTATGAAACTTGATCAAAATTATAGCTGGTATATTTCTGACTGCCTACTTGTTCTGGAAAATGAGAGCTGGTCCTCAGGCAATTGGATTTTCATGTAAGAATATCTGCTCTGATTCCCAAGATCTTTATTCCATGTGAAAGATTAAAGGTAGATTTCCCAAGTTCATGTAGGTTTCCCAAGTTTTATAGGAAACACTCCTGCTGTTCAATAGCGCAAAATACTGTTTAAGGTCAGGGATAGGTAAGAGGGAAACCTCTTGAGCTGGTTTGTGCCTGAACAGAAACCATTTGCCTTACAAAATACTGGCAAATATTCACTGCTCTTTGAAATATGATGATGCATTTTTATTGTTATGAAATGCCTGATGGAGACTGAAATAGAGTCATAGCAGTGATTGAAATAAAGTTTCTATTACGCTGCTTCCTGGCATTTTATCAAATCAGATGGATACGGACACCATATAATCGTATCAACCTCAATCCCACACTCAAGCCCTCCAAAGCATCTGAATGGATTTGTAGGAGTGCATGGATTGTTTTGCTAATTTAACAATAGTTATGGTGCAAGCTGGAGACATAATGATGTTGTAAAATAGTGTATTTTGATAATAAGTAGCACCTTACCTTGTTTGCAGCCTGTGCTGCTCATTGTTGGCTCCTTCTGGGGTGCCTTGCTCTGAAGTGGCCGTGAAGTGCTGGTGCCTCAGCATGGTCCCCAGGAAAGCTGGCTGCAATCTTCTGTTGCTTCCCATCACCTGTTTTCAAGAAGAAGAGCAGGTGGAGAAGCAGTGACAAAGAGAGTGGTTAAGATTAGGATATGATACATCAGCTTGTTTAGGTATATGGTGTTTATTATGTGTGCATTTATATGAGTTTGCAGGAGGAGCGATCGCTGGGGAAAAGATGAGTCAAAGAACCAGAGGGCTGTGGAGGACTTCAAACTTCAGTTGCCCAGATGAATGATGGCAAGTGAATTTCACTGTTAAGCAATGTAAAGTCAGCCCTGTTGAAGAGAAAAGTATGAGCTACCCAGACATTAGAGAATTCTCAATTAACCTTATCAGCCCAGCGAAGAGGCCAGGTTCTCATCATAGCGCCATTAAGGCTCTGCTGAATGCAGTCAATAAAAGACAGGATATGCTGCAGAGATAAGAGCGGGGTGATAAACCCTGCAGAAGTTATAATGCTGTAACCAAATGTGCAGCCCCATCTAAAATACAATGAACAGTACTGGGAAGAGGAAAAGAGCAAGTTCAGAAAAGCGTGGTGAAACAACAGACCCATAAAGTGGAACTCACTCCAACAGAAAGACAATGAAATCAGGACTTCAGGAAAGCTTTTAAAGTGGTTAAAAGATGGCAACAGTTTCATGAAAGAGTTAGAAAATCTCATGCATAGGCTAATCTTTATTGGATCAGGACAAGACATGATGTGGGACCACTATCCCACTTGCACTTGCTGAGACCTTACATCTTACATTGAAACATCTGCAGAGCAGTCATAGAGAGTACTAGATCAAATTGCTAGTATAGCAAATTCCTACACTCCTGTATTTCTTGAAAATTAAAGAGGAAAGAATGGGACAGTTCCTAATACAACTGCTCCTAACTTTATCCCTTAAAACTCCCCAAAATTATTTTTAAGAGCTCCCTTGTATATCTATGAAAAGTTACTAAGCACAAGCTTTCTTTGTGCCTGTTCAGCCACAAATCAAAAAAGAATCTTTCCATCAAAAGATCAGCATGAGACCAACCTCTGAACACTAACCTCAGAGCAGTAGTCTTGCGCTGCCACAAAATCAGACGCTTGCATGTCTCTGTTCTGAATAAGTTGTTAACCCTCACCCTTTTCCCAGCACTAGCAGAAATAATTATTGCTATTTACCATTGTTACTCAATCTTTTCAAAGCACATGGTTAGTTGGTGTCCTGCCTTGAGAATATTTTGCAAAAATCGGGTATGCACAATTAAAACTAAAGAGATACAAATAGATTGTAGCTAACAAAACATAAAGACCCATTTGAAATAGGACTTTTAAGATGTGATTTGAACACAATGATGGAGAGTACCCGATGTGTGAAAACCTTTACATTCGAGAAAAAACATGGTAAAAATGATAGCTCATTAGGAAAGGAAGTGCTGATGTATTTGTTCTATAGATGGACTTTAAAAGCTAGATTATCTATCTAATTCTATGCTCCCACTGGAATCAAAAGCCAAAATTTGTCTGTTTCCAACTGATTTTCCTTCTCATGGTCCAGTGAGACTTTTGACACCATGTTTTCGGTGCAAGGTTTGGAAAGAGCTCCTATTCACAGTGTTACCTATTGTCTAAAACAGACTGAGTTTGAACACATGTTCCATGTTCTGAGGAACATCCATGCTCAGCCAAATGTTCTCTGATGAGTAATTGCTGATGATGAGCTCCTTCATTTTAAAAAGGCGAGAGTAAGCCCAGCTCAGTTTTGAAAGCAACACTGTGATGTCTAATTGAGGAGCAGGTTTGGATCTGTGAGTCCAGAGGTACCACTGGTTACTCCCTTGTGTGTCAGAATTAGGCCAAACACAGTGAAAAATACAGATCTGCCTCTCAGTATTTTCTAAGAGCTGGTTAAGGTATCTCCTCACTCAGTGTGCTGCCTGTCCTGAACGGCACCCGAGGCAGTTGGCACTTCTTGTGCACTGCGTGAGCTGTGATGTCCAACCCAGGGCACCCGATTCCTCTAGAGGAGGCAGGGGACACTGGGCATTGCAACACCCCCTCAGAGGCACAACTGCATTTCATCCTCTAACTCAGCTGAGGACAACCTAAGGGGAGCCTGGCACTTACTCAAGCTCTTGAGAACCCTTGAGAACATTGCTTGCATTTTTTACCAAGCTGGTATATGAAGAACATGTAATCCATTAATAGTCTGAGAGACCAGAAGAACATATAAAAATGATGGGGTCCAATGTTCAGGACAGTGCATGTCAGAAAATACGCCAGTGATTTCTGCATAAAGATCAAAACTTCTCTTTAGATAGAGGAGAACAGATCTAACCTTGATGTAAAGATTTAATGTCTTCACCACATACAATGGCAAACTGTTGCAGTGGCTAATTATCCACCCTCGCTTCTGGGAATGTGCTATGGGATGCAGGGGGAATTGGCCAGCCCGTTTTCAGTGGTCTGTGGGGACAGGACAAGGGGCAATGGCTGCAAGTTGGAGCACAGGAAGTTCCGCACCAACATGCGGAAGAACTTTTTCACAGTAAGGGTGACGGAGCCCTGGAATAGGCTGCCCAGGGAGGTGGTGGAGTCTCCTTCTCTGGAGATATTCAAGTCTCATCTGGACGCCTATCTGTGTAATGTGAGATAAGGAGCCTGCTTTGGCAGGGGGGTTGGACCCGATGATCTCTTGAGGTCCCTTCCAACCCCTAAGATTCTGTGATTCTGTGATTCTGTGATTTCTGGTTTGATTTTGTTTAGCTTCTGTTTCTATTTCATCTGCTTTTCTCCCAGCTCCCCTCCCCTCCCCCCCCCCCCCCCCCCCGTTTTTTTTCCCTTTCTTTCTTCTGTTTTCACCTGTCTTTACAAAATTAAAGAGTCAGCCACAGTCAGTGATCTTTTCCCTCCTGTTGGCATTGTGACTGAATTATTGCTTAGCCAAATTAAGACTAAGCACCTCAGATTTCAGTACCTGTCAGACTTTCCAGAGCACGAATTAGTTTTGTTGCTTTCCCTGACTCCCCTTTTTATTTGTCATTTTGTTTGTGACACGAGGATCAGACTAGTCCAGTGGTGGACTTTATTGTCTCACACACAGAGGCAATAGCTCTCTGTCTCTGCTGTAGCTGCTTATTAAAACCTGAAGATCCCACTTTGCAGCATGAACAGTTTGTCTTTAACCAATGTTGAGTTTGGTGGAGTGGTGCTGCCTTGGAAAGGGGGGGGGATGTCAGAGCCTGGGGAAGGACACTGGGATAGTAAGGCAGGTTTTGGCTGAGCGAACTGTGAGGATGCATGTGGTGCTTGACATTCAAAATATCTCCAGCTGGCCTAGGCCACTAGCATCTCTTCAGGGATTGGAGTGGACCCAGAGTGCAAAACGAGTGTCCTCCTCAGAAACACTTCATGTTGCTGATGCAATTTCACCTCTAGCTTGCTTAAACCTCTTCTCCATCTCTCACTTCCCTGTTTTCTTCCTGTCTAAATACATCCATGGGATACACAGTTTTCATCCTGACCATTGCAAATATTGTCTCTTTAGACATGCAGACTGTACTGGCTGTGCAGCTGCTGGAGCTTTTCACTGGATGCATGTCTTTGAGCGTGCAATTGTGAGCGGTGGTGTTGCAAAATTCCTGTATGGTGTGCAGTGACAAGGTAAGTAAACTCCTCATGATTTTTAAGGAAAAAAGGGAAATGTGACAATGTTTTAGGTAAGTGCCTATCAGTTACCACCTAAAGCCGCTCTCTGCCCAAACTGTGAGATCCACTGACTATAGTCCTTTCCCTTTCTGCACATTATCTCTGCTATTTTTTTTAAACAGGATTATTTCAAAATTGTTCAGCAGAAGTTTTCTTCGCATAATTCAACTTACCACTTATGTAAAAGAGAATTAAAGACCTATGAGACATGCAATGTCACTTAGTCTCAGATGTGAGGGTAGTGGGTTACTTAAGTCACCTGCTATTACTTCTATTACGGGACAGGATGAATCACATTTTTATAAACAGAAGAAAACATATCCAAGAGATTTCCAGATTGCTCTGAGGTCATCAGAACTAAGTACCTGGTCATATTAGTAGTTTCACTATGTGTTATCTGCATCTTTAGGCTTTGAATCATCTCACAGTTTGGCTGTATGTGCCTAAGCCAATTTTGAAAAAGGAAATTAGGCTCCTAATTTTGAAAGCTGAATGACATCAGAGTGAATTAGGCTCTAAAATCTGGCTTGATTCCGTTCACTACCTATGCTGTGACTGCAAGGCAGTATAAGGCAGCCCTGCCCCCGCAAGAATTTGTTGCTTCTTATTTTACACTAAAAACGTTCTCCTAAATACACAATATATTCAGACATGAAATGTACTAAAGTATTTATATGCTGTTATGACTAACATAGGCATTCTTAATTAATAAGTCGCAATTTCTTATTAGGTCCCTACTCAGTAAGTGGCATGCGACTCAGTTAAAAGGAAATCATCAGGCAAAGCTCTAGTGGGTGCTTTAGAAATACTGTAATGGCTGCACTGCAATTAATGAAGTGTTAGAGATAATCCATTGCCATCTGTCTTTATTTTGCTAAGCCACTCAAGTAGAGACCATGTTTGAGGGGAGAAAAGAAAATCCAGAGCTAGAAGAATACTGCAAATGAGTTTTCACCAACATTTGTTCCAGTTCCGAGCAGCTGTTCAGTGTGATCGTGTTCATACCTCCTTTTATTCGCTATTCATGATCGTTCTCACAAACAGGGTTATTCTTCATACGAATACCTAATTGCCAAGGAGCACGTTCCCCCTTTTTCTCTATTCACGGTGCTTGTGCCTCCCCAGCCAGGGACCCAGATCAGACCGGCTGACTTCACCGGTCAACAGCCCGCTGCTAACAGCAACCTGTGAGCTGTGCTGAGGTGAGGCTCCCACAAAGGACTTTGGTGCCCAGGACTCCCCATGTCTGAGCCTCAAGCAAAAGAGAGAGCAAACACAGAAATGATGGGGCCCAGCAGGCACACAGCTCACTGAACCTTTTGGCCAGCTGTAGAGTTTCCTAAGCACTAAGCCAGGTTGCAGCCCAGGGGCTTGTAAAGGCTGGTTTGTGAGTGGGAAGCTCTTTGTCTTCTTTTTTACTGGGGAAATGCAGTGAGGGCAACAATCTTTTCAAATGGGGATATACATAAACATATATTTATATGCACATACATGGTGGCCGTGCTGCATGGGGATACAGGAGTTCCCCTGCATCTGTGAATCTCATGAGTCTTAAATGATTATTTTTTTCCTGGTATTTCTCTCTCCCCATCATAGAAGGCAATCGCTTTTCTGCTCTAGTTACCTACCTCGTGTTCATCAAATACAGGTCCAACAATTATTACTGTACTTGCACCACTCTGAAGTGATGCTAGCATTTTTACTCTTTTTAAAAAAAAAAAAATTCATTGGTCTTTGTCTAGAACACTCACCTATTGGTTGGTCCTATTAATCCAAACTGAAAATACATGTTAATAAGTCTGCAACTCTCAAAGCAATGATTTTTATGTCAATGAAGCCAAAAACTGTGGTAAAAACAGAAAACGGTCAGTGAGTGTCTAAAAAACAGCGTGAAAACCACTGACCTTCATGAGCGTTATTCCACTCAGTAAAACTATCCAAACGTAGCATTGACAGTTTTATTACCTAGTGGATTGTAATAAACCAAAATTCAATATTCTTGTTTCACTACAACTATTATTTTGGAGCATCTTGAAAGATGATGTTCTTCGTGTCCAGAAACATAAAATGCAGTAATTCAAGACACACCATGCAGTTTGCCAAATAGATTTTGACAAAGGTGCTTCATCAATATTTTACTGAGAATGAAAAATGAACATCTCCATTTTATTTATTCTCTTAGGAGCCTAGCAACTTCTTGCTACGCTCCAAGGGAAAACTTGATGCTTCTGAAATTACAAAGTCTTTCATACAACCTTTTAAGAAGGCTTCAGTGACACACAGCCACTATTTTTCATTTATTTTTTTAATGGGGGCTTTTCCATGAATTCATATCTGGCATGTTTTTGAGTAGTAATCACAGCAAAGCAGCACCTTGGCTCTGTACGTATTTATTCCTGCAGAGATCTGCATTTTGATTTTACCTGTACACGTAATGAATTCTGACAACCCAGACTGTCAGTAAAAATGAGGGCTGTTTTTAAAGAATAGGTCTGCTTGCGTAGTCTACAGCTAAACACACTACAAAAGCCTTATGGTTTCATCAGGGAGAGGAAGCCTTTGCATCTGTTTGTCCCCGTTTCTTAACTTGTCTTTATTATAACATTTTGTAGGGGGAAGTGCCTCAAAGCCCTAAAGAAGCTGTGAGGAACGCAGTCCTCTCTTTACTTGTTCATGGCCAAATGTTCCCATCTTTGCCATTCATGAGCTTTTTCTCCTTAGTTAGTTCCTTCAGGGGAAATACGTGCACGTGACGGAGGGGCAGATGTTGCCTATTACAGGCTATTGCAGAATCGTAACGTTAGTGCTCTGAATAGCTCCCCAGAGGCTCTTGTCTCTTTTCACTGACAAGCCAGGGGAGAGGACATGTCTATGTTTCCTTGGAATTGCAGGTGCCTAAAATAGACGGGGTGGAAACTGTCCTTGGCACCTTGGAAACTATGTACCTGCCTACAGAAGCAACGCCCAGGCAGTGAAATCCCTCATCAGCACGGATCTCTTGGAGAAGGTACCAATGGGGACAGATGAGCGCTCTTTCTCAGCTGTCTCTCAGCCCTTAGTTACCAAGTGATCCATGTCATTGCCATGGGTGCCAGCTAGCACTGGTTATGATATTTGGGGCTCTCTTATGGCAGAAAGTAGGACTGATACTATTCCTTCCTTTCTGAAGACCAGGAAATAAATACCCTTTGGCTGGCCTCAATCATATATCTGTGAGTGATGTGAATTATAGTGATGCTTCTATTATTTTGCACAGGAAAAGGTGCGATCCATCACAAGCCTCTGGAAATAGCGAACAAAACCATGGCTTGGTTCTGGTGAAAAGTGGGTTTTGGCACGTCCTTCTGAGTTGGACTTCTGCCTGCATCCTTTTCTTGTGTAGTATTTCTCTTTAAACATTTCCTTGGTGTCAGCATGTTGGTCACTCCAGCACAGAAGAGAGTCCTTATTTGTAATATGTGGTATAAAAGCTGCAAACATGCATAAAACATCTTAAATCATGGAGATTTTCTCAGAAGTGACTGATAATCAGGGAGATGAACTGACAGGGAGATGGCTGATGTGGAAGTAAGACCATGACATAAATCTTTCAGAGGAAAGATTTACTCCAAATGAAGGAGAATGTCACATCTTCAGCGAGTTGGATAAAAGTCTAGTTTACAGTGATCTTGTACATCCAGAATATCTACACTTGGAGGACTGCAAGTAAATCAGAGCATCTGTTTTCCCAGTGTACATGTTTCAGTGTTGTTTTGGTGTATGTTCCTGGCTTGACAAGGTCAGCAGTTCATTGCATCTGAATGTGTGTTTGTCTCCTTAAATGATCTTTAGGATCGTGTTTACTTGTTTGCTTCAGCATTCAGATGTGGATGCATGTCTCTGTACCCAATGAAAACTGGCTGCTGTGCATTTTGATGTTACAAGATGCAGAGAACTGCACATCCCTGTGTCTGAGGGCACAGTTAAGCCCTCAGAACAGCTGAATCGTGTCTTTGTACAACAGGGGATTTGATAATTGGGCAGATGAAGCATGAAGGAATGAAGCTAGAGAGCTGGTGGCACAAATTCCAGTCTGAATCCAACAAATCACATCGTAAGAATGACTTATTTTAAATAAAAACCCACCATCCTTACAGCAGGGCTGTAACAGAGCTAGGGCAAATGTTATTCACTGCTATAGTATCATTCAAGTGTCATTCTTTAGCAGCACACTGTACTGCTCGTAAGCGGGCATGGGGCAACGGCTGAAAGAATCTCTGTGCTGTCTGCATTCATAATTGGTGCCTCTGAGCAAAAACCTAAGGCCACTCAGTGTCTGCACGACATGTAGCAGAGATATGTCAAAACCAGATGCTGTTATGTTTGGGGTGCAGTTGGAGATAATCATTGGCTGGCTTATAGTCTTAATCAGCACCGATTAAACGTGTCTCTGCCAGCTATGTAGAAAAAACATCTGTAATGTTCACGTCTGTCTTGCACCCAGATTCCTTAGTCAGTTATACATGGGAACAGACTAGGGAAGTATTTTGAAACAGTGCCAGCCCATGGGTATTAGGTTATTACTTTAATTGACTACATCAGCAAATGCATAGAAGTATCACTTACCAGACAAGTTTCTCTTGGTTAGTCTCTGATAGTGGATTTCACTTCACATAAATGGGTTTTCTAGAGGTTCCTAAGGAGAGAAATATGAGGAACAGACATCCCATTTATCATCCTTAAGCCAGTGGGGACATTGAATATTTTAACTAAGTTTTGACAAATTGTGTGCAAGGCGGCGTTCTAGGAATGAAGTTCTGGAAACCATTGGCTATACATTTGTAAAAACAAGTAGGAAATTTAATCTTTTAGGAGCCAGATGGAAGGAGTATGCCAGCATCATGCAGAGAGAAACTTACACTGGAGACAGAGAATAATCTGTAGTTATAATTACAGAAAAAATTCTGGCTACACCGAAGGATGTTTTGCCACTGATTTCAGAGGGAATAGGATTTCATCCAGAGTGTGCAGGAGTGAACAGTATTTGTTAGGATCACATCTTTAAGACAGATGCAGGTGTAAACTAAAGGACAGATGCCCCAGAGTGAGCTGTAACAGGAATAATAACACTTTACCTGAGCAATGAACTTTGGTACATTTTTGTAAAGGTATTTTTATGCTCTGCAGTGCAATTTGGGAAAATATGTTTTCAAGAAGTGTTTTGCTTTTTCTTCTTTTTTAAATTTGATGTTTTCAAGCTGTTTTATGTGAAAGAAAATAAGAGTTTCTTAGGTAAGCATTTTCTTGCTGTAGGAGAAAAGATTTGACATTTTTCTTATGCAGGAATGTAGTGGCACCGAGTGCCAATCCCTGGAAAAGAAGTTTTACATCAGCACAAAAATTGACAGTACTGGGTATGTTGATGTTAACTTTGTGCAGAGGTGTGATGTATCACTGACTCTGCAGAAGGAGAGCCATGCTCCCCCTTCTTTCCAGACCTGTCAGCAGGTCCTGAGGGCACACTTCTGTTGGCTGAGCATGGTTCCCATGGCACACTATTAAAAAAAAAAAGCCATTGCTTGTTCCTGTCCTGAGTCCTCACTGCAATACAAAATGTTTGGGTTTTTTTCCACAATACCTCTGGTTTAAAACCTGTAGGAAGCATTCTCATTTTGTTTGCTGTGCAGAAGGCACAGCTGCGAGAGGAACTATGTGGACACAGAACATTCTGCCAGTGGCAAAACTGACGTGATGAACTTCAGTGGCATATAAACCAAAGTTTGTTTTTAATGCTACAGAAAGTACTGCTGGTACATTTTGCTCATTCTGCATCAGCCTTGAGTCCCAGAGCTTCACAGGGGTGAAATGACAATGGTTCTGTGGTGCCAATGCATCAGACAGGACTGTCTTTGCCCTGAGTAGCACTTCATGAGTAATTTGTTGTGTCAACAGGACAATATCACCTCCTGTATAAACTCAGAACTGGAAAACTTCCCTCTTCTAGGTGCATTGTTAAAAATATCTCATCTCCTGAGACACTTCTTGCAAGTTTGCAAAGTTTTTAACTTTTCTGCTTCCATTTCTGGCCCAGAAAAATAAAAAAGTGGGGAGAAAAGATGCTTTTAGTTGATATTATGGTGTTTTGAATCCAGAAATTCAAGAAGCATAGAAAAAAAAATGTGCAATGAAAGGACTGATCTGACTATGACAGAACTTCATCCAAGACTCGGTGCAGCTGTGGCTCAGCAATAGAAGAAGGGTCAGGAAGTCTTCCTATCATCTGAATACCAATTCTGCTCATTGCTGTCAGATTATACACTGAGGAGAAGAGGAAAATCAACTTGTTTTCTAAAATGCAAGAAAAGGAATAGTTTTGCTGCCCAGCCTCACATTTTTGAACCATGATTCTGCTGATAGCAGCAGGATCCTGCTGAATCATCTTTGTCTTTTGCTGATGCCTTAGGAGGGAGAAAAACAGGAGAAAAAAATAAATCCCACAGTAGACCAAGATGGAGTAAAATACAGCTGAACTTTAAAGGGCTTCCCATTTTTGCACCAGCGATTGAAGATCTGCTAAATGACAGAGTAACACACTGATATAATGTTTGTGTTACAGAAAATGGTGATATTTTAACCATGGATTGGGCTGTATATTTGAATGGCCCATACATTGGGGTGAGACTTATTCATATAGGAAAGCCCAGAAAGGTGGATTTTTGTAGGTTTTGGCTTCCACACAAATTTTCAGGTGATACGTGGCTGTATACTCAGCACAGTGGGGTTATGGGTTGAATCTGAATACAGACACGCCACAGTTCAGTGAACACAAACAGATTCTTCTGCTCTGAAACATGAGTTTCAATTTTTTTATACAACTATTCCAACCAAAGATAGAAAAGGAAGCACCAGAATAACACAAAAAAAGGGATAACAGATAAACATACACACGGAAATACTTCCAAGTTTTCTGTTAGGGTGCCAGACCTCAGTAGTGGGAGATTGTTAGGTCAGTTTTTCAGACTTTTTGGTTTAATTTTTATCCCTTTTCTAATAGAATAACCCAATTGACTTTAAGAGTTATGGTTCTCACTTATCCAAGGAGTATACTGCATTTAGGCCTGAGAAGTTCACTTAACTTAAACAAGCAAATTAGTTTCCAGGTTCTTTTCTGTCTTCAGTGAAAAATTAGGGGTTTAGTCTTGGCTGTCTAAACATAGCAGTAAAGATTTGCTTCCCTTCACAAATGAATAATATTCCAGGTTATTATC
The DNA here is from genome assembly GCF_964237585.1 of Gallinula chloropus. NCBI lineage: Eukaryota > Metazoa > Chordata > Aves > Gruiformes > Rallidae > Gallinula > Gallinula chloropus. Next base: position 41,312,381 of record NC_140086.1, read on the forward strand.
TGTGGGTTTCAATTGCTTTTTCTGCAAATATAATTTTTCTTTTTTCTTTAATTTTCTTTTTAAAAAAATAAATAGCAACATATAATAAATATTACTGACACTATTTATTAAAGTTTACAAAAGAGTTTAATCCATATCATAGTTTTAAAGCAAATATTCCATTTAGCATTAGTGAAGTAGGCCTTAAAATTGATAACAAAGTATAATTTCTTGAGCTGCTATTTATTTATCACAATTCAAGAGAAGCACTTTAATATTATCACTGCAATGAATAAGCACTTCTCCTAATGGAAAGTTAAATTTAAAACCACATCTTCTCTTGGGGATTTTTTTTTCCCAAGCTATTTTAGAGAAAATATCTATATTTTTGGATTTTAGTTACAATCATCTTTTCCCAGTCTTCGATAGTATCAGTGGGGTGGCAGGAGAAGTGCTTCATCTAGTCCTCTGAAGTAGTGTTTAGCCCATTAGTCTATGTGCCTCCTTGGGCCGTATGGTTCTCCAAAAGCTGAGAGAGGAAGGCAAAGTGGCACTTCGGATCTGAAACTCTCCCCCCAAAACCTCTTCTCCTCTGTCTATACCAAGGTAAATTCAGATGCACTTTCCAGGGGAAGATTACCAAATAGATAAGCAAACGGAGCAGTTGATGAATTCTCACATGTTTTATGGTTGTGTCCACGGCCTTGGTCAACAATAAGGTGGTGCACAAATTTTGTAGTGCCCAGGAGCACGTGATTGAGAGGAGTAGGTCTAGCTGGATGGCTCCAGGGTGATCCAATGCAGCTCACTAAACCAGCAACCCCCTGTTCTGCTTTTTCCCTTAGTTTTCCACTGATTGAGTTGAATCAGATCCCTGAGAGGTCAGAGCAAGGTAAGAATGAAGAAGAGAAGGAAGAGGAGGAAGAGGGAGGAGGGCTGTCCCTTTCAGCAACACCAGTATCTCCAGCGGGACTCAGCCCAGCTCAGCTAATCACTTTTTTACCTGATTCACATGAAATATTGAGAAAATATGAAAAAAACCAACCCCAACCCAACCCTGTTTGACATTCAAGACCTACTCATTCACCACCTTCATGTACCAGGGAAGAACAGTTTATGCATGCACAATTTCCAATCACTTCATATGTCTTTCAGTGCTAGTATCTGCATGTCTCCATCTCGGTTTTAGTACTGCTCAACAAGAAACAGATTCTCCATCCCTGCCAGGTATGTAATTTTGCTGTGTGGGTGCCCTATTCAGTGGGGTCCATTCAGCAGGAACTAGATCATTTATTTGGGAGTTAATCCGGAAAACCTCTGTGGCAGCCTGAAACAAAGAAGGATTGATCAAAACACAGACACAGCAGTCATTTGTTTGGGGATGTGGTCTGAATAAGAGACGAACAGTAATGGGTTATTTAAACAAGCCTGTTTTATTGTCTTTGTGCTAACAAGATTCTGTGACTCTAGAGAAGGAGATCATCAAAAGGTCTGGTAAAGTTCCCTGCCCCTTAGCATAAAATTTCACCGATTTCCTCCAGGCAAAACCAATGTGCTGACTGGTGCCATTTACCCTGTGCTGCACAGGCTCCTTTACTATGACTGAGATTGTGCTTCCTTCCACCTTTAACAAATGGAAGCGAAGGATGAAGTGTTTGCTGGATACATATGCATGTGCTCGTATGTAGTACCATGTATACATGCCCATATGTATACTGGGATATGTGAATGTATGTGATCATATATATATAACATCTACATACATGCCTATAAGTATGTATATGCATAAAAATGCCTATAAAGGTTAAACTAGACATACAAAAGTATGGCAAAACTGTAAGGTAGTAAGTAAGCATGTACATTTCTGCTACTGTAAACTCTCTTTAGGTCAACAACCCTGACTGTAGGAAAAACATGGCTTTGTCAGCCTGTATCTGCAAAAAGCAAATACATTCTGCTTGGTGCCATCTGCCCCAATTACTGTGACTTAAGCACGCAGGATGGGTAGCACCAGGATGTTTTAGCAGGGCTGTCCTGTCTAAGGCAAGTAAAGATGCTCAGAATTTGATATGTGGAACGGTTGGAGATAGGGTAGAGAAGACCAATAGAGAAAGATCTAGAAAACATGACCTATGAGCAAAGATTAAAAAACTTGGGCTTGTTTATCCTAGAAAAGAAAAGATTAAGGAGACAAATTAATAGCCTTCAAGTAAAGATGAAAAGAGAGAAGGAATAAATTGTCACAATAACCACAGTGAATCAGATAAGAGGGAATAAAACAAGATTGTATCGAGGAAGATTTAGGTCAGAGACTATGAAAAGTTTCTGCTGGAAGCAAGTACCTATGTTCTGACATGAGCAGGGAGGAGATGCAACTGCTAGCACTGAACTCTTCAGGAATAAAGAAGACAAACTGTCAGAAGGGGCCCTGATTTTCCTTTTGTGCAGAGGGCTAGAACTCTTAAGGCTCCTGCCTGGCTCATTTTCTGACTTTATGGTAATTTTCAAGCTATTTTATCTGGTCCAGTGCTTCCCAACTACAAAACTGAATCAGTGTGTGTCAGGGAGTCTAAGGATGCAGTGGGGAAGGACTAAGACATATGAAGCTCATGCATCTGCTACACAAGCCCAGTGACTCCAGACAAGAGACCACAGTTCAGGAGCAAATCTTTTTCGTGTATTATATATGACAGTTGGAGGCACTGAAGTTGTTTTTGTGTGCAGATGCAATGGAGACAAATGGTCCTTTATTTCTCAAAACACAGAGAAATGCATTAAAACAAATGTTCTGGGTTAGGATTAAGTTTGTCAAATCCAGGAAACTGAGAGTTAAACTTCTCACTTTTTCCCACAACTGAAAGCTGTTGTGCTTGGTCCTTGATGCATAGCTTGAATTTTTGCATACTTTAGGTAATTTAGAGGATTTAGGAAGGGTTGCTATAAATATTACATAACAGCAACTTTCTGTCGTATTAAGAACGAATACCAGGGACTTTATCAGTGACAGGAGGTGAAGTTCAAATCATGGCAAAGGGGCATGTAAAAAATGGTGTTCAAATGGATGTAGAATGAGTTCAAGCATACTAAAATATGCTAATTTTTTATCTTCGACTCAGCCTGCTCTCTGCCGACCCCAGTTTCCAAAAGCCCAAACTATGTTGCAAAACCAGAAAACCAAGTACTGCAAAATACTTCTTGGACCTTCTCCGATGTGCTAACTCAAAGGCTGCTGATGACTTCAGTGGATTTGAATCTTATGAATGCCTGATTGCAGTGCGTGGTGATAGTGTAACCAGCAACATGATTTATGTTTGTACTTTTGGAACAGGGGGAGGAACCATAGGGTAGAATATGCTGCTTTGAACAGCAGTGTGTTATTTTATCACAGCGGTTTACCCTTTCAACATCACTGTCTGTCATGTTTTGAACAACCCAGATAACATAGAGTAGGGGAGGAGACTTACACACACAAATGACAAGTCCTATCAACTGTTTTCCCCCTGCATGCCCACAGATTTCTCACGAGGTTGGGATGCTAACCTGGGAACTTTCCAGCCAGAGATTTTGCAGAAAAAAATAACTATTAGAAATAAAGCCAAGTAAAGAAGAATGTGAACATCTTAGACAGAAAGGGAAGCAGGGAGACAGCAAGTGTTCAAGAGCAGGAGTGCTGGCAGCAGGACAGGTGGAAGCTGGGGAACGTTACACATGCTCTCCACACATATGGCAATGTATGCAGATTGTCAGCTAGTCTGATTGTGCAACTCAGGTCCTAGCGCTGTGGGTGTTAGTCACTTTCAGGGGGTGGTTAAACATTGCCAGGGTGGTGAGCCAGGAGCTGAGGGCAGCCCCAGTATGCACAGTGCTCTCACTGACCAGGAACAATGTCCCCTAGCAGCCAGATATGATTATATTAGATGATGTCTCTTATTAGGTGCTGGTAACAGGGTCCATGAACAGCTCACCCACCAAACAAGTGATAAAACATGTCTGTGATCCATCCAGGGACGTCAGCTGGGAACAACTGGAGAAGAGACAGAAGACAGCACTAGAAACAAGGCTACAGCACAGATCCAAGATCTACCCAGGAAACTGAACCAGGGGCAAGAACCAAGGCTGTGTTGAAATGGGGGCTCCCAGAGCCCCCCAGACAGGGGTGGGAATGTAGGTATCCTGTGAGGTCATTAGGGCCTGTTGGTGCACATGCAGCCCTGGCAGACATATAAGTACCACTGAGGACACAGACTTGTCATCATTACATGGTACTGTGAGATGGTCCCAGGAATTTGGAGAGTTTTATGCAGCACTGTTCTGCACAGCCAAGGGGATTGATAGCCCAATCCCGAGGAGGCTTAAAAAAATAAAGGTTGGCCTGTTGGGGGTAATATGATTTGCAGGTGGACTTTATTAGTGCTTTGATTATCTATCCTTTCAGAACTCTCCCTTTCCTAAGGAGGACTCTTGCAACAGACATGTTAGATGATGTCACTTACTAGGTACTCACCCTCCTTCTAGAACTCAAATCTTGCCCAATTACCAAAACAGACAGTTTGTATCAGCAGAAACCTGTTACCCTGGGATGTAAAAAGAGAGGGCATGGGGTGCTGGAAAGGTTAATATGTAAGTAAGAAGTAGTCCATGCTGCCTCTAATTGCCTGCCCCAGTTCTGACCTGAGAGAATGTCAGAGAAAGGAAAATATCATTAAAAAACTACAGGTAGTGAATTTTTACTTGCAGCTGGACTAAACATATTCAGACAGTGTTTTCTTAGTTCTTTCCATTTGTTTGAACCAAGCTGTGCTGCTGTGAACATTTTTGGCCAAAGCTGAGATTACTAATTGATATGCAGTATCCCCTAAACTGACAAAGCAAAACGGGGTTTGGATTGGCTACTTAACACTGTGGATCAAGCTAAAACAAGCATTGCTTTGTTTCCTAATGGCAGAATTCATAAGGTAGAACATACTCTTGTATAGAAAGTCAAGACAGAACTAGGCATGGGTCCTGTCTTTGGGATTATTGTACCAGTTGATGCAGACTTGGGTTTATGGTACCAGCCTTTACCCTTGCAAAATTCAGATATCAATGAATAGCCACTAGACAGTTCAAGAACAATCTTTCTGTCATCACAAGAATCACAAAAGTTCCCCAAACAATGGATAATTTTATAGAAACTGAGAAAACAGAAACTGAGTTACATTTATGGCAAATCCTATGCAATAGGATTTTTCCTATGCAATAGGATATTTCATTAGTTTTTCAGACAGGAAGTTGAGTGTTGTGGCTTAAGTCATGGAGTTTTTACAGCAGCAAAACACAAGTGGAGTGGGTTAGATGACAACTGTGGCCAGTGCCAAGACCCACTGCAGTCAGCTTAGGGTGTTGTTAAGTTCGGAAGTTGGACACTTTAAAGACCTCTGTATATTTTAGCAGTGGCTGGTTTAAATCTTCCACCTCGTATGAACTATGGCTAAGATTATAAAATGTTATAATATATAATATATGCTGTTTGCATCTCATGGAAAAGGCTTCTTACGTCTCTGGTACCGCAGCTGAAAATTTCTACCACCACACCACAGAGTCTAACTGTGGTCATGACAGCCTTGACGACCCGTGAAGAGACACATGTGGTGAAGATGTAGGGGAGCTAATAATCTCAGACATTGTCTTCTGCTGGAATGCTCCAAAGGGCCAAATGGGAGCAATATCTAACCAGGTCACTCTCCCTCCAAGTTCCCACTTTACACTAGTCAGAAGCAGGAATGACAGAGTCCAGTTGTAGCATTGAAACTATTGCAGGAATAGCAAAGCCCTTGTTATTCAAAAGGAAGACCTGGAAAGATGAACCCTTCTTTTCACACACAGGACAGATGTTGCAGTTCTGCCATTCTTTGTATGGAGGCATATTTCTGATTCAGCTAACAGTGTCTGGTACATATTTCATCTGAATTGTTTCTTAAATAAATCACAGGAAAAAATCCTCTCATGAATAAGCATAAACTGTCAGCAGCTATTTTCTCTGATAGTGAGACACTACTATATGTCCCACACTTTCCTGTCCATAGCAGTTTGTGAACGCATAAGGAGAAGGCATTTGGAGCAGGTTCAGAAGCATGCCTTCCAAAAAAAGTTGCCTGTGAGATCACAGGGCTCTTGTTTGTTTATGCTGAAGGAGATGGAAGCAACACTTCTATCTAAGGAGGGAAGAAATGTGTTTCACACCAGTGACAAAAGCTGTCACCTCCCCAAGTAGCTGAGAGCACCTAGAGATGTTGCAGGACCGCAGCCTGTTCACACCTCTTGGGCTGGAGCTCTGTGTTGGTGGCAGGGTACTGACTGGAAAATTCAGCTGCTCCAACCGTCTGTTTTCATGTGCTTACTCCCTGACTTTTTGTGGGTAGCAGAGCATGCTCTTGCCCGGTGCTCACCAACTGCATGTGCAAGCAGGGTGGTGACTTACAGTGAAGCTAGGTGTTTGCAGGCTGGCTCCTGGATTTTGTAGCCACCTACATTGGGCTTCAAGCTTCCTAGCTCCTTGATCTTCCTCACCTAGATAACATTACGTGCAGCATTCACAGTGTCATCTACTGCTCTCTGTTTACATCATAGAATCATTAGGTTTGGAAGGGACCTCAAGAGATCATCGGGTCCAACCCCCCTGCCAAAGCAGCTCCCTAGCTCATATTGCACAGATAGACGTCCAGACAGGTCTTGAATATCTCCAGAGAAGGAGACTCCACCACCTCCCTGGGCAGCCTGTCCCAGGGCTCTGTCACCCTCACTGTGAAAAAGTTCTTCCGCATGTTGGTGTGGAACATCCTGTGCTCCAACTTGCAGCCATTGCCCCTTGTCCTGTCTCCACAGACCACTGAAAAGGGGCTGGCCATTTCCCCCTGCATCCCATACTTCAGATATTTATAAACATTAATAAGGTTCCCCCCTTAGTCTTCTTTTCTCTAGGCTGAACAGTCCCAGTTCACTCAGCCTTTCCTCATAGGGGAGATGCTCCAGGCCCTTAATCATCTTTGTAGCCCTTCTCTGGACTCTCTCCAGGAGATCCCTGTCTTTTTTATACCAGGGAGCCCAGAACTGGACACCCCCTGTTGGGGCCTGACCCGGATAGAGTGGAGGGGGAGGATCACCTCCTTTGACCTGCTGGCCACACTCTTCCTGATGCACCCCAGGATCCCATTGGCTCTCTTAGCCCCCATGGCACACTGCTGGCTCATGGCCAACCTGTCATCAACCAGGACCCCCAGGTCCTTCTCCACAGAGCTCTTCTCCAGCAGGTCATCATGTCTCCAGCTCTCCTGATAGCAGCTGAGGAAGCTACTGACACTGGGAAGCCAAAGGGACAGGTAGAATGATGGTGATTTGCAGTGTCCCAGATCATTCTCCTCTTTCTTCCCTAACATTGTGCTCAGCATACACCTTGTGATCAAGGATGGCAGTTTCAGTATTGACAGAGACTGCAACTCAAGGTTTAAATTTGAAGCTCGCTTTGATAACCTGGAGCAAGTCTTTGGCCTCATTTTTTTCACCTCTTGTGTTGAGACTGTAAACTTTATGTTCTCTTACAGTGTGCTTGCCCAAGCAGACTCTACCAGCAGATCTTTTTTTCTCTTTGGAAAGACATCTAAGTGCCATTGTAATGCAAAGCCAAATGATTTTATAAAGTCAGAAGAGACCACAGAAATGAACAAGCTTGGGATCTTTCCATACACACAGAGAAACAAGTAAATATTTGAAGAAGATTAAAATAGTTAAGTTCAATTGGCCCCTATTTGTACTTCTTCCTTTGAACTGTGTGACGTGAGAGTCTTGTTCCTCATGTTCAGCAGTAGAATATTTTAGGGAATTTGAATGCAAAAAGCTGACTTAACTGGTACCACACTTCTAACTTCATCTCAGAATTTGACCCACCCACTAGTAGTTACAGCTGGAATATTTCACAAGCACAGCTGTCGTAAAGTTATTCCATAACATTTGAAAGTTGGATGAATGAAAATGTTTGAAAATACTAACTTGCCTCCTTACTGTTGGATCCCTCTCTCCCATGGCCAAAGACAAGGTAAGAATAAATAAGAACATATGTTGATATTTCTCATTTCAATTTAATTTCAATTTAATTTCAATGTCCATTAAAAAGGCTGGTCATTTCAATGAAGGTCTTAAATGGAAAAAAAAGACTGAAATCAAAAGGACTGACTTTTTAGAAAAATCCTTTTTAAGTATTCATTTTTACCATGTTTTTATTGCTGTTTTCATAGTGCTTTATAAGTCTTAGATACCTTGCTGACCTCTCCATCAATAGATAATTAGAAGGCCATCAAGTTCAAAGTGGAAACGACTGTCAGATGTCCTTTTAAACACATGGTTGCTGGGTAACAAGACCTCATGCTGCATTCCTTCCTTGAAATATTTGTCATATTTTTTTATATATTCCTTCCAGTAAGTATGTCAGCATTCAGCCAATGTGCCAGAGGGCAAAATGCTAGCTGGAGTTTTTTTGATATCATGTGGTACTTCCCTCCCCCCCCCCCCCAAAAAAAAATAATCAGAACAAGCAAAGAGCTTGCGTGAATTGAGCTGAGAAGGGGTGCATCAAGTTGACTTCCACTTTCATACCAAGTTTCCCTGGCTGAATAGGTCTTTGAATAGAAATGTGTAAGGGCTTTCAATCCCACTTAGTGGTTCTTACTTTTGAAATCTAAAGCCCAACCTGGTGTACAAGAATGTGGCTCGATATGTCTGAATGACCTTTTGGATAGTAAGAAAGGATCTTTAAAAGTTCTGGTTCCCTATGAAGGTGACCAATGCATTAAAAAAGCCCCAACTATTGTCAAATGACAGCCATGTGAAGTTTAGCAAGGGTTCTGCAAGGCTCTGTTTAAAGAGTCTTGGATATATTCCAAAAGCCCCTTAAACACCCCTCCCCCTGACTCCAACAGTGTGCTATAGTGCTTTTTTGTGTGCATATCTTATGATAGTGTCTGTTTGGCTGACTTATAAGGAAACTTTGCTCCACTTACTTAAAAAAAAGCCAAACCCAAAAAAACCCAACAAACAAGCACAGAGAAAACTGAGAAAGCCCAGAGCGTAAGAGGCATTTAGGGACAGAATCTGAACTTGTTTAAGTAATTGGGAATTTATAAAAAAAAAAAAAAAAAAAGAAGAGGTAGAGCTTTGTCATGAGATGCTGCAGTTACACAGATTAAGTAACTGACTGTTCATCTGCCTACCAGTAAAGAAAAGAGAGAAAGAAATGCTGTATCTGTTCCAGTAATTCCCCCAGGACTTTGTCTTTGTCAAAGATGTTTTCCTCTCAAGGAGTGTTTATCTGTTTTATGCTCTACTCCCCCCTCAGCCACTAAGTGAACTAGTGAGAACAAAATAAACACTGAATAAAGGCTGAATACTGAATCTGTTAAAGTATCCAGCAGATAACTGGACAGGATAGGGTTCCTCCATTGACTGTATCATCATTAAAAGCATAAAAAAGCAATTTAAAGTGGTAGCTTGTTTCTGGCATTTTCTGTTGTAGGGGACCTCAGCTTTGTAACTTTGATGCTAAGAGTCTATTTGGTTTAAATAATAATAAGCAAATAAACATGATATGAGAGGGAGAATAGGTAAGAGAGAAAATGCTTTTACATACAAAGCATACATGGTATACTCATCATCATTTAATGTATGCTTTAAGCTGAATTCTCATCCTAGATACAGTGGTACAAATCCAGATCAACGTTATTGGCTTTGACAGAATTAATCTTGATTCACCATAACAAATAGGGGGGACGGAGAATTTTCCTATGAAACAACTTATGAAAATTGCCCCTAAGTTGGTGAGGTTTAATCAAGATCTTAAATGAATGTATAAATTCCAAGCCATTCCTACCAAAAACCTTTAAAAGACACGTTGCTTATTTGCTTGTAATCCAATAATTCAGCAGGAAACTGGCAGACAATGAGAAAACCTACTGCAGCAGAAAAAGAGGTTTTACAGCTCTAATGAATAGCTTTGGGCAATATATCTTACTGATGTATTGCCATAGCCCTCAGGGGCAGCTGCCCTAGACCTGAGCACGGTGCAGCACTTGGAAGAATGCATTCTTCTTCCATATCTAAGGTATTTTTATGCTATACCTCCCCATGGAACTGGTCTCAGATACCATTTGAGATGCTTCAAGTGCTGCAAACACAGCTCAGGGCTTTCTCTGGCCTTCCAGAGAGGGCTCCTGCAGCATATGGCAATAATTTGAGCTCTCCAGATGTTAGCAGGTCCAGAGGAACCTGCGGGCAGCTCTTCCCTGGTACCGACTAATAGCTGTGGCTGGGGGAGTGGCTGCCTGGAGTAATGATAGCAGATAACAGCTTCTACAGCTGCTCTGCAGATCTAGGACAAGGAAAGTGAGGTATGAACAAAGAGGATAAGATGAGGGGGGGAGCTGAAACTAACCTCTCTGCTTTGATCTTGATAGTGATAAACTGCAGCCTAATTCAAGCACCGTCTATTGGCATGTGTATTTCTTGATCACTAGGCAAAAGCTTGCACAGTTTATGCCTGAAAATGCTAGGATTTAGTTTAAAATTAGTTTACTAGACTTTGCAAAGGACATGGGATTACTAAATGAACTCTAGATGTACTTATTTAATTAATCTCATGAACATGACCTAAAAGATGTTTATAAACCAGTGATTAGGAAGAGAGTTGTGTGTGGGTAAATGAAGTAATTAGTTCCAGATGAAGTCTTCCCAGTGAAAATTTCAGCATTTGTGAATTCACCCTCTGTTTCCCCATGTAGTTTTAACTAGGAAAATATTGGGTGAGGGAAAAAGTAGCTTTATAGTAACTAAGACAGTGTTGATTTTACCGTCTGTTGACCCAGGGTGCTCAAACCCTTTCTTAACTTTAAGGGAAGTGAGCTCGTATCTCATAAAAGTGACCTAATCCCAGCAATATCAGTGTTTTACTGGGCAATTCTTGGATTGTCACCCATCCTGTTCCTGAGGCTGCTCAACAAATGTGAGAAAAGTCATATTGATGTAACCCTGAAAGACCAGAGGTAAGGTTGCAGTGTACAATTAGATGATGGCTCATTACTGGAGCGGTGGGATATTTTTTTTTTGACAGATATTTTCCAAAATGAAATACCAGTCTAGTAAACTAGCCTTCCAAAAAGAAGTACCAGTCTAGAAACTAGAGAATTTCTTCAAATTAAAAAAAAAAAAAAAAAGCCAGCCTTTAATTTCATACTCTAAGTAACCAAGATGGGGATTATAATGTATTTATAATGTATTCAGGCTTCGGTAAGAGTTAAAGGCCAGCTGTTTTAACCTGAAGAAATGCTATTTGTTTCAGAAGTTTTGGCTCTACAATTTATTTTTTCACTATGAGAAATATCCTTTCTAAGAAAAAGAATTTAAATCCTGTTATGCCTGGATTTACCTTGCCAATTAACTGCACAAAAGGTTCTAAAATCACCAGGATACATAGCCAAAATCTTCTCTCTAGTAACGCTTTATGTCCATTCTGCTGGCAGTGGAGACCAACCTATTTTTCCTTTTTTCTTTCAATCTTGTCCTTACTTGGCCTTTTTTTCCTCTAACACTTAGTTCTGGTTCCTCACTTCAGCTCTGTTATTGGAGGATTATTTATCCCCCCTATTTTCCCTTCTCAGTAAGAGTCTTCATGCTTCTTGGGCTGCCAACAGCAAAGATGTTGTAGCAACTCAGCAGAGCCTCAGGAGAGCAGAACAAAGACATTAGGACTACAAGGGTGCTGCATACAACAATCTTTGGCCAGCCTGACTGCATCCAGCATGGGAGCAGGAATGAAAAGAAGGCCAGTTACTTTCCCAGGGACCACCCAGACTGAGTTTGCACCTGAGTAAGTAAACAAAAGTAAACAAATATTCTAATAATAAAAGTTTCATGTTTACACAATTTCCTTTTTTTTTTTCTTTTATTATGGTTCATCCCTTTACAGATTCATTTCCAGTTGCTGCTTTAGAAGCTTTTCTCATGTTCTACTTCTAGAGTCACTGGAAAACATGACAATAAATGCATCAGCTGGTTTTACTTCTTTGAGCTGTTTACTCAAGTGATATGGCTCCGAATGATCCAGTCCTATGGGGTGGGTTTCAATAGATGAACATCTCCAGAACTCCCTGTGTCTCTCAGTCTTTCCATGTTACAGTAGTTGTGGGTGGGCTGGGGAGGGGAGAACTGCAACTGCATCATGTTTTGCATAGGCATAATATTAAAAGGCCCACAAGAGCCAAACGGAGCTCCTGTGTTCTCCCTCTAGTTGATTCACCAGGTTCCACTTCTCCTACATATATCTCTGGGTGTGTGCCAAGACCTCAGTGTGAGCAGAAGGAAATAAAGTGCCATGTCCCACCTTCTCATTAGGGGCTGTGGGAAGGATTTGTGCACACAAGCTTACTCCAAGAAAGGGAATGAAAGGTGGGATCACAGTCAGCAAAACGAGGGGAGAGATCTGTTTCAAAATATTCCCTATTTGACCATCCTCCAACAGGACGCTTGCTTCTAACCTGGGGCAGATTATATCATGTGTGAAATAAACATTGAAAATTATTGCTTCTGCAGGGAAAGTGAGATGAAATATTTCTTCTTTTTAAAATTAATAGAAAAGAAAGCACTTTGAAAAATATAGTCAACTCTGCAAAATTAAGGAACCTTATGCAATCACAATATTCCTTCAGTGCACGCCGTTCTTTTCCAACTTCCTTGCTCCTATTTGACCCAGAAAGCCTAAGAAATACATAATTCAGTGGGTGTTCCCTGTGGTGTTCTAGATGCAAACGCAACGAAGAACTGTGGCAATGAAAGAGGCTGTAGGCTTTAATAGAATTTAAGAGATTCATATAAGTTGACAGGTATACAAGTAACCCAGATTCCATCTAGCCTGTATATAAATTCATCCTCTCAGAAGATAAGATATCTACATTTTTTCAGATACTAATAGCTAAAAAAAAGCCCCCAACAGTTAAAGGCTGAACTCCTACTTTTTTTTTAATGAGAAAATATCATGAAATACGATAATAGATATGAGAGAGTATAAAACATGAAGTATGTACAGAAAATATGATGAAACAGCAAGGAGAGCATGACAAATTGAAATTTCTAATTATTTTGTATTAATGTTTTATTAGGTGTACAGATAGAAATGTGTCCAGTTCTGGGTACCACAGTACAAGAGAGCTACTGGAGAGAGTCTAACAAAGGGCAACAAGGACGGCTAAGGGACTGGAGCATCTCTCCTCTGAGGGAAGGCTGAAAGAGCTGGGACTGTTCAGCCTGCAGAGAGAAGGCTCAAAGGGAATCTTATCAATGTATATAAATATCTGAAGTGGAGATAAAAAAGAGGACAGAACCAGGCTCTTTTCGTGGTGGGTTGTGCCAGAGGCAATGGGCACAAAGAGAAACACAGGAACTTCTTTCTGAACATCAGGACATGCTTTTACACTGTGAGGGTGACTAAGCACTGGCACAGGTTACCCACAGAGGTGATGGAGTTTCCATCATGGAGATATTCAGAAGCTGTCTGGCCATGGTCCTAGGCAACCATCTCTAGGTGGCACTGATCAGGAGTATTGGAACAGACGTCCTCCAGAGGTCCCATCCAAATTCAACCATTCTGTGATTTTGTGAAGCAAACTATTACCCTATAGCTCATCAGAGCCGAACTGTGGTTCAGTGAATGAGTGGAATGCTATGAAAAATATAAAGCTCATATTCCAGAGAAATCAACCACATCTTTCCCATCCTCTTCTTCAGTGGAACTAGGGTTGTTTAGTAAAGAAGACTGATCTGTGGAGAATTTTTTTTCCAGAAGCTAGAGAATAGTGTGGCAGGTGAGGACGATATTACTTGTAGAAGCAAGATAACACTTCACACAGATGGCAAATTTTCCACATTGGAACATCAGATTTTATCTTGTTAGCAATTTCTGTTGTTGTTGTTCATATCGTGAAAGATTTGGAATGGAAATACTGAAGCTGGACACTTAACATTTTGCAATGTATCCTGAAAATAGAGTCACAGCTGTCAGGCAATGGTTCCCAGCTCTGCCTACCACACATCACACCACACAGACAGCTCTTCCATGACTCTTCCTGCTCTCAAAGGTATTATTTGTATAGGCATTGGTTTCACTGCATTAGCTTAGTATTGTAATCTGCAGATGATAAAAGTCTGTAACTAGAGATGGAAACCTCAGAGATAAGGGAAAATGGTGGGATTTCCTTTACAAGCATTGGTATCTTTAGAAGAGACAGGCTGTAAAAGAGACACAGAGGCCATACAGACACTCCCTAAGCTGCCCGAGGGAAGTCATGGTCCAGACTTTTCTGCACCTCCCAGGGAAAACACCATCCAAACAATCCATAAATAGTCCTGAGTTTTCCTCCTCTTATTTTTGGAGCCTTGTTTTATTGCACAGAAAAGCACTTCAAAGGTTTCCTTAGTCTCCATGTGCTGTATTCCTGCAGCAGTAAGAAGATAATTATTCCAAACTCAGGATGGGGCAGGGGCCTTGGTAAAGGGGCCTTGATAGAGGCTGGAGATGCACTCTTTACAGAAAAAGGGAAGATCCAAAATTTTGCTCACTTCGATCCTCAAGCCCCACTACATGGGTGCCAGTACCTGTGTCATGAGTGCATCAAGGCATGCAAGAATATTCAGGAAAAGTACATTTTTTGAGTACCATATAATCACAGCAAGAAGGAAGAGTGAATTAAGATTTTAAACAGGAGATTTCCAAGTTCTTTAAAAGTCATCTTTTTCATCCAGCTGTCTGCTGGATTTTGTCTTTATTTGGATTGGAAGCAGCAGAAGTGTGATTCCCTACACTGTGGGGCTGCAACTGCAGGATGCTGCGGAATGAAACCCTATGGCCAAGAACAGACTGTGCTGTGTGAAGGACAGAGGATGTTGGCAGTTCTCACAAATGAAAAAATTGTGATTGAGTTCCAGTCAAGTGGTGCATAGCTTAGGTAGCATTTTCAAAGTATGCTTTGAACCGTAACCTACAGGTTTTTAGCTGAACTGAAGATTTAGACAGTGAAAAACAAACCATTAGTCTTGTACAAAGATAAATGACAAAAAGAACTCTTGACATTTTGGGCAATATTTTGCCCTTAGGTTACTTTCCCAGGATATTCCTCCTGCATCTCCAAGAGCGCCAACTGGCACATTAGAAAGTGCACATTTTTGATTTTTATTTCACATAAGCCCCTTTTCCACTTGATCGCAAAGGGAGGTTTAAGAAGCATAACACCACACAAGAGAAAATAGCATTTTGTGATCAGCACCTGGGAACAGAACATAGGCAAGGGAGAGTACACACACAAGGAAACTGGGGGGTGAGGACACAACACATGTAATACCTGGTGGTCTACAGCCTAAATATTCAATTTAGCCCCTTATGTTTTGAACAGCAGCTCTTTTGAAATACATGAATTAAAATGACATAAATAATCCAAAGCAGATGCTAAAACCCATAAAAAAGTCCTAATTTAATAATGGACAGATAACAGACTGCATTGTCAATTTGATTAAATAAAATGTTGCCTGTGTTTTCTCTGTCTGGTTTCCACCTGAACAACCACCACATTTGTCACAGAACCATTGATAGCAGAAGTTGGTCTCATCTGACATATTGGCTTGGAATATGGGCAACTTCAAATCAGCT
The DNA here is from genome assembly GCF_964237585.1 of Gallinula chloropus. Classification (NCBI taxonomy): domain Eukaryota; kingdom Metazoa; phylum Chordata; class Aves; order Gruiformes; family Rallidae; genus Gallinula; species Gallinula chloropus. The sequence continues at coordinate 41,328,078 of NC_140086.1, forward strand.
CCTGTCTCTGTCCTGGATTTCCATAATCAGTGCATGCCTGAGTTCTCCAGCAGATACCCAGAAGCGATCGTGCCAATAACACTCCCTTTGCCTGACCTGTCTTTACAGCACAGTGTTTTGCACTGCGCCGCGTCTCACAAAGTCCAGTCTTGCTAATATGAATAAAAAGCCAACAATGCTATCATCATGCTATAGTTAATGAGGAACATTTCTAAGGTGCCATTGTAACTGAAGACAAATTATGATCACTACAAAGAAGGCAGGGCACAATTTCCCCTCCCCAAATCGCATCTTTGATTCACCAGAGCTATCTTTCAGTGGATCACAATATAGGGTCCGTTCAGTCTGGAAAGAGTGTTTGCTGCAAATCCTCTAAACCCCCAGTGTGACATTTGCCCCGCAGGCATAGGCTATGGACATCAGAGACAGTGCAGGCCCTGTAACAGCATTTCTGAGAAGAATAGGCTATCCATCAGACAGTAATTTTCCTCACTCCAGGGTCCAAAGCTGAGAAAAGGTTAGTCCCACAGGCCTAAGGGAAACTGCACAGCACAATAGAGTTCACACCACTGCATGATTGTTATAATTCCTTGAGTTGATAATCACTGCTGCTGTTGATAACCATCTCAGTTTCTGAGGAAATATTGTAGAATGAGCTCAGGGCTTGGCACTGAAGAAGTTATTTATTTTTGCAGAGATAGTGTGTAGCTTTATCTGGCTTTCTGTTGCAAGTGCTAAATTAAACATGATAAAGGCAGAATCTTGAACCCTCAGGCATCTATGACAGAATGCAAATTTCCCGCTGCTTAGCTACAGCACCACAAAGCTCTTTGTTGGGAGCTCTTCACTCTGTGGAGAATACAGAATATTCCATTGATGTCAATAGGGCTTTAACTTCATAGACAAGGGAGGTAGGCCTGTAATAACCTTGTTTGATCAAGTTTTTCCTACCAAATTTTAGCACAGTGTGATGGGATTTCTCTGGCCCTGGAATACCCCTAAATGTTCAGGGATGAACTAAGGAGCCCTCTCCAAGCCCAAGGCAGTTGTGGACAGAACTACAAGGCTGGTCAGTGCAATATGTAAGGAATAGCTTTAACTCCTGGAGTAGCGCACTAAATTGCCCTTATAGCCCAATTGCCTTGTCATCACTGCTACTTGCCTCTTTGCTTCATCTAACTGTTTTTTCCCTGTCCTGGGGAGAGAAGTGAGGGTAAAAGGAGTGAGTTTGGCAATGAAGTCACACCTATTAGATACTAAACGATGAGAGCAATCTCCTTCTTTCCTATCAAATCTGTATCTAGATGTTCATGCCATGTCCCTCATTGTGGCCAAACTAAACTACAGGACCTGAACGCTGTGGGGTTTGCTTTTTACAAGGGCAATTCAAAAATATTATATACATTTCCATCATTAATCTTGCTTATATAGCTGTACGAATCCTGGACATCTTTTTTGATTACTCATGTACTGAAATGTTTGGAACTGAAGCATTTTGTTTCACTTTAGATTTAAAAATTACATTTGGGCAGTATTCCAAGCAAACACTTCAGAAATAAAAACCATAATGTTTTGAGTTTTAAAATGGTTTAGCTATCACTATTTGCTACGTTGGCATCAAATCACAAAAAAATATAGCTCCAGTGAGACAGACTCGTAGCTTGTTTGGAATGACTGTGGCTTGTACATTAGCTCTGGGCGCCTCTATATCTTGAAGGTTTTGACCTGGTAGATTTAAATTATTTAACAGAGCTGATGAAATTAAAGATCTGTGGTTTTTGTTTGAGGCTTTGGCTTTTTTTTTTTTTTGCACCAGTTTCTGCTTGTTTTATAAGACTTGTGATGTTATTTAAAAGCTCATCAGTATGTGGCAATAAACATCTTCAGCAAATCCAGATCTTCTGTGTTTCATGGTTGCTGAGCTGTGGCAGATGTTTATGCAAAGCAAATACTGAGAACACAAAGAAGACACATTACAAACACAAAGTTATTTGTGCCGCAGAATGTGTCGTTTTTATTTTACTCTAGCACACTAGAGAAGATACAGACATGCTAAGTCAGAATCCTCTTGGTCAGCAAAGGTGATCAAAACCACTGTTGCCTGTTCCTGTTTAGCTCCAATGGTTTACACTGAGCTAAGTGCATTAGAGAACATTTACTTTTTCTGTGTAGGCTGGATATCCCTGATTCTATAGGCTTTCCAATAAAGACAAAAGGATCTTTCTGTTTATTAATACTTCGATGAAAACACATTTTGGATGAACATTTGTTCAAACATTTGATTTAATCTTGTTGAGGAGAGCAGCAAACCACGTATCTGCTTTTTGCTCCACCTTTGCAAAACCTTGTTTAGAAATATACACAAAGATACTCAGCAAATGTACTTGGAAAGAGTTCCAAATTTAGCAGTTACTTTCAAGGTATGCTCAACCAGGATAAGTACTATTTCTACATCACAAAACCAGCACAAGATGGAACCACCATGAAAAGTGAGGAACTTTACATAAACCTTATGTGTGAGCATATTCCATATATGCTGTTACAGCAAGGGATTCCTCTTCGGAGTTTTCTAGGTGGGAGCAAGCACAGTGAGGGTTGTTTCATTTTCATCTTTAAACACTGCTGCAACATTTGTACATACCATTGATGAAAAGCTGTTGCTTTCTTTAAACTTCCAACAGGTCTGGCAGAATAGTTTTGAGTAACATGAATTTTGTCCCACTGTCCTATCCCAATAGGTTGGATATTCCCAATGAATTGTAGTTGAATGACTGTATTAAAAGCAACAAGATTGCACAGGTATCACAGATAAAATCAGTGTCTGGAGTCTTCAGTATTTTTGATGTTAATGTTCTTTCTCCCTGATGTTTTTGCAGCTTTGAGAGAACCCTTTGCTTTCTAGAAAGACATCAGTTTTTCCATGAAGACCAGTTTCTTCCTTCCCTCTCCGTGAAGAACTGTGAATTCATCATTGACATCCATGAGAAGGAAGAACAAATACAGAACAGAAGTTCAAGCCCTTTCAGAAGCTGGAAGGGACCAGCAGCTGACCCGGACCTTGGGAACTCAGGGGAATTCAGCAGCTCTACAGATTCTTGTGCAAACCTCTGCTGAACATTGCTCCAGGAAACATCCAGCACTACCGGGGCTGCTCTGGCACATGATGAGCAGCATCCTGTGATAATCACTCTGTGCCCCTGGTTTTCTTCAAGATTTCTGCTGAGACTGCCAATAAGACTGACTGCTTTTTATTAGACCATCTGCCCCATGAAGTTTAGATTGCCACAACCTAACCCATTTTGAGCAGGTCACAGAGCCAGCACACACTGCAAGAAGGCCCCCAGGAGCCAGAGACAGAGGCAGGACAATGTATTCACAGGGCAGATCTGTGAAGTTCAGAATTATGTCTCTCCACAGACACTCATTCCCCAAGCATCTCTCAGCAAGGTGAGCAGGCCACTTCTGGCTGCCTTTCATTTGCTGCCATCATATCAAATGGTCTCTGCAGAGATTCAGATCAAGTGCTGGAATGATGATTTTAGCTGTTCCGAGCAGGCTTCACACTTCTTTTCACAATGGCCTTGTCAGAAAACTTATTCTTCAGGAATTTCATTTTGGGAAAAACGGTACATTGCCTTTCCAAATTGTAGCGTTTGTTAATGATGTTCCCTTTTTGCAGAAGGGAAAGGGAAGCATGACTTACAGAGCTGAGTTGGCCTCTTCCTGTGACCTCCAGTGACCAGCCACCACGGGTTCACAGCAAGGCTTTCCATAGCAAGTCCTGCCAATCAAATCCCAGCTTACTCAGTCATATACTCATGATGCCCTCAACTTTTTTTAAAACCTATGTTTCCAGTCTTCCCTTCTAAAGAGAAATTCAAAACTCAACACTGCTTGAATTATTGAAGTTATGAAGCAAGTAAAAAAAGACAAGTAAAGTGTTTGCCTCACGGTTACACATGTTTGGAACCGGCAATATTTGCAACATTTTACTCCCCTTTTGAGAATAAAAAGTTCTAAAGAAATAATTAATCACATGAACATCTGAAACCAGAAAGTGGTGATTAGGGCTCCCTAAGTCCCTTAGTTTGTGTTGATTTGAATGCCTTCAGCTTCAATCTGAAGCTTCCTTTACCCTTCTAATTGCTCCTGGCTGTCCTGCCATGGTTTCCCTCAGCCCTACCAGTCTCAGAGGCCTCACAGAAATGCCAATAACCTCACACTACTGGGGCTACAGAAGAAGGGTTGTGGAAACAGGAACCACTCCACAAAATTGGTAGGGCTCTTTTGCTTTCATGTCAGTATCTAGAAATTCTTGGCTGAGCACAGACTGAAGAGTTATACTAGTGTGGCTATTGGATCATAAGATCTGCTTTCTGGCCTATTCCACCTCTATGGTCTACTAACCCCAGAAGGCTTGAAGGGGTTAGTAGTCTTTCCTTTTCACACTTCTGGGTTTTGTTTTGATTTTTTAATGGCAGCTTCCAGTGACATCCTTCTTAAGAGGAGCCAGAAGGATAAGTAGGGAAATGTAGGTAATGGCAGCCGAGGAACCACCAATAATCAGGGTAAATGATCTTACAGAGATTGTCTCCTGCCTCTTACCACTAGCTGAGAGGAAGAAAGGAAAGCTAGCAGAAAACGACCTGCTAGATTGTTTCTGCTTCTAGATCGATAAGTAGAGGCTCTGCAGTTTCTCTGGTAGGTGTTCTGCTGTCATTGCAGACTGACTTTTAACACATTCAAGCCAAAGTGAGTATACTTTCTAAAAGCAGGCATTTAATTGTGAGCAACAACAACAGAATCATCCTGCCTACTTTTGGAACAGATTTTTAAATCCCAGAGCAGATAGAGATGTTGAGCTGTCCACCCAGAATACAAATGTAAGATAATTTATTAACAAGGAGCTGAATCTAGAAAAAGTAAGAGTTGTCTGAAAATGTTTCTTTGCAATATAGTGGTGCCTCGAAAGATTTCTGCTTTACAGCCAGTTCTCCATTGTCCAAGGTAGGGAAAGGCTCTTGTACAATGCCCTGAGCACAAAATTAAATGCCATAAAATATGAAATTAAAAGAAACCCCCAGTGTCCTGAGTTTCAGCCTAAAACTGCTCACACAGCTGGTGATTCCTATTGACACTGGTTGCTTCCTGCCTCCAAGAATTTCCTGTGCAGCAAAACTCTTGGAAAAAAATAAAAGAAAGAGAAAGAGAGAGAGAGAGGGAGGAAAGAAATATTTAATCATTCAAAGTGGCAGACAGGCAGGATATGCTGTGGTTGCACATGTGGCAACAACAACAGTTTGGTAATCTCTTGGCTGTTGGATTTTGTTTCTTTGTTTAATGTTTGAATGAATAAATAAATAACTCAGAAAAGTTTTCTTTGGTACCTGACCTGGTTTTTGGCTGAGATAATTTCCACAAGAAGCTGGGAGGTGACACAGCCAGGACAACAGACCTAAACTATCTGAAGGGATATTCTGTACACTATGACATCATAGGGGACAGGTTGGGCATCAAGTTCCCAGTGGCGAGCAAACTGCATTGTGTACCACCCTCTTTTCATATTCTTTTATTAGTATTGCTGTTGTTATTTTCCTCTTCCTTCACTGTCCTATTAAAGACTCCAAGTCTGGAGTTTTACCTTTCTTTTCCTATCCTTCTTCCCGGCCAAGAAGGCCAATGGCATCTTGGCTTGTATCAAAAACAGTGTGGCCAGTAGGTCTAGGGAGGTAATTGTGCCCCTGTACTCAGCACTGGTAAGGCCACAACTTGAGTACTGTGTGCAGTTCTGGGCTCCCCACCATAAAAAGGACATTGAGGTCCTTGAGCAAGTGCAGAGAAGGGCAACCAGGCTGGTGAAGGGGCTGGAGGGCAAATCCTATGAGGAGCAGCTGAGGGAGCTGGGAATGTTTAGCCTGGAGAAGAGGAGGCTGAGAGGAGACCTTATCACCACCTACAACTACCTGAAGGGAGGTTGTAGAGAGGTGGGCGATGGTCTCTTCAGCCAGGTGACAGGAAATAGGACAAGGGGAAATGGCATGAAGCTGTGCCAGGGCAGGGTCAGATTGGATATTGGAAAAAAAATGTTTACTGAAAGAGTTGTCAGGGCCTGGAACAGGCGCCCAGGGAGGGGTTTGAGTCACCTTCTCTGGATGTGTTCAAAAAAAGGGTTGATGAGGTACTTAGGGATATGGTTTAGCATAGGATGGGAATGGTTGGACTTGATGATCTTCAAAGGTCTCTTCCAACCTTGTGATTCTGTGATTCTGTGATTCTGTGATTCCCATTCCACTCTGTGTGGGAGTCAGGAGAGAGCAAGCAGCTGCATGATGCTCAGTTGCCAAATGTAGCTAAACCATGACAGTATCTCAACTCTTAATAATTCAAAACTTCAAGGACTGTTAGCCTGACAGTTCTGTAGGATTATTTAAACAAAGTCGAGAAGTTGCCTTTTTAAAATTGTGAAGAGATTTGTGTCTTTCACTGGTGAAGTTGCTTGACAACAAATGAACACAGCCTAGGCTCCACAAGCAGAATTTGAATCTTGCTGGGGAGTAGGAATATTTGGCACCAAATTTGGTGAAGATATCTATTTCTGGCTTCTCCTAAGATGCATTTAGAGCCGGAAAGTCAGGAGTCTATTCTGACTCACTCTATCCCCTCTCTTTCCACTACACTGGTAGATCATCAATAAGGAGTAATCTCCTAGCTTTTGTGTTCAAGTCATGTGCCCAACATGATGACAGTCTGATGGTGTTCTTCTCTTTACTCAATTTCCATTAATTTTGTTTTTTTAATCCTGTGCAGTAGCTGGGTAGTTTTATAGTCACTTTTTTCAATCAGATGATGGGAGGCCTATTGAGACTCATTCAGTTGCCCAAAGATCTACCTTTAGTTTCAGTGGAAAAATTGCAGTTTGCACACATTGCAGGATGTGTCCTGCATCAAGTAGAGACATCTGTGGAAGTCTGTAAAATAATCTACCTAACAGGTTATTGCTAAGGATAGTGCCTTTTTTCTAAGTAATGTTAAAACCCCCCAGATCTAGAGGTTTTTTTTTTTTTATTATTATTCTAATTTGGCTCTTAAGGGATAGTTGGTTTGTTGTATTTACACGGTGATGATCTTTTTGGTGTATTCTTTCACATCCTAATCTGGTTTTGTTGTTCTTTAAAGAGTGATTAAACCCTTTTTTACATGCAAAATAAGATTCAGTTGCCACCTACCACATATCAGAGGTTGGGTTTACAGTAAAGGAAGCTGGAGAATTTGGTAGGATGCTCCTAGGGTGCAAAAAGCATTACATCAACCTGGGAGTTTAAGCACTAAACTAAGGAGAGGTGCTTCCACGGGTTGGAGAGAATTAAAAATGGAAAGGGAAGAAAAAAGTAGATAGAGAGCAAATCGCAGTCAGAATGTCCCAAGATATCAGCATTAAAATTCACTATGGGGGACATACTCAATTTTAAAATTGATCTCAGGCAGGGTAAGATGCTGTGTAACTGTCTTGTAAGATGGAGTACTCTCTAAATTTGGACAGATTCCATACACTGTTGCAACCTCAGAAATATGAGTAATAAAAGATGCACAATGCTTAATTGCAGCTGGCAGTTAAACAAAACATTGCAATGCTGCCATATTTAAATTGATGTCTTTTTCAGTTATTACATGGTAAAAGATTTCCTGCTGTTTATCTGCAGTTACTCTGCAAAAATACAGAAAAACAATTGTGCCCACAGCCATGGGGCCAGGGGACACAGATTGCTATTTTTTTCTTTCTATTTACAGCACAGACCATAGGAGGGAAATTATGCAAGGAAAGCAGCTCATCAGTTTTCAAGCCAGGGTTTTCAATCACAAATGCTGTGTGACAGTGGACATTTTCCTTCATCAAAAAAGTAACAAAGTAGCTCAAAAGAAATAAAATGGAGGCTGCAGGCAAACTGGTGATTCAGGGAAAAAAAGAAGAGTCACAGAGATTGGGAAGCCTGAGACATTTCTGTGTGTGATGCATGCACACAATATGGGAGTGCTTGGTCACTGCCATGGTTTTGGTTTTAATTTGTTGGCCAAATGGATGTGCAGGGATTACAGCTGCACTCCTCTCTAACGGTCTGTATCCATTCAGTTCCCAGCCCTCTAAAAGGGCTAGGATATAGATGTGCCTGCGTACTTGGCAGTGCCAGCTCTAATTGCTGTTAAAGGTGATACAGGATCTTAGAGACACAAGAGCTTCAAAGTGTCAGGGTGCCAGAAGGGAAAGGCACTTCCTGATATACACCGACATGCTGGGATTAAGTGTTCAGCACTTCCCTGGCAGGAGGACTGCCGGCGAATAATACTCTGAATTTCAATCTCCTATCTCAAACAACTCCTCGAGGGCTCCTTCAAATGTTTTCATGAAGTTCTAGTTATCTCCCCAGTAATGTTTGTGATCTCTTCAAGTTACTTTCCCATTTCTGAATAATACATGGCTCACCACGGGTAGAAGCAATTACCCGGGAGTCTGAAATACCTCTTTCTGTTCACAAGACCTGTTAGTTTTTCTGTTTCTTTTTGTTAGCATGCTGTATACATCTGAAATGGTTATTCACAGGCAGAAAAACTTTACTCTTGAGCCAATTAGGATGCAATTGTCACCATGTCAAGCAATTTCATCCTCTAGACAGCCACAGAAAAAAAAGGGAAATCTTTTCCCTGTATTTAGTTAATTTTTAGTAAGTGATAGCATTATAATACTTCTTCACAGTAGATAATTAATGTTCTAAGATCTCTTCCTATAATGTACAGACAAAGTGTCCCCACTGAAATTTAATTCTCATCAAGAAGGTCAGAAAGGTTGAATGAATTTTCATCAAAGAGTAACTAGATTTCTGTCCAAGTAAACACTGGCACTTCTGGAATTTGATATCTGCTGCCTGACTGATTTGTACTTCAAAGAATTTACACAGTGCAGTACCACAGTGGCAAAGCCAAACATTTGATCAATTTCATGGTTTCTTTTAATCATGGAAGTAGGACAGGTGTATCAAAGAGCTGCTTCTCCTGGCCAAAGGACAAAATACTCAGTCACTAATTTTTTTGAAAGATCTTCTTATTTTCAAATAGCTGAGGGTAAATGGCTACTCACACTCTAGTGCAAAGCAGATAACTACATTTGGCCTTTCACAGAGTCACAGACTGGTGGGTTGGAAAGGACCTCAAAGATCATCTAGTTCCAACCCCCCCGCCATGGGCAGGGACACCCTCCACTAGACCGGGTTGCTTAAAGCCCCATTTAACATGGCTTTAAACACTGCCAGGGAGGGGGCAGCCACAGCTTCTCTGGGCGGCCTGTGGCAGTGTCTCACCACCTTCATAGTGAAGAATATCTTCCTTGTATCTAATCTAAATCTTATCTAATCTAAATCTACCTTTTTTTTTGTTTAAACTCATTACCCTCTGTCCTACCACTACATGTGCTTGTAAAAAGTACCTCTTTGTCTTTCTTTCACGCCCCTTTTAGATACTGGAAGTCTGCTATAAGGTCTGTCTAGAGCATTCTCTAGGATAAACAAGCCCAACTCTCAACCCGTCCTTATAGGCCATATACTTCAGTCCCTTTATCATCTTCATAGCACTCCTATGGACCCACTCTGGCAGGTCCATGTCTGTCTCATGTTAGGGAGCCCAGGGCTGCACTCTGAATGTAGTGTTTCACAAGAGCTGAGGGGGAGAATCCCTCCCTCAACCTGCCGGACACTTCTTTTGATGCAACCCAGGTTATGGTTGGCTTTCTGGGCTGCAGGCATACATTTCTAGGCCATCCAGCTAATTCCTTATCCACCAAGCAGTCCATCCATCCAATCCAGAGTGCTGGCTAGACTACCACCAAGTGAAGACTGAGACAAAAACTTCATTGAGTACCTCAGCCTTCTCCATATCCCAGGTAAACAGGTGTCCTGCTTCCTACCAAAGGAGGCCCACATTTTCCCTAGCCTTCATTTTATCACTGACATACTGATAGAAGCTTTTCTTGTTGCCCTGGGCATCCCCGGGCAGATTTAATTCTACCAGGGCTTTAGCTTTCCTAACCTGATCCCTGGCTGCTCGGACAGTTTCTCTCTGTTCCTCCCAGGCTGTAACATGGGGGAATACAGGCTGTAGCTGGAAATATTTGAGGCAGTTTTCAATCAGCAGCAAGGTTAATAAGTTTTTAAATGTTTATTTTTTAGTGGGTGCTCCATGGCTTGAGGAAAAAGTCATCAAGAAAGAGGTCACAGTTTTGTCCTTATCTGTTGAGGCTGGGGTGCGGCTGGGTAATTATGCACACTGCCTTGCTGCATTGCCTTGTCTGCCTGGCACGGGACAACATTCAAAAGACTTATTTTGTAGTCTTAGAGTCTAATATTCCAGCTGGCTTTTAACATATTACAGAGAAAAAGAAGTAAGCATCATGCCTTTACCATGTCTGTGACAAAAATTAGAAGTGCTCTGAAATGGTTTACAAATCCCTTGCAATGACCTAGTTCTCACCATCCTCACTGTATTACTGCATCGGTTTAGTTTACCTGGAAATGTGAAGAGAGAAAAAAAACAAGCAGAAAGGGAACAATGGTCTGAGATAAGCCACCTCTCAGCAAACACTTAACAGTTGTTAAAAGACAATGCCAGGACAGGAAAATGCCTGGGGATTCAAAGATGTTAAAAAAAAAATCTGGCAGACTTCAAAAGGAAGACTTTCTCAAAATAAATATTCTTCGGTTTTGAGAAGGCTTTTTAGTCAGTGAATACCCCTTACCTCTGACTTCCAAAAGAAGAACTGCCAGGGCAAACATGGTCCAATGTGCTGTGTAAACACAGCTGATGAACAGGACACTGAAGCAGTAGTAGTAGAGCAAATATGGAATATCTTTTTGGCTTCAAATGTAAGCACCAGGTCAGAGACAGGGTCTAATAAGAAAGCAGAGAAGGTACAACTGAACAAAAATGGCCTGTAGAAAACGTGGATTAGTTGATTATCCAGTTACTCATTGCTTTTCAAAGGAGGGCTTAACCCTCTGCTCTGGTTGGTAGTGTGAAATGGAATGATCTTTTACTTCATTATTTACAGACTGAAAGACAGGTATATATAGATATGAAGTAATAAACATATTCTAGTGTCATAAAAAGATGTATTTCTTCCATTTAGCATCTTCATTTGTTTGCCACAATTAATTTATTCACGTTTTATTCTAGTACACTGTAATACATAGCGCTTGCAACAAATTGAAAACACTACCCAATTAAGACACAAATTGCCTTTCTTTCACAAGAGGAGCCATCACAGAAATAACAATCACCATCACAACCTTCATCTCCCACCCAAGCAACACCAAGGATGACTCAGTCCAGTTCAACCCTCTTCCTCCCCACCATTATCTGCCCAAGTAGATGAAATTTACAATGGACAATTGTAAGACCCTGCAATAAAACAAGATTCCTCTATTGCTGCCCACCTTCTCCTCATGCTCAGTCTTCAAATGAAGTCATAGTGCTGCATTTGTGACATCCCATTCATTTCCATGGAAACAGATTGCCAGTTCACAGGCATGGGTTTATGGCTTCACTGCTACATAAAGAGAAGGAACTGATGATCTCTGGGAAATAAACTCACTGGAAACAGCAGAAGTACACATTGTTTCCAATAGAAGTAGACATATTATCACATTTCTTACGGTATGAGAATTGCCCTTTAAATTCTGATTGACGTGCCTAAAATGAGATGCTTGGCTGCACTTACGTCTTTGTAATTAGTGATGCATTATTCATAGTGTTCGATACCCGCTCTGAAAGATGTTATTTCAAAGCTCCATTCTACCTTACTTCCTCTTCTACATTTTCATTTTTTGCTTTTGACTTTCACAAGGGATTCAAGTCACAAAGCAAGCATCCTTCTGCACCTCCCATCTTCAGTTATCCTTTCCATCTTAATTTACCCTATCCTTCAGAATCCTCTCCAGCATTATTCTTCCCTTGTCTCTTTCAAGGACCCTTTTCAGGTGTCTCTTATAATCTTGCATCTTATTTCTTTTATCCTAGTTTACAAAAAAAGCACTAAGATACCCAGAAGGAGTTAGAGGCCTGTCATACCAACCAAAATTATCTTCATTCTGCCCAGTCTGGCAGTGTGGAGTTTGACCCAAATCTCTCAATCTCAGGGATTATCACCAGCATTTTCCTTGAATTTCTCTTTCCATCTTTCCTTCACTTGACCGGACTGCTGTAAATTAGAGCGGCCTTCAGGCAGATTTACACTCAAGCTGCCACTAGCCCACGGAGCTGTTTGGAAATGCAGAAGCTGGCTGCAGCATAGGCTCATGCCAACTGTTCATGCACACCTTTTCATCTAGTAGCCACAGGACACTGAGTGCGGTACAAATGTGAGGTCATTTGTCCTCATATTTGCTTACAAATGGCCTATCACCTTGGTGCTTCTGTGCAAATGCCTCAAAAATATCCTCTCTTCCTGAGGGACTAGAAATGCATGGCCTGGCGTCAGCTACACACACCCTCTGCCTGTGTGGTCCTTGGCTATAAGAAGAGAGCTGTCAGGAAGAGAAGGACCTGGGGGTGTTGGTTGACTGCAGGCTGAATATGAGCCAGCAGTGTGCCTGGGCAGCCAAGAAGGCCAATGGCATCTTGGCTTGTATCAAAAACAGTGTGGCCAGTAGGTCTAGGGAGGTAATTGTGCCCCTGTACTCAGCACTGGTAAAGCCACAACTTGAGTACTGTGTGCAGTTCTGGGCTCCCCACCATAAAAAGGACATTGAGGTCCTTGAGCAAGTGCAGAGAAGGGCAACCAGGCTGGTGAAGGGGCTGGAGGGCAAATCCTATGAGGAACGGCTGAGGGAGCTGGGAATGTTTAGCCTGGAGAAGAGGAGGCTGAGAGGAGACCTTATCACCACCTACAACTACCTGAAGGGAGGTTGTAGAGAGGTGGGCGATGGTCTCTTCAGCCAGGTGACAGGAGATAGGACAAGGGGAAATGGCATGAAGCTGTGGCAGAGCAGGTTTAGATTGGATATTAGAAAAAAAATGTTTACTGAAAGAGTTGTCAGGGCCTGGAACAGGCTGCCCAGGGAGGTGGTTGAGTCACCATTCCTGGATGTGTTCAAAAAAAAGGTTGATGAGGTACTTAGGGATATGGTTTAGCATAGGATGGGAATGGTTGGACTTGATGATCTTCAAAGGTCTCTTCCAACCTTGTGATTCTGTGATTCTGTGAAGTCCTTCTTCTGATTTCCGTGCCACACCTGTTCATGCTTCTGATAAGGAGATCAGCAGGACAGGATTTGCTGTTATTTAAAATGAGTTCCTAAGTGACCCACCCTCACTGGTGGGCTGTAGAAGTGTCCGAGGCCTTGAGACCTGACAGAGTGTGTAGAAGCAAGGGACAAGAAAGCATTGATTTAATGAGGCTTTGATCTGAGGAAAGCTGCCCAGTGGGGACACAGTGCAGGACGACACAGAATCAAACAAGTGTCTGTGCTCCAGTCAAAGGCAAGGGAAAGGGGATGTTTATAAACCTGGAGCAGCTGCATGGCACTCACTGTGTCCTGAAGCTGAACACACCTGCCCCTGAGTCACTCATTCACCAGGATGTAAAGCTGGAGGGATATTCTGTGATACTAAGTTCAAGGCAAGGCTGAGGTCTGGCTGTTGTGCTACCTGCCTTCCAGATGGCAACCTGAAAATAGCTCATTGACACCATCCGTAGACTCAGAGGGACAAGGATAAGAACAACAAAGGCAGAAGAGCAAAGAAAGTCACAAGTTGTAAATGATCCACACCTCTCTCTTTGTTACTCCAGAGAATACATATATTTTAATGCATTCAGTACCAACGAGATGAAGATCTGCAGGAAGGCAGAACACATTAAGATATTACCATCTGTAACTTGTGCAATACAACCTTAAATAGAAGATGACATTTACCAAAAGTAATTAATACATGCACAGAAAATATGAAAGTTGAAACAGACAAAGGGATCATTCTGATAGTATAATTGTTTATCAGTACATTCTTGAGTTTTCTTCTGTGGATAAGAGTAGCTTCTGGTCATATAAACTGGTCTGACAGAAAGTAGTAGGACTACTTGTCTGTGTAAGGGCTGCAGGTTTGTGCTGCACTTCTATGGCTGACTTTTGGAAATGTTTTCTTTATCAGCTGAGTTATTCATAGATGTAATATGAAAGGCTCACTTTCATTTTGCTGGACATTGTGGAAGGTGCTCATGACACTTTTTTACCTGATTTGCTTTTGTTAAAAGTTTCCATCTGTTTTCACAAATGGTTTAAATAGTATGTCTGGCCTTGGTTATTTGTATAGCCCTGGCGTGAGGCTGCATGTCCATGCCATACCCCATATAGCAGTCATTTCCCTTCCTGAAACCTGTTGCCCATTTGGGAATGTGGTGGCATGCCGGATGGCTCTCCTTAGCCTGCATGTAAGTGGCAAGCTCTCCTTTATTCTGATTCAGGACCCAGCCAAGGTGTACTTCAGTGTACCACAGCATGGCTCTGCTCCAAAAACTTCTCACACTTCAAGCATGCTTGAGGAGTTGCATTAAATGGTGTTTCCACCTGATATCATGCTGTTCTGTGTGGACATGCTGGCCTGGATGGGCTTTGTGTTTTCTGAAGCAGTGGCAGCAAAATCTCGGGGGTTAGCTGGATGTGGTAGAGCTCACACAACACCTAACAGAAAGTAGCATGCAGGTTCTACCACTGTTCAGAGCACCAGTGAAAGCAGCCTGACACAAACAACTAAACTCATTATGTCATTTCTGAGAAAAAAAATTGAGAGCTGTGGACGATGTTAAGCAACCACTATTACTTTACTGAACTAGCCTTGAGCAAACGTTAGCAGTGACACTGCTTTATACATTAACATAGATACAATGACTTAAATTTCAAAATAAATAATTGTCTAGACTAGTTCTTCCTCTTAACAGCAGGCTACAGTCACATCAGAAAGAAGCAGAGACGTCAGAGTGAATTAGCACTTGGCTTACATGTAGGATGTTCGGTGTTCTTATGGTTTTTCCAAAGCCAGGACAAGAAAAGCAAAGAGATCAAGGCCCATGTTTTCAGTCTGTGCTAACTCAGCTCAGGTACGTGCATGAGAAAGGATTAAACTGTTATGTTCTCCAGAGCTTCACTATAAAACCTACAATACTGTTCCAGAAACATGTTCCTGAGAACTTCTTATTATTCAAAACACGTTGGCTCTTGATCATTAAGTATGGAGGCTATCTGCTGTCACCCAAAGCACCCTGTAAATACGCTGCTCTAAGAGGAGGGTCTGGTTTGCACACTTGTCTGTATCACACATCTAAATGATCTTCCATGACTTGCTTAACCCAGATTTTTTTGTCTGAATCCCTAGACTTAACTCCCTTAAAGAAAAGTATCAACATACATGTCCTGCTTAAGGAAAGTGTTGAATGTCTGCACCACTGAGTTCACCTCAGGACTGCCTGAACAATTCCGTCATGCTTTTTACTCATTGGTGTCCCCGTGAGTAACACTAGGAATAAAGAGACATGTGATAAAGGTGACTGAAACTGCACAAAAGAGTAGAAGGGCCATGTGACCAGGCACAGCAGTGGGTCCCTGGTAGATGGAAGCCCTGCTGAAACAGGGATCTCTAGATAAACAGCCAAGTCTGCTTTCTGCAACCTACAGCAGTTTTATTCTCTAAATCTCATTGTCAATTCAAGCTGTGGGAAATAAATACAACTGGCAAAATTTGAGGCCATGACTGTTCCCTCTCTGAGAAGTATTACATTTAATAGAGTATTTTTTCATCCACATAAACACCTAGTATACTGATAACAAAGACCCTTATGTGGTAGGAATTAAGCAGTTCTAGCTGCAGTCTCTGCTGCTCTGTTGCTGTGGAGCTAATCCTTGCACAGGAGAAAAGATCCTGCCTTTTTGCTTTATCCCCTGGACAACCATCCTCTATAAACAAACTGCTACCTCATTTCCATTGATGGAAAGTGGTCCTTACCAGAGGTGCCAGAAGGGTTCCATTGAGCCTGTGCTAAAAGAACAAAACGTGTCAGCACATTTCTTAAGAATCTGGATGACAACATCACACCAACACATTAGCCTTGATATGTAAGCACAAAAATTTCATTGAATTTGTCTGACAGAAATGTGCACAGAGGTGGGTTTGGTTTCTGTGTCATGATAGGTGCAATACAATATGTTCATAGCACAGACCGTAGTTTTTTCCCCTCTTGTTCATTGCCAATGGCTTTCATTCCCTTTGACTTAAATATTTGTCTTCCTTCTTTTTTATTTTTTCCCCTCTGAGCTCTTCTGCTGTTCAGTCACCTCCAGATTCACTAGCTCTTCAGTTCTTTCCATCCTCATCTCCCTTTCCTTACATTTGGATAAATCTATTTGCAAGATCAAGACCATCTTCCAGCTTCTTTTCATATTTAGTGTGACATATCTTAGACCCTTTTTATTTGGCATCTTTGATTTGTTTCTCAAGACTACTGTTCCTTTTCATGAAGGGACTCCACAACTTCAAGAGTAAAAGTAATAATATGACATGATCTTTCTCATCATACTTCCATTTCCTTTCACAACTCTTTCCTCCCTCCCACCCCAAATTTCTCTTCTGCTCTTTTCTCCTCATACCTGCACTGCCACAGGAGTTCTGTTCCATGCCATGTCCCAGTCTCCTTATAGTTTTGGGTTCTTTTCTTTTTTATCATGGTGTTTTCACTTTTCTATTGCTTTTTCTCCTTCTACTGCAAGGTTTATAATTTTTACTGTATTAAAATAACTTTTGACTTCCCCTTGCTTCTCCAGCTACTGTTGTATCTTCTTTCTTCCTTTCATCTCTAAACTCACTGAATAATCTCAGGTCACGCATTTCAGTTCCATCCTTGACTCCCCAAGCTGGCTTCTTCCCTTTGCATTTATTTGCAGCCACGCTTATTGTAGTATTTACCAATGCCTTCTAATAAATTTTTAGTGAAAAATACTCCATCCTTAGATATGCCAGTCATTTTTCTCAGAGGCAGCCCTACTCTTTTTCTTGAACTAAGTCACCAGCTGTGACTCTGTTGTCCCCAGTCTTCTTACTCTCTTCAGCACATCTGTTAGAAGCATGTACTTGTCTTCCCTTAGCTCTCAGTGGGGATCCCAAATGTGTCTGTCCTTTTTTCCATTCTCACTCATCTTTATATCTTACCTACGGTTAATCTCATCAACAGAGCACAAATTCAATTATTCTTTCAATAAAGATGACCTACAAATCTCTTTCCCTGCTCAAGACCTCTCCTTTAAGATCTTAGCTGAATATCATCATATTGCAAAATTCTCATTAGCTGCAATTCTGTTAACCTTGTTTGTGAGTTCTGCTCTGCATCAAACATTAGCTCTTGTCTCTTCCCTGGAGGCTCAACATAGGGTATAACTTCCCCATATTTCTCTCAGTCAGTGCAATGTCTGATAGCTCCTGGTATCACTTTGCAGCATTCATTCATTGTTGGTTACACATTTTGCAATTTTTAGAACCATCTTTCAACTTGTACATACAAGTTTCCTTTCCAGCAGAGCTGCAAACTCAATGGCATTTCAGAATGAATATGATCTATTTGTTATAAGATTTATATTAAAAATGTACATCCTCTATCATTTGAGATTGTCTGATATCCAGCTATCCAATACAAATACTTATCATCATATCTCAGTCCATTCAATGACATTTTCTTAAGCAAATGTCTATCATCATCCAGCTGGAGCATTTTTCTGGTGCAGAGCTCTTCCTGTGCCAACCCTTACCTTGCTGACATCTGTCTCCCTCTTCTGCAGATGTCTCAAGTATTCTCACAGCCTATCTCAACCTACCTGTCTGGTTTTGCTTCTGATCAGTCCTGAACATTGTTCCTTTCATCATCTGCTTGTTCAATTTTGAAACAAACAGCTCTGTGCTGTCTGCTGGGCAACACACAACAAAGACAAGCTATAAGTTAGTGCAAAGGAAAATTAATTGTGCTCTAAAAGCCATCATAAAACATTCCTTTGTCAAGTAGTCTTAGGAAAAAATATCCCCAGTGCTTCTGTTGTGGGAGGGCTACTGGCATGGACCAATATTCCTTCATTGTTTCCCAATCTATTTATTGTGTCATGACCTATATTTGACAGAAAGGTTTTTGGGTCAGGGATCATCTGTTCTGTGCTGATATGGTGTTGTGGTTTAACCTTGCAGGCAACTAAAACAACTATTAAACAACAATTTGCTCACTCCCCCTCCCCTTCCAGTGGGATGGGAGAGAGAACTGAAAATGAAAAAACCCCAAACTAAACCAATACTCCTTGGTTGAGATAAAGACAGTTTAATGGGACAGAAAAATAAAAATAAGATCATGGTGATACTGATAAAGCAATATACAAACCGAGTGATGAACTGCACAATTTCTCACCACACGAAGCTGATGCTCAGCTCAGTTGTCCCACCTCCTGCTTCACACCCCAGTTGTAGGCAAGCATGGCATCATCTGGTATGGAACATCCCTTTGGCCAATTTGGATCACCCGTCCTGGTTGTGTCCCATCCCAGCATCTTGAGCACCAACAACCCCCCTGTTGTCTTGTTGGCAGGGCAGTATGAGAAGCTGAAAAGTCCTTGACTGCTTGACAACTAAAACCGTCAGCGTGTTCTCAATATAATTCTTATCCTAAATCCAAACCACAGCACTATACCAGCTGCTATGAAGAAAATTTACTCAATCGTTGAAACACCAGGACACCCTGTTAGGTGTTAAAAAACCCCAGCATAGATAGCTACCACTTACCATGTGCAGGAACAGTAATTTTCCTGAAAGAAACTGTCAACTTCTGTTAATATCATTTTTCTTATGTGGGAAAAGAGAAGAGTGTGTTTTATAGCAAGTTTATCTGCAGTCATTGGTAAAGGAGAAAATGCCTAAGTGATTTTCTTCTTGTTCTCAGCAGGTTCCCCAACACAGGAATCCTTGATGTGCAAACACTGTTGGATTGGAGGCTTCCAGCCTTGTGGGGTGAAGAAGGCAAGTCTCTGCTTATTTACTGTGCAAGCAGAGGTAATAATTTAATCCCCAAATCCAGTGACTTTCATTTGTAAAATAATAAATAGATACTTAGAGAGAGAAATGCTGTTTATAGAAATGAAATATCTGGATATTAGCAGGAACGCGGGTGTTTTTCCACAAGGCCAGCCAAGTGTAGCAGAGTCACACAGAAATCTTTAGCCTCATTGCTTTTTGTCACACTCAGTTGGTGGCCTCCTGACATTCATTTATTTGGCTCTGTTCCAATGACTTGGATGACAAATGACATTTTTTTTAAGCGTGTGTACCACTATGATCTGGCAGTATGCACAGCAGATTCCACCAAGCAGAAGAGGCAGAACAGGAAAGAGGGACCTGGATATGTATAACATTTTCAGGTAACAAGAGCTGTGATTCCTGTGATTCATTTCAAAATATAAAAAAAACCCTTTTTATGTTATTTAAACTCATTGAAATGAAAATAGACTCTTAACTTGGGTTCCAAACCTTTTTCTTCCCACAGGGGTACAAGTTTAGGGGATACACACTTCTCCTTCTCCTGTATAAACCCCCAAACCAATACCAAAGAAGTACTAGTACCAAAAATGTGCTTCTGCAAGCTAACAGCCACAGCATATATTTCTTGAACTGGTGATGATTCAACACCAGTCAACTGCTGTACAGGTAGCCATATATGAGATTAGATCTATAGGATAAGACTACTTCAGTCATTTTGCATTCAGGCCAAGTTATTGGCACCTCTAGCAGAGCGGAGTTTCAGCTCAGTGCACACACACACAAGATAATTGGTCTACAGAGAGAAGGACTACAATAATAATTTGATATTTCATCTTATTAGTTATTCAAATCATGCTTTGCAGTCCATCTCTTACATTACTTTCCATCATAACATATTTATAAATAATTCCTGTTTGTAGTGTACATTTGACAGCAACTAGGGTGCTTTCTAATTGAGTTAAAGAACTAGTGTTCATTTTGGTGTTTTTCTGTGACAATTTCACTATGAAATATTTTCAGCTTGGGATATAATTTATTTGAGTTCATGCTAAGAAAGACAATAAAGGTAAAGAGCAGCTGGTCATGAGAAGCTTATATATTTCATATTCAGTACACACGTGCCTCTTAATCCTAAATAAATTATATTAATCACAATTTAATTATGTGGCTGCCCTATTAAATTAGAATTAGGGGTTAGAGTCGACAATGAAACTATTCTGAGTTTCACCATCTGCAGATCAGGCTTTGTATGCCCTACTGGGTATTTTTAAAATATTTAAATTTTAAAAGTGGTGATCACCTATGGATATTAAAATACATCTGACGGTTGGCACTTTTCCACTATTAATGGCTAACCAAGGGTCCCCTTCTCTTGTGTATGTAATTTAGTCATCATTTAGTGATTAATTATGGATAAAAATATTTTCTTGGTAGAGTAAGAATGAATGCAGTTAGTTCCTGACATGGAAAGGTGCTCAAGACTCACATTTTTATTAGAAGCCTGGGACCTGCAACCAGAAGCCATTTATAAACAATGACCAAATGCCAATGGTTGGAGTGGCAGAAATATGTGCATGATGTCCATATGATGAAGGTCTGATCCTGGCATGAAACAAAATTCCTATTCATTTAACTGGAATTTTCCCCAAGGCCTAGATTATCCCCCTTGCATGGACATACCCACATGAACCTCCATTGGCTGTGGGGCATTTTTAGTGGAAAATATGGAGTTTCGGCTCTCTGGAAGTAGATGGATAAAGATATCCATGTGGGAGTGGCAGATATCACTCAGGACCTCTGGGACACCTGTGTCTTTCTGGTGTGGAAGCTAGAGATGATACTGTTGGATATTTGATACCTTGGAGTGTATCAGCAGGTAGTAAGCATCACTTCAGACAACGGAATCCCAACTGCATTTTCCAATATATATTCAAATGTGAATTTTAAATATGTAAAAATATATAGCATAGGTAGATTGTAGCTATATTCCTTGGAAACTGCACCTTGAAAACTAGAGAAATTGTCCTGCACACCTTTACACGCTCAGCTGTCCGTTTTGTGCACTCTTGCACAACTTTGCCCAAAACCTTTTCCAACCAGTCTGGAAAAGGAGTTGACTCTCCAAAAAAACCCAAGCTGTATGTGAAATGTTCTGCAGAATTTCAGGAAGTCTTGCTATGAAATGAACCTTGCAGGTCAGGAGAAGAGTTCTTTTTCCCTTGGCTGTACATCATTATTTCTATTACCACTCCCTGCTGAGTTATACATTTCCTTCTGAAGGGTTAACTGAACCTTGCGCTGGCTTTAAATCATCCCTATCAGTAACGAGGAGATACTGTTGCTTTTCCATATGGAGGGGAATATTCTAATTTCTCTCAGTCTGTACTTATCATGAAGGGGAGAACCAAGCCTAGACCAGGAGGGAAGTGGTACAGGTGTTATTACTCCAGCTCTCTTTTCCCATGGATCTCCCTGAGGCCAGGCACAGCAACTTTAAGACTGCCTAGTGACTGGAATAGGGAGGGAGAATATTAGTCTAAAGCAGCTGAAAACCTGGAAACTAGGTACTTGGGAGCATCTTAATATAAAATAAAGTGCGTGGGCACAAAGCATTAAATTGTACAGCTGGGGATCTATAAACCTGCAGCCTTAGGAGCACAAAATAAATGGAGGCTGTCAGCAAGACTACAGCATCATTCAGCAAACGCTTGGCAGCCATTTCCATTCGAGAGCCAGGATGCTCGGGGAGTGCTCCAGCTGCACATGACTGCTTTTATTTGTATGGCTTTGGCAGTATAGCTTTAGCAGCCTGCCTCTCTCATTCCTCAGTTTGGTTGCTACTGCTTTGGTGGGTTTGTCAAGGAATCTTGTTTACTCCTACCAAGTGCCGGATGATCCGACTTTAGTGAATATCAAATCTCTGCTACTGTCAGTTCAGGTTTTGTCCCTCGTATATGTGACCATATAGTCGCATGTGGCTGCTCACGCTTACTTGTGCTGTTACATTTTGAACCAAGGGAATACCTTAGAGCAGATGTAACATGCAATATTGTTTTAAGCTGTTAACAGGGAAACAATTTTAGATGATTAGGTCGTCCTGTAGCAAAATTTCCCTAGTGTTGGCTGCTTGGTACTTCTAGTTTGCATCTAGTTAATGGGCAGATGGAAAGGAAAATGCAACCACGTAAATGTATGCATTGACTAATGAGAGATTTAAGATAACAACATATTGGAGAAGTATATGATTTAGATTAAGAAGATGACACTGCTACTCAGAAAAGATAGAAACTGCAGAATACATTTTATGGTAATGAAACTAATATACTAAGTATCTCCCATTCATGTGATATAGGGTACTTCCAGGAGTTTCCATCTTTCACTACAGTTTGATGGACAGTCTTGTGAAATATTTTGGGGAACACAGGAGAGGAGATGCATTTCCGGTGGAAAAGGATCCTCCTCAATTGGCTATTACAAGGTTGCCAATGCTGATGTGGGCATCTGGCCTCCATCCAGGGTCAAACCACCACAGGTACCTACAAGAAACTTTGAGAAGGACTTTTTACAAGGACATGTAAGGATAGGACAAGGGGTAATAACCTTAAGCTGAAGGAGGGTAGGTATAGGTTAGGTTAGTTTAGGAATAAATTCTTCGGTACAGGGTGGTGAGGCACTGGCACAGGTTGTCCAGAGAAGCTGTGGCTGCCCCCTCCTTGGCAGTGTTCAAGGCCAGGTTGGATGGGACTTGGAGCAACCTGGTCTAGTTGAGGATGTTTCTGCGCATGGCAGGGGGATTGAGACTAGATGACCTTAAGGTCTCTTCCAACCCAGGCCATTGGCTGATTGTATGATTCGATGATTCTTTGAAAGCAGTGCACCATAAAGAAACATTTGTATTCTTTATGAATAGGCAGAGTTATGTGATAGAGTCTAGCTACAAAAGTTTCTATAATGCACCCATCAACAGAGTTTCAATATCCAGTCACACAAATGATTGAGAGTTGGCTTCTTCAGTATGATAACACTACAGGCTAAGCCAAGTTGGGGTACAGTAGGTACTACCTCTTATGCTATGTGCTCACCATCTTTCCCTCTGATCCTGTGAACATATTTTACATGAGTGTTTTTAGGGAACTTCCTCTTGTGGAAGATTTTGTGCATGTCTAAATGCTGAGGATTATTGCTTTCCTGCTCCTCTAGTGTAAATCCATCATTATCCGAAGTGTAAGTTTTATATTTCTCTGTAGTCAAAGAGAAAAGAGGAATTTAATTTCCCCAGACCAATTTTTGTAGATAGTCCCTCAGGGACAATGCTGCTGAGTGGTGCCAAATGTGTTCTGTGTCTAATACCTAAAGTGGAGATTTCCAGTTCATAAGCTGCAAGCACAGACATACCATCAGTAGGAAAAGGGAAGGCTTTCTCAGTGTTTCTCCAGGTTTCAAACTACCAAATCTAATTCTACAAACAAAGATAGATGGGAATTGCACATAGCAGGACAACTTATAGTTCTAGAGTTCAGTATCTAAGACAAATTAGAAAGAATGGACACATTTCAAGAAATGAGTACCCACAGAAATGAATCTGTGAGGGCAAACATTGTTTGAAGTCTCTGAATGTATACATGTAGTGCCCTTTGCTTCACTAATTGAAACAGAAACTTGAAAAGTGCTAGCTAATAGAATCACATCCTGAGAATCCAGAAATTCCTAGTTGATAAGTAGTTTTTCTACTTTATGCTTGAACATATTCACATCACTAACAATGAATCATTGCTCTACTTCCAGAAGTGATCAGCTTATTAGTGACGCTGGTTATGCAAAAGATGCACTTTCCTGTGACAGTAACTGTACATAATGTAGCTGAGGAAGTTGACATATGGGGAGAAATCGCTGGAATTGGGTGTGAAGTTCTGGTGTGATGATAACCAAAATGAATTCCTTTAGTCTGAGACAGTCTTGCGAATAAAGGGTCAGAATTAATGATACAAATAGTGAAACTCCTGGCAGTTGCCTAGTTTCTATTTAGATAATCTGTTTTACTAAACCAGGGTTAAGCTAGTGCAAAACATAGCAGTTGACTGCTAATTAATTGAGGCAAAGATCTATGTAGTTATTAACAAAGCCATATATATATATGCTCCATCTGTACTTAACACTAAAAGTATTTTAGAATCATAAGGTTGTGACTATGTAGTTTACTGGGTGCTAAAATTATCAGTTTCAAATTCAAAGTGAAATCAAATATCAGTATTTAAAGGGATCCTACAGGAAAGTGTGAGAGGGATCAAAGAATGTAGCGATAGGACAAGGGGTAATCGCTTCAAGCTAAAAGCGGGTAGGTTTAGAGTAGATGTTAGGATGAGTTTCTTCACTATGAGTGTGGTGAGGCCCTGGCACAGGCTGCCCAGAGAAGCTGTGGCTGCCCCCTCCCTGGCAGTGTTCAAGGCCAGGTTGGATGGGGCTTTGGGCAACCTAGTCTAGTGGAGGGGGATTGGAACTAGATGATCCTTGAGGTCCCTTCCAATCCAAAACAGTCTGTGATTCTATGTTCTATTTAATATTTAGTATCTATGGTACTTAAATGACAATAAATATCTAGAAAAATGTTATGCTAAACAATGCTGTTGATTTAGGCTTGATAATGTTCTTAGCCCTTACACAATTTTAATAGCTTTTTATAACATGAATAATCCATTATAACCAGAAAAGTGTTGGGATCTGTTTGTTTGTTTGTTGGGTTTTTTTACAGAACTTCTTTAAAAGTAGAATTTAATTATTTGAAATTACAATCTAGTTTTAACTCTGCTCCCTACATTTATTAAGATACACATTCTTAAGTAGGAGTTTAAAATGTAATAGTATGTTTGAAATGTCCTGACCTTTCATGAGGTTATTTTCAGTGCTGAGCATTTATCAACATGGGACTTCCCAGCAAAATCCAGGAACAGTAGTTAGACCAAATCTGTTGTAGGAAAAGAATAATCTGATAATAAACATTCCCACATTGAGATACATGATGAAACCCTGCTTCCAATGGAA
The DNA here is from genome assembly GCF_964237585.1 of Gallinula chloropus. NCBI lineage: Eukaryota > Metazoa > Chordata > Aves > Gruiformes > Rallidae > Gallinula > Gallinula chloropus. Next base: position 41,353,209 of record NC_140086.1, read on the forward strand.
CTTCTGTACAGTATAGAAAAATTAAACTTTCAGAGATCCCAGTGACATCAGGATTTCACCCTAGAATGATCCTTTGTCAAAGTAACACATTTTCCAATAATATTTTCAGCCATAGAAAATTTTCATTATTTTCAAACAAAGGGCCCTCCTGAGGCCCAAAAGACTTTTTTTTTCTCTCTCTGCCAGTCCATCTCTCTGTCTTTCTGCCTCATTGTCTCCCTGTCTCTCTTTTTTTTTTCCTTTTCAATGGTTCCAAATATAAATGAGTGAACATTTCCTAGTAATACCCTGGAAGAATGCTTTCCCTAGCAAATTAGAGAACAGAAATAACTACCTATTTGAAACTACTTAAAAACAATAATTGCTCTCAATACCCCCCCCCCGCCCCAAAAAAAAAACAAACCCACAAAACCAAACCAACCCAAAAAACACCCCCAAAACTTTTGCTTTTCAAACTAGGAAAGTCAGTAACTTTAGTAAAAAGTATTTTCTAAATAGAAATTCTTTAGAGAGAGAGCATGTTTTAGTATATTTGTTGTAAATGTGTCCTGGATAACACTGAACCCTTAAAGGATTTCTATAGTTCAGAAGTTAAATTCATCTCTATTAATATCTACTCGCTGTGGTAGATTGCAGCTACAGTCATTTGAAACCTTTTCAGCAAAACCTAGAATCAGACCAAACGCAAATATCAGCTCATGTTTTCATACTTAACTGATACATCAGCCAGGTTCCCCATAGTTTACAGAATTTTTAGTTAACTTGGAGAAAGTTTTGAGCAAACCTGGGGTTAATTATGACTTCATGTAGAAACCATGATAAACACTGTGGTTTTGTAGAATTTTGATTCAAAACTAGGCAAGACTTGTGGGTTTTGGCTGAGCATCACTGAGTTTCAGTCGTGTGCTAACCCAAAACTGAACACAAAAATTGCCTCCAGTAATATTAAAAAAAAATACAGGGCATTTAAACTCCTCACAACTGAATTTAATACACTTCTGTTTGCAGCTAGGCAAGCTGCCTCATGACTTTCTGTGAACACCTAGTGACAATGCTACATGCCAACTACATGAACTTCTGTGATATTACAGGTCATTTGTTTTCCCCTCCCCCCCCCCCCTTGTCTGTTGAATCATATCACATGTTGGGATAGTCCTGTTAATCTCCGGACCTGCAACACATCAGCATGACGTGTTGTTCTCTTTGTGCTTGACGTATGTACCTTTTGAAAGGAGTGTTAGGTTCCTCAAGTTTCAGGGACAAAACTTCTTTTCTTCCTCCATGACAACTGTTAATTCTGTGCTCAAACTCTGAAAAAATAGAAAAGAAAAAATATCTCAGCATTCACAGAGCTGTTCCTAATATCTTGTTTCACCACAACTGTCTCCGAAAGAATTTGCTTCAATAAGGCTCCCAGCTGGAGCTGTAATCAAGTCCATCTTTCAGAAACTGACTGACTGACAAACTAACAAATAGCAAATGTTGGTGTCAGTGCGATTGGTGATAGCCAAAGGAATTATCCTGTGCAAATGGAAAACCGAGACGTTACTTGTGTACAGCAATTGTCTAGGGGAATTTAGAAGTACAGCAGTCACAGAGAAACTGTCTCTTGAGCATAGATTCAACTAGAAAAAAACCCATAAAACATTTGGGATAATATGTCTGAGTTACATAAAGTCAGTATCTCTATAACTAGCTAGTACCTCAAGGATCCTTTGATAGGCATCCTCATTCCTATGAACAGGCTGCATCGTGTTTGTCTGTCTTAAGAGCCTTCATAATGTTAGGATTCATTGAAATTTTATTAGTGATTTCATATTTACAGTTTTCATATTTACATTTTCATTTCAAATGTTGCTTAAAATGCTGATTTTTTAAAAATATTAATTGTTATTGCTGATATGTTTTCAGGTTGTTCGTGCATAATGTTGAGTCAAACATCTTGGCTTTCCCCTTCTCATTTCATGTATTTAAAAAAAAAAGAATCAATAAAGTTTTCTAGCATCAAAACACAGATGGTAGACTTTTGGGAAGTATTGTTCTCATCTCCGTGGCTATGGCTTCATAGCATATTCTCACCCGTGACAGCTATGAGGCATCTTGCTATGTCCAAATCAGTCAATGTAATGCCGGACTAGATCCTAAAAGACTCACACTTGCATTAGTGTGGTGTTCTGACCCAGTTAGCACACCTTGGACTTTCCACAGAAATCATTCTCCAGTGGCATCCCGTGCTCCCTGATTGTCACCAGTCCAACAAAGGACATCCCTTTACATTGCACCCCAACATCTTTGCAGCAGGGCTAGAAACATTTATTACCTCTTGTAATAATTAATTTCATACCATTATCATTAGCATACCTGTTGATTGGATCAGTATTTTTATCAATTTAAGAAGCGCATTCATCAATATTGGCTTTTGTTACTACCAAAATGAACCAAAGAGGAACTCATAATTGTAGGAAAATTGTAAGTATTGATATAGGTTTGAAAGAGTCATTACTGAATGAATTTTACATACACTGTGGTGCTTTAAGCTTGAATTACAAAAATAAATATGTAAAATTGGCAAAATGTGAGGTAATGGACCAAAGCAAGGACATGTATTTCAATAAGTTTCCAAGGATGTTTATTCAAGGAAGTGCTGGCATAATCATCTTCCACCATTTGGTCTTATTGCAAAGTTCCTTCCTGTTCCACTCATAACTTCAAGTAGAATCATATCATGCTGGACCATTTGCTTCAATGCAGCACAACATCAGTGTATTAGAAACACACTTCTGGCTGCCTGGATCAGAACCTGGATCAGGACCATTTTTCCTCCTTCACACTTACATTTGGACACTGACTGGCATTGGTAGTTTGGTGTGATTGCACATTGCTGGGTAGGTGTTTATGAAAAGTGGCCATGAAGAAGTGAAGATAAACAAAGGGCAAGAAAATAGACAAACCGGCAAAAACTTTAGCAAAATCTTCATCCATCTGAATAAGAGGCAAAGAGTGTAGATACCTGTGTGTAGGAGATTTGCAAGGCCTGGTGTGTGTAGGAGAGGTCAGCTAATTATTTCTAAAAAGATGTGTAAAAGGAACTGGAATCATCAGCTGATATTTTTTTCCCATTGCAAAGCATACTAACATGTTACTTGCCAATTCTGTATTAGAAACTGTGGCCATCAGGAATAGGGAAGGAACTGTCCCCCTGTGCTCAGCACTAGTGAGGCTGATCCTCAGGTGCTGTGTTCAGTTTTGCACAGTTCACTGTAAGAAGTATGTTGAGGTGCTGGAGTGTCCAAAGAAGGGCAACGAAGCCGGTTAAGACTCTATATCACACGTCTTATGAGGACCAGCTGAGGAAACTGGGCCTGGAGAAAAGGAGGCTGAGAGACCTTACTGGTCTCTACAACTACCTGAAAGGTTGTAGTGAGGTTGGTATAGGTCTCTTCTCCAAGTAAGAAGTGATATGATGAGACAAAATGGCCTTAATTTGTGCCAGAGGAGGCTTAGATTGAATATTAGGAAGAATTTCTTTACTGAAAGAGTGATCAGACATTCGAAGAGGCTTCCCAGGGAAGTGGTAGAGTCACTATCCCTGGTGGTGTTCAAAAAACACATAGATGTGGTGTTTTGGACCATGGTTCCATGGGTGTCTTGTGTACTCCAGTCTTGCCATTGGCAGAGCAGTATGAGAAGATGAAAAGTCCATGACTGTTTGGCAACTTAAGACATCAGTGCATTCTCAACATAATTCTCATCCTAAATCCCAAACACAGCACTATCCCAGCTGCTAGAAAGAAAATTAACTCTGTCTCTGCTGAAACCAGGACAGTCTGCTATCAAACAGTGCTAGCACAGCTTCGAGGTTGTCTCTCTCTCCAGCATTTCTCCCCCCCCCCCCTACACCAGTAGGCTGAGGCTGGGAAAGAACGTGGGAGGGAATATAGCCAGGACAGCTGATCCCAACTGACCAATGTCTTCTCAAAAAGAAAAAGAAGAGAAAGGAGGAGGTCCGGAGCAACCACTACACATGCCAACGTCCTGCATCCTGGGAAGTAGCCAACATGTGCTGCTGATGGGAAGTAGAGACTAAATCTTCTGGTTTTCTTTTGCTTCCACATTAAGCTTTTTACTCTTGCTTTATTGAGCTGCCTTTATCTTGACCTACAAGGGTTTTTTTCCATCTTATTTTTCTCTCCTCCCTGTCCTGAGGAGGAGGGGAGTGGTAGAACATCTTGGTGTTAGAGTAGACCCACCACACACATGGATCTTAACCTTGTCACTTTTTTCCATGTGCAACAGCTTTGATGAAGAGTTTTGTAAATAACAAAAAAAACTAACCCAGGAATTAAAAGGTTGTTCCTTCTATACTCTCAATTTTCATTAGAGAAACAGACTTGCCTGAACTGAAAAGTATTCCATAAGACTACCTAATAAAAAAATATGGATTAGATTCAGATGATGGACTACTCTCAAGGAGTGTTATCAAAGGAGAGAAACAAATATCAAATGTACATTGACCACCCACAACCCTACACTCTCGGTCCAGAGTGCTCATAAACCAGGATGATGGGAGGCAGGGGAACAAAAGAGAACACATGATAGCTTTGTTCTAGCTAATTCACGGGGGTAAGTGGACCACTCATTTCAACCTTAGTTTTGCATTGACTAAGGTTTCCAGGGGTAATCCATGTTCTTCAGTTTTCAAGTCTTTGACTTGGTACATCTTAACAGCTTAAAATCATAAGAAATCCTTAAAGGGTCAGCCCAGTGTTGGCTGTAGCTGGTCCTTGCCAGCAACAGTGGAAGGGAAATTCATGGAGGGCACCAAATCTGTCTTCTTTCTGTGGCTCATTCCCCTGGTACTCACCCAGCACCCGCGGTTACAGTGATACGGATGTTAGAAAATGGATCCTTATCTAGTTCCTTGCTATTTGTTTGCTACCCTGTCCATTGCTGAACCTGCTGAAGATTGTGTCACTGTCATACACTCTCACAGGGATGAGAAAATTAGGTTTTGTTTCACAGTGACATACCGCTCTTCTGAGAAAAACAAGACACCCCTAAAAATTGCCTAGTAGGCATCCAAAAGTAAAGGGCCCTGAGTTGTTTCTGGTCACTTAAAAGTGAAAGAAATAGTATGAAATATGCACTGGAAATAAGGGGTCCCATGGTTGGGGTCAGTCCTTTTTAATGCATTTGTGTACTGCTCAGCATAATGCTCAGCCCTGCAAATCTCAATGCTTTCTCCCTCCAATATAAACACCAAGGCAGTTTTCTGGGCCCATATCTCAAGCTTGTCAAATAAATTCTCCTGAGGACTGAAGGGCCAACAAAAACCATCTTGCCTTTCCATCTGTTTGTTCTTCATTTTGCCTTTTAACATACTTAGAGCAGTAATGTATCATTTGTATTTGCACGTTAATCCAAAGTGTACAGTGAAGTGCAGGAATTCACAGCACACCCTACCCCCTTTCGGGAGAGGATAAGCAGGCAAAACAGAGTTAATGCAGCAATTCTCAGTACTTTGCCCTCTGACCCCACTTTCTTCTGGAGAGTTTGATCTACTCGAGTGATCCCCTCTTATCAAACATACTCTTCTCCGCTCCAGACCCTGCACACCATGCCTTTTCCAGCCCCCTTACAGAAATCCTTTGCAACTCAAGCTGCAACACAAAGCCAACTTTAAGGCCATCCAGCCTAACCTGTCCAGTTCCTACCTCCAGCTTAGCATCTTGTTGGATGCTACACCAGCCCTGAACTCCTTCTTTCAGTCACTGTCAGCCTTCCTCAAAACATTAAAGAGAAAAATCTCTCCATCCTTCACCACACTTCAGCTCCTCATAGATTGGTTTCTGGCTTCCTTTGGTTCCTTCAGGAAGGATAATTCAGTAACATTTTCCTCCTGCCCAAGCTTGATGTGGCTTACCATTTTACTGGGAGAGAAAAAGGTTTGAGCTTGTGGGCAGCCTGGTCCAGCCTTCAATCGTCTTCAATTCCCACTACCAACTTCCATGCTAGAATATTATGCCCCAAATAAAGTTCCCAGGCAGGAGGGAACTGTTCCACGAGAGGAGAGGAGAAAAGGTGATCAGACAGAATTGAGGGAGGAGAAAGATGGACTTCACTTGAGATGTCTTGTTCAACAGCTGAGAACACATTTTAGGCTCCCCGAAGGGGAGAAAACAACTGGCTTGAAATATGCTTAGAAGTTAATTATCAACTAAGATGATGGTACAATAAAGAAGAATAAATCTTTTAAAAAAGACTTGCAACCAAAAAGTTAAACTGAAATACTTTAAAAACTGCCTGGATTAGACTTCAATTTAAAGAAGACGGGAATTGCTCTGTGGCTAAAGCATGAATGGAGGGCTATAAACAGTTTTGGTTGGAGATTTTTCATGTATTCTATTATGAGCAATTTCTGGTTTATTTCATACATGAATGAGATGTCTTATTTTATCATAATAGTAACCCTGATTGAATGCAATGATCCTCAAAATCTTGCAGAGTGGAAGGGGAAGAGGATGATCAGTACTCTGCAGCTGAAGAGTATCCGGCCGTGACGGCTTGTGCCCCTTTGCAGCTGACAAAGCAGGAGAGAAGGATTGGAATAAGCTCTGAGATGCTTCATGCTCAGCAGAAGGAGGGCACCATGGTTTGAAGTTCTGCTGCTGTTTCAGACATCCTATTGGGTGTCATATTCTTTCATTAACACGGACATGCTTTTGGAAGCAATTTTCCCTGCATCACTGCTGGGACAAGCCAGACCTAGCCAATGGGGCTCAGCAGCAGCTGAGAAGAGATTGTGAGAGAAAGAAGGCCAAAAGAGTGATAGCAGTCCCAGGATCCTCTCACATCTGTTGACATGCTCCACTTCAGAGACATCTGATCTGCAGGATACAGCTGAACCTCCGTCTGCAAATAGCCCTTATGTGTGAGAGGATAACAGTGAACAAAGGCTGGTTTTCTGTAGGTTTATCACACATCATGGACAGCCTTTTGTGAAGATGATTTTTTCTCATCCATAGCTGCAGGAAGTTCATCATAGCACTTTGTATCTTCTCTATCTTGAGTTTGACCTGCTGTGGCAACACCATTGGCAGGGTTTGAGCCACTTGGCCTTGTGTAACAAATCTGGTATGCTTTCCAGGGGAATTTTCTCCATCTAAAAATAGTTGGTCTGGGTGAGACCAAACCAGGCACACAGGGAGCCACACGAGTGTGAAGAGCTCACATAGCGCTACATGCCCAGAACACTCCCTCAGCATTTGGTGATCTATTCTTCAGGCACTTCTGGAGATGGAGGTCTTTGTATTTAATAAGCCTCAGAGGACTTTTCTTTCATGAATTTGCCTAATCCCTTTTTGAACTCATGGAAACTTTTAAAGCCCACATGACACTAAGGAATTTCATAGTTTAACTGTTCACTGCATGAAAAATATTCATCTTTACTGTTTTGAGCTTGCATCCTACGAGCTTTGTAAGGTGATCACAGAAAGAGACTGTGAGACATTATTCTTGGCTTTTTCAACATTTTTTCATTTCAACTTTTTCAGTTTTCATAGGTTTTGGTCATCTTTTCCCCAGGCTGAAGAGAGGAATCCAGAAACTTTTGAACATGCTTTCCTACTTCTATGCCCCTTCTCTAATCCTGTTATTTTCTTTCTTGAAATAAGGGCTTAGTGTGACCACACAATGTCCGAATCATGAGTGTACCATGGAGTTATACAGTAACATACTGATGTTTTCTAATTGCACCCTATTCCTCCTACTCCCACCATTCTCTTTGGTTTATTTTGCTTACAATTTCTAGTGCTTTTAACAGAATTATCTATACTGTTTATGCATGAGAACAGATCAGAGCCTATTGCTGGGATTCTTCCTTCCCCATGAGTATCACTTAAATGCTTGATTATTTGGACAGCACAGGCCTTCATTTCTCAGGTGAGTTAGTAATTTCTTTTTTAGGCAAGATTTTGCAAAGGAAATTATTGGGAGTAAAAAGAAGCATTTTCAGTCCTTCATGGGGAGCGTTTACCTCTTTTTGTGCCTCTCTAGGAAAATCACCCTTCAGAAACTAATTTTGATAACCGGTACCTATATAGTCCCAGCCAGCAGATGCCTTCCACCCAGCCCCTAAAAGGGCATTGCCTATAGTTATCCTACATTATAAAACAGGACAGAAAAAGGTGAGATGTTATTCTTTTCCCTAAAGTCAATGTAAATTTAAGACGAGTTTTTTTAAGATATCATTAGAAAACTCTCAGAAGTTCCTCTTAGGCCAAGAACAGCATCAGCAGTTCAGCACAGTAAATCCTAACTGTGCAAGAGACCCTAAATCAGAGCAAAAACCACTCTTAAAAAGAGGTACAAATGGAAGAGGTATTCAAATGACTTGCAGCTATTTAGCTTCATCCATATTATTTTTAATAGTGATTAACAGACTTAACTTCCAATATTTTGTTACATAATATTGTAGCAAAGTTTCCTGTGATTTAAATTATCCATTTAGTGATACAGTACATATATTTGTTTCAACCCAAAGCTGATCATGTCACGGCGTACGCTCTAATTTTTGTACTGAGCCATTACATTCTCCAGTGATTGGAGCTGCAAAAGTTGATTAAGATGTGGTTTTATCAGGGGTGGTATTCTGTGATTGCAGGAACTGGAAGCTGAGGTAAAAGGAATCTTGCCCACAAAAGCACAAAATATACCAGTGAATGACCAAAGCAATCAAGAAACCAATAGAGTATATTTAGTTGTTAACAGAAGCTGAACAAAGTCTCATTATTTTAAGAGGGATGTTTCAAAATACACCTTCAAAAATAAAGGGCAGCTAGGAAATACTAGGCTACTGAGTGTTTTGCATATTATTCGAATAGCTGGAGTAATAGTAGTGTAATAGCAGTTCTTCTCAATTTGTGTGTGTGTCTGTGTGTGTATGATGTGTTTTCTTGGCTGAATTGAAATTTGAATCAAACTAAATGCAGCAACCAACAAAACTGTCAAGTGAGAGCAGTGATGATGTCTGCCCAAAACTTTCTTTTTCACTTTCTCACCATCTAGAAAGCATAAGGAACACCTGAGAGTTCCTCTGATCTTCATATGGAAAAGGTCACAGATAGATTATAGTGAACAGAGAAAGGGGCCAAGTGAAAAGCCGTGCATCTGCCATCCATCACAAACACATGTGTTCCAGATGGCTTTAATATATGGTTATGCGTACACCTAGAGAAATAATCTCGCCTCATAAACCCCCAAACTGAAAGACTGCCTAAGATATAGAATAATTTGATACTGGTATATGCATTTTTTACTGTCCAGAACTCATTGTAAATCATCTTGCAGTGTGCACTGAGAAATGAATGGTGTTCAAGGTGAGAACTTGGAGACATTAATTTGATAGTGTATCTAAAATATTGCACCCTCATCGCCATTAAGCGATCTATAAAGGATTGAATAGTTCAGCCAAATAACCTTGGTTAACTATCACAAATTATCATTTATTCTCTCATCTAAGGGATGAAAAGAAAGGATGGCTATCTTGCTAAAGATCTTTAAGTTGTAAGCATTTGGCAGACCCCGTGTAAAAGGCCACTCAGTGGCATTCAGCAATTTCTATGCACAAGATATTTCATACCAATGTATACAAGGACTTTTTTTTGGTCTACACTGAAAGGCAGTGGGAAGACACGGAGACGGATACTCATCAGCTCCTCACTCTACATAAAAAGGAAATTTCCAGTCTGTTAGTCCATTACCAGTCACATGAACTGCCAGTTTGGCTGGATGCACACTTTTGTGAGGAGGGGACACAGTGTTAATGGCTGTCCATTTCAGCCTCTTCTGCCACTCATAGTCTCCCCATTTCATAAGTCAAATGGACACTCTATTCCCAGGCTGGCAGTCCCAATGTCTAGGAGTTCATTTCCATGGAAAGGAGTCAAAACTCTGTGTGTATTGGTAAATCACGGAACAGATAGTGTTATTAGAGGACAAATAGTTCATGTTGATGTGGGTTCCAGCAAATAACCATTGACCATCAAGCCCAACTCAATGTGGTAAATGAGAATAAAGAATGTGTTAAAGACCTTCTAAAGAACATCTAATATTGGCAAGCAATGTTTGAGAAGGCATCAAGGAAGGATATCCATTTCAGAAAGAATGTGACCAGTTGCCTTAACAAAAGTTGCCAGTCACCTAAACAGGCAATGCAACATACTGCTCAAGATCAAGCCAAGGCACAGAAGTATTAATTCTCTTTTAGAGGCAGATGGTGAACTGAGGCTGGATGGGACCTCTGATGGTCATCCTATCTCTCATCAAAACAGGACCAACTTTGGAGGTAGAAAAGGTTCCTTAGGGTTGCATCCAATCAAGTTTTGAGTATTTCCATCAACTGAGATCCCACAGCCTCTACAGATACCTGTTTCAGTGTCCAAATTCCTTCTCTGTGAAATGCCAGCAATCAGGAGAAAAGGCACTTTTTTGGGATTGGTTCCAAACCCATCTGACAGGGAGGAAATTGAGAAGAAAAGGATACCAGCAGAGGAGATTGTCCAATATATAGGCATTGCAATTGCTGTTTACCAATTTCCTGTTACTACAGAGGAGACATTTGCACTCTCAGAAATTAGTTTGGTATGGATTAAAAGAATGTCTTGCTCTGGAGTTTACTGAAATTACTTGCTAAATTTCCCCCAAATACTCGCCTCTTGATATTCTTATCCTCTCCATGGAAAATCACATCCCACATAGAGCAAGATGTTTTCTCACTGTCTTCCAGCACTAGCATACCTGGAAAATGGATTGCTGCACCAGCAAAAATCCTAATGAAAAAATGGGGCCAGATTCTGTAACAGATTCCATGGGAAGCAGAACTATGTAAAAGCATTTGCTTGGCTCCATTTTATGATTGACATAAAGTTATCCATTTTGGCATAACTGAACTCATGAGGAAGCCAGACCATGCATAGGAAAAAAACATTTCATGGTAATAAAAAAAAGACCTCCCTGGTCAGAAAGCAATTCTGGCTGAATCAAAACTGCAGATCTGAGCAAATCTGATGGAATACGGTTTTCATTTGTATAAGGGGAAAACAGAAAGAAACACACCAAAGCCTGGTGCATCCAAGGTTGGTAATTTTTGTGAGCTAGAACGATGCTAACTGCATACGCTACATGTCTCCATTATACTAGATCCACAGAAAGAGCAAACATGCTGCATTCCTGACTGAAGCTGTTTGGTGCTTTCACAGAAACAAGAGATGCACAAGCTGCCACCCCTATCACTGTGTAGTTGCACCCTTGGGGACTAATAAAAATGGCAAAAAAATCAATATAACATGCACTATAGACTGCTTTGAGAAGAAGACTCTGCTTATGGGATAAGGTGTAGGACCACTAAACATGGGACCCAGCCTTTACTGCATGTCAAGTCAAGCATCAGATCCCTCCACAACTGGCTAAATATTTACACTTCTCTTTTCCTCCCTCATTTTCTGTACCACTCAACTCCTCTGTTTGCCTAGTGTCAAGTGAAACAAGACCCCCCTGAGGTACTCAGTCCTTACTGTAATAGCAGTAATAATATCCTGGGTATAAAATCTGCCAAATGAACAAAGGACAAAGCAGATATTTTTGTTTCAGTGAAAAATACTAATTATTCTTGTGTTTCTTAACCACATATTTCTCTCCCCCCTTTTTGTTTTTTGTTTTTGGGTTTTTTTTTTTTCAAGTGAACTGCCATGCTCGTGGTTGTTGCTTTGCCAATAATGTCTGGTTCTGCCTGATAACATCAAGCTATGTAAAACAATGTAGTATTGTCTACGGTCCCCGCTATTATAGTAAGTTAACTGTTACTGTAAACAAAAAGGCTCTTACTAAAGAAGATGAACCAAAGATATATTTTGAATTAAGCACAAGGCAAACACTTAACATACGAGAATAAATCTTCTCCAGCTGGCAAACATCGCAGGAATAGTTCATTCTTTCAAAAAGATTGCATTGGGCTTGCACTGCCAATAGTATACACAGAGTCATTGTTTCAGTCTCAGCAAGAGACTTATTTATACACTCTGAATGAGCACTGCTTTCCCTAGAGCTTCCCTAAAACTTTACAGAAATCATCCCTCAATGAAAAAGATGGGAATTTTTCCTAATGTTTTCAATTCATTTTCTCTGATGGAGGGCACTAAGGCTTAATTTTAATTGATCTTAAGGACAGAAGGGGAAGATTAGGTCACACAGTCAAATCTCTTGTGTATCATTGGCCATAAGATTTCTTCCAGTGACTTCTGTAGGAGCCCAATGGCTGACATTTGGCTAAAGCATGTGCCTGGAAGGTTCACCATCTTGAACCTACCACTTTTCTCCTGTAGCTGGTCCCGGCAGAAATCAAACTCACTATTAAACATTTGTGTTGTACTTCTATTTGATTTTCTTTGACTTTGATTTCCACGCTTAGGATCCCATTGTATTTTTCTCTGATCCCTTAAAAAGACCTTTAATAACCATTACTTCTTTGTCATCCAAGAATCCTGAACCATCTGAATACCGTGTGTTTTTGGTTCATTGGTAGTTCTGAATAAAGCAGGGGAAGAAAATCAGAGAAGTTTTGTCTGGAATCCAATGAAATTGTTTTGCATTGTTTGGTTTTCAGGCAGGTTTTATTGAGGTTGTTTCAGCTTAAATGGAAACATTTTGCTGCTCACAATCTGAAACAACTTTCAACTTTTGCAAAATGTGTACATCTCAAAAAAATGACCCCCAGATGGAAGCTCAGTGAAACTCATGTCACTTGTTTGCATTATCCAGTCCACATTTTTTCACTAGAAATGTTCCAGATTAAATAAGCTTTTTTTCTAATCAGCATTTATATATAAGCTCTTCAATTTTCAGTATTATGGTAGCCTCCAGAAAGAGTGTGTCACAAAGTATCTGCCATAATTCTCAATGTAATATATTTGATGTAAAGCATAAAATGATCATTACTAAGGGAAAAATTAGCTACCCTTAGTGTTTCACCAGAACTAGACCTCCTTTCAGTGGATCAGGAAGTTTCATGAGGTTGTTATGCTGCATTTCTTGAATGATGACTTTTAAAGACTAACTAACCTGTCTTCAATCAAGAAACGTTGACTGAGCAGGGGATTTTACAAGTAAAATATACATGTATATTTGTGTGCTTAGGTATCTGTCTTCTCTGCATAGTTCTTTCACACTGAATAGTATCTGTACAGCAATAACCAGGGAGAAAAAGATGACGTGGTATTTCACTATTATTTAAGTCTGAAAAATTGCTCCCTGTGATTTGCAGGCAAGATGACCATTATGTAAATGTTTATGTTCCAGAAGATATCAATTTCCTGCGCTTCTGATGTGATCTTCAAACATGTTACACAAACCACTGTGAATGTTCATGCTGGGCTTCCCATCTTCACCTCCATTTAGGAGGATAAATCTAACTTACAATGTAGAATATTAAAGGGCAAAATAGCCACTAAAACGCTGCCATGGTATCTCTGTCATTTTAATACAAATATAAAGACCAATTGCCATCTTTTCTGCACTCATTACACAAATCATGATTATTTTCAGCTCCACTGATCTGCCTTGCTATTGGCACTACATCCAGCATTAGCATCCCTTTATTTATGAGAGCGATGGTGATATAAGGCTAGCGAAGCTTCTATTTTAGCCAGCATCAGCACATTGCAATCAATACAGTCTTATTCCTTCTACAATCCAGATAATTTTACTACTGAACTTTACTGGCAATGAACAAAAGTAGCACGATCATTATTCAGAAGGGATCCTCATACACTCTATAAGTATTTGCTTTAGGATCAGTGAAAAAGTAGGAAAGCTGCCAAGAGTTTTCTGGCTGGCAAGTATTTGAGGGTTTATGAAACTTCCCAGACTTCTCATTTTTCAAGAAAAAAGGCCATTTTGAAAAGTTTAAAGGGACCTGCAGGCTTTATACAGCTTTGGGATAACTTTAAGAGGGGCAATTTCCTATTGGGGAAAGAAAAATTGCTCAGAAAACCTTCCAGGTAATCTTCTCAGGCCAGGTAAAAACCTTCACTGTACACACCTCATCTTTGCCATCCTCTGATGTACAAGTGGCCAGGTTCCCATGTGCTTCATTAGAGATGGACCCACCGCAGACTTGGAACAGAATAGAATTAGGGTTGGAAAAGACCTTCAAGATCATCAAGTCAAATGATCGTCAGCCCTACACCACTAAACCATCTCCTTAAGCCCCACATCTACCCATTTTTTGAACACCCACAGGGATTTTTTTCTTCTTTTTCTTCTGGTGAAGAAATTTTTTCCTAATATCCAATCTGAACCTCTCCTGGTTCAACTTGAGACCATTTTCTCTTGTTCTATCAATAGTCTTACCTGCCTGTGTTTCAACTGGCTTCCTCACCTCATGCTGGCATTAAGCATTCCTTAATTCTGGCCTTTTACATACCATCTGGTTTCTGTTTGGAAATAAAAGTGCTGACCAACAGGAAATACTGCAGCAAGAAGTGGAATAGGTATTCCTAGGGAAACAAACAGATGAATCTAAAAAGTAGAAAAAGGATTATTGCAAGCTTTTTGCTAATGCTGTGTGATGCATCTACACAGTTTATGAGCTTAATGTGATTAATAATACAAAAAGATACCAGTGAAACAGAATTCCCAAAACTCAGATGTACATTATGACTTTTTCAATGGATTATGTATAATGTCAGCTGTTTGCTTTTTTTCAACAGGATGAAGCACCCAAATACACTCTAACTTCTACCAGCACTTGAATTATTAAAAGTTTTTCTTACAGTCTCATGGACTGGATGCAGGAATCTCCAAACCTCGGAAATTCCAAGACCTCACAGCTATGAAGACAACCTTAAACAGGTGAAACAGCAGAATCAAAAAGATTTTGTTCAAGCAACAGGAAAGGAAATAAGAACAATTTTACTTCCCTCACACCCTAAATAATCTTACTGAGAGAGCTGTAGTAGTCTGTTCAGCGTTTCTGAATTCTGGATGGCAGCAGTGCAATGAAGCTCTAGCAAGTGCCTCTACCATTGTGTCTGCATAAGGTAAGCAGATAAGCAGGCGAGCTAACATTTCTTCCATCTCTCACTTTGAAACAGGAATCTGGCACAACAAATCAAAGCCCCATTGAAACCGATCCACAATGACAAAATACAGGAAATTTACCCTCAGACTAGTTCTGTCAGTGCAAAGCTTTCACTTTTTATGCAAGATTTTATATTAAGATTTTTACCTCCTGAACTACTCCCCGAATACCAGGTTGTCACTAACACTCAAGCTTTGCTCTGCAGTAGATACTCTGTGCAGCACCATAGTACGAGAAGGCTTTTGAATTAGTCCCTGAGTTGGGAAGTGACCCAAGGGTAGTTTAAGTCTAATCTCCCCCCTGTGCAAGGTGCTAGTCCTTCTGACAAAATGCTTTCATACTCCAAAGGTGATTTCTCCAATTAAGAACTAATTTCCTCTTTACTATAACTATTTTAGACTGTCACACGTGGTCCATTAAGGCCTGTTATACGATGGCAAAACTAGCAAAGTCATTATCCTCACAGCAGCAGAAGCAGAGTGGTAGGGCATTGCAAGGATGTCTTCAGTGACTACACACACTGTGTCACACTAGTTCCAGGGGGACAGGGGCAATTTCCCTCCAGGAACAGGTCATAAGCCTGTGTACTTTTCAGATGTCATAGAACACAACTGGGTTTTTTCCCCCTTTGCTAACCAGTAAGAAATTGTTTTACTGCAGATAAACACATCCAGTGAAACCATTTAGATAGCAACAATTGTTAATTTGCTAGAGCTGATTCTTTGAAAAAGACAGAAAAAATCAATAAGAATATCTCCAGTGTATTGATCAGCAGACGAGTATTCATATAACCAGTGATACAAAGTAATTTAAGTAGAGTGAGAATTGAAATGGATTGATATCATTAGTTAAGATGGATAGCATGATGCAAGATACAAAATGAATTTTGAGCACTTTAAAGGAAGTTCAAAGGAAGTTCTGAAGTAGACAGAAATGGGAATTTAAAAAAGTTAAAATTTAAGTAAGCCTGTTTAAATCTGATTCTGGTTGCTGACACAAAATCACCAGCAAGAAGACATGGAGTGACGGCCTTAGGGCCAAACTGACTTCTGCTGACTGCAGTCAGCATGGGACAGCCTCAAATACACTGGGGTGCAAACGTGGGGTAGCTGTCCCTGACCTGAGCAGGGTCCATGCTGTTGATGCTGGGTGCTGTGTTATTGCTGTGAGAAACTTCACTTCCCGCAGTGAAGGAATACACAAACCTCCTTTTCAAAAGAGAAAAACTCTTGACACACCATCTCCGGGGTTTTCCCTGTAGAAATATGACAACCTAATAAACACAGCTCTGATGAAATACGGTCCACATCTGTAGTCATTTTATAGCTGACGAAATGTGCAGCCTGGAGTTTGTATTTGCTAGAGCTAAGATAATAACAGGCCTGAGAACTCCCAGTGGTTGTTTGCTTTGATTTGCAGAATGATTGTTACACCACATTATAATCAAAAATTGGGTATATCCGCTGGTAAAAATCTCGTGAGTTACAAAAACAAGGCTTCTGCCAATGTTGCTTTATATTAAAAAAGAAAAAATTAACAGGGTTTTTTTTTATGAGGCAGTGAGAGTTGTTTTTCTTTGGCTGAAATACCTTATGGCCTGTGCTAAGACTCAGTTAAAAAAAATAAAATAATTAGGTAATAAACTGCAGTACACTTATCACCTTGTTATCTATGATTCAGATCACCAGATGTTATAGTCAAAGGGTGGTACTTTGTAGTAGTACAAATGCTTTTAAATCAACATGCTCCACATTTCCAACCTGAATGTAATTGAAACCTATCACAAAGAATCCCTGTTTCTGAAATGATGTTTCAAGGACATCTCACATCTGCAGAGCTTCTCCTACAGCATACAGCTGTGATCTGCTCACAGATGAATTATCTCATTTAGATGTGGCTACATACCACTAACCAGAAACAATACTGACATTTTAATTTAATGGGTATGATTGCAAGTGTGTTTGCACACATTATCCTCTAGTGGTTAAATAATTTAATGCCAGATTAAAAGGAGCCAGTGACAGAAGCTTAAAGGTGATGGTAAAAAATGTGGGGAAATCATATGAGAGAGATTGGATGGTAAATTGCAAAAGAGAAGATCATGCAGCAGTCTGCTGAGTGTCTGAGATCTTCATATGCCAGGGCACAGGGCACAAACTGAAGAGCACAAATCAGTGAAACGTAAGCAGTAACCGGCACCTGAAATTTCGTGGGAGAAGTGACAGCAAAAGAGGAGACAGGTTCTTTTTCAGGGCAGGCACAGGACATCTTCAACAGCTTACCAAGGATGTATATGCTGTTTCTTGAAGACAAATAAAAGAGGTAGATTTGTTGAATGAAATAAAGAGGAGAAGAAAATTATTTCCACTGCATAGGCTGGTATCAGAGGATGTAGGCAGGAACACAAGGCAGCTGCAGCAGCTGGGAGAGGCAGCACTGCAGAACTGGGCAAGGAAAGATTTCATTACCTCGTCATCCATCTGTCCAAAAAGCAACACCAACTGATCTGTCAATGTATTCACCCCAGTTTCTTTTAGAGAGGGTTTGGAAGCTGCTAGCAGTGCAGGCAAATTTAAAATTTCATTCTGACTAGTAAAGAAGAGCTGGCTGGAAATCTGATGGTGAAAGTGTAGGTAGAAGCGGCCACAACAGGAGTTAACTAGTGTGAGAAAGGAAGGCATGAAAACAACAGCAAAGAGCTGGGAGTCCAACAAAGCAGTCACAGCATCTGAAATCCCACTGCTTGGCCACCCTTGTTCTATGTGATTAAAAAGAGCAGACCAAATAAATAATAACTAAAAAGCAAGGAGGAAAAACTGCAACACTGTATTATGGGAATAATTCTTCCTCTGGGGGGAAAAAAGTGCATGATAAATGCCAAAAGCAGGTTGAAAAGAAAGGTATGCAGTAAAGAATGACTGCAAAGAAAGTAACAATAAATAGAAAACCAAACCCCAAAAAGGAAAGCTCAATGCTTTTTTGGCCTTTTTTTTTTTCTTGTAATGCAATCCAATAGAAGGAGCAAGACAGTGAGAGAGGCTTCAAGAACTGCAGCAAGTAGAAGACGAAGACAGAGAGGCCCCAAAGAAAATCTATTGCTACCAAAAAAACAGAAGTCAGGTGATACAGTGGAAGCTGAAGTATTGTGTGCCTGCTTTCTTTCAGGCTGCAGAAAGGAGATTAGTCTTCAGCAGACACTGAGTCAAAGTAAATAGGGAAATGGGGCAACACAGACCAGGGCAGGGTAAAGAGCAAATTAAAGCCTATTTAGACAGTACAGATGTATTGGAGTCAGCAGTGCCTGACAAAATCCATGCCAGGGTACTTAGGGAACAAGGCAGCTGGCAATGATCTGAGATCTCACAGAGACCAGGGAAAGCAGGGCAGGTATTGTAGGATTTAGGCTTCAAAAACAAAACAAACAAAAAAATAGGAGAGAAAGATCACAGGAACTACAGGCTGGACAGCCTAATTTTGATACCCAAGAGAAATGTTACTAAAACCCAATGGTTTTGTAGACCCCCATGGAATAATAAGTCACAAAGCTCAAAATGAAGTTATCAACAGCTCAGCCCAAAGCATCTCTCACACTGAGAGCTGCAGGGGGTCTTCATTGCTAACAGTTACTTTCCATTTTATTTTTAAAGACTTTGCTGCTCCAACAGAGAACATGCACCAGAACCTCCCAAGGAAAAGCAAGCTCAGGGGTATTGCCAGGATCCAAATACAGTTTATTCTTGATGAATCCAAAGAGAGGTGGTCTGAAATCTTTCAGATGAAATCAGATGAAGATAGATGCACCATGATATGCTTCTTGAGGATAAATCAAATGCATAAATACAAAATGAGGAATAACCTAGCAGGAAAAAGAAGATAAAATACATGGGCCCTACAGGATCTCAGATTATGTCCCAGAATAAAGAGGAACTGTGGTGGTTCAGCCCAAAGTGTGGCTGAGCACTGCTCCCGGAGGAGAAACAGACAGAGACACCATGGATTGGGATAAGGACAGTTTACAGACAAAATCACCGTGAAAGGAGAACAATAATCAAACAAATTTGCCGTGGGCAAATACTCAGCAATAACACAGAATACCTTTTTCCCCCAACAATAACACAAAACACTACACAATAAGGACTGACCCAACACCCAGACCACCCTGGAGGCACCCAGAAGTGACCCACTCCAACCACCCCCTTTGACTGAGGGAGTGATGTCAGGTAGTGTGGAAAACAGCCTGGGCTAACTCAGCTCACCTGTGCTGACCGCTTGGGAAGGTTCACTCTGTCCTGGCCAGAACAGGACACAAATTCATACCAATTCAAGATCTTGTTAACACCCTGTTAACATTTTAATCATCTACAATATATATAAGAAGAAGATTGAAAGTGTGGGTCAAGGCAGTAGCATTGTGAAGAAATAGAAGTCTATATGCCACATGGAGAAATATAGCAGATCTTTATTGACAAGATCTCTCAAGGGTCTTTACAAGTACATCTCAGCTGAGTGTAGCAGCTTCTTCAGCCCCTATTCCACTGACTCTGTAAGTGCAGGTAGTTTCTTCCACGACAGATCAAGAAGATGAATTTAAGCTGTTGCACTGAAAATATTTTCTAGCATGGAAATATTTTCTTAAAGTGCTAAATAACCTAAATCATTGGTTTCAGGTAATAGTTAGGTTAGGTTACACTGCAGCCTGGGTACTGTCTCAGAGCTTGGAGTGATACTACTGAATCCATATAGAAAGACTTGGTGTGCAATAAGTCCAAGTGGGAGATGCTGGAAATGTGTTGTGTTAGTACCCAGGCTGAGGCTTACCTTAGGATGAAGAGCTCAGTTGCCTGAGTACACATTCCCCGAGATTCAGTATAAGGGCATGTGCAGGCAAAGAAAAACTTAAATTCTTAGTATGAGAGGTATTTGCAGGACCCCAGAATCAACTACTCTGCTCTCTGCCTTGGAAATCTGAGATGACTGTAGGGTCCTCTCCCTACCGAGGAAGGACATAAAAAAAACCAGAGAAAAAAGAGGAGATGAACAAGAATGAAAATAAAATTGGCAGGACGACATTTAGACAAAAAGGGAGAATAGGATACAGGTGTATCCTATGTAAAATACTTTAAAAAAGACAATGGAGATCAGATGCAGCTTCTGGAGTTAGGTGACAAAGGAAAGGACCTAATTTTGCAGCAAAGGTGACAGAAAATTATGTTAGAGTAAGGTCAGCATAGCAGTAGGGCAGCACCTCACAGAACCTGGCCAAAGACCAAGTGATACGAGGGCCTTGCCCTCCTTAATCACGTCCTTCTCCCACCCCTGTAAGCCCTTGCCATGGATCAGATCAATGCCAACATACGAAGTTGACTGAAGGACCCCCAAATGTTTGTCTGCTCCACGGGTGTTTCAGCTGGGTTAGGATGCAAAGGGGGAGGAGAACTGAAACATGGCTGCATTCCCCAGGTTTCCAGCTGAGGGAGGGGGAGGGAGAAGAAGAGAGTGCAGTTTGGTGGCAGAGTAGTCCTCAGTGACATGGATGACTCATTTGCCTTTCTCAGACCACAGAATCTTCATCCTTTAGTCTTTTGCCTTCACATATTTTTCCTAATTCACATTTCTACATCTTTTATCTTTTTCTTCTCCATCTCTATTTCCTACTCCCTTTTTTCTATGTTCTCACCACTTTTTTCATCTTTTTGCTTTCTTGACAGAGACTCCACCATGCCAAGTCTTGTTTTGATTGACTAGTTGTGGTGGGTTTTCTCTCCTGCAGCTCTGCTCTACAGCTGAGCTGTGCACACATTTTCACTGCAGAGCTCTTCTGCCAAGTAAAACGTGGACTTCTCTGAACTGTGCAATGCTAGTCAAGACCAGACTCAGTTTAGCAGAAGCATGATGTGGAAAGGAAGAATCAGGGGAAAGTGTTCCTTACCACACAATATGCCTGATTCGAGCAGGAAAATTGGCAGGTCTGACCAAGAAAAAACAGGATCAGACTGCCCAACATCTGCTCAGAATTACCTAAGGGCCAGCAATCAAGGAGTGCTATCATCCAGCACACACCCTTTATTGCTTTTCAGCAAGAAACCAGTTCAAACCCTCTGAAGAGCACCCTTGGTGCCATGTCTTCCCACAAAGGCAAGCAACAAGTCACTAATTGGATCGCCTTTCTGGAAGTCAGATGAGTACATCGATGAGACTGTTTTAGGAATATCAGTCCAAAGGAGAAATTTAAAGAAAGAAAAAAATCATTTGAAGAGTGGTGTGGCAGCTACCGGGTCTCAGGAAAAAAGGAAAACGAGGAATAGGTACTATTAACAATGAAAGAAATCAGATACACTATTACAGAACAGTTCAAATGGTCAGATAAAAAGTCTGATTACGTGGTCTCCTAGAATGAGCCACCATGTAGTTTTGATCATTACCAGCCACTTTCTGTCACAGCAGATAATTTCTACTTCTGAGACATGACTAGAATACTTTGTGACAAGCATATCTGCAGCCCAGGCTTCAATTTCAATCTTGAAGAGCTCTGTTTTCAAAAATAGCCTTTCATTTCATAAAGTGCTTGGACACAAACAAGTCAGCTGGTTAGATGGCTATAGCGTGACACTGCTGCTGTCAATGAACTCAAATACTTTATACAGCCAGACAGAAAGCCTCACAAGGAACTGCAGGTCGTTGTACTCCAGGGTTGCTGTCCTGCACAAGGTAACTGGGCAGACCAAGGTTCTTTTGCAGTTGCATGAGTGATGATTCAAGAGAGAGGTAGGTAACAATGAGGTAATCTCTGCACACTTGCCATGAGCGGTCTCTTTGTTGTCCCACATTTACCGATGGATAAACAAGCATCGGAAAACTGAGGCAAGCCACAACCCTTAAGAATATCCTTTGGACGTAGGATTAAAAAATGCTTATTGAAAATACTGCAGGCATTTGTCATTAGATCAATATTTCTACTGGAGGAAAGAAAAAGAGTGGCAAGAAAGAAGTAAAGCATGGTCTCTGAGTGCATCTTGCACTCAGTGCTGATGGAAAAAGGAGCAACAGTCCCTCCTAAGAGCAGTATCTTAGTCTATTTCCCATAAATCTTTTGGTCAACTTGAATCCATAGGGTCTTCTGGAACACCTGAGGGTTATTAGACCCCTCTTTCATCATATGATTTTCTATAGTGGCTCAGTTTGCTTAGGCTGAGTGTGTCAGTTTGCATATCTGTCCTTAGAATTAATCTGAAATAATGACGCAATAATGGTTTTAAGGATAGGCCTATTTTGCCATATAAATCTTTCAGGGTTTAAATTATACAGCGGCACAGTGGCCCTTTAGAGCTCTTGCACTCCCAGACTGATAAGATTTAAGTCCCTGAGGTCCAAAACGAACTGTGCTGTAGCATGCATTATGGCTGCATCACAGAGCAATTTTACCAGGAGCAGGAGACACAGAAGAATTACACAAGTCTGCATTGCTATCAATAGGAAGCGGTGACTCACCCAGATAGTGCTTTCAAAGTGGCAATAGCCTACACCACAAAAGCATGTTTTGAGGGTGATAGGTGACCCCATTTCCAGGAATAGGTGAAGGAGTGTTAACAGCAAGAAGAAGTAGTCTTTATGCATAGCATCCAGTACTTGTGATACTTGCTGCTGGGTTAGGGTGCACAGGGGGAATGAAAAGCTTCATTTGTGTTATGAGTTTGACCATTAAACTGTGTAGAGCTTTGCAAGCATTACTGAAGTGATATTTGAACTGTCATCCTTACAAAACAGGTTCATGTCCGTCTTCACAGAGCTCGCTGACAATAGCCTGATCATATAAACAGAAGCTGATACAAGACCTGGGACATGTTCAGAGAGCATTGTGATAAAAGAACAACCTGTCTCAAATGAGTGGTGGATAATACTTAGAACAATAGGTGAAAGGTGCTCATGGAAGTTAAAAGAAAGCATTCTCAGTACTCAGAGTGAATCATGAAGAGGTATGACACGATTTGGTCGGGTGTAAGCCAATCTATTCTGCCATTCAAAGGCTTTGGAGGGTATTTATATAGAGCTCCAGAGACATCGTTTGATAAGCTTAACAATCCATATGGCATCCTGCCAAATCTGCGTGAGGCAGCGGAAATTCAAGTTGCTCTCAGCTTTCTAGAGAATAGATTGGATGTTAAGTAGAGCAAAGCAAAGTGGGTTTCTGCTATATGTCTAGACATGGAGACTAAATGACTATTTTGAAGGTGCATTGATTAGAAAAATGACTGCTTGCCCTTGAGTCACGGCCAACCTCAGACTGACTCTATATCGTTGATGAATACTGATGCAAGAGGAATGAATAAACTTCTGTGATAACATTAGATGTACAATGTCACTGAGAAGTTTTTGAAAGGCAGAAGAATATGTGGATAATCTATTTACCTAAAGAAAAGGTAAGAAATAAAAACACAGTTTAAATTATCTTGATATACAATACATAGTTCAGTGTATTTTAGAGGCAATGGCTATCTGTTTTTCAGTATGTCTTTGCTAACCAACTGCTGGTGATTTCTAAAAGAGTATGGATTCTTATTACAGATTCTTTGGGATTTGTGCTGTTTAGTAGGGTTTTGTCCTCTAAAGTTCCTCTGGTATTTAGCAGCATGTGTGCTCCACTGGAGAGAAACTTTCCCTAACCAGCACTGACTTTTCTTCATTACAGGGTCATCCTTTTCCCTCTATGAGTCACATGGGGATTTAGATGTTCTCTTTGAGAACTTCAGACCTTTCTGAACTTGGCTGATGTTGGACAATGGATTCAAATGTCATCAAATCCCTGGAAGGCCAAGCACATACTCACAGACTGAGAGCAAGTACATTTTGTCTGCACAGAAGCCAACAACGAAGGGGCTCCTTGCAGTGCTGAATTTGCCCCTGGCCTTTGCTGAAACTGCGCCTCTGCCTCTGGCTTTCTCCCTAGTGAAACAGCAAAGTGATTCAAGAGAACTCTGAGCCCTAAACTGCAGCTGTCAGGAGGGATATATGTACAGGCTTTATGTTAGGTACCAATAAAGGTAGCAGACTTTTCTTTGGACTGGAGTTTTTACCAGCTTGCTTATAATCCATTATGAAAAGGTCAGTAAAAGGCTGCAATACTCAGGCTAGACCCACAACTCAGATCTGTCTCCTTGGCCTCTTCATGCAGGACAATAAAACAGTAAGAGCTGAAGGAGTGGAAATCCAGGGAAATGGCAAATATATTTATTTAAGAAAGATGGTCAGAGAGTGAAAGCAAGATAAAACCAGTGCAGCAAATAGAGACAAGGCAAATACAAGGTCCCAGCTCCTATTGCAGTCACCTGACAGGCCAGCTGACACAATGTCAGAAAGATTCATGTTTCTCTTCTGATTATCTCCAGCTACATGTTCCTATCACCAGTCCTGTGCCAATGCCTGTATGATATGAATGAATCAAGCAGCTAGTCCAGTCAGAAATACATCGCTTTTTCTTATATTCAGGAGGATTTTCAGTGAACTAGTTCATTGAACATCAGGATGCATAGTAGAGATGGCAAAAAAAGGAGAACACAGGCTGCAGGTGGGATCTTTGCTCCCCATCATCTTCCACAGGCTGCAGGGGAATATCTCTCTCCAGTACCTGGAGCACCTCTTCCCCCATCCACCTTCACTGACCTTGGTGTCTGCAGAGTTTCTTACATCTGATTCCAAGTGAACTGGAATCAAGTATGAAATTGTCTTGAGCTAATCTGGGCAAGAGTGAAACTGGTCAAATAAGTCAGTGTGAGAATAAGGAGACTCTTCTTTGCCTTTCATTGTAAAGTGCCCACTCACTCTGCTTTAGGGAGGACAAAGTCATAGCCTGGTTCAGGTTTCTGTCTAAGTCTGTATCACTACAAAATGACAGAGGTGGAGAACACAATCTTCTTCCATTTGCCCAGGGAAGATCTGACAAGTTACCAACATATTTATCAGTTACAGGTGAGGGAAAGGCAGGTTTTATCTGAACATGACAGTCCTTGTTCTCAGTTGAGCATTGCATTCCGACACACGCAGCACTCATAGTTTGGCCTAGCTCTGAATACATAGTGTGCATTGTAAAACCACATTATCATCACTTACTGGCTTGGGTGCAGTGTGAATCTGAAGTTTACAGTTGCAGAGACAACTCAGGTGTAGGCCAACATCTTTGTAGTACATACTTAGGGCCAAATTTTCTGAACATTTCAGGATCTTTGTCATAAAAGACTTTGTAACCAAAATCTAGTTTTCTATAACAGCTGGGATTCTATCAAGAGGCAACAAGATAACCCCAGTTCTCTGAAGCTGCACATATAAAAAAGTTACAAGATGAACGTATCAACAGACTATGGTAGAATAGGCAGGGTGAGAGTAGTTCAGAGGTTGCTTACAATTAGAATTTGGGACTTGATCTTAGAGATATCTTTTGCCATTAAAATAAGATGCACTTTAATTATTTTTTAAAAAGTATCTATTCATCTATCTCTGTATTTACCTACCTACTTACTTCCCAACCAGCCTATCAGCAAAACACATTAAATTGTGGAGGCATTGTTTGTTACATAGAGAAAAAATGAGCACTCTGATGCTCTGAATCACTTGGTTCACAGAGGTCTAATCTGAGATAGATTCACAATTGAATAGCAAAAAATGAGCCAGTGAAATCAGAATGGCTTTGGTTGAATAACAGGATGAGGACTCAGAAAAGATGGCTATGCAACTAAAATGTGCATTAACTTGTAATACTTGATCCTTCTCAACAGGAAGAGTTCTGCTCCAATTATGGGCAGAGCTATATTTGAAAGGCTTGAATTTCCACACACTCTGAATACATCAATCGGATTGCACAATTTACAGAAAAGGCAAGCCTGAATATCGTGTTTTGTGAGGGTGAGACAGTATCACAACTCTTACCACACGATTGCTAGAACAGCAGTACTTGGTACAAGAGCTACTGAAGTAGTCTACAGACTCTAGACTTTTTTTATCTATAGGTGTCCATCAGCACACAAAGTTGCAGGAATGACCTATTCCTTCCTGAAAGCAAGGGATAACAGAGGCAAGAAAGGCACAGGAGGACTTGTGCAAAGAGTGCTTCTATTCAAAGTCTTTCCAGAGTGATGGTAATTCTAGTTAGAAGAAAGTGGAGGGGGAATTAAAATGACACTGAGTAAAGCAAGAAACAAAAGGAGCAGCAGTGACAGGAAAACAGTTCTGGCATGGGTATTTCATAGCCACTGTGAGTGGGAGTGTTTCTCACACCACACTGATGTGAGAGCAAGGAGATTGTCCTATGTCAGGGGAGTAGCAGATGGAGCAACTGTACTTCATAGGAGGACTTGTGCTCTGGGACTGTCAAGCTGCTGTGGGAGCTGCTCAAAATTTTCATGTCAACATCATTGCTACAGTCCATGACTTACATCCTGAGAAAAAAAAGCATTTTGGGTTACGTTATCTACAACACAAGTTGTCCTTTGTTCTGTAAAAGTTGTTTTACTGCCTTCTTTACCCTGTGTTCAAATACTTTCTAGAGTGTTTTAACTAATCTCTGACATGTGTGAATCATTTCCTCATGTCCTCTCCAGAATAAATTACGTGTGCAGCACAGAAATTAGTTTCCTGTTAGATATAAAAATGTTGTTAAGAAAAAGTTCCTCTCATATGGTAAGAGGGACGTGGGATGCTCTGCAGCATTCCGTGTGGGCTGGGGAATTTTGATGATGTCCAGCAGTTACCCTGCAACATTGCAGTTTGATTGGGAAGTGTTTATGAGGTCCCTGAGGGACATCCAGAAATGGCAGGCACCTATTCACAGGTGCCTCTTCAATGAGGCAAGCTGGAGTCTGGGAAAACTGTTGAAACTACATGCTGAGTTGACCGCTGTAGGGATTTATATCTGCACACAGAGAGACGGTGTTATGGCCATGACATCCTCAGAGAGCTCTCCTTTACTTTCCTCACATGCTTCAGCTTTTTTTAAAATATTTGGTTTCTTTTCATCCACAGATTGGATTTATCCAAGCAACGGGTCACACCGGTAGTAGTGGTAGCCCATACGTGATGTAGATGGTAAAACTGCTGTGGGACTAATTTTGGTTAAGAATCAAATCCAATATCACCATCTCACAGGATCTCCTACTAGGTGCTCATAAATTCTATACAGTGCAGGCTGGAGGCACAGATTCCACCTGTGCACGGTGAAGAATTGCAACTTTTAGAGTTTAAACATCTAGCATCTTATCTCTGCTTTGCTTTCCACATCTCAGCATTTGAAATGCACAGGGAAAAATCTTTTTTCAAGTAGGCAAGAATGCAGAGAAAAAGCTTTAAACAAACAAACAAACAAACAAAAAAGTTCTCTAAAATACTGTCTGGCTTTTAAACTCAAATATCATATGGACAATTAGCAGCTTCATTAAGAAAATACAGGAGTACCTACAGCACAGGTCAATTAGCAGCTTCAACCTGTCATCTTGCTGAAGAGCAATTTTCACAGCCAGTTCTTTGATGGATTATCAAATTATTTTTTCAAAGGAGGACTTTATGCATAATGATAATGGCTAGTTAAACAAGATGAGCACAATTTATCAATGGGCCTTTTCTTTTTTTTTTTTTTTTAGAGGACAATCTCAAAACCCTGCAGCTTTCAACTGCTGCAACAGCTTCAGTGCAGCCTGAAAATCCCAATGCCATCTTTCAGTCCAGCAGGAAGAAAGGAGAGATGAAAAAAAATCACTAAAAGGGTTTAAATATCCTGGAGATCGGGAGCAATTCTGTTTATTTAGCTCAAATTTACTATAAATATTTAGAGAAGAAATGTAGAGAGAACAGGATGAGATAAAATTCCCCATCCAGCTTTAAAAAAGTTCAAGTGCAAATAGTCAGTGACAAGATAGTAGAGTAATGGTTGAGAAAAAACTTTTACAAAAGCATACAAAAAGCCTTGGCTGAATGTAATCATATTTCAGTCTTGGACACATGCTTTATTCTTATAATACAGGAAGCTCCTCATCATGCTGGCCTTCACACAAAGACAAGGAAAAGAGAAACATTGCTTTTAAAAGCTAAAGCTCATTGTATTTAGTAATACAAAACACCAAAAGAAGAAAAGACAGAAATATCTCAAGCTTACATGACCACAGTTCTTTTTCAGCAAAACCCCCTCAATTTTAAAGAACAGTTCAAGACCTCTAAAGAAAAGAATTGATCTGGAGAATGATTTTATATCATTCTCATAACATGTATTCTATTAAAAATAATTGTGTTTGACCCACTAGTTCTAATAATCCAATTCAGTATAAAAATTACACATATATTATACATTAATATGATAAAAAATAGGTGCCTCAGCCAATTGTGAAATCTGTAGATTTTCATTATTTTTGACAAACCATATAAAACCAATGCCATTTGACATACATTTTTTTCTCAGATAACACAAGTATTTAGTGAACACAGGAGTCTTAAGAAGGCAATGTTCATAAACAAATTTCATAACTGAGTTATATGACTGTCATAAGGTAAGGTCCGTTTTACTTTCTTCAAGCACTGAAAACGTATGAAACTCTTCTTTGTTACATTCTTAAGAATAATTCCACTTAAACTAATGCCATGTATAATAAGGATGAATTTGCCTCCAAGACAGTAATTTAGGAGGTGATCTTAAATTTATCCAGTTTAGAATCTGTGAATATTGGGTTAAGGCTTGCAAGATCATCTATTAGATATTTAAACAGAAAACAAAATATCAAACTTTTTTTTTTTTAAATATAGATCTAAGGGGGAAAAAAAAGGATATTTTCAATTTATTGGTTTTGTTGGACACTGCTTTTTGTCATAACATTAAGCCTAAGACAGGCAGTTGTCAGCACTTTTCAAATCTCTTACCATCAGATGTTCACAGCAATCTGGGAGGGCAGTTCTTCCATGTTAAAAGACTTTTAGCTGTTGGACACTTTAATGGAGGTTAAAGGACAAAAAAAAATGTCCCTAACCTATTGAGCTTGATTTTGTACCTTTGACAACTGTACCTTTGACAACTGTACCTTTACAATGAGAATAGTGTACGGGAACCAGGGTGGCTGTGTCACACCATTATCTCCCTTGTACAAGACAGCATTTTGGATTGTGTTTCCACTATTTTCAGATATTATTCTATTTATTTTCTTTTAAAAGTTGTATGTTAATCCTGAATCTCTGCATATCCCCCTCTCAAGGAACAACTTTGACAAGTTCAGTTCAGGTTTTCTTGTTTTACTGTCTGATGGTCTTGGTAGCTTCCAGGAATAAATGATTCAACATTCCTTGGAAATTAACACTGTTGACAGTAAAGTATTTCAGAATCAGAACTGAATTAAAATTCAGAGATCCAATTTATATGAGCTAGCTGTTTTGTTGCTGAGCTTTAGTAGCAGATGCATTCATGATGTAAATTTAAACTATATTCCCATGTATGCCTTTCACAATTGATCTAGAACTGCCAGTCCTAATCTTTTTTTATTTTTAAGATACAGATCCTTTTTATAGAACATTAATGTAATTTATTCATGTGTAGCATAAAATTTAAAAGAAATTATTGCTTGGCATGGAGAAAATGAATGGATTCTTAGCAATTTGGTTGACTTGGCTCATCTGAGAGGGTACAGAATTGATATTTGCTATTATTGTCTGCACTTTCTTGAATTTTTCATATGAAATTTAATAAACAAACCAATACATAAAATAAATTAAGGCAAACTAAAATATAAATAGATCCACAACATGGCAACTCATGTCAAAAGGTAGAAATAAAGAATGTTCTCAGTTTAAATATTTATACAAGGACTTCTCCTGAGACAGCAAGTGTTTTCAAAAAAGGTCAATTTACATTACATTTTTTCCAAACATAATGAGATTCCTAGTGCTTAAATAATTTCATGAATAACATTTATTTTGACATCTCAAGAAAGTCACTTATAATTAAGAAATGCCAAAAAATATCCACCTACAATGAACTGAAGAAAGTATCAGGCTGGCTTTGATTGAAGAGATAGGAAAATATTTTAAAATGCAGAGAGTGGCCTATCCATTAGTCATTTTGTTTTCATAGATATTTCTTGTGTGCCTTGAAAAGTGCAACCACTTGGTAGAAGACCACCACACGTTGTAACCCAGTTGAAATGAATAGCAAAATTCCTTCTGATTTCAGTAAGAAAGAACTTATTTCAAGGCCTTTCAATGATTTAAGCTGGCTGAAATTACTTAGACAAAAAGGTGGAATTTGCATATCATGTCTCAGCAAGGCCTGATGCATTAATTTCCATGAAAATTTTTCAAATCCAAGAAGTAACTAAATGAAAGCATATGTTCTTGTGTATTCTAGAAACATTGAAAAACACAACAATAATAAAATTATATTCATATTTCAGAAACTACTCTCCTGCAGAAAAATGGAAGCAGAAGCTGTGTTCCTAGCCCTTAAAGAAAGAACATTTAATAAAGTTTTTGTACTCCTCTTCCTTAAACATAATATATGTGAAACATTAAATAATAATTTGGGATACATTCCCTCTTTAGAAACATAAAACAAGTTAGCACCCAGTTTTTCTATCTCATTTTAGACACTAATTATTTCAAGATTCTTCAAAACTTTGTATTAACAAGTGGAAATTAATTGTATGGAAGAAGGTTGTGCACAATAAATAAATGTGGATTTAATACCATCGTACTAGTTCATAGTTTATAGATATATATTTTATGTGGGGTTGACAGCCCCCACTAGGCACAGCTGTCTGGCACTTTCATTCTATACCTAGTTTCAATTGGACACGAGTCTCTCTATGTCATTGTTTGTGCTATGCTTTATGTTGGTTGACCTTTTCTTTTTATTTAATTAAAATAAAAATGGTTATAGGTGTCCTTTCAATATACAAACCACCACTAATGGTCCTTCCAGACATTGTGAGATAATAAAAATGAACTTATTCAATTTATGAATACCATGCAGTCGAGGGACATGATCCCAGGATGGTGGAGAGGTTGATTCTCTGGTACAGAAATATGAAATGTGACTGCAGGCCTGGATGGGAAAATAAAGGTAGATAACAAACCTCCATGTGTTGTTGTCTGAACCAAAGACAGGGTGTCATGAGGGACATTGTGAGGCTTTGGATTTGAGCTTTGGAAAAAAGGCCAAGTGGCTGCCCCTCTGCTCATGCTCAGCTTGTGGGCAAGAGAAAAATATATATGAAAAGTTTTAGTAGAATACGTGTAACTCAGCTTGTTGGAACAAGGGACCATTTTACTCAGGAGAGAAGCCTTTTAGACATGTAAGAGATTGAAGGAAGGGACTGTTAACGATAAACAGAAAAAAATCACCCATCTAATCAAGCGTACAAGGACTTGCAGGGATATGAAGAGATAAAATATGTAAGATTATCAGAAAACCTACTTTCTCAGGAAGAACTTCCCCCCCCCCCCCCCCCCCCCCCGCCCCGTTAAGCTACAGTACTGAAAGATTGTAGAAAACTGTATGCTTGAAATAAAAGTCACTGGTCACTTGTTTAGAAAAGACAGAGTGGATAAAAAAAAGGCAGAACAATGCTACATAGACCCCTCTATATACCACTGGTGGCCTTAGAGTTATTAGTAATAAAGGGAATACGGGGCTTTGAGCATTCATGGATCTCTTATGGCCCACTAACATAACCAGTGTAACATTTTGTAAACTGCAAACCAGATCAAGTTACTTGATAAGCACTTCTCAGTAGTATGTGAAAAAGAAATCGTGTTATGAATGTCATCAGTCCAGGAAACCTCCCATGAGGGATTTGTGTTGGGCCTCATTACTCTCCCATGACTGTTTAACAACAGAAGTTACAAAGAAAGGAGACAAAGTGTTTCTGCTAAAATTTAGTGGCTTTGAGAAACTGGTAAATAATAATGAAGACAGGGAAGCCACATAACGAGATGTCTCAACAGATGGGATATACCAACAGAATGCAGGACTGTACTCTGGAAAGCAGAGACTCTGTAAAGAATTAAAATTCACAGCACAGAGGAAACCTCATTAATACCATCAATGACAGGCATTAGTGAAAAAAAGACTGTTTGAACCCTGTAATCCATGAAGTAGAAGTATTTTTATCCCTGTGTGAAACATAGGTGAAGCTAGTACTGAAATATAGCATGTAATTTTGGTGGCTGCCTTTTTAGTGGGGTTCAGATGCCTCAAGAAAGCTCCAAACATAACCACAGTAGCTATTCATTTTCTGGAGAAAACATCTTGCTGTTAAAAGCTTAATGCTCAAACCTGGTTAACTTATTAAAAAAGACGATTGAGGAGTAATTTGATTACAGAGCATAACGCCTTCACAAGGAGAAAACAGAGAGGAGTACATATTATTTTATTTAGTGAGAAAGGCATAAGAAAACCCAAGGAAATTAATCAGATAAATTCTAACAGGAAATAAAATGCAAAAGCCAGTAGCACTTCGTCAGATTATTTCCTGAAGTAAACTACTTAGAAAATCCACCATGTGCTAAACTCTCATTATCCTTAAATCAGAGCAGTACAATTTGCTTTGAAAATGTGCTATTTGAAACACAAAGGCCATTGGACCCAGTAGAGTAGTATGTGGTAAATATCAATGACATGTAATACAGATGATCAGACTGACTGAGGAGAAACTAGAGGTTATGCCATTGCTTGTTGGAAATCTTTTCAATTCAGCAAATCACTTTCTAAACCTCTTGGCTTATATCTGCTCATTAGGTACTGAGAGAACGTTATCAGTTCCGTGGCAAGAGCATCCCTCTAGTGCGTGTGCCCCGTCCACACACAACTCTTTGGTGGCATCCCAGCCTCACCCAGCACCAGAGTAATCCTTTCTTCAGGACTGCAGAAGTGCAGTCCTCAGACAGCTCTTCAAATTGCTTCCTTTCCTTGGAGGAAAACAGGATGAGCTACCATGCTGCAAAACTGTGATTGGATGCTTCCCTGCATTGCAATGACTTGCCATGCAAGTGAAGAATGGGAAGAAATCAGCCTCTCTGGACCATAGGGTCTTATGTGTGTGTGATAAGAGATCAGGGTGGGTGGACAGGCAAGCACAGGAAAAGGGGCTGAAAAAGTCAGAGGAATGAAAACTGGCAAAGCCCAACAAAGTGAACAGGAACAAATGCACCATGTGAAAGGGAAGCAAAGAAGACACAGGGGTGGAAAGGTGAGGAAGTAGGAATGTTGCATATGGAAAAGGAGCTGATTCCAAGTAGAGCATCCTAATGCAAACCAAAATGCAGACTGAAAATCAGGGTTGGGAAGGTGGCAGGAAAATTGATAATCTGTACTAAAAGAGTTCACAGTAATAGACATGGAAAAACAATATCAGTGGACCAAAATTTGGGATTTAAATAATGAAAACATTGTAATTTTGCACCGAAATACTAGACTTGTAAATACCTAGATATGGTGAATGAGAAAGCAATTCTACACAAGGATAAAAAAGAAAGGCAAATGCTTGATGAAATGTATTCTGTAGACTCAGCAGGAGCAACCTCATTACTACTGAAATGGTGAATGATGCAAGATGGGGCCTTATCCATATAGTCACAAAAATGAAGTTAGCAATGAGATTGCTACTGCCATGACTGCTATTTCTGTAGTTGCTACATGAGCAATAGCTCTGCTATTAAATCTCCATGTGTGGAGGGAAATTCCTGGCAGCAGGGTGTCGAGGGGAGCTGAATGTTGTGTTCTGCCTGGTTCTTTTTACATTCAGATTCACTGGAAGTTTATAGGGCAAAGGGAACATTCTGTATAAAGCCTGAAACGAAGAGGAAATGAGAACAGAAAGCCAGGTGTTGTGTAGACCCCTTCTGCCTCCTAAAGGATCAATGAGTGATTTGAAATAATTCTCGGGGGGCAGTGTAAAAGTGAATAGTACCCACATGTACCAAAATTTTGCCATGCTTATAAAAGCTAGGATGACTGCCTGTCCTAACTCACATGCAGCTTCTGTGTTCAATTTCCATGTCTTGCACAGCCTTTCCCCCTTGTTTCCTCAGATCATTTTATTTTCTGATCCAAACTACAGTGAACGCTTCAAATGTCTAGGCCTAAATCTCAGTAATTTTTGTTTGAGTTTTGGGGTTGCTTGCAAAGCCAAGGGGCCTGTACTCTCTGTAAAACCCTTAAGTGCATGCTTTTAAGGCTTCACTAGTATTTAGAGTAAGGCTTCTAAAGCTGACAGCCATCACAAAGCAGCTGTTAGAACAAAACATTAGAGGCACTTGGAAATCTGTAAAGAATCAATGAATCATTGCCTATGATATCAGAGGAACTGAAATACCTGAAAACGTGACAACATGAATCATGTTTCTCTTTATCATCACCATGACTCACTGTTTCTCACTTGTAATAGGATGTTCGCTAACGTTCCTTCCTTCATGGATCTGGCACATGGGGATTATCCCTCAGGTAACTGGGATGATTTTTCCTGACGAAAGAAAATCACACCAAGGAAAGGAAAAGTTATACAGAGGCAAGGAAAGTTCCAAGGCTAAGATTTCTGTACGTATCAAGTTGTAAATTAATTTTTAAACATAACTTAAAACATACGTGTATACATCCTCACCTCAGGGGATGATAAGTATGTGGCTTCAGAAATGATAAATAACAGGTGTGCAAAATCTCCTAAAAGCTTGTTGACAGCTCTGAAGAAACCACCCGCTCGCAGCATCCTGACTGCTGCACCAACAGTTTACAAATGTTACACTGAAACTCCTTTTAGAGACTGGAGAGGGTAAGAAAAACCACATTTGAAAATAGATCCAAGCATGGGAACTCTGATGAGGGTTGAAATATGTTGGGGATTCAACCAAGACATAACTATTGGAGGTTTAGATGCTTTGAAAAATCTCATCTTTCCCAGGTCCAGGCAGTCTCCCTGGCATGGAGGACAGCTTATGCCTAAATGCCACTGTGCAGTGCTCCCTTCTCTTCCTCTGCAGAAGTATTTTCTTGCCATCACCTCTTGTGAAAGGTGAGATTTATCTGGGAAAGAATGAAAGCAGAAATCTCAAGATAAAAACATCTCTAACAGAGTTTTATAGGTTACCATGTACTTTGATATATACACTTTCTAAAATACTTCTTTTTCAGCTTCTAAAGCTTTTCTCAGATAAAGTCTCTAATGATCACTCTAAAGGATTCCTCTGCTTCTTCATATTTACACTTCTCTTAGGTTCCCAGACAGGACTGTTTGAACACAGTTATTTTTTTCATTAAACCTTGCTATCTATTCCTAGACAGTGTTTTCATTGGTATCTTGCCCTCCTTTCAATCTTCTCAAACTGAAAGCACCTTTCTCTTTTACACTCTTGTCTTTGATTGATAACAAAATATTTCTGTGTTTTCTCTTCAGAAAAGGTGTTTGCTGTTATCTAGGTCCCATATTACTCTCTGGGGACATTACATCCCCAGAGGCCAAATGAAGTACCACCAATTTATCAAGTATTTTTTCCTGAGAAACAAGCTGAGGTGTCAAGTTTCTCTCAATAACTACAAGAAACATTATTTTTCTGGGATGCCATCCCACCCATTACGGTTATATTTAATTTAGCATTAGAAAGAAGTACTATGCAAATAGCATTAACAGTGAGCTAATAACCTAATAGAGCTAGTCAACGCATTTCTCAAAACTCATGTCCTGACTAATGATACCACCATGCCAGGATTGTATTATGAACTAAAATCTGGCATCTACTATGTCTTGTTAGTTTGTCGCTCAAGAGCCAGGAACCCAGGGCAGGGAGATGATATCAGTAGGCTTTTTTTCTAGCACAGATGAGAATAAATTGGTGCGTTGGGGCTATTCCATCAAAGACAGATGTTACACAACTGTTCTTCAGATTGCTGTTGAGTAAGTCGGTAAGTGTTCCCTGACACATGGCCATAAACCACCACAACCCTACCATACCAACAAGGAGGAGAGCAGTTCTGGAGCATATTCTCAGGAGATTTCTCTATAGCCTTAGGATAGACTGGATAGACATTTAACTCAGGTAATGTATCATGGTGAGGGTTTCTTTTGCAGCAGAGCAACAGACTTCATCATTCATTGACCAGCAGGAGTAGGGAAGTGATCTTTCCCCTGTACTCAGTGCTGGTGAGGCCGTACCTGGAGTACTGTGTTCAGTTTTGGGCCCCTCACTACAAGAAGGACATCAAGATCCTTGAATATGTCCAGAGAAGGGCTACAAGGCTGGTGAAGGGTTTGAAAAACAAATCTTAGGAGGAGAAGCTGAGGGAGCTAGGATTGTTTGGTCTGGAGAAAAGGAGACTGAGGGGAAACCTCATCGCTCTGCAACTGCTTAAAGTGGTTGTAGTAAGGTGAGGGTTGGTCTCTTCTCCCTGGTAGCTAGAGATAGGACAAGAGGAAATGGTCTTAAATTGCATCACGGGAAGTTGAGGTTGGATATTAGGAAAAATTTCTTTACTGAAAGGGTTGTTAGGTATTGGAACAGGCTGCCCAGGGAGGTGGTTGAATCACCATCTCTGGAGGTGTTTAAAAGAAGAGTAGATCTTGTACTTGGTGACATGGTCTAATGTTGGACCTAGTAGGGCTGGATAGATGATTGGACTCAATCTTGAAGTTTTTTTCCAACCATAACCATTCCATGATTCACAGAATTCCCTCTTGTTAAATTATTATTTTTACAAAGTTAATGTAAAAATTACTAAGTATAGTAGAAATAGGAAACAATAACATCCTCTTTAATCCCAAGGAGATCTTTGAATTAAATTTCAATGTTTAACTGACAAGATGTACACAGTCCTTAAATAATAGGATATATAACTTTTTGTTTGATGTCCTTCTCTTTTGGGATGTTTGTTTATACATCCCTTTGAATGACCCTTTAGAAGATAATCTAACCTGACATTCCCGTGTCAGTACAATTTGTAATATGGGCATTAAAAGAAAATACATCTAAACCTAGTTTATTGTTTGAGAAAATATGCAGTTTCTATCAGCCAGCAATGCAAATCACAGGCTATTTCCCGTGTCTTCATTGTAGACAACAAGAAGATATTGAAGTGACAAATTTTTGACACTTTAGCAAGCTCAGTTCACCTTTTGGAAGATATGTATAGACGATTTTTTGGAAATGACTGTTATAAATGCCAAAGTAAATTAATTTTAAAATGTTCCAGTCAGATAAAGACTAAACAAATTGATCAGAGAGCCTGAAATGAAAGGTTTGATTCTGCATAAGGCAGACTAAGATGTTATTGTAAAACCTCAGAAAGTTTATGGAATGTATTTTCTGCCCTTATTTTAGGCTTTCACAATACAAGTGTTGATATTATTATCTTCCCTTTGCAATTTAGATTTTATTTTTACTCATTTACTAAAACTGCTTGAACATTATCTCAACCTCTTTTGGCATTTATGTCTTCTGAAATTAAAAGAACTTGAAAATAGACTTTTCTTCATTGGCAAGTAAACACAATCTGACTATTTATGTGGAAGGTTGAGTTAAACAAGCCCCAGGAGGACCTGAAATGTAGTTTAGTTTCTTCCACAAGCCATCTGCTGTCCCTATTTCTACAGAAAAGAAAACAGACTTCACCTTATGGCTGCTTTACAAAGGACTGCAGGCAACGTAACGCTGAGTCACTGTGGGAAAGGTTGGGTCATGCAGCCTGCACTAACTCCTGCCAAACACAACTTGAAGGTTAGAAACAAAGAAAGTTTCCTTTTAGGCAAACTGTTTCATAATCTTTCACCAGGAGTTTTGTCTATGCATTTTTTCTCCAGCATCCAATAACAGCCCCTATCTGATCCACAAGTGGTGCTGGGCTAGAAAGTTCCAACAAAGCCAGGGATTCCTGGTAATTGTCAGATCTGGATCCAGTAATCATTTTTGTCTTCCTTGCGGGGATACATTTTCCCATGAGTGACCCGGGCAACAGGCTGGTCAGACTTGGAAATGGAGCATTAAACTAGATTAAGTGGGGGAAGGGGAAGATCTTCGTCTAAGAACATGAGAAGAGCCAGGGGCTGCTGACGTATTAGGAAGCAAAAGGGAAACACCAGTGAATTATCTCAGTGGAATTAGGGAGAACTCCTCTAAAAAGGTGATGTGGCCAACAGCCCAGCTGAAGTGCCCCTGTACCAACCCATACAACACACAGGATGGGAAACAAAGAGGAGGAGCTGCCAGCTGGTGCCCAGTTGGAAAACTATGTTTTGATTGCTATCACAGAAACTTGTTGAGATGAATTGCATGATTGGAGTGCTGTGATTGATGGCTATAAACTGTTCTGAAGGGTCAGACAGTGAAGGAGAGGTGGGGGAGTTATCCTCTATGCCAAAACCAGTATTGATTGTACAGAGCTGTCTTGAAGAACAACAATGCGCAGGTCAGGAGCTTATGGGTGAAAATTGAGACCAAGCCAACAAAGGAAACTTTGTGCTTGGTGTCTCCCACAGGAACTGAACTTGGGATGTGAAAAACAACAAGGGTTTTTCAGGTACATAGGACAAGAAAGATGAAAAGAGTGTTGGGGTTGTTTACCATAGAGAAAAGACCTTCTATCAGCCTCCCACTGCTTAAAGGGGGCCTACAAGAAAGATGGGGGAGGACTTTCTCAGAGATCCTGGCAATATGACAAGGGGTAGCATTTTACACTGATAGAGGGTAGATTTCCATTAGATGTTAGGAAGAAAATCTTTACTGTGAAAGTGGTGAGACACTGGGGCAGGTTGCCCAGAGAGGCTGTGGATGCCCCCCTCCCTGGAACCATTGAACCTTGTTCAAGACCAGGTTGGCTGGGGCTTGAGGCAAGCTAGTCTAGCGGAGGGTGTCCCTGCCCATGGCAGGGGGGATTGGAACTAGATTGGTCTTTGAGGTTCCTTCCATCCAGAACTATGCTATGGTTCTATGATATTTTCACTAGACTAAAACCACAGTTATGAAAATATTTTTTAAAGGTATGTGTGGTGCTGGATGTTAAATTATATAACATCAAATTGCAGTGCAACAGAATTTAAAATGTGAAACAATGAAAGCTCCAAAACAATGGCTGAAAAATAGTGTAAGTTATATCAAAGGCTGAGTCCCATTCGCACCCTAGTCACACTACTGGAGTGGTCTAAACCTGAGTAAAATCATTAACCTCCTCTCACTAGAAGGTCCCTTACTCTTGCCAGGGATAAAAACTAGTGAGCATCAGAGTTCAAAACAGAGCTTTTCATCAATGCAGATACTTTAAGATGACTGGCAAGAAATAGCATAGCCCAATCTATCAATTTCATCTCAGCTTCTGTTGGGACAGTCAAACACCATGGAAAATCAGCTTAGGAAAGAAACTGCAGAGCCACCCACCTTCCCCGTTTCCTTTTCCAGGAAGGCATAATCACAATAGCTTTGCAGCCTGGTGATGCTGTGGCAGACTGCAAGTGGTAGAGGTGTTACCATTTTCCAAGGAACTCTTTTCCACTGCTTCACTGCCCGCTCTGTTCTTTACTCCTAGCTTTACTCTGTCTTTCAAGTTACACCTGCCCTATTCACCACACTGGTGGTAAAAGCATGTTTCTCCATTTCATTATCATCTCAGAAAATGTCTGTTCCTTTGCTCCCATTCCACGCTTTTTTAGTGCTAAACAAGACTTTCCTACTTTTCTCTGAATATTCTTGGTTATTTTCCTTCCAGTCCTCCACTTATTTCAGATCTTTTTTGAAAAGCAATGGACACATCATTCCAGCTGAGTCATTGTAGAACAGAACTACTACAGATCATGAAGACCTTTCTGGAGTATGATTATTTTTTTCCACAACAGCTTTTTCTGTAGTATACAACAGTTTCTCTAACACACTTTATGCTTAATTCATATAAAAGTCAATAATGATGATATTGGCTAGAGTGAGACAAAGTATGAAATCTGTGGAAACCTCTTGACAGAATAGGCACCTTCTAGCAATCAGGTTCAGATAAAAATTGCCATTATTTCGGTTTTGCACCACTCTGCAGAAGTTGATTCTGGATTGTAATTACTTGTTTATGGAAATGTTATGTACAGCAGCCCTAAAGTCTAATGAAAGTCAAATGGTAACACATCTAGTCCTAAAGCCTGACATCCTGTCACAGAATGAAACACAGTGTATTTGCTCTAAAGAAATTCAAATGTGCTGATGCTTACTTTGGTGACTTTCAAGCAAATCTAAATTGTCTAAGTATTTGTTCCAAAAGTATTCTGGAAATTGAAACTGTCTGCCTGCTCTAATTCCCTGATCTCATTCCCCTTTCCCCTTTGTTTCCCCTCTCTTTTTAGAAGCTCCCTGTCCTACCCTTCCTATACCTCAGTATTCCTCCATGGAAACACTGTTAGCACTTCCAGAACTACTTACCTTTTTTTTTTTCAGCTGCCCAGGGATAAAGTTCGACAGATACATTTGATGGATGAGATAGAGTACATTGAAAAGAACCGTTGTGTTTCTTTCTTATTCAAGTCAGAGTTTTACCTCTTTTTTCCTCTAGTGTCAGTTCCTCTACTCACCTTTTTGTATTGATCTTTCTGGCCTGATGCCTGGGAAACTGCCAATGCTCAGATGCTTTAGCAGGTTTTCAGAAAAATATCAGCAAAAAGTCTTTTTAGGGTAGGATAAGACTTTGCTACATTCCCATATATATATGAAATAGTTTCTTTGGTAGAACTAGGGCTCTTGTATTGATGTATCTTTTCTCTATATATCACGCTTGGATTTTACTAGCATCATGTGGAGATTCTGAGGTTCTTGTTTTAACAAATTTCCGTGTTCTGCACCACAGCTTAAGGAATGGGAGAACAGACTTTTTGCCCATTTTTTTCCTAGCTTCACAGCTTGCTGTGCATATCAGAAATGACTGATTCTTCTCTCCTTTGAGTGGGCAGTAAATAATGAGAGTTACAATTTATTATTTTGTAATGCAGAGGATCCATGCAATAGAGTTTTGACACAAATGGGCTACAGTGGAGCAATCTTGATTATTTATCACTACATGGTGTCATTAAAAAACATCACACTGATTTTGCTTTGAGCACCAGCTTTAAGTTCTTTCTAACCATGATCAAGTTACCTCATCTTCAGTGCGACTAATAGCCTTAGTCTTAGTTTCCACAACAAATAATGAAGACAAACTTGCTCGTAGCATCCCACTCAATACCCTGCCTTCTAAAATGATTTCAATGGGCTGCTGAGGAGATCTCCTCAGCATCACTACAATGTGTCACAGCTCAGAGAAGTCCACATTGCTACTTCAGATAACATAAGGAAGGGAGCACAGAGTGAGGTTCTTCCAGCACAAGCCTTTTCATTCTGGAGATCTTCCTTCAAACCTGAACCTTTAGGACCTTTAGGAGAGCAAAACAGCAGAAACTGTATTCTCTACATGCCACTCCACACAGGTACACAGAGACACAATTACCATGTAGCAGAAACAGGGGAAACTGTTAAATGGCCAAATGGTGAAACAGCTCCTCATTCAGGAAACCCTTTTTGTGTAAAAGTGGAACAAGGCCGATGTGATATATCTCAGCTTGCATATCTCAGGTGGTTACTGTCCCTTCCTCATCCCCTCCCACACCTACCAGAGGGCTTTCAAGAAAAGGAAGCAATATTTTGTGAAATGTGAGCAGTAGCTTAGGTCCCATGGCCATTTCTGCATTCATGAGTGGAAGATAATGCAGGTACAGAAGAAGTTGTAAGACTTACTTATGGGTCTTACATCTCCTGTCCCAGAACTATAGTTGACAAGTCACCCAGCTTTCTTTGCCTCTGTTCAGAATGGCATAGTGATATTTCATAGCTGCTACTGTGAAAATTCAACATATTTTCTGAGCCCCCCTCCCCAATATGCATGATGCAATCAAGTACATTGATTTTCAATTAAATATCTATAACGATCTCAAGAAAAAAGGACATGGTGGTGGCACAGAAGGAAACTGAGGCATGAAATTTTCTGAGCAGAGAGGGTTTCTTGCCTGTCCTGAACTATATCCCATTTTTCAGCTGACTTTGAAGGCCTTTGCAGTGGCCTGGTCTGTCTCTATTTTCATCCCTTTTTTCCACTGTCTTTAGAAACTTGAGTATCCTGACTTGGGGGTGTAGCCCTGGATGAAATCACAAACCTCAGGGAGCTAGTTCAGAACAGACTAAACAGGGAAATGGGTTTCCCCAGCACACACTTCCTTTTATTTAGCTCTTTACCTGAAAAATATTCACTCTTAGCAGCTTCCCTGAATGCGCATGTGCACACATACACACGGTTCCTTTCAGCTGCATGTACAGGCCCATGGCTTGATTTGGTTTAACTAACATTTTTAGTCTTCACTCCCTATGGCTTGTTACAGGACAAGTTATATAGGACAACGCTTCCTAGCCAGCAGAGACAGAAGTTTCCAAGGAATGAAGGAAGGAATTGGATGAGCAATGTGGTGCCTTGAGGGAAAGAAAGAGATGGGAACATTCACGGTACAGCCCTCAAAGGGGAGCAAAGTAGAAAATCCCTGTTACAGTAGGTTTCCAAAGCCAGGGTCTTGGGATAAAGCCTAAAGATCAACCCCTCACCCACCTGCCTGCTGAGAAACAGAGCTCTGAAGCATAAATTATGTCCTTCCCAGTCCCCACTGCACAGTTATATTATGTTATATTAATCATCCAGTGAAAGGACTAGAATCCAGTTTTCCTTAGCCTCAGGTGGTGGCTGTAATTTCTAAGCTAAACGATTATTCTTGCCTCCAATATGAAAAATATTTCTTGTTCCTTGGGAGGCAGGGTGCCAAGAGTGCACATGATGAAGCAGACCCATCCTGGGAGTTCTGGGGCTTAAAACCCTCACTGAGGGATGGAGGGCCTGAGCCTGGATGTCTGGGGTGGGTGCATTATGCTAAGGGCAGATTAGGGCTCTCTCCTTCCCCTTTGCAGGGATGGGATGTCTTTTCATACTGTGAAAAGAAAGATAACTAAGACCTTAGTTCTGGTAAAAGCTGGTTCACCTCAGCTGTGAACCCTGAGCAGAGGGAAGTACATCTGTCTCAGAATAAAGTTCATGGATGTATAGGAGGGAATGCTTGTTTTCCGCAGTTTCAGGTCCTATTTCCTGCTTTCTGTTACTTGCCGTGCGCCCCACAGGAAGCCTTTGCATATGACTTTGAGCCCCACTGCCATGCCCAAGGCCCTTTTATGCATCTCCTTCATGTCAGATCCAAATATTCAAACACTCAAGCTAACCAATTAAGGTGTTCCTCTTCCCTTCCATTACACACATATATATCCCCATCTCTCCCCCATTCGCACTGAGCACTTATATTCATCTACAGCTCCCATGTGAAAGATTCTGTCCTCATAAACACCAGCAAGCACACTGTCAGTATCTCACAGGATTTATGTCAGTGTTCCTGACAGCAGAATTAGGTCCAAAGGGCTTTACATCATTTTTCAGTTGGAAAAAGCATAAAAAAGAAATGCACCTACCTATGTGTACATGAGAAAGCAAGGATAGCAATCATTGGTGTATTGAGAAGTCTTTGAAAGAGGGTGTCTTTTTTTTGCTATTTTTCTCATGGTATCCCTTCCACACCTGCCATTCCCAAATGCAGTTGGAAGTACTGAA
Organism: Gallinula chloropus; assembly: GCF_964237585.1. NCBI lineage: Eukaryota > Metazoa > Chordata > Aves > Gruiformes > Rallidae > Gallinula > Gallinula chloropus. The sequence continues at coordinate 41,396,984 of NC_140086.1, forward strand.
GTTCTTGCTGTAAAGAGCCCACCACAAGCTAAGGTCAGGTAAATCAGAAGATGTTAAATTATTTCTTTTTCTTCTCCATCTGTGAAAGTGATAAGACCTAAGTGATGCTCAGGTCCTTCAGGCACACTTGCTATTACCATTTTCAATAGCATTATCAGAAGACATAAGTGTAATAATACCAAATATTCCTGCCTATAGTATTTGCACTCCATTAATGCCTGAATGCCTGGCAGCTTCAGCCTGGTGAGAAACCCTGCCTGAGAAATTTGTAGACTAAATAAGCAAAGATGGAGGAGCTGTTTCAGGGGACCCCACTGAGGGATTAAGTGATGTCAGACTTTCTGGCAGGAAGCCTGTGGGAGGCCAGGGAGCCGATCCAAGGGCTGTGAACCCCCGTCAGCCTCAGTCCCTAGATTGTCCTTTACCTGGCAGATGCCTGCCTGAGAGACATGGTGGTTACTAAATGAAAAGCAGATGGGGTTAAGTTTAGTTAAAGTAGACAGTCACAACAACAAAGAGGTCTCATCTAATCACCCAGTGGTAGTAGGGCTGAAAATGTAATCAAGTTGTTTTCTATAAATCATTTTCACAAGATAAGAGGTCTGGCTATCCAGCATGGCTCACTAAGTGTTTACACTGTAAACTTTCCTGCCCTCAGCACTACCCCTTTGCAATGAATTATTACTATAACACATTTAATTATGAAATGTAACAGTTGGATAATAAGAACCCTGTAAACTTCCTTGTCCTTTCCTTTTAAAATAAAGTATATACTGGTAGTAAAAACATGACTATTTGAAGGTTACGTTTATGAGAATTCTTGCCCTCTGAGGAGTGCAATGAGGAAAAAAGAATTAAAAATTTTATTTAATAGAGAAAACAGCTTGTGGAAATACTTACATAACTTGTGAGTCTTGAACAGCAAGTATATTCAACAGTGTTATATTCAAACCTGTAGAAACAGACAAGCAGTCTGTCTTTTAGACAGTTGAATCATGAAATGTCTCAGTTATAGTACTAATTTACTAATATATTGCCAAGATAAAGTGATGGAACCTACTGAAGAGGAAGGGGAGGATGCTGGTGACATCTATTGTAATGGGGAACAATAATGGGCATAGCAGTTTATTAACAAACTCCACAGGTCACTGCACAGCAATAGCAGCGAAACAGTAAAAGTGAAATTCAATCATGTTCTTTTAGAGCTCGCAGCATGCACCAAACCTCCTCATTGGGTGGGTTCACAGTCCTCCAGTCTGGAAAGGTTGGCTGCAGATGGGAGAGACAGGGAGCACAGCTTTGCCGCTTCATCTGCACCTCAGCCTGACTCTGGCTCGCAGACAGGCAGCTTTTTTGGTTTATTCTATTTGAGGTTTTTAAAGATTTTCAAGATTAACACGTTTTAGTTTACAGTCCATGTTCACATTCAGCTCTGGCATTTTACAGGCTGGCCCCTGTAGCTTTTCCTTCAGCCCCAGTCCCTTACATTGAAGGCAATATAAAAGAATTATTCACTCCAATATTAAATAAATTCCTGTCCACTCAGGTCACTGCCTTAGCCTCAGGAGGATTTAAAGTAAATAAAGGAGTTGGATGACAGTGCATTTTTCGCTTAGTTTCTTTAAAGCTCTACACTGTTTTCCTGGAAAGACAAAGCACTTTCCCTTAATTCAAGTTCTTGCATCTCAATGATGCTGGAAAACAGTTGTGTTTGCTGGACCGGCCTGTTTCCTGCTGCCAACATTTTCCTGACAATGTTTGAATGACTTCAGGGATGGATGTGTCCCAGAGCCACTCTGCAAGCTCAGGTCTATCAGAAGATAGAAACATTGTTCATGCTTATATGAGCTCTCTCAGATGAATTTCTAATTCACAAAGTCATTTTAATTAGACAACTTGCTGCATAGAGCCCTTTAAGCACAGGCAACAATGGCAAAACAGCAAAAGAAAGGGAGCTATTTTAACAGTTAATTTTCTGAGGATTTAGATGCTTGCCTCATTTGGTATCTGGCATCTTGTGCCTGTTTAAAAAATTGATTTGACAGAAACATCTAAAAAGCTTTAGTTAAGCCCATTTTAAAAGACTACGTTAATGAAATTCAGCCCATGAAACAGCCTTGTTTGGTGTGGTACTTTCTATTTTCCTCTCGTACAGTTTGAAATCTGACAATGTTGCAGCAATCAAACAGCAGATGGGATTGGTAACAGGGCTTTTAGAATAATGAATATCTATGATTTTGCACTAAGACTCAGCCTCTGCTCTTGGACGGCATCAAGGGTGCTCACAATGACACTAAAAAAATAAGGCAGATTGCAGGTTTTTCTCACACACAAGTAAAATACTGTCAGCGTAGTGTGCAGGAGTATACTTAGGTTGTATATCACAGGCAGGCATTAGTTTGAGCTGGAGGAGAGGAGGAGAAAGGGAAGTTGCATGAAGATGTCAGCACAGTGCTGGGCCAGAGCTGTAAATCCTGGGGACAGGGTTTATGAGCGGGGGCCCTATGCAGCTTTACAAACTCCCAGGGCAGCACACAGAGGGGCCTGAGAGAGGACTCCAGTTAGCTCTGAGCACAGGCGGGGTGAGCCTGCCTCTGTCCAAAATCTAGAGTCTCTGTCATCTTGCCAAGAAGAAAGGAAGGAAATGTTAACAGATACATCCAAGTCCAGTCCACGTAAGCATCTCTCCGGGGTGTCAGGCCAGCTGTGAGAAACACTCCACGTGATCATGGTCTCGTAGGTTTTCACTCCCTCCTCACAGAGCTCTTTTCAGGTTCTATCCCAGGAAAACTTCATAAGAAAGGTTTATTTGCTTCCAGCACCCAAAACCAGGGTCTTCTCCCCAGTCACTACTGGGTCTTAACTTCCCAGCTGCCTGAACCCCAGCACTGTGGAACACCCATGCCTGGGGACCCAATGGCTGCTGGGGCACAGAGTCAGGCCTCCTCAACTAGGGATGAGCCTACAATGGGGTCTGTCACCTGGCAGACACATGCTCTGCAAGTCACCCAGCCCACCTCCACTGGGCTGTCTTCTGGAGAACCAAAAATCACCTGAATAAACAATGAAAATGGCAAACTGTCCAAGGTGACTCTGTGCAGTTTTGCAGACTACCTGCCTTCCCCTGGGGTGAATTTAGACAATTATACCCAGCAAACTGAGCTGCTCAGCTGAAAATTCCCTGAGAGCGTGCTTAGGCTGGCAGCTAAATTAGAGGGAATGCATCTTCCTGCATTATTAGAAGTAACAGACTCGCTTTTTTTAATTTACTTTTACTATTTCCTTTGCAAATTGCTAAGCATTTCTAAACACAAACCGGTTTTGCCTTTTCAACTTTCCTCACATTACAGCCCAGCTAACTCCATTAGCAAATAAAGTAAATAGCCAAAGCACTTACGAAAGTCTAAATTCCCTGAAGGTAATAACTGTATAAAACACATGGGAGTTGTTATTTCAAGGCAAGGAAATGGAAAGCTTTTAGTTTATCATTAAGCTGACTAAGTATTTTGGTAGGCCTTGGCACTATTTATTAACAATTTATAAAGTCAAACCGGGGTAAGTCTACGTAAGTGATACATATTTTTGTACTGATATGCAGTACTTGTGCTATTTGTCCTGAACTCCATGTAAACAGTGCTTAATAAGCTCTGACTTGGCTTTTCCCATTAAAAATCTTGCCTATGTGGAGTGAACACAAGTCACTGCAAGTTCATGCAAGAATTCCCCCTCAACACAGCAAGTGTGTCAGGAAACCTCTTTCCAGGCTGCCATTAGTCCAGAATCCAATCGTTAGAAGCCATTTCAGTATGAGGAGTCTTTGACCTTTCACAAAAGAACTAGAACATGATATGTTTTTGTACAGGAAGAAGCAGGGACAAATAATAATGAAAGATAGCCCACAAAGTGGAAGAACAAGGTAAGACACTGTCATAGATGTGATCCTATAGTAACCTAAGTCCATCAGCTTATGGTAGAAGGCTACACAAGGTTCCATCTTTTCACAGAAGCACAGAATGTTAGGAGTTGTAAGGGACCTCGAAAGATCATCTAACCTAACCCCTCTGCCAGGGCAGGATCACCTAGACTAGATCACACAGGAATGCATCCAGGCAGATTTTGAATATCTACGGAGAAGGAGACTCCACAACCCCCCTGGGCAGCCTGTTCCAGTGCTCCATCACCCTCACTGTGAAAAAGTTTCTCCTTATATTCACATGGAACTTCCTATGCCCCAACTGGAACCTGTTGCCCCTTGTTCTATTGCTGGCCATCACTGAGAAGAGCCTGGCACCGTCCTCCTAACTCTTGTCCTTTACATATTCATAAACATTATTAAAGTCACCCCTCAGTCTCCTCTTCTCCAAGCTAAAGAGGCTCTGCTCCCTCAGCCTGTCCTCATAAGGAAGGTGTTCCATTCCCTTAATCATCTTGGTGGCCCTGTGCTGGACTGTTTCAAAGAGTTCCCTGTCCTTCTTGATCTGAGGGGTCCAGAACTGGACATTCTAGATGTGGTCTCACCAGGGCAGAGGAGAGGGAGAAGGACCTCTCTTGACCACCTTCTGATACACCCCAGGATGCCATTGGCCTTCTTGGTCGTGAGGGCACATTGCTGGCTCATGGTGATCTCACTGTCCATCAGGACCCCAGGTCCTTCTCATGCTGCTCTTCAACAAGCCAGTCCCTAACCTACACTGGTACCTGGGGTTGTTCTTCCCCAGATGAAAGACTCTACAACTTGCCCTTGTTAAATCTCATTAAACTTCTCACCGCCCAACTCTCCAACTTGTCTGAGTCTTACTGAAAGGCAGCACAGCCTTCTGGTGTATCAGCCACATATTTTCTAACTGTAGTCTGACTTCTCTGGTCACATCCTTCAGGCCTTCTGCTCCTCATTTCCCTGAATGTTCTTTCATTTTTGACAGTTCCAATGTTGCAGTGGCTAGATCAGTAATTTATTTCATATTTTATCTTGGGTTTTTGTTACGGGTATCTGACACAACTCCTTCATGCTGACAGCTTCCTGTTTCATCACTGTTATATTCCTTAGAAGAAGATGTACCATGCCCTAACCAAAGCTGATATGATGAATTGGTGTCTCAGGAACAAGCAGCTGTCTTGTCCCCTATATTAGTTCTTTTCACATATTCCCATTGCTCAGCAGAACTGTGAAACTGCAGTAATAAAAACTCAAGCTGGCCCTCTGTACGTTTGGCATCAGTTACTAGGTTTGGTGCTTTCATTTAGGAAAACTCTGCTTAGGACATGACCACCTGAAGCCTCATCTACTCAGTTGTGTACATGTCACCTCAGGGGGATGCTGGGCAGACACCAGGACACGAACAGTGGTCAGTCTCCTGGTATTCCTGCAGTGCTTGTGTGCCTTCTCTAAGCAGCCAGGAACTGGCTGGCACTGTTCAAAAATCTGCAAGGCTACAAGTGCTTATGACATTAAAATTCTTTCAGTGGAGCTGTTTACATAAATGTTGTCCTAAGGAAAACCAGACTGGCATTTTTAAGTTCTCTTCCTTAAGATAACAGTATTTATCACTTGTTAATTCTTCTGATAGTCTAAGGACATCTTGGTTCTTTGATTCTTCATTTAGAGACATTCACCCATTTGTGGCATCATACAGCACAAGAGGCTCTGGGCTTGAGTCTGTAGGCAGTCGCCAACAGTTTCCCTGTCTGCAGTGCTACTGAGACCAATGTCATTCTTCAGAGACTGGAGGACAGAGTTGTCTTTTACAGGACCATTTTTTGTATGCGTGACAAATTTGCTGAGGTTGACTGCCTGGTTTTGGAAGAACCAGAGCCCTGGGAATGGGTGTAGGTCTGAGATACACTGTGCAAAATTATTCTGGGATTACATAGAGATTTAAATGAAACAAGAAGGCAAATCAACAGCCCATAAGCTTCCTGTTTCAGGTTATTTAATTTCTCATTCTTTCCACTCTATGCCTAGTGGGACTATTCAAGCCTGAGATGACGATTATGAACTGCAATTAGTGGAATATGCTGCCTGTTAACTTTGTCACAGCCTCTGTTATGAAACACACCCTTCATACCTGAGGAAAAAAATGTAATGATTTAGTATCTATCATCTGCCAGCACTTCTTCAGTAATGCATTTCAGAAACATAAATTGAAGCTACAGAAGTAGAAGCATGGAAAAAACAACCCTGATTATTCTTCCTCCCTTGCAACAGGACACTGCAAAGGCAAGAGTTATCTTTTATATGTTTAGGAGTAATACAAACCTTCTGTTTCTGTTACAAATTTCTATTATAAAACCTATTTTTAGATCTGTATTGTAAAGTGAGTTACAAATAGAACTAAAATTGGTAATGTAGAAGTTTCATCCTACATCACTCATTGCCCATTTCTTTCCAATGACTGCAAAGGGAGGCAAGCTGATTAGCTCAGATGCAGAGACTTGCATTGTAAGTATTTCTGTTCAGTCACAGGCTTTCCACCCTCCAATAAAATGGAAATGACCAAATTGAGTTTATTGAAGGCAGGCTGTTCTTTTGCTGGTCATCTCCGTTACTGAAACATAGTTAGACTGTACCCAGACTGTTCCACCAGCCCCTTCTTCTCGTGCTGAGAATGGGTGTGGTTTCCTTAGTTACTTTTTTTTTTTTAAAGAAGAATCCCATTTATTTTCTTGTAAATGAGTTTCTTTTTTTATTGGTGCCTACAAATTGCAGATTGGTGCAATCAGATTGCATTCCTCCCCAAGGGAACAGAAAGGTCCTTCAGATTTCTTTTCCAATCTACTGTGGCAAACACACTTTTTCCTTTCCTTGTTCGAGGTCAGTCTAGATCCAGACATCTGTTTTCAACATCATACTTTGTACGATGCTTCTCAGATGACACTCTGGGAGTGAGAGTGGATGGGATGTGAACAGTTCACAGAGCATTTAATGGAAAGGTTGCGTCTTTCTTCATGTTGTTACAGCCAAATTCCTAGAAATTTCTCCATTTCCACATTAAAGACCAGAAACAACTTCCTCTGGAGATGTTTGAAAATATGGATTGCTTTGATACTTGCCTCTTTACTGCAAATGTTTTCCTGATAAAATGTCACAGACTTTCCATGGATGCACACAGGTTAATGAACTCTGAGCTTGCTCAAGTGCAGGAGCTGTATTATCCTGATTGCTTGATGATATTACACCTGTAGGCTAACAGCTATGTAATTTAGCGTTCACAGGAGATAAATACCTATGACTCTGTGTCTGATTGCGTTGTCAGCTAATATGACATGCATATTTTTGGGTACAAAGATGCACCCAAGGCCAGGCATCCCTTTTTCCCTCTGTGCTCCACCTCTACTAGTAAATCCAAGAATGACAAGCTAAACCTCATTAATACTGAGGTCTCTACAATGCTCTGGTGTTTAGTGATAATACTCTGGTGTTCAAATCCCCATCAGAAAGAATACAAATCCTCATGTTAAAAGCCTGAAGCAGATCTTTATCTGGATAAATGATTCATCCCAAATTTGACTTGATTTCTTTGTTGGGTGAAATCCAACATTTTCTCTTGCCCTGCAAACTTCTTTAGGTAATTCTACATTTCATAATTTTGCCACTTCCTACTATTCATCTTTGTACAGAGAATTAGAAGCCCAATCTTCTGGTACAGTAGTGGCTCCATCCACCCTGTGCCCATTGCATAAAAGAGGACTTTGGTAGTGGGTATTGCTGGCTGGAGGAAATTCACATACAACTTTTGTTGTAAAAAGTGTTTGCTCCTGAAGTTTAGCAAACTCAGTGAAAATAGGGAAAAGGAAACAGGCAGCAAAATCATTGCTAAAGGGCTCAGCTGCTGTTAGGATGGCAGAGGAGGCAGGATAGGAACTCCCCTTAGACATAGTTTTTTCACTGCTATATACAGAATTAAGTTCAGAAATGCTGGGCACAGTCATTGAAAAACAGTGCAATCAACTGTTCCTTTTCCATCATTCTCTGGTCCAAGAGGCGAGTACCCTCTGTGATAGCACCAGCCCTGCACCGCTCTGGGCACCAGCGCTGGGCTGCTCAGAAGGAACCCGGGACCCCTTGGAGATGTGTAGAACCAACTTCACCATGGAGGCTTCCCAGCCCATACAGATGGGATGTTGAGATCCAAAGGGAGCCAGAAGTAGCGACCAGAAGTTTCAAAATAGTCTCCGAGCCTTCAGAGCAGCTGCCTGCAGTGCTGCCTCCAGCCCCCCTCCCTGCTCTGCAGGGCTGGTTGTGCCTGCCCTGGTGGGACCACCTAACCATGGCATTTCTGAAGGGGAGCACTGCACTCTGTCCTGCACTGATTTGGTATTCCTTTACCCCAAATCTCCTGCTGGGAGAGTCGTACCAGATTACAGTATTTCAGCGTAGACAGGACAAAGTACTGCTCAATATTGCATATTCTTCAGAAGTCTGTTACACAGAAGAGAGAAAAGATGCAAACTGCAGTGCAGTTCAGCAGACAAATCTCCTACAGTGCCTTTACTGGGGCTGAGAGAAATCCTGCAAGGCAGGCACCGACTTCAGGTCTCCCTTTCCCATCCTGACATTTCCAGTTGGACCAGAATTGTCATGAAATTATTATGAAGGGCAAAGGGATTCCTGTAAGAGTCGATCTATATTTACACTCTATTGTGAAAGAGGAGTTTTTTCAGATTAGAAACCAACTGTCCTCACAGTGAAACATCAGTTGCTATTTAACCCTATGTGGGAGATGGTGAGAAAGGAGAAAATTGTTATATATCTCTAAGCTAAGAAACATACACTTCACTGTGTCTTCTGCTACCTCTTCCCCCATTTGCTTACCTTTTCTGGCAGGTCTGTTTACATATCAAGTGTCACTTTTTTTGTGATCCTATCCTGTAATGTCTTTAACAAGAACTTCATTAGGAACCTCCGCTTGAGAGATATATTATATTATATATATAATTTATATATACATATAGTATATATATATATACACATACTATATATATACATACTATATATACACTTTATATTATATATATACTTTATATATATTATATATACTATATATATATTATATATACTTTATACAATTATACTTTCTCTATACACTATATGCAATAATAATCGAATGGCCCTCAGTGTTTCTAAAAATGCCTCCTTCTGTGTTGTTATTGGCTGCAGCCATCTTCTGTATAAGATGTTAGGACTTGGTTTTGCAGCATCTATTCGGTCCTGGGAAGGAAGAAGGAAGGGAGAAGAAACGGGCACCTGGGCACTTAATGGCTTTTTTACAGACCCCGTAACTTTTGAGACGGCCGCACTAAGGGCACGGGCAGATCCTCTCTGCAGCATTGGCAGGCGGCTGCGCAGATGTCTGACTGCTCTCTTCTGCTCTGCTCCCAGGCAGATATCTCTCAGACTCTTGACTAATCAATACTAATCGCATACGCCATCTGCCAGACGTACAGCTTACACAGCAGGACTGGCACTTTCAGCGGGGCTGGCTGAAGTTGCACGTATATCTTGTGCCTCTGGAGATCAGGCTGCTCAACACCCAAAGCCTCCTCTGAGCACAGCGAGATCCTGTGACTTGGGAAGTCGCTGCACCAGCCGGCATCCTGCATTACAGGCTCCCTGCCAGCGTCAAAGGAGAGACCCGGCTTCCCAGAATCTTTCCTTACATTTACAGCTAAGGTGTCCTTTAATATTTGGTCCTTTGAATCTGTGTCCTGCTCAGACAAGCAATCAACAGAAATGCAAATAGGTGTAATGACATCTCTGTAACAGTTCTCTGTTTCCATAGGTAAGGTGTTAAAGAGCTGCCTGTAAACTGCACAGATGAGGCCCTAAATCTACAATCTGATGTAAGAATAACCCAGAAGATGTCCCTCTTAAAGAATATCTTACCCCTTAAAAAAATATATATAATTTTTCAATATATTTGGGAGCAGAATCAAAAGACTAAAATTTATCTGAAGTCCTTTCAACCTTCAGCTTTTCATTTCTACTAATTTTATGAGACATTTATATTCTTGCACATTCTGCAGAGAGATAAGTAATTTTTATTACATGCTGTAGTTATGGAATCACTGTTCAAACACGCCAGCATTTCCATAAATGCGAGAGTCCAGAATTTCTTGTTTAAAGGTTTAATAACTTCATTTACTATAATACTCAAATTTTACAGTGCACATTATATGCAACTGTGAAGCACTGCATAAAATATTTATACCATGCTTCCATGTGGCAGCTACATTTGTGACTAGAGTTTTATTCCTGTTAATTATAAATCAAACATGCAAGGGTGGTTGTTTCTTTTTTCACTTGATAAGAATATTTGCAATAAAACTGTCTTGGCTCAGAGTCCATCTGACAGCTCACTGATAGCATCAAGCTTTAAATTACAAAGAAAATTTCCATATAGAACACAAAAGTTTTTATTCCACGGTAGTTTCCCAGGTCCCTCGGTCTCCTTCAGGCCTATCCCTTTACTCTGGCTTTGCACAAATTGTAGATACCCATCTGAATGGAGTTCATGACAGGTAATGGAATCATAACTTTCTCATTACTCTTCTGGGTATCCAGGTTTTCCTGCTGTAGTCTATCTGTGGCTCAGTCATAAGCAATACTGTCTATGTTCTTTCCATAAAACCCTGATTCAAGTAGCAAACTTTTCAATTCCTGGGTGAAGGTTACAGCTGCTTCTGACTGAAATCTGACATATTTGCTTTGCTAAATAAAGTAGGAATTACCCTCAACAAGTTTTCTGACAGCACCAAGCTGTGTGGTTTGGTTGACATGCTGGAGGGAAGGGATGCCATCCAGAGGGACCTTGACAGGCTTGAGAGATAGGCCCTTGTGAACCACATGAAGTTCAACAAGGCCAAGTGCAAGGTCCTGCACATGGGTCAGGGCAATCCCAAGCACAACTACAGGATGGGTGGAGAATTAATTGAGAGCAGCCCTGAGAAGAAGGATGTGTTAGATTAATGTAAAGCTCAACATGAGTCAACAAAGTATGCTTGAAGCCCAGAAAGCCAACCATATCCTGGACTGCATCAAAAGAATGGTCAGGGGAGGGGACTCTCTACTGTGATCTCGTGAGACCCTACCTGGAGTACTGTGTCCAGCTCTGGGGTACCCAGGAAAAGAAAGACATGGAGATATTGGAGCAAGTCCAGAGTAGGGACATGGAGATGATCTGAGGGCTGAAGCACCTCTCCTATGAAGACAGGCTGAGACAGTTGGGTTTGTTCAGTCTGCAGAAGGGAAGGATCCAGGGAGAATTATAGCCACCTTCCAGTACCTGAAGGTGCCTACATGAAAGCTGGAGAGGGGCTGTTTGTAATGGCAGGTATTGGTAAGATAAGGGGTAATTACTTTAGCTGAAGGAGGGTAAGTTTGGATTAGATATAAGGAAGAAATTCTTTACTGTGAGGGAGATGAGGCCCCGGCACAGGCTGCCCAGAGAAGCTGTGGCTGATGCCTTCCTGGCAGTGTTCAAGGCCAGGTTGGATGGGGCTTTGGGCAACCTGTTCTAATGGAGGGTATCCCTGCCCATGGCACAGGGGTTGGAATCAGATGGTCTTCTAGGTCCCTTCCAACCCAAACCAGTCTATCACTCTATGATTCCTGTGAATTGCAAAACCCTCACCTTGAATATTAATTTTGATTTTCATTCTGCCAACCCGGACATCTGAAAACCAGCCATTCCATCTCTTTCTATAAGTTTAGCCCTGTTAACACAAGCAAATCCTTTTGTGTTACTATCCTACAGGTTATGAGTGGTATACTCATGTAACTTTACAGTCTGTTCTCTGCTCATAACTGTGATTCAACCTAGTAGAAATGCAAACTGCTCTATAAATTATAGACAATAACATCTGCTAGTATACTTGTCAACTGTAGTCTTCTGAGACGTCTTCAGTCCTATTTCTCCCTCTTCAAAGTGTACACTAGCTCTACGTCTTCATACTTCTACAGCTGCAGAAGGAAGTGTTTAGTCAGATTTGGGTTTTTTAATAAACATATAGAAATGAACCACTGTATACTCACTGTTGACCAGCAGCAAATGAATAATTAATGTCACAGTGCTAAAAGCCTCCACACTAGAAGTATGTAAGGTTGGATGTTATTTTAATAGCACATGCTGTTTTATACAGCATTGAAAATTCAGCTGAATCACTCATCTCTTAGAAGACAACTTAAAATTTTGTTCTTTGGGAGTTTGAATATCCTGTTATTATAGGACACAGTTCTGCTAAAAATAGGACACAGTTCTGCTAAAAAAATTAAACTCCTAAGATCAACTTGCATAGAATCATAGAATCATCAAGGTTGGAAATGACCCTTAAGAGTCCAAGGTTGGAAATGACCCATCAAGTCCAAACAAATGAGAGTTCCTCTTTAGTGATAGTAGCTTTGTTCCTAATTGTAATTTCTTACTCATTTAACTACTGGATATATCTCACGTCTTTCTTTTTTTTCAGTGACAAATTCTGCAAAGCTATTGATTTTAAAAATTCAGTGAATAGTTTTGGCACATAAATCGTCATCAAGACTTATTACAGGTATTTGTTACTTCAAAATCAAGATGCCAATTGCTTTTATTAGAAATATGACTTTCTGTATCATAATAATGTTTTGTACTTTGATTGGATAAACCAAACTCCCATTACCATCTGTCCAAGGGTTCCCTACACATACAGGCTTGGGAACAGCCCTACGAGCCTTCCCCAGGATTTTCCCCTTCTTCCTCCTGCCTCTGCCTGTGCTGTGCAGTGTGCTGGCTAGGAGAGCATCTCAAAAACATGGATTTTAACTGGGGAAAGGGGTACAGAAGTGGTTTAGAAACAAACAAACAAACAAACAAGTTAGCATCACCCAGGAGGTATTTCCTAGCTGTTGTGCTGTTGCTTGGCATAGGCAGTGCTCACCTTTGGTAAGCGTGAATCTGCTGACCCTGTTGGGGTCAGAGTTGTGACAGTTCATCTGAAAGATTTGATTTGGTCTCTTAAAGCTGCCACCCCATCTTACATTAAGAGGAAGTAGTCAAGAATGTGTTCTGTATTTGGGGACCAGAAAAGATAATGAAAACAGATTTCACTGCACTTAGAAAGGACTCTTTACAGTGTGGAATTGTCTTTGCATTTATTTCAGCTGAGAAACTGTTGCACCTACGCTGGGAAAAATCAGGATAAGAACAACAGCATGGGATTTTACCTCGGTCCATGTTTCCATCTACTGCCTTTCCCCATCTGCCCAACTCATAATGCTGAGAAAGGGTGAACTGGTTCCTACACAGCTGGGGAAAGAGTGTTAGCTACAGAAAACAAGGCATTTTGCATGGTGTTTGTGGGGTATTCTGGGGATTAAGTTCTTGAAGAGAAACTTGTAGCCCAGGTGTCTCTGAGTGGGTAGAAAAATGACAACTGTAATTGTACTGAGTTTCAAGTTCGTGTCATTCTGTGGAAACAGACGTGCATATCGTGACAGCTGCAGCACTAGAAAGCAAGGAAATCTTCCAGGCAGGGAGACAAATTGATCTTCTATGAAGAAAGTCAGTTCTTAGGACAACTAATTCCTGGATTTCTAAAAATTCCCTATATTATAGAAGAGAACTAAAAAAGTCTATTCAATGTTTAAGTAATTAACATTTAAAGCATTGATGCAAAACAGAAGAATGGATTTCTGAGTAAGTTTTAATCACAATTATTCTGGAGACAGTGGAGGAAAAGGAAGATACTGAGTGTTCAGACAAACTTTGCTGTGATCCAAGCGTGACTGCTCCCATTCCTGCCTAATGTGCAGCAAAAGCCACAGCTCCGACAACCCACCTCCCCCCTCCCACCAAACAAGAAGTAGGATTTCCCTTCAAACAAAAGTTCATATCTATAAGTTTTCTGTTAGGAAGGTGAGTTGCACAATCAAAAAATGGTGTGCTTTCTGGAAAAGAGCAAGTTCCCAAAAGGAGACTAATGTTAGTGAGGGAAAACTGTCATCACCAGCGTCAATCTGAGCAGTGCCCCTGCTTTGCCCTCACCCTGGACCTGCCTGGGTGTCGGCAGTGGGACAGCTCTGCAGCAGAGCACCCATCACCTACAGTTACCCCCAGACAGAAGGACAAAGTGGAGTCCAAACTGAGTAGGATCTCAAGACAGTCTGTTCTGCTAAGACATAGGGAACAACAGAGAACAACCAAGAACAATGATCACCAAAATAACCCCAAACCAAACCACTGCAAATTTCCTGTTCTTTTAGGTTTTGGGTTAAGGCTAAGGGTCAAAAAGCCAGCAGAACCTACTGGTGCTTACGCTCTACCAATTTACTTGCCAGCAGAGTAATTTTCCTAATGATTCATAAATTTATCACAAGAACCAAGTGTTAGACCAAATCACCTTCATGGGGACACCTTGTTTTCTCCAATTCTGGCTGCTAGCCAAGTTTTGGCTAAGCTATTTCTTCTAATTCCCTTTCAGAGAGCTGAAGCAACAGCCATTAAAGCAATGTGTGCTCAGCACTTGAGAATGGGAGGACACATGTGAGCAGTTCATATTTAGAAACCTCACTTCAGTCTCCAAAAGACTCTCATTATCTTACCCAGCAAGTTAGACCTCTTGCCACGCTGGTCAGCACATCGTGTCCTTTCCTTCATCAGGGTGGTCCTTTGTTTTATGTAAAACAAGGATCCGGGGTGTCACTGCTCCCCAGCATCACAGGGAGATGATTCTCTGTACAACAACCCCCCTCCATGCACGTCTTTGAATCTGCATTTTAGGCCCACTGAAAAGAGGCTTGCAAAGTAAAACAAGGCCTGTGAGAACAGACAGTGTGTAGAAGCTGATGTAATTTGTATGACTGTAAACACAGGAGTCCGTTTTTCACATATTGCACAGAACAAATCTTTGAAAGGCAATGAAAACAAACAACTCCAGATCACATTTTTGTTTTGTATGAAAACATCTCCACTGCAGCTATTTTAATAAGTTAAACCTTCAGCAATAATTTTTTTTTTTTCTTCTGAGGAAGACTATTTCAGGTTGATGTGGCTTTGTCTCCACACTCAGACAAAAAGGAGAAAGAAACCCCTTTCTATTTTTTACCAGCTCATTAGTAAATCAAAATTATTTGCTCCAAGATTTTGCCCTTTCTATTATTAGACCTGACTCTTTCTGTAGCACCTTCATTTTCTACATCATTGATCAATTAGACAGCAGTGATGAAGACTGGGCAAATGATAAACCAGAACATATGACCTCATCTGGGTCCATTGTTTGACCATGACATTCCCATGAAAGCAGTAGCCTAGTCCATGCTCTAGTCCATGTACTGCTCTTTTGGGCTTTGCATCTGCTGCCCCTGTCTGCTCCTCAGGCTTTGCACTGGAGAAGGAGTCTTACTCACAGTTGGTCAACTAAAGTGCTTTATCACCTAACTGAAATCATCTGCCCAGTATAGTTCCTAGTGCCAGCCCATATGAAACACAGGCTTAGAGCAGGCATGGGAAGCAACAACCCTCTGACTTCTGATGCACAGCACCTTGTGACATGGAGGAATACTACCCAGTCGTGGACGGGACTTTATTACAAGTTAACGTCTTCTCTCAGCTTGCTGTTATAACGAAGAGGCATTGCTGGAAGGAAAAGCACTCTTCAGCTGCTGTTTCTCCTCTGGAAATTTATCTCAGTAAGAGCATCCAGAAAAACTAGTTTTCTTGATGTCTACCCTGAGTGTCCCTTCCACAGCACAATTTCTTCTTAACACTGAAAGTTACTGACACCCAAGGATATGGTAGTACCCTGGTTTCAGGCCTCCTCCAGGCCTACTAGTTTTTTTAGTGAAGAGTGCAGGATACTAAAAAAGTGTCTCAATGCTAGAGTTTGAAAGTCCTGATCTAGCCTGTCTAAAGCTAATTGAAAAACGTCCAGAGACTGAGGAGGAACTGTCTGGGTTATTTAATCCTCTACCATAACTGCCTCAAGAATTGCTGTCCATCACGTGTTACCAGAATATAAATTGGACAGATGGAAAACTAAATGAAATCTCAAAATATGTGAGTTGCCAAAAGATGCCATGAGAAAATGGAAGAAAATCTATTATGTGCAGGAGTCTTAAAATATGAAACTCTCCTCCACCTAATGAAAAAAAATGTGTCAGTTCTTCCCTCCCTTCTATACTGTGTGGCTTTAATAAACTCCAGTAAGCTGGTTGGGAGGGGGAAATATCCACGTGCACATGCAGCTTCAACCTTATCTTTCTGTATTTTAATGAATTACTTTAAATCCATCCCCTACAGCATGACCTGACTACCCAGTAACAGGGGAATGAGTAGGTGGGAGTGAACAAGTTTCCAGTACTTGGCTGCTTCTTTATCATATTATGTGCACTAAATGGCTTCAAAAATCTATTTTACTTTGTATTGTGTTCTCTCTTCAGAATGAACAATTCATTCAGCAACAAATTAGTACCTGAGCAAATAAGACTCACAAAAAGCAATACATCAGAGCAAACATTTAAAGCAAAAAACCCGCTAACCCCAACATATTTTGAATGCTAAGTCCCTCATAAGAATCTGAAACACAAAGGCATTCATTATGTTGTTTCAGAAGCAGAAGTAGAACCTTATCTTTTCAGGTGACTAATTCTGGGAAGAAAAAAAAGAAAAAAGAGAAAGCAAATACCTTAGCTCATATATATATGCTCTGTGTGCATGATTATAGTGTTTGTTAGGTCTTAATATGTGGCCTGTCCAGTTATACTTCAAGAACAAAAATAAAGTTTCAAGCATCTGGCAGTTAACTATAGAAAACTTCCCAAAATTAAATGCTAATGCTAAGATACATACATCTAATCTGTGTAACTCTGTGCAGCACACCAGATGATTTAGGAGTGCTACTTTTCACAATGTGTCCCTTCAAAGAGTATTTGATATTTATGATTATCATTACTTTGCTTAAGAACTCAACTTTCCTCAAGATCATCAGAAAAAGAATACCCTTTGTTACATGAGGCGTAACAGGCTGTTAACAGCAATTTCTTGTTCCTTGCTACCTGAAATAAACTAACCGGTGCTCTACAATTATTTTAATTTTGCTCCTATTTAATTCTTTTTTTTCTTTTCCCTCCAAAAAATTTCAATCAGATTTGCATTACTTGCATTTAAGATGCTAGTAATAGCTCACAGACTGGAGGAAACTGACAGTGAAAATATTAGGCATGCAAACTCATTTCTAAACAGCCTATAGGCCATCCCAGGCTAAGGGGCTGTGTACTCACATCACGTGTAGGTTATATCACTATCCCATTTTCACATGTACAGAAAAAATGGAAAGATACGAACTCTACCTGGAACCATAGAACTTGACTCTGTGAATTGCACAAGGGTTTTGGACAAAGGTCATACACCACAGAGAGTGACTCACCAAGGTCTGAGTTGTAAGTAGAGTCCTGGGAGTTCTCTCTACAAAGCCACTTCATCCCATTGCGTTCCCCAGCAGGAGCTGAGCAAAAGCAAGAGAGGACAGATCACCACCCGCCCCAGGGCTGCTGTTCTCCTTTTCATATGACAAACAGCTGAAGGCCCCGGTGACCATCCTGACAGGGGTAGCACTTTAAAGGTGAGAAGTGTCACTGTGCTTAAGGAAGCTGAAAAGATCAAGAATTGAAGGACAGAAGGGAGGAAAATGTTTTCAGGAGTGAAAATATCTGGTGGGGTCTGAAGGAGGACCAGTCACTGAAACACTCCTGTATGATGCTGGTTTGGAGGGTATTGATGAGCTGGGGAGGGATGCACATGGCCCAAATGTTTTACTTGCATGTATTTCTTGTTTCTTAAAGCCAGAATTTAGGCAACTTCTAAGTGTCTTTCACATTCACAGTGTATTTTCTTTAGTTTCTCTTTTCCTCCTTTAGACTACAAACAGCTTGTAGAAGTTTTAAACTGAGTCAAGCAGGATTTTAACATAGAAAATGTATAAAATTATTCAAAGTAAAAAAACCCCAAGTAACTTACACATTAGTTGGAGGATAAAAGTGTCATAGCAATAAGTCTGTATATGTGTATGTCTCTGTGTGTGTGGTGCAAGTGTGCATATCTATATGCATACATGCACGGCTGTATTAATTTTATAAGCCCATCAGTGACTCTGGGAGGCTAACAACACTTGGAACACAACACTAAAAGAAATCCAGGATGCCTTTTGCCCGTCGTACATAATACACACTTGTAGCAATGTATGTAGAGGACTGGGTTTGTGGCCCATCCAGATTTATTGTCGGACGGCTCAATTCCCATACAATCAGGCCTGGGGGTTGAGCAAAGATATGTTAAGGAACAATTGGAATACAGTAGGAGAAGAGCAGAAGTCTGAGAACAAGGTAAGAAACTGCAAGAATATTAACAACTGCCTTAAAAAGGAACAATGTGACTGTGTAGCCTTAACCAATTATTAGCAATCGTGAGACGCATGTAAGGCGGGTGAACAGGGCATCTATCCAGCAATGTAACTCCTGTACTGATATAGAAACCTGTATAAGCTGTGTGTGTGTTTCAATAAAGGAGCTCAGCATTTGATCACATTGATCCGAGTTGAGTCTTCTGCTCCAGCATACACTTAGTGATGTTTTCTGTGTTTATCAATGTAAATTTGGATTCAGAAAAAAGAAGAAACATCCTAAACCACCATGATTATTTTCTGGAAGGAAGAGAGGAAGCAAGCAGTTCTTGCCCTCATGAGGATTTCTACAATAAGGGTATGGGGACCAGAACTGTCACAGCACAGTGCAGCATGTTTCCATCCCTGGACAGAAGCAACCCAAGGAAAACGCATTGCCTTGGGAGGTGAGAGAGTGCCCTGCTCCTGTCCTGGCCTCATTGTGCTGCAGTGCTGCAGGAGGCCAGTGTTACTGGTCAAGAGATGTGGTGGTTCCAGGTTTAGGGCAGAAGTACTGTTTAGGGGGGATAGTTTAAACTGTTGAGAAAGGCCCCGAGGAGCCTACTGCATAGAACAGGGGTGAATATAATCAGAATACTTGCCTTGATTTTAATGTTTGCAGCCTCCTAGTTCCCATGTCAAGTTCCTTATTATCATAAGGAATTCCTATAGGTAACTGACCCATCTCAAGACATCTCTTTGTATCAGGTCTCTGATCTTATGCCTTCAGAAAGGAAGTGCCTACACCAAGGTTCATCTAATATCCTGAGAACACCAGGTGACATAAGACCCATGTACAAACACTGTAGGACTGTGAAGAAGAAAGTCAATACTCAATGTGCTGTGTCCTCCATTGCACTAACTAGCTCAGAGTGTAGCAGCATGAGGGTGGTGGCAACAAAGACAAGGTAAACTTACAAGTTCTTGCTATTGCCCTTACCTGTGGCCACCTGCTTTTGCCCAAGTACTGCAGTTTGTTGTCACCTTGGTTATTTGGTTACAGTCCAGCTCCTCAAACATTCACTTAGCACAATGGGTAAAGCAGGACTTCAGAGAAGTGGTAAAGAAATGATTAATTGCAGACGGGGAGGAGGTAATCTTTGACATCAAAAGGCGATATGTAACTAAATCCTCTCAGTTACCATAGAAAGTGCATGTTAAAGCATGTCAATTATTACCTAAGAAAATGCAACACTTCTGCTGAAATGTTCCCTCCTCACACCATGCCTGAAAAATAAACATAACTGCACATGATACGAAGAGTTCAAAGTCATACACAGATTCCTCACTCCCAGCAATATGCAAAATTTGACTGTCGAGTACAGCCAAGGAATCTGAAGGTCTCAAGCCCTCTTATGCATGCAACAGAGACTCTTCTGATTTGCTGAGTGAGCTGGAAACCATGATTGAGTTTTCTGCTTGACATGTCCTCTTGCTGTGCCTCCCTGCTCAGGGCTGAGGTGGACATTCCTCTCCAGAGGTTTTCTGCTGGAGATTCTCAGGTCCCCACTTGCATTGCAAATTCCCATGGGCATCCAGTCGAAGAGGGGGGCTCCTTTCCAGCCTGCTGTGCTGTGTCTGCCTTAAAACCCCTGTAGTGGAAAATGCAAAGCTATTCACAAAGCAGGTTAAGGGGAGAGGGTTTGGAAGAGGCATCTGGGGTGCACGGGGATTTCACCCAGTCAGCAGCTGTTTCCTGACGACTGTAACTCCCTTTGGGGGGGTGTTGTAAAGCAGACCTCACAACATCTGCTAGTCAGTCTCGTGAGAAAGCGGTTGTCTTGGATTTCAAAACCTGGTTGTTTTCATTGAATTTACGTAATCTCAACAAATACATTCAGTAATGGTGTTGTACCGTTATTTCATACCATAATACAAAGCCCAGCAAATGAGAAATTTTATTAGGCAATACATCCTTTACTCCTGAATTACCTAAAAAATTTAAGCAGACTCTGGAATGCTGAATTTTAATGAGATGATAAAAAATATTCAGGCTGTGCTAGCCATTCCAATATTAGAGCAATGAAAGCCTAACAACCACCACTAACTTTTATAAAATGCATCATTTAATATGCACCCAAAATGCCTGCAGAAGACTACTTTTTAAACAGTGCACATTTGTAACAAACCTTTGATGAACATTTTAACAGGATGTTACCACCACTCAGAAGAAACCAAAAGAATAGTGCTAAAACTTGCATAAAGCTCCACACCATGTTTTCTGCAAGTCTGTATTTACTATGGAAGTCCTTCCAGATTTACATATACTAGCAGCTCCTTTACAATATTCTCGACTCCACCAAAATCATACTGAGACCACCCTTCCTTACAAACCTTTGCTGAGGAGGTAGAATAGCAGAGGAGCCTCTGGCCATCATGGAAATGACATCATCCTGGTCCTGTGGGATACCTGACCATGTGCTTAAGTTAACAGCTAACATAAATATTCATGTCTGTGAAGGCAGCTTTGTGTAAATACCTGGGGCTAGGACCAGTTGTGTACCTGTGTCTGGCATGAAGGAAATCTTACAGTCCTCTTAAAGCAGTCACCACTGGTTTACAAAGTCCCTCTAACAGTATGATGCTGCAGGCTAACACTTCGACTCTGCAGCTGCCTCTGGTAAGTGGAGAGAATGTAGTGACTGAAGTCTACTGTTTCCACCCTTCCAGGATTTGAAACAATGGATTTTCAAACTGAGAAATATTTTTCTGCTCAGAAACATTTTGGGATCCAGGACTAACACAACCTGCTCTGGTCCTTGTAGAGGTTTATTATGGGGCAGAGGAGGAGGAGAAAGTGTCTATATTTGGAGGAGAAAGTTAATCTAGTCATCTGCAGCTGCTCCTGCTCACAAAACTGGATTATGTGTCCATGAGGTAAGATAAACTGGGGTGCTGAGAGCAAAGGCAGTGGCAGAAAATCCAAATTTAAACCATAATCTCATATTTTATAAGGAAATTGCTCTAAATTGCATGGCTCTGAAATCTGCATTTGGAGGAAGCACTACCACGCTTGTGCATAGGAGCTGGTGTCTGCCCTGCCAAAGCTCCAAAGTAGGAGCAAGGTGAGGAGGCCTAAGCTTGGTGATTGGGCACAGGTTTAAAAATCTGGGGAGGGAGTCAGTAAAATAAACTCCAGCATACAGGCTCCACTCAGGCAGCAGTAAACCTTTGTACTCTCAAATTCTCTGTAAAACATTATCCTTGAAGGGACCTAAGCACCACACCAGCCTCTGGCATCCTTTGGCATGCTCCCATGTTAATGAGAGCTACACTATTCCTCTTGACTGCCCTTTCCACTAAAGCACTGTGTAATATATGAAAAATTACAAAAAGCCTGTATCACTGTAAAGGTGGAGGGAGAGCAAACCCTTCAGCAAATAGTAAGTGTCCCAGAGAAACTCTTTTTAGTGTCTCAAGGCAGGAAAGTTTACGAGCAGGTATAGTAAAAGTTGGCAAGAGGCAGTTTATTTCATGTTTCCATCTGCCAGTTGTATTTCATGAAATGGAAGATTGTCCTTTCACCCAATAAATTCACCTTTTTTTATTGCAGAAAATTTACATTAAATACTAATAACATTGTTTCAGGGGATCAACTAAAGGACATAACAGGCAATTAAACAGCTCCAATTATATCATAATTTTCTGTGTCGACTTATTTCAACAGATTACTGAATTTCTATTGAAATGGTATTCCGTAGGGGCTTAGCAATGTTTTAAGCATATGTTCCAGGGCTACAGTCCTAGCACTGAATACTAATAACACAGTTTGAGATGTGTGCTCTCATGTGTCACAGATATCATAGTTTCGGTTCATTTTCCATGAATTATTGAAATGAAGAATTATTTCCTGTTTTCTTTTTCAAATCAACGTTCACTACCGGCAGCGCTGGAAGGAGTAAAATCCTGGAAATGTGCTGCAGTAGATAAGATCTGAAAGCAGTGTGTTGGGGACGTTACCTGCATTTACATATTTGTATTTTATTAAGTAATAGAAAGAGCCTGTCCAAATTGTATAATTCGTGCATCATAAATAAATACAAACCAGGCAACTGGAAGCAAACGCTTTACATGGTAGCAACAATCCGCAGCATCCCTACAGCAATTGCCTGGGCAATTCTCCACTTTGTCTTGAAAAATTGTCACTAACTAAGTCTCTAAAGGATTGTTCCAGCTCCCTGGGAAATGGTATACAAGGTCTCCTTGGGGTCAAGAAGTGAAAGCAACAAGCACTCATTCAAAGGTTAACTTTAATCTTATAGGAATCTGATCTGTATACTGCACAGATTTCCGAAAAGCTGGTGAATAATGCCCGTCTAATAGCCAGTGTAAATTAGACCCTACACAAGCCTACAGGCATTTATTCAGCTATTTTAAGGTGTTCCTGGCTTTTAACCACCTCTGACTTAAGAAGGGATCCCAAAGTGCTGTAGCTATACCATACAACAAATTGGTTTTCCTCTCCCGATCTATCAATGAAAACATGATAGTGGGAGTTGAGATACACTACTGCTAAAATCCTGAGAGACGTGGCAACAGGGAATACAGGATTCAATAAACAGCTGTGAAATTTATTAAAAAACAAACCAAAAAGCATTAACTGTAAAACACAGAAAAACTAATTCATCCCATATCTTTGCTTAAAAACCTTGATCTAGGTTGATGAAAGTAATTTATAACAATCACAATTTTATCATGTCACACAAAAATTAAGCATTTGAAAAGTAACTCTTTAACTGGTTAACTGTGTGTAAGGAATTCTCCTTTGAAGAAAAAATTCTACCGTTTTTTATTATATAAAGTGTACTTAATTCCAGATCAGCGTATTTTAACGGATGTTCCCCCACAAGAATGAGTATACCTTACAGAAATTATCTAGTAAATATAACTACATAACAAGATTATTATCATATCTAATGTGTCTACAAACATATTTATTTGGATGCTAATATAAATTATCATTAGAATGTGTGATTTTTAGCATTTCATTTATACCATTATACCTTGAACTGAGAGATCAACTAGGTATAGTTGAACTGAGTCAACTAGGTATAGTTTTAGGAATTTTACGTATATCTGTACTTCTAAGTTAGTTTTATGGTCTTACTTTTAATGTGTCACAGGTTTTAACTGTGCCACTCATTTTAGAATAACAAAACCAAAGAATTAAATTGGAATTATTCTTTTATTTATTTCATTTTTTTCCCCACTAGTATGCACAGCTAAGTGTCCTGTGCTGGTTTTGCCTGGGATAGAGTTAAATTTCTCCATAGCAGCCCGCATGGGCCCATGTTTTGGAGTTGTGCTGAAAAGCAATGCTGATGACACAGGGATGGTCTGGTTACTGCTGAGCTTACACAGAGCCAAGACCTTTTCTGCTTCACCAGCAAGTGGGCTCGGGGTGCACATGGAGTTGGGAGGGGACAGAGCTGTGACATCTGACCCCAAATGGATATCCAAAGGATTATTCCATACATACCAGGTGATGTCATGCTCAGCATATAAAGCTGGGAGAAGAAGAAGGAAGGGGTGGGACATTGGGAGTGATGGCGTTTGTCTTCCCAAGTGATGGTTACGTGTGATGGATCCCTACCATCCTGGGGATGGTTGAACACCTGTCTGCCCATGGGACGTAGTGAATCAATTCCTTGGTTTGCTTTGCTCACACGTGCAGCTTTTGTTTTACCTACAAAACTGTCTTTATCTCAACCCATGAGTTTTCTCACTTTTACTCTTCTGATTCTGTCCCCCATCCCATATCAAGGGAACTGAGCGGCAACTGCATGTTGCTTAGCTATCGGCTGGGGCAAAATGACAACACATCTCAAATCACAATCTTACCTGCTGAAATGATTTTTAATAACTATTCTATCCTGAAATTACATGATGCATGTTTATAAACCCATTTTTTACACTCTTAGTGTATGAGACATTTATTTTTCAGAGTAGCCCACATCAGGACAAGAAAACTCTCTCTCAGCCTTTCACAGTTTTTTATAGTTTTTGTGGGCCTGAAATGCAGAATCTGTACTCCCTTCATTTTTTTCTACAGCCCATATTTCTGAAAGCAGGTTTGCTTCAAATGGTTTCTGTGTCTCAGTTTGTTTTCTTCCTTTTCTAAAAATACAATTCCCATTTTTCTCACCCCTCATTTACAAAATCTGACTCACCATCTTTGCACTCCCTCATAACACACTATGACAAAGAACTGCCAGCAGGAAACAAGGATTAAGGGCTTGGCTTTTCTCAAGTTAGCTAAAAGTGAGTATTTTATTCTCTCACCCAAAAAAAAAACCCAAACACCCAAGCATTTACTATATATTTTTCAAGGACACCAGGACATTTCATCAGGTATTTCAGACAGCTATAAATGTCTTGTACGTTCCAAAACCAGTGGATATTTCTTCTCCTAAAGCCATTCTGGGCTCTTAGTTAACTGTATACTCAGATATTCTTCAAATAACTCTTTTCAGTCCCTTTTTCAAAAAAGAATAACTTATTATAGGGTAAATGATTGCCAGTTTCTACATTTAAGTGAAACCTGGCTTTGAGTACTAGAATTTATCCCAATACAGATCAGTGATTCAGATTTTAGGGGATATTTTTTGAAAGTTTCTTTTACATTTGCACAAAGAAGCTGAGCCAAATTTAGGGACCTTGGGACTCAGAAAGGCAAAAATAATTGTGACTTGTCAAGACAGAAAATGCCTTTCTCTGGAAATCTAGACAACACCTAAATTTTGACTCAGAGACTTCATAATAATAATACAGCTAATATTGCACATAGTCTGGAACTACTGGCAAAGACTGTTGCAGACTGGATAACTGAGTAAACTCCATGTGATAGCGGTAAACCACAGGGGCTTTGCTCTATCTAGCCTGGGTGGCATCACATAATCTCACACAATAAACAGCTAAATTAAATCATTGCTCAGTCTCAATATGCTCAAGCACTATGCCATTTCTTTTCAACAAGAACACATGAGGCCAGATTTTGGAAGACATAAATCCAGTAATAAAAGAACAAATCTTGAAGATTTTTCTCACAAAAGTCCCACTTCACCTAAGAGCTTTCTGTGTAAAAATAGCTATTTATTAATATTCTATAGCAGGGAGTTCAGGGTATTTGCAATCTTTGTAAACAGGACTCATTTATTTTTCACAGAGTCAAAAGAAAACTGAAGAAATTCTCGAGTGACTCTGTTGGGCTGGGCTGGGAATACAGAATTGACTTTACTGAGTATCTTTCTGGGATAGAACTAAATATGGCCTTTGAAATTAAACCACTGTCAAAAAGCCTATTTCAGATAGCCTGTAAGTCTTTCCTTGCAAAACCAGTCACTTTTTTTAAACAGCTTTTGCATGAAGATTCAAACTGCCTCCTGAGCATAAGGAACAAGGTTCAATTTGTATTATCTGGATAACCACTTCTCCATATCCCAAACATCTGCACAACTCAAATCTGCAGTACTTCTCACAAGGATTCCCCATGCTAGAGTAGGAGAGAAGTGCCGTGGCAGAATTTGTGGAACCAATGAGTGCTTTATCACATTGCACCAGTGCTATTAAGATCTTGACTTCCTAAGTGCTGAGTTTACACGAAATGGTAACACTGCCACTTTATCTTGCAGCAGCATCTGCAAACTTAATGTTCCACAGTGTCATAAATAATGATATCTGTTACCAAAAATAGTTTTCACACAACCAGCCATGCAGAGCAAACATTTCTACACCATGCTTCTGACAATCCAATTGTGTCTTTGAATATTTCCCAACCTTGGAACCAAGTTTCGCTGCACAACCCTCCTTCTGTTTGGCATTATCAGCCTGTGTCATGCCAGAAGTCATTGCTGATCTGCAGTGCTATTTGATTGCTGACATGTGGTGCTTCTGGGCAATCCCTTAAGTTGGGCTATTGCAGGCTAGCAGGGTTCTCAGAGATCTTTAATATGTGAAATTACTCTATTTCCTGACCTGTCACGGGCAGTTGAACACCCAGGCTGCCGACGACGACCCAGATGAAAGGTGCTCTGGATCCACAGCTTCCCTGAGGGCCAAGATTGATAACAGACAGACATCTCAGCAGCAAGCAAACCTCGATTTGCAGCTCAACAGATTGGGTTTTTTGCTTTTTTTTTCCCATGAGGTTCAAATTTCAGCCACAGTTGGCTCAAACTCCCAGATCTAACCCTCAGTATTAGGAAGTCAGCAGATTTGAAAGCAGACACAGTATAGGAACCTTGGATTTTCCCCTCCTGTCCTAGCTCTCACAGATGGACACACTCCATTTGCTTACCCAACAGGGTTTCTTAATCCAGGAAGCATTCAGTCATTCCTGCTTTGCCTTCAAGATGTGGAAGTTTGGCACAATTTGTTTGGTCTAGTTGATTGTGTTTTGCTTTTTTTACTCTATGAGCTAACAAATTCTCCAAGTGGGCTTTACAGCATCTCATTATTAGAGGTGCATAGAAATAATACATGCATAAACACAAATTTTTGTATATATATATCATCAATCCACAGGCGGCTTTGTAATAACTACTTTATTTTTCAAGCTGGATGCCAGTGTTACACCATTAATGAGAAAGAAAATGACTTTCCCTTTTCCAAGCTTTCTCTTTTTGCAGAATTTGTGTATTAGGATGAAGTAAGAGAAATACTCTTCTAAGTATCTAGTAGGTTGTGGGACAATAAAAAAACCTAATGAAAACATTAGCCTAAGCAAATGGTATTTAGAACACAAGATGAAAAGGTATTTTAATTTCCTATACCCAGGGACGATATTTCCAGTCCTCATTTTTGGACAGAAAAAAAGAAACATGTGACTGTTCAGATGGATAGAAGGAAAAAACTACTCTTCTAAAGTCAATATGTACTTCAGTTCCAGCTGTATCAAATAATAGTTAGCGATTTATTGTCAGTTTGATTTATGGCATGAGCAAGGTCCTGCCAAATTACCAGTTCCTAGAACTGTAGTTTCCGTCTTTCTCCTCCATAGTTCAAAGGGACCTATAGCTCAAAAGAAGTGATATGGTGCCTAAAGGGGCTTGGTGTAAGACAAAGCAGGAGATAGCAGAGAGCAATCTGCTAAGGAAGAAAAAATGCAGCTTGGCAGGAAATGCCCGGAAAATATGAAGCAAGGGAAGACTGAATCAGACTGAAAGCCAAGGCTGCATTTATGAAAACAAGCCTAAATTATGGTATAATGTTGTGTCTTCCAAACCAAAGAGATGGCACACACAAGGAAAGTGGCTGAAAATAACCTTGCTGCTCTGTTAGCGACTTCCTCTCCTGAATTACCTACTATCCTGAGCTGGTGGGTAACCTGATGTATTAAACGTACACCTGTGCATTGTAATTTAGAGCTACAGTTACGTTCCTTTGAAGATTTATCACTGTTTGCTGTGAGAAGGATCTGCAATTAAAATCTATGTCAACAAGAGGAAGTCAAAAGGAAGGATAAAGTCACATAGATAGAGAAAAACATCTGTTCCATGCACTTTGCAGAGCACAATGTCACTGTGTCTTGGAGAGGCATTCGTTTGTTTCACTTTAATTTCAGAAAAGCAAACTAGAAGTAGCAGTGAATGAAAAGATGTAGTATGATTTATAGCATAGAGATGGGAGAGAAGAAATTGTGTCTAAGGCAGCATTTAGGACAATATTTTGCCTGAACCACATGCTTCAGTTTCATGAACTTAACTGATGTGAGAAGGTATTTTAAAGTAAATACATGTTTATGTGGTGTTCTGAACCTGAGCACATCCAAGCTAATAAACAAGGGCCATCAAGGTTCAATTCTTCATAAATCTTATTATCAAGATGCTGGGCTCCTAGATGTTAAGTAAATGGTGGGGTGCAGATTATAAGCAATTTTAGTTCACCTTTGTGTAGTAGCCTGGAATGTGTTGCCTCCAAGTCTAGTTTGCAATTGCACAAGCACTTTTTCATTGTTGTGCTGCATGCAGTCAGCAGTGGGGTTATGAGGACGCTTGGCAGATGTCAGGGGGTAGGAACATGGTGGAAGTCACTCAGCAGAAGTGACAAACCCTGCAGTGAATCTGCAACAGGGGCAGATAGGGAACCCAAAGTCAGAAA
The DNA here is from genome assembly GCF_964237585.1 of Gallinula chloropus. Classification (NCBI taxonomy): domain Eukaryota; kingdom Metazoa; phylum Chordata; class Aves; order Gruiformes; family Rallidae; genus Gallinula; species Gallinula chloropus. The sequence continues at coordinate 41,425,490 of NC_140086.1, forward strand.
GAAAACCAGATACAGCACTCTACAAAAAGCTGATAGCTCAATGTACTTACCCATGGTTCAGCAAAAGTTGAACAAACAGTGCTTCCCCAGTGGACTATGTAAACTGGCACAGACCTGAGAGAAAGCGCAGCAGTGTCATCCGCCTTTCCTTGAACTTCACAAATGGGTTTCCAAGTTCCTCATCATACATACCATTTACAACCCCAACAGCTTCATCCCTCTTACCCTACTTTTTTTTTTTCCTGGTATTGAGGAATGAGTCATCTGTCTCCTCTTTCAATTTTTTGTTCACTCATACTCTTCGTGCAACATAATTTGGCAATGATTTATTGTGCGATCCTATTCCAAACAGGTGTCTGTTTTCTGGCTTCCCCTGCAAACTCAGTTCCAGAGAGCAGATGGTAATAGTTAGCTGCCTTCTGCACCTGCATGGATGAGAGCAGATCTGAAGAACCTCTTCTGCAGGTTGTGTAGCTCAGAGCAATATTAAGATGACCTTGCCATTAATACGTAAGTAGCCAACTGTATCCGGCTTGGCACTGACACCGTGGTGAACGTTTAGTGGAGCTGAATTTGAGTCAGAAAATGTTTTTGGGAAACTAAGATAAGGCAGGACAACTTGGCACATTGCCAATCAGAAAGACACCTCAGGAGCACCAGCTTGTATGGACAATACCCACCCAGATATTTTCTGCCACATTTCAGGAATTCTTGCAGCAATCACATGAAAAAACTAATTTACTGTATTTCACACTATGCCCAGCTGTCAGGATTCAGCTAAGTGTTTGAGGGCTTCTTAATTAAATACATTAAAGCAGAATTAGTTTTCTAAACATGCATCAGGTTTAGTTGGTTGCTGGACCAACATAACCTGTAATACTCTGTCCCAGGAGAAAGAAGATGTGGTAGAGATGAATTTGAAGTCTGAGAGGTTTTTTAAGGTGATGAAAGACCTGTGAACTAGTGAGCTAAAAGGAGAGTGAGTGAGAGAAAAGAAAGAGAAAATAGAGATTAAAGCTAAACAAGGAATTAAGGATCTTTCTGCAAATCCAAGCAGCATAAAAGAGGGAGATAAAGTTACTGAAAGAAACAAAAGATCAGTGAAGAGTAAGAAAAATCTAGAAAAATTCATATATATACATGAGAAAAGGTTCATCTATTCAATACTTGTTTCTAGACGTGTTTGACATACAAGCTGAGGCAGAACATGTGGCTCTGACTCAGGTGCAGATCAATAGCAGCTCTGGGCATCAGGTCAGCTGTTCGCCTGCAGGACAGAAGAGTCAGGCTCCTGAGTTTTGGTAAGTCCCATCTCTCAACCAGATCAACAGGGTTCACAGAAAAAAACCTCTTACCTTCACAGGCAGACTTTTTTCTTTATTGAGGCTTTTGCCAACCCTTTCATGCTGAACAGGTCCATGGGCCCATTCAGAGGCTAATCTTGAAGGGATTTCTACTTTTGAGTGCTTTTCACCACATTGTACCACTTTTGGGGGGCCAGCAGCACTGTTGGGGACTCACCAGGTTCTCAAGGTCAATGGTTAGACCATTCTGGTACTTTTCCTAGAAGAATAAGATCACAGCAACCTCAGCATGTCAGCAGCTCTTTGCACAGCATGGGCAGCTCTTCCTCTCAGGGACATATTTTCTTAATTAACAGGAAGAATCTAGTAGAAAAACTGGCAAGCAAATAGGAATACACGTTCATTCAGATTTCTAAAACCCTACAAAACACCAGTAGCTAACACAGTGGTAAAAGTACCCACAGGTCCATTAATTCAAGGTTAAACTTTATATCTCAAAGGGCAATTTTGTAAAAGCAGGTACTTTCTCCTGACTGTTGCATGTTAGAAATTTGATGTGAAAATAATGGCTGTTTAGATTTTTGACGTTGTTCAGTGGGATAAAATAAATCTCTTTAAGAGTCTTGTTAGCAGAGAGGAATTATAATTTTTTAGAGGTGTTACTGACTTCAATATTAATACTCTGAAAACCCATTTTTCTAATCAGTTTCTGAATCTATGATAAAAATTTTAAGTCAAGGTGGGGGTTTTTTTGAACCTCATAGTTTTCTAATTCCAGAGAGAGAAGACTCTAATAACCTTTCTTCAAAACCCTGAAAAGAATCACCTCATGTGCAGAAAAAAGTAAGTGCCTTGTAAAGGCCAATAGGCTTTAAGATTTTTTCCTCTATTAAAGCTGAATACTATTTAAGACTTTCTTATCTTTATATTACTCTTTATCATAGAAAAACTAAAACCTCATCAGTGTAATACCACTTGGGTTGAAAAAGTAACTTCACTCTTGCACACCCTAAAACATATGCATGTTTCCTGCTTTATGTACAACTGTTATTCTTAACCTGCCTTTCACTTCATTGGCATGTCTGAATTATGAGACTCCTGGGGGGTTTTAAATGATCTTTTGATGCCAGTAAGTATGGCTTGAGAGTAGATACTGCCCAAAAGTGATTCAATCTTCATGGAATTTATGAAAAATGCTTTTGGAAAGGGCTGTACGCTGATGTGCTGAGTGGGGTGTAAGAATCTGACTAGAAATAGAATTGGCAAATGCATTAAGTCCCAGGCTCTTGAGAAAGGATAAAGGGTAAGAACATCCATTCATTTTAACTATTAAGAAATTATTTGAAGTGTGGTGGGTTTTTTTTTTTCCTCCTCTGCTTTGTGTTTGTGCTGTCAAGAAGGTTTGAGCTGTTATGCAATAAACTGGACCTGAGGATTCTTGGTTTCATGGGAAATACGCAGCTATGAGGAAGATCACACGTTTGGTCACGAGTTAAACCAAAGGGCAATTTTGCCAAGTGCTGCTTGTAAACTGTCAGCAGAAGCTTTGGGAAGGACTGTGTGGGTGAGGGAAATAGCCTTTGTCATGTGTCTTCAATACATCCTATCAACAGGAATCTGTAAGTGCCTCTCTGCATTCAAGAGCCAGTGGCCAGTGGCTTTTTGTCATGCGCTGTAGGAAATATTAAAAAACAGTATCACACAAGATAATACCTGTTAAATATCTGAGATAGCTCCTCTTACCTCCAGCTCTGTATTGGTATGCCCTCTCTGTGCATGACCCTGATATATAATGGCCAATGGTAATTTTCAGCTTTGCAGCATTTGTTTCAATTTTAGATTAGCAGGCAAGTGATTTCCCTTCTTTTGCAGGGTTACTCACATAGGAGGAGAGCAAACAGGTCATCAATAATTAGGAAAAGAGGTGCAGGGTAGAGGGGAATAAAGTTGTAATGGAGCTTGGAAGAGTCCTTACTTCCTGGCCAGGAGCTCTTCAGAGAAGGATTATTTCCTTCCCCTCCCTCAACTTTATTCCCTTTCTCCTCTTCCCCTTCATATTCCTAAAGATCCAGGGAGAAAAGATTCAGCATTCACAAGCAGCAGCAGCTATTTATTCCTCCTGTTTCAATCTGCAGAAGAGGATTTGGACCACAAGCCAGAGCTGTGCCTTTCAGATCTATCTTTAGGCCAATATTCTGAGGAGTCAAGGGATGTTGGAGTTGGTGGTACAAGTCCCTACACCCCTCCTTTCCACAGGTTTCTCCTGTGCCACTGGGCACTTACCCACTAATCCCAGATGGATTCTTACCAGCCATGAATTGCATTTTACCCCAATGCTACAGCCCCCTTCCTCAGCCAACGAGCTGATAAGGCCCAGCCATTCCAATCACCATGTTTCAGCTATGAGGAGAAAAGGCATTCCTCTGGAAAACAAGGCACTAGAGGCTGGGGGAGAGCACTTACAGTGCTACAAAGTTTTTTGATACAACACCAAATGTACTTTCCTCTAGGTAATTTGGGGCCAGAGCTTGCTTTTGGCTGAACTAATGTTGAATGAAACTAATTGAGCTGCTCCAGACTGACACTAGTAGGACCAGAAGCAAAATTCAGGGCCACAATATTTACTTTTCTGGCTGAAATTATCAATTATTCAGAAACAAATCTATCATAGGCAGGACATTTCCTTCAATTAATTCAAATTAACATTTTGTTTATAGCATAGAGTAAGCCTTTTCCTTTTTGTAGTTCAAAGTGAACCCTAGGGGCTCTAAATATACCTCCTGGAGATTTAATTACAAGATAAATATGCATTTTATAAAAATTAAAAGTGCAGAAAGAAGGAAAAGCTACAATTTAAGAAGTGGTAACTATGAAGGAAAGGAATCCACTATAAAAGAAACAAGAAGGAAAACAAAAAAGACTAACAAAAACCATCTGGATTAAGACACGGAAATATTAAAGAAAACAGCTTCTTAATGCAAAGAGGCATAAAAGAGTAAATAATGCAGTATGAACATATTCTTTTGTACACAAATGTTACATGACCAAGTGTGGACCTGATCCACCTGTGCACAAAAGCGATGTTGTTTAGTCTCTGTCACACCTTCATAGAAATAGGAGTGGTGTAGATCACAAAAAACTCATGAGACAGGATGGAGAAAGGTTGTCTGAATGAATGTTACAGCATATGCCCTGATCCCAAAGCCTGTCCTTCAGCACTCCACATGGCATAGGCCCATCAATAAACATCACAGGGCTTCACAACCCACTTGCTGAGCTCTGTATGCCCATGAACTAACAGGGACCATGAGTAACACCAGCTTCATACAGGGGTACTGAGCCAAGGCCACCACTGTGCTGACTGCAGACCTTACCCTCACCACAGCATCCTCTGCCTGTGCCAGGGGAGGGACATGGGCAGAGTCTTTTGCCTCTGTCTCCACCCCCTGGAGTGCTCCAGGTGCTCCATCACAAAGCATTTTCATGCTGCCATAGTTCCACCACCATAACAATGCTGCTGCTGCGTCACCCAGCCTCCAGTTCCTTTCTATCATGTGAATATAATTGCCTGTAATTTCATATGTCTACAGAAAATTGAGGTTTTGCTGATGATACAGGTATGAAGAAAGAGTTCTTGTGGCTCACATCCTTTAACTGTTCTGTGTAAAGGTTTGGGGAAAAAAAAAAGATCAATTTTAAACCACTTTGAAGTCCTTTTGTTTCATACTGGCTACAGAGTGCTCACAAAAAACCTGTTCCATTCCACAGCTTCCTGTTGATTACAACTCCCTCATGTCCCATCCTTTTTTCCCCCCAGTTTCCAAGTCCTAAAAATTCTTTTCAGATTTACACTGGGAGAACGATACTGGTCCAAAATGGACAATTTTCACACCAGTGGTAGTAACAACGATAGATTCTGAGTTCAAGAGGCTATGACAGAAATACATTTTGTCTTCCTACATAGAATTTTATACTGCTTGAACTAAATAATGAACTGCAATTGAAAACTAATCATGGAAAAGAATGGATGTACTTTCAATATTAAACTGTGGTGGTGAGCTGGGAATTTAAGCCCCTGCCATCAGATTAATCTCTTAAATATTTTCTAATTTTTAAAGATGGTGTTTTCCCATCTACCCTTATGTCTATTGATGACAATGACTAGATCCAGTGCATGATGTTGAGCTCTGCTGGGCATGTTCCTTTTTGATATTAGCTGTCTTAACTAAAACATGAGTAAAACAAAGAGGTCCTATGGTTTTAGAAAGTTGAGATATTTCTGGTCCTGGAATTATACACTGACTCTATGGTCTGTAACAGGTTTCGGATGAGGTCATTAAGCAAGCTGATTTTCTGATCATTTCCCACAGTAAGAAAGAAGTGTTTCTTATATAAAAGCAATAAAAAGTGTTAACAGGCAAAGCCCACCTAGCTGAAAATTCCCTTCTCTAAAACATTCTTCCACAGGGGTACTCACCGCTTCCATTAACGTCAAGGGAAGTTAAACACATATGGAGACATAGAACTATATGGCCTGAAGAACTGTAACATGCTTCTGCACCCACATGTACACTTACACAAGAATATACACTCATCACACCACCACTCAGGAAATGGAAATTTAGCAGAAAAATGATAACTGATCTTGTCAGGAACCCCAGACAATATTGAATTTTCCAGCCCTTGAAAGAGAAGATTAGGAAACACTTTTTATAACTTGGGTGGGGACAAACTGGTGGATTGAAATAAAGATTCTGAGCTGATGAAACAGCTCAGCATGTCTGAGTTCCTGTCTTGCTGGTTATGATGTGGTTCCTCTCGCAAGTATCCCAGATGAAGCTCAGGAAGACAGCAATAAGTCTTAAAGCCTTGGGGTGGTTGCCAAGAAAAGTGGAGTGTTCTTGGATAGAAAATTAGAGAATGTGTCTGTCTCCAGTGTTCATGCCTTTAATCTCACTGCTGCTGCTCCCTGCTGTGGCTGCAGGAACTAGGGATATGTACAGCTGTAGCTGAGAAAGTCATAGGCCAGGGTCCATTTTGAAAAGATTGGTTTGGGCATGAATAACTACTATAAATGCAGGTCTTAGATTTACCTGGTAGAAAAATACTTCCTGAGCAGGCTAAGACTGAATTTTTAGCAAAACAAAGATTTTACCTTTTTTTTTTAATAAATGTGTTTTTTCTCTGAAAATGTCACTTTGTCATCCAATAAACAATCTCTTAAAACCTGAATATTCCAACAGAAAATTAACTGTAGTTCAAGAAAATAGTGGTTCCAGTGACTTGAACTCTCGTTTACCTATATGAGTCCAAATCTTCAGCTGAAATATATTTCTCAGACAAGCTTTGAGATTCTGCTGAAACACGTGCTGCTTTTTCTTAAAGTCAGAAACTATTGCATCAAAGAACTTCTTTTTCCTAAAACTTTGACCTGTAGAAGGTAGAGTAAGTTTTAGGTACCTGAAACAGAATGACCCATTTTAGCTTTCTACCAGAAGGCTGGATGAACACATCCACAACACCTTAGAACTGCTCAAAGGCTCTTGCTAACTGATAATACAAAGATCAGAACCAGTTAGCCTACAATCATATTCAAAGGAGAAGATACACATCAAAACTAGATAGCTGGAAAAAAATCTCTAGGCTGTGTAAGTTGAAGCCACAAAGCCTGAAGCAGCTTTTGATATCTTTCCCTGCTACAAAAAACTTCCTGTCTTCAAAATTCATAGATGCTACAGCCTTGTTGAAATATCTGTTTTCATATTTACACATCTACACTGCCAAGGGTAATGTGAGGACCTAAAAAAAAAAAGGAAAATCATTCAAGATTGAATTAATTGCCATTCTGTTCCAGGCACAAAGAAGTAGATTTCTGGGGTTTGCCATTGATTTTGTAGAACTTTATCAGAAAAAAATGGTATTTATTAAGATAATGAAGAATCAAGATCTTGCTAAATGCCACCCTTGCCTTTCTCTCACCTTACCTCCACTGAAAAAGCTGTGGAATTAGAGAGAAGAAAAAGCACAAGGAATCTTCATAATATAACAATGACTTAAATTGCTGATGGTGTGCTTTGGATAATAGAAATGAATGCTGCCAAAAATTGCATATACACGATGTGTAGGGATACTACCAAGTTTTCTTCTTGTCTGTGATGGCAATGCAAAGTATTCAACCTGCCTGAACTCCCCTCAAAATGATTCAATCTATTTAACCAAATCTGAAAGAAATTGTGCAGCAGTACATGCATAACTGGTACTTGTGCATTCAACAAAGTCATACATATACACTACCTAAAATACAAACTTGCAGCAGCCAAGCAAGGCTAACAATGATTAATCATATTCTAATTTCCATCTATCTCTCAAGTTAATACGGTGGTGACATTGCTATTATCTGAGATTGAGCTAAGTCCACAACACTGCCTGCTGTGATTATTGATGGGCCATGGTTTGATAATTTTTTTAACTGTTGATAAGGCCCAGCACCACCTGAATTTAAATAACACTCAACCTTTCTCAAATCTTCATTAAAAAGAAGTATCCTTATGTGGGCAGGCAACAGCAGAATGTGTAGAAAGTCTGATTCATGAGTTAGGCACAGCTGAAACAGCACAGGGCAGAAAGCCTTCAAATGCCATCAGTCTTCCTCAGAGATAACACAGTTGATATCACCCTGAAGAGAAGTAGTTACAATTGTTATGTGCAAATCTTTGTCTCAGTGGTTTGAAAACATTTTAATGTTTTTCTCTACCTTCCCAGCACTCAGACAGAAAGAGAGAGAATGACATTTTCTGACACTTAACTAGCAGCAATGTTTGTGCCCCAGCACGGTGAGACGTAGTTTCATTGGTCTGAGTATCTGAATCATGTCCTGCTCCTTTACTCACTTTGTAAACTCTCTGGTAGCATCCACAGAAATGCAATTTCTCAGACCGGGACCACCAGATTCCCAGCATCAGTGACGACCTCCCAGACCAATCAGTAGCTTAAGTAAATCCTTTGCCGGATCTTCACTTCCAGGCACCTCTGCAGAGAGGTATGGGGGTGAAATCACACCAGCCAAGCAGCTCTACGGAAGTTGGGAAACGTGTTTATGCCTAGTTTTGTCAGATACTGCTGAATAGGTCTCCCTTTGGACTCCCACAACTCTTGAGCAACACGTTTTTGCTGACCACATAATGTGCCGCAGGCATCTCCTTCCCTTGCAAGTTCCCCTGTGAATTCCCTGGCAAATGTCAGAATGAGCTTCTTTATTTCCTGTCTCTGCAAGTCATGTCAGAGGCCATCAGCCACTTGCTGTGGGTTGGGGACCATGTCTTTACAAAGTAAGTACATAGGCAGCATGCATACCTAGATAAAACCGAACCGAACAGAAGCCTGTATGTATGCTCTAGCTACATCAGCAAGTGGCAGATCTTCAGAGGGGAGAATTCCCTGAAGACAATTCAGGTTACTTCTGTGACTCAAGGAATTGTGGCAAACTATTATTACACCCTTCCCATGGCTTTTCATTTTTTCCAAGGCCTTTCCAAGGGATGTGATATCAGATGAGTTTGGCATGATGGAACTGCTCTTCATCCATTGCTGTCCTGTGGGCTGGGGGCACATTGTCTCCTCTGGCTCTCCTACAGGAAAGTGATGTGTGGGCTGCAACCTGGTGGTGGTCCCTGTCTGTGTTTTCCCCAGCTCTAGTCTTACAGTACCTCAAGAGGACTACAGGAAAGCTGGAGAGGCACACTTTATAAAGGAGTGTAGGCAATAGGACAAGGTGTAATGCCTTTAAACTAAAAGAAGGTACATTTAGATTAGATATGAGGAAGAAATTCTTCCCTGTAATGGTGGTGAGGCCCTGGCACAGGTTGCCCAGAGAAGTTGTGGCTGCCCCCTCCCTGGCAGTGCTCAAGATCAGGTTGGATGGGGCTTTAGGCAACCTGGTCTAGTGGAGGGTGTCCCTGCCCATGGCAGGGGGTTGGAACTAGATGATGTTTAAGGTCCCTTCCAACCCAAACCGTGCTATGGTTCTGTGATTTTCCCCTGACCCCCCCGCCTCAGTCACCACACAGCATGGCACCATTAATGCTTCTCCTTTATCCTGGACAGAGAATACAATTGCTAAATTCCACGAGTTTCAGCCATCGGGCTACCTTAATCAAAAATGAAAATGTGGAGACACAGTTGTTCTATGTAGCATGCAGTCCCAAAATCAGATGGCAGATTTGAACAGACCTTTGTGGTACATCCATTCTTCAGTATCAACCAGAACTCAGAAGAAACTTTCCAAAATGTCACAAGTCACTTTTTTTTTCCAAGGGAGTTACACCCCACTATAAAGTTTAGCTTGTAATACTTCAAAGCATTTTATCTCCCACGCTTTATAGGAACAAATTGAGTATGCCACATTTCCCAGCAATATAAACTAACTCCAGCCAGAAAAATGAAGCATGTCCTTAGTAAAAATAGTAATTTTCCTCTGCCCTTCATTAACTATCTGAATCCTAACCAGCCCTCCAAAGAATCCAGTGGTTTGCGTGAAATGGGGTAGTGATTGTGATTTGAGCTCTCTTTCTACACAGCAGGAGAATATCTCCCTCTCTTTTCATCATCCAAAGAGAGAGAAGAAAAAATCAGAAATGTCATCTCTGTTCTCCCGCTGCTTGTTTCATCAGTCATCCTCATTTGTGATAACACTAGCTGACTTCTTCAGCAGGGTTCAAACATCAGCTAATTTCACTATTTACAATGAAGTTATAAACTGCACTTTACTCAGATGACAGGACGAGGTTGTTGCAAAAAGACCCAGTATTTATTTAGCCTTCTAGCAACCATAATGTCATAATGGCATAGGACCAGCATGGATAAATCTATGTGACCCCAGTTCCTGGCACAGAAGTAAAAACTGTCAGGAGATGGAAAAAGTGTTGCCAGAATGCACTCCTCTCCAATAAAGCAAGCTAGTCAGCAACCTTTTTTTTTGGTAGAAGTATCCCTGAAGAGAAAATATGTTTCTGAAAATGACCGGAGGAGAGAGGCAATATTAATTTTTCTATAACATTTTGATCTACTGCTGTTTATAAGAAAGCAGTTAGTTCCTAAGGTTTGATTTGTGGTCAGCATTCTGGTTTAAATCAGTTCAAAATTAATCAGTAGCTGTGTGAGCAACTACGGTACATGATAGGGACAGTAGCCTAATTTCCCTTGTCTTCCCTTCTTTTTTCCAAAGCACAGTGCTCAGTGCAGGATACAGCCGGGACTGCTTGGTCTACAGGGAAAGAGAAGGGCAAAAAGGCCCTGCTCTATAGTTCCTATGCCACACAGCTAGGTGCACATACTTAAAAATTTTGACCAAACTCCAAGCGTTTCAATACAATTTTTAAATGTTTTGTGCTGATCACTGACTTGTTGGATTATTTTTTTTTCCAGAATCTGTCACTCCACTAATATTTTTAAGGAGTGTTTTTGCTTCTTTTTCATGAACTACGGTTAAAAGATATGTTAAGTTACAGGAGGTTTTTTGTTGTTTTACAGAAATTGATTTTCAGATCTACTGGAAAACCTCAGCTTCCTTATATGCTCTAAAGAGGATACTGTTTTGCTCAGGTCACAAACTGTGTTCCTTTGGTAGCTGTGGAAATCAGAATATTTAAGCGAGTTAAAGACACCCTCCTAAGGTAACTTCTCTGTACTGAGCAGCACTGAACAGAAATTTAATGCTGAATGTAATGAAAATGAAAAAAAAAAAATAAAATAAAAGTAATTCTAATGACTTTTTCTCCCAAATGAAAATATGTGCATTCTATAGTGGCACATGTCTCCCAGCCTAGATGTTTTCCAAAGAAATCAACAAACTGCTTCACACCCAGACTCTGCTTTGAATTTCAAAGATGCTGATGGTGAAGAGAGGACTAGATACCCTGTGGTTTTGCATGGAGCTGGTTAAACACTCTCTAGGAAAAAGAAATCTATGTCATAAAGAATTTCTGCCCATGAAAAAGGTATACATTTCTGGCCATTTCTGAATTTTACTTATCTCCCAGCCAATTGCTACCTTTGATATGCTGATTTTGGTGGGGAGGGTTTTTTCTTTACCTATGTTTTAAAATAGCCACTCACTATCCTGGTAGGCAAATAAAGCTCTGGAAACAAGATAATTGAGTGAGATAAAGCAACATATACTGCATCCCTTGCTCAACCCCTTAATGACAATTTTGTACCTGAGCAAATATTTCCTCGCAGCCAATTCATTCAACCCGGCAGAATTCCAATCTCCCGTCTCCAGAGCAGCTAATTCAAAATAATTTTCACTAACCACATTAACACTGCAATTTGGCTTTGGAATAACTTCAGATAGGTATGTGCAAGCTTCCAAAAATTACTAGTTATTACTATAAAACACCGTTTACATGGCATGAAGCAATTACCTTGAATTGAACCGGATAAAATTATCATATATGGTCATTAGGAAATACAACTGCAAGTAATGATGCCAATATGGATTGAGACAGTACGCACTATCTTTGACAGCCTCTGTGCTATTTAAACTTATTTTCTTTCTGCAGGATAGCAAAGCCTCAAAAGGTCGTAAGGTCTTTTCTCTGTGATGACATCAGTGCCATGTGGGAGTTCAGATTCCAAATTTCTCATCACAACCTTCCCAGAGTTATTTACGATCGCAGGAAAATTCAAGAGCTCTGGAGGTCATCTAGTCCAATATCCTCCTCAAGTAGGGTTAGTTATGAATTAAATCAGACCAAGTTGTTCGGGGATTTATTGTGGGTATTTTTCTACATAGATTAAATACAAGGTTTATATACTTAGAGCTGAAAGAAATTAACCTAATTGAAAAACCAGATTTTAACAAACTGAAAAAACCCACAAACCCCAAAAAATCATGCCAACTTTTTGAAAGCATTAATTTATATTGAAAAAGGGTGTTCTGTCATGGTTGCTGCCTCTGAAATAATTTACAGTGATACCATTTGCAGTGATACATTACTGGAGGCAGCAGCAGTTACTTTGCTGTCTGAGGCCCAAAGGGAAGATTTTAACTTTTTTCTATGCTGCCCAGGATCAGCCACACATAAGATGAAGCTGAGCTGCATGTTTCTTGGAAAACAGCTTGCATGGAACTCTGAAAAGAAAATCTTACATCAGAAGTGAAGCACTTTGAAATCTTCAAGCAGCACCAATTCAGAGTAAGGCCCTTCTGATACCATTCCAGTCTGCACCAATTAGGGATGGGCCAGATTTGAAACACAGAATCCCCACGATGCTATTTTTGCGGAGTGTAGGCATCTGTGGTGGTTTGGAGTTGGGGGCATTTCTAGGGGGTGTCCCCTTTCCTACTTGGGCCAGAACCGATCAGGATCGGCCAACCTTGCAAAGTCAACAACAAAAATACTTCATTTCAGGCACTGTGACCCGAGAACTTACCAGGCTGAGTTATGGGATATCAGCAACTTAATTCGAAACCTGAACTTCCAGTTTTAACTTTCATTTACCCTTCAGCCATAAATCCAAATGCCTGTCCAGCTCTAATCTAGACCAACATTGTAGCTCTTCTAAACCTTTCAGTACCTTATCCTGTCCTGAAATACAAGCTGTAGTTTCCTAAACTCGCAGCAAAGCTGCTGGTTAAAATGTGTGTTAGCTGTTTGCTATTCAATCCTTCAGGGTAAGCAGAACCAGTGGCATTCACCCTGGGGTTTACAAACACAGCCTTCTTCTGAATTGCTGCTCTTAATGCAGTCCCACAGCTTTGCGCAGCTCCAGCAAGGATGCAGCGTGTGCCAGATCAGGATTTCCCCTTTCCTCCGTCTCAGTGTAAGTATGTTAGCCTCCTCATTGAGAGTGTTGTGCTCTGTACTGTAACGGGGCATAGAAGTGAGTCTCACTTCAGCCTGAAGGATTTCTTTCAGGCACAGTAATGCATCTAGAAGTCAGGCTTTCAGAGCCTGGCAAAATGCATCTTTGTGGTTATCACAGTTCTCTCACAGCAGCTATAGATGCACTGTTAGTCCTGATGGTCCACACACCAGGCATGAAAATACTACATCATGTGCAGATGCTTGTTTCAGGGATACGCTGTGCATCACCCAGCCTGGATTCTGCTGGTGAGTCTGACCAGTGAGTATCAACCTCATCTTCACTGAGACAACAGATAAAATCCCATGTTGTGCCCCTTTCCCTTGTCCCCAGGGCGGGGGGCACCCAGACAGGGGAAGGTCAGCAAAAGCTCTTGGCAGAGATGGTAACATTAGCACAGAGTGGCCCTTGGGCCATCCATCTATGCATTTTCTGAAGCATCAAGAACTCCTCTGGTAAGAGGTGGGGAGAACAAGTGCCATAATTTTCTCTTCAGCACGTCCGTATAACAGAGGAAGAGATTTTTCTGTTAGCTCTCACTTCACTTTCTTGACAGGCTGCAGCTGTGGTAATGAGTTATTTCGAGGTGAAAGAGGTGCCTAAGAGCTTTTGGAAATCTCAGCGAGCTCTTATCCACTCACCCTTAAATATGTGGCCCAAGGTTACAGAGCCACCAAGCCAGCAGACTTCCTCAGGAGGTCACCTCTGAGCCACGCTCATCAAGTGCCTTTTCTGGGGACATACATGAGTAAGTGCTGGGCACTGCTAGGCTGCAACCATGGTGAAACCATGGTGATCCTGGAAGAAGCTCTGTCCTACAGCAACCACCACCTCCTCATTTCATTTTGTGTTAGAAAACACGTATTCTTGTAGCTGGAGAAAATAGTTAGAAAGCAGTGTGGTGGTAGAAATGAGTAATAAATTGTGTGGATTTGTCGAAACGTGGAGCTTTCTGTTTCCTTGGAAACTGAACATTTTGTGGGCTCGTGGTATTGTACTCAGCCAAGACTGGCAGGGACCTGTGTGTGTATGTAGGCAGCCTTGAAAACCAGGCTGTCTTGGATGAAGGCTTCAGCATCTATCACGTTTGGTGAAATACAGCTAAAAGGATTCCTCTGACTGGGCAATTGAGAGAACATAATGGTGGGAAATCTTTCTTCAGCAGAAATACGTGCAGCTAAAGGAAGACAAAATTATTTGAAATCTTACCTGCTTAGTAACCTATGAACTTTTATTTTATTGCAGAGGGGAACTATGGTCAGAATTCAGGCTCGGTAGTTTTGTGATCCTACTCCAAGCAGCCAAAACACCAGACAAACCCATGCCTTTCATCTCTGAACAGAAGCAAAACCTGTGACTTAGTAATTACATCATAACCATGCATAAGGAGGAAAAAAAGTTATTCACACTAAAGCAATACTGAAGAAACTAGAAAATCATAAAATCCGTAAGTCAGGGACAGGACCCTGAAGGCTTGCAGGAATAACATCCTGCCACCCTTGAGCTCCTCAAGTCCTTTTGACTTGTAACATTTTCCTTATAAATCCCCCTCACTTCCAGTTATCAAAGAAGACAGATCTAGCCTATGCATTAAGCATGTGCGCAGAACTGTTTCTCCCTCTAAGGCGGTAACACCTAAAAAGCTGTCATCAATGCTTGTCACCAAATATTCACCATACTCCGAGTTAGAAATACATTCAGCTTTAACAAGGGCCAGCAGCAGTTAGGGAACGTTTCTCTTGGCACTTTTCCCCAGCAGCTGCGTAACCCACGGTGTCAAATAGTTTTTCCAGGCACCGTGCTAAAGCTTGAAAAATACAATTTTATTTTCCATTACTTTTGGTGAGCTGCTCCACCATGCAGTGTTTCAACCTGGTCTGCAAGAAGACTGTGAGCTGGAGGTTTCGGTAGAATTAAAATTTAAAGCCTGAGGGGCAAAGCAGAGAGTTAAAGGATACGACAAGGGAATCATATACTAAGTAAGGAGGAAAAAAAGACAGAACAAAATTAGTTTCTGTTCTTTCTGCTAGGATCTGGGTGTCCCAACACTTAACATGTTCATTTTGGCCAAAAGGTTTGTCACTGCTCTCCAAGGATCAGAATGAATGTCTGTTCATGAGAGTCTCAACATGCTGAGCGTAAAAATTTTGGGTGAGAAATAATGAGAACTCTCTCAGACCCGATCCAAACATATCTGACACCTTTTTATACTCCATGTAGGAGAGAGCGGGTCTCCATCTTCCAGCTGCAAAGCTGGAGAACAGATGTTTCAGCTGCAGCATGGCCACAGGTGAGAGGACTTAAAACTAGTAAACAAGAAAGTTTAAAGGGAACATTTGTCCAAGTAAACTGGGGGCAGGGGATGCTGTTGGACGACAGATTCCTGACATCCTGAAAAATTCTTGAAAATGACACTGTGTCTATCAGGGCTTTAAAATTAATTAGTTACTACATTTTTACAACCAACTTACCACCATTTTTGTTAGCTAATTTAGAAGGACTACCTGGTTTACCAAAAGCCATGTCCAGCAGCAGAACTCTGGGATCACCACACAGCTCTGCCTGTTAAACCACATCAGCCAACGTTTCAGGCTTCGTGTAGTCATGGTTCCCTTCCTTCTGGGAAGTGAGAGGAATGCCTTGGTGACAGCTCTAACACCTAAGAATTAGAAATGTATGAAGCTTTTCACACCCTCTCCCCTTCCACCAAAAACCAGCCAGACCACAGCTGGTAGGAACTGCCACTTGATTTAAGGGAAAAATCAATGTTTTTCTGCTGGATTTCATTTTTAAGGCTGTCTTCTCAAGGGAGTTAACTAGAAACATGCTTGGAAATCAAAGTGAAGAATTTTGCATAGGTCCTTGTAATGACAGGGAAGGTAACCATCACAAAGACCCAGGGGCAAGCAGTGCCTGGAGATGCTACCCATATGGGAAAAGTAGTGATGGCACTAATAGCACCCACCCGAAACCCTATTGCTTCTCTAGTTCTTCTCTGCCCAGCAAGCATTGCCAGAGCAAGACAGGCTCCACCATATAATCCACTGCAGCAGAGGAAGAGACTTTCCTGGGCATTAGGCAATGTCCCAGACTGGTAAGCACATGGGAAAACAAATATTCCTGCAAAGAGTGTTTTAATCAGAGAAAACAAATAAAGGGATTGGTATCTAAATAAAAGATGAGTTTGTTGGGTTCTTTTCTCCAGGGGAGCATTCAGCAAACTCACTGGGCTGAGTAACAAGATTTCCCTCTCCTCTAACAGCAGCATGGATATGAAGCTTCACATTTTTCCTTCTTGTGGCTAACTCTGTATGGCATTAAATTGGTTAACCATCCCTGACAGCAATCCTTGCATTGCAGGTGGCACAGAAATATCAATTGTAATTTAGCATTGTATATGCAATAAAAATTCAAAGCTCGTGTATGGGAGGAAATTTTAGAAGCCTTTGCTGAAGAAAGAATCAGCAAAACTTGCATGTGAGGAGATAGCATCAAGGTGTGTAATATTGCCATAAAAATCAGTCTCTATATATTTATTATGTATGTATAAGTAATACATATGTTTGTATACAAGCATGCACGCATGTTATTTCCAACATTAAGGTCATTACTTCACAGGCATTTACATTTCCAAGGCTGATTTAATCCTCTCTATGCTGTTTTCGTCAAGCCTGACAATGTCTTTCAGAAGTTGTCAGTGCCAGCTGAACTATATTGTTGAGCCAGCTTCCAAGACAAATTCAAGTCTTCAGGCAGGAGAGGAAAACTGAGATTCCAAGTCAGCTTTTAAATTTCAAAATGACAGATATTTATTGTTAAAAATAGTTTTGATGTCTCCACCAGGAGAGAAAACATAAGGGGACCCGATAACCTATGGTAACATTTTGGACCTTCCCCCAACGCTACATTTGGCTGAGAACAGTCGTCAAGATGACGAGGTGGATGGAGTCAGGTTTCCAACATGTAGGCAGGCTTTTTTCTAAAGCGCTGCAGGTCAGAAGTCTCTTTAGTAGGGTGGTTTTAGGCCAAGTCAGAGCTGTACTGCAGAGCTCTGTAGAAAATCTGTCTCAGCAATCCAAACCTGGGTGATCCTCAGCACCTCCGGGTGACAGTGCTACTGTGAATTCTTTTCAGAAAGGAATTTACAAAAGCTCTTTTCTTTTTCCTGACAGTGACTCAGCCCTAGGGAAATAAACCAGCAGAAGCAGACTTTGAAAATTAATTTTCAAAAGTCCCTAAAACTGTGATGTACAGCAGATTTTTGGCATTTTTTTGTTGTTGTTGTTGTTCTTTGTCAGCTTCTGTGCTATTCTCTTTACAGGGTAAAAGGCTTCATTTGCAAGCATGATACATGCCTGCAAATGGCATCCTAGGTGGGAAACTCCTGAATATGAGTCTTGGTGCTACTCCAGAAGGTCCCTTTCTGAATACCCTGCTCAGCTTGGAGAGCTTCATAGCATGCCAGTAATGTTAAGTAATGAAGAGCTCACTTATGCCTTGCTGAAGGCATCTCTGCTTTACAGTCTGGAGAGAGCAAGGCTGGCGGAATTTATTGAGTCTTTGTGTAAGACCTCATAGTTTAGCTTTTCTATCTGGTTGCTTCTGAATGGGTACAAAAAGTCAGAGAGATTAGGAAAGTGGAAAAAACCCCACATCACAAACTCTCCTGCAATTTAAGTGGAGGCAGCATCTGATAATAAAGATTACAGCTTAATGACTTGCATCTAACATGCCCTCATATCTGTGAGCGCCTCGGCTTCAGGCTTCAGCATCAGACCAGTGGCTAAAAATCATGCAAACAAACAGACCGTATTTATAAACATGGTTTGTAATCCCATTGTGCAAAGTGATTACTACATTATACAGATGACCAGATGCATTCATGAGTACGCATCCCAGCCTGGACAATTCACTCCAACACAGTGAAAACTGGCAGGCCTGATTCTGACCTCACATTGGTTTACACGGGTTTCGTCAGTGCACATCCCGATTCACATCACTGACAGCAGAATGAAGCCCCAGGCTCACTATTTTCTTCCTAGTGCTTTCAAAAGGTTTGTGCAAACTGCTTGTAGAGAGAGCATCTGTGAGCCCCCTTCTGCTTTGGGAATTACTACAAATCTGCACCCCAGTTCGTCTCCGAGGAGACTGTGCATGAACCACCACGTTTCCCATGGTTTATTGCTTACTGCAGAATAGGACAAACACATAGAGGCCACGGGAAGAAATAACCAGCCTCCGCTCTCAGGTTTGCTCTGTTTAAAAGAGCAGTAAGACCTAGAAGGCCTCCTTATCAAAAGCCAAACCAGGATGTCTGTTTTCCAACCGGTACATTTCAGAATCGAGATGCTTCACCGCTGAACGAATGAACCCTGCAGCAGCCTGAACTCTTTAAAATACATTGCTGAGTGCCTGGGGAGAAATGTTCATTCCCCGCTGGCGGAAGTCAGCCTAACCCTCGTGAAGCAGCGAACATGAAGAAAGCAAACCCTTTCTCTCTCTAAAATCCCAGTCTAAACACCGAACAAAACCACCTACTTGGAGGTAAAGCTATGAGGAAAATGGGCTTTACCTGGGCTATAACAAAAACTCTTTCTGTCTGTAACAAAAAGAACATCACACAACTTGTAGTAGTAATTTCTTTAGAGATTTTTATCCTACCTGCAGAACAAGAAAATCAGCTGGTAAAACTGATGTGCTAGGTGAGGACTCCTGCCATCATTTAGATAATATTGTGCCTAAAATGATTGTTAACAAAAACAGCAGCAAGGAGATTCAGGCAGATGCATGGAGCAGATGTTTATAAAGCTGGAAAGCAAAAAAGTGCATCTGCCACTGCGCTGCGTTTATTATTTTGCCTTTATATGCTTTATTTTATCTTAATACTGGTTTGCCTCACAATGCCCAACCCTTATTTCACTGCTTCGTCGCACGGGAGGACCCGCTTGCAGTAGCAGGGGGCTGCCCGCATCCTAAGGTTTCTGAAAAGGCCCGTCCGGACCCTTCCTTAAGCAAATCCCATGAGGCGCTTCCGTAAACTCCCAAATAAAAGTAAGCACTCTCAGGTAGCTTTCTCCTGAGTCCGGTCTTTCCGAAGCAGATGGGCAGCAGCGGTGAAAGAGCAAGAGGCTGAGGTACAACTGGTCTAGAACCGAGGGGACGGACGGAGGGGACGGCACCCCTTCGGTCCCCCCGCCGGCCATGCAGGGGCAGCGCAGCGCTGCGCTGCGCTGAGCTGCGCTGTGCTGCGCGATGCGCAGCGCATCCCTCGAGCTCCTCCTCGCGGATGCTGCCACGCTGCAGCATCCCGCGCCCGGGCTAGTCAGCCTGTCTGTCTGTCTGTCTGTCTGTGTCCCCATCTCGCCTCGGTCACTCTGGGGCTGCCCCGGTTCAGCGGTTCCCTCGCAGCAAATGCACCCGGCCGGCGTGGGAGGGGAGACCCTCCTAGTTACACCGGTATCCCCGGTCGGGAGGGGATTTCTTCTGCCAAATCCCTACTTGTCGGGACATTTTGTGCTTAGGGCTTTGCTAAGGTCTGGAGCCAGGGAGCTGCTAGTGAGCAAATCTGTATTTAGCACGAGTTTGCACTACTGCTGGGCTGACAAGGACTCAGGGGCCAGCCTGCTGCTGTACAAAAGCTGTACAGGCATAAAAAAGGAGGAAAAGAGAAGGTGGGTGGATGCAGGCGCAACCAGTGTCCCTTCCCTCACCTCCCGGGGTGGGAGGGATGTCCCCAGGAGGGCTGCACTGGGGTGCTGTGGAGCTGGGGTGTCCTTCGTGGGTTGTGGAGCATTGATGTTGCACCCCAGGAGCTGCAGTTATGCACAGGCTGCACTTTCCTCCTGCAGGCACTCTCTGCTTTCTCACCTCTGGCCTCAACGAAGTAGTTTTCTTGTCTGTGTTCCTCAGGCCAAAAGGGGCTCATTCTCTCCCTCATCAAGCAGTCTTCTAAGGATTCAGGGTGACCCTAATTTTATTCAAGTAGATACTTAAATACCTTGATGAATAAGTCTCTTGAGGGAGCACTGAGCTAATTTACCTGTGTGCCTGCAGAGGTGACGGGCACCATAGGAAAGAGCTTTATGTTTTCTGTGCAAATTGCTCTTTCAATTATCTCCCTCTAGCATAAATAAGATAAAATTAAGCTAAATACAATGTATCTGAAAGGGCAGCAAGTTTTACCTGAAGGTCAGGCCAGGTTGTCTGGTGGTTACCACAGAAGATTTCTGAAACCACAGGCACAAAAAATTGTTTAAAATTTGAAGGTGCCTTTAACTCTCATTGACAACATTCTCAGAAGGTTTGGATAAGGAGATGAAAGTGAATTGGAAATATGAGGTGCATTTATTTCTTCAGCAGTGAAAGGTTAGAAGACAGACTTCAGGGAGGCTCACTGGCAATTCTGGGGCACGAAAGCTTTTATTCTCCCCACACCTCACATTTACACAGAAATTATTCAGAATAGAAGCCACCAAACCCCCTCCATACACACCAGTGAGCATACAAACTCTGGTCGTGTGTTTGGAAAGGGGCTTGTCTTTGTAACTCCGGTGAAACACAACATTCTTCCCCTGCTCCCTGCAATCCTTGCTCTGCTCCTATTTCTGTGCTCTCTCAGCTACCGGTAGACTGATACTATCTAAATAACATCAAGTAGGTTACCAGTCTACTTAAAAGCACTGGATCCACAAAGGCTCATGCTTTGACAGATCTTTATGCCTCTGGCTAATTAATCATTTGAATTTGGTGGCAGTACTCAGAATGTGTAAAGTCAAGCTTAAACAAAAGCAGGACCTTGGATGGCCAGGCACATTAGTAAATGTACTAAATAACCTTCTAGCCCACTAAGAAAGAAGTTTGATACCACTGTTTCACTGAGCACATACTGAGTGCTTTGCAACAGAAAGATACAATAGTATACTGATGAAAAAGAGGAAGGCATTGACCTTAATTGTTTGTGAGAATCTGCAGATAAGACCTGCAGCTTCTGAAGAAAAGAGTATTGCAAGCACAGGGCAAAATAAACTGAACTCTGTCATCAGCAAAACAGAGATTAAATGCTGGAAAAAGACAAAAAGCCCGTGCTGGCAGCACAAAGGGAATAAGCTGGACAACAATAAAAATTCAGCTTGGCCAAATGCAGGCAAGAATTACTGCTCACAACCTGTAAGAGGCAAGTTTTCCAACCCTCTTTTTTAACAGTTGGGGGGACTCAGAAGTCACAGAAGAGATGATCAGATTATTTTTAGGTGAGGCCAAGAGAGAAATATTAACAATTGCATTACTTTCAGCTTGACTGTTAAGTGAAAAGTTAATGAAGTAGTGAACTTCATCTGCAAATTCAAGCTGCTGTGCACCATCATGATAACTAGGCAATATTATCTGAATTGCTTGGACTGCCTGAGTGACTCCAAAGCAAGCCTGTGTTAAAGAGGATCATGTGGAATCATTTTTCTTCCATAGGCCTTAAATAAGTGCCAGACATTCGTATCAATTCACTTGGTGATGTTCATTTAAAATCTCATTCCTCCTTTGTGAACAGGGCTCCAGGCTCAAACCGTGTGCGTGCTTTGTGCGAGACTGGGCTCACTGCAGACAAAACCCCTTCCTTATCAAAGTTGTCACAAACTAAAATAAAGCTTTACACCATCAGCATAAAGACATAAGAGCTAACAAGTAAAAGGAGATGGCTCAGAGGAGGAACAGTATTTGAAAGGGGGAGAGAACAAAACTCATCAAATACACGCTCATGGAAAACCAGATTGGATCAGTGAGGCAAAGGATGTCTCTGCTGTTAGAGAGCACAGCACATTTATTTAGGTGAGAGCAAAAATCACCCTAGGCACTCTCTGGCAGCCTTAGACCAAGATGCTTGCAGTCCATTTCACAACGCAACACAGTTATGCTGGTGAAATAAGCTCGATAGACATAAATATTTCCAATCTGCTAAGGGAATTTACAGTTCTAAAGATCTTTCCCTCAAATGCACACCCCTGGCTCCCTCCTTCATTCACGCTGGATGGTTTCTTTCTCTGGCCAGAATATGTAGGAAAACAATGTTTCTGGATATGATGTTAAGGATTACAGTAGTCTTGCTATTGTAACTACTCAAATGTAATCTCAGCTATGCCTCAGTTCCATGTGATTAACCATAGCTGTTCAAACAGTACACGCTAGTATTAAACTGCAATCTATGACAACAAAAAGACATTTCCACTAGGAACAGTGGGAAGTGATGGGTCACTAAACCTGCAGCCAGCTGAAAGCTTCACCTAAGGGCATGAAGATAGAAATGAAATGGAATTATATTCATGTGTCATACTTGGCTGACAAAGCAAGTAAGCCTTCCTTTGTAACGTGATGAAAAGGTCAGTATCACGTCTGAGTGACGTGTTCTGTGATTTCACATGGCAAACATGCTGGAATATATACTATCTGCCTTCTACAATGTTCCCGATGATGGGAACAGTCTTACTAGCCATTGAAAAGAAACAGGCTTTTAATGCAATTGATAAATGTACCTGTAGGCTATTTATAATTCACCAGGACCATACCAGGTGTAGGCCGCTCCTACAGGATGTGACTCTGCTGAGCACCACTGTGTGAGTTGTTGGCCAGGACTTCTGCAGCCACAACCAGATTATCAAGCACTGAGCATCTGGCAAGGATTTACTGAAAGCCCAAGGATGATGAATAAATATTAGTTAATGGCTGTCTCATTCCTTGGCACTCATTAATTCAAATCTAGAGCTGGTTGAAGAAATGTGTTAGCTAAGTTGGATGGGAGGAAAGATGGAGACCAGAACTGAACAAAGAAAAAACACAGCAGAATTTCTTCTTTCCTTTTTAATTTTCACAGAGCAAAAGAACAATAAAAAAAACCCCAAACAACCCCAGATAATTTTTTTTAGGTCAGCCTTCAAGGTTTTTCTCAGGCAAAAGAAAAATCAATGTTTCAGTTGCGTTACTCTCATTACCCTTTCTTTTAGACATAGATCAATTTTAAATGAAAAGAGTTTTCTCTTGAAATGAAAATGAGAAACTTTTTATCTAGAATATGTCAAGCTAAATAGGCTGATAGTTTTCATTATTAAAATGTCTAAATGAATGCTCCTGTATCTTCCCCCAGTTTTTACAATTGAAAGTAATAATCCAAGTTTGGAAAAAAAATAGTGCCTCTGACAAGTGACTCTTCTCCAGGGGGTACACACCAGAGCCCAAGGGCTGGATGAGCCCCACAGCCAACTGCTGAGACCGGCTTGTCTCATGGGGTTGCCACCCACAAGAAGACATCTGTGCACAAGAAGTCACTGTGACCCTCAGGCCTGGTGAGGAAAAAGGCAATGAGAAGGGAAACACAACACAGCTGCTTCTGAACTCTTCCTTTCTTCTTGCAGATCTATCTGCAAGTGGAAGGAATGTAAAAATCGCTACCTTAACCCTGAATTCAGCATTGCCAAAATAAATTTGTTTTGGCTAATAAGCTGTTGTTAGGGTCAGAATTAACATCCAATGCCATGTGTGCATCTCCCACCCTTTGTCTTCATTTCAGCCTCCACAACACCCATAGTAACATTTGGTTGTTTAGCCCAGAGGAGAGGATGCTGAAGGGAGACCTTATCACTCTCCACAACTACCTGAATAGAGATTGTAGTGAGGTAGGGTTGGTCTCTTCTCCAAACTAACGAGCAATAGGACAAGAGGAAATTTTCTCAAGTTGCATCAGGGGAGGTTTTGGTTGGATATTACAAAAAATTTCTTCATTGAAAGAGTTATCAGGCATTGGAACAGGCTGCCCAGAGAGATGTTGGAGTCACCATCCCTGGAGGTATTAAAAAACGTGTAGATGTAGCACCCCAGAACATGGTGTAGTTGACATGCTGGTGTTGGACATACAGTTGGACTTAAAGGTCTTAATGGTCTTTTCCAATCTTGAAGATTCTGTGATTTTCTATCAACATCACACCAGTAGTACCCCTTCTCCTCACATGCTGAGGAGCACACAGCAGCTTGTGCAGCTCATATCACCTGCACCAGATCAGACCACACAGCCCTTTTTAGACAACGGAGTTGCCACCCACCTCCCATCTCCTACAGGATGAGGATGATCTCAGTCTGTCCTACGGACAATAAAAAGCAATGGACATGGTGAGAAGGGGGAGAAGACTTGCCAGAATAGACCTTTGCAATTTCTGCAGTCAGCCTGAAGGACTGCACTTGCCTCATCTTTGTTAACCCACATAGGCACTAAACCCCTGGAGCTCCATTCCCACTCTCCTCACTGACTAAACACAATGTCTTGAAACACTTCTCCTTCTGTTGACCTCCATGTTGTTTCACAGACTGTGCACAACACTTGCGAATCTGTGTGACTCTATTTCTTCACTTAAAAACCCACAAGACTTAAATCATGAACTTTGCTCACTAAATGATCACTGCAGCTGCTTTTAATTCTGACATCCATTCAACACTGACAAATTAGTTGAGCTCTTGCAATTTACATGAGGTTTCATCAGAATATAGTTCAACATTCAATTAGAAACCTTTTTGGGGAGAAGACACCATGCAGGTCTTTGAACACTGTGATCAATATATTAAAGGCCGGATAGCTTTGAAGTCGAGCTGTTTTAATTATTCTACTTCATTTTGCATTTTGCTTGTCTCCAAAAAATATTCTTTATCTTCCAGTCTGTCCCCAGTGTTGGAAACTGACCCTGCCCCATCATGGAGGAACTGGATAAGCTGCTCTTCTGAGATGGCACTCAACCCTCCATTTCTGAGATACTCTAAGGAATGATCTCACATTTGAGTGAGCATCAACCTGCAAACAAAACTAGAACATATTTGGCTCTTTTTTAAATGAACCCTGATTATTCAAGGCCTGTAGGTGTAAAGAACCCTTAGACTCGCCTGCTTTCCTTAAAGCACTTACAGCTGTTATACCAGCCAAGGCCTGGTCTACTGCAACATGCCAGACTGGAGATCCATTACAGCACAACCACTAAATATATGCTAGAACGAGTAGCAGATGTGCCCAGTGGCTTGGGAAAAGTAGATGTTATGTTTAATTATGTGACATAGTTAAAAAGGAAGCAGAAACAAAATCACGTATGCAATTAATGAAGGGCAGGAAACTTTAATTAGATTTAAGTACATAATATCAAGCAAGTATTTTGCTCAGATGAGACAAATTGCTGAATTCAAGTCACTGCTAAACCTGAACAGTCTGTCTGGACCCTACACTTCATAATACTTAGATTCAGAGTTTAGATCATCAGGGTCAGAGTGTCTGAAGTCAGATTCAAATATCTCCAGAGTGGAGTACAAATAAATGGTTTAAACATGAAGCCATATCATAGAATCTTAGAACAGTATGGGTTGGGATGGACCCCAAGGATTATGGAGTTCCAACCGCCCTGCTGCAGGCAGGGCCACCAACACAAGGTTGCTTAGGGCCCCATCCAACCTGGCCTTGAACACCCCCAGGAATGGGGCATCCACTATCTCTCTGGGCAGCCCGTTACAGAACCTTATTGTGCTCTCTGTAAAGAACGTAAAGGCATCTGTAGAGACAGTTATCATCCCTTCACTCTAAAGAGAGAGAAATTACCAGAAACCCTGCGAAATTATGAAATACAGGATGTCACTTTACCATGGGAGCCTTCAGATACCATTACATACACCTACACGGAACCAAAAAATGGGATCCCCAAAGCCT
Organism: Gallinula chloropus; assembly: GCF_964237585.1. Lineage (NCBI taxonomy): Eukaryota > Metazoa > Chordata > Aves > Gruiformes > Rallidae > Gallinula > Gallinula chloropus. The sequence continues at coordinate 41,451,377 of NC_140086.1, forward strand.
GTCCTATGCTGTACTTGTAGCCCTCAAACTTCCTGTGCAGCCTGTGAAAGGATGCTGATGCACAAGAGAGGGAAGGAAGGGAGCACACACAGACACAGCACCAGCACTATCCCACAGCTGACATTCCCCTCCTGCTTCCCCTCTGTGTGCAGGGGCTGGGCACACCAACACCACTTGGGTTAGGTGCCTGAGGACGTGAAATTGTGGCCTGTCTGCAAATATAAGGGTTGTCATTGGCTTCTGTGTATAGGGAATAAGAGATGCTTCTCCAGAGCTAGAGTTAGCTCAGACAGCACACCAAAAAGTGAGGAGTTAGTGAAATTGGCACATCAGCATTTCTGCCTCGCCATAATCGCAGGTGGTGGGTGGTTTGCCCTGGTCGAAACACTGCAGGGGCATATTGCACTTAGTGTGGACCCTAGCATACAAATGAAATGGTACTCCCCATCCAACTGTTGGATACTGCTTTGATCACTGAGTACAGCCTACTTTGCCCTTGTGCTTGATAAGACCAGGTGCTTTAAGAGAAAACCAGTGTGATTATGCCATAATTTGAAGAACCATAGTCCTGCCTCTCAAATGCAAAGTGCAAAGCTTTGATTGTACAGGCAAATTTACCTCTGACACTACATATTATTAAGTGTTTTATGTTGCAGCCCTACCACATGTTCAAGGGAGGTTTTAATGGAATCTTATTAAATGTCAAAGAGTATTGGCACCTGAGGACAGATCGCTCAGCAAATGTTAATTTAAGTAAATAAGGAGAGATTTTAGTAAGAATAATACTTTTCAGCATATTGTCCTTCTGCTATCTAGGTTTCAGGGGGCATGTTGTGTTTGCAACCATTTTGCAAGGTTTTGCTAGCAGTTGACAACAGGATTCTCTCCTGTGATAAAAAATTCATCTGATGAACCTCTAAGATTTACAGAGACTGTAAAGCTTAAAACAGAACAGAAGTAATATTGAACTGTTGCAAGATTCCCAGGACAACAGAGCAATACATGCTTATATTGGAATTTTAACTAGTTCTCACTGTACTTTTAAGACACAGAGAGACATGAATACTGTATATTCTATGATAATAATTTACTTTCAGAGATATCTAATATTAACCAACTGGCCAGGAGCACTGCAATGTACCAATAATAAATTACCTGTAAGTAAGATTAGCATGTTAAATACTTGGCTGTTGTAGGTCCATTGCAGCATGAGTGATTTCAGAGGATCTATATTTGTACACACAAGTGAAGGGTGCAATAATATTTTTTTTCATGTGCTTTGAAGTTCAGCCACAGATGAAGAGCTGTCTATTAACTCACAACACTGCTTCATGTGACTTCAGATAATACTTTTTTGACTGAAACCTGGAGGGAAATGAGATAGATCTGAGTCATGAACTGAGAGGTTTGAGCCTCTGTGAAGTCTGGGACCAATTAGTAGCACTATTATTGATTCATATACTGGATCACATAAGATAATTATTTACCTCTTTGTTTCCCCCTACAAATCTGTCCAAGAACAGACATTTTTTGTGTACAGACTTCTTGTTGTGTCCCTTGAACCCTTCATCACTACTAACCCCATCACCAAACACTTCACGGTGGCAGTGAAATTTCTTCATGTAGTTTCTTTGCATATCACAGTCCTAACATTCATCCCACATGTGGCAGAAATCTCACAGGAGGTAAGGTTAAAAAAAACCCTAATAAATAAAAGTGATTCAGAACCTTGTGATTAATCTTCATGGATTTTTTCTAGGATGAGGCAGCTATCTTGAGTCAATTATTAATTACATCTGTTTCTACAATAGATGGGCCTGCCAGAACTCTCCAGTGTTTGGATCCAGAAGGCAACTTTCCCATGTTCATGGGTGCTTGGCTCTGGTGTTTTTGTTGGGTTTATGCCATCTCTCCTTTCTCTGACAGAATGTTGTTGCATTTAAAAATAGAAAACTCCATCTACTGTATGGGAAACCAAATTGCAGCTGGTATCAATGTCTTCTGTCCATGCTTAGGGAGAGGGTTGCCATTCAGAAAGTACTGTCATAGGCCTATAAAAAAAAATCCAGACAGACTATTTGTTTCTCTCTGGCTTCATTCCACTAAAATGTAATAACAACAGAAGAAAAACAGTCGGTCGTGCCCTGAGCTCCACGAAGGTGGGGTTGTTTCTACAAGTAACCCACTAGGACCCATATTGGTCTAAGGGTGTGTGGCCAGGCAGGTTGTGTGGAGTGACTCCCACTGACTTCAGGAAGCTCTGGACCAGGCCCGACAGCTCTGCACACCTTTCTTAATGAGTCCAGCTTTAGAAAGCACTTGGTGTGGCCTCCGTGTTCCCACAATTCTGCTGGTGGCCTCACAGCCTGCTACAGGCTCCTATAAAGCCCCAAGCAGTGGCTGGGCTGTCTTCTGCAGGAAGGCATGAGATTCCTGAACAGCAGCCAGATGAGGTGACCAGGCCTCTGAAGGAAAACATAAGGCTATTTAAAGGGTGGCATTGCAAAAGATTAGAGATTTTCACTTGAAACAGCCAGTTCCCCAGTGGAATTCAAATCCTACCCCATGACAGTGTGCATACTTTGGTGACTCAGTCGTAGCAACTGTTCATTAATTTGTCTAAATATTTCCCATTTTATGCACTCCCAGCATCTCTGACTCCTCTCATTTGTATACAGTTATGTGGATCCCTTCTCACACAGGCAGCTATTACAGTATTGTGAGTTGGGGAAGCTGGTGGTGAGGAGTAAGGTGGCTGGGACCATGCAATAAAGTGAGATAGTTGGGTTTGGTTTATTTCCAGCCAGGCAACCTGTCACTAGTGGGGCTCCCCAGGGATCAATAACGGGCTCAACACTGTTTAATATCTTTATAAATTATCTAGATCAAGTGCAGGGATCAAGTGCACCCTGATGAATTATCTGGATTATAGCAAGCTGAATGGGGAAGTAGACACTTTGGAAGGGAGAGACACCCTGCAGGAAGACCTAGATGGGCTGGAAGAGTGGGCTAACAAGAACCTTATGAAGTTCAACAAGAACAAGAGTAAGGTCTTGCACCTGGGAAAATATAATCCAGGAGTACAACACAGGCTGGGATTCACCTGACCGGAGATCAGTTCTGTGGAAAGGAACCTGGTGGTCCTGGTGGACAAGAAGTTCAATATGAGTGAACAGTGTGCTGCTGCAGCAAAGAAACCCAACAGAGTGCTGGGCTGCATCAACAAGAGCATCACCAGCAGAGATAAAGAAGTCATTACCTCACTCTACTCAGCACTTGTCAGGAGACATGTGGAATACTAAATTCAGTTTTGTTCCCCCCCCAAAAAAAACCATGTGGACAGGCTGGAGAGGGTCCAGAGGAGGGCCATTGAGATGATCAAAGGACTGGAAAGCATTCTTATAAGGAAAGGCTGAGAGAGCTGTGTTTCTTCAGTCTTGAGCAAAGAAGGCTTAGGGGAGACCTCATCACCATGTACTTAAAGGGTGGCCACAAAGAAGATGAAGACTCCTCTTTTACAAGGAGTTGCATGGAAAAGACAAGAAAAAACGGTTATTTCCTGGAAGATTCCAATTGAAAACAAGAGGACAGTTTTTTTGCAATGAGAACAATCAGTCCCGAGATAGTGGTGGATTCCCCAATATTGGACACTTTCAAGATTCAGCTAGACAGAGTGATGGGCCATCTTGTCTAGACCGTGCTTTTGTCTAGACAGAACTTTTTGCCAGAAAGGTGGGACCAGATGATGCTTGAGGTCCCTTCCAACCTGGTATTATATGATACTATGATTGTCCCACCCCAGGCAGGCTGTGGTGTCTGACAAAGGCAGAGAAGGGGCTGGAAGGAGGTGATACGGTGTTGAGGGATCAGGAAAAAAATACTGATGTTACAGGGGTAAGATAGCCTCAAAAAATGTGTTAAAAAAAAAACCCTCCAACAACCAAAACCCAACAAAACCCCCAAAAATGTCGTGTATTATAATGTAGAACTACAGAAAGACCCTCCCCCACAAGAATAATTCCAGAAGTGGGAACTAAAGAAACCAGTAACCTTAGCCGCGATCAACTGAGAAAAAGACCTTAAGCAAATATATTATGAAGAAAGTATCTGAAGCTCACAACTTATTCTTTTTAGGTTTTTAGAAACCTACTGAATCTGACATTTGGAGCATGAAAAAAGAGATTTCAGATAAAACAACAAAATACAATCAGTGAACTTTATCCAATTGTCAAAATGTCAAAGTTGCTTTTAATGGATTCCTGACACCACAGCATTTCTCTAGACCTTCCAGTGCCTTAATATTTACACCTGATATTTTTCTTCTGGTGCATATCAGGGAAGGGATGAGGAAAATTGCACTTTTGTCACTGGGCTCACAGGATTTTGAATGTTGTGATTCCAAGTTAAAAAGCATTAATTATCACTGCATGAGTTATCTCACCAAGTTCATAAAGACTGTTCTCGTATCTCATGTGTGTCTGAATGCTCTGATTTAATGTCAGATCACACAGTCCTTAATCTGATTAAAGTGATGGTATGGGTCACAATGCACCACTCCCAGAGCCACCCTGGCAACCCAGTGGGTCACTGTTCACTCACTGCTTTCAAAAACTGACCTGAATACCCTAAAGATCCTGAGATACGCCTTTTACTTTTCTGGGGCAGTTGCTTGCTCAAATGTCACTCAAGTTGTATTGTTTTTTGTTGGTTACTGTTCCAGAATTCATTGCCATAGAATCAGAATCATAGAATGGTTAGAGTTGGAAGGGACCTTAAAGACCATGAAGTTCCAACCCCCCTGCCATGGGCAGGGACAGCTCTCACTAGACTCACTCAAGGTCCCATCCAACCTGGCCTTGAACACTTCCAGGGAGGGAGCAGTCACCACCTCCATGGGTGAAGTTTGTAGTGAGTAGTACATTTAACTTGTACTAAAAAACTACTGAAGAATATTTTATTGCAGGCATAATGAGAAACAAGGGAACAGAAACCCGTGCTTTGAGGGTTAACTTCCCTAGGATAAAAGGAGATTGGTGCTTTGTGATTTACAGAGGTTTGGAGTCACCCATCCTCTTTCTGTTCGGTGTTTGTACAGTAATCAGCGCAGTATTGTGTTTTGTGCCACAAACAACACTCACAATGAATGGGCTCATGAACAATATGGAGAAGCACGTACCTTCTGCAAGTTCAGAGAGATCAGATTTTTAGGAATACACACATAATATATTGCAGGGTTCACATTTCTTTACAAAACACAAGGCCAGAGAACATCAGGCCCATAGTCTTTAAAGGCATGAGTCAAAATAAACAAAGACAGAGCAGAGGAAAACAGCACATTTGTCAAGTGAGGTGGGGTATCATGATGTAGTTGGAAGGCACTTCTGTCAGTTGTAGAAGTTTCATGAACATTAGTGGTGTCAATTAATTAGATATGTCATAATTTATAGGAGAAAACAGTACTTAAAGTTAGTGCAAAAGAATTATGAACTGAGAAAGAATCTTTTGGGAAATAATGTCCTCTAAAAGCTGAGGAGAATTACCCATTGCCCAGCAAGGATGATTCACAAATCAAGGCATGATTTGTGATAGTGCAATATCACTTCTGACTACTGTGTTGAGAAATTGTGAATAAAGAGTTTTCTTTGACGAGGCAAAGCAATGTAGACTTTCAGTGACAGCTTACCTTAGTGGTGGATGATAGATGTTAGCACCTTCTCCCTTCAGTTTCCACACTAGTGATAAGTGATATCTCACATTATATAGCTCTCACTATCAACCCCTTTCTACCAAGAGTAAGGCCCTGGCAGATTCTTCCAACAGTTGTTCTTTGTGCCATCTTCATACCCTTCCTTGTCCACGGCTTTTTCTCAATACAGCCCAAGAGATCCAAAACGTCAGGGGACAGCGTGAGTCGTCAGTGTACATGTACCTCAAGCAGTAACTGTGGCATCACTCTGCCATTGCTGTGCTGAGTATTAAGCATCTAGCCTGGGTGACACAGGTGTGAAATCTCCAGATGTACAATGTAGTGCTCTAATTAACTTCATGACAAGAACTGCCAAATTAACACTTTATTAATGATTTAGTCTGGCACTTGCACACCAAACTGAAATTGCACAGCTTGTAAGGAAAACTAAATCAAGACTAATGTCTCAAATTTCTTGTTTAGGGAAACCTTCCAAAAGTTTCCACAGGACAGGTTGATATTTTCCTTCATTTTTTTGTATGAGAGGCTGTGAGAGCTGGGACTCTTCAGTTATGGGAATAGAAGACTCGGGGGCATCTTACCAGTGTGTAGAAATATCTGATGGGAGTGAATGAAGATGAAGGATCCAGACTCCTCTCAGTAGTGCCTGCTGACAGGACAAGAGGTAATGGACACAAATTAAAATGCAAGATATTCCATTTGTACTCAAGAAAATATTTTTACCATAAGGGTGGACAAGCATGGGCATAGGTTACCCAAAGTTGTTAGGTCTCAATCCTTGGAGGTATTCCAAACCAGGCTGGACATGGTCATGGGCAGACTGCTCTAGGTGACACTGCTTGAACTCGGAAGTTGAACTACATGACCTCCAGAAGCCTCTTTCAACCTCAGCCATTCTGTGATTCCATTCACTCATAAAGCACCTTAACTCGTCCTTGATGCACACTGAAAAAAGTGTGCAAAGCATTTGTTACTGTCCTGCATGATATCTTTGTCTCTAAATTGTAAAGACATGGATTTGATGGATGGACTTCTTGGTGGATAAGGAATTGGCTGGACAGCCACACTCAAAGAGTTGTGGTAAATGGCTCAAAACCAAAATTAAAACCAGTGATGATTGTCGTTCCACAGGAGTTGGTATTGAGACTGGCACCATTTAACATCTTTGTCAGAGATACAGACTGTGGGATCATGTGCACCCTCAGCAAGTTTGCTGACACCACCAAGCTGAATATTCAAAACTGTTGAGGTAACTAGGTAATATATCAAAGAATATATTTCTGTGAACACTTCAACAGTTTCATTTTTTTCTAATAGTTTCAGTATCACTTCTCATTCTGATTATTTGCATGACTGGAACCGTAAGTCAAAATACAATCTATTAGTAAGGTGACCCTGAAGACCCAGACTTACCAAATAGGAATGGGAGGCCAAGATAGAATTTGGTTAATGTGATTTGAATCTTCATGATATAATTCAATAAAATGAATCATCAATATATCTTGATAATATAGTTGACATTAAAATGTGAAACTACAGCCAATAAATGTAGTTAATTAAAAAATTTATGTTCTACTAAGCTTGATTCTAGAGTAATGCTAAATCAGCAACTTTTTAATGCCCTTTACCTCAAATCCACAGATAGCCTTTTTTTATTTCTTGCTAAAAAACCAAACACAGGTCAAATTCTTGGCTGACTTCAGTAACATGATGTAGAGTTACAACCACCAATTCACAAGCTCAGAAGTGCATCTCTGGAGCAGAATATACACATTTTATTACGAAAATGAACGTAAAAAGGTTCAATTGCTGAAAAAAATCAAATGCCCACAAACAGTAATTCTTCACTTTTAGTGATTAATTTCTATCATTTAGAATAAAGGATTTGCAAATGGTAAGTGAAATGTAGCATCTGGCTGGGAGCTAAACAGCATTTTTAATAGACCTCGGAAACATGTCTCTTACAAAGCAAGACATTCAGATCTCTTATCTTACACTGAATAATTAGTCTCGGTAGTGAAAAACTGCTTACAAATGAATAAGCCTTTTTGATAGGAAACTAACAAGTTTCAGTGGAAATCTGATCATGGGAAAATTTCTCATGGAAAAAAATGGCTCAACACTTGATGAACCCCTCAAAAATTCCTTGGTATTATCTCATTTAATAAAGATGTTGCCAACAAAAGCCCCAAATGATACTCATACTATGCAGTTTTGATTATTTATGGTTTTTATCTGATTAAAATGTATTAAAATTGGCATACAGGTATTTAAATTTATCTAGAGTTAGATAAATTAAATAGTACTGTATTCTAGTTTGTGTTCTTTGTATATTGGTCTCATTTTTTTACTTCAAATTTGTATTTACAATTTATTCTGCTCACTAAATGACATGCCTAGGAAAAACTGAAATCTATGGGGGGGTTTGTTTGTTTTGTTTTGCATTTAATTTTTTTTCCATGTAATGGAATCTATGTCTTCTCCAAAGTTAATTGTAGCTAGTAATGATGAATCGTTTTCTATGCAGGTGACCAGCGGAGGTTTCATCATTTTGCCGTACACAGCAGCTACCATTGCTCTTAACAGGTAAGTTTTAGGACTAGGCACTTTTGCAGCTCTGGTCATTTCATTTGCCTAATTGGCAAAAGAACTTTGGAAATGCATTCACTTCTCAGACTGATTAGAAAAGGAATTATTGATGAAATGTTCTGAGTATTGATGGGATGCATGAAGGCAACTGAAAAGGAAACGCCTTCTAATTAAATATCTGGTTTAGGAATTGAAAATGTACTTTGTCCTAGGCAGGCCATTGATCTGAGAAGATTGTTTCTAGAGATTGCCATGCACTGCAGGAGACGCTCTTTGGACAGGAAAAAAAGCATTTATTCATTAAGAACTTCAGATTGTCAAGATCTAAGGAATCTCTTCCCCATTCTCCTGCCTTCTTCATTTCCCATCTCCCCCACAAAAATACTCCCCATATTAAAGAATGAGCTTAATAGGTCAAAATCCTCTGAACATTTCCAAATATCATAGGAAAAAATATCCCAACTATATTTCTCACTTAATCTGAAAGAGATGAGGTTATCTTTGTTGCATGACCTTCTTCCTTTCTCACCTGCAGAAGACGTCACACTGCACTGTAAGAAACATGGAGGGCCTTGGCCCAGGCTGCCAGGCTCTGGGCTTGGCAGCTGCCTTTTAGACAGGCTAGAGGGGAGCACATCAGGCAGAAAGGAAAACACAGAAAATTTCCCTGGGAAAATTGCTTTGTTTCTGCAGAACTGATCCACAAACTGACAGTTCTACAGGATGTTTTGATTTCTTCCATACTGCATTTCCTGAGAGGGGAAAAAAAAAGAAAAAAGAAAAAAAAAAATGCTTCATCTGAAAATTTCCATGTGACTCTATTCCAGATCTTATGCAGCAGCATGTTTCATGTCAAATCCTAAGAGGTAAAGGAAAGAGATCTAAACAGCCTGGCAATCAATTGTTTATGTTTGGCTAATGTTAAAATGGGTTCTGGAGATCTCTTGACAGTTTTGCTGAAAGCATACAGCAGATTGCTATAAATATCCTGACATAAGGCAATGTTGCTCCAGTGTGGGAGCTCAAAGAAAACCCTCTGTCCTTAGAAAGCTCAGCTGTAAAAACCACAAGCACCAGGGGCGATGACCACCATGTCTGTATGGTCTCTTTCTGTAGGAGGGCAAGAACTCTCCTGCAAGCACACATTACCTATACATCCCGTTTATTTGGAGCTGAGCAGATGAAAACAGGGTTTGTCCGTGATCTGCTACGTTCACTAAATAATTCAATAAACTAGTTTTTCTTTAGGCTGCTGCCTGAAGGCACATGTGTTTTAGGTTTGAGCACAGCACTGTTTCTTTGGGTTCATTGAGCTCCTACTATTCAACTGACCTTGATGTGTTTTATGTTTTTTGGTGGGTTATTTTGGGGGAAGGGGTATCTTTAAAAAAACCCAAAACATAAGCAGTGTGATGAATTATTTTTCCCCTCAATTAATATAAAGTAAGTCTCAAATGTTTAAATACAGGCCTGGTCCATCAAGACTACTTTGAGGAAATAAGCTGTTATTTGATTTCCTGGTGGGATTAGTTCTTGTCAAATACATTTTTAATGCACTTCTGGTATCTAATGAATTATGTAGCATGCCCCTGTTTCTTCTGTCAAATGAGGTTTGGAAGAAATCAGGTCAAGTCCAATGACAAAATGTGACATAGTATTCTGAAATAACCCTAAGTCTGAATGAAAGAACCATTCTAATGGAAACAAATTCCTGATAAAACAAAGGTAAATATTCCAAATAAGCAAGGCCTCCCTAATTTTGTGGCCACCACCACCAGAAGTTCTTCCAATAAGGCAGAGGCCAAATTCGATTTTAAAAAGAAAACCAGGAAAAGCCAGGTTTGAAACCATCAAAAGAAGGTTATTAGTCCCACTGTGCGTAGCAGGCCTGTGGCACTCCTACAGAGGGGATGCTGAGGAGGTGAGAAGCTTATCTGGAAATGAGTAGAGACTGGACACAAACTCTTAACAGAGAACCATCACCAGTTACTAAATAGAAAAATCACAGAATGCTCACAGAAATTTCCTGATCTCAAAAATCCCAGATACTGGAAGAGTGCTGGGAGAAATTCATATGAGCTTGTCCTGTTCCTTCTTGTCACTGGGAACTAATTATCATCCCTGAGGGGTGCTAAAGGTAATTTAAATGCCTCTCTGATCTAAACCATTATGGTTATTCTTGTGTTCTTATCATTATTAAATGCTAAAATCCCAGAATAAAGGAAAAATTGACAAACTTACCTTTATGATTTGGTCATATGCCCAAACCTAAAAACAACTCTTCTTTTTAAAAAAGGTTTGATGAATATTTCTGTGGAATCGCACGGTTAATCCAGGGGAGTATATGTTGCTCAACATGAGATACAGGGATGATGTCTTCTCCTGCCCTTTAGGCTTGTTTCTGTGATGTTGACACACTGATTCACTCCAGGATGAGTGACAGGTGCTCTGGCTAGATCTGAGATTAAATATGTGCATGCAGGAAAGCCATTCAACTTACGTGAAATTTTCTGAGGCTTATCAGGTTTTGGTTGTTTTTTTTTCCTTTGCAGTACTATAACATTTTGGTTGCTGCCATTAAAAACTGAGCAGGTACGTAATTTCTAATTAAACTTTGACCACCACATTTGTTCCATTTTAAAAAATTGCTCACTTGTAATTTTCCTGACAAGAATCAAATTAACAGTTTAGAATTGCCTTCAGCTAATACCATTCTCAAAGTCCTGTAGAGCTACGTGCTTTATTTTGTTTGGGATAACCAGCCTTTTCAGATCAAACTTGGAAGATTACTTGCCACTTGGGTTTTACACTTAATTAAATATCAAATACCTTGCTTTTTGACTGAAGAAGTTTTATCTCAAACATTCCCTGGGGGATTCTGGAGAAGAAAATTTTTCTTCTACCTCCCATTTCCAATATATTGATTTTTTCCCAAAATTTAAGTTCCTAGGATAACCAAAGATGTTGCACTACACACACACACACACACACACACACCCCCATTAAGGGAATAAAAAAGGACAAGTTATTTTAAACACAGGACTTCTTTTTTTTCTCAACATTATTGTTTCTCAATTTAATTTTTATTTTTCCTGAAGAGTTGTCATCACTGACTACTGCAAAAAAGGTTTTAGTTGTCAAAACCTACCAATTCCTGAAAGTTACCTGTTAATACATTATCTCCTGCAGGTACTTTGCTCTTCTTCCACTCCAGTCATGCTTATCCATCCAAATCTCTCCTGCACGACTCAGAACTGGAACATGAACTTGGCTTATCCAGCTCCCAGGAAAGTGGCTTCATCAGCAGGTTAGACAGTCTGGAAACAGGTTTCTCTTACTTTCTTCTTTTGGAGCTCTTCTCTTGGATACACTCAATTAAATATTAATTGTCTCCAGAGGAAAAAAAAGAAAACAAAAATGGGGAGATGGTGACTTCTGCTGGATGACAGTGGAAAAGTCATGTTCCAGTTCCTGCTCTGAGGACTATATATGCAAACCAGCAGGGTTTTCTACAGGGAGGAGACCTTTCTGCCCTCTCCCCCAGGTACAGTAATTCAGCTTTTCTCCAGTTACCTCTCACTGGGCATGCTTTCCCTAATGGAAGAACAGAAAAGTAGAGATGCAGCATTACTAGTGTGTCTCTCCAGACTTTTTTTATTTTTCAGGACTAACCACATTCTGAGACTTTTGCAAGCCTTATACACAAGACATGGATGGGGCAAAGGTGCAGGCTCAACCACAAGCTGTCAAAACTTGTTGGAATAGTTTGTTGCAGGTACAGAATTTATAAGCAGCCCATTCAAGGTCCCAGGCACATATGGCTTTATCACCCTGTGTGAGTAGCAGCCTTTCACCACTGTCACGTAAAGGACACTCACTCCTAGAGGCTGTGCACATGGAAATTGGGCAGGGAACTTCATGTGTGACAAATGAGATGGAGCTTCCTCACCAACACTACAAGCAAAGCCATGGATGTCTTTATTAGACCTGACCTTAGTCACTCAGAAGAGGGAATGATAATTGCAAGACATCTGGACAACAGATGTGAAACACTTGTGCCATTATAAACTGAGCAAAGCTCAGGGACATACATCATCATTGCAAATAACCGCAGAAAGTGAAGGATACCTGGGACTCAGGCAATCCACCTCCAGATGGGCAAAGAGATGTTACAGGATCAGAATAACCAGACAAACAACAGGAGTTAGGAGTGAATCTGAAAATTAATGTGTAAGAAGGAAAAAGTGTCACTGTAATGCAGTTAATTGAGGTTAGTACCATCCAAAGTGCCTTTGGACAAAGTTTGCAAAAGCGTTAATTATCCACGCTGTTTGCACTCTCATGTGTCTCTTGGCTTCTTGCTTCCCCTGGTGGGATAGGTACAAAACTCTTGTGACATGACTTTTCTTTGGGGATGCTCAGAAATTCTTGCAGTGACTTGGGTGGGAGGAAGAACTGCTGCCACTCACAGAGCGTCAGCAGGGAGTGAGAAGAAATTCAGCAATGCAGCATGGGGAACTGTAGCAATTCAGCAATCTAAACTGAACTCATAGTTAAAATTAGGACCTGAAATAGGTGAGCATTTCTAACCTAACTGGGTTGGAAATCCCTACCCTTTGTTTCTTTAAGGTAGTCACACAAGCTGCAGTAAGAGAACAATTCCCCATCTTTCTAGATGGTATCTAACCATGTAAAGAGGGCTCTCCTTCAAAGAGATAGCAAAGGTAACATGAATGACTGATAACAGAAAACACACCAATGAACTCCAGCTGACTCAAATACCCCATAGAGCACTTTTTCACACTGAAAAGTGTGTGGAAAGAATGATTTAGAACACTTTTCTTTTTAATTTATCGGATCAGCTTGGCCTCACAATAACTAAAACAGAATTTCAGAACAAGCTAATATGTTTTCATTTGATGTTTTGAATTTCTCTCACTTTTTTTCATTCTGAAATACTTTGTTTGAAATTCCTTTTCCTTAGACACCAACATAATCTAAGGAAACAGGAGACCCTGTTATCTCTGTCCTCCTGAAAAGACCTGAAAATCCTATTTCAGAGAGAAATTTTCTTTCGGCTTTGGTGAGAACACCTAAAAAGTCTTGGTTCCACATAACTTCAATTTTTATTTTTTATTTTTAAAATTTAAGTCAAGCTATGAAACTGAAAACTCAGTTGCTTAAAGAGATAGGAACTAAGACGGCCATGCATTAGTACCTGACAAATCAGCAGTAGCAGTCCATCAGTGTTGATCTCTTTGTAGCATCACAAAAGAAATTAGCTTTCAGGAGAGCTTAGGAGGAGAGAGATGAGGTGACTACCAGGATTTTCGTATGGGAAAGCATGAGAGAACTGGATGGGGGTTTGGTGGAGGGCAGGATCATCAGCAAAGCAGAGAAGAGACTAATTATTTTTCATTCTGGGGAAAGTGACTGCATCAAGCTGAACTGCCATGGACGTGCCAAGGTTTTCAGTGGGCAGGGGCCTTGGAGTGTCCTTTTCTCCTCTGGCTCACTCGTGCACATATGAAATCGGTTGGAAAGAGCAGCAAGTCGTTGGTGCTTCTCCTCTTCTCCCCTCACCTCCAAGATGCCAACTCTGAATTACACCCCTTGTAGCTCAGGAATCACAGCTCAGACACCCTCTGGTAAAAATAAATCAGCAACTACAACAACAGGGTGAGAAAGCACTGAGATAGGGAAGTGTGCATGTATTTTATCTTAACATATGCCAGGAACATTTGGCAAGGGTTTCTGGGCACCACTGAACCTGGCTTTTTCCATCTCCTTCTTCCCATCAATCCTTTGGCATATTTTGTGCCTCAAAAAAAAGCCTCAGCAAGTTATGTTACAAGAGGAAGGCAACATCATTATCGGTATCCAGACGCAAACACGGACCTTCTTGTCATGTGAAAGCTGAGCATGGGGTAATGGGAAGTTAGGGGAGATAATTTGGGCCTGTCTCTATACAGTATCTCTGTTCCCCTATAACCAATGTGCGTTGTCATTGACACAACACTGGCGCTTCTGAGGAAGGCGACACTTTGAAAGGACTTGAATAAGTCCACGGGTACTTTTTAAGAAGATAATTTTGGTAACCCTTATAACAATTTGATGTACGTATGTGTAGGAAAATACACAGTTTAGGTATGACCACAGCCTTTGCAGCTGTGTGATCAAGTGTGGTTACTGGCAGTGAGAAAGCAGCCAAGCCCTGTTGTATGACACCAGTCAGGAAAGTCAAGCTTCATTTTTTGCACACCAGCTACTTCATAGGGTGCTGGGTGAAGATGCTGGCTGATTTAGCTTCTCCACCTTCTCTGGAGCCCTTCTGGCTAATGTAGGAAGGGCTGCTCTAACTTGTAAAAGCTGATTTTCATGCTGATTGGTGGTTTATTTTAAAGAAGTACCCTATTAAATATATTACATTTCCATAAAGTCTTCAAGATAACTCTGTTGTGTTTTGGATGCCAGCATATGGTAGTCAGCAATTCTGCGAGTGCTATAGATACAAATTTATGAAACTGAAACAATTACTGGCTTTTATTACAATAAGGGAAGTTTAGAGTTATTTTATCAGGCAGACTTTTGGTTTTCATTTTCATTAGCCTGGAAGAATTATCATTAGTGTAGCAAGATTTCATGCTGTTTATTAAATGCAAATAAATTAGCATCTATACAGAATCTTTTCCTTTTCACATCATGAGCAAATCTGAAATGCAAGGTAAATTAGGCCCTAATGCACAAAACCCTAGGCTTCAAAGTTCTGCTTCTCAGAGAATTATTAACAGCATTTTCGCCTCTTTGTCACATGCAGGTCCACATTTCCATTGTCTCTAACCAGAAAGCAAATGTTTACACTCTTTGCTATTCAAAAAAGCACTTCAGTGTGCTTCACGATCCCACCAAAGAGATGGAATTTCAAGGTCCGTGTGTCTGCAGAGTTCAGTGCATTGGAAATTAATCCTACATCAGTTAAGTGTATCTCACCTCGACTCCCCCCACATTTACCATGAAGGCACTGGGGCCACATTGCAACCTTGGTAGCCCAGGAGTCACAGCCCAGCTGCCCACTGGTAAAAATGCATCTGCACCTACAACAATAGAGTCAGAAAGGACTCAGAGGATCAGAGAGGCAGGAAGAGGTGTGCAATGTGAAAATGAATTGTTCATAGCTTAGAAGAGAGAATTCTCGCTGGCAGTGACTGTGGGTTTGCTTTGGTCCCTTTAAAAACGTGTGACAGTCTCAGAGACCTGCAGGTTGGCAGAGATTTACAAGGACCCTTTGCAGGCCTCAAGAGGCAGCCCCAGCACAGCCAACTGCAAACAGCCATTTCCAAACCCTGAGCAGCAGCATCCCCTCCCAGTGCTGTTCCTTTCTGGCAACCCAGGTTGAGAGGCAGAGCACGCTCCCTCGGGCAGAGCCGCAGAGCTGGCTGGAGCTGTGCTCATTCCAGGACATGTGTCCCGCTTTTCCACGAAACACCTGCCTGGGCATCCTGGTTTGGTGCCTTTGCACAGAGCCCACCTGGATTGTTTTGTTCTCTAGTGGGCAGCACACAGAAGAAATACAGAGGCACCAGGCTACACCCTTTCTGCACAGGCAGCTTTGTGCTTTGCTTTCTTTTTGGTTTTTTCTTTATCTTTTCTTCCTCTCCCCAGTTATCTCAGTGGAAACATGACCTTTTTAAAAAGTGCCCACATCTTCATACTTAAAGCTGCTTGGAAGCAATTCTTCCAGTGGATTCAGGACTAAGACAATGCAAACCAGTTTTAGGATTGCCAACTGACATGAACAAAGCCCTCCCAGCTTTGGTCTTTCTTAAGAGACCAGGTTGAAGAGCCAATGACTGATTCTTTTGACCTTGCTGGGGCATCTGCTTAACTTTGGACAAGCAGAGCTTCAACAAATGCAAAATTATGACTGCAAATTCAGAGTGGAATTTTTCTCCAAGCATTTTCTCCCAAACACTGACACATGTTTCCTATCTGGGGTCATCCTTGTTATTGTGGTTTAATCCCAGCTGGCAGCTAAATCCCACACAGCCATTCACTAACACCCCCTGATGGGATGGCAGAGAGAAATGGAAGGGTAAAAGTGAGAAAACTCACGGCTTGAGATACAGTTTAATAACTAAAACAAAAGCCCCACACATGAACAAAGCAAACCAAGGAATTTGTTCACAACTTCCCATGGACAGGAAGGTGTTCAGTCATCCCCAGGAGAGCAGGGGCCTCTGTTGTAGACCAGGCATGATGAGGGAGCTTTCCTTTGAGGTGGGATTGGGTGAAATCTGGAGCTGGAAAGCCACACTGTGCTGCATTCCTGAAGTACAGGAGCATTGAAAACTGGCTTAGGACACCTGGAAAGCACACACCACCACCACTGGCTTCCAGTGCCTTAGGAAAGCCTGTATGACCTCTGTTGACAACATCTAATTTATTAAAGTTATGTTCCTGCTCCCTCAGGGTGGCCAACCAGTTGCCTGCAGCCAACCTGCTGCTCCTCCTCAAATGATTGCTCTCCCTGCTCCACAACATCAGCCAAAATTCTGCAACCAGGAGGGGGACTGCCAGAAACATTGTGCTTTGCATTGGGCCAAATCTACTGAGCCCAGCCAAGGACCACCTGCTCTCACTGGGAGTGCTGGTGGAGGTGACTGAGAAGGTATGCTGTATTCACCAGACAGCTCCAGCCTCGTGGGCCCATTCAGAGATACCTTGCTGCTTGCTCTCCTCAGCAAATGATTATAGAGTAGCTTCCTGGAAGATCAGCCCCACAGCTGCAGCTTTCTGTGAGTGAGATTAGCTTATTTTATATTTACTTACCCAGGATTTACTGTGTCAAAAATAATACAAAATTTTCTTCAGCTTTTTCATAAAGGTTAATTTAAGTCTCCATATTTTATTATTCTGCAATTAGTCATGTGTTTTTCTCTCATAAAAGCTATATTCAGGGAGAAACAAACTCCCTAAATAAACCCTAATTTAGTCCCTCAGAAGGAATTTGGCAAGCACCTCAGATGATTAAACCATGAT
Source organism: Gallinula chloropus (assembly GCF_964237585.1). Lineage (NCBI taxonomy): Eukaryota > Metazoa > Chordata > Aves > Gruiformes > Rallidae > Gallinula > Gallinula chloropus. Next base: position 41,468,712 of record NC_140086.1, read on the forward strand.
TAGGTAGCTGCTGAAAACCAAGATGTAAGAAGCTGCTCTGTGGCCTCTGAAGCTTTCTAGTAAAGAGCTGAGATTTGTGTTATCCCTATTACCCAGGGAGGAAGTCAATCTGCTGCATGGTCTGTGGTAGAAATAAGACTCCATCCTTCCCTTATCTTCCCGTCTTGCAAACGTGAAGTATGTCTGGCTCGGTGTTTTAATGCCTTCACTCTCACCCTGTGAGGAGCCCGTAGTCCTTATGTCTCTTCCTTGCAATGTGTTACTGTGCAGCCAAGGTCAGCACAGCTCGAGGAGATGCTACTACCAGGGTGGGTTGCCTGAGCCTTTTCTCACCAGAAGACTTACTTGAAAAGTTTCCATCAATGTGTTTATCAGATTGGGGATTCAATTAGCACTTTCATTTGAAGTATCTGCTTCATGCAAAACTGAATTTTGTTTGTTTATGTTTTTCTTGTGGTTAGAAAAGTTTTTGGCAGGACTCAGCCAAGCTTTGGAGGAATTTTTTTCAGCAGCTTCCAACCAGATATACATACATATGTCTAAACCTGCTGTTTGTTAGTTTGTTGGGTTTGCTTTTCTTTTTTCCAGGATAAAACTGATAGCAATTTTTGCATTCAGCAAAACAATGTGTGGGTTGAGAGTATGGGGCTTTCCCATCAATTTTATTCCCACAAAACATATTTTTCTTCATCTCTAATTTGCAAGTTGATATACTGCTAACTGTATTGACATTGCTGTTGTTTGCTCTAATTTGTGCTTGACCTGATCATGGAGCTGGAGCACCTCTCCTATGAAGACAGGCTGGAAGAGTTGGGCTTGTTCATCCTGGAGAAGAGAAGGCTCCAGGGAGGCATAATTGTGGACTACCAGTACTTAAAGGAGTCCTACGGGAAAGTGGGAGAAAGACTGTTTATCAGGAAGTATAGCAATAGGACATGGGGCAAAGGCTTCAAGCTGAAAGTGGGTAGGTTTAGAGTAGACATTAGGAAGAAATTCTTCCCTGTGAGGGTGGTGAGGCCCTGGCACAGGCTGCCCAGAGAAGCTGTGGCTGCCCCCTCCCTGGCAGTGTTCAAGGCCAGGCTGGATGGGGCTCTGGGCAACCTGATCTAGTGGACGGTGTCCCTGCCCATGGCAGGGGGGTTGGAACTAGATCATCTTTGAGGTCCCTTCCAATCCAAAGCATTCTATGATTCTATGATATCCACAGCTGAGTCTCCTGGTTTTCCCCTGTCAAAGCCAGCAGGTCTCTGTCAGGGATTGTTGGCATGGCTCCAGCTGCACAGATAAAGCAATGAGTGAGATCAGAAACTTGTTCACATAGGAAATGAAAGGTCTACATAAAGACTAACCTACCCAAATTTAATAAATTGCTTAATCCAAAACCTCCTCTGCCTCATGAAACCATGTTTCTTTCTTTCCAAATTTTGGGGGGTCCAGTTGACAACAAAACCTGCCCACCAGACACAAAAAGAGCCTGCAAATAGATACACAAAACCCCCCTGAGCCAGCTGTGTGCATGCAGTCATGATATCCTGAGGAGACTGAGAGCTACCCACAAGGACTTTTTTAGCTATGAGGCAGTTAGTACTGATGTTTCATCTATGATATGTACTCCTAAGTTTTAACTTACTACTGGAAATGTATTAAATGCTATGATGCAATTGCTATTTAATAAATGCATGATATGAGAGATTATTTATAATCTCAGACACCAGGTAATACAGACAGAATGATAAGATTACCCAGAAAAGGAATTCTGCTAACTGTTAAATGCTCAAATATCTATTTCTGTTTCCAAAATTCTGGGGGTTTACAATTGCTAATAGTAAACGTTAGCTAGCTGTTTCCATGCTATGAACTCCCTCTGCAGGGAGATAAAGGTTTTACATACAATAGGACAGAAAATCTAAACACAAACTCTAATGAGGACACCATTCATTTATAGCTATTTCAGTCTCAAGTTTCTTTAATTCCCCATGCATTCTCTATGCAGATTATTCCTGCCTTTTAAGAAGCAAAATGTTGATCTGATCACATTTCAATTGACCATGGAATATGAAAGATTTACATATGCTCTGTAAGCAGACATCAGGCACCTCAGTACAAGAAGGATATCCAGGTGCTGGAGTGTGTCCAGAGAAGGGCAAAGAAACTGGTGAAGGGCTTGGAGCACAAGTCTTATGAGGAACAGCTGAGGGAACTGGGGTGGTTTGACCTGGGGAAAAGGAGGCTGAGAGGAAACCTTATTACTCTCTCCAGCTCCCAGAAAGGAGGTTGTAGTGAGGTGGGGTTGGTCCTTTCTGCCAAGTAACAAGCAATAGGACAAGAGGAAATGGTTTTGAGTTCCATCAGGGAATGTTTAGATTGGATATTAGGAAAAATTTCTTCACTGAAAGAGTGGTCAAGCATTGGAATGGGCTACCTAGAGAGGTGTTCAAAAAACGTGTAGACATGGCACTCCCGGACATGGTTTAGTTGAAATGGTGGAATTGGACTGGTGGTTGGACTGGATCTTAGTGGTCTTTTCCAACCTTAAAGGTTTCAGTTTGTTCTATTCTATTCTAAAAGCCACATTAAAAAGTTTTCTACACCATTTTGGCTGACTTCTGTTTTTAATCTGGAGGATCTTTACAAGGAAAATCTCTGTGGCTTTGGTTTCTCTGCTGAACCCAGGAACAAAAAGCTGCCATACTGAGGCCAGTTATAATTGTGACTTTTTCTATGGCTGTCAAACCCGTCAGGCCACTTGGTATAAGTCAGCAACATCTGGTAGATAGCATGTAAGTGAGTGCAATTGTGAGGAAAATATTCTCAGGCATGTGTGCCCAATCTCTCAAGAAATCTTATTTCCTTATTCTCATCTGGGAGGAGAATGATGCTTGTTTGCTGCTGTGCTTTCTGAGCCCCAGGCTGGGTGGGCCAGTGAGCAGGTACATCCAGTGGGCAGGTAGGGAGCAAACAGAAAGGTTAGGCTCAGGGGCATGTCCAGGGACTGTCATTTCTGCAGTGACTGCTACAGTTTTCAGGGGGGTCTGGAATTTCCATGCAGATTTAATGGATTAGTCTGACTTGAGTTCAGTTTCCTTTTGGAAATTATCATCAAAGAAAAGTAGTTTTGGTCTTTCTTTAGGGGTTAGAGTTGTAGAAAAGAGAAAGCAAAACTGGAGGAAATGGACCCAGCCTGTAAAAATCTACATCTTTTTCACTTAACATGCATCACCAAGCAGATGGGATGGTCTTTGTTCTAGTTGAGATTTTGTAACCTAAAATTCCCCCACCCTGTGGAGACTGAGAACCTATGGGATGATCCCTTCATAGAAGAGCTGGTCCAGTTCTACCTCAGAGCTGTGACTGGTGCAGGATCCCTCACAAACAGTGTAAATATTACTGTTTGCATAATAATGTGAAGGTAAGATACAGAGGCAGCGGAGGATTGTGTGTAATCTTCTTTTCAAGGATGTGGTATAATGTGAGCAGAATACATTTCAACTACAGTTAGCTAGCTTCTCCTCTGGGTTGCCTGCAATCAATACAATAAAGCAAGAGGCTCGAGAGAACGAATCACTTTATCTTATGAGCAGATAAATGCAATCCAGAGGTTTCACTTTGCTTCTACTGACTGCAGACAGAGTCTAATTACTGGGAAGTACAAAGATAGGTATGATGAGTCCCACAAAGGATGTCTCCACTTGAAAAATGAACATGGATTTGACGCAGGCCTCCAAAATACAAGCCAGCATCATGAGGTGCCTTGAAATCAGGCTGCAGGGTGGTTCCTGCATTTTTCAAAAATACACAGTCATGCTTCCTGGATAACTGAGTACAAGATGCTTACCCATTATAAAATGTACATATGCTTAACTGCCCCTGAAATCACAAAGGTCTCAATCCCAACCGTCTCTTGCCATCCACAAAATGCTTGGCTTTAGGATAAAGCAAGTAAGTGCTGTGCCATTCATCTCTGAAACAGCCGTCCATTCCCACAAATCAGCGATGGCCCTTGGAATTAGTGCTAGGCACCTTGGGAGATGTGTGAAAGGGAGCGAAGAAAAATACTCCTTACAGCTGCCATCAGCCACAATGCTTTAAAGCCGCCCAACCCAACAGCAACTTTCCCAACCCCCTTGCAATATCTATACCCAAATACCACTATGCTCTTCTGCTGTGCTCTTTTCTCACCCCCTGGCTCTCCTACTGCAATTTTCGTCTGCTCCTGGTTAGTGGCAGGGCTGGCAAGAGTCCTGTCCTGAACTACTCCTTCCTGGCATGGGGGAACCCTCCTCCCAGTGCTCTGTTCCCCAGCTGCTTGGGAACGACAAAACTTAAAGACTTGGCTGATTCACATGCATGAAATTTCAGTAGTTTGGGGGTCTCAAAGTAGAAAATATTTCAGCAAGACTGTGCTACATCTCAAAAGACTTTTCGTAATGTAATAGCACCGATAATCTTGCATGAATTGGTCTTCTCTTCCTGAGACACATCAGCATCACTTAGTATGAATAGGAAAGTTACACATCAAAATCACAATTTCCAAACTCAGATTCTGCTCTAACTGAAGTAATTTAATCGCTGTAATTATTCTAGGTTCAGGTCAGTGTATAGGGAATAAAGCATATTTCAGCAAGCACTGCTGGTCCTCACTTTGACAACACATTTTAATTCCCTCAATAATTTTAACTAATGCAATTTAAAGAGGAAGATGGAACTAGAATATGGAAACAAGTCACTTTAAAATGAATGCATATATAATGGCTCCCTGTTAAGCAGCTTGCAAGCAATGCAATAGCTCATCCAGAACAGGGTTATTTTTTAAATTTTATGTAGTCTTGATTTAAATACCATTTTAGTGACTGTGAAAGAAATTTAACACTTGATTAATTTTTATGTCACTATTTATAAATATTTTATATTATTTATTCCAATATTTCTTAAGCTTGCTCTGTTAGATTCTGATTTCACTTACATTTCATTTTCCAGTAGTTTCATTTCATTAGTCCGAAATAAATTATTCCAGATTTTTGTCAGGATAACTTGGAACAAAAATAGGACTTATATAATTAAAAAAAAATCATTAATACATAATACAACTGTTATTCACTCCTGTTATTTACTCTGAAAACAGGAGAAACCTAGTAACTCCAAGGAGCTGAACAGCATGTAAAGCATGATTTAAACACTACTAAAATGCAAGTCTAAGTATGTGACTTTAATGATATTAATTTTCTCCTTTTTTAGGGTAAACTGTTGAACAGGCAGTCAAAGAGAAGACATCAGGAAAAGTCTATACAAAAGAGGCTTCCAGGAGACTGGGTTAATGCTTGACCTTCAACCCTGGAATCCCATAATTCCATTAGAAACTTAAAAAAAAATAAAAAGGTTAAATCATAAAAAATTGTAAACAAGGACTGAATATAGTGATTGCTTGGAGATGTGCCTGATTCTGCTGCCTGCATTTACAGCTCTGAGATGTATCAACTGCACTGAGCTGAGGTCTCTTTCACCTCAGCAAAGATGCCAAATTGAGCCTCCACAAGACTTGGTTTTCAGAAGGGAGTAACTCCTTTCTCAGAAGTAAGTCTCTCCAAAATGTCCAGATGGCAATGTTACCTGACTAACATTCTAGAGTGATGCTAAATTTGCAAGGTGGCCATGGCAAGGATATGTAGACAGTCATCTGTTTTTCAATGATGCTTCACCAATAGTTAGAATTATCAGCAATAATAATATAGGAAAAATAATGTTCCCTCACTGGTATAACTTTTCACATCCCTGACTGATAAAATATTACCAACCAATTTTCATTCAATTAATATTTGCTTAATGAATATAGATGTGATCTGAATAACCCTATACCTCTCACAAATCAGTGATTCCTTGTAAGGGCTCAGGAAGCAAAGTGTGGTTGGTCATGTGGCAAAGAGCTCAGTTATGATCACAAAGCTCCAGTGACTGATTTCAGACTGGTAACACACCAGAGGGCTGTGCTGCCATTCAGCAAGACAGACAGGCTGGAGAGCTGGGTGGGGAGAATTGAACGAAATATAACAAGGGCAAGTGTAGAGTCTTGCATCTGGGGAAGAACAATCCCAGGTACCAGTATAGGTTGGAGACTGGCCTGTTGGGGAGCAGTGTAGGTGAAAGGGACCTGGGGGTCCTGATGGACAGCAGGATGACCATGAGCCAGCAATGTGCCCATTGGCATCTTGGGGCGTATTAGAAGGGATGTGGTTAGTAGGTCAAGAGAGGTCCTTCTCCCTCTCTCCTCTGCTCCGGTGAGACCTCACCTGGAATATTGTGTCCAGTTCTGGGCCCCTCAGTTCAAGAAGGACAGGGAACTCCTTGAAAGAGTCCAGCGCAGGGCCACCAGGATGATTAAGGGAATAGAACATCTTCCTTATGAGGATAGGCTGAGGGATTTGGGTCTCTTAAGCCTGGAGAAGATTGAGGGGTGAACTAATTAATATCTTTAAATATATAAAGGATGAGTGTCACGAGGACAGGGATAGGCTTTTCTTAGTGATGTCCAATGATAGGACAAGGAGCAACGGGTGCCAGCTGGGGCATAGGAGGTTCCATATGAACAGAAGGAAAAACTTTTTCACTGTGAGGGTGACAGAGCACTGGAACAGGCTGCCCAGAGAGGTTGTGAAGCCTCCTTCTCTGGAGACATTCGAAACCCACCTGGACACGTTCCTGTGTGACCTAATCTAGGTGATCATGCTGTGCCGATGGGGTTGGACTCGATAATCTTTCAAGGTCCCTTCCAACCCCTAACAGTCTGGGATCCTCTGAAACACACGTGACAGACAAGTGAGAATACAGTAAGAGCTTGGGCTGGACCACAGGAGGAGACTTTCTCAGAGGCAGAAACATCCAGCCATATTAGAACTTCCTCAGTAAAGCATATAACTCAATTTCTAAGCTCATGGTCTCTATATTAGTAGTCAAAGAGTTTTGTGATTTTTTCACTGTATTGGTTAACAGCCACAGGATATTCTAGATTTCTAAACACTGAAAGGTTTTCCTGCCATATTATTTCACAATATATATATTTATCTATATATACACATAGAGATATTTCTCTGACTCGGAGCATATAAAATAAGACTGCAATTATGCATCACTGTAAAACAGGTGAAGAACCAAGTAACTGAGCCACAGAGCTGGTTGTGCAGCAGCTTATGTAACCTAGTCAAGCAAGGGAGTAGTAGTGATGCGGCAACTGCCTGTAACAGCTCAGTGAATTCAAGACAAGCATGCAGCAGAAGGTGGTTTGCACCTTGTAGGTAAAACCACCACAAATATCTCACCCTTGTGACCAGCTGTTAACATACATTATTTAAAATTTCTGCAGCTAGAAGCTATACCATGCACGCTCTAAGGCTTGCAAAGTGTCTCTACCTACTAATGGGCAGAGATGCTAAAAAAAAAGGAAAGCCTTCTCCTTCCAACAGCAGTTTCTCCATGCAAGAGGCAGTTCTCTGGCAGCACACAGTTCCTTAGTGCCAGGAGAACAGGAGAGGATTAGACCTTAAGGACTGAATACATGCATAAGATCAAACTGCCCTTGTATGTGAATGACTGAGATGTTTGAGCAGTTTTTAACAGAGAACCACTCCAATGCATAAACTAATCTGTTCCACTTCTCTGGCAGGTAGTTTTCAAAACCACCAAACATCTATAGATATTTGAAGTTCAGCCCATTTTGTCCAGCACAGTACAGTGTCTTCACTGCACAAGTTTGTTTGAAGCAGGTTTAATGATGCTGCTACTACAAACAGACTATGAACTAATGGGCACAGGTCCCCTTTTCATTAGGTTTCTTTTCTGGTCTGACCTCCAGTTATTCAGTACAGATTTATTTCTGTTATCGGATTTCTCTAGCAGTTCCATTTCCCATCAAATAGAGTCTCACATCATTACCAACAGAGGGCTAGTCATGTTGCGTGAAGAAAGAAGTACATTTATTGAACTATGGTTACAAAAAACACTCAGTTTACTTCTTCGGTCATTTTAGCATCTGTCTTTATTGAAGTCTCATTAATTTACAGCCCGTAATTCTTTTATTTTTGCTAATCCTTCTGCTGCTTATGAAAGGCTTTAGCATTCACCACAATACTGGATTGTTAATGCACCCATCTTTTCCCTGTTTTCAATCCATCTCAGCTACCAGATGATGCTTCAGAGGATATTTCCGCTAACGGATTCCATTAGCACTGACTGTTTCCCACATCAAATGTTTAATGTACACTGTCAGATTTAATCATGTGTTTGCTTGAACAAGATCCATTATTGTCTTCGCTTGTATTGCAAAGTTGGCTTAGTGAGGTTTCTCACTTCAGAGATTATTGAATCTTTTTGATGAACTGCGCTGTTTGTAGCCTAATAACTATAAGCTTTCAATTATTAAGAATCTTGGAGAATTCTGAATGGTGCAAGATAAAGGCTTTTCAGTCAGTACTTTGGACTCTGACTTTCATCAGTATCTCCTGCCTGCCCTGTGAAGCATGTCTGAATACACAATGAAAGGAAGGATCAAGTATTTTCTATGTAATACATACATACATACATGCATGCATACATACATAGAGATATCCCTGATGCACCAGCTAAACCAGTTTTGGCTCAGGCAGTGTAGTGTGACAAATTTACATGTGGACATTTGCTTTAAACACTTTCTGAACAAATTCACCTCTGTTGAGCATCATCACCAGTATGTTAAAATGCTTGTTAAGACTGCATGTAGCCCTCTGGTGACTGAGATGATGGATGATAGGTTTCTGCTGTGGGAAGAGATTGAATGCCTAGGGCTGATTCTTTCACATGTGTTAGATTTATTTTTTTTACCATGAAGTTTTGTTCATATGCCAGTATCTTAGCAACAGCAGACAGCCTGATTCAAGTAAATGCACTGTTTCCTCCCTGGGAAATTAATACAATGATGATATCCCAGTTTAATCTTCTATTCCATTGCCTTTTGGGGTATAGAAGATCAATTTATTTAGTGCTGTGCATTACAAAGCATCAGCTCCATGAGCAGTCAGCCCAGAAAGGGTCTGAATAATATTGCTGTGATAGAGTAAGCAATCATTAAACTAGAAATACAGCATTGGTAACACATAGCTCTTTGGCAGACTGGAAAGCTTGCAACCTAGGGGGTTAAATGTCTTAAAGTTAAGGACCAACAATGACAAGGTAACCTGCAACTTGATGAAATACAGGCCAATAGCATCTTAAATAGCATCTGCAAAAAATAAAAAGTTCATGAAAATCATGTATTATGCTACAGTGAAAGAGAAATAAACTCTGTGGGAAATTATACCTGCACAGCAGTAGGAGTACAGTCACATTTGGTGAAGTAGTATTTGAATTGCTTGGAAGACAGCATTCGTATATATGTCTCCACATATTTTGTGCTTAAGCAAAGATTAGAAACCAAGCATAAGGCTCCATTTCCTTCCAGGACTGCTGGCTCCTCCATGGAAGGATATGTCTTACTGTGTGGGAAGGCACTGCTAAACTTGAATTGAAGAATAACATGACCTATTTTAACTGCTTGTTCCTATATGTCAATCTAAATGTTTAAAATTAAAAAAAAAAGTTTAAAAAAAGAAGTAAAAAAAAAAAGGTGAGAGGTGAGTGGTCCAGCTAGGTAAGTTTGGGTTTAGGGCCTTGCTTTAAAAAAAAAATTGCCTACCTCTTTGTCATCAATATCCAAAAGTTGAAAGTCATGCAGTAAGGTATGTGTTGAGTGCCCAGTTCTGCAGCGGTTTAAAAGAGCAGTCCTGAGGAAGAAAGCTGGGCATTATCTATGGTCTTGTGTACACAAGATAGACAAAAACCCCAGGTATTGATTCCAGGCTGATAAATTCTTGTTCAAACAACATTATGGTCTATAATGCACTATTAATATCTGAACAGCACTGTCAGCCTGTCTCCATCTCCTCCTGTTCAGATTTTCCAGATACATCTAGAGTCTAGAGCCACATATTTGGTTGCACTCAGTGTCCAACAAAATCAAAGATTTTTGTGTGAGTTTCAACAATGCTACATGTCTGACATTACTGTGAGAACCCATCTGCTCAGAGACTTGTTGAGTGTGTGCTAACCGACCACGGTCAATTTATATGAGAATCTGAGCAGCATCGGCGCTCTCTCCTTCTGAAACTACAACACACATTTCACAGCTCCCTGGCTGACATTTCGCTTCAAAACTCAACATTTGTACACTGTGACTGAAGAGCCATCACAAGAGGCCTTCCTACTGCACTGGAATCATTCTAAAATTGGAAAGCCAGAACATTAAAGGTGTTCTTGGTCATGAGACCACACCATGAAAAAGGGATTAGCACAAAATGCAAGGTGTTTTAACAGGGGTTCTTGTATATGGATTTTAACGTTCAGAGAAGTGTCTTGATATCCAGGAAATACAAGAAAAAAGGAGGCAAAATGTGGGATTTGTGAGGAAATCCTTACTGCACTGGATGCACTGTGCTTGAGGCCTTGGCTTACTAAGTGCCTTGGAGTACCTTCAATTTATTCGAGAGAAGCACTGTCATTAGTAGAAAATTAACCAAATTTTGTTTGCAGACAGTTATTCTTAGGAGTAAAAGTTAGATTAACATGGGGTGAATGCAGAACAATAACAAAGACAATAGCAAAAAAAGGATTTTTTGTTTAATGAATTAAAAGCTCACTTTTAAAAGAATATACTTTGAAAGCACTCGGATGTGAAAATACATGTATCAGCCTATATTATTTTGTTTGCCTAACCAGGAAAAATTAAGGCATAAAATTTTACTCTAAAAATATTCTTACTCTTACTGCTCGCAAGAATATTAATAATAATTATTAATTAATAATATTCTGGAATATTGTGAGAGTAATTTAAGTATATGTAAAGATAAAATGTCAGACTGCAATGTTAAAACAAAATATAGTTGTTCTGGAACAATTTTTCAACTAATATCTAAAGGTACTTTGAAAAAAAGATCCACTGCAATCCCTGAATGTAGTTCTACTCTGTTTAACAGAATATTTTATTTGAATATATGAATATGCTTTCTCATGGGCATGAGAACATTGCCTCATGTCTGACAGCACATTTTCTGCTTCTGTGAGGAATGAGACTGATTTTCTGTCACTCCTATCCTCAGTCTATTTCTAAAGATCTCCATGGAACAATGTGTTCATGTTCAAAAACATCAAAAGAAGGCAGCCAACAGTTTGACTTTTTGAGGCAAAGGATAGACAAACAAGAACACCTTTGTTTACAGATGTTTCACTGATGTGAAGATACCATGATAGTGCAGTTTTCTTTCAGAAAAGAAGAGCAAGGCACTGTCTAGACAATGCTAGTAAAACCCAAAAGGACACCGCTCTTAACAAAGCTCCACAATTAGGTGTGCACAACAAGAACAATATTAGTACGAGCAGAACAGTCATTACTTAGGAATGTTTCAGCACAATGTTAGTCACAACTTCTGATGATATCTACAGAGACAAAAAATTTCCCATAAATATCTGCTAACAGCACACACTGCTACTTTACACCCTTCACCCTTCAGCTAACATCCTCCTTTTTTTCCACTGCTCCTTTCATCTGCCTGGTCTTATACCTAGAAAAGTAATAAGAGGACAAAACAGTGACTATTGTGTCAGTTTTGTCTTCCTGGGTAGTCTTTAAATCTCAACTGTAATCTCCACACTTTCCTAACTAGAGACATAAGACCTTACAATTTAAAAAAACATATTTTGGAAATTAAGTAGTCTAATCAGGATCATATTAGGAAAACAGTCAGAGGTAAAATAAATATTTCACACAGTCAGGACCCAAACTAGCTTTATTATTATTAGTAACAAGATAAACCAGTGAGGACTTGATTAGGGGAGGTAGAAGATAAGAAATGAGATACAGGTGTGGCTGAAGGGTAAAGCCATAAGCAGCTAATTACCATGGGTTTCAAGAGTGAATTATAATGTGATTAAGATTGTGTTTGTTTAACATTACTTCTTCATTTGTAAATATGCCCTTGCAACTCTTCATAATAAGTATGAAGTCCATTGTGGAATATAGAGAACAGAATGGAAACTTTAACTAGACTCTCTTCTTTAACCATTCATTGTGTCTTTGTCACACTGATCTTCACACCAAAACCGATGTGCAGTGATGGAGCTATGGAGACACACTGTGTAATCAAGCTTTGTACAGGGAACATCGACTTGTATTTCTGATATGGCACTCTAAAAGAGCCAAAGACCTCCATTTGGTGACAGTCATATATTACTACCTAAAGCCTTATCAGCTGTCCATTGAAACACAGTGAAGAAATCCAAACCCAGACAGAAGCTTTCTATACTGAGTTTCTGGACACCTTGACCTACAGCAGCTCTTCCAGTTCATAGTTGTTCTAAGTCTTGTGGGCCGTTTGCACTGGAAATTCTGGTTACTGTAGAACATCCGGGGCCATCCCACATAGAAGGGTACTCCAAACTTCATGGACCCAGAACAAAGACCTTTCCTAGTTCGGGCAGAATATCCACTCAACCCTTGTGCCATTCTTATAAAAGACATTTCACATGTGTAAAAGAAGTAAAGAAGCAAGTAAAACCAGATATATCTCACATGCTAAAGAATTTTTTATGATGAGCAAAGCAACCAGTCTATAGCCATCAGACCTATTGCTCTTGGCAAGTTAGGAATGAAACAATGGCATTTCACCATTCAAAAGTACGTGGTGCACAAGCACCAGCTTCTGGCTGCAAACAAGTCTTCCTTTGTGTTTCTCCTGACATCAACCAGCACGTGAGCTGGACCTGCACCTTACCTTGGCAGACATATTAAGAAAGAGTAAACTAGAGTCAGTGAAGCCATCATGATGTCAAGCACTCTCCTGCTCCTTCTCAGACAGTTGGAGCAAGTCCAGAAGAGGGCCTTGAAGATGAGCTGGAGCATCTCTCCTGCAAAGACATGCTAAGAAAGTTTCGCCTATTCAGCCTGGAGAAAATAAGGCTCCAAGGAGACCTTACAGCAGCCTTCCAGTACCTGAAGGGGCCTGCAGGAAGGATAGAGAGGGACTGTTAGGGAGTGTAATGATAGGACAAGGGGTTAGAGCTTTAAACTGAAAGAGGGTAGATTTAGATTAGATTTTAGAAGGAAATTCTTCCCTATGAGTGCGGTGAGACCCTGGAACAGGTTTCCCAGAGAAGCTGTGGCTGCCTCCTCCCTGGCAGTGTTCAAGGCCAGGTTGGATAGGGCTTTGGGCAACCTGATCAAGTGGGGGCTGTCCCTGTCCATGGTAGGGGGGGTGGAACTAGATGATCTTTGAGGTCCCTTTCAGCCCAAAGCATTCTAATATTATAGGATTCCTATAGTAATTTCTGAATTTGGACTTCGGTTAACTGCACTCTATAATTCACACTGGCTGCCCCCACACTGCTTGAATCCTCCTTGCACCTGAACATCCTTACGTGGTGTGTCAGTGTTTGCTCCAGACTCAAGCCCATCACAACTAACGTGCAGGTTGCGTGAAGACCTGGAGAGCATGCAGCTCATATGCAGAGCTGATGACTGTGCTAACCTGATACACTTAATTTGAGAGTGATGCCAGACCATTAAGGAGCTAGAATTCAGACTCAGGAAAGAAATAAATCCATTGTCAATATTTAGAATAACACTTTTGTTTAAGCAGGCTGACTTGCTCATAGAATATGTTATCAATATTACAGAAAGTGCTCTACACAAAATATCATCATTGGATAAGTTTAATATAATAGTATGTTACAGTAAGTCATTGTTGCTTACATTAATATGAAAATAATACAATTTTCTTGAAGAGTTGGCAAGCTAGTACCTCCCCCCACATAAATTCAGGGTGAGCACAGACTGGTATACAGCAGCCAAGGGAAGCAATTTTGCGCAGGCTGGTTGTATATTCCTACTCTTAATGACCTTGTCATTAAAAGCAAGATTATGAAGTCTACTACTCAGTTAAAAAGTCTACAGAGTAAGAAAAAATCAACCTTAGAACTAGAGATGGCACATTGACTTTTATACTATTATCCCTGTCTACAGTCTCATGCAATGTCATTAGATTTTGTACTTATGGAAGCTCTGGGTTGCAAATTACATAAAGAAAAAATTTAGGTTTTATTGATGTCTGCAGAATAAGCACTGATCCTCAGTTTTTGACTAAGAATTTATATAAAAATTAAGTATCTTCTACTTAATATTTTTGCTTTACATTGTTCTTCCCTGGGCAGCCTGTCCCAATACTTGACAACCCTTTCAGTAAAGAAATTCTTCCTCATACCTAATCTACATCTCCCGTGGTGCAATTTGAAACCATTTTCCCTCACCCTATCGCTTGTCACCTGAGATAAGAGACTGACCCCCACCTCTCTACACCCTCCTTGCAGGTAGTTGTAGAGAGCGATAAGGTCTCCCCTCAGCCTCCTTTTCTTAAGACTGAACAGTCCCAGTTCCCCAGCTGCTCCTCACAGGACTTGTGCTCAAGACCCTTCACCAGCTTCATTGAGGTGTGGCCTCACCCGAGCTGTGTATAATGGAACAGTCACTTCCCTACTCCTGCCGGCCACACTATTCCTGATACAAGCCAGGATGCTGTTGACCTTCTTGGCCACTTGGCCACATGTTCAGCCAGGTGTCCACTAACACCCCCAGGTCCTTTTCCCCCAGGGAGCATTCCAGCTGCTCTGCCCCAAGCCTGTAGTGTTGCCTGGGATTACTGTTACCAAAGTGCAGGAGCAGTCACTTGGCCTTGTTGAACCCCATAAAGTTGGCCTCTGCTCATAGATCCAGCCTGTATGGGTCCCTCTGCAGAGCCTTCCTGCCTTCCAGCAGATCAACACTCACAATCTGGTGTTGTCTGCAGACTTACTGTACTCAATCCCCTCATCATGTCTTTCGATGGGTTACTTTTCAGATGGACGAGTTCCCTGACCCATCTCCCCCATATGGCTTCACTTACACAAGACCCCAAGGAGGTGATAGGAACACACAGCTAGGAACACACTCCTGCAGGGAGAGCAGGCAGGTTTGGGCTCAGTTTGTCAGCACCACTCAGGGACATAAAGCTGCTTTAACTCTCAGTTCACTGTCCCAGTGTGTAGGAGAGCTCCATGAATAGCTGTGCTGGTACCATCAGGGTAAAACTTACCAAACTCTTTTCGAGGGTGGCCAATGACAGGAAAAGGGTCAATGGGCACACACTGGAACACGGGAAGTTCCATCTCAGTCTGAGGGAAAACTTTCCTCTGAGGGTGGCAGAGCACTGGAACAGGCTGCCACCTGTTTCTCAGGAGAAATTCAAAACTTGCCTGGACACAATCCCACACATCCTGCTCTAGGGTGGTTGGACTAGATGATCTCCAGAGGTCTCTTCCAACCTCTACCAATCCTTAAAGAGGAGGAGTGTGGGGCGGGAAATAAGAAGATATGGGTGGAAACTAAGGAGCAGAAACCCCCTTCAGCTGTGACTGCCACTGAACTACTGAGCTATGAATGCTTCAATTTCTGAAGCTTTCTGCAGGACTGGAAACTGAAAACATGCTATGTTGTTTTGAGCAGTCAGGAAATCTGTGAAGAAACATGACACATCTGAGAGGTGCCTCTGTAAACCAGTTCAGTTTTAAAATGAAGTTCTGCCTGGCTGAGGGAGTTTTACAACCACAACGCTTTCTGGAAACATCTGTTAGAATCTATCAGCAATTAAACCTCTGAGGCAATATATAACAGTTTTAAAGGAGATTCTCCACAAAGCGGTGAAATACGATATTTCACTGCCTCGTACTTCTATAGTCATCTATTACTTTATAAATTGAATGAGTATTTCATTCTAATGGGTATTTCCAATTCATATGTAAATGCTGTTTTAATTTGACAGCTTTTTTTACACACTTTACAGACAGGAAGATTTTGCAGTTAAGGCCAAAAATTATTATCACACCATTTAATATAAACTCTTTATCTGGAACTCCTAAACTTTATTCTGTGCTAAGCCAAGTAATTTATTTGATCAAAGCATAATAAGTTGTGCTAGATAGCTGCCACAAACTCCCTTAGTATTGCTGCAGTTGTTTGCCCTACTGCTTCATCATTGTCACAGCAGTTTCCTTACCATCACCCGAAGACTTTTCTGCTTCTCCTGATTTTTCTAATACTCAGATCATTCCATATGGCTTCAGTGCACTTTGCCTGTGCTGGAGTGCTGAGTATTTCCTAAGCTGAAATGCCAGCGTGCTGTGGTTCAGCTTCTCCACAGCCTGGGAGTTCAGTTACCAGCGAAATCACATTTAAGTCTCAAGCTGTTTACAATCCAAACAAAAGGATTTCACTCTAAAGCATCCAAAACCGACAGAGTTACAAGTGCTTAAGCTTTTTGCACCAAGATGAAATATATATTAAAAAAGTAAATATATTTCTTCATATTTCCTGTGGTAACAGTCTTTTGCATACCATATAGCTTAGGCTGTATCTACAGAGTCTCTTTTTAAGTATCACATAAGCTTTTACAGATAAGCTCTCCCTTCTAATCCTCCAAGGGTTTCATACAAATTTAGTCTTTTTCCTTCTAAACTTCTTAATTTCTTACTTATTCAGAAGATATTTCTATACTTGACTTCTTAAAAATTTTGTCATTTTCCAGTTGTTTTTTTTTTTTCAATCTCTGTACCTAACTGACCTATTAACAAATTTGTGACTTAACAAGACAGTAAAATTCTACCCTAATTCTATCAGGTTTGATTGTGACCATAAGATGACATAAGGAGCACGTTAAAACTTTGCAGTCAGATGAGTGCTGCTCTCATTTATAAGCACCATGTTCATTAAAATTTGTTCCAAACATCTTGGCAAACAAGTTTTGCATCAGATCAAGCAGCAGGTGCCTATACCAGAATTTCCCAGACCACACACGTCTTTTCAGGACCCTTCTCATTCCTTTCTCACTCTTTGACTCCTGAGCTCATGACACCTGGTTGCAGCTGCTCTTTTGCAAAGGCAGGCTTGGTCCACACTCTTTCTTCCTGGAGCCCCACCATAGTTATCTCCCTTCTCTGTCACACTTTGCACACGACTTTGTATCTTTTGCCTTGGATGCCCTGATTTGGACCAAGTTCTTCTGCTTTCCCTTAGGCCTTTTCCTGAATCACAGGTATTGCATTTAATAATTTTGGCATTGCCACTGAGCCAGCACCAAGCCCTAGCACAGAGCCAGACTTGCCGTAAGCAGCATTCCCTGGATGCAGCTCAGTGCACTGAGATACTCATGGGAGCGAGCAGGCAGGAGGGAAAAGCAATCCCTCCTGGCAATCAGACCATGAGGAGCTTTGCTGCATCACTGCCTACTGAACATACCAGTATCAGTGCTAATCTGACCTTAAGCAATGCAGGAGACAGTGTCTGAACAGGACACACCAAGGGACCATGAACGTCTGTGAAAACTCTACTTCTGGCAGTGTGACATGCTGCAAGCTCCAGGAGCTGTTTCTTATCCTGGTGAGGAATACAAACATAATGCCTGCATGTAGTGAAGACTATGGCCCCTCTCCATATTTGGATCCATTTCTCCTCCACTAAGGAAAAGGAACCAACCATCCATAGCCAAGGAGAACACTGCTATGGGGAGGAAACCTTTGAGAAAAGCTGGGCTACAGGTACCTAGGGACTCTTCAGTTCCTACAGGACCTGAAGACAGATCCAAGTTCAAGACCAGATAACAAATTCACTCTGTGGGACCTTTCCTAAAATACCTGTTTTCCCTTCTCTTCTGGGGATACAGCCAGACTTCAAGCATTTGACCAACAGTAATCTCACACAACAACCAGGAGGATTGCTCACCTCCAACAGTACCCAGGCCCGTTGTCTTCCTCATGTTCCAGACACATCCAGCAGCTGGTCCCATGCTTTTAACAACATCTCCATTTAACCTGTACCATATATGCTTTGGCATGTCCCTTACTAATTGACATTTTGTTGCCAACTATGAAAAACTGAACTCCAGTGCCCACAGACTAAGGCCTGCCTGTTCCATAGCAGAGCATCCCAGATAAAACTGAGCAAGTTCTCACACACCCTGTCTCTTTCATTGAGTTTCAAAACCATCCCAAGACTGCATACAACTTCAGATGGCCAATCCACAGCAGTGTGAAGACAGGGCATAGACTGCAGCAGTGCTGAACAGAAACGAAGAAGTGGATTTTCATGATCTTACTAGTGATGGGTTGTTCTGGGAAGTCATATGACAAGTACACAATTTTTGTTTCTTACAAATAAACATAATGTTGGTCTGGAAAGGTAAACAGATACTGGAAGTTATCTAATCAAGGTCCTGCAGCAGTCATGGAGTCCTTCTGTACATCTCTTACTGCTTCATTGTTGTCTTCTACACTACACACGCAGCCTTCTACAGTACACTTCTACCACCCCTACAGCTGGAGCATTACATGCCCCTCCATGGAAACTTTTGAACATTCATTTCATGCTTTGGTTGACTGGCTAGTAAAAAGCAGAGCAGAAGCTTTATCCAACCCCTATTTGGGATACACTCTAGAAGAGAGATATTTGTCCATCTTGTTTGCCCTGTTTAGTCCACCTTCATGCTTCACACATCTTGCAGTATTCTGCTTTTATTTTACATACTAATTTAAATAAAGCCCTTAAAAAAATATCCTTGAGTTAAATACATCTCTGCACAGCCCTTCTGAGGCTCTCAGCCCTGCGAAGCCATCCAGGATATAAGAATCAACTAGCTGTACCTCGGACTGCTGCTGCAAATAAGATTGGGTGAGGTGGTAATACAGCCAAAGTTGCCAGGCAAGAACAGGAATTATAAGGAGAAAAGAAAGGAGATGTGTGGGAAAGAACAAACCCAAATATAAAAAGAAATGACTATTCACAGGTCCCTACGTACACAGTGCACCAATCAAATGCTTACTGCAAGGGAAAGCTACCCACACTACAAAAGATTCCATAGTAAGAATGGACTTCCCTCATGTACTACCTTCCTTCCCAACACTGACAGGAGGTGGAATGGCTGCAGCTGGTATTGGCACTTGCACAGCAGGTTCCCCTTGGGTACTTTGGTCCCATCCGACAGCCATCTGTTCTTCCTTGGCCTCTCAGAAGCACAGACACAGCAGATCTTTTTTCATGCACTGCAGATCAAATGCAGCTCTGACCCTGAGGGACTCCCCATCTTTTCCACAGACACGCTGCAGCTGCAGACACAAAAAATGAGCACTCAGAGAGGCTGCCCGTGAGTGGCTTCATAAACCCCCAGGGTTAGGCAGGAGTCACAGAGAAATAGCCAGCAACACAGCGCTGCTCTTGCTGCCAACAGACCCTGTTAACCTGCTCGCATGGCTGGAGCTGTGGAAGATGGGGGCATCACCTGTTTTTCCACACGAGTCAGCACTGGTGCTGGCAAAGCTGCTATGGCAATACACTATACTAAAGGACTGTTGATAAAAACCTGCTAACCTGGACAAGGGTGGGAGCTCACCAGCTTGTACATTCTTGCCACAGACTCTACAAGTCAAACACCAATCTCTCTGTGCTCTGGCATGCTCCCCACACAACCACAGTATAAACAGGGGCTTTGTGCATGGCCACGGCTCTCTCCTCTCCAGCACTGACCTCCTTGGCAATGGTCACAGATTTCTACATAGCCTTCCTCACCGTGCTCCCTGGGGTTCCTTACCCAGTGCTCATGACATCTCTGTTAACGCCATTTCCCCACCAGTAAGTGGCCCCTTCATTTGGCAACCTCCCAAACTCACAGCACAACCCTTCTGCCAAAGTCACTCCCTCATGAATATTGCGGTGAACAGCACAAGCATTGCCCTTGATAAATTCACGGAGGGAGTCACACTGCAACATCATATCCCCTCTGTCTTGCACAGCCTCTGCTGGATGAATCTAACACAAAGTAACATATTTCTCCCCCAGAACACTGCACCCTATTTGGGTGGTCTGCCAAGACCTTCTACAGCAACTGTTTCTGTGGGAAGCACGCTGCTTTTGTCTGGGATGGAGTTAATTTTATCCACAGGAGGTAGTACGGGGATACATTTTGCAGTTGTGCTGAAAGCAGTGTTGACAGCACAGGGATGTTTTTGTTACTGCTGAGCAGTGCTTACACAGAGCCATGGCCTTTGCTGCTTCGCACTCCACCTGTGAGTAGGTGCTGGGAGTGCACAAGGAGTTGGGAGGGGACACAGCTGGGGCAGCTGACCCCAACTGGATATCCAAAGGGATATTCCATACCATATGATGCCATGCTCATTTCTTACAAATAAACATAATGTTGTTTATAAAGCTGGGGGAAGAAAAAAGAGGGGTGGGACACTGGGAGTGATGGCGTTTGCCTTCCCAAGTGACAGTTATGTGTGATGGAGCCCTGCTTCCCTGGGGATGGCTGAAGACCTGCCTGTGAACGAATTCTTTGGTTTACTTTGCTCACAGGTGTGGCTTTTGCTTTACCTATGAAACCATCTTTATCTCAACCCACGAGTTTTCTCACTTTTACCCTTCCAATTCTCTCCCCCATCACACTGTGGGGAAATGATGGAGTGCCTGCGTGGTGCTCAGCTTCCACCTGTGGTTAAACCACAACAGAAGCTTCAGAGGCACATTACTTTTAGCACATCAGCCTGTTGTCTGGGTCCTCAAGGACGTGGCTGCCTTTACCTGAAGCTGACTCCTAACATGGCAGCTGACACAGATCCAATAGGTCTGTTCATTACATCAGATTTGCATCCTCAGCTCCCATTCAGGTTGGAACACTTCTTTTTCGCTCTACTATGACACACTTCAGTATTAGAAGTGGATGTAATTTTCCTGTCAAAAACACAAATACGTTTAAAAACTTGGTTTGATTCAGGAAAACCTATTTTTTTCAAATATATTATTTGGCCCACAGCTAAAGTGCACTAAAGAATAATTTTATCCATTCAAACTTTTCGATTACATTTTACCTCACCTATCATGTAAAGGGATAGATCTTCTTTTGCTACAAATTAACAGAAACAACTTTTTATTTATTTATTTACATTCTGTGCCCACATCATGGTCTCTGGAAACCCATCTTACAGGTCGAAGCCATAAAGAAAACCTTGCCTAAGCTCCCTTCATGCCATCTACCAGGAGCATCTGCAAAGATCTGTGTGGTGTTGTGAAGCACAGCTGAAGTCAACAGTACCCTGGATAACCATGAGGAAACTATTCTAGGGATTTGGGGAAAGCAGCATGGGAGGTGTCAGACTGAGACCTTTAAAAATTATCTTGGTAGTTACAGAGAAAAAGGATGCCAGCACATTGTCTATTGGTTGTGTGACTGCATTAAGTAACAAACAGTGTTTATTCTGAAACCTGGCACAGATGGTACAGATAGTATCACTGCAATAAAGAGCCCTCTGTGCACCATCCCCTTCAATGTTTACATTACTGTTAATATTTACTGCTGATATTTACTGCAGGCATAGAAATGCTAGCAGCCAGTTATAAATCCATCATTTCTCTATGCCTCTGTAAGGTCTTTGCAAACTTCAGTGGGACAAGTAGTCTAGTATATTTTATTTTCCACTAAGCAAGAAACCAGTTCAGGAAGTTGCAGAGTTTCTTCCTTCTCCTGCGTTCCCTCTACCAGTAGTTTAAAATTCCCATTTATTGAACACACATAAACTGTTACTGATAGCATCAGACAGCACAGCTGTTGACTGCTTTGCGCAGCATTTTTTAAAAGGTGGCACATTACAAGCACATCTAGTTGTTAAGCCTTGAATTCATTGCTCATTAGACACTGCAGACACAAGTTTACCCTTTGTCCAACACCGACTCACTGTTGCTTCATGGCTTCTTACCATTAACTATTCCTATACAAAATGTTGAATCATTAAATCAGTATTAAGTGATCAGTGTATCATTTCAAGCCCCCTTCCTGCCAGAGAAGCAACTGCATAGAAAGAAACCTTGAACCTTAAAAAGAATGGGAGGCTAGAAAATGTAGACATACTCGTTGTTGCCTAATAACATAAATCCCAGCATAGCGAATAAAATCCTACTCTTTTGACTCCTGTTTCAAATGTGATGCTTTCTCTTGCTACAGTCCCTTCTTTCCTGTGTAATCCCCGCACACACATGCACACCGATCCTGCAGGCCACATCCTATGTCACCATGTATTTGAAGATGCCATTAAAATGAAAATGCTGGGGAGATGGCAAGTTCTCTTTGCAATGACAGGCTTAACTTTGGTTTTTCCAAGTTCTCACATTTCTGATTATACACGTTTAACGCTTGTAAAAATCAATCAAAAAACGTAACCACCCCCAAAAACAACCAAACAAAAAACCCCAACAAACCCACAAGATCCCAGGAAAATAACTACATTGCATGATCCCTAGTAACTATTTCTTTCCAGAGTCACTAGTAAGGTTTGTTTCTATAGCTTGGACATGAACAGACAAGAACATTGCTTGAATAAAAGAACATGCAATTAATTCAAGCAGTGCTGAATCAATTTTTATGTTTTAAGATATAACTTTACTAAAAACTACTAGAGAGAATTAGAATAGAGAACATAAAAACCCCCAGAGATTCTTCTTGGTTTCCACCCCAGACGTCTGTCTTGGTCATAAACATGCAGTTTCACACTCCCCCTAACCTACCGATGTGTGAAGAAAAAGCATAAATTAAGACAGATAGGTCCTTAACAGATCCCTCGGCTAGGAAAATGGCAGGATTTGCTTCATTTTACTGAATGAAATCTTAACCTCAAGCCCCTTTCCTACAGTTTGTAGCACAAAGGGCCTGCGAGTCTGCGAGTCCTAAAGTTCCCTGACCAGCATGTGAAAATCAAGATTGCTCAGCACTGAGCCGTTAATCATCATAGAAAGTGTTATGTTGGAAGGAGCCTTTAAAGGGTATCTAGTCCAACCCCCCTGCAGTAAGCAGGGACAACTTCACCAGATCAGGTTGCTCAGAGCCCCATCAAACCTGACTTTGAATCTCTCCAGGGATGGGGCCTCCACCACCTCCCTGGGCAACCTGTCCCAGTGATCTGCTACCCTCATATTGAAGAACTTTTTTCTAATACCCAACCTAAATCTACACTTTTCTTGCCCAAAACCATTACCCCTCATCCTATTGCCCCACACCCCCACGAATAGTTCATTCTCAGCTTTCTCACAAGCACCCTTAGGGTACTGCAAGGCTGCTATAAGGGGCCCCCGCAGCCTTCTCTTCCCCAGACTGAACCACCCCAACTCTTAACAGTAAATTTTCAGAAATTAAGTAGCAGTTTATGCCAAAGGCAGCTTCCAAACGAAAGCTCCTTCCCGGCCCGCCCAGCCGTCCCTCCGAGCGGCCTCCGGCTCCCGACCCAGGAGCCGCGGGCGGTGCAGCCCCCGCAGGCCGGTGGTCGCGCTGCCGGCAGCGGGCACGAGCAGCTCCACCGGACCCGCCGCTGCCTGGCCGTACGTGCTCCTCGGGCGTGAAGAATAAAAACAACCAAACAGTCTCAAAACCACACGTTTCAGGAGAATTCGGGAATGAAGAGTGGTGCGTGCTATCAGGCACGCTGGCGGCAGAAAACAGAGGGTCCAGCAGAACACCGCTAACTCCCCCGCCCCTCAGCCGAGCCCACCGAGAGGGCGGCGGGACATGCTCAGTGCGAGTGGCCGGGCTCCGCCTCCCCTTGACCCGGATACAGACAGCAGTGTCTCCCCGCCGGCTCGCTGGGGAGTGTGGAGCCGGGCCGGTCGTGGCAACGGAAGGAAGGGAGCGGAGCGAGTGAGCTTCGGCTGCACCATGGGGCTGTGGTGAGCACCTGGCACCGCTGCCCGCCCGCTCTGCCGTGCCTCCTTCCCCCGCGGCTATGGCCCCCATGGGAATCCGCCTCTCGCCGCTCGGCATGGCCGTATTCTGCCTGCTGGGGCTGGGCGTTCTCTACCATCTCTACTCCGGCTTTCTGGCCGGCCGTTTCGCCTTCTTCATGCTGAGCGAGCCGGCGGCCGGCGGCCCCGAGACCCCCCGCGGCTCCGCGCCCGCCGGCTCCGTGGACTTGCGGGAGCTGCTGGCCGTGTCCGTCCTGGCCGCCGTCAGGGGCGGGGAGGAGGTGAAGCGGGTCCGCGAGGGCAACGTCCTCAACGCCAAGGCGAAGGGGAAGACGCGGGAGGGGGCCGAGGAGCAGCTGACGACCGGCGACCTCCTCTCCAACCGCAGGATGTTCTACCTGCTGAAGGGCGCCTTCCCCGCCGTGCAGGTAGGTGCCGGGCTCCCTGCCGGTGTGCGGGGGAAGGCGGAGAGGCTGCTGGGCCCGTGGCCGGCCCCTCCCGGGGGTAGAGCCGTTACCGGCCCGTAACGCCCTGAGGCGAAGGGCCGGGCTGCCGTGCCGCAGGGGCTCGGCCGTTTGCGGGGAGACACGTGTCACCGCGCCGTTTTGCAACCGACGGCGGGAAATGATGCCTTTTTTTTTTTTTTATATTTGCGTTTTCCCTTCCTGCCTCGCTGATTCGGTGGCAGTGCCGCCTCATGATTGTTGCCGTGGGCGTGGGGTGGCAGGGGAAGGAGCTGGGTTACCCGCCAGCGAAGCCGTGCCGGGTAGAAGCGGTGCGGGCAGGAGGGGGGAAGAAGCACCGGGACTGAACACTGTGAGTTGTGCTCTCTTTAAGGAAGTGTCATAGAGCCGATTCTGCGTGTGTTTATGAGGCTGAGAGGAGCGATGCTGCTGTCGTCTTAAATTGTCCGTCCTGCCAGCTGGCCTCCCTGCCTTAAATTGCCGGGAGAGCCGGGAGTGAGAAGGGATTGAGAATTCGAGGTGTGATAACACTATGTTCCGATCGCTTGAGTCTTTAGTTCTTGTGACTCTGGGTCAGTAGATAAGCTGACAGCTGTGTCACGCTCTGGATCGCTGCCTAAGCGGGCAAAATGAATTTACTTTTCTTCCAGAGGTGTACACCTCCCTCTGCTCTTGTTTGCCTCCAAAATCTGTGTCTAAAGCTTGAGGCTGCACCCAAACCAGAACCACTCTTGGAGGCTTTTTTGTTGATAGAGGCTTTGTTTCTACTGCTGCTGTTTTAAGTGGGAACTTCAGTCTCTTGACGTTAAATTCCTTGGCTTTTTGCAGTAGTTTGAAATAATTAAGTTTGGATTTCACAGGTGGTGATGGCATGTTTTTCCTAGATAGGTTGAGAGAAGTAGTGCAGTTAAGTTTATGTTTTGCTTAAGTTTATTTACTACTCAGTGAGTTTTCAGTGGCTGCTCTGGAAGTTCCTCAGGATAGTTTGAGGTTCTTTGGTGTTTGGGTTTTAAGTGTTGCAGAGAACACATTGGATAAGGAATCTAAAGGAAACACCTAATTCTCCAATATCTGAAATAAACTTGATATGTGATCAATTTTCTCTACAGAAAGATGATGAAGGTTATGTTCTGAAGATTGCTGGATTGTCTGTCAGTGGCAAGTCACCTGCAGGCCCTACAGAAAAGGAAGAAATGTTGTCCCCTGCTCTGTTTTGCTATTCGGTGTCCTTGTGGCACTTGGCGTTACAGCATGCCAGTGTTGCTGCCTGACACCTGCACGCTTTCTCCCTTTCCACACATGGAGGGACTTAGTAGTTCAGACATGGGAGTTGTCCTTGCTCCCAGAGTAGGCTGGGGGTTTGGTTTGAGCTTGGAGAGCTTGGTGAGTTGTGGTGTCTGTTCCATGTCTGTAGTCATGCACGTGAACTGCTCTGGTTCATGGGTTGCATAGCGGTGACAGTTGAACAACTACTTTTAAAAGCTTTGGGTTTTCGTTCCTTAGAGTTGACTTGTATTGTTAGGCTTTAAAAATAGATGGTACTTTCTAAAGTGCAGATGTGTTCCCAAACATAGTATGAAGACAAAAATGTGCATGTACATCTGTGGATCTGGAAAAAAAAATCAGGCATACATTTTTTTTTTTCTTCTTTTTTTTTCTGTATTTCCTTTTTCCTTCTCCCACCCCCCTCGATTGACTGAGCTTGAGTTGGGGATGACTAGGAAAAGTTTGTGACAAATCATTCAGTTGATCTGTTATCCAATCAGACAGATCATCTCTGGGATATTTAGTGTTCCGAGTACATAATCTGGATAATAACAGCTGATCTCATGCAGCGTTTAAAAAATATCCACTAAGCTGTACATACTGGTAAGCCATGCTGTCTCTTAAAGTCTATACTATGGTGATGATGTATTCGTACACGTTTATCCAAACCAAAATAAAACCTTTGTCTTCCCATACACATGTGGCACTATGCACTGCTTGGGTGTGAAGACAAGGTCTGATCTCAGTCTCCAAATCCTTCATGTGCACCCTCAGCATTGCATGTCTAAAACTACTACTGTTTCATAGAACAGAACTGTTGTCCCAAAAGTGGGATCATTACCTGGTGTGGAGTACACCAATATAGATATCAGACCTGCTGTAGTTTTAGTGTGAAAATGAGTATTGTAGAGGATTTCCTGAGACACCTTTCATGTGTGGCAATGTAAGACTGCATCTTGTGAGAAGCATCGTACCTCTGGCTTTATCCCCTCTAGAGGGATGCTCCAGAATAAAACTGCTGAAGTCAAATAAACCTCTTCTTACTAGAGAAGATGCTGCTAACAAAAGCTGTCAAACATAAACTGAAAGTATTCTGGGAGTAAAGTTATGCAAAATGCTGATGTACTCATATAGTGGAGTCCTTAAGCCTAACAGGTACCTTAGCAGTTAAATTGGTGCCAAATGATGCAGACAGGAAAAAAAAAGGCACAAAAACTGGGTTCCAAAATATGCCTATAATGTAAAGGAAATGATCCATTAATTATCCTCTAAGAATAGCTGTGGCTTTCCAATGTTTAGATGTAACCCAGAGAAGTCATTTGACTGAAATAAACTTAAGTCAGTGAGCAGCCTTGGAGTCCCTGTGTTGTGCTGCTGGACATAGTTAGGGCAAGCCTGCAAGCACTCTGCCTGAAGCAGATGTTCAGGTGCGATTGTCAAGAGAAGGTGGAAGAGTTGGCTTTCTTGCTTGTGGAAGCTGAAATAAATCTGGAAAGAGCCTTACAATCCTGACAGTTGAGATTTATTGAAGAAGGCTTTCAAAAATCTGAAGGGAGGAAGAGAAGGAAAAAATAACATAGAAAACATTTTGTCTTTGTTTCTTAACTTAAGTAAAGCTATTGTGTCTATATTTAGAGGGAGAGAAACTCCACTGCTTACATCACCTGCTCCATTTGATATAAATAGATGCGTTTGCATCAGTTCAAGACTTCTTACAGCTAGATTAGGTAAGACCAAAGAGGAGCAGATCAGTTCTGTGTTATCATGGTATAGTAGCTAGATCGAATGGTGTTGGGTATTACATTGCTCAGAAATAGATGTGAGAAATACAGGGGAGGAAGGGGCGAGTCAGTTAAAAATAACTGGGGTATTACCCAGTGTTGTCTGATCGCACATATCCAGCAATGAATTTTTGCATGTTTGTGCAGTTGATTTGAAAATATATTTTGTGCTAAAATACATGTAATAGTTTCTCTTGATGATCTGCAAAGTTGCAGTTACAGGCTTGAGGAGTTTACTACTCCTGCACTACCCGTGTGCTGACCTTGTTTGTTTGTTGTGTTGAGAACAAGTTAAACCTCTGCTCCAGCTGTAAACATCACCTCTGCTCCTTTATTTTTATGTGAATTTAATTTATTTCTCTTATGTATCTTTTCTGGGGTTACTTCATTGCTTTCCTGGTTGGTTCTCTGTGCAGCCCTGTTTATTCCTTGTGCTAGCACAGCAGTGGTGTGATAAGGACTGGAATAGGAGTCAGGTGAGGGGATTAAGGACATGCTCAAACCAGCCCCAATGCTGGAAGGAAGAGGGGACTGAGGAAGCAGTGTTTCCCAATCTAGTAAGAGATTGGACAGAAACAGTGGTGTGTTCTGCCCACAAGAGCTTCTCATGATACTGGGGCTCCAGCTCCTGGTAAAGGAGCCTCTCTCTCAGCACCGTGCAGTGGGTCTTTCATTCTTCTAACACTGCTTGTCCAGGGGACAGTGTCAGGAGCTTGATATCTAAATGTATCCAAGGTAAAAAAGTAAAATAAAGGTGATTTAGGAATACTGTGGTTCACGTTATGACCTTACCAACAGACTCTGTCAGCACATCTGAAGGAGCAGCACTACTTGATCACAAAGACAGGATTGATTGTCAAGGAAGATGTGCTCTTTTCTAGCACTTTGGCCAAAGTACCTCTGTCCTTCAGCTATGAAAAAGCTAATTTAATGTGACCCACACAGTTCTGCTGTTTTGTTTCTGTATTCTGCTGGTGTTATTTTCAGAGGATGCAGACTTCAGTCTTACCTTACCAGAGTGAAATCTGCCCAATATTCTCATTTTCGGCTGTTGGGGCTTATTTTTGACATTGATTTATGTATTATAGTTGCACGAGCTATATGTTTTGGTTTCTAGTGAATAGAAAAATGCCCTTTGTTTGTTTTTTAATTGTTTTATTCATTGTGACTGTGGTGGACATCGAGTCTTTCTCTGTCCCAGCCTTTCTCTTTATTGGTATTGCCACTGTCCTGAATGCTAACCTTTTTCTCTCACTTTCCCAGGTAAGACAGATGATAAATACTTCATTTCAAGTTTGTGAATGATAACACTGGAATCCGGCATCAGTGTTTGAAATGGAAATTTAAGAACATGTCAGTTTTACTTTTAATGAGATTTTCTTCTAAATTAAATCCACTTTTGCAGAGTAATGTCTCTAAGCACTCCTTTTTTTTTTTTTTTTTTTTTTTTATCAAGCTACCTGGAATACTTTCTAGATTTAAACATGCTGTTGATAAGCTTCTGACCACTGTGCCAACTAGAAACTACTTAGAAAACAGGCATTTCATCTGAGGTGGCAAGCTCTGCAGTTGAAACTGATTCTGTGAGAAGGTTAGATATGTTAAAAAAACAAGTTTAAAAAACCAATATACTACTTGAACTTCAGAAGGATTTCAGTGCTTTGCTGAATAAGTTCAGTAATTTGTCTCTTTGTGTTGGGAGAGCAGCATCCTTGGGTCTTAGGGTTTTTAATAAAATTAATGTTCTTCCTACCCAGATGACTTCAGCAACTGCCAAGAGGATTCTAAGTAAACCCAGAAGTGTTGATGTTAATTGAAATCTCATTAATAGGTGTTGTCTGGAGATGCATTTCTTAACATGGGTTTTAACTGATTCTAGATCACTTCTACTGGCTCTTTACCTAAACTGAAATTAAAGCCTGTAGCTTTATGGTAATGAGTTCTGTGATTATCTTTTCAGATATAATTACAAGTAGTTCATTTGGCTTCTGCGTGTACTGGGGGTGTTTAATCTGTCAGCCGAGCATCTGAGAATTTGAGTTTGTTAGAAGTGTAGCTACTGTCAAACAGCAAAAGTTTTCTAGGTGTTATTGTGTTGGTAGTCTTCTAATCTAACAGCCTTATTTGGCTGCTTTCTTAAAGTGAAGTATCAAAACTCTTGTGACAAGTTAGTCACCCCTCTCTTTGCTAGACTGGCATCTGTACAGAACTGTAACGGAGAATTCAGCCGCCTACTGAAACAACTTGTGAGCTAAAGACTCTATTACTTTGGCTGCTTTTAAATTCTAGTTGTTTCAACAGATGACTGGTATAAACCATGAATTATGTGACCCATGGTGATTTCCTTTGGTTTTTTGTTTTATCCTAAGTCCGTAGAAGCAGAGCTGTCATACGATGCGTCTTTACCATTTACGAAAACCTGTTGGTTTCACTCTGCTTCCTGCTGGCTTAATGACTGAAGCCACGTAATGAGTTTTGATGAGCAATAACTGAGCTTTTTGATATTTAGGCTTGTCCATATTCTTTGCAGATCCCATCGTTGTGTTCTCACATGAAGTGACTACTTATCATTGTAGTTGATGGTAGAGAACTTTGGTCTGTCTGGACTTCTTTGCCTTAACAAATATGTGCCTCCTTTATCTGTGCTGTGCCATTATTATACAAGTATTTGTTGTTTTCATTTCAAATGGATGACAACATGACACCAGCAGGTTTTTATGCCTTTCATTATTTTATATATGAACATATTTTTATACATTAAAATTTTATATGCAAATATATTTTATATATTTATTATGCTGCATTACCTTTTAACAAGTTATTCTGCAGGGTCCTCTCTGTTCTTTCATAAGAAAATCTACCATGCTTAAACACTTCCTAAATTGGACCCTTGCAAGAGGAGCCTTTATGAAAGTCGTGAAGATACCTCTAAAAGCTATTTTTGAAGTTCTTTTTTTTTTCCCTTTCTAATATGTTGTGGTAATCTAAGATGGAAGAGAACCCTTCCAAAAGGAAGCAGTGGCTTTAAAAATGTCAGTACATTAAATAAAACTTGAATTTTTAGACTCTGCTGTTAAGGCTACTGTGCAACTTGCTTAAAGGCTTTTAAAACTTAAAGAGAAAGAGGTCTTTTAATTTCTGAGTTTGCATTCTTTTCAGTGTCAAGAAACATAAGCTTTCAGGAAGCAGATTTCATTCACAGTGAAAACTGCTACTTGCTACCCCCAAATTCGAAAGTTGTAAGGGAGAGATTGAGTGGTCCTGGCTGCAGGTGAACCCAGTCTTGGTGTGAATGTGAGCCCTTCCTTCTGTAGGAGATTTTGGAGCCCTGGTTTGTAACCAGGGTAAACTGGATGCTTTCCTCAGTTATTGGAAACAGGGTGCTGTTTCTTGTTTTCCTGGAGAGTGCTTTCCTCTTGTGAAGATTTATATGTCCTGACTTGTTGAGTGGGTGTTTACATTCAGAGGTTTTGGCATCTGATTCCTTCACACGGTCTGTGTATGCGTGGATGCTGTAAGGAGACGAGACAGCTTTCACCTCTGATACACTTGAGGGGAAAAAGCAGGGAGTTACTGAGCCAAAGGAGGTAAACCAGCCTGACTTGTAGTGCAGAGGGTGTAAGGGCACATCGCTCCTCGGAGTAAGGTGATGGCAGTGATTGGAGGGGTGAGGTGTGAGGCTTGGCCTGTAAGCATGGGAAAGCCCAAAGGCTGCTGGTTGAACTTCTCTCCCCTGAGTTGTGACATCTCTTAAGCACAGTCAAGTAACAGCAAATCAACTACAGTCCTGCTCAGCCTCCTCATAGCTGGTTGCTCTGGATGTTAGTCCAGAGGGTACATAGAGTGATAAAATACCTTCCACTGTCCACAGGGGACATCTGTTACCCAGTAAGAAGGAAGCAGAGTCATTGTTGGTTCATTTTTTGTAAATGTTTGCATTTACTTATTTACTTCTGTCCTCCGGCTCCTTTCCTCCATCTCCTGTTGGGCGAATACAGATGGCAGAGTTAAGTTCAAATCTTGGGTATGTGTAACGGTTACCTTGTGTAATCAGTCGTGAAGTGGCTGTGAATGTCATGCAGAGGTAGTGCCTTAAAACAGGAAAACAAGCATGTTAATGTTTTACTAACATGTTCCCTTGTACAGGCTTGCCTGGCCCTCCAGGCTTTTCATTTTCATGATCCCACTCAAATCAATAGACTCATCCACTGAGTCATAGGATAGTTTGGGTTGGAAGGGACTGTTAAAGGTTATCAAGTCCAACCTCCCTGCATTAAGCAAGGACTTCTTCAACTAGATCAGGTTCCTCAGTGCCCTGTCCAACCTGGCCTTGAGTGTTTCCAGGGATGGGACATCTACCACCTCTCTGGGTAACTTGTTCCACTCATTATTCTTGAAAAGGAATAAACTTACATTCATGTTCTGACTGGCAAGTATTGTCTTTTGTTGTTATCTCGACTGTAGGGTTGTTCTGTTTTACCTTGAACAGCTTAATTAGTGTTTCTTCTTTATAGTACAGGTGGAATAATATTTGTGTTGTTTTCTGTTCTAATAAAACAGCACCGAGATTTGGGGTTGAGAGGACTTAAATCAGATGGGGATACTGATGCTCAGGAACAGAGAGAGATGTGCTACTTCATCTTTTTTCAAGATACTGGATTATTTGCATATTAAAATACAAAATGAATATTGGGCTGGATAAGAATATAAGGAAGGAGGGAGAGTTAATACATGTAAATAAAATTTACATACCACCACACCCTTTCTAAGAAAAGCATTGCATTTTCATGTACTGATGTTTATTAAAAATAAAAATCAATTGTGTGTTGGAACAGAAACTTCTATTTAAGTTTTTTGCCAAATTTTTTTTTAAAGTTTAATTTATCTTTAATGGGTGAATTCAGAGGCAACACTATGGCAGCATCCTACTGTTTCAAACCAGGAAAAAACCTGAGTTTGCTCACCTTGCCACAGACTGCAGCCTAGTATTCAGACAGATTGGTCGGTTGCTGAGCTGTCCTGCGGGTATCGCAGAGCGCTGGTAGGGAGCAGCCCAATACAGGTATACAGGTCAATGGGCCACTGTGAAGTTCCCTGAAGCCTTTACGTCATCAGGACTGTTGACTGTTTGGAGCACTGTATTTATCCACATGTTTATAGCACGCTCTTGAATTGCTTCCTATGTCCTTGAGCAGATCTATATTCCAAGCGCCAACGTGCCGGAGGAGAGAAGTTGCTGTGCAGTGGGTTGCCAAAGGCTGGGAACACCCAGGTCTTTAGGAAGGCACACTGTGGGCCAAGCCCTGTGTTGCCACTTGACCTCTGCTGCTGGGTTCTACAAGATGCATCCTGCTCCATCATGGGACTCCTGCACCTCACAGGCTCTCTTTAAGGAAGCTCTGCACTGGCAAGATGCAGCCAGACTGCCTTGTTTGTAAAATATTTTTTTGACCTTTCAGCAGTAGTCCGTTCACTGATTTACATATATTTTATTAAATCCCTGTTTAATGCAGTTATTCACTGTGAGAAGGACCTCCCTCTCAAATATAACTGGGGAAGATTGCTGAAATGTCTGGGAGCAGCTTACAGTGCTTCCTGAGATGGGCTTTACAGCTTACAGCTCTTACGTAGTTAACCCCAAATAACTGTGTATTTCTGTCTTCTACTTGCTGTCTCAAGGTGTTGCCCAATGGGTTGCTATCTAAATCTGACCCTTAGGAGCAGGCAAATTTATGTATGTGATAGCAAGCATGCAAACTTTATAATTGTTTGCACTAACAGTTTAATTGCCTCAGAGCGCATTGCTGGAAGAAGCTCTGCGGTTTGAGGCATCGTCATTGTCTTCTTACTGGCTTCAGAGGGAAGACTTGGGAGTGAAGTCAACCATGTATTCATATGACTGTGGAAAAGCACAGAATCACAAAATGCTTTGGGTTGGAAGTGACCTTAAAGACCACCTAGATCCAATCCCCTTACCTTGGGGGGTCATGATCTCTGGAGGCTTCCAGAGAATGGCAAGTAGGAATGGAACATCATACTAATGCCAAGGCATGTTTTCTGGGTATGTTCTCATGTATTCTAAATAAATTAATTCCTAGTGTTAAATGGTTAGTCATCTTCTCGGAGGCAATCATGTCTTGCAACACCTATACCCTAGCTTTCTAGCAATAAATAAGTTGAAGGACTACAAACAATGAAAAAGTTAATAACTGAATTTCTGCTTGGATATGACTTCTCTGGAGTATTCAGCCTACTGAAGCTACAGTGTAAATAATCATGTGAATGGAACATCTACTGATGTGGGGTTGGGGTGTTTTGGTTTTGTGGGGGTTTTTTGTGTGTCTTTTTTCTTTTTTTTTCAGAGGGCTTTGCAATCTTAGTGCTGTTAACACACACCACCCCCCTCCATTCTCTTTCTTTTTCTTTTTTTTTCTGGCGGAGTAACTGCAGCTGTTGAGTGAGACTCCTCACAAGCAGTATGGCTGCTTGCAGTGGCAGCAGAGTCACAGCCACCCCTACAAAAATTGAACTAGTAGAAAGTCTTTCTCTGGAGTCAATACCTTTCAGATAGCTTCAGCCTTTTAATTTTAGTGTACTGTAACAACAGGTTTAGGAAGATATTCTTCCTTTTGAGGATTAGTTCCAACTCAACTTTTTGGAGGCCTCTTCCTTCTGTTGAGGAAGTGTGCTCCTATGAGGTGCATAATACACTGTAGTGGAATTTGAACTGCCCAGGGGCTGTGTGGAGGCTGCCAAGTCTGTGGGACTAGTCGTCTTGACTTTGCAGGACTGTGTTCCCTAAGGGGGAAAAAATCATCAGGTTTATTGTACAGTGACAGATGTTTAGTTTGTAAATGTCAGGGCAACTTCAAGCACTCTGTGTTTGGCATGCAATGCTTCAAATACTCTTTTTTTAAAGTGACAAGAGAGCTATAATGTGTGGCTGGAGTTGCTTTCTTTTTTTTTTAATTCTCTTGGAGAAGATGGCCCTTAAACCTTTGGTAATAATCTGCTACGGTTAGGTGTGTGATGTCTTTACTTGTCATGTATTATGACAACGATGTGTTGTCATAATGTATGTACATGAATTATGTAAAAACTCTGCAGATGCAAAGTCTGTAACAATCACATGTAGCTGGATCATTTCTTTAATTGTCATTCAATGTCACCTGCCTACAACATCTGTAATAAATCCCCTCTGACTAAAACAATGTATCTACTCTTATCAGTCCGTTACCTGAATCTGAGGTAGCAGCCTTGACGCCATCTGTAGCGAGTAAAGGGAGATCAGTGGTTCTAGGTTGTAGATGCATTGCATCCTGCGTGCACCTACTATTTTGACTTGACATCAGAGCTAGTCAGTTCAGCATCCCTTTAGGATTATACTAGAGTAAGCCACCTTTAAAATCAGCAAGAATAAAAAAGTTTCTATTGCTAATATTCTGAAATGTTCTGAAGGTCCAGATTGGTTCCACTTAATTTCAGACAACCAACACATCTAAGCTGTAAGCACCCTATGTGGTGTGATGTGTTTCTGAAGGGTTCACAGAGGCTGAAGCTTGAAGGGCAGAGTAACAATGATTTCCTTATTATGGCAATAGTAGTAAAAATACTAGTCTTCTAATGTAACTGTGATACTAAAAGTAAATGGGATGAATTTATCTAAGTTCCTGTTAGTGCTGTTTATATCCAATTGCATTACAGCTCTCCTATAAACCATGTTTGCAGTGGTAGTCAGCTGATATGGATGGGTTAAGACAGATTGATCTGTATTTCCCTAGTGGTTCCTCCTGCTGCATTATGTGATGTTTTGTAACATGAGGGATCATTACATACAACCTTTTGTGAAAACTGCGTCTCCTGTGATCCAAAAATATCTTGTTACTGCAGTCATAGTGACATTGTATTGGGTTTTGCAGAATGTTATTCAATCTAACAGATTGACACTGTGTGCTCCACTACTGGACCAAGCTCTGTTCAGTATACTGAGATGGCCTTTGGTCCCAAATAAAACTCATTAAGCTGGGTAGCAAGCGACAACAGGCTTAAATTTGACCTTTGACTGCTATTTATAAATGTTCTTCATGGTCCTTCTTGGGTCTTTAGACCAACCTACCCTACAGACAGATAATGGAGTGTTATTAACTTCTTTATACAGCTGTCAGATTAATGGTATTTTGTAATGGTTAAATCCAGTTGAGCTACTTGATTTGCTGATTGTAACTCAGTGCCAGAAGAAGGAATATATGCTAGAATTCCTACTCATCCAAATCATGCCCTAGTTTGCAAAATATTTGTTGATAAAATATCTATGTGTTTCAGTCTTCATCTCCTGGTCTCTATAAATGGATTATCAGATCCAGCTTTATCTGTATACCACATGCTTCTCCAAAGTAAAATGTTCTGCGTGCAGTCTTTGAAGCAACTGTATTTAACTCTTGCTTTAAAGTAAAAATATAATTCATACTGTGAGAAGGTTCAGTAGGAAGAGCCCCAGCCAAAGAAACAGTGTCCAGCTGTGGTAACAGCTTACAAAGTGCTGAAAAAGGACTAATTCATGCATTTAGCTTTTAGACTAATCC
This sequence comes from Gallinula chloropus, assembly GCF_964237585.1. NCBI lineage: Eukaryota > Metazoa > Chordata > Aves > Gruiformes > Rallidae > Gallinula > Gallinula chloropus. Next base: position 41,504,659 of record NC_140086.1, read on the forward strand.
CACTTTCAGGTGGAGGTGTAAAGAAAAGGTATAAACAAACCTGTAATTTTCCCAAGTTACCAGTTACTGTATCTGACAAGTTAATGCATCTACTTCTGTTGTCTTACCGTAGATAAACTCTGAAGAACATGTTGATACAGCTGATCAGGAGGCAGTCTCTTGGGATCGCAGTATTCCTGAAGACATAAAACAAAAAATACAGCCTAAAGAGGTTCCAGCAGAAAGTGTTACTGTCTGGATCGATCCATTAGATGCTACACAAGAATACACAGGTAGCTGATTCTTGTTGACAAATCATGTGTGTAATTCTGATGTCTGCCTTTTGTACTGGAGACAAAATAGTAAGTATTTACAATGGCATCTCTTGTTTAAGTGCACTGTGTCAAAGCTAGCGTGATTTTAATTGAACAAATTGCATAAGGAATATAGTTATTGGGCTGTAGCATTTACTTTTATACATACCAACTCTGAAATAATTTTGTACTCCTTGCAGCTAAGTAATTGCTAAAATCAATGGTGACTGTCATTCATGGATTCTGCAGGAACTGCACTCTTTTTTAATATTATTATTATTACTGTGGCATCACTATGTCAGAATATTTTTTGTTGCTTATTTAAAGGGAATTAGTGAACATTCTATTTTAATATAAAAAAAGTTGCTATAGTTTTTCAAAATAGCATGTGTAATTCAATCTTCCCCTTCTCAGATTTTTAAGATGTCACATAAGCAGTTCAAGGCAATCCAACTAAAACTGTTGCTGATAAGTCTTGCATAACAAATAGAAAAATTGAGGGTTTTTTAATTTTTGTGAATATTCCAGCGATACAGTTGCCTTTTTCATGTGAATGCTTTTTGGTATTTGAATTATCAGTTTTGTACCAATAGAGGATAGGAGGTGGGGCAGAAAAAGGTGAATATAGGGGCCGAGATTTCTATGAAAATACCTGCTGCATAATAGAGACCTGTCAGCATTCAGTCTGGTAGAGGTACAGGTTACATCTACTGAACAGGAAAAATCACTGGGGAACTGAAAAGTTGTTAAAGCCTTTCAAAAACCACAAAGTTATTTGAAGATACAACAAAGTTACATAATTGTAAAAGGCGGAATGTAGACTGGGCTTCAAAGAACAGCGTTTCTGTAATGTCAGGTTTGCTTTTGTCTGCATTCCTGGCATTTGGCTGTGAAGCTGCTGACTTTCTCCTTGTGCCCACAGAGGATCTTCGGCAGTACGTCACAACGATGGTGTGCGTGGCTGTGAACGGCAAACCCATAATAGGAGTGATACACAAGCCCTTCTCAGCCTATACAGGTACCTTCATGGCTTCACGTATTTCCAGCATCTCCAGTTACAGTGTTAATTTAAATTAAAAGGGTGCATTTTAAACTAACTGCAAATGTGTTCAGGTATTAAGATCCCTGCAATCAGAGTGCTTATAGCAACCCAAAGAAAGTGAAACCTACTCATACTGACCAACCTTAGGTGTGCTGGTAGTCTTTAACAGAAATATACTTTGCTCATTCAGCAGAACAGGTTGGGTCTGTGGTAGTATAGCCAGGAGCTGGTATTTATTCAGAGTGAATAGAAAAGAAGAAAGATCTTAATGGCAACTGTAAGTAACAGGCAAGACCAACTGTCTAACATAGTCCTATTGATTATCTGACATACTTTCAGTGCCACAATACAATTAATTTGTTAGCATTAATGATGTATCAGTGAGGATGGCTGCAAGCTTGTCAATGTGTATGCACCTCTGAAAGCTTCAAGGTAGTTTTAGTATTTGCGTCTTACATACTATATGTTTGAAATATGAATTTCTGTTCTCATTTTCCCTTAGGCAATACTGACCTCTAGAGTTGTGAAGTTACACAGTAGCTCTGGCGCAGAAACTAAGACTGAATAAATGCACTTCTTAATTTGTTCTCTTTTTTTCCCCCCACTGTATGCACAATATTTTGTGTTAAATATTTTACTGTCATAAATAACTAGAAATTAAATCCATATTTAATATATTTGCTATATTCCAATATGCTTTTAAGAATCTTGGGGGGGTTGGGAACATATTTTTCTAAGGATCGACATCTATCTGAAGTGGGTTTTTTTTAGCACTATGATTTTGAGAATTAACCTCCTTTAAAATTAATAAAGTGTAATATATTGAGACGTGGCATTAGACAAGATTCAATGTATTCTGTCATTCATTGTGACAAGCATTCATTTCCCAAGTTGGAAGTACCAACATGTTATGAGTAGGATTGTGCCTAATGCTACCACACAAATATAAAGCGATCAAGGGCAATCGGCATTGTTATTACACATAACTCGGTCTGTTGCCATACAATCTGTCCCTCTACTGAGATGAAATTGCTGGTTAGTCTGCTAAGTATATGTCAGATTAACGGTTAGGGGATGCCACCTACCAGGCTTGGCTTTGAACCTCATGATGAAACAAGTGGGAGGTTGTTTATTCTAAATCCAGTCCTCTGAAACATGCCATCACGTGTTTTCCTCAGTATTCCTATTCTCCTGAGCTATTTCCTTCCTTAACATTGCTATACTTTGAAAGAGATGACTCAGTAACATTTTTGCTTTCTGCTTTGAAGGGTAATGGGGCTTTCTGTTCTTATAAAAAGATTGTTTGAGAAAACACTGTATCTATTTCTGACTCTGAGCCATCATTTTAACTCCTGTGTCTATCCAATCTCGAGCTCTAAATATCAGTACTTGGGACTTTTCCCTCTTGCTCTGTTTTTCTGTTTTGTTTTTTTCTTTTTTTTTTTTTTTTTTGAAGTATCACAGAAGAATAGTCGGGCATGGAATAGTGCCATATGCACAGAAATGGTGGGGGAGTGTGTGTTTCTCTTCCACTTGCATGCACGTGTAGGGATGCACCCCTTCCATCTGTCTGCCCTAACTTTCTCATTTACAGTAGGGAGGGAAATGAAGTCAGAGGCATAAATCCCATTTTCTCTGATAAGTATCCTTTTATCTGTACACTTAACAGAAATTGTCTTTTGTAAATCTTAGCAGAACTTGTGTTTCTCTTGTAGCCTGGGCAATGGTGGATGGCGGGTCGAATGTAAAAGCTCGTTCCTCCTACAATGAGAAAACTCCACGGATTATTGTATCCCGCTCCCATGCAGGGAAAGTTGAGCAGGTTGCACGGCAGACATTTGGAAATAAGACAGTGATAATCCCCGCTGGTGGAGCAGGTTTGGTTCCTCAAGCATTCTGTCCATTTTATTGCTTCCAGATGATTTAACGGGATAACTGATATTAGACAAAGGATATAGAACTGTGGCATCTCCTCTTTTTCCTCTTACATTTTGTTCTTCACACCCCTTGAGAGTAGGGACACAGTTTTTCCTGTGTGTAGAAACCTGTATGCACACTTAGTTCAGGCTTCAGGCTGTACGCTGGTGAATCTAAGCCTGCATCAGCAAAGTTATCGTGGTCCTTTCATTTAATGCACTTACGTGCCTTCACTGAAGGTGCTGATGCCTTTGTGGAGGAAAAAGGGTTGTGTGACCACATACAGAATCATGAAGTATCATCTGTTGGTTCTTAGTGAACTAGTAGAATGTTTAATTAAGCTGGGTTTTTTAATAAAAGCCATTTAAGCTTGTTACTATTTCTCGCATTTATGTCAAAAGAGAAAGCTAGTGTCACTGAAGCCTGTTTTCATCTGCTTCATATTCAGACCAAAGAGGTTTTAGGGTACTTTTTGTAACCTTACACAATATCCCCATGCATGTTACTGACAGAATGCAAACATTTGATGCACTAGGGAGAAGCAATAGCAGTTTTAAAGTCTCAGAAAAGCTATGCAAAGTTTTAATTTTTTGGAAGTGTAACTCTCTCTGTCTTTAACATGGAAAGCTGGAGCTCCCTTGTAGGTTGTTTAGTCAAGGTCTTGCATAGTTTCTTGGTGATGAATCTAAACAAGTTTCCTTATGATTAAGGAAATGAAAGTGTAACTCACTATAGCAGATCTTCTCCAGGGCTTGACAGTATAAGATATAGAAAGGAACAGTTTAGCAAAACCAAGGATAGCGGTTGAACAGTTGAACAATTGAAATAACAGTCAACATGGAATCAAGGAATGCTTTGGGCTAGAAGGGGCCTCAAAGATCATGTAGTTCCAACTCCCCTGCCATGAGCAGGGACACCCTCCATTAGATCAGGTTGCCCAAAGCAAAGAAAGAATACTATTTTGAGCTATGACTCTGTATTGTATAATGTATGATAGAGGGGAACATCCTGGGCTGAGTTCTTTTATTAAAGACTGGTATTTGCGTCTTCCTTCTGCTGTAATAAAAACCCAGGAAGAAAAAGGTAGACTTCAGCATCGTGTTTTTTTAATGTCTCTTGATAAGTCTGTGTAGCATATTAGTAAAAGCTGCATAGAAACAAAGTGTCTCAAATCCCCAAGGCTTTAATTAGAGTGGAAAAATCTTGGTGAATGTGTGGGTGGGTATTCCTTTTTCAAGTCTTCTCTTCAGGTCAGAGGGTAGACAAAGATGCCTCCACCACTATATATACAGGATGGTGTGATATAATTAATGACATTGCTTTCTAAAATCTTGCATGTGCCTACTATCTATTAACACTTATTAGTACATTGATCCTTTGTGATGAACAGGAAATCTTGGTTTGACTTTTGGGTCTTTGAACTTCTGTCCATTTCTTCTAGGTTATAAAGTGTTGGCCCTCCTTGATGTGGCTGAAAAGAATCAAGAAGAAGCTGATGTGTATATCCATGTCACTTACATTAAGAAGTGGGACATATGTGCTGGAAATGCAGTGTTGAGAGCGTTGGGTGGCCATATGACTACCCTGACTGGTGAAGAAATTAGTTACACCGGCGCAGATGGCAATGAGGGAGGACTTATAGCCAGTATCAACATGAACCATAAAGCACTAATTGAAAAACTGCCAGATCTGGAAAAAACATCGCACAAATAAACCTGACTGGTGGAGAAGTACAAGTCGTGCTTTTGTAGCCTCCACATGCTCTGTCTGAAGAAGCAGGTGCAAAACCCTGCTGGGAAAGATGCACAGCAAAGCAAAGCAGTTTGGTGTGGGTTTGGGGACTATATTGTGCATTGGGTTTCTTCAGTGGTGGTATTTAAAAAAAGAATAAAATAATAATAATCAGAAGTAGGAAGGGGACTGACTGCCTCACACCTCAGTTTCCATGTTGTATTTTTTCAGACTGTTTCGATGCAGTTCTTTATACTCAAGGTGCAAATGCTGGTGAGCATGGGTGAACTAAAGAAAAACCCAAATTGGTTCATAAAGTAACATACCTAGTGCTCACAGGAATTTCTTGGAACCTTTTACATCTTGTTACTGTAGCTGTAGCAACTCCATAATGAATTAGGTAAGAAAAACGGTTGATTTGTATAGGCACTTGCCAGCTCTGGAAACAATTTATCAGGAAGCATGACCCTGAGTTCTGTATCCCCTGAACAGAAAGCACAAGAAGGTTGACACAAATTTATATGCAGCAACCATGTATCTTTGACAGTTTGGCACACCTGCTTTTTAAGAGAAAGAAAGAAATGTTCTGTACTATTTTGAACTTTTTTTTTTTCCCCTGAAGATGTAAACCAGTTTAGTTCAGATGGGTTGTGAATATCAGTATTTTATTAGTCAGTGTAATTATTTCCATATACCTTTTTAAAAGAAGGCAACATTTCCTTGTATAGTTTTTAACAATTACTTCTCGTCCTTGATTTCCGTGTACGGTGTTGAAGATGCATGCCAGATTTTTCTCTGATATAGGACTTGTCCATCATTTGGTGTTTGTGCCTGTAGAAGCAGCTTCTTCCTTCAGTACCTGTGGGGGTTTTGGTTGGTTGGTTTTTTTCCCCTTGGACAGAGTCATATAGAACAAGTTTAACAGAAATAGAAAATCCATCAGTTGTTTCTATTCACAACACGAGATATAAACCAGCAATTTTTTCTACAATCCCAGGAATAACTTTTTATCCTTTTAGCTTAAGGTACCACCTTTTCTGCAGAAAGCTCTTAGGCTATCCCAGACAGCTCGCAGTTACTTGGTTTCTGGAAATTTCACACACACAGAGATTGATAGAACTTGAATCTGTTTAAGCAAGTGTGAAGAACTCATGGCACTTGGAAGTGGGGCAGGGTCTGTAGAACTTTGCCCAAATACGGGTGTCAGTCCAGAACACACAGGACAGAACATGGGCCCTTTGATATTGAATGACAACTTGTTGCACCTCTAAAATATGTGAACTTCTATCTGTAACAGTGTGTGACCATCTTTATTGTTGTTTTGTGCACCTCTCTGAAGGGGTTTCCAGAGGTTAAAATGTACCCCTTGTTTGAATTATGAGTAGATAAGCTTCCCATCTCTCCTCAAGAAAGCTGAAATTCTTAGTTAATATAGATATTTTCTGTTTGAAGTTTGTTCAGTATAAGCTTAGGCTGTCTAAACCAAATTCTTACTTTCATTTTAACTTTCATGCTGCTGTTCTTATTAAAATGAGGAGTTTCCTCCTCACATTGTTAATGGAGCATTTCTAGGTGCCTCTTGACTTCTAGCTAATGTTCACATTTCCACAGTCTCCTCAGATGTTGCATAACTGCAGATACATAGTCTTATTTTGTAAACTTACTGGCAGAGTAGACTAAAGCTTAGTCCTACTAGCCTTTTGGTACGGGTAGGTTGGTTGTTTTTTTTTTAGATAACTCTTTTTTTCCAAAATAGACACTATTGCTGCTGTTTGAAAATAGTTTTTACACATGTAGATAATAGAGCAACTTAACTTCCAATTTTTAAATTTAAGAAACCGCTATATGTTATGACAAGTAAGTGAATATGCCCTTTTTAAAAAGGGGCTGATCTACTTTGAAAAACTTGTTTAGCTTCCAGACCTCAATGAAGAGTAAAAATCCAGATATTTATCAAGGCTTTAGTAATATTTTACAAGAAGACTGCAGCTTTTCTCCCTTCAGGCTGATTTTTAATGACTTAAAACCTAGTAAAAAAGCAGCTCTCTTGTTTAATAAAGAATGTGGATTAAAATTTAAAAATGATAAATAGCCATAGCTAGCTAGTATAAAAACCTTAATATGTCACAGAGGTTGAATGCACAATATTTAAAGAGACAATTAAGACACAGTCTGTGGCAGGTTGTGGTTTTAGGTTCAGGTTGAAATCATGTTTAAACTTACCTTGTGAAAATGTGAGTCTTTATTTTGGGTATAATTCTGTCATTTCCTTGCATATGCTGTGATCAGACTTATTTTTCATTTCTCATACAGAAGCTAAGATGTTACATCATACAAGGGATTGCTTGCATCTTAGCTCAAGGTGTAGAGCAGTAAACACAGGTATTTGCCTAACTTATTTTTCTTTAGAAAGGTGAAGTATAAAGAGCTTCAGCCCTACTTTCCTTCCCACCCCCCCAAAAATGTGCTTGTTTAGACCCCCCTGTATCCTGAATTGCTTTGCTGCAGTGGATCCCAGCGGTCCGTACCTTTCACTGGGGCCTCTCACTGGCCCAATCTCACCTCTGGTGAAAGTTAGGAAAAGGTGAGAGTGAGGTGCCCAGTCAATGACTTCTGGTACAGCCTTGAGCTCACACAGCTGTCCCCACAGCCAAGGCCTGAGGTGCTGCCCGGGGTCTCCCAGGCTAGGTTAAGGAGGAGCTGCTTTGATATGAGAATAGGTAAGCGCCTGGTGAATATCAGTTTCTGATGTCATTTTACAAGAAATGCAACTCTTGTGCAGACCAGCAGGTATTCAGAAGTGTTCGCTTAGTGCATGTGTGCCAGTGCACTTGGATGTTTGTTTGTATGGTGTTAACAATCAGTAGGGCCTGGTTGACTATGACATTTTGAAATTTTTTGCTGTTCTGGCTTAAATATTTGGTACCAGCTGTGTGGATGTGAGAGAAGCTTATGCCCAGAGCAGTAGGAAATCATACTGTACCCATGTCTCTCTGCTGGGATAGAGCATTGTTTACATTCTAGCCTTTCCCACATAAAACTGTTGTACCATTTTTAGGGATGCTGCTTAATTGCATGGTGTAGGTCAGTCCTACAAAAGCATGTATCTTCTAAAAATTTGAATTAAAAAGAATTTGTGGTATCATTCTGGTTCCAAACAAGGAAAGTAAGAGAATGTGTTGTTTTAGTGTTGGCTTTCCAATGGTAGGTTTTTTTCTTTGAGTGGCTATTATGATTAAGGTAGTTGCAAATTAAATTATTCTTAAACCATATGTATCTTTTTGATTTTGCTAAAAAGGGTGAATGGTAGCATAGATGATACCTTGTACTGTACCGAGGCCTAACTTTCATTCTTCGAAAGAATGTTTTTCTAAATAAATGGACACAGATAAAAGGGTTAAATATTGTACTTAATTGGCATCAGGTTTAACCTATTTGCCAGACTTTTATAGATGGACTTAAATAAAAGCCATTTGTTGTGATCTGCAGAGCACGTAATAATAATGAAAATATTGAGCAGAGGCGGCTTACTTGGATGGTGCATGAACCATCTTGGTGAAGCTGCAAAGTCATTATTGACCTTATTTTCTTCTATTTGCTTTTACTTCATGGTCATTTTCAGGGCTTTGTTGTAGAGATTTAGTCCCTGTCACAGAGACAATTACAGATTTGACTTTGCCAAAATAACCATTCACAGTCTGTCTTCTGGCTTGCTATCCTCAATGATAAAGCTGCTCTGTGTCCACTTCACTGTAATGTAATCTGCCAAGACGGGACTGTGGTAACTCTGAGGGCTCAAAGATTACTTGACTTTCGATCCACACCAGGACTTACCATGAGGTGCTAGCACCTGCTGCCAGTCTTCCCACCCCACAAGCAGGTTGTGCAACTCATGAATTGTATCAAGAAGCTGTTGAAGCCTTATATACATCATGGGTTTTAGTTGCCACACCAGCTCTTAAAGCTCTTCTGAGAGAGGTACAGAAGTGCTCATCCAATTTCCTTCCAAGGCTCCCTCTGGAGCCAGAAATGAACAGCCATTTTTCCCTCTTTGTTGTTCCTCATTTTTATGTGCTTTCCTGCTCCTTGCGCCTTAGTCCATCTAGACAAGAAAAATTAGAGATCAGAGGTGGAAATAAGTTGCAGAATGAGAGTCACATTCTAGATTGCCAATGTTAGGGACTGAGGTCTAAGGTGCTGATCCTACCAAAACTGTGATAGACGCCAACAAAATAAAGGCTTCTTGGAAAGGTTCATGTGATTGGTGGTGCTGGGCATGCATAAAAGATGTAAATGGACCAAGGAGAAGTTAAACTGTCTTAAAAAGGAGGAGAAGAAAACAGCTTTTCAGTATAACATTACAAGCATTTGGCATTTCTGTGCCTCTGGGTGTAGAACTTTGTTGCTTATGAAAGAGGCTCCATTCGCCCTCTGTGAAAGGCCTAGTTTTGCTGAGGTCAGTAGCAGCATTCCCACTGAATTGAGTATGAGCAGGAGCCAGCCAGATAAAACACAACCAGTAAGTTAAGCTGAGTTCTGACAAGCTCGGACTCTGCCAGTAGAGCAAACAACCTGGGTTGTGTTAAACTCCCCTCTGGCAGCTTATGTTAGTGGAGGACTTGGAAACATCATCTCAGTGTCTCAAGGTTCTATGTTTTTCAGGTGTTTGGGGTTTTTTTTTGTGGTCTACAGATGATGGAGCCCACTTTCAGATAACTCTGTTTTCAACCCTGATTGTTCCTTACTTGTAATTCACATTTCTTTTTTTCTCTCCAAAGGGCCAGCAACACTCCAGCATTCTTCCTGTTGTCCCACCAAATTGTATTAGCATTTTCCAATTGTGTGCCAAATTGAAACAGTTCTGTAAATAAACTCAACAAAAATACTGGTCTGTGATGGTGTTTTCCTCTACCTTGTCTTTCTGTTGGGTATTTATTGTTTCTTTGTGCAACGGGTAATTTTGTTTTTCTGGTAATGTGTGTCAGTTGTGTGTGCAGGGCTTTTTTTTTTGCCTGAGAGTTTATCATTATTAACAGATCCAGCCAAGTTCATGACAAATGTATTTCAAGGTCTCCACTGGTTTTCCTCTCATACATGTGTGTTATGTTGGAAGTTAGTGGATTTGTGTGATGGGAAATGAGAGCTTAAAAAGACCCCATATAATATTTTTTCCTTGAATGTGAAAAGCTTTCCTACCCGTAGCATCTCCAAGACTTCCTAATTATTTAACTTCATTCTACTCGAGTCTCTTGTTTCAGTGATTTTCTAATATCTGCCAAAAGTAGCCTTTTTTCTAATAGTGTGCCACTCTTCATAAGCGAAGCCATGGAGTGAGTTGAAAGATGCTTTAATATCCCAGCATTTTGGGCTCTTCTTGGGTGCAGCTTTAACTATGTTTGTTGTCGCCTCTACCAATATGTATGGTGAAGCCTTGTGTCATCCTGGTGTTGTGGTTTAACCTCAGCTGGCAGTTAAGCCCCACGCAGCCACTCAGTCCCCAGGGTGGGTGGAGGAGAGAATTGGAAAGGTAAAAATGAGAAAACTCTTGGGTTGAGGTAACAACAGTTTCATAGATAAAGCAAAAGCCACAGATGTGAGCAAAGCAAACCAAGGAATTCATTCCCCACTTCCCATGGGCAGGCAGCTCTTCAGCCATCTTCAGGAAAGTGGGGCTCCATCACTCACAGCATGATGAAGTTGTGCTCCAGCACTAGTACTGGTTAAACAGTGTGCCTCTAAACACTCTCAGACTCTAAAACAGAATGGCTGCAAGTGGAGTGCTCACAGAGAAGTGTCCCGGGTTCATGCAGGCTACTGAACCATGCTTGGGAAACTGAGATGCAGCTGGTTTGCTAGGCCTAAAACATACTGAAGATCATGTAATAGCAAGCTGTGGAGTCCAGGACTATTCCAGACTCTATGGACATGGGCAATACATGGCACAGGAGCTGTACATGGATGTTTTGAAAACCTGTGTTGATTGTATGTATCTAACCAGATAATGAGTGTGGAGTGTTTGGCAGAAATTTGGAGAGCGATGCCTGTTGTGATGCTCTGAAGAGCATTTTGGGGATGGACCAATCCAGAGGTGTAGGGATTCTTTCTATCTTGCAAAATGTGTGTGTGTATGAAAATGCATATTGGGATTTAACAGTGACATTAATGTTTTCCCAGCTGCCTTTGATGCCACCGTATGATAACCTGGACAGCTCAAGTGCCAGGCTTGTCTGAGGAAAGCACAGTGCATGTTTAGTTGCTGTTTCACTAATCGTGACTAATTGGTGGATTGGCTGATCCTTACGGCCCATTTGGGAATTTCAGTGCCCTGGAAATGCTGTCTTTTCAAGTACACCCATTAGGGTTGTGTTAAGGCACAGAAAGGACAAAAGCACTAGTATGGTGACGCTTGGACAACAGAGGAAATTGCAGAAGCTGAGTAAACATGTTGAGAGTTGGTAGCTGGCTCGTTAGAAATGATTGTATCCTTTGGGAGCCGTGAAGGATTGAGTTGTAGGCTAAGGTCTACTCTGCCATCAGGCGTTTCCATGAGGCTCTCAGCTTGCATTTCTCCTGCTTGAGCCATCACTGCAGTACAGCATGAGGGCTGAGTTCACTGTGCTTCTCCCAGACTCTGAGTGCTGCCGTGTTATACTGGTATCACACCAAAGCCTTAGCCCATGCTCGGACCTGGAGAAGGCACAAGTGGCAGCCTCCAGCCTTACCTCAGCAGGATTCAGCTTTGCATGAGCCACAGAACTGGCCCCCAGGCCACCTTTTTTTGCAAGATCCCTTACTCAGAGGAGTGTGATAGGTAACAAGTTTAACACCATATACAAAAACTAAATAGCCCACAGTGATATCCTACTTACCGGGAGCAAAACCCCAGTTTAAGGCTTCATCTGTTGGATTAGGTCTTTACATCTACACCTCCGTGTTTTCATTGTCTTCTTTCAGGTGGTCATTATCTGTATGCTATTCATAAATGCCAGCTTAAAGCAATAAAAATACTCTTAAGTTCAGTTGAAGTTGTGCATGCCTAAGAGCCATCTGCACGTTTTTCTTCATACAAGTTATCACTGCTCTGGGTAGACCTCTCGTCTGTTGGCACACTGACATTCCACACACTGGTGAAGTGTCTGAGGGTTTTTCAGTCACCGTCACTAGTTCAGTTGTAGTGCTACAATAGTTAAACTCTGTTTTCAAGGGAATGCTGCATAGCACTACTTTAACTTCATCAGGACCCTCTGAGCAGCCCTGAGGAGAAGGACTTAGGGTTGGTGAAAAGCTCAACGTGACCCAGCAATGTGTGCTCGCAGCCCAGAAAGCCAAGCGTGTCCTGGATTGCATCAAAATGCTGCCAAGTGTAAGGTGATGCACTTGGGCTGGAATAATCCCAGACATATTTACAGACTGGGAGAAGAGCTTCTTGAGAGTAGCCCTGCTGAGAAGGACTTGGGGATTCGGGTGGATGAGAAACTTAACATGAGCCAGCAGTGGCTCTTGCAGCTTGCAAGGCCAATGGTATCCTGGGCTTCCTCAGAAGAGGGGTGGCCAGCAGGGCCAAAGGTGACTGTCCCTCTCTACTCTGCCCTTGTGAGGCCCCATCTGGAGTCCTGTGTCCACATCTGGGGCCCCCAATACAGGAAAGACGTGGAACTGTTGGAGAGGGTTCAGAGGAGGCCACAAAGATGATTGGAGGGCTGGAGCACCTCCCTTACGAAGAGAGGCTGAGGGAGCTGGGCTTGTTCAGCCTGGAGAAGAGAAGGCTGCGGGGGGACCTCATTGCAGCCTTCCAGTACCTGAAGGGAGCATATAAACAGGAGGGGAATCAACTTTTTAAAAGGATAGACAATGGCAGGACAAGGGGGAATGGATTAAAGCAAAAGGAGGGGAGGTTTGGATTAGATATTAGGGGGAAGTTTTTTACACAGAGAGTGGTGAGGTGCTGGAACAGGCTGCCCAGAGAGGTGGTGGATGCCCCATCCCTGAAGGTGTTCAAGGCCAGGTTGGATGGGGCCCTGGGCAACCTTGTGTAGGTTGGTGTTCCTGCCTGTGGCAGGGTGGTTGGAGGTCTGTGATCCTTGGGGTCCCTTCCAACCCATGCCATTCTATGATTCTGTGAAAACTAGCATGACCAAGCAGGTCAAGGGAAGGGAGTTCTCCCTCTCCATTCTTGTAAGACCCAACCTGGAGCTTGCACTCCTTTCATCTGAACTCCACCCAGTCTGGGTTAGTCTGGTGTATTTGTATTTGGAGAGAGCAAATACCACAGTGCACGCTCTATTTCTGTGATAGATGGTGTTCAACTTAAGACAAATAAAGGGAATGAAATACGTATGAATTCTCTACTAGGGGAAAGGCAAGATTTTCAACCTGCTTCCCTTAATTTCCTGAAACCTTAGTACCTGATTCTCTCAGAAATATTTGCATCAGCTGCAAAGGCTTTCAATTAATTTAGCCAAAGTACTGCATCTCGTGTGTGTAATGTTTCCTGCAGGACTGAATGGCCCCAGACCTGCTTGCTGTTCTGGTTAGATCCTGATCTCTTACAGGAATAGTTTTATGCAGGGGGAACAATGGCTCTTGGAACCTAAATTTCACTCCATCCTAATAAACCAAGAAAACTACACATGCTCTAATAACTTTACAGCACCGACACTTGGATCTCAAGCACTAGAGAAATTTGGGGGGGGGGGGGGGGGCGGGGTGGGATAGCAGAGGCCAGTAGAGGGCTCTGTCTTTTCACAAATGCTCTCAAGAGCCAGAGGGATTATGGGGAGTATAAATTTACCTGCCTGTCTCATTTTCTACTGAGGAAAGTCTTTCAGCATTTTTTTTCTCGCTTGTGGCACATGTTTTTAGTTCAGAAGGCACCCCGGAGCTCTCAGGTCTGACCCAGAGGGCTGCACTCAATTGTCACCATGCAATTTGGCAGCTTCTTGTTATTCCTAATGCATGCTTTCTCTTGAATTTTTAATTTGATTTAATACTGCAGTAAAAGTGCAGGCTTTTGTACAGTGGGGTTAAGTTACTGGCAATATACTTTCTGTTAAGTAGCTGTTTCACAGGCTCCTTAAAGTTTATCCCATGAATTTTTGGACATCTGTAGCTAGAGCTTGAAAGTCCAGGTGTAAACTTCCTGTGAAGATGTCTGTGTGCATGCTCATTTCCTAGCAGTTTTTCTTCCATAAATCATGAGAATAAGGTTCAATTTTGATAACTGCATATCCAGGCTTTGTGTAATTTTAAGTACATAACCACTCTACCTGCTACTTCAGGTCAATTGCTCACATCTGATGTCACAAAATCACAGAATCACAGAATCAATAGGTTGGGAAAGACCTTGGAGATCCAACCGTACGTGTCCTCTACTAAACCATTTCCCTGAGCACCTCATCTACCCACTTTGTAAATAGAGTAGATCTACTTTTTAAACTTATCCAGGGTCGGTGACTCAACCACCTCCCTGGGCAGCCTGTTCCAATGCTGGGTAACCCTTTCGGTGAAGATTTTTTCCTAATGTCTAATCTGAACCTGCCCAGTGCAGCTTAAGTCCATTCCTCCTTGTCCTATCACTGGTCACGTGAGTGACGAGACCAACACCCATCTCTCTACAACCTCCTTTCAGGTAATTGTAGCCTCCTCTTCTTCAAACTAAACATCCCCAGCTCCTTCAGCCGCTCCTCATATGATTTGCCCTCCAGCCCCTTCACCAGCCTGGTTGCCCTTCTCTGGCCAGGCTCCAGGACCTCGATGTCCTATATGGTAAGGGGCCCAAAACTGGACACAGTATTCAAGGTGTGGCCTCACCAATGCCAAGTACAGGGGCATGATCACTTCCCTGGACCTGTTGGCCATGCTATTTCTGAAACATGCCAAGATGCCATCAGCCTTCTTGGCCACCCAGGCACACTGCTGGTTCATATTCAGTCAGATGTCAACCAACACCTCCAGATCCTTCTCTGCCAGGTCATTAGAGGACCAACTCCTCCACTTCCATCAGCCTAACAACTACATTTCAGTTTCATGGAAATAGTATCTTCACTTGAAACTATCACCTTCTGTAAACCTAACTGTCCCCTCCCCCTTTTTTTGGGGAAGGGAGGGTGTCTTCTTTCTTAAAATCTAGGTGTTCCCCTACAAGACAATTTTTTTATCAGTTTAACAAATAAAAAAGTCTCTTCTGTTGCTTAAGCAATTGAAAAAACCCATCTTGCTACTGTTGAAATACCAAGACACGGTTCTCTAGCTAATATAAATTGCCGTGCTTTGGTTTGGGATTGTTCTGGGTTTCTTTCCACTTGAATTAAAGAATCATAGAATCATAGAATGGCATGGGTTGGAAGGGACCCCAGGGATCATAGAGCTCCAACCCCCCTGCCACAGGCAGGAACACCAACCTCAGGCCTGGATCTACACAAGGTTGCCCAGGGCCCCATTCAACCTGGCCTTGAACACCTTCAGGGATGGGGCATCCACCACCTCTCTGGGCAGCCTGTTCCAGCACCTCACCACTCTCTGTGTAAAAAACTTCCCCCTAATATCTAATCTAAACCGTCCTTCCTTTAGTTTTAGTCCATTCCCCCTTGTCCTGCCATTGTCTACCCTTTTAAAAAGGTGATTCCCCTCCTGTTTGTATGCTCCCTTCAGGTACTGGAAGGCTGCAATGAGGTCCCCCCACAGCCTTCTCTACTCCAGGCTGAACAAGACCAGCTCCCTCAGCCTCTCTTCGTAGGGCAGGTGCTCCAGCCCCCTAATCATCTTTGTGGCCTCCTCTGAACCCTCTCCAACAGTTCCACATCTTTCTTGTATTAGGGGCCCCATGAACTAGCATCCATTAACACAGAAATGAATTAAAAAGACAGAGTTCATTCTTGTATCCTTCAATATTTTAGTATCATACTGTAAATATATAATAGACAAAGCACAGGGAGTTTGCTTGAATTGAGGATGAACAATTAATATTTCAAAGATGTTTTCAGTGTTGGACTCACTCATCTCTAGTTGTCTGCCCTGTCCTAGTTTACGAATGACCATCTAGAAAAGATGGGGCAAATAATACAAAATAAAGACTTCCAGAACCAGCAGTGCAGCCTTTGCAGCATCTCTAGAAAAGTTTTTCTCTTAATGGAAAAATCTTGCATTTCACTGTATTAAATATTAAAGTTTCTTTACAATGACAGACTATTCCCATGTCTTCCCTTTTCAGCCATCAAGGGTTGGGGGTTTTTGTTTAGTTTGTTTGGGGTTTTTTTTAGCTTTTCAAGGGTAAGGATCTGAGCAATATTACAAGTATCATAATACCTGCCTTTTGTTAACATTTCTTCCTTCAACAAATGTGGAATAAAATAGACAAGGCACTACCTGAGATCCGTGTGATCATATGCTTTTTGTTTTAAGTAGTTCATTGTAGTATTCCTTTAAAAAGACTTCTTTGCCAATAAATATCTTCAAAGATGCAGACTCAGCATTTTGGTGTTGGCAATATTTTACCTAGATAGTAGGGACAGAGACACTCAGGTTTCTCCTACGTCACCATTATGGTGTCTCTGGTTATGGAGCAGATGGAGCATCTTGGGTCTAAGGCACTTGAGAAGATGGATTACATCCATTTCTCATTGCTTTAGTACAGTAATTTTTCCCTAAAAAAAAAAAAAATTAAGCACTAGCCGAAGGGCATGGCTATACTGCACTAGGTAGAAACTCAAGTTTTCTGCTGTGTAAGTAGGAAATGAAGTGGGGTCAGACCATATTTCCTCAAAGCTCTAAGTGGAAACTCTTCCTGTTTATGCAGGTAGAATCATAGAATTGCCTTGGTTGGAAGGGAACCTTTAGATCATCAAGTCCAACCATCACCCTAACCTCCACTAAATCATGTCCCTCAGCACCACATGTAACCTTCTTTTAAATACCTCCTGGGATGGAGACTCCACCCCTGGGCAGCCCATTCCAATGCTTTACAACCCTCTCTCTAAAGAAGTTTTTCCTAATATCCAATCTAAACCTCCCCTGACTACACTTGACACCATTTCCTCTTGTAACTAGGGAGAAAAGGTCAACCCCCACCTCTCCACAACCTCCTTTCACGTAGTTGTAGTGAGCAATCTGGTCTCCCCTCAACCTCCTTTTCTCCAGATTAAACCACCCCAGTTCCTCAGCCGTTCCTCATAACATTTATTCTCCAGTAGTTTTGTCTTAAGACTTTTTCATGTCTTGAAGACTTTAAAAAGTATTTTATATGATGGCCACTGATTGCTACAGTGGAAGGGTTTGTGTGTCTTCAGTGAGAACTGTAAATACGTGAGCCCTTAAAAACCCCTTCCAGGGTGGATTCCCACAGAAGTAGCTCCACAAAAACCTCACTCTGAGAATTTAAAAGAAAATTAAATCATTGTGTTCTAGTTTTTGTCTCAGAGGTACAGCTCTGTGGTTTATGCAAGAGTAATTTCTGAGTTGCCCTTCTCTGTGTGGATGGTAGAATAGGCGTATTTCCGAGCATTTTTATCAATAAAGTCACTTGACATCTGAAACTTCAGAGACAATGCTTTTCTCTTTCCTCTCAGAGCCTTTGGGGACTCGGAATACTCAGCACATAAAAAGGAAAGAGAACAAGTCTGAGGAACAATTTCTATGGTGGTGAAAGTAGATTTGATGAAAAAAAAATCTGTTTTCAATTTCTCTTTCATTGTGAGTCATTAAATGATTTATAGCTGATCTAAAAATTGAAACCTTTTGAAACTGCAACTTCCTCCCTTGCTGCCAAAGTTCATGGTACGTGTGTGACCTGTCCTAGGGAACCTGCTTTGGCAGGAGGGGTTGGACTCGGTGATCTCTAGAAGTCCCTTCCAAGCCCTACAATTCTCTGTGCATCCCCATAAGAAAAAAGCAGTGCTGGGAGAAGGTAGCTTGGAATCAGGCTGATGTTAGGTGAGCTTGAGCAGCCTGAGCTCTTTCCTCCTGCACTATAGAGAGGAGAAGTGGAGGTGGGAGTGCGTTTCTCTAGCAGTACGGCATGTCCTCCCCTTTGCACTGAAAGGGCTAAATGGTAGGGAATTGCCATCTCTTCCTCTTCACGGATGTGTGCATGGAGTCAGGGGCTGACTTGGCTTGTGTGCTCAGGGAGCAACTGATTGTCCCCTACCTGCATTTTGACCTAGAAAAATTTGAATTATATTTAGAAAACTTCTTTTACAGCAACGGTGTAACAGCAACTTTAATAACATTAGCCATTTTTTTCACTGGGTTGATGTTTGCCTTGTGTTTTGCAGGTTTGTTTGGGGTTTTTTTAACGTAAATTTCTCACCAGTTATTCAAACAGTGCCCAATACCTCAAAATAACACAAGTAGGAGCAGTCTATGTGAATTTCAGCATTTTGCAGAGGTAGGACCTTTACTGACAGTCTCTGTATAACCCAGTTCTGCTGTAAACTGTTGCTAAGCTACAAACAAACCAGTGAGAAAGGAGAACAGGCAAAACTAGGATTATTTCCAAATTCTGGAAAAAATGGAATTTAATAAACCTCCTTGTACACATGTCCCCAGCAGAAGAGCTCCAGTAGTTCAGGAGTGGCCCTAAGAAGGGAAACGTGGTTTGCCCCCGCAGTTGAGAGGCTGTGAGGCGGTTTTGCACTGCAGTATTTACTTTGTTCTGTCTCTGTTTCTGAGGCAGATGCAACAGACAGAACCTTCAGGAAGATGTTCTCAGAAGTACAAAGGCACCAGGTCAACTCCAAACCACACAGAGGATGGTTTCAGACCTCTCTTCCCCTTGCACATGACATCTCCCCTCCATCCCGTAACCCGACCAAGGAGCCAGTCACTGCTCTGCTGTGGATCCTGCTGTGTTATTGCCCCAGCACTGCTGCTGATGCCCTCTCTTCCCTTCTTGCTGCCTCCAGCACTTGCCTGACCCCGCACAGAGCTCTCAAAGCTCTCTAAGGCAACGCAACAACTCACCTGACAAAAATAAATAGGGGAATGTTTCGGGTCAGGGCCAGGCAGCCACTAAATAGGGGGTGCAGAAGGCAGAAGCTGAATTGCTCTCGCTGGCCATGAAACTGCCTGCACGACTCTGACCCGCTGTCGTTTTGTGCTCCTAGCTCCTGAAATGAAATTTTAAGACCATATTCTTTTTCTATTTCCAGTGAAGAGGCAACGTGTAGCTCTTCTGGCACCTTTGTTATGTTGGTCTTGGAAAATGCTTCACCTTCATATCGCTTGATAGAGGAGTTCAATATACTAACAATTAAGAAGCAACCATAGATCATCTTTATGGCTTCATGTCTGGTCTCATAAAAAGACTTACGGAAGATGCCTGTCTGAGGAGGTCTCTGCAAGCCTCTCAGGCCTCCTTTTTAAAAATCCCAGGCTGACTGTCTGTGCACCTTGAAGATGTTGTTCTGTTGTTTCAAGTTTTGGATTATGATCTGACAGCATCAGTGTCCCAAATACCAGAGAAAGGAGCTTGGACTGCACGCTTCTCAGTTGCAGTTGAAACATTGATCCTGGGTACAGACAAAATGTTAAGTTCTGACTTTCATAAGCAAGTCAAAACATGAATGCAATGGATGACAACTCTAGAGATTTAAATTCCTGCCTCTACTTTATCTGTGACTTTGGGCAACTTTGTTACCCAGTACAACCAATAGTAGTTTCCCATTCACTTCTCCCAACTCTGCCACAATCAGGGTGCCCATATATTGTCAGAATATTTTATACATTTTACTATTCTTGATGTGTTCAAATCCTTATGCCTCTATCCCACGACAGTCAATTTTAAGTGCTAGTTTTAAATCTATCCATATCCTACCAGAGCACAGAGTACACTTTCAACCAACTCCTTATTTACAGATCAGTCCAAAAAAAAGACAACTGGTCAGGAATCTCCCAAGATTATCGTCTTTCAATTCAGACATCATTAAACCAGAGCATTTCTGATGTCCCATGTTTGTTCATTTCTGATTAAGGTATATGGAGAAGTCCAGAATTATTTTCTCTGTCTCATTTCTCATGATGCAGTGTTAAAAATCATGCCCCCCCTCCTCCCCCTTATTGCCCAGCCCGTGATTCCTTTAGCCAGGAACAACAGCTGCCTCGCCTCTTGCAGTGGCAACGCAAACCTCCGCCTGGCCCATTCTGGGTTTTCAGGATATGGTTCCACCTGTTCAGGATTGGGAACTGCATCACATTCCTCCTGACCTACCTGGGATCTGTGCCCACACTGGGGCTTAAGGAAGAAAGGAAAGCTGTAAGCAGCAACCTCTGAAGCAGCACATCTTTTGTGAACACTGTGTTTGGTGCAGTTATGACAGGAAAACACTGTGAAAACAGATGATGGAAAAGAGCAAGATAATAAGAAATGGAGTGACAAAACCATTCTATAAATCACTGTAATAAAGGCAACAAAAACCCAGAGATTCACTGGTCTATATTTTAAAATGGAAGCAGCTCCATTTTTAATTATGTACTTACTTGTGTTACTAAAAATGCCAATATATTATGTTTCCCAACATACCAAATAATTCACTTTCAGACCATATTCATATGCATTTTCAGGAGACATAAGGTACTTTCAGATTAATGAGAGATGTTTGAATTAATAAATTATAGAGAATATACACACACCCCCCCCAAAGAATTGGAGGTACTTTTAAAATTCAGAGTCCTAAAAGAGCAATGAAATTAAAATACCATTTTAAAATATCTCTTGATATTTAAAAGAAATAAATAGAATTTCTACAAATGCATCACCGAATTGCTTAAAACTAAACACTGCTTTCTAGCAACAGCATGAAATACGGAAACAGCTGTGTCAAAGCGTATGTTTGGGGTCGTGCTTAATTAAAGCATCTTTAAAGTTATGAGGTTTTCATCTGCCTCCTGGCTGCGCGTTGTTGGGATTCTCCCTATAGAGAAGAGTTACTCGTTTGGCTGATTAACTATGACTCTCTGCCCCTGGAAAACATTGACTTGTAACCCTGGAACCTGGCTTCCTTATGCAAAAAGGAAATGGCACACCTGGACAGACCTCCTGTCACACACCTTGCAGCAGACCCTGGAAAAGGCTCTCTGCGGCTGCCTCTGTTTTTTTTTCCCAGCTCACAGCTTCGACACAGAGCTGAGACGAGGAGCATGTCCACTGCATGGAGCAGTGCTGGGGCAGGGAGCCCCAAGCTGCTGTCCCACCACACCGGTCCAGCTGTTCCCCCACACCAGCACAGCAATGTGCTGCAGTGGGATGTCGCACGGGGTGTACCTGACCAGGCTCTGCAGCAGCCCGCAATTAGGGCAGTGCCCAAATCAACAAGCCCCACAATGGCAATGGTGTGTCTTTCAGAGCCACGTGTGCCTGGGTGCAAGGCTGGGGGTGCTGAAGACCCCAACGTTCCTTGCTGACATTCATCCTCTTCCACACGGCCATGAGCCTGAAGCTCAGAAGCACAGTAATAACAGGAGGGGTTTTTAAAACCTGCCTGGAAGTGTAATACACGGTGACAGAAATAGTTTTGAAACAGGAGGAGGATGGGAATAAAAATGAATGACTGTAATGAAATGATGAATGCTACTGAAATTGTTCTTGATAAGCATTCTTAATTTCTTTTCTCCTCAAAGTTCTTTAAGAAGCAGTACAGACCAACTCCGTTCCTTGCTATGGTACCGTGTGACTGGTGAGCTATCAAAGTCTGCCACAGAGGGGAAGTAGAGGATCGTTATAAGTCCACATCAGCGCAAGCTGGAGTTAAAGCTTTGTCAATAAAAGATGAAATTCTGAACCTTTCTCTGCACCAAACATTTTTATTTATTTACTTATTTATTTAGAGAAAGAAAAGAAGCTCACTTTTCTGTATTGTAAGCCAAAAGTTTGGCAGTACTGCTCTTTCCTGAGCAGCTGCTATGAATGAGAGCAAACTACCTGTAAGATGCTCACAGGCTGGTTCTTTTTTCAGGCTGTAATGCACTTACTGGTTTCATAAGAACTTCTGCTGGGATGTAAGCGTTATGACTTAAAACGAAGACAATTATGCCTGAGAGTACTGATTAACTGTTAAGCAGGTGCCTTTTCACTGAAATGGCTGATGAGGAGCACAGAAGTTTAGTGTCAGGGGAACAGAAGCATCATTAATATCTAAGGAGCACTTAGATATTAGATTAGCACTTGTGTTAACACAAACAGGCTCACACAAACAGGCTCACGAGTGTGACAGCGTTATTGAATGATGGCTTTTATGGTCAGACCTTTGGCTAAATATTTCCTAGAACAGATATTTACGGAGGTGAACGTGACCCTGACCAAGCTGTCACCCCACAGAACTTCTTTTAGAGAAAGCTTTGAGCTCCCAGGGGAACCTGAAAGTTCATGTGCAAAGGGGATGTAGCAACACTGGATATTAGGTATGGGGAAATCTTGTTGCTTTTGCTATCTAATGCTTGCATGTGCACGCTTCAGAGAGGCTGAAAATCACCTGGGAAGTTATCAGTCTGGAAGGCTGCAATGTGCTTATATGGAGCTGGTTTGCCTTCAGAGAAGAGGAAGAGACTGCAAATGCGTATGTGGCAAGAGGGGTAAATAGTAAAGATAAAAATTGCAGAAGTTATTTCAAGCAGTCTCTGCTATGAAGGAGCTTAATTTGGAAACTAGGTCCTACTAACGCCATCAGATTTACTGACGCCATCAGATTAATATTCTTATTCTTTTAGAATTACAAGTGTATCAACACGGAAAGCTAATAATAGCCCTGCTGCCTCTGCAGGGACCGTAATGTGCTCTCAGATAAGCATAACAAAATCAGTGCTGCAGCCCAAAGAAAATCTCATGTGGAAAACTGTCCCCACTGAAGTGAGTGGGAGGCATTGTTTTTTGCACAGATGTTAACATGGCAGGACACTGTCCTCTGATTCAGGCATGCTGCTTAGGGGTTTGCCACCAGGCAGCAAAAGCTTTCCTTGGAACTTCTGTTTTATAATTTGTCGCCTGGTGAAGGCTAATGTGAAAAGCCGGAATGCTAATCTGGGTGAGGCATTGCTTACTTTCTTACTTCTTCCTGGCTCACAAATCTTAGAGACTTTTGACTGCCTGGGAAGCAAGAAATTCACCTTAAAAGAAAGGAGTTGGAACATGGCATCTGCACTAATGAGCCAGCAGATGGATGATACTCCAGTCCTGAAGCATCCCAGGGTTGTACCACCCATGTTCCTGGTTTGAGCTCAATTCCAGGATACTAGGACGGGGTTAGATGGTAGATCTGAGCAACTGAGTCAGGATTGAGGTCTTCCATCTCATATGTAAGACATGGGGTCTGTTCCTGTAATCCCCATAGTAGCTAAAGAGCGGTTTGTCACTGTGGTGTTCAGGGAAAACCTACGGGCTTCTTAGTTGCTGACCTGTAAGCCTCAGGGCTATTAAAACAACTTTCCTCCCATTAACCCTCCACTGCTGTTCTGAGTGCATTTAGCCCATGTTAACACTCCCCTAACAGTATTTTCTAGGCTGATGTGTATTTCTTTGCCAGGTGGCACTATAGCACTGGTGTTGCTGCTCCTTTTGGGTATGGAATTGGGTCATCTGTGGCAACTCAAATTCCATAAAAATGAGTTTCCCTGCCACAATAGGGTGCTCAGCAATGTGCACTTGAACACAAAGAGCACTGGGGCCTGTGCCACTGGCATCACAGGTGTGCATATCCACACTGGCACCCTGGCAAGGCCAGCCAGCCTCTACCAGTTCTCCCATTACTCCCAGGAGTTTCTGGGACTCAATTCCCCATGTAACCTTGTAAGTGAACCAGACTGAACTGTCCTTACAGTCTGCCTGCTGCTGAGAGCTGCGTGTTGCTCATTTCCCCATATTTCAGAAAATATCTGTAGAGTAAGGACTGCCTGCTAGAGGAAAAAGGAAAAAAACAGCTTTCAACATTCTTATTCCTCAGAGAAGAATCATGGGAGCCTTTGTGTCAGGAAGTACATCCTATTCAGCCAGAGAAATGCATGTTCATCTTATTTATTTTCCTGGAGGGGATGAATTAAGACAATTAATTTCCATCCCAAAGTTTCTTTTTCTTAGCTAGGATACAGAAAAACACTACTGAAACTACAGGTATTTACTGTTGGAACTGCTCCCAGGGACACACCTGAAGAATTAGTACCAGAAATGCTAAATACTTCCTTAATGAGGATTGGTAACTGAAAGGCAACCACAGGCTTCTGTAGGCTCAACACTCACTTTATACTTTATTTAGGAAGACGTTCTGTAGCCGTATACCAGGTGCTTGTTCCACCAGAATCCTACCTGTGACTATTAGTTCCCTGCTTTGTCACCAGGCTCAAATGACAAGGGAGATATTGTAAGGTTCCTCTAGTTCTCTGTGACTTCTTTTTATTGCCTGACATATATCCTGCAGAAAACCTGGAAATCATTTTATAACTGCAAGGTCAGAGACCAGTCTTCTGCAGAAAGAAAGTCCTGTCTCCTTGACATCCTGCAACCAGTCCTTGCTCTAAGCACTTTCTTTATGGTTTCGTTCAACAAGTGTCCTCTCTGTGTCTGGGAGGGTGGGTGGGTGGCCTCATGGCATAGCCAGTAGCTCCCTTTTTACTCTCTTTCCCTTTCTGTCATAATTTTCAAGATGCCATGAATGCTCCACCTTGGATGACTCTCACTTTCTGCAAGTCAGAGATGTATCAGTGGGTTTGGAATTAACATTCTGGGTTTGTGATGTCTTCCTCTTCCTTGCTGCTTGACCAACCTCTCATCTTTTTCTTCAATTAGGAAAGATTGCTCTGCTGATGCAATTGTCCACTCAGCTGGAGTGAGGCCAATTTCTCATCACTTCAACTCTCCTTGATTGCTTCCTGCCCAAATTCTAAAGCAAAAGTTTGTACAAGAATTTCAAAAGTGATTACAAAATCCCACAAACCTTTTGAAAGAGGAGCTTGGGTTTGGTTTATACCCAGAAAACACAAAGGATTATTTAATAGAAGAATTAAGTCATAGTGGGGTAAGGGTTTTCTGGGGTGGTGGTCACATTTGTTTTAAAAGCAGAGATTTTATTTGAGGGTCCCAAACACTTTAACTTCACTACTTCAGTCAGATTGTTTTAATTTTCCTTAGTGGCTCTGCCTAGGCAAGATGTTAGCAGAATACTTGTGTCAAAATAGAATGTAAACTCAACTCCTAGTACAATACTGGAAATCCTGGGCACTTTCCAAAAGCAGAACTGCTATGGACACAGGAGTTTTAACAACTTTTAAATTTCAACAAATACCATATCTCTTTGTTTATTATTTTATGAAAATATTCAAATACAGCTGATAATATTTGTTTTGACCCTTGTCTTCCTTATGATTCTAATTCAAAGTAGGGTAAACTTTGTACTCTTGGGTGTCACAGTTATCAGGTTTCTCTTTCTCTTTCTCATCAACCATTTCTAGCAGAAAAGGTGACAGAGCATCCAGATCTCAGGTGGATCTGTTCCTAGTGGGGGTGACACGTGTGCCTTACAACAGAGCAATGTAGAAATGCCATACCATATGGGATTGTTGCATCCTGGGTGGAAAACAAAATCCTTGGCATCTAATCTACCCACCATAAATAATGATATTGCTCCTTTTCAAGCTGGACACATCAGAAAGGTGACTTCATCATTGTTACACTGCAAAAGAAAGGCTCTGGGGCTGGGAAAAATTCTGACCAGTTTTATATGTATATATATAGACATATATAACTAGTATATATGTATATATGTGTATATATATATGGGGCTGTGTAAAAGTATTGCTAATTAGTATTGCTTCAGTATTATCCACAGGCAAATTTGCTTGGTCAAGACTTCAAAATGTTTGGAAGCTTGCTGGTATGCTCCGGCTGTGATGCAATGCTGTACCTGCTCATGTTACATCTCAGAGAACTTCAGCATTTCCATTTCATTTATGCAATGATTTCAGAAGAATGAAGAATAATGAGTAGTCTCTGCTCCTTTAGTAGCACAGGTTTTGGTTCAGTGTTAAGTAAAACCTATCTAGTAATCACTCTAGTTCCCAGAAAGGCCAAATCACCATCTGTAAGAATAACCCTTTCCTCTTTTCCACACGTAGAGGCAAAAGCCCTTGGACTTAGAAAGGGACAATGGTGCAGTGAATTGTCCAGTTTAGGGTCTGTAGCTGAGAACACTCATGAGAGCTACTTCCCTTAGTATGCCATTATCTCCCTGCCGCCCCTTCTGAAGCAGTTTTATAAGGAACCACAGGGTTTGAGGAAGCACGCTGTGCCAGGTATTCTGTTTCACAAATAGCATATCAGCTGGTCACAATTGTTTCTCTGACACTTTGAGTCACCAGTAAAGAACAGCACTGGGAGAACAAAAAGGGTATGTTCAATAAAACACTACCTTTTTTTTTCTCAGGGGAAAAAAAAACCCTGTGTAAAATTATCACTGTCATTTTCATTGTTGCTATAAATTTTCAGCAAGAACTAATGCCGTTTATTTTTCAGACCTTGGCTGTCACCCTTTGTTTGGTTGTAAGGATTTTGACATCAGCTCAAAGTCCATGGGTGACAAAGCTTTTACCAGAGCAGCTCCAGAGTTGTGTAACTCCCTGTTCCCTACAATCTACCTTCTCTTTTCTCCATTCTGTCCTTGTTTTAATGAATATTTTAATTTCTGAAGTACTGTTTGGGTTTTTTTCTTCTTTTGCTTATCCTTCTGTATTTTTGGGATATTTTTAAATTAGAAAAACCTATAGTTTTTATGTGTAGCATTTGGCATTTTTGGAGATAATGCTGTCAATCTAATGCCCCTTGTACCTGCGATCAGCATGAAGAGCTGCAGGAAGGACTCTGCACTGGGGGCTCACCCCAGGCTCCTCAGCAGGACTGCCCCATAGCGTGAGGAAGAAACATTTTTTTCTGCTGACCTGTGAAAGTTGTAGGGCCCGAGTCCAACAATGGAGGATTTCTAAGAAAATAGGGAAGAAGCTCTTCTCCTTACCCCTCCTACAAAGATCTACTGCTGTGGTTTAGCTGAGGCTGTTCTTTAAAGAGATTTTCCCTCTGTGATGTGTAGGTGAATAGATACTCAAGAAAGTTCTGCTCCCTCTGTTCTCCAGCCTTGGTGCCCAGAAGCAGATCCCACCTTTCCTGGGGAAACTGATGCTGCATAAATTACAACAGACAGGACCTGGGTACTTCTGAGGACAGACACAAGGGGGATTATCTAGTGCCACATCATGGAACATGCACGTAAGGCCAATCCAACACTTCTTCCTCTGTCTCTGGCTAGCAGAATAACCTATGGCAAGCTTCAGTACCCAGATATAATGCATCAGTTTGGTGATTTTAACAGTACCCAGATATAATGCATCAGTTTGGTGATTTTAAAAGAAATACTGAAAGGAAAGCAAAGGAAAAGAGAAAGAAAACTACCCCTGAAAAACCACCCTTCTAACTGTAACCAGATCAGATGCAATTTTAGTGCCCAGCCCAAAATGAATCCTGACATGCATTTAAATCAATGTCCAGTCACTTAAAAATTGAATTAAAGGCAATGTGCATGCTACACTGGTATTACTATTGCTAATAATGCTGGTATTTATTATTATTATTGTTATTGTTGTTGGTTTTGTTGTTATATTATTATTATCATTATTGTAATTATTATTATCATTATTATCATTATTATTTTTCCCTTAGGCAACAACAGAATTTGAGAAGTTCAGTAGTATTTCAAACAGACATTTGAAATTCTGCTCTTTAAACATTCACCAGTATTGTCATTTGCCTGGAAGCATCAATGCCAAAAAGTTACCATGGGAACAGTATGCAATTCTGTCATGACTTTGACCTCTCTAATCCCAGGGGTGGAAGATTGAACCAGAGTCCTGAACTCTGGAAATTATACTTTTACAAATGGTTTTCAGTCTGGAAGGGAAATATTCAGTGGGGGGAAAGAATTCAGATACATTAATAATGTAAAGTCTACTTTGAAGTGTCATTAAGAGCACCGCCCTTTTCTACTAAAATTAACCAAGTAGCCACATTACTCAGATTAAGAAAGCAGTTGCAAAAAGTATAAATCCCCTAGAATAAACCTGTCCCAACTTGAGCCGCTGCAGTAACTCTATATTAATTACTGTTTCTCTCAGTTAATACTAAGAAAAAATGTTCTGCATCCCCTCATTCCTTCTGTTTTATTTAAAGAAAATGTCTAAGTACACAGTAATTTGAATAATTCATATAGAAATTATATTCAATGCAATGTATGCTTCTGGCCTAATTCTGTTATTTACCAAGCACGTATGAAAACAGAAAAAACACAGTTTGAATCTAGAAGCCACAGTATCAGGCTTCACATCAGATATAAGTGGCATAGTATTTTTGTTTTTAATAGCTATAAAAAGATGCAATTCATTATTAACCTTCAATCACTGCAATCATCTCTCATATTTTCTATGCAAATCTTGAAAGAAATCATGGGAACAAATGGGTAAGAACAGAATTTAATCCTTCATTTGTAAATGTCCTTACAGTAATACACGTGCAGTTTATTATAACATACTTTGGCACGGTGAAAAATTTGGTAGGAGAAAGAAAGCCATTGCAGTGCCTTGAAAATAACAAAAGATCTTGTGTCAGTTGCAAAGCCAAAATGAGCATTTGAAAGAGCTTGCTCTCTCCTTCAGTCTCAGCAGCACTTGCAAACTGTTCTGTACTCTCTGGTTAGTTTTGGGAAGTCCAAGTTGCTTCTTACCTTCTTTCCTTTATTTCATTGATTGGATGCCAAATATATATTCTCTGAGCTAGGAGTTACTCATGCTATGTTCATTCTGTCCTGGATGAAAGAACAGCTCAGGAGTGTGGAAAGATGTATATCTCCAAACAGTGAAAAAAAGGCTGATAATGTGTGCTGCAGCCTCTTTCTGTTCATTCTACATCTCTAGCCAATTATTTGGACAGTATTTTTTGTAATTTAAATATTATTTGGTATTTTTTGTAATTTAAATGTTATAATACATGTCCAGTCTTTCTGCTGTCTTATACTTTTTCACAGTCTCTTCTATGGAAGTGATATTGTTTGGTACCCCAGGATTCCCAGACAGCTTGCAGGAAAGTGGCAAGAAATCTGTATTAAGACCTGACATGTAAAGAATTACCAGGGCCTGGACACAAAAGGTGTCACAGAGCATGGAGACCGCAGAAGAAGCGGTTTGAGCACAAAAGAGGACAGGAATAAAGTAGATGAGAGCAGGTCAATTTGAGATTAAGAAACGCAAAGCAATTTATGACTCAGGGTCAACCAGGTCTAGTAGACTTTTGAAATAATCAGATCTGAATGAGTACTTGACTCACAGGTGGACCAAAGAACTGCTTGGATGTGAAGGTTAAGGCGAAGCCAATAGTATTTCTCTTGCATTGCCTTTAGCTGTATTGTAATCCTGCTTCAGGAGCCTACCTGGCTTACCTGGGTGAAATTGATCACCTTGTTAGAGGATCAATATCAGACTAGATATAAGGAAGACATTTTCTACAGTGAGGGTGGTGAGACACCAGAACAGGTTACCCAGAGAGGTGGTAGATGCCTTAACCCTGGAAATATTCAAAGCCAGGTGGGACAGGGCTCTGAGGAACCTGATCTAGTAGAAGATGTCTCTTGCCACTGCAGGGGTTTGGACTACACGACCTTTAGATGTGCCTTCCAACCCAAACCATTCTATAATTCATGCTTGGGGTCAAGGACACCTGCTAGGAAACAATAATTACACACAAAGCATCCCAGGTTCTGGTAGAACTCAGGAATTAGTATCAACAAGGCCTGTATATATGCATATATGTACATATGTATATGTACACATACATATATAATCCTGAATGTGAATATATGCAAATAAGGAACTTAAATGTAGGATGTTCCAGTTTATAGATCTCTGTTAGAAAGATGCGTATCTATGCCTTTTGGCAGATATTCAGTGAGTCCAAGGAATCTACATGTGTTTGACTAACCACACACATGCTGCACAAATGGCTTAAACACACACACACACAGAATGCACAGGTCCTTCTGGCCACACCCTAAGGATATTGCTCAGGGATTTCTTGATATCCACCGGTTTAGTCAGGGACTCTGCCCCAACAATACTACCAGATGTCCAGGAATCCCAAATAAATAAGTCCTAATTCCACGCAGACAAAATTTCCAGATGAAAAATAGGTATATAGACCGTATCCAAAGAAAGTACACCCAGCTGGGGACCCTACTACCAAGGCACCTTTTAGGTGCCATCATGGTACTACATGGTGCAGAAAGGTCTCTCCTGACCCCCTGGTCACCTGGCACATTTCTGGCAGGTCAGGATGCCCTCCTGATTTCACCACACCCATGTTCTGGGCATGGCTGGAGCTATTTTGCATCCTCTGTCGGCAACCTTAGATGACAAAGCTATTGCAACATTGAGTGTTCTGACAGCTACAGCCCTCTCTGAATCTTGCCAAAGCAACTGGTTCATCATAGGCCATAGGGATCCTGGTGGCTGGCAGTATTCCTGTGGACACACATCTTTCACAACATTTGTTAGGAAAAGTACCATAGTTGTCATTGTTTTGGACCTGGGAAACAAAACATTGGTGTCTCCTATTCTTTCATGCAGCAGATTTTGTAACTCTGCAATTAGAAAGAAGCAAAATGAAAATCTAAAAATTGTGTTCCTTGATCTTATTTTGCACTAAATGAATGCAAATCATTTGGAGACAGAAGGCGAGAGTTTTCTTGGAGTGCTGATGATTATTTCCTACAAAAGTCTCCAGTGGAGACAATCATGAGCAGAAGCGGATAAAAACCAATGCACAGCACAATAGCTCCGTTTATGATCACAGAATAAAGAGAAGACAAAACTTTGTGAAAGATATCATAATCATTATGATACCAACTGAATAGCAAGTTGACTAGGACGTCTAAAACTCTTGGGAAGCTACCACACTCATTCACACATTACACAGCTCCTGTAAGCTGCTTTCATTCTATTTTATTTTGCTTCTTCCATGCTCTAGAAGCCTTTTTGAAAACTAAAGAGATTTCAGCCTGCTATAATAACTAACAATCATGGCATATTTTAATGGCTTGTCTTATTTGGCTCTCTGAGTATGTATCCTTCTACAAACAAACTGAAAATACAATTAGTTAAGAACAACGAGCTTATTAGTCTCTATTAATGACATTATGTGTTTCCATTCCTTGTCACTGATTTTATTAAATCTTTGCAGAGAACCATTAGCGGTAGTGAGCCCTCAGACTAAAACAGCCTGGGAAAGTGGTTCTCACACTGTCCTGCATTTATACCATCTTTATAGTGGGAAAAAAAGCATAGCAAGAGGAAAAATCTGGAAGGCTAGGGGAGGACAAGGGGATTTATTTGGTGTCGGACCTATTACTGCCACTGAAATGAATGACCTTCTGCACAGGCTGATTTTTAGGCCCATTTTGATCTCCAATATATGCACCATTGGATGGAAATACTTGCAAGACTGATGATGATCAAGCGTAGGGGAAGATTCAAACATTGATTAGGCTTCCCCTAAATTATGCTGATGATCACTCAAACCAACAGCTGGAACAAGAAAAGAATTTTCTAATCCCTGCTTCCTTCTTTTTCCCCAACTAGATTTGGCAATAAATTGGCTCCTCTCAGGAATGGATGCTGTGCATTAAAATTTGGAAAAGTCACCACTTCAATTCCACAGTGATGGTCACGTATCTTGTCTCAACAGCAGGGGACACACAGCAGGAGCAGTCAATCTTTTTCTCAAAATTCTGGGAGCATTCTGAAAGCGAGTTTTATCCCTTCGTTTTGAGCAAGAGCTGTCGAGATAGAACGGAACGTTTATGAACATGATTTTAAACTTTGAGTAGTGAACTTTCAATTCAAAGTGAATTTTCCTGTGCTCTGTGTATGGAGGGTGACAGATTCTGTCTTCTATGTTGGCGGCTTGTACGCAAATCCAGGTGGCACGACTACTCCGTACTATGCTGCGAACCACATGGCTTCTGTGTGAACACAGGGATACATGTTCAAAGAGATGGGCAGGAGATTGACATGAGGAATAGAAGTGAATAAAGCTTTTGAGCTCAACCTTGACACTCAAAGCTACTTGCTTTACTCTTCATTATTCTGTTGCAGAAATATGGCATGCAAATGTAAAACAGGTATGGTAAGAAGTGAAGTTTGCTGTAATTCTGAAAGGGATGAGAATAGATGAGAAATGTCTTTCTCTGCTCTTGATCTATTTTTTTCATTTGAGTCAAGAGGTTAGTGTATTTTTAGAGAAGCAGGACACAATACAGCTTCTATTATATGACTTCTAAACGATTACAATATTTTATTATAGTCACTAGCTCCAAAAGGGTACTCATATCTGAGTTCAAAACGGATTTTTGCATCCCGGTTGCACTCTCTGCAGGCATTTATCTGCATAGACATTTGCTTCTCATGAAAAATGTATGATCTGTATTGTGAGAATAAATGAAGAGAAGAGAAGCAAAGAAGTTCCATTTTCAGCTAATTGCTGTCTGACAGACAGCGCAGTTTCAGCACTTGATTGTCCTTTGGTCTCTGTCATCGCTAATCTTCATATTTTTTCAAACATCCTAAGCTTCAGTGTGCAGATTCAGCCTGGCTCAGATGAACTGCACTGTGGGCCTTGCTCGCCGAAGTTTCACTGAGGTCACCAGCACCTTGTGCAGCTAAGGAAGCAGTACTGAGTGATGCTTTTGCAGTTTCTGCAATATAGCGTGTTTAAAATTATAGAGTGAGCCAATTGACGAGGAAATGTATTTAACTTGCCCCTCCACCTCTCTGAGAGATGCCACCCTGATGCTGTCGTGGAAGTCTGGCACTTCCACAGTTTTCCAGTGTCACAGTGAAGCAAACCAAATTAAAATCTTTGCCAGTTTACTGTAGACAGCCTGTTACAGGAACAGCTGCATGGTGTCATCAGCCATCCCAAAGAAGGATAAATCACAGAAGGGGAACCACTTCAGCCTTCCAGCCTCTACATGTGAGCCTACAGCCACAGACGCTGTTAGGAGATAAGTTTACAACAAGGGCTTTCAAGGAATTTCAAACCTGTGCACACGAAAACTTCATGCCTCACTACACAAAAAGTTTATATCCAACTTGCTTATTTTCTTCTTTTCAACTTGAATGGGACATGGCAGTCTAATCAGATCAAAATCCTGTTTCATTAAATTTCTCTTTATTTAGTTTGTAGTAGTATCAATAACCTTGGAAATCTAGAGGTAAAACATTGCAGCGTACAATGCTCACAAACACTGTGAGCCAAGTTGTTTTGCTTCAGTCTTTCCAGGACTTGGCTGATTTCATCCCAGCACCTTACTGATCATTGTATTGCAGAAGGACAGTGGTGGATAGCCTTTTTCAAATAAGTTTGAAGTTTTAGCATGTTCAACAGCATCATTTTGGTTTTCATGTCAGCAGCTATCAGAGGAGTGAAATCTGTGCTCCAGCTTTATGCTTTTGCAGGCTTTTCCCAACACAAGAGAAATTCTCCAGTGGCAAATGTAGACTATTACCTATTCATTTTGTAGCACAATATGGGGAGCTTTCCCTGTTGATACAGACATTGGTTAGTGTCAGCTGCAAAGACATACACTACTTTTATCATAGGTGAAACTGCATCTGGTTTTGTGGACCAGACACTCATTTGGGATGAATTTATGTCATTGCACAGCAGGTTGTGTTTGTACACCTTACAATATAGGCATAATCATGACACCAGTGGACATCTTAATATCCACTCCTTGAACTTGTGCCTCCATGATACAGTATGTGTCAGGACATGCCCGGCAACAGGCAAGGGGGAGTTCAGGGGGTGCAGAGAGAGCCCCCTCATACACTGTTACGTTTAACACTCAGTCAGAAACCTTTTCCTAAGGTGCTTTTTTACCTTCAGCCCACACAGTTATTTCTTTTATTTCCTAGTATTGTTTGAGGGATAAATAGTTTCACATGCCAGGTATTATGTTCCCAGACTTGAGCAGCTCTTTGTTTAAAAAGAGAATCCAGGCACCCTGCCCTAACTTTTCATTCCTGCTCAAAGAACGGAGCGCCTTTTCATTTCTTCCTTCATTCATTTAAAAAAAGAGCATGACATTTTTGGAAAATTATGCCCTGCTGCCCTCGAAATGGACCCTAAGACTTTCCGAATAGCTCAGTACTTTGGGGGAATAGTTACTTTGCATGTAGTTTTCATAATACGTTCCTAAGAAATTGTTTCAGTGCTATGTGGTAGGTTGTGCAGAAAATCTCTTTTCATTAAGACTCTCTTCATAATTTTCAATTGTTTTATGATAAAAAGTTTAACATAATGAAATCCTCCCCCCACCAGAAGTTCAACCAAAAGTTATTATAAAACCCATCTTCTTCACAAAGAAAGTATCATCCCTCTGTTTTAAAATCTCTGTAGTTCCTGAGCTAAATATTCTTCAATGAGAGAAGATGAGATCGCTGAATTATTGCACCTCTATTATACAAAGCCTTCTGAGTGCCCCTCCCAGTTCCTAATACTTCCCTGCACATCAAGAACATGAGTGAAGTCACGGTATTGACTATCATTTCCTATCCATCCTACTCCATTTCCCTTCTTGTACTTCCTCACAAACAGATTTTTCATGTGGCTGCAGAAATGTGTGCAGCATCCTGCTGCAAGGCATGCATAAAAATCTATCATCATTACTACCAGTCCTTAAGAAGTTCTTTAGTCTACCTTTTACATGGCTCATAAAATGCTAAAAATTCAAGAGAAGTCTCCTAATGGAGCTTTAATGCTGCTTTGCCTGTCACAAGAATTATACAGTAAATCCTCACCTATAAGTTTTTATGTTATATCCTCAGAGCATTTTGTAAAAGAGCTGGCTCACTTAGCATTAATGAATCTCTTTTCTGTAAATTGTTAGCCCATTGATGTTGGGCAAGCATAGCCTTCTTAATTGTGTTTTTCTTGTTGAATGATATATTAAAACATGCCACTCAAAGGATGTATTAAAAACAAGATAAAGGAACCTCTGAGTGCCAAAGGTCTCTTCCGCATGGCTCCACTTAAACACCCTGGTCACAGCATGTAACTAGACGTACTTGACAGTATTCAGTGGAGCAGTAGGCTTCTTCACTTGGCATATCATACGTACACCACTGCTTTCACAGAATCACAGAATCACAAGGTTGGAAAAGACCTTTAAGATCATCAAGTCCAACCGTTCCTGTACTATGCTAAACCATGTCCCTAAGTACCTGATCTACCCTTTTTTTAAACACATCCAGAGTTGGTGACTCAACCCCCTCCCTGGGCAGCCTGTTCCAGGCCCTGACAACTCTTTCAGTAAAAAATTTTTTTCTAACATCTAATCTGACCCTGCCCTGGCACAGCTTTGTGCCATTTCCCCTTGCCCTATCTCCTGTCACTTGGTTGAAGAGATCATTGCCCACCTCTCTATAGCCCCCCTTCAGGTAGTTGTAGATGGTGATAAGGTCTCCCCTCAGCCTCCTCTTCTCCAGACTAAACATCCCCAGCTCCCTCAGCCGCCCCTCATAGGATTTGCCCTCCAGCCCCTTCACCAGCCTGGTTGCCCTTCTCTGGACTTTTTCAAGGACCTCAATGTACTTTTTATGATGAGGAGCCCATAATATTTCATTTCAAACTTACACAACACTTACTGTATTTCACACGCACAGATAGGGGACTGCCATAGCTAGAAAACGTGAACATTACATACCTTGCACACATTGTTTCTCTATTAAGACAGTAGCATGGAATTTCAAAGCATTACCAGTTCCAGTATGTGCATAAATACCTGGGGATACAGAGGACTTCATACCATGATAAATCTTTTTCCTACCATGGTATAACTGTAGTATACCGTAATATAACTTCACTCACCCTCAGCAACTTTCTAAAGAAGGGATTAGCCACCAGTCAATCAGGCACTCTCTCGTGTCAGATTGCCATCAGTGATCTCTTAGGAAATAGCCATTCTTCACTAGTGGTCTCCCATTTCTCCTCTTAGGATGAAGGTCAGTAGCCCTTTTTCCCCTCTTGCATCTCAACCTCTCAGCTGTATCAGCCAGAACATGCTACAGCTTCTGCTGGTAGCCAGTGTGGACTGTCTGATATCTGACATGCTGCTGAAATGCGTTACACAACCCACCCAGTTTCATGGCTGCAAGAGCAGAGAGGCTCTGCAGCGCGGCTGAGGAGATCTTAGTTCTGCTGGAAGAGTGGAAGCACCAGGCATTTTTGGACATGGTGTGGTTTCAACTAAACAATTAAAAAAAAAAAACAACAAAAAAAGGTTTCCTGGTTTAGTTTTAGGCGCGGATGAAAATCTTCGGTATGGACTCGGGAATAATCCAGTAATTTACTGTGTGCGGAATGGCTATTTTTGAATAGCATTCAGAACGGTGAAGAATGGCTACTTTCACTGTAGATAAAAGAAGAAAGTCACAAAGAGATCCTCAAAGATACTTTCTACTGAATAAATTTTGTCCTTCTAATTCTAATTATAATGGCATAGGGGTGATTTACAAGCCAGTAGCCTTCATTTGTATCTGCACTCCAGATGGAAAAGTCAGAAGTATTTCTTTCAGATTATTAGTTGCAAACAAATGAGAGATTTACTAGGCTGATTTCTGTTGAATATCCAGAAATTTGGATAGTTGAACTGGTTTGGGCAGAAAATTAGTCTAGAAATCTTGTGGAGTAATTTTACTAAACTGTCTAGTTTGGAAGTAAGTTACTATAGTTTACTGGACATATTTCAAACCATTAAAAATGTTTACTTTTTATATAGTTGCACCATAATTCTATTATTTTAATAGAATATATTGTATAATATTAGTCTGTGAGGTATATGATCTTCTTTACACAAGCTTGGCGAATGTTTCTCAGAAACATTAGATAATTTGAGGACATTTTTTCTATTTAAAAAAATTAATATAATCTACATTTCCATATTAATTTTGGGATACTTTAAATTTAACAGAATTGCTTAAAATAGCATATACTCCATGTTAAATTTAATTTTTAATATGTTTATCCATAATATAATTACATGCCATGAATAGCATACATAGTAATAAAGTCCATTTATGACAGTCTGTATTTACTTTGCAGCAATGAAAAATTATACTCAGATTACTGGCAGGATATGTCATTTGGGAATTTATTCTGAAAATATTTGATATTTTGCTGAATATCATAAGTAGGATACCCAAATGGACACAATAACTGATGCTGTGTTATAGTTGTCCCAATCTAATACTCATTTTGGGTGATTCATTAGTAACAGCTGAAACCAAGAAAGTAATTCTGATAAAAAACTGTATGCCTCTAAATACAGTGTGCTACACAGTTACAAAGAAAGCATTTTAAAAACATTTCAGAACTTTCTGAAATACCATCTTTATCTTCTAAGCCTCCGTAAGGTGCCTAAGAGTACAACTTTCAACAACAATAATCCTATCTAGCTATTATTGAAAAATAACATCTTAATTTTTTTTTTTGAGAATATATACAAGTTACTCCACTTCCATACAATGCAGTGAGAACAAATAGGAAAGTGAAAATCTTTCCAGCATTTATGTTGCCAGGCATCTGTGGCTGTGTCATTATCAGATTTTTGACTTAGTTATTAGAATGCACAGAAAACAGAGTCACTTGTTAACCGATCTGAAATAAAAACAGGAGAGATTTCCCTGCAAAATTTTAAAATAACAAACCAAATTTTTAAAGACCAAACCAAATATTTACGGGAATTATTTTTTTTTTAGCTTTCATAGACTTAAACCATTAATTTTTAGAACTGGTTTGCGTAATGAAATATTTAGAATTAAATCTCAAAATATTTGTGAGTTTCAAAGAAAAGAGATGCACCAACCTCTCCAACATTACTTCTCTCCTTCTCTAGCGTACTTTTGTTTCAACTGCTTGTGAATTTGATAAATTTTCATT
Organism: Gallinula chloropus; assembly: GCF_964237585.1. Classification (NCBI taxonomy): domain Eukaryota; kingdom Metazoa; phylum Chordata; class Aves; order Gruiformes; family Rallidae; genus Gallinula; species Gallinula chloropus. The sequence continues at coordinate 41,542,649 of NC_140086.1, forward strand.
AATTCTTTTGATCACCCAAACCCAGACTTTCTGGTGAATAAGCTTAGGGAATAAAATAAATCAGCTGTAATAGAAAACCTCTCCCAATACGGATCCAAAGTTTGCTCTTCTGGCTTTCTCATTCCTCAGGAGTTAAGACTGAGACAGAAGACAATTCTGTGTCTAGGAAAGGTGTAATATGTGTCCGTCTCCCAACTTATTTATATTTACAGTGGGTGCATGGTGAAGTTCTTTCTGAAGTGAAATCTTCTTAGTTTTGTTTTTATGAAGATGTTTTATTTGAACACTCATGCATGTTTCTGTAGGAGCAAAGTGAATCCCTAAACTGTGGCGTTTAAAATCCCCATGCCTGGAAAAATAAATCGTTCTCACTCAGAGATATCTTGTTGCTATTTCTAACTAGTTCTGCCAGAGTTTTCACCTGCTTTTTCCCATCTGTTGTTACTCAGATAAGGTTTTACAAGCTTTCTCAGTTCATGATTTTTTGACAGGTTGATAGACACCCACATGGTAATCAGTGCAGGTTTCACTAGGACCTCTCAGCATACTGGTCCTTACTTTTACTATTATTATCTATTTTATCCTAGACATATGACATGATAGGGAGGTTGCTGGAGTCATTAGTCACCTACAATGATTTAGTGGACTTCAGGGAAGTCATACAATGAAAAGCCTCTGTTTTTTAAAAGAAAATATTTTTAGACTGTTTGAAAAAGAAAAAAAAAAAGTGCTTGTATCTTTTAAGGTATTTCTAACAGTCATGGCTTTTAAAACCAAAATACCAGCATATAAAATGACAAAGAGATCTAGACACAGAAATCACAGTAAAATCATAAGTAATGAACTTAGCTGTCTCTACAAGCCGTTCAGATGATGTGTGGTTGGACACTCAGCAGTGCTGCCTGTAATTGCTTCGCTGGTTATGAAGGAGAAGGGTCAGAAGAATTTCCTGTTGTAAATGTGCTGCTGAAGCAAACCCAAAGATACAGCATTAAAAGAGAGAACAATGCATGACAATCAAATGCCAAATTATTTTCTCTCGAAGTCAGGACAACTAAAAAAACACGATTGCAACATAGATGAGAACAGAGCCTGAGGTGGTTAATATGCCTGTGATGTGAAAATCAATTTGCTGTAGTGTAAATTCTAAAGTAAGATGAAACAAGAAAAATGTATCTTCTTGTGTGAGGGTTTGAGATTATGAAAACACTTGTAAAACAAGAACAGATTTTGAGACTGAAGCTCTGGGGTTTTAAAATGATTAACCAAATAAAACGTTTTTCTGGTTCCGTTTTATTCTCCTCCCTTTTTATATTTGTAGAAGTTGCTGAACAGAAGCTGATGCAGAAGACTAAATACCTGGGTAAACAAATAACCATAATCCTTGAGTAAATTCATCCTACTCAGCCTTTTAGCTGCAGGAACTGTAAATTCTCTTGAACATATTAGTGTCCCCCTCCTTTTCTTTCTGTCTCTGACACCAAAATTGTAGCAGTGGTCACGATTTATCCAGAACAGCAATAAAGGGACCATGACAGATTTTTTCTAGTTTCATCCCTTTTTACTATCTTTCAGTTATCTTTTAGTTTTAGTATATTAAAGCAGAAAAGCTCCTGCAGAGATTGGTACCCACCTCAGAACCTCAGCTGCATTGATTTATGTTGCTCCCATGGGACAAAGCTTGCCGGGACCCATGCTGTCCCCTCCATATGCATGGGAGCCTCCACAGCTCCTCCCATGCCCCCCAACAAATAACTGGCTGACACTTGTGGTGGGAGACCCCCATGGCCACATCGTGGGGATGCTCAGTGACAGACAACTTCTGGGATCAGAGCACGGGCTGGGTTGTTTTGATAAGCAGCTTTCAACACTTGTTTGGAGCAGAGCCCGGGTATGTGTTTATTTTTGGATCATTTTGCATCCAGACTGCACAGGCTCACTCCAAGACTGTGCTCTTGCTCTTCTCCCATGGGTTCATCTCAGCGTATATAGTTTTCTGTCATACTGGACCATAATGTGCCACAGACTGCACTGACCATTTCACAGTTCAAAAACCTATTGCAGGTTAAGAATAAAACCTGTTATCTTTTGAATTTCAGGGAAAATGCTTTTCATTTCTTCTATCGTGTTATTCATAGGTCAACTTCTTTCTGTTAACCTGATGGAGACAGACTGGAGAAGTACATTACAAACAATAAATAATCTGCCACAGAAACAAAGAGAGAAACAAACAAAAGCCATGGCCAGTTCAACAAAGCTACAGTGGCAGTGGCAGCTCAGACCCCTAAATCTCTGCCAGGGTCTAAGACAGGACAATGATATAACGCACAATATATCTATAGTACACTGTAAAACTGAAGTTTGTCTCCATTAGTGCTACCATTCCTGTGAGTGCACTTTCTCCACACCTAAAACATTTGGGCTGAGGCTGGTTATGTTGTAACATGAATGCTTTGTAAGAAAACCCTAGTAGGATGGGGGAATGTTGGGCAGATCTAGATACTGGATGCCCTCTTCCAATAGTATCCTGCTTCCGGGGCCATCCCTAACAAGTTCAGAAGAAGGGATTGACTCCTAGCATGGCATATAATAGAGAAATATGGCCAGCACCAACCAGTCCCTGTCCCAGTGGCCAAGAGTCTAGGAAGACCTGGTCCAGGCCAGATCATTTCCTTGGAGGATGCCACCTTGCAGCAAAATGTGGCGGCTCAGCTGCCCACTATCCCTGGGTAGTAGATTTCCTCACAACTCACACAGACACAGAAGCGAGACTGGGCTGTGGGACAACTGGCTTGTCATGGTTTGGGAGAAGGACTTGACCTGAGGCCATGGCTCAGAGAAAAGCCAACCTACTATCTGCTCTTGGGATTCCTGGGATGCCTCCAGTAGGCAGAACCTAAGATCTGATGTTAGCTGCAAATAGGGTACCTAGCAAAATGACATGACTGGGTTAGTGATGAGACCAGGTAGCTACTCCATGTTTGTCATGAATTATTTTCTTTTTGTTAACTTGATGGAGAAATATTGGAGATGTAAATTTCAAACACCAGATGAAAAGAAGCCATCAGTGGGAGGACAATGAAAACCACTGAACCACCAGCTCTTCTGACCTGCAGGAAAAGCAGCTGGGGAGGTCTTTCCTGTGAAAACATTAAGTGGTCCAGTATCTCTGAGGGTATCTTGGAAAACATATAGACCATAAATTCCCCAGGTCTTTTCCTTAGTGACATCCTTTTTGTGTCACCTCTCTCAAGGAACAGTCCAACATTAGGGGGAGTTCATTAGACACCGATGAAGGTGAATTCAGAGCTTGATTTAAGGTCTGAAACAAATTCTCAAAGTCCTCATAGTGATCTCAAAATGCACTATTTGGATATTTTCTCATGGACGACATCTCCCATTTTAGCTGACATTGTGCTGTTTCGCTCTTACAGCTTTTTCTCCTAGAGAATGTTTTAAAAGAATGTAAGGGCACTGATAAAAGTATACACAAGAGCAAGGACATTCAACATTAGGGACAAATATCCAGGTTGACACTCCATTATTAACATTTGCCTTTTTGTCCCTTGCTTAATGATGTCAGGAGCAACGAGGGAGTGATGGAGAGATTTCAACCCTGACTGGGTTTATTTGTGCTTCTGACCTCCGAGTATGTTTTTGCTTGGAAGAAAGTAAATATTTTTCTAAAGAGTTAACAGGGAAAAGGTTTTTAAATAAAAGTGGCCATTGAAAGTTTACTTTCAAATGTTACCAAGACACAAGTCATGAATATGGAAGGGTTAATCGAGATTTTCACTTCTCCTAAATGTAGTGATTTGAAAAATAAGGGAACAAAGCAGGCATTTCTGAAAATTGTATTCCAAAATCTGCCAGACTGAAAGAGCACAATACCAGTACTGACTTCCCTACATTGCAATTTGATAAGTCTCTTCAATTTTAAATCCTCGTGATCGCAAGTTGTGACCATTTGTCTGCTAAATAGCTTATAATTTTCAAAGGAAGTTATCCCTTGAGACAAAACAATTACTGTTATTAAAATTCATTTGAATTTATTTTTTAGAGAAAGAATGTAGATGAAAATATTGGCCTTTTCCTAAGGTTTTCAGCTACATGAATTGATCCTTGAGCAGCACAAACTAATTGGCTCACATATAGCCTTAAAGCAGATTGATACATCCAATATTTTTGTTACTCTGCTGTCCTTGCTTTTCTCCTCTACACCTCTATCCATTTCCCAGTATTTCAGAGGTCCCATTTATTTGGATAAATTAAATAAATGGACCTCAGAGAGCCCTCCGATAGCTGAAATTGCAAACATCGACTCTGAAACTTGAAAGTTGAGCTGAATCATATGTGATATATTCAGTAATAAAAGATACTTTCCATATTTAAAATGACAACTTGGTTTTAAATGTGTGAAAAACACAGTATTTCAAATACCTACACTTTTAGATGAGTTGGTTGTGATTTGGGAAAAGCTATTTTTAGAAAAAGAGACACATTTTCTATTTGCTATTTTTGAGAGAGCTTCCCTGGATGGTAATTTACATCTGGCTTTCTCTGGGTTCAGCAAATGTTCACCTTTGTTCTTCAACAGATTTAAATAAAAACCATCAGTTGATAAAAAGGTCAAGAGTATCTTGGAGAGGTTTTTCTCCTGCAGTTGGGACATAAGTCACAGTGCCCATGCCGTGGTCTCTGCTCTTGAGCTCATGGTCTCCTGCCACATCTAGCTGTACTCTGGCCTAACTCACAAGGTCATCTACTGAATGCTGCAGCTTCTACATATGAAGTGATTAAATGTTCCCTTAATTACGTCACTTAACTACTTGACTTTTTGAATCTGATGTACTTTCAGCAGGTTAGGTCAATTTAGGCAACTATATGAAGGCATGAAAATGCAATTGCAGCAGTGTTTTTTGTAGAAACACAAAAATAAATTGTGTAAAAGCCATCATTCAGTCACAAAAAGTCATTTCCAAGGAAATGCTTTGACTGAAAGGATGAAAGGCTGGCAGCTGGTGTGCAGTCCATCAGTGTGTGTGTGAGCCTCTCCTGGCTGAAAGGCTGACCTAGTGACTTTGGAAAGCCACTGTCCTCTCCTCAGAGATATAGGAGCACCCCGAGACAGCAGTCCTTACCCACTGATGGGAGTGGAAACCAGTAACCCTGGCATGGGATAAGCCACCTGGTTTTAGGGACCTCTGTTCATCAGAAGATAATATTTTGATGTAGAGAGGTGGTGGGAGAAATTTATAGGTGAATGCACAATTTTTTCTTTTCATTTGCTGGCAAATGTGCAGTTCAGGTGAAAAGCCAACTTAAAGAATCGACATAAAGAGCCAAATTTTGTTTCAAAAGGTGGAGATTTAATTGGGCAGCAGTGTGGCAAACCATTTGTGCTGATAAAGAAATCAGATTAAATATGTAGAAGGAAAAAATTTATTTGAGTGTAATAGAAAAATTAAATTTCCTGCTACATTGCCATTAAACTATTGTATTCCCACTGGAACAAGCAATTCAACTGCTTAACTCTTGTCCTTTTACAGGCAATTAATACTCCGGTGAAAATAAGCTGTTTAGAGAGATTTATAGTCACAGCAGAAATTAGTGTAATTCTAACTGTGATGGGAAGATAACTACTGGCCAACAGAAAAACTCAACTGTTCCTATGTTCGGTGTAAGTCTTGGAACTACAACAGGTTAATCTGGTACTGTGTTTGCAGGGCATTCTCCTTTGCCTTGCAGTTTCTGTAGGCATTGACCTGTATAGGAAACACATCAGCCACTCCTGTTGTGCTGCAGTAGTGCTCTGCCCAGGTGAAAAGAAACAGAAAATTAAAGAAACTGGCTTTTTCTTTGGGGCAGACCTATCCTGCTGTCCCATGGAAGAATGCTGTGAGGGACACCTACACTCAGAAAACATCAACCAAAACAAACCCAAGTGGAAAAGGGTTGACAGAACGATTGGCTGTGCAAAAAGTCTGCCGTTTGCAAAACATCAGGCTAGCTTAGCAGTGCAAAGCAAAGAGATGGTTCTCTAAACACATTTGATGGAGACAGACATCACAGAAAAGAATTATTTCAATTTAAGGGCAGTTTTTCTGCAGCATCACATGAGTGAACGTATGCCAAGCCTGACTGAACCTACACTGGTATCAGGCAGCTTAAATCATCACAGCAGTGAAGGTTCTGGAGCAGCTTTTTAATTGGACTGGTGGTAAGAAAGCTTTTTTGTTTCAAGATAGAGCTTGGTGAATGTAATAACACCTTTTGAATAGTTCAACCGACTGAATAAAGTCTCTGCTATCAGGTCTTTGTTGCACTGCCAAAACAAATAATTACTGTATATAATTAATTCCCTGCTTCAGTGCTCTGCTGCTGATCTGCAAGGCTCTGCAAGAATTTTTTCCGCCCTTAAGGAATAGCAAAGCTCCTGGGTTTTATTCACTTTCCCTCCTTGGAAGCAGTAGGGACAAACCACGGTGTGGGAAAGCAGGATTTCAGTTCCTGCCTCTTGTTTCCAATTAAACTGGTGACAAGGTATAGGGACTGAAAGGTGTTTTCCCTCAGAATTTCCTGAGGGAAATCCCCAGGACTTCACACTTCCTTGCAGAACAAAGAACATGCTGCTTCCTAGGACCAGTTGAACATTTTATCTGACAAATTCCTCGGAAATCCAGTTGGGGTAGATTTTCTGTCTTCTCCTGTTCTCCTTTGGTACACTGAAGATTTGTTAGTTCTGGTTTTTTGTGCTGAAAATCATGAGGTTTTTACAAGCTGCAGAGAGGCAGTTGGTGCTCTGCAATTTAGAGGACAGAGACTCTGTGCTGTACAACCTGCTGTACTAACAGATCCAAGGCCATCACTTGGGGTAGTGGAAATGGTCTCAAGAACCAGGGCCACCTCTATACTTTCCTTAGCAGTTTTTCTCACAGCCAGTTTTCCACAGGGAGAAGCACTGATGCTTCGTATCACTCCAACCCACTCTGCAGCATGTCGACGCTTCAGTTAGGTCCAGGGACTATCCCTGGCAGTGTCAGCCCAGCTGACTTTCAGGCTGATCTTTGCACATCTGTGTCTGAGCTGAAGCCAAAGCAAGCTGCAGAACCTGCCACCGGAGTATGCAGCTAAATGGCTTGCACTGAGCTCTGAGCCACGGTGCATTGCACAGACAGAAACCTCCAGAAGCTGGAAAGGGAATATTGTAGGCAAGCATCATGAAAAGCTTAATGTCTTTCTACAAACGTGTAATGCCATCCGCTGATGAGGCCATGATGCTGGTCTACAGCTGTGCACATTGCAGCCACAGCAACATCTCCTTAACCAGGAGATTTTCTGGTTTTAGGACCTTAGTGCATCCCTTAGTGATGGGACTGCTTCTTCAGCAAAAAAAAAAGTGAGTGTAACTCAGACTTCACCCTAAACGGTCTTTCAGTCCTACCCCTAGTAACCACTCTTTCCCTTCCATATTTTGACATTCCTTCCTTTCCATTAGGAAGCAGATTAGCAGCAGCAGCATTAGACCTGGTCTCAATGGTCTCCAAGTTGCGCCAGGGGAGGTTTGGGTTGGACATTAGGGAAAATTTATTCACTATAAAGAGCACTGGAACAGGCTGATCAGGGAGGTGGTGGAGTTGCCATCCCTGGGGGTGTTCAAAAACAGGTAGACAAGGTACTTTGGGAGATGGTTTAGTGGTTATGGTGGTATAGGGCTAACGGTTGGACTTGATGGTCCAACCTTGATCATTCTATGACCTTCTTTTGGTTTCATACACCTAGTTTCTCTTCTACCAATTTTTCAGTCACCAAAGCCTCCCATGCTATTGTAACTCCACCAATGCATTTGGGGAAACAGCATGTTTTGATTTTAGGCTGTCTCTTAGCTGAAGATGCCACTTTGGGCCTGATGAAGCTCTGATCAAGCTTCTGGCACATACTCAAATGGGTGATAGAAGTCTCTACCTCTGACCACACTGGGGATGGGTATGCATTTAAAATCTGGAATGAGGATTCCAGCCTGAAAAAGGGAGAATTTGATCCTCTGCTTTTATGAAATTCAAAGGTTCACAGTGAACATCGAGTTCAAACATCATTCAACCCACATGAGAGTTTTGTTCTGTTTCTCTTGGCTCCTCTCTCTAGCTTGCTCACTTAAGGAACGTACTACCTCTATACAGCTTTCCATCTGAGAAAGTCATGGCCATGGAACAGAAATTAAGGCTCTAGGAGGCAGTGAACTCCCACTTGAATTAGTATTAACTAATGCAATATTTAGGACTTTATCACAATGTTATCTTCAAATGCCCTTCAATACTTAAAGATAACCCTGATCACGGCCTATGGCGCAATATTTAAGTAAAACCCCATGGTTTGGAGACTCTAATAGAGATCAACTCTGCAAGCAGTCTCATTAACTGCAGTGCTATTCAACGCAAATAACAGCAGAGTCTGATCCTAAATGAGACTCCAGGAATGCAACTGCCTGCAGTATAACACACATCATTCTGACCATACTATTATTTCTTTAAAATTTGTCAGAGCTTAACATTCGTGCTTTCCTTGAAACATAACTCTTCTGTCATTGTGTCCTGATGACTCATTGTTCAAGCTACTCTAATGATTCATAATAGCCAAGTGTTCTCTCAAATTAAGGGTACAAATAAATATGAATTTGGAGCACAGTTTCATAACCTTTTCCTAGACAAAGTTTACTCCCTTTGTTACCAGGATCTGTTCCTGAGAACCTAACAGCTTGAGAGTTCATATGGACAAGAATGACTCAAGCAAAAGGTGAGCTGAGAAAAGCATGTTCTCACATGCATAGTGATGGGTCAAACTTTTGGGGGTTTGAGGGTTTTTTTGCATAAAGGATTTATACTGAGTCATCAGGGAGTATTGGATAAGTAAGGATCTTCAATTTTTCTGCGTGTAAATATTTTTAAAGTGTCATAGTCATCACAGTTACAGACCATGGTTTGAATTGATAATATTGCCACATAAAACAATAACACCGCTGAAAGGGAGGTGTTAAATGGTGCTTTACATACTAGCTATCTCTAATTTTGAATTCTGAGTTCTGAGAAAGTGATGCCACATGGTAAGATATTTCAACTATTTAAAAGATTGAGAAATGCCCATTACCCACTGCTCTAATGGTAAATGTATTGTTCTCTGATTTTTGACTTCGCAAACATGAATTTGATTCCAGCATCTCATCGCCACAGAAATGAATGCTTCCATTTTCCTAGGTACAGCAAAAACATAATTGCTGCAGCTCTCTAAGCTTTGCTTTTGGGGAATTATAACAATTTTCCTGTTCAATGAAAGAAATTATTTTATCTAACCTTTGGGACACATTACAATATGACAAGCAAGTCTGAGCAAAGAGACCAAGGTTTTTTGCATGTTTTTCTCTTATATGTTTGTCCCCTTTCTTCCTCCTCCTCTGCCTGAAACTTAGGAATAAGAGAACTGAATTTTCATTAAGGCTACTTCAAGTGGTACTAATAGCATAAAGGCATTTACCTGCATAAAGTGGATTTAAATATAATTTGCTTTCAAATGCCCAGAGAGTAGAAAGTGATGTTTAGAACAGCTCGGACTATTTCACATGGCACATTTTAATTCAGCTTCTCATTCTTTTTACAAGTGGCCAGTGGTAAGAAGAGCTCCGTAAAAGCCGATTTTTAACCATCTGCTACTTTTTTTTCAAACACTGCCCATTTTTCCCAGCCCTTCATCCTGGGCCTGAGAGCAGATAATTCCCTTTAAGCCTTTCTTAAAGCATTCACTACCACTATGGTCCACAAATTCTACTTTGAAAGGCTGCAGGAAAGTACTGTGCAGAATAATCACGTAATCCACATCTTGAACCAGATGAGTTGCTTGTGTTATACAGCTACCTAGAATTAAAGTCTGACTAAGACTCCTTTCCCTGAAACGACCAGCTAATATATAAGGTCACTTAGAAAGAAAAAGCACTTCTTATCTAAGAGGGCATCATAACATTCTTGCCACTCTTATGCCCAGATAGAAAAACACCATACAGCACGACTTAATCTGAAACTCTCCCACCCTGGGCATGTTTATGTGGGTGTTTAGCCCCTTCAGTATGGTCTCCACACTGCTGAAATTCCACTCCAGCACTGGGCTCTTGGTACGATGGGGCTCTTCACAGTGAGGTCTCCCACTTTAATGAGATGCAATGCAAGGCAAAGATGCATGAGATTAGCCTGACATCTGCTCGCATGACTTGAACAGGGAAATCAGCAGAAGGTTAACATAATTAGATTTATGTGTCTTAGAAGAAGCTTTGTGGCACTCCAGAAGAGTTAAAACTTCTGAGTGCAATAAATAACACTCAAGATGTATGAAAGATTTTTAGGGAAGGCGGCGTTTGGGTTTTTTTCCTCTTTCTGATACCCTCCCCACATGCTGATAAAAGCTTCTCCCCAAAGGCCACACTTGTATCTCAGCTCTACTTTTTTTCTCACTAGGGCTTCTTTCCTGCCAGCATAAAATATTGCCTAGCATTTCTATCTCACCCTAGTCAAGTTGAGACTGTTTCTAACACTGCCTTAAGGGTTTATAAAAATATATGCAGTACTATTGAGAAAGGTGATGCAATTATATAGGAGGAAGAGAAAGCTGGATGCCATGATGAAATATGAATATTACACTAGGAGATAGCACTGTGTTGAAAACCAAATAGATAGATGGGTAGTATTTAGTAGTACTGCAGAAACTTTAAAATCAGAGTTTGCTTCTTCCAGAAGTTAAAGAAAACCCAAACAAGTAAAAAAAATCTCAAGTACAAAGTTCAGCCATCACCTCTCTTCTGTAAAAGCAATTTGCTCCCCTGAAACTTTATGAAATGGCCTCTTGTTTTCTGGACACCTACTAGTCCCAGCTATCAGGATGCCCAAGTCCTAGACAAACAGCCACTGTACAAGTAAACATCAGCTGCAGCGGCAGAGCAGAGGTTAACACATTTCAAATGCACCACTCATAGAGACCACATGCAGTCTGACTTGAGGAATGCACCAGGTCTTCCTCTGTCAGATTTGCCAAAGTTGGTAGTTCTGACTAACAGAAGCTGGTGCAGGCAGGTAATTCTCAGGAAAAAAGTAAATTTGTCCTGAATGTAGTGAAAGAGACCGAGTAGCAAAGTTGGTGAAGACCTTTCCCTCTGGACTTCCTTACCGAGACTCATGTCAGTACTGAAACTTGCTGACATACAGCTCAAACTGGCCTGTGGCTGAACTTAGAATGAAAGCTTTGAGCATTTGAGTAGTAGGAAACAACAGAAAGACAGCGTTCCTGGAGTTTTCAGGAGTCAACCGTTATCTAATTCAGGTGACTTAGTTGTGGAGATTTGAAACCTGACATCAAAGGTCCCGTATTGATCTTGAGCCAGAGAGAAGTAACGAAGTTCTGCAAATTTTCTTCACAGTCACTTGAAAGAACAATCTCATTACTGATGAATTATTAGGTACTTGCAGCTCTGGTAATCATCATTGCTGCATGCAGAGTTTCCAGATGAATCCTAGGAAAACTCAGTAGTGAAAATTGTGGCCTTCCTAAGATCAGACCTGGGAAACTCAGGGCTGCAGAAGGAGGACGATTTAGATGATGTTGCTGGAGACAGTGAAAAATTTTTGGGCCTATTTCATATCTGAAAAAAAAATCATAAATAAAAGGCAGTGTCATAAAACCTCTAAAATAGGAATGAGCACACATTCCCAGTTACAGGGATAACACTTTCCAAACAGGTAGCTGTACTGACAGAAAGCTTTCAATGTTCAATCGATTTCAATCAATTCAATGTTTTCCCTCCATCTTCACAGGAGTGTCTGTTGTCAGATAACACAGATTGCAAAGGCTTCTGCTTTAGTTAAAAGCTATAGCATGCTTTCATTGCCATTCTTTCACTCTGCATGCCAAACAGATCCTACAGACAACAGGAGCCTTGCGTTTATTGCTGTGGGTACACACTGGAAGAGATCCCACACATGGCTGGGAACTCCATTTTGTCCATTTTCTCATGGATGAACATGGAGGTCTAACCACTTACTCCCCCTCCAACCCCCTTTAAAAAAGGAAACAGATATAGGAAATTTCCAGGTAAGAGAAATTAAAACAGAGTGAATCATAGAACAAATGGAAGTGTAACTCCTCATTGCTGACTCCAGCCTTAGGACAGTTGTGGTGAACTCTTATTTCCTTTAAGTGAAAGGTGTAACTTTGTAAACCCAGGGGAACACATCAAAAGCAAAAAGCTCAGTATTTCAACACCAGAGGGGAAAAAGTTCATTGTCCGACATCTTCCCTTACTCAATGCCATAGGCCTGGCACTGTGGATACACATTTAAGTGAGCCTCACATGAGGAAGCATATGTTTGCCTGCATGAGCTACTTACTGCCTCATATCCTTCATCACTAAAATTACCCTTTAAGTCCTCTAGGTTTTAAACAGAGGAAAAAGATACACCTTTAGACTAAAATTGAACATGTAAACCAGCACAGCTCTATATCTTAGTGTTGCAGAGCTTAAGCAAGCAGCATCAACAGACTGTTCAGAAAATGAACTGATGAGCGTTTCTTCTGTTTGTTTTCTTTCTTCTTCTTCCTTACATCACTGTTTCACCATGACAATTTTGAATAAAACATTATGAAGTGTTTTTTGTTTCAGTTCATGCTGTTTTTAAAATGATCACATAAATAGCATACATAATCACTAAGCCATGAGCTATTACTTAACATCAGCTTGCCTACTGAATAAAGGCTAGTAAGAAATGTGAAGAGAGACAACTGGCAAAGTTGTAAAACCAGTCCTGATGTAAAAGGAGGCACAGAAAAACCATGTGTGTAACTAGAATACATAACACTTGTGGTGGTTTGACTGTGGCTGGAGGCCAGACACCCACCAAAGTCCCTCTGTCACTCCCCTTCTCAGCTGGATAGCAGAGAAAATATACATTGAGAGGCTTAGGAGTCAAGATAAGGACAGGGAGAGATCATTTAGCAAAACAGACTCAAGACAGAATTTAAAAAAAACATCTAACTTATTACAGTACACACACAGAGAAACCAGAGTCCAATAATGAGAAGCACAACCAGATCTTAAAACACCTCTGCCCCACCCCTCCCTTCTTCGTGGACTTAACTTTGTTCATTTCTGTCCCTTCCTCCCCCCTCAAGGTATCACAGGGAGAGACAGGAATGGGGGTTGCATTCAGTTCCTCACAAGTTGTTCTTCTCCTTAGCCAGGGGGCATTCCTCACTCTTCCCCTGCTCCAGCATGAAGTCCCAGCCACAAGACAAAGCCCTCCAGAAACTTCTCCAACATGAGTCCTTTCCCACAGGGCTTCAGCTCTTCACCATCTGCCCCAGCGTGGGTCACTGCTATGGGTGCACTCATAAAACTATAGAATGTCTTTCAGTCTAGACCGCTCCAGCTGGGTCCTCCACAGAGTCACAAGTCCTCCCAGCAAACTTGCTCGGGCACAAGCCTCTCTCCACAGGCTGAAGATCCTGCCAGGAGCTTGCTCCAACTCAGGTCACAGCATCTTCCTAATGTCTCCACCCATTCCAGCATGGGATCTCTCCACGGGCTGCAGGTGGGGCCTCTGCTCCCCATCATCTTCCATGGGCTGCAGGGGGACAACCTGCTCCACGCCATGGTCTTCTCCACAGGCTCTCTCTCTCTGAGCCCTGTAGCACCTCCTCCCCCTGTCCCCTTCTTCACTGGCCTTGGTGTTTGCACAGTTACTTGTATTTTCTCACTCCCTTCTCCTGTGGCAAAAAGCAGCTGTTTGCAGGGTTTTTTTTCTCCTAAATCTGATTCCCAGAGTCTCTGAGACCTTCGCTGGTGGGCTCGGCCTTGGTCAGCATTAGGTCTGTCCTTGAGCCAGCTGATGTTTACTCTATCAGGCCTCTAGCTACTTCTTGCAGAAAACACCCCTGCAGCTCCCCCTTCTTCACCAGAATACAAAACCACAACAGCCCTCCATCCAACAGCAGTGTATCCCTCTTCTATTAGTGCACTAATATAATCAGTTTAACACATTTAAGGATGGGACATTTCATACTGCAAATTTGGGGATTTTTTTTCCCATTTAATAGAAAACTCCACACTGATTTTGCTTTAGAGCACTATGGTTCAGATCTGCTATGAATTTATCCTGGCTATTTAATCTAAGCACAAAAGTACATTGTAGCAAAAACATTTAAAAACAGATTTAGAGAATTATACTCATATACATTGCATCATAAGAATATCTAGTGTAGAGGACTCTTCCAAATAGGCAAAACACAGTTTATGTAATGATTATAAACTCAATGGCCCTGCAGGTTGATTTGCCTCTCATTTGGAGAACTAAATATTTAATTTCATTTCCTCAAATGTTCCTTCAAATGTTTAAGCAAGCTTGCTTGAGAGTCTTTCAAATCTCTTAATATTTCCTTTTAACATCATTTTCTTTATTGATAGTATCTTTTCTTAGCATGAGATACCATTACTGAGATAAAATACTTTGTCACATAATTTTGATCACTTACTCCATCATTCTCTCCTTGAGGCCCTTGTGCCACAGGCCAGGCAAGCCCCAGCACATGGGACATGGTGACACCTGAGCTCTTGTTGGTTTTTCACTAAGTAGCTCTTTCTCCGGATGGGTTTTCTGCTACATATCCCATGTTGCCTTATGTGATGTCTGAGGACAGTTTACCAGGCCCATTCCTTGTTAGCAGAGCACAAAAATGCCGCATAAGTTTGAAGGCAGCCTAAATGTATACCATTCACAGCAGTGCTCACAGGGAGCACAGATCATGTGTAAGATGGGTAGCCTAACATGCCTGCTCCATTCTCTGCTACATCCATTCTCAGCTGGATATTGTCTAAAGTGTTCTGATGGTAAAAAGTAACAATGCTTTCCAAAGGTACATTCTACAAGTTTCGGTAATGTAGGAAATTAAATATAGAAGCATTTTCCCTTATTTAGAAGATCATTAAGTCATAACTCAAGCATTCTGCAAGGCTGATTAACCAAATACAAATTATTTTGACTCAGTGTGACTGAACAGCATCTAGTTACGTTCATGAAGGCTATTTCTCAATAAATCACATTTTTCAGGAAGAGAAGATTAAATCTAGTAGTGGAAAAAGTTACTATTTTGGGGAGAGAGTGGGTCAGCATTGTTCTATATTCTCTAGTTTGGGTTGAGAATTAAGTTTTATGCAAGAAAAAAAGATCTGAACTTTCTAAATGCTCCCTGGCACGGTGTTGCAAGTTGAGAGGCATGTGCCCAGTACATTGCCTGTGTGCTGGGGGGTCTCAGAAAGTAAGCTCCAGTGGTGTGCACAGCACATGTCTTTGACAATTTCTGCCTTAGCACCTGATCACTTTTGGTTTTACTGTGTTCTCACTTGTGACAGAGTTTTTCTCTAAATCAAAGAGAATCATTGCTTACAAAAGGCAAGTCCTGCCAAAGTAACCTGATTGTCTTCTATGACAAGGTGACCAAGGCTGTGGATGTCATGTACTTGGACTTCAGCAAATCCTTTGACACCATTTCTCACAGCATTCTGATTGAGAAACTGGGTGCCACTGGCCTGGACAGGTGGACCCTTTGCTGGGTTAAAAATTGGCTGGATGGTCAGGCCCAAAGGGTGGTGGTGAATGGAACCAAATCCAGCTGGAGGCCAGTCACAAGTGGTGTCCCCCAGGGCTCAGTCCTGGGTCCAGCTCTGTTCAATGACTTCATCAAGGACCTCAATGAAAGGATCAAATGTTCCCTCAGTAAGCTTATAGACAACACTAAGCTGGGAAGAAGCATTGATCTGCTTGAGGGTAGGGAAGTTCTTCAAAGTTATGTGAACAGGCTGGATTGATGGGCTGAGACTAACAGGATGAGGTTCAACAAGGCCAAGCACAGTGTCTTGCACTTGGGACATAACAACCCTGTGCAGCACTGCATGCCTGAGGAAGAGTGGCTAGAAAGCTGCCTGACAGAAAAGGATCTGGAGGTATTGCTTGACTACCAACTGAACGCGGCCCAGCGGTGTGCCCAGGTGGCCAAGGCTGCTAACACCATCTTGGCTTGTATCAGAAACAGCATGGTCAGCAGGCTCAGGGAAGTGATTGTGCCTCTGTACTTGGCGTTGGTGAGGCCACACCTCAAGTACTATGTTCGGTTTTGGGCCCCTCACCATAAGAAAGAAGCATATCCATAGAAGGGTTGGAAAGCAAACCTTACAAGGAGCAGCTAAGGATACTAGCCTGGAGAGAAGGAGGCTGAGAGGGGACCTTATCGCTACCTACAATTACCAGAAAGGAGTTTGTAGAGAGATGGGTGTTGATCTCTTCACCCAACTAGCAGGATGAGGCAGAATGGACTCAAGCTGTGCCAGGGCAGGTTCAGATTAGACATTAGGAAAAAATCCTTCACTGAGTGTTACCAGGCATTGAAACAGGCTGCCCAGGGAGGTGGTTGATTCACTATCCCTGGATGTATTTAAAAAAATGGGTAGACCGTGTACTTCAGGATATGGCTTAGTAGAGGACAGGTACAGTTGGACACAATTATCTCAAAGGTCTTTTCCAACCCAGTGATTCTGTCATCTGCTGGATACACACAGTGAGTGCCGCTGAGGCCAGCCCACCTCTGCAGGAAGCCAGGAGTCAGTTCACACTGATTAAAGCACAGGGTTGGAAGTGAGGTACGATTCAGCAAGTGAGCCTGAAAGGAAGAAAAAAAAAAAAGACCATAGTGTTTTAATCTAACATATACATTAGACAAGCATAGAACCAGATCCAGCTGCTGTTGAACCAAGCTGTCCCCTTGGACTTCATATGAGCATAAAACTAGAACCTCTCTTATGGGCCCAGATTTGCTTTGACAGCAACATCAAACCCATGGTAGACATCAGCACCAAATCTGTGTATTGCACAGTACTCCAAAAATCAAGTGGAGTGTTTGCAAAGAGAGGAAGGGCAGTGTAGGGGAATGATTTTAAAATCACCAGTTAACCATTCTTTTCACCCCATATCTGCCAGATGATGTGGTAAGCTAGCTAAACAGCCATTGATCCCACATTCAACATTTTCTGAGCTTTTTCATAGATCAATGTCTATATCACAAAAACATAACCTTTGAAGGCTTTGCACTAGGTTAGGGCCAAGCATACTTTGACGCCTCTCATCTCCCTTTCCCTCTCTCCTAGCACTTCTCAGGCTCCTGATAACCAGTCATTATGCCAAAAACCTTCAATTTCACCATCAGGCAGTTTTTATCTCTCCCTCTAGCAGGTAAAATAAGGGCACTATGAAAAATCAGTTCCTGTGAAAATGGTTCATCTCTTCACACTTCTTATGGCATGGGTGTATTCAACAACTTTTGGAGACCAGGTAGGATTTATCATACTTTGGTTATACTGCAGCCTACTTCACATCTGCTTTGGCCATGCAGATAGAGTTCTGGTGTATTAGAAATAGCTCAATCAAATCAATAATTATTGAATCCCTTCATAAAAATTAAGATTATATTGTTGAGCCAGTACTTAAAAAACCCTAGTCTCCTTCTGCCAAAAAGCCAGCTGTAAAATCCCAATTCTCAAACATACAGTTGTGAATTTTTAATTTTACAGAACATTATCTTCCCCAATACGCCAAATACATTATTGATACTATTGCACAAGGTCTAAAGAATTAGCTATCTAAAAGACTGGGAAATAACATTTATTTTTAATGCATTTTAGAAAAACACTCATGTGAAAGTGCAGGTAATTCAAGTGATCATTCTGTTTGTTTCTGCCTATCCTTAAAAACCCTAAACACTGTCATTCAGAAAAGGAAAACAGTACACCCAGATTGGATACATTTCTACTCCTGATGCAACAGAAAAAAGGTAAAGACCTGCTTCTTGAATAAATGGATGTGAGTGGTCTTATCAAGAAACAACTTTTACAGAACAGGTGAATACACACAGAAAAATCAGGCAAAATAACATGCAATAACCTCCATTCTGAAAACTGAGATTCAGTGGCGGGCAGCGTTTGCTGTATTTGTTGCCCACACTATTTTAGGTGGCAGCATTTTGCTGTAAATTAGTGAGTTTCTTCTCAGCTACACAGATTCACTGCTGAATCTCAACAAGACCAGAATACAGCCCAAGTATTTGATCAGGAGGCAGCAAAGGCATCTCACCTGGTTGTAGGAGCATTTGAAATAGTTGAGGGACAAAGAGAAAGCACAATGAAGGTATGGTTCCCTTTCTCCAGTCTCTCTACATTGGGAACAGTTCTCATATTCAAGAAAAAAAAAAAAAAAAAAGGAAAAAAGGCAGCATTTTGACTCACACAAAGACTGATCTGAGGAAACAATCCCACTTACAATTCCTGCTGGGATGCTTAAAAGTGATTCCACAAGAAACATCCTTCTTTGGAAATAATGCACTTTGTTTCTCAAGAACTGCAAGGTGTTGTTTATGCAAAACCATCGTCTACACATATAGCCAGGTGAGCCCTCAAAAGGCTGTTGTGATGTGAACAGACAACCATGCAGTTTCAGAAAACGCCTTCGGAAAGATCAGCTCAGCTTGCCAGTGCATCTTGAGCTGTTAAACGGTAAGACCTTCACATAAGAGCTTTTCTCACCTTTTAGTGTTACAAGATGGAGTCAAGGAGTGAAGCCCTACTGTGTGCAACATTTTTATACTAGTAATGCCCACTCTGAGTTTTCCAGAGGAGGTACGGTTGCACTGATGATGAAATTGATGTTTGGAGATGATAGT
The DNA here is from genome assembly GCF_964237585.1 of Gallinula chloropus. Classification (NCBI taxonomy): domain Eukaryota; kingdom Metazoa; phylum Chordata; class Aves; order Gruiformes; family Rallidae; genus Gallinula; species Gallinula chloropus. The sequence goes on from NC_140086.1 coordinate 41,561,444, forward strand.
CTCATTTAAAGCACTTTCCCAGACCTCTTGAAAGTACTCCATCAACCCCCAGCATCCCGCAACGCGCAAGTTGAAAACACCCAACTCGGAGCTCTCAGTCACATTGCTGGAGTGTCCTCCAGCTTCAGAGAGGACAGCACAGGCTCAGCACTCATAAAGAACAATAAAAAGTACTGTGAAAAGTATTTTTTCATCCCTAGTACTTACTCTTACTTTATAGTCTTCCTTCTAGAAGCATGTGGATTGAGTGGTGGGGCTAAACCAGCAGGCACTGTCCTAGCAGGAAACAGCCCTTTTAACTGTCTCTGCTTATAGGGATACAATCATTTAGCTCAGCTGGGTGTTTGGGTGGAGAGCAGTTAAGCCATATACCTTGGAGATACAGGATGAGGAGAAAGGCAATCAAAACAGAGGGGAAAAATTTAATTAACAGCTGAAAGAAAAAGACACATTAGCATTTGAAGACTGTTGTTCCATAAGCTGATCAGGATTTACCCAAAGCTTGTGAACATCCTGGAATACATGGTCTATTCTATTTGAGTTGAATGACCTTGAATGCCTTCCATAGTTATGTTAATGAATGCTCAGTGATGTCACAGTATTTATTTACAGGAGTCTGATAGTTTCTGAAGTAATTGCAATCACAGTAAATTTGGTGCCTTCAAGCGCAATCATCCCATCGCAGACATTTTGTGACCCAAAGGTGAACACTGCCTAGAGAAGGTTACAGCATCCTTCTCTAACTACCAGCTAATCAAAATTCAACAAATTAAATACGTTTTCTTACATTTCTAGTTTCTTCCAACTTATCCTTCCAGCCTGCAACTTGGGGACACCCCAATAGCTTCTTATCACCTTGAAATCTCACCTCCCAGTGACTGCCAGCCTACCAGTTGTCAGTTATGAAAAACTGTGTTCAGTAAAATCGGGCTGGGCTTTTATCACCTCAAACATGACGCATCACTGACATTCATAAAACAACTTTCAACATATTTGCTCGAATGTCTGCTCTTCCAATCAATGGACACTGCTTGGAAAGCAGATTTCAACTTCATATGCATAAAATAACTTGTTTTAAAAACAGAAAAGAAGAGTATATTCATAAAATGTTTCCGATAAGTACAAATAGCACCAGGGATATAAGGAATTAGCATATGTAATCTGCTATTACTGTGACTGACTAGGAAAACTGAAATAAATTAATGTACATATTGACTAAACACTAGTAGTTTTCTTGAATTTTATTTTGAATTCCTTATTTGCTGGCTCTGTGGTTTCACATGAAGCCTTCCCCAAAGGCAAGCACATTCGTTTAATAGTAAGCAGTTAAGAATTTCAAACAGCTTCAGAGACAGTCCATAACAATAAAAAGGATATACTTAATCTGGCTACGCGTATTTCATCAATTTCTCCAGGGCAGTGTATTCCCACTGCAGTGTTTTGCCAGCTTAAATGTCAGCACAGCTGTCTTTATCTTGCCCCGTGGGTACCAGTTTTTCCTCCTAATGTTTCAGGGCGGGAAATCAAAAGGGGACCTTTGTAACAAATCGTTTCAGATTTTAAAAGAAAAGAGAAGTCACATCCAGGACTGGCACTCTGCTAATGAAGCTTTTCACTTGTTTGTAGGTCATTTGTGGAAGAGACCTTGTTTCTCAGGCTTCTGAAACAGCTCTTTAGGTCTGTTAGCATCAATAAAGCTAAGTGGCACACATAAAAGTTGAAAAACAATTAATTCTCTTGTGTCATCACTGCAATTCTTGAAACATTGTGTCATGCTACATTTTTAAACCTGATCTCACTGGACAGCTTTTCCATACAAATTCTGCCCTTAAGCAATTCTGGAGATTCCTTCTGTGAGTGCTGTACCAGTGCAACCAGGTGGTTTTTATTGTCATCATTCAGGTCCCAGCCTGCCTTTTTGAACAGTCCAGTCTTCCATGGCTTCTTACAGTTACTACAGCATCTGAAACCTTCAGCTGATTAGCAAATTTAGAATACATGCTGAAACCTTCAGCTGATTAGCAAATTTAGAAACTGAGCAGAGATCCACTAGGGTATCTGAAGCAGCACAAGATTACCCTAGCCTTCATTTTCAGTGTACTGCCTTAGAGACAATAAACGCATGATGCTCCGAGTGTCATTTCAGCTCACTGCAGTGCCACCTGCTCAATAACAGCCTGGCATCCAGGTGGATCCAACTGCCTGACCCAGGGCCAGTAACCAGGACATTCAGTCCCTGGAAGTACAGAGGATTTCATGGCTGTTTCACCAACACTTGATGCTGTTTCATGGTTGCACAGAAATTATAATTTCACCCTGTCTGCTTTAAGGTTAAGGAAACCTATTTGGTACTCATGATTTCGTGCTATGGATGGAGGTAGCCTGTGAGTTTCAATATGAAATGGGGGTGGGTGACAGCACCTGAAGAGACCTCTGTCTGCTACTGATTTCCATGTGATAGCAGCACTTCTACTACTGCTCTTTCAGGCACTTCGCTGGCCTGGAGGTGATTTAGAATACATCAAAGCAGTTCAAGCCCAACTGGAAGACTCTGTGGCGTCAAGGAAGTATCTGGATGTGGATACTAACTTATATGCCTAGCTTGCATCTCTGGTGCATCGACAAAGACTAGCACAGAAAAAAGACTGTATAGTGACATCATTTTTTCTTTCCTGGAACTAACTACTGTCTAACTGACAGGCTGTAGAGATCAGAGCCATTTTAACTTTGAGGAATGTCTAAAAATGGGCTGTCATTATAGCTCTGCAGCACACCAAGAGCACCACGGTTATTGCTGAGGCATTCCTGACACACGCAAGAGCTCATTTTGGAGACGGTATTATTAAGCCTGACCTTGTAAGTTACTGCACAGCAAGGGAACAGTGCCGGGAAAGTAATATATAGCTAGCCCACAGTTAATCACAAAGGTCTTCCATAGCTGTGCTTTATATATCTCCTAAAGCCTACCTCAAGTAAATGAATAAAGTCAGAGGCATTTTTTTAAGTCAAGGAACACTAAATTAGAGTAAAAATCTGTTGATTCATTTTTAGGATGTGTGAGGCCATTCTTAATATTTTATAGTATGAAAAGATCAGCTTTATTTAACGTCGTGCTAAATTGCGCAGAGGCAATGTGGCAGAGGATTTTCCAAGGGGGGAGGAAAAGCAGGGCTAACAGAGGCATCGATCTTCTGTACCTGCATAACACCATCCCTTTTTCATACAGCACAGCTGCTGACCAGACTCAGCAGCAGGATATGGGCTGGAGGATGGGGACAACCCAGCTGCACTACCTCCACTTTGGGTGTGCTATATTGCAGCCAGGCAGTCCTGGCAGGAGGTACAGGGAGCTCCAGCCATTGCACCAGGAAGGAGGGGGGCTGTGGTGGTGAAGAGATCTCATTTTCTTCTTATCGCTGGGGTAACTGGATTCAATTTTCATTAACCTGCTGGGAAGTGGGAGGCATTTTTGCTCACAAAAATCTGTAACCTTCCCTTCGCTGCTAAGGACTAGACCTGCTTCACTTCTTGTGCATCTGAAGGTAAATCAAGGTGAAATTAATCAAAATTATATAACTAAGTGAGACCAAATACAAGCACAGCACATCCTTACTCACTTTCTTCTCCTTTTTAATTACTCCTTGATATCAGTGACACATTACAGAACTGGTACTTTATAGCACAATGTTACTCCTTCTTTTGATGGTTTTGTTGATATGCCAGTACCTTTTATTCACCAGGAAGAGTGACTAGAGATCAGAGAAGTGTGAATCTGGTCTGCAGATGCTATATGTTCTCTGAAATGTTCCTTTTGGAGAGAGAAAAGCAAACACATGAGGGATTCATATCTTTCTCTCTTTGGAGTTCGGTCCGACGCAAACAATAGTCAGTCAACTGTCAGATAATAAGAAGCTAAAGAAATCTGGACAAGTAATTATTTGGATAGGAAGCTTTCTGCAAAACACAAATCGTAATGCAGAAAGCATTTTTTGCAGCTGAATGAAACAACTCCTTTTTTTCATTAGCAGTACCAAATCAATACTTCTGCCACCTGTTCTTAGGAGCTATACAGCTTTACTTAAAGTCTTAATAGTGAAGTAGGTGTTTTATTAATGGCTATGCCTTCACCTTGAAGCACCATGAAGAGAAAGCACATCACAGTAGGACTATCTGTAATGGGCAGTAAAGGATGTTGCTGCAATCCACTATTAAGAACAGGGTGGAGAAAGGACTTTTGTAGTACATAAGGACCCTCTAGGACATCTTAGTTAGAAATTTCTTTTGCACGGTGTAAGCGCCCAAACCCAAATTACATTTTCCAGAGATCATTGCTGAGAGGTTGTTTTATGGAGGAGGGATTAGCGCCATCGCAGATTGACAGCGTATTTCAGTTTTCAGCTCCTAGTCAACAAACCAAACATCTCAGCAGGTGTAAATCCCTGGATCTCACCCAGCTCTTGTGCTCACATTCATAATTCACACACACAGCCCTGATTGAAAAAAACCAACACAACAAAACAATAAAACCACCCCAAATCTAGAAACGAGTTTGATAACTGCGGAGGTAATATATATGCATCTATCTTCTGACTGCTGGCACATGGCCTGAGTGACTGATTAAAATAAATTGTTCAGATGTGGCTATAATGTTTGCTTAATTACTCATTGCACTCCTAACACAGAGAAGTACACTTATTGCACAGTGCGGTACTACTTCCTTGCATTTCTGCTAGATTAGTGACTACTATGAGTTTGTACAGGTTGAATGTTACATACTCAGTTCTGACTTCAAGAGAAGTTCAGTTTTCTCCTTGGTAAATAGTCCTTTTCGTCTGAACAAATAAAAAACCTGACTGTTCACCCTTTAGAACAAACACATCTCAGTTAACACATCTGTGTGGTGAACTGGCACGGGAAATTTTAGTTATGCTCCTAAGTAGAGTTTTAAAGGTCACAAAGGTGTCTTTATGTTGCTTTTTGTTTTACCTCTGTGCTTTGAATTGTATCTGTCTTTTCTCACGCAAATAGATTGCTGATGATCCATTTGTTTGGTGCTATAGAAATGTAGAGGAGAAAGCAAGTGAAGCAGTAACTGTAAAATAAGGTATTATTTGAGAACAATGGTCATGGTCATTCGAAATTTGGACAGTGCAATAAAAAAAGGCACAGCCTTTATAATGAAAGGTCCTAAAACACTGAACAAAAGTTAATTTCAGAGTGATTTTGCTATGGTTTTTCAATCTCAGTGGAGGATATGCAGCACTTTTGGGGTTCTCCTCTTTAAACGTCAGTTCTGGATTGGGGGTTGTTAATCTGGATTGCTATGCTACGAGCTATTCAGAGTGACAACTGTTTAGGAAAAGTTCACAAGAATACTTCAGTAAACTGCTTTGTAACTGCAGCGGAAATCAGATGGGAAAAAAAAAGTGAAATTAATTTGTAAATCTTGAGGATATCTGAACAATTTGTGTTGTTGACAAAACCAACTAATAGGAAAAAAAAAAAGAGAAACTGGGACAAGCACCACTGTAAAACTGATCTTAGGGTAGTTAAGATGTCCTGCCCCAGATCAGTGCTTTAACTCTAGACATATGTAACAATTACTTCATTGCTGATAACTTCAAGTTAGATCAAGAAATGGGTTTTTTTTACCATCGTAGTTTATGCACTGCAAATCAAAATTGATGAAGAGGCACCTCAGAACATCTCAGAGCAATATGGAAGAGTGAGCACTGCAGAAAGATTAATAGATTCTCCATTAACTGTACTTTAATTTATTCTGGCATTTAATTCTTTCAGCATTATTTTTTTTCTTTATTATTTCTTTGATTCTTTAAGTGTGAAACTTTGCTAGCTGAAGAGCAACGTTGAGTACTTCTGAAACTCTGACTGAACTGGAGCACTGCTTATTTTCTCTACAAAGGAGACACAAAGCTGTAAGACTGAACTTTTTAACACACTTTAAGAGGGGTCACGAGTTAAATGTCTGGAAAGCACATCTCTAGATATGTCATTTTCTACATCAGTAACATGAGTTGATTTTATCATTCTTTAGAACATATCTAGTTTATGATTTATCAAACCAATGGCACTGAAGACAGCATTCTTCTTTATCTGAATGAAATATTGTTCCATGATAATTTGTTATTTTTCCACTCTACTTCCACAAGTCAATAATTTCATATTTAAACTTATTTTTAAGGCTAGGGACACGCCAGAAATTTCATGGTGCATGTTTGATTGATCCTGGTAAAATTTTACCACCTAAAAAAGAAAATTAAATTACATTGCTTTTAAAAGGTGAACATTTTGTTGATGGATCCGTATTACATCATGGTTAAAGAAAAGCCTTTCATGTGGGAACATATCCAAGTTCGAGAAAGAATGATTTCACCCACCTGTAATAGTCTGTTCATGGTAATGATCAAAAACATATCACTAAGATTTTACTCCAGAGAGGACTTTTAGCGGCAAATTATTTATATGCATCTGATTATATATGCAAAGTCCCATTTTCGGTTATATAAGGTATGAGATTTCTAGCATTTATCAAAACCGAGAAGAATTATGTGTATTTCTATGTGCATTTCAGTCCTTTATATCTTTTTTAAATATCTCTTTAAACAGTCATTTTCCTTCCCAGTTTTGTCTAACCGAGCAGACCAGTTATGCATATCTCCTAGAAACTGCAAGCAATTTAACCACTGAGACATGAACTACTGGAAATATTTTGTCCTCATCCATGGAAGAACATTTTATTCAAAGAAAATAATGATGCATTTTATCCCAAAAACTTTTTCAAGTTCTATATTTTCTGAATTTATATTAAAAAGATTCTTTACCTCATCACTTTTGATACCTGACAGAAGAGCTAAGTGCCATAAGAGATGCTTGATGATATGCTTACCTACAAGACCGGAGTTCAGGATGGTCTGTCAGAAAAAATCTGACCTGTATGCTAGTGGACTGAGTATCAGTTGAGGAAAAAGAACCCAAACATCAAAACTGGAACTGCTAACTACTAATCGTATCTGTATTCCACCTCTACTCAATCCCCTGAATCATTGTGTTTCAATGTCCTCCTCTTAATATTGGTGATTGATTCTTTAGAAAATGGCACATCAATCCCATGTGGGGCTAGCTAATCAAAAATGCTTAAGGGCATCTAACTTTCAAGAAGTCTGTAACATTTAGTGGCCTGTTTATTACAGGGAATAGTTATGCAAGTTGTACTCCTCATAAGTCCAAGTGCCATTGTAGATAAAACCAGAAAAATCAATCTTAACTTTAATCAATGTGCAACAAATACAAATCCCAAGATCCTTCATGAGGGGCCCAAAAAATCTCAAGTCATCTCCATCAGGTGCTCAACAGAAATGGCTCTATGCAAATGCACATAGCATGGGGAATAATCAAGAGGAACTGGAGATATGTGCATGCTTGCTGGGCTGTGATCTGATATGGAGATGTGGTGGTATGGTTTCTATTACTTTGTTGGTGTTTAAGGACACAGGGTCTTTAGGAAGGACCCCTATCATCCTGTGATTCCGGGACAAGCAGGGGAGACAAGACAGGGGTTGTGGTCATCCTCTACATGAATGACCAACTGAGAGTAGATAAGGACCTGACCAAGAGCTTATGTCTCAAGGTTAAAGGGAGCACAGGGACAAGGGACGTTATAATGGGGTCTGCTACAGGCCACCTGACCAGGGACACCGGCACTATTTAACATCTTTTTCAGAGACATATACAATACAATTGGGTACACCCTCAGCAAGTTTGCTGATGACACCAAGCTGTGCGGTGTGGTCAGAATGCTGGAGGGAAGAGATGTTCTCCAGAGGAACCTTGATAGGCTTAAGAGGTGGACCCATGTGAACCACATGAAGTGCAACAAGACTAAGTGCAAGGTTGTGCACATGGGTCAGGGCAATCCCAAGCACAAATAAAAGCTGGGTGGAGAATGGATTGAGAGCAGCTCTGAGGAGAAGTTCTTGAGAGTGTTGACTGATGTGAAACTCAACACGACAGCTATGTACATTTGCAGCCCAGAAAGCCAACCGTAACCTGGGCTGCATCAAAACCAGCATGACCAGCAGGTCAAGGAAGGAGCCTACAAGAGACTGTTTACAAGGGTATGTAGTGATAGGACAAGGAGACGGTGGTCTTAAACTGAAGGAGAGAAGATTTAAATTAGATTTGAGGAAGAAATCCTTCCCTGTCAGGGCAGTGAGGCCCTGGCACAGGCTGACCAGAGAAGCTGTGGCTGCCCCCTCCCTGGCAGGGCTCAAGGCCAGGTTGATGGGGCTTTAGGTAACCTGGTCTAGTGGAGGGTGTCCCTGCCCATGGCAGGGGGTTTGGAACTAGATGATCTTTGATGTCTTTTCCAACCCAGACAGTGCTATGTTTCTATGACAATTAAATTGGGCTACTAGATCCCCATAGCATTTAAGTGGGAAATTAAAACCTTTGGTTTATCACCAAAAATATCACTGGCCTTATCCACTTTTTTTTCCTGAGCTAAAAACATGATGAGCCGAAGTAAAAACCTGATTAAAAAAATAAAGCAGGAAAACAATGACAACACAAAACACACAAGAAAATTGCAGTCCTTGGTGTTCCATAAACACAAAATCAGTTCTGAAAGAAAACTGCAGCTGTGGAAGCAAACAAGGATTAAGTTTCAGCTGTGTTGGAGCTGAGACAATTATAGATGAGGCTTATCCTCTGAAAATGGTTAAGACCAAGTCTGAAAACAAAGATGATGAGGAAAAAGAGAAGAAAATTCCTAGTCAACCTGTAATTATATACTATCAGAGCAATAGATCTGAAACTTCTATCTGATGAAATGCCTTTCAGATATTAGCCTGAAAGAAGTGGAATTCCAGGTTCATTTCTGTGTTTCCATCTGACAGGGATTTAGTTAAAGAAGGATTTTTTCTAACTTAGTAGTGACTAATTTTAGTTTCTCTGTTATATGCCACATAACACAAATAAGCCCCATGCAGTCAACGTTCAGGACACATGTAAATTCTGCTTCAACTGTCCTCCATCTCTAAGGTTTGAGAACTCACTCAAAATGCGGGGAAAGCATTCCTTCAGAAGTTCCAGTTTCCCTTGGAAACCCAGCTGGAAACCCAATTCTGCAGAAGTTATAAAAGAAACTTTCTTATCGTTCTCTACCCTTGACTCTTAATGGAGAGCAGCTTGAGGAGCTGGAGCACATCCCTCTCCTTCTGAGGGCAACGCCTGCCTAAGTGAGAACCCTAAAACTGCTGGGAACCCCCTACCCCTTTAAACTATCTGACAGCAGCCAAACCCTGCCTCTCCACAGCTGGATATTGACAGCTCAGGACAGCTGAATCACTGCAGAAAGCCTCGGATTTTGATGCCGGAGGACTCACCCATCTGCACCATTGTATGTAGGCATGACAAATCCAAATGTAGCATTAAGAAAACATTTTCTTTTAACAAAGCATGAAAACTACATTTACTCAGACATCCTTAATTAGAGCAGCTGCCCGTAAAATAAGTGCTTTGACTAGAAAAATAAAGAGATCTGCTATGCCTTTTGCTCTGCTCAACCCACTTGAACATGGCCAAAACACAAGACAAAGATATTAATTGAATTCATGTTTTACAGATTCAGATCTATTCAGCTGTTGAGTACTCTCAACCCTAAATAATAGCTCTATTAATTATTACCCAGAATCCTCTACTTATAGCCACAGCTGTTTTTCTGTTTCTCAGACATTTTTCACAAATTACAAAACTACCTAAATTAATAAAAGCCTAAGCACATATGACTACAATAGCTGGAAAGAGTTTCTGCTCACAAGCTGTGTGATTCCCCCATATTGCTAATTTAAAACATCTGAGCTACTTTATCGATCAGCTTTCATCTCTTAATAAAGAAGTTACCCAAATATTGAAAAACATGGGTGTCTCTATAGTGGTGGGGAAATGTCTAGACGAGCAGCTGCCATTTCTAGGATCTTCTGGAACACGTATCTAATATGTTCCCCACACATGTTACACTTCGCAGTATCACATATATCTGCCCAAAAGGATTTTTACCTAGCAGGAAATTCAGGTTCTAAGTCTCTCAGAAACCTTTCAGTGGCACTTGGGGAGGAGAAGACTTCTTTGGGAAAGCAATGGCAAGTGACAAATGGCAAGTGACAAAAACATACTTGGACACAAATGTGAGAGCTGATCCTACAACTTTACACAGTTTTACTTTTCCAGAGTAGAGGTGATCTGGCATGAACAGAACCATGGGCTTGCACCTGTTCTTGTGAAATGTAAGAGCAACCACCCCACTTTTGTCTCTGGTCACAGCGGAAATGAAGCACATGAACAATACAAGGGGCCACATGTAATTTTTCTGGGGAAATGCCAGTATACCAGGGCTGCCTTTCAGCATTTCTGTGAAAAGCTGTGTGCATTTAACTGCAGGGTTTGAAAGGGTACATAGGTCTCTTGATGAACATTAATGCATCTGATTAACATGAAAAATCACTATAACAAACCAAACCCAAGAATTTACTCTCAAGTGTAGGATTGACCAGTTGTTTAACTGCAGTAACTGTGACTGCAATGAATGTGTTTGCCACTGAAGTGCAATCCAGCATCTATTGCTGTATTTAATAAACTTGGCCATGCAATACCAAAATCATTGCTCTAGGGAGACTCGTTTGGTGTACAATTCATATCTGTGGTTATGAATGGGGTACTAACATGATTCCTTAATATACCAGATATGGTAATATCTAAAGATGGCATTAAAATTGTATTAATAGAATACATCTTGTCCCACACTGACAATTAATTAAAAAGAAATTTTCAATACAAAGTGTGAATACAAAGGACAGATTGAAAAACTTTTTTTAAAAAAAACAACTTGGTTGGTTGTTGTTTCAGTTCACTCATTATGGCATTTTTGTACATTCCTCCTAGCTCAGTATCCCCTGTGTCCACCTGCTATGGTGTTATAACCCTCTGTATACTAACATTGGCTGTTGCCAAACACAATATACTACCAAAAGTAATCTTTTTTCTTTTTTTTTCTACAGAATCAGAGAGGAGGTCCAAGAGAATTAACTTGTTTTCAGAAGACATGTCAACACCTAAGCCAGAGTTTCACCAGCCTGAAATCTTCCATGATGCTTTGAAAATACCTGACTTCCTATAAAAATAATCTAAGATAAAGATTATCTGTGGGTTCTTTTTTTTTATATAGAAGCAACTCTCTTCACAATTCTGCGGATCTCATGTGGTTTCTGTTCATAGTCTGACTTGACATTCCAACTATTCAGAGATTTTTAAAAGTGCTTTGTTTCTCTCCTGAAAATTCTTTCTGTAGTTAGAAAAAGGTTGGTCTACACATGTGCTGTCAGCCCGACAAAAGAGCAGATTTAGGAGCAATGGCACCCAGAGTAGGATTTATGCTTAAAATTGCAACCCATAAGATAATGTAGATGCACAACTAACCAAGGAAAAAGGTTTCCTCTGGCTGTAATGCAGTACTTCTCTCCTGAATGAGGGGTTTGGGCTCTGCTTTGGGCAAGGTCATAGGAGCCGTACTACCAGCAGAGCCATGCATCAACCTGACTCCCTTTAACCTCCACAGCAACCACCTAGTCAGTCCCACTGCCATCTCACCATCTTTGGGTGCAAGATAATATGAACAAAGAATCAGTAATTCTGATTCTGAGAAAATATCCATTTTCTCCTCCCATTCCCTGCTGTTCTACCCCAGCTACATTTCATATGTCAAGAATACACTTTTTGGGTCAACGTGAACATGTTCTTATGTAGAAGGCTTATTTTCCTGTGTTTGTACTGCTGAACACTCTCCCAGCCTATCTCATTGTTCTTCCCGCAAACTGAATGTGCTCTTCAAAGATGAAGGGGTCGGGTTTTTTTCCCCCCTAATACACTCATTTTCTTGATTACAGTAAATCAGCCTTTCTCCTGCAGTGTGTTTCCAGAATGCCATTTTCTGATTAGATTTGCAACAGTTTTCTGATGTGGTTTACATCATGCCAGTTTTCATCCCTTAGGACTTTAAGCTGACATGGTGCCCAGAGGGTACTTGTATTTCCAGCAGATGCTCAGACCATGCTTTTTTCATCTCAGACTGTTGAAGAGTGTGGTCAGGATGAGGGAGCCAACTGAAGATCAACTGTGAACCAGCTATAGTTCAAACTAATTTACAGTTTTTCCTGTGAATTCCCTTAAAAAAACAAATGTACCTTAGTACAGCCAGGAAAGAACATGGAGAAAACGAATGATGGGGATACAAACACGTTTTCATTATTCCTTGTTACTGACTTCTAAAGGATAAAGTGACTATACAGAGAAAAAGGTGACACTACTTTTAAGACAGGACAAAAGCTGTACCATAGATCTTCTTGGATTGCTGCCTGCCGTTTCCTCTCTAACCTACCTAGCTATGTTTCTATACTTTTTTTTTAATTCAAGAATTAAATGCTTGGGTTTTGATCAGGTCCCATTTATAGATCCAGGGCAGTATGCAGTATTTTTCAAATTCTGAGCCACCTGAAACAGGGGTGTTGCATTTTTTATGTTGATTATAAAATAACCGGCACATTTTGGTGCAATATATTAAGCCATGAACATGAAGAGGGATGTTTCCTTGACCTCAGACACCTAGTTTGAAGTGCTGATAAATTCTCCAATTAGAAAAAGTGACAGAAGGCTCTAGAAAAGTCCCATTACAACAGCAATAGAGATGTCAGGAGTGATATAACTAATAACTAATGAATGACAAGTAAGAGAAACAGAAAAATATAGCAAAAAAAAGATTAAGATGTATTGACGATGCTTAAAGGAAAACCATGAAAAGCATATATGCACAATAATTTCCTTAGCCCCCCTTTTTTTTTAAATTAAACTTTTCCACAAAACCAAAAGAGTATACTTTAGGAAAAAAAAAAAACACCAATAACTGTTCTTTTTTTAGGTTGAACTGGATTTGAAAACTTACCCCTTTTCATATGCTTTTACTTCTAGCTTCACCAGGTACTGGAAAATACTTAGCATTCTGTACAAATACACTGATTTTATTGAATACTATCTTCTAAGTGACAGCCTCAATCATATCAGACAAAAACTGAATGAGGCTTGCATTAACAGAATACACTAAACATACCATGGCCTTCATTCATTGAAGCCATATTTGCATAATTGCCCTAAATTAAAGACATTTAATTTTAAATGAATTACTAAAAATTTAAAAAGACCTTTTTATTCTCAGCTGCATATAGTCTGATTCATGACAAATCCCTTATTGTATGTCACACAGGACTTACCTGTTTCTTGTCAAGATATTAAATTGATAGCAACTGTTCTATCTGAGAAGCTGGGTCCAGTGGGGGGAGAATTATACTGTGATACAGTAATCTGGATACTTAAACTTCAAAGGTAGAAAGGAGAAATTGCTATTAACATTTGAAGGAATTTAAAGCTTTCTGAATAGCTGCTATAAGCAAACACATAGGGTTATAAATTATATTTATTCTAGATATCTCTTTACATTCATGTGCTTTGATCAATTTCTGCCTCAAGGCAAGCTAGTTCAAGTCTTTTTCAACCAAGGATCAGTTCTGATGCAGAAATGTGTATAAATAGGGACATGGATTCAAAGGCTGGAGGGCCTGGAGGAAGACTTGGAAACTTTTATTGTGAAACTTTCTTGATTGTATCTGCTGTCTTAACAGGAAATTAATTAAACAGGGTTTGTGAGGGACCACATCCAATGTCTTCATTAACAGGACCAGTTCAAATCTACTGCCTGCACACAAGAAACATCATGCTCACATAGCACTATGGTACCTATCCAACAGTCTTATTTGGGCTGGCCATGGTGACACCAGACCCCAGAGATACCTGTGGCCTTCTGGGCTAGCAGCAGATAGGATACCATCCCAGAGCTTGTCAAGTTCCACTAGGCAGTCAACTGAATGTCCTCCATCACAGATTTTCCTGTCACATCCACTCAAAACCCCTTTTATCTGGTGTTTGAGCTGGAATGGCTTTAAATAATGGCACCTGTGAGGAGTGATCAGCCATCATTCAGCTGATAGGTCATGTAGATGAATTATTGAGGTGGATGAACGCACGTGATTAGTGAGGATGGGTTTGGAAGAAGCTGGGAAATCTTCCCAGGTAGGAACAGTAAAAGTTCCTGGATTTAAATCAAATCAGACATCAGCCCACCTCTTCAACACCAGCCTGTTAGATTGTTGCCTTGCCCCAGACTCTGTCAAGCAGGGCATGTCACAGCAACATCTATGTGCTACATCTAACCTGGATCACCAGCAGTTCACCCTTCTGGATGCCTGGGGAAGAAGGACCCTACAATGTCATGGCACATACTTACATGCCAGCTTGCACATAGTAATAGGAGCCTTATCCCTTCATTTCGAACTCTGTGCCAGATAGGCAACATTCATAAAAACTATAACAAACACTACCTTGAGTTCTATGATCCATCAAACCCCTCCCGTTTTTTTGATTAGAAAAGGTTATTACTTTTCAGAGAAGATCTCAACAAGGCTTCTAAGACATACAGATTTTTTTTCTGGAGGGGGGAAATTATGCTGTGGTTTACAATGAAGTGAAGCAGAAGTAATGTCATTAGCTTCCATCAGATTTCTCCTTATTTAAACCAGTGCATCTGACATCAAATTTTGGACAAAGTTGTAATTATATATGCTTTTATAAACATCTTCAGATTTGTGGAACAAATTTTGTTTGTTTTCTGTTTCTACATCCTGCTGGAATGGTTCTTCCACCAATATGTCTGGGATGAAAATGCTGGTTTTGCAGTAGATAAAGGTTTTCAGCTTCTAGTAGGAATAATTTCATAGCTAATGCATACTGCATATGTGATTAATTCTGTGGCATATTAACAATGCAACTCTAATTATACTATATATCACAAGAGATTAAATGTAGGGAAGAAAATTTCTTCTGTGCATTGCATATATTTACAATAAAGAATGGCATATTAAAAAAAGTAAATGATTTCTAGAAGGTAATAAACCAACCATTTTTTTCCATCAAATTATCTCTTTTGTTTTTTCTTATGAGACAATATATATTATTATCCTACAGTCTAGTGAAGGACAAATTGGAGAATGTTCTTTAACAGTTTGGGAACCAGTACAGTGCAAAAACAAGATTCTGATTTGAAAAAGGCAATGTCACATAACCACTAGCACATGATGGGGAAAAGTGTGACATGGTGATACTTTCAAGGTTTGGTCCTTTTACACCACTCTTTACAGAATATGACTTATCGTAGGTCACGAACATAGTCTTGATCAACTCCCTGGATTGTCCCAGCTAAAAGATGGGCAGGAGGGAGAAGACCTGCTCGCTAATAATTTCCTGAAATGATTGGGTAAATTTTGCATTAATTAATCCTTTTGTGAATGATGTGATTTGTGTTCCTAAGCAATTGATAAATAAAGATACAAAAATCTTCCTGCTGCACAACATGTACTGCAGATTGTTTACCAAACTCAAATGATCTGTGGCATAAATGAACAAATATATTCACTTTGAAATTAAGACAATGTGGTAAATTAAATATCAACACTTTTAATAAGAAATTTACTGTCTGTTACTCCAATATGCAGAGTATTGCAAATACTGATGAAGACACTGACAAATGATGAGCAAGATCGTAAATTATCTGTTGGTCATTGTTTCTGTCTTCTGTTTTTCCTTCAGTTCAGAATAATTATGTTTCAGACTGCTTAGTGAAGGCACAGGGGGCTCAAAAGGCGAAACAGAAAGATCAGTAAGTAGCATGTAAACAGGAAAAGTTGTTCATGTTTAATAAATTCTAAAAAGTCATCAGTAGAGTCATTGCTTCCTATGCAAGTAATTCCCATGGCAAAATAAGGTCACAGTGACTAATGTGATTAATTGTGTGACTGTGATTGTGTATTTAATTTCATATTAAGGCCATATTAACCCATTTGTTTAGGTGGATAAGACATTAAAATAGATCAACTTACAAATGCACAGCATACAGTCTGATTTCACCTTTATCTAAGCTTCCTTCTAGTATGAGTCGGTGCTGGAAGGGAAGGAACTGCATGTCTGTGTAAACCAAAATGCCAGCAGGTTGAGAGGAATCATCCCCCTGATAAATCACGGGACGTTTTCATTAAAAGAAATAGGGGGGAATTCATGCCACCTCAGTGTTAACTCTGCTTGATGCTTTGCAAGGACATCAGTGAGATTGTTGATGAGCTGCTCCGTGGGTAAGCAGGGCTACGTTGGCAAATGGAAGACTGGTGAATCATGCAGCTTGTGCCTCGCTGAAGAGCTATCTACATCACTGACCTTCAGCTTTTGGGCCTCCCTTTGCTGAATAACATTTAATTCACTAATTTTGAGTCACCATCTCTATTCTGATGACAGCATATTTCCATGAAATAAGAAATCTACAAGTGATTTGCAAAGTCTGCTAGATATTAGCCTCAAAACTCAGCACCTGGAAAGGGTAGAAACTGCTGCCAGTTCTACCACAGTTAGAAGGAAAATAGGGGGTAAAAGCACTGCAAACCTACTTGCATTTAACAAAAATTGCTAGCTGTATTGTCAAGACATCTGTGTTTTAAAGGTTTTCTCCTGTAGATGGTAATAGCCATTTGGGGAATGCGTATTTGGTTGCAGTTTTGAATTTGGCTTTAAAGAAACCAAAACATAACAGGAATTCAGAACTTGATAGTATAGTATTCAGAGAGGTCAAGCCCAGCGCTTTATCATGCTGACCCCTTTAGCAATATTACCTCAGCAATCTTCCTCAGATTGCAGCATTGCAACAGAAACTTCTGTGCACTGCTGTCATACAGCAGTAGTTTTGACTTGGTGACTTCACTGATGCACTTTGGTAGACATGAGTCACCTTGCAGACTGTGAAGATTCTGGCTTCAGTGCCTGGAAAGTTGCAGGAATTTCAGGCTTCTTCACTGCAAATTTTAGATTGCTACCTGACCTGGAAGGGATAAGCAGGCAGGAAAAGCAAATGAGTATAGAGGGCATATCAGTCACTAACAGCAGGTTCAGGATTAGCATTTATACAGCCCACACACAATCCTTGGAGCTAAGTAGAGCTTCGGTTTTGTCTGAAGCTTCATGATGTACATCTTTCATACTCTGATGACTAGCCAGAAGATCACTGCCTAACTTTCAACTGAACGTTGCCATTTTCCCCAGTATGAGCCCATGCAATAACCTCAGAGGTTTTATCAAGTTTTTTTGTAGTCAATGTCTATTTGCTTATAGCCAAGTGTAGGAAATTTTATGTGTAAGCAGAATACATGAGTGGCTTCAAAACATTAGATTGGTCAAAACTAATGGTCAAAAAGATCTTTGGGGACCTCTGCAGTCTGCAAGTTTTAGATAGTTTAAATTGCAGAAATATATATATTTTAATAAGGGTTGAGGGTTTCTTCAAAAAAGCCACAGATAGTGCAAGGGTTATCCAAAAGCCCATTGATATGGCAGTCTTATAAGATGTCACTGAGGGAAATTATTGTGCACCCATCAACAGTCCAAGATTAGCTGTCCTGAGAGAGATTAAGATGTTACAGGCTGTACAAGATGTACACAGACTGGCATGAGCTCTGCCCTGGCTTCTTCTTAAACACAATTGTTCGATTTGCTTCAGCAATATGCCCAGCTCTCTCTGCCTTTCCTCATACAAGGGATGCTCCAGTCCCCTCCTCATCTTTGTGGCCTTTCACTGGCCTCTCCTTGACTTTCATGAAGTGGGGAGCCCAGACTTAGACACAGGACTCCAGATGTGGCTTCACCAAGGCACAGTAAGGGAGGAGGATAACCTCCCTCAACCTGCTGTCCACTTTTTACTTGATGCACCCCAGGATACCACTGGCTGCTTTCGCCATGAGACCATACATCTGGGTCATGGAGAGCTGCGTGTCCACCAGGACTCCCAGGTTCTTCTCCACAGAGCTGCTTCCCAGCAGGTCAACCCCTAAACAGTACTGGTGCCTGGGGTTATTCCTCCCTACATGCAGGATCCTATACTTGCCCCCACTGAGCTTCATTTAGTTCTTCTCTGCCCAACTCTCCAGCATGTCCAGGTCTCACTGAATGGCAGTGCAGCCTTCTGTTGTGTTGTTCACTCCTCCCAGCTTTGTATTATAAGCAAACTTGGTGTGTGTATACTTTGTCCCCTCTTCCAGATCATTGATGAATATGTTGAATAAAACTGGACCAAACAGTGGGCATACCACAGGCCTCCAATTAGACTCTGCTCCTCATATCACAACCCTCTGACCTGTGCCATTCAGCCACCTCACTGTCCGCTCATCCAACCCACTGTCCGCTCATCCAACCCATACTTCCTAAGCTTGTAAGCAAGGATGTTATGAGAGACAGTGTCAAAAGCCTTAATGAAATCAAGACAGATATTATCTACTGCTCTCCCTTCATCCACCCGGCTGGTTATACTATCTGATAGAAGGCTATCAGATTGTTTAAGCATGATTTCCCCTGGTGAATCCATGTTGACCATTCCCAACAAACTTCTTCCCCTCCACATGTCTGTTGATTATCCCCAGAATAAGATGTCAGCTTCCATTGGATCAATGAAGACAGTAAACAAGATCTCCTTTTCGGCCTGAGTAACTGTAGCAGTTACTGTACTTAATGTCATGTCTCTCAGACTGGCTTTATTAACTGCAGGGAAGCTTATGTAGCTGGTATTATAATTTGACGAGAGATCAGGTAAATTTAAGAGCATTCTTATGAACAGATCAGATATTCTGATGAGAACTTTGCTAGCACTGGTGAACCTCAGTATGCCACACTAATTGCCACATTATAGGTTTTCTTCTTCTTGACTCTACTCCATGGTTATGAAGATGTGATTTTTCAAACTGTATGTGGTTCTGTATTTTTTCATATATTAAGAAAAATATTTCCATAAGTCTTTCATTGGCTTTGTGTTTAACCATTTTGTCAGCTTACAATCAGCTATAGGAGCTTTTCCTTTTTTAAAAATATAATTCTAATTGATTGAAAAGCACAAAAATAATTCCTGGGTGTTTAGTGATCAAAGTAGAAGGCAGTGTGCGCATGTCAAAAATATCTTCCAGAGTCGTAGAGATTTTCTGTAGTAAAAATTGTTTGCCACAGGATGTTTCAGCAACCAGGAATGTTTTCAGCCCTCATACAGCATTTTAGGTCCAATATGCTGGATTTCTGTTGGTTCCCTGTGACTGCAAACCCTTGCTGCGTTTGAAAGAATGAGAGATATAAGGGGCAGTAGTTCTACACAGTAAGTGGAAACAAATTTTCTGTAGAAATCAGCCTACTGACCCACTACAGATAAAGCATTCCTCTCACTTTGTCTCTGTTAGGGGTTAAATGAATGCTGATTTCAAAATTAGAATCAATATGTGGATGCATCTGAAAGATCATCCGGTATTCCTATGGCTGCCACTGAAACACAAACCTCAGGCTTTGCTTTTCATTACTTTTGCTCCAGCCACGAATGTAGAATGACAAGAAATAATTTCAGGAACTTAGAAAAATTCATTTGCCTAATATCAGACTGGTTAGTCTGAAGATTTTCAACACAAGAACTGGCAGGAGATTGACAGCCCAGCATTATAACACCAAATACTACAGCACTGGCAAAGAAAAGATAAATGAAATTATAATACTTAGTGAATCATTCAACTTGCAAATGCTGACACCTCTTCCTGCCTATCAGACCAAAAGAAAACATCACAATTACCTCTAAGATGTAAGTGATGGCATCTTGTTCGACACTAGAGTAGAACGCAAAACATGGCAAAGACTGCTGCAGATCATTTTCCAATCCTAAGGCCACATACAGAAGAAACATGTTTCATATCAGCATTTAAATCACCTGGCTATCTCACCAGAAAATACTTAAATCCCAAGCTAGCTGGCTGCAGCTTTAGATTAACTTTACTGTCACTGTTTCCCATACGTTTGACTCTCGAACCTGCAACACAGAAAGAAGCATAAGAACCAAGATCCTAATTTGTGGTAGGATAAGTTAAAAAACATAAATAGGGACAAGAGGGGGTGGGGAAAAGAGCAAATATTCTGACTTAGTTCTCTGATTCCCTTTGGTTAACAACAGAGATGATACAAAATCACCCCAAAACTTTAATCCAAGGCTCTAGGAAAGCACCGAGTGAAAACAGAATCACAGGATCATGGACTGATACAGGTTTGAAGGGACCTCAGGGAAACACCAAGTCCCACCTTCTGCTCAAAGCAGGGTTTACTGTGATGCTCTGGGTCACACAGAGCCTTGTCCTACCAAGTTTTTAATGTCCTGAGATGGGGATTCCATAATGCAATGAAGAACAGCAAACCCTGATGCATCTCTTCGTATTTACTAATCTGGGCTTTTAACTTGCAGGCTTTTTAAAAATTCATCTTGAGCAATTTTTAGATTCACAAACACCTCCAAACACAAGAAAATGGAACCTTGCAACTAAAAATTTTGCATGACATGCATGAATCACGCTTTAGAATGCTTCATGAGTAGTTCAGAAAGCTGTTGCCATATTAATGACATTTTATAATAAAGTGTGACAGTAGGATACCCCTGCACCACCACCACTTTCATTTGCCCAGATCTTCCTTTCTGTTACCATTACAGCTGGGTAAGGCTGAAATGTTGATGTTTTTGTGAAATAGGAGGTGTTTTTTATAATAATAGTTCTTTCATAAACATATGCCACTTTCACAGTACAAATTTCTGAAGAATAAAGGGTTTGATGCTTATGAGACTATACTTTTAGAATATTCCAAAACCTGGGCTCTTCAGCTGACAGGTTAATTAGTAAATGAGAAGATGTATGAGTCACTGTGGGCAAGCTGGCAGGGAACATCTGCACAGAGAAGTGTCCACAGAAAATATCATTAAAATAGACTTACCTGGGGAACATGCCAAATCTGAACACCCCCCCCATCTCTTTTTTCCCAATGAAAATTTCTGACTGTCTCAAATTACCGTAACTGATTGCTAGTACTCGCATTTCTTCATTGCAAGTGAGAATTATTAAGGGCCCATCTGGAACGTCTGACTCTCAATTTGAGAAAGGCCAAGGAGATGGTTTATTTAGGAGAACTGGACTTTTTATCCTTTTAATTATTTTTTCTTCTTTTTTGGCGGAAAATTTGGGGTCCCTACACCAGTACCTCTTCTTGAGTTGTACCAGTGATGCAAAGTATGTTAAAAGTTGACGTACAGCACTCTTAAATCCAGAGGTTCAAAGCAGAGAAGAAATTAGCTGATTCAATTTTTAGTTGGTTTTTCTTTCCCAAGGAAAGTTTAAAATCTGCAAGCCTGTGAGTTAAGTAATACAAACAAGCTGACCAAATGCCTTTTTTTTTAATTATTTTATTCTTGAATTTGTTTGTAGACAATGTAATAGCACAAACGAAAGAAAATTATGAAGAGGATTGCAGTACTTGACTCCAATAATCATGTTTTCTTAATAACAGATAGCAAATATGCAACAAACAAATGCAGATCTCAGGCATTTCTATTTTGCCAAACAGAACATTGATTTTTATGAGTCCTATAGAAATTCATTATTATGGTTATGATCTACCTTTGAATTTTTAATATTTATCAGTACAAAGAAAAGAGCCATTAGAGCAACTGGGAGAGAAAAGAAAAAGATGATTTCTATGAAAATCATTCCCAATATTTAAAAACAGTAAACTCTTGCAAGTTACCATAGCAGTAGGCACAGAAATTATCTTCATCTATTAATTTTCATAGTAGTATTATCATCTATTGCTTTATTCCCTGATCTCTTTTTTTATATTATTGCAAGTTGTTAAAAAGAAAAAACCCACAAAACAACCCAGAAAACAACAAACCTCCCCCACCAAACAACAAAATCCCAGAAACCAAACCAGTATTAGATATATTTAAGTCCTGGTTTTGTTGTTGTGAATAGCTATTCAGCAACCAGTGTCCTCTCCTGCCAAACTGTTTCTGTGGTGTAGCGGATGCAGAAATTGCTTAGCCTACAGCTGCGAACCTCCTGCTACTGAAGAGATCCTGATGAATAATTCAGAAATCAAATCCTGCTGACCTCACATATAATAGACATGTAGTCAAACTCACTTAAACAAGAAAGGCAATTTTGTCACTCTTTTTATTTGACTCAACAGTTAATTTTTACTGATATTGCATTGTAGTATTCCTTTCTTGCCACTTACTTTTTAACTTAGCTATTGAGAACCATCAGCAACAGTGAGAAACAACATCTATTATGTCTCCTCAGTAGTGTTAGGGACCACACAACAATTTAATTGAGCTGTTATCACATGTATGTGCATGTCCTCACTGCAAAACTGGTGCCACAGCCTCTACTATAGTCACTGGTACCACAAGAGCAGACATTTTAAAGCTATCTGCTGGAGGTGTCTCAGGGTTTCAGCATTAGAAAGCTATGGAGTACATCCCTGTGATAGGCTTGGGAGGTAGTCTGGAAACTTTTTGTCCTGTCTGTAGTTCCATTAGGGCTGCAGAGATATATAAAGCCAAGTGGCAACATACTCCTCATAAAGAACACCCATTACATCAGTTTTGACTAGAGAGTTTCTCAGGTGAGACTGTCCTAGGCTGTCAATATGACATACACAGACCGCTGGGATCTTTCATCATAAGGAACTGAAAAACAAAACTAAACAACTCCCCCCGTATTTTCTCATTAAATATGCTGGCTCTACCACAGCTGGATATCAAGCATGATTACTAGGAGGGCAGGATCATTTTCTCCCTGAGACACAAGGCTATAGAGGTAAAAGGTTAATTAGTGTGTTCAAGACCAGGTTGGATGGGGCTTTGGGCAACCTGGTCTTGTGGTGGTTGTCCCTGGCTGGAGGCCAGATGCCCACCAAAGTTGTTCTATCACTCCCCTTTTCAGCTGGGCAGGGAAGAAAATATATACTGAGAGGCTTAGGAGTCAAGATAAGGACATTTTGGTAGAAGACAAAGCAGGCTACTGGTTAAAATAATACCATCATCATCCTCATCCTCATCATCATCTTCTTCCTTTCATCATTACCAGACAAGTAGGGGAGCCAGGCAGGAATGTAGTCTTGGTTTAGAGGTGCAGAAAGGAGATTATTTCTGAATTAGAAACATTGTGAACCAAACTGAGCAGGAAAAATTTGAAGCCGTTGGAGAAAGCCATGGAGGATGGAGAGTATGCTGACCTGGAGGGCTGGAGGCTGGAGCTGAGGGATGTAAGTGGCTCTGAAGAAGAGGAACAAGGACTGGCACAGTGAAGAAAGTGTCATGAAAATGAATGAGTCAGGAGCAAGTTTTGAATGCTGGGGATAAAAGGGTGGGAAACAGAGCAGTGAGGAATAAACCACTTACTTCCAAGTGCTTAGTACCATGACATGTCTCAGATTTATGGTCTGAAAGGTAGAATGGAAAGAGACAAAACCATAGAGAAGATGTTTACTCATCTTTGCCACCAAATCCTGGCCTTCCTCCATTTCCCCAGCATATCACATTGCTGATACCCTCCCTGCATCTCCACAGGTTGTTATAAAAAACCAAAACTCTGTTGTTTAAAAAAAAACAAAAGAAAAGAAAAAGGTTCAACATGAAGAGGAGGCTCAGTAAACCAGCACTGTAATACTTTCTCTGTTTATGCTGGCTACCAGTCACTACCAGGATGCAGCATACTCCTCAGCACATACACCTGCTCTGTACAGGTCTGGCTCCCTTTGCATGGGAGGGGAGACATCTTCTGAGCTCTGAATACCAACTGCTGTGCCAGGACACATGAAAAGTCAGCAAAAAGGCACTGCCAAGCCCTTTGAAATAAAGGTTCATTTTGATAA
Organism: Gallinula chloropus; assembly: GCF_964237585.1. NCBI lineage: Eukaryota > Metazoa > Chordata > Aves > Gruiformes > Rallidae > Gallinula > Gallinula chloropus. The sequence continues at coordinate 41,585,378 of NC_140086.1, forward strand.
TGTCTAGTTTTCAGTTCTTTTCCCTTGGCAAAAAGGAACTACTTCTTTCCCGTAGTTCTTTAAAATGTGTTCCACTGCCACATGATTACTAAAACCAGCAAATGCTCAGTGAGAAATAGGCTGGTAATAGACTCAGCAGGAAGCTGCAATTTTTTGGTGTTATGTAAAGGACCCATGAGTGCAGGGCTGATACTGATTTTCAGTGGGACCCTTGTAGCCTCACAGATTTAAAGCTGCATTATTTGTTCTCCTCTGCAACGGAGTCTTCATCAGTGGTGTCATGCTTAGATTGCACTGTGAAAACTCTGGTCCTCCTTTTGACATATGTGATTTAACTAAGACCTGTAAGATGGTACCTCGGGGATATGCAAGTCCCTCACATAGAGTCCCCGTATACAAGGATGCCAGTGTAAACATGTGGATATTTGTATATGTATGAATGCTGGGCATGAATAGATACTTTTGATTACACATGTCAGATACTGTGCATTTTATTTTGTAAGGAAGTTTGTTGCATTGGAAAAGGCGCAGTATGACCTGGCACTCTTCTGTCAGACTTTGCTGTATGGACTGAGCAGAAACTTTCAAATAAAATCCTTTCAGCATGTTTGGTTTGGTTCTTAATTAAAACTGAGAGGCCTCGTTTTGGTCACATATTGGTTTTATACTGCTGAGGTGCAGAAAGAATAGAACAGGCAGAAGTGGATGCTGCAGCAGCTGTGGTGAGTGGAAAGCTGGTGGGATCTCTTTCTGACAGGATGGCTCTGACAAATATCACTCCTAGATGTTTAACTTTTACTTCCTTTACTGAGCTTCATTTAATTTTCAAAAAACTTTTTTTTCCTATATTTTTATTCTGCTTTGAGCTCACTCTGTACAATGTAATTTCATAATCAATACTCAACAGAGTATTTTTTACATTTTGTTGCTGCATTCAGGGATCCTTTAACCTATAGGTTAAATTTACTGACCCTCTTGCTCAAATTAAAATACTAAAACTAGAGAGACTAATCAATGAAAATAGCCTGGTTTTGAGAAGGGCAGTTGATGCCTCCAGTGGAATCAATTCTTGTTCTTGCTACAATCTCTGCAGACATTGCAAACATAATGATGTTAATCCTGTATATGCCATTCTAATCTCATGCCCAGTGGTATTGTCTATAAGGTGGCTCAAATCAATAAACTCTAACAATATAAAACAAGAACAAATTACATTAGAAATAGATGCTTTTTTAAAAAAAAAAGCTTTTCTATATCCCTTTCAGCTATATCAGTGTATTTTTTTGTGTTTCCCTGTTTTGTTAGTACCTTAAGCGTGCTCCATCAATTAATTCATTGCACTTTTTTTCCATTTTTCTTCCCTGGATAACATGCTGGAACACAGCCTTCCTCCTGACTGTGCTGATTCAACCATGCATGTTGTCATTTTTATTCTGGTATTGAAGAGGATTTGGTAACCTGAGGGTACATGGAAGGCCATATCTGCAGAGATATCTGCTATCTCTTTGTAGAAAAACTTGGACAGCTGGAAAAAAGTAGGAGTGTCTCAATACCTTTTTCCAGGTCTGAACCAGAACCAGCAAACTTTAAAATAATTAGTGTTTGCAAACACTTGTTCTGACTAAAACTTAATTATATTTAGCTTAATTATGTTTATCTATTAGACAAGATAAAATGCGTGTTTAGCCCTGTTAACAAGGGAAAAAGCAGTAAGTTATTCAGTCTTCGTGAGAAAAGTTGACAAAAAATTATTGCTTCTAGCACTAAATTCTCATTTCAGAGAAAGGTTACTTGAGGTAAGACTCAGTGAAAATGCTTGTATGTCATCAAAATATTATCTGCACCAAGCCTTTGTGTTTAGCACCCCTACAAAGTCTGAGCTCCTCTCCAGCATCCCCATTATCAACCCAGACCTTATTTCCCAGGCCTTTTCCTGCCTTGTTTGTAAACCCTGTAGGTGATTCCTGCTGCCTGAAGGTTTGCCCCCAGCTTACTTGTCTTCTTAGTCTTTACACATGCCCAGGACTTATGCCAGTAGATTTTTATCACAAAGTCCCACTGATATTGATTGGTTTGCTCCTGTGGAGAGTTTTTTCCAGTCCTGGTTTATTTGGCATATGTTGGTCCATGGGGCACTTGCTTCCTGTGGTTTGTCTGAACATTTTGCATTTCTGGTTGAAACTTCAGAAAGAGAAAAATTTTGCATAATCTGATTTTATTTCAAAGCAGCTAGTAAATGTTAAATGGCTTCCTATAAAGTTTTAGTATATGTTTTGTATGAGTTAGCAAATTCAAAAATGCATCTTGCCATTACAGAGAGGTTAGATTTTGTGATGAGTACATTTGCACATAGTATTTTTGGCATCTTTTTTAGTAGAGGATTTTCCTCACTTGGTTAAGGTAAACACTTTAAATGAAGTTCTTTCATCCTTGCATGGTTTTATTTAGGCAGGACAGCTTTTGGGTGTGCTAGGCATGTGGCAGGATTTAAAGAATAAGATTCATTGGTCTTTGGACTTTTGCTATATACTATTGCTATTTGTATGTTGATTCCGGCATCTGGATGGTTGAGTATTGGAGTACTTCAGATGCATATTGGATGATGGTGATTAGTCATCTTGCAGGTGAAATCAGTGACAGTGTTAAAGATACTAGGTTGGTACCTTATGTACAGCAGGGATCTGTTGGGGTTTTAGGTATTAGTTCCTATCTTCTTTTCTTTTGACTATTGATTCGGTTAGTAGATGGAAAATCAACAGTGGTCTGGATTTAATCACATTTATTTAGCTTCCTCCACTAGTCCTAATAAAATCCTTGTCAGTAATGTGGGTTTACAAATATGTTGTATAGTAAATACTACATAGCCTTACAAAGTATGATTGTAGCTAATTTTTAACCTTAAGGACCATAACTACTTTTTAAATTCTGTAAGAAAATAGCAAAATATAAGTATAACGATTGCTTTTGTACTGATGATAATGTGCCAAAAGTGGAGCCTTGCACAAACCTCATCTAATAAACAAGAAGAAAAAAATAGTCTCCATTGCTGATTCTCATTAAACAGGGATAAAAATAAAATAGTATTATAAATGTATCCTCTAATAGCTTCCACTACATAGCCTGTCTCCACCTATTGTATCACTTTTTTCCTTCAACCTATTACTAACTCATCAAGATAAGCGAAAGAATTAGAGATTTTCCCTGTCCCTGTAATCATAATGAACAGCAGTGATTGCATGACTCCCATCTGTAGCTGTCCTTGAGATGATTATGTGCCTGGGTTTCTAAGGGACCAGCAGCCCCTCTGCAAATACTTTGTTTTGGATTTTAACATATTTTAACCAAGGTTCCTTTCTTCTCTCTAACACCACGCTATATTTCCTCAATGCAGAGTTCCTTCACTAAAAAGTTTTGGTATTTTTTAGCCTTCCCCATAGTCTTTCTTGGTGACATTTAATAATTTTGCAGGGACCTTTTGCTCCACAACCATCTCTCAATATTGCACAGGGGAAGTACCTTACTGATGCTTACACAAGGATCAGTCCTCACGAGCGTATACCGGAATTAACTGTATTAATCTCAGTGCACTCACAGCCCTAAAGGAAGTGCCCACCTGAAACCTCTGTGCATTTTCCAAGTATCACTTTGTGAAAGACATGGTAATGATAAGGTAGGTAAGTACCTGCTCCCTGCCATGGTTGTGCTGCTTAACCTTTGCTTGTACCTGTGGGAGGTCACCTGCTGAATTGCTCAGGTGGTTGATCCCCGACTCTTTTTTAGTCAAAATAAGCTGCTTAGCTTTAAGCTCTTTAAACAGAGGATCTTTATTGCTATATAATTTAGCCCAAGCAATTTTATCTTTGGTGTGAGGATTTACTCTGAGAATTGGGTTAATTAGCAAGTGTGGGTGTACAGCATTTAAAGGCGCTATACAGCTCTTCCTGCTTTTTCCATCCTAGACTGCAATTTGCAACAGCTGTCAGAAAAGGCCTCCAGCAAACTCCATTCACTGATCACTGTTGTCTTTCCTCCTAAAGGTTGAGCAGTGTGACATTAACGAGACACATAGCCTTCTCTTGAGCCCCTGCCACCCCCTTTCCAATGACTCTGCCACCCATGTTTTCCAGATTTGCCCTTCTGTCACCTTGCACCTAATTAATACCAAGAAAACACATCCAAACCTGAGAGCTTAGGTCACTCAAGGGATCAAGCTGACATCCTGGAGGTGGGCTGCAGTGGCAATGGATGTGCTAGATGAAACAGGAGCAAGTTCCCAGGATGTTCTTCAACAAAGCACTTGACAAAAACACTTTCCCACTTTTGATTCTATTGAAGTGGATTTTTTAAAAGAAAAAACCCCAAAACTTTAGAGTATTTTCCAACTATTTATATTTGCAAATCAGTTGTTTCTTGTCTTCAGCTCTTCTTCACTCTTCTGTTTCTGCACAGGCCATATCAGGCCAACTGCATATGCATGTCTGTAAAGGCAAGGAAACATATCTGGGGATGACAGATATGGTAACAATTGGAGTTCTGATCAAACAACAGTCTATGCTCACTGCTCCCACTATCATTAGAAAGGGCTTTTATTCTGAGGGAGAGGGATTATTTTTTTCCACTAAAATATACTTTTCAAACAGCTCGTCTAATACTCTCCAATCATCCCTTGTAATTGGACTATAAATAAATTACTTAATCTATAAAACCTTTCTTAGCAAATTTTTATAAACTCACATATAATATAGTCATTGCACAGCACTGAAATGAGTGAAGTTAATAAAAGAGACACAGAAGTGTCATCACAGAATGAGGAAGCATTCTCAGGGATGTCAGTAACACAACATTTCTAGAAATGTCAAACTTTCTTCCAGAAGAAATGAATCCTTCCAAGGTGATATACTGTTGGTATAAGACACCACTTAAAAATACAGTGATAGCTGCATGACAATTTTAATGTCAGTTCTCTCTCTTTTTTGCTTTTTTTCTTTTTTTTTACCACATAAGTCTCTTGTTTGCTTCTCTAGAAGGTCACAGCCACAGGTATCAACCTGGACCAAAAGGAGTAAATCCTGACCTCTGGGTAAATGAACAATACCCTAATGATGAAGTCAAATGATCCAAGACGTAATTTCCTGCAATGGAGCTGGTTAGTGAAAAATGCAATTCATGCAGCTTATGTATGGGAGTGAACACTTGACTCATTAGGATTTCCAACTCAGGAGTCATGCTGAACTAGGTAACATAAACCTTACATTCATAACATGGATAAACTACACTGACCAAGAAAGTGAAGATATTTATAATATTTTCCATGTTTGTCCAACTTGGCTATGTTAATTTTAGAAAAAAATTTAAAATACACAGGTAAAAAATAGGAATAATTTCACTTTATTCTGATGAACCCAGTAATTCTCTATGACCTAATAATAACAAAGAGCTAAATGTTGTCTTAGGAAGGACAAGTCACTCATCCATGTTCACTAACAATGTTTCATAGCCCACAGCTGGAAATACAGCTGCTCTGTCCCAAGTCTTGCTGGAACAAAGTACATAGAGAAGGAATGGAGAAGAAACACTCATCTGACTGGCGGCCCAAAAGCAATAGACCTTAAAAGTATTATAGATTCTTGTTGACATTACACTTTTAGTGATTTTGACTACCTCTGCATTGACTGGACACCTTCTGTTACTTTTTTCTCAGGAAAGATGAAAAACAGTGTTGTTGCAGGAGTAATAAAGAACCAAGTATGGCTCCGTGAGTTTCCACATTGTCCAGTCTGTTAATATTATTTGAAAGTTGATGAGAATGTCACCTAAATGTTTTGAGATGACACCCACCTGTCATTCCCACTACTAGGGCATTCTGAAGATAGTATTTGCCATAATTTTCTGATTCTGGAATTTTCAGTCATGGGAAAAATACAAATATATTAATGAGCTATAAGCTTCACACCACCTCATGGGGAAGACATCAAAAAAGCCAAAGCATAAGGTTTTTATCTTGATTCCATTGATTTCACCAGCAGAAAAAGGAGATGGGCAGAGTGGGAGGCTTCAGGGTTTTTATTTTGACAGACAAAAATTCCTGTGGGATTGAAGTAAAAAAGAACCATGAAAGGGGTTTTAGACACACACACACAAACACAAACATGAAGAAAACTACAGAAAAAAACCCAAACAAAACAAAACTAAACTAAAAAACAGCAGCATTTAGTCTGCCATGCTAAAGATAAGCTCAGTATCAGATCCTTGCCTTTCTTCAAAACATAGCTTCCATTTTTCTGTAGCATCAACTAGAGAGCCGCCTTCTGCACACTTGATTGTTCCTCTCACAGAAGTATGCAGAAGACAAGCTTATTTGCTCCACAAAAGAAAAATGTGCTCCATGTGCAAGTAATTTCACAAAGTGCAAGCTGCAGGTGCTTGCTCATATGAAACTCTTGCTACAGCTCAAGCAATTACAAGAAGGCAAAGCATGAGAGATGGTATGCATTTAATAAGCAAGATTACACCCTCTAGGGTGTATTGGATTATCTTTAAACAACAGTTAATCTTTTTGATGTGACAGCATTTGTGACTAATATTGTAGGTACTAGTGAAGAGTGTGTGGCCTTCCTTAATGCTTTTAGTATGACAAGCAGAGTTATGCTGGATACTGCTGTTATGTTTGGAGTGGGTAAATCTGCCACCCTTTCTGCTGGTGCAGCACCCAGATTGCCTGAAGTCACTGCACAAGGTGGGACGCTGGGCTCATCTTCCTGATGACAGCACCAGTGAGAAGGGTGGCAGCTCCTAGAGGAAAAGCTCAGGAATGAGGAGAGATGCAGGAACAGGACAACTTGATATTACCTCAAAATTAAAGGTTCCAAAAGTTCTGACAGCTGGTGCCAGATGTTTAAGGCACTGATTAATATATATATATATATAAAACCCACAGACATTGTTATGTGCTTCCAGCAATATCACTTCAGCTCAAGGGCTTGAGAAATATTGGTATTTCATTTGGTTAAAGCACAGCCACAAAGCCTTGCTTAAACATTAGGGTGATGAAACAAAATTGCAGAAATAGCCAGACTGCAGCATTACACAATGTTTGCAGGTGTATACATAATGGTGCCTTCATTATATCTTATTAAAAGTGATTCCTACATCAAATTTTCCAAGCCACAATCAAAGCTCTAGGTCATAAAAACACATCAGAATGGGTAATTAGTCCCACTGAGTTTGGGGAGTGAGTTCATCCAAATGAATTTTTCAAATCTGCCTAGGAAGGAAGACATTTGTGACTAGCCCTTCCTGCAAATACATAAACAATTATTTGTCTTTATGTTTACCGAGTAGGGCCTTAAATTTGCTTTCTTAGTCATCTTAAATACTAGCACACTGGAACATCCACAAATTGCTACTCTGATCTCAAAAAAGTATGTACAAAAACTGCATTCTTCATAATTTGAATACCCAGAGTTTTAGTAGTCAGACTATCTTCTTCTGTATGTATCTACCACAAAAACTTGGTTGTGTATGAGGAAACAACATGCTGGAGCTTTGGGAAGTGGAGGGTAGAAGACCCATGGGGGATTCAAAGCAAAAATAGCTGCCAATTGTTCTCTTGCTCCTGGTCATCTGTGCCTTAATCCACCTGGAAGGAATTGGTTTGACAAGACCACATGTCAGAACTCTACTCTCCTGAAACCTCAGAAACGGTGCTTTTCCAGAGCCCTTTTCTGCAATATCTGTCACACTCTTTAAGACTTAGGAACAATCAGCAGCAATGAAATGCCTCTGTTGTCTTAGAGCTGTGTTTCTGAGCAGGGTGTCTGTGTTGTATCTGACTTTGGTAAAAGGATCTTTGTTACTGTTTCTCTTCAATGAACTTCTGACACCGGATTTTTCCCTCTTACCATTCTCCCAGTCCTGTCTGCATTGTTGAAAACCTGGAAGTCAACAGCCTTTGAGGTAATTTGGCTCCGACACAGGAAGCTTTATGAATTTTTAAACATTACTGACGAGCACACATATGTGGATCTTCTCCAATCTGATTATGTGAGCCTGAACACATACAGCAATATCTTACATAGCTGTATTTCGACTCTGCAAGGCTGAGTGTATCTGTAAGAGCACTGTCACATATTGCAGGCACTAATCAAAGACTGTGCAGCTTCATTACTTTTGTGGCAAATTTCTGTTTCCATTAAATATGCTGCAATTATGTAAATATTACAGGATAGACTTGGAGAGAAAGCTAAGAGCTTGTGCATGTTTTGTTTAACAGCTGAATGAAAAAGTTGCCATGCAGTTGCTCTCCTAAATGAAAAGAATTTTATAAATTGCAGGTGCTAAGGAAAGAGTTTTGGTGGATTTGATGTAATCTTAAAGAGATCGGAAGATACTCTTCTGTTCTCAAAGGATACAAAATGCCAAATAATTTTTATCTTCTGTGTTGTTATTGAAGTTTTATGTTCAGTCAAGCATATGTGTACAAAGAAAAGGTAATACATATCAGGCACATGTCTTACAGTGACATCAAAGATTACAAACATAACCCTGCTGAGAAGTGAAGCAATCTTCCAGCATCAAAACTATCTGCAATTCCAAACAATCCACAGAAATTATATTCAGGTGTCAGTAACATCTGAAAATTTCTCTGTTGCAAGATAATGTCTTCAAAAACCTCAGTTTCAGGGAAAGTCAGCAACCATATCAGGCAAAGTTCTTAGACCTACTCATAACTCACGGTGAACTCCAGGAACAACCAAGCTCACAAGCTTTGGTTTGGTAGAAGAAGAGAGGCCATCAGACAGCAAAACATACAGATGAGCTCTGCCAACCTGCAGGTCTAGGACCAGAGTACCAGCACAAGCTACAGGGTAGGAGAGAACCAGCTGTGATGATCCAAAACAGCCTGGAAGGGCCTTAAAATCTAGTAATTCAGACCAAGATGACAATAAAATATGAAGCCCACTGTATGTATTTGGAAGCTTATTTAGCTGCTCAGGTTGTTGTATGCCCGCCCACCCCCAGTGACGCAGCAGGCCAGTAATTTCAGGTGGAGACAGCTTCTTCACAGCCTTCATTTCCTGATTTTCTGGTTTCATTTTCCATTTCTCCTTAAACAGGAGCTATGGCACATTAGAATGATAGATTATTCCTCTCCATTAATCATTCAAGGGTTTCAGCAGTCTTACATTACTGAATACAGTGGGGTGAGGTGGGAGGCTGCCGACACACTGCATTGCTCTTCTGCCCCTGAGGCTACTACAGCTGTTTCTGCTCTCACACCTCCCTGTCCCATCATGGTCAAAGGGGGAAATGATGCTGAATTTATGTGTTTAGATGGGAAGGTTTGCTTTTGAAATAGCAGTTATACTTTTAAAGTTTGAACTGATCAGCTAATGAACCGGTCTAACTATATAAGTGAAAAGGAAGAAGTACTCAACACTATCAGAATAGATAGCAAAAGCTGTTTTATTAGTACAGAAAATTCTGGTGTCTGCTGTTCAGTTTATTCAATGGTTTGGTTTTCCTCAACCCTTCTGAATCCAATGCAATCTACACAAATATTATTTTACTTAAATGGTTAAGAGGCAATAGCAAGATTGTGCCTTCATATAGGTTGTGAGAATTTCCACATTAAACTTCAGTAGAACGGTTGCTTCAAAAGTATTTTTTTTTAATCTGTTCTAGAAGGTCACTTCATTGGACTTCAGGAAGCCTAGCAAATTACAGGCCCTCAGTGTGAGAAGTTTAGTGGCTAAATCAACTTAAGCATATTTATGTTCTGTCGCAATTTAATGTACCACTAAGAGTGCTGCATAAATTCCCATGTAGTGGAACTACTTAGAACAGTTGTTTCTGAGTTAAGTGAACAAGTAATTCTCAAGAGAATTTACTAGTAGGCTGTAATATATAATTTTATTTTGTCTTAGCTGTTTTGCCTTTCAAGTTAAATCACTTTCCACAATTATACTTTAGGTTCCTACAACAGTTATTCATGTATCTTTGTTATTATTTCACTGAATCATCAAAGGAAAACCAGTTAGATTGATTTCTGCAAAAGATGAGTTTTTGTGAAAGATGAGTTTCAGAAGTAAAAGTGCAATTTTTTTTCTTTGTATAGAAGCAAAGTTATTAACAAATACACAGATAATTATGCTCTAACACAGTTCTTTTGTGTGTAAAGAACAGCCTTTTACAAGTAATGCATAGGGAGCTAAATACCTTAACCTTTTAATATGATTTGTCCGTGTGTCTCCTTGGGTACTGCAGCAAAAGTTCACTCCCACAGGGCCCAGCTCAAAGGCTTTCTGCTAAAGACAGCACTGCACCGGCTGTAAAATGCAAAATGGAGAAATTGGCTTCAGCTGCATCAAAGAGACCATGAATTCTACTGTGCTTAATAGAGACTAGATGAAAGGGAGAAGCATTATTGCACTTCATCATTCTGTTCTCCCTAATTATTGTCATAGCATGAGAAGTGCACTATACTGTGCATCTCTTCTTAACATGGGAAAGATCTTTTAGGTATTCTTTACATAATTATACAATAATTAAAACACAACCAAGGACTATCAAATTCTGAAAAAAAGTTTTTTTCATAAGTTTCTGTGAAAGTCATTATAATGAATACTGAACAAAAAACAGAGAAGATATTTTTTGCACTTTCTAATCATATTTTCTTTCTGAAAATCAAGGGACCGACCTATGCAAAAAGGTTGAAACCAGGGTAGTACTAAATACTGCTAATATTATAAACCAGTTAAATCTCAAAACCATGTTGGGGAGCAGTTCAAGACCCAAACCTACATTGGGCATAGTATCACACTGTCTAAAAGAAACCTGGAATTACAATTTAGATCACTTTTAAAATATTGCCCAACCTAATAAACTCTTACACTACCACGTGTGTCTCTTAATAATTCAAGCTCTTCGATTTCCCACTGAATATAGAAAACACCAAGCATGAACTCCTGTTCTTAGACCAGAAAGACCAGTCTGCCCTTTCAGAAATAGATTGTCTTTGTCCATACAGCTCTTTCTTTCAACCTCTTATGTGTCTTAGAAGTCACAAGGAGGTTTTAAGAATGCTCCTGCTTTTAGCTGAGCAATCCCTGGAGTATCGCACGTGGGATATCCATATTACACTAAATGTCACGGAACTTACACGGCACTCAGTCTTGAATATTTTGCAAACAAAACAAAAATAAAAGATCCTTAGAAGATGATGTCTGCAGGAACAGTTTGCAGAAGTAACTAGGCCACTGGCCATCCTGCTAGACGTATTTTTTTATATTGTGTTTTGTAGGTTTAAAAAACCAGTGAGAGTGTACTGGGAATGTAGGACCTTCCATCGAGCAACAGTGAGGGGTCTAGGGGGATGCTTTGAAGTGACTGTGAGCTGCACCACTATAGAAGGAAGACGTCGTTCTTCCCCTGACTGTACAAATGAAGATTTTCACAGCTGCTTGGAAGATTAGAATGGGCAGCTGTCATTTAAAGAGAACAAGACACACAAACCCTGTTAATTTATTTATTTTCAGCCTGCAGATCCTAGTCAAACTATACAAAATAGTCTAATGTAGCAGCAAACAATAAGCTTGGAGTAAGCAAACCTGAGGAAAAACAGGATAAAGGGTCAGTAGGAGATTTCAAGACCCATTCACAGCATAAAGAGTTTCTGCAATCTTCAATACAAGCAAAAGGAGGCATGCTCTCTTTTTTTTTCCTCTCTGTAAGAAGAAATTTAGTAGGGGAATCTATGAGCCTTCACTCTGGGTAGTTGTTTATGTGGTCTGTGAAAAGCAATAAACCTTGTCCTTCACCCCCATTCTGTTGCTGCCAGCTAGTTGAGCTTAAGTAAATCAGGACAAACGGTAAAGATGTCAATTATGTGGTATTTCGTCATCTCAATCTCTTGTATTTCCCCTGCTCTGACTCGTTTGAATTTGTCCCAGTATCTTCACAACAAGACCTCTTATCATGAGTTTCAGCCTCCCCAAACTTGCAATATTTCCACAAGTAAAGGCCATACAATGTCAGAAAAATGGGTCTTAGGCTATAGTATTAAGAGCCCAAAGAAGAGCTGTGTTGTCCACAGTTGTCAGTGACAGTTGCTCAGTGATCTGCTCTTCATTATCTATTTAACAGATGCTATTTAAGATGCTACAAGAAGGAACCAGGTAATGGACAGAGAAGATTGAGATCTCATTTCTGAGTATGAAAAGGCTCTTCTGACCCTGACTCGACACAGGTAGCTTACGGGAGAGCTCAGCAAATATTCCTCATGCTGACAGAAGAGGGACTGTATTCACCAGCTAAACCTGCTCCATTTCCTGAGGTCACCTTTCAAACCCCTTCTCTTGGCTATGTGTGCATCTTCAGAAGGAAAATGTCCATTTTTAGGTTACTTCACCTGTTTGTTCCTGATAATACCAGTTCTGCCTCAATTCAGCTATTTTAAAAAACAAACATTGACATTCACAATTAATCTGAATCTGACAGATGAATGCCTCAGTAATCAATACTTCTTCTGAATTAACTTACCTTTCAAGATCAACTTTAATGACTCTCAGAAACTGATTCCATAATAGCAAAATCATGAATTAAAACACAAATTCCTAATTGCAGTCAGTCACCACTCTGAGAAAGGATGAGCCAATACAGACTGTGGGAACTTTTAATGGTTTTTTAATATCTAAGATGTTATGATCTGGCCACTGACTAAGGGAATTTCATTTGGAAAACATTAGATAGGAGGCTTATATAATGTAGTTCATCCAAAATGCTTTTCTAGAACTTCCCAGGTGAATTTTGCACACTGGATTTGAATACAATATTGCTTTTAATTTCTTTTTCTTAGACTATTGTCACAAATCCAGAAAAACTGAACGTTCATCACAGACTTTTTCCTTTCAGTATGTTCTTTTCTAGCTTGAGCAGTTTGCAATGATTCCTCTTTGAATTCAGTGCCATATTCAAATGAGAAAATAAAACTCGGGTATACATTTATTTTACATTCATTTTAATTCCCATTCCATGTGCTTTTCACAGCTGCTCATTTTATTGCATTGCTTGTCCAAATGAAAACTCCAGCTGCTCCAGCCTTGCAAGCCATATAATACATGCTGTATAAGCCTGTTTCAGTAGATCGTTCCAGAGATTCAATGGTTATTGTTTCCTTCATCTTCTACCTCTAGCCAGGAAATTTAGTGTTTAGGTTTAAGTTGAAAATGCAGCCTTTGAAAGTCCCAGTAGTTTTGGGTTTTTTGATTTTCACTTGGATTCCTAAGAAAACGAGGCATGACTGTCTAGCTTGCTTGCTTTATTCTCCTTAATAAATTTTAGCTTATGGGTCAATTTTAAACAAATTCAGCAGAGGCAGATGTTTCCAGATGAGTCAGTTTCCATATGCCTAATGGAAAAATATGTTTGGGTTGAGACTTCGGCCGCAGCATTAATTCAACCCTTTTCAGACATCAAAGACTTCATGTTCATGCACAGCCTTGACACACAGTCCTTTGAGAAGTAAGAGTTATTGATCCTGATTCTGAAGTACTTTTATATGTAAGAATAGGTCCAGCTGAGAACCCTATAGCTCACTGGGTTGCCTGGCTACGGGCCATTGCCAGTCAGTGTGTCATGAGGAGATGTGTTTGCAGGAACCCCACAGTTTAACATCCCCCACAAAGCAGTTCCATAATGCAAGTGGTCTGTTTACGCTAGAGAGTCTCAGCTCCAGGGTCTAGTCACAGTTTTCCAGACACAACTTTGGGACATCAGGGAATCAGCTCTTACCAACAAGATAAGTAGATCAGGCTCTGAATTCAGTTAGTTCCTAAACCAGAAGTAGTAGGTTATGTGCAGGAAAAGCTGAATCTGGTTTATTTCTAGTTAATATGCACACTTGTTCTTCTTGAGAAGTTAATGAAGGTCATGTTGGTTCGGCTTTTCTGTCGAGAAAGAATCTCCTGGGATGGTGATGGGGAATCAGTGTCGCTGTGTCACAAGCAATGATCCTGCTCATTGCCAGAGACCTCACCACCTGCATGCCAGTATTTTATTTATCACTGCTGAGCAAACTTCTAGATACCCTTGCCACAGAACTCTGCCAAGTCTTTGTAGCACTGCCAATCCCTTGAATCTTCTCAGATTTTCATGACCCAAGTACATGCAGTACAGATCAGTCTAGTGACACTGACTGATGAAATTCCTTTGGCTGTAGAGCCCATGGGGAAGATGTTGAAACATCCCAGTATAAATTGCCAGTGATACAGCAGTGAGACCTACTCTGCATCATCAACTTCAAAACAGCACTGTTTTTCAGGTTCCTGATGGTTTGATCAAGAAAAGAAACTGCATAAGCAACTGTTTGGAGTGGTGCTATCAAAAAGCTATCCTAATGCCTCAAAGGATAAATTTCCTCGTCTCATTCCTTAGGGGACAGATCCGAACCTACCTCAGGAGTGCGGACAGTGTCCTCACACATAGAACAATCTTTGTGTGGTTGCAAAGACTCAAAAAGTCACAGGCATAGGAAGTTTTGGTTGGGTTATTTTTCCATCTATGCATGCTGAGATGAACCATCTGGATTTTTTGTGAGTTTTGGTAGTAAGAAGTTGGCTGCAAGCAGTAAATGGGTCCCTAACTTTCTGCTTTTAACTTTCATCTTCTGTTTGCCTGAATCACTGCAATATATGTAACCTCAGGGTATCAAAAGAACTCAGTGATGGTTTGCTGTCAAAAATTTGGTATCCTGAATTAGTTTTTCAGTGGAGTCTGCTGTTTTACCCCAACACAGAAGGTGGGATGAATGAAAAGCTACCTCTGTTTTTCTAAACTTGTCTCGTTTATCTTGACGACAGCAAAAGATGATAGAAAACAGGACAATTAAACCATGCTGTTCCTTGTCCTCATTTTTTCTTTTTAACTTTGCCATTGCCTTTTCTGTACAATACTACAAACTTTATTTTCTTTGGTTTTCCTGCACAATACCACACACTTCAACTTCAGCTGTTTTTTACAAATAACTTTTACAAATAACAAATGTCATAATTGCTGCATAGTTTAGAAGCATCTCTACTGTGGAGTTGTTGTTTAGTTTTAAAAAATAATGCATGTAATTAAATAAACCCTGCTCTATTTTCAACTAGTGAAAAAAAATTAAATTACTTTTCATATGCAAGAAAATTCCTCCAGGTTCATTGCCGAACATTGATACAATTATTTATCAAATGCATTAACAACACTAACTCTTGAATACAGAATTACATGATCAGAGTGATTAAATATTTACAATTCTTGCCATGCTTTCTTTTTCTTTTGCTATACAGATGAAGATTGCTTCTCACAATTTCACATTTAGTTTATCACTACCAGTTCTTACTTGCTACCATGATTTTTCACAAAAGATGCCCTCCAGTCAAGTTTTGGACCTTCAGTTTCTGCTGCTTCAATAAACACCTCCAAACATGAAAAGGTGATTAGCTTCCAAGATAGAAATACAATATGTGACACTTGAATTCTTTAATGAGTTATAATGCAGTAAATTTATTGGAAATATTCTTCAGTTCCCTCCAAGCTACCCCTTTTCTATTCCAATACAATAACTAATCCTTTATTTATTGTTTGTGAGAGAATACAAGATCGATGCTAAGAAGCCAGGCAATTTCTCATAAGAAAAAAAATACCAAGGAAATAACAGGTTCCTACTAATGGCTACTGTTACAGCTAAGAGTTCTCAGACTCCCCTTGTCTTTATATCATTTGAAGATAAACTCTGTGCATTTGTTTGGGTGTTTTTAATTTTCTATCCATAGTACTTCAATTTTTGCCCTTAGCCTTTGAGATTATTGTGCAAACGGTTTAAAATTTACAATTAAAACATAGAAGTAATCCCTTCCAGAAATGACAGCTCACAGAAAAAATAACTGTATTTCACAAGTGATGGAAAGCACCAAGAGTCTGTCTCCTGAATTGCAAAGCCCAGAAGACACTGGTATAATACAGCTCAAACACCCACCTGATGAACAGGGTGAATGTTCCATTGTGCTCTTTGCTTATGGTTTTGTCTATAATCTGTCATCACTGATGTCTTGATGCAACTTACCAAAGAAAATGAGAGAAATCATTATGCCACTCATTATGAATAATTACCTGTTTGTAAGAAACACTCATTTGTGACAGCCATAGATTTTTTTTTCTCCACATGCTCAAAATTCAATGAAATTCCACTCCCCTTCATTGGTCATCTGCGTTGCTGTGGTGGTGATTAAATGTGATTATCTACTTGATGTGTTTTTTTTCTCTCAAGTGACTAAATTTCAAAATTCAGATTCAATACTTCTGCAACAGGTTTTTTGATCAATTTATGATACCAGTGACATAGTAAATGAGATACAGCTCCATACTTCAGTATTCTCTCATTTCTGAGGCTCAGGGTGTATTGATGGGTTGGCTTTGTGTTATTTGAAATAACTAGGAACTGAAATGTTGAATATTGTACTGTATTCTATATAACAAAACCAATACACGTAAGTGAATGAAAATGCAAAAGGACATTTTAAGGGAGAAGGTGAAAGCCATAGCACTGCCTGCAGGAAGGTTTTTCCTGTAAGGGTTAATAAAAAAAAATAAAAATCCCATTGAGTTCTTGCTCGACCAGCACTTTCCCAAGGATTATCCTACTGACTGGCAACCAAATCCAAATAAACATTATAAACTGGGACATTTCTAGACTACCCCAGGTGCATCCAAACTATTCTCTGTGTTGAGTATCTTGAGCAACAACAATGGTCCTACAAGCCCTAGCACATTTCAGGACCAGCTTTGCTTTCAGTTCCTCTCTGTAAGGCATATTCCACTGCCCTGTATCACCCACCAGGTCTCTGCAGATCACTTTTGCACCAGTTGTGTGTGCAGCACTTTCTTCCAGCTCCAGCCTGACCCTCAGGTGGGGTAGTTCAGCCTGGAGAAGTGTTGTATTTTTACAAATGAACAGTGACACCAAGTTTGTACAGAGGCAGAAACATGCAAAGGAGGACACTCGCTTTATGGAGTAAATGCAGCACAACCTGTAGCACTGCAGTCCTTGAGGCATGGCTTAGGGGCACAATTCAGGCAGAAGCACTGTGAAAGATGGACCCTAGAGAGCACAGGTACATCCTGGGCAGTGCCATGTGTTGCCCCATCTCTCCCACAGTGCCTGCAGAGCCAGCAGGTGCACAAGACACTGTAACAGAACAGCATTGACCCAGCTGTGAAGGTACAGATAGATTCATGGGTTTGGATGATTAAAACATGGAGGAAATGTTAAAAACATCAAAATTTGTATACTCATATTCCTCTTTCTGTCATTATCTAGCACAGACCTATCCAAAATAAGCAGGTTGACAACTAAACTTCCTTTACATTCAATTTAAATCTGAATGAATCTTCATCAGACATAGTGGTAGCATGTAGCACTGTAGAGTAGGCAAGGGAACAGCTGGGGAACCTCATGTCTATTGTTCTGACTTCTGCATCTTCACCCTAGATAAAAACCAAAGTAAAGAAAGGAAGAGGGTGGTTCCTCCCACAGTTTTTTCCCCCCATATTTCTGTGTCACTCCAAACCAACTACATTTCAGTCTGAAAAGGAAACATATAACAGACTGGGAAAAAAAAGTTGAAATATTCCAGGAGTTTTGGCACCACTAGGCTTACTTAAAAATGCAGGAGCCCAGGAGAGATGACTGGAAAGTGGCCAGCTGTTGAATTCACGTACTGTTGATCTCTGTCAGTGAGCTGGTTGTTACAGTTCAAATACCGTGCCTTCTACTTTGAGAAAGATTTAATCATACCAAGGTCTGCTTGGCAGAGACCAGTCTTAGACATATCAAAAGCATCAAAACCAAATGTCTGTATGTAATGTTTTAATTATGGTTCAGGCATGGGAAGTATTGATTTTTAAGCAGTTTTCATATTTTACTTGCTGGACGTTGCTCATCATTTATTTTAAAGTAATGTAAAGCCCTTTTAAAACCCATACTCATAACACCAGGTTCTCACACCCACTGACATCAGAATCTTTGTAGTGAATCTTTTACTGGTATATGTAAAAACTCACTTTGCTAAAATCAAAGAGATCACCCAAGCAGCAAAGCTCTCTACAGTGACAGAAAAGACAGAAGTTGTGGGGATTTTCTGTTTTCAGAACTCACTGTCCTCTGCTTAGAAGCCATGTATCATAAGATTACCTTTAACTCAGAATTACACATGAAAAAAAAACAAAGCCTAACAAACAAGGTAAGGAGTCAAGCTGAATTTTATGCTCCAGAGGAAAACAGATTTTTGAGTGAATTTCATCTTGAGTTTAGATGTGAAGGACAAAAAAGTATCCAGAGGACATAGATCTGTAAGTGGCATATTCCTTGATTTAGAAGTTTCATACTGAAATATGTATGTAAATTCTGTGTCTTGGGTTCAGGGACACACCTCATGTGAGCTATATTCTGCACATACATAGGAAGTTTTCTGTGTCCCAGTCTACTTATGCACCACATGACAAGTTATGTCAGTCCCTTTCAGATCTACTCACCTGACAGAGCTAATCTAAGCAATCCAAAGCACCAGGATTCTTACAGACCTAAAGAAAACCCATATTTGACATGTGCATTACTTCCATATGTCTCTACAGAACTACCACTCCGACCAGGATGCCAGGAATCTGGAAATCCCAGACAAATGGCCAGAGCCCTTGAATTTTGATACCACAAAATTTCTAGGAGAAAGAGAAGCCATCTGAAGAAACACAAGTTATGTCACCCTAGACACAAAACGTGTCCTGTTGTACTCTGTTTATGTTATGCTGGAGTTCTCTCTTGTGTTTTGACTTTTAGTTTTCATAAGTCTGGAAGAACTCGCTCATGTATGTGTCAATATACAAGAAAAAAACCCAACACCACATGATCTGAATAATGGGCTTTGTGCAACATTTACTTCAATGTCATGATAGAGGAAATAGCTACACTAATTTTGAAAATAATTTTTCAGATGACTTCTCTGAATTTTTCTGGTTTGTCCTTAAAAACAGGCTTCAGGATCCTCATACATTGTTAGTGCATTTTGTGACTGAAATTTCTCTGTTCTTTTACAGATAAAGAGATGTTAACGTATTGAGAGTATGGTGAAAGCAACAGTGACATTGCAAAGAGAAATAAACGGTTTGTGGGGGAAGGCATGGAAGGCTGCAAATTTAAATGACAAAGTCCTTTCATTCTATGAGGACATCATGTTCCTCTTGGTCTGGTCTGGTGAAAGAGAAAGAAGCAAGGAAATTTCTCCTTAGATTTAGTTAGATGCTAGTTTCTATGGAGACAGGTTTCTCCAGTCATTTTTATTTGCAGGCATTAATAACATAGACAATACAGAGCAGCAAGAGTTTAACCCTGGATTGAACCCCATATTGAGCACATTCTGTAGGGAGAAAAATGGATCTCTAAATTAGATACAAGGGCCATTATACAATCTTGTTAACATACAATCTCGTTAACTGGACTCTGGCAGTACAAAGTAGAAAAAAAAACAGACCTGAAGAGTCACGTATCTTCATACCCTGTCTCCTCTCTTTCAAACGTGTCTGGTACAGAGACCTGAGCAGGCTGCATCGTCTGCACTCTGGCTGTCCCTGCACAGCTGGTCACATACATTGATGTGCATTAATTGTCTAACCTCTGGTTGTGCTGGCACCCACAGAGAGGTCAGTGGTTCCCAAGCCTGAGGCTGCGACTGCCCATGCCAGAAGAGGTGAAGCCAATGGAATAAGATAACATTTTTTTGAGTGCAGTTGAAGTAATTTCATGTGAATGTGAAGACCTGTGTCATTTTTGTGAACTGTAATGATCAAAAGGGCAAAAAAGAGCAGTTCTTTCAAGTAACAAGCAGAATCATATTTATTTCAGAGAGGGTTTTTTTCAGGCTTTCCTTTCTCCCCTCCCTGCCCAAACTTTCATTTCTTCTATATTATTTTAAAATGAACAAACAATTTACAGTGAAAATTTAACTATCACATGTGTGTCTTACATTGGTGATGGAATATGTAGATCAGAGTATTTATTTTCTTTCACGGGGATTAGGAGGAGGGAGGAGCTGTTATTGTTTAAACACTGAACTTCTCAGTGGCATTAACAGCAATACTTGATACTTAATACCTCAGTTTCATTATTTATATGTTTAATTACATGGAGAAATCAAGCTTATAATGAATAGAATCTCCAAGAAGGCTGGCAAAGGAGGTAAGTTAGATAAACACTTTAAATTCTTCCAGAATACACAAAGATTGCCTGAGACCAGATTCTTTTATATTCAAGTTACAGAACTTTAAATTTAGGTCTTTCACATCAACTACAAGTTAAGTAATCCTAGAGGCTGCCCAATCTGAAGAGTAATGATCATAGAACCACAGAATGCTTTGGGTTGGAAGAGACCCCAGAGAGCATCGAGTTCCACCCTCACAAACCAGGTTGCCCAAAGCCCCATCCAACCTGGCCCTGAACACTGCCAGGAATGGAGCAGCCACAGGTTCTCTCAGCAACCTGTTACAGTGTCTCACTGCCCTCCTAGTAAAGATTTTCTTCCTAAATCCAACTTAAACCTACCCTCTCATGGCTTGAACAATCCCCCTTGTCCTATAACTACATCCCCTGGTGCACAGTCCCTTTCCCACTTTCCTGTATGACCCCTTTAAGTATTGGCATGCCACAACTGGGTCACTCCAAAGCCTTCTCTTCTCCAGACTGAACAAGCCCAACTCTCGCAGCCTGTCTTCACAGGAGAGATGCTCCAGCCCTTCGAGAAATAGAACAATAGAGGAATTGGCTCAATTTTGGCTGGACCTTTGAAATATACAACCAGATTGCAGCCCTCTATGACCTTTAAATGTACAGTGTGCACCATAATGTGATACCCAGAAAAAATGCCGGAGATAATACAAGGCCTGTATGAACAGCTCAGTAACTCACTTCATTTTCTCTCCTAGAGTGCTGGGAAAAGGCCACTGCTAGTGTCTTCCTGTGACTAAGAATTCCACTTTGCCTGTAAATTTTGCCACTTCTGGGTCAAATACCTGTTACTGCCAGTAATTACTTGTGAATATTTTAGCATTGGTGTCTGGATTGACCAAAGCTCTGAATTTCAGAAAGCTGAAAAAGGTGCTAATTGCATACCAGACATGTAAACTTGTTACTTGAAAAAGTTACTGTAGACAGAGGAGGATATTCAACCACCTTTGTCTTCTTTAGCTTTGACAGAAAATACAGTTATCAAATAAGCAGGAATGAACTTTCTGTCTCCATTTTTCCAAGAAAATGACATCTACATGGTGGCCTTAATCTGAAACACAGAAGGAGCGAATAGAGGAGTTTGATATTCAGAGTTAAAAAGACTTTCTAAAGATCAGCAAAACACATGCCAAGAGTACACCTTTAAAACAGAAGAGATAGGACACAGATGGCGTTTGCACAACCATGTGTTTTGAGAAGTCCTTTAATTAGCAAGCAAGAAAATCTGTGGAAGGTAGACAAGTGAAATCTGGTTTCCTTGCGCCCTTTAGTTGGATTGTCTGGATTTCATAGACCAGGAACACTCAAGGAAATGTCTCCTGCAATCAGATGCTCTCTCATCGATTTGGGACAGAATTCTGGTAAATACTCAGTTTGCACAGCAGACTTCTCCTCTGCAGAGGGACTAAAAGCATCTCCCTCTTGCTGTCAAGAGGGTCTCTTTCTTCTGTCCTTGAGTCTGCTGCTACCCTGGTGCGTCTGACTGAAGTTGAGCAGTAGTTAAGAAGTGAGGTTGAACAGCAGACTAGCAGATGCAAAGACATCATGTTAACTTCATTATTGTGGTTTATCCTGTCTGCAGATAAAACAACCATGCAGCCATTCATTCATTCTCTCCCTGGGTTGGTGTGGTGTTTTGACATTGGCTGGAGACCAGAAGCCCACCAAAGTCAGTCTATCACTCCCCTTTTCGGCTGGACAAGGGAGAAAATATACATTGAGAGGCTTAGGAGTTGGGATAAGGACAGGGAGAGATCATTCTGCAATTAACATCACAGGCAAAACAGACTCAACATGGACTAAAAAGAAAAAAAGAAAAGCATCTAATTTATTACCCTACACTATACACAGAGTAAAACCAGAGCAGGATAATGAGAAGTACAACCAGGTCTTATAACACCTTCCTCAACCCCTCCCTTCTTAGCAGACTTTATTCATTATTTCTCTCCCTTTTTCCTCCCCAGGGTGGCACAAGGGGAGCAGGGAATGGGGAATGGGCATTTCGACCACTTTCTCATGAGTTGGTTTTTGTGCTTTCTTAGTGCAGGGGGATGGGGGGGGGGGGAGGGAGGACATTCCTCACACTCTTCCCTTGCTCCAGTGTGGGGTCCCACCCTTGGGAGACAGTCCTCCACGAACTTCTCCAACATTGAGTCCTTTCCCACAGGACTTCATCTCTTCACCAGCTCCCCCAGCATGGGTCACTTCTATGGGGTACAGTCATGAATCATAGAACATCTCTCAGGCTCTCAGGCTCAGACTGCTCCAGCCTGGTCCTCCATGGAGTCACAAGTTCCCCCAGCAAACCTTCTCTGGCCTGGGCATCCCTCTCCAGAGGCTGCAGGTCCTGTCAGAGGTTTGCTCCAACTCAGGTCACAGCATCTTCCATATGTCTACACCCGCTCCAGGTGGGATCTCTCCATAGGCTGCAGGTGGGATCTCTGTGCCCCATCATCTTCTCTCTTCTCCATGGGCTGCAGAGAAGTCTCTCTCTCTCTGGTACCTGGAGCAAAAAGCAGCTGCTTGTGGGGTTTTTTCTCCTAAATGTGATTCCCAGAGGCGCTGTGACCATCGCTGATGGGCGCGGCCTTGGTCAGTGGCAGGTCCATCCTTGAGCCCAGCTGGTGTTTGCTCTGTCGGATCTAGGGGAAGCTTCTGGCTGCTTCTTACAGAAGCTGACCCTGCAGCTCCCCCTCTTCCACAAGAACCCTGCCACACAAAAGCACAACAGTTGAGATAGACAGTTTAATATCACAGAAAATTAATATTAAAATGAAAATCATGGAATTGTTATAACAGTAACAATAATGATAATAATAATATACAAGCGATGCACAGCCCTATTGCTCATGATCTGCAGACCACCGATGCCCAGCTAGTTCCTGAGCTTCAGTCTAAACCCTTGACCAGCTTCACCCAAGTTATATACTGAACATGTTATCATACGGTATGGAATATACCTTTGGCCAATTTAGGTCACCTGTCCCGGCCACATCCACTCCCAGCTTCTTGGGCACACTCAGCCTACCTGCTTGTGGGGCAGTGTGAGAAACCAAGAAGTTACTGACTTGGTGTAAACACTGCCTAGCAACAAACATAAGGTCAGTGTGCTATCAACATTATTCTCCTCTTAAATCCAAACCACAGCACTGTATGTGCTATTACACAGAAGAAAATTAACTGTCACAGCTGAAAACAGGACACTCGTACTCTTAAGAAAATTACTACTAAGTAATTTGAACAAATTATTTTCCCTTAGAGCTTAGCAGCCTGGAGTCTCAGAGAACCTGATACAGGGATAATATATGTGAGGAGTTAATTCATTCTGACCACTGCTTGTATAGTTTCTAAGGATGTATGAGTTATATATTTCCTCTTCTCCTTTCACAGAGAAACTCTCAATTAGTTTGCAGACTCATTTGATCTAACCTGCCCAGTCTGCTTCATAACTGAATCCCATCAAACTGTTAGAGGTTAGATTTTAAAAATTACATTTCTGGAACTTAGTGTGGAAAAGACAGGTCTGAAATTGCAGCAGGGCTGTGCAAAGGGAAGGGAACTGCCAGATGACAGATTGGAAGAAGAGGAGGAGGAAGTGGGAACTGGTCTGCATCAAGCACATGTAGAGGAGCAGGAAAAGTCAGCACTGTCCAAAAATTAAGTCAAACAAGTTGCCTGAGAGGGTCAAGCAAGACTTTCAGGGGACTGGGTGCACACAGGAAGGACACCCATGCTGGCCACATGCAACTTAAGGAGCAGGCCCAGTGCAGTGGTGGCCACACCATGCAGGAGGGCAAAGGTAGAAAGAAACAAGAAAAGGTTTGGAGAAATAGTGCAGCTAAGCTGGTGGTGATGAACAGTTTAACAGTGAGATGATGAAGGCTCAGGAGACATGACAGACCTTGAGGAGGTGAGAATTCGATGAAAAAAGTGGAAGAGGGTGAAGGGTTGGAGGGGAAGAGCATACAATAAATTTGAGCATGCTTTTCATACCTCAAGGAATCACTTCCATTTTCAAGATGTCCTGAGAGAGGAGAAAATTGGCATTTTCATGAAAACCTAGCTCTCTCTATAGATTTAGAAGCTATCATTTTTTCCACTCAGAAAGACTGTCTCTCAGTATCAGTTGAAACCCTTTCAAAATCTACTCTAAAATGCGTCTCTGTGGGTAATTGAAGAAGGACCAGAAAGCCTAGTGCCCAGGGAGGAGAGGAGTACTCAGTCACAAAAGGAACCAGTGATCTGCTCTTCCTGTTTGGCGCAGCTGCACAACTCCACATCTCACAGTTAACAAACTGCTGGCTTCCTGATGTGCATGCAATTTGTCTTTGAAAATAACATATATCCAGGGCATTAGAGCTTTCCAAAACCTGTGGCAAAGCAATTAGAAAGAAAATTGGCACATTATTGATTGCAAACTTGGCAAGGTCTTATGCGGTTATTTACAATGATTATACTGCTCCCTTTCTCTCCACTAATTTTCCACTTGAGTAATCAAGAAATCAGTTTAGATTAAAGACAGAGTGTGTTTGACAACTTTGTTACCCAGATGTTATGCTCAGGAATTCAAATGTATCTGATATGTCAAGGAAGACTTCTCCTGATGCTCTTTTCTTTTTAGTGAATTTAGGCGGCTTCTTGTGACTGCCTCAGTGATGGCTCCATAGGATACACTGTGGTCAAGCTGATTGGCATGACAGTAAGCTGCCTTTTTTTCTTTACTTGGCAAAATGGTGTTTCTTCCCACACTGTTAGAACAGAAAGGATGAGTAAATAGTTCCCAGGCTGATTTTAGTGTTGAATGCTGTAAATGAGCATGCAATCTGCAAACAGTACAGTAGTGACTACACTTTAATTGAGCTTTCTTTTTGCTCCTAACAGATTCTACACAAAACACATGAACCACTACATAAAAACATAAATTTCTTATTAAGAAAATGAAAAGATAAGCAGCATTTCTTCATGCGGGAAAAGAATGCTGAATATGTTTAGAAAACTTTAGTGAACCTCTACAGAGCTGATCCAGGCTAAAATTTACCTCTGGACACAACGAGCACTACAGGATTTCCTCTCAAATGATAGAGCATAAGAATGAGGCAAGAGATTTAACTCTAACTCCTTAGCATTGCATTTCTAAGGCTCTCATTATATTGAGGGGACCCACCCCCATGCCCAGCAACCTACAAGCCACCGTTTTATGACAATTTGACCAGCTCTGAAGTGAAAACTGGTGCTGGGTTCATGCTGATAAGCTCATTATGTTTCACGACCCTGGAGGGAGCTTGATGTACCTGTCCACTGGCTGTAACATGAGGAAACAGGGACAGGATCTGTAGAGCACATGACAAGATTTTGAGGTGATAAACGTTTTGGTCCAAACCACAGGGGTTATTTGATGAAAAGTTCATACTGCTTGCTACCTCCAGAAAAAACTGTCTAGAGACTCTGGTTTTGATGCTGACAGATAGAAAACACTTCTGGTAACTGCTGGAAGACCGACAATCAGTTATTGCATCTTACTCCATCCTCACAAGCAGGACATTCCTCGAGAGAGCACTGAATAATACGAGTATGGATGTGAGGGTTTTGCAACATAAAGACTTCGATAAATATAATCCTTGGCCCACAGGCTTCAACATTAACTCTGTGGAGATGCCCAGCAGCCCAAGAGCTATACAGTGCACCAGCAGGGATGGGGAAGGGTGGGTAAAGTGGACAGAAATGGGTGCTTTTCACTAGGACTTTTTTTCTGATGAGGAGTGAATCTCCTCAGCGAACCACTGTGGCTGACTCCCAGAGTATCTTGGAGCATATGAGCTAGCTGCTCTTGGATAACCTAACCAGTCAGGCATCCCAGAAGCACACCCAGCACTGCAGCCATTCATGTGCAAGGAGGTACAGGGGGCACAGAGGAGCTGGTCCAGAGCAAAATCCCCAACTATGTTGGGCGCAGGTCTCTGCTTTGCAGCACCCCCTCTTCCTGCTGTGCATTGCAAGATACACAGGTGCAGCCAAAGATCCAATAGAGTGCCACATCAGGGAGGAGGAGAATGGACAACTGTTCAGCTGCTCTCTAGTGGCTACATCTTCTCAACCTGTAACTCTTTACTAGGCATGAAAAACCGATGCACCAAGTGAAGAATGCAGCAAATCAGGACAGGGACATGGTGGGTTCACACGGCTGCTTTATCAGTGTCATTATTTGCTACATTTATCCTGTTTTACTTTCAGTTACAGTCAGCAACTGCCATCCCAAAGAAAGCCACAACCTGGAGACCCACTGCTTCTCCCATCATATTGACAACAGCCATAACCAACTGCTGGGCCAGGCTATGGAAGTGCTTGGAGAGAGGCAGGGGAAAGTCAATTCCTATAGGTCTGCATCCTTTTTGTACTGCTATGAATCCCCCTCAAAATAAACATTGTCTCTCTTGCAGTTCTACAGGCTGAAGGAGGTTTGCAATATTGTCATTTATTCTCTCGGTGCAGTGTCCACACAGATTTTGCTTACTCAAGCATTGTACAAGAGGGGTCTTGCTCTGCCTATAAAGTTGCAGCTGTGTCAAAAGGAATGGGATTTAGCTCTCTTGCCCTTTGCTTTGGACAGTTCAGCAGTGTTTGGAGAAGCCTGTGTTCTCTCTCAAATGGTAGTTCTAACAGCTTATTCAAGCCAGAGTCCTTGATAGAGACAGCATCAACAGAGGATGTGAACCTGCTAGTTCTGTGCTGCAATACAGAATTTTTTCTATCTTTGTGGGACTTTTTTCAGTTTTCTGATAGATGTTGTTCTCACTAATGTCACCAGTGCTCCCCATCATATTGTCAGAAGACAAGAAGTAATTGGCAAAACTACCATATATACAACAGGAAGAGGATAATAGCTTCCACCTGACAGGCAAAACAATTTTCTAAGGCATGTGGTTAGAAAAACAGGACTGAAGCAAATAAAACACATTCTCTTGGAGGTGATTAAACAGACCTGTGCTGCAGGTTGAGTTTAGCAGTGGGGGTTTCAAACACAGCCATCAAAGCTCGAACGTCTGCTGTTCCCCATGTCCGCAGTGCCCACGTGCTTGCATCCTCCCAGAATACCTGAGCAATGCAGGGCCATTCACATTAAGCTGTTTCGTAGCAGCCATGATTAGTTATTCATTGAAATCTGAAAGATTATCTATAATGGCTGTTGGTTTTCTAAAAGGTTGTGATTGGTTTAATATTGACATAGCCTACTAAGGGTTTTCTTTTGATAAAGAAGACGTGGGTTTACTGGTGAGGACTGCCACAGAGAAACAGTATGAGTTGGACTCTGGACCTGAAGTGACTTAGGCATTGCTTAACTTTCTCATGGTTAATATTTTATAAACCAGCTAGTTAATTCAATTTTTATTCTAAAAAGTAGAACTTGGACATGAATGATTCATTTTTGTGTTGAAGGGATTTTATTTTTTAATACCACTAGTGAAGACAATTACTTGTGGTTTTCTTATGTGGCAGAACTATATAATGGACCTGAAATATTGATGGAGATTAACACAGTCACAATTGCGTGTACATATTTCTTTTGGCAACAAATATGAGTTAATGATTGAGTTATTTCCTATGATTATCTCTTGTGAGCAGGAGAGCATAATTTCTGAGAATATGCTTCTTCGATCTTCACTGACAAAGCAGATCTTTAACTTTTCCAAAAGCTACCATTGATTTTTGATCCAGATTTGAATTATGAAGTCATTTCCTAGTTTGCATTTCTAACAATATTGATTCATGAATTCATACCAAATTTTTTTTTACTTGATTTTGACTAGCCTTAGTTTTTCAGAATTACTGAAGTGTTACTACTGAAATATTCAAGTTACTCTAGATTAAAATAGCAGCCCTTCTGAGAAGGACAATTTTTAAAAGTGTATAGGAAATCACAAATAATTTTGTTATTTATAGCAATTGTCCTTTTTATATCATGAGTAACTTGATTGCTTTGCAATTGGTTCTTAGTTGTCAGTGACCAAGAATGGCCTTACAGGCTTCCTAATTCTTTTCAAAAAATGGCACACTGAACAGAATAGCATAAATGAAAATTATTTTGAGTTTGAGAGATAAAAAATCATCAATTTTTGTGATGAAGTCACAAAAGCATTATTTTCTTGGAATTTATGATAAATAATTTTTTAATGAGAAAATACTTCACCTGCCTCTCAAAATTTTCTGCACTGTTAAATTTGGGGGTTTTTCCTTCTAGAAAAATACAGTCAGTAGAAAGGACTGTGGCTGATATTGGTATACTGAGGGCTCTAACTTTCTTCTTCTGGACTACCAGTTCAACACAGGTCAAAGACTCCCAAACAATCTTTTCATTTCTAAATTACCATGTATCATTAAGTGCTCTGTTCTGTCAATCAAGGGAATGTGCATGTTGAGGCAAGTTGAAAAACAGCCTTCAAGCAGCACCCCCACCTTTAGTGAATAGCTAAAGCCTAATGTGAGGGGGCAGAAGACAAGGGGTGCAAGAGGAGTGCAAGGCAGTGACATTCCTCCAAAACTTCTGTGGGATCTACAACAGTCCAAATCTATACTTCCCTGCTCTTTTTAATTTTCTTTGCACCCAAAAGATTTTCTTTTAAACTCAATAAAATTATTTGCTGTTTCTAAACCATTACCTACTTTGAAATAGGTATTAACATCGACTAATTTTTAAAATTTCTGTTTCAGGTGCTGCACATTAAACAAAGTAAAATTCATCCCCTTTGGCTGAAAGAGCACCATAATACATACAATATTTTTTTCTGGCTAAAAATATTAAACACAGGTTAAAAAGTTAGCTGCTAGTGGTGTTTTAATGGCTGCCTTCTCAGGACAGAATTCTGGGATCTTGATTCATAATAATTAAGGGATTTCAACTACTCAGATGCCTTCATTAGCAGCTAATTGGCCACAGCAGCAAAAAGAATTGTATTAGCCCCAACATTAGGCAGGGAAGGTTTACATGGACAGTGTGAAGAAGGTCAGTAAATGCAAGCAGAAACAGGGCAAGGTGATGCATTGCAGGGCTGTAATACAGGCAGCACGGCAGCCCACAGACAGGGCTGGCCAAGGAGTCCAAAATCTGATGGGAACAAAAATGGATTTGAAAGAATTCCTTCATTACACCATTTGTTTATGTGTGGTTTAGGACTATTAGTTCCATCATTTCAGTAGGCATTACTTAGTATAAATTTAGCTGAACCTTGTTCTGCATTTTGCCTGTGAATAGTTAAATGTAACTGTAGTAGGCTAGAGTTTGGTTGGGAACACCTAAATCAGTGTTCTCATGCCATCAGGGCTTCAGGTCCACAGTGGAAGTAGAATGCATGAAAATAATATCCTCCAACATATATACAGGCTGCTTCATGGCTAAGGTGGATCAGAATTCTCTCTCTGCAGCAAATCAAATCTGGACTAAACTGCAAAATATATTGACCAGCTAGAGCAGTACGTGTTGCAGACAGCAGTGCATTATCTTCCTTTAGAGAGACTCTTAAGGAGGAACCGAGCTGTACAGTCCATCCCTGCAGGAGTCCTCACAATGTACTGTTGAAATAAGAAAGCAGCAACCTGAGCAGAGGCCAACCTGTGAGACAGGGCACTCTGCAAGTGCTGCATATGCAATATGAAGATCCAGCTAGACTTCTTTTTAAGGGAAAAAGATTTATCTTCTGGTTTGAATGTATATGAATATATATGCACAGAGATCCTGCTATGAAGAAACAAACTAAGTGTAAAAATGCTTAAAACCTATGTAACATCACTAGGAGGCATTACTGAAGGAATCAAAGTTACGTTAGGGCTTAGGCCCCACTCCTTGCATTTCAGATGTGGGGTTCAGCATACTGTCGTATGGTTAGGAACCTGCAGGACTCAACCAAAAATTATGTAAGCAAGTAGAAGTCTCCCCAGTGATTTGAATGGTGTTGGATGAGGCCCCAGCTCTCATAGGCAATAGGCCATGTCCAGACTTGAGAGCAAACATGGGGTAACATGGCAAGTGTCTGTGTGTCTGTGTCTGTGTGATAAGGAAGCAGCACATATCCAGATTCTGCTGTAAAATCAACAGGAGAAGCAGCTGTTGAGTCGAGCCACATGGCTTTAGACTCTTCTGGATATTCAATCTTATAAAATGTAGAGCTATGAAAAAGGAAGAAGAGTTATCATAGTAGAGTCATAAGCATCTGCCACTTGATCATGATTTTTCTCTCAGGCATGCTGCAGCATGAATTCTGGGTTTAAATTATTAGCACGGGACTTTCCTCTACCTCCCCCAAGAGCAGGCATTCCTCCAGTGAATTTCAATGCAGAGACAAGACAAATATGCTCCAATTTTAGCCTAATAAAATCTTATATAATACGCAGCAGCATCCCTAAGCTATATATGAAGAAAAACAAAAAGCAAATTCAGCCTACATCAAAGTTTAAACACAAACCCCTTATTTTCTGTAATTTTTTGCAGCTTTTTCTTCTATATCGTCTTGTGGTTCAAGTTAGTGGTTTTGTTTTAGCCAATATTTTGCCAAAAACATACTAAGTGGACAACAAGGAAGTACAAACTCTGCACTTGTTCATAAATTTAATGAAAGTATGGCTTAATAGTCCTAGCTGTATCCTGAAAACGTACCCATTGCCACAGTTTCCCTTACAGTGTGGACTATTGAAAAATTACACTCCCAGAGAAGCTAATTATGCTACCTCTAGCTATTGTGTTTACTAACCGTAATTTGTTCTTCTGAACTTCTGTAGAAAACCAGATATGTCTCATTTAGATAACAGAAGACACTCAGTTATTTTTCTTTCTGCTCTTTTACAAGAATGAAAGAGTAGAATCATAATGTTGGTCAAAGAATGCTGTTTTTCCTCAAAGATGAACAGTTTTGTGTTGTTCATATTCTAGCAAGCACATTGTGGGTAAATTCCATATCAAAGGATCTCTGTTTTCCCCTTTAAATCTTTGTCGAAAAATCTCAAACTTCTTCAGCATCTCCAAATTATGGATAAGAAAGCACCAAAGAATGTTTTCTGTTGTTAAAAGTCCCTGCCTGATCTGAATAATAATAAAAAGGGATGAATGAACAGCAGAAATTCAGAACTAGAATTGTAGTTGCAGAATCCCTCTTCCACCCTTATCTACAACAACCTTTCCTAAAAACACCCAAGTCCCACTTGAGTAGAAGATTGTTCTTTATGTGAGATAACAGACAGGATCCTGAAAAATCTCTATAATGTATCCTGTGTAACAAAACACAAGCTGTGTGGTAAAGAGAGATGGCATCTTTCACAAAAAGAGGTTTATAGTGTGTATAGTGTACCTTCCTGACCGTATCTGATAGATGATACAAATGTAATACATGTAATGTAAAACCAAAATAAAATTCATCTCACTTTACCTAATATATATTTTTGACTCAGATCTTTGTTGAAATAGGTGATTTTGAACTCCATAGGGTAAAAGCTTATTTCATGCCAGTGTATATAGAATGAAATGAACAGATTAGGTGTCTCAGAACTGTTTTGGCCATAGTTTACTTCTGCAAGTCCAGACCAGATTTCCTCATGACTTTCAGTTTCTCCTCAGTGGATTACATAAAGCTGAACCACTGATCACAGTTCCTAGCAAAATTGCAGCCAGCAGCTACTTAATAATGCAGAAAGACCAGAGAAGATGGGGACCAGAAATCTTCCCAGACCAAGAAACCACCTCTGTGAAGCCAGGACCAAAAGCCATGGATAGGAACATGAGCAGATCCTCATTTCATGCCACTTCTCTCATTGGAACTTTTGCATTTCACATGTCTGTAATCTGACAACTTTAATGAACCAATGAATAATAAAGAGTACAATGCTATTGTGTGTCCTAGCATTTAGCCAACACATTTTCAGAAGGAATGCTGTTCACAAAGCCGTAATGAGTTTAAATTCATGTCCTCTATTTACTTCCCTTATTCTTCTTAGCTTGTGCTACTATCGGGAGATCAAATAAAATGGCAATTTCAAACAGTATTTTGCAAATGTCTTTGTTATTAGCAACTACTTGCCAATGTGTTCGAGCAGTTTGTGGTTTGGGCTGTTTGTGTACCGTTTGCTTCAACTATTCATTTCTCAAACATCTGCTAGGTCCCACACTATTGTTTTTCCTCTCCAAAAAGTATAGTTGCAATTTTAAAACCAGGGACTAGCGAATAATGGATTTTCACTGGAAATTTCTGAATGAATAAACATGAGAACTGAAATCTGTGAGTTTTGAAAATTCACAAACATTTTTCTGAATACAGTGGGCTAAATATGAATAGTTCAGCTTCTACTTTTTGCTGCTTTGGTTCACAGAGGTGGTCCTGAATCAGTTTGTTCCTATCGGAACAGCTCTATCAAATGAGAGAGAAAAACATTGGGGCAGAAAATAGGTTTGTTAATAAGCCAAAGGAGTGAGGTTGTACCACCTCAAACTTTTAAATACTTTGACACCCCACAGATAGATCTTATCTAAAGTATGCGCAAGTTGCAACTGCTTTAGTGAAATCATCCTATGATGAATCACGATTATGCTATTTACCAAGGAACAGAATCCCAGATATAAGATAATTAGTAGTCGTATTATTCTAATAGCCTCAAAAAGGGTTATTGGATGCACATTCTGAGAGTATTAGATGTTCTTCCTCATCATTAAATAAAGCTTGAACAATGTGGTCTTAGGGAGAAATCCTTTTGCGTACAGGATGATGGACACAGGATAATACATTTTACAACAGAACACATAATTTCCTCTCTTATTGCATCCCATCATCCTAAATTAGTACATTTTCGGAGATGCACATACAAGTTAAAACAAAATTTCCAAACCAGTCAGTGGGCAACACCTTAGGTAGGAAATGCTACTGTATCTTTCGACTTGTAAAATACTTCTGTTCAGTTGTCAATGACAGCCTCCAGCAACACCATTATTAGTGTTTGATTCCACCATACAGTCTTGAACCTAGGTTAACTCTAATAAGGAAGAAGTCAATTCATAGCATAACTATGTGGAAAAACACAATTTTCTGTGATTCAGTGATCATTCTTCTATTGCTAGTCTAAATAAAGTGTTTATTAAGTAGCAAGGTTAAGTTAAGCTACATGCAAAGCGGTGCACAATCCAACATATACCTCCTAGTAGCTGCCTTTGTAAACATTTGGATACTAAATTTAAAATATAAACTAAAGTATTAATTGTGTTTACACTTTTTTTTTTTTACATTAAGGGCTAAAGTGTTACCTCTTTGCACTTAATGCAGCTATTTTGAAGGATGAATAAACACCCATGATATTTCTTTTCTTAGCAAAGTATAACACTTTGTTCCTTGAATGCTGTTTATACTGTTACATGAAGCAGAAAATGTCTGTAATACCCCACGACTGACCCTGCAATCAAGAAAGGAAACAGACTTGAGGTGGCTGAAAAGTCTCCCAGCTGTGTTGTATATATACTTTAATGTTAAATCTTGTCAACTAGTCAAAAGCCATTTATCTTCTTCTGGAATCTGTTTGAAAGCAGTGAATTTATGGTGGCATTAATAGCCTCTCTAGAACCTACATAGCCTCTTAGAAAT
Organism: Gallinula chloropus; assembly: GCF_964237585.1. NCBI lineage: Eukaryota > Metazoa > Chordata > Aves > Gruiformes > Rallidae > Gallinula > Gallinula chloropus. The sequence goes on from NC_140086.1 coordinate 41,619,296, forward strand.
TATCTACATAGATTTCTATAAATATTTGTAGAATTTTATGCAGAAATAAAAAACCCCACAACCAAACCATTCTTATCAGCAGGTAAACCTGAGTCTTCGTGATAAGCAGTCTGGACAGTGCACAGGAGCTGCACAACAGCTAATGAGATTCATGAGAATTACTAGCAGAGCTTCCGAAATTGGAGAGCAGTTTAAGTTACTCATGTTTTTTCTGCTGCTGAGTTTATTTCCCCAAAAATATAAGTAAAAGACACATTTCTATGTTGGTTATCAAAGCATGAGAAATTATTGAGATGAATAGTCATATTAATTAATAAAATCCCACCTTATGCTTGCAGGAGGAAGTTCAGGCACCAGTGCTCTGCAGATGGCAATTGATGCCTACAAGGATAAGAGAAACTATCAGAGAGAAGAGCTGGCATAGACCTCTCTTTTCCATAGGTTGCCCCAGTAAAAGCTCATCATGGATGGGAAAAAAAAAGGATTGGGACAGACTTCAGTGGCATTTGATACCCTTCCCACAAAATGCTTTTTTGCCTTCCTGACTCCATGGAAACACAACAGATGTCGCACCAAAGTCTAAAAAAGCAGTGCCCAAAAGAAAAAGAATCGTGGAGGAATCAAGACTGCATTATCACATGGAAATGTAATCAATCTGGGGATGGTGAGGTGAAAAAGTAGATGTCACCTTGGCAACCTGAGATAAACTCATGAAAAATGTAATGTGTTCCCTAACTGGGAAAAAATGACAATGAGATTAATATTGAATCAAGGTGTTTTTATTCAAGTTCTCGGTGCAGATAAACAATTTGCGAAGTGATATGAATACATAAAATATTTTTCCTTCTCTTTGTAGAGAGGCCTACACATTCTAGCCATCATTGACATATCAATGTGTCAAACAGGTCAGAGAAATAGGCATGGAAATTGATGATGGTTTTATTCTGCTATCTGGAAAGGAGCACCTCAGGAGGTTTGTTGCATACTTTATCACTGTTTAATTCGGTTTCCTAATCTGATTTCATAACTGATAGAAGAGGGAAGAAGACAAAAGGTTTGTGATTAATATTCAACAGAAACTTTAGGAAGTGTTTCTCCAAGTTTTTGCATTTCCTTTTGTTCTTTTAAGGTTTGACTGTCGGTCTTTCTTCTTGATTTTTAATTTCCCTCACAGAGATTTGGTAGCTTGCTGAGAAATTCACTTTTCCCTTTTGTGCGTGCAGTGTTAGACTCACATGTTAGGTTTTGTTTCAGCTTGAACAACAGCCCAGAAGTATATATAATTTCAGTGCCACTGCAGTTGTGACTGAGGCAAAGTTTCTTACCCCGTTGAGATGTGGCACACCAGCTTCCTGACAAATGCTGGTTCCACACGATACCCTGGTGATAACCAGGAGATGAACTCAGTCGCGCCAAAGCCCACACGCAAGTTGTCAATCTATAAATTCAAAATAAAGCTTTGTAATTGGCATGAGAGACTTTGAAATGTAAATTACAGATATTTCCTAAACTTTACACACCGATTTTCCTTGCTTATTTTTTTTCCTGACCTTTGGTTTCAGTATCACTCTCCAGCACTCATTTTCCATTCACATCTGGATGTGTTGTGCATACGCTGCTTTTATAAAGTCTTTATGCATTTATGTTAACATTTTATTCTTTGAAATTCCAAGCAATTTTCAATCTCATTCTTCTACTATAATTATTCCTCTTCTAGTTGTATAGACAGTCTCTTGTATAGCTTAGCTGCAGTAGGTTTTCATTTAAGTTGAGCATGAAGAAATACTTGGGTGCAATAAAAACAAGTGGCTAAACAAGCTAGTGCACTGCAGCAAAGCAAATATTATTAATTAATATGTGTTAAAGTATTCTTAAAGCAATTAAAATTATCTTAAGGGCCACCAAAGGATTAGTTTTGATTGTTTATTCTGATTCTCTGAGGCAGGTCATGAATTTTTGTCCAGCAGTTTCCTAACCTAGTCTAAGAACTACAAAATTAGACTCGAACTAGGCTGTCAGAGAGCAATCTAGCACTGATATTAAGGAAAACTGGGAAACTATGCAAACTATAGCATAGGGACTTAGGTTAGAAAATTTAATATCTACAATTTTTCACTTAAATATGTATTTGAAGTTAAAGCATATGCTGTATAGCCCAGGTCAGGAAAGTATCTGTTCAGAACAGTATTTGATTTTCTGTATAAACTCAAATAGTGCTGATTTAGGCTTAATCCTTATCTTTAAAGTACAGATTTCATCCTGTTTATGTAGGGTTTCACTTAGGACATCCCTACATCCTCACCAGACATGAAAAATCACACATTTTCAATCCACTAGTAACACTCCACACTTAAAGGAAAGCATCTGCATATGTCTTCAGCAATACAATTTAAAGTTGGGATGTGTAAGATTTAGTCCAGGCAACAGCTTTCTCAAAGACACTGGTTACCACTGGCAGGGAAACATCATGCTTCCAACATGTAAACATACAGCAGCAGTTTATTGAATTACTAGTGGATCTCCTATAACATCTATCTTGCAGTATTTAAAACAAACTATGTAGATTTTTCCAGCTCCTAACCTTAGAGACAGCCCTGGGACTGAAGCCTGCTGCTGAGTATACCAGCTTCAGCATGGACCCTTCATGTCCCTAGCAGCATATTTATAAGAGAGTTTGATGTTAGGGCTGCTTCCAGACACCAAAACACACCTTATGTCTCCAGATGCATTTGTTTTCTGTCCCCAAAACACACTGAGGAATAAGTTATTGCTGCCTCTGTGTAAATGCTTGTGACAAGTTTCTTTCAGTGGCTGCTGGAGGACCTGAGAAGAGCTCACCAATTCCCACATCCCCACGCAAGGTTGGGAGAGAGGTTGTTCTGGCTGATGTTGTACCTGTTCCCTGAGGACCAATACAGCAAACAGGGAAGCCAGAAGCCTTGTCTCGGACTTGGAGTGTGATGCTTTTTCTTTTGCATTGCATAAGCCAAACTGAGCAAGGAAATTATCCTGGCATTAGAATATGACAGTGGCAGGAATGGTATAGCAGGATGTTGGAAAAAAAAATTCTACCTTTTACAGCATCTGACTGTCAAACTCTATTAACATACCATCACCTTGTTTGAAGCTAGTAAGTACATCTTTGTCACCCACGGTGGGGCAAGCTTACCTGCTTGGTTCTTCATAGAAGTAAGCAGTGACTTCACTTACTTATTTAAAATTAAGTCCATAAAGTAAGATTTAACATGAGCACACACTAATCCAAATTCTTCAATATACCACATATTCATTATACCACATATTCATGGTAAAAATCTCCTCCAGAGTATAAATTAATGAAAAATTTAACATGAAGAACTTGGGAAAAAGCTTTATCACATGTACTTAGTGTTCTGTTTAACTTTTCACCTGTTCATGTCATACAGCACAAGCCAGTTAATAAAATATTTTGGGGTTTTTATATGCATGGGACAGGGGATGCTATTATTAAGAAAAAAACCCATGTCAACCAGAACCTTGAAAACAGCTGTGTTGACATGCATTCCTGGAGTCACATTTTTTTCCCTATTTAATATCCATTCATACAAATGTTCATTTCAAATACCCACAAGACTAATCTTAGTAACAGGAGAGGTTCAACTGTTCTCAAAAGGAATTTCAAAGAATACTAGCCCCAGCAGTAGCATACAAAAAAAAAAAAAACGGAAAACAATAACATTATTTACACTATCCTCTTACTGTCTGCAGAAATGTTTGTGGTGCATTGGAGGTTAATAACTTGAATTTGCTTTCGTAAGTCATTTCAGAAGATCTATAAAGGCTTGAAACAGATTTTTCCATTTACTGCTTGTCTCTCAGAATAAGGAAATATAACTAGACACATATAACAGTGTAAGAAAGCTTGGTGCTCTTCTGCATCATTATAATGAGGCATTTAAGTGCCATAAGATTATGTACAGAAAGGTGGTAGAAACTGTATCATTTCCTATTACCATTGCATGAAGATGAAGGAGCCCTCTGTATTCATGATTATGCTATACTGAATAGAAGATGAAGCAGGGAACATTTAATTTCTTCCTCAGACTGACAGAGATGAAGATGAATATTGGAAATTTTGTATATTTTTCATACAGTCATTACTTTCTGATAAGGTTCTAGCAACACACATGCATAAAGGCTGAGTGTAACTTAAACCTTTGCAGACAAAGAGGAATGTGACTTGGACCAGTTTTGCACATTAAATTGCCATGCAGTTTAGCTACAGCAGCACTAGAAGGTGGTTTGACCCTGGCTGGAGGCCAGATGCCCACCAAAGTTGGTCTATCACCCCCTTTTTCAGCTGGGCAGGGGAGAAAATATATATTGAGGGGCTTAGGAGTTGAGATAAGGACAGGGAGAGATCATTCTACAGTCAGCATCACGGGCAAAACAAACAGACTCAACATGGAATGAAAAAAGAAAAGCAAGTAATTTATTACACAGCACACACACACAGAGTGACATCAGAGTTAAACAATGAAAAGTGCAACCAGATCTTAAAACATCTCCCCCCGCCCCTCCCTTTTAGTACTTTAGTCATGATATCTCTCTCTTCTTCCCCCTCCCCGCCACTGTGGCACAGAGAGGGGCAGGGACTGGGGCAATAGGGGTTTCAGTCAGTTCCTCATGAGTTGTTTTCCTCCTTGGCAGGAAGAGGGGGGCATTCCTCACACCCTTCCCCTGCTCCAGCATGAGGTCCCACCCACAGGAGACAGTCCTCCATGAACTACTCCAACATGAGTCCTTTCCCACAGGGCTTCAGCTCTTCATCAGCTGCCCCAGCATGGATCACTCCTATGGGGTGCAGTCTCTCAGGCCCACACTGCTCCTGCCTGCTCCCCCATGGAGTCACAAGTCCCCCCAGCAAACCTGCTCCAGCATGGGACTCTCTCTCTCCATGGCTGCAGGTCCTGCCAAGAGCTTGCTCCAATGCAGGTTACATCATCTTCCTCATGTCTCCTCCACCCACTCCAACATGAAGTCTCTCCATGGGCTGCAGGTGGGATCTCTGTTTTAAACTGAAAGAGGGTAGATTTAGATTAGATATGAGGAACAAATTCTTCTGTTTGAGGGTGGTGAGGCCCAGGTTGCCTAGCTTGCCCAGAAAAGCTGTAGCTGCCCTCTCCATCCAGGTTGGATGGGGCTTTGGGCAACCTGGTCTAGTGTGGGGTGTCCCTGTCCATGGCAGGGGGATCTCTTCCAACCCAAACCAGCCTGTGATTCTATGATCTGTGCTATCACTCAGGACATATATACTGATTACCCTCAAAGTCCTGTTGTCTTGAGCAGCAGTATGAGAAAATCAAAATAACCAATGTTCATATAAAATAACCTATTGGAGAAAGTGGAAGCTGTTTTATGAAGTACTACGTGTTCTTCCTTTTCTGGTCACCTATTTCTTTTATAATTTTTTTCCATTATTATTTCTCTTACTCCAGGGCAACGTGCTCTCCTGAGATTTTTCTTTCAGCCTGCTTCTCAAAGGGGAACCATGCAATTTGCCTTGCTCTTTCCTCCAGCTACTCCCTGAAGTCTTCCTACGTTTTTATGTGTCCGTGTTCATTCCTTTCATTTGCTTTTCTGTAGCTGTATGTCCTTTACTCAAGCTTCCAAAAGGGCTGTCTTTCTCTAGCTGAAAGTATCACTGAGAATAGAGAGACATAACTGAGACTGTGGGGACTCAAAACCAAAAAAACTATTGCAGATCAGCTACAGTAGCTAATTCCACTTAGTGCAGAAGGCAGATGAAGGAGGATTAAACTTGGACTGTATCTCAGTCTTTTTGCTGAGTTTGAGAAGCATAGGCAAGTATGGCTTCTGCAGCCTGACTGCAGAATAAAAACATTATGAGCTGCAATACTGGGATTGTATGCTCCAACTTTTAAAGAGCTCCACTATTTACCTTGAAACTCTTGAGTAACAGCTTAATGACTGTGCCAGAATAACTTTCTGAGGAGGAACCTGATAATAGAGGCTTCTATTATCTTGTAGAACAAAAACTGATGATGGGAAGTTTTCTAGGTATGCTGTTAGCCTATTATTAAGAATATGGAAGAATTGTCAATAATGATGCAGAATAGGAAGTATTTTCTAAACTTGCCTAGTTTGTGGTTGGTGCAATATAGATCATTAATTCCTCTCCACTGATGGCAACAATACTAATCAAATATTATATTAAGCCAAAACAATAAATGTTAGATGTTTTTAATTATTAAATAAAAATTATTTTAATCTAGGAGCTCTAAAAGTGCTTAAGAGCTCTCTAAAAAATTTACATTGACTTAAAATGTTCCTTAGAAATTTGAAAGATTAATTTGTTATGAAAAATTAAAGAAGTAAACTGAACATATTCAGTTCCAGGCTTGTCAATCTGACACAGAACTGAATGAGACAAAGAGCAAATTAGTCTCATAACAAAAAACTGAAAGAGTAGAAAAAATGACACAAACATCCAGAAAATAGGTCTTGTCAGCCTATGTTGACATCACTTTTATAAGTTCAATAGATATGAGTTAAACTGATGGGATGTGCCTAGAACTGTCTGAGGCATTTTAATTGATATAAAATGGCATCTTAATCAGTAGAACAAGAAGACTAATGATGTAATCAGAAGGAAGTAATGTAGCCACACTTGCACAATAGAGAACTTGATTCGCAATGGCATCCTAATGAACCAAGGGGTTAATGTGGTCTTACAGTGTTCAGACAGTGAAGGTTGGAGCTCCCCATGTTTCTTATTGTGGCAACTGCCACCAAAACAGTCCCAGTTCAAGAAATATGTTGATAAATATGAAAGCATTGGAGAAGAATGTAGGAATAAATAAGGAAACAGAAATGATGTTTTATGTACCAATTCAGGGCTGACCAAAAGTTAAAGCATGATATGAAGTCCAAATGTCTCTTAAACATTGTCAGGCTTGGTACATCAACCACCCCTCTAGGAAGCCTGTTCCAGTATTCCTTCTTGGTAAATAAATGCTTCTTAATGTCCAATCCGAACCTCCCCTGGTGCAGCTTTGAACCATTCCCACAGGTCCTGTCCATGGATCCCAGGGAGAAGAGCTCAGCACCTCCCTCTCCCTTGCCCCTTCCCCTCCCCAGGAAGCTGCGGAGTGCAATGAGGTCATCCCTCATATTCCTTCCCTCCAAACTACACAAGCCCCATGTCCTCCTCCCAGGACATTCCTTCCAGACCTTTCGCCAGCTTTGTTATCCTCCTCTGGTCACATTCCAGGACCTAAACATCCTTCTTAAATCGTGGGGCCCTGCACTGCACAGAGTTCTCAAGGCAAGGCTGCACCAAGGCTGAGTACAGTGGGATAGTCACCTCTCTTGTCTGTCTGGTTACTCCTTGTTTGGTGCAACCAGGATGGGGTTTGTCTCATGGCTCCCAGCACCCAGCACCCCCAGGTCCCTTCCTGTGGGGCTGCTCTCCAGCCACTCCTCTCCCAGTTTATACTCGTGCCTGGCATTCCTCTGTCCTAGGTGGAGGATACAGCACTAAAAGTTCATGTCAGTGATCATTTCCCAATGCTTCAGTCTATCTAGATCCCTCTTCAAGGCATCTTGTCCCTCAAGACAGTCAATAGCACCCTCCAGTTTGGTGTCATCCACAAACTTACTAATGGCAGATTCAACTCCTGCACCCAGACCATTATTGAACAGGACTGACCCTGGGATTGAACCCTGAGGAGCAGCACTAGTGACCATTCACCAGACAGATGCAGTCTCATTCACTACAAGCTGTTGAGCTCTGTCTTTGCCAGTTCCTCACCCAGTGTAGTGTGAACCCACCCACCCCACAGCTTGTTCAAAAGGATGCTGCAAGGGACACTATCAAAAGCTTTACTAAAATGCACAACAACTACATCCAGAGGCTTCCCTTCATCCCCCTGTGAAAGATGCCCTAACAATTGTCAACAGAACCATTCACACAGCAGGAGCCATTCACATATCGGACATTCAGTCATCCACCCTGAAGCATTCCCACATGCCAGGTGGAAGCTTGTGGCTTTGCCAAGGATGACTACAAAAAGGGGCCATTCTGCTATGGAAAAACAGGGGGAAGCAACGGAGAAGGAACAGATAGAGGGACAATCAAGGAAGACATGGCGACATCAAGGGAAGCACCCTCCCCTCCAGACCCAGAGACACTGAAGAATACTCTGCCATCAGACAGAACACCCTAGCCCCCCCTCCCCCCCTTCCCCTTCTCCAATCTCTCCCTCTCTCTATCTCTCTTTTCCACCCTTTTCTCTTTCTTCCCCCCTACTTTTCCCAGAACATTTGTTGTGGGCCAATAAAGCAACTTTAACCTTGACTCTGTTTCGAGTCTTAATTCTGTTCTCTGAGAACTGCAAAGAACTTGTCACGATGAAACACCTAATGAACGGCCGTCACTCAGGGGTTAAGCCCTGCCACTCCCAGCCACCCAGAGCGATCTGAGGTTCTGTGGGAATGCAAGGGGGTTTAATCTCTGCCAAACTAAGTCTTGTCCAGGTTGTGGATCATGACAACCTGCCAGGTGACCTTATCAAAGAAGGACATCAAATTAGTTGAACAAGGCTTTCTTTCCTTCTCTGAACACATCTTGAGCATGCCTGGTGATCGCATTATTCTTTAAATGCCTTTCAATACTTAGTACCCCATATGATCTTCTCTGTAATTTTTCCAGGAACTGAAGTTAGACTGACAGATCTCTAGTTCCATAATCATTACTGCAGGTCTGCATAGAATTGCTTAGTGTAAAACCTACTGCAGTCATTGTCTTCAGTTCAGAACTCCGTGAAATGCTAGCCATAATAGCAAGAAGAATACATTTAAATGTATTAATGGAATAAATTCCCAGTGGTTTTGCACTCCGAGCATATTTAAACTGATATTTTTCAGGACTATTGAAGCGGGTTTTTTAACAAATTCGGGTGAATGTACTCCAGCATTTTTGGGGGGTTTTTTGTGAGTCTTAAATTGCATAGTTCTTGATCTGGTTGAGTGAAACAAATGAATGTAAAGTTCTACCTGCATGATGCCAAAACACATTTGAAAGCATGACCCCAAAGCTCTGAGTGAGATAAAAGGGCACTGTGATCTGTTAACAGGGATATGTATACCATCCTATGGAAGAGAATTAAAGAGGAGGAAAGGATAAAAAATTTTTTTTTAAGGAACTTAAACTCTTACTCCATTTTAAGGAGTGGGCTGGGAGAACTTCATCTTAGTAAAAGATAAGTAGAGATGCTACTCTGACCTAGCCTGTGTTTAGTCTTGCATATAACCTAACCTTAATTTGAGTTAATGTGCAATGCTTTCTTTAGTTCTAGCTGCTTTCTAAGGCTTTATGGCCATAACAGTTTTCAGATTCAAAGTGCCAATATGCTCAAGAGTTACAGTCATATCTTAATTGATAGTACTAAGAGGAATATATGCAAGCATCTAAAACATGTCCCATGATTGGACTGATCACATGAATGTTGCAGGTACACATTATTCTGCTCAGGGAAACAGAAAATTTCATCTCTAATTGTTCATAAAAGGTTTCTTTAACTGAAATTTACATTTCTTTAAGTGACACTTTCAGACAGAGAATGTCTAAGCTCTCATTAAATCACATTTTATTAATAATTAGTTAGTACATATAAATTAATTTGTCAAAGAACATTTCTTTCCTTTCACCCTATCCTTTTTGTGTAACAGCTTGTCTGCATAAACATGTTTTTTGTCTTCTGTTCTAAAAAGTGCTTCTTAGGAGATAAAGATTAAATTACAAAGAAATATCCAAAGTATATTCACTAATGTTGAGCTAACCTTCTTAATGCCAAACTGAATAGAGGAAAAACTAGCATGAAGAAGTCAATTACCCTGATTTTAGACTCTGTGTGACCTCAAATTAAAATGCCTGAAACAGGGTCATACTTCTCACTATGTACACATCCCTGCTGCAATAAGCACTTGTGCAGCAAATATAAACCAAGGAAAATGAGATCCCATTCTGAAACATTTCATTTCACAGAATAACTGGTAAAACCAAGGAGGAGCAAGGACATGTATTCCATTAAGAACTACTGCAAATCAGTCTCACAGCAATTTGTCAGAGCTTCCCTGACCACCAGAGATGTTTAAGTTCTTAACTTGTTCCTGTGAGTCATCACCTTTACTTTTTATAATTGCAGAGAGCAATCCTGGACTCTAACATCCATTTTGTATAACCTGCATTTCAACTAGAGACAGACGTATTAAATATTAATCCAGGGATCTTTTTTTTGTTGTTGTTCCTGCTATTTCCAGGTCAGTTAATGTCAGAATCTGTATGGCCAACAAGCTGTTTGATATGGCAAAATAATGCATGGGGCAATCCCTGTCAGTCAGGAATGCATTCAGGGTTATCAGGTCACCAAGCCTGGACACTGGGATGCTGAAGCAGTGTGATCAGGCAGGGCTGGAGCAGTGTGGGAAATAGTGGTTGCTCACCTCTATTCACCACTATTGAAATACTGGGGGGTTCAGTTAGAAACTGCACCTCATACAGGAAGAAGACTCTCTGCCCTGAGACAGGAGTAATGGTGTGATGTATCTTTGGACAGAAAGCAAGAAACCTAATTGTCTTGGAAGTGTGTGCACTGCCAGTAGCTGGAAGCAAGCCTTGAAAGGATGCCATTAATATGGGTGACCCATTCTTCCAAGATGTTGTTTTGTAAATGTCTGCTCTTGGCACACCTTAGTGTGAACTTAAGAAACTTCATAATTAACTGGGCTCACATCCTGTATCGTGAATATGCTGAGAGTCCAGAGTGTAGGGCAAAAGGAAGAACAAAAAGCAATGCTGAATAAAAGGGTATTTTTAACTAAAAAGGATTTGGGCAGAATAGGCAAACTGGAAACACTGAACACTGGAAGCCTGAGTCTTGAGCCAACTATTTCTCTGTCAGAAACTCAGGGAGATGTCTTTGCTAATGGAAATATACAGGGCCACAAGCAAACTTCCTTTTTACTCATACTTACCAGACAAAACTCCTGGGAGTCACAGAATCACAGAATTGTAGGAGTTGGAAGGGACCTCAAGAGATCATTGGGTCCAACCCCCCTGCCAAAGCAGCTCCCTAGGACATATCACTCAGATAGGCGTCCAGATGGGTCTTGAATATCTCCAGAGAAGGAGACTCCACCACCTCCCTGGGCAGCCTGTCCCAGGGCTCTGTCACCCTCACTGTGAAAAAGTTCTTCAGCATGGGAGTCCTAACAGGCAAGAGTTGAAGCCTTTGGCAGCTGGGAATTAAAGTACTGATGTCCCCTTCCCCAGCTGTCTGTCCTGTGCAGTGTGCCATGTGCTGTGTCAGCACAAATACATTATACACTATACACAGAAGCATGTAGCTAGGACCTCCATCCTGTTCCATCCCCTCCACTGTGAAGGCAGCAAGTTCTGCTGGACCGGTGGGGAAGACAGCCGGCATGACAGTGACCTAACCACTCCTGAATAACATCATCTGTAGGGGAACACAGTATTCTTCAGCTCCAGCTTTTTAATCCCTGTATCTTTCCTGGACTTTCCTGAGAAGATTAGTTTCTAGTTTTTTGAGGCAGAGAACTGCAGGATTTGGTTAGGATGATTGGGAATGTGCTAAACTGTGTAGAAATTGCTCTTAAACTACCATTTAGTGTGGTGCAAGATGAACTTTGTCTCTCCTTTTCTCCTTTCCCAGTTATATTTTGAACACTTGACAATTACCTAAGTGGGGGAATACAAAGTAATGATCTGTGGTTTTCAGCCTGCCAACGTAATCAATGTGAACAGGATTTTATTTTTAATCTTTAACAATAGAAAACCAGATGGGATGAGTTATTCTGTAGTGTCCCGTGCGCTCTCTCTAAATGGTATGTACAGTGACCTTAACACAATCTCACAGAAGAACAGGGAGGGGAGCAGGAATATCGTGGCAGCTGTTTGGCATTTTCATTGCAGCACAGTGGCCATTTCTGCAGGCACAGAATCAAAGAAAGACTCGTTGAATTGTGTAGGTTGGAAGAGACCCTCTAAGGCCACCTCCTTTCTCCTCTGGCTCAAAGCAAGGCCTGTTAGATCAGGTTTGTCAGGGCCTTGTACAATCAGGTCTTGAATATCTCCAGGGCTGTGGATCCCACAGACTCTCTGCTCCAGTGCTTGTCCACTCTCAGAGTGAAAGTATTTTCTAATATCTAATGGGAATTCTCATTGTTACAGCCTCTTTCTGTTTGCTCTCATCACTGTGAACCTCCAAAAAGACTCTGGCTCTGTCATCTCTACAGCCACCCACTACATAGTTGCAGACAGCAGTAATATCTCCCTGGAGCTTTCTCTCCTTTTGGCTGAACAACTCCATTTCTCTCAGCCTCTCCTGATATGCCACATGCTCCAGCCTCCTCTCCAGCATTGTGGTAAATGCCAATGGCCCTCCGGGCATCCTCCAAGATTAAAATCTTCAGTATAACTCTGCTTCACAGGACATACGATTCCCCTTGCCCAGCTAATCCAGCCCCTGACCACATCACATTCAGTCAGGCAACTGAACTCTCATAAACAGGACCCACATATTATATGCCAATTTTTTTTAGAATTTACCCTCTACAGACAGTTTGGGTCACCTTTTGGGAACCAGAAACACCTAGAGACCTGAATCACTTCATCTAGTTCAAAAGGTAAACCTAAGAGCACAGCTAAAGAAAAATATGTTTGATTGAAGTTAGTCCTCCTTCCCAGGAAGTGTTTAGAGAGCCTTCTGCATCTCCCTTCTACCTGTTCTCTCTTGACTTTTTTTGTTTTCTAACTCCTCATACTTCCTGGACCTGATAATTTCCATTCATTTCCTATTTCTCAATAGTCTGAGTTTATTTAAAGCAGAATAAAACTCAAAAGTCCACAGTTGTTAGTTTAATCCTGTTGGACATCAGCAAAACAATGACAGTTCTTGACATATGGTGACTCCGTCTGCATGGAAGTTCATCTACTGAAACTAGAGAGAGCTTCTTGTTGCACTGGACTAAACTATTCCTTTATGTTTTGTTCAGAAATCAACATTAGTTTAATCAAATGGAAGTTCACCTAACATGCCCAAAAATGTGATCTCTCTTCCTTGGGGCTGCACCTTCAAAGCAAGGGCATGTGGGCTTGCAGATACTGAGAAGCGATTCCTGTAATAGCCAACATGGACCAGAATTGCAGCCCAGCAAAGGGATTTGTTTCTTTCTCTGCACAGGTCTTTTAGTAATTGTTTTCCATACAAATCTGATGTGAATTTGGACATTAGCAACCACAGGCTGCATTTCATGCTTATTGGAAAGTACAAAACCTGTTGTTCCAAACTTGTAAATTTAAGTGTAAATTCATTTTGGCCCAAGGGTAAAATTAGTAACTTGAGAGAAATATGGCTTAAACTTTGGGTCTTCTTTTTGTTTTCTTCCCTGTCACCGAACAACTCCTGTTTGCTTTTGCTACAAGTGCAGGCTCACGTCAGTACATCAGTAATCTTAAACGACTAACCTTGCTGGGGATTTGTACAAAACATTTGAGGTAAGAGGTGCATATGCAGCATATTTGCTGCTCTACTGCTTTCCATTTTAAAAGACATATTGCCTGTAAAACTGCATTAATTTTCACTCAAAATCCCCTTTAGTAAAAGAATATAATTTGAATTCTTTTAACTCGTAAGTACAAACAGTCTTTGTATTCTCACATGGCATTTCTGCTATTTTTTTTCCTCTGTTTTTATTCCCTAATAGCTTTTGTTTTCTCTATTGCTTCTCCATAGCAATTTATTTCATTTATCCTTAAGTGCATACAAATATTTGATCACAAAACTCAAATAGCAGCTCTGCCAATTAGAGGGAAACAACTTTGATGTGCCTGATTACAGATGAAACAAAAACATATGTGGGTACTTACAAGAAAGACTATCAAGCAGAAAGACAAACAGCCAAGATAACAATCTTTCAGTTGCAAAGTCACAACAAATTTAGAGGGATGAAGAGGTCGCAGCCTACAGAGGCAATGCAAAATTAAATAAATAAATATAATGAAATGGAGCAAGATTGATAGGCAGAAAAAAATGCTGAAATTAACTAGTATTTAATTCTGAAAATTTCTTCCTGAAGGAGGTTCACATAGGGAGCTGGTCTATAATGCTAAATCATAAAATTATCAGTGACAATGATCATCTGGCAATACGTGCTCAGTATGTGTCAAAATAAAATAGTTGAAAGTAAGATTTGGAAAGAAAAATTCAGGTTGATAAAATTTAGCAACAAATCAATGGGCAATGTTGAAAAAATTTAATTCTTTTTCCCCTTTACATTTCTTGAATATTTTAAAAAAACAGAACAGACCCACAATAATTTCTTATCTTCAATATGCTATGTGCAGGGCCTAATCCCAAAGCCATATGATGTTTTAGGCTATCACTCCATAGAATTTAATGGCAATGGGTTTCCTAACATCACTTGAGCAGGCATTCACTGGCTAGACTGCATGTTGCCAGTAGGATAGGGAGCTTGTCCCGTTTGCTTCCTAATATTTCTAACACAGGTAGTATCACAGTAGAAAACATAAGACTTGCTGTCCAAGTGCCCTTGCTGAGTTCTTATTCCCTTTGCACTAAAGGCTGTATCTAGTGGAGTCCCTCAGGGGTCAGTACTGGGACCTGTACCATTCAACATATTCATTGATGACCTGGATGAGGGAATAGAGTGCACAGTCAGCAAGTTTGCTGATGATACAAAACTTGGAGGAGTGGCCATCCACATCACCGGGGGATGTGCTGCCATTCAGCAAGACTAGACAGGCTGGAAAGTAGGGCAGGGAGAAGTTTAATGAGATTTAACAAGATCAAGTGTAGGATCTTGTATATGGGGAAGAACAACCCCAGATACCAGTATAGGTTCGGCACTGGCCTGTTGGAGAGCAGCATAGGTGAGAGGGACCTGAGTGTGCTGGCAGACAGCAGGATAACCATGATCCAGCAATGTGCCTTCATGACCAAGAAGGCCAATGGCATCTTGGGGTGTATCAGAAGGGATGTGGTTAGTAGGTCAAGAGAGGTCTTTCTCCCCCTCTCTTCTGCCCTGGTGAGATGATACCTGGAAAATTGTGTCCAGTTCTGGGCCCCTCAGTTCAAGAAGGACACAGAACTCCTTGAAAGAGTCCAGCGCAGGGCCACCAAGATGATTAAGGGAGTGGAACATCTTCCTTATGAGGACAGGCTGAGGAAGCTGGGCCTCTTTAGCTTGGAGAAGAGGAGACTGAGGGGTGACCTTATTAATGGTTATAAATATGTAAAGGGTGAGAGTCAGGAGGACGGAGCCAGGCTCTTCTCAGTGACGGATGGTGATAAGGGGCAATGGGTGTAAGCTGGAGTGTAGGAAGTTCCATGTGAATATAAGGAGGAACTTTTTCACTGTGAGGGTGATGGAGCACTAGAACAGGCTGCCCAGAGTGTGGTTGTGGAGTCTCCTTCTCTGGAGACATTCAAAACCTGCCTGGATGTGTTCCTGTGTGATTTAGTCTAGGTGATCCTGCTCTGGCAGAGGGGTTGGACTAGAGGATCTTTCAAGGTCCCTTCCAACTCCTAACATTTTGTGATTCTGTGAAAGCTAATGTGATGCATAAGGTAAATAAAGGCTAAAAGTTGAGGTGTGAAATAATGAGAGACATGTATAAATGGGTAGAAGAAGTGAGGGCTATTTAATCCAAGGGGGGGGGGGCGGGTAACAGAGGAAAAATGTCCTCCAGAATCATTGTAAGGAAAGAAGGATACTTCATGACAAACGATCTTTGTCATAGTCCCAAAACAGCCCATTAAAACTCACTGGAAAAGTACAACCTATTTAGTACATTGACACATCTTGACAGGAGTCAGAAATGTTCTTCTTCATTTGTAACAATAAATAAATTGTCCGAATGTTCATTTAATGCCAAACAGAATTCATCCAATCTTGAAAACTAAACAGTTCTGGACATGCTTTTTGGCCAGGAGATTTCCCAGATGCCAAGAAGCACAGACCATGAATTGTGGCTGAATGCTTGGCAAATGCCAGACCACAGAAATCAAATGAGTGGAAAGACTTCTTTTGGCCCAAACACAGCTGCTGATTTGACAGATGGGAATACTTTGTTTTTAGTGGGACCTTGTGACATGAATTTGAGTCTGACAACTGCCAGAGGCAGAACTGACTGATCTGACCCAAGCTGTCAACTTTTAGTCTTCTGTGACACCACTGGGTGAAAAATGGGACATGTGAGCAAAGGACAGGCACATTGGAAAGGAAAATTCAAGGCAGACTAATTAGTGCTATTATTTGAATGTATGACTTCTCATATCTTGATTTTAAGTATTTAAAAAAATATTCTTTATACAGTGCTCAAAAATATGTTTGTCTCCTCTGACACACTATACCTCCATTTCCCAAGCAGTCGATTTGTCATGTACTTTGTGGTCACGGTGAGGACTCCTAGCTTTTGGGCAGAGACTAATTAGTTTCACATTGATACAAACTGGGAATCATTTGTTTGATGTCAACAGAATGACAGCAAGGAGACACAAGTGACTGGAAACAGGTCCTCCGCCGGAAAGGATTTTTGACTTGATGATGATAACCAAATAAGACGTACCCAGATTCCCATAAGTATTTTTATGAACAAATGTCAAATTAGTTAAAAGCAGAATCTAGAAGCTGAGATTAACAAATTGTCTCCATCCATGTTTCATTGCACAGCAGATAAATATTTTAATGGAAGCCTTTAAAAATGTGAAGCCTTTAAAAATGTGAAGCCTTTTATGCAGTTAAAGAAAATTCACATTACCCATCATAATGGAGAACATTACAAATTCAAATCACTTGAGGTTTAAGTGCTCTGTTTTTATGGCTTTTACAGTACTTTATTTCTTGCAAGTGTTACACAAACAATATTTGCTTTGCAGAGGTACAGGTCCCTACTAGACAAAAGCTGCAGAAGTGTCTGTGACTCTCTTCAACTCCCTCCTCCTCCACCCCCACTCACCCAGTTGCTGGCTGCTGCTCCTGCAGTTCACCCAGGTGAATAAATTTCATGATGCTCCTCTAGGGATTTGTTTAAGGCTGCAAGAGCTTCTTCAAAGAGCACCTAGGGTAATGGACAGCAAGCAGCTGACTCAAGACTGAAGCTGATAAGGAGTGCTCATCTACCTTCTCCTGCTGGCAGAGATAAGTGTGGAAACTGTTCGCTATAAAGAGGGAATGGTTTATCTTACATTTCATGACCATTTTTATCTTAGTGGTTTGACCCAAAGCCTTATTCAAGTGTTTCCTCCAAACTAGAGAACTGAAATGGACATACTTCACCCAAGATATCAAGACAAATGTTAGAAATGCAGCCATCTGTATTATTTCCTCTTGTTTTCTGTCCACCAGACTGCACCGTTCCATGTCTTTCATGAAATGTTGCAGAAGAAAAGTAAGAACAAACCCTTCAAGCAAAGTTAATTGTCCCATGGATTTGTACAAATAACAAAACGTTAGCAACTTGTCACCTTGCTTCCAGTTAGGTGGTTTTGGACATCTGTATCTTCATACTAGCCCATTACAAATAGATTCACGAGCATTAGGAATAGTCTAAAGAAATGGGTTTTTTTGTTTTTTCAGGTCTTTATGAAACTTCCAGGTAAGGGATTAGGGGAGGAGCAGGAGTAACTAAGGAACATGGACCTGTGCTGAGAAGATGGGAATCCATCAGACTCTGCAGAGGTCTCAGCAGAGAAACAATATGGGCAGCTGTGCTCTGGCATTTTTAAGGGTACATTATACTGATGTTATTATACAGGCCTGAAAGCAAAGTAAGCAGCTGCAATGCATTTAAGCAAGAGAGTTAGGGGAACAAATCTGCCCCATTATTTTAAAGCTCTCATTAATTACCACCGATTGTTTTCAGTGTAACAGCCAAACTTTAGCAGTGCCGTCCCTGCTCCACGTTGTGTGTGTGTGTGTGCAAGCATGCATATAGACTAGAATGTTTTAGTTAAAAGCACTAAGTTGTTAAAGCCTGTAAAAGCTGTCTAAAAATTATACAATAGATTTACCAAATTTTAAGCCACAGCAAGAAGCAACTGAAGCCACAGCACAATGCAGCGAAGTAGAGGGCTTACCCCGTGCAGCCAGTGTATTCCTCAGACAACATTTTGCATCGGCTCCCAACTCAATATTCCTATTCTCTGCAGGGGCATTTACAACCAGGTGTTAATTATACTTATTCACCTAGGGGACAGTGAAAGCGCATTTCCAATCCAATTAAAACAACCCAAATCCATGTTTTGATAAGGCTGTAATTAAAGTTTGTATAATGAGGCTGTATTCAGAGTTTCAAAACAAAAATGTTAATGCAGCTTTTGCACTGTTTTGAGGTAGCACACAGATTGTATCGCCAAAGGCTGTACATAAATAATCAGTGTGGCTCAGAGGATGATGGCTGGGTCCTTGTGTGACCACAGGTTCATTCTTCAAGCAGACGCTTGTGCTTTTATTGATATTTGCATGAGAAGGACAATTCTCACAATGTGGGGATGTCAGACCTATTCATAAATACCATCCTATACTGCTCTTGGTCCTGAACACCACCTCTTTAAAATAGGTTAATGTGTAGCGACACAATTGTGATTGAGGGCTTAAGAAAGCAGATCTGTTTTATGTGTAAAGCTGTTCAAAGTGAAGGCATAACATAGGAAAAAAATGGAGGTAAACAGGCATGGTATGAAAGTGATTGCCTATGTTACATCACAGCACTGTCAGACATACAACAATCTATAAAAAAAAAAAAGCAATTTTTCTCATGGAAAGGATGGGCTTATGACCATCACAGAATCACTAGGTTGCAAAAGACCTTTGAGATCATCAAGTCCAACTGTACCTGTCCACTACTAAACCACATCCCTGAGCACCTCGTCTACCCATCTTTTAAATACATCCAGGAATGGTGACTCAACCACCTCCCTGGGCAGTCTGTTCCAATGCCTGATAACCCTTTTGGTGAAGAACTTTTTCCTTAAGTCTAATCTGAACCTTCCCTGGCACAGCTTGAGTTCATTCCCCCTCATGCTATCACCTCTCTCTTGGGGGAAGAGACCAACACTGATCTCTCTACAATCTCCTTTCAGGTAGTTGTAGAGAGCAATAAGGTCTCCCCTCAGCCTCCTCTTCTCCAGGCTAAACAATCCCAGTTCCTTCAGCCACTCTTCATAAGGTTTGCTCTCTAGACCTTTCACCAGTCTGGTTGCCCTTCTCTGGACACAATAAGGGTACACTTCACTTCTTTACCCCAGGTCCTTCCCAAGTGTAAAATCCTGGTGTTGCTAGGTATCAAACTAACGACAGAAAAGAACAGGCACAGTACCTTAAAATACAAGGATGCTAGAGACACCATTTGATAAGGGATGACATATAACACTCACCCCTTGTAGTATCTGCTGTGTCCCTCCCTGGTTCCCCTGCTTAGCCAAGTCAGATCAGCTCTCAGCCCTCAGCTTGGCCAGGAACAAAATGACCACATCACTTAATGGAGAGGCCTTACCTAGAAACACATAGTTATTTTGACTACGTGCATACCACCTTCTTCCTCCTTTTTTCTCCATTTTGTTCTTTAGTTTTCCATTATCTCCTGCTCCTTTTAACTAAGTATTCTTTGTATTATGTACTAGAAATTTGCTTGCTCATTCTTATGGGTTTTTTTCCTCAGTGGATATTTTATTTGCTCTTTAATTTTTCTAAATAAAGATGTAAATCCCCAAAATGCATATTTTAAAGGAATTTTTAAAGTTTCTACTTTAAAGTAGAAAACTCACAATGCAAGGATGTAATGTTGTTGTAGTTCTGGTGGAGAAGAGGGGCTGCAGGGGTGGTTTCTGCAAGAAGCAGCAAGAAGCTCTCTGCAGGCCTGACAGAGCAAACACCAGGCAGCTCAAGACCCACTGCTGACCAAGGCTGAGCCCATCAGCGATGGTCACAGCGCCTCTGGGAATCACATTTAGGAGAATAAAACACAAGCAGCAACTTTTTTAGCACCAGAGAAGGGAGTGAGAAGGTGTAAGAAACTGTGTGGGCACCAAGGCCAGGGAAGGGGGGAAGTAGGTGCCCCAGGTGCCGGAGAGAAAGATGTCCCTGCAGCCTGTGGAAAGCCCATGGTGGAGTGGGTGTCCCCTTGCACCCCATGGAAAAGGCTAAGACCCCACCTGTAGCCCATGGAGAGTCCCTACACTGGAGCAGGTGGAGATATACAGGAGATGCTGTGACCCACATTGGAGGAAGCTCCTGACAGCACTTGCAGCCCATGGAGAAAGACAGAGACGCGGAGACGAGTGAGAGACAGAGGTCCATGCTGGAGCAGGGTTTGCTGGGAGGGTATAAGGCTTGTGACCCAGTGGGGGAC
This sequence comes from Gallinula chloropus, assembly GCF_964237585.1. NCBI lineage: Eukaryota > Metazoa > Chordata > Aves > Gruiformes > Rallidae > Gallinula > Gallinula chloropus. The sequence goes on from NC_140086.1 coordinate 41,639,754, forward strand.
CAGGCTGGAGCAGTCTGGGCTTGAGAGACTGAGAGACATTCTATGATTTATGACTGCACCCCACAGAAGTGACCTCACGCTGGGGCAGCTTGTGAAGAGCTGAAGCCTCATGGGAAAGGACTCACATTGGAGAAGTTCATGAAGGACTGTCTCCCGTAGGTGGGACCCCACCCTGGAGCAGGGGAAGGGTGTGAGGAATGCCTCCCCCTCCCCGCCCCGCCTAAGGAGGAAACAACTCGTGAGGAACTGACTGAAACCCCCATCCCCCCATTCCCTGCCCCTGCCCATGCCACAGTGAGGAGCAAGAAAGGAGCAAAATCATGACTAAAGTGAAGTCTGCTGAGAAGGGAGGGGAAGGGGGAGGTGCTTTAAGATCTGATCTCACTTCTCATTATCCGACTCTGGTGTCACAGGGTGTGTAGTGTAGTGTAATAAATTGGAGTTTTCTTTCCTTTACTCTGTGCTGAGTCTGTTTTGCCCATGACATTGATTGCAGAGTGTTCTCTTCCTGTCCTTATCTCGATTCCTAAGTCGCATGTATTTTCTCCCCTGTCCAGCTGAAAGGGGAGTGATAGAGTGACTTTGGTGGGCATCTGGTCTCCAGCCAGGGCCAAACCACCACAAATCTACACTAGCTAAATATTATGGCACATCACTGTAAGTTTCAAACTCCACGAAAATAGAGAAAGGGACTGTAATCTTCATGTGTCAGAGCTGTGGCTTGGCCAGAAAATCTTCAACAGGAACTGTCCAACAGAATACGATTCTGCACTGGAGAGTTTTATTGTGCTCTTTTTTCAGATAAGGGGACAAGAACTGCATGCATTACTCTAAGTATGAACACATGACATCATTGACATCATTAATTTGTGGCTGGTTTTCTAATACCTTTCAAATAATTCCTAATGTTTTATATGCTTTTTTGACTGATGGTGACCAAGGAAAACCCTTTCATAGAAAAATCCTTCAGGTTTTATTCTTGGTGATGACAGTCAACTCAGAACATATCACTGTATCAGTGAAGTTGAGATTTTGTTTGCCATGCTTGTCACCTTATTATTTAGCCACAGTGAATTTCATTTTACCTGCCAGGTTGCTCATAGTTATAAAATATATCTATAATTCTGCACTTTGCCCCAGTCTATCCTGAATAATGACCTAGCACAAAAAACTTTGTCACCTCACTATTCGCCCCTTTTCCAGGTCATTAAAGAATCTAGTGGTAAGTAACTACATGAATTGGCAGTGTTAAAAGCAGTGGAGGCAAATTTGCACATATGGCTCTCCCTGCATTGCTGTACTAGAGTTATTCAAATGAAAAAATATGTACTTCAGGAAAAAAGGGAAAAACTATCATGCAGAGGCAAGTGACAGGAACTAGAATGAAGAAAACATATTTCCATTGGTTCTCTGGTAAACCAGAGGCCTCCAGTAATCCTTGGATGGCCACACAACCATTTTTAAAGAGTTCAAGAACTTAGAGAAGGTAAATGTTTTTGTCCGTGGATGGTTTGAATCCAAGATACCTGAAAGCAGACCAATTCCTTATACCTGAGATGAAGATGGAGATGGTGAAAATGGGAGGTGGGGGATGGTGTTGCCACAATAAATAGTATCATTTTCTGATTGGATTTGACAGTAGTGTGCATGGTTAAATACAACAGTTATATGCTGGGGATCAGGATGCTACTGTGAATTAGATCTGCAAGTACTCTCCATACCCAGGGAGGTCAAAAGAAGAGGGATCAAAGCTCAGGAACTGGGGCAGAACTGTATGAAATTGACCTTAAGAGCTTATCCTAGAGCAGCAGGCAGCCAAATACAACACTGTAAGGCTGTCAACACTGGTCTAGGATGGGGCCATGTCCCATTCCCTTCCTACCATTGTATTCCATGAGGATTGCTTGTCATAAGTTTCCACTAAAACCAGTCAGTAAAGCCTGGCCTCCATCCTTAACCAAACCTCCTGCACAAGCCTGAAAAGTCCAGCAGTTCCCAGAAGCTCCAGATTCCCTACAAGCGTGCCATGGGACCAGTCCAGGAAAGAGCAGCCAAACACCACGCTTGTGGAAAAGCCAGGCTGCACATTCCCAGGAAACAGGGCCCACAGTGCATGTGCAAAGGACACGCATGGCTGCTCCCCTGGGGCAGGGGCAGGCACCTCTGGGGATGTGCATGTCAGTGAAGTCTGCCTTAAAGAAAACAGCTATTATAAATTAGCCACGTTGATGCTAATGTTGTGTAACAGAATACGTGTGTAATCGCAGACGCAAGATACACAAAAAATATTACAGCAAAAAAAAAGTCTCACTGAAACAGCAGCCAGATTCCTTATGTGAGACCTCCGTGACTCTCACACAAACAATAGTCCCTTTGTTTCCCTTTGTTTTACTGGCTTGCTGCTGCCATGTACCAGAGTGCTTTAAAATCACTTTGTTTTGTCAATACATGATAATCTTGTGCCACCAAGTGCAGCTACTTTCCATTTTTTACCTGTGGTGGTGAATTTAAAATGTTGATCTTCAAAGAGAAAACGGATCAGATCTTAGGGTCAGTGATAAAACTGACAGTGATCAATGTGAGATTTAAAAGCAAATTAATTGGAGAAATAGATGTAATTACTGACGAATGCACAGAGCATTTAAATTGTCTCAGTCAGTCGTTCTATTGGCTTTTAAAAGACAGAAGAAGTCGGAGGCAAAATGAGGTTGCAGGATTAATAGCAAGCCAGATTCAGTTGGACTTTTAAACAGAGCTGCCAGAAGCACTGGAGGCCCCCATTTTAATTGCATGAACATCCAAACAGTCATGTTTGGCATAGACTATTCAAGGAGTATCCTCAAAAGTCCACTTTTAGAGAACAGGCACAAATTATAACTCCAGGCTTTATGCACAACAAATTAGTCATATGGGTGTTGCATAATTTTGCTTCAGACAAAGAATGAGCATGTGGGGAGAGAAGCTCATGCATTGGCATTTGGACGAAGCTTTCACACATGAAGGGGGAGTTTTTTAAGTTATAGGGGAGTCAAGAACATAAATCTTAAATAAAGGGATGGGAATGGGCCTAGCAATCCCCTTTTCTTGTCTGAGAGGCTACTAAGCACACTTCTGGCATGTAAATAACATAAACCCTTTGACAGGGTCAAGCAAAATTCCCTCATACAAACTCAAACCAGAATGTGAAACAGTAAATTTTATCATATAACAGTGGTTGGCTTGGCTCACTTAAGAAAGTAAAAGTGCAATGAAAATGTTCATTTAGAGAATATAGGGATACAGCAAATTTCAGACATGCAGTGCTAGCTGTTTGCATTAAGAATTTTCACAATAAACACATTGATGATGAACAAATTCTGACTTAGGTGAAACTGACCTTTTAACGTAAAATTAAAAGCTGGTTCTTTATCTGGAAGATGCATCTTAAACTGAGGAAAAAGCCACGGGGCAAATAGCAATGGAAGGATGGTGGCAGTTATTATTGTCAAGCACTGGAAGAAAACTTGGAAAAGAATATTCTGAAGAGTTGGTCAGGCACAAATTCTCCTGTCTGTACTCACATCTAGCAGAGAAAGGAGCTGTGGGAGTTATAGAATCATAGCAGTAGGGAAGAGCCGGCAGCTGGTAAAACCCACCTAAAGCAGGCTATAGCCAACAGTAGCTGGGGCAGCAGATATTGTTTATTTGCAATAGAACAACATATTTCCGTAAGATTCTGGGCTCTCAAGATGCGTTGGCATCTCAACTGTGGCTGTAATACTTTCAGGCATCCTTTTCTTCATTTTGCAGAATTCACTTGATCGAAGCTGGACACTTCAAGCTTTTTGGGCCAGGGATAGGATTTGCCAATTAACCTATTTAGCAAAATACAATCCAGATCACTGCTTTTGAAGGAGTATTCATACTAAAATAATGATGCAATGCAACAGGAGTAAACAGATCTATTATCAGTCCTGCATTGCTTCTACAATAAGTTTATTTAAATCCTTTTCTTTTTTCTTTTGGACACTGCTAACAAAAATTCCTAATGCATTGATGAGCTGTGAAAAAGTGAATTACAGCTTCTTGCTCCACGTAAGGTTTGGCAAATCTTCCTCTTGTATTACCACTTCCAATGCATTTAAAAACTTTGTTCATCTCAGACTGTAGTAGTTCAGGTTGGTTTATTTTGACCCTAATTATCACAGATATGATATTATTTGGAAATGAAATTGCAAAAGCAATTGTTCAGTTCTAAATTCCTGGAAACTACTTCTCTTCACCCTCCAAATACATGATTCCCTTCTTCAGCTTGCCAGGATACAATAGCACTTAATGCTGGCTGGCATGTTGAGATCTCATGGTGCAATCATAACAAGACTTTCTGTAGCTCATTTAGTGAGTACTTATATTAGATACAATCTTTCTCTGAGCCCAGAAGATGTACCAGCCAAATGTTATTGTACCAGCCTAAAAGCTTATGAATGCTGAATGCAGTACACGTTCATCGTTAGGATGATAAGGAAGGAGAAAGTTCCATCTCTGATGAAGATAAAACATTGTTGGGTGTTCTGAAATTAGTGTTTTTCTCTCTAAAATGCTGTGATGCATTGAACAAAAAGTGAAACATCATTTGTTGTACCGACAAAACACGAGTTAGCTTTTACGATGGCTACTGTTGGCCAATGGTAGTATAGCATTGTGAGATGATGAAGCAAGTATTCACTGAGAAGTTTAGTTAAAAATATCAGAAATATCTCCCAGGTCATAGTTCTCACAGGTGATTAGCATTTCCTTATCACATTCATATATACACTATTCAAAAAGATACTATTAACAGCATGTGTGAGGAAAGAAGATGCCAGATGTAGTGTGGTGTTCAGGATTTTTCCTAACTGTACATCTAACTAATAGTCCAGTCTCTAAGTGTGAGAATCTGAATACCAACTAGGAAAAACAAACTTCTACGTCTTTTCTTGGTGGAGAGGGAAAGCTGTCATATTAGCTGTAGAGTTACAACACTCATGTTAGAGAGGAACCCTGAAGGAAAATGAATTCTAATTCCCATTTAGTGACGATAAATAGCCTCTCATTTTACACTTTGAATATTAAGATACCTGAAACCACCATTTTTGGAATCAGTAACAACAAGCAAGGGAAACAACTGCATTTCAAACACTCAGACTGGGTTTCTAAGCATCCACATTCCAATAAACTGCTGTCGAGACTTAGCTTCTGTCTGTAATATATATAAATCCCAGTCTCAGCTGTGTAATTGAGCAATTTTATCATGTGGACAAATAGATTTTTTTATATTTTTGGTTTTTAGAAAAGTCCTTTCAAGACACATAAAATCAGAACTAAACAAGGGGGTTGCAGAAGTGGAAATCATTTTTGTTTTTCATTAAACCCATGCTGTAAACCTTTGGAGACTTTTCTCTTGCACAGGATTTAGTATTTGTATGTCAGAAGCAATACATTTTAAAAGACATCAAACCAAACCCTGGCTGGTGCTAATATGAGTTGTATAAAAAGGTTATATGACTTTCTCAGGTCTTAATATGAGGTAAATTGCTTTCTGGTTTTATTTCTGTACATTTTGTCCATAAAATATCTTCCCATATGAGGTGAAAGTTTCTATAGGTAATGAATGGAAAGACAAGGCAGTTTTATGTTGGGAAATACATTGCTCCAGTAGAGGAAAGTTGCTACCAAAATCACCTACTGCACTTTGGTCTCACATTTCCTCCCATAAAATAAAAAATATGTTTTAAAATAAGTTGTGTTTATGTTTTAAACAAGGAGTATACCTATACTGTTAAATAAATTAGTCCCATGATTGATTCCAAGATCTCCCCCCACCGATTACCTACACCTAGTTTTAGTCATAATGGACCAAACAAGCTGCCTTTGAGATAAGCCCAGACATCTACATGGATAACTCGCCCCAGGATTTCTCTGCATCAAAATCTTGTTCTGCACGAGAAGGGAAGAAGGCAGGGGCAATGCTGCACTCTTTCTACACCTCAGTAAGAAAGGCCAAACAGCAAACAGAGTAAAAAGACAACTACTTTAATGAGACAGGATAAGGAGAAATATGGACAGTGAGTATGTCTTACATGGCTTCCGACACCAGGCACCCTGCATTTGTGTGTGGTTGGACAAGAGTCCAGATGGATTTTCCCGTAGCATCTACACAGAGCAGATCCTGTCCATGGAGAAAAGCTCTTCCTTTTAATCGTTAGAGCTAATGAGCCCAGATAAAGTACAGACAACATTAATAATATATGGACTTCTCAAGCCCCAAGTACAAGGCCCAACCTGCTTAAGATCCCTAATTCATTGAATTGTCTTCCACAAAGCTCCCAGTGCACAAGTCCAGCCCAGTCTGGGTTCTCTCCAGTATTCACAGTCCTCCAGCACCCCTTCAGAAGCCACAGTCCAGACCATGAAATACTGCCTTGATACAACACTATAAAAGCACCTGCTGTGATACAGCCCTCACATGCCTTCTGATTGAGCTTTGTTGACCAAAACACACAAATGCAAAATAATTGTTATGTTTTGAGCCACTGGGGAATCTCTCAGGCCCATCATGGCCTCCATACCCAGCACTATGCCAGGAGGGATGGCTAGCACACTGTAAGCAAAGGCATACCTGACTCATTTGGATTTGTAAGGCTTGTTAGTATTTATCTTGTCACCAGGCAGTGTTTCCTGGGGGCAGCAATCTTTGGTGGGACAAGCAGAGTTAAGGAGAGCATGGACTCTTTCCTCATCTTTTCATTATTTAAGCTGATTAAATATACTTAGTAATAGCTGCACAATGAGCTCTGTGCCCTGAGGCCAGAAAACAGAAGTAACTTCTACTTACAAGGAGTGGAGAAACTTGCCAAAAAAATGCCTCAAAGAGCCAGAACTCTACAGAAACAAGAACCATCTGAATTTTTATGCTGACTTTGTTGTATATCCTAGAGCAAAAACCTTAGGTGGTTCTTCCTCCTGCAGAGTGGTTTGCTCTAACTGATCATGGAAGAGATGTTTAAATTCTTCCTGGTTTGTATAACATAAGCTATTAACTGCTACAGAATTAACAGTTTACAATGCTAAAAATAGAATCCTAGTCTCTGGAGTGTGAAGTCTAGAAAGAAGTAGGATTTCAGGCACATCCCTGTTTTTCAGTGTCATTCCTTTGAGTACTTTATAATTTTTTTAAAAATAATTTTCCTCAGACACCTAGCTTTTCCCATTTAGCAGACAGACTGATGAACTGGGTTTCGAATTTAATACCACCCACCACAAATCTGATCTGCAGGATGCAACCTGTAGACCCAGAAGACTTCTGCTGGAGCTAATTTGAAAACAGCCCAAAGTCAGTCACATTAGTTGACTTAAGTCCATTGACTAATCTCTCCTCCTTCTCCAAAGCACATTGTGGACACCTGCATGACATTTTATTTTCAACTTTTCCCTCAAATTAGGAAAAGATTGCAAGTGTTTGTCAAAGGACCAAGCTGACACAAGGTCTTTCCCGACCCTGCAAGAAATGTATATAACTTTAATTCTAAGTGAACTCTGGGTTTGGTAACAAGTACCACCTAAAAGTTAATGCATTTTCCTTTGTTGATGCAATCCTTCAAGAGACTAGGGGGTAGGGGTCTCTTTTGCATTGTAAACACTAAATAATAAAGTCTGATTTTTTCCTCTAAATGTCCATGTGCTTGTCTATCAAACCTAATAATATATGTCTCACATATACTTTTCTGTTGTAGAGGTACCTATTAGTCAGATGAAATATATCTAAGAGTTCTTACTTACTTAACAATCTCAGACCAAGTGAAGAATACATTGGAGTAAATAAAATGACCCCAACTTGTAAGAAGAGCATTTAAAGCTGAATAACCTTAAAGGATCTACAGAGTGGAACCCTTTTTATAAAGTGCCTTTCACATGAAAAACAAAATAGTTCTCTGCCCTCAATTAGACCAGACAAAAGGCTAAAAAGACAAATATCCTTCCAACTTACTGTGAATACAGGAAGAGCTGGCTAAATTAGCAGGAGTGCTCATTTGATGAGGGGCCGGAAGGCATCACACACTTTGAGAGCTCTTTGTTCAACTTCCAACTTAAATTAGAGGACAAAATGAGATAATTTCCCTGCTAAATCATCCTTGCCAGACATAGCTTCTTTTTTCTGAACTTTATTTTTTTCTCCTTTAAAAAATGGGTGAGATTGCACCAAATGGCAGGTGCTTTCAATAGTACTGGGAAGAAAACCTTGGGAGAGGTTTTTCGCCTTTCAGTCTCTATTATCAATCTATACACTGTCTGTACTGTGGCCCACCTTATTGCTGTGGAAAAGAACAAAATACAAACCCAAACAACTATGCACGTAAGACAAATAGCTCTTCTTTCTCCCTTGATTGTAGTTGAGGGAGTTATTTTTATTCGAACAGTCCATTTTCACAATCTCTTCATCTTAAAGCACCTACTGTCACCTGCAGTTCAAATAGTTTTTGTGGCAGACCCCTGTTAAAGATCTGACGGCACATTAATGGAACTCCACAACCCAACGTGGCGAATGGTGAAAACCTCCAGTGTTACCTATCAATTGCATCTGACCACCACAATAGTTATGTTGGACTAGGATAAAATCTGAAGGAATTTTAAATCAGTGAAAACTGGACTGCATAAGTCGTGTTCTGTAATGTAAAGTATGACTCCCAGTTGTGTTTTGACATCATTAGGTAGCCTGTATCACTTAGGGGTAACAGTTTTCAACCCATCTGGGCAAAATTGAATTATTTGTGTATTGTCCAAAGCCTGACAGCTTCTCTTATCATACATATGATGACTTCTAAGAAATCTTCTCCCCACCTCCCTAAACAGATATTTCCAAAATATTCTGAGCTAAGTGTTCCTTTCTTCTGCAACAGCCATCAGAGACCTTTCAAGAACCTTGAAAAGGTCTTTGCCAAACAGGCAGCCTTCTCTCAGTTTTTTTACCCATCCTGACATTTATTTTCCTTTTATTTATTCTTCTCATTCATACATTTTCCCTTCCAGATGCTTGTCTTAGAATTTAAAGAAGCTTAGGATAATTAATGGTTACGCATTTGTCATGGATTATGATTGGATTTTATTATCAAGGTCTATTGAGGCAGTTCTAACAACATGAGTTAACGTATATCACAGTGATGTTCTTTCCAAAGCTATGTTGAGTAATGAGCTTTACATAATGGGTCCCCTGTCTATTAGTTCAGCTAGCATCACTGAAAAAAAATCAATCAAGAAGTAAAAATAAATAGTAAGTTGAACTGCATCTCCATAACCTTGACCCCCTAACGAAAGTCAATAACACACTCCAAGTACATACCTGTGGAAAATACTAAAACATTTCAGACACAAGGAGGTTCAGATGTAATTATTGTATAAATTCTGAATTTATATATATATATATGTATGCATCATTTCTGAAATTATTGTATGAAATGGATAAATTACATAAATACCCATATATGTTCTGCAATTATTTGCTTAGATGTTGATTCTGAAATTGATGGCTTATCTTAATTAGTAGATATCACAAGATTTTACCCTCCCAAAAAAAAGGATATTTAAAATATTTTAGCAGGTTTTGCTAGCCTTACACTTTCCACCAACTGTTGAGGTTGCAGTGTCACAACACCTGGGGGGTGCCTGGGTGAGCACTCCAGCACTGTTGTCTCCTCCTCCATAAGAGGCAAGGGCAGTGGCAGGTCAAGGGTACTTGTGCATCAGGATGATCAACCAAACAAATTGCTAACACATAATTCAGTTTCAGTGACCAAAGCTTACAAAAGAATCCATGCTGTTAATGAGTTTCCTGATGATGATCACTATAATGAGCTGGGGTTTTTAAGTGACAGTTACTAAATCAGTTGTATACCAGTTGCTGAGCAGCTAGTTCTGCTGAAAAGCAAGTAACACAATAATTTCTATGGGATATTCTTGAAAGTCTTATCTGAAAAGCTGTATTCAAACAGCTGTTAAATAACCCAGTCTGAACTTTACCTGTGACGTACTTTGACCTGAGATAGGTTTCTGAAGATCAGATTTGGTTTTTTGCATATTGATCTGAATATTTTAATGAAAACTTCGTGATTTATTTCAAAATGGAATTTCATTTCATGGAACTTAACAAAAAATACCCCAACCAAACAGTCTTCTAATCAGTCTGAAAGTAGAAAGCTCATGCCTCCTTAACTGATCTGTGAGCACAAAGGCACTGCTATGACTGACTCTTCTTGAAACAAATTGAGCTCAGTTCAGTGTTAAATATTAATAAGTGGGGACTCATATGTTCAGAGATTTGTGAGTTTGTGAAACTATTCCAGCCCTGCTCAAATGCTTTTCAAGCAAGTTTATGGAACCAGAAGTCTTCAATCAGCTTCAAAGATCAAATTCTTTCACAGTGCATCTTTATACTTAGTTTTTCACGATATGAAAACCAGATTTTAAAAATTGATGAAGTAAACTTTGTAGTTATCATAAGAATGGCCCCAGAACACTTCTGTGCAGGACAAAGGCTATACTAAAGAATTTATAATGCCAGCAAGATTACAGTATCAAATGTAAGGCAAAGAGAGAATGCTACATCTTTTCAAATGAGTCAAGGCAGCTTTCAAGTGAGTTGGTAGAGCATAATTTTGTGGCAGTGACTGCTCAAAATTTCATTCATATTTTCTCTTCTTAGTAGCCATGCTGTGAGTTTTGACTGTCAAAGCGCAATGTTAGTATTATATTAAAGACAAGTATCTAGACTCATAAAGCAAAATCATGAAATACATGTTATATCTGGTTTTGTGACATTTTCAAATCATAAGCAAAAAAAAATAGTTCTTAAGTCGCTTAATTTTATAGTGCAGTGTTCTACACCTTGGCCATTGTTCAGAGGGAAAGAGACTCCACTTCAGGAAATCCCTAAGTATTTCCACCCAAGTAGAACTTAATCTTGAGATCCAGGGCTTTTCTGAATTGGAGCTGCAGTCAGTATAGAACACTTTCCTCATATGAGAAGGTACCTCAGAAATTGCTTCAGTCACTGGACTCTCAGAACTTTCCCAGATATCACAGGGACACTCCGGTTCCACCACTTGCACATTCAGCAAGAGGGATCCTGCCTGGACACACACAGAATCCCAATACAGATAAATGAAGACTTAATTGAAGTAAAAATACGCTGTGTTTAGTTACTCACCGGAAGAAAAAGGTAAGAGCAGGAAAAGAGCTCTTATTTATAATGGAAACCGACCCATTGTAAGAGAAAAGCAGAAAGGTCGCAACATGAAAAGGCTTTTGCACTAAGAGCTCTACAACATGTTTTTCTTTTCAGTCTTGTGGTTGACTTCATAATATATGCACTGAATTTTCACAAAGACCCATAGCCAGGCTTTTCAGAAAGACAACCACTTGTTTCAAGTAGTGAAAACACCGGATACATCAGTGGGGGTGGAACACACGACATGCAAAAATTAAAAGACATAAAAAGATGCAATATACATTTTTAAAACTTGCATTTTACAGCAACCTCCTCAAATGCTGAGAATCCTTAGGAAAATACATTGAGCCTTTCTCATACTGCTAACTGGAGGCACATCTTTACCTCACTCCCCTTTTGTTATTGCTTTCCCTCTGCTGTCATGCATTTAATGGCATATACATGAGCTTCCAAGATCTCTCTGCCTCTTAGTCACATACGCTCATATTAATGTCAAATACTAAGAAAAGGATTCTGTGTCACTGTGAGCTTCATTCTGCGTTTCCATAAACTCTTCTTTCACTAAATAAGAGTTTATTTAAGTTTGGCATGATTGTGCCTTAGGAATTTATCCATCCTAATTAAAAATAAAAAATTACTGCTCAGATATTTTCCTAATTTCAGGGTAAAAAAGATTTCATTCACAAAGGAATTAAACACTGTGATTGCCAAACTGGCATCTGGGGTGGGGACTGAACTACCTTTGCCAACAGAAATATTAACAAGGAGCTGGGCAATGGGAGAAGTCCCCAAACAGCTACGTGAGCTGAGTGATCGTTTCCTCTTGAACCTGCTCACAGTGACAATTTAAGCAGCTGAGTCTCACTGACTCCAAAGGTAATGAAAGCCTCCCGTAACTGTTCTCATGCAAAATTCAGTTTCAGTGATATTTGCAGCTGACAGGGCTGTTAGTCATAGCAGAGACGGTACTAAGGAACCGGTGTGAAAGAGCTCAGCTAGTCTGTGCTAAAATATTATCATTTGTATTAACCTGCTCACCTTTCCATCTCTTTGCATCTTTTCCCCATTCTTCTGTTCATTTGTATAGCTTCTGAAGTTTAGTTCTCCCAGGAGGGTATGTTCATACTCCACTTGGTATCAGGAAAATCACTCTCTTTTTTTTCACATGATCATACTGCTAATGGTATGAATTAGTCTGAAATATAAAAATTCAACCTATCAAGAACAGCTTGAATATCAAGAATTTATACTCACCAAAATCTGCTTCAGTTCTGATTATGGGGAAAGGGAGAATATGCAAGCAAGTTACTAACTTAGCATGAGTACACCTCTGTGTACAGACACTGGAAAACTAGGCTGAATTAACTAAATATATTTCCCCTTAAATTGTTGCTTAAGTTTTTACAGAATTCTCATAAGGTTTGTGTATATTCTTGTTTAAAAAATGCTGTGATTTCCCTTTCTTGATTCAAGATATTTCAAATAATAAAAGCACAAGCACAACAAAGCAGCTAGAGCTGAGTTCTTGAAGAAAAGCCCAATGTATGTAGTAGGCTAAACAGTATTCAGATCGAGCTAAATCTGCACATCAGGCATTTACAAACAGGGTGTCATTCCTTCAGATTCACTCAGATCTTGTACTCAATGAGGTGTGGAAGAAAACACCAAAATATTAGTATTCTAGAGTTCCCACATTACCTAGAAATGACAAAGGGTAGGGTGGAATAGGTAGTTTTGTTTTGAAGGGGGTTTTGTTCAGTCCATGTTTTTAAAAACAATCATTACTATCTTTTCCCTGGGTTCTTTTCTGCTTATCAATTTTTTCATTTCTTCTGTAAAATTATTTTGAATAAAAATTTAGTAGTTACTCTTTCAGACATCTGCAATCTCCTGTGTTTCTCTCCATTAGCTTCCTATCTAAGCACACTTAGTCAACTCCCACTACCCATGCTCTTCTCTGGTAAGTCCAGACCTGAGCAATGAGGAGATCCACCCAGTTGTCACGAGGCTACTACAGCCACACTGAGGTCCAAGGCCAGGAGCAGGCTCCAGTCATGGTGTCAACACACTTATATTGATGTAACAGTACGAAGTCCATAAGCTGTGTGTCTTATGAAGATGAAGTAGTTGAAGTAAAGCACCATCCTGACACATCTGTTCTTGTCCTGAGTTTTGGCCAGTTCCTCTTCTACATTGGACTCTCTTCAGGCTGTAGACTTCATTTGATAATGAGTGATACAATAAAGCATCAGTCTTGTAACCAACTGAGAACCAAATATCCTTTTCTCATCACCGAAATACAGATACAAGTCCTTACTCATCTGCTTTGAGTAAAAACCCCACTATAAATTCTTGGTTTCATTACAGAATCACAGAATTGTAGGGGTTGGAAGGGACCTCAAGAGATCATCGGGTCCAACCCCGCTGCCAGAGCAGGATCCCTAGCACATATTGCACAGATAGGCATCCAGACGGGTCTTGAATATCTGGAGATGGAGACTCCACCACCTCCCTGGGCAGCCTGTCCCAGGGCTCTGTCACCCTCACTTTGAAAAAGTTCTTCCCCATGTTGGTGTGGAACTTCCTGTGCTCCAACTTGCAGCCATTGCCCCTTGTCCTGTCTCCACAGGCCACTGAAAAGGGGCTGGCTGATTCCCCCTGCATTCCATGCTTAAGATATTTATAGACATTAATTAGATCCCCCCTTAGTCTTCTCTTCTCAAGAATGAACAGCTGCGGCTTATCCAGCCTCTCCTCATAGTGGAGATGCTCCAGGCCCTTAATCATCTTCGTAGCCCTTCTCTGGACTCTCTCCAGGAGAGCCCTGTCCTTATTATACCAAGGAGCCCAGAACTGGACACAATACTCCAGGTGGGGCCTGACCAGGGCAGAGTAGAGTGGGAGGAGTTAAGGTAGATGTCATTACTACCCAGTCATAACCCACCTACTCCATCATACCGTATATTTCAGCCACTTTCCACGCCACGTTTGTTTAGGCTGCACCCTTATTTCCCTTGTACCCACCACGCATTCCTGTCAGCTCACCCTTGGCTGATGCGTCTTCAGTTGCCAAGTGCCATTGCTGTACAGTTGGCACTACTAAAGTAAGAAAGGTTGAATACCAGGGTAAACAGACGTGTCATAAATATTTGTTAGTATGTACAGAAAGGAAAACACTGAAGTAATCTGAAACAAAGACCTTTTTTTGTGCAGGAAAGAAGTGACAGCAATTAATGCAAGATAATCTCTTTGTAAATGTTGGTTTGGAAAGTTAAACTTGTGCGTAAAATCATCTAAAATTTTACACAATAAGTTTGTACACTCTGTAAGTTGCAAATGCTCCTTCAGAGATTTCAAAAGGGCCTTCATTTTTTAACAAGCTAGAGCATTTGGGATCTTTCACAGCTGTTAAAAAATCTTCACTATGGTATTTCAAAATATAATGTGATTCATTATGATGTTCCTGCGCATAGAAGTATTAAAATGGGTACTCAACTTTTGAAAATGAAGGGTTTAACCCATTTTTGCAGTGTCTCGGTGTTATTATCCAACGGATACTAAAAGTACCTTTTTAACCTGAAAATACTTCTGACTGAACAAGCTGTGCAGATTTTGTTTAGTGCTTGGGGCTTATCTACACGAAAATTCACAGGGACAGTACTACATAGCCATTAAACTGCAGCAAATCCCTCTAGGAACACTCTTATTCTGAATTGAAGTTTCTTTGTTTCAGCTAACTTATCTCACCTCTAAAATAAACTAAAATAGAACAAATTAAGGCAATTAAAGTAATCCTAAATTAAGGCCACTTTATTTCTGTACATACAGAGATATGTACATTTATGTGACTTAGGACACTGAATGAAGTGTTAAGTTCAATGCATTTCTCTACTCACTACTGTACCAAATAAGAGAATTTCCATTTATTTTAGTTGGCTTGCATTGAAATTTATAAAAGAAAGGGGCCACTGATATAATACCATGTATTAATTTTTATTTGTAAAACTTAAGATGTGAACAGAGCAACAGAAGACTGAACAGCAGATAAATTCTGGCCAAGATTTTCAAACATAGATGTCTAATTTAAGCCATGTTAATAAAGTCCATTATAAACATCTATATAAGATTATAGGAAAAATTCTCCGGTTAGATTTTTGACAACAGATTTTCAAGAGGTCTATAACATATTCAAATACCATTTTAGTTTGATCACATTCAAAATGTGTGCCCACCTGACCTCCCTTCAAAATTAACTGGTTAATCTGGACTAGTAATGGTTTACAACATTCATAGGTGCCTTAAAACAACAACCTGGAACAACTGGCTAACAGTGTCCACATCGGCTGCTAGCAACAGAGCTGTTTGTCACAGGGTGGGGGTCTTCCTGAAGGAGAGAAGGAGCCCCAAGGGCAATGCCTCACTCAGGTGGAGCAGCCACCCCACACAGGGCAGCCACCCTCCCCCACATCTGGCTCCTAAGACTGGATACCACCTTGGAGGTCTTGGTCCGCAGTAGGCTCCTGCTGTTCCTTGCTGGGCCAGCAAAAGGGAGGATGGCCTCAGCTGTTGCAGCAGAGATCTGCTAGGTGGCCTGAAGCACCATGCATGGGAGCTGCAGGAAGGAATGAGAAGCTTCCCTCCATCAGGGATGATGATGGTGATGATGAACAAAAAAGGGGAGGACCCTCACAGTGCCTCTGCAGAAGCAAAAACCCAAGCTCCAAAAGAGTGAGGAGTGTGGTGATGATGGAGGCAAAGGAGAATCAGCATGAGGACACGGAATCCCCAGGAGAGGGGCAGCTGAGAACACACGACTTTGGGAAGCTGTCTTCCTTCTCTCTTCAGCTTTTTAGCTAGGGAATATAGTCAGAGCCTCAGGGGCAGAGTCGAGGGAACAGCTACCGTCAGGGACAGAGATCTTTGGTCTTACAATTAGGACTATCACTGTGAAGAAGAGATGGTGAAACTTGCTGTGCAAGACAAACCGACACTTTTGGCAGAAGCCCTGGCTTTCCAAGAAACTTCTCCAGAAGTAAAACACAAAACTAGACCTACATTCCAATGAATATATTTATTTGAATATATTTTTTTATCTCAGGTGTCACAAGGAAAGCTTGCTGCTAGGCATTTGCCCATCCCTGTTCAGTTAGGAAAGACTATGGGAAGGAAAAAGTATCAGGTATCTTGGATAGACTGGATTTATTCAGACCCATGAGACTGCCCAGGATTTACGTTTGGGTGCTGAAAAATAATTACCACCATGATTGAAGTGCAGCTATCTGTAACTTTTTTGTTTGTTTTTTAAATGGCACTCCAGGAGGTCACTGATGGCTGGAAGAAGGCTAACTCTACATGTGTCTTTAGAAAAGACAGAAGAAGAACCGGGAGAACTGTTGGCTGCTCAGCCTCACCACAGTCAGTAGGAGGACACTGGAGCATATCCCCCTGGAAGCAATTTCCAGGCACACAAAGGAGAAAAAGGTAAGACAGTGAACAGGAACCACTTTACCAAGGACACATTGTGCTTGACAAAGTGATTGCACAGTCACAATAGCCAAGGCTGGAGGGCGCCTCTGGATATCATCTAGTCCAATACCCTGGTATGGAGCAAGTTGCCCAGGACCACGTGCAATCAGATTTCATATATCTCCAAAGATGGCCACAGCCTCTCTGGCAACCTGTTCAGTGTTTGGCCATGCTTAAAGTAAAAGTCTTCTCCATGATTAAAAGAAATTACCTGTATTTCAAACCATGCTTACTGCCTGAACACCCCTAAGAACCTAACTTATTTTTTTACTCCCCTCCATCAGTTTTTATATACATCGATGAGATCCCCTATAAGTCTTCTCCAAGCTGAATAGCCCCACCTCTCACGCTTTCCTCATATGACCATCTTTGTCCCCTTCAGTCAACTCTCTCCATGTCTCTCTTGTGCTCGGAATGCAGCAGCTCAGATGCTGCAGTGTCCAGCCTGTAAAGCTTTCTCTGAATGGTAGCACAACCTCCTGGTACATCAGCCACTCCTCCCATGATGGTAGCAGTCATCAGTTTAAATTGATGGGTATAATGGGATAATGCTGCATCTATTTTAACGCTACTAGTTGGTTTTGTCTTTTTCACTGTAGTTTACACACAAGGCATTCTAATGCTTTTTTTTTGTTTAATAATTAGTCAATATGCATAATTTAAGTATAATATTTTGATATACAAGGACTATAGAATTCTTCAGAAGCCAAGTTTCTATGCAAAGAATGTAATATCGATTGCCTTGCCCTCCCCCTGTTCAGTGCCCATAGTGCAAAGTGCGCAGAGGAAGATTACTGACTCTATCCTGCATGCAATTAATAGGATCAGTGCCGGCTTCACTGGCGGTTGGAGAGGGAAGAGGCATGTATGAAAGTCAGAAAGTGATGCATATTGTGTTTACTATCTATAAATCCTACCATATTAATCTAAAAATAAAGATTCATAGCAGAAGTCAGTTAAAATGTAGATTTGCAGCTGATCGTAGAAATCAGATTGCATGAATTTTTTGCTAATAAGGAAGGATGGAATTGTGGTGTCAAATTAGATCCCTCCTAAGAGAGATTTAAACTTTTTTTAAAAGGTATTTTTATAAGAAAGGAAGCATCCTTTTAATTTTATTTTTAATCTCTAATATATTTTCATGCACTGTTGGAAGAAATCTGTTTCCAACTTGTTTCAATGCCTTAATGTTTAACAGAAGTTTTTAATGAAAGCTTACAGAATTTGAAGGCAGCAAGCATCCTCAAAAATAAAAGCTCAACTCTTTATCCATCCTCCATAGAGAATTAAGAATCTTCATGAGGATCTTCAGAGTGCACAAGTATAAAGATAGCTAAGCCAAGAAAAACAGATATAAATGAGGCTCACACCATCCCCATGGGCAGAATTCAAATGGACACTGGGATAACCCATAAGTCATTATCTGTGTCAGAGATGATCCTAGATGGTAACGAGGAACATGGGATTCAAACCTGAATGCTCAGACTGAACGTTTTCTTGCTTTAGGAGAAAAGCATCGGAAACAAAGAGTATGTGTTAAGAAGCTGTTGTCTCTCATACAATCTATTTTATTAATCTCCTATACATTGCTTTAATTTATACCTATTTCTTTACCTTTCTGTAGGTAACTGGGGTTTTTTTGCCTAAACCTGAGCAGATGATATGTATCCTCATCTTTTAGAACTTTCTTAAATAAATAACTTGCTAAGTTGGTGTTGCTCCTCTTTATTTGGCTCTGATTATACCTTGACAATGAAAAGCGGGGGTTAGGGGTGAGAAAAGTGAGCGAAAAGCTTTCTATAGTAACTACATTTAACTACAATACAACCCAAAATGGCAATTTATTGACAGATGGACAAATGTAACTCCAGGTCCCAAGGGCTGCAATTCAAATTAGATTTAACATTATAGGGGATGACAAGGAACTAATCTTATCAGCGCACCTGCCCATGCTGTGTTACTGTTACATATGTCTTCTCTCATCTGGTTGGCTTTTAAATATATACATAGATTGGTTATAAGTGGTGTTCCTCAGCAGTCAGTATTGGGACTGGAGCTGTTTAACATCTTTGCTGGCCACAAGGACAGTGGGATAGAGTGCACCGTTGGCAAGTTTGCCAATGACACCAAGCTGTGTGGTGTGGTCAACACACTGGAGGGAAGGGATGCCATCCGGGGGGACCTTGACAAGCTTCAGAGTTGGGCCCATGCAAAACACATCAAGTTCAACAAGGCCAAGTGCAAGGTCCTACACATGGGGTGGGGCAATACCAAGCATAACTACAGACTGGGCAGAGAATCATTTGACAGCAGCACAGATGACCTGGGGGTATTGCTTGGTGAAAAGCTCAACATGACACAGCAGTGCACACTTGCAGCCCAGAAAGCAAACTGAATCTTGGGCTGCATTAAAACCAGTGTGACCAGCAGGTCAAGGGAGGTGATTCTGCCCCTCTGCTCCACTCTTGTGAGATCACATCCGGAGTCTTGCATGCAGCTCTTGGGTCCCCAGTACAGGAAGGACATGGAGCTTTTGGAGCAGGTCCACAGAGATGATCTGAGGGCTGGAGCACCTCTCCTGTGAAGTCAGGTTGAGACAGTTGGGCTTGTTCAGCATGAAGAAGGCTCCAGGGAGACCTTATTGCAGCCTGTCAGTACCTGAAGGGGCCTACAGTAAAGCTAGAGAGGAGCTGGTTACAAGGGCACAGAGTTATAGAAAAAGGGGTAATGGCTTTAGGATGAAGGGGGCGGGGGGGGGGGGGGGGCTAGATTTAGATTAGGTTTGGAAGAAATTCTTCCCTGTGAAGGTGGTGAGGCCCTGGTACAGGTTGCCCAGAGAAGCTGTGGCTGCCCCCTCCCTGGCAGTGTTCAAGGCCAGGTTGGATGGGGCTCTGGGCAACCTGGTCTAGTGGAGGGTTCCCTGCCCATGGCAAGGGGGTTGGAATTAGATGATCTTTGAGGCCCCTTCCAACCCAAACCATTCAGTAGTTCTATGAATCTATGATTCTAAGTTACAAGAACATCTGCTGCAGTATGGTTGGGTGACAGCACCAAAAAAAATGTAAGATGTAAAGGAACAAAATGAACTTCCTGCTTGCACATGGAGATATTTCCAGGACCCTAGACAGAGACAAAATTGTCTGTGGAACAAGCAGTTGAAAGGTGCCCTTAGAGACCACCCAATGCACTGCAAAAAGCTGGACACACACTGTTTGGCATTACACTTTGTTGGCTCCTGGAAGACAGGCACAAGCCTGAATATAACAGCTCTGTGATGAAACAGAAGGTAATATCTGGGAGCATGTGCAGGGGCGGAGACAAGAGAAAGATGCCAGTTGTTCAGAAGGAAGGAAAAAAACCAGCACAGTGGGGAGAGCATGCTAAGCTCTCAAGCCATGCTGATGAGGAGCTCAAATAAAGGTGTTGCCTGGACTGTTGTTTCTTTGTGGGATTAGGAATCCCTTCTATTTTACCATTTTAAATTGAGACTAACAGATTGGTTATGCAGGTGGGGAAAGGGATAGATGAAGTGAACAGGGCAGACCCATGGAGCGTGTAGACAGCTGATTAAAGACTTCACATGAATAGATGAAGTCATTAAAACACTGGGGACAGAGGAAGGAAAAATGGGTCAAGAGCAATAACCTGAGGTTGGAACAAGTTGTACCAAAAATATGACATGTAAATATACCACATTAATGGACTGAGATATAAGACCATTGTAAAAGTATATTACATACCCTACAATTACAACACACATTGAGAAACTGCTAGTTTGTTTAAATCAGAAAAAAAAGCATAAATTAAATTAACTCAACTTTCTAAAAGGTTTTCTAACACATATATGGAGATGTGTGTGTCATCAAATTGCTTCATGTAAACATAATTTTGAGATTTCAATCCAGCTGATGCCTTTATATCTGAGGAGGGTTTTTTGGTGAGGATTGGGTGGGGAATTATTTTGTGACCTCTGTAACTGGTTTTACAACGTTTTTTGGAATATACTAGTAGTTGGAGGTACATTAATCTAGAATCCCAAGACCAGGATATATAAGTGAGTTATAATTGTAGGAAGTGTTGAATGAGTTGTCTCTCAAATACAGCCCTGCTAAGATGTATCAAGAAAAGATTGACAAAAGTTTTCTTCTTTATGAAACTCTTGTCCAAGGAGTTTCATCTGTTTCATCACAGAGTCTTAAGAAAAGTCTGTAAAAGAGGGGAGAAAAAAAGAAATACAAATATCAGGTTTTGTAAGAGTCATTAATGGTTTTTTTGTCTAAAAGATGGCCATAAATGAACAAACCTCTGATGGCTGCATGCTTTACTTTCCACTGGTTTCTCCTGCCCTAAGCCACGAATCTTTCTGTGATCCACTGAACTCAATTCCTATTCCTTTCTCACTTCATTTTATGTGACCATGTTACAGAGGGACAAGTCCTAACCGTTAAACAGTTTCAGTGCCTTTATGTGATTATAGCATGAACTACTGAGAAGAAAATGAGATTTGACTTAGAAGTATGACTTTAAAAGGCTTGGAGGCAGTTTATACAACTATACCTTACAACCTTATGCACTCGAATGCCCTCAGAGTTTTGAAAGAGCTGAAGTGAACTTAGATGTGAAACAATAGACCTTACAGCTTCTTTAGTCCCAATAGCACTTCATCCAGCCTTTACTCGATATACATGAAGCAGTTTTTTTCTAAAATATTCTGAGAGTCACATGTGATCTTTCCATATTGATTAAAACCCTACACCTTACCAAATTTGACTTTTTTTCTTTTTTTTCTAATTTTTGCTGCCTTGCAAACCTCCCATGCATTGCTTTCAAGGAAAAGAAAAGCTATCATTGAAAGAGGCCATTTCACCATTGTTTTGTTCACCCCTGAAACATCTTTCCTTTTGAATAGAACACAGTGCTTCAGCTCTCAAAAAATCTAGTCAGGCCATTTCATCTGTCTGAAAGAGCTCTAACACCTTGCTGCTTGATGCATTTCTGTTCCCATTAAATTTCCATTGAGTCAAGACTGTCATCTGTGCTATACAGGTGCAGAAGAATCCCAGCTACAGCTAATAGTGCCATCCTCAGACCCCAAGTAATTCTGTAGCATCTTCTGCACATTGGTTCCATTCTCCCTTGCTTTTAAGATATTTCTGCATTAAAAACACATTTCTCTTAAACTTTGTATCACTCTACAATGTTTTGAGGCAGATGTTAGAGGAATATCTCTGAGGTCTTTATAATGCAGCCTGTACAGCTACAGTACCTGATATTAATTTATATTACTTAAAGGTCCTTCAAGAATCTACAGTTAATGTTATGAAAGCCCTTATCACCCCTGCAGAGTGGGAGTTTGGCACACTGTGGTGGAGCACATCTCATTTGTATTGCTCTTGGGAGCAAGCCTACAAAACTTTCCAGATAGTTTCTTCATTATTTTATGGTTTTAGCTCGCTTTTCAAGTCCTGTAACAAAGTATACATCAGGGTTATTTTAACTCAGAAGTAGGTTATTCATGACGGTATGTAGCGTGAAATGCTGTAGAGGTAGGAATCAAGACACCCATATGTAGACAGGAGCTCAGATGTTTGCTTAGAATCAGAGTTAGCAACCATTCAGCACTGACTCGAACCAACAGCTTTCCCTGTCGTCTGCTTTTTGTTAGTTTGCTGTTGACTTCCATGAGAAACGGAGCCAAATCTGGGGGCAGTCTATTCCCTCTGATTTATGTAACACAGAGACTGTTCTTTCAGCAAAGGAAGATTTGACAAAAAGAAGCACTAATGGAGAATTAAGCTTTGTGCAGTGGCTGATCTCTGAGCAGATCTATATAAATGCCCAAAGCTGTGCTGGTTTGAGGAATGGAGTGTCACGGTTGTCACTCAAGCCTTGAATGAGTGAGAAAGGTTCAAGCAAGAGAACCTGTGCCAAAGCATTGTTTGACACTTGTCCTTTCCTCAACAGGGACCTGACTTTCAGGTAGCTAAAATCACCGAGGGGTTCCCATGCTGTTACAGCAAAGCAAATACTACAGTTCCCCAGTGCTTCTGCTGCACAGGTGACATGGATGAGAGCTTCCCCAATTCTTCACCTCCCTTTGAAGAACAATGTTTTATTCAGTGAATTCTGCTAAAAGAAAAGGTTCCTAGAGAAAATAAAGTTCTTCCCCTCCTTGGTAGTCCTTCCTTGTGGGGCATTGAAAATATGCAGTGAAAGGAGGCAAAAAAGGGAACAAAAGCTGCAAGAGCAGAAAGAGGAGCATGGGAGACAAGAAAACAGAAATTAATCTAGAAAGACATAATAAATAGGTAGAGAAAGAAAGGCAAAGAAACATAATAGTAGAATGAAAGAAAAAAAACTTAGAATGAACTAAAAATTGTGGTCCAATTAGTTTCAAACAATCAGGTTCAAACCAAGAGGGAGATATGCAGATGATGAAGAGAGAAAATAAAAAAGGGTGTTTGGTTTGTTCTGGTTTCTTGTTGTTCTTGTTTAAACCAAACCAAACCCCACTACAAGTCCACTACAAATTGTGTAAAATTTGCTTGTACCATATTTGTGGTCATCACCTGTCCTGGTGTCTTCACATCAGGAGTGTCCAGAGAGAAGGGACCACCTGGTGCAGGACTGAGAATTATGTGACCCTGTGCTGAGCCACCCTACAGCAAAAAGAACACAAGCAAACCTCAGCAGCAGAAGCAGATGTGTTTCAAGCTTTGGCATCATTTTCTGACTCTATTGAATTAGGTTTCAGAGCGAGCGGTAGGACCAGACCTCACCCTCACCTACCGAAGCAACAACAGTTCTGTTCAATAACTAGATCTCTTCTCCATCCCCCCCCTCCCAAGAGCTTCAGTCTCACACAGAAGATTATCAAACTCAGAATTTTCTTTGGAACGACTCCTTGCAGCTAACACGCAAATGAAATATGATTAAGGCTTTTCATTTTCAGCACTATTTCCCTTGTTTTTCTATTTAATTAAAAAAATAAACATCAAAAATGTTCTGCAGTGGCGGTGGCAGCAGACCAAAGCAATTCGAAATCTTATTACTACAATTAATTATTGATTGCCCATTGGTAGGACCACATTAACACTTTGATACTCGGTCTCCACAAATTTTACCAAAATCAATGCAATAGGCCACGTAGGCAGAAAACCCATCCTTTTTCCTGTGTTACAAAGTATTTTGCACTAATCTGCTTGGGAATTGAGCATGATAGTGCCCTGCAGAGGCCCTGGAATGCTTTAGATAGGGCCATACCTCCCGATGCCATCACAGTGTCCTGTTTGCACTGGCCAGCCCCGATTGCCAGCTCCCCTGCAAAGAGAACATCCAAAGCACAATCCTGTTCTTTGCTCCAGACTGGATAAAAGCACATTTCTTTTCTCTGGGGTGTTTTGTTCTAAGTAAACGCTATCCCTGGAGCATTGTAATAGTGACAACAAATCTCTGAATGCTGAGTTTTGTAAAGGGCGTTAGCAGACATGTGAGATTTAAGCACTCAAAACAATTCCAATCCTGGCACATTTAGTTGGAGCACACAACAGCAAAACAACTTGCCAGTCTTATTTTTGCAAAAACCTTGAAGAACCAAACAAGACCTCAAAAAAAGAGGCAAAATTTCATTATAGAAAGTGCAGATATGCTTCCAAGATGCATTGGTTACCATGAATACATCAGGTAAATAAACTAGATAATTTGCCTGAAGTCTAATGAAAACAGGCAGCTAGTTTATTAGTGTGCTCGCTGTATGTGGTGACAAAAATCTTGCCTAAGACCACTGATAGACCACAAAGGGAACTAGAACATATCATTTAGATTAAATATTTTCCTTGCCTATGATGAGAGTTTTTTCTGAGATGAACTCTTTCAAGACCAATCCTATGCTGTAAACTTTACAATGATCAGTGAAGCAATGTGGCAAATTTTTTCACTTAACACTAGCCCAACCAATAAGAAAGAAAAAAGCCCACACAAACCAAGAATTAATTTTCTTTTGGATTTGCAACAATAGGCAAGAGGAGAACATTTTGTTCTTCATTTAAATGTCCAGTTCTCTGTCTCCTGATATGGCTTAGTTCTCAGTCACTGCTCTGATGCAATGCAGACAAAACGGTCGAATGACAGAAAAGCCCATCAAGTTCTGTTTGTGGTTCTGGGTTGTTTGGAGCCTGCATGGCTCTTTAGATTACACTTACAGAGTGTTTTACAAGAACATGGGTACACTCAGTCAGGGAATGTGGGCTAAAATCTTTAGAATTCACTTATAGAAAAAGATATTCAACCACAGTTGAATATGGTGGTTGCATGGTGGTTTCACCCTCACCGGAGGCCAGATGGCCACCAAAGTCACTCTATCACTCCCCTTTTCAGCTGGACAGGGGAGAAAATGTATGAGAGGCTTAGGAGGCAAGATAAGGACAGGGAGAGTTCATTCCACAATTAGTGTTATGGGCAAAACAGACTCAACACAGAAGAAAGGGAAGAAAAGTCTCTAATTTATTATACTATACTGCAGACACAGTGATGCTAGAGTCATATGAGAAACAAAAGCAGATCTTAAAGCATCTCCCCCCAGCCCCTCCCTTCTTAGCAGACTTCACTTTATTCATGATTTTTGTCCCCTTCTTTCCCCCATTGTGGCATGGAGAGGGACAGGGAATGGGGGCGTCAGTTCCACACAAGTTGTTTTCCTTCTTAGCCGAGGGAGGCATTCCTCACATTCTTCCCCTGCTCCAGGGTGGGGTCCCACCCATGGGAGACAGTCCTCCACAAACACATCATCTTCCATGGGCTGCAAGGGGACACCCACTTGACCATGGTCTTCTCCACAGGCTGCAGTGGCATCTTTCTTTCTGGTGCCTGGGGCACCTCCTCCTCACCTCCCTTCTCCACTGACCTTTGTCTGCTTATATCTTCTCACTTCTGTAGTGGCAAGAAGAAGCTGCCTGTATTTATTATTTTTCTCTTAAATGTGATTCAGAGTCATTATGACCATCGCTGATGGGCTCAGCCTTGGTCAACGACTCCAGCCTTGAGTCAGCTTGTGCTTACTCCACTGGGCCTATAGAAAGCTTCTATTTGCTTCTGCAAAAACACCACCTCCTCCACCACCATAACCCAGCCACACAAGACTACAACATAAGGTGATCAATATCTCTGATTTAATTACATGTCTTAGGATTCCCCATGGATAATGCCAAGCTTCTGTTTAATTGGAATAAACTCTACCTGTGTTTACCCACCTTTCAGGAAGTGTATCCTACAAACCTCATCTGTCTAACTAGGTGAGAATTTGAGCATCCCTACTCTGACATTTTCAATGGCAAGCCCTCAGACTTTCATTTCTCTTTACATGGTTAAAGTAGTCAGAGGAGAGGAAGAGTACAGGAAGCAGTTTCCCAACTCCCTATTCATATTATACTCAGAAAATGTCAGAACAAGCAGCATAGCTGATTAGTGCTCCAAAATGGAAACAGATATACCTAAAATCCTGCACTGCTTAGCAGCAAAACCTTAGATTTGGAAATTTAAAAAAAAAAAAACCACAAAAAAACTAAGAACAATCCTTCACATAAACAACACTCAAGTGCTTGTAGGGAAAAGGGACAAAACTCACATCTAAGAGCAATTCTGCTAACATACCTCAAACAAATTGTGTAGGGAAAAATTTGCATGCACAGGGAAAATTTGGGCTGATGTTAGAAGACTGCAAGAACCTCACATATCCTGCCACATTGGAGCTACAGTGTGTCTAGCCACAAAGTAGCCATGTCTCTAGGCAATGTCTTCTACAAACCCTAAGTTCATGATCATCACTGGCAGAAACCAAAACAAAAAGGAAACCTTTCAGAGTACTTAACAGTAGGTAAGTCTCTACACTGGCATAGAAAACTAAGTAAATCTCCTGATTTAGGGTAACTTAAGGTATCTGGTTTAGGGGAATAAAACTCAGAATGTGTAACAGGAAATAAGGCACTGTTAACACTCTGGAAAAGTTTGTACTAGTTTGCTCAAAGGAACCATTTTCAGGTAGAATGTAATGATTACTCAAAATTCTAGTCTATCAACATCACAAACTGAGGTAAATGTCCTGCCTGGGCACTTATCAACAAAGAAATGTGTCCTTTTTTGGGGTGTAAACAGCAATAAACACCACAGAAATAATCAACTTCATTGTATTAGGTTGTCCCTATGAGTTAAAGTTCCATGGCATGCTGATGTGAAAAGGCCTAAGTTTGCACAAACCAACCTATTTATAAAGAGTCACCAGCTCTTAGCCAACATCAACAGCTCATTGCAGCATGTAACAAAGAGTTATAGAGAAGAGTTGACCTTCATTATAAACTATTATTTGGATCAAAAAGTCTATGTGGTTAAAAACATACCTGGCTCCTGGCAGTACCATCTCTACTGTAAGACATTTTAAAGGTGTCACTATAGTATTTTGTATTGAAATAACCCACCTTTTCTGGTGGCTTTCCATGAAAAGCACAGTTGTCTACATGCCTTCTGCTATTTGCTCTGGAAGAATAAGTCACAAAAATACAGATTGGTATCATATTCCCAACAAGTAACTTAGACTCCTTTAAATAATTTATATTGAATAAACAGTTTTCTGCAAATTATTAACCTGGAACAGAGAAAACTATTAATAATATTACATGGTTATATTTGCCATAATACGTAACCTACCATTTGGTAGAAAATAATGCACAGTCAAAATTCCATCAAGAACTGGACTTTTCTCTGTTCGAGGATTACTAGCAATACTCTAAACTTTGTTCACATTCTAAATTGAAGCATAGAACCAAAGCCTGAAAAATTTATTGCATACAAAGGTATGGTGGTTCAGCCCCAAGCAGCATCTGAGCACCACACACCACACTTCCAGAGGAGAAACAGGGTGAGCCTCCACAGGTTGGGATAGGGACAGTTTACTGACAAAATAACTGTGGAAGGGGAACAATAACAGCCCATTGCAAATTACACTCACACCTGGTATTAACACAGAGTCCCTTACCACCCAGACAATAACAGAGTACAAAACAAAAGGACCAACCCACCATCCAAGCCTTGCTCAGACTGCCCTCGAGGCACCCAGGAGCTCCCCTGCCCAGCCAGCCCCTTATATGGGGGAGTGATGTCAGGTGGTGTGGGAAACAGCCTGGGTTGAGTTGGCTCACCTGGGCTGGTTACTTGGGGAGGTTGACTCTGATTTGGCCAGAACCAGGATAAAAAGGTAAGGTTTAATTTGAAAGAGTGCTTTGAATGAACGAAAACAAACAAATTAAAAACTTGAAAATTAGAAGACCTGTTTACAATTTTAAAGCCTTCCAGTGTCAATGATCCTGTAATCATTTTGACAAAATTTGTGTCTGATAAGCAATTCTGACTTTATGGAACAGCACTTCCAGCTGAAAATACAGCACTTCCAACTTAATGACGTATATGGACCCAGAAGTTATTGTGTAGAGTAATATTTTTCATAGTTCAAAGCCATTTTCATGAATATCACAAGGGAAACATCTTTATTCAAATTACCTTTGCAGTGGGTCACTTCTCTTGGTTTTGCTACAGTCACCAATATGAGATACTGCTGGACTTCCTTCTAACTTCATTTTGAGTGATGCGGCATAGAGACAATAATTCTGCCCATGGCTGACTTCTTTCAGGCCAGTTTAAAAACAGACATTTAAAAAGATATACTATTTGTCCGACTACATCATTGTGGTTGAAATTTAATCTTGTGATTTTTTTTTCCCAGTAATTGAGGCAAATTTAAATCTAATATTAGCTGGTGCAAGTCTGCCATCAATAACTTGCAACGGAGTATCTGATTATGCCCAGGGTGAATCTGACTTATAATCTCAATGTAGGAAAATTGTTTATTGTCATCTGATGTTGATGAAAATGGTAGATGCTTTAAGTGAATGAGTACATGAGGAAAGAGTATGTGCACAAATATTCTCTTTATATTCCCACTGGAGGGTAGGAAGATGTTCACTTGTCCTCTCACCTTCTCTTATTTTTGTGTCTATAGCTTGCTGCCTTTTCTAGCTTCTCTGGCAAATCCATATTCCCCTTACTGGCTTGTGCTAGAAGGTCACAAGGCAAGCAAGATGGGACATCCTGTTACCCTTCTGCTCAAAAGTTTTCTGTTTTGGTGTGACATTCTTTCCAGCTTGACACAAGTGTCTCTTGTATGTCCTTTATGATGCTGTATGACAGGGATCAACATTGAGCTCCAGAGCAGTAATTGCACATTTAACAAAACACAGACTTAAACTTTTCTTCACATCTTGAAGAAGCTTCCTAAATTTCTTTTTTTTTTTTTTAATCTTCTGTACTTTTCTGTATTTTATGTCTATTTGTTACATACCCAGTTCAAAGTGCCTGCTGTTCAGATGAGATTTTGAACAACTCCTATAAGTTATGCTGCAGACAACAGCTCCCATAATATTTTAAGAAGCAGAAATGGTGTATGAACAATATGCTGAAGTACGTTGAACCTATTATTCTTCTGCGCCAGAGTCAGTGCTTCCTAAAATCTGATGGTAATCAGAAAATATTTGCATTGCTCAGCGTAAAGCTACTTTGCCAACCCATTCCAGAAAATTCTTATGCTTGCATTTATCTTACCATGAAGCTTGGTTGGCCACAGACCAACAATTATATCTGTTTATCCTCACCCTACTCTGTCTTAACAATGACTAAGCAAAGATTATCTCTATATAATTCTTTAAGATGCATGCTCCCAAATCTTCAGTTATTTTCATTCCTTATCTTCAGAACACTACATCATAGTTTAAATTAATCTTTCTAGAAGGTAGATATTTAGTCTATATTTTTCT
The DNA here is from genome assembly GCF_964237585.1 of Gallinula chloropus. NCBI lineage: Eukaryota > Metazoa > Chordata > Aves > Gruiformes > Rallidae > Gallinula > Gallinula chloropus. The sequence continues at coordinate 41,669,376 of NC_140086.1, forward strand.
TTCCTTAATTTTATGATTAATTTCTCGTAGAAACTCCTTTGGGTCTTTAAATTCCTATCCATTGTATGTTTTTGTATTGCTTAAATACATTGATATTGCACAGTTAACAGCAATTAATGGTATTCCCCTGTCCAAGGTAGCTACCATCTACTCAAACTGAGTAGAGTTTGGGGGTTTTTACCATTTTTAGATAAATCAGTGCTTTTAACTCCTATATTACTTGACTAGCTCTTTAATGAATATCCTTTAGTGCAGGACAGTTGATGTGCCCAGAATGTGTAGAAATTTACTGCAGAGTTGCTGGATTCACAGAGAAAGGACTGTGATACCACCTGTGTGAAGGGCAGGCATATTTAGTTCCTGGATATTGATTGCAGTGAAAGGAGCATCCAAGTAAATGTTCTATGCACTGTATAAATTGAATTTAGGTCATTTTAATTTTAGACAGCTATATTTTCAGCTTTCCCCACAACAGAAAAAAACCTCAGAGTTTGACTTGATTACAAAATGATATAAGGCTATTTAATACAAATGCATTGACTACGTGACTGGTCAGGCTGAACTGGCACTGCTGCTGACAGAAGCTATAGATGATTACTAGTGGTCATGTAAATAAATAAAGAAACAGTAAGATAAAAATAATAAATGCAGTGTAGGCTGCAGGAACTTTCCTCACTGGAATTTTCCAGTGCATACAGTAAGCAGGGAGCAGAGAGGCAGCACACAGAGCCAAACTGTTTGTCAAGGGCTGTCATACAGGGGCATAACTGGGGATATTTAGGATGATCACAAGAATTTGGCCAATTTTGGGGTTAGATGGGGATTTAGGTTTTCCTCATCTCAAGCATGCAGGATATAAACTACTTGCTGGAACCTGCTGGTATGTCCCAGCTGTAATGGTCACCCAGCCATTGTTGGTGTGACACTACCAGCACCAATGCAAAGGCTGCAAGACAAGACGATTTATCATTGCAAACAGGATTGTTTGTGCCATCAGTTAAAGCAACATGTAGAGTCTTGGGCACAGCAGAAACAAAAAATACAGCATCCTGATGCAGAATGATCTTGGGTACAATCACTCTTCTGTGTGGAAAGCATGAAAAGCGCGGGTGCTTGAATGCCATGAAAGCATGTCTTTAGGACTCAGCTCCCCACCTCCCCAGCCGCCCCACCCCCCCACCCCCCAAAAAAAAAAAACCCTCATCAACTTTCCCAGAAAATTAAACCATTAATTAGGACTTGGATTCTTAGCTCACTGTCTATGGTCAAAAAAATGTTTTGGAACTACTTGCAACTTTGCGGTGAATTCTTCACAGTTTGGGGTTGTTTTTTTTAAAACAGGAATGAACTAGATTCAAAAAACACTGAAGGAAGTGTGGTACTGTTTCTACCTCCTTTGACTGAGGGATAGAGTTGTTAGAGCACTCAACAAGAGCAGAAAAAAACATCTCTCTAGGTTCCAGGGGACTGAACCTGCCTGTGCAGAAGTCACTGTGATATTTTGGGAAAGATTCCTCTCAGTTCCTCTAGTTGAAGCTTTTCTACTCTCTGAAAAATGCTAACATTTTCTTTAGGCAGAAAAGGACATGGTGGACGTGTTCCCTTAAGGAGCTGCTCTGACAAATCCCTCTCAAAGGTATAAATACGGATAGCCTGGGCAACTGTGCATGTATGCAGAGAGAGGCAGCTGCCCGTGAAGGCTGCTTGTATGACGTAAGGACAGTGTGTTACTTCACAGAAGGATCCGCAGTTGAGAAAGAGATTTGCAGGACACATTTACCTTCTGAAAGTAAGGTAAACACCAAAGGTACATACTTTGTTTGGAGAGGTACATACTTTTGGTCCAAAAGAGCAGATCAAGCCCATGGTAACGTAAACCCTCCAAACTGCCTTTCAATGAGGCATGAGGGACATCTGCAGCAGCTGCTTCAATCGAATAAGGGTGCAGCCTAAGCAAACGTGGCTTGGAAAGTGGCTGAAATATATGGTACGATGAAGTAGGTGGGTTATGACTGGGTAGTAATGACATCTACCTGAACTCCTCCCCCTCTACTCTGCCCTGGTCAGGCCCCACCTGGAGTATTGTGTCCAGTTCTGAACTCCCTGGTACAAAAAGACAGGGATCTCCTGGAGAGACTCCAGCGGAGGGCTACGAAGATGATTAAGGGCCTGGACCATCTTCCCTACAAGGAAAGGCTGAATGAACTGGGGCTGTTCAGCCTTGAGTAAAGAAGGCTGAGAAGAGACCTGATTAATGTTTATAAATATCTTAAGAGTGGGACAGGGGGAAATAGCCAGCCTCTTTTCAGTGCTCTGTGGAGACAGGACAAGGGGCAATGGCTGCAAGTTGAAGCTCAGGAAGTTCCACACCAATATGTGGAAGAACTTTTTCAGAGTGAGAGTGACAGAGCCCTGGGACAGGCTGCCCAGGGGGGTTGTGGAGTCTCCTACTCTGGAGATACTCAAGACCCGGCTGGACGTTAGAGACCTGTGCAACCTGTCTTAGGGAACCTGCTTTGGCAGGGGAGATGGACTTGATGATCTCTTGAGGTCCCTTCCAACTCCTAAAATTCTGTGATTCTGTGATTCTGTGATCTAATCAGACAACTGAAAGCACCCTTGTAGCTACTATTAGTTTGCATAAAGATTGAATGGTTTTGTAGCTTAAAGCATTATTATCTGAATAGTTTAATTGAAATTCTAGCCCATTACCATGGCAATGGATGTGTTACCTTTGATTTTGGAAGGGCAAGGATTTCACATAAGATACAGAGGTTTTTCAAATCATTAAAGTATAATCCTCAGTCATAACAAGATCATTTGGATGCTTTTAAATACTTCTCTTGGTATTTCATTTTCAGTTTAATTAATGCAAACATCTGCATATGCCAGGACAAATTAGATTAAAATTTTCCAATTTTATAAATAATTCACTACTGTTATTTAGATAAACTATTAAGAAGAGAAGACGATGTTGTTGAAATAATATACTACTAAAGGTATTGGCTTGATACACATTCCTTCCTGCAAAACTTCTAAGTGGAATAAGACTGACAGCGTTGTACAAATTTCATCATGTCTAAAATATGCATTTATCCTTTTCCCTATTTTTTTTCAATTACCCATAAAAAATATGGTTTATATAGGTTTTGGTGCATTGGCTATGTACAGGAAGCTCATGGTAAGTCACGCTGTACAATAAACCACTTGAAATTAGTTTGAAATATGAATAGATTAAAGGAAAAAGTATCAAAAGAGCCCATGATTGAAAAGAAAAAGGTAGTGATTGTGTGAGAGTCAGAGCAAAATACATGAGGAAAAAGTGCCAGATGTTAAGGATGCTATAGCCCGGTATGGAATTGGGTCAGAACATGAATCATGCCCATGTGTCAGAGGTCTTTTGGAGAAGATGTGACTGGTGCCTTAAAAGAGCAGGTAGAAATTAAATCCAAGGGAAAAATGTACTTCAGAAGAAAACCTGCACCCTGAAAAACTTTACTTGCAGAAAGCAATATTAGATGCTTAAGTACATTTGGGTGAACTGAACGCTTTTGTCCAGAGACAGTTAGCTTACCCTCCTATTTCATTGGTATGTGCTTTCCAGAGAAGTGTTAGGGTGTCATTTATTTCTGTCCCTGGATTGCAAAATGACAGGGAAGACGTGAATACAGAAGTCATGGCTGATACAAACTGTGCTCTCTCCCCTGTGTGGTATAGTAGGTATCAATAGTTTTGGAACTCAGGAGGTGACTCAGCAGCCACTGAATGAGTCTGTAGCCCCGTACCTGTTCAGTGAAAATGTAAGCCACTCCTTACTCTTCACAAGTATGAAGGGTAGAACAAAATAAAGGCCTGAAAAAACCTGGTCTGAAGTGTTTTCTGCAACATCCTTGACTATGTCCATCATTCAATCTGATTTTAGATTTCTCTTTTCTGCTGTGTTCATTTAGTAGCTTTGCTGGTGCTTTGAAGTCTGAAGCACATCTGAAGTCATTTTATCACCATATTTATAGGAAATGAAACTACAGGTTTTAATAGCAGTAGCATAGTGTCTCCTCCTGTATCTAGTTGTATTTTTAAAAACAACATTAGTCTTCTGCATGAGAGTAGTCCTTCATGCTAAATAAATGTGAGCTGATTTTGCTTTGAATAGCCTTCTTTTGAATAGGCCCACCAGAAGTATCTGTCACTTCTGCAGCATGATCACTTCAATAGGATTCTCAGTACTTGGGTCTGATCTCCAGACTAGTCCATTTGATTAAAGATAATTAGCACTTGAACATTTTCTGTTTAAACCCCCAATCAGCTGGGATATTTTGCACACTGGCCATGATGGTGGCAGCCTGTGTACTTCACTTTTTGGTTGACGGATCCACAGCACTAAAAGAAAAGAGCCCAGCTTGCCTGGCGATTTCTGCCTGGAGAGTTCTTCTTGCAGGAAAATGTCATTTCTGCAAAGTAGCTGCAAGCTCTTTGCTGCTCTTGCTCAACAAAAGCATTAAAGGAAGGAAATATAATTGGTGCCAGTCAGCATGATCTTACAGAAAGCAGGTTTTGTCAAATATGCTTGATTTAATTCCTTCAGGAGACTACAAGTTTGGTCAATAAAGGTAACTGTGTAAATATGATAGACATCGTAAGCTATTTGCCTTGGTGCCACATACATTCTAATAATAGTAAATTAGAGTGGTGCCAGCAAAGTATATTTCACATATATTAAGAGCCACCTAATAGACCAATCATCAGTCATTTCATGGACTTCATTACAGCAGGGTTCTCCTGGGAGTGAAATGAATCCTGAGGCCACCCAAATCTATTTGTTGTGATCTGGATAGAAGTACACTTATAATTTACAAGATATAAAGCAGGGGGGGAAGGGGCAGGGGGCGTGGGTGACACCAAAATTTGCCTGGATGAAGATTAGAAAACTCCACAGAGCAATCTAGATTTCCTTGTAAAATGAAGGAAATTTTACAGAGTGTAAATTTTTCTACCATTTAAGATGAAATGATATCTAGAAACAACGTAGGAAGGGCAGTACCACAGAGTGGGAACTGTGTTTTGGAAACCAGGGACTTCAGGGTAATAGTGAATAAACAATTTAATTTAAGCTCCCTGAATGATGCTAAAAAGCCTAATCAGTAACTCTGACATGAATTAAAGACATTTCTCCTCTTCACTTTCTCCTATATCAGTTAGTTCTGACCTTTGGGTTCCTGTTGGATAAAAAAGCAACTAACAAAAAAATAATCTCAGGCATGAACAATTCTTTCAATTCTAGCACACTGGTGACAACCTGGGGCTAGGAAGCTCTCCCATCCTAAACCACGTGAGATGTGGTAGTTTACCTGCAACAGGCTAACAATTCAGAACAGGTCAATGTTGCACTGAATTTACCGATGGACTTGCTATAGGAATCCCTTTACATAAATGTCCCAATAACCTTGAAATGAGCACTCAGAAGCAATCGTTTTTAATTGCTCAAGCCACAAGGCATAATCACGTAATTTCTTCTGATTATGAAAACACCCTAGACTGTTAAAATCTATGTATTGCAATCTGAATAGATTAGCCTTTAAGACATATTAGCATCAAATTTCACATTATATTAACTAATAAATTAGACTAGTAAAAGAGTTCAAATCCTAATTACAGGATAGTCATTAAATATGTCCAGTTACTCATATCAGGAAGTGCTGGAGGGAGGAGGCTTCTGATTAACTTGTCAGGGATATGAGCTGTGAAAGCAACATTATCTTACGGCATTTCAACTTCTAACTCGCTCTAAGATGTCAAATACATCCACAAGCCCAAAACAAATTAAAAACCTGTTGTATTATGCAAAATGTATACAGATGGCAGGAGCAAATCATTACCCTGATTTTCTACAGTGTTAGTAAAAGAACCATTTCATTCACTGTTTGAAACATCATAGCATCAACACACTTAACAGTTACAGCTCAGCAGATCAGAAGTAGTATGCCCCAAAAGTGGTCCTCTCCCTGTTGTAGGCAGTGCATGGCTGTCTATGTGTATATTTATGGGTATATGTACATACATGTAATGTATGGCTGTGAAGACAATTAAAAATTTTTTCATGTATGTGATAAAGGCCACTTCTGTGTAAGGCATTTTACTGCCAGTGAAAGAATATAAGAGCATGTCATATCATTCCACCCAACACTTCAGACCCCAAATATATGCTGTTTCTGACTAACAGTGAGTATTAAGTATTAGCAAATTTCAAAAATCACCCACTGGTGGAAAATGTTGCCTCATAGTGTTACTGAAGGGACGATGGGCCTCACAGTGCTTCTGCTTTGCCTCACAGATTCAAAACATGCCTGTAGGCAAGACTGAGTCACTTCAAAGAGGTAGAATGAGTTTAAAATTATGTTTTATCTTCACTCATGGTCCATCATTAATGCAAATAGGGTTTGTTTCTTTTGCATACCAGCCATAGACCAAGAGGTGGTAAGACAAAAAAAGGCATCTCTAGAGACATATTAATATTAATCGATTTACAGTGCTGCAGAACCCTTGAGTGGAAATCTTTAAAATACCTTTCTTCCAATAACCCTCTCAGGTCAAAGGAGTCTATTCTTCACTTGAAAAATCAACACGCATTTTAAAAAAATAATCCTATTGGTATCCCTTGAATGAAAAGTTGTTTAGACATCAAGAAAAGAGGCAACTAAGACATTAAGAAAGTGCTCCTTTGTTATCTCCACACTGTTTCCATTTGTTCTTTGTGTCATCAGGAGGGGGGTTTGAAGTAATATTTTTAGATTGGGTTGTTCCTGTTGATCAGCTAATCAAAATCCCTGAGAATCCTCCCTTACTTCTTGTCCAAGGAAACTAAGAAAATGCTATCTAATTCGCTGCTGAGAATTTCATCAAAGATTCAGCTTTGTTCACCCTGATTAGGAGCAATCAGCATTTAACATTGATGGCTGGCTGAAGCTCAACTTAGGCTTTTCTGGGGTTTGCATATTATATCACATTAGGTTTCAAGACAGCAGCAAATACAGTCGATACAGACATGAAGGTACAATAGGCCATAATTCTGCCTTCTTTATTAAATTACAAATCAGACGAGAAGCTTGGAAAATTTCAAACTCTGTAGAAGTCAAGGTATAAAGATATCAATGTTTCTAAATCAGTATTTTCTTTAGCAAAAGCACTGTCCAAGATATGACAGAAGCTTTGTTTAAAGACTGGATTCCAACTACTGGGCTATGTGGGTGAAACACAGCTGGGGACTGCAAATAGACACTGTGAGGTCTATATTCCTGTATTCCTCTGTACTTATTCCTAAATTTAATGCCGCACTTTTAGCATGTAGGCAACAGCAAGTAAATTCTTCCTTCATTTTTAAAATTCTGTCGTGAATTAAAGGTTACTTCGTGGTGACTGGCAAAACATCAAAGTATTCCACTTAATTCCTTCAATTTGAAAAGGGCTTTTTATCATTTGACATAATCCTCTGACTAACAATAAACCTTCTAGGTGCTCTTTCTGACAAATCAATAGAGACATCATGTTTGAGTAAAATATAAAAGAAGTTTCACACCATTCTAATGTCTTTTTTTTTTCAGTCAGTCTGAAAGCTCTTTAATATTCAGTGCAGAAGACAGCTACCAGAAAACAGACAGTAATGATGATGATTTTATTGATTTTGACTTGCAAAGAAATCTGAAATGAGACTAACAAGTCATTTCTTCTTCTTCAGCAAAATCCCTGTACAAGATCAGCTGTCAAAAGAAAAAAAAAAGCATCTGTGGTGTCACATCTCATACATTCTGTATTAATTATGTTGTTATATACTTTGGGACCACATACATATCTTCTTCACTTGTTTGTTTATGCATAGGTGGACCTTCTAACTGATGTAAATTAATTTAGTTTCCACAATTGTCACCAGAATGGAAAAATTTATAGATTTTGTTTTCCTCTAAATTAAACTTCTAATCTAAGACTTGAAATTTATTCTGCACATTTTCATATAGCTCAAGCTTCCTATGCAGAAATCTTCTTCATAGTACTGCAGAGATAAGAATGATTTGTATTGAACTAGCTTTATGGGTCATAGACAAATGCTCATGGAGACATTTGGAGGAGACAATTTTTTAATGCAAAATACTGCACAACATAAATATGTCTGTTATATATTCACAGGAGACATTCTCCAGTAGGACTTACAGTAGCATTAGTATTTCATCAGGTTTCTTCCAGACTGGCATGCGGTATTACTCATTCATTGAAACAACACTAAACTGAACACTCACCACCAGAATAAAGATTATGTGTTATGAGATGATCCCAGAGGATGGACGTTGTTATATTCACAGTGCTTAGCAAAGGGAAAGTAGAGCGTCTTTCTAAAACTCCCCAAAGCCAAATTACAACAGCAAGGCAAACTACATTTTCTAGGTATTTTACCCACTTCAGTAACTATTCTGAATAGAAGACCCAAAATATATAGGACTTTTTAAAGTAACCTCCCTTTTTCTGGAGGTGGTCTCTCAGACTTCATATTCATAATGCTTCCACCATGAAGTTACTTTTTTTTTTTAAATTTCTATTTCAATATTAATAATGATAAGCAGCTTCATTCTCTTTAACAGCGCACAAAATTGTTCAAAGAATGAATGCAGATAATTCCCAGAAAATTTGTGGAGGAAAAAACCAAAAAAAACCCCCCACAGAATTAACAATGCACATGTTTGAACTGAAGTTTAAGAACAGCTGAAGAAGGTTAACCTACAAGTACTCTCAATGGCTTTGGTCTCAACAGAGCAGGAACACTGGCTCCTTTATCAACACTCAGAGGTCTCCTTAAAAACAAAATGAAGCTTGCCTGAGTTTCAAGGATTCTACAGACTTTGTACCTGCCCATAGGGATAAAATTGACTTATGTATTAAGTCTACCTTGAAAAGGTACTGGGACTTTTTTTTTTAGTTCTCTTTCTCAAGAAATGTGTATCATATACAAACAATTTTCTGTGCTTAGTTGGGTAATAAATATACATTTCTACCCCTACTATTTCTATAAATGCACTCAGCCAGGACGCTTAAGGGATTTTGCCTTGTATAACATAAGTTATACAACAGTCTCCAAATTAACTTTGTAACACAAGACTGAAAGCAGTGATTACAGGTACACCTTGATGTGCAAATGAGCAGTCTTCAGTAGTTCATTTCTGAGTATGAACAGTGTATTTCACTTGACGCATTTTTAAACATAGCTGCCTTGGAAATTTTTTTGCTTATGCAATGAATTAATTCTTCCTTGTGAGCAATAATATCAGTCATTTCTATGCCAGCATTAAGAAAGAACAGTAAATAAAAGATAACATACTTTTCTATTATTTGGAGGGGAAAAAATAGTATATATATGTATATATACATATTATTTGTACACATTGCTCATTCAGAGTCTTTATTCATTTAAGGCTTCCTGGAACATTTAATGGACCATTTAGATATTTTCTTCACTCCTCCTTGTTCTTCTCAGAAGCCATTTGTAGCCCAGCAGCCAGACAGCCATTTTTTTCTTTCAAAGTGATGTAGACTAAAACATTACATCTTCTCCCTTCTTGTAGGCAAAGCAGTCTCTAAAACAGCAAACAGATTTCTAAGGTTAAGAAACAGTTATATATTATAACTTTTTTCTTCTAATCTTTCCTTCCAAAGCTACACATTCTACTCATATTTCCTAACAGTTCTCCCATTCATTCACTGTTTCTTTAAAAAATTAGTTTTCTATGGAGTTACCATACTGCAGTTTACTGTCCTAAAAGAAGACTCTGCCAATCAGTACATGTTTGCACAGCGACTCTTCCCCAGATAGGTTTGAATCCCTGCATAAAGCCCTACCAGAATAATAACTGAAGCAAACTCAAACTGAAAGTTTCTGGAAAAAACTCAACCACTTCACAAGACACAGACAACTCCAGGGTTACTGTTAGCTCTTTGAGCAAAACTGTGCTTATAAGTAAAAGTTTTGCCTTCATAGAATCATAGAATCAGCTGGGTTGGAAGACATCCTTTAGATCATCCAGTCCAATCACAGCCTAAGCCTGACTAGTCCACCTCTAGATCATGTCCTTAAGCACTTCATCTTCATGCCTTTTAAATACCTCCAGGGATAGTGGCTCCACCACCTCCCTGGGCAGCCTGTTCCAATACTTGACAACCCTTTCAGTAAAGAAATTCTTCCTGATATCTAACCTAAATCTCCCCAGTGCAATTTTAAGCCGTTCAGAAGGCTGATATTCTTTCTTACCTCCAGATAAACCTCTGTGTCTATCACCTTGCTGTACTCCTCTCCTTAAATGACTAAGACCTGGAGAGTAGTTACATCTCCCTCATGCCTCCAAGAACAAGGTAATTAATCTCATTTATGTCCTGTGTACATGACCTGAGGATTGACTTTCCTACCCAAATTACTCCAGATTAACAGTAGCTCCTAAATTACTTGCATTTGGAAATAAAGGTATTAATAGCTCTAATCAGCAGGTATTATTATTCAAGAAAAGGACTTAAAAAAATTCCTTCTGATTCTACAACCCACAGAGGTGAAAAAATGTTTCTGTTCTTTTCCTCTCTAAAGCAATATATAAACCAAATATCACATGGGCAAGTGGTTAATGGGCAATAATTTTTTCCATGGGAAACTGTGCACTAAATTAATAGACATCAGAACTTAGAAGAAACTAGGAGTGAAATTAAAAAAGTATTTAAGAAGCTAAATAATTTTTGAGATATGCATCTTCAATAGCAAAATGATAACTTCTATGTATCGTTTCACTTCTTTGCAAAATTAAATATTCTATTTATTAGCTCAAGGGTTATTCTAGGAAATGTGTTAATTGTGTTTATACCTAAATACAGTAAGCTAGAGATCCCATGAGATGAGAGTTGTCATCATGCAGACACCCTCACTCAGCTTTTCTGTTTTGTCTCCTGATGACACACAACTAAAACCATCAGGTATTTTTAACTAGTTTTCTTTTCATCAGGTTGACATTCTGAAATAGATGTGTGTTTTCCATTTGATTTCTCAGTTACTGTACCATTATATGCCTTCAGCAACACTAACCTTTAAATTGCATCGTTTCTAAAGAGAAGGCACAGCAGCTACAAGTGAAAACAGTGTTGATAGGGTAAATCATCAATAACACAGGCTTTTTAAGCAATCAGTTTTCTACTTTTATATTTTTTTTTGTTCATTTGATAATCAAGAAATATAAATCATTCATTCTGTCCAAGGTTGTCTACAATACTCTGGAAATGAAATTAAATCCAATGCAACAGCTGAAGCTGTAGGGCTGCCTTACCTGTTTCTTCACAGAGAAACTGTCCAAGCAGTCAGGGATCAGATCAGGAAAGATAAAGCCCTGACAGAATTAAATTTGGCCAGGGACATCAAGGGCAACAGGAAAATCAGTGATAAAATGAAGATGAGGGGAAATGTAAGCCCTCTCCAGAAGGAAATGGGCCACCTGGTTACCCAGGATGTGGAGAAAGCTGAGATACTCAACACATTTTTTGACTCAGTCTTCACCAGGAAGAGGTCTGACCAAAAGACCCAAGTTACAGAAGGCAAAGGCAGGAACTGGGAGAATGAAGAACTGCCCACTGTAGGAGAAACTGCCCATGTCCTGGGCCGCATCAAAAGAAGCACGAGAGAGGTGATTCTGCCCCTCTGCAGTCATGAGATCCCACCTGGAGTAATGTGTCCGGCTCTGGGGTCCCCAGTTAAAGAACTACATAAAGCTGTTAGCGTGAGTCCAGAGGAGGGCCACACAAAGATGATTCAATGGCTGGAGTACCTCTCCTATGAAGCCAGGCTGAGACAGTTGTGCTTGTTCAGCCTGGAGAAGAGTAGGCTCCAGGCAGACCTCACTGTAGCCTTCCAGTACCTGAAGGGGTCTACAAGAAAGATGGAGAGGGAACATTTACAAGGGCATACATATAGCAACAGGACAAGGGGTAAGGGCTTTAAACTAAAGAGGAGTAAATTTAGATTACATATGAGGAAGAAATTCTTTCATGTGAGGGTGGTGAGGCCCTGGTACAAGTTGCCCAGAGAGGTTGTAGATGTTCCTTCACTGGAGGTGCTCAAGGCCAGGTTAGATGGGGCTTTAAGCAACCTAGTCTAGTGGAGGGTGTCTCTACCCATAGCAGGGTGGTTAGAAATAGGTGATCCTTAAGGTTCCTTCAAACCCAAACCACTCTATGATTCTATATTTCTTCAAACACACTTGTGCAAGGTCCAGTTGGGCACACTGAACTGTTCCTGTTAGACGCTGAAAAAACAGTTTTGGAGGATCTTGCAGAGATTTATAATTTATTTTGAAGGATTTTATCAATTCTTCCCTCTGTCTTCAGGGAACAGTTTTCTTCTCCTTGTTTCTCCACAGTTTCCCTTACATCTCCTCAATAGCAGGCCTTGCAGGGAGAGGACCTCACAGGTGGATCTCTGCTTTCAGGGGGAAAAATCTCCACATTCACTCCTTGAAGAAAGCCAGAGACACCCAGAACTTTTGCTGGCAAACCCAAAGTGGTGCGTTGCTTGGGGTCCATTCACATGAATTTGATGTCTTCTACTTTTTAAATTCCAGTGTGCTTTCTGGACAGATGCTCACTGCAAGGGCATCAGGCAAATTGTGGTCTGTACAAAATATGTCCTAATGGAGCTGCAGCTTTCTCTGAGTAATACATTTTCCTCCTTTGGTTCCTCAGTTCTCTGAGATGTTGTAGCAACAAGCAATGCACATGTTCCCAACAGCCTGAAGCTAGAAGGGGTATCGGTCTAGTTCAACACAGCCTGGAAGGAATGTTCTTGAGGACTAGACACTGGCAGTACAGGAGCTTTCCCAAGTGTGCTTGCCTGGTACAGTCTTTCCCTAACCTTCCCAACCATTCCTGTCTTGCCCTCCAGCTCAGGAGAGTTAAGTTTATTGACTTAAAATTGAACAAATCAATAAATTAACTTTGTTTTTACAAAATTCTCTTTGAGACCAATAAGTCAAGTGTAGCAGAATGGAAATTAAGTGCATTTACTTAAATCTTTTTGCTACATACACTTGAATGAATGTTGCAAATGTGACACTCCTTGGGATCATTACCATTATAGTTACCAAAGAGCTGAAAGAACTGTAAATGCAATTCTTGATATTGCTTGTCAATTCACGGGAGTCATTCTAGGTAGGAAAGACTCAGTTTAGCTAATGAAAATTAGATTCCCGGTGTCCAATAGGATGAGAATTGCTAAGGGAAAAAAAAGGCATTAATTATCTTACCAGCAAGTTCAGAAAAACTCTTATTAGCCCTGTAAAACTGCTTTTATATATCTAAGAAAGCCTTAGGATACTTTTGGACAGTTCATCTTCAGAACTGCCCTTCTATGAAGGACAATTTTTTTTATGAGAGGCTATGATATATTAGAGTTGCACTTTCTCACAGTACGTGGGAGATAGACGATCCCTAAGCAGCACAGAATAACTGCTGGCTAAAAGATAAATTTTGTGACGTGGTAAATTGGAGGGGGATTACTCTATACCTTTTATAGAAAGCACTGGCTGCTCTCTAGCTGTGCACCATGGCTTATAACATTATCTAATAAAACAATTGAGTTTCACAGATAGATGCATGAGAGATCTTAATTTCCTGGCAACTTTATTTGCATTTTTTTTAAAGTTGATTACCTCACCATGTGTTTTCCATGACTTGACAAACGCTTGTTTACTTGTAGTTACTCTCACCAAAACAAAAAAAAAAATAATTTTTAAGTCAAATGCTCCAAACCTCCGTCTTTGCAGCAATTGCATTATACACATGTCAGAGCTCAGCCTGTAGAGTGGCTACCAGCTGCACTGGGCTGGCCATCCCTTGCGTTAACCCTGACTCTGTGACCCAGAAAGAGTCAACCTAAATCTCATTTGTGCTTTCAAACCTTTACTTCAAATGGGACAAGAAATTTTGGCTCAATTTTGCAATGCAGGACTCGTGGAAATAGCAGAAAGTGCATTTCCACAGTCCACCTCATTCTCCAGACCACTTAACCAACACATGATGTTTCACTAGGTCTCTCATAAGCCTTTTTTTCCCACCGAGTGCCCAGTGAAGAAGGAAAATATCAGAGTGGTGCATTATTTCAGAAGAGCACTGCACTCTGTGCCTCTCTCTCCAGAATGCAGACAGTGAGGGGTGGTTGTTTTTTACCATTTTGCTCACAGATGACTTGGCCCAGCCCGGGGGTTCACTCAGCTGCTTGCTCTTTCAAAAGAAACACTCTCTTAAGTCGTGACTCAGTCTGCATGAGTATTTGATTTGCAGGCAGACCTCCTCCAGGTTTCATCTTTGCCATTTGCTGAGTAAAGGAAGAGACAGGACGATGAAAAAGGTGACCAGGGGAGCAAAAGATACCGAGCCTGTCACTTCAGGGCAGAGGCTCAAACTCCTGAAGCGAAGCTGGGATTGACACAGAGACCTATCTACTTTAGGCATCCAGCTGTAGCCATTTCCCCAGAAGTACAGCAGTGTGGGAGATGAGTTTTTCTGTGTAATAAGTATCTTCATGTGTTTTGAGTTGTCACAATTCTTCGTATTTGAGGAAAAATTCTTGCAACCAGTCTCAGTGTTTCAGTGTTAGGATGTCACTGATGGTCCCTTTCTTTTGTCCCCAATCCCTTTTTCTTATTTTACCATTTCATCCAGCAACTGCAGTATATAATGTGCTATCTGGTGTCACAGAACAGGCTTTTGATTTTCTTCCTTTGTAAAAGTTCTAGTGCAGCATCAGCAAACTGCTGATGAGTTTTTTTACCCAGCCATGCCAGGAAACAGTTCCACCTGTTCAATCAGAGTATTTGGACAAGTAGAGAAGAACACTTCACTGTCCACTTATAGCAACTTACAGCAACCTGTTCTGAGTGAGCGAGGGAGGTTCAGTGGTCAGTAAAAAACTGGAGACTCTGAAGAAAACCCAAACATCTGGTCAAACCAAGCTAAAACGTTTTTAGCTCTTCCTTATTCTTTTGCTTTATTTTTCCCCCTACTACTCTTCTCCAAATAAAGCAGAGTTTCAAGTAGCTTTTTTAAAAAAGATATTATTTGTCTTATACCAGAGAAATGAGAAGTTTCTGCTCCTCCTTCCCGCTCTGTGGCACCAAGAGAAGGGCAATATATTTAAGAAAAAAAATGTTGAACTGTAAGGCATAACTGCAACTGACTTCAAATGCATCATTTTGTTTTATCTTGCTTGCCATAGTGAAGATTCGCCTATTTCCAACTTCTGAACTTCTTCAGCTTTGAAAAAAAAAGCATTTCTTTGCTTCTTCAGCCTTTGAATGTAGTCTTTTAATATCCAAGCTGCAGAATACCACTCAGCCAAAGAGCTTAGAAAGATTTGAAATGAATGAGATTTGTAATAAACTCAGCTACAGGGATAGCCTGTAAGTTTATAAAGTATATAAATTTTTGTGGGTTTAGATAAAAGCCAGTTCCCAAATATCAGGAGCCGAAGAGTAACTTTCCTCATAACACAATGCCAAAAGCCAGACAGAGCACAGACAGAGCTCTCTGTTTCATGAGAGCTTGGGAGATTTTGGATTTCATTGTCATCCTTCACTGGAACAAAAATGAAACTTCTCCTATATTTTCACAAAGAGGAGCTGTATTAATCCCCAAAGCCCTTTTCTTCTCTTTTTTTTTTTTAAATTCAGTTTCTTGTCTCTCATCTTGTCTCCAGAAATGACCAAAAAGGTTGCCCTGAATCTTAGAAAGCAGAACACACTGCCACAGTCTTTGAGCCACTCAGCTAGACAGTGTGTACACGTGTATATACACAGACATGTGCCAAACGGTAAATGGAGGAGCAGCAGCCTTCCCCAGCCAGACTAACAGGATCTGGTTGTTGTGAAGCACCTTGACCCTTACAGGCAGGCATCAAACACTGGCCACTTTCTGGAATTCGGTCCAAGACCGTGCATCTAGTGAGGGCAAATTCTTGGTCTCTAAACACTAGAGCTACTAAAGACCCATAAGAATATTCCTAATACTGGGATGTTTTGCTTCTCTCATACGCTCCACGTGCCCACAGATGGATGCAGCCCCATGGGAGCATGCAGGGGACTGGGAAGTAGGACCAGCCAACTGTACAAGGTCCTCCAGGTGACATGGAGAGCTTGGATTTGGGGAAATAACCACCTCAGTGCCTCATTTTACGTCAGTCATCTCCCTCTGCTGAGCAATGGCACTAGGTTCAGGACACCCAGAGTTCAGATAGGTCCTATCACAGGAAAACAGGCTAACTGTGAAGCTTCATTAGCTATTTAAAAAGAGTATCTCACTTGTTTTCTCTCCTTTGGGCTTTGTTTCCTCATTTATTTGTTTGCCTTTGTCCCTGCTAGGAGTTCTATTTTTTCTCCCCCTGATATTTAATGTGACCACTGCTTTGGCTCAGTGAGTGACAGCAGAAGCATTAAAAAGGAGACAAGAGACCATCTCTGGAAAGGATTAAACAGCATGAAGCCCACAGCAGCTGCTCTTCCATGAGGCCTTCTCCACCCAAGCGCTCCCCGCTGCTGATGCCACCAGTGGTGAGAAACAAACAGATCTGACAACGGGGAGAAAATTTAGGGATGAGGGAGCGGGCAGAGGGGACATTTGTTCAGCCACAGCCTTTGTGAAAGCAGCGAGAGCACATATGCAGCACAGATCTGGAGGGACAGGGCAGCCAGCAAAGTCATTGTGGAGACCTGCTTCAGGTTCGCCTGGTCTGCAACTCTGAGTCACTAGACTGGCCCACACAGCCTCTACACAAAACACCTTTCTACTCCCACAACCACCAGTTTCCTGAAATAAAAATTACTTCAAAAACTTTCACGCTTACCCATTTAAAAACTAGATTTCTGGTTTGGGTGAGCAATTTTCAGCCTTTCTGAAAATGAGGACTACAGGGTCTTTCTCCTCATCATGCAATAGCTTCACTGTGCATATTTTATGTTGCTATTTTGAGGTAGCTTTAAAAAGCGGTATGTCATACAAAATGGTGAAGACCACAGTGCTAAATACAGGCAACAGCTGGATTTTGTTAAATTGGCTTTTATACAGCTATTGTTGTGCCATTTTTCCACACAGCTCTTCTCAGAACCGCTGAATGAAATTGTATGAGGAACTTAATGTAACGGTCACTCTAATTCGGAATAGCTCGGTAGATAAAATAGAAATTATTACATTGTTTGCTTGGGACAGACTGTATGTTTGGAGAGAGATGGAACAGATTAGACAATGATATGACTAAGAAGATGTTACTTTGCAAGCAATAAAGTTTGAATTCATTGTCTTGCATTATGCTGCAAATCAGGGTAAGAGCTGGTAAGAGATAGACATCTCTGTTTGACAACTCTGTGTCTTTCTGCAGACCCTGAAGGGGTAGGATCTCTCAGCCAGGCAGTCCTAGAAGTATCCAGAAATAACATAACATCTTCATCAGTGTTTCTGCAATGACACAGGAAGGTTTCCTTACAACAGAAAACCCACAACTAGAAGAGGGCCTAAAGGATCTCAAGCCAGATATAGTCCAAAAACAGTTGTGTCAGCGGGGAGAGGAAATGATTGAAGCCTCTCAGGAGTTTGGCCATCTCTGCAAACCTGGTGGACAGCCCATGTCAAGCCTTGGTGCATCTCTGTTGGGAGACGGGGACTGCACAGCCTTTGGAGTTTTGCATTTAGCTGGTAGCAACCTTCTTCAAACAGGGATATTCTTGACAAGAAGGAACAAGTTGGCAGCAGAATGCAATGAACATTTCTTAAAGAAAATGTAGTCATTAGGAACAACTGACAATGGTTCTGAATGTGATGTATGTTATCATGATAACTGTGTATGTTATCAAGAAAACCAAGCCTGGCACAGTTTTCTTGCTGAATGGTAAATTCAATGAAAAATTAACACTTAAGGAGAAAAAAAAATTCTAAAAATTCAGTCAAATCTTATTAAAACATTCAGCCAATGAAATGAGGTCATAACATTTTGCTTCAAGATGTTTTAAGCATGTTATGTAAAAAAATCTAAGAATTTAATTTCTATTTTATCTTATTTTACCTTTCATTTTGAGCACATCTTTCCATTAAAAATATTCTAAGGCTTTAAAATGAGAAACTTTTCTATGTTTGGATCTTGGTGATTTATTCAACCTGCACACAGGGATCTCTTCAGTGAACTGATGTAATCCTGGAATGAATTTTACTTTACTTATTACTAAAACTCAGGGATCAAA
This sequence comes from Gallinula chloropus, assembly GCF_964237585.1. NCBI lineage: Eukaryota > Metazoa > Chordata > Aves > Gruiformes > Rallidae > Gallinula > Gallinula chloropus. The sequence continues at coordinate 41,687,666 of NC_140086.1, forward strand.
CACAGTCTTAATCCTTTCAGTACATCAGTATATAGCTTTTAGAAGATATCCAGATGTTTTCATGAAAATATAACCTTCAACACTGAAGCTGGCAATGCAGTAATTAAGACTAGGTATACCACAGCTAAAAAGATGTAACTGGAATGCTAAATTATTCAATAAAAGCTCCTTTGCATGCCCACAAAGAAGCAGAGAGAGACATGGTGGGGGCAGCCCAAATAATATCATCCCAGGCTACTCTCAAACCCATCATAGGCACTATCAACCAATCAAAGGCCTATCTCCACAAGCACAGAGGAGCAGAAGGGCAAGTGAAAACACAAATTAAAGACTCAGAGGAAGGGACACCCTGTCCCAGGAGACCCTCAGCCCCAGCATCCAGGCATGAAACCCATCACAGTGATTTGGGCTGGATGCTGGAACATCTTTCAGACTGCTGGGGTTTGCTGCCAATAGTGTCAGAAACAAAATGGGATACTGGAGAAGAGCATTTTGGGATTGCACAGGACGTTAGGGGAAGAAGAAAAGGTGATTTGGGGAGGAAGAAGTGTGGGAAAATAGAGGGATCAGGGCATCAAAAGGTCCAGTTGTTCACCTGAGGGAACAAAATCTAATGCCTGCCTCTGGGGTGGAACCAGAGCTGAGAGGCCTGTGCATCTATGATGTCACCAAGCTGGAAAGACTTAGATCCAGGGACAGCTGCTGAGCAGACTCGAGCCCAGCTGTTGGAGACATCCTCACTGAACACCAATACACACACACATATATACGTGCCTGAATTCTCACTTGCACAACTCTATCCTACTTAACCAGAGAGGAGTACAAGATGAGGCTGCTGGTGCCATCTATGTTCATGCAAGACACACATGCATGTGTGTCTGTCAGTGTTGATCTGTATGGTCAGCTATGTACATATGCATTTATACACTTTATATATGCACATGTGCCTACTGGGAACACATGCTCAGCCTCGCTGCTGGTTGGACCTGGGGGCATGGAGCTGTGGCAGCCTCACCTCCACCAGGCTGTCAGATTGGGAGCAATTTCTTCAACAGGGATGATCTGTCAAAAAGCTGTAATAATAGAATTATCAAAATCCCTGAAATCTGTGCTGATAGTTCTCCCACATTTTTAAATTCATACTAAATAAATTATTCATATTTGGCAATTATAAGTATTCCATGCCAAAGAAACAACTTCCAGATTCCTGGAACAATAACCAGCAAACATTTGTATTATCTAGCATTGTGAGGCGATTCCCCTTAGTATTATTTTTCTATCATATCTCCAGAAATAGATGGTGAAAAATCTAAGAAAACTAACCAGTCTGAAAGTAATTTAATTCCTCCCCTTAGATTTTATTCTACCTTGTGTTTAAATATATTTCTCTCTGAAGTGGACCAGCTACTAAACCAGTTTGTAAAGGTGAAGTAGCATTTGGCACTGCTGGGAAGGTGTATTTTCTAGCCACGCACGCATCAGAACGGGAGGTATCCAGTTTTATAACATATCTTTTCCCCCCAGGAAAGCCAATTTCTCTGTTATGTGTTCAGAAATAGGAATTGAGTTCACCTTGTCTTTGTGAAATTTCCTTGATACTCTTTTATCAGTGTAATCCCTACTGGGCTATACCCTGTAAGCAATAGAGCTATATGATTGCTGGAAAAAAACCTCAAAACCAGGGCTTCAGGTAATGGGAAATGAAATGATGTTTCCTCTCCTGCCTGTCCAGGAATGCTTAGAGGAAGCATGAATCTGTGTTTGAGCTCTGCTTGGGTGATTGATAAGCACAAGATTTCTGACTGCTCTTTTGACATTCACCCGACTGTCATCAGCATGGTTTAACAAGAAAAGGGGAGGCAAAAGAGATCTTGATCCTCTGCTAGTGAAGTTGCCTGGTTTACATCTGCAGCCCTGTTTTCAAATGCTTAGGACAGAAGGTAAACAACAGTCTTATACTGGATGACAGTTGGTGCCTGAATTTGCATGACAGGCTTTTGTTCTTAATTAGGTTTTTGCCATATTCTATTAAATTGATCCATTTTCCTATGATTTTCCTCAGCATAAAGATGTGCAATTCATCTGTTCTGGAGAAAAATGAAATAATTTTTAACTATCTGCATATTTTCTGTTCTAATTTTTAATCCATCAAATTGATGGGCTTACCTAGACTTTTATTTGTCAGACATAACACCCCTCCCAAGTATGATTTCCCCATTTTTTCGGAAATCAAAATAAAATGTGATCACCATAAACCAAAGTTACAGATGTGGGCTGGTGTGACTGAAAACTGCGCAATTGTTACAGCCAAGGTAAAGAAGAGCATGACTAGGAAGACTGTATTTCACTCACAAAATGAAAAGGGAAAGTGCTGAACGTCTTGGTAGAACCTGATGTGAGGATTTAGGGTCTCTTGGTGGTTGGCCAAGGCCCAAACCCCTCAGGCATGGTTTGTGCTAATGATGGTACAGGTTAGGAGCAGAGTTTCAAGGTCAGAGTCCACAGCCCACCTCCAGAGTGGCTGATGCCAAGAGCCAACTGTGAGGCAACGAATGTTTCCATTCAAAGGTCAGCATTATCCGTTATTATACAGTGTGACAGTGTCTGAGACTTTATGTTGTAGATCCCTGGTGCTGTGCTTTCAGGGTTAAGATATATAATGGGTAAATAGGTCTGGACAGCCGATGCTTCATCATTCTGTGGGAGTATTTGAGGTTATGATGCTTTCTCTCAGTCAATTTCAGAAGGAAAAACAATTACAAATATTTTCAACCACAGTTAGCAAGAAGAAAAAAATTTGTCTCAGGTCAATAAAAATTTTGGTTTATTTTTTTTTAAAAAAAAATTGAAGGAAAAAAGCACATCCTGTCACTAAGAGACTGAAATGTCTGCTTTAGCATCCAACATTTTTAATTTTTGTTCTTTAAATATGGAATTAAGTAATAAAAACTGTTTTAAAAGAACAGCTTAATACTATTAATGCATATCTGTTGCATGTGCAGCAGTGTATGCATCCAAGTGGCCCAAGAGGCACTTGAATTGGATGTTGCATAAATAAGAACTATTTGTTAATAAAGACAACAGATTTTCAGGTATCCTTAATTCATGATTTCCATCTTCTCTAACATGGAGAAGCAACAGCTAGCATGTAGCTCTTCTTACCACATGTATTTGCTAACTGCACATAGATTTCATAATTAATATATATTACCAACTGATTTGAACTAATTTGACTCTGTAGGATAAAGGCAGTAGGGTAAAAAATGCCAAGAGCATCACAAACACATCAAAGTTGACTTAATGAAAACTCAGCAAGTAATATTCTGTTTAAGATTTTCATTTTGCAACTGCCTCTAAATTTAAAGTTGTCTTATTTTTATGCCCTGTCTTCATCTCTCATCTTTTAGAGCCCATAATAATTTTCTTTGATGTGGAACTTTCAGTCCTCAGCTGCATTTGCCTGTTCTGTCTAAACTTCAACTAAGCATTTATTGAATCAATTAAGAAAAACAGTGAAGAATCATCTTTCTCTCCCTCTCTATAAGAGCTGGTTTTATGCATACAGACAAATTTGCCGTATTAATTCTTCTCGCCTTCCATCCACTCAGAGTGACTTACATGAAAGCCTGTTAAAAAGGTGCATATCTGCTTTCCCTTAAGAAGTTGTACAGAACCACCCATTTAGCAGATCTGAAATGCAAAAGCTTTAACTTATGCACATGCCATCCCAAATGTCCATGAGATTATAAACATGACCTTGTCACAAAAATGGATTAATGTGGTATCTTTTTTCCCTGTATTTTTATTTCAGAAAAGATTAATCTGCTCTCAATTTTTTATATAATATGTGTCTGAGGACTGAAGCCTGAATGAATAAAGCACATCAATATATTGCAATAAGCCATCCTTCTGAGAAACACTTTTGTTTTGAATAGACATGAAAGCAGGATGCTTATCCTTTATGGAAACAATCTTATCTTGAAAGGAACACAAACAAAAGGTCTTGCAGCTATCATTTCTTATGATAAAGACAAGCTGAGAAAGAAATAATACTCAATCCACTTTGCTTCATGACAGTTGAAAGGAAAACAGTTATGTTGGATACAGGCATTGGGTAAGTAATTGCCTGGGTGGTCACACTCAAGAGAGTTGTGGTTAATGGCTCAATGTCCAAGTGGAAACCAGGGACTAGTGGCATTCACAGGGGTCAGTATCGGGACTGACACTGTTTAACATCTTTGTCAGCATCATGGACAGTGGGATAGAGTGCACTCTGAGACAGTTCACTGACAACACAATGCTGTGTGGTGCGGTCAACACCATGCCATCCGGGGGGACCTTGACAGGCCTCAGAGCTGGGCCCATGCAAACCACATCAAGTTCAACGAGGCCAAGTGCAAGGTCCTACACATGAGGTGGGGCAATCCCAAGCATAACTACAGACTGGGCAGACAGCAGCACAGATGACCTGGGGGTATTGCTTGGTGAAAAGCTCAACATGACACAGCAGTGCACACTTGCAGCCCAGAAAGCAAACTGAATCCTGGGCTGCATTAAAACCAGTGTGACCAGCAGGTCAAGGGAGGTGATTCTGCCCCTCTACTCCACTCTTGTGAAATCACATCTGGAGTCCTGCATGCAGCTCTTGGGTCCCCAGTACAGGAAGGACATGGAGCTTTTGGAGCAGGTCCATACAAGGGCCACAGAGATGATCTGAGGGCTGGAGCACCTCTCCTGTGAAGCCAGGTTGAGACAGTTGGGCTTGTTCAGCTTGAAGAAGGCTCCAGGGAGACCTTATTGCAGCCTGTCAGTACCTGAAGGGGCCTACAGTAAATCTGGAGAGGAGCTGGTTAAAAGGGCACAGTTACAGAAAAAGGGGTAATGGCTTTAGGATGAAGGGGTGATAGATTTAGATTTAGATTAGGTAAAGGTGGTGAGGCCCTGGCACAGGCTGCCCAGAGAAGCTGTGGCTGCCCCCTCTCTGGCAGTGTTCAAGGCCAGGTTGGATGGGGCTTTGGGCAACCTGGTCTAGTGGGGGGGTGTCCCTGCCCATGGCAGGGGGGTGGAACTAGATGATCTGTGATCATTCTGTGATCCTCTTTTCCTTTTGTATTCCTAATACTGGCAAATGATAGTGAAACATGGTAGGATTAGACTCTATACACAGAAAACTCCCTAAAATTATGCTCAGAACAATCAACACAGCAGGTTTTTCTACTCTGTGAATTTTCCAGATCCTATACCCGCTGTTGCTCTTTTTCCCAGTGTTCTGAGCTCAAGCCCTAATGTTGTAATGCCACACACAAGGTTTCCCCTGTACAAGCATCAAAGGTGCCATCTCAGTTGCTTTCAGTCTCACCAAATGGGTCTTAATGGATCTTTTGTATCAGTACCATCATGGGATATCTTGTTTCAGCATGAGACAAAGGACTTACTGAAGAGAAAATCTGTTTCTCTATCATCATCTATTTCATCATCTATTTTAAAACATCAGCCACATCCATCACACATGCCACTGCTCACTGTCTTGACATGGCCTTCAGAGAGCCCTTCCCTGATACCCACTGTTCCATCTGCTGTATGTTTATTAATTTAGTTCTGTATTATGTTTTTCACCTCAGCTAAGAAAAAGGATAACTTAATTTTCCATCTCTCAGTATTTGTTTTCTCTGTGCTTTTCTTTCCTCTCCTTTCTCTCCTTTTGTAGGTGTTTGATTTTTTATGGGTGGCTTGGTGACTTGCAGGAGCCATCTGGCAGCCCTGTGGAGTGTCACGGCTTATGCTATATAGTGCTGGTCTGTTAGGACTCAGCTGTCAAAGAGCAAATCTCTGTCAGGTTCCTCAGCTTCACATGAGTACTAGAAAATGCATCATGTGATGTAAAAAACAAAGAAAATAAACCAGGTGAATTACAGAGTGTTTGAAAGACCCAGCACAGCCAAAGCTTTCAGAAAACTGGAAGGAAGCATAAATGCTTGATGACAATGTTTAGGCCACCATCACCAGGCATTTCTGAACGGACAAAGGAGCCCCTTTGTAACAGTGAACAGAGCAAGGAAAGTGGTGGTGGTGCTAGACTTTTGCTGACTGAACCAAGAACCTTAGGTCCCTTCCTGCAAAAAACAGGGGTGGATATAGGTTACAAAGCATCATACAGAACTTGGGGAACTGAAGGAGATAATTTAGAGGGCCCTCTTCTGAGATACACTGACCACAAAAAAAGAAGTAAATTGCCCTTAGATGTTTCCAGGATGCTTCTTTGCACAGTTGCCAGATAATGGAGAACTGGATGCCTGTGGTTTGTATTGCAGTTGTACTAAAGTGAGTTGTTTTCTATTGAATGCTAGATGGGCATGGCAAGAAATCTAACAGTATTCCTGAGTGTGTCAACCCTCCTTCAGGCACACTTCTGGAATAAGGAGGGAAGAAGCCTGTTTTCTTCTCTTCCTGCTACAATACTAAACCCAACAGGGCACTTCCAGCATTTTACAGGAACAAAAGGAAATCGAAGGCCAGTAGGAGAGCTATATGCAAAGTGTATCCTTTGCAATCGTGTCAAAGGGGTACAGACTAAGTACATCACTCTCAAAAGCAGGAAACTATTTATTTTAGTGCAATCTGCACTGCCTTAGAGAGATTCAGGAGATTCTACTGCAACTCCTATGCACTCTGTGATGCATTCTGCATCACTGCTATGGACTCTGTGTGATCTAGCCCAGACAGGCTGGATCTATGGGCAGAGGCCAACTTTATGGGGTTCAACAAGTCCAAGTGACGGCTCCTGCACTTTGGTAACAATGACCCCAGACCACACTACAGGCTTGGAGCAGAGCAGCTGGAGAACTCCCTGAAGGAAAAGGACCTGGGGGTGTTAGTGGACACCTGGTTGAACATGAGTCGGGAATGTGCCCAGGTGGCCAAGAAGGCCAACAGCATCCTGGCCTGTATCAGGAATAGTGTGGCCAGCAGGAGTTGGAAAGTGATGACTGTTCCATTATACTCAGCTCTGGTGAGGCTGCACCTTGAGTAATGTGTCCAGTTTTGGGCCCCTCACTACATGAAGGACACTGAGATGCTGGAGCATGTCCAGAGAAGGGCAATGAAGCTCATGAAGGGTTTGGAGCACAAATCCTGTGAGGAGCAGCTGAGGGAGCTGAGAACAGCTCTCTACAACTGCCCGTAAGGAGATTGCAGAGATGTCAGGGTCGGTCTATTCTCTCAGGTGACAAGCGATAGGACGAGAGGGAATGGTTTGAAATTGCACCAGAGGAGATTTAGGTTAGATATGAGGATGTATCTTTACTGAAAGGGTTGTCAGGCATTAGAATAGGCTGCCCAGGGAACTAAGTGGTGGAGTCACCATCCCTGGAGGTATTTAAAAGGCGTGTAGCTGAAGTCCTTAAGGACATAATCTACAGGTTGACTAGTCAGGGTTAGCATGTGGTTGGACTCGATAATCTCAAGTGTCTCTTCCAACCCAGGTGGTTCCAACCCAGGTAGTTCTATGATTCTATGATTTTAATAACCTCTTTTCATAACCAGGTTTTCAGACATATTTAAGCTTAGTATTATTCTCAAATGAAATTTTCAGTTTACAAGTTTTTACAACACAAACATCTGCAAAGGGAGAAATCCTAGCCATGCAAATATTTGGAAGGGACACACTGTTTTATCAATGTGTGAGAAGAGGACAGGGCACAGTAGAACAAGAGATGACTTTTTTCTTTTCTTCATGAAGGTCTACTCTCTCTTTGAATGTAGAACTGGAAGCCCCAAACTCAGGCTTTATCACTTAATTGCAGAGTTTTAAATGTAATTCTCCTTTATTCTTCCTTCCTTTTCCAAATGAAGATTATATATAAGGCCTAATAAATCTGGCAAATTACCTGCAAAACTGATTAAAGATCAAACAGATCCAGAATTCATAGCAATACCTATATCTTATAAATGGGTGAAGAGTAATGCATTTAATGAAATAAAGCCTTTTAGCAACATTGCTTTGATCTGTTTGTATCTAAGCCCACTCAGAGCAACTTTTCTTGAAAATTAAAAGTTAATTTTGAATCAAAGAACAAAATGTGCTTGAAAACTATAAAAAACCTTGATAAAAGTATAACTTAGTTTAAAAAATAGTTGTCTGAAATAGGCTCAAGTAAAAGATTAATGAAGAGGATTCTGCTGGCATTTTATAAAACTTTACATATTGAAATATGAAAGACAATAAGAAAAGAAGATTACATCATTCATTCTTTTTTTAAATGCTTTAATTTAAAAAATATACTTGGAACAAGATTAGTTTCTCAAGCTGTTCAATTGTTACATGATTTTTTATGTTTATTTTTTGTAAATTGCATCCATTTACTCTCATCAAAGATGAGATCACAAATTCCTCAGCTCAGTCTGTGAGCTGTTAGAGCACTCAGCAATGGGACAGTAGGCTGGCAGCATGGGTCTTAATCTGAAGTCTATAGGCAATGTCATAGGGATACAAATAGTATTTAATATCATAGGTATTATGCAATAGGCTTAAAATTCTTTCCTAATATAATGTTGGTTGGTTCGTCCAAGGAGCTTTTTCAAGATGCAAACACTTTTTTAGGAAAGTCACAATGGTTATGGCTACAGAGCTCTCTAGGATAGTCCTGGATAGACCATTTCTGGCCTGGAAACCAAGGATTACAGCACAGCTCAAGTCCTTACAGCTACACTTTCATCCACCACCTACAGATTATTTGAAACATCTGCTGACTCAAGCTGCTTGGGAGAACATTTGGGCACATGGGCAACAAAAACTCCAGGAAGCATACTAACAGTTCAACAGTATAAACCAGATCCTTATGGCTCCAATTAGTTAATGCAGACATAGCCTATACTGAACACCTATCCTATCATCTGGTGTGCTGATGTTTGCCTTTCATATGATGTGCAATTTACTGACCTGAAGAGAAATGCCTGCGGAGATTAAGGTGGTAACTTGAAAAGCCAGGAGACCAATGCCCTCAATGGGACCTAGCAACCTGAAATTTCTTCTAGTACAGTCAATAATGCTTCCTACCCTACTGTGAGAGGTTTGTAGGATCTATCAGAGATGTCGTGTGGAAGGAGCTGTTCCTGTACCTATCAAAAGTGGAGAACTAATAGCCCTTTCTAACCTACTATAACAAAGATTTCTAAGTTCCCCTTCTAGACTGGCCACAGTCCCTGAAATCCAGTCAGCAGCACTCAGGCTGTTTCAACTGTCTGATTACAAGCAGTGAATTGCAGCCAGCTATTATTTTCTGTGGCACTCATTAAATGTCATTTGCAAGCTCATTGTTCTCTGTCCCTGACTTCATAGATCATGTCTTAAAATCATGTTTCATATTAATATTATATAAATAATACAGGGAAACAAACCCACTTGTCCAGTCTGTTTAGGCAAATAATCATAGAATCACAGAACCTCCTGAGCTGGAAGGGACCCATAAGGATCATCAAGTCCGACTCCCGGCTCCACACAGGGCCAGACAAATCAGAGCATGGGATTGAGCACATCATCCAGACATTTCTTGAACTCAGTCAAGCTCAGTGCTGTGACTGCTTCCCTGGGGAGCCTGTTCCAGTGCCTGACCACTCTCTCAATAAAGAATCTCCCAATATCCAACCTCAACCTCCCCTGTCTCAGTTTCATACCTCTCCCTCAGGTTCTATCATAAATGCATAAAACTTTAACATTTCACAGCTACAAAGTGTTTGGTATATAATGATGTCTAGCTCTTAAAGAGGAGTTTTCACCATTTGGTTTCAGAACAGAGTATAAAGGATAGACTCATCACTAGGATGAACTTGAGGAGCAGGATAATAAAGTAATTTCTCCAGCATCTTTTAGAGAAATAAACTAATGCTTCCTTCCTAGCAGTGTTCAAGGCCAGGTTGGATGGGGCTTTGGGCAACCTGGTCTAATGGAGGGCATTCCTGCCCATGACAGAGGGGTTGGAACTAGGTGATCTCTGAGATCGCTGTGATTTTATGATTCTCTTGTTCTATGAACTGAAAGCCATTGGCTTCACATTCTACACATAAGACTGTACCAGCTATGGCAGGTAATAATAGAAGTGTCATTAAGCTTTGTGCTATTTATGCACATGACAACTTTTATCAGCAGATACTGTAAATGCTTAGGAGACCATCTACATGAGGAATTAAGATGAGGCTCCTTAGGCAATGCCTGGCTAGACTAAATTTCTCTCACTATTAGGTATGTGTGATGCTAAGCAGGAGAACCCACACCAGGGGTTGCAATCAGTACCACTGCTGAAGCAAAGACTTCATGCATCACAATGAAAATTCAGAAGGCAGGAGTCAATGCAGTCTCCAGAGGTACAACATGGCACTTTCCTTTCTTTGTCACAGGATATTGCAGTTACAGCTACTGACAGTTTTCCTGAACTGGATCAGGGTTAATCCTAACTGTAGGCAAAGTGACAGTGCTCCTTGCTTCACAGTAGAGACTGTCAAAGCAAAACCTAGGGATTAAGATGTAAAAGGGTGCTTGAACCAATAGTTGCTCTTTTAATAGAGGTTCATGTAAACATGAGGGAAAGACAAAGGCGTAAACCCTGATGCATTCTGAAAATGCAGATGTTTCAGAGTATCTGTAGCAGTCGAGACAATTTCTAGAGCATTACACACACTGTTTCTGGCAGAGGTTTTCTTGTGATACAGGTCACTCTGCATTGCAATCCACGACAGTTCCTGGCCAGATTGTAAACAAGAGTTGTGAGTACGATTCTGAAGAGGCAGGTCACAGGGGCATGAAAGCAGCTGTGTCTGAAGGAAGCTGTATTCAATAGAAGGACAAAATGCCATAGGTAATTGTAAAAAAATATAGGAGTTTTTGGTGAAGGAGAAGCAGATATTGCTCAGATAATAACCCACACCTCTTATGTACTAGGGAAAACCTTGGCCATCATCTCCAACTGCTGCCTGTGTAGATTTTAGAAAGAAGGGAATGGATTAATGGACTTGCTAATGATCTTCCTGCATCCATCAGCAATCTAACTTCTGTATCCTGCCTTTCACTCATTGTTAGAAAGTAATTGATACTAGGCTGTGACAGAGATAAGCCATCATGGTTCATGAGGACACGCTTTGAAGGTGATCAAAACATCATTCATTCTGGGCCCTTTTTTATTCCCTTCAGGCTCGTATCCTGTAAATTTTTCTGAAGGGGATAATGGTGCATCTCTGTGTTCATGAATGCTGGTATTTATATTCTTCTCCATCATCTTGAATGAAGATCACGCATGCAAACTACCAATCTAAAGCAATTAGTCATTATTCCAGTTTTGGAAGCCATCTGAGGGTAGGGATTTCACTTTCTCAGACTGACTCACATCTGTTTTAATTAGATTGTGTGTGTGTGTGTGTGTGTGTGTGTGTGTGTGTGTGTGTGTGTGTGTGCACACTGATTTATATTCAGTTGCATATTCACTCTAAGGTGAAAAAAACTGGGATTTATATGCATACGTTAAGAGTCATCTTCACCTGAACATGTAGAGCATAGAGAGAATATGCAGAGATTTCATACTGAAGAAATGGTGTTAATAAACTGAATGAGTAGTTGAAAGGAAAGAAACCAAAATGCACCAAAGACATCTCTTCTACTGAAAACTATAAAGCTGACTACTGCTATTCCAACTCCTTTACTCCAGTGCCATTCCTTTATCTGTGTAGTATTTTAACCACATGCCCAAAGCCTGCTTTCATCATAGGATTATCTGTGTGCTGAAATGGCAATAGAGAAAACCAGCAGACAATTTAACAGTCTGAGCATTTTCATCACACCAGGGAATGTGAATATGACAATGTGAGCTGTAGAAGCCACTTTGACACTCCAGGGTGCCAGCAGAGGTGCGGAAAACAGCCACATCTCCCTCTCTCGTTCCCTCCTGCAGTCAGGGGAAGAGCGTGAGGATAGCTTCATGCTATCAGTACCAGTATAGGTTGGACTGGCCTGTTGGAGAGCAGCATAAGTGAGAGGGACCTGGGGGTCCTGGTGGACAGCAGGATGACCATGAGCCAGATGTGTCCGCATGGCTAAGAAGGCTGATGGCATCCTGGGGTGTATTAGAAGGGGAGTGGTTAGTAGGTTAAGAGAGGGCCTTCTCCCCCATCTCCTCTCTGCTGGTGAGACCTCATCTGGAATATTGTGTCCAGTTCTGGGCCCCTCAGTTCAAGAAGGACATAGAACTCCTTGAAAGAGTCCAGCGCAGAGCCACCAAGATGATGAAGGGAGTGGAACATCTTCCTTATGAGGAGAGGCTGAGGGAGCTGGGCCTCTTTAGCCTGAAGAAGAGGAAACTGAGGGGTGACATTAATGTTTATAAATATGTAAATTGTGAAAGTCGGGAAGACAGAGCCAGGCTCTTCTCAGTGATGGCCAGCGACTGGACAAGGGGCAATGGGTGCAAGCTGGAGCATAGGAGGTTCCATGTGAATATGAAAGATGGTTGAGTCACCATCCTTGGATGTGTTTAAAAGGCAGGTAGATGAGGTACTTAGAGATATGGTTTAGTAGAGGACAGGTACGGTTGGATTCAATGATCTTAAAGGTCTTGTCCAACCTAGTCATTCTGTGATTCTGTGCTTCTGTGACTATAAGGAGAAACTTTTTCACTGTGAGGGTGATGGAGCACTGGGACAGGCTGTCCAGAGAGGTTGTGGAGTCTCTGGAGACATTCGAAACCCACCTGGATGTCTTCCTATGTAATTTAGTCTAGGCGATCCTGCTCTGGCAGTGGGGTTGGACTAGATGATCTTTCGAGGTCCCTTCCAACCCCTAACATTCTGTGATTCTGTGATTCTGTGATTCTGTGATAGCTGGTCTCCATCCCTGGGTACCCTAATCCATTCCTGGGACCACACAGACATTTTTTTCCTTGGCAAGGTCAAGCCACAAATGACCTGAAAATAAAAAAGTATCATTGAAAGCTGACTCCCTACCTGGAATAAATGACACCTATGACACCTATGATGGTATTTCAGTTCTTTGAACTTCATGGAAATTATACAGAGAAAGTCTTTTATGAAGAGGCATACTGAATTCATTGATGCATAGTTCATGCAGCAGTTAGTAGAGAAAGTCTGATGCTCATGAAAGCAAATAGCTGCTTGAAAGCACTGATTTAAGCACTCCAGTTTCAATCTCTAGGAGGAAAATGATATCAAAAGTTCTCTCAACCATTTCAACACTCCAAACTGGCTGGATGATAAAATTGCAATAGGATTTTTTTATAGGTGGATACAGCTGATTAAGCCAGAATCAGAGAATCAAATAAGCAAATCAACAAATTTTGGCAACTGGATGAAAAATATCTGATCAGATCACTATAGACATGCTAGCTGTAAATGAAGTTAAACTATACCCAAGCTTAAACTGATGGATAAATCTATTAAATTATCTTTTAGGTCACTTTCTACATTTTTCTTCTGCAACTAACCAAGGCGCACTCTGCAAGAAGGAACATGATTGGGGTGGTAATTTTAGTATCAATCTTCTTATACCCATCTATTTTTCTTTACAATGATGACAAGGTTCTACAGGCTTTAGCAGATTTTCATGGTAAAAACACCATATCGGAAGTACTTACCCAGAAACAGGACTATATAATCTCTTTTTCTGTTGTTTAAAAGGAATCTAAACAAACTTGCTATCTAACAGGGGACAGAGTAATACAAAAGAGGAGCTGGTTATTCCTCAAAAAACATTGCAACTCTGACCTTAGAAGACATTAACATTTCTCCTCCAAAAAGAACCACTTAACTGGTAAAGAATTCTGTCCTGGGGCAACCCCTGTTGTGGAATAAGAGAAATTACACATCCCACATCCTCCCCTCCCAAAATAGGTGGTGTTGTAGTGGCAATGGCAAGTGCTTCCATCCTGAGGCAAGTGAAATGTCACTTATGGGGCTGAATCTGAATCAAAGTTCATGTCCTGTCTCCCAGGTTGTTAAATGGGAGGAAAGATGTGTTCAGATGTCCAGGCTTCACCCAGGCAGTTGAGCACACCAGGCATTGCTCGCTCTGCTGCAAGCTGACAGAATTGCCAGTCTCACCAGAAAAGTTGGACGTGGGTCTCCCCAGCAGGAAGTTTTACTTCTTCAGATATGGGAAGATGTTCATGAGAGGTTGGTTAGGGATGGACACTATCGTTAAGCTGGTGAGGAGGGCTTTAAACAAGAGTCATGGGAAAAGGGCAAAAGGCCAGTGAGCATGTGTAAGAACGGCTTAAATCGGACAAGGAACCTGAGACTGGGAGACAGGGTTGCTCAGAAAAGGGCTGAAGGATGGAGAAGAAGGAAGTATGTCAGTCCACAGAAAACATGGGGAATAAGCCAGGGGGATTGTAAGTTTTTAGCCAGAACAAAGATTTAATTGGTGCAACAGGATATAACAGGGTAATACACATGACTAATAAATCAGTATAAATGGATACAAATTAATGCAAATGGCCTGTTCTGGAAAAACAGGCAAGGCAATAGAGAGGAAATGCTGAATAAATTAAAAAAGGACTAGCCAGGCTGTTTCGGTAGGTATTGGTACAAACCAGTACACCAGGCAGGGCAGATTCCTCCAGAGCACAAAATGTGGTCCCTCCATGGGGATTTAAGCTGATCAAATGCCAGATGGAAAAGCAGCACAGTAGGACACAGTCTGCCAGGGTCGTGACATGCACCATGCACTCTTTCTGCTTGGGACCTAGCTAAAAATCCAATCAGTTCTGAATCTAGGTGCTCTCCAGGACATTCAGTGGTAAAAGGATTGCAACCACCTGTTCATCTCATGATTGGATAGTGAATATTTTAACTGATTTTACTTTTTTTTAACAGAAATGTCAGATAATTCTTTAGACTTTCATTCTGGCATCCAGTATTTTCCATGAAAAATCTATCATTTATAGAATGAGTATGTGTGAATGTGAAAAGGAAATGAAAACAAAAAATATGGAGTTTTGCTTAACAGAATGTAAAACTGATAATTATTGCTGATATTCATTTGTGATGCATATCACACTGAGCTGCCAAGGAAAATTCTTACTGCCCTGCAACATTGAAATGCTTTCCACCACAATCTGAGTAATTTTGCTTGTCAAGAAAACAATCAGCATGCTTTATTCCACAGACCGGTTCCACCACCATCTCTTATTCTTCCAGGGGCAGAATACACTTACTGCTAAACTTTCCCATAAATACCTGCTTAACATTTCTTTTAAATACCACACATTGTCACTGTGTGTAATTAATGATCTTTGGCAAAGTGAGGAACCTTATGCACATTTCAGACAGACTGACAGGTGACAGGTTTACTTCCCACATTCATACATTGTTATGAAGCACAACTCCCCCACTGAAGACTGACAGATGCCTGCATTTACAAAGCCAAAGACCTGCTCAGACTAATTTGTACCGACACACTAGGTAAGATTGGGAAAATGTTCCTATTGATTCTTACACCCACACTGTAGGTGATGAAACTGGTTAGGTGATCAGGTTTTTCATGCTGCCGTAAGCAATTGTCTGATTTAACATCCAGAGTTCCTAGATCAATTCCCTGTTATTTCTGCAGGCTGCTTTGCACCTTTTCCCCTGCAAAAGCTTAACAAAGTCTCGTTGGCTTCACATTGCATGGCTTCACATTTCTGTTTGTGGCAGAGGATTAGAGGTTTATCTTCACATACAGCAGCTTGTAATCGGTTTTTGTAATCTGATGGCTATTTCACCAGACGTCCATTCATCTAAAAGACTTCCTGATAAACTGTGTGCTTTCCCTGATACATGAAGACTTTCCACGTGATTGAGCTAACTGAGCCACAAGACTAGCCAGTGTAACATGTAGAAAAGCAATTTCATTCTATATTGCCAGGGGACTCCACAAGAGAAAGGTCTGCCAGATGAAGAGCTTTGTCAAGGATTTCCAATTACTGCCTTGGTTCTGATGATGTGTACCACCACCATGCTGGGTGGTACCAACAGGGGCTTCAAAGCAGGTGCTTGGGGAAAACTGAGGATGAAGTAATACATTTACAATTGATAGTGAAAGAAACTTTTTCAAATTAAATGAAGATTGCATTTAAAACATTGGATGCATTTACTTGTCCAGTATGTATATCTTGTCCTTATTTTGGCTGGCTGCTAATCATACTGAGGTAAATCTCACCCTGCATGTAGCCCTCCGGAAACAAGTAGGAATACCCAGCAAGGTGTCACTCACTGCCAGTAGAAGCACCAGCTTTTGAGGAACATTTACATGTCAAAACATTTTCTTTTTGTTGTCAACGAGGGCATTTGCAGTTTTTCCAGGCAGAATGGACAGTCTGTCATCCCAAGGGGAGCACAATCCAGCCTCATCTGGGCTTTGATCTGTGCTGCAGGAGAAACAAAGGGAGAGAGTTGGAGCTGCTTCAATTGCTTCTCCTGCCAGGGGAGGAATGTACCTTGAGATCTGCAAATGGATGCCCAGTCATCTAACATAAGGATTTCCCTTATTCCACAGACTCTGTTGGCAACTTCAGTGACCCTAAATGCAGCCCATTACTACATTGTATGAGATACAAAAGCGACTGAGCAAGTAAGGAAAGACTATGACATAGAACCGTATTTTTGTGGATTATGAGCTGAATAATTAAAGGGTACGGGGATAGTTGCTATCTGGATGCAAATTAAACACCTTTTCTCCAAGAAGTGTAGCTGTGAAGTAGCATACAATCTGCCTGTCTCAGCTCATACAGGTGGCAGGAACATTTTTGAGGGAAAATCCCAAGAACTACCAGTGGGATTTGCAAACTGTTGAGGAAAAGGCCTGTTCAGATCAGTTAATCTGTGCCCAGAATCTATTAGGCAACATCATTTCTTGTTTTGACAGAACTTGATTTCAATTAAGTCATGAAATGAATGCAAAGCCCTATGTTCCATTATCCCTGAACAAATCCACAGCAAATATTTTTAATTAAATTATAAGGAGATTAAAATACCTTAGAGATGGTATAATTATGCCTCAGTGTTTGGCATGCACTTGGGGATTTAACAAAAAGCTGAAAAAAACAGGCAGAAACCTTATTGCTCTGTGATGAAAAAGAAAATACACTTGAAGGCAGATGATGAAGATCTGAAAACCATTAGACAAATCAAATCAGATTGAGAAAATGAAAATTCATAGGGATTCTGCAATGGAGCTGAAAATATAAGATTATGATAAAGCACTTGCTTTCTGCCAACAGCTTTCATTTTTAGCATTTTAATGATATTATTACATGAAGGTTCTCTTCATTATGAGGAAAATATTTAAACACCTAAGCAAAAGTTTCTGAACTTCCAGCTATTTATGGAAAGCTATACTGATAATATACACTCCTGTTATATTTAACACATTTATTAGCTGGATCTAACCTAACTCCTGCCAAGGCAGAAGGTGCACACAGTGGAAGTTGTCCTGGTTGCTTAAGACAGGGCTTTGGTATCCTGCAGGAGTAGTTACATGAACTGTAGCAAACTTTGCAAGTCTACACTTCCAGAAATTTGAAAGTTTACATTTTCCAGTGGGTCAAGACAGAAGACCAAGGACAGACCTTCAGGAGTGTCTGTCTTTATCTGGGTTTTAGTCAAGAGCTTTCCCTTTGGAAAGGGTTTATTGTTAATATTTCTAAGCCTAAACACTTTGGAAGACTGCTTCAATCATAATTTTTCTTTTCAGTCTTTCAATTTAGTTTTAGTTTAGGTCTGAATTCTGTTCCCATAAAGTATAATTAATTTAGGATAGGAGGGATGCCTTTGGTAGTCACAATTTGCAAAGCATTTCTTGACATTATCTTAGCTTACAGGCCTGGGGACCTCAGGTCAGAACCTTTCCTGGGCTCCTGGGGTCCCTTATAGAAGACCCCAGGGATCACTGCCACCCCCACACAGTGTGTACGATGTTGGCTGTAAAGGCCAGGGTCAATGAGAAAAGTAATAGTGTCATCCATTGAACAACAGTGAGCTTTTCAGTCCTTATACAGAGCAAAGTGTGTGTGGGAGACAACGTTTATCTTACCTATGTCAGCACACAGAAACCTAGGAAACTGCCCATTTTTGCCAGTGCTTAGGCAAAGGCCGTGTCCCTGCTGTTTGGCAGGCTCCGCCAGTGCCAGGACCAGATTCTCAGCACCCTCAGCAACAGGGCCACCCAACCCTTACTCACATGCCAGAGGGATGATGAAGGCCATCATGACACATTTCAGCTCTGCAGCCTTCCTGGGAAGAGCACTCTGTACCATCACTGAGCTGCTGGGAGCTGGTGGGACAAACCAGTGCTGTACAGGCTGCCCAGCACTGGCTCAGATAGTTACCACTGGAAAGCCAGGCGCAGCTGATAACCCAGAGGATCTTCTTTCATTCATTCCCACTGTCCTCCACTCATCTTCTGGCAGACAGTTATAAAACCCAGCAAATTCTCCTAATACAAGGTGTGGATGTAGGGTCTTGGGCAGAGCAAATAGCTGGGTGTGGGGGCAAGAGTTACCCTGGAAGTATCTCATGTACAAGGAAGTGAAGCCTGGCAACCTGCGCTGACATTTTTGAGGTTTCTTGCTTTTCTAATAGAATATCACCCACCAGAAATGAATGCTGGGATTTACCCTGAAGACCATGAGTAGCAAAGTTAGTGCACCATGTGTACTGGGAGAGGGAGAAAGAGTGCAGCTCAGGAATACCACAAATGATAATTGTGTTCCAGAGTTCTTCCACATGTATGGTTACAGGAAAAACCTTAGAGAAATCCACCCTGGATTTTAAGATTACAAGTGTTCCATTAAACAATGAGAAATAACCTCAACAGGATAATACCACTGACAAACTGTTAAGTTATTCTTATATTGCATAACTAAATTGCTATTCATAAACAGCAGGAATCATTAAGGGTCTCTGCATGCAGCCCACTGATGTGACTGCTTTGGTCTCACCAATATCATATTTCAAATGTTCATTTCACTGATATTTCTTCTGAAGGTAGAGAAAAATATAATCCTCATCAAAGGTTCCCTTATCGTTGCCAAGGCACAGACACAGCATCAGCTCTATTCTTGCTAAGCTTTAACATAAAATTATCATCTGCAGTGGTACTCGGTGATTAAGTGTCTTAGTGCATCCGTAGCCAAAACCCCCGTGGTCAAACTTATTACGAAATGAGTACCAATAGCTATTAGTACTGCTTTGAAATTATAATCAGTGACTGATGGCTCAAAAGATAACATAAACTCTCCCTGTAGAGTAACTTCAGAATATATTTTTGTAGAGGGGAAAATTATCATTTTTAACTGACATTGAAGCATAGGAACTACTAAGAAAATGTGCTGCATTCGTTCTTTTCACTCTGGGAACTTATTTCTACACCCTCTTTCCATTTAAAACAGGACTGAAACAAATTAACTTACAATTTGAACCTGTTCATGCAGGGCAATGTCAGATGACCATTGCTCTTTCTGGAAAAATTAGAACACGTGTGATCCGAGGAGCAAAGTTACACATGCACATGTTAATGTTTCTGACCCTTTCTGGAAAAATTAGAACACATATGTGATCCAAGGAGCAAAGTTACACATGCACATGTCAATGTTACTGAAAATACAACTGTGACCACAACTGAAGGGATGTCAGGAGAGGTGTTCTGGGAAACAAACAGCCCCAAATCAGCAGTGATCCACATGGCCAGTGTGACTTTTAGATAACAGAAAAAAACCCAGAGCTACAACAGTAGCTGTAAAACAGGGACAAGATGTTATTTTCTTGTGTCCATGCTAGCTCTTCGTGACAAAGAAAGTCTATGTTAATAGAATAATTCAGCACAGAGCCAACTGTGGCCTTAGCATTCATGTAGAGTTTGTGTCCCCACTAAAAAACAAACGGAAAAGAATAAATATCAGCAATGTAACTAATCTTTTCTTAAACCATTGTTTGGTATTTGTAAAAGGATTGACCTAGTTGTGTATAGCATAACTAGAAGAGCTAACACTTTGTTACCAATAGGCGCAGTCTTAATCCTTCTGAAAGCAATATAGGTTTTCTATCATCTTTGGTGGAGATGATTTCAGCCTCCCTCAGGGCTATGCAATGTGCAAGTTACCTAACACAGGCTAAAAGGATAAAATTAAAGTGCATTACCAGAAAGCTGGAATCAAATCATAGCTGATTCTTTGATTACCACTGAAAAGCAACACTTTTGTCCATAGGAGGAAATATTAGTTCCTGTTGCATAGTATTGCTATCCATCTGAGAAATTTTTATTGCATTTTATAAATAAGGGAGTATTTTGAGCTTCACTGTAGTGTATAGTTTCACCAAGAATAATAGATAAAAACACTTTTACAGTTTCTGGTGATGGAAGTATAAAAATAAATCTTTATTATTATTATTACATGTAAAAAATATAATGTCAAAGAATTATTTCCATCTTGATTTAGACACATGTCAAAATCTTGAAAATACTTATAAAAATAATCTTGCCAAAATTCATATAAGATCTGACAAAATTACCTGTCTTAAATAATTTAAAAATAGTTTATTTTGAGTATGTCCTTTAAAGGTTTATCTTACCTTTATCAAAATTGTGCAGTCCAAAATATAGTATCAATAAAACACAGAACTTCCCATTTTTAAGACATCTGAGAAGGATAATCTGGTTATTTTGGAAAATTCTACAAGTGTGAAATACATAAATACTGAAATTTCCTTGTGGAGCATTCTGATTTAAATAAAACAATGTTTTACCATAATGAAACATTACTTCAGAAAATTCCTGAGGGCACATGGAAATGTGGTGATGTAGGGCAGGGAGAGAAACTCAGATGGCAAAAAAAAATCACTTTTCCAGGGCAGAATTCAGTTCAGCCATGGTTGGGAGTGCAAAGTGGTAGGATATCATCACTTCCCGATTAATTTCTGTAGATGTTCAGCACGGCCTACAGATTGGAGTAATATAACATAAGTCATTGGTGATTTTACCCTGGCTGGAGGCCAGGCGCCCACCCAAGTTGGTCTATCATGCCCCTTTTCAGCTGGACAAGGGAGAAAATTTATATTGAGAGGCTTAGGAGTCGAGATAAAGACATGGAGAGATCATTCTGCAATTAGTGTCACAGGCAGAACAGATTCAATACAGAGTAAAGGAAAGAAAACTACACTACACACCCACTGAAATCAGAGTCAGATAATGAGAAGTGCGACCAGATCTTAAAGCACCTTCCCCCACCCCTCCCTTCTTAGCAGACTTCACTTCAGTCATGATTTTGCTCCCTTCTTCCCCCCCTTTTGTTGCAGGGGGAGGGGCAGGGAATGGGGGAATGGGGGTTTCAGTCAGTTCCTCATGAGATGTTCTCCTTAGATGGCAGGGGAAGCATTCCCCACAACCTTCCCCAGCCCCAGAGTGGGGTTCCACCTATGGGAGACAGTCATCCATGAATTTCTCCAGTGTGTGTCCTTTCCCATGGGGCTTCAGCTCTTCACCAACTGCCCCAGCGTGAGGTCACTTCTATGAGGTGCAGTCATAAATCACAGAATGTCTCTCAGTCTCTCAAGCCCAGACTGCTCCAGCCAGTTCCCCCATGGAGTCACAAGTTCCCCCAGCAAACCCACACCAGCATGGATCTCTCTCTCTCACTCATCTCTGTGTCTCTGCGTCTTTCCATGGGCTGCAAGCGCTGGCACAGGCTTCCTCCAACGCGGGTCACAGAGTCTTCCATATGTCTCCACCAGCTCCAGCATGGGGTGTATCCATGGTGGGGGTCTCATCCTTTTCCATGCGCTGTGGGGGGACACCCACTCCACCATGGGTTTCTCCATGGGCTGCAGGGACATCTTTCTCTCTGGCACCTGGGAAGTCTCCTTCCTGCCCCCCTCACTGGCTTTGGTGCCTGTGCAGTTTCTTACATCCTGTCATTCCCTTCTCTGGTGGCAAAAAGCAGCTGCTTGTGGTTTTTTTCTCCTAAATGTGATTCCCAGAGGCACTGTGACCATCGCTGATGGGCTCGGCCTTGGCGAACAGTGGCTGTGGCCTTGAGCCAGCTGGTGTTTGCTCTGTGGGGCCTGCAGAGAGCTTCTGGCTGCTTCTTTCAGAAGCCACCCTGCAGCCCCACATTCTCCACCAGAACCCAGCCACGTAAAACTACAACAGTCACAAAGACCAAGGCCACTTAAAACCAAGACCAATTAATACAAGAGAGAGGGTGCAGCAGTCACTGCATTGGTGCAGAGCATCCTGTCTCATATCTTGGTCTTGTACTTATGATGTCTTCTACTCAGCAAAATAAATCCCCCATTCTTGTTGAGGTTTTAAATTCTTTGCATTTCTGAAACAGAGTTTGAGTAACACTACTTTTCATGGAGCCTATTTTTGAGTCAGGCTCTGAGCAGATGTCTGCAAGAAGATATGATGCATTTTATAGGGACTTAATGACAACAAAGTAGCATAACAGTGCATGGAAGATTTGGAAACTAGGAAGCTAGATGCATGCCTTTATTGTCACACAGTGAAAGACTTTTGTCACAACAAAGCTTTTAGCATCCAGCAGAGAGTTTATGGATAGTCTAATTTCATATTAATCAGGAAAGTGCCTGTTACATTATTGAGTGAAGTGGGGTTCCAAAAATTAACACTGTTTAATTGCCCAGCTTGAATTGTAAACAGTTATCAAATCTGACTGTTAATGTCACAAATCCATCTTTAACGTGGATTATCATGCTTCATCTCGAGCAGGGTAAAAATAAAAGCTGTGTTTGACTGTAGAAGATAAACACTCAGTCAAATGGCTGTGATTTCAGTGCTGTTCATCTGGATAATAGTTCTGCAGATGTTGAAATAAATAAGGAAAATATCAGATTAACAGGGAGTGAAAAGCTGAAGGAACTTGTTCTACAGTTTTCTTGTTAGACTAGTGCTAATCCCATTGATCCAGTTCTCCTGCTGCACTTGAAAGTGGTTGATACTTTTCTCCTTAGGTTTCATAACTTGAAAACATGGAGTTTATGTTTGCTTGTGTGGGCTATTCTCACATAGAGGCATGGCCTTCAGTTTGTGTCTTTTTCTGAACTGGACGACAAGAGATGTGAGATCAGGGCTAAAATGTAGAGCTGATTTTTCAAAAAATAATTACTTGAGTCCACATACTAAGAAGGTACAAATTGTTCTCATTCTTATTTTGAAAAACAGCCTTTGCTGTTTAGCTCAGAATCCCTTCCTTTTAGGGCAATGAAATCTAAACAGGTACTTCCCTTTTCTTAGTTCTCAAGAACAGAGAGAGAAAAGATACATGGAAAAACTACAAGTATTTCAAAACTGTTACAAAATCAACATTCAGAAGCAAATCATGATTTTTTTTCCCAAGTGAAAATGCTTTTGTTGTTGTTGTTGAATATCCTCTTTAAAAAATGTTGACTATATAATTTCTTAAGATCCCAAAAGAAGTGAATTCAAAAATTGCCCCAAGAAAGAGGACAGTATATTATTCAATTCTCACAGTTACTAGTTTGAAGGTTCCTTGTGGCTTAATTAAGATTCTCCTAAATTAGTCAGCAAAAATTTTGCCAAGGGGGCGTGGACCCATGTCACAAGCAAAAATTCCAGCACTCCAAATATTGCTTGAGATGCAATCCAGATTTTGAAACAAGAATACTGTGAAACATTTTTCACATCCCAGATACTTTGTTAATGAAAAAAGGTGAAGTGTGGCATTTTTATTAGAATTGTTTGTGCTTTAAAATCGTACTTGAAAAATGTTAAAAATCTTGGAATAAGTTTAAAACAAAAAAAGAAAAAAAAAAAACAAAACCCAAAAAAACCCAATCCAAACAAAAAACCCATCCCAAACCAGCATCCACGGGATTGTAGGATCCATGAGATGGGTCAGGTTTTGTGAATCAGGTCGTCTATCACTAATGATCAACCCCTTGTACCTCAAACAGGCCAGATTTTTTTGTATCTATGCCAGTTTACAATTCCTATGGATGCTCCTGTCCATGTTCCTGTTAGTCAATCCCAATGTGACACCAGAACCACTTAGGCAAGAGACATAATCATATTACCATGATTTAAGAAAATCCCAGAAGAAGGAAAATGTAAGATAAAATTTGTTAATACTTTATTGAAATAGTAGGTATCATTTGAAGGACAAAATTGCATCTCAATACACTACATCCTAGTTTTTAACTGCTTTCATAAGGGGAAAAATATTGGTTCACCAATGCTTTCCTAATTATCTGCATTACAGGCATCCAAGTTCTTCATATAGCACTGTTGCAATCAAATTAAAAAGGAAAGAATTATGTATATGCTAAATGACATACATATATTTTAAATTACAATAAAAACTGAGGCAAGTACCTACACAGTAATTTTAATATAGCATTTCTGAGTGAATTGGCAGTAAAGAAACAATGACACATGCTTTAGTACAAGATTACAACTTTGATTCTTATCCAGGATCCTCCTTTTTCAAGGGGAAAAAAAGCCATTGAGTATGGCCCAAAGCATGGTCTTTTACTTGCCTGTGGTCACTCAGCTGGGAAGAGGTGGAAGGCTGGTCTTTAAAAATGTTTGTCTGCCTGCTTCAGGACTGCAAAGGGAAAACTTCTCTTTTCCCCCCATAACAGGAGGGTCAAAGAATTTGCTTTCTTTCCAGCTAGGAACAAAAACAATAATGGAAGCTCTTCAAACTAATGTTCAAAAGAGGAAAAGAGAGCCAACAGATTATTAACTTCTCAGCAGGGAAGATGTTATTACAGTCAAAAGACTTCAAAACCCCCTTTCTTATGTGATTCATTAACAGACTTTCAAACCTCTTTGTCCTCCGAAGAAGAGCATATATATTTCTTCAGTGGTGTGTCTTTTGGGGAGTGGAGGCTAAGAGTGCAAAGCCTGCTGGCCAATTATTTGTCTCTAAATATGGCACTTTTGTAAATGTCAGTGCTAGATGGGTATTAAAGTCATCCATCTGTACATGGACTCTGAGCTTTGCTAAGCAATAAAAGAAAATTATATCACTGCACTCTGGGAAAAAAAAAAAAAAGAGGTTTCTAAATCTTTGACATTTCTTCACTACCCAGCACATTAAGCAAATATCCAATGCAGATTCTGCATATTAATGTGACTTCTAATACTGAGTTAATGGCAAATATGAAAATAGAGGGGGAAAAGAAAAAAAATCCATCTCCTTTCCATCCCAAAAACGAGGAACATCTGTCAGAAACTGCATTAATTTTACAATACTACTGTAGTTTCATTTGTGGAACGTTGTTTCCTTTTTTTGGATGCATTTTACTTTCAGATAAAAATATGTCTCCAGGATCAGACTTGGACTGTAAGTGCTTTATTACACTATCTAAAATTATCTTACACTAACAAGCCTGTCATTGTCACTTAACAAAGATATCCTACTAACTTCATTAATAACTCTGTTATTAATTAACAAGCGAGAACACTGATGGAATTAATTTCCTGAGACAGCAAATACCCGCTGAATATTTGCAGCAAGCTCAGGCTCACAGCTATGAAGATTCTTGCTAGAACTTTATTACAAATTACACTGACCCGAGTGAAAAAAAGAAACACGTAAAATGTGCTATAAATACAATCCAGCTATAAATTTAAAATATAAATACATGTAACACACGGGAATGAAGACCATATCATTAATACATTTAAAGAAATCATGATGTAACTAAAATCACACAGAAATACTGACTGCATTCACACAAGCCAATAGAGGAAATCGCTGTATTTATGGTATGCTTAAACATAGCAGATTGATTACCTTAAATACAAAAGTGATGAAAATGCATCCTCTAGAGCTGACTCATTCTTTAAACCATTAATGGCATAACTGCTTGCCTGACACTGTATCCACTGACTAAGAAGACATTTAAAATGTGTGGATATTTTACGCAATAGAAAAAGACAAAGTAGAAAAGAAGTGAATTTTGAGTGACTGTATGCCACAAATAAATCATTCTTCCTGATACCCAGGATAGTATACAATGTTAGCACATTCTGTAGTGCTCAGATGTGTCCCAGTTTTGTTTCCTACAAATAGATAGTTCCTCCTAGAAACCATGTCCAGTACATATAATTTATGATTTTCAAATTAAAAAACAAAAATTAATAAACTGAAACCATAGTCAAATGTATTTATGAGCTCAAAATGTATAATTCCACATAATGAATGTAACCAGACTCCATTTTAAAAGTCTTAATTTAACTTCAATTACATTGCAGAACAGGAACTTTTCTGGTCACTCAGATTTTTTAATGGTACCGTGTACAGTATGGAGACTGATACTTGAATGACCACAATAAGCTCATTTTGGTATTGCTGCACAAGGCTGAACTTGTTTGGTTTATAACATC
This sequence comes from Gallinula chloropus, assembly GCF_964237585.1. Classification (NCBI taxonomy): domain Eukaryota; kingdom Metazoa; phylum Chordata; class Aves; order Gruiformes; family Rallidae; genus Gallinula; species Gallinula chloropus. Next base: position 41,714,076 of record NC_140086.1, read on the forward strand.
TCTGTAAATATTTTTTAAACATTCAGGTTTATAATGCAGAAAAAATACTCACTGCTTTGGGGAAACATCCTCTCACTGAGAATTTTGTAATTTCTGAGTCATAGTTAAATCCAAAGGTTTAAACCTTCTCACAAGAAACTTTTAGAGACAAAGGCTAACTTCTGATCAATGGAAATACTATCTTTCAAATTTCCTTTTATTTTGATGCCTTAATTTTTTATATCGTGCATTTAAATTGGATGAAGCCATCATTTCAGAGTCAAAAGTTGAAATGCTTCTTACTGCTCTGGAGACATGAACATTCTCATAAATCTTCCACAGGCTTTTCTTGCAAACAAATCTTCAATGAAATCAAAGTTTCATTTAAAAAGAAGCCTTCCAAGAGCTCCATCCACTGTAAGAAATCAGGCTTGTGAGGTGTTCTTAATTTCTGTTACCTCTCACCTGAAACCTTTTTGTCTGCAGACCATCTCTCATTTAAAACACCCTGAGCAGGCCTTTATGAACCATAAAAATTAGCCACCACCTAAGTAACAACTCTCATAATAAAATAATGTTTATCAGCATGCACATATCCGCCATTATCTGCCCATCACCCAAAATGTCAATTTAGTAGAAACATAAAACTTTTTCCTCCTTCACTTCTTGCTCAGAAATTGCAATATTTGCAGAGCAGCACAGTGTAAGGGTACATTTAGATCCTCACCTGCACCAAAGCGGATCACGGAGCTACACTCAGTACCCTCCACAAGTATGTATTCTTCAATCTAGACAGGCTTATTCTCAGTTACAGTTATTTTTACTCTTTACCTTTCCCTAGGTGCAACACATACCCTGCTCGAAGCCAAACCCATCAGGCAGTTTTGACCCTAATTTTGCCTGGGTTTTAGCTTGTTCCATGTTTTTTTCCACGTTGTGTGAAACACATACCCCATTTGAGATTAAAGTCATGAGAAGAGCAACAGTTGTGCCATTTATTCTCTGAGTCCAGAATTTCAAGCCTTGTATTTCATTACAGCCCTGTGTTGCCATCATTTTGTTCCCAAACAGGGGATGGCTGCACGAGGTGTCTGGCATCAGCTGCGGGCTGCATTGGGCACTCACAGATGGAGTCACAGGCGAATGAGGCGGTTTCATGAAATAGTCTTCTGCCAGTCTACCCATCTCTTTTCACTTACCACATGATGACTACATGGAAATCCAGAAGCAAAATGGACAATTACTTAACATCTGTTTTTCATTTCTCTTGACAAAAAATTTAAGCGCTCTCAGTTTTTAGAAATCTGCAGTGAAGTGAGATTGTGTAAGTCGTTTTCTACAGCTGCTAATCAAACATTAAGCAAGCGTTCGGGAAATCATGAAGGCAGAAGATACTTTCTAAAAAAATAAAAATAAAAAATCAAAATTCACCTTGGCAACAGCCTGCTGCAGCCCCCACAACGCCACACTGCAAGCTCGCTGGAGGCAAACAGGCTGCAGGGCCTGCTACCCTAGCAGGTTCAGAACCAAAGCAGAGAAAAACAACCAAATTTCTGAAGCTCTGTCCTGATTAATCCTTTCCCTTCTCCATTATTCATCTCTGTCTCTTGTTCGCTGGAGAGAGGCAAAAGTGTCTTGTGCAACATGTGGCACATGGAGCCACAGAAAGAGCAGAGAGAGAAGCCTCCCTTCACGCTCTGCACCACGGTCTACACAGACTTCAGAGGCCTTTTCCATGCACTTACAGGAGTACTGTAAAAATAACATCTCAGGAATGAACCACCAGAGTTGTTTCATAATTAGCCTCCAACTATAGATAGCAAGAGGTGAGAGGAGATTCCCTCAGACGCAGGAGCTAAGGGAGCTCCCGCTGGCATCTGTCTCGGAGGTACATATGCTTGCATTATGTGATAAGATTACGGTTGTGTGGCTCAGCTCTCTCCCCTGCCATCAGCCTAGGCCCGCATCACCCCTGAGGTCAATAAACAGATGCAAAAGAGCGTTAGAAAATGGAGGATTTCGTTGGAGGGAAGGCAATAATACAGCCTCGGCACTACTAAATGTTTGATCGCGTTATAGTTTAGAAGCTTTAAAAACTCATCAAACTTAAGTCTGAATTCCTAGTCCCATTAATGTATTCACACAGAGAATACATTAAATTAATTTCTAATATAGTTTTGAGTTTTCCCGTGCCTGTGCTAACAGGACATTGCACAGGGCTACAGCAAACTAGGACGCGTTCTATAAGAAGCCTTTCCTTATCACCTCCAGGCTCAGTGAGAGAGTCAAACTGGGTATTTTGGAAGAAAAAGAGCTAGGGACAAAAATCACACAGTAGCATGCATTGAGCTGAGCACTGGAAAGAAAGAAAGGTACTTTGGGGTAGGTTAAAAAAAACCCTGGAAATAAACCAGTGGAAAAAATAGTTCTAATGTTATAGGAAAATAATATCTAAAGCAATATCTAAAGCAAGTTTGTTTTCTAATCTCATGGTCATCTTTCCTTACAGTGATAAAACTAGTAAAAATTCCCATGGCTCTGCTATTTAACATGCTGATGTGCTGTCAACTAAGTCAAAAGGTCCTACATGTCTGACTGGGTGGGGATGCTGTCCTTCACCCTCTCCAGGCTTTATCTAACTGGGTTGAATCTGGAGGGAAGGGGAGCTGTGGTATGGATGGTGGACCACAAGGCGATGGTGGAGTAGGTCTGCTTTCCTCCAGCTCCCTCCTCAATTATTTCCACATTTGTCTGTGTCAGCAGTTTCTCTCTATACACTCCACAGAAACCTTCATAAGCAGAGGTGTCAGACACACATCAGTGCAGCTTTCCTCCCATCAGAGCACTGCCCTGATGCAGAAGAATGAAGCAGACACACTTTAAATTAGCATGCAGAGAATTAATTTTGTAAAGTTCAGGGGACCTGACTGAGGCACTCTTACACTGTGAAATTATAAATAGAATAAATTTATAAATTATAAATTGAACAGACATTATGCAAACAAATGCACATGAATATTATGTACTTTAAATTATCCAGAAGATGGAAGAGTAACCAAACATCTGCAGAACAGCTGTGATATAGAATCATTAAGGTTGAAAGGGGCTTCCAAGATCATCTAGTCCAACCATCCCCCTACCACCTATATAACTTACTAATATATAGAGACTGTGTCTTCAGCTGGTCACAGAAGCTTACAGGGGGAGATAAAAATATACCATCTAATCATTACCACAACAATAAACAATAATATCTAACAATTCTCAAGGCAGACTGGAAAGAGTGTGGGCCTTCCCTACCAAAGACACTTAGAGGCTAGTCACAGCAGAAAAGGCAAACTTGTGGGGCCAGTTCATCTTTGCACGTAGGCTAAGTGCAAAGGAGCCAGTAAATTTACGTGTGCAAGGTGTAAAACGTGGGTGAAATTAAAAGCAAGGAATTTAAAGAGAGGCATGTATGCCAGAGAAAGAGGAAGAAGAACCACTGGGGCATTACATTTCATTCTCCTGTTTTAATCGTAATCATGCAATAAAGGAGAGCTTGAAAAACAGAGAGCAAAATCAATCTTAATGCGATAGTAAATGTAAAGGAATTTTGATAGCTTATCTAAAAGAGCTTCAAGGTGAAAAAAATCAAATTACCAGTCTCCTGTCAGCTTTGAAACACCCCCCTCTCACTTCTAATATCAACATCCATTATTAAAATCACTGTTCATCGAATCCTGGGATTGAAACTGCTGTGATATCCTTGTATTTGTTCGGTCTGCCAACTGTCTCTGCCTCTATCCATTTTTCTGCACTGACAAAGGATTGAAATGGGTAAGAAAGCTGTTTTCAGGGGGTTTTACAGTATCAAACCCAGCATGGATGGTGAGGGATGCTACACAGTGACATACGGTCACAGCATGCCTGGGGGCTTGAGGCTGGGACTGATGCTTCCTCGCCGTGAACAGGTGCGAGATAAAGAGGCTACAGAAGATTTTAAACCCAAAGGTTGTCAAGTAGAGATTGTACGTGTGGGGCTGTCAGCCCCTCTACTGCCAACACGAAGGTTTCCAAAATCATGACTCAGGCTCTGTGAGTCAGGGGCTGTAAAAGTACAGCTCCACAAGCAGCGTGCTCATGTAACTAACGGTCCTTGCTTCCTCTGGCTGGTTACTCTTTGCCCACTCAGCACCACTGCAAAACTTCTTCTCTACCTAGATATGCTCTGGTACTTCACCTTCAGAGCAGCACTCATGCTGGCCAGCCAGGGGTGACTGACAACTGGATGATAAGAAACAGCTTTAACAACTGCCTCAATTCTTTTTTTCCTTCTTTTAAGGGTTTTTCTATTGCACAGAAGTAGTGAAGAATCACATAGTGTACACATGGTTTGCAAACTTACAGAAAACAAATAAATGATCACTTCTGCTTCCTTTACTTAGGAAACCAAGCTAAGGCTGGTAGAAGTGAAATTCTTTTTCTTTTCCTCTGATTGTGGATATTCTGGTGTTTACTTTTCAGGTTTTTCTCTTTGTCACTAAGACAGCTAAAATGATACACTCCTTTTTGTTATAGGTAAGCTGGGAGACTCACATTTACATCTCTGCCACAAACCAGAGCTTTAATAAACAGCACTCAGAGACTGGTGTTGCAATGGCACACGTTGACAGCACTGCTGTGTTGCATCCCCACAGCTCACCTGCTAAAAAGTACTTTTGCAGAGGAACAATATCATAGGCATGGTGGGGACTGTGAAGGGGATCAAACTTAAGTGCCTGATGCACGGAATGAACTGGGGGAAACTGAATATGTATTTATGCAAGCAGTTGTAAAACTAAGTATTTTATGCAAGTGCAAACTATGCAGCAGGCGCAGAATACGACAGAAATGGAGAAGGAGAGATCTCAAACTAAAAAAAAATGAAAATTGTGCAAAGGAGCACAGGGCTGGTGACCTTTACCATGTACGGCTCAGCCTGCAAAGGCAGCCAGTGCTCTGCAGCAGGAGCTGTCCTTGCAAGACATCCTCTTCAAGACAATGAAAGAAGAGCAAACAGCATCGTGAACCTTTGGTACTTCCACTCATGTCGTCACTTACATGACAGGTTAATTGGGAATATGTGAAAGAGAGTGGGCTCACAAAACAAACATTTGAGTATGGTCAACTGGAAGATAGCAGTACCTGAAAATGCAACCCTGCACTTACCTTTCACTCTTGTTAGGTCCCATCTGTCTTCATACTGTTACTCAGTGAATAATCTGGAGAAATGTACACAGGGATGATTCAAGTAAATCCTTGCCTCCAACTGGTGGCTTCCCTGGGCAGCCTGTTCCAGTACTTGACTACCCTTTCTGTAAAGAAATTCTTCCTCATACCTAACCTAAATCTCCCCTGGTGCAATTTTAAGCTATTTCCTCTCGTCCTATCGCTTGTCACTAGAGTGAAGAGACTGACCTCCACTTCTCCACACCCTCCTTGCAGGTAGTTGTAGAGAGCAATAAGGTCTCCCCTCAACCTCCTTTTCTCAAGATTAAAAAGTCCATTCCCTCAGCCTCTCCTCACAGGACTTGTGCTCCAGACCCTTCAGCAGCTTCGTTGCCCTTCTCTGGATGTGCTCCAGCATCTCAATGTCCTTCATGTAGTGAGGGGCCTGAAACTGGACACAGTACGCAGTACTTGAGACTTTCTGGCTATAAACTTTAGACTGTAGGTGAATAGACCTATAAAAGATAATCCAAAGAAAATAATTGTTGCCATAAACGGGTAGAAACAGATGGATAGTTGTGAAGGCAGTGGGGCTGCATTCACACCAACTCTTTTAATTCCTTTGTTCAGAGATACTGGAATTACCAGTCTTGCTGTTAGAAGTTATGTTCCCTTATGTGTCTGCCTATTTTTAAAAATTTATTATTTAACATCTCTTTAAGGACCAAGACAAACAAAGAAATCTGAACAAAGGTGGATGTTTTCAAGTGCACCTGGACAGAAACCTTGCTGCTATGATCCTGTCTGGTCGCTGTGTGTGGTAAACAGGCAGCACTCTCTTTGTGCAAATCGCTTCTCAGTTATCTCCTTTCATTTCATATATTTGAATTATGTTTTGTTAAAGTGATTTCTAGCAATTTATGCAGATCTTGAAAAGCTGATCTGTGAAAGCCGTGTGATGCCATTTTTATTAGCAGAACCTCTTATCCCTTCATATCATCAGATACTACTATAACTAAAGGTGCCACTTCATTCAAGGTACGCTTCATAAGAAGGATTAAAACACTGTTAGAAACAATGATAACAGACAAGAGCAGCTCTAGGGAATTCCTTCATCACTTAATCCATCCTACAAGTAGTTAAGATTTTTCTGGGTATTTTCTCCATTAAAAAAGTTCTGGGTTTTGCTAGTTAATTATTACTAAAAAGATCCAGAGGCAATTCTGCATAATTGAGGAGGTAAAGATTAAGTACTTAGACATTTGTTTCCAATTTCCACGATGAAATTAACCACTCTCACAGTGCAAATGTCTGGGCACCCACTGGGGTGCCTAAAATGATGGGGTGAAGAGAAGGGGCTCGGCTGATCTCACTGAAGGTAGGAGGGAGCAGACACAGCACGGGAGCACAGGTTGGACCAGCTAGGGCTTGCGTGGGAGGTTACACCTGCATTTCTTTTCCAGTCTGTCTTGGGCCTGGAAGGCAGCACAGCAGCATCCTGTTTCAGTTTTTAAGGCAGAATATGAAAAGCTCTCACTTTGTCTCAAGTGTGCCTAGAGACATTTAGCAGTCTTGCATTTACATGGCATCAGCACTGCAGTCTACAGCAACCCCCTTCTAAAGGTGCACCGGCAACAGAAGCTACACCGCGTGTGTGGTCGAGACAAACAGTGCGGTGGTGTCCGTGTCGGGAGGTAACCTGCAGGCTGGAACAGACCAGGACCTCTGGTCAGAACAGAGACTGATTTTAATCAGCCTTGCCCAGGCTATCACACAGTGAGGGCGTTCTGGACAGGAAATGCCCACATTCCCCAGTGAGCATTAATCTGACTGCTGAGCACGTGAACAAAGCATTTCACCCGCGAAGGTACGAGGGGTGCACCTGCCTACAGGCGGCAATGATCTAAAGGGGGATGTGATGTGCTAAGGACAAGCAGAGAGCAAAGGAGAGTTTACCATCATGCTTTGGCCAGGGGGGTTGGGCCCGATGATCTCTTGAGGTCACTTCCAACCTTCTATGATTCTGTGACAAAATGCGGTAGGTCTCGGCAACCTTCCCCTTCTGCCTTGTATGGTCACCAGCACTGCTGGCTGTCCTACCTCCTTCATAAAGCATCCTGAGCAGTGGATTGAGCAGAAGGAGGCAGATCCCTGGGATGAAAGGGACAACGGTTTGTCCCAGTAAGGCAGGTGGGCTTGGGAAGGCACATCCAACAGTGGAAAGTACCTCCAAGGTCTGTCTGCCTCTCTTATGTGAACGTTCAAAGGAATGTGCAAGGGTTTGAAATAAAACAGCTACACATATTTTTGGGATGCTTGTGTATTTGTTTCACGATGCATTAAAACAGAGTGCCTAAATTCATTTCTTTCATCCTACAGCAGAAAAAGTGCAAACAAATGCATTTGGGCAGTAGGAGGAAAAGGGATTTATATTGAGCTTTACTGGTCCTTAAAGGGCTGAGATTTTGCAAAATCTGAAGGCATCATAGGAAAAGATGGTAACATATCATTTGGCCAATAAATAATTAATAATCTTTTTAACTGAAGATCTAATACAGATCAAAGCAAAAAATCCTGATGTAGAAATGGAACAATTTAATGTGAGTATGAAATACAAACTGTACGTGACCTTTCCAGGGAGTTATTCAAAAGAGAAATTGATGAACATTTCATTTTCATCATGAAAATGGCAATACTCATATTGAATTTCAAGAAAATACCAGGTCACAGTGGGCCTGGACATTGAGTTTTACAAGCCATTCACTCTGCAGATTTTCCCACTCTGCAGTAAACTGTACAATCAAGTGTCAGATAATGCCATATAACTGCAAAGCCTCAGGGAAACGCTGATTATGACTGCTAGTGTCCACATCCCCAAACACAGTAGACTTTTCAATTACACAGATTTGTATTAAACATACAATTGACTTCCCACTGCAGTCTAAGGAGCATTTGCCTACAGTCTGTGGGGAGCTGGCTGACCTTCTTTTTCTGCAGCTGCCAAACTGTATTAATGGATTAAAAATCATACACAAAAGACATTCCCAATAATATTTGTCAGTAAACAACAGCAGTCATGCCACAGAGGTGTTATGCAACTGAGAGTGCAAGCCGTGCTATCATTTCCACATTAACAAGAGTCCCATACACTTCAGTGTCCCAGAACCACAGAACAGAGTGGAAAGCTTTGTTAGCTGACCTTGGTTCTCTATACTTTCTCTCCATCTTCCTTTTTGTTCACACCCCAGTCAAATCAGCAGATTTCCTCACAGCCCACACTAGCACCTGTCTTTCATGAAAAACCTGGTGTAATGTTTACCATTAACATCTTTTCGTTCCTAATATTTTCAGGTTAAATTGAACACATCTAGTCCAATCAGAAGCCAAATCTTTTTTTTCCCATGACCCAGGGTACATGACTTGAACTGGAGCATCACCCCACCTCCCTACTAAACAGAGTGCTACCTACATGCTGGTCCATCACAATGAATTAGTCTGCTCCTTCCTAAGTGAGCCAAGAGACTGACAAAGTTCGAGGCTCTGTCAAAACTACTCCAAAGCCCCATTTCTACATTCCCATGAGAAATGCCCCAGTGTCATCCTATGTGTCTCTACCTACCAAAGCTGGACTGTCTGGAAATGATGCTAAAAAAAGTTTCTTCAGGGTGCTGAGTGACAGAAATCCCATGGGAATTATTACCAGTCTCTGACTGTGCCCAGTCCACAAAGGGACTTTATTAGCCTAGCTGTGACTTCTAAGCAGCAAATTTACCTCAAGCAACCGTTCACATGCAAAATCAATCACCATAAGCACATAGAGCTGAAAGGGGGAAGAGCTTGGGGAATGAATACCAAACTTAAAAGAAAAAAATCCTGCATCACAAGAGTGAGAACAACTGGAGCAGGCAGCCCAGACAGATTATGCCATCTCCATCCCAGAGAGTTTCAAAACTTGACTGAACAAAGTCCTGGGGAACCTGATCCAGCTTTGAGCAGGAGTCTGAACTACATAGCCTCCAGAGATACCTCCCAGCCTACATTTTGCTGTGAATCTTTATTCTCATGTGTATTATTGTCTTGAAGGACACTACCCATGTGGGAGCAAATACGACACATATGTATAAAAATGTATGTTTAACATGTCACATCAAAATGTAACATAACAACTTTATAGTAATCCCCACAATAAATTAAATTTTTACTTTCTGAAGGAAAATCATGTCTTTTCACAGGAAAAAAAAAGTGTTTGTTAGTGGCAGAGAAAAAACAAAATTATGTTTATCCAATGAAATACAGTTTTATGGAATGTGAATCAGGGCAATAATTCATCTTTCTTGCCATTGCTTTTACACATTAGTCACTGACACAAGGTTTTCATCCCTGCAAATTACATCCTCCCGAATCACTACACTGAATCACAGATCTTTCTGATTAGCTGCCTTTATTTAGCCGCCCCATAATCATTTGATTCTCTCCATGCAAGTCAAAAACAGAGCTGTGATCCATCTGTTAAGTTATAGACCATAAGTTCCCATCTGTCATCTATGGACCAGTGGTAGTCCCCAGAGCACTCTCTGCCCATCTGCAGGGAGCTGGCTGCTCTCCTGGTGCTGCCTTCTCCTTATCTCCAGCTGTTAAATCACATTAAAAGATGGGTAAGGAAAAAAAAAACCCACAAAAAACCACAGAAGAAAAAAAAATGGGAATAACATTGATTTTCCATGTAAACAATTGCTTTAGCTGCAAGAAGGAGGTTATACAATTGTGAAAGAGCGGGGAGGAACCTCTGAGCTGCTTGCCTTTCTCAGCAGCAGCTTTGCCAATGCCAGGTCCCTGCCAGTGGCTGCAGCAAGGGCTCTGGAGTGGGGTGGGCTGCAGGGTGCTCCTCTGGAAGCCCAGGACCCGTGTTCCAGTGTCGGCACTGTTAACTGGTTCACTGCTGATTGCTTCGACAGAAATGTCTACCACTTTAGGGAAGAAAGAGCTGATTTCCCTGGATTAGGCTGGATCAGTTGCCCGCCCACCCCCCACCTCCCCAGGCTGTTCATCTGGTCCTGCACCAGAAGCACCAGCTCCCACCACGGCTGAGCGGTCTTGTGACAGCTCTCCCATCTCCACAGCTTACAGCCTGGGGTAGGAAACGTAATTTTTGTTTACTTCAGACTGCTAAGCTGCCATAGTTCTGCAGCTGCTACAGATCCCACTCCTGGAGATGAGGAACTGGTGGGGCATTTCAGACATCCCACTTCACTCTGACCCCACGTACAAGGTGACACTGGTCCCTACTCCTCGTTACATCTGACAGCCGGTGGTGGGGTGGCAGCAGCAACAGCAGCAGCCGGTTCTGTCCTCTCCATCCTCCCACCCCGCTTGCCCAAGGATACAGACCCCACCAACACCACAGCTCCACATGCTGTCCAACCGCCTCACTCACAGCCCAGCGTGTAAGTGAAAGTGCCATCAACTCCGATTTGGTTTAAAATAGCGCATGCCTTTGCACCTGGAGTCCCTGCCAGATGACCTGCTGGGGTAAATGCTTCAGCTATCACATCTGACTGAGATCATGAAACCTATAATATAATCCCAAACTTGTCCCATAAACACCTGAGCCCATGGAACTGTCCCTCAGTCAGGACCCTCCAGACATTACACACAATATTGCTGTTATGGATCCGACTGAAAACTGAGGATGCATGAACGACATAAGTAACCAATATTTACTTTCACCTAAAGAAGGGAAGGTACTGAAGGTACCTTCAATGGTGATGGCCTTGTTACTGAGTTTTACTTACATTTAACTCAACAACATGTCACACTTTAATGTCTGTCAAACACCTCAAAGTGTTCCTGTGCACTATGCCAAAGGAACGCAGGCAAGAGCCACATGGTAAAGGCAAGATTCAGGTGTTTGTGGAGTTGGTGCATGATGTTCATTCTCTTCTGTACAAGAGAAGCTGACCCACACAGGTTAACACCCCATAGCCCTTTGCCCAGCTTTATTTAGTAAAGCAAATGGATTTCTGTAACCAACAGCACACCAAAGAGCATACAGCTCACATCCAACCTGAGTTCAAACAGCTCAGCACAGATTTACTGCTGGGTTTGGTGGGAGCACCCTTACACAGAGCTAGGGCAAACAGTTCATACATGTGGATTAACACAGAGACAGCTCTGCAGCTCCACTGCCAGTCCGAACAGCACCAATAACATCTAAATACAGCCTAACCTGGGAATCCTCTGCCACAAAGTAAAATATCATCCCTTGCTTAACTATCCCCAGAAGTCCTGTTTCAAACCTTTACACCTCATTCTTGGAGCACACTTGCATGTAGTTACTTACTGCCTAGTAAAACCAGACCTACCAACTATATTTGAACAATGCCATGAAGATGAATTTGTTTGTAGGTGTCCACAGCAGTAGCTTCTTGGGACCAAGCTCAGGGTTCTTCATTCTCTTCAAATGTAGCATGCATTTAAGCACTTTGTAGAGCTTAATTCTGGGCTGGTGGGAGTCCAGAATACTCCACACACTAAATATGTTAATCAGTTGACAGTCGGAGCCCTCAGTGTCTCTCAGTTATTCATATGGAACAAAAGGTTGAGCTTTTCATGGACTTCATGCATTGCTAGCCCAGAATCAGCACTTTGCCATCCCCCAAAGCCCAAATCTGAGTTCATCCAAACTTTGGGAAGGATGGATCCAAGCCCTGCATTTCAAGGCCATCTTTAATCTACTGCTAGAAAGGGTTTGTTTTTTAAAAATGCTAATTACCCACTTTCTCATCAACCAATGGAACAAAAAGGAGGAAAAACTATCTGGGTCCTAGGGATATTATCTTCCCTTTCTGTTGGAAATACATACATGATGAACCAATCAGGCTGTGAATGATAAACAACTGCTTTAAATAGATAAGAAGCAAATAGGCAAGGAGACAATAAGGTTATTAAGGGATAATACTGGGAAACTGAGTGACAGATGATTATCTGAACTTCATTTAATTTCAAATTTAGCATTTCTTTTATGCTCACTCCTATAATTTTACTTTTCCCTTTTGTTCACGTTCACTTGCTGCAGAAAAAAAGAAAGGGGGGGGATACATTCAAAATACAGAGTTTGTCATCATCAAAGCAAAAATTAAAGAACTCCCCAAAAACTTAGTACTTGCCACAGGTCTCCAGGGTCAGATGCAAGAGTTTTCATGCAGTTTGCTACCTCCATACTCTGCTCTTGCTCTTCTGACAGAAGCCAGCACTGCCTGAAACAGGATCGGTTTAGTGCAGTCAGTGAATCCAACCCCTACCCTACCTATCCACTGTTGAGACCTGAGCTGGCTCTGTTCCCTGCTGTCCTGGAGCATGGGCTCAGATGACACTTGGCTTTCTACCCTGGCCATACAGGCATCACTTCAGAAGCTTTTGTTTAAGAACACAAACATAAAAAGTCTTACTTTTACTTTATTTTTTTTAATTAATAAGGTGAAACTTACTTATGAGGCATATCAGTTTGTTTTGTTATTCATTTCCCTCAGAATAAACAGGAAATTAGATTAACTGAGACAGTCTTGACTTCATAGGCCTGATGAGTGATGTCCTTTTTTACTCAAGTACATGGGAAGGATGAAATGCTCTTTTGAATGGTTTTGCTAGTTTCTGGGGCACCCAGGCAGACTGGTTGTGCGTCAAAATCATCTCATGGAAGGAGCAGCAGTGCCCCACTCCTGTGGAAGCTGACCAGCAGCTCAACAGCTCTGTTACATACCACTCCCAACAGAGCTGACATCAAACTTTCACCAGAATGCATCCAGTTGTCTCTCCTTGCCATTTGGTGCCCCAAAACCCACGTGGTACCTTCCATCCAAAAACACAGATGCTTCACCTTTGGCCCTAAATACTACTACCTTGAGCAAAAAATAAATCCTCATCATCTCATCTGCTCTTCTATCCTTATCTTTTGCTATGATGTTTGGCAATTCAGGGATGAGTAGCTTACACCTTATTTGAATAAAGTGTCAGCAATTTTCCTATGCATGGTTTCATTCACTTGGCAGTTTTACAGCTGCAAATGCTACTGTGGAGAGAGCGTCCTTGTAAATAGTGCCTGAAAATAATGTCATTTTACCCTCAGAAAGTAGGAGGAAAGTTATGTGGTTCCATTGGTTTCCACATGAATATGCCATTCATGAACCAAAATTTTTTGTGTATATTTTTTTAATCCCTGCTGGAAGGAAAGTATCAAAAATTCTGCTTTTGCACTAAATTAAGGTCAACAGCTCCTGCAGTAGTATCTCTGATTTTATATGAATAGAGCATACAAAGCGACATAATAAGCAGAACTATAGTGCTGGTGTTTCTCATCAAAAGAATAATTCAATATGGAATGACATCAGCATTCTAACTAATATTTCTTCATTGGTTTTAGGCAAAACATCAAAGAAATTTTGTGAACTGATTTTTCATTATATTTAATTGAGGTCCCCAAGAGACATTTTATGACTCTTCAGATCAGGCATTAGCTAGTGGGAAATGTTGGGTAGAAGCTGATAAACTAAACAGTTGCTGCCCGGTGCCATGGAAAACAACTTTTCCTTTCTGGAATACCCAGACTCTGCACATCTTTTATGAGGATTCAAATGATCAGATTCTATGGAGTTTCAGCAGGGTTTTATTGACATTAATGGAAAAACTCAGTACCTTCTTTATTTTGGGCAGGAGGGTGGGGTATGCATTCAGCAGAGATATTTTGCTAATCTTTATTTGATTTTTTTGAACTGTGTAACAGTTCTCAAATTCATCTAAATTCTATATGGCTGTAAACAAATCGTCCCTGTTGTAATACTGGAAAACATGGATAAAAGCAGGAGAGAGCGACTTTTGGGAACACTGCTGCAAATCAGGGGGAATACATGGAGCTTGCCATGTGTTAAGCTCTGGGAGTTTGCATGCAGAAGGATTTCCAACAAAATCCCAGCTATGCAGTTAAGCAAATAATACAGATCTGTTCTAGTCCCAAACTGCATCATCCCAACACCTCTTTGGAGTGACACAGCAACCCCTCCTAGCCTTTATTTCACTGGAACAACTTTACAGACTTAGTTCATGGAAAGTAAAATGCAGGGTAAACATAACCTCATTTTCTTTCTAGGAAGTGTAGTATCTGTGGGTTTGGGGGCACCTTTATCATTGACAACAAATTCTTTTGCAGACAGAACAACAGAGGGTTCCCATGTCCTCAAAATGAGACTGTGGAACAGAATTGAATCTGGATTTGAACTTTTTATCTTTCTATGGTGAGGGAAATAAACAGACTACCACCATGTCTTTCAGAACCTATCAAGTGGGATGGGGCACCAAAGACAAGCAGAACAACTGCTTCAGCAGCAACCTAAAAAAAAAACCCCAAACTGATGTTACCAGGAAGAGCCTGCTGTTTGTTATCCTCTTGAGAAATATGTGCAGAGCACCACACTGCCAGAGATACTGAAAAGAATTGGTAATGCTTTGACATGCCTCTACAGTACAGTGCTTAGGAAACAAGCTCTGTTCTTGCTGCCAGGGCAGCTTGGAATTGCATTTCCAATGATTCATTTTGCCTACTAGAGGAAAAATAAGGTAAAAGCTTATTAGACTAAAACCTGTGCAGAACTAGTATCTAGCATAAAACTGAATTGTGTAACTACATGATGTGCACTAACCTACAGTTTGTGCTATGATGCTACCTCTTCCATCAAATACGACTACAACAATGCAAAGAAAACCAATGCACCCAACCTCCACAGTCACCTAATGCAAAAGAAAAAGGTAATCTGCCCATTCTGTATGCATTTTACTCTTGCCAAAAATGTCTTTGTAAAACAAGCGTACGCCTGAGCTGATATGAAAAACAAATTTGCATTAATTTGTACTTGGTAGCTACCTTCCAAATTAGAGCCAAAGTATGAAGTAGGAGCTTTGCTCATTCACATCTTAATTGAGCAGACAAGGGGGAAGATGGTGACAGTAGCATACAGCAAAGGTAAGGTCTGTGAGGACAAACAGTCTTTTCTTGTGTGTGTAAACTGTGTTCAGTAGTCTTTAAAAATATCTCAGCCCGAAACAAGAAGTCCTCAGCTCCTAAAGATATATACAGCAAGTATTTCAGAAAGCTGATAAACGGTTGCATACTTCTTGTGTCTTGTTAGATTCTTGCACAACCTTTTCCCCTGAACTCCCAGTTACTGTATTTCCTACCAGTATTCATGGCCATTCTCTCTAAAGGTAAATAGAAAAGCCTAAACTAATGACAATGACCTTAGAAATGTAATAAAAGTAAAAATTCACTGTATAAATCAAAGGTTCTTATCTCCTTATCTTTAAAAAATATACAGACCAGATCTGGAAAACTTTCAGAGATGGGTGGAAAGAGGAATCAAGTCATAGACCATTTTCTGTGTGAGGAACTGCTCACACAAACACAGCTAATGTGTTAGAGTTTGGGAAACATAAGATTCATGGAGAATACAACAGAGAGCTGCAAAATCATTCATGATGTGGAAAGGGTGCATAGGGTTTAACAGTTGACCACCTCTTCTCTTACCAGAACTACAGATGAAGCTACTAGGAGTCATCTTCAAAAAGGATTAAGGGGAAGCTGGTGGTCCCACGCATATGGAGTAGTGGATCTGCAGAGCTCCTTGAGAGATGACCCTTGGAATACTAAAAGCTGACAAGGTTTCAAGGGAAGCTGCTCATTTGAGGAGTCCTCTGCTATGGGACACACAGAAACCAGCTCAGGAGATGCCTGTGCTGAAATTAACTAAAGGCAAAGAAAATATAAGAGGGAAGTATTACAAATACTTGGCCTGTTCTTGCACTTTCCCAGACAGTGATGTAATTGGGTACTTATGGACACGGTAGGATCCTGGAACTTGAACTAAATGGATCGTTCATCTAACACAGGTTGGCTCATTTTATTAGGATGAGAGAAGGAAGAGGGAATTTTTCAAAAGGGAAAAAAAAATCACAAAATTAGCTGGGTTTATGCTCATGAATTCTGGTGCTTCGCTTTACCAAAGAGAAAATGCCTCAGTGTCCATCCAGACTGCTGCATTTTTTTTTCTGTCAAAATGTCACAGCTATTCAGGACACTTCTAGTTCAGAGAACCAACATTTCACAACAACAGCTTATTTTCAGCTCCCACTGATTTCAAGGGTTCTGCAGTCATGAAATTCTGACTACAGGATTGCAGAGGTAGGAAGGCAATCAAGTTATTTTCCACAAATGTACTAGAAAATGACTAATTTTTTTTCCTAGACAAAAATTGACACAAAACAGGAGTTATTTCATTAGGAAACTCTACAAATGTCAGGCATTTTCTGGCTACCCTCCTTCAAAGAACGTGTCGTGATCCTGCACTTCAGCGAGCCCAAATCAGAGACTTTCTCAAAACAGCCTTCTCCAAGACTGATTCCTTTCTGTGAAAGGGGCAGTTAAGCAGCACACAGGACTCTGCATGTCCCAGGTTATAAGGCAGATAAAAGAATTGTGTGAAGTATGAGCTACTTGGGGAAAAACAAATATAAATCATAGATCCTCATGTTAACAAGATAACCACCAGCTACCTGGACATGGTGCCAGTGGGTTGGCATAAAATAGAAATGTCGGTGTGCTAGCAAGAAAGAAACAAGACAAATAGTGAGGCTCAGTTCTAATTACTTCATTATTAAAATAACTGCAAAGGGAGACTAGCATGAGTCATTTTCTTTAGGGCCAAATTTTTCTTCCTTTCAGTCACGTTGAGCGATACTGTGCTGCGTGCGTGGTTCTGCAGAAGTCAGTGTGATTCTCATCAAATATTATTCAGTGTTAGTCAGAATATCTGCAGGTGGCTTGTAGAGTTTTGGAGTGAATTTCAAAACTAGCTTGGGGTGAGGAAATACATCGTGGTAAGCATAGAAGCCTTTTCTCCTTCCAGTCCTGGGACCGGAGAGGGCTGATCTCTGCCCCTGCTTTCTGAACTTGCAGATCATCTCCTGGGTTTACCTATGGTATAGATTATCTGTCACACAGAGCAATTCCTCATCCTTCCCTGAGAAACAGAGTGTGATATACCTGATTTTAAGAAATTAGAGGGGAGGGAATGAGGATATTAATGACACTTTTTAAGGGAAATTTGTAATCTGTAGGTTATTTAAACCTTTGGCATATTGCGGAGGCGGGGGGGGGGGGGGGATTAAAATACTGGCTATTTGGTTCAACATAAAGGTTTGTTGGAGTTCTTGTTTATGCTAGAAGCAGGAAGACTGTTTCTCCAGGTATGAAATAAAGTAATTACAGATTATATAGGAAAATCATGTATAATTTATCGATAGGAAAAGGTAGCAAACATTTGTCAGTATGGGAAGAGAGTTATGTCAAAAAGGTCTGATTTCCTTCTTTAAGATAACATTGATAGAACATGTCCACTTCTGGGGCTGATGTTCTCTAAAGGCATTAGGAAAATACAGGGTCTACGAAAACTATTTGAGTTGGAGAAAATCATTTACTGTGAGAGAGGAGACAGATCTCAATAGCTCATTTGAAAAAGTGCATTTAGGAAACATCCGATTACTGTGCAGAAATACTGCCCTGGAAAGAAAACATCAGATAGGAAAGGCTGTGTAATTCTACAGGAGAAGGTTTATAAGGATCAAGAGCTGAATCCCATGCAAAACTAATTTAAATTAAAAACTAGACATCACTTCTTAATTATGGGGAAAGAGGTTAATTAACAGAGAAAAGCTATGAAGTGAAACAGAGTGTTCTCCATCCCTGGATATCCTTAGGACAGCACGCTGCTTCTAAAGCCAAGATGTTGGTAACTGGGAGAAGCTGAATGACCTATGATAACAAGAGGATAAGACTACCTTTAATAGTCAATTCTGGTCTTAAAATCAGCAGCAGACAACATGAATCAAAATTTAGATAGCTAAAAAATGTGGTCAAGAATTACTCTGCAGACTTGATGGAATCCACTCTCACCTAATGCAAGTGTTGCTGTTGGAGTGTCACAGTACTTAGGAGCAAAGTCATAGTCTGAAGAGCAATCTGCTGTAGTAATACAACTCAGGAAAAAAAAAAAAGGCAAAAATGCTTTGGTTATCTTGGTGCTTGAAGAAAATATAAACAACTTCCCAGACATTTTGCAGTACTCACCTTCAGAACAACCAAAAAAAAAGTTAATAACTTGCCTCTTAAAGTCCTTTCAATGGATTGATGCATTTGGGCTGATGGATCTTGATGGAATGATGCACACAGCAATGAGAAAAATACTTGAAATAGAATATGAGCATTTCTAAAACTTTAGGAATTAAAGGAGGACATTTAAATAGATAGTTTTTCCCACATGTGACAAGATGCACGATGGAAAGTCATTTCACAAACCCCAGATTTAATACTTGAGGCTTTTCATGAAAAATAAAGAGTGGTGGGAAATGGCAAATGAAATGCTGGAAATGTAGGCTGGTATTTATGTCACTCGATAATTAATGACAGGTATTCTCCATTGTATTCTGCTTTCCTCATTTAAACCTACTATTTTAAATTCTGAAATACAGAAACTAATGCTTTCAGTTTAAATTAGCAGCTCTAAGGAGCGCTGCTGGTGACGTGTCAACCATACGGCAGAACAATTTAATCAAACATAACCAGTTTTCATCTACACACATGTATCAGCCAAACAAAAGTCCTCTGATTTAATGGTTTGGGCTCCAGTGTTAGACAGAATAGTTCTTTTTCAGGATGCAAAGGTGGGTGATTCAACCAAAATGGAAAGAGGGTTAAAAAGGCAGCTGAACTATAACGAGACTCCTCTCCTTCTGTAAAACTCACCGGAGCTGCATTCACCTTCATTTTAACAACACATTATATATGCACCATTTTCATGGAATTTACTGAAGGGAGGGGGCTCAAGAAGATGCTTATTAGACCTCAGCATTGATTAATACGATGATTTGCTGAAAATAGTATTCTCTAGACTGGTGATAGCTTGAAACACTGTAAATGAGACCTTTTTGTTATTATTAATATTAATCCTTCCTGATATTGGTGGTAAAAGGACATTAGGTGTTCTTCATTCATTGATATTATACCTCATTATAGCAACCTTATTTTCACTCTTCATCATCTGCCAACAAAGAAGATGCCTTTGCTTTTCAGAGCAGCAGAGAGAGAGATGGACTTGCAAAAGAGGCATTTTTATTTGGCATTTTGCAATGGTAAAGACTTATTATGCATGCCTTTAGTCCCATTTATTTATCATCTGCAAAGACTCTGTCTCTTTAAAAGCCATCTAGTATGAACTCACTCTTGGGTACATGGGATTCAAATAAAAATGCAAGAACTTATTGCTTTATTCCCTCTCCCATTATAAAAGTAATGTTAAACAACTTTATGTATGTTGAATAAAGATAATGATGGTAAAAAACATTAGCTGAACATGGGGATATACACACTATTTCTTCAGGGATTCATATACAACAGCCAGCCACAGACTAAATTCACACACAGCTGCACCTCCTCACCTATATACTGCATAGGTGGAAGCAGTTGTGATGTCTGTAACATCAGACAACACAGAATTCAATTGGAATTTGTGGCATATTTGGCATAAACTAGTAAAATTGAAAAAAAATTAACTTAGGTTGGATGAAACCTAAAATCTTCGTAAATTAGAGATGGCAGGGATGCTCCTGAGCCATGGAAGTCCCCAAAAGGATAATAATGCCTATTCTATATGCATTACTCTGTTGGTGTTTATTTACTTCCTTTGTGCCTGCAAGTTGCTGTGCACAGGCTAACATCACTTGGCCCCCATTTCCTTCTGAGCTTCCTACTAAGATTTTTGGAGTATCCTCCACCATTTCAGCATTCCAAATTAGCCAGACGGTTCACTGATGGTGGCTCATTGCTGTCTTGTGTCCCTTAGCAGCCTGAGTTGTGGGTTTTGTACCTTTGTCACCAACCAATCAACTCCAGCTTTATTCCCCGTGCTTTTAGATGACAGAGGCAGGGTTATGCTGCAGACATCCAGGACTGCCTTTTGTTTAAAGACCTACATATGATGAATAAACACAGATTCCTGTCCCTTGAAAGTCACCTTTAAAAGAAGAATAATAAACACTTTTCTGTCACTGAGATTTTTATAATTAGGCAAGACTTTCCAAGATAATGTGCTGCCTAGCTTGCTCTTGACTGAGTTTGAAATCTGGGTTACATACCAAACATTGGTTCCAGTTTACTACAGAGAAAATTGCTTTTTGGTTTAAGGAGCACATATAAGTGATTATGGTGTGAAATCTGAAATGGAGGGCAGTTACCCTTCGTGCACAGAACCCTGTCTTATCAAATCTGTCTTGTAGTATGCCAAGATGGAGGGAGTGATGGATGAGAAATAATTTACTGCTCAGATACTCTTAGTCTGAGGGAGCATTGGCAAAATGCAGCTCCAAATTGTTGATCTGGGTTTATAGAGTTTGTCTTGGATTTAACAAATGTAGGTACATCTTGGGCAAAGCTCTGGTCGATTTAACTGAAATCTATAATCAGACTTTTTTTTTTTGCTTCCTGCTACCTCTCTGCCACTTCTGCTGATGTGAAAAAGTTAAAAATTTTGTGTTACAAAAAGTTGGTATTTTCTGTCTTTGTCCTTGACTAGTAAAAGACATCATTGTCTAACCAGCAGAAATAAAATTTCATATCCATGATGCAACCAACAGCTTCTCAGACATAGATCTCTTGTTTTCATAAACAATTCCTCTGACAGGCAGCTAACATTTTCTGATCATTATCTGCTGCTACCTACGTTTTTAAACCTTGCTTACGGAATTGATTTGGAAACTTCAAGAAATCAAACCAAGCTTTCTCCCTACCAACAGGGAGCACGAGGAGTCATTTGTAACAGAACCAGCAAAGCTGCCGCGTGACAGAGTAAAACACGAGCAACTGAAGGCAACTGGTTTAAAACTGACTTTGAAATACACATAAATACCTGTTTAAATACAAAGGATCGTTTCAGTGGTTTGCATACGTACGTTCATGCCATAAACATGTAACAGCAATGTAGCTGAGTCCAAATGACAGACGGAATCTAAGCCACGTGAATTTTGTGTGCAAGACACTAAAACTCCTTGAAATCTACATGCCCCGGCACTTATAAAGCACGGTCACATAAACTATGATTTGACAACAGCAGAGGCTGGTCGCCTGTTCCACAGCACTGCCTGAGATGCAGCAGTGTAAATGTTAAATGGGAAATGCCATTCAAGAGGACAAAGAAATGGGGATCGCAAGGTTCTGATCTCCTCACGGCTCATGCACAGCCTTGGCTTAAAGCAACGGATAATCCTTATGAGATCTGGTTATGGTACGAACCTGAGATAATGAAGAAATGTCAATTTTTTGCAAAGGTCACCCTCGAAAGGTTCAGCAATCTGAAGAAGGTCTTCAGGTGAGGATCACCTGCCCCATATTTTTAGAGGAGATTAGAGAAAATCGACAAAGCGAAACCAGAAAAGTTCAATGTGTGTAGGAACGCATAGAAGAAGTGAATATTGTATGGAATATAATATCTTGGCATAGAAGAAGTGAATATTATATGGAATAAATAGTTTGATGGTAATGGTATAAATAGGTTGATGAAGAAGGAGGAAATCTGGGTAACATGGCATTAGTAGAAAATTACCAAGACCAATGCATTCATTCCTAAACCACACTGCACGTGGCCCTTGCAGGCATGACGTTGACTAGCTTTTTGCATGCAAGAGGTGCTTGGATGAGAAGTGTTTGGATACAAAAAAAAACAAAAAAAAAAAAAACCAAAAAAACCTGAGTGAAACTGTACTGAATTCCCCCCCCCCCACCCCGCAAAAAAAAAAAATCATCTTTTCTTGATTCTTTTAAGGTAAATTTGGTTTTGTAGATAGCAACAGGATTAACAAGGCCTGCAAGGCTTATCTTCAGTGTATTTATGAGTTTATAGGTATATTCTCTATTGAAATATACTATGCACCAAAGCATCAAAATAGGACATGGAGTGACCTTTCCTAACCATCCTTACTGTGCTGATATTCAGTTCCCCTGCCATGCAATTAAGTCAACGGGGTGAAACTAAATCAAGTAATAGGGGTGCCACCTCTTACCTCATATGCAGATTAATTTTGGGGAACAGTCTGAGCACTTCATTATATTAGAAGATTTTCCTGAAAAGTATAACAGATTTTAGCTCGCTTTAATGTCACTGCTCACAATCATGCATCTATCTCCTCTTCTGACTGCTTTTCTTTATGATAAAGCAGTTATAAATCATTGTCTCTAATGGAATTAAATCAAATGATGCATGGCAACTAAAAAGATCAGTGCCATAAAAACTGACAGGCTGGAAAAATATTAACTCGAGTATACGACATGCAGACAAGGAAAAGTAGTTCTGAACTTCACTGAGAATGCAAAATCACTGTAGCTACATGTATTTGGACCAGAAAAAACACTGGCACAAAATTTCTAAAGGGTGGCACTTTGTGTTCCTTGGCCACAGAATGATTCTTCATGGGATTGAGACATGGGATTTTAGGTGGACGTTAAGTAAAATTCAGCAAGGAGGTTGCTCTGGACAGACAGGGAAAGGTAGAGCACTGAAAATCCCTCATGATTTCATGGGTTACTTTATTAAATGCTGGTACTGTGAGGCCATGCAAGGAGCCCAGATTATCCAGGAGAATACATTACCTGTAACCCTGTCCTCCCTCTCAGAAGAGGTGGAATGGAAAGGAAGAGTAACACGGACAGTTAATATTAGCATGGGTACTCATGCCATGAGTTTCTCTTCTGTAACATATTGTAATTGCTTTCGATTTTAAGTTGATGTTAAAGAAGCAATGATCCATTAAAGTAGCAATTATTTAATGCTGAGATCACTGCATTTCAGATACTATTCCCCCACAACTTTCCTATGTTCTAATTTGTAACTCAGCTCGAACTGCACAATAGACACTAATCACAACTCAAAGTGAAGAGTTTCTTTTCACAAGATGAGGAAGGGAATACATGATTAAAACTGAACCCCTGTTTTAAATAGGCCTCCTGGAGCTGAATGTGATATAGTGACATATAAATTAGCCATAAAACTCTACAAAATTTAAGAGTTTTACAGAATTATATTCATTCTGTGCTTGTAAAAGACATTTGAAAGCACCAGATTAAGCTTGATTTTTTTTTTCCCAGGGAGGAAGGCTTATAGGAAATTTCCCACCCTGTAAAAACATATGCACTGCTCACTTCTGTGTGTGCATCAGTGGACATCAGAGGCTTCTGTGCATTCATAACGGTAACCTTGTGCAGAAGCTCCAAGTCATAATTTAATTAAACTTTTAACTGAAGACATTATTAAGAGGTAAAGTCATCACTTTTCTTCATATTGTTCCATACTACTCATATTTAACTTAGCATTTTATTGCAATAGTTGATAAAACTTATTAAACCATATCTGAAAAATTAAAAATGTACTCATCCTTTAAAAAATTGAAAGTTACATCTTTATCCATTATTCTCAACCCATTTTCCTGAGCAATGTTTCATGTCAAAATAGTTCCCTTTTTTGGACAGATAGTCAATAATACAATTACTGTATGTGGTGGGTTGACCCTGGCGGGGGCCCAGGTGCCCACCAAAGCTCCTCTGTCATGTCCATCCTCAGCTGGACAGGGGGCAGGTACAGATAGCAAAAAAAGCTGGTGGGTTGAGAAAAGGACAGAGATCAGTCAGTAATTACCATCATGGGCAAAACAGACCCAACTTGGGAATGAATTTATTACTAATTAGATCAGGGTGATGAGAAATAAAGCCAAATCTTACAAACACCTTCCCCTCCACCCTCCCCTTCTTCCCAAGCTCAACTTCACTCCCAATGTCTCTCCCTCCTACCCAATCCCACAGTGCAGGGGGATGGGGAATGGGGGCTGCAGTTGGTTCATCACACATTGTCTCTGCTGCTCCTTTCTCCTCAGGGGGACTCTTCACACTCTTTCCCTGATCCAGTGTATGGTCCCTCCCATGGGAGACAGTCCTTCACCAACTTCTCCAAAGTGAGTCCTTCCCATGGGTTGCAATTCTTTATGAACTGCTCCAGCATGGGTCCCTTCAACAGGATGCAGACCTTCTGGACCAGACTGCTGCAGTGAGGGGCCCTCATGAGGGTCACAAGTCCCCCCAGCAAACCTGCTCTAACCTGCACTCCTCTCTCCATAGGGCCACAGGTCCTGCCAGGAGCCTGATCCCGCATGAGCTTCCCAAGGAGTCACAACCTCCCTTGGGCATCTACCTGCTCTGGCATGCAGTCCTTCATGGGCTGCAGGTGGAATCTCTTCCATAATCCTCCATGGGCTGCAGAGGGACAGCCTGTCTCACCATGGTCTTCTCCAGGAGCTGCGGGGGAATCTTTTCTCTGGTGCCTGGAGCACCTCCTCCCTCTCCTTCTTCACTGACCTGGGTGGCTGCAGAGCTGTTCCTCTCAGATATTCTCATTCCTCTCTCTGGCTGCAATTGTTCATCCATCCCATCTGCACCTTTGTTCCTGAGCTTGTACATGGTCTTAACAAAAGAAGAACCAGAAGCTCGACTGCTGAGACCTGACAGATGTTCCAATCTAA
The DNA here is from genome assembly GCF_964237585.1 of Gallinula chloropus. Classification (NCBI taxonomy): domain Eukaryota; kingdom Metazoa; phylum Chordata; class Aves; order Gruiformes; family Rallidae; genus Gallinula; species Gallinula chloropus. The sequence continues at coordinate 41,738,904 of NC_140086.1, forward strand.
CAAAACCAGAAAATTACCATGGAGGAAAAAAATATTTGACATATCAGACATATTTAGAAAGCTACCAGTCTGCATATTCTGTCAGTGGTGACACCTGACGTTGGTTCCCTGAGGGCCCCTCCACCACCCACATTTCTGCATTGACTAAGCAGGGGTAAAACAACAGGTCAAAATGACAGTCAGCTCTTGCATTTGGGAATTACTTTATACACCCCATCTTCAAAGGGAAGCAAAGCAGCAGAGTGACAACCTGCAGTTACACCCCCAGCTACTGAAGCCTAAAGCTGAACAACCAAACTCATGGTAATGGTCACCCTTGATAAGAAGCACCCTGACCTCCTTGACAGCCTCCCATTTCCTTCTGTTCTTGTGCAGTGGCATTTTCATCAGTTGACCAGGCAATGCAGATGCCAATTGTTTTTTGCTGCATCGTGTGGTTTGCTATCATTTAAAAGATATTCATTAATATTTATTTTTGCAGTCTTTTGAATAACAAACTTACTGCTTTTCAAAATGGACATTGAAAGCACCACCAGGAAAACACCAATAAAGCAAGCTCCTCCAAATCCTGGCATCGCTCTCTTGGCACATGCATTACATCCAGTTTTAGCACAAAGTACACACCAGACCAAGACTAAATATTCTGGAAATTGCAGCCTGGGATAATCATAAAAAAAACAAGACGATTAGATAAATGAGTCATTTTATCTATTGCCACAAAAAAAATAGCAGAACACGTTAATCAACTTCATCACATGGAAACTTTGTTGCTGCATTTACTCCTCATTTCAGTAAATCACTTATCTGTAGCAATCATGTCCCATGATAAAATTACACCTAATCCTGAAGATTTGGGTGAGGTGACAATGCAGTTACCAGGATGCTCTTGGAAGTGGTGGAGAGTCAGCCTCAGCCACTGACTAGCACTGCTGTCTGCAGGGTAGCAGGGAAAAAACACCAGGCAACAGCAAAACAGTCAGGGGAAGAAAATCAGCTTGAGGAATGTTTTATGACATAAACTAGATTAATCTCATAAAAAACTTCGCAAATGTGACTTTCCCCATTCTACTTCATCCTAGACTCAATTTTTCTTCTCTATGAATTATTTGCTTGCAGAATTCATTCTCTATACTCAAAGTGCTGATGCATTTGATTAAGTTGAAGTACAACTTATTTCTGCTTAAAATTTATTATTTTATTATTGTGAGTACTGCATTATTTTATGTTCTATGTCTTTCTTTTCTAAAATCTTACTGCTCACCAGTCTGTTTACCTTAGATGTGTCTAAACACCTCAGCTGATTAAATCCTAGGGCTGCCATCCAGCGAGATCTGGATAGGCTGGAGAGTGGGACAGGGAGAAGTTTAATGAGATTTAAATTGGGCAAGTGTAGGGTCTTGCATCTGGGGAAGAACAACCCCAGGTACCAGTGTAGATTGGGGACTGGCCTGTTGGAGAGCAGCATAGGTGAGAGGGACCTGGGGGTTCTGGTGGACAGCAGGATGACCATGAGCCAGTAATGTGCCTTCATGACCAAGAAGGCCAATGGCATCCTGGGGTGTATTAGAAGGGGTGTAGTTAGTAAATCAAGAGAGGTCTTCTCCCCCTCTCCTCTGCCCTGATGAAGCTACATCTGGAATATTGTGTCCAGTTCTGGGCCCTCAGTTCAAGAAGGACAGGCAGCTACTTGAAAGAGTCCAGCACAGGGCCACCAAGATGATGGAGTGGAACAGCTTCCTTGTGAGGAGAGGCTGAGAGAGCTGTGTCTCTAGCCTGGAGAAGAGGAGACTGAGGGGTGACCTTATTAATGGTTATAAATATGTAAAGTGCAAGAGCCAGGCTCTTCTCAGTGATGGCCAGGGATGGGACAAGAGGCAATGGGTGCCAGCTGGGGCATAGGAGGTTCCATGTGAACAGAAGGAAACCTTTTTCACTGTGAGGGTGACAGAGCACTGGAACAGGCTGCTCAGAGAGGTTGTGGAGTCTCCTTCTCTGGAGATGTTCAAAACCCACCTGGACGTGTTCTTGTGTGACCTATTGAAGGTGATCCTGCTCTGGCAGGGGGTTGGACTAGATGATCTTTCGAGGTCCCTTCCAACCCCTCATATTCTGTGATTTGTGATACCAGTGCAGAGAAATGACACTCCAAAGGTAGAAAAAAAACACTGAGTTTAAAATATATGATCTCTTAGTCCTGTCCTAGAGGTATAAATACTGTACCTGATACTCTGAATGAACTCAAAGGCTATGAAATAGCATCAGCTGCTTTGTCTAGCAAAATGCTGCCAAGACAGGTATTATCACGTCATAACTGGTAGTATTTGATTTACATTACATTAGAGGGAAATGGTGAATTCAGAAAGCTGGTGGCAGAACTAGAAAAGACCAGACACAGACGGTCAGCTGTGTGACAATGTCATTCTGACCACTTTCATATTAAAAGTAAAGTTTGTATGGTATCTCCACTTTAGCAGTGACTGCCACTCTGATTGTATAAGCTTTCAGACAGACAAAGGAAAAGCCAGGTATCATGATAGCACAGTCATGTAACAATCAAAATTCAAGAAGTATCTTTGGAAGGAGGGAAAGGAGTCAACTACAAGGCAATCTCCTCCAATACATGTACATCACCCCAAAATAATCAAAGCATCTTACCACATCTGTCGTTATCCTTTACAATGCACTGTCACTGAACCTACATTCTCACTCAGTGTGAGAACTCTTCTGCTTCCAAAACCCTTCAGGATCTTCACCGCCTCTGCATAAATTCCATCTTCAGGTTAAACCTGGGCCTCAAATTCACAGCTTCGACTTCATGAATTATTTTCACCAGTCCTGTACAGGAAAAGCAATAAGGGCTCAGCTGGCTGAGGTCGCTTTTTAGTTTCTAGAGTGTTCAATTATGCAGCAGGAGAAATGAAATGACTTTCAAGTATAAAGCAAGCAGCTTTAAAGAAAAGGAATGCAGACTGCTGAACTGAGAATGAAAAGGTCAGAGATCAGTTTCCAGGTTTTTTCACAGAAATACAAAGCACAAAGAGCCACAAACAATGGCCAGTGGAACAGGTCAAATAGATATAAAAGGAAGGAATGTGGTAATTATGTTTCTTATTTAATTTTCAAATGCTTTTAGTATGTTTTATGTCGGCATCTTCTTCCCTGTCCTAGATAGATAACTTAGTTAATTAAACTTCCAGCTTTCACTCCTATGGAAAACACTTTCTGGAACACAACTCACGTAAGGACAATGAAATCATTTATACTGAAAGAAAAATAGTGGACCTTTCACATGGTGCTGTGAGAACCCTCTGCTTCATGCACCTTTCCCACTCCATTTTTTTTTTGTGCAGACAGCATCTGTTTAGTATTTGCAATTCCAGAGGGATTTCAATTGTGGCTGTAGCAACTCCAGAGTGAACTCTACCATAAATGAGCACAAAATTTCTTTTGCAGCTGAGGAATTTAGCCCAGGACCAGACCAAGGTATGTTGTAAGAGCACGAGAGGTTCCACGCTGCCTGTGCCCGGGCTGTGTGCTGCAGCCACAGCAGGCTGCAAGGCAGGCAGATTCCTGGTGTGGACGGGGCAGTTTCTAGCAGAGATATAATGAAGTGAAGTATGACCTCACTGCTATCTGGATCACCTCTGGGGAACCCCTCCATCCACTGCAAGAGTGGAAGAGGGGGAAGCGCACGTTGCTCTTCGCCGCTTTCTCCACTGCCCAAAGACAGCGTGAGGGAGGTTGTGCTCAGGCCATGGTGGGAGCAGAAAGGAGAGAGCTCAATGCTCGGCCATCAAACACTCCCTGTTGGGCTGCTGGAAATCATAGCCACCATCCTCTTAAACTGCATTTCCAAAATGCCCAAAATGCGGGAGTTCAAAGTCACCTCTGCCTGCCCTGCAACACCAAGCTGTGCCCCCCAAAGAGGGCAATGAGCGACCCAGCCTGCCCTTACCCTGCCCACATGTAAAGCGTCAGGCTCTCCTTAGAGCTCTGGTCTGCAAAAACATCTTGTTTTGAATGTTGTGCTGAAGTGTGAACACAGCACTCCCCAGCTGGGCAATAAAATACTAGCAGTGAGAATGTGAGGCTGGGACTGGGGAGGAAGCTCCAAAATTCTGCTGTAGGAATGTGAATAATGGGAAAACAGCCGAAGCCTGTGCTCCAGATACTTTAATTAGACTCTGCATGTTTGTTTTTCTTAATATGACTGAAGTGATCAAAATCTCTCATTTACAATTTTCAGCTAATCCTTCCACATATGCATTAGGCACTGCAATCCTTCTCATAGGTGGAATCTAATACTTCCTTTGTAATTCATGGATGGGTTTTCTTAATTAAAAAAATGAGGATAAATCACTCCACTCGTGTGGAGCAGTTATTGTCTTAAATAATAATCGCTGTGCCTGGATTCCATCACAACGCATTTTGCTACTGAGCACGCTGTTTTCTTCTCATTTTATTGGAAACACCCCTCCCATGGCCCCCGTGGAAATGAGCAACATAATGCTTTTATAATGAATACGGATTTTGTACAGTTTGTTCTCCTTACGCTGCAGCACATTCTACTTTACTGCAGCTCAGGCCCGATCTCAGACATCTTTGAGTGCCTGTAGCTGTGTGCCTGCTGAAGACAGCGAAGCACCCAGTGTAGTGAATCCACATGTAGCTCCACAGAACAGTACAAACTTCTCTGCTTCATTCTCGCCCTGCAGGATACAACTGCAGGGAAACCAATGCACCAAGCGTTGTATTTGTTGTACGCTTATACTGAACGCATGTCACACTCTTATTTCCCTCAGAGAAAATAGTCCAAAAACCCCTCCCGCCCGCCCGAGAAAGCTGCCTGACATCAGCCATGAGACAGGGATGGGAGCTGCCAGTGCTCTTTCAGTGACAAAGATTTGTCCAAGATTAAAAGTTTAGAATTCCAGTTCTTAATATAGGATCGTGTCTGCATCACTGGTATCTCTCCTATTTCTTCATCTTAATATGGTACACTTTGGTGTGTATTAAGGGTTATACAGAGACATGGGAAGTACCGGAACATCTCTGTCCTGTAAAGGTAAATTTTGGGCCACACCATGTCAACCACACATTGAGTATCTCACTGTATGACAGTTCCTCTCTACTTAAACTAGTCATAATTTAATAAAGATACTAAAAAAGTAGCAATGCATACCTTGTGTCTATAGATAATTTGTGTCTCTAAATTACTTTGATGGTAAGTGTGGTATAGGGAAGTCGACCTGCAGTGCCTGTCCCAGAATCACAGAATCACAAGGTTGGAAAAGACCTTTGAGATCATCAGGTCCAACCGTATCTGTCCTCTACTAAACCATATCCCTAAGTACCTGATCTACCCACCTTTTAAATACATCCAGGGGTGGTCACTCAGCCACCTCCCTGGGCAGCCTGTTCCAATGCCTGATAACAGTTTCAGTGAAGAATTTTTTCCTAATGTCTCACCTCTGATATCAGTTTTATATGTCCCCATTAAAAGCCAAGCCCATTTAGGCTGAGCTAAATGTAACCTGACTTTTTGGTCTTAAATGCTGTGACCTTTTGCACTGAGCCGACGAAAATAATCAACATGCTGTTTTACATCCCCTCTTCCTCATTCCAGTTCTATCAGGAAGGCTCTGTGCTGCACAAAGGGTTGTTTGGGCGTGCTGGCAGCGTGTTTATTTCACATTTCCATACATCTATCTTCATTTAATGATTCTGTAGCAGCTCAATTAGCACGGTGAGTATGGCTTGGAAAGGAAAGCTGGTCCCACGGTAAAGATGCTGATGTGAAATGCAAAAGAGAGAGGTTTAGTTCCTAAATCAGCTGCCCACTTTTGGCAAGACTTGGTAAAATTATTCAAATTGTGCTCTCCATCAGTAAAATGAAGATGATTTCATCTTGGCTTCACCTTGTTCTAGCGTAAGTCTGGGAGGCCGGACAAGCTGTAGGACGACAGGGCCCTTGGGGCTACAAGCACGACTGGAACACAAAGCAGGGGGGAGGTTTGGCAAGAATATTTTGCTGACAGAAAAAAAAGCAGTCAGTGTCTGTGGTGATTCTGGGTTATGTAAGTGCCAGAGTTTTTCATCCAAACCAGGATGTTTTTGTTTTAGAGTTAGTAGGGAGCAACAAGTTGCCATCTTCACTGCTGTGAAAAGTGTTCCTTTTCTTTTTTATGCCTCCCTATTTCTTTGTTTCTCAGTCCTCCGTTGCTGAGGAAATATTATCCTCCACCCCTACAGTGAGTAATTTTCCTCATGTAGCTTTTGCTTTGTAGCATTTTGACAAAATTTCCCAAATTGTCTCTTGATTTCATCCTCTCTGCAAAAAATACCTTCCCCACACAAAACTGAGCTCAGGCTGGGAATCACGGAGTTGTCATCAGCTGGCACTGGGGGAAGTGGGGTCTTCAAGAAGTATTTTCTTAATTACTCTTTCCTTGTATTACTGTTCATTCTCTGTAATTATCGGCAGGAAGGAGAGGACTCTGAATAGGGGGCACTGCTACACCTAGTGGGAAAAAGGTAAAATGAGAAGTCCAGCTGGGACTTTCTCCCACCCTGCCATGCCCTGGGGACCCTCATACAACCTCTGTAAGGGTGCAGGATGCAGGATAGAGACCAGAAATAGGGAGCAGGAACCAGCCAAAGACTCAAACGTCAGAGGATACAGAGCAGCAGATGAACCAAAGTGTCAAAGATAACTGTGGCACTTCCAACAGCCATGGCTGGATTTCTTCTGCCCAGCAGTGGCTGTGCACAGATCTCTCTCCTCTGCATCTTACCGTGTCCTTGCACCTGTGCATTTCACACCTGATCTCCTTCCATCTTCTCCTCTTCCCAGGTGCCCACCAGCTTAAAACCAGAAGACTTACCTAGAGTAAAATAAGCCTCTCCATTATTCCTTTTCTACAAAGAATCTACATGCCCTTTATTTGGCCTTTTACACATGCATTACTCTTACTTCATCCTTCATCTTTTCCTGTTAGAGCCTGTATCTTACCCACAGGGATTATCTGCGCCTCTGTACACAGTGAGGTTTTCATCACGACCAGATGAAATACAAGAAGTGACACTAAACAGTGTAATGAAGGACATGGCAGCCTGAGCAGCCGAGTGGGCAGGCTGAGCGTGGACACTCGTGTGCAGAACGATGAAAGCAGGAGCCCAGGGACTTGGGATGCAGGAGGAGCAATCAGGAGGCTACTGGGCTATCTGTTCCATCACACCATGCTGACTATTGGAGTGCAAACCAATAAATGATGGCAGAGCTGAGGGTCAGTAATTGATCCAGAGGGCTAATCTGATGATGTCCATCACAAAAAGCTCTGCTTGTAGAGAGCATCCTTACAGTAAAAGAGGCACCAAATGTGTCACTTCTGGAGTTAGTCAGTGCTTCCCTAACCATCTCAGGAACAAACTTTATGGCATTCCTGCTGATTCAGTGGCACAGCAATTTGATTGTTGCTCCAGATGCAGATCCCTCACATGCTAACGTAAGTATGCCCACTGGGATAATTTTTTAAGATGCCTACCCGTTCTCTTGAGGATTCACTGACAAAGTTGGCTGGTGTTACTACGTAAACAGAGAGCCTGATTCTCGTCTCACATACACTGATTACACTCAGGAGCTATGTCTGTGGCTTGAATGGATGTATTTCTGAAAATCCAGATATTCATTTGAGCGGCTGTAACCTGAGTCAGATAGCTGATGTAAAGACTACCAGGTGGCAGAAACTGCAATTTCCATACAGTTGATGATAGTACTGGATTTTGTGTTAGTTCTGAGGGATAAAGACCTGGCTCTCTCTCAGTCACCAGATATGTGTGTAACATCGATGCACTGTAGCATTAGGAAAGGTACATAAGGTCTGAGGAGATATAAGCTGAGGTGTCTTCCTCCTCCAAGGGAGATAATTATGTATTAATGCCCTAATGAAATTTAAACCAAGATGCTGTGTACTGTTCCTATCACTCAGGCCCAGAAATTACAAACTCCAAGTAAAGAAAATGCAGAGCAAAACGTTCACACGAGAAGGGCCCATCTCAAGACAGAAAGCTAAAGAGCACAACTTGTTCATCTCAGCAAAATGAGGGCTAGGGAGAAAAATCCCACCCCAGAAAAACACCTGGAAGGGGAAAAGTGCTCTTTAAACTGAAGGAAAATGCTGAAAGGGGTTGGGACCCTTTAGAGATCCCTTACAACCCAAACTATTATATGATTCTGTGAAAGCATAGCAAACATACCAGCTAGAAATAATTTGTGGCTGGAAATAGGAGGTGGCTTATGGCAGTCAAAGAAATGCAGCTTAGCACAGCTGGGGCAGAGCCCTCTACGAACAAGAGGTGTCAGTGATCAGCGTCACCACTCTACACCAGCTCCCCAGGATGCCAAACGCAGCAGAGCAGAGAGATGCCCCAGCTACTGGGGTTGAGAACCTCACAGAAGTGCTTCGGGTTTTGTCTCTGTCTGGTTCCTTCCTATTTGTGTTTTGCCGGTCAGGCAAATCTATCCAGACTGGTGAAACTCGACTATTTCAAACCCAAAACCTTGTCTTCTTCCTTGCTTCGGTTAAACCTGCTTCCCCCAAATACGGCGGCCCTCCCCTGAGGCCCAGGGAAGGAGGCAGAAGGTATGCAGCCGGCACCTTTAGCACCCTCAGCACCAGCGGCTTGGGGTTTTGGCAGGGTGGCAGAGAAGGCGACTAAAAAATAAACCCCCAAAACCCCAACAAAACCCCGAAAATCCCCAAACCCAATCCCGCTGCCCGGCGCTGTGCAAACGCTCTGCAGGGAGCCTGCGCCCGTGTCCCGGGGAGCGGGGCTGCGGGCGAGGGGCTGCCGCCAGCCCCGGGGCAACTCGCCCTCCCTGCGTGACTCACGCCGATGTCTCATCCCCGCCCGCCCCCGGTGAAAACTTCCCCCGGTAACTTTCCCGGTACCGGTTCCCCGCTCCACCACCCACCCCCCTTACCCCCACTCCCCGAAGGTAGGGGCACACCCCTTCCCCCCCATCCCAAACCCCGTCGGAGCCACTGACGATGGGGCAGCGGCGCCGGGGGGGGGGATGTCGTAGGTGCTGCGTCAGCGGGAGCCCGACGGCGATTGGGGGAGGCCGCGCTCTCCCCGCGTTCACTAATTATAAAGTGCCGCCGCCGCCGCTGCCCGCACCCGTTCCGCTCCCGCTCCGCAGCGGCGCGTCCGGCGCTGGCAGCAGGGGCTTGGCGTGGCGTGGCGTGGCGTGGCTTGGCGTCCCCCAGAGCCACCCTAACTGAAGCTGTCAGCGGCCCCAGGCTGTGAGTTCCTCCCCCCGCGTTCTTCCTCCTCCCCCCCTACTCTCCACCCCCCCGGGCTTTCTCCAGAGGCTGCACGGCCTCCCTATAAATTATAGCGGCTCCGACGCCGAAGCTCCAGCAAGGCGCAGCTCACTCCCGCGCAACTCCCGGGAGCCCCGAGGGGAGCCTGTATGTGAGTGAACCCCTCTGCTTGCGGGCGGGGACCGGGGGAGGGCCAGGGGGTGGCTCTGCTGGGGCTGGTGCCCGTCGTCGGGGCGTCTACTCGGGGAGCTCCGGTGGGAACCCCTTCCCGAGTGGGGCCGCCGTCCCGTCCGTGCCGCTCCGCCGTGGGTCTCTCCCCCTGAGGCTCGCGCTCTGCGGGAAGGGCGGGATAAAGTGTGTGGGGACGAACACTTTGACGGGACGGGAGCTTCTGGTCGCTTTCGCATCCTCCGGGTCCGCTCCGGCTCCGGACGCAGGTCCGTTGCCTTGGCAGCTGCCAAGCGCCTGCTTTACCGTTAGCACCGGCGCAGGGGCAACCGCCCCGGCTCCGAAAGGCGTCTGAGTTACGGGAGTTGCCCGCGCCCCGGGACTTGCTTTGAAACCGCGGCGGCCGAACAATTTATTTTCGCCCTCTCCTGCCCCGAAGCTGGGGGAGGTGGTGTTGGGGGTGGGGGAAGGCGGCTGCCGGCTGACCTCTGCTTCTTGCAGCCTCATGGCGTTGCTCCTGAGACTCGGCTGCTCGCTGCTGGCCCTCAGCACCTGCCTGCTCCCGAGGGCGCGGGCGGACTGCGGCCGTGACTGCGCAGCCTGCACCTACCGCCTGGGACCCCGCGCCGGCATCCACCCCTTGGTAAGCGGGAGCGGGGCCGGGGGCGCCCTCCGGCCGCTTCACAGCCACGGAGACTCCTCGGTCGGGCCCCTGCCCCGTCTTAAATTTGGGAGGGAGGCAAAGGGGAAAATAGTGGGGGAAGCGGCCGGAGTCACTTGGAAGACCCGGGTGTTCTGGGGGGACTCTGGGGACAGTGCGAAGCGGGCTGGGGGGGACGCTGACACAAACCCAGCGCGCTCCGAGTTTCCCCCCCCCCCCACCCCCCGTCCCTACAGCTGCGTGTGAGTGAGCAGCAGCTTTCGGGGAGGGGGGACACCCCGCGCCGGGCAGCCCCGGGGGGAGGGGAACAAGGGAAAAGTCGGGCGAAACGTTAAGGGGAAAGGGGAGCCCGGCCGCAGAGGGCAGCTCCGCGGGGGAAGGAGAGGCCGCTGCCGGGACCTTCATCCCGGCGCGGCGTGGGGAAGCCGGGCGGGACGGGACGCGGGTCCCGATCCCCGGCTTCCCGTCAGGATGAGCTATCCCCGGGCGGGATGGCTGTCGAGATGCAAAGAGGGAGCTCTGCCTGAAGCGGCACCGAAAGCGGGGTTCAAGCCGGGTTTGAGTAGCAGTTTATTCCCGCTGCTCTCCCTCTTCGCACGGTGCTGCACTGCGTTAGCAACGTGCCTGCGAACAGCCCCTCTGGCACTGTCTCCTCGGACAGGGCATGCCAAGGAAGCTCCCGAATGGAGAAGGGGTTCTTTCTATCTCTTACTTTAATGATATTGAGACTATTTTAAAGTATAGTCACAGAGGCAACTCGGCTTGAAATTTAAGGATCGGGTCAGTGAAAGTCTGGGGTCCCTCAGCCCTCCCTGGAGAAGGTGGGGACTGGGGCTTGCCGAGTCCTCTGCCAGTGGTCCCTGACCCCGAGCGAATGCGTACTGAAGCGTCATGCTCTCAGCACATCTAAATGATCTGAAAAGTTTTGTTCCTATGATGTCAAGCCACTGGGTAACAGTGAGTCCTTCTGCCTTTGGAGTAAGCAGAAGTACTCAGTGATTCCTAATTCTGTCCAGTCCTTCCTTTTGCGTGCTCTGAAATCATGGATGACATCACAGGAACAAAACTTTTCAGATCATTTAGACGTGCTGGTTACCCACAGCAGGTTCGTAAGGGCAGTGCTCTTAGGATGGCTGGCAAAACAGTTCCCTATGCTTTTTTGCTTATGTTAACTTTCAATCAAACTTCAGCTTTAATGTCAATTGGCAGGGGGGTGGAAAGGAGGCTCTTTTGGCTGGAGGGATGCATGCTCTTTGGAGTGTATGTTGTGGATGTCTGTATTGACACTCTCACACCTTCAGTAGTTATTCAAGAAGGAGCCACAGTCACGTTCAGTAACAGCATTTATTAGGTGAACAGGATGAGAAGCTATGTGCCACACCTCATGTTCATTATCCACCTAAACATGTATTTTAGAAACAAAAATTTCTAGATACCAGCAGATAGTATTGTCATAACTGAACTTATCACACGGTATCTGTGTTTATCACTTTGTACCTGGTCATCCACACCTACGAGATGGCATATCTTCATTTGACAACAGAAGGTAATTAAAACTAATTGAGAAGGAGAAAGACCTATTCTTGCTTTGGGACAGAGCAATTTTAAAGGCAGACTGAAGCTGACATCCCACCTTCTTTATAGCATAATTATAATCTATGGCAATACGCAGGTAGTGCCACTTAAATTGTGTTGCAAAATACATAAATCCTTTACATTTTCTTGTGAGCATATAACAAACCACATATAAAATTCTCAGACTAAAATAGCATTCAAGAGACAGGTCAGGTCAGAGATAGGGAGCTGGCCAGTTAGCTGTCAGAGAGAGCTGTCATTTGGTTTAATTTCACACTTTTAAAACATATTGAGATCCTTAGGAAACATTATCCATTGGCAGAATAAGTGCTTCTTTTACTGAAAATACTGCTGATTTCTTCCTTAATTTTTTTATGGAATGAAAACAATGGGCAAGAAGGAAAAAAACCAGATTCACCTTTTTTGCAAACAAAGAGTGTGTCTTCACAAGAAGTAAACTCCCCTCACATAACAGAGAGAATAGTAGTATATAGTTATATATTATTATCTTTACATGGCAGGTTATGAAATATGTACACAGATACTGGGAACATTTTTGTGTCTTAGCCTGAGAATTTCTCTTGACAGTCAGAAGCAATGCAGCTTGGGATTTTTTCCCTCTTTCTCATGGTCAATACTTTCTATGTCAAACTAGCAAAACCAGGGCTTTGATCCTGCCTAAGAGAGCCTGTATTTCTATACCTGTATAGGTACATGTTTGAAAGATCTCTTCCACGCAGAGGAACTACTGATTACAGACAGAAATAGAGCCTTTAAAGCTACACAGTGTATTGAAGATGCTGAGCAGCACAGTGCAGTTGGCTTCTTGGCGATGACAATGCTGTCTAACTTCTTTCCTAGCATTTCTGAACATTCCTTTTAATTACTAAGACTGAACACACTTCTATACTTCTATTATGAAGCAAACCATAGTTGGTGTTTAGCTTCCCAGTAGTAAATAAATAAAATAAATAAATAAAACCAAATCCCAACAACACACCCAAGGTAAGGGAAGAGTGGGAACTGTACACATGGCTTCCTTTGAAGTGGGAACATAGGGGCAGCCTTGATATACAGGACCCATGGTTCATTTTGTCTGGTATTCTGCTTCTTAGAATGGAGACTACCACATCCTTCAGAAAGGGATATAAAGAACTTCAGACATGCACCAAATCAGCTGTTGACCAAGACCAGTCCTTCCAAGCTGCTCACAAAGAGAGGCTTACTCATGGCCTTTTAAAAACAAGTAGCAAAGCTAAGACAAAATAGCAGTGAGGTGCTTGTTACTATGAAATCATTCTCAGTAACGATCCATTTTTCAGGCGTGTACGCTAGAATGTGAAGGAAAGCTGCCCTCTGCCAAAGCCTGGGAGACCTGCAAGGAGCTCCTGCAACTGGCAAAGCTGGATCTTTCCGAGGATGGCAACATTGCTCCAGGAGACAAGAAAGAGCTGGATGAGAACCATTTGCTTGCCAAGAAGTATGGAGGCTTCATGAAAAGATATGGGGGGTTCATGAAGAAAATGGATGAGCTCTATCGGGTAGAACCAGAAGATGAAGCTAATGGAGGAGAAATCCTGGCTAAGAGGTATGGAGGGTTTATGAAGAAAGACTCAGATGATGATGCCCTTGCTAATTCCTCTGACCTGCTGAAGGAGCTTCTAGGAACAGGGGATAACCCTGAAGCGGGGCATTACCGAGAGATAAATGAAAATGACGGGGACGTCAGCAAAAGATACGGAGGCTTCATGAGAAGCATAAAGCGCAGCCCCGAATTGGAAGATGAAGCCAAAGAGCTGCAAAAGAGGTACGGTGGTTTCATGAGAAGAGTGGGCAGGCCAGAATGGTGGCTGGATTACCAGAAACGATACGGAGGGTTTCTTAAGCGCTTCGCCGACTCCATTCTCCCTTCAGAAGAAGATGGGGAAACTTATTCCAAAGAGGTCCCAGAGATGGAAAAGAGATATGGTGGATTTATGAGATTTTAATACCTTTCCCTTCGTCCCTTTTGTCCTAAATGAGAAAGACTGCCTTATTGGTCATAACTTATTGTAACGTGTTGCTTGTACTGTACAGTTTTTTACTGTCCTTGGTTAATGATGCAACTTGCGATTTGTTGTTTCAGGTTCTGTGTTCTTTCAAGTCAAATAAGTAATTTCTGGTTTAGTCAAGTTTCAGTCTGTATTGTAGTTTCCATGCTAGAAGTATTTTGATTACTGTATTCATTTTCTTTAAAGAAGTAGTACATCTACAGTAGCGTTGCGTAACTGTATATACAATAAATTCTTCATCCTAACTGCATCAATTCTGAAATGTTACTTATTTCCTCTGTCACTTAATCAAACATCATCTCATTTTTTTCTTTAAGCAATCAGAGCAGCAACCTCTTTTCTGTAAGTACAGAATTTGTACTGCATAAGCACCAGCTGAAACACATTTTGTCTTTAGTTTTCTCACTTTCTTAGAAAAACAGAATAAATACACTCCAAAGCAAATATAACTGTATTTGCTCTAACTGCTCTCATTTTGACCAGTTGACTGAAAAAAAAGTTCAAAACCTAAATTTATAATTCATTGTTCTTAGCCAAATGCCATTAAAATAATAATCATAAGTGTGTTTGATTTAAAGCACTGAAACCATTTCTCCACAGCACAACACAATGTCACAATTGATTAGTTACACCTTTCATAACCATCCAAGGTAGGATTGACCTTAAAGTTAAAAGCACTAACTCAAAAAGCAGTAAGTCAGTTTGTGCCAAATAAATATGAGCCAAAACTGCATCAAAAAAAACCCCAACCCTTCAAATTCCTAATTTTACAGAGCATCCAATAAATGGCTTTTGACAGCTTTACATTTGATTCCTCAGCTGGTATAAATCACATCGGCACTACTGAAGCACAGGAAACTGCTGGGCAGTCCTTTCTGGTTTAAGAAAAGGCAGTGCAAGCAACGCTGAGAACAAACAGAAAACCCAACACCAACACTGTAGATTCTTTGGCATTTACACAGGAGGCACTTACCTCGAAGGCCAGCTCCCATCCCAGTGTTCACTCCCTTCTGTAACTGGGACTGTCCTCCTAGGTTACTAGCCTGTGAGCTCTCTTCACCCACCTACTGCTGCTAGTTATTGGTTACTTCACACTTAAATTAACATGATGAAAATCACTTTGACCACTGACACTCACTGAAAGTCTCAACCATCAATATCCTTGAAGCTGTTTAGATACCTGATTATAACTGAAATAGTTTATGGGAGCTGGATGCTCGTGACTCTTGCTGTCAGCACCTGCATTTCAGTTTGGCATAGTACTATCTATTGACACAAAGGGCAAATTAAGGGTCTGACTTTTCTTTAACTTCAAGTCCTCGTGACTTTTGAAAATTAAGCTGTGTTTAAATATGCACTTGAAAGCCTCATCACATAAAACTCGTTGTGATGATTTTTGGCTTGGCCCATAGAGAATGATATAGGTGATTTCCAATGGCCAAGATCCTGCCAAAGAGTTGATAAGTGATAAGGTGGTTTGGTTTTCTTCTTTCAATAAAAAGCAGGGCAACTATTTTCCTCTTCCTGCTGTACAGGATTATCAATACCTGAAAGTCAGAAAATACAGATGCCTGCAAAATCTCCATGACCTTTACTGGATTGTATTCCCTATCACATTTCTAGAGAATTCTTCAAGATGCCACCAGTCACAGGAAAAGTCCTCTCACCGTTCTTTCCTTCACAGCACCTGCCCACTAGTGTCTGGCAGACATCAGTGCGGGTCCTGGAACATACCACCTGAGTGGTTTCACCCTCAAGGCCCTCAGGCTGTACATACCACTGATTGTCCTCTGCAGCTCAAACCCAGGCATCAGTAAGTTTCCAATGTTGTCACAGTCTTGCGTGGCTGGGTTCTAATGGAGAAGGGGGGCTGCAGGAATGGCTTCTGCTAGAAGCAGTCAGAAGCTCTCTGCGGGCCCCAGAGAGTAAACATCAGCCAATTCAAGGCCAGAGTCGCTGCTGACCAAGGCCGAGCCCATCAGCGATGGTCACAGCACCTCTGGGAATCACATTTAGGACAAAAAAAAACCCATTAGCAGCTGCATTTTGCCACCAGAGAAGGGAGTGAGATGTAAGAAACTGTGCAGGCACCAAGGCCAGAGAAGAAGTTGGGGCGTGGGGGGTGGGTGTGTCTGTGGATAATGGGGCGCTCCAGGTGCTGGAGAGAGAGATTCCCCCACAGCCCATGGAGAAGACCATGGTGAAGCAGGCTGTCCCCCTGCACCCCATGGATAATGACAGGGAGCAGAGATTCCATCTACTGACCCATGCCAGAGCAGGTTTGCTGGGGGACGTGTGGGGCCAGAGCAGTCTGGGCCTGAAGGCCAGCACCCCATGGAAGGGAGCTGCGCTGAGGCAATTGGTGAGGAGATGATGCCCCAGTAGACAGGACTCGCACTGGAGAGGTTCGTGGAGGACTGTCTCCCATGGGTGGGACCCCACTGTGCAGTAGGGAAAGGGTGTGTGGAATGCCCCCCGCCCCCAGCTAAGAAGGAAATCAACTCAGGAGGAACTGCCTAAAAACCCTCATTCCCTATTCCCTGCCCCTCCCCATGCCACAATGTTGGGGGGGGAAGAAGGGAGCAACTTATGACTGAAGTCAAGACTGCTAAGAAGGGAGGGGTGGTGGGAAGTAAGAGGTGGTTTAAGATCTGGATAAGGAAAGCAGCTTGTGAGGAACTGAATTCCCCCATTCCCCCATTCCCTGCCCCTCCCCGCACCAGGATGGCAGGGAGAAAGGAGTAAAATCATGACTAAAGTGAAGTTTGCTAAGAAGGGAGGGGTGGGGGGGAAGGTGTTTTAAGATCTGGCTGCACTTCTCATTACCCAACTCTGGTGTCACTGGGTGTGTGGTGCAGTGTAATAAATTAAAGAGTTTTTTTCCTTTCTTCTGTGTTGAGTCTGTTTTGCCCATGATGCTAACTGCAGAGGGATCTCTCCCTGTCCCTACCTCAGCTCCTAAGCCTCTCAATATATATTTTCTCCCCTGTCCAGCTGAAAAAGCAAGTGATAGAGCAGCTTTGGTGGGTGTGTGGCCTCTAGCCAGGGCCAAACCACCACGAATGTACAGTCCAGAAAGAACTAAAATGACAATGCAGTTGCATCCTTAATCTTTCACTTCAAAATTTATTCCCTTCTTTTACCTAAAACATACTTACCTCTAATTTACTCAGAGGCCCTTGCCATCTCTCTAGCTAAAACAAACATTGTTGTACTTGATGCAAAAGGTTTACCATTTGTTGCCACTCATCTTTCACATTTAACAAAAATTTGGTGATTTAATGAGGAATAAAAATCCCAAATCTCTAGAGACTTAGAACGTATCTTGCAGAATGAAGTGTTTTGATCTACTAAACCTCCCCATTTATATCAATTTATATAGTAAAAAAGTACTTGATACAGACACCTGACTGGGATATATGCACACAACTGAAAACAGGAGTAAGAGCAAGCAAAGTGAGGAGGAGTGAGTCTCTTCCAAGGTTGAACAGGCAGGTGGCAATGTATGTGGAAGGGAGGTGCAACTTTGATTCTCTGAATTAAATAGCAAAGCTGAATAGTCCTCATTCCTCCCATTATAACTGAAAACCTCTCCAGTCAGATAATTTCTTGCTTTAATAATTATAATTTAAAAGATACGAAATTAGAGTAAGATCTAATTCCTTCTGTTGACATGAAATGTCTTATCTTGCGACTTTCAGTTATACCATCACTCAGGGGCTCTCTAACACTAAATTGTTCTAATGTTCTCAGTAATTAACATTTCAGATGAAATCAGCTCAAAATGGGCCCACGAATCAAGCAAGGTTTCACGAGTCCTCTTTACTAAATCACAAATTAAAACTAAGGTTGAAGAGAGGGTCTAGCGGACTGGCAGATGAAAAAAAGGCATCTCACTCTTGAAAGCTGTGAAAGCATCCCTTAATTTTTCTCTTACAATACATTCCTAGAACTGCCACTTCCTCAGAAGACTGCTGAAACAGCTGTATTGCTTTATAGAAATAAAAGTAGAAAGGAGAAAAGCCTGATGTCTGGAAAGAAAATTAACTGCAAGAGTATACTGAAGGAAGAAATGTCATCCTGAGACCAAAAAACAGATTCTACATTTCCTTTCCCTGGCTTTTATCATTGGCTTGGCATTTTTACATGGCAATCAATATTCCAGAGTATGATCAAATACAGTATCATTGCTCTGAATACCAAGAAAGTACAACAAGAATTGAATATGAGCAATGAATGCCGGAAGGGTCTAGACCAGTCAGAAATTAATGCATTAGGAACAAGAGGAAGAAAAAGATAGTCTAGTTGAAGTTCAGCGAGGATGAGTTAGGAGTTTAAATAGGAACTAATTAGAGAAAGGAAGCAAAAAAATAAGGGATTTCCTGAACCAAATGGAGTTCACATACAGGAGCAGATCATGAGGGAGAGAGAAGCTGATGAATGCAATGATTTCTGAATACCAAACTGCATGCAGCTGGAGTTCTGCCCAAAAACCTAAGCTTAAATCTTGGGATAATGAGGAAAGGTCCTAAAGCCATTCCCACATCTCAGATGAACTTGGCATATTCTATTAGCTGAAATATGCAGAGCATAACTTTGAATTACCTGGGGGCTTTGTCTGGTAAATGAATATGTAGCATGATATACAATAAATATAAATAACTACAAAATTATTATTACGGTAATTATTTCTAAATAATTATAATTTACTTTATAATTGTTTATAACAATATCATAAATACAATGTTGGTAGCTGTTTCAGATAATGTTTCCCAAGATAGAACCTTTATAAAACAGAAACATGTTCTAATTTAATATACTGAAATAAGTATTATTAAACTGTGTTCAACACAGACTCTAAACAAGCACTGGCTCATTTTAATTCTGAAGGGAACTTAATTAACAAGAACCAAAGTTTTCATGTATGGTATATAAGGGCCTCTCTGTCATTAAGGATAGTTTTGGAGGTCTACCTATAAGGCAAAACAATAAATTCACAACACGACTCCTGCAGTTTATGTATGCATCCCAGTGCCACAAAAAGTTTTCTTTCCAGCCTCCTTCCTCAAGCACTACAGAACTCAGCTGGACACAAACCGCAAGATTCCTCCTTATGCCAATAGGAGCATCCTTAAAAGGGAAATGAATGGTTAAGTTCCCTGAGCCCAGGCTGCTTTGAGAAGGAAGGAAATCCTGGTACGAGTTAGGTAGCCTCAGGCCCCATTTTCTTTACAGTGACGTTCTGGGACAGCCCCAAGGACTGCATCCTATTTCTGGCCTTTTAAAGTATGGAAGTCAAATCTAAAAAGTCACTCATAGAGCTGTGTAACGACTTTCCTTCCAGAGCCTAAAAACATCTTTCTCTAGAGCTCCCACCAAGATGGGTGATTCAAGCATCACCAGGGAGATCCCTCTA
Organism: Gallinula chloropus; assembly: GCF_964237585.1. Taxonomy (NCBI): domain Eukaryota; kingdom Metazoa; phylum Chordata; class Aves; order Gruiformes; family Rallidae; genus Gallinula; species Gallinula chloropus. The sequence continues at coordinate 41,758,101 of NC_140086.1, forward strand.
CATGCCTAAGCTTTGCAGTCTGGCCTCTCCCTCCACGAGCAGCTGCTTTGGCAGTGCACAGACTTCATCTCTTCCACTTCCTTTGCAGTCCTACCACCTCGCACAGCAATCCCTTTGTCAGCCTCCCCGCACAGCCTTGGGTGCAATTTCACCACCCACAAAACTGAGGTTTGCTTTCTGACTCAGAAGAGAGAATTGTGTCTATTTAATTGGGGGAATGACTGAGACCTCCAGTTCCAAGTCCTAATCGCGGAGGTTAGGTGGCTATTATTAGATTCTCTGCTTTTAATATTTTGATGATAATCCTCCACTGCCTACGGTATTATAGCATGTTATACATATCATCATTGATTATATCGAAACTGTATCATAACTGTATGTCATAATATCATAACTATATTGTGGTTACAGACCACTACTCCACCCACCCAACCAGGGTAGGGAGCTAACGTGATCATAGCTGTGAGCAGCAAACAGGGTAGCAAAGCCAGCTGTAAAACATTAATCCAAGCATTCAATTACTAATCCCATCAGCCTCATTTAAAGCATTTAAACTGACAGTTGCATATCCAATTAACTGTTGCTATAGAAAATGAAAACACTTAGAGGTATTTGACAGACAAATCTTTACTAGCCCAGCAGGGATTTAGACTGAATTTGTTTAATTAGATTGTGACTTTACCTAAATTGAGCATTTACTGTAATCCTTGCTGAAACTGTGGAATGAAATCTCTGAAGGTTAAACAGTCATCACAAAATCACATCACTCTGCTAAATGATTTGTTAAAAGCACTGCACTACACCGCTTCCTCCAGGAGAAGGCTGGCATGTCCTTGTGCACGGACTGTAAGTGCTACACCTGCCTGCAGCTATCCCTGCCAGTAAGTACACCGGGGCAGACACAGTCTTAGCCTCTTGCCTTTCTGCCATTGCTCCCTTTCTCAATACTGCCTTTTCCAGCCCAACAGCTGACTCCTGGCAAAGACCCTGCTGGCCCTGTATTTTCCTGGGATGTATCAAGCACATCCCAGTCAGTCCAGGGAGGTTTAAGTCCTGCTCTACACTGTGCTGGTGTGGCTTCACCTTGAGTATTGCGTGCAGATTTGGGCACCTCAGTACAAGAGGGACACAAAACTATTGGAGAGTGTCCAGAGGAGGGCAACGAGGATGGTGAAGGGTCTGGAGGGGAAGTCTTATGAGGAGAGGCTGAAGTCCCTTGATTTGTTCATCACGGATAAAAGGAGGCTGAGGGGAGACCTCATCATGGTCTGTGGCTTCCTGACGAGGGGGAGCGAAGGGGCAGACACTGATCTCCTCTCTTTGGTGACCATTGAGAGAAGCCAAGGGAGCGGCATGAAGCTGCAACAGGGGAGGTTTAGGTTTGATGTTAGGAAGAGGTTCTTTACTGAGAGGGTGGTCGTGCACTGGGAAGGGTTCCCTAGGGAAGTGGTCACATCACCGAGCTAGACTGAGTTCAAGAATCATCTGGATGATGCTCTCTATCCCATGCTCTGACTTGTCTGGCCCTGTGTGGAGCCAGGAGTTGGACTTGATGATCCTTATGAGTCCCTTCCAACTCAGAACATTCTGTGATTCCTACTAAATTTTAATGTATGCATTGACTTGCACTCCAAGTCTGCAGCGAGACCTGCATGCAGACCTCTGACCAGAGCTCATCTTGATTCCAATCCATCTAAAATTACAGGATGAAAACTGTTCCTACATTCCTATGAATATCTGCATCTCAGCTCTTAGACTTAATGATTCTGGAACATATTCTAAAACACTTACTTGCTTTTTCTTTCTCTCATGAGCAGAAGACAGTGGCAGCAGCAGAATAAATGGTGAGTTTCTCTCATAAAAGCAGTTAAGGCAGATAAGCCACATAAGCCTTTCTTAGAACATATACACCAGCATTTTTCAATGGTGACATAAAGTATAAATGGGTTTTATGGTGGGACTTCCACATTTCTCTACATTTCCATCTTCATCTCTGCAAATAACTACCTGACAAGGGTGGGAAATGGGGCTGAAATTTCAACTGCACCACATTTCTCCATCTAGAGAAATATTCCATGGAAGAATATTTTTTAATTTAATTTTGTTGTTAATACAGCATAGCTGTCATGCTAGGACAGCTAATGACACCGTTGATGTGACAAAGTCATTCTCAGAAAGCAATTAACTCATTCTTTGCCCATCAGCCAGGAAAAAAGCTGTCAGCTTCCATCTGAGCAGAAGCAGTGGAAACTAGTCAAAGCAAAGGACTTCCATAGGAGCCCGTGCATGCTTAAACTTTGCTTACTGAGCTGCAGATCAACAGACTCGAGGTTAAGGAGGTGTTTCACTCCCAGTTATCTGTGATACTGATGTTTTCTGTAGTAATTGAGACAAACATTATTTAAATCAGGTTCTCAGACTAGTTTAAGAGGTTTGGAAGTAATAGCTCCTCCTTCTGAACTCTTCAGAGATCCCTCAGGGAGACTCAAGGAGTTTCACCATCACTGCATAAAATGAATCTGTTGACAACACCGTGACCATTCATAATGCTAACCACCTGCAAATGCCTTTTAAACATACCAACCTTCACTGTCCCACCATCAATCCCTGTGGGCCCTCAAAAGGCTAAAGCCACCAGAAAGGCCTGGCCAAAAAAAACCCAGATTGGCAGCATAGAATCACAGAATCACAGAATCACCTGGGTTGGAGGAAACCCTTTAGATCATTGAGTCCAACCACAGCCTAACCCTAACCAGTCCACCTCTAGATCATGTCCTTAAGCACTTCATCTACAGACCTTTTAAATACCTCCAGGGATGGTGACTCCACCACCTCCCTGGGCAGCCTGTTCCAAGGCTTGACAACACTTTCAGTAAAGAAGCATGCTGACACACGTACTCCAACTTCTTCATGTAAATGCAAATACCATCATCATTCAGTTTTCTCAATGCCTTAATGAAAAGAGCAATTAAATCACTAGTGAAACTTAACCTGAGGCCATAATAAATAGGCATAGCAGTAGGTAAAGAGAGATGCTTAAAAGAGAATAATTTTATGAATAATGTCCCTCACTACTGAAGACATGTGCCCCTCCAACTCCAGTGCATATTTGAGATCTTCTGTGGCTTGCTGGCACTGTTAGCACACTTCAGCTGTTCTGGTGTCCTGGCTGCACTTCTTCCTGGCATCTTTATTCTCTGTTTGGTGATTCTCAGACTATTTGTTTATTCAAGTTTGTTACATGTGCTGAGTGACACCTTGAGAAAGCTCCAACTACTATAAAAAAACCCTAGCAGTTTGTCTGCCTAAGTGCCCAGCCATCCACCAGCGTGTCCCCTTTGGTCTTCACTGTCTCAAGAGAAAACTTTGTATTTTGTCCTCAGCTCATTTGTCTAAACCTGTCTTCGAGATGTCTGGCCTTTTCATTGTGAAGAGCACAGTCAGTAGTTGCTTTCCCCAAATGACACACATTTCTAGGGATCTGAGGTTCTGCAGCTTAAATTCTTAAGTGTCTTCAGGCACAATAACACCAAGCCCTGTGCTTTGTGCCCCCTGCCTCAGGAATGTGCTTTCCTTGGAGTGAAGCAGCTGAAGCATTGGTGCCCTGCAAAACTTAGACCAGGTATGACTTGCACAATCTATCATAGATACCATGTCTGGATTCTGACAGATCACAAGGAGTACAAACCTGGTGCTGCGTGAGTGTATCCTCCAAGCACCTTCTGAGTCATGGGGTGGTGTTCCAGAACATTAAGCACATGCAGGATTAGATGTGGATGCAGATGAGCAACAGCTTTGAAGATGGATGTGGCATGCACAGGCCTGCCGAGGGATCCCCACATAGCAATGTAGGGTCATGGCAGGATGGCTTAAATTCATTAGATGAGGAATTTTCTTACAGTTTTAAAAGTCTCTCTTAAAGGCCTCTGAGGAATTCAAACCCTCCCATAGCTGCAGTAGCCTATAGCAATCATTTCTCCCGGATCATATCCCAGCAGTTTTCCAACAGCCATCTGATACAACAACTCCTAATTTGCACTTGAACACTTGGACTGGAAATTAATTTGACTGTGTGATGTTGAACCAATTAGAAGAAAAGAAAAAACACAGGAAAGGAGGTCCTCTCTGCTCCCTGCTACTCCTTAGGAAGAAAGCAACTCACACTTTGATTCAGGATGCAAGATTCACGTTTTGTGAGCTAGAACTCATTTTTCTCCTCATTTATGGGGTGTGTGGCTGCTTCCCACATATCCCTGATCAACTTCATGTTGAAGGTAGAATGACAGATTCCCTGAAGAGTGCACCCTCCTCGGTGCTCTGTTGTAGTCCTGAGTTCTGGGCAAAGTTGTTAGAAATAATATACACAGATCCAAGGGATACATTAAGTTTGCACTGCAGGTTTAATTTCCTTTCAATGAACTAATAAAACCACTACTTTGATTTTATTTAGCTTGAGTCTCAGCTATCTGGTGAGATTTCAGACCGACACCTTTGTTCCCCATGGATCACAGAATCACAGAATCATTAAGGTTGGAAAAGACCTCCAAGATCATCTGGGCCAACTGTCCCCTCACCACCTATACCACTAACTAAACCATGTGCTTAAGTCCCTCATGCAACCTTCCCTTGAACACTCCAAGGGACAGTGACTCCACCACCTCCCTGGGCAACCTGTTCCAATGCCTGACCACTCTTTCTGAGAAGAAATTTCTAACCTGGACCTCCCCTGGCACAATTTGCAGCCATTCCCTCTTGTCCTATCTTATCTGTGAGAAGAGGCTGACCCCCAGCTCATCACAACCTCCTTTCAGGTAGTTGTAGAGAGTGATAAGGTCTTCCCTAAGCCTCCTCTTCTCCAGACTAACCAGTCCCAGTTCCCTCAGCTGTTCCTCATAAGACTTGTGTTCTAGATGTTTAATTGGCTTCACTGTCCTTCTCTGGACATGCTCCAGGGCCTTAATGTCTTTCTTGTAGTGAGGGATCCAAAACTGAACACAGTATTTGAGGTGCAGCCTCACCAGAGCTGAATATAGGGAGATAATCACCTCCCTGGTCCTGCTGACTACACTGTTCCTGAGACAAGCCAGGATGCCATTGGCCTTCTTGGCCACCTGGGCACACTGCTGGTTCATGTTCACGTGTCAACCAATACCTCCAGATCCTTTTCCACTCTGCAGCTTTCCAGCCACCCTGCCCCAAGCCTGTCGCACTGCCTGGGGTTGTTATGACCAAAGGGCAGGACCCGGCACTTTGCCATGTTGAACTTCATCCCATAGGTCTATCGATTCAACCTGTCCAGGTCGCCCTGATGGGCCTTCCTACCCTCCAGCAGATTGACACTTCCCCCCATTTTGGTGTCATCTGTGAACTTATGGAGGGTGCACTCAATTCCCTCATCCAAATCATCATCAAACATGTTTTGACACAGACTTACAGAAGATAAGATGAGCTTTCCCTGCCCTTCTGAGAGTTAAAATTAATAAAGAAGGGCTGGGGAGTGAAGGTTGACATAAATTCTGTGTAAAAAGGAACTCCCACATTTCATCTTGTGCCCCATATTGGGTTAAAAGTCAATCACAGGACTAAACTCAGTGTCACAGAGAGACGCTGTAAACTTCTTGCCTGGGTCCTTACAAACCTGTTCTTTTAATAATATCAATTCACTAACATCACTGAAGACTAGTGACCTGCAGAAAGCTACTTTTCCTCAACAGTCCTTCCCAGTGCTAAAGAGTTCACCTCTTGAGGAACTAGGCATATTTGGATTTATATTCTTTTGTGTCTCCAAATATATGAAGACAAATTACTTTACCACATGAGCTGCACGACTACATTCACTGTTAGCACTGAAAGGATATCAAACTGGTTTTGAATGTCTGAAATAAAACTCTTCACAAATTCTGCAGAAATCTAAAGCTTCATTATCATCTGGAGCTTCATCAGAAAATAGTAAAATATCACTTTGTTTGCCCATATTTAAAAAAGCCCTTGTTTGGCACATCTCTTTGTATTGTGCGAATGGCTTATATTGAGCTTTAAAAAGACAAACATGAGCCATTCACCTGCCCAGTAAAATAATTGTTTGTCAAGCACTTTAATAAAGTAATGTCTCTTCTTGGCAGAAGAGTTTTAAGTTTTACACACTGATAATGCATTTGTGCCTTATTACTACATTGATACACACTTAAGAGCCATTTATAAAAAGCTCTGGAATGTAATAATGGCTAGTAATTAACAATGGATATTTAAAATACATATTGCAGCTCAAAAGTCAAAATGCACTTCAGTATTGTCGGCCTCAGCACCTTGCAAGTAAGCTTCTTCACATTCTCAGCAGCAAGATGATGTTGGTGAATGTGTAACCCACCAAAAACATTCTGGAGGTTCAGCTGGCTTGAGAGCAGGAGGGAATTCTCTAACTTTATTACCAATCAAGAGGCCAATAAAATGAGTTATACCTGTGTTTAGTCTGCATGGCTTACAGCAGTTTTGACGACTCAGTGTATGACAACAAACATGTACTCACTGAAGTATTATGTCATCTTTATCTCCTTGGAAACTGCAAGCATGCCAGACTTGCTTGATAGGCTCAGTAGGCTTAATTCCATATGCCTGCTGTACCTTCTTGCAACAGGAAGTATAAACAAAGCATACAGAAGTGCACAGAGATGCCATGGTACCATCTTCAGTTATTCTCAGTTGTGTGATTATTTCTTTTCTTGACCTTGTTAGTGGCATACCTTTAACTTTTAAATTGATCTACCTGTGCATTTGCCCCTTTTCATGCTTTGTTGTCATTAAAACTAACACCAGCCATCCAAAGGGTTTGTTACTAGAACGTCAATAATAAAAATGTATCTCATAGAACTGTGTGTGTGGCTCCTCTGGCTGTAGCATTCTTTCCCTTTTGTCAGGGCAAAGACAGCAGACTATTTCATTCCTGTATTGTTACTACCATTTACTAAATGGAGCTTTTTGTACAAGCCAATTGCAGTTTGGGGCTAGAGACCAGTTGCTGTGCATACCACAGCCAGAAAAGTAAGTTTCTGTCTGACAACAAAATTCATTATTTTGAAACACCGGGACAAAATCGGGACAAAAAAGCCACACATGCACATGAATTCCAAATGCTAAACAAGTCTCTAAAGGACCCACCAAATCTCACTGGTGGGGAGCAGAATGCAACCGATCCCAAATGCACCGTGTGACCCCAAGTCCCATGTCACCACATCCATTCTCTATTTAAAGCTAGCAATGAGCTGTAACCCTCCTCTACCACAACAAAGCCTCTAATTTAGATACTGAAATTATTAATCAGCATTGTCATCTTGTTGACTTATGGAATGATAGCTATCTTCTCAGGTCAGTTCAGTGTAAAAGGAGAGTAGTTATGTGTTTATGTCCTTGCATAAGCATGTGCTTTGGTAAGAGGCTCCTCTTATTATCTTAACAGCTTGCAAAGTTCTGGTTGTAACGCCACTCCTTGCCAACGTGGCTTACCTTGAAATGCTGTCCTCGTAAACAAGCATCTTCTCTGATTTGTTTCATAACCAGGAATTCATCGCTGAATCATTTCACCTTTCCCTTCCCATAATCTGCTGGTTTTGCCATGTAATTACTGATTACAGTGTAAGACACTTGGAGTTACCGTACCCACCTACTTGGCATTGGCTGGCACCTTGTTTGGAACCACAGGTCATTGAAACTTTGAGATCTGTCGTCAGCCTCAATGGGTGTATTTCAGCTTCACCTTTTGCTGGCACCTAAATAAAATATGTGACAGTTGCACATGGAAGTTCTTCACTTCCATACAACCACCAGCACTGACAGCTTAAAGTTCTCCACCATATTACTTGGAGTAAATTGCATTTAATTATATGAAATACCATTATATTTCAGCTGAAATGAAAAAAATCCCCATGATACCCAATAAATTGTAATCTGAATTGTTTATACAACACAGGTATGTGGACCAGAGCACACCATGACTTGATTCAAATTCTTTCCATCTATGACTTGTTGATACACAAGGCAAGACCTTTCCTACCACTTCTTTACAATACGAAGCACAGCAAATAAGTAGTGCTCTCTTCATTTGCATTTTTGCACAAACAGTACATGGAAGATGATGTGGTGACTGAGACAAGCTGAGACAGTAACAGGAGAGGCATGGTCTTATATGGGCCAAAGCAGGACCATGGCTTTCTATTTAACTTTGGGGGAAGAATACTGATCCTGCAGTGGTGTGGGGCTGCGATTTTAAAGATGGACAATGTGTGCACAGAAAACTGAGGAACCACAACTAGCATTTTGGAGATGTGAAATGACAATACTCAGGTGGGTTCACTTGGATGAGGAAACTTTTGTGATCAGCATCTCCCTCTTTATGCCTGTTCCAGCAAGCGGGCAAGCTGGAGAATGACACAGAGTAAGAAGTGTTTAACCTTCTAACCAGAATGAAGCAGCAGCAGAGTAAAGAACAAGCAGTTGCTGTTCAAGTCCTTGGCCAGGCCACTCTTCAAGCCCCAAGCAAGGTGCCAAACCAGGCTGCCACTCTCCTGGCTGGGGCAGGTCGGGGCGGGAGGGAAGGTGTCGCAGCAGCAGGGTGTCCTGACGGGGGGGCAGGGCTTTACACCCAACAAAGGGCTTTGGGAAGCCCCCCAGGGCTGACACCACTTCCCTACGCCCGGCCGGCCTCCCCGCCCGTTCTCACGCACACGCCCGGCGGCGAAGCGCCGCCTGTCCCGGCCCCAACCCCGCAGCTCCCCAGGCCGCCTCCGCCCCCGCACGGAGCAAAACCTGTGGGCCGGGTCGGGGCACCCCGAGGTCGCGAAGGGCAAGCAAGGGGAGGGCAGCGAGCGCCGGCGGTGAGTGCGGGGGGTCCCGCCGCCTGCGGGGACCGGGAGCTGAACGGGGGGCGGCCCGCCGAGGGAGGGGGCGCTCGGCTCTGCTGGGCCAGGGCCAGGAAGAGGTGGGGAGGGGGTCGCAGCCACGGCAGCCGGGAGTCACTCACACCCCCACCACCGAGAGGGCAGCCAGACTGCCGGCGGCGGGGCGGGGCGGCGGCGGGCAGCGGGCTGGGGCCGCAGGTGGGGGGTCCTTCTCCCCAGCCTGGCCGTTCCCGGACGAAATACTGTAAAGGGAGCGGTATGGTCTAAATGCGGGGTAAAATTCGGGGTTCCTAACTCCGGGGCCGCGCCCTTCGGCGTGGCTGGGAATCGGTACGCTGGGTGCCTCCAGTGACAGGGCACTGGAGAATACACGCGGTGTGGATGGGTTCTCACCGCCGGCTTTCTGAAACACGGGATCCCGTTTGCTGCCAAGGGGGACCCCTTCCTTCCTAAGGCTGCTTACCAGGCCAGCGCGCTCAGTCATTTTATTGTCCTGCTAATGGTTTCCATGCTCTTTTCTTCAGCTAATGCCACCTTACTATGAAAACTAAAGCCATTGCCACGACATACCTGTGTTACGTGTATGCATGTGTGTTAATAAACCTTTTAAAGCACAGAGATGGAAGCTGAGGGCCCTGGAACAGAACAGTGGGTCCGTAGGATCCGGCAGAAGACACTTGCTTTGATCCTACCAGGAAGAAGACGGGAGCTTTCACAAAGCGAGTCTTTAGCGATGTATTGTGTACCCTCTGCACAAAAGAACAATGTGAAAGAAAGTAGCTGTTTGAAAGTCAATCGTTGTTCTGTTTAGTTTCAGTCAGTATCTGGGTGCTTTGAAGGGCCAGTAACATACCGTGTTTCTGTGTTTGTGTAGCAGAAGAGCAGTGTTTGTGCCCGAAAATGTTCAACTTCAGAAGCATCCTGAAGACACTACAGTTCCTGAAGTTATTAATTTTTTATCTTTTTGAGAATTTAATCTCACTCATATTTCCCCCATGCAAAAAAACTTTTGCTGGGGAAATAGTGCTTATTACTGGCTCTGCAAATGGGATTGGAAGGCAGATTGCCTTAAAGTTTGCCCCTTTGGGAGCAACCTTGGTTCTTTGGGACATTGATGATGAAGGTAACAAAGAAACAAGCAGATTAGCCCAAAACAATGGAGCTAACCGAGTGTTTGCCTACCACTGTGACTGCAGCAATAGGGAGGAGGTCTATGAGCAGGCAGACAAGGTAAGGTATGGTTTATTGCTTCTGAGTTTTTGTTTCCTTTTAATGATATATGCTATTGAATTTTATTTATTTTTAAGAAACTATGCTGTTCACTAAAGGGGAATAATCCTGTAGGGCATCCACTTTTTCTCTTTGACAAGTAGCTTCTAGATGGAACTTACGTTTAAAATAACTGAGCTTAATCTGTTCTTAACCATTTCCAGTGTTTATTATGAGATGGTAACTTCTTTTATGTTAAGAGCATGGTAAAACATGCAGCAGAGGTTAGTTCCATATGTAAGCTTGTTTAGGCTTTAGAATTTCTTTAAGGTACCAATAAAGGTACCCAGTAGAAATTGTAAGGGGGGGGGGTGTCCTTTTCTTTTTCCACTTGTTTAGAAAACTGTGGTTCTTTAAGGGTGATGTGGGGTGCCATAGTTTCAGAAATACCATCAGGACATGGCTGGTCTCCAGTCAAATTGATGATTCAGCTTCAGTTTGGTTCCATATGGTAAATAAGGTAGAGAAGATCTCCATTTTAAATGAGACTCTACTGTGCTGACCTACCTAAGGTTTGTAAACTATTGTCCAGAAATTGGACATTAAATTATTATTTCACACTTAAAGTATGAAATTATTAGCCAGTATAACCTCCCTTATAATCCAGTTAGCCACTCTGCAGTTTTATCCAAGGATAAATCCTTCTTCTGCTAAATTCTCAGTCGATACACTTAGATACATGACTCTTGGGTCACGTCTTTGGCATTCTGTGTCCAAAGGCATACATCAAAGAAACCAGCTAAAATGTTTTGTGACACATGAATGTTGACAGGTTGTTGTGGAATAGCCTTGAAATGTAATGTTAATTTTCTGTGAGTTGTTGTTGTTGGGGGGGTGTCTTTGTTTTGTGGCTGTTGCTTTTCATTTTAACCAAAACAGATTAATTATTTCTGAACATGTCTGTGAGAGTTCAAAATAAATGCTTTTCCTCAAGAAATGGTCCTGATGAAAAGTATTTCTCAAAGGTAAGTTAGATTTAGGATCTGTAAGTGTCTGAAACTGCATTTCTCATGCTTGCAGTGAATAAGGTATTATTTTGCCCACACTTGTTAGCATCCCTTGGGGACCAGCCAACTAGCAGCGCACAGAAAGAAAAATTCCATTTGGGGCCATTGGTGATAGATGTTAAGAACCATAAATGGCATCATAGTACTAATTGGACGGTGATGGCAAGGGCATATTACACCTTTATAGTATGTCTGCAGAGCTGAGCAAGTTGCTGAGTGTTATGACCTGTGCTGACCCAATACGCAGTGTTCAATGAGGAAGATCTTTGCCTATTACTTGGGCAGTACAGATAATGTGATCCTCGCTGTGTAAGACATTGATTATGGCTCCTGTAACTGTGGAGTAAGAATCCCAGTAATTTCAACAATCTCAACATCTGTTATCACTTCCCAGCAAGATGAAAAATCACTGAGCAACTTGTGGCCAGTACTTCAAATGTAACACTTGATCTCTATTTGCAGGGATATGAAAAATAAAATGGCAGTTCTTCTAGAACCCTCTTCCTGCAAGAAAAAAAAAAAAAACCCAAACCATCACTTTAGAATTTACCAAGGTCAAATGTCTTTAAAAAATAACATTTTAAAATGGCATTGAATTCCTATTCCCATAGATGCTGTCTGCTCCTTTCAGAGACATGCACCAAAACGATTAGTTGAAGCTTTTGCAAGTAATCTCCCTGTTACTTCCTTGTTGATGCTGAACATTTTGAAATTATTTGTTTGTTCTTCATTTAGCAGAGCCTCAAATGTTTGGTTTGTGCACTCAAGTAATTCTCAGTCTCCAAACACATTACCCAGATCAGTCACAGGGCTCCAGCCAGCCGAATTTGCTGTGCCCATGTCAGCAAAGAGTGTTCCAAACTGCACAGACTGACCTGCAAGCAGAAGCTCAAAGAGCTGTTTCAAGTTCAGGAGTTGACATTGAGGTGTTAGTTATTGTTAACCAATATCTTTGTAGGTGTTTGGATGAATTAAACTCTGGAGCCTGAAATATTTTCTAGAGCAGGAATTTCTCAGCCAGGGTTGTCTTCTACTCTTGGAAATACTTGCAACTTTTTGATTGGTAATAGGAAAAAGTCTTGAACTTGGACACAGAATATAAAGAAATAGCAGAAAAGTTAAATTAATTGCTTATATTTGGTTTATTTGCTGTGGGAAAACTTAGGTATTTTCCCAGAATGGAAGCTTTCTTTCTAGGAAGCAAATCAGATCATCTAAGTCCCTAAAGAAGAGGATTTAGAATAAACTGATGAAGTGAGTAGCCGCCAATTTTCAGGATCAGGCAGTATCCATCTGGGACTTCTGAAGGAGATCCGATATGGATCTCATAAGCTAGAAATGCTGGAGGGGGGGAGATGATGTGCTACAACAGGTGTCCAAGGAATGCAGAGCAGCAAATATGCCAGATTTAAAGAGCACTTGAAAGGACATCAAGAAGCTACAAACCTGTGATACAGAAAATTGGTGGAAATGATAATAAAGAAAAGACACCTGGAGATATGTATATTGGGGAATAATCAGCTTCAGGTTTTTGTAACTGGAAGTCAGGCTTCCCACACTTTTTTTTTTGGGGGGGGGGGGGTAGTGAATAAACAGCTCGGATGAAGCCAGGTTAAAAAGAAATGCAGCTGTGTTTTCATGTACAGAAAAAGAGGATCGACACAGTGGTGAGAAGGTACAAGTGGGGAGAAAGTACAGCTACATCCCACAAAGGGAGAGTTGGGTAATCCTGCCGTACTCAGCAGTGTCTAGATGCACGTTCATTTGTGTGGGTGGAAAGCTGTGTGGAAGTATGTGAGCTCTGCTCACAGGAGAGTGAACATTAAGGTTCCCTGAGAGAGCCAGAGGAAGGTCAGATGTTGGGCTATCGGATCCAAGCACCTATTTCCAAATTACCAGGCAGAAGCTAGTCTGTGTTTTGTGATTTTGTAATTGGTCTGTAGTTTTTGAGACAGCAAATAACTGTTTGCCTCTAGCACGGAAATCTCTGCAGCAAGCCTGGTAAGATCCGTGCTATAAGTAAATCTTGACCATCTGCTTTGACATAAATGCAAATCACAGAATACATATTTTCATAACAAACTCAAGTTGAGTTAATGGTGATTTTGGCCTTCTCTCCAAGTGATATTGTCTGTTTCATGGTACATGCTCCTGTACTCAAAAGATTGGTATCCCCAGGGATCTGTGCTGAATTCTGCCCTATTCAGTATAAGCGAACCGGAAAAGGGGTTGAGCAGACTTTGCTGAGGAATACAGAGCCTCACAATACCAGAAATGGGGGACAAGAAATGTTCAGGTTGCAATTACAGCATCCTCACTGCACACAGAAAAGCTTTGTAACTCACCTTAGGTTCCTGTGGAAACCCAGAGTACTCTGAAGTTGAGGAATTGATTAGATAAGTTCTTGGGGGTGAAAAGTCAGTCTGACCTCAGTCCTGGGGAAGATCATGGAGAGGGTCATCTTGGGAGCTATCATGCAGAACATGCATGATGGCCAGGGGATCAGGCCTAGTCAACATGGGTTTACAAAAGGTAGATCCTGTCAAACTAACCTGATCACCTTCCATGACAAGGTGACCCACTTATGGACAAGGGGAAGGCTGTGGATGTGGTCTACCTGGACTTCAGTAAAGCCTTTGACACAGTTTCTCACAGCATTCTGACTGAGAAACTGGCTGTCACTGGACTTGACAGGTGGACCTTCAGCTGGGTTAAAAACTGGCTGGATGGACGGGCCCAAAGGGTGGTGGTGAATGGAGCTAAATCCAGCTGGAGGCCGGTCACAAGTGGCGTCCCCCAGGGCTCAGCCCTGGGTCCAGTCTTGTTCAACATCATTATCAGTGACCTCAATGAAGGGATTGAATGCTTCCTCAGTAAGTTTGCAGATGACACTAAGCTGGGATGAAGTGTTGATCTGCCTGAGGGTAGGGAGGCTCTTCAGAGGGATCTGAACAGACTGGACCGATGGGCTGAGACCAATGGGATGTGTAGAGTGCTGCACATGGGACATAACAACCCCATGCAGCGCTACAGGCTTGGGGAGCTGGAGTTCTCCTGGCTGGAGAGCTGTCAGGAAGAGAAGGACCTGGGGGTGTTGGTTGACTGCAGGCTGAATATGAGTCAGCAGTGTGCCCAGGCGGCCAAGAAGGCCAATGGCATCTTGGCTTGTATCAAAGCAGTGTGGCCAGTAGGTCTAGGGAGGTAATTGTGCCCTTGTACTCGGCATTGGTGAGGCCACACCTCGAGTACTGTGTCCAGTTCTGGACTCCTCAGCATAAGAAGGACATTGAGGTCCTCGAGTGAGTGCAGAGAAGGGCAACCAGGCTGGTGAAGGGGCTGGAGGGAAAATCATATGAGGAACGGCTGAGGGAGCTGGGGATGTTTAGCTTGGAGAAGAGGAGGCTGAGGGGAGACCTTATCATCACCTGCAACTACCTGAAGGGAGGTTGTAGAGAGGTGGACAATGGTCTCTTCAGCCAGGTGACAGAAGATAGAACAAGGGGAAATGGCATGAAGCTGTGGCAGGGCAGGTTTAGATTGGATATTAGAAAAAAATTCCGTACTGAAAGAGTTGTCAGGGCCTGGAACAGGCTGCCCAGGCAGGTGGTTGAGTCACCTTCCCTGGATGTGTTCAAAAAAAGGGTTGATGAGGTACTTAGGGATATAGTTTAGCATAGGATGGGAATGGTTGGACTTGATGATCTTCAAAGGTCTTTTCCAACCATGTGATTCTGTGAAACAAAAAAGGCATTGGGATATATCAGATACAAAGACATGGATACCTCATGTGTCTCAGGAAGATCCTAAGCTGCAGAGTGTGAAATGCTGAGTGCTGCGCTGGAGGAGACCTCAGTGTCCTGGTCCTTATTTTACTGCTTTTAGCCAAGAGACGGGGCTGTGGGGGCTGATACAATACAACAGTTCTTATATACTGACATTTCCAGTAGACAATCATGCTAAACATTGCTAAACATTTTCATACATGAAGCACAAGAGGCAAGGATGCCTTCTAAAACTTTCTGGTTTGTTTGTTTTTTTTCTAATACAGGTGAGAAAAGAAGTTGGGGATGTTACTATTCTAATCAACAATGCTGGCATACTGCTTGGGAAAAAGTTCTGTGACATTCCAGATGCAGATTTTGAAAAGACCTTAGGAGTCAACTTCTTCTCTCAAGTCTGGGTAATGTTGTTTATTTTTCTCTCCTGGAAGGTACAGGCAGGTGGGTTTAGTGTGAAAATCACCATGGTGGCACCTGCCTGGGGAACTCAGATTGGAATAGGGGTGGAAGGGGCCTTGAATTTCTTTAGTCACCCTAGAACTGAAGGCAGGTGGAACCTGGTGTCCCCATTACATCTCAGTAACGTTAACACAGGCCTGCCCAGGCACTCTGTTAAACCCAAAGTTTGTGCAGCCACCCAATGAAATGTGCTCTGTCGGTACCAGCTGTGGCTGAAGGTAGTGCCGACGTGAGGGCACGTGACTTTCCTACTCCCCATGTTTGGTGGCATCAGTGTGTGTTGTCTGACAGGCTTGTAGCATTCGGGGAGGCACAACCATGTTGGGTGTGTTGGTGTCAGTCCTCAGGTCATGGTGTCAGTCTTCAGGTCATGCTTTTAGTCCTAGTCACCCTCTGCTTACTGTATATAGAAAACTAATCTAGATAGTATTATCTTTGCTTTTTTGCCCTACCTCTGACACAGTGTGTTGCATATGGGATCTCAGTTGACCTTCAGGAGGTTTTTTTGTTGTGAGGGATCATTACTCTTGCCTGCTTTTGCATTTGTTGTTTATATGCCCGAGTGAGCAGCCTGCATCAGGGAAAAATGTAGCACTATTGCAAATCCTTCTCTAAATGGCATTTCTCACCAGGAAATCATTGCAGACAGAAGTGTTCTAATCATTTCCCAGGCCACAGAGCATCATTCTTCCAAATACTTGAAGCAGAGGGAGATGTTTTTCCTAGCAGGTCTGAATGGACAGAGGGCAGGTGGACAGTCACCATGGGCCCTCAACCAAAAAAACCCATGTACCCTGCACACACATTTGGAGTCAAATAGTGACTGCAGCACACCTCAGCTATCAAAAAATGTTGTTACTGCTCTTGTGTCTTCTCTTCCCCCCTCATGAAACGCTAGCATCACCCTTATATATATGTGTGTGTGTGTATATATATACACACAGTTAGTATCGACCACAGTGGTGGTGTGGGGGCCCGGAGCTGTCAGGCTGGTAACAAACAGGGCCCACAGAGCTGAACTCCCCTTGATGTGTTGACTTCTAGCTCCCTCTTGTGTACCAAATCTTTGGCATAGTCAGCGGGCTCAAACCGTGAGGAGCCAGGAGGTGGAGAAACTGCAAACTTTGCTGCTTTTAATAGTAAGATTTCAGTGCTAACAGGTCTTAAGAGAGAGGGCAGTCATTCAAAGAGACACAGCCTCTCGGCTGTAAATTCTTACAGAGGTGGAAAGTCAGCTGCGTGTCTTGTGTATTGAAGCCCCAAAAAGCAAATTGGGTTCTAAAGCCTGGTCTGGAACGCAACATTTTTGGCGTGTGTAGGTATAATGTGGATTGTTTACATGTCTCTCAGACTTGCAAGGCCTTTCTTCCAGCCATGATGGCCTGTAACCGTGGACACCTGGTTAGCACAGCCAGTGCAGCCGGACTGTTGGGAGTGCACAGAATGTCAGGTTAGTATCGCCAAGGGCTAATTTTGAATCAATTCAAAATAATAATATATAAGTACCAATACCTTTTCTTGGAGTTCTCATGAATGCTTGGCTTAAGCAGTTCATACTGGCATGTTAAACGCTCAGGAAAGGTGGTGGTGTGTTGAAGAGGATGGCGGTGGTGGCGTGTTGCCTGAGTGGTACAGGGAGCTCTGCAGGTTTTACTGTCGGACCGCAGCCCATCTTACCTCCACAGAAGGACAATATGTCTTATACACATGCAGTAGGAGAGAGCCCAGGTTGTCTAACACTTTCTCATGCCAGGTTTGCTGCAGATGAATGTTCAGAGCCCTGAGACATACAAGGGTTATACCTGGAACTATACATTAAGTTGGAAAAGGGTTTTCAGACCCAGAAGACATTTTTGCATGTACTTTTCGTTAAAATTATTTTGAATTAACTGTGTTTTAAGGTATTTCAAAGCTCCATATTCTCAGCTGTTTCCCTCAGGACAGCTTTTTGCTACAGTCCTGACTATTTCATCAGCCTGCGTCTGCTGCCCAGTCTCATTTCAAGCCTCTCTGACATTTTGATTATATCTCTTAGGTCAACCTATGAAAATGTGAACATAAGTGTAATAAGTATCTCGTTTCTTCTACTGATCGATGGTGTTACTGTAATATTTACTTGCCACCTGTTGTTATTGGATCAGATTCAGTAGTCATAATAGGTCATGCTCAATTTTCATCATTTATGAGAGTGGATCTGCCCATCCAGGCATGTTAACTCTTTACACCTTAGCTATGCAATTTTAGGTTGTATGGTTCCATCCTTTACTATATGTGGATCCCTGAAGAATAACAAACAGATGCCCATTTTTGAAGTTACTCTTTTAGCAAAATTTGCTATCATTGCATCTAACAACTGTTTTCACATAGTTGAAAAAGCCTTAGGAAACCCCATGTAAATTCCTATATGAAAGTACAGTTTTTACAGTTGCAAAATTGTAGAGTAATTTGGGTTGGAAGGAATCTCTGGAGATTATTTGGTCCATACCCACAAAAAAAAAAAAAAAAAAGCAGGGCAAACATAGATCAGGTTGCACGGGCCTTGTGAGGGTGAATTTTTATTATCTCCGAGGATGGAGTTCTATACAGAATCACAGAATCACAAGGTTGGAAGAGACCTTTGAAGATCACCAGGTCCAACCATTCCCATCCTATGCTAAACCATATCCCTAAGTACCTCATCAACCCTTTTTTTGAACACATCCAGGGAAGGTGACTCAACCACCTCCCTGGGCAGCCTGTTCCAGGCCCTGACAACTCTTTCAGTACGGAATTTTCTTCTAATATCCAATCTAAACCTGCCTTGCCACAGCTTCATGCCATTTCCCCTTGTTCTATCTTCTGTCACCTTGTTTCATCAAACAATAAAAATCCAAGAACATTCAGCCTTCCCAGGCAAACAAAATGGTATTGTAGTTGCAAGGCAAATCAGAAGTAGTAATATAGGTTGAAACATTATTTATAAGTGGAGTGTTTATATTTTAGCACAAGAACTAGCTCTCCATGAAATGGAGCCTGTGATATTAAAGGGTGAAGACATTGTGAACTGAAGGAAGGCCTGGCTTGTATATGAGTATCTAGAAATGTAGGTAAAATACTGAACAGGCTCATTGTCCTGTGTCTTCCATAGTGTACTGAAAAACACGCTGTGGGAAGGATTAATCTTACCCTTACGCAACTGGGCATCAATCATGGGAAGAGCCATTAACCTTCTAAGTTAGCATCATCAACATGCACAGCATCCTTAGAATACTAATTACAAGACTGTTAATTATATAACTAGGTCATCAGGAATTAAATGGTACTACAAAACATTAAACTCTGCGGACAACACTTACTGTGGTGCTTTTGCTGTATTGCAGATATTTCTTCTTTGTTCACTTTTCAGACTACTCTGGAAGTAAGTTTGCAGTCATTGGAATGATGGAAGCCATAAATTCGGAACTGTATCATGCAGGAAAACATGGCATTAAAACCACAATCATTTGCCCTTATTTTATCAATACTGCATTAGCTAAAGGTTTCCAAACCCAGTAAGTAAAACTTAAATTGTGTACTATTTCACTTGTAAAAAATAACTATTTCACTTGTAAAAAATAACTTCTGCTCATGAGATAATGCCATATTCAGTCTCTAGTTATTACAAGGTCGATTTGCTTTTAAATTCAGTATGTTTGTCCCACTGGCACATACAACTCTGTCTCTGGACATCAGAAATCCAAGCTTGGCATGCAATTAATAACTGACATGCAACAGGGACTGCATAATTACACTGCAGTCGAGGAATGGTTAGGGATGCATAGCAGTATTTAAGGCAACCTTCTCTGTTGGTAGAATGGGCACCCATGAGGTTTTCTGCCCCACATCCTTTTGGCACAGTGATTACAGTTACAGCTGTCAGGATACCCCTGAGCTATCACTATTAACTGTATTGGCAGGTACTACACTTACATGAGTAAGAATAGCTGTGGTGGTAGTATCTGGTGGGTTACTGTTGTAGTGACAATGGAGGCTGCAGGTACCAAATTAGCCACAGCACTAGTGCAATACCAGTGGCCTTGGTTTTTTCAGTGCCCTGCTTCTGCTTCCACCATCCATCATCGTGCAATAGAGCACAGCCTTTCTCCTGGATGAAAACAGGCCTGTCCCTCGTCTGATTAACTGTCACCGCAACATCTACAGTAGAAAAGGAAGAGGCGTGTGGAGGGTGTAGAACAGGGTACACTATGGATTAGCTGGGATGTTTTCAATGCCACAGTCACTGAGCATTAACTTTGCTAGGGTCTTAGCAGGGATTGCACAAAAAGTTGCTCATTAGTCACTAAAATGCACAATATCACCATTTTTTCAATTCATTTTGATGATGGGAGGAACAAGGAAGATTGGAGACTCCTTTTCAAGGCTGCTTGAGGGGTTGGGGAAAAATTCTTTAATGATTTAATTAAATTATTTCCACATTAGAATACATCTCAAAGTTAATTTTTTGTAATGTCATAATATTTTGTTTCTTATTTCACCAGCAACCACCTTTTGCTTCCAGTTTATGATGCAGAATACGTAGCCAGAAAGATCATGGATGCAATTCAAAAGGAAAAGTTTTATCTAATCATGCCTCTCACTTTATACTTGACAGCTTTCAAAATGTAAGAATGTGTCTGGTCTTCTAGAACTGCCTTCTTTCCCTTGCCACACACCTGCAAAATCAGCGGGGAAGTTTAGTAAAAACAGCCCTTTAGTATTTCTGCAGTGATACCTACCTGATTATGAAGAAACAGTGGTTTTAATTCTGAATAGTCTAGGTGAATAGCATTCCTCTGGTCAGTTCTGTCTCTAATATGGTAATGGTTTTAAACTCAAAAAGGGGGAGATTTAGGTTGGGTATTAGGAAAAAGTTCTTCAATATGAGGGTGGTGGATCACTGGAACAGGTTGCCCAGTCCCTGGGGATATTCAAGGTCAGGCTTGGTGCAGCTCAGAGCGACCTGACCTAGTGAAGATGTCCCAGCTTACTGCAGGGGGGTTGGACTAGATGACCTCTAAAGGTCCCTTCCAAGCTAACACATTCTATGATTCTATGATTCTAATATATGTCTTAAGCTATAGTTGGGTATAGAAATTTCAAAAGTTTTCCTGGGATGGTACACTGGGAGCAATGGATGGGCTAGAACTGTCTGCTTCCAGCATCTGCCCCTGTTGCCAGCTGGGCTCTCACACCATGGATTGGTCTGTCCTTCATTTACCCCACTTACAATGTGGAAGCACCAAGTGCATTATTGTCAGACATCAGAAATACTGATAATGAACTCATCATTTCCTTATTGATAAAAGTACATTTTTCTAAAAAACAAAAACCCTACAAACATAGAAGGCTAACTTGGTGTTTGTCTCATCAGTTTCATTCCTAGGAAAATAGTACTGCTTTTAGAATCTTGCCTTCGGATCGCCACCAGCTTGGATAAAGCCTTTGGTCGGAAGAAAAAGGATTGAAGCCAAAGTGTTTTGAAGACTTTGAGTGCCACCTAAGTGAGAATTTCAGTAAAAAAATAATTCTGAATCATGCTTTTTTTCTTTGATGGAGAATCTGCTTCTTTTATGATATTTGACATCAGTCAGCATGGAATTTAATTCTTCATAACTGTCTTTTAATCACTGTTTTTTTTTAGCCACGTTCTGCTCTCTCATTTCGTGGTGGCATGCTGCATTTATCTGAGGTTTCAATAAAAGTTCTTAACACCAGGCAAGGATGTTTGCCTTCAATTCATACTTTGAATTCTCAATTTCTGAGCAAAATCTCAAAGCATGGGAAAAACACGCTGCTGTTCATACAGAAAGGGAAAAAAACCCCACAAAACCCACAAAGCATTCGGCATATTTCCCTTTCAGGGTCAAGATAGCACTGCAGTTCACAGAAAGCTGACACAAAAAAGGGTGCTGGGGGATGATGTGCCTGGGTCCTGAAGAGGAGTGAACTGCAATGAGCACTGATAAAGCTTCTTACCGTGCTCCTCATCAGTCACAGCACACTTTTCTAAACCACAGGAAGTAAGTGCCTCAGTTTTAATCCATGGCTAGAGGCTGATACCGGGTCATTTATCAAAGGCTGGGGCTTAGAAAGTGCATTTGTAAAACTCTAGTGGCGGCCAAAAAAAAAAAAAGAACCATATGCCTACTGACAAAATTACTTAGAACATTGTTGGCTTAAGAGTATTGTGAGGAATCTGTGCAACAAATCTTTCTGTAGCAGTTTTCTGAGTAATTTGTGAAAAATCGTTGTCATTTAAAATTATGTAAGTATTAAGTGACATAGGAACAAGTTTGCATGGACTATATTGTTTTTCAGAGATTGACTTTTCAATGAGGTAGCCCATTTGTTAGTATGACACTTAACTGAGCTGTAAATCACAGGGAAAGAAATACGGACAGGAGGAATAACTCATGTACTCTTGGACAATTATGGAATGGCTCTTGGGCAAGATCCCTTCTTGTGTTTGGATAGAAGCCACATCCATCTCCTTCACCTGTCTCAAAATGAAATTACAGCCTAAAGCAAAAACTCCCCAAGAGCAGAAGTTCAAAGATTAGTGATGCAAAATATGCGCTGGTACGTAATTGATAAAAATAAATCCTCATGCAGATTTTCAGAAAATTCTAATATAAAATGCTCATAATTCACCTAATTTATAAATAAATGCATTTCAGGCCAGAACAAGAAATCGAAAAAGCTTAGTTTACAACACTCCACTCTAAGGAATTAAAGAGAACCTTGAACAGTCACCCATTGCCCACATTTGTCATCTCATTTCTGTCATATTTAACTAACCCCATACTTCCAAGCTCCCTTCCAGCTACAACTGCCTGTAAGAGCACACACTCCAATTAAATAACTACTTTTTAAATCCCAGTGCTCTCAAAGTACACATGCATTCAGTAAATTCTTCCATGTAACCTGAAGATACTGGGGGGAAAAATTTAGCTGAGAGAAGGAGAAAGCTATGAGAGGTTTGGCTCTTTGGGAAGCAAGGTTTATTGATTCATGTTCTGAAAAACTCTCGAGGTGACTGGTAATTGAAATACCTGTTTTCTTCCAACTAATGAGCCAGGAACAAAGACTAAATCACTCCCTGCAAATAACAGTACTTTCCCCAACTGCAAACAAATACACTGAATTTTGGGATTCCCTTATTCCACATGAATATTGCAATTTGGCTCTGGAGCTGTAATAGTTTTTATGTATGGTTACAGGAGACCACACAAATTGGCATGATGCTGTATTTCTGATCGTGTTGTGGGCCTGAATTTGCCTAAGGCATAATTTCATTGCAGAGCTTATGAATAGGGCTCATGAGGCTAAAGACATTGTTCAAATGCTTGGTAAATGAGGCTCCCATTTGAAGCCATTACCTCTTAGTGGCATTAAGATTTGGTGGACTAGCCATGGTTAAGAATCTGGTGCATCAGGATTAAATGTTGGCAGCCAAAGTGCACGTTGTAAGGGCTGTCCTTTCAGTACCACCACCTTTTCTTTCCAATTTCTTTAACTGAATTATGCCAACTTCACCGCTGGCATTTGCAGTTGTAAGTTACCATCTATATACACAGGAGATAATATGATAAAGAAGAACATAAAGGAAACAATGCTTTATATTCTAAGCTATATTTCACCTACCCTGCATAGCCACCCTATGGAGCCTTATTCTGTATTGCTGCAGTCTCAGCCAAGGGCACTCTTTGGCTCCATTTCTTCCAGCTAATCTGCTTGTCTCAAGAAGGCTTTTATAAAGCTTATACTTTCTAAGTCTCACAGAGATCTGTTAGATCTTTTTATCAGCCCTAGGCATCAGGAACTCGTACTTTTCTATGAAAATATTAGGTCAATAATTCATTTTCTGTTTTTACAAAAAAAAAGAAGTGTGATGGGTCCTGCAACACAATGCTAGAACTTTAAGCTGAGACCTTCCTATTTAACTTCAGAAGCAGCAACTGGATGCTGCTGTGCCTGGTTTTCAATGTAATTTTCTTTTGTGTTTGTGAATGTAATTATCTTTTGTGTTTTGAAACACAGCATGCCACTTAAGAACTCTCTCAGAGTTACTGACAACTCCTGAGTAACTGTGCTTTCCTCCTCTGAGGTTTTCACTTTATTCGTAATTTCTCCACACAAAACCAGCGTTGCAGGGGAAATGCTATTACTGCCGAAGCTGCAAATGAGACTGCAAGGCAGTTTATCTTCATTTTTTCTCCTTTGGGAAGAACCCTGGTTGTCTGTAAAACTGGTGAAGAAGAGACAAGCACATCAGCAGGATTAGCCTGTGTTTCTGCATCAAAAGAGGTATAATATGTGGTGACAGATAAAAGATAGGTTTTCTTGCTCTAGTTTTATACCTGCTGGTACAGCATACCTTCTCAGAGCATGTTTTGCTTAGAGAGGAAGTTGTAAAATCACCTATCTTATAAAGAGCATTAATTGTACTCAAACTGTAAGTGTTTTGAGGAAAGAAACATTTGAATGATGAGGGGTCACCCTGTAATCTATCAAAAATCTTTAAATAAATCTTAGTGGCAAGCACATGCAACTTTAATTTCTCTGCAATTTCCATCACCTCTTGGACTCTTCAGTGCCACTCTGTGACCTTCTCTGAGCACCTCAGCGAGGGCACAGGTGGTTTGGGTGGTACACAGCACCCTGTGACTCCTTAACTCCTGAAGCATGAAGAAGAGAGAAGCTGGCTGCAGCACCTTGTCCCGTTAGGTCCACAGGCTGGACAGTCCAGTGCAGCTTAGTTCCTGCCCTGCATCAAAGATCCTTCTGGAGGAGAAACATTTTAAAAGCAACCCCAGAAAGCAGAGAATCTGTACTATGTATGATACAAGTGCACAACACACCACACCACAGGTGGTGTTATGTAGTGGCCGCCTAAGCTCAAACCCAAAACCTCTGGAGTTCTTTCTGCATGTGTATAATGCAGTGCCACAGCCAAACTGGGACACCCACCTGAAATACACAGCTCTAACAAAGACAGACATTGCATAGAGATGGAGATGCATTACAAATGGTTTTTAGTTTATCTTTTACTGCAGAGTCAAATGTTTCCATCCAGTCAAATTCATTTTATACTCCCCAGAAATCATTGTTGCAGTTACTTACATATGCTCAAGTTCTTCATGTGTATACTTAAGCATGTGACAACAGCTTAGAGACACTGAGGTGCAACTTGAGGCACAGCATAGAAACAACTGGTCTTTCCCAGAAACACTAATAGTTTGTTTGGATTATTCACCTGAATTGCTATTATCCCATTAGGCTGTAAAACATTCCTAGAACAACCTCTGGCTTTCCCAAGGTGTTTTGGATTTGCATGGCAAGGTTTGGGGGCTGGGGGAGGCTGTAGGAGTGGCTTCAGTGAGAAGCTGCCAGAAGCTTCCCCCATGTCCGAAGTCCATGCAAGTTGGCTCCAAGATGGACCCACTGCTGGCCAAGCCTGAGCCCATCAGCGATGGTGGTAGTGGCTCTGGGGTAACAGAGTTAGGAAGGGAAAAATGTCTCCCTAGATAGCAGGGCAGCCCTCCTATCTAATGGAAGGAAAACTCAGACATCTCAAATGGTACTTTTTTCATGGCACTGTTGTAGGAGTTCTTCCCTCAAGGCATTGCTTGCCATCTCACCAAGCGACCAGCTGACGACCAAAGGCACTTCTGCATAACACTGTTGTACACAATGCATTTGCTGTTCTGATATCTGCATTTGTAATCTGGGAAGCAAAAATAAACCAGTGTAAGTGATATATGTAAATGTATTGTTTCTAGTTTTCAATCACGAGAGACAAAACACTGATGTAAGGACAGAAACTGTTGCTTTAGTCCTCCACTTTTCAATTGCTTACTCAAAATACCCACAAATCTTAAAAATTAATTATTGAAAATTATCTTTTCACTCTTGACATTTTTAAATTATTAGAATTTTTAATTACATATTTACAGCCTTACTTTTTTTGAAGTACAGGCACATCATCAGTTCCATATGAGAATATTACTCAATATATACCCTACACCATTAAATGATTTACTTTATACCAAACTTAGTTTCTTCAAGAAAAAGCACTTGTAAAGTAACAGCAATGATGAGCATTCAGGAATAAAATTGAAGTGTCATCATTATCTAACCTACCTTACCTGGTAACTTAGAACTGTGCAAGTCTTGTGAAATACCTCCATGTTCTAAGATGCTAAGAGCATTTCAGATGCTGTCAGTGTTACCTGTGGGTTAGTTCTAGGCTTCTCCCTATACTGTAATTTTTATTTATTTCTTTTTTATTTTACTTTTTCTTTCAACCATATAGTGAGCATGTGCCTTGCTGAGGCTAAGCTTTCAGGGCACTTTATCACCAGAAGAGTAAAATGTTATCAATTTGGTTCTAAATCCCTTTGCTTTTCATTTTAGTGGGCAAGATCTATCAATCATAATATACTCCAGTGTGTATTTTGAGTTTTGTATATTACAGAATTGTACACAAGGTTCAACTGTCCTATAAAGAATGATACAAGGGATTTTAGCTTATTTTTGAAGCATAGTGCATGTAGAATTAAAGGGCGTGTGTGTGCGTGTGTGTGTATATCTATATGGAAGAGGGGGATAAAGATGCATGATACGATTCTAGCTGCTGGCCTCTGTGTATCAGAAAACAGTTTCCATAAAAAAATTAAAATTCCTGTACATTTCTCTAGCTGAGTCCCACATACTAATCTTTAAGTATGACAGCATTATTTTTTTAAAAAACATTAGTTAATGCTTCCTTTCTCATGGCTTCCCACAGTTAAATGAAACACAAACTTCACACAGATGCAAGAGTGTACACTCTTCTCTTACATTTAGACACATGAAGATACTTTATTTTCTGCAACAGAATGGGCTGAGTAGAGCTGGCTAAAGAGTCAGTAGCGTGGCCTGTCTGCTGGGGATGATATGTGAGGAGGCAACAGGAAATAAGGAACGAGATACTCCTCCAGAACAGGAAAAGGGTTTGAAAGAAACCAGGGAGTGTGATAGTCCTGAAAAGGTCTTTGAAAGCTACTTAGAGTCTGACAGCAAATAAGCCTAAAGTAGGAAATCAGGCTAGACCTGATGTCTACTTTCTTATCTAAAGTCCTTTGTTATCTCTAGCTTACATTTCCCTGGACGCCAAGGAACAGAGGTGCCTTAACTGCTAAAGTGGTAAATTTGAGAGTCCCCATGTACATTAAGAGAAGGGCCATGATTCTAACCCTGCCTTAAAAGCAGGAGGTGAGCACCCACTCTGAGGGCCCACGTTGGAGTGGAAATTGGAAGAAAATTGTTCCCCTTCAATATTTAAGCCTGCTTCCCTTACTCAGGTATGTTTGCCACCTGGCAAACTGGTGATGTTTAATATATATAATTCTTTAATATAGGCAATTTCATGACAGTAGATTGCTTGCTGTGCAGAGGCTTTACGGTGATTTTCTAATTATTTCCTTCAATTTGTGTTTTTTATAATCTCCTTTCCAAGGCAGGCACATACTTGGTACCGGGGAGTCAGAAGCCCTTACTAAAGTAAGAATCAGGAAGATAAATAGCATGTCTTTCTTATCAGAAATCAGTTTGCTGTAGATCAGCCAAAGCAACAGGCAGAATTTGTACATAAGGAGAAACTTAGAGAATTCAGGCATTGTGGTGCCTTTCTCACAGTGTAAAATGTAGGTGACTTTGGCCACACGTAACAGCAACTGATGCATCGTTGGGATAAATTCTCATCACTTTGCAAATGAAAGGCGTGTTTCCAGCTTGGAGATGGTGACTTATCTAATGACATTAATGGTGATTAATTAGTTTTGGTAGTTTGCATTCCACCAAATGCAAAATAACCTTAAAATAATTCCTTTATTATTATTGCAACTTAGATGCATTCAGTTATTTACTAACCTGTTAAAATACTGAGGTGGGACGTGTAGAAGATTAATATTAGGATAATTTGATAATACTACAGTTGTAGTGTTGTGCTTCTGTTGTACCATTAACAAAAAATGTCATTTTTTTTCTGGGAAAATACAAGGAAGAAGCATTTAGCATTCATTAGCATTGCGTGAAAAAGAGAGGTGGGAAATACTTAGATCTTAAGGTGCACGACCTCTCTTTTTGTCGTAGGTTGTACTTCTATGTTTTGGCAAAAGAATTTTGCTTCTGGTTTGTTTCCTTAATAGAGAATTATCCTTTGCCTTTCTCATGCACAACTTAGGAGTTACCTCGGAGACACTTCAATCCCTGCCAGTCTTCTCTGAGGGTCCTGCAGACAGAATGAGCACTGCTGAAGCAGCAGAGCCTCAGGTGGGACTGAAAAGCAGGTCACACCAAACTGTGACACGAAGGAGCTACCCTAGTGGTGACCAAGTAAAAAAGAGGTGCCTGAGTTACCCAGAGGAAACGAGGTGTAAGGAGTGTTTGCCTACCGTCACGGCTGCAAAACTAGAGAGGAGGGCAACACAGGTAAGGTAGGATTTCTTGCTTATGGGTTGCTGCTATGCTTCAGAAGAATAAATCTTCCAAGAATATGTTTCGTTAAATTGTGGCATCCGGAAAAGGATTAACCAGGCAGGACTGTGATCTTTTTCTGACTCAAGAAGGAAGTTGTAACTGTGTCTGTAATAAATAGTCTAACGTGCCTTGGAAGCTGCTTCACCTTAAACTTTCCCATAAAAAAGGGAAACTGCTTTGGTCCAAGGTCAGAATTAGGTGTTTAAAAAAGAAAAAAAAAAAAAAAAAGCAGGATGCTTACTGCTGCTTTGGCCCTTTTTGTTTGGTCACAGGGGAATCAGCAGCAGTGCCTGGGAATACCCTAGTTTCAAGGGATGCAACTAGGAACAAGGATGGTATTAGGCCCTCAGCCTAGCTGACGCCTCAAGCCCGGGTGGCACAGCAAGGGCAAAACTCGCCCCAGGCTGTGGCACCAGGATGCTGCACAGCCTGCCCTCTGCTCAGCTCTCCCTGTGCACTTGCTCCTCGTCTGTGCTGGCTAGGAGCTAAATGTTACACAAATGTAAAAGTAAAATAATATTCCACTGACTGTAAACATGAGAAGATCCATTTTCAAATTCTCCTGGCTATTAAATGAAGCCAGTTTACTAGAGGCAAAGACTTCAAAGGCTCTTTCTTAAAGGAATAGTTGTTTCCAGATGTATTTCTTGCAGCCTGTCATAGTCAGAAGGAACAAACCAGTTTTCCTAAAACTGTAAGCCTCAACAAGAGCAACAAAAAGCAGCAAAATAGAAAGTTACAAGGAAAAGATCCTTTTATTACCTCTGCCAAACCAGTATGCAAACTCTCAGGTATGGGAGAAGAGAACATTTTCATCTGCTCCATAAGATACACTTTTAGGCAAAGGACAACAAGTAATTAGTGTCACGATTTTCATAGAAAGTGCTAAGAATTTGGAAGAAAGGGGATTTATCCTGAGTGGACATTGGCAGAACAAATTCCTAGCTCTGGATTACAGATGGGTATCTAAGAAAGGAAAAGAATGGCTACAAAAACACATTAACAGTTTATACATCTTCACCCCCTAAAAAAACCCAACCAACCACCTCTGCAAAGGTTAGGAGGATTCTGACCCCTACTGAAGTATGCTGAGATCCAGAGCACAGTGGAGGCTGACAGAGAGCTCGAGCCTGACCAGGTAACTCCTCGTGCCCCACTCCCAGAGGAATGTTCTCTGTCACCAAAACAAACACCAACACACAACCACGATACCCCCCTTGATGTAAATGCACGTGAAATTGCTCAGAATTCCCCAGGTACAAGCAAAGGTACCTGTAATTTATATCACATCAAATAACAGAGGGCTTCCCTCCAGTTGTCCCTACTCACTGGAGATGGAGCTACCAGGTATGTGTGAAACATCGCTGCTCCCCACACCTGGGTACCTCCTGCAGTTACAGACAAGCCAGGCAAAGTCTGATGTCCATGTGGTGCCAGAAAGTCCAGGTGCTCAGCCTCTGTGCTTCTCACACATTGCTCTGGTCCAAAAAAAGGGCCAAAGATTTCTAGCATTTCCCTTGATTCTTATTCAGCATCATTCAAGTTATATTAAAATAGTCATGAGCGTGACCTGGTCACCTTGGACCAGCCTTAGCCAGTATCAAACATCTGGAAAATCTTGTTTAATTCAGCAGACCCCAAGGTACTCGGGAACGTGCTGGGGATCAAGCCCATGGTGACCCCCTGCCTCCCCAAACACGTGGGAGGAAAAATCAGGAGCCTGCAGTCATCTTGAGAAATATGTAGTAGTCTTGCCTCATCAGAAAGGTCCTGGATGACGCTGTCTGCCCAGGCTATGTACTGCTTGACAGAAATATTCTGTTAAAATGTCTAACACAGGAGTTATACACATTTCCATTTAAGGTAAAAGTGTTCCCACAACACTTAATTCCCAATAAACTCCCAGCTGAACACCAGGCCACAGTTAGCTTTTCCCATCCTGACCAACAAGAAGGGACCAAGGAAGGAGTAGGTGACTCAGAAAAAAGGAAGGAAGGAAGGTCAGTCTGAGATGGTTGCTGCCATTCTTAGCACAAGCAGGAGAGGTACAGTAGTTCCTTTGCTTTGGGAGCAAGGATTCCTCCTCTGAAAAGCACTGCTTCACAGCCCTGAGAAAGACTCAGCAGACCTGCCTTCCCTGTCAGTAACAAATTCACTGTCTAGACCAAAAGCAGGCAAAATACAAGGGTTTCTGGTGCTTTGTGTACACTTCAAAAACCCAAACTAACAAAAAACCAGCCAAGGTGTAACTGATTTAATAAATAAAGTTTTAATGTGTCTATGACAATTATTCCTAAACACAAAAACACAGAATGAGAAATATTAAACCTTTCCTGATTTCCACTTATTAATATCATCCACTTATTAAATCATGTTATTTGCTTTCTTTGCACATGAACATCTTCCTTCTCATGACTATCATAGGAAGCACTCTCCCAGGCTTAAATAGCAGAAGGAACATTGCTTGATGGTGCTTGTTTAAATTCAAAGTGCATTACACAGAATTGCAGCACACTTTAAATGAAAGGTCTAACTGTGCAGCAGCTGCTTACTTACATTAAAATGTGTCTGCTCACCTGAATGATCCCACAGCAGTAAATATGTGACCTGTCTCTCTTAATTTTGGTTATTTGGAGGTGAGACAGGAAGACCCAAGCTACTTGTTTCGTTGCTTGATTAGTTTCTGATAGCATGAATTCCTTTGCAGCACTTTATTTCTATGAGCAGATGAGGAAGCTTGGATGAATTGCCTATCCTGAGATGTCCAGTTAATTTGCTAAAACAGGGTAAAGGAATTCTACCCTATGTTCTTAGTGATATGAGTTCAAATATTTAGACTTATAGTATCCATCACAAAGCAGGCAAGGACACATTTCAATCCAAGTTTAAACTGTTATTAAAAATTACTTCTCTACTATAACTATGCGTAACACCAAATCATCATAATACTGTTGATACTTTGGATAATCCCTTTTTTCTTCACCTTATACATTAGCAATTAGTTATAACTAATAAATTTGTACTAATTGGGCAAGCTGGAAACAATAAATTCTAAATTAAATTTGGCAGGCAAGGTAAGCATTAAAATATCAGGTGTCTTTCCTATCGTTATTGAATTAGCTACAGGTATTTAAACTAGTATTTTAGGTAAACAGCCTTCCCCTGGTATAATCAGCCTCACATCAACCATTCTGTTTGGAGATCAATGCTGAGTGCAAGATTTTTAGGCTTTACAGCACCGTGGCCAGAAAAGAGCAACTCAATGATTCATTATAACTTTGAAAGCGATTTAGATGTGATTAATCTGTCAGGAAGGGCTCAGGAGACCTCACTGTGGCATTCCTCTGTTTACAGTGCTGCACTGAAGAGCACAGAGCACAGATTTGGTGGTGGGTTGCCTGCTGCCCCTGCATTGCTCAGACCTCATTGCTGGAGTGATGGGTAAGCAGTACCCATTCTGCTTTTTGATCTTAGATAAACAGAACCTAAACTCTGTACTCACCATATCACAGAATCGCAGAATGACAAGGTTGGAAAAGACCTTTAAGATCATCAAGTCCAACTGTTCCTGTCCTACGGTAAACCGTGTCTCTAAGTACCCGATCTATCCATCTTTTAAACACATCCAGGGATGGTGACTCAAACACCTCCCTGGGCAGCCTGTTCCAGGTCCTGACAACTCTTTCAGTGAAGAATTCTTTCCTAGCATCTAATCCAAACCTGCCCCGGCACAGCTTTGTGCCATTTCCCCTTGTCCTATCACCTGCACAGCTACACAGTGAAGGGGGAAAAGTAGGAGGAGACAAAACTACAAATTAGCAGATTATTGCCCATGAGCCAGGGCTGCTGGATTAACAGGTCATCGTGTTTGGAGTGTGATGGGTGACAGGTACGTGGGCACAAAGAAGGCAGCACTATGCTCCAAGCCAGCACTTGGGCACAGACCTAGCCAAGCTATACCTGCCTATAGGCAGGGGCCCCTGGGCTGACCCTGAGAGCGTGTCCCGCACAGTGGCATGGGCAGTAACGCCTCATCACGCACACCTACACACAGCAAGGCTGTCCCTCTCGCCTCTGCCACCCGCTGCCCCGGCTTCACTCCCCCATTTGCCGTGCCGAACCGTGTTCGCTGGACCTTCCTTCAGCTCGCCAGCTACTCCCAAAAACAAGAGGGTGGGACCTGCCCAAACCTTACCCTAAACCCAAACCAGTTCCCTGGCACCCCGGGAACCGCACCCTCCCCCGGCTCCCAACGGGGCCGGGGCCGCACGCCTGCAGCCCCGAGCAGGGCCGTGCACCCCAACACCGGAGGTAGCGAGGGGGTCCGGCCTGTGCCCCACAGCCGCGCCGGGCTGGCGCAGGGCCCGCTGCCTGGCAGGCCCGCAGCGCCCTACAGGCCGGGGCAGGGCCGGCCCCGCTCCCGGCAGCCCCCGCCGCGGCTGGAGGCGTCCGGCAGCGCCCGTCTCACCGCCCGCGGTGCCGTGTTAACCCCGCACTGCCCGGCCGTGCGCGCCTCGCTGCCTTGCGGACAGCGGCGCTGGGAACCGGTGCCTGTTTACTCCGCTGAACTGGCACCTTCCGCTCAAGGAATTTCACCTAATAATGTAACTTCTTTTTCTTTGCCCCCGCCACCCCCCCTCCCGCCCCAGCACGTAGTTCCCAGGACGCATCACTTATTTGGGAAGAAGAAGAAAATCCTCAGACGCTCGCAAACCGAACGCACGCAGCCCTCGGCCGCGTCATTCCTTGAAGGAAGGGAAGGGATTGTTCCAGGGGGGCAGAGGACGGCCCGGAGAGAGATGGCTCAGCGCCATCCTGCTCCTGCTCCTGCTCCTGCTGCTAGCGCGGTCGGAGGCGGCCGGGCCGGCAGCATCGGGTCGGGGCAGCACCCCCGTTCCCGGCTTCGGCCCCGGAGGGGAAACCCCCGGCAAGGAAAGGCAGCGTCCTGCGCTTGTGCTGGGTCATTTCACAGCCTCTTCGCTGGCTCCTCAACTCCCGCAGAGAAAACCTAAAAGGCAAAAGAGGGACTTGGGTTTTGTTTGTTGGGGTTTGGGGGTTTTTTTTTGCTGTTTCGTGGGGGTTTTTTCCCAGTTGCCGGTGTTTTTTATTTCTCTTTGAAACCGGGGCACGCGTTTCTGTGGTGACCGAGGGGGATCAGTCCTCTTTCCACTCCCTCCTTCTGCCCCCTGCCTTCACAAACTCGAAACCCAGGAGCTCACCTTTCAATCGCACCGTAGGGTTGTGCAGCAAGGAAACAAATCCAAGGAAGCAAATGCACGTAGCACTGTTATTAAAAGGCAAGATCCTGGATCCAGCTGATGCTTCTAAGACCTTACCTGGCTGTACTGTGCCAGGTAAGCGTGGTGCACAGGGGAGTGCCCTCTACTCAGTAAAACCATCTGTGTATTGAAGACGGTACCTTTCCATTAAATATTTTGAAGTTTCAGTGAAACTTTGGTGGGTTTGAACTGGAAGGTGTGGGGATTTTTTTTCTTTTTTAGAAAACTGCCCTGTGTATCAGAAAAATTATGTACACCTTCTAAAAATGTCCATGGAGTCATTCGTATGCCTGGGACTCTTCTTGTGTTCCTTTAGGGTTTTGGGGTTTTTTTTAAGACAACCTTAGCAATACCTTTAGTTAATTACAAGGCTGGCAATAAAAAAGACTGAGGACATGAGCAGAAGTGGGAGGGCAAATTGTAATAAAAGTCTTGTTCAGAATGCAGTGAGGTATTTAAAAAGAGGTGCCTACTAGACAAGATTAGACATGGGACAGAGCCAGGTTTGGAAACCCTTGGTAACATGAAGTAATAGGAGCCAATGAGGTTGCCCAATGTTTAAAGGTGAAGAAGGATGAACACAGAGAAATGCACAAGAGTTGGGGATGGATAGCCACAGGACTCCAGACATCAGCTATGTTATGAGTGATGAAGACACAGTTATGAACACATACGAGAATGCGTGTTTGCTAGGGCATGATCAGGAGGCAAATAAGTGACTGGTCTAACTTACACTGAAAAGCAATGTGGTTAGGGTCTACTACAGGAGGGAGTTCCTATTGTTCTTGTTCAAGTGCAGGTTTCCCTTGGCATTACATAGCTGGGATGTCCTGAATGGAAGTTTTCACCTGCTGTAAACATGACGACATCCAGGATGTACAGCAGAGTCAAAAAAGTGTTGTCCCTGCGGTCCAGGTCTACCACTCAGGAAGGCTTAGTTCTTCCTTCCCATGAAGCAGAAGCAGCTCCCTGTGGAGAACAGCTGCTCTGCATATACCCTCAGCAAAGGGTATGAAAAAAAATAAAAGCATCCTTGTGCAGGCATGTGGCATAAAAACAATAAGGTGCTTTTGTGCACCTGCCTGAGAGGGTCAGATACCACGAGACAGATGCAGTCATGCATGGGCTCTGTCACTCCCTGGCTCTGCAAAGCCTGCACAGCATGTGGATATGCTTTACTGGCAGATCCAAGCCAGAGTGACCATACAGATAGCCTGGAACTAATGTGTGGCTCTCTGGGGCAGAGACACCCACTGCGTGGCTACATAAGTTTGTAATAAAATCTGTGTAGACTCCCTATATGCTTCAGTCTTGAAGAACAAATGCTTTCTCCCAGTCAAGTTTAGATTCGGTGTGGTCACCCCATCAAATGACATTGACATTCTTCATGCTTTCACTTCAGTTTCCAGTGGAAGGCACAAGGATTTCACAGCATGTTACAGCTCTTGGTGTGCAATGTAGCACAAGAAAGAAAAGGGCTTTCCCAGGAGCTCTGGCATCCCTTTTACTTACCTAGACAGACAATATCCCAGGTAACGTTGATATGGTCCAGGTGTCATCAGGAAGTGCCAGAGGTACTGCTCATCAACTGTGAGCTTCAGCTTTCAGCACAGTGTGTGCAACGAATACACTGAGGATTGTCAGTCATAATTGAAGGAGTGTATTCCCCATGCAGCCAGTGAAAAGAGCAAAGAAAAGAGAGTGAAAGAAAGTAACTAGTCCGAAATACCACTGAGATTGCGAGCTCTCTCTGGGTATGTGAGTGTGTGAATTAAGCCTGCCTTCCCAGAGAAGTGCCCGTGTCATTGCAGGAAGCTGAGCACGGAAAGTCGCCTTCAGCTGGCCCAGATTAGGCATGCCTTTACAGGAGTGGAACCCTGAATACGGATACACAGCACGAGTTAGCAAACATTTGAACAAGTCGGTTACTGTGGGAAAAACTCCTATAAATTTCATCAGGCTCTGGAAGTAGCACTGCAGAAGTGCTACTTATTCATTGTTAAAATCGCACGATGTCTGCAGCTGTTCTTGCAGATTTTATTGAGGGGGAATTCTGTGAGACTGGAGAATCGACACTGAAATTACTCGCTTTAAAATAAGGAAAATCAAATGTGAAACTGTGCTTTTTTGAAATCCATGTTTCCTTTTTTATTGGGGGGGCCACATTTTCGTTTGCTGCTTCAGACACAGAGTGCGCCGTCAGAAAGATCACGCCTGAAGTTCAAGTGGAAAAATGCAAGCACGCTCTTACTTAAGCACTTAAGAATGTGTCTTTCCTCTTCATGGTCTCTTTCTTCTCTCTGCCAACTATCGATGAGCAAATATCGATTACTATAAAGCTAGTAAAGAATATGCAGTAAGACAGACTGTCAAGCTCAGAGTCATTTTCAATCGGAGTCTCGAAGAAAAAGTGTTTTCAAATCGTGTTATGCTTTAGGTGAATAGGATTCCTATAGAAACACATGCTTTGTATATATTTTTCCAGTCCCATGCATGCATATATTTAGTCCAAGAATTTCCATGAGTCTCAAGCAGAATTCTCTGGCAAAATGCCCTGAGAGGGAGGAACCAGTGATTTCGAGTTCCTGCAGCCTCCGTTACTGGCTGTGGTACGACAGGGCTTCCCTGAAGTGAGGGTCCTTCTTCACCTGTGACCAGAGAAGGTCAGATACGTCACGAAGAACTGTGGCAAAATGCAAGATCATCAAATTCAATACTGAAAATAGTACTAGAGTAATATCTAAATAGCATAGTGCCATAACTATATATTACTATAGATACTGCAAAATTAGCAGGGGGCTTAGATACAATTGGGATACCATTAGCAAGGGGAATATACAATATTTTAGGGCAAACTAAAACCCATCTCCTCAGTTTAGCACCTTCAAAAGTGATTATAACTCTTTCATTTGCCTTGCAATCTTTCATCTAGTGAAATTACTCGGTTCGATGAAGATTCACTCAGTGGAAGAGAAAAGTCTGAAACAAAATGACTCTGAAGGTCTTAAGTGCCAGTAATTCAACATTTTCTGTTATTGCATCTACCCTGTGCTCTTGTCCAGGTGGATTCATCTACTTTAGGTGCCTCCTGTGCAATGCTGCAAATATAAAAGGAAAACAAAACTGAGTCGTAAAGAAATACTGCACAGTGTAACTTAACCATCTTGATTTTTGATTGAATCACTGAGGGTGAGGAAGGAAAAAGTGACTTCTACAAATTTATGGGCTAACAGAAATTCTGTATTTGCTACCTCAGTTTTGCACCAAGGAAAACAGCAATGCTGCTTTTGAATTACTTTGGGATTTTCAACTGCCTAGATAACATAATTGCTCAGAAAAGGACCAAAACTAGATAGGTTTAAAACAGTGGCACTAGTAATTTAAGCTTCCTCTCTACTCATTAGCAGAATTAATGAGTTATTTAGGTTTCATCCCTGTTTAGGTAATATTTTCCGTATGATACTAAAGTTTCTCAGGATTTTATACTTAATGTCTGGTAAGCAAAAAGATGCTGTGAAAATTGTTCTTTCTTCTTTCACAAATAGAGTTCTACTTGTTATTTTTAAAAAGCACATACCTCACATTGAGTTTCACAGCGTATCTCTCTAGACTCTTGGCACTTCCTTATAAAAAGGTAAGAAGAAAACTATTTTAGTACCTATTTACAAGTTGCATGTAAAACAGTAAAATAAAATTACTTTCACACAAGGTTATTTTTAACTAATTCTGTGAAAACTGTTTACACTGTGCTAGTAAATAGTTGAGAATTTCTCCTGTTTATAATTTCTTGCCTTCTGTTTGATGATGTATGGGGCTGGGGAGGGTGTTAGTTACCTGCCTCCCAATAATAGGCCATGAAAATATTTGAATACAAAGAAGCGTATAATTAAAGAATCAAATAAGAAGGAGAGAATATGCTATTATGGAGCAGGGTCATTTCTTTCCTCTCTAGAAACTAGTTTTCTCAGCTGACTGAAGTACAAAACAAATAAAAAACTCACATCCTCAAAACCAGATTATTGCCTTGGAGTTTACCCTCTTTCATCATTATTTTTTAAAAAAAAATGAGTATTAGAAAAATTTCTGGTTTTCTAATTACTTGTCATTTCTCAAATCCGAGTGAGATATCAAGAAATCACCAAAAAAAACATTGCTCACATTGTGTCATTCAGCTGTGAACCGCACATCGGTGTGCACAGATGTGCACACGGTTACGCACGGGGTCGAGTAACGTGCGCCCTAATTCCACATTTAAATGCAGAGAACGTTAGTTCTGGCCACAGAGTGTGCTGGATGCGTAAAAGTAACGGAAGACGATCCCAGTGCAATTCACGTTTCACCCCAGAAGAGAGAACCCGTATCCTGGGCAGCTTCTGAAGTGAATCTGCAGTGTCTCCGTCTTTTACTGATGTCTGGAAACTGTAGCAGATGGTGCCTGGAGAAACTGCTTCTTGCAGAAAGCGAGACCTTGCCTCTTGTGAAGGGCAGCTGGCACCCCATCATCTGTACCTGCCTTCTGCCAGCGTACCTCTTGGCTTTACCATCCCAAAGTCGGTCCCACACTTGAAGAAGCTGGAAAGCCGAGATGGCATGAGAACAGCAATGGATTGGATTGGCATGGGATAGTAGCTCCCAGGCAACTGGGATAGTAGCACATCAGGCAATGGCAGGCTTCATACTGAGACCTGCTGGGAAAGGGTAAGAACGTGCAAGGAGTGAGAAAAGCACCAAAAAGGATTCGGTGGGGACTCTGTATTTTACTGGGAGTCTAACAGAAAATAACCTTTAATTAACAGTGGCTAGACTTGATACCTTATTATCCAGGGTTCCAGCAGTGTGATTTTCAGCCTGGCCTTTAGTGCCTGGTAAATCTCCCTATGAATTAACTAACTGCAAATTAAACTGCGAAGCTATACCAGTTAAACTGTAAATGTTTTGGGGAGGGGTGCTACAAAATGACTTCTTTTTTTTTGTAAAGAGAATATGATAAATGTCAATTACAACTGGTAGTTGCACAGCACTGTCTGCAATAGTCAAAATTACCTATGACTAGTATAAAAAAGTGTTTCTGTACAGGGTTCATATTTATTTATAAGATGTAAAGTGAGCTAAAGATTCTTTGTCACAGGGTTTCTGAGACGCTGGTTTCGCTGCACATATTTCTTTTAAGTGCACACAACTCTATCACTAAATCACCTTACAACTTGTGCCAAATATTGTTAGGTGTCTGCTGAACTTGCAAGAGGCAGAAGATGAAAGAAGATGAATTCTTATAAAAGGCAGAAGATAAAAATACAGGCAGTATCTTATTTTAATTTTATTTTTTTATTAATATTTGTTTTTAAAGTTTCCTGTCAGCATGAAAACACTTAGTTTGTGTGTTCAAGTGCTTGTTAAGTCCACTTATGAGCTCTGGTTATCTATAAGGAAGCTGTAAGCTTGACAAAAAAATTAGCATCTGGTAGAGGAAGTGGAGGAATTCATTGAATAAGGAGTTTGGGACTGACCACAGAAGAGAACCAAGGGTGTTTTTGCACGGTTTGGGGCTCAATCATAAAAACTTCAACAAGAGAAAAATGTTGCATATTTACAGTTTGTATGCCATGGCCTTTGACAGGATTGGAAGTGTTCAAATGGCAGAACCAAAGGTGTTCAAAGGAAAGGGTGCCTTTATTTTCTCAACTTCATTTACATGTTGTTCAAAGATGCAGGTATCAAGGTTGCATCAGAACCAGCTTAAAACATGGGAAGTAGGCTCCAAGCAACTTTTGGCTCAGCTTTGCAAAAGTTCTTTATACCTCACTCACTGCCATGGCATTGGAAAGTCATACCAAAATACAATAAGCAGCATGAGTTCTTGCTTATTGCGTGGTGTTTGTTCTCTTCTCTTCTTCCCCAGGGAAGATGCTTGAGCAGTGAAGCATCGCCTTTTGGTAGAGCTGGTAGAACATAAAAACCTTTACATTGACTCATTTTTATTTTTTTTTCTATAGGAGGTCAAATAAATGTGTCTCATACTTCAAATGGAAAGTCAGTTTTGTGACTGTCCTTATATCCCAAGGTACTCATTTCACAATCTCATAGTGGTCTCCAAGAACATTCTGTCTCCTGGACAAACAACGTTTATGACAGCATTTACCCCTAGTGAAGTGGAGATAGGGACCAAAGGGAATGGTCTGCAGGGACAGATGAGAGCAGTTGTCAACACTAAGCTCTAGATGTTTTTTTGGCCATTGTGGGAAACCCCACTGAGATGAGAAGGACCAAATCTTGCTTTTGACTTCTTTGCAGGAAGAGATTGTAGACAGCTGAGGACAGGTCTGATGATACACTCAAAATAAACAGCGTGGCTGAGGGCTTTTTATTCTAGGTGAATTGTTCGAAGTGCTGAAAAGCTTGGTGACCAAATACATCAGACTCTTGTAGTCCAGCCAGAAAGCAAGTGAAGCATGAATAACTGAGTAACATGTCACCGTCTGCCAGCATGGGATGGGGTCTTCTAGCCAATCAAAGCTCATAGAAAGCATTACTCATGGGTAATGCTATGTCCGAACATAGCACAATCAAGGAATGCAAAAGGACTTCTAAATTATAGATTCAGTTGATCAATTACAGATGTGGACCGACCAACTCCAAAGTAGACTGCATTTTTCACTCCTCAGAAAGGCTTTCCTCACGTCGTGATTCTTGCACGGGTTCTGTTTCATGCAGCTGTTTTTCATCCTTGGGCTGACTTTGTCCAAGTGCAGAGCCAACAAGACAGAAACAGCAGCATGGTTGTGCAGAGTAAATAATAGAGCAGTGTATCATCTACCTTTTTCTAGTACTTGACTTTATGCCACCTGATGGGTTTAGCTTGATGATGAAAAAAATGCAAGAGAGGTTGTTCTTGAACTCCACATGTGAGCAGTCTGATAGCAGTTACTCACCACCACAAGCCTGGAGAAAGGACTCACAGCAACTTAGTATTTTCTCCAGCTTTCTTCCCTTTCAGAAGAAACAATTTGCTTTCATGATTCACATCTCAGGTGCTGCGGGAGGATGGGGGGGGGGGCCTAATGAGCAAGTTCTCTCTAAGTTCTCGTTTCTATTAATGTTTGTGACATTTAGCCTCTAAGCTAAATGGCTCTGTAGCTCGATGTCCAGGCCTGACATCAAATAATCCCATTTCTTCTGTAGAGCAAGTGCTTGCTTGTTGGAACCCACAGGAGGCTGACGTGTCATCCACTCCTGAGCTCTGTAATTCCTGACGCTTCATTTTCTTCAGTTAATTGATCATAATGAAGTCTGAAGTTGTAGCGACAGCAACAGTTGAATACAATGAGCCTGGCAGGATTTTATTTGTTTCCCAATTCTTTTTCAGCCACAAGAGACCTTTGCTTTCTTATTCATAACAGAACAAGCTTGAGTTTGATCAAAACAGATATGCTGTAGCATTGCTTTATATTTTGCACATCATCATTGCAGTGGAATAGGAAAAAGTAATAATATCAGTTTGCTAGTGGGTAGTTGCCTCTGTATAGCTACTCTGGAATTTTTTTTATGAGAAACTGTAACTTGCATCAGCAGTATTCCTTGACTGAGGAAACTGTGAGTGGGAGATGTGCAACGTATATATGTTATTGCAATTCAGTAATAGGATTGTTAAAGCAGTGCAAACAAAGCAAACAAATTATATGTTCCAGAAATACGTTTTCTGCGTGGTTTCAAGTGTCCATTTCCATTCATATACTTTTATATATATTTTTATTTTTATTTTATATATATATATAGACCTATATGTACCAGAGGCAATTTTTCTACTGGCAAATGACTGACACCAGCAATACAGAATAGAGATAGAGCTTCATGTACTTCAGGACAGCTACTGCATTACCTTATGATCTGTTGTTCTTTGAAGGAATCAAGAAGCCAACAGACAAGGGGAAAAAAGTTAACGTGGCCTCTACAGATTGGAAAAAGACATTTGACAAGATTTTAAAAATATACCAACAAGGAACAGCAGGAAAAGTCCTTGTGTCATCATAATGGGACATGGGAGTAAATGCCAACTGCCACAGACTACATGGAGCGTCTCTAGGACCTGTGGTTGGATCCAAGGTGTTCATCATATCCAAAATGACCACAAAAAGTGTGACTCAGAAAAAGGCATGGTGTGCTGCTGATGTTATTACACAACATCACAGGGACTGAAAATGAACTGCAGAAGAGACTGGGGAGACTCAGTGCCTGAGTATAAAATCAGAAGAGAAAATTACATTTATGTAAATAAATGCAAAATGTTACATGAAAACACAAGCCTAGCTTTGTGTACAAATCTCGTGATGGCCCAAAATTAGCTATTACTACTATGGAGTAAGATTTTAAAGATATAATCTGTAGTTACATGGAAATATCAACAAAAACCTAAAATATCAGTGTTGAACAATGATTATTTATTTTTAAATAAATGAAATGCTATTCATTACTAGGAAATGAATACTGAACAAGACCAAAAAAATGTCATCATGCCACTAGGTAAATCAGTTATATGTATTATGAGTACCAAGAGCGTGACTGGAAGGGTGTAGCAGAAATTGAAAGTTGGAGAGAAACCTAGCGTGACTAATCTGGAAGCACAGAGTAGCCCTCCTATAAAGAATAGGTAGAATAGGTTAGGATTACTAAACCTCCTGAGAACACAGCTGGGAATAGGGTAAGAGGTCTAAAAATAAAGGGTGGCATGAGGAAAGTGAATTGAGGATATGTTCTAGAACATCTGGGAGACATCAAATGACAC
The DNA here is from genome assembly GCF_964237585.1 of Gallinula chloropus. Classification (NCBI taxonomy): domain Eukaryota; kingdom Metazoa; phylum Chordata; class Aves; order Gruiformes; family Rallidae; genus Gallinula; species Gallinula chloropus. Next base: position 41,800,104 of record NC_140086.1, read on the forward strand.
TAGCAACAAAATGCACTGTAGATGAAAACATGTGTATCATTACAGCTTCTTTTTCATCAGAAGGACAGATGCAAGCTCTTAAATAATCTGAGACATTATATTAGCAGGTTTTATGGTACTTGAATCTACTAACAACACTTCAGTGTTTGCCGGTGACTGAATATTCCTGTCCAGTGAGTCACCTGAAAAGCCACGTTCTGCACTCAACTACTTGCAGATACAACTTTGGACATTTTTGTGTTGCAGCAAGCATATGAATAATAAGCAGGATATCAAGTTTCTGAGGTCTACAAACTTAAATTCTCCTCCCCTCAAAAATGAGGCAGCCTCGTGGAACCATCCCTGGCCAGTAGTGCCCTCAAAACCACAGCCGTGCATTGTTTGGGACCGTGCTGACTGGTAAGGACAAAACACACTATTAATGTCACAGTATAGATGACTGAGTGCTCAGACTGCTACTGGTTTGGTTGGTTGGGGTTTTTTTACTAGTACAGATGCAGACACCGATAGATGAAGAGGAAAACCAAGCGTATGATGCATCTTCACACAGTCCCAGAGGAGCCACTGAAGGCTGTGGTGACTGATCACTTCCTTCTGATTCATGGGCCACTTACTGTAGGAGTATTAAAAAAAGCCTCAGAGTGCAGAGGTGTTTTCTTGTTTATGGAGCACATATCCACAAGTAATCTGGGATGAGGACTGCAGGGGCTTCACAGATACTTGTGCCATATAGACATCTATTGACAGCCAAGGAATGATAGCTGTGATTCTTTGTAAGCACTGTACAGCTCGGAGCTGTGTGAATGATGTCACCGTGTTTGGAATAATTCCTAAATCACATGAAAAATACTCATGGGCTGTAGTAAGTGCAGCTGAACTTTGCCAGCTTTCATTTCACGCAGGCAGGATTATCTTTTTCACAGAACTTAGCACAGATTCACAGACACGTAGACTGTAAGGCATCTCTGGAGGTTTCTAACCCAATTTGCCACTCAAGACAACATGATCAGCCAGGGCTTTGGCTATCTGAGCCTTGAAAACTGGAAGCAGATTCCACATCCTCCCTCTCTAGTGCTGTACTATCAATCTAAAAAACATTTTTTTCCTAATGACCACGCTGAATATCCCAGCCCACAGTCTGTGGTTACTGCACTTGCTTATTAGATGAGGACAATAACTTCCCATAACCTGCTGGCCATGCTCCTCCCAGTGTAGCCCACTATGCAGTTTGCCTTACTGTCTGCCAGAACACAGTCTTGGCTCAAATGTGACTCCTGCCGGCCCCGTATAACGCCCAGGTCTTTTCCAGCAGGGCTGCTACTCAGCCTGTAAGTACCCCTCTGGTGATAGAAGAGCATGTCTTTGTGCCCATAAAAATGCGGACATTGTTTCCTTTCAAACAGCAAATGGGATTCATCCTTTTTGTGACACAATTAATGACAAAGTTCAGGTAAACAGAGTGTGAATTAACCAAACCATCAATAATTATTATTTCATTTAGATAGGGCATGCATAAGGAACCCAAACTGTGACAACCTCATCTGTCCTTGATTTGAACTGATGACTGCACAGAAAAGGGTTCAGAACAAGAAGCATTATGTCCTGTGCACAGTAATAACAATTAAAAAAATAAAATAAAAAGTGGCTTTTTGACAGTAAGGTTCCTAACAAGGCAAATATATTAATCCAGCTCTTCTAACACCTTTTAAAACCGAGAATGAATTCACCACATAAAGATGTATGGAGCAGGGTATTCTCCAGTGCCCAAGTATTGTACAATTTACAATTTGTCTCATGACAAGGTATCAGATAGTTGTTCACTCACATTATAATCTGTTCTTCACCTGATCCAGAATGAGAAAAGCATCACATTTCAGGAAGTACCAAGGAGCACATACACTGAAAGCTGGATTAGTTCTTCCAGACCCGTCAAAGACCAGAGTATTATTTTCAGCAGGGAAGAAACTGGAGAACTTAAACCTACAATCCGTTCCCTAGGAACTGGAACCTTTTCTGAAGAAAAAATTGTACACAGAAGATCAGCAACATACTGAAGCCAGCAAAAAAATTGAATACATCCCTATAATTCAGAAGCCAAGTTTACCAACGATAAATCTGCAGTGAAAAGCCTGGAAAACCACACTGCAGACTTTCAGCCTTGACAGTGCTTTCCCCTGCTTCTGATGAGCAAGCGCAGGGCCCTGCTCAGATGCTCTGAGTGAAAAATGGTGCCTCTCACCTATCATTTGTCTCTAGATAGTGTGTGTTTCACTCAGACTTCACCTCATTGCTTTAGCCATGTCTGTACCATTCCCATATTGTTCTTTTATAATTGTGGAATGAGCTTCTGAGCTCTGCATTTTCCATTCCTCTTTAGCTATGAAACAACCAGAAGCAGAAATCCTGACCACTGAGGCTAAACCTGTCCAGGTTTTTTCTGGATAACCAGGCAGACTCTTGCCCTGTCCCACCAGATGGAAAGCTGTCCCGGTGAGTTGAGTGGGTCCCCAGTTTTTTGGAGTCTGGCTGAGCTCTACATAGAGGCTGAAACAAAGTTCCTCCTTCCAACACTATCACCTGGAGCAACCACACCAATAGGTTTCAGCCATCCCCATCAGGAGGCTGAATTTTCTTCTTTCCAACTCAACTCAGTTCTATTTCTTTTCTGAATTTCACAGCCCACTTTGGGTTAGTGCCTACAGCAAAGACAAAATCACAGTTCTTCCAACAAGGGGGCCAGCTGAGGGCCAGTCTGCTTTTCATCCCACTCAAAAATACGTCTCTCAGATGAACCAAACAACACACGGAATTGCTTGCTCCTACTCTATCTTCTTGACACACCAAATCCCATCTCTCTTGCATTTACAGCAGAGCACAACATCTTTCCCGTGCTAAGATCTCCCATGGCATGCCAAGTGTATTTGTCCTCCCAACCAGCTGCACTAAGGCTGACAGAGCAGGACTGGAGAAGCAGCACTGCTCTGACCACCAGTGGGGGACCTTAGCAGGACCTCATGTGGAGCCTGCTTCCACCTGCAGCGCTACCTGCAACACGTCAGTGTCTAAATTAGCTCAGCTTCCACACTGAAATGAAGGAGAATCTTCCTTTGCCAAAGCCTTGATATTTTTCTCCTGTTTCCTTTAAAATCTGGTGTTATTGTAAGACATTGATGATGGTTCAGTGCCACAGATTGCACTGATACAGGTGGTAGAATGAGTTTCACTGTGAATTTTGCACTGAAGTCAGTGCCCAGTTCTTCTCAGAGCACATTTGTCTTACACTGCCACTAGCAAATCTAAGTATGAAATTCATTTTAATGACTGAGTTAAAAGGAATCAGTCATAATTTCTAATATCTCAACCACACTTCAAGAGATAGAAATACACCTCTCCTACCATACCATCGTAGTTCAACTCTACTCTTTGGCTTGAGTGGGACCAGTTTAAAGCACCAGCATTAATTTGTTTACAAGTTGCCTTTGATCCTTTAGGACAACCTACTTTGATTTTACAAATGAGAAAGATGAAGATTGGCTCATCCAAGGAGCTGCATTACTGTCAGCACCAGCTCAGCCATGTCGCTTTTATAAATGCACAAGGAGCAACATTATCACTGGAGAAAAGGAGAACATCTCTTCCGAGGACTGATAGCCACAAAAACCTGAAACTTCTTAAAGAGGAAAAAAAAAAGTCTGTTTCGTGAACATAGGATTTTGTATAGATCTTTCTCCTCGGAGTAACTTTCTTTCTGGTTTGGTTGGTTTGGTTTTACAGGATTTTTTTAAGAGCAAAATAGTTCTCCTACTTTGTTTTGGGCTCTTGCCAATTGACTCTTCCCGGTTTTCTACGCTTTGCTAATTCAACAGTACCCAGTAGGTGGCCTCAGTGTATAATGTATTTCCTTACTCTTGTGTATCAATTCCGCCTTTTCATTGTAACAATGTTACTTTAGCCGTAGTGTCCTGCTTTTGATTACTTATTTTCAAGGTTTCAGCACTGACTGTTTGATAAGTACTAATCCCTTCACTCCTTCTCTGTTGGTGAAAAAAAAAAAAATTAATTCCTGGAGTGTGGTTAATGATTTGAAAAAAGAACAAACAAGATTCATATAGTTCAGCTCTGGTTTAGAGATACCACCCATATCTTCCTTGATTCTCCCTTTACCTCTCGTTTTACATTCCTTGGGACTTTGAGAAACATTTTGACATATGATCCGGGTTCAGACACACACACACTCATATAGGTTGACAAACATGGCAGATCCCTGGAGTCTTCTGCTCTGGATCTTTCAAAAAGCTTTTGCTGATTCTTGTTGTCCCTCAATCCCATCTTCAGAACTTAATTGCCTTTTGGGATGCAGTCAGCCCCTGCTTATGAACAAAAGTGTGACCTACATTTGCCACCCTGTGGGAATGCCCTTTCAGATAAAGAGAGGGAAGTTCTTTGGATACAAAAAAAATGGATTGAAGATCATCAAATCAGAGTCATAGAACCATACCATGGTTTGGGTTGGAAGGGACCTCAGAGACCAATCTAGTTCCCACGCCCTGCCATGGGCAGGGACACCCCCCACTAGACCAGGTTGCTCAAAGCCCCATCCAACCTGGCCATGAACACTGCCAGGGAGGGGGCAGCCACAGCTTCTCTGGGCAGCCTGTGCCAGGGAATCACTGCTCTCATAGCAAAAAATTTCTTCCTACTATCCATTGTAAATCTACCCTCTTTTAGTTTACAGCCATTACTCCTTGACCTATAACTACATGCTCTTGCAAGCAGTCCCTCTCCAGCTTTCCTGTAGCCCTTCAGGTACTGGAAGGTAACAATAAGGTCTCCCCAGAACCTTCTCTTCTTCAGCTTACCCTCATAGGAGAGGTGCTCCAGCCTTCAGATCATCCTTGTGGCGCTCTGGACTTGCTCAAATAGGTCATGTTTTACTTATGCTATGGACCCCAGAGCTGGACACTCCATGTGCGGTCTCAGAAGAATGGAGTAGAGGGGCAGAATCACCTCCCTTGACCTGCTGGGCACACTGGTTTTGATGCAGCCCAGGATAAAGTTGGCTTTCTGGGCTGCTAATATGCATTGCTGGCTCATGTTAAGCTTCTCATCCACCTATCCTTCTCATCCATCCCATGTCCTTCTCCTCAGGGCTGCTCTCAATCCATTCTCTGCTCAGCCTGTAGTTGTGCTTGGGATTGCCCAGACCCATGTGCAGGACCTTGCACTTGGCTTTGTTGAACTTCATGTGGTTCCACACAGGCCCATCTCTGAAGCCTGTCAAGGTCCCTCTGGATGGCATCCCTTCCCTCCAGCATGTGGACCACAACACACAGCTTGGTGTCAGCAGCAAACTTGCCGAGTGTGCTTCAGTCCCCGACTCATCTCACCAACAAAGATGTTAAAAGATCTTAATGATCCTATTCCTTGTTCTTGTGGGAAACATTTCTTAGTTTCTAGGTAAGCAAGACTACCTAGTGATTCAGGTGGAATCACTGACACAACATTTTTTGTAGCTTTTTGTGTTTTCAAAGGCCAGAAATAAATGCAAGTATTTAAGAAACACTCAAAGTCATCTATCTACCCAATATCACAAAATAGGAAATTCTGAGCTCCACCAATTAGTGGAGTCACTTCTATCATATTTGGTCTTCGTGAGATTCCATATACATTCTACCTTGTCAGATGTCATGCCATAAATCCTGTAACACAAGATCAGCTGTCATTTTCACTGTGACCTTCTATACCACAAGAAATGCCAGTATACTTATAAAACAATTTGCCAGTGAAGTCTATTTATCTATAACCGATGTCCCCAAAATCCCTGACCCTGTTTTTTTTGTAGATAATTGAAACATAAACTCAGTCTTTGACTATTGCCAGTAAGCTAATAAGACAAACTGTCTTATAATTTCCCTACCATAATAAGGCCTGAAACCAATTTGGCTAGGATCAAGGAAATATGAAGCCTCCAAATATTTCTGGAATTGCCTCACTATAAACTTTTTCAAAAAGGCAGATTGAAACGTCCCATAATAGATGTGACTTTGCATCAAGAAGCAGATATTTTTAGATTTGTGTTAACAAGGGCTTCCTAAGGAGAAGTTGGTGTCTGGTCCTATCGTACCTGAGCACCACTCTCAGCAAGGCTTTGGATCTTCATTGCCCAACAATGCGGTCTCAGTACTGTCTTCACTTAATGCTTCGTTTACATGGGAAGGCTAAGGAAAATGTCAAGACAAATGTACATAAGAGAGGCTTTATGACATTTTCATTCAGAAGAATAGCAGTTTTATTGCACAGTAGGCTATGATATGGTGACCTCAGTTAGAATGAAAGAGAGCATCCACAGAGAGGTTCAGTGCAACCTAGTGTATGTGCATTAGTTTATTTCATTTTAACATCCCTGAGTATCCCAGTGCAGGCAATTCCTAAGAAAACAGTGTTAGCTGAACTGAAAACTTGGGTTTGTATTCGTCCCATCGATAGCCTGCTCTGTTACCATGGAGACAGACAGCTCTGTCAGAATCTAGTAATCTCATCTTCAAAGAAACAAAAACATTCTTGGTGAAAGAGCTTGCAAAGCTGCATTGGCCCTAAATGTGATCTTGCACCGTTCGTTGCAATCCCTCTTCATCACAAAAGGAAGCAGAACTATTCTCTGCCACCCTTGCATTCTTCTCATCCATTTCTCTGAGTGGTAATCAGAGCCCCTTGATTAAAAATTGTTCCATGGGCAGCACAACTAATGAGTCCTGCACAATGCCCTACATGTCCTCAGCAGCTCCATCATAGCACCTCTGTCGCCTACCCCACATCCCGTCTTCTCCTCAGTGCGACTCTTCCAACTCTTCCCCCGAAGGCAGGACCCTGGAACACTTTCAGTCCACCCTTGCATGCCTAGCTCAGGCTGCTCGGTTCATAACGTTGTTGTCTTCTCTCCAGAGCTCAGTCTCCTCTCCATAGCTCCTGCCAGTTTGGCTAGGGACTGACAGCACCCTCTCCAGACAGCACTGGAGGACTGGCCAAGCGTTGGCTGCCTCTCAGAGCAGGCAGCGACTCAATTCTTCCTGCACTTCCCTGAGTTTGATTCTCTTCTTTCCTAGAAGTCTTCACAAAAAAGTATGGAAATGTAACTTCTATGTCTTTCTGCTAAACATGCCTGATTATATCATCGTCAGGGCAGGCAGGAGACAGCCTGGTTAGCAACGTGTCGTCGTGATCAGAAACCAGGCCTGTGAGACCTGGGTCCTGGGCCATTAACCCATACTGAGAAATAGCTCTCCCTGCACTCCCCATGAAGGGACTTCACCTCACTCTTCATTTCTTTGTCTCTGTAACAAAATTAAATTTCAGAAAGGTGTTGGGAGTTTAAGACACTGGTTGCATGTTGGGAGACTGCTGTTCTTTAGCGCTGAAGGAAGAACACAGTAGGTCGTCTAACCCTCCAGAACATAATGAAATGAAGAAATTAAAACTACTTGGGGATATTTTTATTTTGGGAATATATCCTGAAGAGTGAACATAGAAGAAACAAGAAGGAACTCCAACTATTTTTGAAGAGAAAAGTGACACATGGAATTTATTTGCATGTCAGCTGGAGAGACATTGAAGAAAAAGCAGATTTAACCCTCAGATTGGGAAGGACAAAACTACATCACATTCCAGTTCTGTGAGATTTAAATAAGTCTCCTCTTCACCACAGAGTAGACAATGCTCTCACAAGCCATTGGAGATCCTGGCTTCCTTCCAGGAGCTGCTACCAGAAAATCTCTACCTCTTATTTCTTACTTTTCTGTGACACTTTATACCAGTATGGTTGGTTATACATTGGTGACTATAGTTACCACAAGCCCTTCGTTAACATACCTGTGCTGTGCATAAATTATTGAGGAATCGTTGGCCTGGGCTCATCGTCCACCCAGCACACTGATCTATCCCAGTCAGTGCAGTGATTTAACCACTGCAAGGCATTCTCTGTTTCGATCAGATCTTGGTACAAATTCACTGGGCTGAAAACAAGAAGAGTGTCACCTTTTCCTTTTCAAAGAAAAACAATCAAGCTAATCACCCTGTTATAATGTGGTGTCTCCAGATGCAGCACGAGGTACCTCACGTAACCCAGAACTACTGAACCCCAAACTAAACTGATGTCTGTGGTGTGTCCAGCAAGAGAAAACACAAGATGGAAAGCACCAGATTTTTACACACAGCTTTGTTACATGCCACACAGTTCAATGGGAATTAAAGAAGGTGAGCTGGGAATGCTATGGGGCATAAGGATGAGGTATTTGGGGAAAAGGTGAGCAGGTAAGTGGAAAGGAGAGGGATGTCCCCAATACACTGTCGGGATTTGGCAGAGTTAGACCAGTTTTTTTTTTTCCTCTCACTGGCCCTAACGTATTGTAGCTATTTCAAAATATGACCATTAGCCCCTGTTCCACTATAGAGCGGTGTACAGGGAGAGGAAGGAGCAGACTAGGATCACACACCAACCATGCACTACATTCAGTGTCACTCAGACTTCTAAAGCCAGGCAATAACGAGTTAAGATACAAACCAAAACCACCTAAGTGCTGCTGCCTTTGAGCAGCTGTAGTTTAATTCACATAAATATATTTTTCCTGTGAAGACTATAGATATGGTTCCAGAATTGAGGCTCCAACACTGATTCCACCTCATTGCTAAATCTAAGTTATGTTTACATGAGACAGACATATGAAACCAAAGTATCCCACATAGCTGTGCACTCAAGCTTTTGGCAAGGTATCCAGAATTAACCCTGTTCGATTTTACAACTGTTTATTTTATTCTCATCCACATAACTGTTACATAAAGTTATATTTTCACAGGCCTGCCGTGGAGCCCCACAACCTCCTCCCCATACAACAGAAACCCTTACAAGACCTTGGGAGTCCACCACTGACACATGGTGTAAAATGTGGCTTCTGACATTCTGGATCCTTAGGGAATCTCTTTTGTCTTCTTCTGATCATATAAATGGGATGGATCATCTCATGCTCCAATAACAACTCTCTCAAGCTGCTCCAGCTGATCTCCAAACACCATTAATTCAGCACTATCTAAAGCTGGGGACACAGCTGAGTACCAGAGACAACTCCAAGTGATTATATCCCATTCCAGGAGGCAGAGCTAAGGTTGCATTAGCATGGACCTTGATTCCTCACTCTGTTTTTAGAGATTAGAGTGCTATTGAACTGCACATCCTGAACAAAGAGTGTGAGACATTACAGAGCAATTCTGACAATGTGTTAAGACATTTTTGTGCAGTGAAACCCATGAGATTACCGAGCTAATGACCAAGCTTTTTAAATCTCAAGCTCACCTACTTCCCCCTCACTCTTCCACATGCAATCCTCTCTTCCCTCATGTGACCATTCCATTCATAAAAATTGAGACAGCTTATCTCTCACGAGTCTTTTAATGCATGGCTGGCCCTGCTTTTCTGGTTTCAGAGCTTATGCATGGTGGTTTTGTTTGTAAACTTAGTCATAAGCCTAACAAGCTTGTATTCTGTAGAGTAAAAAATACAGACCTTTTTTTCTGTAGAGAGAAGTGATTGCATTTGAAACTGATGGTAAATATTGGAAAATAACATCTTGCAAAGACAGTAGCCACGTGAAGTTTTGACCTGCAACTGTGCTTCTAAGTGTAGAAAAACAGATGTGAAACCTGAACAGAGATGGAAAACTGGGAGAAGTTTTAATGCATACTTTTATTATTCAGTTTGTGAAACTATAATGAGCTTGTGCTCAGAACTTGTAAAAGGGAGTCTAATTTTCACATGTAGTGAAACACATAGAACTCTGATCTTGTCTTTATCAGAAAGAAGGAATTCCCTAAAAGTTGCATTTACACAGTCAGTGAACAAAACCCAAGACTGTACAGAAAAGACATCAGAAAGTCAAGTACTACAAACATATGGAGTGTAGGACATGCTTGAATTTGTGGGTAACAAACAAAGAAAATAGATGTAAAAGAAAAGGAATGAGTATTTAAAATAAAATGAACATTTTACTTAAAGCATCAACAGAAAGATAACCCATATGAGTTTTCCCTTCTCAGCACATCTAAGTGTCAGAGAAGGTGTGTAGCTCCAGTAGACGTGAACACAAGCTTAGCCCTAGAGGAACGTTGCCTTGGAAAAGAACCCTTCTCTCCTCCTTTTATCAATAGTATAAAGTTATTTACAGGTGTATAAAGTTATTTTACACATGTACCTGTGTAAGGTGATTTGATACATTTTACTACTAAACTACATTGACCTGTATGAAGAAAATAAAGTTATCTACTGCTGATACAAAGCTATCTTATCCTGTATGAGGCAATATATATTGCCTGTTTGAAATCTAATGTGGCATTTTGGCTTCTACTCAGTGAGCTCCAGTTTATGTATTACTTCTGAATTTTCTCATCCCTGATGTCTACCATTCCTCTCCAGTTCCGAGAGAGACGGTCACCAGCACCTGGAACTTGAAGTTAGGTAAGGCTGACCACAGCATGATGACAGTGTTTCTTGCTCCATTCTGCACACGTTTCATTGCACAGATACGAAAGCCCGGAACTTCCGTATTGCATTTGTCCCATTTTTCTTGGTAATAAATCAAATGAAGGTGTTGTGCTATTACATATTAAATATCTTAGTGCACACCTTTTACTGTGGTTGCTACAGGTCCTAAAGAAATGTAGGAATGCATCGTTGCATCTGTGTGGGAGGTGGCAGAACACACAAGGCGAAGTTCACAGGACACACTGATAAAGAAAGCCAGGAGAAAACAAATGAAAGAAGAAATTTGACACAGGGACTTTCTACAAAGGGCCACCAGAGACAAGACGCTGAGAACACATACACAAGTAATGGCTCCACTGGGAAGGAGTGATTAGTCTGGGAATTAGATCTAAAAACCAGACAGCACTGGCTCAGCTGTTCAGAACAGACTCTGGCCCAACCGCTGTAGGAGCCACATGCCTTCCACTGAGTAGGTTTTTCCCTGAAGATTTCAGTTATTGTAGATCTAGCTATAACATTAAAACTTCACACTGAGGAAGTTCCTCTATGCTAGCACAAATGTATCTGCTTTAAAATTAGATTGGCTTGTGAATCATATTCACCTATCAAACCTCAAACCTGCATACTGCAGGCTTTCGTACCAGGTTTATCCATTTTATGGACAGTTAATGTAACAAGAATGTAAGTCCAAATACACAGGAATGAGATGAAAACTACATTTGCCAATGAAATTCTACTTTCCCAGACTTTCAACGTGAATAGGACAAGATAGGGTAGGATAGGACAGGACTATTTCATTTGGAAACTGAAGCAACAATCATCTAGTCCAACTGACCAGAAGTTAGAGCATGTTGTGAAAGGCATTGTCCAAATGCCTCTCAAACACTGACAGGATTGGGGCATTGACCACCTCTCCTGTGAAACACATCAACCAGCTACTCAGTGGCGAAGCACTGAAATGTTCTTTTGCAAGAAATGTGATTAATCTGTGGCTCTCTGTGACTCCACCCAGAGTATGCTATTAAAAGAGAGGTATATGTAATTTATGTAATTTCCAGCAACACCTAATGACCATCACCTCTTCAAATGGCCACTACATCTGAGTCACGCCACTCAGAAAGCATGAGCTAAATGCTTCAGAGGAAAAGTTAAAAAGACAAGCTAGTTTCAAAGTGTTAACCATTCAGTTTTCCACATAGCAAAACAATTTACCAAACATGAAGAAGCTTTACAGAGTGGCACATGAAATAAAACCAAATGGGTTTCCTTTCCTATCACATCTGAACACTGAGATGGTAGGACAAATAATTGGTAGATGAAGAAACACAGGTCTATTTCTCAACACCCCCCCCTCAAACAAACAAACAAACCTCAAGCCACTGGGGTTGAATTGTTCTGGAGATCTTTGACTCCTACCCAAATTTCATTCACATTTCCTTACCCACAGAAATAGTCATGTGGAAGCAAGTTACAACAGAAACAGGACTGATGAAAACATGGACAACAAACATTAGTAAATTCTGAAGAAAGCCCTAAATATTTGAATGTTCAGAAAAATGTAGGAAGAGTAGATAATTCAGTCAGTATTTGTACAGGTTAGGAAAGAATTCTACCTGTGGCCAAGGTACTCCACTAATTTATTGTTAGAGGAGCTCTGCATTTTACAGTAACCTTTTAATAAGTTACAGTGGGTAACATAATGGTTGATATCATTCAGGCCAGCACCCCTCAAGTGCCCAGGAAAAAAGTGAAGGAGGACTGATGCTGGCAAAATGTTGTTATGTAAAATGTTCTCCTGCCCACTAGCTCCTCTCCAGGCCCATACAGCAGAAGGCTTTCTTAAACTACAGTCTTAACCTGTGTACCTCAGGCTGGCAAACCACATTCCCATCTGGGGAAAAAGGGCAGGGAGCTGTTGGAGCAGGTCCAGAGGAGGGCCATGAGGATGATCCAAGGGCTGGAGCACCTCTCCTATGAAGACAGGCTGAGAGAGTTGGGCTTGTTCAGCTGGAGAAGAGAAGACTACAGGGAGACCCTATTTCAGCCCACCAATACCACTAGGACAAGGGATAATGCATTTAAACTAAAAGAGGCTAGACTTTCATTGGCATTAAATAGAAATTCTTCCCTGTGAGGGTGGTGAGGCCCTTGCACAGGCTGCCCAGAGAGGCTGTGGCTGCCCCCTCCCTGGCAGTGTTCAGGGCCAGGTTGGATGGGGCTTTGGGCAACCTGGTACAGTGGGTGGGGGGTATCCAAGCCCATGGCAGGGGGGTTGGAACTAGATCATCTTTGAGGTCACTTCCAACCATTCTATGATTCTATGATACTGTTGTTTCCACTCCTTGCGGGGTGTTCTTAGAGGGGGCAGCAGGTGTGTGCATCACAGGTCCTCCTGTCCCTGTTTTCCAGACCCAACAGAAGGAATGAAGAAAGAAGCAGATCCTGTGGGCCATATGTTCTCTATTCTTATACCGCTGATGCCTCTGGCTTTGCTGTATTTGGAACTGATCTGCCACCAACCTCTCACAATTTCCTATGCATTTCATTGCCCTGATATATTCAAGCGTCTGGGCAACCTCCTCTGTGGAAAGTTTTTCCTTACATTTCTGAAGACAATAGGGAATGACAGAGACACAAATACCTATTTTAACAATGAGACTGGCAAGTAAAGGATTAATTTTTAAGATTTAAAGAGGTGAAATAGTGATTTTTAAAAAGTTGAATGGTGAGGTGGGAAATAATGGAACAGTGGTCAGATTGCTGAGCAGGAGGGACTGTTGCGTTTTGGGAGTGCTGAAGGTAGCAACACACACACACACACAAAAAAGAGTAGTGAGAAGAGCTGAGAATGTGTCCTTAAAATAGCGTGTATGTATGAGACACAAAGAGGTGACATAGCAGATATGGACTGGCTAAGGATCTCCAGACTCTTTTGCTGGAAGCAGATAGGAATCTCCTAAAGAAGGGGTGATGCTGATGTGTTTCTGATAGGAAGTTGAGGAAAGCACCACACCACCAGAAGAAAAGCTGCGGAAAATGTAAGGCAAGAGAGGAATTGGAGGCGACTTAAGCCTCAAACACTACGGATGTGGGAAAAGAGATGCCAGCCCTGGCAGCACGAAGCAGCGGCTCTGGCTGTAGAACGGTCTGTAGCTTTGAACCCCAGCAGTGTGAAACTGGGGGGGTGGAACCCCGCTCAGGCATAAGCACCCCGTGCTTCCCCCACTTGCCAACACCGGGGCACCCCTCAGCCCCCGGCTCAGGGGAAACATGTCGGGGCCCAGTTACGGCACCAGATGCCGATCGCTGTACCGGGTGCCACTGCCCAACGGCCGCCGCTGACACACGGAAGGTGAGGCGCCCTCAGGGACGTGCCGGGGCTTCGCGCTGAGACCGAGCGCCCCGGCTGCCCGCTCGCTCCCGTGCAACCAGCCGCTAACGCTCCGTGGCATGAGAGGCCCCAACACCTCACGCAGCCGTCGCAGCAGCTCCCCCGGCGCCTAAGCCAACCGCCCGAGGGGGCTGTGAGCGGCGCTCGGCGGCGGCCCTCATACCCGCCCTCGGCCCGCGCACACCCTGCGAGATCGGCCGCGTCCCGCTTCCCCACGGCCGCACTACGTTTCCCAGCAGCCCCGGGAGCGGGAACGGCGCCGTGGCCGCCGCGGGGCGTACTGGGAGAGCCGTTAGCGGGGGCGTGGCCCAGCGGCCGCCCGTGAGGGGCAGCGGCGGGTGGCGGTGGTTGGCGTGCGCTGGTGGCAACGGGCACCTGCAGCTGCCATTAAGCCCCGGCTGCCGGCAGATAACGTCAGTGCTCGTTCCGAAGGGGGTGGCGGGGGTGTTGAGACGGGCCGGTGCCTGACTGGGGTTCGAGCCCCGGCCCTCCGCCTGCTCGGTTTTCCGGAGCATCAACGGCTCGGTGCGCCACCGGAGAGGTGGGGGTGGTTGGAGTTTGGTTGGTTTGGGGTGGGGTTTTTTGTGTAGATAACGAGCCGAAAGGGGAAGCCCGGTGGGCTGAAGAAGCGGGGCCGCTCACTCAGTCCCGGTTCCGGCCGGGGCCGGTAACGGTAGCGCCAGTCAGTGCAGGAGCGGTTTTCAGCTGTCTCCGGGTGGTTATATGGGGGAAGCAGCTCCTTCCTTTTGAGGGCTGTGGCACTTCAGAAATCATTTTTTAAAATAATGCCTTAAATTTATGATCTCTCTCATCACGGACGTGCTGGAGAGGCACAGCTGTAGGAGCTCGCCGTGCCGATGGGCTGCCGCCGAGTCACGGGCGTTTGCTCCTCAGGCCCCAGGAGGCAGGTCCTGGGGCTGTGCATCACTCCACAGGGACTTGGCAGCAAGCCCTTGCCCACTTTTTCGGTGACCTGAGATGGGTAGATAGATCAAACACCTTTTTGTCTCTCACAGCTTTTTAAGTCTCTCCTAGGAAAGGCCGGTTATGTGAGGTTGGTAGCTAGGCCACCTCTGTGGCAATACCTGCCCATTTTCTCATCTGATGCTATGCTAAACATCAAAAGGCAGTCTACCAAATCACTGTAAACAAGCAAAACAAAACTGTCTATACCCGCGAATACTGGGGAGTACAAATAAGCAAATGCAGACAACACGGAAATAAGAACTGAATCTTCAAAGCCAAGGTTTGGTTTTGGTTGTTCCTAACTACAAACCCTTGGGACCACACTGCAGAAGCTGGCCTGTGGATTTTCGGTGATCAGGAAGTTAGTAGGTCACTGTTTTTTCTTCAAAATTTGGGTCACATGATGTTTTAAAAAAATAGTAATAAAGGATAGGATGGAGGTCTCGGTTGAATATGATCGAAGATTTTTCCCACCATCCTTACTGATCTTCCCTTTCTTAATATATTTCTCACCCTCAGTTTGCAGGTGCCTAGAAATCTTCCAATGAAGCTACATGTCCCCACAGGGCAAATTTCAGCGCAGTGAGAAGAGGTTACCCCATTCTAATGGCTTATCCATTTCTTCTCTGAATAACTATTCCTTCACTTCACATGATACTCTGACATTCTTTCTGATGCTCCCTGACCTCTTTCCCTAGTTCAGAGACCATCAATTTGGGTTTAAACAGCACCTGATTGTTAGCCTGATAGATTGTGAAACAAAGTCTAGTCTAAAACTGGGTTCAGTGGCCATGTTCTGTCCAAGTGTTTCATGGAACGGGAAGGAACCTGAGGAAAATAATGTTAGTGGAACTATCCTTCAGGTACAGGAAGTTAAATGGGCAACAGTGAAGCTTTTTAAAAGCAGTTTTGTTTGGCTTTGAGCTATGGAATTAACAGATTATAGATTTCAAGTCTAGTACCAAAAAATATTTCAGAAATTAAATGAGGACTGTGAAGTACAGATAACTTTAGAAAACATAAGGAACCTCCTTCATATTCAAATAAGTGTAAATATAGTAATTAATACACACCAAAATGATGTAGTGCAACATACAAAAGTGTTGGGGAACGTGTTTAAGACAGCTGGACAGGATTTTTTCCCCATTTTTATATTTCAAATGTCTTTCTCCTTATACTCTCTTAACTTTCTGAGCCATAGAGCACTACACAAGCCAAAAGCCTCGTTAGTACTTAAGTCATCAAAGTCCTGAATACTAATCAGCTCCCTGGTTTTGATCAGAATTGATCATGAAGACAGCGGTTTGCACTGCATGAGGCATCGTGTACCATGCAGCATAAGCCTGTACCACCAAGGCACCTCCAGAACCCCTTTGTGG
Organism: Gallinula chloropus; assembly: GCF_964237585.1. NCBI lineage: Eukaryota > Metazoa > Chordata > Aves > Gruiformes > Rallidae > Gallinula > Gallinula chloropus. Next base: position 41,816,368 of record NC_140086.1, read on the forward strand.
AAACCAGGCCTGTACACCCTTACCTTCTTTGGGGAGCCATTCAGCATAAATAAACTATCAAGTGGACCACAGACATCCACATCTGTAGATGCAGGAGAGCGACATTTAAGTTTGAACCAAGACTATTTACCAATTGAGACAAAAAGCAACAGATTTTTTGAAAAGAAAAGCAGAGAAATGGTGATTAGGGCTGGCACAGAATCATTCTTTCTTTGTTTTCTTCTCCACCTATCATTTATCTCACGTGCAACCCCTACCTACCTGCAAGGCTGCCCCGACTTTCCATCAGGGCACAGATCTGCATCAATCACAGCCTCACCTGGAGTCTTCCCACCAGTGCATGGAGGTTTAACTTAGTTCTTTGGTTTGTTGTACCCTGCTGTTTCCACCCCTTGTTCTCCTCCAATCCCTCCTTATTGCCATATGAGAACACACTCTCCTGCCCACTGCCTTCACATACACTCAATAAATAAAACCATGCAAACTTTTACTCCTGTTAGCTGGCTATCAGCCTTGCTGCCTCAAACATCACTACATCTTCAGATCTCTTTTACTAGTGTTGCTTCCCTAACATGTCTCTAACTTTTCCATGTCAGAAACCTTACATTATTCTTTATTAGGAAGATTTTTTTTTCCAAGTCACAAATGGTAGGAAGATGCCTCACTCTGTTTACTACTCAGTGAAGATTGTATTGGTATGAATTACCATTTTTTTCAACCTTTAAATTCATCCTGGCAGCCTGTACACAACTGTATTGTAAATGATGTTTTAGCCCATAGTCCCCAAGTACCCACTCACAAATGTATTTTTTTTGCCTGAAGAAATGAGATAAATCTCTCATGGGCCACTTCCCCCTGCAGCACAGGCAGGTTCTCTTAAAAGCAGAGATACTATGAGGAATATATACACCACAGGCACGCAGGGGAGCGTGCAAAAGCAGCCAGTGAAGGGCTACACAGCAGCATTCTCTTTGCAGCTGACTATGGCAGGCTTCCAATTATCTGTGTTCGCCGTGCATCAAAGCCTGTGCATTTGCAAATAAAATCCTAGTAGAGGGATCAGAAAACACGACACTGCTAGACAAGGGCTCGGATTTATTACACCATGTGGACACAGACTTAATACTTGAGCTTTAACACTTCAATGCTTTAACATATCACACTAGATTTACTTGTACCTTTTCTTTCACCCATCTCACTATTCTGAACAAAGTGGGTCAGCTCTGGAGGCAGACAAGAGCGCAGCAGATGCTGCTTGCTTCCCTGAGTGAGCCATCAGCTGCCACTCCCAGCTAGTTCGTGCCAAAGCATGTTTGGGATCAACTGACTGGGCGCTTCTGCACCCAGAGGGGATCAGAGCAGGGGATTCCGTCCCTACTTCAGGGAGTTCAATAAAATTTGGCACCCTTGGCAAATAGGATTTCAAAGAGGTGCTGTTGCTGCCATTGACTTTTATACTGCTGGGCAAAGGTAGGTATCGGCAAGGCGAGATACCTGTGCTCTTCCCACTTGTTCAGCATGACTCAAAGCTCTGCAGATCACATAAAGAAATTACAACAGGTGTTTGACATGTCCTCCCATGAGGTGGAAAATGTGGTTTTAGGTCCTTCACACTACCATTGTCCTAACCCTGTTGTAACAGGGACTGGCACATGTTTCCATGACTGAGGGGCATATACCACTTTTACCATCAGCAAACGCCAATTACTCCTAAGAGCAGATGTGGCCTTCTATATCCACAAGGAATAATTGGACCTTGGCATTAGAGGCCGAACGTCACAGGCATTCCTGTTTGGGTGAAGAGCATAATTTCAGACACGCCTATAATGCTACCTGCTGCCAAGGCTAGAGGCTCCTGCCTGTGCCACACTTTCACATCCCATGGGAGCTCCGATTAAGTTAGTCTTGTTTTGCAGGCTTTCACTCCTCCTCCCACACAACCTTCTGCACTGTGTGGGCACACAGTAAATTTGATTACAGCATCAGCCCAGATGTAAAAACAAAGCCCAAATGTTTTCTTGCAGGGTTTTACTCATCACTTCACCACACTGCAGTAAAATGCTCAGGGAATGACGGAAAGTGTCAAGCCATGATACCAACCATCACATGGTAAACACAGCAGTTTAACAGGCTGTGAACTCTGGGATCTGAGCATCCAATGACAAAGACACAGTGATACTTAGTGCTGGTGTGGTCCTCTTCTGTTGAGGATTTGTCTCTTTCTTAATTTGATTTGTAAGGGATAGAAGCATCCTGTTCAGTGCACCCAGCTGGTGGATGTAGAAAAGTGAGTACAGCACATCTCACCTCACCCTCACTGAACAGGACATCAGAGTCCTCTCAGATGTAGTGAATGGGGCACCAGTGCATAGTAGTTTGTCACTTCTACAATTCCTGTGGTTTTGATCTGCTGACAGAGGGAACTACAATTCAATAAACTTCTGTTAGCACGTAAGTATGACTCAAAGGAAACACATATGTAAGTGGAAATTCAAAATGCAACTCAGTTTTCTCCGTTCAGGGCAATGATCCTTCCTTTTGACTGGAATCTCCTTTGCCCCAGCTTTTTTTTCTTTTGCCAGAGTGCAAATAAAAAATCAATTTTGAAGAACTTCTGTTTAAGTGGTGCTTGTCCTTCATAGGCGACATGGGAGACATTTGACTTCTGTTAGCAAGGCACCAGTTTTCAAAACGAGACCCACTCCTCCCTGGGTGGGAGCAGTATGTGGGCAAAGACAATTTGTTTATGCTGCAACTGCAATGATGTCCCTGCGATTCCTAAAGCAGCTGCCACAGGAAATGTATTAGGATTCTACATGTTTCACGGTGGCATTGTCTGTGCTTCCTTTCCTACTTCTTATCAATTAAAAGCAAGCAGAAAGATCAGACTCTTTACAAGCATATTACACTATTCTACTTCAGCAGCTGGGATAGGGGGAGGTAATTAATGCTTTAATTTCAAAATATTGATCATATTTTGAGTGTTCTGATAGAATTATACATATATATAATAGACATCTATATAAATTATATATATATATGAGCAGACTTTTTAGAGGATGTGGCTCCAACAGCAAGCCAGGCTGTTGTTCTTTCTTACTATTCTAAAGCATGGATGAGTATCCTAGTCACTATGCAGTTGCATTTATCCAGCTTAGACCAGCCCTTACTCTCTATTTGCTTTATCCTCATTTGTTGTGACACATCCATAACCAAGATTAAAGGGGGGTGAAGCCAGGTCAATGTAATCAAAATTCTACCACAGAGTCACATGAATCATAAACAGCAATTTAGTGTGCTGCTGGTTACACTGTTTCACCAGAGGTGCCAATACCTACCTGACAACAAATACCAACAGCTTTTGGGAAATGAAGGTGAGCGAAAATACAGGACAGCCCTCCATAAAAAATGACTACAGACTAGCAGTACACTTAGGTAGCAGAAGTTCTACCCACAAGCAGAAGTGAGAGCACTTACAAAGTTCCTCAGGCTTGTTCTTATGACTTGAGCAACCTTAGGTTCCTTTGAAAGCATCCAGCACACTGTTCCACAAAACACACAAACACCACCAGTTCCAGTTCTGCTCCCTGGGGATTTTGCCAGCACTCACGAACTGGTCCAAAAATAACATGTGGCAAGAGGAAGACATCCTCCTCTAATACAAATCAGGGTAGTTCCATTTCTGAACTTGATTCAAGCACAACAATCCCATTTGGGTCTTCTCTGACCACAGACTGTGGAAGACAGAGATTTGACAGTTTTAAAAAGGGCATCTTTAAGGCTAATTTAAGCCTTTTATCATACAAACAAGTAAGGCATTTAGTGAGTGTTATTTCAGTACCTTTTATTCAGTTGAGTTTATTACCTACAGGAAATCTTTGTACAAGGTGGGGAAAGGAGCCAGGTCTCCCACCTTCTGGCCTCCAACTCCAATCATAAGGTCAGTCTCAATGTTAAATGCTATGAATTTCCAAGTATGACTACAAGGCACACATGTTTTGGATCTGCATGGCAAGGTTTTGGTAGCAGAGTGGAGGTAGGCTGCCAGGGTGGCTTCTGTGAGAAGCTGCTAGAAGTTTCCTCCATGTCCGACAGAGCCCATGGAAGCTGGCTCCAAGGCAGACCCATGGCTGGCCAAGGCCAAGCCAGTCACTGATGGTGGTAATGCCTCTGGGGTAACAGAGTTAGAAAGGGGGGGGAAAAAAAGGAGCAGCAGATTTGCAGCCAGAGAGACTCATGAGAAACTCTGCAGGCATCCAGGTCAGTTAAGGATGGGGAGGAGGCACTCCAGGTGCCAGAGCAGAGATTCCCCTGCAGCCCCTGGAGACCATGGTGAAGCAGGTTGCCCCTCTGCAGCCGATGGAGGATGATGGGGAGCAGAGATTCCACTTGCAGCCCATGGAGGATGATGGGGAGCAGAGATTCCACTTGCAGCCCATGGAGGGCTGGTGGAGACACCTGAGGGAGGCTGTAACCCTGTGGGAAGCCCATGCTGGAGCAAGATCCTGGCAGGACCTGTGACCCCATAGAGAAAGAAGCCCAGGCTGCAGCAGGTTTGCTGGGGGAACTTGAGGCCCTGTGAGGGACCCATGCTGGAGCAGTTTGTGAAGAACTGCAGCCTGCAGGAAGGACTCACATTGGAGAAGTTGGTGGAGGACTCCCTCTGCTGTGGGAGGGACCCTGCACTGGAGCAGGGAAAGAGGGTGAGGAGTCCTCCCTCTGAGGAGGAAGGAGCAGCAGAGACAATGTGTGATGAACTGACCACAACTCCCATTCTCCATTCTTTCATGCTGATTGTGGGGAAGTAGACAGCGAATTTGGAAATAGAGTTGAGCCCAGGAAGAGAGGTGGGGGGAGGTGTTGTAAGATTTTTGTTTCTCATTGTTCTACTGTTTTACTTGGGTAATAAATGAGATTAATTTATTCTAAATTGAGTCTGTTTTGCCCGTGAGAGTAATTGCTAACTGATCTCTCCTCGTCCTTATCTCAACCCACAAGTTATCTCTTCTCTCCCCTGCCCAGCTGAAGAGGTGAATGACATAGCACCTTTGGGGGCCACCTGGTCTCCAGCCAGTGCCAACCCGCTACAAAATATTAAAATCTTTTGAAAATTCAATGAGTTGGTGTTTTTTACACTTCCTTGTTTTAAGCAACCCACCACAATCAATACAATCCACAAAAAGAAAGCAGCAGCCAACCCCAAATTTAATCAGCATCACTGTCTGCCGGATTTCCTGTATTAATACAAGACATCATTAACTCCCAGTAAAATACTCTAATCCAGTGGTTAATTTCACTTCTGTGAGTAGCTCTTGAGGGCACAGCAGTCTATAGTCAAGCCAGTAACTACATACCTGAAAAACCTTTTGACCTCTCTCAACAACACTTAAATAGAATGTGCAGGGGAAGCAAAAAACTATTCATTTAAACAGCACAGCACTTTTCAAACCCCTACTCTTTTTCACTTGTTCCATGGCAAGCATGTAAAGCAACCTGTTCCCTTGACAGCATGTATCACAAGTGTTCTCTCTGTCCTTTCTCCTTGGAAGTGTTTGATCACAGCGAGGTCTCAAAACTTCCTTGGAGATTGCTGAACCAACAGCAGATTTTTAGAGCTGCCTAAAGAAGCTTACATTGTGAATTGCTGTTTCATGTTCTTTATTAGGCAGTATATAAAATGTAGTGTTTCATAAGGAAGCGTTTGCTTAACTCGTCAGATGAAAATACTGCGCAGAAAGTTGTGTGCTCTCCCTTCGAGAGAAGCGTAACAGCAACACACACACAGCAGCCTGGAAAGGGGAAATATTGAAGGATCTTATTCCAGTGCCAAGTTAGTACCCTCACTCATCCTGTCCTCACAGGGATGTTCTTTGAGGCCGTTGCTGTTCAGTGCTTTTCAGCTTCTGCTGCCTAAGGATAAGCTTAAGGTAAAAAGCCACCCGCCAAAGCAATGCTGACCTGAGGGAAGGAAGTACCGACAGCAGCACATACAAATCACTTCACTCCGTTCCTGCATTTCCATTTCTCCCCGTGTCCCGACTACTTCTGGCACACGTTTCCCAAGCTCCAGCCTCGCCCCCGCCCCTGGGAGCACCCCAGCCTGGCGGCCCCTCTCCCCGCGGCGGGGCTTGGCGCAGGGCTCGGCGCCACAGGCCAGGCCAGGCCGTGCCGCCGCCTCCCGCCCCGGCTGCGGGTCTCCCCGCGGGCTGCGACAACCACCCCATAGCAGCGCCTTCTACGCGCGGGCTTCCTTAAATCCCACGCATCCCGAAGCCCACCGACACTGCCCAAAAGGCTTCTCCAAACTTCTACCGAAGCCAAAACCGGCGCTGTCCCCTCCTCTCTCCCGGCACCACCCTCCAGCAGCCCCACGGTGCCCTGCTCCCCCCCCGCAGCCCACCTCGGACAGTGCCTGCATCAGCCCTACAACGCGCATCTAGTCCGGCCGCACGAACTCCGCCTTCTCCCAGCAGATCGCCTCTCCAACAGAAGCTACTTCTTCCCTCGCTAACATCGAGGCGCATAACAATGCCGTCGGTTGTCGGTTGGCTTGGGGTTTCTCTAAAAATCAAACTAGGAGGGGCGGGGGGGGAGGGCAGAGCTGCCCCAAGCGCTCTCGCCCAGCAAGGTGCTCCGTCCTCAAAGACCTCTGCCCGGCCTCGGCGAGGAGCTCAGGGGCCCGACCGCCCTCACCGACTCCACGGACCATAAACAGACCCGGCTTCAGCCCCTTCCCCAGCTTCCTGCGGCTGCGGAGCACAGAGCCTTCCGCTCCGCCCCCGGGCATCCGGTCAGCCCCGCGCCGGGGCGGGCTGCCAGCATAAAGGCAGGGCCGCGCCTTTCCGCCCCGTTCTGCTGCTTGCTGCCCGCTCCTTGCGGGCTGTCTTCCCTCTCTCGTCTGTTCCGGGAGCTGCCTGTAGCTGCGCCACGCCGGGCAGGCGGAGGTACCCGCGGCCGTGGGGGTCCCAGGGCTGCGGGACGGGTCCGCTCGGGCGGGGGAGCCGTGTTTCTCAGCCTCCAGCCGGTAGCGGGGGTGGGCGCAGCCGGGCCCTGCGGGGGTTCGGAGATGCGCGTACCGCGGCGTGAACGGGGCCTGGGGGCGGGCGGCGAGCGGGTCGTGGCAGCTGCCCGAGGGGTTTTCATAGGATGCAGGGGAGGGCACGGTGGTGGCCGGGGCGGTGAGCGAGGTACCGCTACGCTTCAGTCCTCGGACCGCCGGCCGCGGGAGCGCTGTGTTTCTTTGGGAGCTGCAGCCTTTGGGGCGTCCAAAGCAAATTCGCGCTTGGCAGGCTCCGCTCAGGTGCCTGCGAGAGCAGCCTGTAATACCTCCGGCTAGCAGAGGTGTCTGGCGGTTCAGGTGCCAGCCACAGCTCCATCCTTGTGCCTGGGGAGCGCTGGCAGTCTGCAGTAGCCGCTTGCTGAGCCTTAGCACAGGTACCAGCCAGTCCGATGCTGCTGCGAAGTTGTTTGTGCTTGGGGGCTGGGAGGGGGGATGGGGGAATCTGGTGAGCCCTAGTGAAGGCTGCGACACTGCTTTCCAACTTAAAATCCCTCTGCACCTATGTCTGTGTGGGTGTGGGCGTATTAAAAACTAATACGTGGCATCAGGAGGGATCTGAGACGTGAAGTGTGACAAAGGTACCCTCGGCTTATTCACCTGTAAGTTGCTCCCTGATCACTTTAGTTGAGGAGCCAAAATCAGTCCTGGTGTGTCGGCTGCTTTAATTGTCTGTGTGGACACGCTCGGTTGCAGTAGCTGGCGTAATTAGGAGCACTAATGCAGTGAGATAGTGAGAACGGAGGAGTCTTGGCCCACATGGGCTGGGTTGGGTGGGAGGTGTGTCAGTGGGGGTTCTCTCACTGAAGGATGCAGAGTTGGTGTTCTGACAGACAGTCTGTGGCCTGTGTGCCTAAGCCAACACTGCTTCTCTATGAGAAAGTCAGTGCTCCTCTGAGTTATGTCTAATACGTGACTGTTTCAATAAATTACTGACAAGTTCTAAACTGAATTTAGGTCAAATTGTACATTATGCTTTGAAGGAAATGTCCTCTCTTTTTTTCCCATAGGTATTAATTATAACAACCTTATCTATGCCAGAGATGCCAATTTCCTTTCATGCAAGTGGAGGATGTTAACCTTAAGTGCGTTAAACTAGTGTAATTGGTTGCTTCTTCTTCAGACCCGGCAAAGGACATGTGTTTCCAAAAACTTGCTGGTTTTTTGTCATACATGAGATTTAATAACACTTTTAACATTTCTCCTGTAGGACTCTGAGTATGCTTATCTGTAGTAGCTATGAGGTCCTACCACAGGAGATGTCAGTGTTGGCTCTAGAAAAGTGTTCCCGCTGTTTTGATATTTCTTCCATTGCTTGCTTGTGTTGCTGCCTTTTGTCTGTGCCAGAACCTCTGCACACATCTTTGTCCCATTTTAAAAGGAACAGAAGGGGCTCACCCTGTAACTCTTTAGAAAGAACAACTTGTTTCCCTACCCACTATGTTCTTGATGAATGCTTTTCTGTTACCAGACTAGTTTTGAGATGTCCTAATGCTTCTGCCAGAAAACTTTCTGAAATAACTTGCTCAGTTCAAGCAGTGGCCTATCTCTTCAGAACTGGTTTCCCATGTGCATGACGACACGACATGTGTAGCCACATGCTACATTTCATGAACTTTGCTCAGAGTAGCAGATATCTGAGTAACTTATCTCCTGGCACTTGTCAAACACGATTACCTGTACACACAGATAGCAGTGTTAACTAAGAGATGTGATCAAACTGGGCATGCAGTGCCGAAGGTTGAAGTGTAAGTGCCAACCTTTAGCTGAGAAGGAAGATGTTAACCCTTCATACCAGAGTTCATCTGAGATTAAAACTTGCCTTGACCAAGGGTGCCCTTCTAGCACAGCATTCGTATACTGGGAAATAAACAGCATTCTTTCAAGAACAGCCTGCTAGCTGTCAGCACTACTGGGATGAGTACACGCTGCAGAGTTAAATTCCTACCTGAGATGGTATGATTCAAGCCCATTACATTTGCTTAATACAGGGAGTTGAAGAAAGCCAACAGCTTTGCAATGCATTCCTAAACAGAACATTCTTCAGTTGCAAAAGCAGGCTCTCCTCAATAATGGAAGTACTGGCGGTTGTAAAGCTAATTTACCTGGTGTGTTCTGGAGACTTGTAAGCTTATTGTAGTCTGAAGCTCCTGATCCCCTGAAGCTGGTAATATTTCAGCAGGCTTAAGACTATGATTTGGTCTGCATACGGTTTAGGGAGTTGCCTATGAAGCAAAAAAGGTTGTCATCCTAAAAGAATTCTTCCTGACCTAGTCCTAGCTTGTGAGCTCTGAAGTTGTTTGATTGAGCTGTAAATTTTGATTTGCCACACATTTCTGCCCAAGATGCTCAAGGAACAGCTATCACTTTTTGATTCTAGGTTTTAAGTCCACGTTCTCTGAGGACAGAGTGGAACCCCCTGTTGGGAGGGGTGGGGACCTGCCAGATGGTAAATCGATTGTATGCTTTGCTCTGGAGCAGAGTAGGAGCAAACTGGAGATGACACAGGTACAAATGCATCAGATGTGCAGATGTGAGCCTATGTATTCTTTGAAATGGCACTCAGAAGCAGGCTAGAGAAAATACTTAGAATGGATCTGAAAATGCTGTTCAACTTTGAAATATTGATGCTTGCATTTTTTTCTCTTTATGTTTTATTCTTTCTGGTAAACTTTTATTTTTTAGGTACCTAAAGAAATAGCCTCAAGATGAACTTCTTCCTGGAAACGTTGAAAACCATTGGACTTGTTGTTTATTACTTGCTGGAGTCGCTGGTGTTCTTGGTTGTGCCCAGACGGAAGAAGAGTGTTAGTGGTGAAATAGTGCTAGTAACAGGAGCTGGAAGTGGCATTGGAAGACTCTTATCTGTAAAGTTTGCCAGACTTGGAGCCACAGTGGTTCTCTGGGACATTAATCAAGAGGGGCTCAAGGAAACAAGTAGACTGGTCAAAGAAACTGGAGCAGGGAGGGTGCACTGCTACATCTGTGACTGTAGCAAAAGGCAGGACATCTACAGAGTAGCTGATCAGGTAAAGTACCTTATTTGTGGCTTTGACCCTATTTTAAGGTGAATGTTTTGCATGCTTGTATGACATAAAGTTTTAGTAACTTCAAATTAAGAGATTAAAGTTAATTCATTGAGAACATGTTGCACATGCTACCTATTTCAAGAATACAAGTGTTTTTAGGGTTGACTGTGTTCCTTAAAAAATAAAAAAGTGCTGGCTTTCTTTTTCAGTAGCTAATTCCACCTGGGTAGCTTCTTACTGATTCAATTACTGAGCAAGCATTTACTAGTGAAGTGCAGAAAATCAATTTATTGAAGCTAAAGCAGTATTTCAAGTTCTGGCAGCCTTATACCAAAAGTAAGCCCTAAAGACCATACACTGTAAAAAGGATTAACTGCTTAGGCAATTTTCAAATAATTCCATGGCTGTCAGTGGATTCTTGCAGACTTTCTTTATCAGAATGAATAAATGTATCTTGAAGTCTTAAATATTTCTTGCTTTCCTTTGGGAAGAGCTCTGTAAATATAGCATGTGGTTAGATATTTTTGGGTGGCCCAGTAGAATAGCCAAAACCAAAAATTGCTTAACAGTTTTCATTATAACAAACAACCTGTTCTCATTTTGCTTAAAATGTTGCTAAACTTAACTGCTGGACTAGAAAGTTTCCAAAGTGGGTGTTGGCCTGAGGATGTCTTATTTTTAAAAAACAAAGTTCAGCTGTCTTCAGGAACATCTGTTGGCTGAAATAACGCTCCTCTTTTGGTGCTGTTTAAGAAGCTCCAGCCTTCTGCCTCTTCCTACCTGCACAAATGACTAGAACAAACTTTCATAAGTGAAGCTTGTGCACGACTTGCAGCTTATTAGAGTCTGGGAGTATTGGTTTTGTGTTCTGGTACTGCTGATCACCATTGGCTTCTGTTGCAGCTCTGTTATGCCAGCCGAGTTGCACACTTTTGGACCTGGGGGTGCTGGTGGACATCAGGATGACCATGAGCCAACAATGTGCCCTCATGGCCAAGAAGGCCAGTGGCATCCTGGGGTGTATTAGAAGGGTTGTGGTTAGTAGGTCAAGAGAGGTCCTTTTCCCCCCTCCTCTGCCCTGGTGAGACCACTTCTGTCCAGTTCTGGGCCCTCAGTTCAAGAAGGACACAGAACTCCTTGAAAGAGTCCAGCACAGGGCCACCAAGATGATGGAGTGGAACAGCTTCCTTATGAGGAGAGGCTGAGGCAGCAGAGCCTGTTGCTTGGAGGAGACTGAGGGGTGACCTTATTAATGTTTATAAATATGTAAAGGGTGGGAGTCAGGAGGGTGGAGATGGGCTCTTCTCAGTGATGGATGGTGATAAGGGACAATGGGTGCAAGCTGGGGCATAGGATGTTCCATGTGAATATAAGGAGGAACTTTTTCACTGTGAGGTGACAGAGCACTAGAACAGGCTGTCCAGAGAGGCTGTGGAGTCTCCTTCTCTGGAGACATTCAAAACCCCATTGGATGTGTTCCTGTGTGATTTAGTCTAGGTGATCCTGCTCTGACAGAGGGGTGTAGATAAGTGTGTGGCAGGTTAGGGGTTGTAACCATAGGTAGGCAGGAAGAAAGAATTGGTAAGAGGGTCTCAGTGCATGATTCATTGTTTATCATCTTCCAATAATCCTCCTGCTGATCCACATAAAAGAAAATACCCTACTGTTGTTATTTCAGAACTGTCATGTCCTGCTGGTGACTGATGTAGAACCATGCTGACAATTTTCCCATCTTATTAGTGATAAAAAGACTTCAGGTCAACAGTGGCACCAAGCACTAACTAATACTAATGTGGTGTAGTAGACTTTGGCTCGGTGTGCAGCATCTGCCTTTGCAAACTGAGACAGTGTGGTTCCAGGTTTTGTTTTCTCCTTCCTGGTGGTTCAGCTTCACGCACCGACTTGGAGTCTTGCAAGACTACAGCAAACAAAATTCATGCAGGCAGAGCAGGATATGGTTGGAGCTTTTGTGCCCAGTAAAACAATCTCAAAGTGAAAACAGAATGTATGCGAACCTCAGACCTGATTCTGGTACTTCATCAGCCACAGAGAGACCACAGAAAAGTCACTTCAGGTAGGAAGAAAACCAAGAAGCCCTACATGTGTGGTATCCCTGGGCCTTTCCTGTCCCAGCAGGGTGAGGGACAGCTTTTAGCTACCAAGGACTGTAGCTTAATTTCCAGAAGTACCCAAAAGGAATGTGGTATTCTCTGACCTACCCTCTGTCCTTTCCTCCCCTTTAAGAATCTAAGGCTTTGAATGAGGGAATGTTTTTTGACCCTCCTACTTGTAAGGAAACAGAAGCCTTTTCCTCACTGCCATGTTAGAGTTGCCTCTGGGCTTGTGCTTACGTCCAGGATCTCTCTTGCCTGGTGCTTTTTGGTTTATCCACTGTGTTTTCTTACTTGTTAGTCAAGATGACAATTTGCAGTCGGTTTTCTACACTTCTGAGAATCTCCTGTGTGTGCAGAGGAACAGCAGTAGAGGCATGCTTCCTGGTGGTATTTCATGCTGCCTAGAAAACGTTCAGTGCTGTGTTCCACCTCTTGTAGATACAGAGAGGATTGTGGTCCTTAGAATGTAGATACTTTGGGATGCTGTTGGGAGTCTGGGTTAGTCACTACTAAATTTCAATAAACAATCATAAATGCAGAAATAAGCTCTTTATTTAAAAGCAATCTTTTTACATGAAAAATGTTTACCCAGATCAGCAGTTTGCATAAGGCTTGCCTTACTTCGGCCTAAAACAAGCACTTGATAAGTTGACACTATTCCCCACCTCCCCAGTAGCTAAAGCAAAGGCTTGATAAAGGTGGTCTGATTCAGAGGGGAGTGTGGAAGCCTGGGCTGAGTGCCTTGGCTCTGTCGTGCACAATGGAGGGAATTTAGACAGCTAATTAGCTGCTACATCTAGTTAGTAGGGTAGCAGCATGAACAGAGGTGGTGTGAAGCTGGAAATGTTGGGCTTGCAAGGAGGCACTTAAATCTGCTTTGAAAGTGCCACTATGTTTTAGAAGACTGAATAGAGACGAGTGGTAAAGGACAGGATTGTTCAGGTTTTCAGCACTAGTTAGAAATGGGATGATGTGAGATTCTGTTCTTGTTTCCTTTTTCCCACTGAACTGCAATGCCCCAACCACCAAGTTATAAACTGTATGTACCACACCTGCCACCTGTCTTGTGTTGGCAGAAAAAAAAAGCATGACTACTTGGGTATTTATTTGCCTGATTTGGGGAACTGGTCCAGGCTTCCAAAATTGCTAGATCATCTGGCACAAGGCAGTGTTAAAACATTTACTAATGATTACATTTCGGTCCCTGAAAACATACAAATTTTAATGTGATGAGGGATACATCCTCTGTCGAAGGCTGCCTATGAACATCAAGTGGTGCTGCTGCAGAAGTACTTATACTTATCCTGTAATTGTTTACTATTATAAAATGTAGCCAACCTGGTCTGCTTGTGCTTTCTTCAGTCACTATAGGCACCTAGCAAAGGATTCTGTCATAGAATCATCATAGGATCATAGAGTTGTCATCTGCAGCTATATGGCCAGATGACATTGAAACATGGCTTCTCAGAGCTGCTGATCAGCACGTTTAGCTCTTGATCTGGTAATTGTAACTTAAACAACATAGAGTACTTACTTCCTTTTTCCTAGACAGCTCAGATCAGTGAACTGCACTTCACATAGTGCATTCAATGTTTTCATTCTTCTTTTGAGAGCTGGCCTAGTATCTTGGTGTCAGCTGGCCTGTGGTGGTTCTCTCAACTGAGTCTGTTTCTGAAAGTCCTCATTCTGGAGCTAAAATGAGAACTGTACTTTCTCCTACTGAACTAAATGTGTGGATATTCTTTGGCCAATGTATTTTCTGGGAACCATCTTATAAGGGTTCTGGTACAGCATTAGTATTGAAGCAAATACACTAGAAGAACCAAGCTCATGCGCCGTGAGCCCCAGAAGCTCGTAAGGCTTTTGCCTACTGTGAATGTACATGTCCTAAAATCTTTCTTTATCCAGAACCCTACATCTTTTGTTTCATAACAAACTACCACCCTGCCCTGAGCTCTTCTCATTTCTTGTGTTGCCCTGAGAACTACTGTCAGTGGAGACACAATGTTCTTTCAGGCTGTCTTTGTGAGAAATAAACCTCTGAAAAAAACCCTTTTTGCTTGGCAAGATAAACTCTTAAGTTCCTGACCTGTAAAGTGGCTTGAAGTAGTCAAGATACTTGAATAAATAAAAATGTTCTGAGGAAGTAATTGATTTTACAGGAGATCTTTTGTTGCTGCCTACGCATATGAGGAATACTTCTTACCAAAACTATGTTTGCCCATTCTTATTCCAACACACTGAGGGCAGAAAGCCCCCATCTGCTCCCCAAGAAAGCTGATTTAGTGTGTGCTGTGAAATGCAAGTGAAGCTACCACTAGTGGAAAAAATGACTATGTATTAATACACGGCAGTGTTTAACACTCACTGTTAGAAGTGGAATATGGGGAAAACAGCATGAAGAATCTTGAAATATCTGAAATATTACAGTGCCACCATACTGCTGCCCAGTGCAGTGGGAGAGATGAATCCCTGGGCTGTTGGGATGCAGGCAGATAATGCTGCCAACAGGGAAGCCAGTTTTCCTTCTGCTCTGTGAGCTGCTTCAGTCTTCAAGTTGTGTGGCAGCACTGCTGGGTATAATGCAAAGAAGCTCTCACATGTAAAAGCTTAGGCACTGCAGCCCTCCTATAGATTTGGTGTAGCTGACTCTGGTAGATCCATGCCTGAGGATCTATGCACTGTGCCTCACCACGTGGTGTAGAAATGACCCTATGAACAGAATTGCTCGTTAGTTTTAAGATGGATTTACTGTAGCAACATGTTTATTGTGTTAGTTAAGCTCTCTGCAACAGAAACTTACCTGGAGTAGTGACAGTGAGCACCAGAGGTGCTGGAAACAGAAGCCTGGGTAGAGCTGTTGGGCTCCACACCTCCAGAGAAAGGCCGGTTGTAAGCTCGGCTCTAAAAAGGCATTAGGCATGAAAGAACCTGAGGTGTCTGTGTAGCAATCATAAGTTAAGCCTAGCTGAAATGTGAAATATTTCTATTATGTTTTCATGTATAAAACTGGGAAAGTAGATTTTGTATTTGTGTAACATCTTGGGGCTTTTTTGGTTTAGGTTAAAAAAGAAGTTGGTGATGTTAGCATCCTGGTCAACAACGCTGGTATTGTAACTGGGAAGAGATTTCTCGATTCTCCAGACTCACTTGTGGAAAAAACCATGGAAGTGAACACGATGGCACACTTCTGGGTAATACCTGTACTTTACATATATGTACTAAACCAGCCCTTTAACATATTTTCAGTGTTAATTTTGCCTTTTGGAACTGAGGGAAGTATGGAAATATGTATATATAGTTCACTGTGAGTTCAGTCAGAAATGATACAAGAAGCTACTTTCTGTGCCCAGGAGTCTGTAAAATAAAAGAGGTGGAAGAATGGATCCTTTGGGAACTTCTGGGATAGGTAGGTGGAAGCAAAACTGCTTTGTGTTTGGAAATAAGTCTTGAGAACTGAAGATGACATTCTACAAAATGCTGAAGCCAGTAACGTTATAATCCCTCAGTGTTAATTGCCTTGAAGGAGGCCCAGCCTAAAGGTTGCTGCTCTAGTAACAGAGAAGCATTTAATTCTCTTCGTGTTCTAGTTGCTTTGTGGTAATGATAGCTTCAGTCAGAAATGTCATGTGTTCAGACAGCGGTATTTTAAAGCAGGGGGTGTCAAAAAAAGAAGTGATTTGGGGTTTTTTTCCAAATTGAGTAACTTAATGGGCTTTTTCTACCTTCTAAGGAAAGCATGTTATCTACACATTCTCAAAGAATTTCACACAGTGTTTCTATCATAAAGAAGGGGATGTTAGAATGTGCTCTGGTTTCCTAATAAATAAAATTAATCACAAAGATTACATTCATTTGATAGACATGAAACTAAAAATGTTGCCATTTTACAAAACTTCAAATGAGCACTTAATTCTTGTTTGAAACCTTGCAGTGCTGAGCTCTATGATGAAAAATTTAACAACTAGTTGAAGCTGTATCTTTACCTTTCAGCAAATTAGCATCTGTCTCTGGTGTTGAGAAGGAACTGGTACTGGTGGGGCCCGGGAAGTCCCAACTTAATAGCTGAATGATAGTTTGAAAAACAAACTGGGGGGAAAAGGGGGAGGGCCTGGGGGGGGGGGTGGGGAGGGGAGGGTGTCATGTTTTGGTTTTTTCCATAACAGAAGCAGGGGAAATTATTGAAACTTTGGGGAGAATTTATTTAAAAGAGACCTTCAATATATTATATTGCATAGCTAGCTTAGTAATGTGTTGCATGGCAACTCTGACTTACATTGCAGACTTACAAAGCCTTCCTCCCAGCAATGATAGCCTCTAACCACGGACACTTGGTTAGTATTGCAAGCTCAGCGGGACTGACCGGAGTCAGCAATCTTTCAGGTAGAGTACTAAAGCTCATGTTTGTTTAGCCAATTAGTGTGACTTAAACTCTGTAATCAATACTCATGGGGAAAAAAAATCCTAACTTGGAGTTTCTGGGTCTTTGCATGTAGATAAAGTAAATGGTCATGCTTTTGGACCAGCTGACCTTATAGACTGCTCATTTCAAAGAGTTTTTCAGAAGCTCAGCAGTCCTGTGAAACAGGTTTTTCTACCAAGGCAGTTAGAGCATCTAGGAGCCATCTAGAACTTGGGGGACTTAGAGCTGCAGTGTTGATGAAGTTAACCTGTAGGTATTTGGTGGGGAAGAGACTGCTTTTTTTTTTTTTTTAATATATGTTCTCAGGCTAAGCAGAATTCTGTACAGGTTTCCCTAACTCCAAGAACTGCTAAAATCCAGATGCAGTACAGAGGTGATACCTCGTTTTTCCACTCTTTCTCAGCCATTCAGTCAAGAGGATCCATATGGTGGTGGACAGAAAGTGTTGAGATTAAGGCAAACTCAGAAGGCATTTCTGGAAAATGCATGCAAAGAGGGAGGCTGAAAGGAAATATGGTGGCATAGCAATAAAAGGAATCTAACTTCAAGGCAGTGATAACATAGAAAAACCTAATTTCAAGTTGAAACTACATTAGAGAGTCTTGAAAGCTCGAGTTTGATGCATAAGAAGCTAGTGCATGGACTCAAAGGCAAGGTCGCTATGGAAAGATAATCTAATTTGCTATTTTTCACTAGGGAGTGGAAAGGTACTATCAGGGATGCAGTGAGAAACCTCTGTCTGCCAATCTAGAACAAGTTAACTTAGGGAAAGTAAAGGAGTAAATCATATCAAAGGCAAACTTTATTAATAACCTAATCCTGAAAACAGTTCACACTCCGTTGTGTTTCAGTATGGGACAGTAGTTTCCTGCAGGTAATGTGCATATATCACTTCTGTACTATAGTGCTGCTGCTGCATTGTGTTAAAGAAAACAACCCAACAAACAAACAAACCCCACCAAAACTCAAAACACCTGTGGCAAGTTACTTTACTTCCTAGAGCATAGTTTTGTCCCTGTTCTCTGTCAAAAGCTGTTATTGCTCCTGTGTCAGTGGCAGGACTCGCTGAACCTGTTTAATAAAGTTTATTTAGTAAATTAAAACCTGTAACTGCAATTGATGTCTTATTTATTTTACAGATTACTGTTCGAGTAAATTTGCAGCCGTTGGTTTTGCAGAGTCAGTTAATTTAGAGATGACAGCTCTGAGGAAGAGTGGTATTAAAACCACCATTGTGTGTCCTTTTTTCATAAACACGGGAATGTTTGATGGCTGTGGGACTAAGTGAGTCAACTCTTGTGAGGGTTTGATGCAGCTTACACATCTAGCATGTTAGCTACTCCTATCTCTCTTATGAAAATCATGAGCTAGGCTTTTTTTTTTTCTTTCTGCTTGTGTCATCTTTAGGGGTTAACTGCTATCCAGTGCCTGGGCAACCCAAATGGCAAAGCCTTTGGTACTTTACTGGTCCTTTAAGCTGAAATGTGAAACGTGATTGCTCTCTTTTCCTCTACAGAAGCCAAATACTCCAGTTGCCCTTTCTAGTTCCTAAGCCCTCATTCACCTCCTGAAACCAGTGGCATAGCTTTGCTCAGTATGCTTATTTAATGACAGATTTTGGAGCCAAATAAAAGCCTAGTATGTCTTATGAGGGATCATACAAAGGGAAAATAACAATGGTCACTCACTAACATAATGAAGGTTCTGTTGTACATAGGATTTCTGGTATTTATTATTTCTTGTAGTCAAATAACTGCAAACTGGAGGCTTATTTTGAGTCAAATGTGATTCCAGAGCAATTTGTATTGTAGTCAAAAAGTCTTGTCTTCCAGGTGGCCACGTCTGCTTCCCAATCTGAACCCAGAGTATGTGGCTGAGAAGATAATCACTGCTGTTCGTCGGGACCAAGAAATACTGCTGTTACCACGCAGCCTCTATGTTATGTTTGCCTTGAAAAAGTAAGCTATACCTTGCCTTCTTTTCCTCTCTCTTTTCTGCCCAGGGATGTTTCAGCTATATTTTTGACTAAAAGTGTGAACCAGGCTTCTACTTGGTGTGAATTTTCATCAAGTTCTGCATACTTCTGGAGGGTGGTTTCAGGGTGGGGTGGTTTTTTTGTTTGTTTAGGGTTTTTTTTTTTAATTTCTAGGTGTTTGGTCTTACCTGTGGACAACAGAACAGAAATGTCTAATGGGGCCTTGTTGACTCCATTGGGGTGCAGTCTTACTGAGGGCTCTGGATTCTGGGCCTGCTTGTCAGTCACTGCATATCTGGGGTCTTGCCCCCTCCACCCTAACATTAGGGACTTTGTTGCAAGACAGGTTGGGAAATGGATCTGTCTGATCACTCAGGCTGCCAGATGAGCGTAGTGGGTGTTTTGAGAGGGCCATTGGTACTCCAGAATAGTCTGTCCTTGCCAGTGTTGTGGTTCAGGCCCAGCAGGCAGCTGAGTGCCACACAGCTGCTTGCTCAACTCGCAGCAAGGGCTTGGGGAGGAGAATGAGAAAGACTCGTGGGTTGAGATAACGACAGCCTAATAGGATAACAAAGGAAGGGAATAATAACAATAGTCATTATTATTATAAAACAAATGCGATTGCTCACCACATGCGGAAGGGAAGAGAAAGCAACCCAGTGCTGTCTGCTTCCAAGCAGCAATCCTGCCTCCTGGCTCACTGCCCCAGTTATATAGGGAGGATGACATCATACAGTATGGAATATCCCTCTGGCCAGCCTGGGTCAGCTGTCCTAGCTGTGCTCTCCCAGCTCCTTGTGCACCTGGCAGGGCGTGGGAAGCTGAAAAGTCCCTGACTTAAGTAGTTGTAGTGTTTACACTAGCAACAACTGCACACATCAGCGTGTTATCAGTGATGTTCTCATACTAAATCTAAAACACAGCACTGTGCCAGCTACCAGAAAAAAAATTAGTCTATCCCAGCTGAAACCAGGACAGTCAGTATGACTCAAGTAAAACTAGTTCTGTGATAAAACTGCACAACTTCTCTGATACCTATTTCAGCTTTTTCTTTTTTCTTTGGTTTTTTTATTCCTCCTTCAACTACCCTCCCTTACAGTATCCTACCAGTGAAAATAAATGTTCTCCTTATGGAGTATTTTGGATGCCTCCACATCATGGATACCTTCAGAGGTCGAGCGAAGAAGGACTGAAAAAGTGCAAAATTCAGAGTGCGGCAACTCTAAAGTGGACCTTGTTAAAGGTGGTGATGGGAAAGGTCTGCTTCTCTAGCAACTGTGAACTTAAGGGGCCTCCTGTCTCATTAGTAACAATGTTTGTGGAAATTGCTTTTCAATTGGCTCTTAATCAAGTTGGCCTTCACTCCAATTATATATATTTTTTTTTTAATCTAGTGAGCTGTTTTCACCTCATGGAGATATGATAATTGCAGTTAGTTCATTTTGGTTATGTCTGTTATAATGCCTTCAATATGATCCTGCATCACAGACTAACAATTGGCAGGTTTTGGGGGAGAAGGGACAAGGAAACTACCTGTGTTTGTCAGGGAGTGAACCTGCCATTCACTGAAGCATGAGAGGGGCTGTATTGCTGCAGCCATTGCTGTTCCCCGGTGAGCTGAGGAATTTAAGAGTTTCCCTACCTGACAGGTTTGAATTTATACAGATGGAAGTTTTGTGGAATTAAAATATGTGCTGTGTTGGTGCAAAAGCAATGAAATATATTAATTTTTGGAGGTGATGATTTCAGGTCTCACAGGTGACTCTGGATGTTGAGGTGAGGAGAGGGAAGGATGTATATTATGCATTTGTGCTGCTAATCTTCTTGTCTTAATTTATTTTGAAAGCTAATACTATGACTGCAACTTTGTAGTACAAGTCTTTGTATCTAAGTGCAGTGTTTTAAGAACAATTTTATATTTTCATCTCCCAAGCAGAATAAACTCAAAGCTTAAGACTGTCAATCTAGGTGGGCTATCCAACATCTTGCCCAGTAAGACAATGAGCTACTAAAAACCAAGGTACTGAATTGTTAATTGGGGCGTTTCTCTGGATTACTTCAGAAGAGGGTGATGCTGATAGAACTGGGGTGAATGGGATCGTTACAGCCATCACTGGAGTTAACAGCATTATGTTTTGCGGCTCACAGTTGGGTGGCAGGTTGCCTTGTGTCTATAGGCTCTTGTTTTACTTTCCCTTTACTCTTAGGACTACTCATTTATTTTGGACCTACACTGAGGAGGTCTTGCCTTTTTTTGACAGTGGCTCCCTTTGGAAAATTGAAAGCCCCCTTGACTTTAGGTATATCCAAAACAAGAAAAACAAAGATTATACCTTGAATGGATGTCACGTGCGGGTGTTGGCTCAGCCCACCTTGTGTCACAGTACTCTCAGCAATTGGTAAAACCTGCAAACAAAGACTTAAAATGCATTAGCATGCAATTAGTTGAAGGACAGGATGGAGAAACGGGTAATTTTATTCTTCCCCATGGTGGCCAAGAAACTACCTTTCATTCCACAATTAGTGAGGTTTACCCTCAGAGAAAGGTTTACATAGAACTACTGTACTACTGATGAGCAAGAAAGACTGAGTAAAACAAGCATGTTAAAAACAGCCTTACCTTTGTGATTGATTGTTGAGAGCTAGAATGCAGGCTGATCAAGAAAAGACTTGTGTTAAATGCCCTTTTACACCTGCAGCTTTTACACTTCAGAAGTTCCGCTCACGCTTCAGGAAATCAGAAGTTACTAATTAAAAACTAGATATTGCCTGAATGTGCTGCCCATAGGTACATTGCACTGCTCACAAGGTCAGCCACTAATAACTGTGAGGTGTATCTCTGTCTTGCAGACCCCTCACCTTTTTACACTAACAGAGCACATTGTTTCTCCTAACTATGAAATACCAGCCGTGCAGGACTCTGGAGCAAAGAAGTGGATTGTACATTAGGAACAGTATGTATCAGGCTCCAGCTCTTGTCAGGGCAAGTAGCTTTTCATTCTCAGTGTCTCTGCAAACATGTTCTGCTGAGGGAAACTGAAAGCAGTGGTTTGGCTGTGGTACTTGTGGGTTCTCAGCAGAACATGTGCCAGAGAAGTACATCTCTCTAGGGCCTTTGCTACATCACAGAATCATTGAACATGGAAAGGGCATCTGCTCAGAGCAAGGTCAATTGGAGCAAGCTGCTCAGTACTCTGTCCACTCAAGTTTTGACTAAGGCTGGAGACTGCAACCTATTCTAGCAATTGTTCACACTTGGTTTAAAAACAAATAAATGAATGTTTAAATTGAATCTTTTTTGTTGTTTTTTGTTTCATTGGGGTTTTTCTCCAAGTTGTGCCCGTTGCCTCTTGTTCTTCCAGTGGATACCACTAAGAGCCTGGCTCTGTGTTCCACCTTCCTGTCACGTGCTGATGCACACTGAACCTGAGCCTTTTCTTCTCTGGACTGAGCAATTCTGGCACACTCACCCTCTTTGTATGGCAGGTGGTGCCCTGCCTTGTCTGTGGCCCTTCACTGGATTTTCACTGCAGTATGTTCATATCTTCTAGAGACCAAGTTCTGTAATAGGCTGTTTACAGTCTGTCACTAGAAGATCTCTGATAGCTAGCTAGCCTGGTAGGGGTGTGCAATACTGCTTTCATCCCAGTGTGCAGCTACTGCTTGGAAAAATATGGTCACTGTCAAACTACTTTGTGGTTCTTGCCTGTCCTGTTGGTGGTTTAGATCTCCCGCTTTATGCATCTGTCATACCACCTCAGGCAAAGTTGTGTTCTGGCAGCCAAGCAGTGCAAACCCTTCCCCTGTGTTCAGGAGGTAATATGGGGTGAGTGCTTGGACCTTCAAGTGATGCATGAACTTTTTGAAATAAAAGATGGCTTAGCTCCAGCATAACAATGATCATGACTGGTTACTTTCCTAATGCCAAAAAGGGCTCTTTCTTCCCATTCTCAGCAAGAAAAGTCCTTCTAGAAGGACTCTGGTGAGATCTAAAGAGGAACATGAAATGGACGAGCATCTCAGTTGTGACAGCATCATGCCTGGTAACAGCAGGGGCTTGCTTTCTGAAGTACAGGGGGCAGCTCCCACAAAGGAATTTCTGGTTTCATGGCCATTGCTTGAAATGTTAGTCTGTAGTGAAACAACTTGGTCCTGAATTTGACTAGAATGGCTGCATTGGCTTCATAGTCACTGATGTGGTGATTCAAAGAAAGCCCAGAACATGCCATTTTCTGCATGTTATGTGTCTTTTCCATGTGAGTTCATACTCCTGTGGTAACTCAAATCTTACTATCCTCTCATGCTTCCAGGCATAGAGAATATAGTTTTTCGTGGGACTAACTTAATCTTCTAAACAAGACTGAGGAGGAAAAGAACAAAAATAGCAGCTGAGATACAGGCTATATACCTAGTGGAAGGTGTCCCTGCCCACAGCAGTGGGGTTGGAACTAGATGATCTTTAAGCTCTCCTCCACCCCAAGCCATTCTCTGAATTTGGAAATCACACCTGAGAGCAATATGCAACTGCTTGGAAGGTGGTCTGATCTCATTTGAGGAAGATACCAACCCTCTTTTCTGGTAACTTTCCTAGTGATAGTTGATCTTCTGAACACTCCTGTATGGACTGTGTGCTTTGCTAAGCTGTCCAAAACCATAGGTTTTGTAAAATGCATTTAACAAAGTAACTCAGCTTCTCTGTCTGAGTTTCTCTTTGCTGTGACAGTCAGGATAGACAGGTGTGGACCTACAGCTATCAGGTATTCCAGGGGAATACAGAACCAGTGAGACTTAGCAGGGTCACTGATGCTTCAATAGGTGGGGGAGAATTCCAGGCACTGGCTCTACTGGCTTTTGTCCTCTCGGTGTATAACACACTTTCCCTGTAGTCCCAGGTATCTCCAGCTTGACAGACCTCTGCCACCACACTCACAGCCTGGAGTTCTGGAGATAGGATATAGCTGAGGAAAACAGCTTTATCCAGGGAAAGAGGGGTGAAAAAAAACCTTCTTCCTTTGACCTTAGTAATGTTCACTCTAGGAGTAAGAGTGTCCTCGTGATCCAGACACAGGCGTGCAAGAAAAGATAGTGACACTGCTGTCGGCTGTATGCCAGGGTGCCTGGCAGTGCTGGGGGTGCTGGGGAGTTCCTGAGGCATCAAAGCAAACCCTGATGATTGGAATGGCTGTGTTGAGAGACATCACCCTCATCTAAGGTGGTGAATAACTACACCTATTTAAGGCAACATGGCTCTGCAGGACCTGTGTTGGGATAGTTCTCCAGAACTAGTTCTCCCAGGGGGGAGGACCTACAGAAAAGACCCAGGAGAGGCAGAGCCTTAAGATGGGTTTTGGCGTGTTCTGACACTTCCTCCTCTCCATGTGTTGAAGTCTGGAGGCACCATCTCTGGCTGTGGCACAGAATCAACAGAGCCAGAACACGAGCAGCAGCCACAGCACTGTCAGCAGATGCAGCCAACAGCAAAGAAAGGTTCTTGCCAAACAACTTGCATCTGTTGGCATCATAAGCTTCATGCTGTGAAGGTGCCATGATCTAGGCTATGAAACCTAGGTGGTGGTGGGATCCTACTGAGGAGGAACCTGCATCACTTGTATTAAGTGCATCACTGTAAAAGCAGCATCGTAAAAGTGGAAAAAGTGAGGAAATTTATTCCACTGGTTCAAATCCTGATCCACTACATACGTTGAGGGATGCAAGAAAAGAAGGAAGGGTGATACTGTTGATGAATAATTAGTTGGTACATGGTCTCTTTATGAGAAGTATCAGAAGACATCCTTTTGGTCTATGGGATTCTTGAAGTCTGGACCTGTTTCTATTGTTTTGTAGAATTTCCTGAGCTGAAAGAGGGGTCGGTTAGGGTGGTGTCTTAAAGTCTCTAATGAGGTGTTTTGCAAAGATGGCAAGCAGAGAGCAACTTGGAAAAGCAGAATAAAGCACTGGGGGTGTGTGTGTGCATGTATTCCCCCCCCCCCCATTAATCTTCAAACTAAATATAACCTACATGAAGAATGATTTGAGGTGAGGAGGGGGCTCAGAAAAGGCAGTAGCCTCTTTCAGAGAATATTTGAAGTCAGAGAGCTGAAAGGTGGTGTTTTGTTCCTAATTGGTGCAGTCATTACCCATCTTCTTTCCCCACTGTGTAAGCAAGCAATCAGCTTTGACTTTCTTTGGGATGCACTGAAAATACCTGCTGATCAGGGGTAGAGTGGTCCTGCATCTAACTTTCATCACCAAGTATTCATGGCACTGCATCTGTAATGACTTCCAAGCACTTCAAGATTTCTGGAAATTCCTTGGCTCTCATCCTATTACCACTCCCAAGTTGGACTGTAGGAAGACTTGGATGGAAAATATTAAGATCCTTTGTACTTTGTCTGTGGAGAGAAAGGGCTGCTATAAATTGCTGTTATCTTAGGGCTTTTTAAGGAAAGCTACAGTCCCTTAAGAAATCAGATTCCTCTTAAAAACCATTATCTTATGAGAAAAAAAATATCACTTACATACACATACATCATGCTTGGAATAAAGTTACTAGACTGGTAAATAGCTTCTCTAGTCTGCAGGAGACTGCCAAACTAAAATGGCTATTGGTTTGAGAATTAATTGAGGTGGAAATGCAAAAAAAAAAAAAAAATAAAAAAAGGAGCAAATCACAGTCAGGACGATGCTGCTGATTCTTGTTTGGTGCTAAGACTTGGGAGTGCTCTCATCCAGCTCAGCACGGGGCTCAGCAGCAGCTTTCCCCTGCGGTGGCAATGGTGTTAGAGTACACGGTACTACACACTGCTCAGAGGGGGGGGGGTGTGTATCCTTGCACTTGGTTTTCTCCAGATACTGGGATTTCTGCGTGTGGTGATGTTTTGGAACATGGGATGTTCATGGGGGGAAAACATACATGAAGAAATGTTCTCCTGTCTTTCTCAAACAACATGCTTGTCCTGGGACTAACCTGAGGGCTTACCGAGAGACAGTAGGCTCATGCTTAAATGAGCAAACCTGCCTCATACTGGAATTCTGTCACATCCTTGAACCTTCCCCCACAAAAATGTTACTAACAATCAGATTTATTCCAAAAATAAGAACTGATAAAATTAGACTCATTCATTTAGCTTGGTCCTGCCAGATGATGAACCCTCTGGTTTTGTTGCAAGGAGGAGTTACTTACACAGATACGTAACTCTGAGTAAACCTTTTTGGCACTGTTTTCTCTACCCTTGAACCATCGTTGTGCAACCACTGGTTCGCAGGGTTTTGGCTCGAAGGATCCTGACAAAGATGAAAGGAAATACCTGTTAGGAAAGGGTGGTCTGGCCAACCAGCTGAACAGGGGCCATGACGCTTGCTGCTCTCCACAGTGCGGGGAGGAGAGCTAAAGATGTGCTTTTCTTGAGGGTGGAGCCAACCCCCAAATATCTATTAAGGCACACAACAAAGATGCCAAAGTGAACACCAGCCAGCAAAATAATTGCCATGGCAGGTAAAGCTTAGGGGTTGTTTTTCTTCATACTTACTAAATACTGTCCTCTTCAAACTTCAGCCACTCAAAGAACTATTGCTGGTTCAATTAAGCAGTTCAAATCTGTACCACTGCAGGTGGAGAATAAAACACATGCTGGCTCTTGACAAGGGTCACAACAGGGACTTGGAGATGATCTCAGGAGGTCTACTCGCTTCTCAGCAGGGGCGCGTGGTGCTACTGTTGCTGAGAACAGGCAGTTGGCTGACACTCAACTTTGACTATCAAGGAGAAGAGGGTGCCAACACTGTAAGAAATAGTAAAAAAGTCCCGTTGATCACATTAGCTAAAAGCTATTGTGGTAAACTAGCATTGATTGTATGTCCCAAACTGCCCATAGTGGAAGGACATTCAGACTCACCACACAGTGACAGCAGGCTCCATGTTCACTTCTCTAGCAGCCAGTTGTGCAGCCCCGTGGGGGCGTAGAGCCTGGCAAAGCTCTCCATATAGCTTTTTTCCTGTTTTCCTCCACCATCACCAATGCAGAAAGCAGCAATTTGACAAAGCAAGGTTTCAGAAGGCTTTTTCAGCTCTCATCCCTTCTTGGGAACAGTTTTTCTGGTTGGAAATATTTCATTACTTTCCATACCACCAACTGGAACGGTGAAACATCCCTGATCAGTATTTCTCCAGTTCCATTGCACATGGGCTGTTGCCCCATTGCTTTGCTGCTGAAAAAAGCTTTATAGCAATGCCTGTGAGAAGCCTTATCATGAGGCATTGCTATAAAGCTTTTGACCATGAGGTATTGCACAAGGAAGCGCTTATTAAACAAGATCTCAACAGGGGTTGTTGACGTCACAGTTAAATCTGTGCAACCACCTCTAACTGCAGCAAATCAAGATGGGCAAGCAAGAATATTCTCCCAGCTGTAGAAGACAATCCTGTTGCTAGTCTGTCTTGACAGCTTACTGTTCCTCAAGGAAACGGAGCCAAGCTATTGCTTTTAGCACTTCAGCAGGTGATTCACCAGCAGCTGACTCATTCCCATCCAAGGTTAGCACATCCAAAATGCAGGGAGGGGTGGACAGCTGGAGAAAGGAAGCACAACAAACCTTCTTCCACTAATTCATGCCATCTGGGATTGACAGCCCATAGGCCTGCAGCTTTGTTTGCAAAATATTGTTTACAATTTTTATTACAAAGTCTATAGGGAAAAAGATTTAATTTTATTTAACAGTTCATCATCACTACACAAACTGTTATGCTGGATTCAGCTTCAGAACACCAGAAGTGATACTCATAAGATGAGTTTGTCAGGGCTTTTTTTGCAGACTTTGGTTGTCAAGAAGTCACAAGATTAGATGGGAAAGCTGAACCCATTTCCATGCAACTGGAGTCTTGTGGTGTTAGAGGTCTCTCTGGAGATGCACAGAGGATATGAGCTGTTGCAGAGTCTTGACTCACCCCTTTGTTTGGTGGTAACCCCAGATTAAACAGGAGGTCTTTTGGCCTAAGTGTTCATAGCTGAACATAAGGGCAGCAATCAGAAATGGTTATCTATGAGCAGATGCCACGTGGTGCCTGTAGCTCCCATGTCCTGGTGCTTTCACAATCACTTTGCTTCAGCATGAATTTAGGACACCAGTCATTAACCCTGCAGAGGCTGTTCCCTTCACCATGCTGGGTTACCAAATCTGACCAGCTCAGTGAAGGATCCAGAGAATGTGAGAAGTTGAAGACCAGACTGTCCCTTGGCCAAGGGATGGTGTAAAGGAACAACGTCTTCCCCTTGAGCTCCGAGGTGACTCAGCCCTACAATCAACTCATAATGTTTTGTTTATTGACCTCAGGTACCACCTTTTAATTTTTTTTAAAACATAAAATCAGTAATAACTCATTGTTTTCCATCTGCTGACACCAACAATTAAACACAAAACTTTGCAAGAGAGAGGTACACACAGGATTATTCATTAACCCACAGTGCAGGAAAAGCAAATTCACAGGCAGTGTAACACTACAGAACACTTGGCTACCATCAAAATGTGTCTCAAAAATCACTTTCTTCTGTAGTTTCCACAGAGAAGGAGCGCCTATGGCATTTCCACACTGACCATGCAGCCTGAGTTCAAAACAGTTTCTACCATCAAGGGTGAATGGAGTGGACATGCTTCTCTACTCGAAGGAAAGGCAAACTTGGGCTTTACCTCAGGAGAAGAAAATTGGACTAGAACTAGGCTCCAGGTTCCCAAATGAGCTCCCTTTCTGTAAGGGAGCATAAGCCGTGGCAAACTATTCCCATA
This sequence comes from Gallinula chloropus, assembly GCF_964237585.1. Classification (NCBI taxonomy): domain Eukaryota; kingdom Metazoa; phylum Chordata; class Aves; order Gruiformes; family Rallidae; genus Gallinula; species Gallinula chloropus. The sequence goes on from NC_140086.1 coordinate 41,844,746, forward strand.
CTTTCTTCCCTTTTTTGCTCCCACTTCCCCAGACACAAGGGAAAAGATGGGAATTTAGCACACAGTGCAGGTTCTCGAAGAACTTAAATGAAGGTGTAAAAATATCAGGATTGTGATATGAACAGTTAAAGGTCAGGATCTGAGGTGTATCAAGGGGTTGGGCATTCCCGTGCTGTGAATAGAGCCTGAGACATACCCAGAGGGGCAACAGTCCCAGGGCAGAAGCGCTACCTCAAATCACAGCTTTCTATTCTGTGACTCAGAATGTTTGGGCCTGGGTCTGTCAGGAATCCTGTGAGAATGCCACAGGGCTACAATGGATAGTGTAGAGAGGGCAGCATTCCTTATCCATGCGCTCTAATCAGTGATCAAAGCTCCAGACTTTGCCATTTGCTGACATGGGAACTTTGATATCACAGGTACATAGAAACTGAAGTTATTTGATAAAGGACCTAGATGTTAGCAATAAACCCACACTTCTAGAAGAAATATTTTAAGATAAACCAAACACAGTTCTGTTATTAAATACCAAAACAAGTCTGTGAATATTTCAAATATCTTTTTTTTTTCCTCATGCTGTTGCCCCTTGTTTGAATTATCCTCACATATTATACTCAGCTTAATGTCACCCAAATAGTTTAAACAGGTCTCAAACAGCCTTCAGGTTCAGATTAGATGTTAGGAAAAAAATTTTCACTGAAAGAGCTGCTGGGGCCTGGAACAGGCTGCCCAGGGAGGTGTTTGAGTCACCTTCCCTGGATGTGTTTAAAAAAAGGGTAGATGAGGTACTTAGGGATGTGGTTTAGCACAGGACGGGAACAGTTGGACTTGGTGATCTTAAATGTCTTTTCCAATCTTGACATTCTGTGAGCAGGGGAGGGGGAATATGCTTCTAGTTTTGAGAGCTAAACCACGACTCCTTCACCAGAGGGAAAACACAAATGTGATCAGAGACATGCAGTGAAGCCTGACATGTGAACACTTACCTAGACTTGTGCTGTTTTTTCCTCTCTGGTGGTGTTGCAGGGATTTTTTGGTGGAGGGGGTAGTGGTGGTTTGTTTGGGGTATTTTTTAGGCAGATGAAGCCTAGAAGTTTAAACAATAGAACACCATTGGTACAGGTCTGCCTGGGGAAGTACCTGTCTTCGTACTAGGGGCAGAGACAGCCTCTTCAGAGGTGCCATTAGCTGCCATCCCTTAGAAGTTTTAATTTTTTAATTTTTTGTTTTGTTTTTAGCATAGCCAGTAGAATGTGGTCTGGTGGTCTGTGGAAGAAATTCTGAAGTTTGGGTTTTTTGTGGTTAATAAAATCTTAGCTGTCCTTGATAGCAGGGCAAAATTGAGCATGGAGCTACTGCCAGATGTCATTTATTCCTCTCAAGAATTAGGTATTTGTGGTACCAGAGGAAGAAAAGTATGGTTTTATGACCTGGCTTCTTTGGAATAGAAAAATGTACTTTGGTTTCGTACTGCTCTCTTTACTGAATCATAATGCACTTTAACTCCTGTAGGTGGCTAGTGGTTGGGGACAGTTTCCTCCAGTGCCTCTAGGTGAAGCTAACCTCCAGTGATACTGTGTGCTGTACCCCCAGATAGGTTGTTAGGAGCAGATGACACACCCGCTGCTCAGCAGGATGCCACATTTGCCTCTCAAGCAGCTTTGATGCTGTTCAGCAGAGGAGGAGCATTTCAAAAGGCTGCCATCCTCATTGACAGCAACTCATGACATTCAGAGGCTCATCCGGAAGGAGAACAGCCAAACCCTCTGCCACAAGCCATGTGTTTTCCTTACCTGTAACTAGTATTTGATAGCTTTAGTGTTTCTCATCCACATCACAGAAGCAAACTTACTCCTACCAGTCACCTGGGAGGGTTCAACACTGCAGCTCAGTCCTTACAGACTGCTAACAGTGAAATGAATGAGCAGTCACACGCACGCTCACTGCTGGCTCAACTCTTTGGGACAGACGGGTGAACATAGATGGGTGAACATAAACTAAGACTACTTTATGGCTGCAAAAACTGACATGTCTCTATTGGGTTGTGTCAGTGGATGGTACTGAGCAAGGAAATAGAAATTAAATGCAATGAGGTTAATGAGGGACAACCAGTTGGTGGTGTTTTATTTCGGACTGCCCAGATTTAAGACAGTGCTCTTAGGAGGGTTTTCTTCTCCCTCGGAGTTACTAAATTTAAAAAGTAATCAAATTATGCTTCTAATTTAAAGAGAACCAAATCAATCCTCCCTTTCAACCACAAATTAGACTAGGAAGAAAGCTAATACTGTTTCAGCTTCAGAAACCAGAAGCAATGGCACAGTCTGAGGAACAGGTATATTAAAAAAATATAAACTTAACTTGTCAAACAGATACCCTTCACAATCAAGTGCTAATATTTCAAAATGAAATTAATTTCTCTCTCACTTTGCTAACAAAACTCACCCCATTGACTGAAGTAGGGAATTCAAACACTGCTTATAGCCTGATTATTTCACATAATATCCAGCAAGACAGTGAAACAAAGGACTTCTGGATGTCTTCAAAAGCCCCAGTGAGGACCTGCCTTCATAACACGGTGCAAAATTGCCATTCTGACAGTGTAGTAAGCTGAGCTTCACACTCAGAGAACACTACCTACCCAGAAACAGCAGGACACATGAAACAATTGCTGAAGTGTAAATAAAAGGAATATAAACCAAGTTTTCTTCCTATATGTCTTTATGCAGCTCTTCGGGGGGTTGAGGTGGGGAGGGGAAGGCTATAACTTTTTTTTCAACTAAGTCATTTTAAGGTCATTGGGATAAATACTGTGGGAGTCATCATTATCTGCGAGCTGCCTGACAGGCTCTGCACGGGACGAAGTCCAAAGCACATGATCCATAATGTCTCATCCAAGACCCACTGTGAAGATACAGCATATCCCGAATCCCACACACATCTTCCAGTAGAGAAAGTGATACAGGGAGGCAGTTCTGGCAAATAAAAACAATTTCTGATAGTACAATCATCTCTCTTTGGAGAAGAAGTCACACTTAATTATAAGAAGCACCCGATCTTTGTGGTTCTTGGTCTTTGGCGATACAGAGAAATGACTTGGTGTCCAGAAATGTCGAAATCTGTATTGAATATGTGCTTTTGAAAGAGCTCTGCCTGTGCCAAAGGATTCACTACCCACAAAAGGGTCTGTGCATGTAAATTTCACACAGCAAAGGGTTCCCATTGTTAGAAACCCCAGAAGTTACTGTGAGGCAGAGCAGAGTCCTGGGGACACTTCCTGGGGGGCTGAGGATTTCCTACTCCAGCCCACCTCTGGTTATCTCTGGATAACTACAGTCAGTGAAGTGAGCCTACGAAGTATCTCACCCTTCTTTGGCTTTCATTTCCAGCTGTGACTTAACTCACTGTTGTGAGTTTCAGGGATGGTCTGTGAAGCACAGTACCGATCCCTGCTCTAGACTCCCGGAGGAGCAGCAGCTCTGCAGCCAAGCGCCGGAGCCGCCCCCCTTCCGCGGGAAGCCTCCCAACATCACCCGCTCCGCTCCTTCCCCTCCAAACCACCGCCTGAACCAGAGAGCTTAGTAAGCACCAAATGACACTGCACTGACAACAATACACTTCCTGGCAGAGTCCTTGGTTTGGCTCCGTGCAGCTCGATGAAAAGCAGTTTACTAAGCTGAGGCAAGTCTGCTTACCTAAAATTTGCTGAATACGTTCTTGTACCGCCACATGTCCAATGCCCTTTTAAAGCCTTGTGCAAGAACATCTGCGAGCCTCCTGTGTCAGAAACATCTCACCAAAAGTACTAGTCCCTTGCTGAAGGAAAAGGGTCATTTCTCTTGGGGTGCTGCAGAACATGGCAACGCGAAAGCCGAACTGGAAATAAATCCTTGCACATAAAATCGTCCTCTGCAAGTCAACAGCGACTCTAGATCTGTTAGAGGACGCTAACAAAACTATAAATTAATTCATTGAAATCTTAAATTAACAAATTACTCTGATTTTAGAAAGAGTGTCAGCTTCTCACTGCAACAGAGGCCAGTTGGTAGGAACGATCAGCAACAAATGACCTCACCAACACACTCGGATGCGACCAGCCTGCAGTTCCAGAGCAGCACCAAATCTGTCCCAGTTTGGGTCAGACTGAGAACAAGATTTCCCTGACACAGTTTGTGGCTGGCTGTTTGCGAGCAGCTGGCTTTACAGCTGCTCCTTGGGCAGGTTCATCTCCTGCAGCTGCCAGCTGTAGGAGAGCAGGAGATACTGATGCTCCCTGCCAACTCCTGGCTGGCAATTTTTTCTAAACCACAGAAAACCAAAGTATTTTGTGAACTCCTGTCCCGCAGCAGCCCTAAAAGAGCTGAGGTGTTAAAGCATTTATTAATTGATTCTCAGGGTTTTGAGCATTAAAATTTAAAGGGCAGAAACCAGAAAACTGCTTTGAAAACACAGGTAGGTAAAAGCTTCTGGTGAGCCTTTTCAGTGCTTTTCTACTCCTCGTACATCTGTGCTTGCAGCACTTAACTGCAGTGTGGTCACATGCAGGACTAGAAAGACCAGCACATTGTCAAGATGACCATTTAAATTGCCTAGCTGGAAGGAGATGCTAAGAAATTGTGGCTCCTCTTAGGTCTCAGCTGCTTTCAGTTGCCTACCTCAAAAATCACACCCCTCCTGTATTCACAGCTTTGAATGCCCAAGCCTTGCTTGACCTGTGATAGCAGCATTTGCCCCCTTTCGCTGCTCACACAGACCCCCTTGCATTGCCCCTTCCAGCCCAGGGGCACAAGCGTGGCTGCAGCTGCATAGTGAGGTGCCCAGCAGCTGGGCTGAAAAGCACTGGTCCTCCCTGACTCCTTATTTTCCCTTTGTTATTCTGCAGCTGGAAGCATTCTCCAGGCTAGAGCCCTGCACCAGCATTGACAGCAGGGATCATAACGCTGGAGGGCAGAGACAAGGGACTGGGAATGGCAGGTGCTGAAGGGAACACTAGAAGCATAACCATCAAGTAACACCTTGCAGAAAAATAAATTTCATCCTACTCCCCCACACATCAGGGGACTTCACTGTCATTCCCCTGGGCTGATGGAGTGAAATGTTTCTTCCATAAATCCCAGGAGCACAGAGGAGGGGACAAACACCTGGTCCATCAGCACTGCTGGAACCAAACTGCCAAGAGGAACACGAAGCACCAAAGAGTCTGACACCCACAAGTTCTAGATGCCAGAGCCCAGAGACAGCCAACAGGTGAACAGGCCCTTAGGGGTCTACATTTTAAATTTGAGAGTTAAAGTGGTTCTTCCATCCCAAAATCTTATATGGTCACCTTTAAATTATTTAAGGAACTGCTTTAGTATCCCACTTGACAGGCAAAGACACAGAATTTCTTAGATCAATCACATCTGTTCAAATCCCATTCACTGTAGGAAACCCAGAGCCAAAATTGAAGACAATATTGCAGGATATGGCAAACTCATAGACTGCACAGCCTGCTTTGGGATGCACCCCTTTATCTTCATTCCACCCTTCTGTTACTTACACACTGAAGCAAGCACTGTATTACCACATATCCCAGTGCAGCTGCTCCAGTCAATTCCACTACTTCACAATTCAGGAGAAAATACCACAGAACCCCTGTCACCCTAATGTGATGTGCAACCACATTCACTGATGGCTTCACAGTTACATGCAACTCTAGAGCCAAGCACTGCTCGGGGGTCCACGCTTCCAGGCAAGAAAAGCTTTGAGATTCACACGTAGCACAACAAAAAAATATTACCAGCAAGTGATTTCTGTGAAAACATTGCAAAATCATTTTTGACAAGAGAACTGCAGTCCTTTAGCATCAATGAAAAATACTTATATTCTTCACAGGCTTGTGTTTGCAAGCTTGAGCTGATGGTCTCTACTTCTACTCCTTGTCTTACAGCTGTGAATTGCTTTTAGTGCATACTCAGTGAGCACCTCTTCTCTACTTCTATCCTCTTTTGAGGATAATCTTTTTATCATTTTCACCATGTGATTGTTTTCCATTTTGAAAAACTATAATATTGTTGCATGTGCATACAACAAAAAACTTACCCCAGACCCATATAGTTCCTGAACTGTAGACTTTGCAGCTTTTAACATCATCCAGCATTCATATTCAACTGCTTTTCAGTAAAAGCAGTTAAATCTTATTTTCATCCCCTCCAGTAACAGTAAAGTTTAAAAGAATGTTGCTTCTTTAAAAGTTTGTTGATTTATAAACTTCCTTTTTAAGCTACTGATCCACAGCACACGTTATGCAGTGTGGGTAGCGACTGCGGGTCAGTATTCTTACCTTGCTGGGCAACAGGTAACACAGGGTTTGTGCCAGGCCACGGTCACACAGAGTGTTCATGTTTTGGGGTTTGTTTTTTAACATGGCATAGTTCACATGCTGAAGTACAGGAATTTAACAGCACATTTTCCAGAAGCAAGGACTGAATTAAAAAACATTTAGGGAAAAAAAAAAATGGTGGAGAAGGTATAAATTTAAAATGCTGAGCAGTGAGAGAAACAAAGAGCAGGTAGATAAAGATGCATGTGGTTTTGTTCTACTGAGGGTGTTAGAAACAAGACATCTTTGCTAGAAGGGCATCAAGCATAAGACAGAAAAAGCTAAACCAGAACATGGTGTTTGTGGTAATGTTTACCTTAAAAGGGTAAAAAACACTCTCCAGGTAAAGACGTTACATAGCAGCTTCAAAAGGTGGCTCATAGCTTGTATCCACTGACACAACCCAGAAGAAAGATGAAATAGAAAGAGGAGGAAAAGTGGGGTTTGAAACTGGCAATTAAAAGAGCGTTAAGGAAAATGGAAGGGATTGAGGAATTTTCATGTTTGTTTGGAGTATGTGCTTTGTCAAGATCACTTAAGGATCAGGAAACATTTACAGTACGTAGCTATTTATCAAAATAAAGTAGGTAGGGAGGTAGCCCAAGGGTAGTGGGACTGAGAATATTGACTGGAAGAATAGTGCAACACAAAACCTAATTCACCAGCAATTAACATCTGAGTTTTAAAGACAAGAAAAACCAACCAAACCCAGCAGCTTGTAGAATAGCTCCAGATAGACTGGATAGGTTGGGGGCTCCAGACAGAAATCTGCTCATACTGAACATCACAAAGAAACCACACAGTCCCCAAAATACAAAGTCTGTGAATAAACAATCATTTGGCGCATAAAAGACCCAGAAGTTAATGCAAGCAGCACTCTTTACCTCACAAAAGGGGAAAAGGCCTAGATATAGAAAATAATTCTGAACATGAAGAAAAAAAGTTCTTAAAATAGATGCATGCCTAGCTTCATTGATAATTTTCATCAGCTTTAAAAAAAACCACCATAGAAACCTCCATGCTATTGATGGAAGAGCCATGCCACCTGACATGTCTGATTTTGTTAGGTATTATGTGGTAAATTAAGGAATTCCTCCCATAGACAGCATCAGAAGAAAGTGTTTCACATTGTGGCCTTCATGTCTTTTGCCAGAGGAGATTTTCGAGGGAAGGAACTCAGAAAAATTAAGCCATCTGCCACATTACTTCAGTATCTAAAAGACATGAAAATCTGTCACAGTTCTCAGCCTGAGCAACTCCAGTATTATCTTTTTTTACCCTTTCTCCAGTGCCACAGCTGTGCACAGCTTTCACAGATGAGTAAGAAACTGCAGAGCAGCTGCTCAAGGAGCTGACAGCCTGAGCTGAACACAATGCACTGCCATACAGCAAGGGAAAACTGGAAAGTGTTTTTGCAAAAAAGCCTACCAGAAATTAAAAAAAAAAAACCTATATGGGGAATGCTTGTAGTAGCTATGACCTACTCAGCATTTTATATACATGGATACAAGAGTGTGTGCTAGAGTAGCCTTTTTTTTCTTAATTACAGACAATTAGCTACAGAAGCACATTTTGGGGGCTGAAGGGCAAGATAGTGTTCTAAAAACAGACACTTAAAAAGTAATCAGTTGTATAATGCATATATGAGCAGTGAATATATTCCAGCCAAAGTTAATGGAAATTAGCTTGTGAAGGAGGATAGAGTCACAGAATGAAACCTCTGTGATGAACTCAACCTCAGGCACAGATGATCAAAGTTACAACACAGGATGGGAAGCAAGAAATCAGGAGATGAACAGCATTGTACCTGAGGGGGGAAAAAAAAAAAGAATCAATAAATAATGTAATAAGAGAATAGTGTCCAGAGGGCAGAATAAGCATCACTGTGAGGAAGACAAGAGGTTGCACTTCTTGAAAGGGATGCTGGAGGGGTAGACAGGCAAGCTGCAGAGGAATTTCAAGTTGCTGCATTCAGTTTAGCAGCTCATTTGTCAGAAGGGAAGTAAGTGGGTGTGATCTGATCATTACATTGAAGACCTTAAAAATGAAAAGCCTTAGACAAGGATTCTGCGAGAGGCATCAACAGAAACCTGAAGGCAAAAGAGAAGACTCAGGATTTCGTGAGCCTTAGTTATACATACATATCCTATGTATAAAAGTCATGCTAAGATTTTAATGGCCCACTGCATTTAGTCAGTACAAAAGCAGTATGTTTTTCTGTCAAATAGAAAGAGGCTGCAACAAAAAAATAAAACCACTCTGAAGTCCCACACTCTTTGCTACTGTAATACTTACAGAACTCTTTCCTCTGGTTGTATAAAACTGTGAGAAAATAAAAGCCTGCAAGAGCAGGCTCTTTCTCCAAACTTTTTTCACAGTCCCATTACTGACTTCACAGCCATGGTGGAAGCCTGACTTTGAAGATACAGATACTTTTAGTGTAAGTTAAGGGCTGCCTCCAAAGGCCTTAGAGCCAAGTAACACTGTACGCTCCACATGCGCCCTCTCTGTTCTGTGAGGACTTAGGGAAACATCCCCCCTATGCATGCCCTGGGTCACACAGGAGCACAGAAGGTTTTTTAGGGGAAGACCACGAACAGACTCAGAGCTGCAGCACAACCAACTCCATGACTTGCACAGTTTTAGCTATTAAACCCAAAGAAATTTTCAGGACTCTAAAGCTAGATGATTTTTTTCCTAACACCTTGAAGACCACAGTCACCCCAATTGTGGCAGCCATAAACTTCCAGAGCCAATCGTACAAAGGCCTTGCATTGGAAGGTAGTAGGAAAGGTAAGACAGTCAAAGTGTGCAGATGGAAGTCTGGACATGCAGCTGGGCCTGGCAGAAAGCCTGTAGATGCTGGTAAGTGCTCAGCTGTGATCAGATGACCACAGTGAAAAAAGCTCTTCCGAGGACCATATTCCAAAGCTTCTCAGGCTACAAAGAAATCTCCTGTTTTCCAGCAGCAATTCTGACTCTTCTGCTTACACTGTAGCAACAGCACCAATTTTCCCTTTCTCCTGCACGAGTGAGTTCTGCCATCTCTGTGGGAAGAGGCTAAAAAAAGCTTGAAAGAGCCAGCAGTGGGTGGAGTGATTGTTTTCATACAGTCTGTTGTGCAACAGCACCATCCAGCTGTCAAACAAAAATTAAGTTAATGCAACTACCCGGTCCTTGTACCACAAGCAGAATGAAGAGTTACACCTACAGAACAAAGCCTGCAGGTCTTCCTCCTGCTTCTGAGGCAACTACATTGGTGGTGTGTTTTCTGGGTTAGTACAGAGGGGTGTGTTTTAGCAAAACTATGAATTCAGTCCAGTTTATTTCTGCCCAGTAAGGGTGGCAGGTTATAGCTTTTCTGAGGGTTTCAGTGAAGTGTGGAATATAAATTCTCAGATGAGGAAAAAAAATTACCTTTAACTCCAAACAGGGCTTATTACACCACAGAAATCAATAGGAAAAGCACAGCCATTTCATACATACAGCTTATGTTTTAACTATGATAACTTACCACTCTTGGGCTTCAAGAAGTAGAAATAACATCAACATCCAAGGGGGTAGAGGAAACAGACCTCACTAATGGATTAGTCTGGAGGCATTAGGACACAAGGAAGAAAGCTTACTCCTTTCCAAGATTTTTCATAAAGTTATGATCTTTAACACAACACATGTGCAATAAAGGAGTGACACTCCTAGAACAGATGACTGATTACCTGAATTGAATCCACAAGGTCACTGCTTAAGTCACCCTCAAATCTTTGCTAAACTCAGTTTTGTCCTAACACCCACAGGGAGCTCACTGCGTGTGTCCACTGATGATCAGGAAACCTAGTATTAGAATACTGTTGTTTCATTACATGTGCTTTAGTCTCTTCTGTGAGCCCCCATTCTTGCATTGTTTGTCACTTGAAAGCAGGGAATGCATGTGTAAATCCAATACTACAAATCCAATTACAAGTGTAATTACAATCTACAAGGCAGTGCAGGATATCTGTTGAAGTCTAAGCATAAACCAATCACCTTTCTAAAAAGTGGAAGCTTTCCAAGTACATACTGACAGAAAAAAAAATCCTAAGTGCCACAATTAACCTAGAACAAAGGTCATTTTTAGACTCAAAACTTGAGGAAAACCTAGGGTAAGTGAGATGACTTTAAGGAAGTTGAGCTTGTCCAGGGAATAGTCAGCATAATCACACCAAGAGGAACAGTTTTTCTTGCACAGAACTAAAACATACAGTAGATGTTAACGTAAGCCCAGAACGTAAGAGCACAGCAACAGGAAAACAGCAAGCTCTAGAATAGTAGCCAAAGCCACAGGAGTAAACAACATGCCCAAAGATACAGCAGAGGTGCCAAATGACAAACTTGTGCCAAGTGGGAGAGAAGGTGCCCTTAGAAAAGCAAGGCAGCAAAACCAGAAGAGTCCAGGGAGACATAGCCTTAAGGAGAAGGGGACAATCAGCTCCCCAAAAACTGCAGATGAACCAGAAGATCAGACTGATGCACGGCCAATGAGGCATTATGGCTAAGGGGGAAGAAAGAACACAGGATTTCCCAAGGGAGCTGTATTACAAAGTCTTTACAGGACTCCATCATTGTATCTGAGACAGAAGCAAGCTACTAGAAATAACACACTGGAATGAGAATGGATTAAACGCTTGAATCTGATAAAAAGGACCAGTGCCAGTGGGCAAAAAAAAGGAAAGACAGTATGTAGGAGGCTACTGGAGGAAGGAGGTGGTGAGCAAGAGCCTTTCAATCTATAAGGAAAGTTTCTTCTCTATTCCCCCCCCCCCCAAAAAAAAAAGAAACATCAACAAAATTTTAATTTCAAGTGCAGATAAAGTAATTTAAAATAAAGAATCTGATCTTGAAGAAAGTCTGATTTCCCTCACTAGGAACTGACTAGAAAACCCGTGACACAGCTTGGAGGCTGGACAGCAGAGAACTGGATACATACTTCAGAAGGCAGAGTGTAGCACACATTCAGACAGAGTATGATCAATCCATTCCAAAACCTGGTTGTATACAGAGACCAGTCAAAGAGAAGAAGCACATCTCCATTAGTTACTTGAAGGAAGGAGGCAGAAACAGTATAAAAATCCAACTAAGCATAGAAATAGGCCTCCAGTGGAAAGAAACAAGACAAGCCAGACAGAAGGAGAAACAGGAAGCCATGAAGTCTTTCCAAAACAGTCTAAATAGAGAGACAACACTTTTGCACCATCCTCTATGAGGTCAGCCAGAGGTCTGCCAACTTCATCACAGTAAGTCCTAAAGGATTTCACATGGAACTTGAGCTCATGACAGTGGCTTTTCTGTTCTACCACAGGGCGCAGGCTTTTAAAGCCAGGACACCCAAAGGTACTAGAGGTAAGAGAACAGTGTTTCCACTAGACAGCAACCTATTTATGCTTAATAGTTGTTCAGTTTAGTTAAGGAATCAATCTTAAGATCAGAGTACCTGTTCAAACTGAGCTTTGTAGTCTTGTATGAGTAAGCATTTCCAAACCCAGGACTTCAGCTGTCCAGAGTCTTAGATAGCTGTACTATAGTTAAACCTGCCATGTCACTCAGAGTATATGTTTACACATCTACAAGTCTGTCTGCCTCCCTGCCAGCAAGTATCTATTTACTATTCACAGAAAGCACTACTCAGTTCAGACACGAGGTGTTCAGTTCTATCTTCATCACCCTTTCTAACCTTGTAACAAAGCTTGTGGATTTGATTTATTGCAAGCTTCTGCTGCCACTGATGAGTGCAGTGGCAGACCCAATGACAACTTTGTTGCATTTAGGATTTTAGTTCAGGAGCAGTCTTATTTAGACCAAGGACATAGAATACAACTCATGTGAAAACAGTGAGGGGGTGACAGATGACAAATCCAGAATATTAGGTAGAAAAACTAGATAGAAGAAACGTACCAGTCTCTCAACCCACTCCACACTTAGAACTACACTAACACACTCACCAGCCCCCTCTTTTTAAACAGACTTTCTGCCAAGTCCCATTAATTTTATATTAGCATTTCACAGCAAGATAGCTTCTGCTTCCAAAGTGTCTAGACATCAGTTGTGTTGATACCCGTATCTTCCAGTGAGTGGTCAAGTGTCCAAGTCAGGGAGTATGAATAAAACCAAAACTTTCTACCCTAGAAAGTTCACACATTTCAAAGTTTAAGAACATATTTTAATCCAAGACATTGTAACCGTGAAGTCCAGTTCATAAAACTTGCTGCTAAGTCTCCATATGTACAGCACAAACAGTCAGTGTAGATTTCTAGTCAGTACGGTTTCCCCATTGATTCCAATATTTTCTTTCTCTCTTCTGCTGATGGCATCTCTGGTTTCACACCGTTTCTTTTCCTTTGCATCATGATGTCATGCTGGAAATAAAAGAAAGTGACCATGAGAACACCCTTCTCAGAAGTGTCTGAGCTCCAAATGAGTAAGATTTTTAAATAGAAGTACTTTTTATATATCACAAGTCAGATTGTCTGATTAGTGATAACTAAGTGTCCTAGTATTTAATTGAAGATATCTGACAATCTACCTTGCTGCTTCAGGAGACAACAAAATTACAGTACTCCCATTACACTATGTCAGACAAAAGTGCAGTTGCCTGTAAACAGTTTCTTGGTAGTTTGTACTTAAAGGCTAAGCTAAAAGACTCTTTACTACTGTGGCATAAGGAAAGAAAGTAGCAGAGAACAGCATAACTGCACACAGTTCCTCATGATACTTTGCTACAAGAGAGAAGGAAATAAGGACACCACGAAGAAAGCACAAACTCTTCTTAGGCTTTACCTTAGGTTAAACATGATCCAAAACAATGGAAAAAACCTACCTCACCTCATGATTTTTTCATTATATTCATTTAAAACAGAAATATCTGAGTCAAATTCAGAGGAAGACACATCAGGTACTGCAAGAACACTGACTCACAACCTAAGAGGATTAACTCAGGAGAACCAAGTGCAGTGCTTTGATGTGCACCTGTTGAAGTCTTCCAGCAATACATACTGAGACTACCTAGGCCTGTAAGGCACTGTAAAAACAGCAGCAGTCAGCACTAGCCCAGTCTGAGAAGTTCACAAAGTGTATCAGGACTAATGCACTTAAAGCAAAGCATGGAGTAAAACTTAGAAAATCTACTGTGCTTACCCAGAATTTTCTGCAGCTTTTATACTGCAAAAAATAAGCAGTACACATATCCTTCTTATAGTTGTTCTCATCCATACATTTTCTAGAGGCATCTGTTTCCTTTAATAAGGAAAACATACTTCAGAGCTGAGGAGGGTTAGTGTACTCAGTGTCTAAAAATTCTAACAAGTCCCAGAATACCTATGGAGATAGGATGCAGCTTCTCAGATGAAAGAATACTATCAAAGAAAGCAGAAAACCATCTATCACAAAGGATAACCAGTAATTCCAAGCAATAACTCCAGAGATAAAAAACAGTAGTACCCTTTCAGTAGTAAGGATAGAGTCCACAGCTGAATTGTTTACAAAGATGCTTGGTATAACTCACAGAAGACTTAAAAATCAACCAAGCTTGTCTAACCAGGATTTCAGGCTCTGGTTTTAAGGACAGAAGATTGAAGAGATTGCTATCGCTTGTACTACTCCTGTTTATGAGTAATTACTGGTTGTTATTTTACACTTACTATAATGGATGATTTTCAGCTTTTCCTATCTTCAGATTTTTTAAGAAACTTTTTATGCAAAGTGCCAAAGCAGGAGTGATATCCATAAAAATCATCCCCCAGAAATTGCATTATTTAGCATTGAAACATACAAACAGAAATCTTAATTTGATCACCTTACCACTAGACACGGATTTGTATCATGGTCTCTAAACTGTTGTACACGCCTGGACATTCTAGACAGACACCTGCACCTTGGCTAGAAACAGAAAAGAAACAGGTTAAGTAACTGCTTTTAATAGTAATTCAGTGTTAAGTCCAAACTTCAGCACGTAAAAAAAGCCTTCTGACAACACACACAGCTTGGCTTTCTTTAAAATAAAACCAGAACACCACCAGCCAGTTTATTTTACAAAATGTTATTTCAAATGCACCAACAGCAAGATAGCTCAGGCAAGCTTAGCCTGTCACCAGGACTCCTTACCTCCTGACAAATTCCTGTGGAGAGTGAAGGCACTGCAGTGACTCTCACACCAGCCTGTCATGTCACTGAGGAAGTGGCAGTGTCTGAGAAACAGCTCCACAGAAGCTGTTCACAGCCAACACGCTTCAGATACCTCAATTAGCGGCGCGGGGGAGCAACGCACAAGTAAGCTTTTCCAGATTTGTGCCTACTCCTTAACTGGATCACAACTGTACCTTCACAGCACTTCCCCAGGTATATATAACATGCCCAACCACCTCCTGTGTTGCTGTATCACATTTAACAGAAAAATAAATGATTTCACAGCAAGGACGGGCCAGACCCATTTGCACTGTGTGTGACAGGCTGAATCCCATTTTTCACCAGTTTAGTAGTTGGACACCAACTCTAGGAGCTGCAAGCTCAAAAAGCAGAGTTCAGTGCCAAAAACCTACACTGATCCAAGATGATGACATCAAGATAAAGAGCAGACCCTCATTCCCTTTACTACTTCCCATACACGTGCTTCTGGCACACATATGGCTATGCAGGTATTTGTTCCAAGTAAATACTGATCTAAACAAAAATAAATTAATATTGACCAGACCACTGCTTGGGCCAAGGTAAGCAGAGGACTGAGGAAGACAGCTCTTTGTAGAAAATTAAAGAACAGTTTTAAAGAAGATCCTTGCTTGATCCTGCTGGTTTGACTACTTCTCCTAAAGACGTTGCTGCTAATTCTAAACTTAAACCTGTTTCTGTTTACATTAGAGATTGATACCTGCAAGTCTGCAGCAAAAAGCTAGTTTTGCCTGATATCAGCAAAAAACCCCAAAACTTTGTAGCCCGTAGTCAGAAAACACTGTTTTAAATGAAGGTTATTTGGATAAGAATAAGCTATTCCAGGTGAGTAAGCTTTAGATTTTACAACACGTGCAAGTATACTCTCCTGGTGCTTCAAGTACCTTTTGCATTCCACACCATAACTTCCTGTAATTGGGCCTTTTACAGAACAGCATCAGAAGACTCCTCCACTTTCCCTTAGGAATTATCTAGTGTTTTAACTACACAAGCCAGGCAAGTGTTTGCTTTTTTGTGGGGAGGATTTTTGATCAAACAATTTCAGTTCAAACGGAGACACAAGCATATAGAAAAGTAGCATCATCCCAGACTTCACAGAAGGGAGGAAAACATAGAAGAAAGCAAGAGCAGCCTATCACAAATGCCTGATCTAGGTCAGTGCCACAGACACAACATTATTAGAGGCTGGCTTGTGTCTGTCTTCCAGGTCCATTTATTGATATTAGAGGTGTAAGTACCACTTCAGCAGACGTGCTGCCTCAAGGTGTATGGCATTCGGCTGACTTCTGCCTTCCTCTCTGAAAGGGCATTCGTCAGTCCTAGGATGCATCATCAGCGTTCCTTCTACAAACTGCAATTAATGTTTCCAGTTTGATTACACTACTGGGAGTCCACAACCATGCCCAGTTTGGAGAACAATTCATGTAACACATGAAATACCTACTCAGGGAACACGCAGTTCAGGTTCTCATGAAGCTGCTTAGTTCGGAACAGACAGATGCTTAAGACATACTCAGTACTACCAAAAAGGTCTGATACCTCCTGAGCGTGTTCCTCCCTTCCTCTCTCTGAAGTACTCGAGGATCTGAAACATTATCAGCCAGAAGGGCAGGCGGGTCACCCTGAAACGCTGCTGCACGACTGAATGAGCAGTTGAGCAGGAAGCAGGCTTCCCCCCAGCTCTCGCACATGCACAGGCTTCCAAGCAGGAAGCTTTCGGATTGCAGGTCTGAGCCCGACCACAACCCAAGGCTTGCCTATTCCACAGTTCTTAATTATGCTTTAACACATTAACAGTTGTAAAGCGTGCTTCAGAGAAGCGCGTTTGTTGCTAGCGCTCTTTAACCCCAGGGCTCTTTCAGTTCATAAACCATCAGGGTATTTCTCTACAGGGCTCCCTCCCATTGAAAGCTGGCTGGGGTTTTTAGATGTATATACACATGCAACGTCGCTAATTGTGCCGCGATGCAGACCAGCTTATTAAACCCCGGAGCCAAGGCCGTATGAAAGTCCTACGGGTTTTATCGCAACCACAGCGGGGCAAGCGGGGGGCGGGAAGAGGCAGCCGGCGGGTCCGGCCGGTCGGCACCGCTGAGCCGCCTCACCCACCTCAGCCTGCACAAGAGGGTCGGGGGGCAGGTCAGGTGCAGAGGGGGCGGGCGGGCCGCCACGGGGCCACGCCGGTGCCCACTACCCGGCCCCCCACCTTCCCCCGCCGGCACCGGGGGACCGGAGGTGCCCCGCGCCCCCTTCCCTTCCCTTGCCCTTCCCGCCTCGCGCGAGCAACGGCCACGGCCCCAACCGCCGCCGGTGCCCAGCGGCCTCCGCCGGCGCGCGCAGCCGCCCCTCAGCACCACCTGCCGCCACCGAACGGTGCCCGGACCCCGCCGCCGGGCCCCCCGCGCCGTCTCCCGGCCAGACGGGACCCCCCCCAGCCCGCGGGCGGGCGGCGAAGGTCGAGCGAGCCTTCCCTCCCCCCGGCGGGTAAAGGGAAGCGGCGGCCGGCTGCAGGCACGGCAGGCGGCCGGACAGCGCGGGTCGCCGGCACTCACCTCCGTCCCCGGCCGTGTCCGCGGGAGCCCGGGGCGGGAGGGGGCAGCCCGTCTCCAATTCGAAAGACGTCAGCGGCTCGGGCAGCCCGCTTAAGTACGAGCGCAGCCTACCCCGCTCCCGGCCTCGCGGCTCCCCCCGGCCCAGCGCCGCCACCGCCCACGCCCCGGCGGCGCTGAGTGGCAGGGCCGGGCGGCCAATGGCGACGGCGGCGGGTCCGCCCCAGCCTTGAGCGGCGCCCGGTTCCACCAACGGGGCGGGCGGCGCGAGTCCTAGGCGCCGGCGGCGGGGCGCGGCCGCGGCCGTGACTGACGGGGGGAGGCGTCCAACCCGCGGTGCGTGTGGGCGGCGGGCGGTGTGGGCGCGGCGTGTGCGGCAGGCTGGGCTGCACCGCAGCGCATACACTACAATGGCTGCTGGAAAGACGGGAAAGCAAACAATTTCCAGGCCCGCCGCGTCCAGCCCGAAATATGGGGAAAAAATTACAGAAAAATCGGAGAACACTGTAAAGGGTGGAAACGGGGCGCAGAGGGGATGCTGAGGCTCCCGCGGTGAGTCTGCTGCGGGTTTGGGGGGCAGGCGCCGGGGTTTAGCAGGGAAATATCAGGGTTATTTAAATTATGAAGGGGGAGGAGGAGAAGGAGGGGGGAGAGGAGAGAGGAGCAGCGAGCAGTGAGGAAAAGTTTGTGTTAACCATCCCTCCCTTCCATCCCTCTCCCCCATCTCCCGCAGCCCCCCACCGCCCCGCGCCGGACCCCCCCCGGAGGGGAAAAGCAGGGGAGGGGAGGCGAGGCGAGCGGTGCCCCCCTTCCCCTCCTTCGGAGGGAGAAAGAGATGATTTTCAGAAAAAAAACCTCTCTCAGGAGTTTCCTCCACTCCTCCCCTCCCTCCCCGCGGCGCTATGTGGGTTCGCGAGCGAGCGGGCGAGGCAGCGGTCTGCCCGGGGGACGGCAGGAGGGCGCGGGGTGCCCGCCGCCGACCCCCGCGGTGGGCCGGGGCCGGGGCCGCGGCGGCGGCGCGGGGCAGGGGCAGGAGCAGGAGCTGCGCGGCCGCCCCCTCCCCTCCTCGCCTCTCCGGAGCCTGTGCTGTGAATGCAGTGACAGCGGCGAGAGCGGCGAGAGGGAGCGGAAGACATTAGAGACCGCGGTGCCGAAAAATGAGGGAAAAAATTAATATAAATTCGCCCCCCGCACCAAACCGGCCGAATTTCGCACAGAAATTTCCCCCGTGGACCCGGCTACCCGTGGGGTGTCCCCCGGACCTGGCGGCCGCCTCTTTGGGGGGATCCGGAGTGACTTTGGGGCACTCGACCCCCCTTTCCCGTCGTTTTTTGGACAAAAGTTTTTTTTTTCGTAATAAAGAAACGAATTTGCCTGCTCTCCCCCTCCGAGTGGCCCAGAAGCTTTTCCCTGCCCCATCGGTGTGTGTTTAGAGAAAAGTGTGAACGCAAGTAAGTGCTGAGTCGTGTTGCATTGGGGAGGGGGGTTTGCTAACTGAAAGCAGGAGAGATCCGGAGAGAGAGAGAGAGAGCAGGGACAGCTTGTTGTCAGTATCATAAACAACCAAAATGGAGGGAGAACTGAGGCATATAACAAAATAAAAATCAGAAAAAAATGCCAAAAAATACCTAAAAATCGAGGCTGCTCCCCCTTTTCTTCCTCAAGGTAACAGAATAAAACCCGTGTCTTCCCGAGACCGTTTTAAGGTTTCAGGGAGCAAGGAGTTAATATTTATTATTTTTTTTTTTGTTGATGAATTCTTTGCAAAGGCAAAAGCCTCTTATAACTCGCCACCGACAATGAGAAAACGTGAAAATGCCTTTCAGGAGAGAGAGGTAGGGGGAGATGATAGTGCATAAAGTGCCTAACTTGGGGGTAATGTGGAGTGATCCTAGATAAGATAAATGCTGTATGTGCTGCTTTATAACTTCCTTTTTTAATGTTTTTTTGTATGTTTGGGGCGAGGGGGAGGTTTGGGGATGGGGGGTCTTTTCTTTTACTCTGTCTTTTTTTTTTTTCTTTTTTTTTTTTTTTTCGGACCGGAATGTAATGCCTTTGTAGTGTCACTTTCCTGATCTAATTAGGATGTGTGAGGCAAAGAGTAAACCTTTCCGGTTTATAAAGTGCGTTTTCGTTGCCTTTGAATTTCAAGTTTTCCTGGTGGCTCCCTCCTCTATTTAAACTGAATTCTTCAGAGTAGTGTGGGGTTGAGGTAACCATAGGGAAAGCTCCATAGGGAAAGCAGAGAGGGCTCAGGGGCAGGGCACCTCTCCTGCGAGTGGTTGCTGATTTCCCTGGCACGTTCAGTTCACCTGTTTGTCTCCTACAAAGAACGTATTCTGCAGCCTCCTCGTTTTATTTATATAAAATAATGATGCCTCCTCTCGCCTCACATTGAAGTTAATGCGAAAGTGCTGCTGATGTTGGTTCCACGTGGGATCAGGGACATAGCAGGGCATTTTAAAGAGACAGCTTCTCTTTTCCTGAGGTTATCATCACCTCTGCAGCACCTCTGCCTCTAGCTGAGGGATGCTTCGTTGTTTGTTTTTTTCAGTGGAAAGGTATCAAATCGGCCCTGGTCTGATAAATTAAGGCCAGATAACAGGGGGAAACGTGCAGATTCGTTTGGATCAAAGCAATTCTTTTGTGTGTGGCAGGTCTTCAGGGGGGCTTTTCTTGGTGTGTCAATTAAAATGCAGTGTTTTGGAGAGCGTTTTTTGGAATGGGTGTTGCAGAAATGAAATAGGCTCAGGTTGTTTAATATTAAAAACCTAGTGCTGTTTTGCTAGCTGTGAATTCCCTGGGAGGGGACCTGTGTGCATAGGGCGGTTTCACAGACATTTTGTAAAAGTTGTGGAGCGCATTATTTTTACTTTGAATAAATTCAGTTTTGTTGGGGATGGCTGTGTTTGTTGAAAAGTGTTGTAGAGATTGTTCTATGCTTAAATCTTCTGAATGGTCCCAGAAGGTTTTGAAAATAGTGAAAATAACTGTAGGTTTTAATTGACCAAACTAGGGGCTTTTTAAAAAGTACACCTTAGCTGTGTAATTATAACATCACTTGGAAGAATTGCCTCTGGCTTTGTTTTTAAAAAAAGAAAAATCATCCTAACTGCAGTCTGGTTTCATGTATATGTGTGCATGTGTGCATGCATGCTTTTAGCATGGATTCTGGCTGATACAAATTTTTCCTTAATTTTTTACTTGCAAATGTTTAACTGTAATGATGTGAAGTGCTCTGCTTGTCCCTACTATCTACTGTGTGTTTTAATTTTCACTGAAACAGCTTATTAAAAAAATTAATATCACCTCTTCACATAGCAATTTGATATCCTTACCAGGAGCTATGATGTTTCCTTCACACGTGCCTTGTTTTTGTAATCTTTGTATTTAATTCTAGATTAAAAATTGCATGCAGGTATGTGGTTCTCGAGAGGGAAGATGGAGTACTGAGCTTGTAGGGAGGCTATTTCAGGAAATGTTTTCTTTGAACTTGTGGAAGTTGAATATCGGTTGTGATAGCCCTCTGTGTGGAATGGCATGTGTTCACAAGTGATCTGTACCTTTGCTGTAAGTGTGACCGAAGAAGCTGTTGTACTGTAGTTGTTGATGAAGACAGTCTCGTGGTTAGAGATTTTGGAAGAAATCTCAAAGTTTTCCAGTGACTCACAGTTGTGAAAATTAAATCACATTAACTACTCTGAGGCTAGAAAAAAAGGCTCATTAAGGAAAAAAAATTAATCACTTTGTATAAAGGACTGGAATTGAGTGTTTTTCCAAACCTGTCTTTTATGGTTTAGAGATCTATTTTACAGTTTGTAAGAATTCATACTTCAAAGTTCCTTTCCAAATATTTCTTACACTGATCTCTTCTTTTTGTTGACTGAAATAATGTTATCCTGAAATGCAAAGAAATTTGATAAATTAATAGCAGTACACCACGTGTTGGTGTTTTTACTGTATATGGGTAGATAGTAGTAGATGCACAGAAGTAATAAACTAGCTAATGGCACTGAGAGCAGTATTTAAGAACTCTTCAAATACTGTGTCTGCGACCATCAGTACAAAGTGTTTGATGTGTTACTTTATTTTTACCTAATTAAGAACTTCTAAATCATTAATGTTGTAATGTTGAAAATAGGTATAGACATGAAAGAAGCGTGTGTTGTGGAGTATCTTTCTTGACTTAAAGTTACATATTACAAAAGTAAATTCCGTGTGTCCAACCATAGTACAAAATTCAGGACATAGAGAGGAGGAAGAGGAAAGGGTGTTCTCATAGAATTTGATACTCTTTGAAACTGGGTTTAATTTTAAGGTATAATCCAGATGGTGGTAATAATAGTAGCAGATAAATGTTGTTTAGGATTGCTTTTTACAAACTTACTTACTCTCTTTTTGTAGAAAACTGAATCCTCCTTATAGGGATGATGTGGTGTTTAATAAAAAGAGAAGTAACCTGCAAAGCTTCCTTACTTCTAAGACTTAAGATAATCTTCTCAATTATATGTTGTTCTGCTTCTATACATGATTCAGTATGATTTTTTCCAAGATTTTCTGAAATTAGAACACCTTAGGAAGCAAATAGTGTGGGCTGTTGTTGATAAAGTTACCCTACTTTTTGTAGATAAACTTGGGGAGCTGTAAATGTATTAAAATCCTTCTTAGATACTTATTGATCCTATTCAATAATGTTTAAAAGTTAATAACTACAGCATTCTACAACAGCACAGCAAACAGAGGCATCTAAATTGTCATGCATTCAGTTTTTCCCTAATGCTTAGTTCAAGTGTGTCTCTTGGTGTGTACTTTTCATTTAGTAATGATCCTGAAAAAATTGGTTTCCCAATGTAAACCTTTGAGGTTTGAATTAAGAAACTTTTAAAAAAGTTTGTCTAATTCCAAGGGGCATGGCATACAAAGCACAGCCACTGCTAATGGTCGTCCATCTCCGCAGCTAGTCAGTCAAAATGGTGCCCTAAAGCCTCCTCCTTTCAGGGTAGTGCATGTGTGGTTTAAAATTAATGGGTTAAAGAGGGCACTGCTCCTGCTGGAAATAAACCTCTGTTTGTAACTGTTCAAAGTTACTTTGTTAAAAGAGATGGTTTAGTTGGGAGTCTAAAATGTAAGTTTTTATAAATTCTGTATCTAGCTGTTCTGTATCTATTCTGTTGCATCTTTAAAACCAGTTTTGAGGAGGGTTCTTGAACAAGTTTATCTGTTTACCAAGGGGGGCTATTCTGGAAAATGTGAAATACTTTAGAGAAGTTAGACCCTTCTCAAACCTGTGTGGGGGTAGAAGGAACTAGCAGCCCCCACCACCAAGGTGATAGAGCACTTGCTTTCAAGGAGATACTCTAAATATCTGCTGCTACTGAGGATTTAGCCTGCGTTGCTTTTGAAAGAAATGTGCAGTATCTAGCCACTGAACTGTTAAGCATCTTTTACCAATTACCAAATGTTTAGGTAGTCTTTAAAAAACTATTTAAAAATAATTCAAATATTAGAACAAAGTAACATTTTGTATTGATCAAATGTAAAATGTTTAAATTTCTGAAGTGCAGGGGAATTTTTAATTTATTTATCTGAGCATTTTGCAAATAGAGAGTTGTGCATTTTTCCTGCTAATCAAAAAATCGTATCTAGAGTTTCATTAAATTTATATTGATTTTTAAATTGTGCAAACTTGTAGCTTGAATGTAAAACATTGACTAACTCTCAGTATAATCACTTGTACTGCTGCCTATATTTTTTTTAAATTTTTTTCAAGGAATATAGAGACCCTTTACCTGAAATTAGATAGATTGCAGTTACTGATGTATTTTAAATTAACAGTTGTCCACCAGACATCAAATGCAAAAAAGTCTAGTTCTGAGCAAGTTAGGAAAAGCTAATGTTAAACAGAACTGGTCACCATTACTGCAAGATCAGTTTTATTTTATTTAGATTGGCTTGTTAAAATATTTTTTTGTCTGCTTCAGTATCAATGTTCACCTGTTACTGTCTCATCTTAGAAGGATGAATTAGCAGAAATAAATAGAACTGGAGGGATTTTTAAAATTTTTGACAAGATATAACATGTTTTTTAAAGCAGTTATGTGGTAACAGTTATAAAGGACAGGGCCTTCTCATAGGGTATATTAAAATGGTTATTATTTAAATGGAACCTGCATATCTTATAAACAGTTACTGTAGGATCATGGCATTAAAATTAACCACTGTACATAGTGGGGTTTTGAGATGACTGCGTAAATACATACTTGACAGTGAAGAGCAGGAAAAGTCCTATAGTTATTCTCTTATTGAAGGAATAAATCAGTTTCTATTATAGCTGCCTTTGTCATAATTTCTGTCCCTTTCCTAATTTGCTGTCTCTCCAGACTTGAGAGATACCTTGTCAAATACATTAAAATACATAGAGCTATTTTATGCATGCTTAACCCTGGTGGTTTTGGTAGACTTACAAGGGGCACAAAGAGAGTAGAATGTGGCCTGATATGTATAACTTTATTTTATTTGCTTAAAGGAAAGGAAAGAGAAAAAAACAAACCAGGGCTGAACTAGTATAAAACCAAAAAGCTGTATAGATATAACAAATGAATGTAGACAAGTGTGGCTATAATGCACAGAACAGTAACTCAAAACTCCGAAGTAAAATAGCTCAAATCAGCTTTGAAAAGTCAAGTGGGAATCAAGAAAGTAAAACCTAGAATTGCCATCAGATGCAATTAAGAAATAACTATGTAAAGGAACTTGGAAAAATGCAGAAGGTGTCCGTTACAGTAAACTGAATTGCTATAATCTTCTTTTGCACTTAATGTGCTAAATTCCTCTCTCAAAGGAGAATATCCCTGGAAATCAGATTAGAAAGTGTTTAAAAGGAATTATTTGTCAAAGTTGTTTTTTACTGAAGTTAGGATAACTAATAATAATCTCTTCCCTATTACTGTAAATAATAGTTTATTATGTATCATTTAACCACGCAGATTGCACATAGAGTTATGTCTTGTACAGGTAACTCACCTAGTAGCCTGGCACTGTATCACTGACTTTCACCCTCAGAGCTTTTCTTTACCATTGTAGGTCACATTACACTTTGGAGACTGCCAAATCTGAAGTCTTTCATGGGAAATAAGATGTAGATGGTTGATTTTTGTCTTATGCACATTTACTGTGAATTGCCAAACAGTCCAAAAGCAAAGAGAATATCAGAAAGCTAATCTTCCCTCTTCCTTTATTGAATGTGTATTTCTATATTACAGGCTATAGATTTACTAATGTGGGAGTTCTCTAAAAAGCCTTGCAAATCATCTGAATTAATGAGATCTCATTATTCTAAATGTTTGAACAGCAGAAAGACCCTGTGTATGCAAATCAGATTTTACTGTCCCAAGTGCTCGTCACTTCTAATAAAACTCTTTACTGTGTGGTGTATGTATTTATCATGAACGTTACATTTATTTGTAGTATAGATACATACAGGCAGACCCACATTTTAAGGAAACATCTGACTGGTTAGGGAAAATGTCATGTCTTTTGAATCAGTTGTGATATAGGAATTCTTTTTTAAAAGAGACTTTTTTGAAGAAAAGGCAGAAAGAGAGGTTCTGGCAGCTTACTATTAAATCTCAATCAAGCCTGTATAGTTAGTAATAAAAGATTTACAAGTTTGTAAATGTTAAATTTCTTCAAACTCTTACTGTCACATGTGGAGCTTTCATTTATACTAATTGTGCATTTACTACAGCTCCCTACATGCAAGGCTTAATAATAATAATAATAATAATATTGTATTTATCACATGCAGGTATAGATATAAGTATTTAAAGATAGAAATTGTATACAAGTGTTCTCATGTTTTCATAAGATGATACACTACAAAGCTGTAAATTTATGGTGTTAGCTACCTGTTATGGTACTCTTCCCCTCAGAAGCAGCACTTCAGGAAGAATTATTATTAAGCTAAAATAAAACAAAATTAAAATCCTGTCAGGACTTTGTGCTATGTTGAAAAGCTAGGCATAGACATTGTTCATGCTTATTTTGTTCACTGGAAGTTCTTGTGGTCAATACACATGTAATTTGTGTCATCTAAGAGGCTAGGAAACAGTGAACCATGTAGCTTAGACAAGAGCTTAGACATAGGTGATCACAATAAATGCCAGTTAATTTCAATCTGTGGATTTCGCCCCCCCCCTCCCCCCCCGTGACTTGACAGTTTTCTTTAATTCTTTTCAATAGTGGGATTGTGTTTAGACTAAACCACTTCTAATTATACCCCAGCACAAACATGTAGCTTATGGCTATATTTTAATCAGTTTCAGAAAAAGTAATAAAAATATTATTGCATCTGTCAAAGGATGGTGTTGCTACATGCTATTTTAAATGGTGTTTAAGTACTGTTGTAAGCATACCAGTACAATGAAATCAGCTCTATTCCTAAACAACAGTTGCATTATTTGTTACTTAAAAAGTTACCGAGAATAATAATATGTTAATTATCCTAATTATCCAGGCTGATTTTAATATGTGTTGAAATCGCTTTAAAAAGTATATGTGAAATATTTATATCAAACTCGTTTAATTTCTCATTACTTGTAAAATGTAATGTTTTCCCAGTTGTAATTTTAAAAGGGTTTTTGTCTTAGCTGCAGGAATATATCCTTTTATTGTGGATACGCTCTTTTCTGAACCCAGCGTTCTTTCACTATTTTTAAAACCCTTTCACTCTCTCAAAAGGAATTTGTGCCCCATTAAGTGTTGATATTGATAATTTTTGTGCTACAAAAACTGTGCTGAGGAATATTGTGGAATGAATTTACTCTTGTAGCATCAGCAGCACAGTAACTGGGTGTAGAGTCACACGGGAAACTTGATCACAGTGATATTTGGGTGATAGGAGTAGTCCCAGACTGGATGAATTTTAAACTAGCCTATGAGGAAAAGATGCCTGGTTTTGCAGCCTAGTAGGGTTAATCAAGTATGTGATATCACAGTTTCTCATGAGAAATGCTCAAACACTCTGCTGACATCAATGGCATTAGAAGGCAATCAGAAATCTAGATTATACTTTCAGAAATGATAAACTATGAAATAACTTTGTTGGGAAAAAAACCCAACAAACCCAAACAGCTGATATGGAGGTCTCCCCTGTAGTGTAATATTATTTTACCTTTGAAAACTTGACCACTTCAGAATATTTGAGAACAAGCTAAGTCCATCCTGAGTAATTTATTTTGGTTCCTGGTACAGTTCTATCTATGGATCATGTAAAACAAACTTCTTACTTTTCAGTACAGATATTTAAGCATAAATGAGAGGAGGGCACATTTAAGCAGTTAACAGCATTGGTTACTTGTTCATTTGGTTGCACTAGCAAGGTGCTTTAGTTTGGGGATGTCGCTATTTTACTGAACATAAAAGGAGACTGAATCTTCAAGTCTCGAGTGAAAATGGAAGTGTGGTCACGAGGGGGATGTTACTTAAATCACTGCCCCCCAGTCCCTCAAAATATTTAAGTTCTATGAATTTGTGATTTTAGTCACACAGTAATGTTGCAACCTCAAAATTGATAATATATTCAGTTATATTGAGATTAATTCACAATTCTTCATTAGACATTGAATTCCCCAAAGATTTTGTCTGAATAAGTTCTGAATATCATGCTGTTTGTTCCAGTTTTCATTAGGAATCAAACCATAGAAAGTATCTTGATTCTGAGCAAACCCTCAAAGACTTCATGGGTACCCTAAATCTCCCCTATTCCAATCACAGTTTTAGTTACTAAACTGTGGTTGAAAGTCAAATAATCCTTCCTGCTGAGCATCTGACTTTTATCATAAAGGAGGTAGTTGGATATTTGGTGGTAGTTTTAGCATAATGCAGGTAACTTAATGGAAGAGCTTAAAGGCAGGCAGAAATCTACTGTCACGTTGCAAGTGTTCTGTTAACTATGTGAAGTTAACTACTTAAATTGTATTTGTGTCATTGTGATAGGAAGAGTTCTTGTTTGCAGGAGACAGAAGTTTGATTTGTTAATTCTTCCTTCCTAAATATATGTAAAAATTTGCCACCACTTTTGCTGCTGACAGTGCCCTGAAGATTATCCTTCCATATATATACATATCTGTCTGTCTGTCTGTCTGTCTATCTATCTATCTATCTCCAAACTTTTTGGTACTTAGGCCTTTGTAGGAAGGTTAAGAGGTCTAGTGGATGGAGGTCATAATGTATTTGTATCACTCTTAGTAATGAACTGCTGCTTAGCAGCTTTGTTAGTTTGTGATGTGATTTTTGTGTTCAGGGGTAGTGTGAGAGAGTACATAGTACTCCCCCTGTGCATGACAGAGCTCAGGCCTGAAGAGCAAGCATTCTGTCATCTTGCTTTGTGTGTTTCTGAACTGGCTATGTAGAGATAAAAATGTATTTGTTCTTTAGTTCCACTTGTTGCGTTCAGCAGTTAATTAGGAAGTCTGTTTCTTGATAGTTTTTGAGTATATTGTAGTGGCTGGCAAAGTTATTAAATTACCTGAGTGGCAGAAGGTCATACAGAAGGTAGATGGAAGGGGGAGACTTTTTTTTTCCGGTCTGATTTTGACCAGATTATTTGAAAGTTTCCTTGGCCTCTTCAACAGTGCTTTACTATAAATCAAAACAAATGAAATTGAACAAGCAGTCAATAAAAATGCATGTCCCAGGCTCATCTGGCAAAGCTTATTAAAATCCAGTCAGATGCTGACAATTCTTTTCACTGTGACCTACAAGATACTTAGCCTCTGCTTCATGCTTTCTAAATACCATCATTTCCATCTCTCACATTCTAGGTGGGTCATTACTGAATGTCCAGTAGTAACTGTATAGTCAGCGATGCTAACATTTCAAACTTGTCTCAGAATGAGACATGTATGTTAAAGTTGAAGTGCTTCTCAGGGACTGAGTGGTATTTCCCCATCTGTTTGTTTCTTTGGATTGGTTTTTATTGTAACGTGCAGTTGAGGTTGCTTCAGGTGGCACTCGGGGAAAAAGGAGGGGACCTTTCAGGTTGTTTAGACTCAGGGTTGGGTTTTTTTTAGGGGTGGGGGGGTTAAAACTAGTATGTATTTGGGGCTTTTTTTCTTAGCACCATTTGGAAACTGGTGGTCATTGAGGGTACATCATGGAACAGTAGAGTCATGTGCTACTCGGCAGGGGATGCTGCTTAATGATGGACCTGCAGTGTCCTGAATGTGGAAGGAGCAGACCTGCAGTCAAAGATTGGTCTTTTTCTATGGTGTGAACAGGGAACTGCCTTACCCTGGCTTTTACAAATAAATTAATTATTTGGAATAAGATCCTTCCTTCCTTCAGTCACTGACATTTTCACTTTTCCCTGCAATATCAGAAATGGACAGATTTTTACAAGTCTGTCAACTTGAAAGGGCAATTAATGTAACCACAGATGAAGTTAGAACTTTTGAAAAGGACAAAAATCCTTTTACTAAAGATCTTGGAAAAATACTTATTTTTCTTTGCTTTCAAGACAGCTAACCACTATACTAATCTGATATTTTTCAACCAAGTAAATACTTAGATGCCGTGGGAGATTAATTTAGCAATTGCGTGGCTTTCTCAGTAAGGGAATGTGTGTTAGAGTAAATATTTATGAAAATAATACATAATGGACATTTAGAAGAAAGTAGTTTTCAGCAATGAAATCATCATAACGTGATTTTAAAAAAGTTGTGTCCCTATACACCCATCATTTTTTTTAAGGCAAATCAGATAAGCACCTTGACATGGATAGGTATTCAGGACGCTGCCATGATTATTTCTGGGAGTTGTACAAACACAAAGCTCTTCTACTATATTCAGATAGTACATGATAAAGTGCTTTCTAAGGTTTGTGAGTTTGCTGGGTTTGTAGGTTTGAATTCAGAATTGAGTGTGATATATCAGAAAGTTCTAGGGTACTAACTTATTAGCACATAGTGTTTTAGTCCAGTTGGAAGTCTATATTATAAAACCTGAATGTAAATATTACAAGTTTACTTTCTAGTAATGTGGATTACACTTAGAAAAACAAGTGCTGTGTTCTATCAGAATTACAGTTTCCCTCTGGTTTATTTGCCTTTAATTGAATTCTGCTCTGTGATTATTTTTTTTTGACTCATTATTTACACGGAATTGTGCTCATGCTTTTTCCTCTAGACAAATACAAACAGCACTGTACTCCTGCTGTGATTATTAGGCATAACACCTCTGACTCAGCAGATAAGAAAATATGTTTATTGGGAAACAGAGTTAATATTGTATACCTTTTTTCAAGAACATTTAAAAATAGCTGTGTCAAAAGAGATTATGCTTTTAACGTGCTAGTGAACTGAGCCATTCCGTAGGCAGTGTTTTTATTCCGGACAGCTACCTCTACTAGAGTCCAAAAGATTTCAGGTTATCACAGAAATACACTAATAATTATAATTCTTAAGGAGAGAGGCTTCTTTAATAGACTGCATAATACATGTATTATCAAATTCCAGCCTTTTTTCCAAGAATTGTTTTATATGTCAGTGTGGTTTGGCCTGCTTTGAGGCATTCTGGTTGCTCGAGACAAATTGTTGATTAAAAATGGCACCTTTTCTCAGTGTGTGTGGGGGTAGCAATTCCTAATTGTGATGCAGAATATTATGTTGTGATAGCCAAATACCTGAATGCAATGCAACAGTGATTATGGGAAAGATGAGTAAAGGAGGATGAGAATTTTTGCCAGCTGGATTGGAGATTCTTGAGATTCATCTGGATTAGTAGTTTCAGTTGCTAATCTTGCCCCTTGTTTCTCTGCGGTTGTGTTTTCTGAAGTTGTACTTTCCTCATTTGATTGTTACTATTATATACCATTGCTGTGTGGAGGCACACAGACGTGGGAAACAGCAGTACCAACTTGGTAGAAAATTCTGAAAAGTGCAAAAAAGAGAACAGAAAAATAGAGTTCTGCCTTGTCTTTTGACTTCAGAAATCCTAGTGCTATTCATAAGAACAGTAGATAATGTGTGTGTGAGTCTGAAATTTGACTGGAGGTTGGCTGCCACTGCATACATCAGTGACTAGAATGTTTTTAGGTATTAAATATCAATACAAGGAATTTGCTTGTACTTAGTTGAATTACAGTGCAAGGTTTGCTGAAACAGCTTAGCATGAACAGTCTATATTTATTTTTAGAAATGCTAATTCAGAATGGTATAACATGAGTGAAAAGTTCAGTTGTTACTACTTGATACTCTATTCTGGCTAGTTATGGAGCTCTATTTAATGTTATCTGACAGATTAGAGTATTTAACTTGAAAATGTGCTGCTGCTCGACTGGCGAGCTGGGACATTGCCTACTGTGATTTCCTACTGGCAAGAGGTCTGTAAAGACTGTTTTAAGGCAAGCTTGGCTGTACTTGGAGCTAATAGAGTTAGGTAAAACTTGACACGCTGCTTTCTTTTTTGGGCACATGAAAACACCTTTTACAGTTTGGGCCAATGTATTTTTGAACTGGAGAAGGGTGTTTCATACAGTGTAAAATCCTCCTCCGTTTTGGTGGCACTAGCCTTTGCCTCAGAGTGCAATTCTGTGGGGTTTTTGTTACACGGGTAGTCTATGAGCGTGTATAACCAGAGTATAATACACTTCCATATACAGCTGCCTGCAAGGAACAGTGCCCTAATGAGACACAGGGAGATCACGGGAAAGGAGATAGTATGTGATGCAGAGTAAAATGAAACATCATAGGGCCTGAACGGAGGACGCAGTGACAGTCCAGAGAGAACTGTCCTCGCAGTGTTTTGCTGTAAGACTATGTATTGTTTGCCTGTGAAAGTACTTCCTACACACTGCCTTTAGATTATGTTAATAAATAATTTTCAGCAAGGAGTTTTAGGTGTCAGTAGCCCAAAGTGCTGCATGGAAGTAACTATGCCAGTCTTCTATGTAAATTGTTTTTAAATAGACTGTTGAATAAGGTGTTGTTCCAAACAGTCACAGTTTAAAATCCTGATAAGGAAGGAATCGTCGTAAAGTGTTTTGTTCCAAAGCTGTATTCTGAATCCTCCTGGCAGATAGAGTTCTTCATTCTTCCAGGGCTGGATTTTCACTGAAATATTAGATGAAGTTACCTACATTTGATCTGATTCCTAAAGTTAGCCCAACTGGAGTGAAAACGATAATGCTGAAAACCGGTACATAAATCACACTGTGGAGCTGGGTTGTTAACTGCCTTAGTGAAGAACACGTTCTTTGACTCACTGGTTTAAATCAAAAAACCAAACCAACCAACAAAACAACAAGGCACCTAGAGAGTTTTGTGTGTGATCAGAATACAGAGTATTAATATATATATATATTTATATGGCCGACACAGAAATGGAGAATGTCTCTAAATTCAGCAAGTGGTGTGTGTTGCTCTAAAGGCAGCAAGTGACTCATGTGACTGTCTTAGCAGCTGGGCAGCAAGATTAGAGAGCTACTACGTACACATTCCCTTACTGAGGGGTCCAAACTATTACTAAATGAAGTTGCATTACTGCCAGCAACTGAATAACGGGCATAAGAAAATATACTAAAAAGTGTGTCATCAGGTTAGGGCAGTAGTTATTTCAGACAGTCATTAAAGGGCAGGAAAAAACTGCCTCAAGCCCAGCTTTTCCGAGATTCATATTTAAAAGATTTTTGCCCTTTTTTCAAGCACTCTAACTTCGTACGAGTTTACATGTTAACTGTCCCTTTCAATTTGCAGATTTGCAAAAGCCACCTTGAAATGTCTGTTTCTGACACTGAAGGGGAAAAAACAAAGAGAATGTTAGTGAAGAATCTTATTCCAAAGAACGTATTTATTTGTAAAAGTACTAAAAATATGCTTGTATCATGAAGTATTTTGATTTGAACTGAAATTGGCAAAGCATATACTTCTTGGTCACTTGCTAATTTGAAGACTTATTCATGATGTTATTCCTCATGTATTTCCTAATTGTAAGAATTTGTGAAGTTTGTTCCAAATTGTCTTTAAGTTTTCCTGGCATGCCAGTATGGATTAGTGGAATACATATTATTTTTATTTTTTTTAAGTTTCCCTAATCTAATTTTTTTTTTTAACTTGGATACTTGCTTTTCTCAAGAAAGTTACTAAACATTTGTGAATGCTTTGTGCTTTATATATATGTATTTAAAGTTCCACATTGATATTTTAACTATTATTTATGGATGCAAACTCTAAACTGTCCCCCTGTCAAACATCTCCGTAGGGGTAACCCTACTAAGAACTCTTTTCAGTCTTGAGGACCAGAGGAGATACGTTTGACTGTTGCAATCAAGTAAATTGATACAGAAATCAAGACGACACGAGTATGAAGCTCCTTACGGCTATTTTTAGTGTCAACTTTCGGATCATAATTATGTTTTAAAGATGAGAATGCATTTACTGAAGAGGAGTTTTATATTTAAAAAGCCAAGACAGGCAAAATATCAAGCCCAAGATAAATTCCTTATAGCAAAAGAGGGCCAGAAGAGTGTGTGCCCCTAGGCATCGTCACTGCTTCCCACTGCCCTCAAAAGGATTAAACTGTTTGTTACTCTGCTTCAGGTTTCCTGGATTTCTGTTTTCTTTCTTTCCATGTCAGGTAATGACTTGTTTCCCATCTTGTTACTCTCTTTCACATTCATTGCAAGTTTCCCCAGCTTTCATCAACAACAGTTTTCATTTGTATCTCTAAGAAAAAACAGAGAGCATAAAATAAGGTTGTCCAGAGTTGTCAGTGCATCTGAAAGCTACCTTCTCAAAGTCAACCATTGTTTTAATAATTCTGCAAAACACCTTGTTGATCTGACCCTTTTAATTGCATGTGTTTAAATTTCTTCATAATCAAGTCTCTTATTTTTTAGTATTTTGAAATCGTTGTTTTGTAGGAAATGTTCAGTTTGTTGTTTGTTTTTTGTTTTGATTCATCCTCTCCTCAATGTTTCATTACTACTTTTTTTTAATGTACCCTTTTCCCATACCAGACTGTTTTTCTACTCTTCTTTCATAATTTTTCGGTCAGATATTATTCATCAGTTGCAAAAGAAAAATGTTTGTGTTCTTTCTGCACCGCTTACTCTGACGGTGCTATGTGACATAGGAGCACTAGGACACTGAAGGATACTTATGTTTTGGTAAATAGTTATAGATGAAGCACTAGCAGAGCGTGGCCAAGGATATACCTGCAAAAATACATCATTCTTCTGACCACCTGGATGCTTCAGTGGATTCTTGTGTGCTTTACCTAACATATGCCTAGAGATGAACCATCAGAAATGTCAGTTTGCCAATGGAATTTCAGATCCTGGGTCTGGCTGCCCTGTGATATGTGCCCCAGCAGCTTCCTGGGCTCCAAATTCTCTCCCACCACCCCCAAAAGGGAAGAACTCTGCCACAGCACAGGTTGTGTTGAGCTGCTTCCCCTTGTTCTGCAACATGCTCTGTTTGTTTAGAGCACCCTCTGCACAGCTGGAAGAATTATTTCAAATAAACAGCTGCCCTAAGAGGTTATTTGCGTGAACTTGGACTTTGGCTTGTTTGTTTGTGTCTTTGAGAATTACACCCAAAATTTCTTAGCCACAAATTTGTGCTGTTCCACTGAACTGAAGCTGGAAGTGTCTTCTCATGGTTTCTAAGGAGGAAACCTCTTAAGCTACTTCTAGCTGAAAACACAATTTTCTTTAGTAAATCTGATTTCCAAATGGCCAAGGGGAAACGGCCCAGTAAGATCAGCCAAAAAAACCTCATATTTGTGTGAAATTTCCTCATGTAAGCAGGCATGGTTTAAAAAAGGAATAGGAAAGATTCTTACTTGATGTGGTCGTTTTCCTCCTGCTTTCTAATGCCATTCTGTTCTTAGGATGGGGAATTACCGCGGTGTTCGCTTCTGGGGGCTGTTAGACAATCACGGATATTTTGAAGGAAGCTGGGGTGCTGTTTCTGATGCTATTTCTGTCCCGGTGAGAGTTTCACAGTGTTTCTGTGGTGGTGTGTGCCACCTGCCTGGTATCCTTCCCTTTGACAGGAAGACAAACAACTAAGAGGAAAAAATGGTCTGGGGGAAGCTCTTTTTAAAAAAAGCTCAGCCTGTGCTCTCTGACAGGATTTCTTAGGGCTAGAGTTGCAGTCTCACTGCCTGCCTTGTGCTCGGGAGGCCTGGCAGGTTGGCTGGAAGTTGTAAGTTGATCAGAAGTGACTCCTTAGCTCTTCAGTTTCAGGTATGATCTTGGTGTTTGGCTCTTTTAAGGAATGACAAGCTTCTCAGGGATGAGAGAGAGAGTTTCAGCAGCTGCATTTAGAAAGGGAGAAATGTTGGTTCTGGTATCCTTTGAGAAATCAAGGCTTCTGGGGCAAGCTGAAAAGTAAAGCATGGGAAGGATCGGAGCCTAGATAACTGAAGCACTCTTCTCCAGTAACTATAGATACTGTGGGCTTTCACAGGAGAGCAGTGGACAGGAAGAATGTTTGTTTCTAAGCACTGATGACCGGTTAAGAATAAATAGAACTAAAGGAGGCTTTCGGAGTAGTGTTGCTTTGTTCATGTCTTTTTTTTTTTTTTTTTTTTAAAAAAGTAGCATACATTTTTAGGATTCACTGTACTAGAGGCTGAAAAGGACAACACAGCAGGCATCTGTCCTTCCCCCGACAAGTTTACAGTGTTACCCTAAGAACTGAGGCATGTGGAAAGGAAAGGAAAGGGGGGAAAGCAGTTAAAGTATTTGCGGTTGCATATATGCACCCTGTTTAATTTTGTGTGTTAATTTAACAACAGTGGCTGGCACTACTGTTTTTAAATAAAATAGTAAATTCAGCTGTCCCTCATTTACACGAAGCCAGATGACGTTCCTCTCAGTCATCGCCATGGGCACTCATGTTACCCTACTTTTCAGGCCCCGGATCACTGAAGGCAAATACCCAGTGGGATCCTAGTTCTCAGAGCTGTATGTTTCCCGCAGATGGGAGTTCACAAGCCAGTTTGCCGGCTGGAAACTTACACATGGATCTTGACAATGGAACATATTTATACAGAGTTCTGGTATGCTCTCTAGCACGTTTGATGTTTTGCCTCAGGCTCTGGATACTTGGAGAAATCCTGCCCTACAGCCACAGTCCATACCCTCGTGAAATACCTAGCTGCTTGTGCGTCCTTTCTGACTCCTGGGATGGAGAGACTTGCCCAGTCTGCATCAATGAGACTTGTGCTATAGGCACCTTGATAACCAAAGCAGAGGAGCTGGCAGTGCCTGCACAGGATAAAATGCAGAGTGAGAATAAAGTAAGTGTCTCTTGTTCCGAGGGTTGGTGGTTTTTTTAAGAATCAAGTTTCTGTGGCATTTTTTTTGGGAGAACCTGTTTTGAGATTACTAGGCTGAGTTTTTCAAAACCATTGTCTTCATAATCTGTTTAGAACGCAGCTTTCACTGCCTTCCACTGCAGCTGCAGACACTAAGTATTTCTGCAAATCGCTCCTTGTAGACCCATGCCAAGGACCTGGAAAATTAATGACCTCTTCTGTAGCGTTCAATTTAAATGTCACAGAGATCTCTAGTAGAATCTGAGTTCTCTAGGACAGCGTTCAATTATCTGACTCAAAAGATTGGTTTCTGAATTACCAAAGGGCTTGTGGAATAAGTAATCAAGAAATTAGCCAAATTTGGGTAGGTTTCATGGGAATGACAGTCCTACCACTATTCCTGTCTAATTGCAAGTCTCCATCCCCGAAGGACAGGAGTTCAAAACTCTAGGAAAAGTGAGAAAAGTCTGCCAGAAAGTTTTTGACACAGACAAAACTGTTTTTACATTAACCTTTATTTTTTTTTAAATGGCTGTACTGCTTTGAATGAACAAAAAGTGGTGAAACAAAACACTGGAGCAGACACTAACTTGTAAAATTGCAGCCTAAACAATGGCAGTTTGGCAAAGTCATAGGTTGCCTTATGTAGAGGAGTTTGTATTATAATGGCAAGTGTTTGGCAGCGTGGTGAAATGTGATCCTACTCATTCTGCCAATAGTAAAATGCGCTGGATTTGAGTTAGCATGTGTACCTACTGACAGCAGTGTTGGTTCTTGTGTAAATTAATAGAGGATTTCTCCTGCTTTCTAATCAGGAGTTGTTTGAGGACTGTTACCAGAGGTCTTGCCAGCCCAATTGAGGCGTGAGATGACAAATACTACTTTTAATCAGTCTGATAAATGCTGATCGAATTCTGTTTGCATTTTATTTAGTAAGAATGATTAAACTTGTGTGCATATCAAAGCCCGGTGTTCTGTTTCTGACAGCAGCAAAACCAAAGGTGTGGTAAAAGGCACAGAAACAGGACAAAAGTATGCTCCCAATCTTCAGTAATTTGCTTGTCAAAGTCTTCCTGAGGCAGACACATGGTGGCTTTGTTTTTAAGAGGAGTCCTTATTGAACTCTTTTAATAAACTTTTTCCTGTGACTTCCTGAGGCTTTGTAAACTCTTATCTAAACACCCTGTTGCAAGGCACTTAGAAATGTGGGAAGAACAGGTATGTTTCCTTTTTGAGGCTGTCCCCTCCTCGTTTCATTTCACATCTCCAGCTCTTTTATTGGAAGAGTCAGTAACCACAAGGCTGCTCAGCTTCGCTCCTCAGTCTCCAGCCACTTCAGTGCGGGTATACCTGCAGTTGTGTCTACCTTATCTACATGTTTATTGATTTCTTCAGAGAACTGCACTTCCTTCCTAGAGCTTGATTTCCTTCTCTAAAAGTTGCTTTGCCCTTTCACCATTATGTTCTATTTGTGTCCTCCCACTGCCACCCCCTTCTCCCCGTAGTTGTGTTCATGCTGACTTGCGTGATGTAGACATCAAGGTACTTTGGATGCTGGGAATTAATTTTGAGGAAATAAATAAACCAGGCTTCAGTCTGTGGTGTGCCTATCTCCTGAGTACTGTACAGAAGATAGATGTAGAATGGTGAAATTACAGGAAAAGCTGATGAATATGAAAAAAAGGAGTGAAACAGCTTCCATGCAAGTTAGGCCAAAGTAGGTTTAGACTCTTCAGCCTGGTAAGAGACTGCAAAAGGAAGAATACAATAGAGGTTTCATATCATGGACAGGGGATCCTAAAGGAATCGTGAGTGGCATAGATGGGGTGAAGGGGGAATGAAATCATTAGCTGAGAGGAAAGAGAGGGAGATGGGTTCAGATCAAGATAACAGAAAGCAGTTGTGAACTTAAGATGTACAACCCCATGCCATGAGATGCTGTGACATGGGTGCAAAAGGGGGAAGCCAAATGACTGGAAACAGGGGCTGTTAAATCTATCTAGCTCAGGAAGTCCCTAAATCACGAACTGGGGTACTTCCCCAATATCCTACACTCTTGCTTCCTTGTGATCTGTTGCAGCTGTTTGTGGAGCAAGAATGCTGAGTGGATGGGGTTCTGCCCAGGCCCTCTAGGACCACTGTTGTGTTCTCACGAATGTTCAGGGACCCAGAACTGGAACAAACCACCAAAATCACCCTGGCAGAGCCAAATGCCCTGCTGTCACAGAAACTGTGTCTGTCCCAGCAAACCTATATAGATATACTTTCAAACTAGTTACATTTTGTTTCTGTATTCACGTCTTCTGCCCTGTAAATTTAAGGTCTGAGTGTCTAGTAACCCTTTTAATTTCCAGCCTAAATTTACTTACTGAGATTACACTTCTTTTTTATGCCAGCCCTGCTGATTGCCTCGTTGATATACTTATTAAGAACTTTTGTCATTTTTTGGGTCAGATATTTTCTTGTGCTATCTCAAATACTTCTTATGTGAATATGTATTTCCAGATTTATACATGTTGTTCCCAGCAAGATCTCAGTAGTCTGCTGTAGTGGCATCTGTATGGCCTTTTCTGCACTGGAAATATAACTGCTTTTTTGAATAATTTTATTTTCTTTCTTCTGAACCAGAACTCTTTAGTGACTTCTAGCTGCTATGCACTAATTTTTTCCCTTCTCTGTTACTTAGAACTAATGATTTGTCACTTTTAAAGAGAAACAGCTAGTCTTTAAGTGTGTTAATCTGTCCTTTGTTGTTGTTTTTCATCCCATTTCTGTCATGCTGTCCATAAGATTTGTTGCAGTTTTTCTTGTGTGTTGTTTCAGTCTGCACTGTACTTCTTGTACCTCCTAGTTTGTATTTTCTATGGATTTTGGTAGTGCTCACCTAAAGGCATAAAAAAAAATTCTAAATGGAAATGTTGAATCAAAAAAGACTGAAGACCAGTCTTGGCAGAAGTCCATAAATAACATCCTTCCACCTTTCAGAAAGAAATCTGTTGTCATCTCCTCTTGATCTGCTGCTTTTTCTGCCGTACAATTCTTGAACTCACCCCTCTCAGCTCAACACACTACCACCTGAGCAGAAGTTTATCAGATTTCTTACTAAGACTAGAACTGCTGTGCTTCTCTTCTGTAAGGGCTACTTTGTCATGTTGAAGAAAATTTGGATGTTTGACATGGTTCAACTTTAAAAAATCATGTTAGGTTTTATTTGATTTTTCTCTTTGCCTTCATGTTTTCCTTCTTTCTGTGAAAACACACTCCAAGCAAGAGACCATACTATCATCATGAACTGTATGTCTGGATAAACTTTCCTCTACCTTTCCTCAATATTGAAATGTGGGAAAAAAAGTGTTTATTGGGATTTTATGCTGTTCTGAGACTCTTCCATCTCATCACATGGCAGCTTTGCTTCCTGTTAAATTAAAATGTAGTATTTCAATATGAAAGATAATGTTATATAAGTACAGTAGATAATTTTTTAATTCACCTTTCAGAAGCTTCTGCCTGTGACTGTCTCTGTGGTTGGTAACCATCTCTGGTTCATAGGACTGTAAACTTCTACCTTATTTTTGTGTGGTGGGAATAGTGAGTTGAAACAGTTGCCCAGTGCTTCTCTCTGTTGTGATGGTAGATGTTTGGCAGGTTTAGTTCTGACCAAGTTTATTCAAGGAAGTATATGCACCGCCAATAATATGAACTTAGTAATTTAGTGCCATGATACTCCATTAGTCTTTTGTGCTCAGTCTGTTCTGCCAGGTTGGTTGCCCTCTTGGGTGTTGGGTCTGTGAGCCTGAGATGGTGCCAAGCCCCTTGTTTAATAGGATGCTGAAATTTCTGCTGCTCCTGACTGAACTGCTGCTCTTGACTGAACTGCTGCTCAGTCTAGCTAGTGCCAACAGGCCAGAGGAAATTTGTGGGTACTGTTTCTCAGTGATTTGCAGTTTGGGCTACAGCTCCAGGAATTCCAACCTGCTCATCCCTCTATCTGAGATGGCAGTTCTCTGCCTCCTCTTGTCTTGGCACTAAGCCACGACAAAACCAGACTGCACAGAAAGGACCTACATTTTTTCTGTAGGATAATCTGACCATTTTGTTCTCTAGGGTTAATTCGACTGTTACAGCTCTCTGACCTGGTACACTGTGCAGCCAGACAAGCACCAGTGCAATAAGGAAAGGGAAAGAAGCATCATACCTTGAATTGTTTCAGTGTGGAGACACCCTCAAAATAACTAAGCTCTGGACAGTTCAACAGAGTTCTGTCCTGTGCTCTGCTCAGAGTGACAGCTGGACAGATGTGTCCATCTGCAGTCCCAAAGCAGTAGCTAATATGCTGTGCCAGAGCTGTAACTCCTCTGACTCCAAGTTGCTCATGGGCACTTGAGCCTGGCACCGCTCTCCCTGCACGGTCTGGCCTCCAGCAAGGAGGTGGCTCGCGTCTGGTCACCTTCAGGTGTTGGCTGGGTACAGTTGCCTCTGCAACCCAGTAAATGGTCGACCCAGTAAACAAGGTGCTTGCCGAGGCAAAGTTACCTAATTCTGGAGATAGCTGCTTTGCTTCTGGGATTGGGTCCAGAGATGAGAAGGTAACTGCTGAAGCTGCTTGCCAAGGCAGCTATCAAATCTGATGAGAGATCAGGCCTTGAGGTTAACTGGCAGCAATTAGCTGTACCATAGCTATATCCATGCTGAGTGATTCTTCAGTGTTTTCTTTTGTGTTGTTTTTGTTTGGGTTTTGTTTTTTTTCTTTAAGAAAAGACGTCTCGTGTTGCTGGTTTCTGTGGCACTTTAAGGGAAGTGTCTGCCCTCATCTTTGAAAGTACTGCCTTGCCAGTACAAACCCCAAAGTTTTGGTGGCAACTGTGGTAACAGTAAGACTGAAGCACAGAAATGTGACATGTTCTCATATTCCCAATTAGGGTACAGGCTCCTCTGAAAGCGCCTCTGTTTTGGTAAGGAAACAAATGATTTCAGAAAGGGACCTGCTGAGATCATCAAGCTGATGTCCCTGTTTTGGTAGCATTGTGATGTTTTCCTTGGGCATTCCTTTACATAACCCTGATTCTTTTTGGCCACTGTACCTGGCCCTTCAGTGTATGTTTTCCTGTAGCACTAGTTGCAGTTGCACCTTGTGCTAAATGATGGGACTGGGAGAGAGAGGTGTGTTTGGGGAGGGGGATGGAAGATTATCATCGGTACAGGTCAGAAATCAGCGTATTGTGTGTGGTCGATAATATGTAACAAGTGTGATTTAGTAAGATGAGCTTCCAGCTCTCTCTGCAGGAGAAGAGGGTGCATACCTTTCTCTACCCTGGCAGATTTCTGCGATGTGATAGAAGGCAGGAAAGAAACGTAATTTCTACAGCCAAGTTTCTATGTCTTTTTCATGTGTTCTTAATGATAGAAAGCTTGGGTGGGTGCCATGCTGTCAGACTATATTATCCAGCCTGAGCTGGTCATGAATACGCGCTTCGTGTTCACAAGTATTTCTTTTTTCTTAACGACTGCTCGTTTGTGCAGTTACAAACAGTGATAGCACCAGCATGAGTCTCTACATCTCCCTTCCCTGCCCTCTGGTACTCAGATTTGGGTAAGCAGGGCAGTTGCGGTTTGAAATTCATAGTTGTAACATTATCTGTTGGAAGGAAATAAAATAAAATAAAAACTTTACTAAAAGGAGTAGTCTAAGCCACACTAGATGTGCTTCAGATAAGTCTGCCCGATATTGTGTGCAATTAGACCAAGTGTTCTAAAGGATTAATGGATGTTATATTTTGAGATACTGGTCAGTGGTAGAAGTAAGGCTGCCGCTGAAATTTTTCTTCCAGAGTCCAAACACAACGATCTCCTATTTAAAATTTATCCAGTTCTTTAGTTTTCCTTAAGAGAAGGTCCATAGGTCATAGAAACAAATGTGGTATGAAATTTCAAACCCAGCAGTCACCTGCTTTCAAAGAAAAATACCAATATTCCCTCGTTTTAGAAAACAATGCAGTTACTTAGCTACTGCTTTTTGCTGTCAAAATGTGCCCCTGTTTATTTGCATTCCTGTGTATTCTGAACTAGTTTGATTTTTGCTTTGTTAATTTTATGTTTAGCTGTAGAAAAGGCTCTACAGGCTCCAAAGGATTTAATTGGCTTCCTGGCCACCTTTTCCTAAGAAAAGGTGACCATACCAAGGTTGGGAATAATCCTCTCTGTATTCAAATCTGCTGGACAGTGACCTTTGCCTTGTAGTTTAACGCTGCTGCTTTGCTTCTGCTTCACTTCACATTTTAGGCCCCCTTCTCCTCTTCATGGGATTCTCTGTTTTGGGGATGTTTTTACCAATTTGCCACCTGCCAGATGAAGCAGGGGGGTGAGGGGAAGAGACTGTTGTTTTGAAGTGTTTTAATAAAAGAACCTTGCTGTTCCTAATCCACCTATAATTTGTCTCTGTTTCCTGTTCCTTCCTCTCCTTTTGGCCCTCTCTCCAAACCCCTCCTCACCTTCATCCCATCACTCCCTCCTCGCCAATCTTTGGCTTTGGAAGGAGCGGGGAGGCGTGGTTAGATGCCAGGAGAGCTCAGTTATTACTTACACAGGGAAACTTCATCCTGTCCAACAAGTATGCTATTTGTAGCCTTGAGGGATATATCTAAAGGGCACAGAGTTTCCACTCAGAATTTAAGTAGATTATGTTATGTATACATATTTGTTGTGACTTGGCAGGTATCCCAGTGCCCGAGGTCTTAAAACATATACATTTCTATACTTGAGGCAAGTTGAACTGCATGTTTTAAAAGATGCTCTGGAGAGATGGGAGGCTGCTGTTTGGAGTTCACAGAAGCATTATCCTCTCTAGATCTGATACAACACAGGGATTCTAACTACTGTTCTGTCTAGTCCTGTATTTTGTCTTGATATTAGCTGCTATCAGACGCTTCATAGGGGTGGTATAACCGTAAGATGCAGAGGAGAAGATCCTCTCTTACTTAACTCACTGCTGGTTTGGATTTTGTCCTTAAAAAACAAAAAAGAGGGTTGGTATTACTTTTTCTGAAGCCCTCCTGAAATCATATACTATCATTATAAATCTATGTTAGTCTTGTCTGTTGTAATTGTATGCTACCTTTTGGCAGTAAATCTCACAGGCTAATACTTTGCTGTTAAAAATATAGCAGTAGTGTTTAAAAATTGCTATGCTGTGGTTTTATTGAATGTCGCTCAGTGTCATGAGAAGAGATGAAACCATCTGAGCAAGCTACTCTACTGCTAATTGTTTTAATCTTCTCATCTTGTTTAAAAAAAAAAAACAAAACATACAAATGCAGCCCCAAAATTCAGGTGCTGCAGATATGCTGGAGGGAACCATGAAGTTAAAACAGCTGTATTCTATGAAATTCTGTTTGGTATGGCACTTTTCCTTATAAGGTCCAATGACCAATTGTTTTGATTATTTAGAAGGAAAAAATTCCATGAGAACTGTTACTGAAAATGACTAACTTGGCATTAGTGATCTGCCGCTCTCTTAAGAGAACTAAAGTTAGTTAAGATAGCTGAAGTTAGTTAAGATAGCTGAAATATCCAGTTAGCCACTCAGTGCCTCAGCTGTTCATATATGACCTGTTTATTATATTTTCTTGTAAATTGCTAATGAGATCTGTAAATAAATACTCCTCCTGTTTGTAGTGGTGTCTTCTTAACATCCAGGCCTTTGTAAATAAAGAACAGCCTGCGTATCTCATAGGAAGCTCCAACACTTGATTCACAGTGCTCGGTGACCTCCAGGTGCTTGCAGCTAGGAAGGAGCTGGAGTGATGCCTCAGGTTTTGCCATCGGAGCAGTGAAAACTCTGACGGAGAAGTGTGGTGCAGTGATTGCTAACGGACAGTGACGGACCTGCACAAGCAGAGTGTCTGAGGCTGTGTGTGAGAAACTAGGGATGGTCAGGTCAGAAGGTTAGAGAGTTGTCAAGGCCTGGAACAGGCTGCCCAGGGAGAAGGTTGAGTCACCTTCCCTGGATGTGTTTAAAAGAAGGGCAGATCGGGTACTTAAGGATATGGTTTAGCATAGGGTGGGAACGGT
This sequence comes from Gallinula chloropus, assembly GCF_964237585.1. Lineage (NCBI taxonomy): Eukaryota > Metazoa > Chordata > Aves > Gruiformes > Rallidae > Gallinula > Gallinula chloropus. The sequence goes on from NC_140086.1 coordinate 41,888,237, forward strand.
TGGACTCGATGATGCTAAAGGTCTTTTCCAACCTTGTCATTCTGTGAGAAGGTGTATTTGACAGAGAGGTAGGCTGGAGTTAGTTAAGTGATTTTGTTTGTTTCTTGAAGGAAGGATTGGAGGCCAATAAAAATGCACTAATTGATACGCAGCAGACATGAGATGCTTTTGGTCAAAATTGCAGAGTGGTACATGAGAGAGATGGGACCAGGACTTTAGCAGATCTGAGATATACATCCACCTGACGGGTTTCTTTGGCATCTCAGTGGCTTCAAGAAGATGTGCTTGTACTACAGTTACTCAAACAGATTTGTGTTCTCTATTACAGTAATCTTTTAAAGGCAGAGAATTATGAATGATCTGTTGTGGGGAACTTTTTTTACCTTTTGCATGATGTTCTTCCTGTATGTTGAAAAAGAGATTTGCCCTAACAAACAGAAATCGCATGCAAAATTTACTGCATTATTTTTTTTGTTTGTTTGTTTACTTCTGTTTTGCTTTTCTGAGTATGGAAACATAGAATTTGCTCAAGCAGATAATAAAGATCGTCCGTTTGTGAACCTTAAAATGGAGGTATGTAGGAATGAAGAATTTCTAGCCTGATGATCACTGGGAAATAATTAACAAAACCAATTTACTATGGCTTAGTCCACAGTAGGATGTTACCTTGAACACACTTAAGTTCCTCTTACAGCATCGTATATCCATGCTGAACTTTGAGAATAGAGTTATACAAAAAAGCAGTACTTAGAGTAGTACATGCTTGTTGCGACGAGTTAGTTTCTACTCTTAAGGTTTCTTTGGGTTAATTGCTTATAATGTGCTGGAGTTTGTATTTCTTCCCACCTGGCTCATGACCCGTGTCCTCCTTGACTCCTGGATGGAGGTACATACTCCATACATGTTGGCAGGTAGCCAAGAGTGCTGCTCTTTGTGGTAGGGGGATTGTAAGCATGTTGGTTGTAATGACTGATAAGTTTTGAAGAGTTTGCCAAGGCTCTGGTGGCTTCTAGTTCATGCATGTTCATCCATACTCACATGCGAATCATCATGGGATGGACAGGTATGGGTGACTCCCCATGTGAACATAAGTGAGAGAGTACACCTGGACCTGGCCTTGGGGATCAATCAACACAAAGGACCACAAGGGATGTAGCAGAAGACAAAGCAGCACAACGGGATGCTTGATCCATGTTCTTATATGTGCTCTGGGCTGTGGTTTTGCAAGTGACACTGCCACCGAATCCAGGAGGGGGATGTATTTCCCTGCCCCACTGAAGGGTGCACAGTGCCATAGCAGAGGCCCGAGGTAACTGGGTGAAATCCTAGCAAACGAAGGTCAGTAGCCTCACCTATGCCATAGTGTCCAGTTGGGCCTGGGCCTGCTGCAAGCACTGTGACTCATCAGACATGAACAACACTCAAGAAACTGCTACAGGATCCTGCAGAGGCTGGAGGAGGAAACCAATACAGTAAGTATTGCATGCCCAGTTGCACAATAACTTCAGAGGAGGGTTTAAACTACTTTTTCTGGAGAGGAGCTCTCTGGCTCAGGTAGCAGAGTTCCCCCTGCCATTTAACCTAGCTGTTCTCAAATTTTAGATCAGACTCTTGTTTTATTGAGTTGCTGTGGCCTCCTCATCCACACAGATGCACTGTCACTGGATACCTCCAAACTTCTGCACTTTGGTTTCTGTCTCTGCATCGCTTTATTTCTCTTTGCCACTCACCCAGAGCATCAACCCTTACTGGTGGTATCCTTTACTCCAAAATTTTGCATGTCAAATCCAGCAAATTCTGTTTAGTCTTCACACAGGTCCCCTTGCCTATTCAATCACCCTTGCTGTACTGAAGGTCTTTTGGGAAATTTGACAGTGCCAGCTCCCTTGTACCTCCATGTCTTCTTCACCTCGTCCTCTGCCCTGTCTGCCCTGTATAAAATATCCATCCCATGAGGAGTGGCATCAAGTCTGCCCAAGTCTTTGCAGCTCTCCTGAGGTTACCTTGCCCCATTTGGGGAGCCTGGAGATCTCTAGGAGAGAGGTGACCCTGCTCCTGGTGCTGATGTCACCACGGAGCACCTACCTCACTGCCTGCCTTGGGAAGCCCTGGGGCTGTGGGGAAGGCACTAAGCAGCCCATGCCCATCTCAGCTGGGCAGCAGCCACAGCATGATTCACCTCCATGCTCCCCAGAGCTCAGCTCTGTGCAAGGGGAGAGAGTTTGAAGGGTGGAGAGAACTGTGTGTTTGGGCAGTGCACAGATGTGGAGGACGGATGGCACTGCATGGGGCTCTGTTTCCTCCTGTGGCTGCCTACAGCCCTGCCCATGCGACATGTCCTTCAGTTTAACGAGCGCTGGTTTGCCTTCCTCCCAGTCAGTGTCATCTGTCACATCCGTGCTGCAGACTCAGGGCTCTGTACGTTCCCCAGCCCCTGACTCCGCAAATACAAGAGCTCTTGATCACACTTCTTAATGCTTTTGCATCTTACATGTATTTCTTTTCTGTGCCAAGTCCTGAACACGAGTTGTACATTTCTGCCTCCTTTCTCAGCTGGTTTGATCTCCTCACTAATCACAGCCTTCCCCAGCTTTGGTTATGCTGCCCCCCTGCTCCAGACCTTAGTCATGCTCAGAGTGTTTATAAATCTTAATGCAGTCTCAAATATAAAGCTGAGCTGTCACGGAGCTTCATTAGTGTGCTCAGTCCTTGCTGAGGGTGAAGTACACGAGGAATTTTGAACTGCATTGCTCTTCTAGAACTTACTTAGGAGAGGGAAGAGTGAGCTGATGTACCTATCTAACAACTGCTACAACATTTTCTCAACTTTGCAATGTATTTTGCATTAATTTGTAGGAGCCATAAAAGGAGTGAAAAGAGTGTGTGGGAGGGAGGTTTGGCACAAACATTGCAGGTAAAGCAGGTGTTGAGGGGTTTCCCTTTCTTTTTCCTTTTTATTTTCTTCCTTCCCCCCCCTTTCTTTCAGAAACACTCCTCTAGCACTCCTGCATGAAGCTTGTCAATAGGTAGCCTTGCAGCATATTATCACAGTTTGCCTGTTGTCTTTATAAATGAGGCCCTTAAGTCTCCCAGGAATTTGGAAGGGAGTAATACCCTTCAGCATAAGGACAGCTAGTTGCACATGTGTGCAGTTACAAATGTAATGCCTACTGGGTTGGGTTTTTGTTGTTTGTTTGGGTTGTTTTTTTTTTAAAAAAAAAAAGCCAGCAAGAAAGGCAGAGCCCTTTGTACTCAAATGCCTCTCCAGCAGTGTCTGACCATGTCAAGTTTTGAAACAATAGCATCCAACTTACCCCATTACGTATTTCCCAAAAAAACCTACAACAGCATATGTAGTATGTGGAAGTAATTTGGAAGGCATCTTGAAGGGAACACGGTGAAAAGAAAAGTTTGGGGGAAAGAATTTGAATGCAGTCATGAGGGAAGAAACTAGTTAGCAGTATTTTAATAATAGAGTTTGTAATGAGTGGGGTGACTGGTAACATCTTTATTTTTTCTGATTTCTCTTAGCACGTAAAAAAGCTGCAGCCCATATGAAGAGGGGAATTATTAGCTAAAAGGTAGCCATCAGATTTCAGAAGATAAACAGAGTGATGAAAGGAAGGTTTCCTGGAGAAGTCCCAGAAGATTGAAATGGATTATGTGATTCTGGAAGGGGACAAGAAACAGGCAATACAAAGGTGCTAAACATAAACAGTTGTAACAAAACACTGGTCAAGCACTTTACCTACAACCAACTCCCTGCAAAACATAGAAGATGTTCCATGTTGAGATGAACTATGTCAGTTGAGCTAATTAGAAATATTTCCTGACAGTGTCCAGGATCTTGTGTATGTCATCTAGAGGAGCGCTCCTTACATGACCTGCCCTGTTTTAGAGGTCATTATTTTTCATTGAAAAAGCACCATCAGCTGACTCAGTGAATAAATCCATTTTTCTAAACACCTGCCTGAAAACTTAATCGAACACACAACTGCTGTAAAACTCATCTCTTCAAAACTTTAAAAAAATAAAATTAAACTAAACCATACCTTTTTGATTGCAATTTTTTTGCTAGCCTACAGCTACTTTCCCTCAGCACTAAAGGAACTCAAGCATCTTTTTGTGGGGTGCTTCAGAAGAATATGTTCTCCAGGACCCAGGAAAGCATCTCCATTTCATGTTTCCATCTGCCCCTCAGGGTTTTTCCCATAACGTGCATGAAACAATGATGCATACCATGCAGTCACAAGACTATTTTTATTCCATCTTTTTTGTCATCAGCTTCCTTCCACCTTTCTGCCCCACTGGCAGTCTGCAGCTGCTCAAGGCAAAGTCTTGCATGTGTTTTTATCCCATCACTCCATGTAGGCTTGGAAATTAGGGAAGCAGAGTCTACTGAGTCCTTTTTAAAAAGCAAGGAGACCTCTTAAATGCACTGGTGTCTTGGACTGAGGAGAATAAAAATTACCTTGCAGGACACAGATCTTTCATCATGGACCACCTGTTGCTAGTACTGGTGAAAGCTTACTCTGATTAAACTGTGTCCAGCAGGACTGTGAGGGAATATGCCATCACATTGATAAAGCCTGTGTGTTTGGGAGGTGGAGCTGGGTGAGAGTAGGGCAGCAGCTTCTGTGCTAGTAGGGAACCCTATGCCTTCAAAGCTATCTGTGACCTCTTGTGCATTGACATGACGTAGAGAAACCTCCTCACACTACTGTCAGTCTTCCTGACTTGGTTGCCCTGCCAATAACAACAACCTGATTACATTGTGATTTAATGGTAAAGTTGTTTGGTGACTTTATCATTGCCACATTTCATCAGGCTGACAGGTGCTCCTACGTTGGTCTTCTGTTGGTGTAGCCGCAGGGCAGTATCTGTGGGGACTCCTGGCAGGTTCTGCCTCTGCTGCTTGAAACCAAATCCAGTAGTTGTTGCCCATCACCTGAATCCAAAAATTGTACTCCATGTGACTGTTCTGGATGCTAACTGGCTGGCATCATCTCCCTCTGCTGTGTTCAGTTGTGAAGCTCTAAATTATGCATGAATTTTTAATTTTTCATTAATCTGGCATCAAATCTCAGAATTCTTACAGATTCAGATGTGCATCCCAAAATGCATTGCAGGACAAACTGAAGCAGAGCACGGTAAATGAACCGATCAGTGTGTCGAGTGGGAGGTGGGAGCAGATGCAGAGCTCTGTACTTACCTTGTTAAACGGCATGTAAATGCTTGTGAAGTCCCTAATCAGAGCCAGCAGTTTAGGTGTATGCTAACATCATTACACAGTCAAAGATGGTACATGAAGAGAGACAGAAACACCTGTGCAAGTTCTGAAGGGTTCATTGATTGCAGCTTTGAAGAGGAATTTCCTTTGGTATTACCCCAAGTGTCCTGTATTTTTTCTTATCCTATACTAAGGCTTTTGCATTTTAGCTCTTATCTTAGCTCATAAGATCATTGATATAATCATCCAGCATCACAGCTGTAACTATAGTAGCAAAGGCCATTTACTTTAGTGTAAACTCACAGTAGTCTGAAGTATTTTCAGACAGAACAGCAGTTCTCAAGGTGTAGTGGAGGATTAGCAGCTGCTTGGATATTGGACACTCTTGTTGCCTTTCTGGGATTAAATGAAAAAAATGCTGAACCCTGTCACTGCTTTTGCCCCCAGGCAGTGTTGGTCTGGCACTGTGATTCAGGGCAGGACTGGGCTCCTGCTGCGTTCTTCAGACTACTGTGTAGCTACCACCTGCACCCAGGAGGCAGTTTTGGGGACACTACCCTTTCTCTCAGTCACTTGATTTCTGTCCTTCATGAGTTGTCTTTTTGTCCCAAATATGAGCTTCCCACCACCTAACTTAACAGCATGAGGGAAATCCAATTCCTGTGAAGGAGTTCCTTGACCTACCTAGTACAGTCCTTGCAGCTTTTATGTGGTACTGTGATTTTTTTCATATACCATCACTGACCTCTCTTATTTGAGTATGTATTATCTAGATGGGAAAACATTACCCTTTTCTCTTTCTCCTTTTTCTCTTTTTAATATTTTTCCTTTTCTCTTTTATTATCTTTTTTCTCTCCTTTTTTTTTTCATTTTTTCTCTTTTATCTTTTTTCTCTTTTCAACAGCAGACAAAAGTTGAGGTAGGGTAGAGGATTTTTTCCAATCCCAAATGTTGAATTACCACTTGGATTATTGTAGTCCCATGTTTTCTGACTTCTTTTACAGACTTTGCTATGTAAAACCTGTCCCTGCCTCCTGGCACCCTGTTGATTTCTCCAGCACAGCTGGTTCCTTTGTGTAGCAGACCCTCAAGTAAAATTACTGAGTCGCCTGATAAATTTTACTTTTTCAGCTTAAATGAGGAGCACAGCCCAAAGCAGAGTGACTGGTGGCTGTTTTTTCTGTGCTGTACAGTTCGCATGGTCTCTCCCTGACTGAGCAGAGATCACTAGCTGCAAAGGATTGTGCAGAGAAGGGCAACCAGGCTGGTGAAGGGGCTGGAGGGCAAATCATATGAGGAGCGGCCGAGGGAGCTGGGGATGTTTAGCCTGGAGAAGAGGAGGCTGAGGGGAGACCTTATCACCACCTACAACTACCTGAAGGGAGGTTGTAGAGAGGTGGGCGATGGTCTCTTCAGCCAGGTGACAGGAGATAGAACAAGGGGAAATGGCATGAAGCTGTGCCAGGGCAGGTTTAGGTTGGATATTAGAAAAAAAATTTTTACTGAAAGAGTTGTCAGGGCCTGGAACAGGCTGCCCAGGGAGGTGGTTGAGTCACCATCCCTGGATATGTTCAAAAAAAGGGTAGATGAGGTACTTAGGGATATGGTTTAGCATAGGAATGAAATGGTTGGACTCGATGATCTTCAAAGGTCTCTTCCAACCTTGTGATCCTGTGATTCTGTGATTCTGTATTGTGCGGTGGTCTGTATGAGTGAAGTTTATTTTGAGTTCGTTGATATCACTGTGATTGCCACCTAGAAGGCTGCAGCACCAGAAACCCTTTTATTTGACCGATTTATAAACATCTTGTGGTGCGACTCAAATTTGATGACTGTCTCAAAAAGCAAACCTTGTAACTTCCTATCATATCTAGTTGTGCTCTGCAACCTAATTACGCTGTTTAAATGGTAGAACCTAAAGTATTTGGTTTTAGGAAAAAAATCTTCTGAAATGTAAGTACATAAAATCATGGGTTTGGGGGTGGTCTGGGTCAGGCAGGACTGCACCAGGCAAATCTGAAAGCTGTATTAGGTCATCTCAGTAGACACTGTAATAAAGCATAGGACTGGTGGCCACCTGGAAAGAGCCAAAGCAGCATTTTTAGGAGAGTTGGGGTTCTTTGGAGGCATCAGAAGGAATTAAAGATGTTCTGGTCCAAAAATCAAAGTGAATTTTATCAAAAAGGCTTTTTAAGGAAACTAAGGAGCCATAATGTAAGAGGGAAGGTCTTTGCACAAGTAAATGGCAGATTAAATGGTAGGATCAAAGGGCAGAAGTAGATCAATTCTCAATTCCCAGTTATGTTCCACAGAGATCTGTGGTGTTCAACACATTGGTAAATGAAATGAGTAAAAGGATGAGAAATTGGGTAAGTTTGCTATGAAGAAGAGAAACAGCTGTGGAGAAGAGTAGAAGGACATTAAGGTGCTGAGGACTGCGCAGCAAACACAGGCAATGGAATTCAGTGTAGATAAATGAGGATAACTGAGGAGCATGGGGCAGAACAATCCTAATTATATCTACGATTATGAACTTGAGCTGAGCGTCGTCATTGATGAGTAAGAATTTTGGGTTGTGATTGGTGATTCTGTGAGATTGTCAGCGCATTGGTCACCAAACCCCAACCCAAATATTAGGGGCAAGAAATATCAAAAGCAAGAACATACATGGGTAGGTGGGAAGGCAGATTCAGGGCCTTCAAAAAGGAAGAGGCTCTCTGTAAAACTGGTAGTGAAGAGACCTGTGGGACACCTTTTCAAAAGTGTGCCATAGGTATGAGAAACTGACTGTTTCCGTGGGAATGTGGACTGCAGTTTGGAAGGGTGATGTGCTGGAAATTGTTAAACTTAACAGAAGCCTCATATGGTTCAGGAAGTCCCTGATATCATAGTTGGAAGTTTGAAGAGAGAAATCTCACACCTTTGTGACCTGTTCTGTACTTTGGCTATTTCTGGAGGCAGAATACTGACCTAGATGTACCATTAATCTAGCCCACATACCTAGTCTCATTGTAAGTTTTCTTGGGGCAAAGGAAAATAGTGTTCCTTATGAACGTCAATGAATTCCTGATCGTATTCACCTATAATCTCGCGGGCACCTTTAGGATGTGTGTTTGTATTTACTGGTACGTTTACAGGATTTGGTTTGTCCTACATGCAGATTAAATAGTAACTGAAGAAGCATCATCACTTTAAAAATGGATTTGGATTATTCTTGGGGAGGGTGGGAGTGGTGTGATTCCAAAATACATGAAAGCACTTTTGCAGGTTTAAACATTCTAACAGTTATTATAGTATCAATGTTATTTGTATCAAAGTCTCTCCAAAGTTTTAAGAAAAACATCTATACAGTGCCATAAGATATTCTTAAAAAACCCTTAAAACCACAATCATTAGATGGGTTAACTCTAGGCAACTCTTGTTTCCTTTAATTTAGTATACAATCAGGAATCCTTTGGAACATTTAGCAACCAAAACTGAGCTCTCAAGATTTAAAGTGGACGTGAGTAATGTGAAACATGGAAAGCCCACAATGAGATGCTGGATAGTATTGTGATTTTTATTTTTTTTCTTTAAATTACAGACTATTAGGTCATGATAAAATAAACTTTGGTAAGGTCGTGTTCTACTTTTCCAGAAACTTAGAAGGAGGGGAAAATCCCAACAAAAAAACCAAAGGCAGGCATGATAGAATTTTTCTTCTATATTCTGAAAAAGGTTATGTAATGCCCATTCTAGTGTAGCAATAAATTATTTTCTAAAATTAAAAAGCTGATTGTCCAAATTCCACGTCTGTAATACAGCTTTCAAGAACTGCAAATAGTCTTAAGATCATGAAAAAGGTTGTATTTAATAGTCAAATCTATATAAATACCTAATTTTTGCTTGTCCCACAGCAACCTAGTGTTTTTTCCCCAAATGATTGCTTTATTAGTAAAGGTATGTATATTTAACAGATGTTTACTAGTGGAATTTAGTGTGTATTTACTGCCCAGAAGAAATGTGCTTAATCACTTTAGTGCATTTGTTCCCCTTGCTACCCGTACTTCACACTAGCTTGAAAGGATCAAGGGTTTTCTGCTCAGCTTTATGCAGTTTCAGTAAGTTTCTCTGTTTTGTGGGTGCATTTTAAAAAAAACAACCAAAACCCAACCTCAAAACAACGAACTTGTTAGAATTTCGAATCTCTGAAATAGATGGATTCTTGTATTTTTTTCACCTTCTATATAATATTCTTTGCAGCATAATCATTCTGCACATGGTAGATATTAATAATAAGCTGTCACTAACAGCAGACTACAATGGTTGCCTGGTTGTAGTTTCCAGTGCTTATGTTAAGTTCATTATGTTCTAAATGTTAGGTTGTTTCCCTGAGGGGTAAAGCCTTATGTGTTATTATCTCTAAGTCATTCTTATGTTTATACCCAAGATCACGGGATAGATATTTTCACTGTTTTGCCCACATCATTCTGCTTTCCTGCAGCAGTTCTCACGGGCAGCCCTGCTGCACGCTTGGGGTTTGGTTGTGCCTTCTGTGGCCTGTGCGTGCTCTCGTGGCTGGCCTTACCACGCGCCTTCAGCCACCCACCACCCTACTGTAGGCTAGAGCTTGAATCCACAGAGAAGGATTTCTCTGAACTCAGCTGCCTGCTATAAGGAGAAGTTGTGAAGTTCAAGATAAGATAAATACAGCCTTACATATATTTAAAAAAGACCCTGCAAACTCTCTGGTCTTTCGTGATTAGTTCGCATATGTGTGTGAGCTCCCCTTGCTGAACAGGAGGGCCGGTGCCCACATCTTTGAATGGTTATTTACAACAACTGTTGTCCAAAAATGCAAAAGGCCAGGTGGTTTCACCCACCTCTCAGTGCCACCTTGTCTCTCCCTTGCCTCAGTGTGGACCCTTTTGCCTTATCACATCTCTCTGTTAGCCTGTGTGAGAAGAAGAGCTGTAAAATCACGGCTTCTGTTGGGTAGTGGACCTGTTGGCTTGCTGCTTCTCGCTGTCTGCCCTATGAAAGGCCACAGTGGCTGGGGGCAGGGCTCTGGGGGTTGAGGTCTGTCCCTCCTGTCATTTGGCAGCACCATGTTTATAGATAGTTATGCCCGGTGTCTTCATTGCTTAGGGGAGAAACATGTGCATACGTGTTGCTTGCTGTTCAGATCTCTTTAAAATTACATAATAAAACAGGCAGAAAATTAATTGAAGTAGTACTTTGCAAAAGTACAGGCGTAAGCTGCTCCTGACCTAGGCAAGCTCCCTGGTCAAACACACCTTCAGATTAACAGTCTCACCCCAGAAATTCCCAATTCTTCCTCCTCGTACTTCAGCATTAAACCCTCAGCCTGAGCTTCCAGGTGTAGGAGAACTTGGGCCATGGAGAGACACCTCCCTTTTGTGTCCCCCTTCTTCCTCCAACCCCCTCCAACCAAGAACAAATGGAGGAGAATCAGCGTCTTCCTACCAAAGACAAGATTCTCCTTCTGAATGCAGGCATCAAAGGTGAACAGGTTTCACTGGCTGTCTCCTTTAAAGAGTGATGTGCTGTTCAAATAAGTGCAGATCAGGTGGCCTGCCAAAAACAGTGATGTAGACCCCTGCATCAGTCAGAAAAATATTCAACAGGGTAAAAAGGCACCCCTAAATTCACATCTTTGCCAGCTAACTATTTCTTACCTACTTGACTATTTCCACCAGTGGAATCAACTTCTCCAGCTGAGATTGTCCCTTACCGAAAGTTAATTCTCCTAGGAGGTCCTGGGTTGGCAGCTAGACCTTCTGCTAACTGCAGCTACTTTGAGATAAGTCTTTTGCTGTAAAAAGTGTAGTGTTTTTCTACAAAGTCAGGCCTACCACTCATTCTGAGGCCAGTCCAAGTGAGCAGTAGACACGTTGATCCTTGATGATCCAGGAAAGCTGTCTGAGTCTTGCAGGGCTGCAGGTCCCTACGCGCTGTCCTGGAGCGGTGCAGGCACTTTGTCTCTTGTGTCCTCAGCCCAACAGCTGTCCCAGCTAGGTGTCTTGTGTCTTCAGTCCTAGAAGAGGTGTCTGAAGGAAGCAGGGTTAAATCTGCAGTTCCACAAACTGAACTGCCTGGTGAGAGACTTGTGTGTAAGCACACGAAAGCAGGATGAGGCTAAGCAATGCTCCTTCCTTGGTTGCCTTATCCCAGGGATCTTCAGGAGCTCTGAAGATGTTTGTGCAGTTTTAACTGCGCTGGCTGAGAGGAGCAGGTGTGGGGAGATCTGTAGTTGTCTGACTGTCACTTTGGCTCTTCTGAGTCACAGCAAGTGGCTTTGGTGACTGTCTCTTGCTGATGCGTCCTCCAACTCAGCTCCCCCTGCAATCACGACTGCTCTGACAGAGCAGCTTTCCTTTGGCAGTATTTTTTTTAGTCAGCTGATTATTAGTCACCTGGTACAGAAAAGAAGAGAAATGGTTACTTATGCTACAGTAATTGTGGCTCTTCCAAGAACATTCTTCATAGAGGCACCACAAGCAATCTCTTTTCCTTCGCTCTGGAGGAGTCTTTGCTGGTAACAAACCTGAGAGAGGCGAGACCAGGGCATCCTGACCTTAGTTTGCTCCATTACCACCCTGAGCAGCAGCAGCTCCCAGCTTCCTTGGGCTGCATGTGTTCATCCTCCTTCTTCCCAAACCAGGATGCCAGCCTGTGTTTCAGCTTTCCCATTCTTGGACCGTGCTCCCAGGTAGGAGATCCACTCTTCCCCACGTACTTCTCTCTCATGGCCCTGCTCCTTTTCATCAGCCACAGCAAACCTTGCCAGCTCCTTCTCATCCAGCACCCAAAACCACAAGACGGGAGCACGCATTTGGGAGCAGCAGGGCTACAGCAGCCACTGAAGAGGGAAGCTGCCACTTCCCAGGGCAGCACGTCGATGACAGTGGTGGACAACCTAATGGCTCTTGCCCCACAGCGCAAATGAAGAGCAGCGCTGGGAGCTGCTGCAGGTGACATTAAGTGGTGTGGTGGTGATGTGAGTGGCACAGGTCGGGAGCCCTTTGCTTTACGCCACTGCTGGCAGCAGTTAGGAGGGTTCACAGGCACAGCCTGGATGGACATGACTGTCTTCAGAGAACTTGATCCTGTTCCTGTGAGTACATGCTCACCAGGGATCTGTGTGGACAGCACGTCTTAAAACATCGCAGTGTCCATAGGGTAAGTAACTGCTTTTCATTTTGTTTCTCTAAAGAAATATTTAAAACCCAGGATGGCTCTTTGATCCTATAAAATCCTTCATCAATTCTGTCATTATTGTGACTCTGATGTTTGTAGGACCCTTCTTCTCGTTTAAAACTGATGAATTTGAGGAATTGAAGCAAGATTCACTGTTATGTATATGAAGTGCAGGTGACAGAAATGGTGTTCTCAATACTGTGTTCTCATTAGCTTTCTCTTTGAAAGAAATAACCATGAAACTGGTGTTTTCCTTTGCTGTGCTTGGATGCTTCAGAAAAGTAAGACGTGCAGTTTGGGAGGAGGGTTATTCATTGTATTCATGTAGTATCTTCATTATTTTTTTAGTTTAAACATCAGATGGTGTTTTAAGAGAATTTTCACAGGCAGCTGTTTTCTCAGTTTTTTAAAGATGACCTGTGAATTTTTAAAAAAGGACATTCCTAGGTTTTAATATTAAAACCAGAAATAAATTATTTAGCTTAGGGTTGGGGGGCACTTTTTTGCCCTTCAACTCTTTAGATGGTAGAAATTCAAATATTGTATAACCTGGAACTATCTCGGTGTTTGGAGAGTTAACAGAATTAGTGCCTCGTGGATACTAGAAGTTGTGAGAAATTTTAGGAATTATAATATGACAAATTATGGAAGCTGTATTTTGTTACTAGTTCCTAAATGGGTTTGGGGCATGTACATGTGACAATGCTTTTTGCAGTGTGATGCTTCTCTACTTCATGTGGAGAGTAATTTGTGCTTTGTTACTCTGTAAAAGTTTTTCCTAACACATCTGGTAAGAAAACTTAATAAAGCTTTAACTATAAGCAGTTCTGAGAAGAATGGTACATCTTTGTCCAGTATTCCACCTCAGAGCACGAAAGCTTCTGAGAAAAGTGAATTAAAAATCAGCATCATCATGAACAACTTTTACATGCTGCATGTAACAAAAAGTTCCTTTGTTGCTGCAAAGCATAGGCTTTTTTTTTTATTATTTTCTGTTTACACTTAATCCTGTCAAATGTAGCAGATGTTTTCATAAATCATACAAATCTCTCCCCATTTATGTGTGTGTTGTTAAGCTCTTTGCATAATAATGGTCTTGTAGAAGCCTACCTGGCTAACTGTAGGTATAGCATTGCCCTCACCTGGATCCACTGCATTGTGATTTTGCCGTATTCGTAAGGTAATAAGAGTCCCTGACTTTCCCCCTTCATTCTAAGTTCACCTGGTGTTTACCTTGCTTGTATGCTTGTTCCAGTTGCTTCATTTGCCCCCAATAAGGTAGTCTTACTATGCCTCCAATGGCCCATCTCTGAGGGCATCCACTTTTTGCTACAGTGGCTTTAGGTGTGTGGTGAGAATTGAGTATCGTCAGCATTTAAGAGAAACTGTTGAATACTGCTGAGAGGGTTATTTTTTTTCCCAACAGGAAATAATCTGTAAATACCAATAGCGGAGGGACTAAGTCCATGAGGACTTAGGTCATTACATGTATCTTGCTGTCTTTAATATTGTCTACTTGTTGTGAGCTACATTAGTAGAAACATCTGGATAATGAAGCCCTTCCTTTCTGCTGCAGTAGTGGAAGATGTTGAGGTAGGCATCACAGAGTAACTTATGTATAGAAGTCTTGCTGGGGAAGGGAGTAAGGAGTAATCAGCTTTTTTCTCCCTGAAACAAGGTGATTTTGGGGCCTCCAAAAGAGGAGGTAAGGATTGTGCCCCCGCTGTTGCTTGTCACTTGAAAACAAAGCTTTCACTTTTTCTTTGGGTGTTAGAGCTGTTTCTGCCTCCTGCCTGTATGTTCAAAGCCACAAATGCTCCTCAGCTGTCAAGAGGTTCAGTCGGCTGCTGTGAAGCACTCTCACCTTTCATAGGTGTTGGAGGACGCCGTTCATGCTCACGTTCATGCTCACGTACGTGCTTACCAGCAGAGGAGGCTGGGGCTGTGTGAAGCCAAACTCGGTACCAACAGGAAGAATACTTTACTAGAGTAAATGGGAAGCGAGAAGGGAAAGTGGTTTGTGCGGGGGGGGGGGGGGGGGGGCGGAAATATTACGTTACTGTGGGGCTCCTGCCAAATACCTTCAGCCTGTGGTGCCACGTGGGGTTATGTGCACTTTACTGGGCTTCGCCTTGACGTATTGGGAAGAGTTGGAGGCGATAAGCCTCGTTACAGTGGGGACCTGGACGTGTTTTCGGCGTGTACCTGTGTCATCCAGGAGGCCTTCTAGCAAGAAAAAGAAAACGTGCTGCAAATTCATAAAAGGATGGTGGCAGGGAACAGGGAGATAGAAGGGAAATTCCAGAAAGGCCCTCTGGATTTGCTCAGGCACACCTAGACTTGCCCTCTTTTGGGATTTACCTGTAGCATGTACATTATTAAGAGGCTTTATTATTTCTTTTAAAAAATAATGTTATTTTCCTTTGCAGGTCACCTTTTAAGCTGCTATTTCCTGTATAATTAAGTAGAGCAAAGGCATTAGTTTCTAGTTAAAGTTGGGCTTAATCCAGAAATCTTGTCTTATTCGGTCCTTTCTCAGTAAGAAACTCAAGTCCAGGCCCAGTATTTTATGTGTTTCACTGTTATTTCTAAACTATGTGTGGTCTGTGGATTTTTTTGGTTTTGTTTTTAACTTTATTGAAAATTCCTTTGTTTTTGTCTAATTTTTATCTCTTTATGTGTCCAGCAATGCATTAGTTGAAATGATGTAAGTATACTGCAAAATGAAGTGCATAATTGCTTCTGATAATGCAAGAATGGTTGATTCCTACAGTTTATAATTAACAGTACATAATGTTCTGTGCATGGGTTGGATCTATCCCTTTTAACTTTCCCTTTCTGATTCTTTCCAACCCCCGGTCTTGCCACATCCCAGCCTTTCTGAATATACTGGTTTTGCTGGAGTCTAGTCCGTTCTTCCTTTTGTTTTTCAGACCAGTAAAAATGGGAAGTACTGGATTCTGGTTTCCTCCAAGAAGAGTCAGCGGAACTGGTTAAGACCAAAATCTGAGGACTTTAGTTGGCAAACATCAGGTGTGCATTGAACAGAGGCTGCTTTAATCCTGCTTTAAGTATATGCTTTTTTAAAATTAGTATTTATATATAAGCTTTTGTGTAGTGTGTTTGTTACATTTGATGCTGCATATAATCATTCATCCTGCAGTTGTGAAAGCACCAATAGAATGAGGATTTTAAGTGATGATATGTTGAGGCACAACAGGCAATAATACTCATAAAATTCTTTCAGCTGGTCTTTGGAAAGTGTAATATTTGAGGATCAGTGTTTTTTTAAGTTTTATCTCCATTGCTCAGTCTATATATCCACAGAAAAAAAAAAAAAGTGGTTATTTGCTATTCAGAGATCAGTAATGAACTTCTTAATTGCCTCATCTGTTGAGAAATGGTACGAAGATAATAGTGCATACATGTTCTTTTAATAAAACACTATCATTGTCAAAGATTAGATCCACACTATATTTGTTCTTATGATGCATTTTTAAGGACACCTAAACACAGTTCAAAGTCAGTTTATTAAGTTTTGATCATAGAGAAACACAACCTGAGCTGTTCAGCTGTGTGAATGTTCTGGTACTGCAACTGAAGTCTGGGAGAAGATAACAGTAATGTTATATTGGCCTGAATATAGGATGGCCTCCAGCCTGAGGGGTGATCCTTGCACTGAAAAAATGAGGGAGAAGTTGCCAGAGTTTTTAATTTAACGGTTAAGCCTCATCTGCTGTTCCACAGCGAACACTGCTTTTGGCCTCACATTGTACCCCACATATCACCCTTCTGCATCGCCTGATATCCTGCATCTCCCCAGCCTGATGCATGCTCAGTTCCCCCCTGCCTGCCCCCAGCTCAACCCTATCCTCGCATCCTTTGACATTCCCAACCTCCATGCAGTGCTCCCTGCACCGCCCTGGCCCCACAGCCCCATCCTAATTTTGATACTGGTGGCAGCTCACCCTCCCTCCTCACATCCCTCCAGTCCTGCCTGCTTCCCACTTGCTGCTTTGGACCCAGCATGGTCAACTTAACCATATACCCCAGCAGCACACTGCCTCACTGCGGAGGCAGTTCCCTTCCCCTTGGCCGCTGATGCTGCCTGTTCCTCTCAGGCTAGGCATGGATTTGGCAGGGAGGTGAAAGGGGCCATAGCCCTTTCTTACCCTTTGAGACCACAGGTGCCTTGGCCACGCAGCAAGAGCTATGGCTGCTGTTGTCTCTGTGCAGTGGGTCCCTTATAGGTTCCCATCTGGTATAGGTACACCCTATATCACAGAGATGATGTTGGAATTTTTTTTTTCTACCCCAGAACTTTGTGAGATCAGGCTAAAACAGGATTTCATTCTATATTCAGGCCAATATGCGTAGAAGACCAGTATGTTCATTTACAGGAAAGCACAATTAATTTTATTACCAGATTCTAGTTAAAGTGTATATTGAAAAATCAGCCCATGAATTTATCATAACTTTGATGTGAATCAGACCCTCCTTTTGATTACATTGCTGGCTCCATTGAAGTCTTTGGACCTGGTCTTCATTTACTCTTATTGCAGAAATACTTTGGTCTCAAGTCTCCAAACAACTGCTTTGTTTTTTCACTTAAGAGGTAGAAAGCTGCGTAAGAAACAGAAAATTAAATTGATTCTTGTTAGACCTGTGTATGTTCCCGCTCATGGCATTGATGTCTCAAGGCTTTGTGCCATGAGCGGGAATGAGACAAATCTGAAATTATGAGTCCTCAGAGACAGGCCTTTCCTGTCACCGGGTATCATTAAAGAGATTAGAAGTTCTGTATAAAGTTTGGGGGAGTAAAGGTGGTATTACAAAACTTGCTTAAAGAAGGTAGCATATTTTAACCTCCATTCAAGGACTAAAGGGTTGAAAGGCAGCAGATTTCCATCTTGATGTGCCAGTGTATCTCTCTTCTTGTAAAGACAAGGAAAAAGTTTTGGGGAGGAGAGAGGAAGAGACACAGACAAAGACAGACAAAGACACATGTTTCAAATGGAAATCTCAGTCTGAAGCTTTCATAAAATGCAGACAGTAGAGGCAGACCCCCTTGTTCCCCTCCCTGCTCCTCAGCCTGCTATGCGTCAAGGAAAACCCAGACTCTTCTATCTCCCTGCTTTCTTCCAGGGCCATGCTGGGGGGGTCTTGCAAGGACCATTTAGGTTTCCCCCATCACACCTGGGTGCTGCTCTCCACTTCCCTCCGGAGTGGTTGTCTCCCTCCATCTCTTCTGAACCTCAGCAAGGGAAAGAAGACAGCTGAGACCAGGGCCAGGCGGCCTCCAAGCTATCCAGCCTCCCCTCACTGCCAGTGGTGAAGAGTCCTTTTTTTTATCCGGGAGGTGGTGTTAGGTTGGAGCAGCTGTGGCCTGGTGCACAGCTCCACCTGTCCCAGCAGCTGCTGCCTTCCCCTGCCCTGCTGCCAAGCACTGCGGGGGCGGCTGGCCGCCAAGCCCCCAGTCAGGCCCGTGCCCCCGACCTCGGTGCTGCCTGGCCCAGCCGCCTCTCACGCAGCTGCCCCAGCAGAGGCCAGAGCAAACGGCAGCTGTGAGCGTGACACTGAGGCAGGGGAGTTGCTGCTTTTGAGGGAGAAGGGCCATATTTTAGGGCTTCTTGGCCCTGCCCATGGCTTGAATTGACTGCTGCCTTCTCGCCATCCTCCTCCTTGCCTCAAAAGCTGCAGACCTCACACAACAGGTAGCGCTGGGTTTGGTATCTAAAGTAGCAACTGTGGTCCCATGATGACAAAAACCTGTCAGCTACCTCTGAAGAAAGAGGGCTGTTGAGTGTCCTGTAATGGCAGGCACCCAGTTGCTACTATATGTTACCAGGTGACGAATTTAAAGCTGTTCGCCAGCAAGTCAGACATGAGCACTGTGCACCTCCTTTAGCTGAAAGCTTCTGGTTTAGTTCAGAGTTTCAGTGCCCCAGAGGGACCAGCAAAGGGCCTCTGTCCTGAGCTAGCCTAAATCTCAGTGCTTACAGTGCTCACACCTCGCAGGGTAATGTGAGGCGGATGGGGGTCTCCAGTGTTAGGCTGATAAAATAAAATCCCAATCTGTCTAATCTATCCCTAATCTGTGAGGTTTCTGCTGTTAATAGATCACGTCTCTGTTAGCAGAGGGTAAGTTTACAGGATAATTTCACCTGGCATTAGCAATCATTGGCAATGCATACGTTTTACTAGAGTAGACACACAGATGTGCAGCACTCACGACGAGGGATGCATGAGAACACGAGTTTTGCCCTCCCCGCCCCGCCAGACTGTCAGCATGGGTGTTGCTGCTTTTCACACAGGTTTTCAAACATCTAGAGGCTTACAGATTTTTACTTTGATAACACTGTGTGCATGTGTGCGTGCGTGCGTCTGTGCAAACACCGCAGGTGCGGCTTTAATTCCTTTGAAATCCAAAGCTGGCAAAAGCCATCTGGGTAGGTAGGCTCTTTGCTTGATGCCACCCATAATCTGACAGAACCTTTGCTGTTCTCCGTCAGTGCTTGAGGGGAAGGCTGTGAGGTGTGATTTCAGGGCATATGTGGATCTGTTCATCCTGAGCAATGCATTTTTAAGAGTTGCAGCAGTGTAAAGAAACCTACAGGTATTACATTAGACCAGCTGAACCTAATTTTATTTTTAAGTTTTATTCAGAAGCATCACATAGCAAGTAAACTTCAAAATCTAAGTTTAGTTACAAACTAGTTGTTTCTTATTTTTTTTTTCCAGTCCCCTTTTGCTTTCTTTTACGACCACATGAAACTTGAGAAGCCATCTAAAGCTAAATCATTTAGTGGAGTTGGGCAATTCCCAAGTGTCCAACAAGAAGGCCTGGTTTAGGCTGCGATGGCCACTGTCATTCCTGGTGATTTGTCAGAAGTAAGAGATACCCAGAAAGTCCCTTCAGGGAAACGTAAGCGTGGTGAAACCAAACCAAGAAAAAACTTTCCTTGCCAACTGTGTGACAAGGCCTTTAACAGTGTTGAGAAATTAAAGGTTCACTCATACTCTCACACAGGAGAGAGGCCCTACAAGTGCACACAACAAGACTGCACCAAGGCCTTTGTTTCTAAGTACAAATTACTAAGGTATTAAACTCTATTTATCTTTCAGATTATATTATCTATTTTATGTTGGCCGTGTTAAGCCGTGTAAAAGTATATATTTGTGTACGCCTTCAGCTGATTGCAGAGAGGATGTGTTAATTAAAGTAGCCATTGGATTGTTTCTAGAATTCTAAATTACCTAAGTTTGCAAGCTAATGTCTTTGATTTTGTTTCTTAATTTGTTTTCTGCTTTTGTTTTCTGTTTATTTGTTTGTTTGCTGTTTTGGTTTTGGGGTTTTTTTGTTTTGTTTTGTTTTTTTAAATGAGCGTAGAATTTTCATTTGTATAAGGAATTGTCACGAGAAAAGAAAGAGTATGGACTGAAATTTTTTTGGCTATGGACTTTTACACAAGTACTTTCATACTTGCCCATATACCCCTGTGACATTAGCTAAAGCCCACCAAAACTAACGTGTTGATTTAAGAGAAATGGCTCGCGTTTTGCTATATTTAAATTTGTCGAACTGTCTTTGTAGTGTCATGCTTTCAGTTAAAAGGTTCTGTTGCAAAGCAGCCCTTAGTGTAGTATTTAGCTGCCATTAAAAAAAATGAGCACGTGTGTTTTTTGGTCAAAATAATTACTTACAGAATATATCTGTGTTTAAAGGCATATGGCTACTCATTCTCCTGAGAAAACCCACAAGTGTAATTATTGTGAGAAAATGTTTCACCGAAAAGATCACCTAAAGAATCACCTACATACACACAATCCCAACAAAGAGGCCTTTAAGTGTGAAGAATGTGGAAAGAACTACAATACCAAGCTTGGGTTCAAACGTCACCTGGCTTTGCATGCTGCAACAAGCGGTGACCTCACCTGTAAGGTATGTTTGCAGACTTTTGAAAGCACAGGAGTGCTGCTGGAGCACCTAAAAACTCACGCAGGCAAGTCATCGGGTGGAGTGAAGGAGAAAAAACACCAGTGTGAACACTGTGATCGTCGGTTCTACACCCGAAAGGATGTCCGTAGACACATGGTAGTGCACACTGGAAGAAAGGACTTCCTCTGTCAGTACTGTGCACAGAGATTTGGGCGGAAGGATCACCTCACGCGCCACATGAAGAAAAGTCACAACCAAGAACTTTTGAAGGTCAAAACAGAGCCAATGGACCTTCTAGATCCCTTTACCTGCAACGTTTCTGTGCCTATTAAGGATGAGCTGCTTCCAGTGATGTCTTTACCTTCCAGTGAACTGACATCAAAGCCATTTACAAACACTTTGCAATTAAATCTCTACAACACTCAGATTCAGTCCATGCAGAGTTCTGCATCTGCACACCAAATGGTTGCCACATCGTTACCATTGGGAATGCCTTGTCCAATAGATATGGAGTCTGTCCACCCTTCTCACCAGCTATCGTTGAAATACCCGCTCGGTACTACCTCATACGCAATTTCTATGCCTGAAAAAGAACAGCCATTGAAAGGGGAAATCGAAAGTTACTTAATGGAGTTGCAAAGTGGTATGCCTTCTTCATCCCAGGATTCTCAAGCATCATCATCAAAACTAGGGCTGGATCCACAAGTAGGGCCACTAGATGATGGGTCTGGGGAGGTTTCCCTTTCCAAGGGCTCCGTTCCTATTAGTGAACCTCTAAACACCCCGTCATTGGACTTTTCGCAGCTGTTCAACTTCATACCTGTAAACGGCCCTCCCTATAATCCTTCTGTTTCAGTGGGAAACCTCGGAATGAGTTATACGCAAGAGGAGGCACATTCTTCTATGACTCAACTTCCACCACAAACCCAGGATCCGCAAGATCCTAGCAATAGTATAGGTCTTGGGTCTCTGCACTCGTTGTCAGCAGCTTTCACAAGCAGTCTAAGCACAACCACCACCCTACCGCGATTTCATCAAGCTTTCCAGTAGGATGTACAAAGCTGGCTTGTTACTGTCTATTTGTAGAAATGCCTTAGGTGACCATTTTTAACTTAGTGCCTACTATAAGACATTATAAATTTTCTGCTTTTGTACAGTACCAATCTCATGAAGCCAGTAAGAAATTTAAATTAACTTTTTAAAAAATGTTTTGAAAGTGTTTATTCTCAGCTGTGTTTACTTCGTTGTTTTTGGGGTTTTTTTTAGGACAGTCTCGTTGTATTGTTTTCATTTTCACTGCCAATTGACATATTTAAAATGTTCAGTAGAAAGTTATCCCAAGCAAACTCTCAACACTCATCCCTTTTTAAAAACTTGTTCAACCATACAACCTGTTCCGTTTTATTGATGTCAGTGGTAGAAGTACCACTTTTAGCTTTTAATATATTTAAGTATTTGCAAAGTATCCAGTTAAAATGTGCATCACAAAGGTTCCTGAAGATTTGGAGGAAAAAAATAAATCTCCAGTCCCTTTCCAAACAAATCCTCTTTCCAAATGGTGACACATCTGATCTGTTTTATGACAAATCTAAATTTTTTTAATAAATATAGAATTCAGATTTTTCTGAAAACTCGTGTGTGTATATATAGAAGTCCATATATACACATGTACATATATATAGCATTTTGACTTGTATTGAAGTCATTATAAAAGGTGTTAAGAATTTTGCCATTTTCTGGCTTAAATTTTTGTGGCCTGTTATGGATAACAGAAGAAAACAAATTTAGTTTTAATTCTCTAAAATCACGGTGGAACAGAATTTCAACAGAGAATCTCTGCTTGCCTAAATGACGAATGTTTCAAGTTGAATTTGGAACTGTGCTGTTGTGCTTTTATGACTCTGGTAGAGGGAAACAGGCGAAAATAATGGCTGATCTTGAAATATAAAGGTGTTGTAATTTAGTAATGCAGAATATTTTGTCGCAGTTTTTGTTTTAATTCTTAACTTGCTGGTCTTTTTTTTTTTCTCTTTAGTAGCATAGAAAGAGTACTGCATAGGAATCTTCCAATAGCGTATTCACGTTTTGTAGGCATCGGTCTTCTCCCAGCTGCCACCGCCAAAGGGTGGATCAAGTCCAGCCAGAAAGTGTGTATCTATTTTCAGTTCAAAACTAGCGTGCAGTCAGAGAGTGAATGTAAATTTGCAAATACCCATTTTCATTTTGAGGTTTGGGTTGTTTTTTTTTTTTTTTGATGGTTTGTTTTGTTTTGTTTTGTTTTTTTATTGGAATGATCTTTTCAGTTGTGTTACACGGTGTGTTATGTCCTCCTAAGCAAAAAGTTAGACGTTAATCACACTTTCTACACCTGGGTACTTGGTTAGGGACTTTTTGCCCATTGCCAAGATTTAAAAACAGGACTCTTAGGAGTGAAGTAAAAGCATATTGCTTACACCACTTTTACCTAATGCAATATATTCTCTTCCCTACCCCCTAATAACCAAAAGAGGAAAAAGGAAAAAAAAAAAACAAACCAACCAAGCCCACCAACCCTGTGATGCATGAAGGCAAACTAGATTTGCTGTAATTCAACAATAACCTTCTTTTCCTTGTCGTTTTCATTCAAGGAATTAAAAAATAGAAATCATGTACATTACTATCTCTCAAGCAAATGAGGATTCACACAAGGTTTTAAGTGGTTAAACTAAATATACTTCACAGAAACAGAAGTTGCTCCCATTTAAGGAGCTCACGCTCCGGATGTTTTATCAGTCGCTCCTACTTTTTTTTTTTTTTTAAATTCTAGGAGCAATATGCAGGTGTAGTTTTACTATTTTATACATATGTGTATTTAAATTTTATTAATGAAAGATAACATTTTTATAAATGTGTTTGTGTTCCAAAGGCATTAAAATAAGGATGTATTAATAAGGAAAATACCTTTTGAAATTCTGCAAACTGCTCCTAGATTTTGTGTTTAGGAGCACGTTCTCTCAAAGTGGGCTTTTAGCTCTGCTTCATGACTGCTTCCTCTGGTTTCTGTGAAACAGATTGCTCGCTTACTTACATCTTTAGTTGAATGATTTGTTCAATATTGCTTTTTTTTTTCTCGTCACCTTCCTAAAGGAAAGAAAAACACAGATGAACAGAGCACAAGGTGAACGCAACCGAATGTAACTCTAGTTATAATCAGCAACCCATAACACATCTAGGAAGAACTCGGGTTTATTCTCAGTCCTTTAAATCAATCAGAGGTGAAGATAAATGGACTTGATTCCTCCAGTAGGTCACATCCCACATGGAGCCGAGCATCTGCAACACCCCTTTGCAGCAGAGGAAATTGTGGGAGCTCAGCATCCTGTGGCTGGCCCAGCAGCATAGCTGGGTGGTGTTGCCCGTCCTGGGCAGCCTCTGGCACGCCAATTTCCAATCCATAGCGACTGTTCATCAGTCTCTGTTACCGATTAGACTCGGTTAACAAACTAAAACCCAACAGACAGTTTGCCAACACCCATTTCTTAGCGCATAACCAGAGTCCTTACTACTTTGTTCGTGCCTTAGCTTCCTGAAAAGGGATTGACATTTCACTTTGGAGTTAGACGTACATTTCACTTGAGAAATGGGGACCTCAGACAAGATATTGAACCTCATTCAGTCAGGGCTTCAGCGGGTGGCGGCGCCAAGTGTGTTTGCCGCTTGACCTAGGATGTATGGTAACGTGGGAGCAGACTGACACTCTAAGCGATGCTACCACCGCCGTAGTGCTTTGGGATGTCACTTAGGCAGAGTCGGTATTGGCCACTACGAAAACGTCAGGTTTTAAAACCCTGTTTTTACAGTTTCAGATGGATTCTCGGTGGGTTTGGGGAGGGGGGGGGAGGGCTGGCTGATCATGCGCCACTCTTTGTGCAACTTCTAAACTTCTAGTAAGGTTTGTTTTGGTTTTGTTTTGGTTTTTTTTTAAATATATATATTTTTGTGTACTTGTTGCTTGTGCTTTATTTAGTAGTAAATTGTGGAATAGAGTGATTTATTGTTAATTTGGCAGTAGAGGTTTTTAAAAACCATATACTGACTGAAACATGAGCCAGAGCTGATTGCTTTATTAAGCTAATAATGAATGTTAAGAGTACATATTTTCAGGATCATTTGCCTAGTGAGCTAAACATGTATTATAGGCCAATATTTTTTAAAATAAAGCTTGGTCAACCTCTATGTTACACATATTACAAGATATAGCACTTTCAAAAAGAAAACCTAAACCTTTTAAGAAAATTTCTTACAGGTTATGCTTTTTATTATAAAACCTTTTATTATAATTTGTTTCAAGTGCCATTAGATTACATATATGTAGGCCTTTGGTATAATGCTTTGTGTACAAAATGGTAGACATTGTAATTTTAAACAGGTACATTTTTACAGTGTTTTCTTATCAATTTGCTATATTGCACAGAACCAGTGTGTCTTTCTTAAGGGTTTTACAATGGTTTTTACTAGGTTTACATGTTTCAAACTACACTGTCTTCTACTGCCATTTTGAATACCAGTCAAAACAAAATTAGGAGTTTGTCCTCACCGATTGCAAACTGTGTCCTCTGGAGTTCTGGATGGTAAACTATGGCAAAAATGTTTAACATGCAGTATTTGATACAGATTTTTTTTTTTAATCATAACCTACCATTGCTATGCTGCTGTCTGAAGTTAACTTAGGGCCTGATCCTGCATCCGTAAAGGTCGAGGGGAGCAGGATTGCATCCTTCGTTATGTCTGTCTCATACACTGGTTTAGCAGCTCATGCTGTATTCTTCTCAGTCTATAGATAAGCCTCTGAAAGAAATGTACTTATCTGGTGTGTAGTAAACCGTGTAGGCTTAGCTGCCCATTCTGCATCCTCCCAGTGTACAGTTAAAACCACAGGCTACTTAGCATCACGCTCAACGTACGAACATCGCCACAGTAGTTCAAAATGTGTTTGGATAGTCCCAAAGCTTTTATGCAATAAGGGTGTCTTACTTTTGTTGGAAGGCAGTGTCTTTTGATAACAGTTATCTAGCCCTGGAAGTGACACAGAACTATTGCTAATCATATGTAAACACTTTTCAGTATAAGCTTCAGTGGTACAGTTGAACCAGAGTGAATGTTTATCTCCTCAGAAACACTCCTGCAATATTGTTATATTGGATCATGCTGCTAATGTAACTTGGGATACAACTCCTCTCATGGTGCTACAAACCTCCCTGTCTCATTCAGATGTATTTTTACCCATAGAAAAGAAAAAAAAAAAAAAAAAAAAAAAAAGGACTATACTAGACCTATAGTTGTATGATATATTTTTATACTGTGACTTAATTTGTCATTAATGAACTTTGTGCAACACCACAATGTATTCATATGCACTTGCAAAAGTAAAATTTTGGACATGCAAATTTAAACGCTGCCAAGCCCAGCTCTTGTTCACAAAAATAGGTGACTGCTAGTTCAAATTAGATGCGGGCTTTTCATATGGTGTGGAGTGAAGAACATGCTATATATTCCTAAAAGCCTTTGAATTTAGACAAAAACTGGGAAAAGTATATTGGGGAATAATGACACACCCAAACCTGACTTGGATTGCTGAAATTATATTTTTAGCTAGTGGAAAAATTTTTTTTTTTTACTTTTATGGTAAAATGTTTTAATGATAAAAGTTTTGAGTCAAAAATAGAGAAAGAAAAAAAAAAAAAAACAAAAAACCAACCACCACCGAACACAGAAACCCTGCATTCCAGACTGAATTTGTATATGTTTCTTGCATTTAAAATTTGCTATCCTGTGATATGGGAAATTGAGTTGCTTATCATGTATATGTACTTTAAAATGTATTCACAAACTACTGTTGTATTTGTATAAAATATAGACAAAAAGATTGCATATATATTTTTGTGTATAAGCTCTGTAAAATAGCAATCACATTATGAAGCTGCAGCAGAACTTCATTTTAAACATTCACATCCAAAGAAACAGACTATTTATTGTCCACATACCCTGATTATAAAATATACCTTGCTGCTATTAAACAATAGTGCTGCAGCTTCTTGTGGCCTACAGTGTTATGTTTGCTGTACAAAAATATGTGAACTCCACAAAATATATCAATAAAATTACAGAATGGTTTTAGTTAATGAATAACTTATGCCTGGCATTTCAATAGCTAAGCTTGATGCGCATGTTTGGGGTTACAGTAAGTAATTAGAGAACACATCCAGCATTGCTGGGTGCAGTTATTCTGAGCTTGTAAAGGTGTCTCTGTCTTTCCAATTTATGACTGGTGAAATGTCAGCTTTTTCAGAGAATCTTAAAGCATAAGTATCTGCGTTACATGGTTTCACCAAGGAACAGATCGGATGGTGCCGCTGTGTCTGTGACAATGCAGATCTGAGCCCAAAGAAGCAGTTGAGTTTGTCGTCCTGCTGTGATTTGAAACCCTGTGAGGAGCTGGAAGGTGAGTTGGGGGTTTCCGTGGTGGGACCGCTCGTTCGGGAGACGTGGGTGAGCGATTCTCCATCACTTCACGTTGTCGTGAGTCAGTTGCATCTGTCAATCAGCACAGTCCGTAGGATACACTGTCAGGGTGGCACATGCTAGGTACAAGGTGCGGGTTGTCTCTCTGAAATGTTTCCAGGAGAAGCAGGGGTGCATTGATCCCACAAACCTCCTGTCCGCCCATGACGCTGCCGAAGAAGGCTGAGTCTCACACATGGGGGGCAAGAGGTGCTTCGCAGCCAGACGAGCAGCCCACTCACAACTGCAGAAGGTTGTCTCTCTGTTGGTTCCATACAGTTGTGCCCTAGCATAGACTCTTTGCCAGGAAAGTACAAGACCAGCATTTCACATGTCATTGCTTTTTTGGCATGTATATTTTGTGAACATCTTCAGCATTGCCTGTGTTTTCCTGCTTTTGGGTTCCTCTCTTTTCCAGGTCTTGACTTTTTAGATTTCTTGCTGCACCCCAGTCTGAGGGAAACGATTGTTACAGAGACTTGTTGGCTTTTGCCTTCTCCGCGCACATTTTTCCTTTCTTGTGGTCTCTACGCCTTTCCTCTGAGCTGACTTATCACTTCTGTGTCACAGGCTTCAAACTTGCCTTGTTACATTGAGAGTCAGAAGCTCTGCAGATGCACCATGATAGGAAATACTCTGCAAAACCATTTATTCCCCCCTCCCCCCTCCCGCTCTGAGAGAAAACCACGCCAACTGTGTCGCTATCATAGCTGGTCTCACCCACCGTTGCTGAATTAACACGTCCTCCTTCCACACAGACACCCTCTAGAAACCACGTCAGCCTCTGGAAGTGGAGTATGATCACATGGATGAGATGTGTGTTATATCCAGCCATGTCTTGGTGCAGTCCCTCCAGAGCTTTCCTTGTTAAATTCTCCCCTTCTCTTTCTCTCTCCTGTAACACCCCTTTCCAAACCTGCATGAGAAGGTACGGTAAAACAGTCCTTTGGTTCCCTCTGTCCCTGGTCTCGCTGTCCCCCATGAGCGGGAGAGAAAGGCTGTTCTGGTTTCCCCTTTCACTCCTTGTCTTCACACGTATAAGCAGCCCCTAGGATA
Organism: Gallinula chloropus; assembly: GCF_964237585.1. Taxonomy (NCBI): domain Eukaryota; kingdom Metazoa; phylum Chordata; class Aves; order Gruiformes; family Rallidae; genus Gallinula; species Gallinula chloropus. Next base: position 41,916,202 of record NC_140086.1, read on the forward strand.
AGGAATGTATTTTTGACAGAGAAATCCAAAGCTCCATTGCAGAGCTGCTGCTGGACTAGCCAGACCTGAGCAGCTACATGCTGTTGGCTTCTCTCCTTTACAAATCAAAACATTGTCTTTAATCGGAGAGGAATTAAGTTTTGCGAAGTGGCAGTTGCCATAGCTGGCAGGCAAGGGCTGGCGACCACAAGCAGGCCGCAAGCGGGGCAGCGAGATAAGCTCCATTGCAGAGCTCAGTCAGGGCTTCAAAGTTTGAGGAGTGGATTGGAGGATTACTCCTTCTCTGGAGATATTCAAGACCCGTCTGGACCTGTGCGACCTGTCCTAGGGAACCTGCTTTGGCAGGGGGGTTGGACTCGATGATCTCTTATGGTCCCTTCCAACCCCTATGATTCTGTGATTACGGGCAGGGACATTCAGCAGACGCACAGCAAGGCTGTGCTTCTCTGCTACGAGCAACAGTGGAGGTAGCGGTGTTGGAAGTGGCAGGTGCCTGCAACAGGTGGAGTCTCAAGTTCCTCTTCACGTGCTGTGTCCCAGGTAATTCCGTATAAACTCTCCCCTAATAAAGGCATAACATCTTGCCTGGTATTTTTATTTTTACAGATTTATATTTAATTGTTCTCATGGTCGGTGTGTCCTCAAGAAATTTTTTTGAGAAATAAGTATTTTTAAAACTAATTAGCAGTTGTGTTCCTCAAACGTCATCATCATCCCACAGCCCTGTCTCCTTCCGGGATGTTTGTGTCACAAAATCACCGTCTTCAAAGCTAGCCTGCCTCAGAGGAGACTGAAGAGACACCAGCCATCAGCTGGGCACTCTGGAACCAGGACTGCGGTAATGCACGCCGCGGCTGGGCTGGAAAACATTTCCATTGAGCTGTGAGAGTGTGCCTGGTGCTGGTTTTCCTGGATGCAGTCCACAGCAGTGTATGAAGGGAAGAAGCATCACTTCTCTATAAATCGGATCTCTGCTTGATGGGTTAAGTAATGCAGAGGGCCCAAACAGTCACAGTTTTTGAAAATCAGCACGGGGCTCAAACTTTGGTGTGTGGGTGGGTGTGTGGGTGGGTGTATGTACGTGTGTGTGTGTGTACATATGTGTGTGCACAGGGGATAGCAAGCAAACCCAGAAAAGCTGAGGAATTAGTTTTGGTTTGCTTCAAAACGTTCAACGTTCTTGTGTTTCCCAGGTCCAGAATAAATCATGTGGTTTGTGCAGGTATCTCCTACACAATGCAGCCTGTGGTTTCCCCCCAGCAAGTTGGAAGCATTTCTTCCAAATACTTGATTAATCTCTGAGAGACAGCAATTTATCTGTGGGGTGCACAGGCTCCCGCGAGGAAGGTGTTTGTCAGCTCTCCTGGTGTGGGATTAGATACAATTTCAGCAGAGAAGCCCTGTAAGCTGTGCCTTTGAAATTAAGCTCACATCTGGTTTACTAACTTCTGTGTCAAATTGCTAACACACATGGTTATGGATAAATCCTTAAGTTCCTTCACAAGCACTTACATTGAAAATGAAAATAAAATACCAGGCTCTGGGTGGTTATGGGGATGCCTTAAAGGAGCAACGTCCGAGCTCCAAAGTAAGAATATCATATACGAAACATTAATGACAAATAAACACAGACTAAACTCCCAAGCTCATTGCAGTCAGTCCTCACCTAGAAATTGTCTCCTTCTGCCAGTGTCTGGTTCCTCATGCCAATGAAGTATGACAGGATTGCCCCATAGCTTCTGTGCCTCATTCAGCTCAGGCATATTTTTCTTCAGCAGTACTTTGAACAAGAAGCTTCTGCTTATTCACCGGTGCAACCCGTGTAACAATGGACTTGAGCTCTACTATCCATTTGAATCAGGCATGTTTAAACCCCTGTAATTTAGGACAACCTCTGATCATTTGCTACAGCCAAACAGAGTGCCCAAGCCATCATTTCAAAGCCGCCAAACTTAGCTGTTCCTCCCGCCCCTTCCCCTCTTTGCAGCTCTCTGAAGAAGTGTTTGCAGAGAGCCACCGTGTTCACATAGTACGGAGTCCCAGATCTGGGCATGGTCTGTTTTCATAGAATCATAGGATATGTGAGGTTGGAAGGGACATTTAAAGGTCATCTAGTCCAACCCTCCTGAAGTAAGCAGGGACATCCCCACTAGATCAGGTTGCTCAGACCCCATCAAGCCTGACCTTGAATATCCCCAGGGATGGAGCCTCCACTACCTCTCTGGGCAACCTGTTCCAGCGATCCTAATATCCTACATAAATCTATCCTTTTTGTGTTTAAAACCATTACCCCTTGTCCTGCTGCTACATGCCTTTGTGAACAGGTTCTTCCCCAGCTTTCTTACAGGCAACTTTGAGGTACTGCAAGGCTGCCATAAGGTCCCCCTGAAGCCTCTCCAAGCTGAACAAGCCCAACTCTCTCAGCTTGTCTTCATAGGAGAGCTGCACCAGCCCTTTGATCATTTTTGTGCCTCTCCCCCCTCTGGACACACTCCAACAGGTCTGTGTCCAGACCTGTTGTGTTCAGGGCTCCAAAACTGGACACAGTACTCCAGGTGAGGTCTCACCAGAGTAGAGGGGCAGAATCACCTCTCTCCATCTGCTGTCCACACTTCTTTTGATGCAGCCCAGGATGCGGTTGGTCTTCTGGGCTGCAGGTGCATGTTGGTGGCTCATGTCCAGCCTCTCATCCATGAGTACTCCCAAGTCCTTTTCCTCAGGGCTGCTTTCCAGCACATGATCTCCTAACCCATATGGATAATGGGGATTGTCCCGACCCAGGTGCAGGACCCTGCACTTGGCTTTGTTGAGCCTCATAAAGTTCACCTGAGCCCACTTCTCCAGCCTATCCAGGTCCCTCTGGATGGCATCCTGTCCCTCCAGCACATTATTTTATTATTATTATTATTATTATTATTATTATTATTATTATTATTACTCTCAGCAGTAAAATAGTATCGTGATTCTTGCAGATGTATTTGTTCTTTCTGTTGAGGTTTACCTGTGACTGCTTTAAGGAAAACTTGCTTCTATTTCCAAGGTGTTGTTTGTCTCACCAAAACAACCAAACTCTGAAACATGAACTGGATTCTCTCAGGCATATGCCTATAGTAAAAAACCCCACGGTTAATCAGTGGCCTGTCTTCAGAGCCAGCCTCTACATGGGCTGCCCTCAAATAATGGTATCACTTAACCTTATAGATCCTATCAGAACCACTTTCAGGCAACTTGGAATATCATTTGAGGTCTGCAAGGTGTGACTGGAAGCAACATCTGGACCATGAAACACTACGTGAGCGAGGAAGAATGATGATGTTCATCATCAAATCCTAAACTGAGGTCACAGGGACTGACAGTAATTGGAGAAAAAACCCAAAAATCTTTGATTTCAAACCGGGAAGAAAACTCCAAAATCTCTAAGGCACTGGGTGAGGAACTGTGGTGGTGTGACAGTAGGACTGGAATTTAAGTACTTAGGAGAGAAATTCAACTCCTTTAGCGAGATTATAAAGCAACTCAGTAGAAACGCCCTGTCTCTGTTAGGAAGCAGTTCTTAGAAGGCACTGAAGGGCCAAGCCTCCAAGGGCTGGGTATACAGCACGCCAGCCAAAGGACAAAGAAATAACATGATGATGGTGGGGAAGACTGTAACTGCACACTCTTAAATGCTCTGAAACCAGTTCCAGTTCCCAGTTCTGTCCCTCTCCTGTTTTGGACAGTGCTTTGGCTGTTAAGAACCGCAATGGTGATGCACCTTGATCAAAGTGCAACTGGCGTTTGGTGTGTGTTCTTGGTTTGGGGGGCAGGGGGTGGTGGTTGTGTGTATATTACATCCCTATCAGTCCTTTAAGGCCCACGGTATTGGGACTGATGTCTGCCCAGCAACTCAGTGAGCAGCTACAGCAGTGTAACTAACAGTAATATCAGACGAGGTGTTTCTGTGCTCCTGATGTACGGGCAAACTGAGTGAGATGGATGGATGGATGGATGGATGGATGGATGGATGGATGGATGGATGGATGGATGGATGGATGGATGGATGGATGGATGGATGCTGTACTGCTTCTTGTCTGGAAGCACAGATTAGGTTGGGCAGCTGTTGCAGCATCGGATGCAGAGGCATATTTTACTTGCAGAAATACCACTCACAAGCTTGGAAGAAAACCATCGCTGCCATGGGTTATGGTAGCTGCAACCTACTGCACTGAGCCGGGACGTATTGCAGCCCTTGGGACGCAGACTGTGTGTTTCCCTGTCGCATTCCCTGCTGTTGACAGATGATGTTCATACATCTTCCTTGTTCCATGTGGAAATAGCAGGGAAATGAGAACAGTGGGGTTGGATGCTGCTGTGGGTGCCTGGTGCAATGCTGTAGGTTCCCCTAGAGAAGGGGCAGCTTGTCCCCAGCAGCCCCCCTCCCATCCAAAAATGGATCCCTGGGCCACACTGTGGTAATGCTGGAGCTAAACAGAGCTGTGAAGCATGGCAAGGACATCCTACAGCAGCTGTGGCTCTAGGGAAGACACTGAGCTGAGTCACCAATGGATTACTGGAGAATAATGTTTATGAAGAATGAAACCCTACCTGCTTTTAAATTGCACTGGATGTCCCCCCGCTCTGGTCACCAGCAGTCATCTTGACACAGGGCAGTAAGTTACATTAAGGCTATTTAGATCCCAAACTACACCCCTCTTCTGTTCAAAAATTCCGTGTATTCCCCAAGAACAATGCAGCATGCCCATCATGACAGGGACAAAACAGAGACATTTCTAACAGAAAAGGGTAACAAGAAAATTACCAAAAAAGGGACAACTGGAAGGAGCAGGGAGGACATGGAGTTTGAAGAAAATAGTATGGAAGGTCTGCTATATCCTTCTGAATGAGACTTCAACCAAAGAAATTTGAGAGCAACCCTAATCCTAACCCTCAGATTTTACTGCTGTGTCCCGTAGCATTTGCCACCTCCAGATGTGCTCCTGTAGTTGTCAGCTTACCAAATCCGATTTATCCACACATCCTTCTACTCTCAACCAACCACCTTTCCCTTTGGACCTTCTCTGCCACCTTGACCTGGTGAGCGCAGGTTGTAGCAAGCACGTTTCTCCCATGGAAAGGCTGGAGAGCTGGGAGAATTCATAGCAGGGGTGTCTCTCTGCTGCTTTCATACACTCTGTGACACAGAAGTTCAAGCAAGAATTGCAGCCCTAATAGCACTCAGAAAATAGGAATTACAGTTCTTTCTCTCTCCAGCATAGCTTCACCTGCTTACTGCAGCTTTTGGTTTCCATCACAGCTGACCTGCCTAGAAAACATACTCTGCAAAGATCAGAACTGGAGACAAGCACAAAATCACAGCTCTGCTCAGAACAGGAGTGCAAAATACCCATTGTCTCCATGGCTCACTTCACCCAATATTTGAAACTATACTAAAGCTCCTTAGGTGTTCCCCCCAATCCCGAAGCATCCCTGCAGAACTGAAGTTGAGCAGGGCCTCAAGGCAGGTGGAGGAGGGGGCAGCAGCAGGGTCAGACCTGGCTGGCTCATGGGGTGTGACAGCATCAGAGGAGTCCAGGAGCCTCTCATACTGTGAGAGTCCCTTCTGGCAGGGACAGGGAAGGGGGAGCCTTCTGCAGTCAGGACCCCAGCTGCAGGGACTGTCCCCACCAGGACCATTGAGAGGCCCTCTGGCATCCCTAACTCTTTGCATTCTCACCCCATAACCGCTATAATTCATATTAGCACCTACGTACCTAGTTCTTCCCCAAGCTGTCCCTTTCAGCTGGCCAGTGGTAACATAGATTGTAATTCTCATTAATCTCCAGTCCAAGTTTGCTCCCCTGTGACTTGGGATGACAAATTCTTCCTGATAGTCCTAAATCTCAGTACAGGGAAGATCTCCATTGCTGATCCACTATGGAGTGATGCCTTTGAAATCCTCTGTCTGAGCTGATCCAGAGTTCAAGGTGGAAGGAGGAGGGTCTCATTGAGGTTTGTCTGTTGAGGTGAATAACCAAACCCACCTCAAGATGGAAAACATGCCAGTTCTGCTCGCACCCCTGAAACCTCCCTCACTCTGTCTGTGCTGCATCTTACTCATCCAGAGAAGCAAAGCAAAAAAACAGAAAACCCCAGTAAAACTCTGTAGGAACTGGCTGCAGTGCCAGTGATGCCCAGAGGTGAAGGGGCGACACGGACACAACCAATCTCTGAAGTCCCATGGCAGGATCTGTCAGCAAAGCTGACATCCAGAGAAATCTTCTGAAGGGCAAGGAGGTGGGAAATGGGGACCGAGCTTTCCAAGGTATTTGCCAACCTGTACAGAAAGACACTTTGTGAAATATGGCCTTAAGCTGTGCCAGGGCAGGTTCAGATTAGATGTCAGGAAAACATTCACTGAAAGTTGTCAGGGTCTAGAACAGGCTGCCCAGAGAGGGGGTTGATGTGTTTAAAAGATGGGTAGATGAGGTACTTAGGGGATATAGTTTAGCAGAGCACAGGAACAGTTGGACTCAATTAAAGGTCTTTTTCAACCTAGTCATTCTGTGATTCTGTGACATTCAAGAGCACTTAGTCGCATAGGTCCCATAAGGGTTCTCTGATGGAAGGGCAGCATGGCAGGTACCACTATGTCTGTTAGCACAAGCACCACAAATATGTGAAAGCAGGGTCAGAAGACCAAAGGCCCCTCTGAAAAAACCCCCACTGGGAGCAGCAAGGCAAAATGTTGTACCTTTGCTTTTTGCCAGAACAGCTCTGCAAATTCAGCAATGTGTTTACTAGGAAGGATCCAGAAATACAACACACACCTGTAGTAACTGCATGGGGTGTGATGGGAAGGTGACCAATACTTCTGTATAACTCTAGTGCCATACCCAGCAGCCCATGCCGAGCAATCCTTTGTCTTGATGCTGCTGCAAAGGTCATTGTCCCTCCTGGGCAGAGCCAAGCAGCTAAACCAGCCCCGCTGCCCCCGTCGCGCCGAAGTGGCAGGTTTCTACAAAGACACTTTTATACTTAGCTGTGCCTGCCACAGCCTCATCAAATGCTAATGCTGCCCATTTCAGCTGCTTCCTCCAATAGTGACTTGGAGCTATTTAATACCTCTGACGAGTATCATTTCTGCCTGGGGCCACAGTGAAAGGCACCCTCCCATCATTGCTTTATTTACTCCCCAGGGCATTTTGCTAAAGACATTCAATAGGCAGAACAATTTTCTTTTCTCTTGAGGTGAGAAATGATGTGAAATACACATGACTTAATAACTTTTTAGCTTTAAATCCATTTGCCTTGACTTCCTAGAGATTTACTTCAGGGCTGAAGAACAATGTTTCCAGGTGAGCCTGATCAGGTTCATCTAGTTGTGGCAGATGCAGTTCATTTGGTGGTGGGAGGGGGAATGATGAAGAGAAGATAAAGAGCTTTGGAGGCTGCCTTAGAGTCCTTTCTGTCAGGGGAACTTTCTAGCCTTCTGTCTTAGAGGCTGCCTGTTGTTTCCTCCAACTTATTATGCCCTCACCCATTCCTCTTAATTGTTTTCTTCCTTTGGAGTTTCCCCCATCTGTGGACCTGCGACCCTGCAGCAGCCCCTTAGTTATCCCTGGCAAAGACAGCAAGCACTTCTTGGGGGGAACTCCTTCAGTCAGGACTCGCCGCTTGCCTCCCCGCCTGGCCTGGTGCTCCATCGACTGGGATCAGCTCTGCCTCCTGCAGCTCCTCGGTGCTGGGGGATTCGGTTCTGTCTACAAAGCCACCTACCGCGGTGCAACTGTGGCTGTGAAGCAGGTGAAGAAGAGCAGCAAAAACCGGCTGGCATCACGACAGAGCTTCTGGGCTGAGCTGAACGTAGCCCGGCTACAGCACAATAATGTGGTACGTGTGGTGGCTGCCAGCACGTGTGCCCCAGCCGGCCAGAACAGCCTGGGCACCATCATTATGGAGTACGTGGGCAACATCACCCTGCACCATGTAATTTATGGCACCGGGCATGTGTGGAGACAGGGTGAAGAGGATGGAGGATGTGGAAGGAAGGCCCTGAGCACGGAAGAGACTATATGCTATGCTTGTGACATCCTGACTGGCTTAGCCTTTCTTCACTCACAGGGCATTGTGCACTTGGACCTGAAGCCCGCAAACATCTTCATCACTGAGCAGGGGGTGTGCAAGATTGGAGACTTTGGGTGCTCCCAGAAACTGGAGGAGGGCTTGTCCCAGAGTCCCCACGTTTTCCAGCAAGGGGGCACGTATACACACCGTGCCCCTGAGCTCCTCAAGGGAGAGAGGGTCACGGCCAAAGCCGACATCTACTCCTTTGCTATCACCCTCTGGCAAATCATCATGCGGGAGCAGCCCTACCTGGGTGAGCGGCAGTACGTGCTCTATGCTGTGGTGGCCTATAACTTACGCCCTTCCCTGGCTGCTGCTGTTTTCCATGAGTCACTGGTGGGCCAGAGACTCCAGAACATTATTAGCTGCTGCTGGAAGGCTAACGCAGAGGAGCGCCTGAGCGCAGCCCAGCTGCTTCCCAGCCTCCAGGCCCTCAAGGGGCGGCTCTAGGAAAAATCCTGACTCTTTTATTGTTGACTCTTCTGTCCCTCTTGCCTTTCCTCCCAACCTTGCCCTTGTGCATTCTGAAGGCTTTGCTGGTGATTTTTATGCTTAGAAAAAGAAAAAGAAGCTGCTTTGTTATAAGATGATGATAAATAAAGAGGTTTAACGCAACTGTGGGGTTTTCTTGTCGGAGGGGATAGAGTCAAGGATCAAGAGACTGGCAAACATGACTTCCTGGATGCTCTGTTGTGCCCTGTTTTGCTCAGGGAGAAACAGGAATGCGATGTCTGGGGAATATAGTTGTTTTCAAATGAGTAAAATAGAAGAAAGTGCTGCTTTTGGAAGGCTCTTTGTACATAATACCTTTTGGTATTTCTGAAATCTCAGATGATAGTAGTTCTTTACACTAGTTAGGTTTGGGTATTTGGGCTTTTCCTCTTCATTTACTGAGGAATGAGTATGTATCACAAATCAGTGATGGCAGAAAAATAAATACAGTGTGTCAGTGGGATTTTTTCTTAGTCTTGGATGAGCTCGATTTCATTATTGTGTTGTTTCTGAAATGGAAAATGTGAACTCCCCATTGAAATAAGTAACCTTTTTGTCAGTCTAAGGCTATTAAAAGTAAGAAAATGTGTTAACAATTTGTGCTTTTATAAGACCTTTGTGTTACCAGGTGTGTTAGTTGCAACTTGCTTGTTGGTTTTTTGCAAACTTTAGTATCTGAAGCATTCTACGAGTATCATGTGTTGAATAGAAAGCTCCCAGCTTTTGGAGGTACAAGGTGAGTTTAAAAAAATGATTGGGAAAATATGGAGATGTATAAATACTAAAAAATGCATCAATTGGGGTGAGGTGGGGCGATTACTCACTGTTCCTAATATGTAACTCAGTATTAGACAAGATACTGGAAATACTGAAAAGGAAGTTTTCTTAAAGCTGTAGTAATGATACTCTGCAGGTGCTCAGAGCATACACTATTGAACTGTCCTCTGTGCTGTTCATATCTTATCTACCATCTCTCCTCATCTGGTTGTAAGGTGCCTGTGAAAGGAAGTGCTGTAGGCACTGCTGAAGGCAGAGCTCTGTTCCCCCATTTATCAGAAGTGATAGTTATACATTTGTCAAGATCTCAACCCGAATCTGGAGCTACAAAGATCCGACTGCTCCAGCTGATGCTGCTGCTCTGCTCAAAGATGCCGCTGCGTTTTTAAGACGGGAAGAAAAGGTGATGTTTCAGTAAAATCATTTTTCTTCTTTCCCCTCCCTCCCCCTTGCTTCCATTCTGGAAAAAAACTCCCAAAGGAATTGAGGCAGTTTCCTGCTTTCTGACACACATCTGTTCTTAGCCCCATGAAATCCTGGAAATGAGCAGCTATGTGAATTTGAGATGATTCTGTAGGTCTTTATGGTATTTGGGTTGGTCATTGAAATTAATGGTTTGTAAAGCATATCTGAGCATAACTATTTCTTGCTCTTCTGTCCCCATCAAGTGGAACTATAAAATGCTGCCTGGAAACAGGACACTAAAGGTAAATTCTTGAATGGATTTCCTGTGTTTTCTCTGTCAATAACTATGCTGTTGAACTGGAACATATGCTTTTTCATGCTGCATAACTTCTAATAAACCAGAAATATCTTACAGAAGTTATCATAATAAGCCAGTTACTTTTTAAGGTTGTTAGCTGAGGGCATGTAAGATACGATGTCAGATAAGGCATCAGTGTGCCTCACCTTCACACCCAGCTTTACATAGAAATCTTCCTCCAGTCTTCAAAAGAATATAAGAAAAAAATGAATTCAAGTTGTTTATTTAATAGTTTCCAGATGCTTATATGTTGCTTTTATTTTGCCAGTCTAGGTAGTTTGTTGCTTAAACTGGTAGAAGCTCAGCATTTTGTGCTTAATGATACTTTAGCATCAGTAAGTGCTACTTGAGTCTCTGTGAAAAATCAAGCACCCTTCAACTTCTCAGTTCTACTTGACAGAAGAATACTGCATGGCCAGGACCTGCTCTTGAAGCGTAATCAGCTCTGCAGATGTCTCTGTCAGTTTTACTGTGTCCCCTTTTGAGAGGGAGGGAAACTGCACAGCACACAGGATGTAGGCACATCATAATGTGCTGCCATAATCGTGGGGTCTATTGCTTAGGAACTTCTAAGATTTGATTTGCTTCTTTTTGATTGCTAATGAGCTTTGAGTTAACACTAATCAAGAAACATCTCGGGCCTGATAGCTCAGAATCTATGGCTCTGTGTGATGAGGATTATTTTGCCTGTTTGCCTGACTTTACATCTACCTACCTTGAATTTCCTTCTACCACTCGATGTCCTAAATAACTCCTGCATTATCAAATTTGTTTACTGTATGACTCACCCTCTTGTACTTCATGTGTGGATGTGCTGAGTAGTGCAGAACCCTGTGAAACATCAGTAGGCACTCTCAAGTTGAGAACTGGCATTTTACTTTTACCCTCTGCTCCTTTTTTATTATTGTTATTTATCCAGACCAGGATTTTTTCTCCTAAATGTGGCTGCTTAGTTCCTTTAAAAAGCTTGCTGTAAAGGATTTCTCAAATACCTTTGGAAACTTAAAGGAAGATACCAACCCTCTCCTTACCTGCGTGCTGGTGGTGCTCCTATAGAGTTCCAGTGTAATTCAACACCAATTGTGAAGCACAGATCCTTCCAACCAAAGCTCTATCAGTTCCTTCTAAAAAAATAAATTCTATGTGTCTGTTAAGTTCTTTAACGTATTATCTGCTAAGGTATCTTGTACAGATGCCAATCAGATAATCAGGAGAGTTATTTCTTAAAGACTTCCATGGTTCTGGAGAGAAGAGAGGCCCAGAACACCTGGTTGATTTTCAAGCATTGCCTTCTCAAGGCTAAAGATTAGTCCATCCCCATGAGCAGGAAATCCAGCAAGGGTAATGGGATATCCAGCAAGGATAAACAAGGAGCTCCTGATGAAATTCAAATATATATATATATAAAAAGTGAAAGCCCAAATAAACAAAAAAAAAGAAAAAAAATACATGCGAGAGTTGATAGACTGAGGGGAAGTCTGGAACAAGGAAGACTTACTGTTGGTAGAGAAGGATCAGGTTAGGGAGCATTCAAAAGAACAAGACATATTCAGGTTCATTAAACCTGATGGGATGCACTTTTATATGCTGATGGGTCTCAGTGATGTCATTGTGAGGTCATTCTTGATTTTAGGAAGGTTGTAGTGGTCAGGAGAGATTCCTGAGGACTGGAAGACAGCAAATCTAACTTCTATTTGCAAGATGGCCAAAAAAGAGGATCTGAAAAACTATAAACCAGTCAACCTTACCTATATCTCTGGGAATGCGGTGGAACAAATAATTCTGCAAACCATTGCCAAACATGAAGGACAAAAAGGTGGTTTGGAGCAGACAGTAGGGATTTCTGTGGAGGAAATCATACATGACAAACCTGGTAGCCTTCTGTGATGAGGTTACTGGCTGCTGGATGAGGGGAGAGAAGCAGCTGTTGCCTATCTTGACCTTAGTGAGGCTTTTTGTGCCATTTCCCATTACATCCTTATAGAGAAGCTGATGAGGTACAGGCTAGAGAGTGAAAACTGAAAGCTAGCTGAGCTGCTGTGCTCAGAGGGGGAGACCAGTCACTAGAGGTTAACATCTCCATTAATGGCCTGGGTTATGGGACAGAGAGCACCCCCAGCACTTTTGCAGATGTCACAGTATTGGATGGAACGGTCAGTCAATACCTCAGATGGTTCTGCTGGTATTCAGAGGGACCTTACCAAGCTGGAGAAATGTGCCAGTGGGAATTGGTGCAAGTAACTGCAAAGTCTGGTACCGGGTGGAGGATAACACCAGGCACCAGTACAGGCTGGGAGCGGACCAGCTGGAAAGCAGCTTTGTGGGAAAGGACCTGGAGCTCCTGTCAGACACCACGGTGAACATGAGCCAGCGATGCGCTCTTGTGGCAAAGGCGGCCAACAGCACCCTGGGGTGGACTACAAAGGGTGCTGCCAGCTCTTCTAGAACACTGTCAGAAGAGACTCCCTCTTCTCACTCAGCCCCGGTGAGACACATCTGAAGTGGTGTGGGCTGTGCCAGAACATCGAAGTCATGGATGTACTGGACCAGGAGTGCAGCAAAGGGCCATTAAGCTGATTAGGGGACTGGAACCTCTGCATGGGAGTAGAGGCTGAGAGGTGGGACAAGTTTACTGTGAGGATGGTCGAACACCAGAACAGGTTGCCCAGAGAGGTTGAGGGTGTTCTCCTGGTTCCAGCCAGGCCAGAGTTAACCTCTCCAAGCAGCCAGCACAGGTGAGCTGAGTCAACCTGGGCTGTTTCCCACACCACCTGACATCACTCCCCCATAAAAGGGGCTGGTTGGGCAGGGGTGCTCCTGGGTGCCTCCAGGGCAGTCCATGTGTGTGCTTGGGGTGCTGGGTTGGTCCTTGTATCATGCAGTACTTGCAGCACTCTGTTATCTCTGTCCTCTTTTCAGTGCCCAACTCACAGGCTCAAACTCACAGGCTGACTCAGCTCACCTGTGCTGATTGACTGGGGAGGGTAACTCTGGCCTGACCAGAACCAGGACAGGAGTCTTCATCCTTGATATTCAGAACCCAACTGGACACAGTACTCAGCAAGCTGCTGTAGTGGACCCTGCCCCTTCCAACCACAAAAGTTCTGCAATTATAAAAACATCTATAGATGCTTGAATTTCGGACAGCTCCTGAGTTCTCCTACAGAAATGTTTCTAGCATGAGCTTGTTTTGTGTTTCCTCCAGTGACAACATGTATGCAAGGGCTACGCTTTGATTCTTTCCAATGGATTTATTGTTTTGGGGAGGCTCAAGTGTCAATTATTAGGGCTTTTCTTTTTGTGTGTTTTGGGTTTTTTCTTTTAGAGACCTGACATCTATTAGAGAGGCTTGACAGATTGCTTGTTCTAGATATTCTGAAAATTATAAATTATGGCATTTGCGTTCATTCCTTGAAGTTTGAGGCTTTTTCCATCTTTTTATGGAATCCATCAGAGGCGTATCCTTGCCAGTTTCTTAATCTGGACACAGCTTCAGGCTTTTAAACATTGCCTTCTTGCTTCTAAAGCTGCCATAAAAGCTAATGAGTGTAGCTGCACGTTGCACTTTAACTTTGTCACATTTGCATGCCTGCATATAAAAAGTTAGCAGAAGGCACATGATGCTAGCAGAGCAGTTGCAGAGAGTTGTGTTACCATTCTTACAGGATTTTGTTCATCCAGTCTTTCTAGAAGCTGGTTTTCTTCTCTATTTCTCCTTCCTGCTGAGTGCAGCACAGTTCCAGATGGTTAGCAAGACATGGTTACAAGTCAGGATAAACTTTAAAGGCTACTCATACCTAGTTTATTTATTCTCTTCATTCTTGGAACTGATGACCAGCACCTTGATCAGCTGAAATGGAAGATTTATTGAAGGCCCAGAGAAAGTGCTACAACCAGGTAATTGTAGTTTATCAACACCCAGCTATGGTTGTGGAGACAAGAAATGCTTGTGGAGCCAGTGCTGAGGATTCTTTGTATGGCTACCCCAATCATCCAGCCAATTTATATATTTATTTTGATATAAAGCACCTTTCACCGTACTGATAAACATTCTTTGGAACCACTCTGGGACATCTCTCCTTCTCTCTGTTGACTAAATGTCCTGGCAGGATATACACAAAAGCAGAATGAGTCTGAAAGGCTGAACTAGCATTCATGTCCTGGTTGGCTCTGTAGGGTTTAGTGTGGGGTCAGGTACTGCAGAGATTCAGGTGATGTAGCAGATGTGTGTGTGGGCACAGTGGTATTGTAGTGTGCCTGTGGGCTGTGCCCTCCAGCCCTCTGCTAGCTGGGAATGCTCTGAGTGAGGCACGAGTTACCTGACACTAAGAACAGGTAAGAGCAACCTTGTGTCCTGACTGCGCCCTTCGGAAGGAACAAGGCCTCAGTTGTCCCAACTGGTAAATGCCAGGTCTCTGGTGTCTTACCATCAACTGAGTTCCACAGATTGATACAGTTGTTTTCCTTGGAAATGAAATTATTCTTGCACTGAGGTTTGTGGGGTTTTTTGGTTGGTTGGTTGGTTTTGTTTTGTTTTTTACAGCAGCAACTTAAGTGCCATTTCCAGGACCCTGGGATGCCACGACACAGTAGCCTTTTCTCAAGGTGAGCTGGGGGTTTTTTGGGGGGGTTGGGGTTTTTTGTTTTGTTTTGTTTTAGTTTTTGTTCCTTGTTCATAAGTAGCACAAGCTGCCTTTCAAACTTCCAGCTCTGCAGCACTGAGAGCTAACTCTTTGAAACTGGGTGGGTTAGCTCCTGCCTCATAGCAATCCGGGGTAACCACAGCCTGGGTGGAAACTTCAGTGAGTTCTCATCAATCTCCCAGTACCTAACTACTGAATCTGGCTGCTTTTACTAATTTCAGAAAGTACATATAAAGAAGACACAGTAAAATGCTTACATTCTCATGTCTAGTCATCGACAGTTGAAGCTGTGGATATAGTAACCATGTTAGAGCATTGTATTTTGTGCTTCATTGGTTATATGGATAGCAGTGCCTACTAAGGGGAAGCCCAAATTAAAAGTTCCAATTCTGTTCTTTTTTGGTTTTTTTTAATAATTAATTTCATGCACCACCATCCCCCATCTCTCCTCTCATTTCCTTCAAATAGTCAGGTGTGTAAAACTTCTCAGGATGCCATTAAGAAACAGATTTTATTTAGTTTTCTCTAATTGTATTTAATTCAAACTGAATCCCCAAGTAAGAGCCAACGCTCGTCAGTGCTCAAATGGTTATAGATCAAAATTAGATTTTTTTTTTCATGAAGAAACACAACTCCCACATGCTTTCTTGAGTTCTGTGAAGTCCAACAATTAGTTTAGCAGTTGATTATAAGACAGGCAAGAAAAGATGGCTAGGAACAACCAGAAAGAAGGAAAAGAGAAAGCATGGAGGTGTCATTTTCTCATTCTGTTACTCTTCACATACTATAGCTATTACTATAGGTTTAGTGTCTTTGGTTCCCAAACAAATATCAACAGACATTTCTTAATCAGATTTAAAAACAAAAAAAAAGTAAGTATAAGCTAAGATTCTGATACTACCCTTTTTTTACCCGAGCGTGGGGTGGGTGGGAGTATTACACCTAAACATATTTGCTGATGAAGTGGGGAACAGTTCTTTGTTTCCCTTTGACATAGCTTCTGGCTTCCCATGAGCAAGGAACCTCTGTAACCCTGCTCATGGCTTGTTCTCCTTTGCTTCCCATTCATTGGAGGCTTCTCCTGTGCTAGCTGGCTTCAGATTCTTCGTTTTATTTTTCTATTTTATTTTTCTGGTGTCATGCTTCATCTCAACCCAGAAAGAAAGAAGTAACAATATTATCTTCAGGTGATTAAAATACTATATAATTTGGAATCATAGAATTGCCTAGGTTGGAAGAGACCCTTTAGATCATCAAGTCCAACCATAGCCTAACCCTGACTAGTGCACCTCTAGATCATGTCCTTAAGGACTTCATCTACATGTCTTTTAAACACCTCCAGGGATGGTGACCCCCACCACTTCCCTGGGCAGCCTGTTCCAATGCCTGACTACTCTTTCAGAAAGAAATTCTTCCTGATATCTAACCTAAATCTCCCCTCATGCAATTTGAAGCCATTCCCTCTCATCCTTTCTCTTGTCACTAGAAAGAAGAGACCAAGCCCAAAATCTCCACACCCTCCTTGCAGGTAGTTGTAGAGAGCGAGAAGGTCTCCCCTCAATCTCATTTTCTCAAGACTAAAAAGCCTCAATTCCCTCAGCTGCTCCTCATAGGACTTGTGCTCCAGACCCTTCACCAGCTTCATCACCCTCCTCTGGACACACTCCAGCATCTCAAGGTCCTTCTTGTAGTGAGGGGGCCAAACCTGGACACAGGACTCAAGATGTGGCTTCACCAGAGCTGAGTATAACTGGACAATCACTTCCCTGTACCTGCTGGTCACACTATTCCTGATACAGGCAGGAGGCATGTCCTTAATACATGAAGATGTATGGGTAGCTTCTGTATTCTATGGTAAGATATAACCATTTAAGAAATCCTGGACCTATCTGAGGTAGGCAGCATTTCATCTAATTTACAACAAAACTCAGCTGTGAATAATTTCAGCAATCACAGCATCCAAACTCCTTGCAATCGAAACATGGGCGCCCAGCATCATTCTCTGCAGCAAAGAAAACACAACAAATAATGTTTTACAGGGTATGCCACAAATAATTGTCAAGTCAATGGGACTTAAGTGGATGCTTAGTGTTTGACTCATGCATTAGTTTTTGCAGCATTAGCATTGGTGTTTAGAAAATCATCCACTAAAACAAAGATTAAAACGGGGTAGAAAATGAATGGTTATTTTTTTAAATTAAATCTACTTTGAACATTTAACTAATACTTTATTTTAGCCATTTATCTGCTGCAAATACCTTAATGCAGTGCTCAAAGAGCCACTTTCTATGCTTCAGTTAACCCAGCTGCCAAATATTTGTCTGCCTGTCAAATGAAAAGCCTTAAAACCAGTTAAAGAAGGAAAATGGAACACACACAAAAAAAGTCTATTGGCGTCTATCCCAGTCTGCCATCAGCTAAGGATGCCACGGGACAATTTGATAGTAGAGGCACCATCTGCCCCAGGACTTTTCTGAGCATGAGGCTGAGTTTCACTCTCTGCCCAGCCCAAAGTTCAATAGCCCGAGTGTTCAGCAGAGCAGGGAGGTGATCCCATTTGCCTTTGCAGGGCACCTGGGATAATAGGGTAATTCATAACTTAATAAATATTCTACTGCACATGTGCCAGGCTACAAAGAGCAAAGTAGGCTGCAAATTGGAAACGTAAATGTCCAGGTCTTTTTATGTTACACCCCTCATTCTCCCCGCCCACCCCCACCTCCCCCCTCCCCCCCCCCCCATAAAAAAAGGGTGAAGGGAAAACAGTTTTATTTTCAGGCTGTGTATCTTTCTCAGCCACTTCAAAAATGGCAGAAGGGGTTTGATTCAGATATGGCACGAGTAAAGCTGGCCCCAGTGTCAAGTACACAAACTTGCCCCTGAACAGGGACTGTAAAAAAGCTGATGGCAAATGTGGGAATTGACAGGCGTGGGGAGGATGGATGTTCTTCTTAATAGTGGTTAACAGTAGATATTAAACAATACAGCAAGTTTAGAGAGATATTTAGAGATATACACTTTGGCCACATCCTTGTTTCTCTCTTATCTAACAGTTCCATTAGAAGGGTTTGCAGATAACACAGAAGCCACACACAGAGCTTTTGAAGCCTGTATTGCTGCACTGACATGCTGGTAGATGAATGGCACAAGAATTTCTCTTTGAGTAGAAGGTGACAGAACTTCTCCAGACCTCCCTTAAAGTTGTCAATCCCTGTACAGCTTTTGGGAGTGAAATGGTTGCTATTTCACATTTTGTAATTTAAAGGGAAGAAAAAGGATATGCTTAAAATTTAATTAATCATTCCTGTCAACAGCTGACTTTCGGAGGAAATATCTTTTTTGAAAGGAAAGCATTTTCCCACTTGCATAATTAATTTAAAAAGTTGTGTAGTGAATTGCAAACAGCGTTTGACAAAGTATCCCAACTGTAAGAACTGGCACTACCTGACAAATCATAGCAAGGCTGGTATGAAACCACCATGCCTGCCGGAAGGTGGCTGGCAGAGGCAATGGGACCACTCAATAGCGGGGACAGGGGAGCCACCCCCCAAAATGAACCCATTTCCTACAAGCTTTTCGATGAGTGAAGCTCTCATTGAGACATAAGGTTATGCTGGCATGTGCATGTCTGTGGCGTGTGCTAGAGCTGCCTGCCCACTGGACTGTTGGGACCCCGAGTGTCTCACACTAAGGTCTTGAACTAGTACTTAAAATTAGATGAGGCCACCAATTCAGTTCAGAGCCATCACCCATCACCACTGGGTCATAACAGTCTCTTGCTTAGTTAAGAGGCATAGCCTTCCCCTCACTGCCAGGCTTGGGGTCCCCAAAACCCAACTGTCCTGGCCCATCAAAATTAAAAATCAGCTAATTTTAAATGCTTGGTGAACCATTGCTGACCCAAAAGCCTGTTGAGTTTTCCCTTTCTTTTCTTGATGATCACACTATGTGCTAATCGCGATGATTAGTTAGTGCTATACTTCAGTAACACAAATGATTCAGCAATGTACTAGTACACAATAAATGAAGGACTTTTAATTGGAAAATAGATTTATTTTATATATAGAAGATTTTAAGAGTGAAAACCCCAGTTTTCTCTACCAAAGGGTAGATCAGGTACTTAGGGATATGGTTTAGCATAGGATGGGAACAGTTGGACTTGACGATCTTGACAGGTCTTTCCCAACCTTGTGATTCTGTGAAAGGCGTGTTGGCTTTCATTTTGGGTGGTTTTTTTTTTTTCCCTAGGGAAGAGGAGAATTAATCCCTAGATATTAGCACAAGCATTTGTGCCTGCCAGAACAAAGTGACTGGCACTACCTCACACCAGGAACATTTCACCAGAGGTATGAGAAGAAGCCCTTCCCCTGAACACACGTGGGACTCTTAAAAAGGAAATGTGCCCATTGCAGGGGGGCCAGTGACAGAATGAAGTACCTGCTGGGTGCTCTCAGAAACATTTTCCAACAGTCAGAATTACTGAAAAATTATTTCATAATATACATATATTCTACTTAAATACATAAAAAAATTTACAAGAATTAATATATCTTGAAATTTTTTTAGGGGACAGAGCTACCATACTCAAAAACATCTTCTACGTCTGCCACAGTAAATGTTGCCTAAAAATGGAATGCTAGACCTCAGCCTTCTTGAGCGCTACCTTCTCCTCAGCTTTAAACCAGTGGACAATACTGCTTTCCTTGACTTGTGTCTGGAAAACCTTTTGCTAGAGTTTGTGATGTGTACAGAGGTAGGAATGTTGGGCCTTCTATGAAATGACATTGCAGACTCTATGGATGTTTTTCCTGCCCCCCCCCCCCCCCCCCCAGTTTCTATGTAGTAGGCTGCAGCTGCTGCTTTGCCACATTAGCTTTTCAGAAAAGTTAGCAAGCCCTTTGAAACCAAAACTTCTTAATATTTGATGCCTCTTGGATCACTTTCGTGTTACATTGTGGACCCAACCAGCTGTTCTGAACAATCAGAGTGTAATGATTTCCTCCGTGGTTAATAATTCCTGCTTCTAAGGCACATCTTTAACACCATAGTATCTCCTTTAGTTCCAGGTCCTAAGTTTTATGTTATTATTTCTGTTTCTGTCAGGTTTTGAGTAATTTCACTGGGCTAGTTCACAGGGGGTCAGGTCACAACAGGAGAAGCATTACTGAATTGGCTTCAGTCTTTCTTTCAGATGCCAGGGTTGGGAAGGGTATCTCTCCACAAGTCCCACAGACGTCAATCTGAAAATGTAATCTAGACAAAACTGTGAGATGCAACTAATATCCTGTTCTGATAGCACCATCAAAATGGCAATTCCCCCTTGCTTTATATCCCTCATCATCCATGGCAAGCATTTGCTAAATTTTGTGCTTGCAAACGTTCATTATCTGAAAACCAGTTGGATCAAGAATGTCACAAGGAGGAAAGTAATCTTAAAGGGAAGAGAAAAACTTCTCAGGGGAAAAAAAAAACCCAACCACAACGCAGGATGCAGTCTATATCAAGAGGAGGTTTTCCTCTAGTTGTAAGGCAGTGTGAGGTTAGGATCATTCTTTAAATTATCCCTGCTCCATGATAGAGGCAGCACAAGCACCGTGAAACAATTCCCTCTTACTCTGTCTCGCCATAGAATTAGATTAGATTAAACTGCTCTTTGCAAGAAAAAAATGTGATCAGTGGCTGCATAAGTGGGCTCTAAAGCAGTAGACAGTGGGTCATGGGCAAAAATATACGTGGGCTACATATATTGGTGAACATAACTGCTCTAATATTAATCACATTTTTCTTCCTCAAGGGTGGACATCCAACCATGCAAACACCATGCTGCTGGTAGCTTCCCACAAAGTCTTGTCAGGAGGCAGACACCGGAAGGAAAGACAACTCTCAAGTCTTTGTTACCACAGAATTGTGAGAGTTTCCACACACCAACATGTATCTCTAGTTCCTGACCACTCCAAGTTCAAAGTGCCTGAAGAGAAGCAGCGAGGTAAGTGTAGCAAACCAACCCACACCCCAGAAGCCATTTCCAACCCAGTTGGTGGCACAACTTGCTATGTTCAGAGGGTCACCTGGGTATTTGAGAAGATGCAGCTTTCCACCATATGCTACAAACTATTGCAATCATCTTGACCATCCATTTTTTCAAAGTAAAACAGATCACAACACACTGTGCCAAGCAGTCCTGCCTTGAGCAGCCAAATCTGGATCAGAGAGATTTGTGTAGTTTGGAATCTCTTTTTTTATATTTGATTAATCTTTCCAAGCATCAAATCTTCCAAGGTGATTTCCAAAATGAAAACTGGATGCAAAAATACCAGTTTTGTTTGTGTGTCCACTAGTTCTGCTTTCACTGTACAGGAATTGCATGTTCCCTTCTTGGTAATGTGGTCTGGATAACAGCAGATGATATGGTAGGAACGTGAGTGCAAATAGCGAGTGTGAACAAAGTACCCGAACTGGCATGTTCTGAGAGGATGTTTGCCCAAAACCTGATAACACGAAGAGGAAATTAAAAATAACAAAGCTTGCTTAAGACAATGATCACCCAGATTAAACAGTAACCAGGGGGTTAGATTACCAAGAGCCTTTGGAGAAAGAAGGAAGCTTGAAAAGCAGCACAAGAATTTGTGACTGTAGGAAGAAACCTTGAGGTGGGAAAGCAGCGTCAGAGTAGCAGACATTGCTACTTCTAAGGCTAGACAGCATCCTCCCCATGGGTCCCAGTAAGAAGCTGACACCTCACTCCCAGTACAGGCTGGGAGACAGACTGGACAAGGCATAGCACTCAGGAGTGTACAGGAACTCTCAGGGTACGTGGATTAGCTGCACAGGTGCCTGCGCCCATATCTCCAGCAAGGATTTTAAAAGAGGGGAATTTGCTCCCCCCGAAGCAGGAGTGTGCTTTTGTAATTCACACTTCTTGCAAGAGAGGAGATGTGCATGTAGAGCTGTGTGAACCCGTGAGTGGGAATCAGATTTGGAAGATTAGTTGTAGGAGGGTATGTAAGAAATATGTAGGTCCTTGTTAACACTTTTTAAGCATTTAGTATTCTGGTTTCTGTTGTACTGCTGATACTGACCCACAATGTATAATTCACTTATTGGCAAAACACTTATTGCTAATTAAGAAACTGCTATGATGCTGTCAAGAGTATGCCAGCTGTGCAGTTACTCTCTGCAAAAAAAAAAGTAGTTGTTTCATTATTACAAATCTGACAGAAGCTTCACATCTGCAGAGCAGGGAGCAGAGAGGCTATGTTCTTCCAGACAAGCACAGAAAACACAATTCAGCAATTTGGAAAACAAAACAGAACTAAAAATCTTAAGGCTGAACTACAGCAGGACAAATCCAAATAATATCCTCCTGAAAGCAGCCCAGATGTGCAATCCTGTTTCAGTCCTGAGACATATTGCAGTGATGTACCACCGATTCAGCACAACTAGAGATGCTCTAGCATAGGAGCAGCTGTGTACTTTTTGTTACTGTGATTTGTGTCAGAAGAACAAGGCAAAACAGGCTGACAAAGGAAAAGTTTTGCCCTAACCAGGTCAATGATACCAGAAGCTAAGTGTGTTATCTGTCAGGTGTTAAGTAGTATTTAGCTTGGAGTTGTAGCTATGGAGTTCATGCTGTCTCGTAACAATCAATACTTGCAGCAACATTTGTCAACAGTAAAGAAGTCCACCAAAGCACAATTGTGCTGAGTTATGGATCTAGTTCATGTTTTCCATGGTTACATGAGACATTTTTAAGTTAAGAGAGTCTAGTGGTTTTGGGGAGGTTGCATTTTGATATGCTGAGCTTTCCACCGGGAGCGACATGAGAATTTCAAACAGACAAGCAAAGGTGTGACATGAGAACTCTGCCTGGAGCCTGGTGCCCATGCCCTGTGCGCTCTGTCTGTCTGCTACCTGCAGAGAACATTAGTTACCAACTACCCAGCTACACAAACTGATCTTTAAAATGGGGATATTTTCAGTTCCAGTGGGTTTTCTGGAAGTTTCAATAGCTGAGGCACTTGTAGACACAGCAAACTCAGATGTTCACAACCCAGAGAGGTAACA
This sequence comes from Gallinula chloropus, assembly GCF_964237585.1. Classification (NCBI taxonomy): domain Eukaryota; kingdom Metazoa; phylum Chordata; class Aves; order Gruiformes; family Rallidae; genus Gallinula; species Gallinula chloropus. The sequence goes on from NC_140086.1 coordinate 41,939,044, forward strand.
CCTAGCTACTGAGCAAAGAACTTGGAGGAGGGTAGAGACAAGACACAGCAAGTGTCAAGACACACAAGAGTATCAGAAGACACCTACAATTAAAACCAAGCAGATGCTGAAGCCTTTCTTAAAAGGCTTAAAACCAGTTCTCATTGGATTGCTGCTGACTGGGTTTAATACTCCACCACCTACTGATGATTTCCCGAGAAGCCTCGCATATGAGGCTGCTTTACAGCTATTTTATGCCCAGAAGTTCAAACAAAAATCTTTAAGAGCCCACATTCAGATTTCAGAGACCTTGGAGAAGGAAGTAACTTTTGAAGTAAATAAGCATATGTTGTCAATACCTTAATCACCATTGAAGGCAAAGACTAGAGGTATTAGGCTGGCAAAAGCCACACCCCACTTCCAGGGAACTGCCCACATCAAATAATCCCTCTGAACAATGACAAAAGCAGATTTAAGGAAGCTAGTGTGAGCCCTGCCAAAACCACCCACTGGCCACCCATGTGGAATCAGTAGAATATGTCTACTCAAAAGAATAAATTGTGTTCACCAGCCAGTTTGCAAAGCCTGGGGAATACATCTGTCCTTTGAACAACTCAAAGGTGCTTCAGAGTTCAGCATTCACCAAGAGACAGCAGAGGCTTTCTTTTCCAGAGGTTATTACAATACTTCAGAAGATGCTGAGTGACTGCAGGCACATATCCTTCAGTTAAGTCTTCACTCACACAGGTAGTCTCATATCAGGATCTCCTCGTGAATCATGACCATCCTAAGCACTACAGAAACATCCAGAAGATCACCTTGAAGATCCTTTTTGTCACAGGAACAAAGACAGACAGAAGGTTAACTGGTATCAGGACTGAAAGGTTTTAGATTTGTAGAGGATTGGCACATCTTGTCTGAATTAAAAACTGTGTCACTTTTAGCCTGTCACAGAGGAAAAAGAAGTATCTTCCCAGGCAAAACCTAGCAAGATTAAATGCAATGGTGTAAGTAGCTAAAGAATCAGGCGACCATTGAATTGGCACAAAGTAAATACTTTCAGGCTAAAATTAAGCAAAGGACCAAAAATGCCTCACAAGAACCTACCTCCCTACACATGCCTATTTAATTAATAGGAACGAAGTTATTCATTTGAAAGCATAAACTGAATCCAGTTTGCTTTACTCTAAGCTAATAGGAAATATGTGGATAACAAATTATTCAGATCATTACTCAATGGTCATAACAACCCCAGGCAATGCTACAGGTTTGGGGCAGGGTGGCTGGAAAGCAGCACAGAGGAAAAGGATCTGGGAGTGTTGGTTGACACATGAACATGAGCCAGCAGTGTGCCCAAGAAGGCCAACAGCATCCTGGCTTGTATTAGGAAGTCAGTAGGACCAGGGAGGCGATCATCCCCCTGTACTCAGCTCTGGTGAGGCTGCAACTCGAGTACCATGTTCAGTTTTGGGTCCCTCACTACAAGACATCGAGGTCCTTGAGTGTGTCCAGAGAAGGGCAATAAAACTGCATCTAGAACACAAGTCTTATGAGGAACAGCTGAGGGAACTGGGACTGGTTAGTCTGGAGAAGAGGAGGCTTAGGGGAGACCTTACTGCTCTCTATAACTACCTGAAAGGACATTGCACTGAGCTGAGGGTCAGCCTCTTCTTGCAAATAACTAGCAATAGGACAAGAGGGAATGGTTGCAAGTTGTGCCAGGGGAGGTTCAGGTTAGAAATTAGGAGAAATTTCTTCTCAGAAAGAGTGGTCAGGCATTGGAATGGGTTGCCCAGGGAGGTAGTGGAGTCACCAAGGTATTCAAGGAAAGGTTCGATGAGGTACTTAGGGACATGCTTTTGTTAGTGTTATAGATGATAGGGGGACTGTTGGACTACATGATCTTGGAGGTCTTTTCCAACCTTAATGATCCTATGATTCTATATATCCAAACTCCCAGCCTTCTAACTAAACATTACCTGGAGAGAAAAATGTGTTAAAACCAATTTGGAACCAAAGGAAAACTAGGCATAATACAAAATATGAATCAGAAGCTAAGAATGAGAAAATATTCACAATGGATGTTTACCCAGGCACATAGCATGAAGAAGTTGGTGGGAGGTTAATAGTGTATTTCAGAGAAAGCAGGAATTCAGATACATTTCTGGCCTACATTTGTGGAGAACAAACAACATATTAATATCACTACATTCTAACAATAGCTAAGGAAAGCCTTAAACATAGAAACAGAAGTAAGGTGGTTTTTAAATCAGCAGCTCCGGATAGCTTGCATCCAAGAATTTTAAGAGCTGGCAAAGGAGACTTGTGTGCTGTTAATGTGGATTTTCCATAAGCTTTGAAAGATCTGGGGAAGCTGGGGAAGAAAAAAAAAATATCAAAGAAGGCTGATGTGATGCCAATCCTGGAAGTGTGGGGAGAAGTAACAAAACAAAAAAATGCAGGAACTTACTGTCAACCTTGCATTAATCCCAGGGAAAGAAAAATACTGACTTCACAGTACAGGAGCAAGAAATAAAGGAGGAAATTTTACTTAAATTCCGCAGCTTAATGAATGGGAAAAAAAATGTATCTTTTCAGATTGACTTTTTGTCATGCAATTAGATACATTTGGTAAACAACAGTTCCAGTGTTGCTATAACCCATTTGTACATTGGCTTGTTCGGCAGGACACTGACAAAGAGGCAGAGCACAGTTCATAGTAAGTAAACGAAAACAAAAGTGACAGCCATCAGTGAGGAAAATGGGACTTTTCTAAGTACTGGTCTCCATCAGCAACCCATTGCTGCATTTCAGGAAGCAGCAGGAGGATGACTACTTCCCAATCTGCGTTTATTGGAAGGGCTTTACTGCAATGCAGCATCTAGTCCAAAGAAGTTAGTAGCGAGCCAGAGAGTTCAAAGAGCAAGTACAAGTGAACCAAGCGCAAAAGAAGTCTAGAATTGGTCACCACAACGGAATAACTGGATTAGAAATGTTATCTCCATCATGTCAGGTTTAAGGACCATGTGAAGCCCTACTGAAATACTTTGGGGGAATTATAGTAAATGCAGTGTGATAGCTGAAAGTAAGTTCAGATTAAAATACCACAGCATCTTTTTGGAACAACTGTAGTAATTAATAAGTTTCCCAAGGTGGCAGCAGTTCTGCTGACAGCACACACATCTATCATCACTGGACAACCCCCACCAAGCTAGTATTAAAATATTTGTTTTAGAAGACGATCACAATGACCCACTGGAGGCTGTCATTTCATAAATTAGAACATGTTTCTCCAGCCAGATACACCTGCAATACAACTAAAAACTGGCATGGCCTCAGCAAAGTGCTTGTTTTAGGACCAACAGGTATCAATACCCAAGCCAAATCAATGGCTGTTCTCATTAAAAAAAAAAAAAAAAAAAACAACCAAATCAGAGGCACTTCAATAAATGAAACACACGCTCTTACAGTCAGGAATGAACAAAACCAGAGATTTTATTTAAGACCACTTAAAACTTCCATTCTCGCACCCCCACTTCCAGTAGCGACTAAAAAGGGGGAAAAGGAAAACAACACACACACACACACACACACACACACACACGCACACACACAACTTAGAGAGGCTTAGAGGTGAATGGGCTCGCCGCCTCTGTTAGTGATGAATCACAGAATCATAGAATTGTAAGGGTTGGAAGGGACCTCGAGAGATCATCGGGTCCAACCCCCCTGCCAGAGCAGCTCCCCAGAACAGATCACTCAGGCATCCAGGCGGGTCTTGAATATCTCCAGAGAAGGAGACTCCACCACCTCCCTGGGCAGCCTGTCCCAGGGCTCTGTCACCCTCACTGGGAACACCTGCTTGCATGCCGGCCGCCGAGGAGAAGGCCGAGATCTACCGGTAAACGTCGCTAGGAGGGCAAGCTGCCCGCGGGCCCCAGGGAGACCGGCGCTATGCCCCAGCCCGGCGCGGCGGCCACGGCCACCCCACGAACCGCCCTCACTGCGGAGCCCGGCCCGCTCGGCACCTCCCGCGGCAGGCCCCGGAGCTTACCCCTGCCGCGCGTACGGAGGGTGCACCCGCCCCTCACCGCCACCGGGCCCGGCAGAGCAAGCGAAGCCGCTCTAGGCCCCCTCTTTACTGAATGCGGTGAGTAGCCCCCAGCACCCACCCCACAGAAAACCAAACCAACCCAGTCCCCCCGATCCCTGCGCTTCCGGGCCCCGGCCCGGGGGTGAAAGGTCCCGCAGCACCCGGATGGAGGCGGCGCCGCTCGCTATATAAGCGCTCCGCGGCGCCCCAGCCCTCCTCTCCCCGTGCCGCCCGCAGCCGCTTCCTGGCTCACCGCTGTTCGCTGGGCCCTGCGCCGCCCCTCGCCCGGGAATAAGTCGGTCAGGAAGGTCCCGCTGCCGCCATGGTGAGGCGCGGGGCGCTGGGGAGGAGGAGGAGGGGGTGGGGAGGGAGAGGGGCCGCTGCCTCTTGCCGCCGGCAGCGCCGCGTGGCCGCCAGGCCTGGGCGGCCGCGTGCGCCCTGCCGGTGCCGGCCCTGGGCCGCCGCCTGGGCCTCGGCCGGGGGCGCAGGGTGGGTTCCCCCGGCTGCTGGGGCGGCTCTCGGAGCGCCTCCCTCAGCCCCCGACAGCCGGGAGCGCGGGAGAGGGGGACCCCCACGCCGGGGCCTGCGGGGGAGCGGTGCGTGAGCTCGGGGCGCGCCGGGCCAGGCCGCGGCGGCCGTAGCGCGTCCTCCTCGCAGAACCCCCCTTTGGGGAGCCGCTCCCGTGGCGGCGGGGCCGCGGCTGCCCGCGGGGGAGCGCGGAGGGGAGTAGAGGCGACCGCGGCCCGGCTTGAGGGGCGGTGGAAAGCCGTCGTGCCGCCCTTGGAGCCGGCTTTCATTAGGGCAGCGTGCGTCGCTTCCCGAGGCAGGGCAGCACGCCGGCAGCCTGAGGAGTGCCGTGTTAAACCCGACATGTTTTAAGGGCGGCCTAACTCCGTATTCAGTTCTCTTGGTCCACGCTAATGGCCAGTTACCCGCAAGCGCTTCAGTGCATAACCTTCTCGAAAAGTTTCCCGAGCGACTGAATTGGTGTTTCCAGCCAGCTGCCCCTCCTTGTTCTTGCTGTTCAGCTTGTTGCTGTTCCATTGATACCTTTGTCACTTATTTTGGGCTGAGATTAAGTTCCAAGATCAATGAAATTCGAAATGCACTTAGTTTCGAGAGCAAGTATTTGTGACTGGGCAGCCTGCTGTATATATGGACAAGTCAGAGAGGGATGTTGTTGCAGCTTCCCACCATCAGGTGCAGTTAAGACACAAAAAATTGCTTCATGGACCAGCTAGGCCTTTGCCCTTTTTTTTTGTTCCCACTATTTCTACCATACCACTGTACCTATTGGATATAGACCCATAGCATGGTCTGAGCTGGAAGAGACTTTAGAGATCACCTAGTTCCAAACCCCTGCTATGGGCAGGGACACTCTCCCCTAGACCAGGTTGCCCAAAGCTCTGTCATCTTGGCCTTGAACACTGCCAAGGAGGGGACAGCCACAGCTTCTCTGGGCAGCCTGTGCCAGGGCCTCACCACCCTCACAGGGAAGAATTTCTTCCTAATGTTTAATTTAAATCTACCTTCTTTTAATTTAAACCCATTACCCCGTGTCCTGTCTCGACTCCCTGAGAAACAGTCCTTCTCCATCTTTCCTGTAGGCCCCTTCAGGTACTGGCAGGCTGAAATAAGGTCTCCATGAAACCTTCTCTGGGCTTAACAACCCCAGTCGTCTTAGACTGTTCTTGTAGGAGAGGTCATCCGGTCAGCAGAATAAAATACTCCTGTAGCTAAATGGTTAATTACACTATAGAAGTTTGTTTTTAAGAGACTGCAGATAGTGTGTTGACTGCAGTGTGTGATACTTGTAACTTCAACATCTTAGGCATTTAAAGATACCGGCAAAGCACCTGTGGAACAAGAGGTTGCGATTCATCGCATTAGAATTACATTGACAAGCCGCAATGTCAAATCACTTGAGAAGGGTGAGTGATACTTGTTTGTTAAGTAATGAATTAGACACGATATGCTATATTGCAAAATAGACTATAGTGAAACCAGTTGTCATTAAAGATACTGGCATTTGCATGTTTGTATGTGACTTGGTTAACATGTCATCTCTAAGTCCTTCATACACAAATGAGTATATTCTAATATATTTTTTAATTGAAGCTTGCATTTTGGGGGTTTTCATCATGCTGAAAGCTTTATGTCATAACTAGCTTAAGTTCTTGTGGGGTCTTTACTTGTTGCTATTTGAATGTGCAAGAACTGAGAGGCACCAGTTTCTTTATTGGTATTTTGTCACTTGTTATGAAGTGGCTTTGCCAATGTTTTAATCATATAGTGTAAATGTTGTAGAATCACTATTCAATGCAGGATCTTTTGCCTGATAACACCTTTGATACAAGCTTAAACTTGTAGTAATTGCTTTTGCCTTCTGTTGTAACATGATTTTTGCTAACCAGGGTGCAATGCTTCCACTTGTATTTGGTTGGCTGTGAGGATAACACTTAAAATGAATAGCAATGATCATTTCATACGCTATTCTGAGCCAACATCTTGTTTTAAATCTTCACTTAAGAAAACAAGGAAAAATACTCACAAACCTGAGCTATTTTGTTGTTTTGGGATTGTTTTTTTTTCCAGTCTGTGCTGACTTGATCAGAGGAGCTAAGGAAAAGAACCTAAAGGTGAAAGGACCTGTTCGCATGCCTACCAAGGTACTTAACATTGTTTTCCTGTCTTAAAAGTGTTTTGTTTTGTTTTTCCTGCAAATGTGCACTTAAAACATGTCTTTAAATGAGACAAAAAGCAGCACTATTAAATTGGGGGTGTCCCAGATAATAACTTCGCAAGTTGCATTGGCACTTGGGGCAACTGTTCAGTGAAAAGCAAGTTGGAATATGGGAGGGGCTTTTTGCCCTTCAGTTTATATTAATAGTGATTTTTAAAATGAATTGAATATAGGGAAGGAGTACTAATATCAGTAGAACAAAACTTAAGAAGTAACTTTCCAATGACAGCTACTTTACAGTATTTTTAGGTGGATTTATTTGATTGTAGATTAGTCTTCTGTATGCATCAACTAAATACCCTGTGTTTGTGGGTCTTCTTCAGACTCTGCGCATCACTACCAGGAAGACGCCTTGTGGTGAAGGTTCCAAGACCTGGGATCGCTTCCAAATGCGGATCCATAAACGGCTCATTGACCTACACAGCCCTTCTGAGATTGTGAAGCAGATCACTTCCATCAGCATTGAACCAGGTGTAGAAGTCGAAGTTACTATTGCCGATGCCTGAGTGATGGTCATCGTTGAATAAAGTCAATTTACAAATTTTCATTGCTCTTTGCTTTTATGTTTGTGCCAAGAGCCTTGGTTGGCCCTACAGTGATGTTCATGAAGGAGGACAACAGAAATCACAAAGTGCTGTGTGAGGGGGTTATGTGGTGCTGATACTTAAGGAGGAATATGCCCGTTGTAATTGAGAGGAAGATGAAACTTGGGCATCAGTTTCACGGGGGGCTGGTGAACTGTATGGACATGCAGCACTTACTAACTCCTTTATGGAAAAGAATAATTAAACCTTGGCTGAAATCTTAGCCTATACCCAGACAAGCAGTAGCACTAAAATGGAAGTTTAGGTAAATTACTAGCTTTGGATTCCTAGTTTGTGCTGTGCATGGCTGAACTAACACTTGTCATACTTGGCTGATTTCTCCATGCTTTTCACAGCCAATGGATCCTGAGGGTGTTGGTTGTAAAACTTCATAATTTGTGCTGACTACATTGAATTTAGCAAGTTTGTTCTTTAGACTTGCATGTGGTCACACAACTCAGCTGAGGACCTCTAGTTGTCTGTCTTGGTTTAGATTTCCATAGATTTGAGTATTAAAGGCAGTATTAAAAGTAAAGCAATAGAACAGCCATTTTATTTGCTGCTTCTTAGCCCTCTCAAGTTTGTGGACGTGGGATTTTGATTTACAAATTAACCCTTAAAGGGACTACAATAAATTCTTGAACCTGACTTTTATAAGTTCTTGAAACCTACAAAGATTGTGTTGGTGCTTTTGCCTCAGCCATAGGAGAGAACTTGAACTCCAAGTGAGGAAACGTGCAGTTGTATGGACCTTGAGGTGCCATTTACATTTGCAAAAACTGGCCAAAGCTTGAGCTTTTTCTTACCTGAGGGATTCTCATCTGCTTGCTTGTCTTAATTTCATTAAAAGTAAAGCCTTAGGAGGATTCCCTCTAGTTAGCAGGCTCAAGAGCTTTGGTAGAAGGGAAAGGTGAGAAACATGAGTTGCATTTACACAGACTGTGACAAGCTCACTCCCTTCTGAAGCATCTCAGAGAGCTAAGGAGAAAGGAAAGACACTGTGTCTTCCTAAAGGTTGGTTTCCAGTAATACACAGTAGATATGAGCTGCCTGAAAAATACTTGTAGCCTAAAATGGCTTTTATTGTATGGTGGAAGGAAAGCAGGGTAAGAACTCAACTTCGCTACACCAGCCAGATTAAAAGGGGATAAACAAACTGGGGTGAAGAAGTAACAGACTAGAAGCGTTACCAGCTGAGGTGGACTGACCTTTGTGTTTGATCACCTATTTCACACAAGTAGCCTTCCCTCCCTCTGCTTAACCCAGTGGCCACCTCACTGAGAGCACCCTGTGGGATCTGGAGGAAGCTGGCTAGCATTAGTGTCATCACTGTCTTTGGTCAGGCCATAAAGGGGTTTTAATGTCTTACAGCCACCTGTGCTTCTGACTTACACGGTGACCCTCAATCATCGGTAATGACCTGAAGCCCCATCTGTGTTCTTTTGAGTGGCAGTGGCTCTTTGAAGTGTAACCCTTCTACTGCCTTGTGAGCGTGCTCCCCTCTATTCAGCTGTCCTGGACTTACAAAACCCAGGACAAGGCAACTTCCATCTCCCTGCCCGGGTGTTGGCACTTCACAGACATAAAACTCCCCCTGGATAGACCGGCTCGTACGTGGAGGTTTTCCCCTCTTCACCAGGCAAGGGGATCATTCGCTTGCGGAAGGTGCCGGGCCGTGGGTCCCTGCGGGGTCGGTCCCTCGGGCGGGGAGCTGGGTCCCACCCCCGCGCGGTGGGACGCGGTTCGTCTGATCCGCCCGGCTGCTGCCTTTGTGTAACCTCGGCGCTGGGCGACTTGTTTTCCACTGGAGTTTACGACGAGCCCGCGTAGCGTCGAAACAGTTACATAACGGGCACCGGGGCTTTATATAACGGCTTTGGTGGAAACAGTGAGGTGCCCGCGCCTCCCCCTCCGCGCCCCCCTCCCGCACGCTCAAACAAAGCACCCCTCCTCCGGCCGCTACCGCTGTCCCCGTACTTCGCCCGGCGCACTTTCTATCCCCCCGGTGCCGCGTTAAAGGCGGTAAATAAGCTCTGCGTCACGAGCGCACGCCGCAGACCCCCCCCCCCCCCGCTCCCCCCGCGTCGTTACCAGCTCCCCCCCCACACACACCCTCCCCGCGCGCGGCTCTGGGGCCGGCGACGCCGCGGCTGCCTTGTGCTGTGCGGCGGCGCCCCCTGCCGGGCCGAGAGAACCCCTGCTCTGCCCGCACCGACCTGTCCGTCATCGCCGCTCCGCCCCGCCCTCCCCCTGCCCTTCGGCCAATCAGCGCCCGCCTTCCCCGCCCATATGTTCCCTCCACCGGGCGCGCGAGGGGGGCGTGCGCTTCGCAGATTCCCGCGCGCGGCAAGGTAGTGGCGGTTGGCGCCGCGCGACCTGCCCGGCGCCTTGTTCCGGTCGGCCGCCTCCCGGGGCCGCCTCTGCCTCATCGGCGGGCAGCTGCCTGGTGGTGCCTGCCCGGTCCCCCGAGGCCGTCCCTTTCCCGTGTGGAAAGGGACAGGGCCTTGCTCGAACCGGCGGTTCGCTGAGGCAGGGCACGGTGGCCTCGGGGCTGAACAGGAGGGGCGCGGCCCCGGGCCCGGTGTCCGAGCCCTTAACGCCTGGGGCTGCTGAGCCTTCCGGGGGTCGGGGGCTACAGGCCGCGGCCCCGCGGTTGGGGGTGGATGAGAGTGGTGCCCTACGGAGACAGTTAGCGGGCGTTCGCATGCGTGTTCCTTGCCACAGCCCAGCTGTAACGTCTTCCTAAGGCTCCTTCACGCTCCCTGGCTTCTTTTGAGCACCTTATTTTCCTCAGAGTCACTTTTTTATACACAGCTGCCCTCACCTCTGCTTCACTCTCTCTGTCTCTGCCTGTTCTGTGGGAAAATGATGGAATTTTTTGTGTCCCCCCCGAAGTTCCTTTGCACAGAGCAATGGATGAGAAGAGGAGAAACTATGTTTCTGCGGAAGTATCTGATCTGCTTGAAACGGTTTCTTTTCTGAATGTAGAGGATAAGCCCTCACCTTTGGAGTCGACAGTATTGCCTAAGGCAGAGGATCAGGAGGTGTGGATTGGTTTTGTAATGTGTCTGTTAATTATGTTTTGGGGTGTTTTGTGGTTTGGGAGTTTTTGTTGTTTGTTTGCAGTTTTTTTTTTAAAGCTTTAATTCTAGAAAATATTTCTTTGGTAAGAACTGCTGTATTCCCCTGTCCCCAAGATGTGTTCGATTCATCTCATTGCTTACAAATAGATGGTAGCCAGTAGCACGTAGAGATTGATACTATGTGATGTGTTATGTTAAGCTTTTGAGAAAGAGGGACTTCAGTAATTATACTTTGAATATAATGGGACCGTACCATTCTTTTTAGTAAGCTGAAGCAGGATGTAAGTCCTTGTTGAAAACTTATTAGGTGCTTGTAAGTCTATAATGCTGTTCTGCAGTATGCTTTTGAAGATTCTACAGCCCTCTCTACTTTTTTGGAGTGGTGGCTTCCCTCAGGTGACTTACTTTTGTGTGATGAATGGGGTGCTCATCACGAGAGGGCTGTGGAGAGCTCTGGTAAATCCATCTGCTGAATGGAAGAGTTGCTGAAGCAGGGACTTTGAAGCTCTGTGAGAAAGGAAGGAATGCTGGGATCCCTCCCAAAATCTCCCTGGTATTACTGCCTCACTGGCATGGGGAGACCTTTGCCTAATGATATGGGATGGAAAAGCCCACCTTAATAACCAAGAGCTATTTTATAGTTGTTACTGTGAGGAGTACGGGAGTTCAGTGCCTGTGGTCATGAAAGGGTCTCTTGAGGCTAAGGATGTGTTCATCTTTGAACATGCTTCCTACAAAATGGAAGTGTGGTACTTCAGAGCAGCTGTTAGAGCATACAGCTTTAATTCACTACAGGCTGAGACCAGAAGGTGGAAGCAGTGCAATTTATGCCTTCAATAGGGTGTTCTTTTTAAATCGAAATCTTGGCTTTGTCATCAAAGAACGCTAAGGGTGGGAGGAGGTGGGAACAAAAAAAAAAAAAGGAGTTACTTGAGGACATGAGGAGGTAAAGAAGCAAATGAAAGCTTAGGGTAGGAACTTTGTAAGGAAGGAGAAAGTGAGGTAGTAAGCACATATTGCATCAGAGATATATGCTGATAAGATTTGGAGATGTTCTATTTTCTAAGTGGCCATTATAACTGGTTTGGGTTTTTTTTAATGAATAGGTATATCAACCTTTGAAAGTATTCTTGAGAGTGAGACCCTTTTCTGTCGCTGAGCTTGAAAACCATGAATCTCAGGTTAGTTATAGAATAAAGTTTTTCTTCTGCAAAGAATGCCTAGTATTGTAAACCAGAACTTTATTCTGTAAAAGCTGTGTACTGTATCCAGATAGTGGACAAATGGGGGGACAAACCTCTCTTCCTACCCTGCCCCCTCTTCCACCACTGTGAACACTGATGCACAGAGTTAGTTGAAGGACAAGGTCTCACAATATATTTCTCAGCCCTTATGTGCAGGGTCTCATAGGCTTTTTGATAGACATCTTGCTCCTGACCCATTCAGAGAAGGATTTAACATTGGTCCTAATTTGCTTCTTGCCATTTGCTTTTTTTAATGTATTCTTGCATTTAATCTGCTGGAGTTGGAACCTTTATGAAGGCTTTTTTCTCAGCCTCTGAAAACTCTGAATGCTTGACAGCATCCTTAATATTTTCTACTACTAATACTCTTAACTATCACCTGAATCTGTGAAGATGATGCTTGGTCACAAAAAACCAAACCCAACCAAAAAAACACCCCTTCCTATTTCTACGATCAATGAGAGATCAACTGAGTTTTTTGGTCCTTTTTTCGTCCTTGCCATGCATAATTTTCAGGAAAGAATCTTTGTTGCAAATACATAACAAGAAAAGAAAACAGTAGAACCCAAGACCTGTTTCTTAGAGCTGTAGACTGATGCTTTAAATAGATGGTCAACAGGTTAACTGATCCATCGTTGCTAGTAGTGATAATGATTTATACAAGTAAAGCTTAAGAGCTTTGGATGAAATTCTGTACTTGTGATACAACTGCCAGTGAGTCATCTGCTGGAGAGCAGGCAGTTGTCTTCAGATGTAAGTGATGTGTGCAGTGCCAGAAGTGTTCCAACTCCTGCCAACTTACCTGTGAGGTTAGCCATGGGAAGGCTACAGGAGTGATGTGTTACTGGCTGCTTTCCAGTCCTGCAGATCTGGCTGCTTCAAGGCCTCAGCTCATGAGCTCCGGTGAGGCTGGTGGCATCTGATGGCGCATGCTGCAGATGTTGAATTCTTCTGTAGCTCTGTAGGATTTAGTAGATCTGACCATTGTTATTGTTCCTGGCAAGGTGGGAGGAATATTAAAGAGTAAATGTGCTTAGAGCCTGGCACAGTAAGTTCAGTACCCAGTTTCTTAGAGCTGCTATACTAGTTGGTTAAAAGACTTGTTAATGGAGACTCGCACAAGCTGCACATGGATGATTAGCCTTACCAGCTCTGGCCAGCCTCTGAACATAAATGTCAGATGTAATTACACTCAATCCTTGGGCTGATGTCACTGTTAAACTATACTGGTTGTTCACTTTGTATTTCTGGTAGCCTGTCTGGTGTAAAATGAATTTTCCTGTGATACTGCAGTCTAAATTTATCTAGCTAGTGAGTGCTAGGTAACTGCATTTCACCTTTAATTGAGAAATAGTAATGAAATTACAACTAATTCAGTTTCTTTCATTACTGATAACACTATCTATCAATCAAAGAATACTTATTTTACTTCATTTATGCTGCTAATAGCTTGCTTCACATTGAAACAGTTGAAGTGGAAAGCCATTAGGTTTCTATACAGCTTTATTTTCAAGCCTAGGGTTGTGCAAGCCACAATCACAAAATAACTATGGCTTAGAAAGTGTTAAAGGTTGCTGGAAGGAATCCTAGAAACATTTAAAAACTCTTAGAAAGCTCCAGGTGATTGCCTCAGCTTTGTCTATACCCCGACTTTGATGTGAAGTGGCAATCTCTGTAGCTGTTACATGCCTTGAGTATATAAAATTTTGCAACTCTCTGTGGCTCTAGTAAATAGATTAAAACACTAGGGTTTAGAGTTTGTGGGGTTTTTTTTAGATAGCTTTTTTCCTAAATAATTTTGTGTAGAGTTTTCCTTTACCTTGCCTTGTGTTATTTTTAAGGGTTGTGTAACGATTGAAGATCCCCAGACAGTAATTCTTAATGCACCTAAAGAGTCTTCTGCAATGAAAAACAGTGAAAAAGGGATTGGCAATTCTGTGCACAAGTTCACCTTTTCTAAGGTATCCAAACTTCTTTCTAATTTTCAGTCATAGTTTGTTATATCCCCTGTAATGATAAAAATTGTGTTTTCTGCTATACCATGCAATCTGATATTTTTTTTCTTCTTTGAATTACACAGTACTTGCCTTAACCCCCCCCAGACGGCTGATTGTTTACTGTTAGGGCATCAAGAAAGCTGTGTTACAACGGAGGTGCTTATTAAATGAGACAAGGAAGCTTCTGCGGTATCTCTGTTTCCTTTGATTAGTTGCCACAAAAGCTTCTTGTAGGTGCAGATTTACAGTAGTTCTGCTGTTCTTGTAGATGCCCCCGTCTGGGAACTGTTACAGGAAATCACCTGTTTAAAACATCTTAGGTAAGCATAAGCTTAGGGACTTGCTTTTGAAAGAATTGCAGCCTAGCTGCTTTCTATACTGAAAGTAAGCTGCTTAATTCTGTGACCTGCTGCAAGAACTTCTTGCATCAAAACAGAAACAGCTCCAGGCATGGAGTCATTTACATCATTGTAATGCTGATCTTCTCGGTTGTGGGTGGCTGGTACAGAGTTGTGCATCACCAGCAGAGCTCTTGAAAGAATCCACTAAACACTATGTGATCCACCAGGCAGTATGTGATCAGTAGTAGGAAAATACTCAAAAGCTGTGTGGAAGGCAGAGTGACGCTCAGAATCAAGCAGGGAACCCAGTGGAAAACCTTGAACCAGAAGGGGTTCAGGCAACTGGAAACTAAGCTGGTATCTTCCACTCAGCTTGCTCTGAAAAACTAGTTGCTATTAATCACTACTTAATGTATTAAAATATATTAACATATTAAAAATATACTATATGTATAATGTATTAATATATTAAAATGCTTTGTAATTTATCAATGTTTTCCCCTCTTTCTCCATGCCACTTTTCCAGGTTTTTGGACCCAAAACTACTCAGAGTGAATTTTTTGAAGGCTCAATGAAAGAGATTGTAAGAGCGTATGTTAATGGTGTGAATGGGCTGGTGTTTACTTATGGGGTTACAAATGCAGGCAAGACATTCACTATCCAAGGTACAGACTGTTTGCCAAAAATATATACATATATAACAACAGAGTCAAAATCCAATGAGAAGTTTGTATGAATGTCTACATTTTATCTTTTGTTATTTTTAAGGGACTTCAAAAGATTTTGGTATTTTGCCTCGCTCGCTTGATGTGATTTTTAACCACATAAGGGGAAGGCATTACCTGAAGATGAACTTTAAACCATATTTGAGCAACAGTGTTAAGAAACTAGAAGAAGCACAAGTTAAGCAAGAAGAAGTCATAAAAACTGCTGTTCTCGCATCACTGAAAGAGGTCAGTTACCAAAGGCCTCCTGGTTACTAAATGGAGCTTCTCAAACACTTTCTAACTGACTGTCTTTAATAAAATCTCTGTGTCACAGTTGATTCTTTAGATTTATCTAAATCTACAGTATGGATACTTGGTGAACCTTGGGATAATAAGGTAACTGGTTGGTTTTGGGTTTCCACAGAGGAGCAGTTCTGACACTGTGGTACCACTTGCACTTGCCAAGTGTCTAAAGGCTGACCTATCTAGAACCTGCTTCTTTTGGGTCAGGTTCCCAGGCTGGGTCTCTGGGTGGTGCTCAGATTGCAGTACTAGCTCAGGAGAGATGATGGCAATATCTTAGTGGTGTCACCACAGAGGGCAAATGGCTTTCTTTTGGTGGAAGACAGTCTGAAGGCAGACTAAAAAGTTGGCAAAACTGTGATTTGCATAGCTTTATAAACAAACTTTTCTGATATGGTATATGGAGTGAGATACCACAAAGTGAATTTCCTGAGAGGGTTATAGCCTGCTTCTGAGGTTTGTATGTATCTTTTACTCTGGTCTCTGATGATGGTAGGTAGAATTACTGTGGCAGTCTCCTACTCTCATTATCTAGTAATTTCTGTGTAAGAAATGGGTCTCACCAGGAAATGGGTACCCTTGAGTGTATGACCGTTCTAAATTGGCTGGTTGTCAACTGTCACAAAACATCTGGCTTGTTTTCCATATGTTCAGAAAGTTTTTAACCTGAACTGTAAACATACTGCATTTGGGGATTATCATTTGTAGTGACTGAAGGAATTCTGAGAAGTATAGGAGTAATGATTGACTGGGTTTTCTTTTTTTTTTCTTTGTGGCCTTAGAGACCAATGTTGCCAAAGTACTCCAGTTAGCTCTGAAAGAATACTCTTCTATGAATCAAATGGGTGTGTAAAGTTCCACTCTAAATTCTATTGCTTAATTAAAACTCTGCAAACTGGCCTTAGTTTACACTGAGTCTGGTTAACTACTGAGGAAAGAGTTCAGATGAAAAAAATCTAAAAGATGGTGAAGGCTGCATATTTATTTGGAGTGTCTTAAAAGCTTACTCACATGAGTAGGGGGTGAGGGTCTTAAAGAAAAACTGAGACGGTCAGGAGGAGGATAGTAGGCAAATATCAAAAAACCCCCCCAAAAACAATCACAAGCAAACACCACCTTATGGAATCTACAGGCTTGCAAGAAAGAACAATCAGGAGGTCAGGGTCTGGAACAAGATGCCTTCTTTGTAAGGCAAAGAGTTATATTAAAAATACTCCATTTTTTAAACTGATGTCTGACTTCTTAATAGTGCAGTTACTGAATGTTGCAGCAGGGGATGGAGATGCTGCTGCATTACACTGAAAAGCTGGCAAGGGTCCACCATCGGGAGGGACAGGTACAAATGCACCTGGAAAACAATACATGCCAAGACCTTGCTTACGTGTTACAAAGCCTCCTCAGTGATAGCTCAGCTATTTGCAGTGCTGAAGCCATGTTGCTCGATAGCTTGTGAATAGCATCACTGTTTGGATGTTCACTCAGGCTTGTAATCTGAGAGCAGATATGGTTTGGTGGGCTTGGTTTTGGTTTACATGGGTTTCTGTAGGTCTTTTTCACAGGCTTGCTTTACATGTCATGCAGAAAGAGCCTGCTGTTCCTTTCATTCTTTCAATTTAAACTGCTCGGAGGTTGCTGTGATACCCTTGTATTTAATGTTCTACTGTTTGTGTTCTCTATACAGTCCTGCTGCAAAAACTCTTGTTTGACATGGTTCACACCTCTTTCTTTCCCTTTACTTGTTCTACACAATGGTGTAAATACTAGTTTTTACTGGATTAAAAGCTGCTTTACTTGCATTCCTATTCCCACCTGTCCTGTATTTGCTATTAAATGTCAGCTGCTGTCACTGGCAAACAATGCCAATTCCTGTTCCCACTTGTTTGCAGGCAGTCATCTTCATATTCTCTTCTGTATTTGGTTGTCTGATTTGAAGAGCAGGATAGCAATGTAGCTAACTCACTCAGTTTTGTTGAAATACCTTTACAAAAATTTAGCACATGCACAAGTACATTTTTTTTTTTTACATTGCAGTGCACATTTAACATGCTTAGATGTGCCATATGGGTCAGTCCCTTACCCTGCTTTAGAATTCTGCTTTATACTTTACAAACAAAATTAATAGAATCCATGCTTGTGTTTGTAAATACTTTAGCAACATAAGCATATAGACAGTGCAGTCATTGTAAAATGGTAATTTATAAAATAAATGCTGTTTATTTTCCAAATGGAAGACCTGAAAGTATGGCTTCATAATTTTCTGTTTGTGAAAATTCCACTGTGGATATATCGAGTGACACAGGTGTCAGTAGACAATCCATAATGAACTTAGCACTGCATTGTAATAGCTAGAAACTCTTTGAATCTGTTCCCTCCCCTTGCCTTCTACTGTAGGATGACTCTTGGGTAACCAGGGTGAAATGTCCTAATGAAAATTTACATCAGTGTATAAAATATGGGAAGGGAGGTTAGTACATGGAGATGTTGGAATCGCTGAATAGTGGGAGTTGCTACTTAATTACACCCGTTTTCCTAGTGGTAATTTGAAGCCTATGCTTTGACAAGTCTTGGCAGGTTTTTAAGTCATTTTGTTGATGTAAAGAAATTCAGCAAATGTGTATGCTTAAAGAAATTGTGCTGTTATCTGTACAGGATATTAAATGGCCTTTTAATTAAGTCTGAATTAAGCCGAATGAAGCTATTGGTTTATCAGGTTTAAGTCCTTTATGAAACAATCATTTCACTCTAAGGTCTTAAAGCAAGTTTGACTCAAACACTCACAGACCTGGCACAAGCTTATGATTCGCAAAAGTGGCTGGCAAAGAGTGAGCAAATGAGGAATCTCTGCTCCTTAATCTTCTGTTGTGCTGAACGAAACGCTTACTTCTCCAGTTCCTTTGGTTGACTGAAATACTGTTCAGATTTTACCCGTTCATAAAGGCATTCTGGGCTGTCACAGTCTGACAGGATTTGGGTTCTCCCAAAAGTGTAAAGTAAGTCTACTGTGTTAGCAGCAATTGGCTTCCAAAACAGGTTGCTGGCAGTAGCAGAGAGCAATAATTCTTGTGGGAGAAAGAGCACTTATTATTTTTTTAAATCTTTTTATAGTTCAGTACTGCAAAAAATATTTCACTTGCAGCTGGAGTAAGGGAAGCTCAACATTTAATACTACTGCTGTATTTAAATCTTAAATACCAGAATTACTGCCACTTTTTACTACTTCTATTCTGATTGTCCATTCATGTGGATGTAATGGTCTCTTATTTTCTCTAGGAGACAGAAAGCATCCCAAATACTGTCACAAACACATGTGATGTGGAGTCGCCGTCTTCACACAGTGCTTATAAATGTCTGTCTTCTGATTCACTAGGTAAAGTGGGGAAAAATTGTGGGGGGAAAAAGAATAGAAGTTTAGGAATATAAGTGGGTAATTATTGGTGGGTTAAAAGTATTTGTGTTGTGTTACAAAGTAAACATACATAGTTTTAAAAGAAATTTTAATGGCTTAACTCTAGAGAAAGAGTAACAATGTAAAAATATTTTGATAACTTCTCCTTTTGGTGGAAGAGAGAGGTTTAGTTCTGCAAAGCTAGTGTATAAGCTGCTGGAAGCTTGTGGTAGAGGGTAGCTTAGAAGTTGGACATGATTTGGTTACAGGTGACTGCTGAGAAGTTTAAATGTTCTTGGGTAAGCTGTTACATGCAGCTGTACTACACAAACATATAAAAGTCTCCCCCTTTTAGAAGGTTCTGGTTATATATACTGCAATTCAAACTTATCAATGAATTGTTTGATCATTGAGTTCTTTCTCTGTTTTGGATTAGCAGAGAACAACTCTGTTCCCCTTGATGTACACACGACTAAGGATCACCAAAGAACACAAGCATCTGTTTGGATTTCCTTCTGTGAAATTTACAACGAATATGTGTATGATCTATTGAACGTATTGTCTACATCAAAAGCTCAGAAGCGCAGAGTCTTAAGAATTTGTGAGGATCAAGGAGGAAATTCTTATATTAAAGGTAATAATACCAGTTTATGACCTCAGCAGTGTCACAGAATTTCTTTTATGATCAGAAATGTATGTGAAAGGTCTCTCTTCACAGACTTAAGGTGGATTAGCATTCGGAGCACTGAAGAAGCCTGCAAAATCCTAAAAATAGGAAACAAGAACCGAAGCTTTGCTTGTACTAGAATGAATGAGCAATCAAGTAGGAGGTTTGTTCCTCTAATTATAAGTATAGTCTGTCCTTTTTTTCTTTTAAGGGGAGGAGGAGGGGAAGGGAGGAGAAGACTGTAGAATATATTTGAAATGAGCTGCTCTTCAATAATAGCTTAAATCTTCGCTTGATTATTCTGGTTTAATTATGAAACTTTCTGGAAGAAAGCTGGGAGACACCCTATGACTTTAATAGTAGCTGGATTTGGGTTGCTGTTCATGGCTTTGGATAACCAAAAAGATCTGATTGTGGTGACGTTTGAGTGCCAACAGGGCTCTACATCTTGGCAAATGCCAATAGTGCCGAGTGGAATTGTCTGTATGAGGATGCTGAAGAAAAGCTGGATAATTCTCTGTCACTGGAAGCACATAATTCTTGGAAACCTGGAGTCTGTCAGTAGGAGACATACTGCATGACTCCTTCCTACCTTTCAGTGCTTCTAAATTATCTAGAGCCTTTTAGATTGTAGGATTTTAGCTGAGCTTCCTTGGTACCTTAAGAATTAAGCTCCTAGATCTTACCTAGCTCTCGGAGATAGATCAGGGAGAATGTGGTTTGATGGAGTGGGAGGAAATAGAGATGGTGGTATACTTTCTGCTAAAAATGCCTTTTTAATTTTAATGCCCACTTATTAACTTGTCCTTTAAGTGTGGAAGGGCCATGTTGTATGCTTAGCTAATACTAGGGCTAACCTGCTTTTTAGAGAAAAAGCATGAGTTATGTGGCTCTGTGTTAGCTCAAGACAGCTGCCATTAAATATCATGCTATGATTCCACATGAATTTCACTCAGACCTAAAGTAGTGCACAAAAGAACTAGTTTGTGCCTTTTTTTATTCAGAGAATATGTTGACCTCTACTTAGCTTACTTCTAAATTGTGTTTTTATATAATTTTGGAGTAATGTTTTGGGGGTTTTCTGTTTTGGGGTTTTATTTTTTAGAAAATTTGTTTTTAAATTGTTACTTGATGCTGAGTAACAACACACTGCTTTAAATCTATACTAGAGAAGTGTTTTCTTCTGTGCTTCCTGACCCCACTTTATACAGTAAATCAGGGCACTCTTTGTTCTGGGATTTTTCTGTTTGGTTTCAGACACCAAATGCCCACTGTGTTTGTAGCTTGATGACCAAAAAACCCTAGTCTTTAACTGATGTTAAAAATTCAACTTTTCTAGAAAACAGTCATTCCAAAACTGAACCAAGAACTGTGTGTGTTGAAGTAGGCAACATTACAGGACTTCCAAGCTTTAACTTCTTTTCAAGAAATTAATTGTTTAGATTTACTGAGTTCAAATACTGTCTAAAGCTTGTATACTATGAGTACTTGAATATTTATCTCCTGATTGGTAAAGTAAAAAGTTAAATGAACTGGTTTACTCGCTCTCCATGACAACTTTTAGGCTTCATGTGATATTTTCCCCTCTCCTGTACTGAATGAAGTGGAAAGTCACAAAATGCAACTTATTGCTGCTTTTTGCTGTTAAATGAATGCACTGCAAAGGTAACTAATGTACACTACTGAATAAATTCCTGTTCTTCAGCACTACACTTTCTGTAGCATACAAGTTTAATTTTGCTTCCCTGACTGCTTAATTTTCATAACTGTTGTTGTTAAAAAGGACTTCTTTCCGTTCCAGTCACAGTATATTTTCAATCAGGCTCCTAAGGCTAACTGATGAGCATCAACCATGTGTTCTGGGAGTTTCAGAGTAAGTGAATGCTTCAGCTGATTACTGGAATATAAATATTTTCTGGGAAGTTGATAAGCTGTAAATATGCTAAACTGGTGAACTGTTTTTTAATAAACAAATCCTCTGACAGCTGAGAAGGAAATCACATCTCTACTGGCTGCACCCCACTGATAGGGATGGGCATTGTAGTGTTTCCTTGCCTATTCTGTTAAGGTTTGTCTGAAGGAAGCTATTAAAACTGTCAGCAGGACATAAATTGATGGAAATATATGTATAATGTCTTATTGGGAGGTGGGGATAGAGTGATACTATGTAATAACGTGGTATATATTCCAATAATCTGGTAGAAACCAGTCTCTAAATTTAAAGTGAAGTAGTTGCTGCTGAAGACCCAAGGTATAAACTAAGCCAGTGTATATTTCTACTTTGGGACCAGAATGGAATTTATTGACTAAATGTTTATGGTACTACCCTTGATATGCTCCTGAAACACAAATTCCAGTCTGTCATCCAAAAAGAATGCAGGTGACCTGCTCTGGGATTGCTCCATGCTACAATCTACAGTAAGAGATGATCATCAGGTGATTTATTTAAAAATTGTTCAGATCCAAAACATTAATGTAGGTGTACCCAGTGAGCAGTGCCTACCTGTTCTGTTGTGATTTAGAGGAAGTGGTGTAATCTTTTGGCTAGACAGATAGCTGCTTTGGGTTTTTTTTTCTGATTAATTGTCCATTTGGCTTGATCTAGAAAAGTGAGGATAGTCTGTAATAGTGTTCTAGTTCAGTCCCATCTCCTACTGGTATAACACCTTTAATGTCAGATGTTACATTGATAGATACTCTAAGGAAAGATAACTTGAGGAAAGGACTGCTTCTGTGTTCCTTGCTGTTTCCTGTTGTCTTGTATTCCCCTGGCAAAGCTTGCAGCAGCTGTTAGGTGAATGGCAGAGTTTGTGTTGCTTATGAGAAAAAGCTCTTCATTCTCTACTAAAAAGGATAAAGATCATGAGATCACAGCCTTTAACAGAGTTGAAAAATATGCCTCATTAATATGTATAATATTAATATGTACTTAGCTCCATGAAAGGCTGTGATCTTGCAAAGGTGTTATTTTATGTAAATAAATGTATGTGTAAGTGGGTAATAGTTGGGTTACATAAATGATCTAACTTCCAGAGCTTCCTTTATTTCTAGGGCTTTCTTAATATAGCACAAGTGATGAAATTCTCTGATTATCAAGGATAACTGTTGCTGATTGTACCATGAGGGACAATTCAATAGCATGAGTCTTGTAGCACATAACTGCTATAGCCAAACAAAGAGCTCTGAGGTGATATGGGAAGGACTTCTCCCCTCATTTGCAATAGTGAACACATGGTTCTGCATCCAAAGAGGCAGACTGCAGTGGACTGAAGCTTACTGCTATCCTGCAGTCCTCTCTAGGTTTCTCTAGTGTAGCCCCACTATGCAAAACTGTTCAGAAATACCTCTCACCTTGTCTGGAAGTACTTATTTTAAGGATTGCAGTACAATTTTTGTTCCTAAACTGGATTTTTTACCTAAGAAATCCTACGGAGTTTTAAATGAACACTACAAGCAGGCTTCTTTGGATGTGTTGAATATGTCTTAGGAACAGCAATCTTGTTCAAATATTTTTCTGTACAATGGGAAGATAGGTTAATGCTGTTATCCTATCTAAACACATTGTGTAGTGCCTTCTGGACAAAGCATCAACAATAAAGTACAACTTATTCTGTGATCTAGGTAGGCTGAAATGTGTCACTCATTTACACTTTAGACATACAAAGAAATAAAAAGGCAAGCAGTTCTATTTTCATACTGTTTAGAAACAAGTTTGTGTGCTCTGGATAATTCTTTCACACAGGTTGTCTTTCTGTGATTTGGCTGGATCAGAGAGGTGTAATAAAACACAGGCCTTTGGAGACAGACTAAAAGAAGCAGGAAATATTAATAATTCTCTTCATATCCTTGGAAAATGCATTGCAGCATTGAAGCAAAATCAAAATCCAAAGTAAGTGACAAATTGTAAACAACTTATTGAGTTTTGGGTTGAAAACCTAAGCATCCCATTAGGTTTTTGCAAGGGGTTTGTGTGGCCAGAGGAAAATGGAAATTTATCAAATCCTGTATGCTGCCTTTATTACAGATGTCACTGGAGTACCTTAAATGAACATTTTTTTCTCTCTAAAACTGTTTGTGAGAATAAAAAGAAGCAACTAGCAGCTTTCCCCCCCGCCCAGTGTGTGTATGAACAATACACTCTGTGTAGAGAGTTCGTTTTGTCTGTTTCCCTTTCACCTCCAGATTATACAGGTAGATTGATCAGAGAGCTGACAGATGTCCCGCCTGCTTTGGCTTGTTCCAGTGTCTGCTTTGTAGCATGAGGGAACCGTGATGCAGACACTATAATACTTCTGCTTTTAAGTACTTCGATTTGTTGGAGAGCTTGAGATCAAGGGGGTGACCTTGCTCTTTGATGTGAAATAGATCAGACTTAAGTATGAGCATCCTGCTGGATCTCTTCTGAAAGAGAGAAGAAGAATTAAGCTAAGTTACAGTATTGCACAATTTAACAATTGTTTTTTTATTTCACAATTATGTTATCCTTTTCTCCATGAGGATGAAGCCAAGCTACATTCCGTTCAGAGAGAGCAAACTGACTCGTCTGTTTCAGCCATTTTTTTGTGGGAAAGGCAAAGCTTGTATGATTGTAAACATTAATCAACATGCTTCCACATATGATGAAACACTACATGTAATGAAATTTTCAGCTATAGCCAAACAGGTAAGAGTGCAGCTACTTCCTCTGCTATTTTGTATTTGTTACTCTTGGTTTGTGAAATGATCAGCTTGTATGGACTTGAGTGTGATTAGGGCTTTTGAATTGTCAAACTAATTCTTTTGCATTGGCTTCCCTCAAAAAGGCTTCCAATAACCTTGCCTATTCTCAGAGTGATAAGAAGTTAAGATAGTTGCTGCTGTCTGTGGCTTGTTTAGTTCTGCACCACAGACATTCTGTGTAAACGTAGAGAGGGGACTTTTGGGTATGACTGGTTATACCATATCTGAGCAAACGCAAGATTGAAATTCAAGCTTTTGATGAATTGTTTTTGATCAAACCAGTGTACAGTAGTTAACCATCTGTTGCACAAGATGGCAATTGTTTAAAATTTCTTAGACAACTAGTGGTGGTAGTTAAAGAACTGGCCTCTTATTTTATAGTTTGAATAGGACCTCTTGTGCCTGTGTTGCTGCTATTTGGTTAAGTGCAAGTAACAATGGTAATGAACAAAAAGGGAAGACTTTTTTGTAAGTTAAAGCTTGAAGGTAGTATGCTCCTCTCCTTTGAAGGTAAACCCCCTTTGCTAAATCTACATGCCTTCATGCTTTCTGCTAGCTTTGCTTGTCAGTCTCCCATTAAATTCAGGACTTGGGGTTGATGTTTGGTCTTACGCTCATTCAGTTTCCCTGGAAGCTGCTTTCTGTAGGGAGTAGGATCATGGGCTGTGCTGTCTTTCATGGCAGAAATCAAGTCTCTCACTAGCCTGAAACCATGGGTTAGTTTTGACACATTCAAGTCTGTAATGACATGTCTAATAAGATATCAGAGAGAAAGACTTGTTCTAATTCTGTTCAGCTCCGTCTTTCATAAGAACGTGCGCTGAGACAAGCTTCTCTGATACATAGTCCTATCACATAGACACTTAAAATCTTTAAATAACTACCGTGAACTGCTGAATCCTGGTCATAGTATCCCAGGAAGGAACAAATGTTTTAGGAATTTGCTGGTTTTCATTAACTTTCCAGGAAACTACACCAGAACCTTATACTTTAGGGAGGGAGAGAAAATGTTTCTAGATGAGCTTACTAAGTTTGAGAGTAGATAAATTTTCCTACTTACCCTTTGTTAAGAGTACCAAAGTCTTATATTTGTGTTGCTAGATGGTTTTGTCTGCTAAAAGACATGAAAATGTGGTTAATGTTCTTGCAATCATTAAATATAGTGTAATTACAACAGTGTGTTCGTGTCACTTCGTCCTAGTATCACAATACTTGCAATATTGATAAATCAGTGTGTTCAATTCTGGATTTTCCAGGTAATCCAGACAATCCTACCCAAAAGTTTTGGTTATTTTCCACCCAAGCTAGATGGAAGCAATGGCAAACCTGTTGTGCACTTTGATGCAGACACATCTGTAGATGACTTTCCTGACAATACTGAAACTTCCGCAGAAGAGGAAGTGGACATCACCATTTTGAGTCATGAGGTAGATACACATCTACTCAGAAGTCTACTCGAGAGCACCATTGCTATTGCCTCTATTATTAGAACCTTTTACCATGAGATGTGCTGGAAGCTGCATCAAATGAGAACTGTAAACTTCTGTTCAGTCTCAGAAAGGCCTAAAGCAGTCTAGTTCTGAGGGAACAAGTGTTGTTGTAGAAAGTCACCTGTGGCTTTCTAGTTAGTTCAAGTGTTAAATTTGGGATGCAGCTGATTGCTCAATGAGAAGAGTAAGGAAGAAATATGTATGATTAAAACAGCATTTTAGTAATTTGTGCTCTAGGGAACAGCAGGAACAAGTTGCAGCATTTTAAAAGGAAATCTATACAGTCTAATAGCACTAAACTGTAAAAATAAAGTAGGCTTTATGCTAAGTTTTTGTAGAAATATTTAACTTCCAGAACAGTAATAACCTTTCATAGCAGAAACCATCAAGATGGAGAAAGGTTGTCTTTGCAATAGGAAGTAATATTTGAAAATATATAACCTTTAGTGTAGCCCCCCTGAAAATACAGGCTGGTAGAAATGCCTTCTGTGGATGGATGACTGCATTAATAATTCATTTGACATACATTTCAGTATGTGTTTCTAGCTTGTTTTCTGAACTGAAATATGTTAAATTTAGGATCTCTTGAAAACTACAGAGAACCTAAAGGCGAAACTAGTTGCAGAAAGGCAAAGTAAACTCCTCCTGGAGGTGAAGATACGTAGAGAGATGGCAGAAGCAATGTTCCGACAGCTGTTGGAAACCGAGGAAGCCTGGAGGCAAGTCATATTGCAGTCCTTCTCAAGACTGAAAAGATTTCACATATATAAATGCATACATTTTTATATATATGCATATTTATGTATATGCAAGACATTCATACTGCTGTTTTTAGAGAAGTTAGGACTGGACAGTTAGACAGTTTCTGGTGAAAAGGGAAGGAGAAACATTAAAATAAACTTGTACAGATCAGCCTCTTCCTTGTACAGTGAAAAAGTAATGTTGCTTTCTGAACTTTGTATAATTGCTAACTCCTGGAGATTGTCCTGACACACTGCTAGCATCTAGCAAATGTGGAAGACTGTCACAGGTCACTGAGGCTTGTGATTGTTTCAAAACTTGAACCTGCTCATGTTAGTATGCATGCATGTGTTTTAGGTAGTTTAAATTTTAAACATTTTGAGGCCTCCTTTTGGATTCTTGCTCCTGGATGACTTATGAACCCTTGTTGGCATGCTATCTTAAAAACGACTGTGGTTGCCTGCATTGATGTTACTAATTTGGGGATTTTTTTCAAGTGTGTCTGGATTGCTCAAGCTGAATTCACTTCCTCTTAACTGTTCCCTTCTTGAAATCTGTTTCCTGCTCTTTGAATTACCAACAGAGACTAACCCCCAGTTAATTTGCTAGCTGAACACACTAGGGTTTAACACCTGCACTGACTTTAAATTTGCTTGGGTAGCTTTGACCAAATATGTGAAACAGGCATATTTTTTTCTTTTGAGGTGATGCTCTGTGTGTCTGCTGGGGCATTTTTTAAAAAACTGTGACCAGAGTAATGTGTCATGTAATGAAATAATAAGACAAAGGGAATTAGTCATATATATTTAATGGAAAAAATAAAACCCCAAACCGACAGTGTGAAAGATACCTCCTGGAAATACACTTCAAATATAAGGTCTAATTTAGTGTAGCAGTATCTATCACTACATGTTGGTGGATTTTTTTTTTTCATAACATGTTTTTGATAGATCTTAAGTATGTGTTTTTCTGCAGTGCTTTTTTTGGTATATGCCAAGTAGAAGTTATGCCTTGGTGCAAGTCTGTAGGATGACTGAGAATAAAGGAGTAAAGGGAGAGAATGACTACTTGGTCTCAACTTCACAATTTATGATTAGGTGAACTGGCAGTACCAAAGTTATTCAACACATGCAGTCAAATTGCAATGCTAACACATTAAGTAAACACAACATTTTGTACTTAGCAACCGCCTGGAAGATATGAAAGACAGTTATGAAGAAAAACTGGAGAGCAAATTTGAAATGTATAAAGAAGCCATCAAGAAACATGCATATATGTGTGCAATGGAACAAATTGAAGAGCATTATGTTCCCATAGAAGAATTTCTAGCTGAACAAGAGAAAGTTGAGGTATGACTTGACTGCTGTTTAAAAGAAATGTGTTAACCTTTTAGTGTCAACTTTTGCTTTTACTTAACAGAGTAATTCAGGAATCTTAAATGTAGCACTGAACAGACAAAATAGCAAGCAGTTCAGCCTGGCTGTTCTGGTGTCCAGTGCTAACCATAAGGAAAGAGCTGTCTTCTGTCTAACACTGCCTAAAGTGTATACCTGAACTTCCTCATCTCTGAGGGCACAGTTCAATTAAATCCAAATCATCTTTGTCTGTAGCACAATGACTGGTACACAAAGAGGGGTGGTGTAGACAGTGGTCTGGCTTTGTGGATATCCTCAGCATTGTGAGGTATAGGGTAAAAAACTAGTCTGGAAGGGCTGGTGGAGAATTCAGCACAGGGTAGCTATTTTAATCGTAATGGATCTCCCCTCTGAAGGTCTAAAGGGAGATTGTGGGACAAACTGATGAGAAATTAAACTTTATGCCAGAGAACTTAATTTCCTGAATGGTACTTATACCTAGAACTGCCTATAGTTGGTGTCTGTAAGTTCCTATTCCTTTTGCAACTGAGCCATGTGCAGCTCTGTTGGTCTTCTAGTGTCCGCATAGCTAAGGCAGCTCAGCGTGTCCGGAGGAGACCTGGGGGTTTCGGCCCCTTCAGGAGGTCTGCAGGAGAAGAATAGAACATCTGTGGTGTGCACCAGAGGGGCTTTCCCACTGCACACTGCACTCCATTGGTGGGTGGGTTCTTTTCAAAACATGAGGGAAGTGGGGTTCTGCTGTAGATTGTGATGTGTAAGCACTGCTGCTTTTACAGCTCTCCGGTCACTGACAAGCACCACTGTATTGTGTAACAGTCTCTGCTTTTACAGCTCCTTCAGGCTTACAATTTTCCACACTTAAACCCTGGGTTTATGTTCACATAAGTCCTAGCTACACACCATGTTGGAATGGAAGTGCTTTAATAGCACTCTCCATGATCATAGCTGTCTCTTGTACTGGCCACAAGGCTGTGCAAGGGAAGATTCAAAGAACAACATGGTCTTGGTACCAAGTTAAAGAAGAAACCTGATTAAATCCATAAGATGTAAAATTCTTAATTGACAAGGGAAAGCACAACATGAAATCCAAGTGGGCAGCTTCAGAGAACTATAATTAGATTAACAACTTCATAGTGACACGTTAAATTGCTGCGGTAGTATTTCAGAGTGAGAAATCAAGCATGTACTGAAAAAGATTGAAATGAAAATTTAGTTTTGTGAAGTATGTTCTTGTTTATTTAGCAAGCGAACTGGCAACAGCATTTAACACACATGCACTATGGTTTCCTTTCAGGTGTATGGTTAGCTTTAATACAGTTTGGTAATCATCAGTCATGAAGAGTTGACTGCTGTGTAAAAGAATTTATTCCTAAAAGGTCTCATGATCTGAGTGTTACTCCTTACTCAACCATAACAACTTCCACCTGAAATTGTTTTCAAACTGCATATATACATGCAGTATATGTAGTATAATTGCAGGATGTGCAGTAGTACATCAAGTTAAGCAGAAATTTTGACCAATTCTACCATGTGGCCTTTCTCTTCTTTTTCAGGACAGAGAGAGTAAAATACTGCAATTGGAAAGGCAACTTGATGAACAGTCAGGGAGGTTGTTGGCTCAGGGAAGTCCCAATCCAGATGTAGTGACTACTGAAAATAACATGGAACTAGGTAGGAATTTAATCTGGACATTCAAAGTTCAATTTAATTTTGGTATTGTGTATCAAGAAGCAAACTTCTCTTTTTGCTTACAGATCTTATGAACAAGACAATGAAGAGGGACAATGAAGTCCTGCAGAAAGAATGCAAGGAGAAAGAAGAGGTAGCTGTTGCTTAGTCATTAAAAAATCTGAGGATAACAGTCCTGAACTCTGGTGTAGTTCAGTGCTTTTAAAGGTCTGCACTGTAGACAAAAGCATGGAGATTCCTGCAAATTGGCATCAAGTTCAGAGAAAAAGCCTGTTCTCATTGTGCATTACTTTTGCCAGAGATTGGCTGTGTTCTGGCTTTGCTGTAGTTTTTAAAGTCATCCACTACTATAGTAAGTCACATGGTGACCATGATGCAGCTTGGAAGTAGGGAAGTATGTAGCCTTGTATTGTAATCGTTCCTGCCATGGCCTCAGTGCTTGCCTTCCTGAAAGGCTGCCTGCTCATGCACAGGGGAACAGTTAAAAGATCTGGTAACATTTCATGTCTAGAGGAACCAAAACAGTGCCTTAAACCAGTCCTGCCTCTAAGCACTGAACTTGTTTGTTCAGTGTAGTAAGTTCCCTGTGTTTTCAATAGCATATAGAGGTGGAAATGATGAGCTGCAGGAGGTGTTATCAGAACCAATTATTAATTATTTTTAGATATGCACTTTTGGTCTATACTTTGAATTACCTTCTTGTAAGGCTACAGCTGGCTTCACATATTTAAAGAGGATGGGCAGGAGGAAAGAGACAAGCCCTGCTCCTTTCACTAATAACAAATAGGAGTAGGGGTTGAAGAAATAGTTCCAGCAAGTTCTAATAAACCATGTAAAAGGAAAGTCAACTTAAACCCCTTTCTATTGAGAAAGTGTACTTCAAAAATAACTTTTTCACTAACAAGTTTAATGTCTTATGTCATGGCTCTGGTGTTTGTTTTCCACTCATGATTGAGAATTGTACATCGTTTTCCATTTCCTATGTCAGATTCAAATTCTGATGCTTGTAAGAAAGCTTGGCTTTTATGCTTGATATGCAGCATTGATTTTGTGTGCCTGTGTGTGTGGCTAGAAACTGTTAGACTGATGGCACTGCTGCCTGGCAATAACTGAAGTGAGAGTGACTTACAGCAGATGGTTCTGCTAGTGCCTTCCTGCTGCTTTGCCTGACATATCTGTGCATGTGTGATGAGTAATTCATTATTTTTAATTCCCTCCCATTCAGCCATTAAACATGGGCAAAGGTTTTATTTGCAATCTAGATATTTTCCCTCCAACCTTGTAGAAGTAAGTTGATGATATTAATTTTTTCTAGTTCAGAGTATTTCCCCCCACACACACCCCTCAGGACTTAATCCATCAGTATTCCCATCAGAAAGGAGAGGTCTTCTGTTGTAACTGTGTTCCAATGCATTAGACAAATGGTGTTATTGAGATGAGAACTTTCTTTTAACTATCCTTACTGAAAAGGAGCAGATTGTTCTAGTGTAGTCTGTGCTGTAGTTTTTTGACAGGTCTGTGTAAATCTAGTAGCTTTGGCACAATAGCCCTTGAGTGCTCCAGCTGTATTTTATCACCAGAAGTAATGGCTTGGGACACAAGAGGTTGAGAAGCAGGCTTTGTCTTCATTGCTTTCATCTTCCAGTTTGCACTGCTCAATATTCAGGAATGTTTATGGTGCCTGTATGAGTTCTAATCATAAACAAAATTAGTGTAAAAAGTGCTGTCTTGAACTTCAATGTGTATGGGTTTTATTTTCAGCTTATAAAATCTCTGAAGTGTAAAATAAAGAAATTAAACGAAACCCTGCTAGAAGCTAATGAAGGTTACAGAAAAATGGCAGAAGAGAACAGTCAACTGAAGCATACAATCATGCTCAAGGTTTGTCAACATGTTAAAAACAACTTTAATATGGCTTGTTTCTATAGTTGCTCTGGTTGTTTCTGCATCTTTGTGCACGTAAAAACACTGTTTGGGCTTACTAATTTGTTTTTATGTTAGCATAATGTTTTTATTTAAGCTTTTGGCTTGCTTTTTTTTCCCATCCTCAGAGGCTTTGTGCTTCTCTTCTTGACTTTGTATCTTGTAAGACAAGACTTGGTCAACAAGTTAACTTTGTGCTGACAACCCTCATTAATCTAAAGATGCTACAAATTATTGTCAAGCCATGAAAATACTACTTGGGTTCTAATCATGAAGTGTTTTGCTGAGGGCGAGTGAGTTGTTAGTGCCACAAGACCTAAGGATCTGTGGCTTTAAAGCTGTACTGACACTTCTGCAGAGGTTGCCATGCTGCATAAGAGATATGGGCAGGTAAACTGCTTAATAGAAAAACAAAAGAAATCTTTCCTTCAGAAGCAGAGACTTCATAGAGTTGACAGCATCTGACCTCA
Organism: Gallinula chloropus; assembly: GCF_964237585.1. Lineage (NCBI taxonomy): Eukaryota > Metazoa > Chordata > Aves > Gruiformes > Rallidae > Gallinula > Gallinula chloropus. Next base: position 41,970,578 of record NC_140086.1, read on the forward strand.
GGCATCAACTAGATACCTAAATAAAAAAAAAGTTTTGAACTGTTGACCCTTTGCATCTATGCCTCATCTGTAACCTGGCAAGGTAGGTACAAGACTGCTTAGGGATGCCTTCCTTCAGGCATTAGATCCTCCTGCATGCTTTTTGGTCTAAGTCTGAGACCTGAAAATTATTCATCCTGAACTTTGTGTCTTAACTAGTTTAAGACGTAGAAAGATGACTCTAACCACAAGGATTAGAGAGCATCTCTGAGACTGTGTTCTGCCCACTCAAAGTGTTTGTTCAGTCCTGGTTAGCAGGCATGTGACAATGATTACAGTTTTGATTTGACTAGTTATGCTTTCAGTAACTGCAGCTTAGGACAGCAAAGCTGCCTTTCACTGGTTCCTAGAACAACAGCAATTCTTTGCATGGTGTGGCTAAATGTCTTAGCATCAGCATCTTCAGTCAGGCTTAGTCTCAAACTAGATCTGATAGCCCTGTAGTCTGCTGTTCTCTAAAATGACACAGAAGAAGTGGGTACTGACTAGCCATCTGGCACAGTAATTGTAGGGGTGTCTCCTGGTACAGTAAAATAACCTGAAACAGGAAATGAGCTATTGTGAATGGGATTGTGCAGTGTTCACATACCTAACGCAGCCTTATCCTCACAGGATCAAGAAATGAACAGTCTGCAGAACTGGGCTAAACGTGTTCTTGAGCTTGAAGAAACAGTGTCTTCCCTGCAAAAAGAACTTGATGAACAGAAAAAGCATTCCTCTTTAGAGGAGCCAAAGCAACAAAAACCCAAGAGAGGTTTGCTGGCTAACCTGAAATCCACAGTAGCAGCAACTGCTAGTACGCCTCTTGGTAAAGGCTGGGGCAAGTATGAAGATGCCTCATCCTCTTCAAGAAAACATGTACTGTTCGCTCATAAAGCAAAGGAATAATATTTGGTTAATCAAAGGGTGCGATTTCTGGGCTTCTTTGTCAATCTTAAATTGTTAGTAGCTTTTTCTCACTCTTAGGTACCATCTTCACTGTCATGTTAATTGACAGAAAAATTTTTAATACAGAACTTTTTAATTGAGTCAGGGTTGAATTTGGATCTGTCTAAGTATAGACCAAAACTTGTGCTTTTACTGTTGATATGGGGATGTGATATGGGATACATAATTTTAATTCTTGATTAACTGCTATCATGGTCTTCTATACCAATAAATGTGTGATTCACACAAAGTGGGATGTTCATCTGCTGCTTTTGTTACCTTTTTAAATTAAGTATTTAATTTTCATTGATTCCTAGAAATCAGATCACTTGTAAGTTCAGTAGCTTGATTCTTCAGATAATACTTTGATCTGGAAAGTGCCATCCTGGGACCAAACTGATGAAGTTACTAACCCCAAACTTAAAGGCCAAATGATCATAGTGATTGACATATGATCTTGAGATGAAAGAATTATAGCCCTGATCATGTTTGTACTTTTATCTAATAACTCAAGGAAGGCTTTTGTAGAGCCATTTCAAGCCAGCTAAGGTGAGAGCTGTTCCTAACTGCTGGAAAGTACCATGTCTAAGTGCTGGAGGATTGCTTTAGAACAAGTCAGAACCGGTAAGTAAATAGGATGACTGATCTGTGCCTGTAATGCTGTATCTCATAGTGGAAGTGGACTCGGTTCAGAGCGGGAACCTCTCCCTCCCTGTGGAGACACTAGGTGGTGCAACCTTCCCGTGTGACACGGAGAACAGCCCTTCTCTGGCCAGACCGCTCCTGCCAGGTCTTTGGAGTCTCGGGTTGGTCTGTGCAAACGCAGTGGTAAGTAGTCGCTCTGATGTGTCTTTAACCAGCCTGGATATGCCCGTGCTGCTCATGTTATGAACTATTTATGTTAAATATAGGTTATCTGGCTCTTGTAGTTCTGAAGGCCTATATGCCTTCAGTGTGGAATTTCTGCAATATTCTCCTCCCACACAAACTCTTCCAGCTATGAAAGGTTTTGGTGTAGTGATACAATACAGTGTGTGGTGATTCCTCCAGTAAGGAGTCTGTTGCATACAAATCACTCTAAGAACAGCAATACTCCAACAGAAGTTAAAAAAAACCCAACCTCAAAACAGGCCAGTACTGGAAACTGTCTATAATGACATTTCAAATGATCTAGTGCTGCACCTCGACAGGCTGTCACTTGTCTGAGAGGGTATGTTAGAAAGTTTATGTAACACCAACTATAATGTCTTATTCCCTGAGTAACTGCTGTTTCCACATTTCTTCCTGCTTCCCAGAGCTCTTCATTTCCTTCAGGGAATGGTTTAAAAGACAAGGTCACATTATCTTAAGCTTTTTTTTTTAACACTTAAAATTACGTCTGTAGTGAAATATTAACCAACTAACTAATGCTTTCCAAAGAGTTGCAGTGAACTGTTGCCATTAAACTAAATGCTTCTGAGAAGCTGTTTTGAAGGACAGCTGAGAACTGCCTTCTCTTCTTCCTTTCCAGACCAAAAGTAAAACCCAGCAAGGATGCAGAAATGTCTGGTTCAGTTTTCTTCAGCTTCTCAGAGCACAATGGATGTAAAGAAAGCAGAATTCATAAATATTTACCATAGCAAAATAATCTCGTTAGTGATGATGAACAGATGTTCCTCTGCTCTGCATGAAGCTCACCACTCTGGGTAGAGTATCAGCCATTTGTTTTATCTCAAATTACTCCCATACAACTTGCTTTAGATTAGGTGTTTATTAAAATTAAAAATCACCATACAATATAAACTATTTACATATTTAACTGATAGTCTGCTTTAATGGCACAGTTTGACTGAAGGAAGCCAATAGAAAGGAAAAGCAATTAATATTTATGCTGCTGAACTTTAACGGCAGGCACCCTGGAGCTTTATCAAAAGGGCTTTAAGCTTCTGCAAAGTACCGTTTGTCTAAACAATTGGGCTGAGGGGTGGCAAAGATGTGCTGGGGTTCAGTTGTAAGAACCAGTGTCACTTTGAAGGAAGAAATAAAAATAATCTATGCTGTAGTTACATCACACCTGTCCTAGCTCAGCTGTTTTGGTAAGCAATTTGATAGAACAATTCCAGCTCTGCAAACTGCCTTCACTGTTATGCGTTAGATTTACTTATTGAGCAACAAACCTATAGTGTCCCTGCAATGTAACTCGATATCCTAACATGCATTTCCACAAAATGTTGTCCATAATGCTAGAGCTAGTTTCAGCTTTAAAACAGACTTGAGGTTAGTTGATTAAAGCAGCAAAAGTACAAGGAATATTCTTGAGTTATCACAGAGGATTAAAAACGAAGATTAAAATATTTTCACTGCTACTGGTCTCAGCAGCTGCAATAGAAGTATTAACTTCCTTCAACAATCCTGTGTTTTCCCTTGGACTTCAGATGGTGGCTTTGGCCTTGTGGGAAGTGTAGGCTGAATAGAGAGCTAGGTGTGCTGCTGCTTCTGCCATCGTGTGTGTGTGTGTGTTCACACTGTGCATCTGTGATGGCTGGGTGATGCCTTGGAAAGTATTTTACATTTGAGGAATACAGCAGTAAAACAGAATCAGTTCAGTGTCAAGAATTACATACATAACCCTTTCTTAAAGGAAAGCATGACACAGTTTAGGAAGTATTACAAGAGGTGACAGTACTCCAACTACTCATGTGAAATAACAAGGATATAAAAAGTAATTTTTACAATATACTGACTTTCAAAAAAATTATTAAAGACACCCCTATCTCTTAAATCTGTAAGTTTTCCTTCATGACTTTTTCTTTTGAAAGCAGCTGTTTGTGCCTCTTCTCACCCCTTTTATAAAGGTCTCCTTGTAATGTATTCCATGACTTAGATTAGATTGTTAAAAAAAACTGTTGTCAGACTGTACGGTGCATGATCGCTTTCCTTCCTTCTCCCTCCCCACCCCGAAAAACCCCTCCTTGGTTTGGGATGTTTCTGCAGATGCAAAACAAGAGCGTTTAAGAACTTCCATCTTTAGAGGAACTGTTTTTTACCAAAGAAAAACACCATTATTTCCCAGCAGTAGTACTCTTCCCTTCAGCATTTCAGCTTCGACACTCAGTTAAGACATCCCAGCTCCTGAAGGAATCAGTTTGAGCAGTCTGTCCAATTAATTGTCTGTGCCAATGATGATCCATGTCAATAGAAAAATATTGTTCTTTGTTCTATGGCTGTTGTTGATACTGCCCTTCTGTTGCTGTGTAGAAGTCATCAAGCACGCTCTGTAGATAATCAAATGTTGGCCTCTCTTCTGCTTTGTCTTTCCAACATGTTTTCATGATATCATAAAGCTCAGCTGGACAGGTTTCCATGCGTGGCATCCGGTACCCACGCTGAAGAGCAACCATCACATCTGAATTGCTCATACCTTCAAAAAGAAAAAGAAAGCTTTGATCAAACTGTCTCAATTTCTGATTAAATTATTGTTTTTCTTTTTTTGACTTTGCTCTAGAGCTCTTCACCCAACAACACAAAGCTATCTGGGAGGGCTCAAAACACTTGTCTCTGGAACCAGCTCCATTCTCCTCTGACCAGTCCTGCTACCAGTTGCTCTGCTTCCAGAGGTGGTGAGATTCACAGCAAAAGCCCACCCTGGCCTCAGCCTTTGTCTCCAGCTGCAGAATTTTCAACCCGTTCACCCATCCTAAGATGGTGAGGCACCCATGGGTTTCCCCACTGTGCAGTGTGATTCTGTAACACACTTTTTCCTCCTTCATCAGCTGCTGTGTAAGTGCTGCTGATTACAAGACCCTGGACATGATCACTTGTGATGTCATGACTTGTAACAGGCAATTTCCCTTCCCTTCTTCCTCATGCTATTCCTATTGTGCAAAACTATTTTGCTAGCTGTGCTGAGCTTTGCTTTGTTTTCCCGTTACAGGGGGTTAAGGACTCTACATACCAGCAGTGCATCCTGAGCCTCTTGTGCCAACTGAAGTCATGTGAGAGGCCTGCCCTGGATTTCATCCTCAATTTTCTGCTCTCCCTGGTCTGACTTCCCCCTTTTTAACTCCTTAAGAGAATGGTTCACAGAACAATTTCGACATCTCCTCTCACAAGGTCAGCTGTGGCAGGGCCAACAAAAGGGCTCACCACTTCCTACCCAGAAACCTGCCTCTTAGCTTGTCCCTTCCTCTGCAAGTCTTATGCAACCTAGTCAAGTACTGTGCCAGGATTGCCTTCTCTGGGGGACAGGCTCCAAACACACCATTTCTTCCAATGCCTGGGCATGCAGGAAGCACCTGTGCACCAGCCTAGGCATTTGCTGCCACTGGTGAAGGGCTTCCCTCTATAGAGAAGGGTATTGCAGACCCTGCAGCTGCTGGCCCCTCCTGGGGCTAGATGCTCTGTGTGGCACAGTTCTACCTCAGACTACAGCTTCTCAAGGGTGTTTTCTCAGGCAACTCAGCCTCTGGTCAAGTGTGTGTGTGACATTCACTGCTCCTGCTCATGCCATGTCCCCTGGGGGGGGTTGGGAGGGAGCAGCTACACTCTGCTGAGAGGAGGTGGGACAGTCTGGCTCAGAGCAAGGGTGGCAGGGGAGATGCAGAGGGGGTGCTCCCTCCCTTGAGTACTTGGTGCCTGTGCAGCTTTGTTGCTGCAGACTGTGAGATCTTTGTATGTGTTACCTGACAACTGAAGCTATGATTTAAACTGCTTGGCAGGTAAGGGCACACCTGAATTACAACCAAATGATAACTTTATTCTAAATAACTACTTTGACTAGTCAAGAAGCCTATAGTTCAAGTTCAGTTCAAGCCTGCTGGCTTTTAACTAGTCTAGAAATACTGTCAGCCATGAAATCTGGGTCTGGCTCAGAGTGCTTACTGTGAGCACATCTTTTGTATTCCCAGCTCTGCTTTGGAAGGAGGAGTGAAGTTTTCCTGAACTAATACTGCACATGTGTAGAAAAACAGTATTTTGGAGGTAGCTGTGGAATGGCATGTTGTCACAGAGTAAGGAATCGCTGCTATTTAAAGACAAAATAAACATAGGAAGACAGCCAATAAAGCACTTTATAGAGAACAGCAATCTGAGTGCTTGAGCTTAAAGAAATGGCTCGTGTATAACATACAGAGTAAAACAGTTACTGACATTCTGAACACTGAGGACAAAGCCTGGGTTTCAGCTAACCTGCTGTTGACTAGTCATTTAACTTCACAAGCCAAAAATGGAAAGACTTTTCTCAGTATTTCATAGTAAATGTGCCATGAACATACTTCTGTATGTTTGGGGGTTTATTTAAAACAAAAAGGCTTACCTGTCTACCCCACAGTCCAAGCAGTATTCTGTAAACAGTTTATTTTTGTGTGACTAGAGAATTACCTATCTCATCAAAGCTACAGCCCAGTCAGTAAAAGAAATATATCTGATGATATACATATTTGTTACACTCAGACTTCACTTCAGTGATAGCAAAGAGCACTAAAGGTTTGGTACATGTCTGTTCATTCACACTGCAGTACCTGGTAAGCTTCACAAAGACATATTTCCTTACATAGAGCCTGGGAAATGATGTGAACACAGTGGTAGAGAGGGAAAATCCCACCATATAAAAAGTGTCTTATCTTGTGAAAAGCAGCTGACAGAATTGGAATGCAAGTATGGATGGCAGGGGGGTGGAAATAGATGAGCTCCGGGGTTCCTTCCAACCCCAACCTGTTCTAAGTCACCAGTATTTGACATACTGTATAATTAGCTGGAAATTAGTGTTAACAACCAATTCAACTTGCCCGGAGATTCAGGTACTTGCTTCATATTTCAGAGGTAGTTCCTGAAACTACAGTCCCACTAATTGCTTTGAGTTTCTCAGGAAGAGAAACAGCCATTGGAATTTAAGAGCAAAGATCACAGAAGCTCCATGTTTCTTGGCTGGAAATACTTCCTACTGAGTTGCCTGCCTAGAGTTCCTTCACAGGTATTAACTACTTGCCAGTTGCAACTCAAACTGTTTCATATTCAGCTTTATGCTGACTACTGTTTAGTTGTTGGAACCAGTTAATATTTGAAAATAGTACTTTGATTTTTCAGTTTTAGCAAGGGTGTGGCAATATGCTGTTTCTCTGCAGTGGCTTCTGGTTACAACCAGATTACTCTTGACACAGTGGGGTAATTTGCTCAAATCTGTCACAACCCTTCATCTAAATTGCTCACCCATTTATTTTGCTGTCCCTCTGGTTCCTCAGAATAAATTTTCAGTCTAATAGGCTATTTTAATTTCTACTTCTATTTAAGAGAGAGAGACATACACCCCTCTTCCAGTTTAATGTAAGCAATGCCTGCCAACTAGCAAAATCTTCTCATACGCAGTCAAGAGGCTTCTGCTTGTTGACAAACAAATCCACAGTGTATGGCCTAGTTATGATGCTCATAAAAATGTTCCCATATTTAAAAAACCACCCTAACTTTCCCAGATTTCCCTTGGAAGAGATATTTTCCCACACTAGTAAAGCTTACTACAGTGAGCAGACAGCTGCAGAATTAAGTGTCGGTTTGAGGGTTGTATTTTTGTAGTGCAGGTTTCCAGGTGAGCTCACTGGTTTGCTCAGGGAAGGACAATTTTCAAGGCATCCAGGAATAACTAACTTTGCTGAGATGGCCTCACAGAGGCAACTGGCTGGGTACACAGACATGTGCTAACAGGAAAAAATTTACTCAGACTGTGGGACAAAGCAAGCATTACTTGGCTGCATACAACTCCCATCTGATAGTTCTTGAGGACATGAACAGTGTTCAGAATAGCTTTTGGAGGACCTGCTTCTCAGTCACATATTTTATAGCCCTTACCTAAAACCCAACCTGGAGCATATGTTTAAACACTTAGCTGTGCAAGCAGCCCTATCACCTCTTGAAGTTTAAGGGGTCTACTCTTGAGCTTAAGTGCTTTCCTGGACTGGAGCCTTACTGAGCAATGAGAATGTCTGGTCTGGCTCTACCTCTTGAATGGGAAGTTGATATGTTCTTCCATAACGTAAAGTTGGCTGTTGTCACTCCTTCCCACTCCCCCCAGGAGGTCTGCTTCCCCTGTGCCCAGAGGTGTTGAGCCTGCTGTCATTTCAGGGATTCAGGTCTACCCTTTGCCATCTCTGGCAGCTCAGGATGGAGAATTCCAGCTGTGCACAAAGTGGTAGTGACGATGTTTTCACTGTTTAATCAGCAAGAGCTGCTGCATTGGAAGCACTGGGAACATTTTGCTTGGGTGAAAGGTCTGGTCTCCCTTTGCTGAACCCTAAGGATTCTACTCAAAGTCACTCCATCCAGGCTACGTGCAGTACAGATGGACATGGCTGTGCTTTCCCCATTTTCCCACAAGACCAGAGAATTTAGGTCAATTTTCCATAACCTCAGTAAGCTTAAATGAACGCAGTGTGCTGCCTGGGGTTAATCAGCTAGGCCTGACGTGTGACAATGTCGTGCATGTAAAAATATCCTTCATCCAAGCTGTTTCTGTTGTGTTTAAAACATTAATATGTATTTTATTTAACAGAAAGGAAAGTGAAATGTGAAACATGAAGCACATAACCATTTCACAGCTACCTAAGGCAGCCATGACGGATGTACTGCTCTGTGATCTCATACCTGAACTGTACAGAACAAGCAAGAGTAAATATTCCTAGCAGTCTGCTAACACTGCTTCAAGGTCTGCTTGCATATTCGGTTGGGTTAGTTAATGCTGACAAATTATTACTGCCTGTTTGCTTGTGAAAACATGTGAAAGTACTGGAAAGGCATATTATGCCATTCAAACCCCCACAGCTTGCACAGCACCATCGGAACGTGTAGCGCTGCATCCTCACCACGTGACTGAGCTGCTGCCCGTACAGCCGGGATCCATGACATTGCAGCACCTGCTGCAGCTGTAACACCTTTTGCACGTGCAGAAAAGACTGCGTGCTCCTGGTGCCATTGGTCAGCCCACTAAAATTCACCCCAGGGAGGCATGTGGTTTACACAGCCAGTGATTTATAAGTTTTCAAAGCAGCACCATTACCTGCAAGACATGTTGCTGTCATGTCGCTGCTGTCAGATGCCAGCTCTTTCCCAATGCCAAAGTATAAATACTTTGATAGGATAGAAACAATACTTTGATAGGATAGAAACAAACATATATAGGTAGAAATACAGGGTAATGGTATAAACACAGGCCCATACCTGGATAAGGAATCTTTCCGTATGTAACGATTTCATACAGGAGAATCCCAAATGACCACACGTCGGATTTAATCGTGAAAGATCCGTAGTTAATTGCCTCTGGTGCTGTCCATTTAATAGGGAATTTTGCACCTAAAAAAAGAGTACAGTCTCAACCAGTTAAACTTAAACACTTGACATCAAGTGCCTAGAAGGTCTTAAACAGCTTGACTATGACACCTCTACACTAGCAAAGTTACCAGCAACTCCTCCTGTCCACGAGTTGTCAGCAGAGATGTCCTGCAGGATGAGTGTGGCCACACTGCATGTCCTGCACCAGAGGTGCAAGTAAGATGCCAAAAGTTACATAGCACCCTTTGACTCTTGGGCACGGTGAATTTTTGCTAAATTTGCAGTCGTCATTTTCCCTTCTGTGCAGTGGTCAGGCAACATTCTTACAATTCCCATCACCTGGCACTACACAAGTATTTAACTCGCTTTTCCTATTTTAAAGAAAGTTGGTCTAGCTTCAATATACACTTGGCATTTCACATTCAGCCATAGATGCAAAAGCAGTAGCAAGTCATATCTTAAATACTATCTTTCATGTCTAATTAAACTGATTCCAGAAAATCACATACAAAAGCCAACCCCTTCCTGTGAAATATTACATTAATCCTTCAGACACCAGAAAGAAGATTCTCTCTATCCTCTTTTTAGCCTGCTCTATCATTCTGGTACAAAATACCAAGTGAGCTAGGAAACTTTTCTGAACGGCAGAAAACACATCAAAGAAACTTGGCATAACGAATTTATAACCTGAAAGGTGCGTTTAATCAATATACAATGTCCAGATACAGCTAAAACAACACAGATAAGTGTTCTGTACCTCTGACAGCTGTTTAATCAGACCCATCCTTCTGATCTACTGAATTACCGTTACCCAGTGGCTGCTGAATAGCTCATCGTCCTTTAATCTCAACTGTAGCGCACTGGTCTCTTTCTTCCTCATACCTTAGTTCTTTCCCCTCTCGTCCCACATTACCATAGTTTCCATCCAGACTGTGTGAAAACACGAGGTAGTGCCTTTAAAGCTGAGAGGGGGCTAGCCAGCCAACAAACCTGCTCCAAAAAGTTACCCTTACTGCAACCAGCGCAGGGAAGCACAAACACAAACTCTTCACGACAACGAACTGACTACACACTTCTTGAGAGGATCCTTGACCACAGGAAACACAAACCTGGACAAATATCTTTAACAGTATTAATTTCCCCACTGCTGAACATGCAAACCAGCATTGCAGCTCCTAAAGCACCTTCAGAAAATAAAGTTCTCCTAGAAGTTTTCTTGGTACCAGCAACTACACCTGCTAGGGCTCCTTCCTTTCCCTAAGCAAAAGGAGGTGCGTTTGGCACTTAAGGATGTGAAAATCAGATCATATTTTCTTGGCATTTGATTCAGTGGGGTGGGAGCGGTGGGTGTGCAATTAATTTGTTCAATTTAGTGCAGTTAAGTACCCTGGATTTGCTTTGTTCTTCAGATTTACTCACACTTTTCCAAAAGTCTGGGGAGCACAGGAAGGTTATTTCTTTCCTTACTCTTTTTAAAAGTTGCTGGCATTAAAAGGCTGCCTCTAGGAAGCTGTTACAGCATTTTCTGACCTCAGTGACCACGTTACTGTTAGATACAGCCCTGCTGCCTCCCAAAGGCTGGAGTTTTTAAAGACAGAAATAAAACTACACACCTTCCCGTGCTGTGTATTCATTGTCCTCGATGACTCTTGCTAGTCCAAAATCAGCGATTTTACACATCAGTAAGTCTGAAACCAGAACATTTGCTGCTCTCAGATCTCGATGGATGTAATTTTTTCTCTCTATGTACGCCATCCCTTCTGCAATCTGTAAGAAAAAGAAACAACTGTTTTGGTATTTCAACACCACACAACACCTTTAGTTCTTCCAATGCGGCAGCAAAACCTCATCCCTTTATTCATTATGAATATCTTTGGAGCACTGTTTAGATGTAAGCGAGGAAAGGGTGAGTGCCACAATCCAGTCCTGAAAATCTACACTTATAGTGGTGGCTTCAGAAGAATTGTTTGGGTGACTAACAGCTGCAGGATTAGAGAATCGTATTAGAGACGTTTCCTGCAACAAAACCTTAATCAAAACATTACTAAAATTTCTAGTAAAACACTCTTGTGTCCAAATTATCAACAAGTTTATTTTTCCAAACACTAAGAAATTGGAAGGGATTAATTAATCAGATAAGACACAGACATTCTTTTAAGAATCAATGAAGCGACAGTTCAGATAGAGTTAAAAAAAACCCCAACAACTTTCTATTTACCCAGTATGGGCCTGGACAATCAGGAAACAATTACTAAGACAGGGCAAACAACTTTATTTTCTCCTACAGCAAAACATACCTGTTCATACATGAGGACTGCTTGGCAACAGCCAGTTCTCAGATATTATCATAAGTAAATTTAATTTGTATTTCAGCAACTCAAATTAATTTCCAAACCAAATTAAAGATGATTAATGTCCTCAAAATATGCACTGGGGATGATTATTTCAGCATATGCTCAGACTAACTCCCCCTCCAACCTCAAGAAGAAAAACATTTTACTTTTCAGCAAAAAAAGGAAGCAATAGTTTCTAAACTCAGAGCAATAAAATCGATGTGTAACTCATATTCTGTCCAAATGTTCAAAAGGAGCTAAGAAAAAAGAAAAATAAACCCAGTGCTTGTGAGCTGTCAGTTTTTCTTACTCTTGGAAGATTCTGGTGATCACAGAATCACAGATTCACTAGGTTGGAAAAGACCTTTAAGATCATTGAGTCCGACCATTCCTGTCCTCTACTAAACCAGATCCCTAAGTACCTCATCTATGCATATTTTAAACACATCCAGGGATGGTGACTCAACCCCCTCCCTGGGCAGCCTGTTCCACATCCTGACAACTTTTTCAGTGAAGAACTTTTTTCCCAACGTCTAATCTGAACCTGATGGGTCATTCCCAGGCAAAGCCCGTGGTCCAACCTGTGCCACAGGAACCTCTCCAGCATGTCAGCGGGCGGGTGAGAGCTTACTCTCGGCCACGCAATTTGGGGAACATAAAAACTCTCAGATTTACTAATGAAGCCACAGCAAAGCAGTGAGGGTCGTTCCCAGACACTCACACACGGGCTGTTTCCTCTCCAGCTCAGGAGCAGAGAAGCACACAGGTCCCTTCTCAGCCCCAGAGGAGCTCATTTCAGTCGGGAGCACCTGCCACGTTAACATCACTTCTGCTTACCCCTCATTTAAAAAAGTCCCCGAGGGGCACAGCAAAGACACCCGCTGCCACCACTTACAACACAAAACCACACGGTCTTTGTTCCTCTTTTTCAGTTTAGGCAATGGAAAAATAGAGCCACTTGCCCTCCCACCTCCTTCCACTGCAAACCTCTTCTTACAAACCGATGTGTTCTTCAGAGCAGAGAGTGGCATTGCCCTCGTACAGCGCGGGGGGGGTTCTCACACTAAACCAGAAAGAAACCCCGATGGTGAAGAGAACCAAGGACACCTGCATTTCATGTTGTCTAGAAATAAATGAGTTTTAGATGAAGGAAGCAGCTACTACTGAATAGTTGCCACAGAGAGTCTTACTAGAGACTCAGGGACAAAACAGAAGAAAGACTAGTATCTGATTAGACCCTCACCTGCCTCTCACTCCTCCCCATGCAATTGGTTGGGTTTGAGGAGGAATGAGGGATGCAAGGGAAGGTTTTGCTCTAAGACCAATGCTGAGATTGGACTTGCTAGACAGGTCCAGTAATGTCACCAAAACCACATCCCCTTTCACAAAGGAATCAGCTTTCCAACTGCTTCCCTGCGGAGGTTTAACATTTGGGCCAATATTTGGGCTGGATGAGGAATGAAGAACCACTTCACAAAAGAGACGTTCGCGATGGCAATATTTAGTTTCTGAGACCAACCAAACAAAACCATTGGAAGGATTATTTTATTTCCTCTCCTTTGTGCCAGACCCTCTGAAGTTATCGTCTGGTCAGTCACATCAAATGATGCATTATGTTTCAGCAGATACAAACCACATTCCTGGGAAATTCCAGGACAACAGTTTTGACTGCACCGAATCAGAGAAATTCCAAGACGACACGTATGTGTAAGCATTTGGGCATGCACAACATTCCCAAGTAGGAAAAGAATAATGGACAAGGAATTTTAATGGAAGAAGGAGGGGACTGGACAACTGAATTCACACGTCTGGTCATGTTAAACCTTTGCTTGTAGGAAAAGAAAAAAAAAAAGATAAAGAGGATTTCTTTGATCAAGAGAATGGGTGCCAGAGCCCACGTGATAACTCTTTATGATAATTACTGGGTTTTCATTCCCAAATGATATGTTAAAGGTAGAAAAATTCATGGGAACAAAAGAAAATTAAAGCCTTTTCCTCTTTCTTTTAATGATCATTGGTACCTGTCAAGACTGTTCAACGACATGTAACTACTACTCAGGAGCAGGACAGGAAAGCTAATTTGGGTTTCTGCAATCTGTTTTGTGGCCCTTAAGAGAGGATTCTGCCTACACTGCACAAGTGTTAGTACCACGAAGGGAGCAGCTTCCCCTTCCCCTTTAATGAACTACTGACACACTTCCAGAAATACCCAAGTGAAATCCTTTTAAAAACAACCAACCAACCAACAAGTCTCTAAATACCGGGGAAAATGCACCCAGGGTAAGAATGGCAGACAAGTTTTCTGGAAGAAATAAACGACACCACAAGACAGTCTCTGCACTGTAAAGCTTCAGCTAAACATCACGCAGTAAATTAATGGCTCGGAGCTGCAGTTCTGCAGGCAGCTCTGCTACCCTTTTGTGAGGAATTTCAGCCAGCAGTGCTCTGTCCTCTCTGTTTCTGCTCTTCCGACCTATAAAATAGGGTAATTACTTAACTTGCCAGAGTACCTGTGGGTCATCTCACAAACAGGTATAAAACTCTCAAAAATGCTGAAAGAAAAGGGTAGCAAAGCATGGGGCATAGGCTACTTTGAAAAGATGCAGCCCTTACTTTCTGATCCATTCTTTTAGCTTCTGAAGGCATTCAGGGAAAGAGACAAAAGCAGCAGAGGGCTTTGAAGTAGAGAGGGGAGAACCTACTGTCACAGAAGAGCTACACCTTCTGAAAAGCAAAAGCACTTGGTCACAACTCAGAGATTCCCTTGGTGGAACATCACAGCTGATATTAAACAGCATGTAGAGAGATGGAGAGGTCTAGGCTTTTTGTTTGATTGTTTGTTTGTTTGTTTTCAAAAGGTAAGATTCAGCTATTTTAATTTTTTCTTTCTTTTCTGCAAAACCAGAGAACTTCTGCATTCCTTCATGGGCCCATTTTTCAACTCAAAGACACGCTTCATTTCAGCTTCCATCCCAAAGGTCTGTGATCCTATTTTGCAGGAGTTATTTCAAACAAGGCATGTTTTACACAGTTTGCAATGCTGTTTCTTCATGCAGAGGAGGGGGGGATTTACAGCAACATGTGTAATGGATTCCCCTTGTTCATTTCTAGGTTCTGTGTAAAAATGTGGAATACTAAAGAGGCCAGATGGGTTTACTTAGAGGCAGCCTGATAGAGTGTTTTGACATCATGCTGAGAATGCGTTATATCATGGAGAGAAGGAAAATTGACAGGGATCATGAAAGAGAGTGGAGTGAATATGAAAGGGAATGAAAGAATAGCAAAATGTGTCAGGAAAGCAAGGTTTAAACAACTTAGAGGTCTGGCAGGTATAACCTAATGGGAAAAAAAGTCTCAGGTACAATCACATCATTAAAAAAATCCCAGTGATTGCAAGTGCAAATTACACTTATTGCAATGACAGTGCCTGACAAGGAAAATTTAGAATAGAATAGATTATTTCAGATTGGAGGCCACAACGATCATCTAGTCCAACTGCATGATCACTTCAGAGTTGACCAAGATAAAACAAGCTATGAAGGGCACTGGCAAATGTCTCTTAAACACTGACAGGCTTGGGGCATCGACTACCCCTCTAAGAAACCTGTTCCAGTGTTTTACCACCTTCTTGGAAAAGAAATGCTTCTTAATCATAGAATCATGGAATGCTTTGGGTTGGTAGGGACCTTGAAGACCATGTAGTTCCAACCCCCCTGCCATGGACAGGGACACCCTCACCAGATCAGGTTGCTCAAAGCCCCATCTAACCTGGCCTTAAGTGCCTCCAAGGATGCGGCTTCCACAACCTTTCTGGACAACCTTTTCCAGGACCTCACCACCCTCATAGCAAAGAATTTCTTTCTAACGTCTAACCTAAACCTTAAATCGTGGGGCCCTGCACTGCACACAGTTCTCAAGGCAAGGCTGCACCAAGGCTGAGTACAGTGGGATAGTCACCTCTCTTGTCTGGCTGGTTACTCCTTGTTTGGTGCACCCAGGATGGGGTTTGTCTCATGGCTCCCAGGACTTATATTGAGCTGCTAGCACCCAGCACCCCCAGGTCCCTTCCTGTGGGGCTGCTCTCCAGCCACTCCTCTCCCAGTTTATACTCGTGCCCAGCATTCCTCTGTCCTAGGTGGAGGATACGGCACTAAAAGTTCATGTCAGTAATCATTTCCCAATGCTTCAGTCTATCTAGATCCCTCTTCAAGGCATCTTGTCCCTCAAGACAGTCAACAGCACCCCCCAGTTTGGTGTCATCCACAAACTTACTAATGGCAGATTCAACTCCTGCACCCAGACCATTAATAAATTATTGAACAGGACTGACCCTGGGATTGGACCCTGAGGAGCAGCACTAGTGACCATTCACCAGACAGACGCAGCCTCATTTGCTAAAAGGTTGCCCTTCACCCAGCACACCATGAGCCCGCTCACCCCACAACTTGTCTAGAAGGATGCTGCCAGGGACACTATCAAAAGCCTTACTAAAATACAGAACAACTACACCCACAACCCTCCCTGATGGGTGACTTTATCATAGAAGGACATCAAATTAGTTAAACAAGGCTTTCTTTCCCTTTGTGAACCCATGCTGACTGTGATCTCATTGTTCTGTAAAACCCTTCCAATGGTTAGTACCCAGAAAAATTTCCATATTTTTTCCAGGAACTGAGGTTAAACTGACAGGTCTGTGGTTTCCTGAGTCTTCCCTCCCATCCTCTTGGTAGGTAGGAACAACATTGGGTAGCTTCCAGTCAGCAGGGACCTCCCCAGACTCCCAAAGACCTTTGGTAGATGATCAGTTTATCCAGATCTTACAAGGTCAGAAACACCTCAAAAATTATAAAGTCATAGAAAACATAGACTGCTGCCACCCCTCCCCCGACCAAATATGACAAAAGTCAGAAGATCTCACCCACAAAATATACTACAAATAGCAAATCTACAAAGGGAAAGTGGAAGTGCATTAGTAGTAGGGTAAGACCATGGACAAGACCAAGTGCAAGTGCTGGAGAGAAGTTTTTAAATGCCTGCCTTTGCTTCAGTGTCCACTGAAAGGGCCAAGGATGCACATTTGGTTAACATGAGCGACGAAGGGGTAAGAACACAGGGTGGAAAAGGGAAAGAACTGGGTTGGGACAGTTCTAGTGGGTATAGGTGGCTTATGAGACACCTGAAAACTCCTGGTAAATCCAAACTTATGCATCCTCTCTTGCCTGCAAAGCGGGCAAGCAGAATGGGGAAAAAAACACTGATGAATCAGTATTCAGAGTGGAGCCTAGTTTTTATCTGGTTAACTCTGTTACACCCCTTGTCCTTTGCTTGACAGGTGGGGTACAGCGACCTCAGACCTGCTTTTGGATGTCCATCATTTCAGGCCCAGGGCTCAGTGGGATGCGCCTGCCAAAGCAGATAAAGCAGCCTGAAAACCAGAGTGGCAATGAGCCCTAAGCACTTAGGGTGGGAGGAAGCATCCTGCTGGTGAAGCTTAAGCAGAGGAAATAATGGGCCTTATCTTGAGTTTCACACTGCCCTAGATTTGGTAATTCTCAATTTCTTAGGAAGACCTTCACTAAAAACAGGCTGAAGTTTTGAAAGGTTTGAAGCAAACACGTGTTACTGATCTTCACAAGATTGTCTTTGGTCTAGGATTAACCAAATTTACATTCCTTTCAATAATGTCCTGACACATGATAAAATAAAATCTACTTCTTGATCACAGAGTTTTTAAAAAGAGAGTTCATCTACCAATTTGCAGTTTGCAGCATCCTAAAGGAAAGGCTGTAAAAACATATCCCTATTGCTCCAGTCAAGTGGATCTGTAGTCAGAGCAGGCCCACATGGCCAAAAAAAAAATAATGGATTATTAAAGAAACATACATAATTATGCACTGGAACATTAGAGGGTATCATTAAAAGTGAAAGAAATCTGAAAAGGAATATGGTAAGTCTGCAGAGGAAATCTCCCAATGCCAAACAAGAGTTAAAATGAATTCTGATACAGGACTTTCCCTTTTCCCCTTAAAAAAAGGGGGGGGGGGGGGGGGAGGATTAAAGCACTGCTTCAAAGGTCTCTATATTAATTTTATTCTATTTTAATTTTATTTTGTAGCCTTAGAAGGCAGAAAGAAGAGGATACAAGTTGCCAGTGAAGTCATAGAACACAGAAGAATTACTGAAAGCATCAGCGCTGCGCAGGAAAGAGGACAGGCTGTGTTTGTGACAAGGCTTTGCCCAGTTTGGAAGGTATGATTTGAGTATGTTCAGTAACAACTGGTATCGTTTTCCTAACCACAGCCACCATATGTGTGTGTGCTACATGGTAGATAAGGGATTTGCATCAGAAGCAGGAAGAGTTTTCACATGCAAAGGGTCGGCTGAATTTGCGTCCTACGTGTTCATCGGCTCCCATCAAGGAGAAGTGAGTTCAAGAGCTGCGAAACAAGGAATCGGGAGCTCTCTGAGAAAATCACCTCTAGGGAGTGACAAAATACAACTAGGAAAAAAACCCCAACTAGTAAAAACAGCTCTGTTGCTCTGGTGGTGAAGGAGCCAGGCTGTCGCCTGCAGATGACTGAGGGGAATATAGGCAACGTCCCCCTGAGACTGTTTCAGCCTGCTGCACTGTCGAGACTTGGCAGTACAGCTTGTGGATGCAGTGATGACACTTGCTAGTCCTCCCCCTCCCGATTTGTAACTGGGAACCAACTGCACCTTTGGTTTCCCCGAGCCCGCTGATGGGCAGAAGCCGCAGGAAGGGGAACCGCTTGTCAACCGTGTCAGCTAACGGCTGCCGGGCGCATGGCAGCTGCGAGCCGCTGCCGTGCTGCTCACCCAGGCACCAGCAGTGGTCACGCAAGTTGGGAATGGGCTCACATTTTGCTTTCCTGGCTGTTCTTGCCCTGTCTGCTGACTGCTATGGGAAACACTACAGCTCTGCTCTGTACTGAAGCAGCTCATATGTGCTTGAAGACATGTTTGCAAAACTCAGCTCCTTTTAACACACACTCCTTTCAGAGACTTCTAGCATTCATCCCTAGTGGCCAAAATCATCTTTACCAGGGCACAGTAAACACTACGTTTCCCCAGCCCATATCACCCATGAATTGAAACATAAAAGAGAAACTTCAGCTTTTTCAGAGGGCAGATTGGTTGAGAAAGTGAGCTGAAGCACCTTCCTAGCAAACATTTTCTCACCATGCTTTCCAGAAGCCTAGTTTCAGAAGCTGTGGTTGTCAGTACAGAAAAAAACTGCCATGCAATTGGGAATCCACAGCTGTATGCTAACAGAGACACTAGATCTAAGTGTAACTAGGTAGAATCACAGAAACACAGACCAGTTTAGGTTGGGAGAGACCTCAAAGCCCACCTAGTTCCAGCCCTCCTTGCCATGGGTAGAGACACTCTCCACTAGACCAGGTTACCCAAAGCCCCATCCAACCTGGCCTTGAACACCGCCAGGGAGGCAGCTACAGCTTCTCTGGGTAGCCTGTGCCAGGGCCTCACTGCCCTCATGATAGAACATATTTAGCCTGACTGCACCCTTAAATGAAAAATTTAAAATAATTACCCCTTGTCCTATTGCTACAGACCCAGCTAAAAAGTCCTGTCCTCAGCACTCCACTGTCGTTGCCGAGTCCATGAGAGTGGGCGTTAAGGGAACAAAACAGCAAAATCAGTATGGCAGAGTAGGGCTGTATTTCATTACTTACTTGAAAAAACCCCTCTTTTAAAAAGGTGTTTATGTCACTTGGGGGAGCAGCCCTTGCTTTTTGCAAAATCAGAACATTCAGACCTCATAAATGCAGATTTCTTTCAAGACTATTCCAGGTGAAGGCATTATGAAGTCAGCGAGCGGAGCACTAGCAGCAGTCTGGCAGTTGGAAACACCAACCCTCGGTGCTCTTCAACACCACTTGGAAAATTGGCCTCAGCTGGGGGCTCATGTTCAACTACCCACACTCCATTCTTCAGCTGACAGTCACAGACTGCATCCTTCCCCACCATTCTCCAACTTCCAGTCCCTCCCTATCTGACAAGGCCACTGCAAGGTGGCAAAGGTCATTCCTCTGGAGAAGAAGGCACCCTACTAAATGGAACCTCTTCTTGCCCATTTTCTTCCTGCTGTATCACAAGTCCATTTGTAAAGTACCTTTCTAGAACGGGTTGGGTTCTTGCAGTAATTTTTGTTGCAACAGATGTCTTAATGTGAACATATGTGGATGTGAGCCAGCCAACTGTGTAGCAAGGCTGTGAGAGGACCAGCCTTGGACAGCATGCACAGATGCATGAGGGAAAAAATATGCCAACCCTCTGGTACCGTTTGTTGCATTTTCTCTCTAAGAAGCCTGGATACTCTGGAAAACTGCCTTTGCCAGTGGTGTGGTTGGACAGTCATGAAAAGCTCAAGTGTGTGTCCACCAAGGTGGAAAAAATATGCCTGATCTTAAGTAGTTCACCATGAACTTCCTTCCATGCCTTTTCCTACTTTTTATTTAACCTTTGCTGAAACATAGCTCTCCAAATTTCTTTCCCCTTAGGCTGTACATCACTGTTGTGAGAACAAATCAGTCCGTTTGTACAAACTAGAGTCACACCAAAACCACCAGACACATTTAGTGTTCTCCTTTATATGCAGCCTACATTCTGGAGAAGTGTGATCCATAGGTCTGCAGTAAAATTACCATTGACCCTCACAGCAGGCCAGCAGAGTTTGGAAATATTTTTGTCTGTCTTTTATCCTAATGACCCATCAATTAATGTTCAGACTATCAGAGAAGACCAGTGGAAACCTGTGTTGGACAGATGGAAATCTCTGGTTTGAGAACCACAGGCAGCCTGCAAGTCTATTCTGCGGAGTCCTGTGGCACTGAGGGCTCTTTACAAATGTGTACAACCTACACATTCTTTCTGTATGAGAAGTCCTGGTATCTCTGTTCCAAAGTTTTGACTGGCTTGCAGCTAGAGATCCTTAGAAAGACTGTCCTAAACATCCCTTTAAGATCACTCTGCAACCCAAACCGTGGCTCCCTCTCAGGAATTTCTGTTGATAGTCTACATATGAGGTGAAGAGAGGGACTTCTCAGATCACTTGTGCTGCTCAAGGTCCTGACCTCTGGGGCCAAGTGCAGGAAGCAGCTCCAAGAGACTGCTGTCAGACTGGGGTGACAAGCCATGGCCATTTTAAGCGACTTGACCTTCAAAGCTTTGTAAATGACAGTCGCTAGCCCTTGTCACCTTGGAAGTGATTCACTCAAGTTGCACACAGTTAGAGCTGCTGTAGTTCATACAGATTTTTAAGCTTTAAATTTCCAAAACCACAACAGTCGTTTAAATTGAAAGCAACATCCCTAACTCCAATGAAAAGGTCTGCTACAAACCCACACATGCTTTCCTCTTCACATCCTGAGTCTCCTCTCACGTCACTGCCCACAGATGTTCTTCTCTTCCTCAAGTTTTACACGGAATTCTCAAAGCTACATTTTCTTTTCTGTCCACTGTTATTTATCCCTCCAGACTGTGGCATCCAGCAGGTTTTCCACACCTACAAAGCTTTTGCCCCACTAAGTTCTCAAGCACTAGTTATCCAGAAAACTTAGGAAGCCTACAGCTACACTGGACCAACCATTATAGCAAAACCAGGTCCTGCATTGAATCTATGGCAAATAAAAACCTATATTTAATGTATTGAACATCTGTATAACAATATGTGATATATAATATAACACAGACTAGAAGAGTTCCAGTTGGAAATGACCTCCAGTGATCATCTAGTTCAACTGCTTGACCACTTCAAAGCACTTTAACCAAAGAGCAAGTGTGTTGTTAAGGGCATTGTCCAAATGCCTCTTAAAGACTGACAGGCTTGGGGCATCAACCACCTCTCTAGGAAACCTGTTCATTCCCATGTTTAACCACCCTCTCTGTAAAGCAATGCTTCCTGATAGCTAATCTTATATTTATGCATATGGCACGTGTTAGATAAAAGTTATATAAACTCACGGTGAACTTTTGGTCTGAATCCCCAGTGGTTTATTATGCCTTTTTAAATTTTTCTCATCTCTCCTCATGAATTATAACAAGTTAGTGTAAGAGGGTACAACAGTCTGTAAACTCTAATGCATAATAAAAACCCCAAAAGGTCGGTGAAAGAGTAACCCACCAGAAACACCTTCATTATTTATTAGCAACGTGAACTACAGCTTGCTAAAGCACAGTTCTTACTCTATTTTCTTTTATGCCTCCCTGGATGTCTACTGCTGGCAACTATCTGAGGAGAAACACTGCTCCAGACACCTTTGATCCAGGCTTTAACACACAAATCACCCTGGGGTCTCTCTGTACACCTTTTGCTTGTAGAACTTGTGTTATAACTTTTAAGCACTCATCACAGTTCAGAGTGGTTCCAAATAATGTTTAGCAATTAGTGATAGGCACTTTATATATATAAATATAAATATAAATATACAAAAATCAATCAGCTACTAGTACATGAAACATCAGTTGACTGGATTTCATTTATTGCCCTATAATTTACATGAGGACCTGTAACTGACAATAGTCTGGAGAGGTGAACAGAGGAGTTTGATGAATGGACATAACTTAAGAAGTACAAAAGAGACATTTATTAACACTGAGGTAATCTCATAAGCCCAAACTCGCACCCTTGTACTGATGCTTTCAATGCACAGCTGCTCAAAGTGAAAATGGCCTTTCCATGATGGAAAGTGGCTGCATACCTGTGCCACCTAAAAGCAGGGTACCACTGCCATCTAAGCACGTCACCAGCAGTATCTAAGAGCTAAGCTTAACTTCATGTAGTCCCTTTCAAACATCTTTTAGCTACTCATTCCTTTCAAGTAACCTTATTTACTCAGACCAAAACGTATTTGAAAATTAAATGCATTTTTAATGACAAAAGCCCCTTAGGATAAAGTTGCCCAGCAAGAGTTTCAGACTCAGAGAGAAATAAACTCAGAGAGAAATAATTTTGAGCATATTTTTTAACATTTACCTGAGCAGAGAAGTCGATTAACTTTGGAAGCAGCAATTTACTTCCTTCATCACTCTTCAGAAAATCCAGCAAGCTTCCTGTGATGACAGAGAAAGATTTAGTCAGTGAAATTTATTACTAATATAAAGGTCACACCAGGTCCCCAATTTTCTGGGTCACAAAATCTTTGCAGTGAAGTGTTCTGGTGCATTTTCAAGTTGACTACTCTAAGCTGGTCTCTTTACATGATCAATATGTCAGGTATCCAAGCTCTGTAATTTTCCTGGGCATAGAAAACTCCCATCAGACCATTCCTTAGTTCAGTGGTGCTGAGTTGGTAAGTACCCAAGTCTGTGGACTACTGGGAAATCTATCTAGGAGAATCATTCATATTAATCATTTCCAACTCATAAAGAATAAATGGCTCAACACTTGTTTATGAAGTTATCAGCAGAATTGCTTGAAAACAGAACAAGCCAAGAAAATCTGGGAAGGAAACCTCACTTATTTTGTGTAGTGATGCTCTAATAAAGGTTGCCTTTTTCCAGCACTGCAGCCATTCTTGCAGGATGACTCACCACTCATCTTATTACACAAATATTTACCAATTCAAGGGCCACATAAGACAACGGTTTGTTCTAATTGCCTTGCTATGACACCAGGCACAAAATTAGGTAGGGAACCCAAGGGAACCAGAGCTATTCTGGGGGTTGTGCTCTGCATCTGAACCAATTAAAAATGCCACAATTAAAATTGTGCTAAACCAGTTTATTTCACAAATGCACCAACAAATCATAAAATTAAATACTCAGCCTTCTTCTAAGACAAGTGCTCCTTCTCTTTATATCAGAGCATTCAAATGAAAACCAACAAAATCCCAAGTGTTCATTTTTTATTTATATTGGGTTTGCATGGCAAGGTTGGCTTCTGTGAGAAGCTGCCAGAAGCCTCCCCCATGTCTGACAGAACCAATGTCAGTCAGGTCCGAGATGGACCCAGTGCTAGCCAAGGCTGAATCCATCAGTGATGATGGTAGTGCCTCTGGGACAACAGAATTAAGAAGGAAAAAAAAAGCCCGCAGAAACGTTTTTTGCAGCCAAATTGCAGAGTGAGAAGATGTGAAAAACTCCACAGACACCCAGGTCAGTGAAGAAGGAGGGTGCTCCATGTGTCAGAGCAGAGATTGCCCCTGCCGCCACAGGAGAAGACCACGGTCAGGCAGGTTGCCCCTCTGCAGCCCACAGAGGATGATGGGGAGCAGAGATTCCACCTGCAGCCCATGGAGGACCCTACATTGGAGCAAGTGGAGACAGACGAAAAGGTTGTGACCCCATGGAAGCCCAGACTGGAGTGTGAGGAGTCCTCCCCCTAAGGAGGAGCAGCAGAGACAACATGTGATGAACTGACCACAACCCCCATTCCCCATCCTCCTGTGCCGCTCAGGAAGGGAGGAGGGAGAGAAGTTAAGCCTGGGAACAGGGAAGGGGTATGGGGAGATGTTGTGGATTTGGTTTTCACTCTCATTACTCTATCTTGCTTGACAATAAATGAGATCAATTTTTTCTGTAATAAGCCTGTTCTGCCAACGACTAATTGGTGAGAGATTATCTTGACTCCTTATCTGTCTTTATACTGACTCCTGAACCTTTAGTCATATTTTCTGTCCCCTGCCCAGCTGAGGAGGGGAGTGACAGAGCAGCTTTGAGGGGCACTTGGCCTCCAGCCAGGGTCAGGTATCCATCCCCCTAATATTCCCTCCTTTTTAAAGAAAGAGGATTGATTTAGGAGAAGCAGAAGAGTTTACAAAAACACTGCTTTCAGATCCAATGTTCTCACCTTTAGCCATGTATTCTGTTATAATATAAATGGGTTCTTCTTTGGTCACTACAGCATAAAGCCTAACGAGCTTATCATGCTGAAGTGTTTTCATGAGGTTGGCTTCCTCCAGGAAGGCTTGCACAGACATCGTTCCGGGCTTGAGAGTCTTCACAGCCACTTTTGTGCTATTCTGATAGTAACCTAGAAGGAGGGAACACAATCAGCCCACTTGAAGTCTGTCTGTGGCACAGAGCTCCCAGACTAGTAGGAATCTGTAAAGCAGGTGAGGTTGGATTCCAGTAATAGCTAAGACCCTGAGAGCAGGTGCCAGATGTAGCACAAATATTTACGCTAGAATTCCTTTTTGTTTTGCAACTGAGACAATGTTGCTGTGAAAAATAATCCATTCCCTATGTTTAGTAATCAGTTATCTGAAAAAAAAAAAAAACAGTGGATGAAAGCAAGCAAATTATTTTACTTCACACCAAGTTTTCATTTACAAGTAGTCATAGAATCATAGAATGGTCTGGGTTGGAAGGGACCCCAAGGATCATAGAGTTCCAATCCCCCTGCCACAGGCAGGGCCACCAACCTCCAGGCCTGGATCTACACAAGGTTGCCCCATCCCACCTGGCCTTGAACACCTCTAGGGACAAAGCATCCAACAGGTACCTCTCTGGGTAGCCCGTTCCAGCAGCTCACCACTCTCTCTGTAAACTTCCATCTAATATCCAATTTAAACCTTCCTTCATTTAACTTCAATTCATTCCCCCTTGTCCTGCCACTGTCTGCCCTTTTAAAAAGTTGAATCCCCTCCTGTTTATGAGCTCCCTTTAGGTAATGGAAGGCTGCAATGAGGTACCCCCACAGCCCTCTCCTCTCCAGGCTGAACAAGCCCAGCTCCCTCAGCCTCTCTTGGTAGGGGAGCTGCTTCAGCCCTCTAATCATCCTTGTGGCCCTCCTAAAACAGCCCATAAAACAGCCAAGAGAAGTTTTAATGAATGTCCATAAGATTTGTCTCAGAATCTAATATCCGCGGATTGCTTGTGAGCTTCTGGAGCACCTTTAAACACCGTGATTATCCCCATTGCATGCATGCCTGCCTCAAGCTTGCAATCCTTTCTGCAACCCCCAGAACTCAAAACGGGGAAGTGCAATGGGATGAGCGTTCGCGTGACCAGCAGAGATGCGCTGCCCGGATAGCAGTGCTGCAACGTTCCGAGCAAGATTGAAAATGTGATAACTTCTTATCACGTAGCCCATGCCATCAGTGGAATGGACTGTGGCTGGTTCATTTCTGTTTATCAAACCTTCTAATGTAATGTTCTAATTAAATAAAAAGTAACTATCGGTAATTTTCTGCTTTAGTTGTTTCCAAACGTGAAATAAATGTGAAAATGCCATTTAGAAACAGTAGAGGGGCAAGCTCTGATCCTAAATTTTATCTTGTGAGTTAATTTACCTTGACAAAGAAAAAATGTGGGGGGCAGAGCAGATAAATACAGCTTCTTCCTAACATTTCAGATACACAGAATGCTTCAGTGATACCAAGCCCCAGCTTTTTGTTCCCCACCATCTCCATTTCAACACTGCAAAAATATTTCTCAGAAGAAGTAAAACTTTAAATCAAATAGCAGCATTTCCTTATTCTGCAATAATCCAGGCGGTGTTACCACATCAGGCACATGGAGCCCACAATTACGTTAGGCCATTCATCATCTTAACATAAGAAATCAGGGGCAAAGCAAGGAACTCATTTCCAGGCCTTAAGCGATTGCTCTAACTGCTGCATCTTCCATCACCTGTCTTAAAGAAGGATCATCACCAGAGAAAAGTCATCACATCAATCTCAAATTGTTCCCCTCCATGATTACAATATATATTTTTCCAACCACGGCCAGGTTAAAGCATAACAGTAACCCTAGAATCAGACTTGTTGGTGTTGGAAGGAACCTCTGGAGATCACCTACTCCAACCCCCCTAGCCAAGCAGGTTCACCAAGGGCTTGTCACACTGGAACGCACCCGGGTGGGCTTTGAATGGTACGCCTCTGGATGATCAAATGCCCAGGTAAACAATTCACATCCTTCAGGAAAACAGAAGTTATATACATCTCTTTCTGCTTAAGAGGAAGAAAGTATGACTTCTACAATTCCATCATGTAACATGAAGCACAACACTAGCACCACTCCTAATTCGTTGAGTGCTCTAACGAGCATACTAATTAATAATGAGCATACTAATGAATATCACTATTTCTGTGAAGCAGTTGTGTCCAGCACACTTAGCATTAACTGTATGACAGCGTTTTACTTTCACTTAAGAGATCCGCCAAGCCAGGGTTGTAGTTACAGAAAGTTTCCGTTCCTACACCACCTGAGCGACACTGAGGTTTTCTCTCGGAAAACCTGACCCTCCGGTGGCACCACACAAAGCGAATTAGCTGGTGAGAGCAGTAAAGATACTTGATCATCATCTCTCTCAAGTTTACTTGCTCCCTCAGGTATTGGGAGGGATGAGACACCAAAACACTGAGGAGATGTTGTGAACTCTATGAGCCCACACAATGGCATCTGTAAAAAAGCAGTTTGGCAAACCTGGAGTTTGTCACTTTCCCTCACCCATTACAAACAAAAGCAGCATTAGCTTGATTTGGGCTGGGGAGCACACCAGAACTGAACCCTCACAGACCACGAGTCCCTGCCTCTCAGCTAAGCAAACGCCACCTCACCATCTGGGAGAAAGCTCCCATCATCTCAGAGTCAGAAGTGGCAGAGTAAGAACAAGGTACCCCAAAGGGAAGGATTATATTGGCATATGAGGTTAGACAGACCCGGAGCAGGCAGCGTCTTTTCAGGATGCATCTGTACCACAGCATCCTAGTCCTCATGTCAGGTCACTTCTCGTTACTGTGAGAACCTCTGTGGTAGCTTCCATGAAGGATACCTGCTTTGCAGGTGCGCTCTTGCTGTACAGGTAAGAAACTGTGGCCTTGTGCAAGCAGAGGGAAAACCAGTGACCTCAAGGTATTTCAGTGAGTGGGAGCAAATGTTAACATTCAATCTGCATCACAGCAGAATTCCAGTGGCACACAGGGAGCTGTGGGAAGGGGTGGCTACAGCACTGCATCGCCCCTGCTTCATACAGTACCTGGGGCTCTGAACCCTTGACTAATATCATCCTTTGCTGAACTGAGCCTGGCCCTGGGTGAAAGCCCAGAGCTGGCTGCGTCACAGTATTCCCTGCCATGTGATAGGAACAGACATGGTCAGTTTGCTGCCTGAACACGAATTCAAAAAGAGAGGTAAGCAATGAAATTCTTGCTCACATCTAGAGCATCCAGCATATGATTCATATTGCTTACAAGTAGCATTGAGTTTATGTACACACAGAAAATAATCCATTTCTGACAGTGATGAGATGTACCACCTCGTACCAAGCAAGTTTTCTTTCTTTTTAGACGTCTTTTATTTATTTTAACAATGGTATTTCTGCAGTATGGTTCTTCTAACAGCTTGCATAAGAAAATACACCTCCAAACTGCCTATTACTTACATTCTAACTTGGGGAGCACCGAATGAGAGAATCTTTTATACCTGAGATACAAGCAAAACGTGTCTCATCAATAAAATACAGCGTAATGGCTCCCTTTGGCTGGTTAACTTGTCTCTTAGCCCTGCTTGAGAATTCTCTTCATGGATTATTAACACTGCAGAACATTATGGGTCACATCATATCAGTGCACACTAAGAACAAAAATGCATAAAACATGGACGCCGCGCTCGCAACGCCACTCTGGCTCGTCGCGTCGCTAGAGAAGGTGCCCAGATGCACCAAACTCCAATGTCAAAAACCCTTTCATGCCATGGCAGCCAGCAAGTCTCTCCACCCTCTAGGCTTTCGTAAAAGTTAAATGTGAAGCGAGCAACAGTATGTAAGTCTGAGGGGTGTAATGAGAGAGAGCTGTGTTTTTCTCTACCTGCTACAAAAGAATCCTCAAAAAAAGTTGTTTCATGTATTTATGATCACTTGGACAGTATAGTATCTTGGATGGCCCAGTTGCCACCAAATTATTGCATGGACTTAACCAGGACAGGCTGCGATAGGAAATTGTGACAGTGAGGAGGTCAAGCCTACCGTTTCTGACCAGATGTCCAGGACTAAAGATGAACAACTTTGTGAACAAGCCTACAAGATGTAGCTCTCTTTCTCTGTCTTTGCAACAATTCCCTGCAAGGTTATACTGGCAGCAATGTGTTTGAGCCCTGGAGGTATGGCACTGTGAAAAGCCAGATAACGTCTCAGGCCACAATGACTGCAGGAGGTACAGTATTTCTCAAAAGCTCAATGAAGAAGAAACTGAGGAAGAGCAGCAGCTTCTCTGCATCCTAGCACATCTCAGCACATCACTCCTCCTTCGTCAACTGCAGTTATCATTCAGCTGAAGACCAGAGGAAGGCAATGGTGGCTCCATCTCCAACTCATGTCCATACAGCCCATTCAATGTGAAGGCAGAAAGCACAGGCTGCAGCTTCCTAACTGCTTCCATGGTGCAGTGCATAAAATGTGAACACAACCTGCCATGCTGTTTTCATCTGTCCTGACAGCACAGCTTTATAAAATGATTAAATTACACATAGATGTAATGAAGAAAGATATTAAATGCCCTTGTAGTGATATACAAAACTGGGAAACTGATGGTCCTTCACAGCAAGTTTCCTCTGTGTAAAAGAAACTCTTCGAAGCAGGAGGAGATTCACCTACCTACTTCATTAGTGACAAAGATTCTCTGCACAGGTTCACAGGTGCATTCAGAAGTAGCACAGCCAAGTTCCTGGAGGACATGGAAGTCTGGATTTTGTTCCTAGACTTTCCTTTGTTCTCCCATAACATAAGCGAACTTCCTCCAAAACTTGCAAGAGGAGGTCAACTAGGAAGCCAAAAGCATACTTATGGATGAACTAAAAAGAAAAGTCTATAAAAGAACACCGGCAAATCTTCACACTGCAGTAACAGTATTATCTCTATCTCTCCACATATCACAGAATCACGGAAGAGCTGAGGTTGGAAGAGATCTCTGGAGGGCATCTGGTCCAACTCTCCTGATCCAGCAGGGCCATCACCCACAGCTAGTTGTCCAGGACTGTGTCCAGTTGGCTTTTTAATATCTCCAAGGATGGAGACTCCACAACCTCCCTGGACAACCTATGTCAGTGCTCAGTCACACTCGTGTAAAAGTGTTTCCAGATCACAGAATGACTAGGTTGGAAAAGACCTTTAATATCAT
Source organism: Gallinula chloropus (assembly GCF_964237585.1). Classification (NCBI taxonomy): domain Eukaryota; kingdom Metazoa; phylum Chordata; class Aves; order Gruiformes; family Rallidae; genus Gallinula; species Gallinula chloropus. Next base: position 42,000,273 of record NC_140086.1, read on the forward strand.
TGACTACCGGAATTAAAACATATCTCCAAGTACCTCACCTACCTGCCTTTTAAACACATCCAGGGATGATGACTCAACTACCTCCCCAGGCAGCTAGTTCCAAGTCCTGACAACTCTTTCAGTGAAGAACTTTTTCCTAACATCTAATCTGAACCTGCCCCGGTGCAGCTTTGTGCCATTTCCCCTTGTCCTATCATCTATCACTTGGCTGTCACTTGGCTGAAGAGACCATCTCCCACCTCTTTACAACCTCCTTTCAGATAATCATACACAGTGATAAGGTCTCCCCTCAGCCTCTTATCCAGGCTAAACATCCCCAGCTCCCTCAGCTGCTCCTCATAAAATTTGCCCTCCAGCCCCTTCACCAGCCTCATTACCCTTCTCTGGACATGGTCCAGGACCTCGATGTCCTTCTTGTAGTGAGTGGCACAGAACTGGACACAGCATTCAAGGTTTGGCCTCACCAATATACAGTGGCACAATCAGTTCCCTAGACCTACTGGCCACACTGTTTCTGATACAAGCCAGGATGCCGTTGGCCTTCCTGGCCACCTGGGCACACTACTGGCTCATACCCAGTCATCAGTCAACCAACACCCTGGCGTCCTCTGATGTTCAAAGAAAAACTCCTCTGGTTATGCCCATTGCCTCTGGTCCTATCACTGGGCACCCACAACATGAGTCTGTCTCTGTCCTCTTTGCTCCTTCCCTTCAATATTTGTACGCAATGATGAGAAGCCCCCAAGCCTTCACGTCTCCAGGCAGAACAGGCCCAGCTCTCTCAGCCTTTCCTCACAGGAGAGATGCTCCAGTCTCCTCATCATCTTTATGGCCTTTCACTGGACTCTCTCCAGTAGCTTTGTATCTCTCTTTGCTGGGGAGCCCAGTTCTTCTGAACAGGATGCTGTTCTCTCTCAAACCACAATTCTCGGTACCCTTCATTGAGAAGATGCTTCCTTAATAATTAAACTATGGAATAATATTTCTCCTTAATTCACACCACAGCTTCAAAATAATTTTGTTCTGTATAAGGAGAGGTGTAACAACTAGCTCCCTCATTAAGAGCAGCTCTAGGTTAATTTCTCAGTACCCCTCCATAACTCCTGATGCCCCTGGTTGGCCGCCGTTACAACACACAGTGTTTGTTGATACCCTCCACCGCACAGCTGACCTAACACGTCTTTGCCAGCTTGGTCTTCCCTGGTTCTAAGATTAACCACGCTCCTGATTCGAGAGGACCTGCACCATGCAAATCAGCTCCTCTCGCTTCAGAAAGCAAGCAGAGAAGAGGAAACACAGCGATCGCTTTCACAGTACATTAATTTTTCTCACAGTGCAGCAATTCAGATGCAGGGGGTTAGGCCGGATTTAGATCTTCAAATGATGACACAAACAAGAGGAAACATCTTGAACCAGAAAGTTGAACCCTTTTAAAGTTTGATGCCTTTATATATGTGTGTGTGTGTGTGTGTGTGTGTGTGTGTGTGTGTGTGTGTGTGTGTGTGTGTGTGTGTGTGTGTGTGTGTCTGCAGAAGTAGTCACTTCCCAAAACGCTCTACGTTTTCAAGCAGGTGATCACCTTCTGCTACAAAGTCTCTCCCAGCATTTCAGCGGTGGTTAAACATTTCTTGCCCTGGCTTATTAGACAGAAATATACTGTGCAGTGGCTGACGCTTGTCTTGACTAGTATGTAAATCGTCACTTACGTATATCACAGCTAGAGGGTTCCTTAAGTGTTTTCTCATGAAGGCAGTTAAGAGGACGAATTTAGCAATAATATATTATAGAGGTGTTGCATTTTTTTACATGATCTGTGTCAAAATACTGAATTAGTGCTTTCTGATTGACGCTACTGTAGCCGTGCGTGGAATCTGCCACACAAACAGCGCTGCTCTGTGCTTTACTTTTCTAAATGTTAGCATCTCTTCAAAGCAATGACACTCACATCGCACTGCTGCACTCCTGCACAGCACCAGAGACTCCTTCATGGCTTTGTGTCTTCTGGTAAACTTTGGGGTACGCTTTCAAGTTGCTCAGAAATTCCCTGTCTTCATCATCATCACTGCCACCATCATCATCTAGTATTACTAGAACTGTAGCAATTTTATTCCTATTTAAATATAACATCCCAAAAATGAGATTCAGGGATGGACTAAGAGCAGGATTTGGCCTGAAAAAACATCCCAACAAAAACTTTGGGAGGAAGGTATAGCTTACCTTCTTACCATATTGCTTCCCAAGTAAAATGGCAACTGGTAGCAAGTGTGTAAGTGTGACTAGTAGTACACAGAACATGCAATATGGAGCCCAAGACGAACACCCAGATGCCTGAATAAGCCACATTTAAAAGGCAAGAGAGTTAGATAATTTTTGTCGAAAGTGATTAGATACTGGTCAGAGCCCCTTGCCAGAAGAAGTCACTGAGGCTGAGAAAATACTGTTTATAAGCAATGAAAGCTAATTACAGATATAATGCTTATGGCTATAATGTTTTGCAAGGTATGTATTAACATTTACAACTTGTGAGTCTTGAGACACTTCCATTACTGGGGACTTGCATGATAATCCAAGATAGGGGGTGATCAGTTTCAAATCTTACTACCTAAGTCACCTACTTCCTGAGCAGAAAACTGGCAGACAATAACCTTGCATTTAATGTCCCTTTTTCACCCAGTACGGCAGTCCCATGCATCGCATCGCAGCATCTTCTTTACAAGAGACAATGAAAGCTCTATACATAATTCACTAAAAGACCTGGTTTCTTCTTATTTCATCTTCTTTACCACTTTCTAATTTGAAATACATTTCTGTAAGGCTCATCAGTTTCGAGAATCGAGAGTCACCTCCTACTTCCCCCACAAAGCACAACCACCACCCCCACCCCCACCCCCTCTGCCATTGCCTCGGACCTTGTAAATTACAGTGCTTACTCACTATTTTTTCCTTTAAAAGACACCAAAGGATTTGTTCTGCATCACTGTCTGGTATCTTCCCCCTCCCAAACACTTTCTCCCCATGAGAAGGTGTATTCTGGGCCTGACTGAGCTGGTCTACAAGTATATTGGACCAGGTTCATGTCCATTATGTTTCTGAATGAATGAATACACATTTCAAAGGAATAAACTTACCCATCCAGACTTCTCCAAACTGACCAGCTCCAAGTTTCTTCACTAATTTAATCGATTCCCGTGGAATTTCCCATGCATCTTTATCCCATGGTTTTTGAGGCTTGGGACTAATACAAGCTTTTTCCAACTTTCTGCATAAGCCATCTGATTGCTCTGGTTTGCAAAGGGAAAACAAAACAGAAAATTTGTTACGCTTCTGGGCCTCAGATTACAAGCATCTCTCAATTGCAGGTGTGAGCAAACAAGCTCAAAATGTAATGTTCAAAATAATCAGCTGCCTTGATGAAAATGCAACCTTTCTGGTGCTTTCACATAGCTTTAAGTACCTCTGAACTGAAGTTTGGTATTCAGAAAACCATTTAATAAAGATGTGTCACGTGCATCTAGTTACCGTCATGTTATTAAGGGGTTTTGGTGCAATTTGTACCAAATAAACACAATATAAACCTGATTACTGGCAGCATGTTAATAAAGATGCTGGAGCCAGACTTGGGAACCGCATGCTGAATTTGCCATTGCGTTTTCTTGCAGTATGGTTTCAGACACATGTGCACACAAGCATAAGTAGGTCACCAGTATGTTTTTCTCCAGACACTGACCAGCCATAACTTTAATTTAAATGTTGAACAATTCTCAGGTTTTCCAGCTGTGCCAAAGAATTGCCACACATGTCTAACAACTCGGAGAAATCTCATGGCCAAGTCCTCAGCATGGATTTCAAAAATCATGAGGAGATTTTTCTCTCCTGCATTTTCTGTCCACTCTGTCTTCCCTGTTACAAGGCTAAAAAAAACCCCAATTTTTTGAGCTATCCCACCAGGAGGTTATGCAGAATGAAAAGTCACTTTTGCAGCCAAAACACAGGTAGAAACTTGTGGCCAGTCCTCTTCCTTTTATTTTATAAATAATATATGCATCATTATTATACTATTATAAATGTATATTCTCTATGTGGGTGCAATTTTCTTTCTTTGAAGTCAATGGAATTTAATTGCTTCAAAACACCACTGACAACAAATCAATAAACAAAATTTATAGGGAAAGTAAAACCAATCCACGATCAGGCCAGATAAAAGACATTCACAAGTCTGGAAGTAGTTCTGGTAACCACAAATACAACTTTACCCTGAAATGCAGGATGAATTTACTTAAAATGGAGGTAATCATTACTATACTGTCACATAATCGAAACTGATAGGGTGTTTTTTACAAAGCTATTCTTTATCACAGAATCACAGAATCAGTAGGTTGGAAAAGACCTTTAAGATCATCAAGTCCAATCATTCCCATCCTATGCTAAACCGTATCCCTAAGTACCTCATCTACCCTTTTTTTAAACACATCCAGGGAAGGTGACTCAACCCCCTCCCTGGGCAGCCTGTTCCAAGCCCTGACAACTCTTTTAGTAAATATTTTTTTCTAATATCTACTCTGAACCTGCCCTGGCACAGCTTTATATCCCCTTGTCCTATCTCCTGTCACCTGGCTGAAGAGACCATCGCCCTCCTCTCTACAAGCTCCTGTCAGGTAGCTGTAGGTGATGATAAGGTCTCAGCCTCCTCTTCTCCAGACTAAACAATGTTTCACAATAATATGTCACAGAGCAAGTAGCATGAGATCTGACTATGATAACAATGTTACTTGGGTTACAACTGGTTTTACTTTATCTTTGATAACACACAGGCATAGGTTATTGAAGGGGAAAAAAATATGAAAAGGTTTGAAACAAAACAAGAAAGCATTTCTTTGCCTCCACAGGAACTAATGGATGCATTCTATTAAGCAATTCACTAACCGATGTAACTTACTTTGATAATGTTTGATCATATCATTGATGTTGGGAAAAGTTATTCTTGGAGAGATGTAAAATCCTCCATTGTCTAGACTCCTAATTTTGTAGTGCTTAATAACATCGCCGTGCTGCGGATCGTAGTCTCTTATGGAGAGCGAATAGCTGCCTGTGGATAAAGAAAGATTGATCATCAGCAGACATCAAATCTACAGAGTCCACAGATATAGTTAAGCCTAAAAAAAAAAACCCCAACAACCAAACCCCCTTTTTTCTGTTTGTCTTTTTACTCCCTTATTTCCTCAAAAAGCATTTTGCAATCAACATGGGGAAGTTAGCCAACAGCCAGGCCTGAACCCTTCACCAAAACGCTTACAGTCACACTTTCTTTTTCAATCTTATTCAGTAAAGTTAGGAGCTCCATTGGCCAGACAGCTCCACGCCCAACACGCACATCTGCTGGAATTCCCCCTGACTCAAGCGGAACTGGTTGGGAAAGCAAGGCCAGGTTTGTCCCACTGCGCAGGCAAAGGCTGGAATTTGGAGACAAATGTTTTGGAAGAGGAACATGCTGGATGCCATGGGCCAACGAACAAAAGGATAGTTTGATGATGGCTTAAGACAGCCAGGAGAGAGTGCAGATCTGACAGTCCAAGGGAGCCTCACCTCACCTGGGATTTAAGATGGAGCAGTAGAGCATGTACCCTAAGCTGCAGAGCTTTTGATTTTTTCTACTCGTACAGCTCTTGTTACCCATTTTCAGCCACCACCCAGTCCCTTCTCTCTCACCACACTCAGATGCAGTGACAGAAAGATTCTGGGGGTATTTTACTTTGCTCCTACCAGCCTATGTTGAATTTAGATATCCGTCTTCATTTCAGCCCACAGAAACAGTGATCTGGGCCCATTACCGAGAGCTACCTAATCAAGAATCAGCAGTGTTAGGGCCAGAAAAACCACCCCTCTGGAGAGGACAGACATACAATCCACTGCATGCATTGATGCATGTATTCAACTGGAGAAGCCAGTCAGGCTGCTGTCAGAGTCCAGATGCTGGGGCAGAACCTCATATGCTCCTCTGAAAGTCTCAGTCAAAGAGTCATGAGACTTTGCTAAGCTTTTCAGTATCCAGAACTTTGTCTACAGCAGAAATCTCTATCAAAAAGCTTTTGGAAAAAAAAAAATCATGCTAGAGTGCAGAAGTGTAAACACTCACTGTGCAGTAACTGCATTTTAAAGCTCATAGAGATGGATACAGACCCAATAATGGGAGACTGTAAAATGCAGCACCTACTATGCACAGTGAAAATGTCCTTTGGTAAAGGAATCACAGAAGTTAGGAAGAGATCTCTCATTTCTTTCATTCCTGCTTCTTGTCAGTGGAATTGCTCACACACACTTTTTTTTTCCCTCTCTCAACTTTGGGTGATAACCTATAAGTCTCTCCTCTCTGTTCCTGGTGATTTTCTCATCCTTCTCACTCCTACATAACTGGGGAAAATTCACACAATAGGACACCCTAGGACTGCTCTGCGCCCAGTGCCACCTGATGCCAACTTTTGTGAAGACTGACTGTATTTTAACTCCATCATCAATTCCAGAGTAACCCATCCCAAAGCCTACCTTTTAATGTTTCGCTTTCCCTGATAAGGAAAGATCCAGGACTATTTCCAGGAGCCAAGAGTAGTCTTTCTGCATCTTTCCGGGTGATGTCTTTGAAGAACCATCTGAAAAACATTCCGAGGAGTCAGAACCCTTTCTTTCCCCTGCCCACAAAGGATACACCACCAGGGTGAAGAAGTTTGCCAAGGTGGAACTTACTCTTCTGTTTCCAAGGTGTTTACTTTTGCTACGTAGTTGCTGGGAATGAAGCCTTCCTTCCTCGTTGTGAGAGATTTTGCTCTCCACCATTCTCCCTGCCTGAAAAACAGAAACAACAGTAGTATTCACAGGAAAGGAGAAAGATAAGGTGTTATTTGGGCTCTACCATTCTGAGAGCTTTGCCTGTGCCGGAGAGAGAAGCAGCATCTTTCCCCCTGAGAAGACATTGCCTCCACCAGATCCATGTTTGGTCACTGTTACCGAGGGCAGCTGCCAAGTCCTACCAGGTGCTCCATACGTGTTTGTCTTTTCACAAACTTGTTAATTGTAGGGAGCTCCCTTACAGTTGATACAGTCATGTTAAGAGGATATAAAAAAAATTATGAAGGCAATTAGATGAGTGCAAAGAAAAACTGCAGTACAATCAGTATGTCATACTTACTCCTCGATAACTTTCAGTTTTTCTCCTTTCTTGAAGGACAAGTCGTCTTCGTGAATGCCATCATAGGGATACAAAGCTACCACAATGACTCCATGCTCCTCTGTGTCTGCAAAGGTAGAAAGCCAAAGGCACGTTTGCAGTATTTGGCAGGCTGACACAGGCGCAGCACACAGCAGTAAGATTCCTAAGGGAACATACCTTCAGTGACAAACCTCTGTCCCGGTAAGAGCTGTGCTTCGGGATTTGCCTACAATAAAATAGGTCTTTCATTAAGCAGTTGTAGATCTTGGCCACAGTTTTATATTACAATTACATATCGTTCAGTTGCTTCAGCATCATCTTACATGTCTTAAATTGAAAGGAAACGCTCAGATCCTTTCCCACCATTCTTCAAAAGCGAGTAACGACATCAAAAAGTAACAAGTCCCCACTAGATTTTGAATTGAGCAACTCGGACCTCGGGAAGGTGTGACACAAGCTGTGGGGAGGAAGTTAACAGTTTTGTGGCTTCTGCTGAAGCGGCTTTAGCAGGGCACTTTAACAGGACAGTTATTTACACATAGCTGTCATGCTAAAGAACTAGAAGCGCAGTTAGGTTGCTAAGATTCTGAGAGGCACAAAAAGTAATTAAAAAAACTGTGAGCAGTGATGTTGTGATGTGTGTATGTTGACCACGAGCACACGGATTCCAGTGTGCCAGCTGGTGAGGCCAGGGAGAAGGGTGGCCTTCACATCCGTGGAGAACACGGACCACGAGCAAGGTCAGAAATGCGGTTTCCTCAGCATAGCAGAGAGGGAGGGGGGGGAAAAAGGGTGCTGGTCAACCTGCAAAACAGCAAACCCACTTGGCACCTGGCAGGGCTGCGCTGCCCAGCAGCCTCCCTTCCTGGCTCCAGGCAGCATGCATGGACCTGCCATTGGCCTGTTCCTCCCTCATCTCTGTACCCCCCGCTCCCTTCTCATGCTTACCTACACACCTCGTGCAAGGACAAGTACAGCCCGCCAGCGGGTAAAAGGAAAGCTGACTAGAGCTGGAAAAGAATCGCTCGTGATTACCTCAGCCTTTTTAAAGAGAATAAGCAACAACTGGATCCCATGGCTATTAAAAACCCAACACCAATGCTTTTAAAAATGGTTCTAAACTACTTCAGGTTTCCTAAAGTCACCTAGCGTTTTTCTACAGCCATTGCCACATCCGGATTAAGCATTGCCAAGGATTACTGTTTGCATGCAAAAAACGATGACAAGCATGAAGTCATTAAACATCAAAATGCCAATTTCTATTTGTTATTTATTGAAGTACTTATTCATTGAGGGTGAACTGCACAACACTAAGAGCCCAATTGTGGACTAATGATCAATTTGAATTTCTTCATGCACATGCTTTGGATTGAAATTTAAGTTATGCCAGTCATGTTTTGATCTTGCTACTGGAATTCTCCCCTGAGACTATCTACTTACTGGCCTTTGCTGTTTATTGGACGTTGGATCCCTCACATAAATAGTTCGTTCAGTTTTACGTACTGGTTGATTCTTCAAATCTAGCCCATCTCCATGCAGATTCTCTTTCCTTTTTGATTTTATACATCCCATATTTCCTGTTGGAATAAAAAAGGTATTAAACAAAACACGTTACGCTGTTATCCAAGCCATTTCCTACGCAATCATCTGGGCTATGCAGCAAAAACACACTTCCTCTTCGTACACAATAGTTCACCGAAGGTTAGGAACACACACTGAAAGCTCTTTTTGGCTGCAAAGGAAAGAAATTACTTCTCGTCTCAAGCTACAGGTGAAGTAAATGTTTCAAAATGCTCACCATTTCAACATTTTCAGATACACCATATTTTCTCACCAACACCCGCCCCTTTCCTCCCCAACCCCCCTGACGTCTTTCTGATACTTCTGTGAGCTTCAGAACAGATACAAGCAAAATGCAATTACTGTAGTGACAACTTAGTTCTGTATGTTTTAGAGAAAAGGCTGCTTCAGAAGATGTAGGACAAAATTCCAGCCCAAATGCTGAGAACTGCAGCTGGAGGTAGCAACGCCTGCATCTCCCTGCTTGGTTTTTGCATATGCCACTCTGACAGGGAGCGCAGCTTGATGCAGATCCCCGTCTCACACGAGGCTGATGGCTCATGCAGTCCCAGCTCCATGGGAGATACGCTGCTACTGTGGCCTTCAGTAATGAATCGCCTTGTTCAAACAGGCCTGTTAAAATAGCTGATGTGCGTATCGGTGACAGCAAATCAGCACGCGCCTCTCTCTCCTTCAGCACAGTTTAGAAAGCTAATCCTTCTCTCTGGATGTGCATCCCTGCTAAACCCGATGAGATACAGCTGTTAGCATCTGCATGACTGGAACCTGACCGCTAATCCCATGATGTAATTACATAGTACTTCAGCAAACACATATACAACATCATCCCTATATTCCTCCCTCAGAGGAGTGTAATTATACTTACTCTTCAAAGAATCCACTACGAATGCTTTTCAAACCTCTCCTTCCTTCCTCTCTCCCTCCTTTCAGGTCAGTGCTCTAATGCTAGGTTCACAGTCACATTTTCCCTTGCAGGCACACACTCTCACTCCCCCCCTGCCCTAATTAATCTTTAAAGCCAGTTCTTTGAAGAACAATGTAAAACCTAAAATAAGAGCTCAGTGTATGTACAGCACTGAGTAAAAAGACGGTTGGAGAAGCTAAAGCAGGCTGTTACAGCCTACACTACACCTCGCTTCTACCTTCATCTCTACAATAGAAAAGGTCATCAAAGTACACAGTTGAAGTAGCAGAGGTGCCCCACTTGCAGACACCACTGTTTCAATGGGATGGTGCCTAGCACACCCTACCCCCACGGGTCAGACAATTAGCCAGATTGCTCTGGGTCTGTATTAATATTTGTACTTTTGTAAAAATACCAATGATAATCATAATCCTAACTGACTACCGCAGAAAACCAGGGCCACGAACACTCCTACCCGTCAGGTCTCAACTTCCCACATCACCTCCATGTAATCTCCCATCCTGCTGCTGAGGAAACACCACATCATGGCAGATGAACTGACCTATCCACAGGCAGAATGTTTGCTTCTAAATACGTGAGGGAAGTCGCTCCTCTCCTACCATTTCTGGAAATTATCTGACATCTCTTGCCAACAGATCTCAGGTTTTCATAGGACCTTAGTAGTGATGAAGTGAACTGTGACACCAGTTTAAAAGCAGCATGAGAACTCATTGTCCCTCTACTCATCTTCTCTTGAATTAAAAATTAAAAGAATCATACAGAAAATCAATAGGCACTGACCAGGCACCACCATCCCACAGAGGCAGAGAGTACAGCTTCCTCCTCCTGTGAATCAATATTTTGGTGTTCTCGTTGTTGTTTGAAGGCACCAGGGAGCACCTTCAGTCAGGATCTCCCCTTTGAAGCAAATATCTTTAATGCTTAATTTTTGGTTTTGAGAACACCCTTAGGCAGGTTTTTCCAAAATCTCAGCTCTACATGGGTTAGATACTAGTTCTTTTGAACTACTGGGAAGAATTTTTTTTAAAAAATATTTAAATATTTATTTATAATTGTGGATATGTTAATGATTCGTGTCCTGTAGCTAATGGCTCATAGAACATTTCTGTACACCCACAGGCAGGCTGGTGCTTGCATGCTCACCCTTGACAACAGGAAGCCCAGTGTTTAATTACCTGCTGTATCTGCAGGATCAGGTATTTAGCCACTGAAGTGCTAACCTTTTGCTCTTGAATAATTCTGCTTCCAGAGGAGAAACACCTAATGTGGAGGACATAAGGTAACTTGATCTAAACTGTCAGCCAAAAGTCCCTTTCCCTATTGCTGTAAGAAAGCTGAAGATATCTTTAGAGACTGCGGCCTGCCCAGTGCCTGTGTGAACTCAGACAAAAGGATTTTTATTCAGCTTTTCTTTTTCTGCAGCTCTAAGCACGTGAACAGCTAGCTGTAACTTAAGCCTGCTGTGAGGCTGTGCTGCTAAGCTCAAGGTTAGCATTTGTTCGTGACAGTAGCAACAACCTGCCAATATGCAGGTGCTCTGTAATCCCACAGAAATCCGCTCAGTGTAATGGGAAATCAGGAGAATACAGTGAGAGATAACACTCCCAGGACTCCTCTAGGTCTACGTGAGCTAACAGCCCCGGCAGCTGGTGCTGAAGCCCACACCAGCTTTGAGGGGTGTTATCCCCTGGGGTTGCTCCAGTATAGCCCCAATGACTGAACATTCAGCTGGAGCAAGACTGCAGCTAGGGTTTCTTTAAAAGTAAGCCTTGCAGTACATCTTCCTAAACCTGTCCTCTTCCTGTGCTCCGAGTCTGCCCCATGACATAAACTACAGCCTGGCAACCGCTTCAGGAATGGGATCCCGATCTCATTAAAGTGCTAATCAGCCTTCCAGTACCTGAAGGGAACATACAAACAGGAGGGCAATCAACTTTTAAAAAGGGTAGATAATGGCAGGACAAGGGGGAATGGACTAAAGCTAAAGGAAGGAAGGTTTAGATTAGATATTTGGGGGAAGTTTTTTTACAGAGAGAGTGGTGAGGTGCTGGAACAGGCTGCCCAGAGAGGTGGTGGATGCCCCATCCCTGGAAGTGTTCAAGGCCAGGTTGGATGGGGCCCTTGGCAACCTGTGGCAGGGGGATTGTAGCTTTATGATCCCTGGGGTCCCTTCCAACCCATGCCATTCTATGATTCATTGTATGATTCTAATGTAGACATGTCCCGAGTTTTAGCTTCTTTATAAAACAAGCCTGTTAAATCTTACAAAACAGATGTGAAAAATATGCAATCATATAAACCGAATGTTCAGCTCTTAATATATATCAATATAGCTAAGTATATGATATATAATATTTAATTTTCTGATCTTATGTTTTCTTCTAAACAAGCATAGATGGACAGCAGGGACAAAGTATTAAAAAGATGAAAAATATCTTTTAAGCAGTAGAAACTGGATCAGTGAGCACGTGTTCTTCTGACACTGTGAAACGAAAGTTTTTTGAACTCTTCAAAGCCCACAAGATCTTATATTTCTGCCCTTGCCACCCCTCTGTAAAGCTGTGTGCACTGGCTTCTGGATTGCACATTGAAAATTCCGTAAGATCAGCCATAGGCCCAAAGCAAACGTGTCTTGATTCCAAAGGCTTCTGCTCAGTTCATTGGCAATGCCAGATGTATTTGTTTCCAGCACAGCATTACATATACATTCTTTGATGAAAACTGATCTGGGTCTTTCCCAGGGTTTTGAGAGTGGTAGCAAAGTAAAGATTCAGCAGGCCAGTATAAACAGCGGGCGCTGACGGGAGAGTTTCAATTGAAACACATTGGAATGGATTTCAAAATGCTATGTATCGTTATCAAAGTTAACTTCACAGAAGTTTGACCCTAGTAAATTGCCCATACAATAAAAGCTGTGAAATACAAAATGTGTAAGCAGTGTACATCCTTCTTAGTTTGTGCAGCAGTCATAAGGAAAATCTGAAGGGAGGAAGTTTGTGCATAAATAAAATATTTCACTTGTCGTAAAATGTTTATTTGCATGGCTCTCTGTTGCTGTATCACAATGAGCAACAAGGAAACGTTTTGTACAGATAAAGAGAGAAAGAGAATCTGTTATGCAAAGAGTAATCCAGAGAGCAAAGCACCGAAACTATGGTATTGTCAAAGATAAAAATAATTCAGACATCAGAGGAAATGCTGTCAGTCCCTAGTGAGACGTTTCCCCTTCCAACAGTTTTGCAATACAGAAGACACCACTTTTCATCCATGCTTTTTATCTTTTTGTCCTGTCCACGCCTCTAGACATGAAAGGTAAACATTTAATTAAAACTCTGTACAGCAGAGCCACTAACTTCTATAAACAGATAGCTAAAAAAGTAGCATATGGTATTTCAAGACTACACGGTAAGGACAGGTACTTGAGTCAACATCTGCAGCGTGGTGACAAGAATCTAAGATCAGGCACCCTTTGAAACACCATTGCACAGACCCTCTGCAGCAGGTTGTTCCACAGACACCAAGTCTGATGTCTACAGAAGCATCTGCCTCTCATTTCCCCCCACTGAATTCCCTATCTCATCTTGCCACAGCAGCACTTGGGTCTTCGTTTCAAACCAGATCACGGGGAGCTAGTGCAACATTTCTCCAGGGTTAAAAGCTGCTGTCTATCCCCAAAATGCTGCTGCTTTATCTGCCTTTGCTATACTGCCAACAGAGTCTGTGTCTAACGCCACAGCGGTAAAGGTTCATGTGACCCTTGCCTGTCCGTCCACCATCAGCAGCATCTGAGGTTTCATTTCCTCCCAGTGCTTATCCCTCACATCATCTACAAAGCCGATCTCATTTGTCATTTTGCTCGTGGTCACAACTGTTCTCCTTGCGATTCCGTTACTTACAGTATTTACAGTGCACATTAGAAAAAAAAAAATATCCTAAAAATCCACCTGACATGTCCAGGCTTTTCTTGATCAAAGTCACGTCTTCATGAAAACGATTTTCAAATCCTCACAGGTTTTCCAACAGGTCAGAGTGCCTTCATTTTAATCTTTGTAGAAAATGCAAACTTTAAAAAAAAACCCAACTAAAATAGCTTATGCTTTGGCTTTCCCAACAATAAAATAACTTTTTAAAGAATTACAACTAAACAGAGAGTATACAAGCAACTCAATTGTATCAAATATCTGTTGTTCGAAATGTCAGTAATTGTGTATAAAACCCAGTTCTGTGGGTGGCTTAAGCTTTTAAAGGATACATAGGTATGTTTTTGAAACAGGTACATAAATAAACTTGTACTCGATTGCAAGGTTTATAAACAGTAAACTCATTAAAAAACCCAGTATTTCTTATGCATATATATATACATAAAAAGATGCTCCTCAGCAGCAGAAGTAAGAAACAGTCAGTGCATTAAGAAGTATAAAGAAAGAAAAAAAAACCCAAACCCCAAAAAAGCCCCCCAAAAACCAAAATAAAACCCCCAGAAAACAAGACTCAGAATAATTGGTGAGTCTTGAACGTTGCTCTATATTTAATCTTTTGTATCAAACAACAGGAAGCAAATGTTTACACCTATATATTAAAAAACCCCAAACAACTGGTTTTAAACCTGGAGCTTTAAAGCAACTTAGAGAGCAGAAGGGTACATAATTTTATATTTTAACTTGCCTTTCACAAATTGAAAAGGACTCCTTTTCCTTCCCTTGATTCAGACAGATCATTCTGGCCTGGTGTTTTGCTTTTGAACTCCTGAATAATCAAGAATGTAAGACTTCTCTGCATTACCTTCAAGGTCAAGGCAGAATTGTCTTGAAAAACAAATTCAGAATGATCAGCTTAAGTCTCAAACTGCTGTAGAAGAAGAACTGTAAGCCGACTCTGCTCAAGGACACCAACTTCTCAGTATCTTCACCCAACTTGGTACATACATTTACTGCTCTAGTTTACCATTCCATGAAAAAAAAATGGAAAAAAATATTCAATTTAAGGAATTAATCTATCTTAACCTTTATTATTGACTTCCTTGCTATGTTAACCTGCTTCCTTGCTATGTTAACTTCACCATTGTTATTAGGACTGTGAGGAGGAACATCTCTGGGAAATGGGTTCCTTTTTGACCCATCTCCACACGGTGCAGAGCAGCAAAGGAACACAGAGGAGGAGTTTCAGCTGAGGTGTGGGGCTTGGCATTCCTCATCTGTACTGCTCTGCACGTATCTCCACAGTCCCAACGCAGTTGTGCTACTAGGCTGGAGTGAGAATAAGAGTGACATAAATTAAGTTGAGGGAGAGAGTCATGGGAGAGAATTAAATCAGACAGTAACTGAACAGAAGTTAATACCTATTCCTTGCTTGTGTGAAAAAAAATCAGTTTTGGTTTTGTTCAGCCTTTTTCTTCTGCCTGCAATTAATGATGCATATATTAAAATATTTAAAATATGTATATATATCTTTATAATGATATGTAATAAAATATATACGTGTACACACATTTAAGTTTTACTGTAAGCCCTGACTGCCTGCTAACTTTCATCAAACTAGACTCTTGCAAACACAGAAATCCTGGGTCAGCTTGGGCTTGTTTCACTTCCTACATCTTGTTTTTGCACTGGCAACCAACTAGGGGAACTTAAGCAGCTTGTTCCCTTGCCTTTCTGCTGAAATGGTTATGTATGTCTCAGTCACCCCTTACCTCACATATTTTAATCTCTTTTTTTTATATAGATAGGTCTGGATTATATCATTTCTATGCCTCATAAACTGAATTTATCCCTTATGTGATACACACATACATGGGCATATGTGTGCGTATATAGACACACACACACATATACACATGAGCACAAATCACCATGTGATGTTCTGCAAGGCATAGAAAAGGGAGTATGGATAGCCTAAATCTCCTCAGTACTTAACTATGACAGACTTGGTCAGTGTAGACTGCCTGTGTTCCTGTGGTGTGAGAAGCTGTAGTCCATTCTTTAGCTGCTTCAACATGGTTTTGGCAGGAGGTGGGGCAAAGCTAGAATAATATTTTGACATACGTTTCTATATAAACAGGCAAAGAAGAGAAACAAGATAATCCCCAGTGTAACCATGAAAACCCATATATGATTGCAGTAGAAAAGTATGCAGCAAGCACATTACTGTGAGATTTCCTCAAACTTTTTCTCATTTAAGATAAACTCTCGAGTTTTCCAAGGGTGCACTTCTATCAGAGCAAGATCACAAAGTTTATCATCCATGAATAGAGCACAGGGCTAAAAATTACTTTCTTGGAAAGGCAGACCTGTTTGGAGCAGCACAATTACATCATACAAGCTCAGAAGTGAGTTTGCCATGTTCCAGCTTTAGAGAGGTTAAAGGTTGGTGGTGGGGGAAGAATTAAGTATTATTTCTGAAAGGTTTCAGAACCACCTCACTCTGCCTGGCTTAGTGGCTGCCTTGTAAGTTCCAGTCTTAAGCATGTTTTGGAGATGATAATGGCATTTAGGCCTTCATCCTCTTGCATGATTAGGAAGAAGTCACATCTCTTTCAGTCTCTTTTTCTAGGCTTTAAAGACCAAGCCCTTTCAGTCTCTTCCATTTTTGCTAGTTATCCCAGGAGCAGGCCTTCACATCTCTTTCAGTTTGAACTCATCTCTCCAAAGGGTGGGATGCAGGAGCTGGTCAGGTGTTCCTTTCAGCAATGCCTTGCAAGAAATAGTATTTCTATTTCTTCCCTCTACAAAAATCCATTACTCAATAAGTCCCAGCTATTAATTTATTATTTTTGCATTTTCATCAGTCACACTAGCCTTTGTATCACCTTGTGCTCAGTTAAGGCACTCGAGTTTGTTTCATTTTCCATAATGACAAACTGTTGTCATGAGAGATTTTCCTCTCCTATCTCCAGTGGCACGACCTTGTGCCCTGGCTGTTCTTTCTGCATGGTATTTTCAGTTGCTTGTGTGTTTCTAATACCTCCAAATATCACAAGGGGACCCCCCACTTTTTTGTTGCAAATGAAAACACTACGAAGAATAAAGTCTCAATGTAATGCTAATGTGACATTAGGCAACAGAAAGTGGTATTAGCAAGAGTTTGGGGAAGTGCAGCACACAGGCACCGCTACCCCATTCAGTTTCTTTCACAATTCCTTCCTTAGCAGTTGCAACCACGGCCAATTCTATTTCCACCGTGCTATCTCAGGCTGTTCTTATGGTCTTCCAACATCAGCTACAGAAATTATCGTGCTACCACCTTCACTCTCTCCAACACCTACTGCAGTTACAAACCCATCACGTCTCTATTTCTTCTACAATGTTGAGTTTTAAGCCCTGCACCAGAATTTTGTCTCCTCCTCATCAGAGCCCAGTTTCCCAACTTTATCACAAAAATATTTTGGTCAGACCAAAACAATCTGGGTTTGCAGAAAGTTATTCTCTTGAATTTATCACCACACTCACTACTGTTCTCATTGATAATCTTGACATCCATTCTTCCACTGTTTGACGTCCCAACATCCTTTCCCACATCGGCCTGCACACTAAAATCAGAGCTAGGAAAATGCAATATTCATAATTCACCTCCATTTCCTAATTTAAAGAGTTTTTAAATCAAAATTTGAGTTTGGGGTGGAAAGGACGGGGAAGGTGCGCTGCCATCTGACTACAGCAGAAGTGCCCTTTGTATTAGCAAAAGTTCCCCAACAGCTGACATAAGAACAGGAAACTTCTGGTGAGATAAAATACCTGGTGTTGATGTATTGATGTGTCAATTTTCACTGTACACGTGGGAGAAATCTTTTCTCCTAACCCCCCCTGACCTCTTGTTTTTAAAATTTTGAATTACTAGTCCAGGTGTTTTAGCTATACAATAACCAACATTAATGCATTGCTATACTAAATGGAAATTAAGCACCTTGAGTTATCACACAGCAAGTATGAAGTAAATGAATACGGTTATATAGAAATCAGGTATGATCAGGCAAGATTCCAGGCTTATATACGTCCCTCTGCAGGAGGGCTTTGCTAAAACTAACCCCCTCAGTTCAGCTAAAGAGTTTTCTATTTTTAAGTGATACTAATCCACGGTCCAACCTTTGCCCGTCTAGTTTTTAGGTGTCTGGGGAGAGGGTAAGTTTACCCAGTGCTCAGCTAAATGATAACGATCTTCGTAGGAACTCGTGGTATTTATTATAGATGTTATGCTGTCATGTATCATAGCTGGCAACATAAAAGGTAGCTCTAGAAGGGATGGGTGGCCTTGACCAAGAAAGAAGCATTTTCTCTTTTTCAATAAATCTGCACCAGTTTTGCCTAGATTAGCTAAAGGTTTGGTTTTGCTCAGGAATTTTGGCAGGGGTAAAAAAAAAAATAAATTAAACCAACCAAAAATAATCAAGAAACACTGAAAATAGCTAATGTAATTGTGGAACCATAATAATGTTGTAATGCTGGTAAATGGAGGAAAATAAAATTCTGAATCAAACCATTACATTGAAACATAGAGGAATATAGGTCCTACAAACTACTGATCCTTCTTCTTGCTTATTCAATTAAAGAGAAATACCAAAACACAAGAAAGTTAATCCACACAAGACTGTAATTTTGTTAACATTGCATAATAGACTTCATACATTATGAAAAGGTTCCAGATTCATGCAGTCAGTATTTTTGGCACTGATTTTAAACCAAGTCTTACATTAACCTAACATCTGTTTTCTGAACTTATAACACTCGCTTCATTTTATTACAATCATTTGCCTCAACTACATCCTCCAGAATTTTGAATCAATATCAACAATGAATTAATTCACTTTGCCAACCCCCAGGCAACCGCATCTTCCATTTCCTCATTTTTTTTTCCACTGTAGTATATCTTTTGAAGATGGGGAAAAGGTCAAATAACATCTTAATTTGTCATAACAGAATAAATACTTCTACCAAATTCTTCAAAAGGATCATATGAAATCGAACAGAGAAAAACTGTACCAACATGTTAACCAACTTAAAGAGAAGGTTCCCAAAATACTTTACAGACTTAAAAGCGTCATGCAAACTATAAGTAAAAATGTCATTTTCTTTACCAGTAAAAAAACCTCACTAATGCTAAACAGCAGCTCTATATAAGCAAATCTCCATTTCCAGATGAAAATTTCGCCAAACCACTACATTGAAGAGGACTGATATTTTCCCTCAGTATTAGGAAGTGTCCCATTCCAATTTGCAAAACCCAAGGACTATGTCTATATTCCAAGCTAAGCGTATCTATGACTCACATACAATTTTTTCAGCTTCAGGTTGACCACTTTGGCCAATGACAGCCGTGCACTAAGGTTTCAGTATTCTAATATTGCCGCTGAGCTTTATAGCTGTCCATGTCTATCAGTAGTATAAGGATCCTTCTCCTCTCCCTTTTAATGACTAGCACAATCACTGTGACACAGGAATATAAGAAGCGACCCATAAAAACAAGGTTTTTGTGTGAGGTCTAGAAGCAGTGCAAATGACATCATCATCATCATCATCATAAGTGACATGACAGAAGGGCAGAAGGACAAGCTTCACACAGTTACTCTGGAGTTCCCAAAAAAACTAGCTCTTAACTGAAATTTATTACTCCATCTGCCCCATCCAGAAGGCTCATAGGAAGACAGATTTGCAGGTAGCAGCCAATACCTACTAATTCTACTAATGCAGCTAAACACTCAGCTCCCACATGCCCAGACAAATGTACTACCAGGACATTTGTTAGGGAGAATCATTAATAGCTACTATGACTAAGGGGAAAAGACAGAGATTTATGAATGTGGACTTCAACCAGTTAAAGATGTTGTTGGCAATGAGGAGTATTTTGCAGATGTGATCTCTTCATTTGAGATGTGTCTGTAATTCAAACCCACTGCTGTACTGCAAACAGAACTCAAAGATCGTGAAATTAACACACAGTGTCAATGAAACCATTGTGGGGGACAGCAAATTCACAGCCAACAAGCCCTGATGAAGGTTTTGAGGGTGACCTCATAGGAAGTACACCACTTCTCTTTTGGGTTTATCTTCTCTTTTCAAAGTGGGAAAGAGGGAGCAGATCATTACTGCGTATTAGCTTTTGTTCTCTCAAATGCAGGTAACCATATCACCATGGGATAAACCGATTATTACAGACCTTATTTGGTTATATGCAATCCACTTTCAACATGGATTATGGTAGTTATGACCAAATAAGTGCAGAATGACTTCCGTGTCAATGGATCTTAACTCTGTCTGGTCATTTTGTAGCTCACATTACTTTCCACAACCCTGCACTTACAACCCTCTCCATTGGTCAGAAGGCTTCTTCCTCTGCTGTCACCTCCATGTTTAAATGCTGACACGTACTCATGGCCAAACTTGCAACTTAAACGTAGCATTCTTGTTATAATAGCATCATATTATGCCTTTGGCACCTCTCTAAGGCACTGGCTTACACAAAATAACTCACAAAAGAAAACTAGATTTTTTTCTGCCCTCTTCAAACAGTAGCACGTAGTTCAGTTGCATAGTTCAGTTTTCTCCAGCAGACTGTTTTGTGTTTCCTTAGCTGTGCAGCGTTAGACATGCACAGAGGAACCTTCCTGAAACACAGGTTGTTGTACTGGCCTGTGTAATATGGATTTAAGAATGAACCCTAAGCTCAGAAAACAACTTGGGGTTAAATCATTCAAGCTGATGTGAGTTGACACTTACTCAGAGCCCAGTTCCTCCTGGAGCTTGGCAAACCTTGGACAAGTTTTCTTAAGTCACAAGAGGAAGTTGCACGAGTTCTCAAAAATAAAATAAATTTTAAAAAAAAAATCAGCCAGTGTGGAATCCAGTGCCAGTAAATGACAGTAGCAGAAATAAAATTTTGTGATATTTAATCTTTATAGGGGGAGTAGGAGAACATTCAGCACTAACCAAGTAAGTGTCCCTGTTGGGAACTACCTTGTCTTGCACTCGCTGATGTACGTAACAGAACCTCCCTTAACTTCAAGGGTGTAAGATTGTACTCCAGGCTCTGGGACTTCACAGAGTTCTATTTATAGCTTGTTTGTTTCACTTAATTTTAAACTCTGTGTTAATTATACACCTTTGAGAGCATGAATCTAATCCATGCACATTCCTGCTGATTTCTGGCCCAGCTTAGTAAAACTGCTCTAAGAAACTGTTGTGATTTGGGATGTACGTGTGGGCACCAAAAGATGCTGTCTGAAACAACCCTTTGCTGCAAGTATGATAAACAGAGCTAGAAGGGTTTTATCTTGAGCAATTTTGGGAGGCTGTTTAGATTAAATCTGTGAGATGAAGGTTTTGTTAGTAGATATGGGTACACTTACACTGTGCGCATACCTACCAAATGTACCCCGAAGGACTGCAAATTGCCAGGGGTTCAGGTCTGAAAGCCTAGCATGTAAAGCCAGATGCACACTTTAATTAAAGTCTTGAGAAACCACAGGCTCAAGCTGGGGTGACAGGAAAAGTGCAAAAGGAAATACATCACTAAATGGACGTGGAGTAAGAATTCACATCCAAGTTCCTTAGCACACTTTACACATTTCTTGCAAACACGAGCATGAACATGAATTTTACTGGAATTCAAACAAAACTAGAAGTAATGGACAAGCTTTCCATTTTCAGAGAGGAGTGAGAGTGAGAATCTGGAGATGCTCTTTTAAGAGAGGGCTGTGAATCACTGTTGTGATGGTTCACTTGGTTGTTCCTACTTTGGTCATTCTAGAGAAGGACTGGGGACCTTGGGTTTTAAACACACACACGTCTTTGTAGATGATGCTGAAGAAAGAACAGAAAACTTCTCAAATCACTGGGACATCAGCTGTGTAAGAATATTAGCTTGATTAAAGATCTTTTATATTTGAAAGAAGTTCTTCTACACTAAATAAAAGTTCTGAGTAGAGGACTGACTTGAAGAGCATGTTGTGTTTGCTTAGCACTTTATTTCATTTTCAGAAACCAATTAATATTTTGACCACTGTTGTTATTTTTTCTTTGCCTTGATATTTCTTATTTTCCTCTCTCTTAAAAACAACCAGCATTGCTGTGTTCAACATGTATCGTTGCTGGATTGCACAGCATTTAGTATTTTCTGTCTTTTCTAGTCCTGCTTAATGGTCAAGAGCCTTGCAACTGATAGCAGATGAAGACCTAGCAGTTGCAACCACAGCCAGTTCCCCTAAACCAGGCTCTGATCCTGTAAGTGACTGCTCATGACTTGCAGGAGCTCTACAGGCTTTTGCAGACTTCGAGATGCTCACACTAGGACTTCTTGCAGAACGAGCAGGACACGGTCTTAAAGAGTAGGAGAACATATATCAACAGCAATTTTGGCAGATTTAGATTCATGGTAAACTGGAGATCCATGGCAAGAATTTACTTTCACATTCATATTGCAGACTGTGAGATTTCACAGCGCTATTATTGCAACCATCCCCATTGCTCATTAAAGTTCATAACCTCTGTAGCTTCTAATATCAAATATATAGTTTTGATATACATATATAGTTGGGGTTTTTTTTTGTAGACACTGCAATGAGTCTACAATGATCTTGCATTTGAATTCCATAGAGTTAAGCACTGTGCAAAGATAATGCTTAAAAACTAGCAAGAATGCTTTATCATTGGGCACACGTAGGAAGTTCTCAGGACAACAGAATCCATACAAAAAAAAAAAGGGTAGGAAAGCAGGTTGAAATCCCTGAGAAGTCAGAATTGGGGTTGATGCTGAGAAATAAATTAAGAGCAAAGACTGTAGAAGCAGAGAGATAAAAGGAGAAAAACTGATCAAATAATGGAAAGGAGGATGACTAATGGGGCAGAGGCAATCACAGTCCTTAGGAAAGCATACATTCTCAATCAGTGTGACAAGATACAGAATATGTAATAAACACCACATAGTCCCATCACTGAAACTGTATTCTGTGCTCAAAGGAGAAATCATTTTCCTGCATCCACCAAGCATCTTGCTATCTCTGCTTTTATTGCAGGAACGAGGAAAAGGACTTTCCACCCACGTAAGCCTAGCAGGAAAAGACTGCCCTTGTACATAGTCAAATACATTACAGAAGAGAATACTGTTCCGATCTCCGATTCAAATAAGCTATTCAAATGCTGAATTCTGCACTTTCTGGGACCTGTGTCCAATGCCTTCAGCCTTGCTCTAACTGCTCCACTGAGAGCAGAAACATCTCACCTGCAGCACCTTTCTGCCACTTGTTCACTCCACCAGTCAAATCCCTTTTCTCCTGGTGCCAGCTCTGCTCAAGTTGGTTCTTCAAAACAGGTACTGCCTTCTTAAACTGAAGCCTCTGAAGTTTCACTTTCTGTGGGAACAGAGCATGCGGGGCATGTCGACACCAGGGAGTGCGGCATAGAAACCCTGGAACAAAAGCTGTTTGTTGCCTCAGCACCACACCCTGACAGTACTGAGCCTTGGATTCTTCTTCACGGTCCGGCACACGTGCCAATAAATCTGCACTTTGCATCACTGAACCAGGTGTATTTACAAGAAAGGTCAACACTGGCCCCAAAACCTTTCACGTGTGCCAGTACACAGCACAGAGAAACCTCTGGCATACAGCAGAAGTGAAACTTGGGCAGAGAAGGTTGAAGCAACATCACAGGCTGCCAAGCAAAGGGGTCTGACCATCCATGCCAACAATTTTCAAGACAGAAACTGACTTATTTCAAGTCACATTGAGGTCATCATTTTAAATCAGGCAATAACTGTCTCTAAAGATAGACTGCACCTGAACATAATAGATAATCTACACAGAAGAGCTTTGTTGGCCATCTCTAGAAGTACAAGCTGCCCTTTAAGGAAGCATAAGCTTCCAGCAACACTCTGAAGACCATATTGGAGCTTCCAGGTTGGTAGTCCGTTGGTCTTCACACCTCTTCAAGTGGCTGAGGGTACATATTTTGGCGCACGTATTCCCTGATAAGGTAGCACAAGTAGATTACAAGTGACAATGAGATTATGAAAGGTGCCAAGGCTTGTTTTTTTCTGGAATGGGAAGAAGAAAAATTGCTGCACAGAGAACAAATAGAGAGACCATGCCACCAACAGTCCTGAAGAGAGAGGTAGAAAAGAAAGAAACAGCAGAATGATGCTGAGGAAATAAAAGAACAATGGGAGAAGAAAAAAGGAAACAGTGGTAAGAAGGGAGTGCTGCTACAGGTGGATAAGGGCTGAAATATATCTTTTTTTCCCAGGAAACTGGGGAGAAAATACCCCAAACAAAGAGCACACTATTCCTAATGAAGACATTTGAAGCAGCGTGGCTCCAAGACTTTTCAGACACACTGGTAAGCATCATGACAGCGATGGGAACCACTACTGAGGAAATTCAGTGGGAGATTATCAGAAGAGGCAAGCTTTTCTGACCCACCCTTGCGGAAGCACTGCTGTCTACCACCTGCTGAACAGAAGCCATCCCAAGGGAAACGGGCTTAGCATTCCCCTTGATACGTCCCAGAGTTTCTCCACTGGTGCCAGGACAGCTGCTGCAATCTCTCTCACAGCCAGCACAAGAACAGCTGGAAATCAGTGACAGAGCAAAGACCTCGCAAGGCAGAAAAAGGAAGACAAAGTGCCATGCTAGCAATACAGTAGGGGAATTGCTTAAAAGGCAAGTTGTCTACACCTCTCACGGGCCTCAATACTTCTCTTGCAGCCTTTGCATAGCTTAGCAGATCTTTTGCAACGGTAGGCCTGCAGTTACAAAAATGTACTTTAAAATCTCATTTGCATGTTCTGCTACGCCATAGCAGCGCATTCAAATGCCTCTTGCAACGTATTTAGAACAAGTTGAACCCAGAACATCCAACAGAGGATTTCCTCTTTCTCCTGCCCATCCCCTTCCTGTGTGTTTACCAAAAACTTTCACTTCCTCAGTGGTGCTGACACCAGCTCCAGCAATCCCTTAACCCACTTCTCCCAGGAAGACACATGGTAGGGCTGGGGTTGCCCTGCAGAAGAGCAGTTTGTGTGCACTGCATCTAACAAATGTAAGCACCATGACACTGGCAAGGGATGCTCAAGCAAGAAATTTCAGTAAACACAACAGATGTGCTGCTCTTCAGAGCTTTTCCCATTAAAGGGAAATATTTTCTTTATCTGGACAGAGAAAAACAACATCACAAGTGAGACCTACTGGTTTATAAATATGTTGTTATTATTACATAGGAACTCATTCAAACATATGCTCGACCTTTTAATATTTTGTCCTAAGCCCCTAGTATGGCCACACATGGAAAGAAAAATCCTCCTTATCAGCCAAATATACTTATGTGCTAACTCCTGTAATAGCCTATTGCTTCAGCTTATGCCCAAAAAAAAGCTTGAATAGGATTTCATATAAAATTTGATCAAGCAGGTTTGCACACACCTATACCTGTACAAACTAATGAAGGAAACATGAAAAGCCAAGAAATATATTAGAGATGCCACATCAGAAAACCCACTTAACAGACTATGCTTTTACTGACAAACTTCCTGAAATGGCTTTCTGTTAAACCAACAAAGGAGTAGTCAAGATTACATCCCAGAGGGAGTCCATGCCCTCCAAATTTTTATCACGTTGAGACTTTCAGTAGCCCTCTAAAATAGAGAATATTGCAGAAAAAAGCCATTCCAGAAGAGTAGCTGCATCCCATCCTTCAATCCCTGTGGCGAGCCAACCCGTCTTCCAGCTTAAGATGGCACAATTTGCTATCACTGTCACTATCAAGAACTGGCTTGGTGACAAGAACGCCCATGGTAAAAAGCAGGACTTTGCAAAATAAAGTAGCAGATACTACAACACATTGGCCACAAAGTAGAGAGGAAGAAGTAGCCTCATGCTACACATAGCAGAGACCTTAAAGGAAAAAGGACACATTGTTCAGACTGTTTATCATTTGAGTACTTTGAACTGAAAAAGTAAGATAGTCCGCTGCACCAACACAAGAACCAATTGTAGATACTTAAGATGCCAGTGGTTTGGGGAAAGAAAAAAAACCCAACAAAGGACAATGCTGACCTAAGGGACGGCAAATATCGTCCTGAACGGTGCCCATTCGCCTTTCCCCTCACCTCCGAGGAATGAGCTCTACTCAATCAGCCCTTTACCTTTCCATGGTCTCCTCTCCCCAGCAAAGCTCTACTGTCAAAACACTGTCTCTTTTCTGATGTTCAGCTGACAAAAATAACTAATCTATTAGCCCCTACGAGGAGTTCTCTAGGGCACACAACTGATACAAGTATCTCGTAAGTATTCTGAGGAAATGCTTCCAAGGCAAGATGAATTCTGCCCTTGCATTTTGTTGCACAAGCCCACATCTTCAGGAAAGATGTCAAACATGACTGTGAATAATTCAGCCTCGGAAATTACAGTATTTAATGACAACGTCAACAGGAAATGTATTTGAATCGGGCAAAAATAAATACAAAAGCACAGTCCTTTCCCATCCTTCCCTGAAGGACAATTAAGTTTAAACTAGGAACGGACAAAGGACAGTTACGTTGCACTTTTATTTGTAGAAGCTGATCTCTTTGAGAAGGTACCATCTCTGTTTACAGTACAGCAGTCTCCTCCTCCTTGTACGCTTCACTAAAGACTGTTTTCATATGAACATAGTTTTACATTTTTTATCTACATAGTTTCCTGTGGCACAACTCACCAAGTCTGGAAGCCTTTCTTCCTATACCATCTCTCTAGCACTGCTGCACTCTGATGG
The DNA here is from genome assembly GCF_964237585.1 of Gallinula chloropus. NCBI lineage: Eukaryota > Metazoa > Chordata > Aves > Gruiformes > Rallidae > Gallinula > Gallinula chloropus. The sequence goes on from NC_140086.1 coordinate 42,026,713, forward strand.
AAGAGGGGACACAGATAAAAGGGAGAAATAGGAGTACGACCTGCAGGATAAAAAAAAATCCTAACTCTCAGCTGGGCAACTGGTTCTTCTACAGAATGAAGCTGTTCTTGGAGACAGAAATCCTACAGGGATAAAATAACAATAAATACTACTTAACAGAGTCACGTGCTGCTCACACGCCCAGCTCCACAGCTTTAGGAGGAAGTATCGCCTGCCACTCACAAAGCGCACGCAACCCTCAGGATCCCCAGACAGCGGATTCTCATCCCATTCCTTGCACTGGCACATGACAGCTCACATTCTTCAGGGAACACTGGTGCTGTGGAAATGCACCTCTGTGTGCAGCCACACTGACAGAGTGCTGTGGATCCTACACCTAATGTCCACCCAGGGCCTTTATTTATTTACTAATTAAGTATTTATTTATTTATCCATCCCTACTTCCTTTCTGTCTTCATTCATTTCTGAGAAGGGTTTCCTGAACCCCAAGAGTAAAACTGGCTCCACAGTTCCTTGGACACATGAAATAAAGTCATTCAGTCATTCCGAATATGCACATATAGGAAGGAGGAAAAAGCTCGCCTCCTCCCCAGATGACACAGCCCTTTGAGTAAAAATAAATTCTGTTTCATGATCAACATGCTTTTCATCCAAAAGCCTTGAAGACGACCATTAAGATTCCAAATAACAAAGTACAGGTAGGAAACCACCTCCTTTTTGTGACAGAAATGGAATCACATCTGAGATTAAATACCGCAGTTCTAAAACTTATCTGAACTATGGAGAGCTATAGAGCAACTATAGATGCTGCTGTCTGATGTGCAGCAGAAGAATGGTCTTCTGAGCCCCCTGACTAAATCTCAGCTACTGAACTGGGCCAGGAGGACCTTGGACCTTTTTCACTGACCGCTTTAGGCATGCCATTTGTCTTACAAGAGCCAATAAGGCCATGGGAAGATAGCTCATTTTGATTGCATATGTAAAAGGGGAGAAAAAATTATTCCGAGTTACTTAGTAATCAATAAATGCTGGAAAGAGCTCTACAATTAAGGAACCTTTTTTTGAAGGGTAGCATTAGAAAGCGCAGTATTACACATTGTAAAGGCAGTGGGGTTTAACTGCGCACGAGAAAGTTTCGCAATTAATTGCATTGTCGGAAAAAGTCATTGGGCAACTCCACTGGTCAAGGAAGTTATATGTAAAGGCCTAAGCCTTACCCGAGCCTCTGTATGTTTTATATGGGAAAACCCCCGCTTAGTTACTCAAAGAAACTAGAGGAGAAAAGCAGAATAACTGCAAGTCAGACATATCGTTCTCTGCCGCTACAGTTCACCAGCCTAAAGCATCCTGTGATTCTGTGATAATGAAAATGATCTCCACAGCACACAATTAGAACGGACCTTCACGTTAGCACATCAAGAATTCTTTTCTCACTAGTCTGTAGCTCACAAAGCCGAAATGGAGAAAGAAAAAAAGCTCTAAGACACCGAAGAGACCCATAGAACAAGGCATCTGTTGATCTCAGCGTTCGCTAATTTTAATCCTTGCCCAAGATGCTGTAACATCCTATTAACAGTATCTAACTGACTTCTAGCCTGTTGTGACTTTTGCATAGAAAACCATTTGATTCTTTTTCTCATCCATGCTTTCAGTGTTGCTGATGGTACCTATTATAAAGATGACAAGTCCCCAGACATAAAACGTAAGTAACACCTACTCTGCATTTAATACTGGCTTGGAAACAATTACTGCGACCACAATTTGACTGTCCCTTTGGTAAAATCAGGCTACATTTTCCCAAGAAAAATCTTCCTTTTCTTTTCTTTTTCTTAATAAACCTTTAGTGATAGCATGGTGAGCACAGACTTACCTGCCCGGCATTCCTGTTTTACAAATACTTGCACCTGACATCAAGATACACAAATTACCAAGGTGTTCCATATACTTCAGGGGACCAAGCTAAAAATGTTGATTTCCTCTTTGCACCATGATGTGCCAAAATACTTTAAGATGGGTCAGAGTGTTTCTTTTTATCAAGGTGGGAATGAAAGGCAAGGAATAGGATGTTGATTTGGGGTTTTAGATGAAATAACAGAATAAAGACTCAAACTTTGTGCTCCCTGTGTGTATCTGCAGTAGTATGATCAGGCTAACAAGTTTTAAATATTAATCTCTCTGGGTCTTCAGAGGTCAGCGAGACAGTGAGATGAGTTCCTGCAAACCCATTCACTGCAAACACAGAAAAGATGCAATTTCAACAGAAACTCCTACCTGCTCTACTGAAGGCACAGCACCAACTAGAGAGATCTAACCTGACTTTCTGATCCTAAATTAAAACTGGAAGGAGAAAACCCCTCAAGACCACTCCTTTGGCGTGTGGTACCATTACAACAGTAGCCAGTAGGCAACACCATGCACCAAACTTCACAACACCATTTTCTTGCCTTTAAGCTAACGTGCATTTGAACACACAATTAGGAGGAAGCAGCTGTAACGTAGAAGACGCTCCAGGATTTACTCTCCTAGAAAAAAGCAGCGTATGAAGGAATACCCAGAGGCCACATTATCTCGCCTAAATCAAGGCTGTCGCCTTGGCTGGAAACATGGACTGTGGACTTTCCTCAGCTCAGTTCAGATGCTTCCCAGCACAAAAAAGCCGGGCGGACCCGAGCCCCCCAGGTCAGAACGGACGCCGGGCAAAGCAGCAAGAGGTAAATCACGCTTTTGAGAACGATTAATTATCATTTTTTTAAAGGTTTTCCCGAACGCCCCATTTCCTTTCAGACCCCATCCAGTCCTACCCGGGTCAGGCGGCAGCCGCACCTCCTCCGGGAAAGGGAAAGCGGGGACATGCCGCTCCGGAGAGCACCTTGTACCGGCCGTGCCGGCGCGGGGGGCACGCAGACAGCCCGGCCGGGCACCCCACCCCGCCCGCTTCACCCCCGTGGGAGAAGCCGGGAGAGAGAGCTGGGGCTGCGTTCCCCTCCCATCCCCCCCACCTACCCCCCTCCGCCCTACCCCACCGCCGGTCGGTCCCGGCGCTGCCGCGGGCGAAGGCACTTACTTTCCCGGGTGCGAAAGTTGAGCGGCAGGGAGTGAACTCCACGGTTAGCGCCGGAGCGCCGAGAGGGGTGTCCCGGGGGCGGCGGGGCTGGGCTGGTCCCGGTGTGCGTGCGGTGCGGGGCGCGGCGCTGCTGCCCCGCCGGCCGGCAGAGTCGGGCTGCCGGCGGAGGAACCTCGCTCGGTTGGCTCGCAGCCTCTCGTCTTTACTTCCTGGTGCCGGTTAGATTTGCATGCGGGGCTGCGAGGGAGCGCGGGGCGAAAGACGGGCAAGGCTGGAGGCGGGGAGCGGGCGGCCCCTGTCACCGGCCCCGGCAGCTCCCGGGGGCTCGGCGCAGCTTCTCCGGCTGAGCCGCGGAGCGCTGAGCCGAGAGAAGCTGTGACGGGGGCGAGGTGGGGCAGGGGCCACGCTGCCTCGGGGCAGGGGGAGCTGCTGGGCGGCCCTGTGCAGGCTTCATGCGGTGGGCCAGGCTCCGTTAGAAGTTATCACTCCGATAGGTAAAGCAGGACACCTGTCCTGTTCCACCAACAGCCTAAAAAAACTTCTCTAAAACTCGACTATAGCATCTTCTAAGGTCCATGGGAAGCTGGGTTGGAAGAAAACAAGTAAGGTTATCTTTTAATTCTGATTTTTATTTTGCATGATTTACTAGTCGGGTCAAAAGTGAAATAAAATCTCATAGGTCAGAAAAACAGGAAATACAGATGTGTGGACACAACACCCAGAGGCTCTACAAGAACTCGAGTCAAGGTATCATATATCCATATATACTGCCAGACCACCAGGACGAGTCTGGGTCACAGAGATTTCAAAGGCAGAGTTTCAGAAGAAAAGCATTTAGGATTTCCATGTAAAATGTTGAACACAGCGGAACAAGTTTGGGGAATGTTCCAAGTGGTGCTCAAGTACAAGATGCAAGGTGCTCAAAGGTATCTCTGTACATTGCCTTGAAGCCAACCAAGAAGGACTAACTGAGTTGGAGCAAACTGGGGAGCTGGCGGGGACTTCCAGCAGGGCAACCAAATAGCTGAATGCAGCAACACCCCAGAGGTTTAACTTGAATCATGTCCAGGAAGGCAAACTTGCATAGCAGGACTTACAGATCTTTGACACTGATGTAAGAGCTTGTGATGCACAGCCACGTACACCCAGCAGAGTCTTCACTGCAGTGTGTGCTGCAGTCCAATTTCTAGGCTGTGGTTCCAGCAGGGAGGCCACTACCTCAATCCCACAGATCAGTCCACAGAAGCATTCAGAACCACCATCTGCCACATTTCTAAATGAATTCCAGATGTCCCTGGGCATCTGTAAAGCTTTGAAACGTGAAGGGCGATATGTGCTTGTTATCATTGGTTGTATTATCAATGATTAAAATAACACCATGTAGATACTCATACTAAAACCACCTTCTAAAAATACAGTAGGCTGAGATAGTGCAGCATTCCTTCAGTTCTATTAAAAAGATTTTGGAAATGCTATCAGAGGCTCAAGAGAATGTACTTAGTGCCTCACATTTCCATTTTCCTCGGTAGGATAAGTATGTATCTTGAACTTCATCTTTCTTCTTGGGGCAGAGAACTCTAGGCTCAAGCTCACAACTTTAGGATTAAGAGCCCTGTGCCCTACCACTACCCCAGCTCTTCAAGCCCCAAGTTAGGCACTGAAATAAAGAACTGCACAAAATCACATCTCTCCCACAAGCCCCTCTTATGGGACAGTGATGTCAGGTGGTGTGGAAAACAGCCTGGGGTAACTCAGCTCACCTGGGCTGGCTGCTTGGGGAGGTTGACTCTGGCCTGGCCAGAACCAGGACATGCACAGAACTCACATCCGTCTTGGCATGCCTCCTCTCCTCACTGTTTCTTCTTTTATTTATAAAGTATTCTGTTGAGTTTAAAATTCACTTTCTCCTATCAAAGTATTAGTGTATATAAAACAAAATTTAGCTTTCTAAATGCATACTAGAGTCTTGCAGTCTAGTAAAACGCAATCATATCTCACATATTCACCAAAAGGAAAGGAAAAAAAGAAGCTGGTTCCAATCTATTTACATCTCCAGATCTACTGTTAGTCACATGTTGTAAAATGTCTTTGTGTATAGATCAAGCAATTTGTAGGGTGGTGTAACGTGCAGCAAGAAAGGAACGTCAAGCCCATCACTGAAGTGGAAGTCCTTGCGCGAAGGCCTGTGAGTCACAGCGGCCAGCTAGTGCTCATGCTCAGAAAATTGGTTTTCTGCTCCCAGAATATGTCTCCACTAGGAGCAAAAAACTGGACATGAGTCAACAATGAGCACTTGCAGCCCAGAGGGCCAATCGCATCCGGGGCTGCATCAACAGAAGTGTGGGCAGCAGATGGAGAGAGGTGATTCTGCCCCTCTACTCTGCTCTGGTGAGACCTCACCTGGAGTACTGTGTCCAGCTTTGGAGCCCTGAACACAAGAAGTGGGACATGGAACTGTTGGAGTGGGTCCAGAGGAGGGCCACGAGGATGATCAAAGGGCTGGAACACCTCTCCTACGAATATAGGCTGAGAGAGTTTGGCTTGTTCAGCTTGGAGAAGAGAAGGCTCCAGAGAGACCTTACAGTGGTCTTCCAGTACCTAAAGGGGCCTAAAGGAAAGATGGGGAAGGACTGTTTGTAAGGGCATGTAGCAATAGAATGAGGGGAAATGGTTTTAAACTAGACCAGGGTAGGTTTAGATGGGACATTAGGAAGTTCTTCAGTATGAGGGTGGTGAGACACTGGAACAGGTTGCCCAGAGAGGTGGTAGAGACCACATCCCTGGAGGCATTCAGGGTCAAGCCCAATGAAGCTCTGAGCAATCTGAGTTAAAGGCATTCCAGCTTACTGCAGAGGGGTTGGACTAGAGGTCCCTTTCAACCTAATGCATTCTATGATTCTAGGCTGAGGGAAGCATGGCTGGAAAGCAGTGCTACAGTACTCAGGCCAGCTGACATTGTGAGAGTCTGTGTCCGTGCTCTTGGCATCCAGAACATGGGGACTACACCTAGCTGGTGATGGATAGTACTGTGCTCATGTTAGGCTCAATCCAACAACTTGTCACTAGACTCAGAGGAGTATCTAGCAGTATTTTCTTGGGCACCATTAATTACTGGCCTAGACGTAGCCCTATAGACATTAGACCAGTCCAGCTACATGCCCGTGCATGTAATCCAAACAAATCATTGTTTGGATTGCATCTGGGAGCGTGAAGTGGCACAAAATGTAGGGGACAGTGACCCTGAACTGTAAATCAAACTTTGTGATGGACAATGAAACCATACAGCAGACTTCACTCCATGGTTTTACACATTCCCTGGTCTCATCCTTGCTGAGGACTTTCTATAGCCTGCTTGAACGTAAAAAGAGAGCAGTAACAGAATACTAGTATAAGTCATGAAAGCATAAGTGGCATAGTCACAGCAGTGATTTGAGAGAGATCCCGAGGAACACCTGGGTTCATTCAATTAAAAAAACTCCAGAAACAAAAAGAAAGAACCAGGGGAAAATAATTTTGTTCAAAAATAGGGTCACAAGGATTTAAATTCTACATAGAAGAACAGAGAAAAAGAGAGCAAAGGTGCATGTAAAATTAAATTATTGAGACATCTGTCCTTTTTGAGAGAGCCAGAGTTTTGGAAACTCCTTCTCAATTTGTTGACACAGTAAAGGTCTTTTCTCTAGCAATTCCAGCATTTATACTGTCACCACTTGCATTGTTTTTCTGTGGTTTATTTCTTCCTCAAGGGATTATCATAAAGTAGTTAAAGTCCGAATTATTAACCTGCTTTGTAATAATGTGGCAACTCTTAAATGAGTAGTGAAGAGTGGATTAGAAAAAATGAGAATCAAGTCACTTGTTTGTTCTTCATGTAACGTTGTTGGAGAATAAAACAATAACAAACCCCTCAGAAAATAAAAGCAGGATGTTTTGGCATTTGTTTTCCATTCCTTCGCTTCTTCTTGTAGCCTATGATTTTAGAGAAAGCCATATTGACCTATGTAAGAAGAATATTCGCAAACTTTACTCTAAGAATTGTGCTTTTTATGTTATAAAGACGGTTTGTTTGTTCAAAGAAAAAAGAATATAGGAAAGAAATGTTACTTTCAAGTATGAAGTAACTAGTTAGCACATCCGTATGTGTAGATATTTATCGGTTCCTGTTCTCGTTTCCAGTTTGGAGCTTGGGAAAAGATATTTTGCGACACTAAAGAGAAATGAAAACAAAACAAAACAAAACAATCTTATTTTTAAATTGTAGTTCCGTTGAGATTAGTTGAAATGTATCACACATTAATTTAGGATCTTGACTAATTTTATGGCAAACATTTTAAAAATAATTTTAAAACCTTTTTTAGGGAGTAATGCAGATTTCTATATTGACTCAACCTGCATTTGGCCTGTCATTTAGACAAACACTACTCAGTAGGTTAAACTAGGGAAAGCTGGTATCTTTCCTGCAGAGAGGGGTCTGCCTAATGGACAGCCACTTATTTTTTATTACGCTGACACTTTCTGACCATAAATCCTAAATTAATCTTTTTTTTATTTCATCTTGTTAACTCCTATTCCCGGGAATGAGCCATATTAATCCAGCACATAGAAGTGTTTACCATGAGGTACTTCAATTCTGAAAGTCAAGAAAAAGCTGCCTCTTCTGTATCTTTCCTGAGTTTAAGCATTTTATTCACCTGCCATCACCCTTTTATAGACACAGGGATACTTCCCACTTCGTTTCCACTTGTTTCATATCTGACACCAGAAAAATTGATAATTAGAGAATCAAAAACGTGCCCAACAGTGGAAGCCAGCTTGAGAACCAGTGGCAATGAGCTGGACTGTGTTCATGGGACGGTGCTGGCAAGTATTCCAATGGAGGCTGCAAATGGCCTACATGCAGCCTACAGAGTATCCAGATTGCATTGCTGTAGAAAAGACAGCTCAGATAAAAGGTCATTTTGGTTCTCAGTAACACCATCTCACTCACAGAGCTGAGAAGAGCAGCTGGACTGACGGGTTCTTAACAGTCATTCAGGTAGGTAATAATACGGGTGAGCTGGCAAAGTGGTTCCAGGAGCTCTCCGTGATCAAATATTTGTGGTCATTTACAGATACTCTTGTTGGTCTGAAGAGGCTGCCTGCTCTATTGAAAATGTGTTTAATTTGTGCTTAATTTAGTGCCCAGCTAGGTGATCGCTGTTATTGAATTACCTGAAAGAACAGATTTGAGCTAATTCAGGGGCAGGTGTGTGATCATTTCAAATTAGCAGGATTACACAGCAGGGATTTGTTTGCTTGTTTGTTTGCTGCCTTGTACTCCAGATATTAAGCCTAGTGTCACCATCCCGGTGGGGATGTCCAGCTTGCACCCTGCATCACAGGAATTCTAGTTCAGAAGCAACATAGTGTTTTTGGAGGCAGCTTCCAGAGTGGGCTGCTGTTGAAGCCTGGCTTTCCCTGCTCAAGGTCAGACATTTGCTACAGAAAATTTCCTCACAGAGAGGTACCGAACTATTACTACCATTTGCACTGTGCACAGGCAACGAACGCAGTGTTTAAGCAGCCCTGGAACAGCTGCAGCAGCAGTAGGAAGGCAGTCCTATTCCTGGTTGCAGCCATACAGAGGCACAAGACATCCCTGCACCAAGAGCAGCTTGTGTTTTCCTCTGAAGAGCACAGAGCATCAGGCAACATATGTAGAGATGGAGATAATGAAGGCAGAGCTGGTAGCATCGATGAAAACATTTGGTACCAATTGAAGTTGTCAGACCCTCCCCTTTATTGCACAGGATTTGTGAGAAGCAGCTTGTATTGGGGAGAGAAGATTGTCATCACCAGAGTGCCAGTGAGCACTCTGAGAAGGCTAGCATGACTACATCAGACCGAGGAACACCTAACTTTTAGTGGTGGGTTACCCATCAGCCTGAGCTTGGAAAGGTGGGAGCTACCTGTCTGCATTAGGTCGTGACACCTGGCTCCTCCTGCGGGCACAGAGGACGTGTTGAAAGGCTGCACTACCTGTGATGACAACATGGTACAGTGATCTCTTTAGTCCCTATCTCCTGACACTGGCACAAGTCCACTCCATCACCAGGAATGTCAAGAAGAGCCATCATGGCTAATGATCAGATACTTGACTGCTGTCAGCTGTGGCTGGCTAATCTGGTAAGGCATATGTCACCCACGTCTTTTATATCTCCTGCCTGTCTGATACCACACACCCATGCTGAGTACAAGCCTGCTGCTGAGCCCATTTGGAGCTACAAACTCTCCTAATACCAAATGAGTCTTCTTATTTCTTCTTGCATTATTAGCAGCCTCTCTGTGGCTAGAACCTCTTGCATTGCCACCTCAGACAGGGCTCCAAAATGGCTGTGTGATGTGCCTAAAAGGATGCCGGAAGGCTACGGAACTGCCCTGTTTGCACGCTGTGTCCTTTGCAAAAGCTCAGAGAGCCAGAAGAGCAGATGGTGGCAGGGTAGGAGTGTAGCAAGTGGAATTACTGCCAGTCCCTCCACCAGCTGCAGCTCACTCATTTCCTGTGAAAACTGGGAGGGTCACACAGTCAGGGACAACCTGAGTGGCTGACAGCTGTTTGCTGTAACTTGAAATCACGCATATGTCGGACATGAGCAGTAAATCAGCTTTTCTCTGACTTCCCTGTTCCCGACTGCTGTTTCCCCCTGAAGCCCTTTGTATCCCGTTCTTGGAGCCAGGCCCTACTGGCTTTGAAATCCCAGCTGTGCTGGGACGTCCATTGCAGCTCTGCAGCTCTTTGCCCCAGGCTTTGAAGCATTCAAAATTCCAACCCTTAATATCTCTGATGCCATCCAGCCCTGCTGTGAAAGCTCCTAAATAATGCTCTCAGCTGGAAACAAATGAAAAGTAGGAAGAAACTTGAAAACAAAGGCAAAAAGAAAATAAAATCTTGAACAAAACTGGATACGGCAGTGATTTCCAGACATACTTGAACTGAAGATGTGGAAAGTGGGCACTGTCTGAGTTCTTCTTGGGGATCAGGTTGTAGCAGGACTTTCATACAGTGTCTCTTGCAATGCCTGCTCTGTTAGGAGCTGCTCCTTAGCAGCCGCTGGGCCTTGGGTAAGTTGTCTGGTATGAAGGTGTTTAGGATATGAAGGGGTCAGGGAGGCTAAGTGTGAGGTAGCAGGAGCTTCTGAGGAAGCAGGAATTACTGATGTTTATTATGACCACTATCAACCTCCTCTGAGTCTATGCTAGAGCTTGTGATCTCAACAGCAGCTTCATTTCTCACCTGGCTCCACTCTTTGGATGCCCTAGGATACTTACTCAGCCCATGACAGAGCCTGTTCTTTCTTACCATCACAAGCCCCTCTTTCCTGCATTCACACATTTGCCACCACAGAACTGCCCAGCCTCATGGCTATCATGCTCTGTTTTCTGCCATGGTTAGAAGAATTGGTTTAGTAAGACAACAAAAGTAAGCCTTGTTCTTTCCTTAGCTAGACAGGTTTGTTAACCTTTCCAATGATTATTTGAAGGTCTATCACAAAGGGAAATCCTAGACTCTTTGCCTTGGAGTCCACTTTGTTCTCTGAAGGTATGTGTATGTCCCCACCCAGGATATGGTCCACTACCATAATGACAGTAAACCTGTCAGCACCAGCTCATCCATCCTTTCCTTTCCACTGTTGCCTATCACCACCTTGCAGAACTTTTTAGACATGTTTTTTGCTCTTAACTTTCCCAGTTCCTTTGATGTTCCCATTGAAGCATCTTTGGGAAGTGGTGAACTCTGTCTTGATATGTATTTCCCACAAAGGCCTGCAGTGTGGTGAAGGGCTGATTTCTGAGGAATGTCAGCTATATTTTTAGCTTGCATAGATTTATGGCTTGTTAGTTAGTTTTGTTGTAAGTCAGTGACAGTGCTGTGTTGGCAGAAGGGTTCTGTGAATGCTGAGGCAAAGGCAGGGGCTATGGAAAAGATCTGATGAGGAGAACTGACGCAGGGCCCAAACCTATGACAAGGTCTGTGAGTGTCCACAGACACATTAGAGGTGTCCAATGTTTGTAAGACTGTAAGCTTGCAGGTTATGTCCAAGGAATGAGCAGAGGGGTGGGAAGAAAGCATTGGGGAAGACTCCTGGGATGGATCTGGCCGTGACAGAGGCATTGACTTTATACCACAGCGAAACCTGCTTAAACTCTGTTGTTAGCAATTTAACCCGTCAAAACTTTCCACTGTATGTATCAGGGCAGTGCTTTCTATTAGATGGCCACTGCAATTTGGTTTCAGTAGAATTTAAAATTGTATTTACAGTTGTATTGGACCACAGCCTCAGACACGAACATGGCAGTATAAAGACAACTCAAAGCCAAGAGCCATTTAAGACTGAGCTGTGGGGAGATGAGGCTAATGTTGTCAATGGCATGCATGTTAAGAGATGTCTGATTAGCTGGGTTAATTTTCATCCATAGGAAGTAAAATGCCAAGCATAGGGACATTTTTTCCCATTGTCTGTACCGTAACATAAAACTTTATTAAAGACCTTCCATTGACAACTCAAAGAGCTCACACTACTAACATGAGGTCATTAGTACAACCTGCAACTAGGTTCCACACATGTGCACACATAGCTGTCACTCAGGCAGCCCACTTGCTCATAAAGGGTTAAATTTAAGCGAGCTGGTACTCAGAATTAAATCAAGTTTGCTGACAAAAAGGAACACAAAAGTGCACTGTGTAGTCCCCTGATGCACAGAAATGCATACATTACATTAGGCATGCAAATTGCCTAATGATAAGTGTGGATAATTTGCTATTTGTGTGCATATATCAGCATTTCTTCAGGTGCAGCTCTGAGGGTGCTTGTGAAACGTGCCAGCTCAGAGATAAACTGAATGAACTCAATCTTTAACGTTCTTAACTAAAATATGAGAGACGTGGTAGATTCTAATCTAATTCTAATCTGCTACCTAAAGTACTGTAGAGAGAGTTTCTCCAATTTTACTGTTTGTGCTAAGTAAAGATGATGAAAGTAGATAGGAAAAATATTATTTTGGGCCTGAGAAAGCAAAAAGACACTATGACTTTTCTGAGTCTTTCACCTCCCAAGAAAGCCACCAAATAGGGAGTTGCAAGGGCAATGGAGGTATCAGAACCATTCAGAAGAAGTGTAACTGTTCAAGGACTCCCAGCACCTTCAATATTGTCACCAAAAGAGCTCAATTGGATTCCATCTCTTTCAGTATCTTAAATGGGCTCAAATGGGACACCGCTGATGGCAGCTGACTCTGTGTGTTTCCTTACTTCTCTGACTTCCTCTTCAATTTGGCACTTAGACTTAATAAAAATATATAGAGCTGTGAAGATTTCAGCTCTTTCTGATTTTTAAATGCTTTTTATTGATAACATTATTATTTCAGTATAAATCATAGTTTTGAACAACAGCTGACATTTATTTAGATGATTAAACAGATTGATTCACCATAAAAATACTTTAAAAGTGGACCAACACCCCCCACCCACCCCCACAGCAGAGGTAGGTATATAGTTCATAATTTGCAGTCATAACTGAAAATGTTGAATATCTACTTGATGAAGTAATACACTGATCAAGAAAAAACTATCAGACAACCCCGAAACCCATGCACCAGACTAGTTTTGTAGGTAATTAAACCAATGTTTTCTCTAAAAAGGCAAATGTGCTGGTTTTAGAATGAATAGTCTTTTAAAACATGGTCACTGTTGTCCCACAGCGTGGTGACATCACTCAAAGTGCTGCTCTGCTTTGCCATCACCTCTGCACCAGTGTAGTGCACAGTCAGGGACTGACATTACCAGGCCTCCAAAGTGGCTGCCTGCCCCGATGTGTCAAATCAATGTCTGCCAGCTGTGGTGATGGGGTCACTGAGCAACAGCCGGTTGATCTGTCAAGCTCGCGATTAGAGGAACGGTTCACAGCAGTCCCAAAGCAGTAGAAGAAATTTCTATTAGTGGCAGCTACAGCCCTGACATCCACTTGGAGCAAGAACTGCCAAGTGACTCTTAAGACACTAAGCTGAGGAGTGGCTTTCCAGAGCAAGAGGATGCTTCAAAACAAAGGGGAATGTGGCAGCACGGGAAGCTCTTGACCATAACTGCTGCAATAAGGAAAATTAAAAAATCGGAGCTTGGGCATCGCTGCCTGCCACCCCCACATCCCTGTCTCAGAGCCGTCTTGCTTAGACATCTGTGTTCATGGGAGAGTAAGTCTAATGTAAAACCTAGTATCACTTTTCTTGGTAACTATCTTGTGTGAATAACCTTCCATCTCATACTCTCCATAATTTATGCACACTGCTGCAAAATTAATTACATTTTTAGCAAGACATTTTTGAAATAAATCCACACCAACACAAACCTTTAAAATGAATCAGAACAACTTCTCTCCCAGATAAAAGCTTTTTGGGCTGAATTCTTGAGGTGTTCTAGCAACAGCTACTACAAGGCACAGCTGAAACCATGAGGCCAATTTCCTCATGCTCTTTTGTTTGCTTTCCACCTCCCATTTTCTTTTGGATACAGTCCTAATTGCTCTGGGCTTTGTGTTTTTTTGGAGGGTTTCCTCAATGTTCTCTTTTGCCTCCTCCCTTTTATCCTATTATCTTTTACTTCTTCCTCATCAGTGATCGATTTGCAAATTGGTGCAGGTTCAGCAGAGGACCACAGAGAAGATTAGAGAACTGGACTGAAAGACGTAGGAGGAGAAGTAGAGACCTCTGTTCATCATGGAGAAGAGATGGCTCGGTGAAGGTCTAATCATAGTCTTCAATTACTTGAAGATGTGTTATAGAGAAGGTGACAGATTCTTGGAGGTGCAGAAGGAAATAACAAGAGGCAATGGCCAAAGTGACAGCAATAAAAACTCCAGCTGGATCTAAGGAAAAATATTTTCTCCATGACAGTGGTTAAAGTGACTACAGGTGTCTAGAGAGCCTGTAGGATGTCCGTGCTTGGAAATACTGAAAACTACAAGATAGGATCTTCAGCAATTGGATCTAACTTTGAAGCTAACCCTGATTTGAGTCAGAAGTTGAACTCCAATGTAAATTATTCTATGATTCCACCTTCAAATCTCTTTGGTCTGCTAATCTCCATTTTCTTATGGCCTTCTCAAATAAGCTTCCCTTTAATTTGTGCCACTCAAGCTTTCTGCTCTAGATGGTGAGCCATCAGCAACACTGGCCCCGAAGTGAGACTATGTTTTTGATTCATTGGCATGCTTTCCTCTCTGCAGTTTTTCATCATGCTCTCCCACACCCAGCTCTCTTTGGACCGGAAGAAGTTACTTTAGCTCTCAGCTGTTCTGAAGGTAGCAGCTGGTGGACAATAAGAAAACCGAAAGTCACACCCAACTTGTTGCATAAAAGGTTGAGCCCACCCATCCAAATTGCATCCAGATGGCGTCTCCAGTGTTTGCTTAGGGCAGCTCTGTGTCACACTGTGTGCAGCAAGTTCCCTGCTTGATCTGACGCTGAACATCCGAGTTGGTGTAACGACCAGAACGGCGAAGTCACGATGAGAAAACATAAAAACGTGACGCAGACATTAAGGCACGTTTGTTCTCACCCAAGTATGTCACTAAGGTGAAGTGTACCAAAAAAAGAGACTATTGATTTCATAGGTTTAACTTTGCCTGCCGAAGCAAAACAACTGCACTCCACTCAAAGGCCAAATGGCACTTAATCAAAGTGGTAAACACCTGACCACTGCGTGGTAGCTGTGGTCTGTAGTACATTGTTTCTTGAAAGGCGAGTTATGAATAGCAGTTTTGGCAAGATTTTGTTTTGGCTACCAACACTGGTATTAACTTACCTTTATGGCATGCAGGGCAAAGTTGAGGCTACTTGCTAATAGTGAGCGCACAGAGAAACCTGAAAAACTGATGTTTCCTGAAAGAATTAACCTGGATTAACCTTAGAATGGCAAAAATATTACATTATAGCACTTAGAAATGCCTTTGGCCAGACAGATCCCTTAGGCATGGCAGATAAAGTCTTCAAGAACTAAGTAGCCTGTTTATTTTTGACCTCGCAGCTTCCCTCTTGTATATGCTGCAGAGAACACAAATGAAGATAAACAGGAACCAGAGTGGGCTACTTCTTTAAAAAGAGAAACATCAAAAATGTCTGAAGGAGTCCCACAGGCCTCCCACTGCCCAAGGAAACTGTCAGGTTGAATGAGACAGAGGAAAGAGAGACTCAGTGGTGTAGAGGACTTCTCTACGTCAGGAGGGAACTGGCAAGGAGCTCCCAAGACTTTTTGGACCCTCAGATGGGGAATGTGTGAGTGTGTTGAGATCTGGGGAGAAGCCAAAGCCCCCAGCTATGAGGGAAGCTTCGGTCAGGTCCCCAGGACTGTTTTCATGGGTGTGACACTAATGAGGAGGAGCATGTCTGCCGTGCTATACAGTGGCAAGATGTGAGGGCAAAGGCAGGCAGAGGGAGGTGTTTATGAAGCACCAAGGCATCTGTAGGACAGTCTGATAATTGTTGTTCAGCCAGCTGTGCGGGTGAAGGGAAGGCTACACAGAGGAGGGGTGTCTAACCCAGCCTTGGCTCCAAAGTGGTCAGGAAGCACCTGCACAGGACAGACACAGTGTGCACCTATCTCTGCCAGCAGCTGCCTGCAGCCTTCTGAGGCGGAGCACATCAGCCGGGAGGAGCCGTTCAGCATCTGCCAGAGCCTCATGCAGCCACAGGCACAGGCCATGGCTGCTGGGAGGCAACACCATGTAGCCTCCATAAAGGCTGCTGCTCTGCAGCTCCGAGGCCCCTCACTGGGACTGTCCTTCTCTCTCACAAGGCCCAGCATGCTGCTCCTGAACGCGCTGCTGCGGAGGCTCTGTGAGTATCGGGCTTCTGGATATTATCCAGTACGTTGGGACAGGCTTTGTGAAAATAAAACAGTCAGTGTAAAAATAAACAGTGGCATAAAACAAACTTCCCCCTCCCCAGCTTCACTGTTAATGTTCTGTGGTGATTTGAAAAAACCCCAGACAACTTTTTAACTAATTACTCATAAAATGCTCACTATTTTTGTCAAAGATAAAGGAAACAAGTACAACCCTGTACTGGTGTATTAGGTGTGCTCTGATATACAAGTAGAGGATTTCAGTGATTACACCAGACTAGGTGAGGAGAATGTACAGAAAATTGATACCACAATAGAACAGAATCATAGAATCTCCTGAGTTGGAAGGAACCTATAAGGATCAACAAGTCCAACTCCTGGCTCTACACAAGGCCAGACAAGTCAGAGCATGGGACTGAGTCCATCGTCCAGACATTTCTTGAACTCAGTCAAGCTCAGTGCTGTGACCACTTGAGCCTGTTCCAGTGCCCAGCCACCCTCTCAGTAGAGCGCCTCTTCCTAATATCCAACCTAAACCTCCCCTGTCTCAGTTTCATACCATTCCCTCATATCACTGGTCACTAAAGAGAGGAGATCAGCGTCTGCCCCTCCACTCCCCTTCAACAGGAAGCCATAGGCCACCATGAGATCTCTCTTCAGCCTCCTTTTCTCCAGGCCAAACAAATCAAGGGACTTCAGCCTCTTTTCATAAGACTTCCCCTCCAGACCCTTCACCATCCTCATTGCCCTCCTCTGGAGGTCCCTCTTGTATGTTTTATGTCCCTCTTGTACACAACCACCAAGCATGCAAAGCAGGTTAGTACCTAAATTAAAGAGAGTTCCTAGTATTATAGAAATAAAAACACCACCTGGAACAAAGCAACACTTTCTTTCCTGTGGTATTTTTCACAGCATGAACTACTAAGCCAACTAAATAAAAAGTTTTGGAAAACAATTGTGCGAGAAAAATTAGGAGAAGAAGATAAAGTTCAGGTAATATTTGAAGTAAAGTGGGGAAAACCAAATTATTCAGGAAGGCCATTGCAATTTAAATTGAGAAAGAGAAAAGACTCTATACTTCTGGTGTCAGCCTCAATAGAGACTGCAAAAGCTGGATGAAAGAAGCTCAAGGGTTAGGAGGACAGTGAAGAAATTGATAGCAACCCTTGTGTTTTTCACCCACACCAGCATTAGTTACTGTAATAGGACTTTGAGGTTTGGAGCTGTGACTTTTTGAGGCTAAGTAAACATACATACATGTCAACCCAGAGACAGTCCCTGCCCCAGAGACTTCCCAGTCTAGACTTAAGGCATTAATCCTGATGTGGCAGGAAGATAAGGAGTAGAAGATGTTTTGTTGACGAAAACAGTTGTGAAACAGATGGTGCTGTAAGCAGACAGGAGAATCAGCGATTGAAAAGTGGGGAAAAAAAAGCTTGCCAATATAAAGAAAAAAATTTCCTCCTGACAATATACCCATGACCTGGTCAAGAAAAGACTCAAAGAATGAGGAAGTGGGGAAGTGTGTAAAAGAGGTGTGTAAAGGAGCTGCAGCGAACTTCTCACACAGGAGACAATGTTGATATAAATTGCAAAGGAAACTAAGGACCCTCCTTTTTATGGTTCTGCCTCCCAAGGCTCTGTGTGTGGGGGGGGGGGGGGAGAAAGAGGAAGAACAGTGCCAGAATTAAAGCTGCATGATAGCAGTTAGACACTGAGTCTTCCTCATTTCCCTGTCAGGTCATGAAGTTATGACACTTACTTATTGACAGACGTGGTTCTGGTAATTATTAACAGGTTTTATTGAAACCACCACCGCAACTGGTGGAAAGATACTTCCTGACACTAAGTAAAGGGAATATAAAATAAGTCAGAATGAAAAATGAAATAAAATCCTCTGTACCTCAGTAGCACATAACCCAGTTTCATCAGCTTCTAAGCATCACAGTAGGGCAAGTCTCGAAAAGGGATTGAGGAGGAAGATGAATTTCAGGAGATTCCAGTTATTTCACATGAAGTCATGCCTCTAAATTTCTGTCAGGAATTATTGCTGAAAGTTAGGCTTTATTCATTTGTTATCCACTCATTTCTTTTCACTTCGTCTGTCATCGTAAGGCTGTCTTGGTGATTATATATGTATACACACACAAATGCAAACAGTGTCTCAGGCTTTCTCTAAGGTTTTTTACTTGATGTTTATCTAGCGGATATTAGATTATTATTTTCTTTCCCAAGGTCTTTGGGTAAGATCAGATTGACTTTTGATAGATCTAAGGTTCAAAACTCTGCTTGTACTTGAAGATAGAGTAGAAAGAGGAAAGCATAATTTTTTTTGCCATTTTTTCAACTTTTCATTCTTTCTCTGTTACCTTTAATATGTCAACTCTATGACCAGAATTACTATGTTCTGACTTAGTTTTCTTTTGCTGGGATCAGGAGTTGTTTGACTTCAGTTACGCCACTCTTACTGGTATTCTGATCAGCCGTGTCCCTTTGTCAGCATCCAAAAAAAAGAAATCTCTCAGAAATTTTTCTACTGGCAAGAGCTTAAAAAATTGTTTGGGGCAAGATTAGTTTCAAGACTGGGTGAGAGAAGGGACTGTTGGCACTGAACCACCCACCCTCATACAGGTGTTTCCCAGTAAACTCCAGTGGATCACAGAATCATGGAAGGGTAGGAGCCAGACAGGACCTCTGGAGATCATCTAGTCCAATGCCCCTGCTAAAGCAGAACCACCTAGAGCAGGCTGCACCAGGTCACATCCAGGCAGGTTTTGAATATCTCCAGAGAAGGAGACTCCACAACCTCTCCAGGCAGCCTGTCCCAGGGCTCTGTCACCCTTGCAGTGAAGTTTTTCCTCATGTTGAGATGGAGCTTCCTGTTTTCCACAATCAGTGCCAATTGACCCTTGTCCTGTCACTGGGCACCACTGAGAAAAGCCCGTCCCCATCCTCTTGACATCCACCCTTTAGGTATTTGGAAGGATTGATCAGATACCCTATCAGTCTTCTTCTGCCTAAACAGACCCAGTTCTCTCAGCGTTTCCTCATAACAGAGATGCTCCAGTCCTCTCATCATCTTTGTAGCCCTCCACTGGATCCTCTCCAGTAGTTCCCCATTTTTCCTGGACTTGTGAGCCCAGAACTGGACACAGGACTCCAGATGTGGCCTCACCAGGGCAGAGTAAATGGGGAGTAGAACCTCCATCAACCTGTTGACAACGCTCTTCTTAATACCCTGGGCTACTATTGGCCCTCTTGGCCACAAGGGCACACTGCTGGCTCATGGAGAGCTTGTTGTCCACCAGGACTCCCAGGTCCTTCTCTGCAGAGCTGCTTTCCAGAAGGTCAGCCCCTAACCTATACTGGTCCATGGGGTTATTGCTCGCTAGGTGCAGGACCCTACACCTGCCCCTGTTGAACTTCATTTTGTTCCTCTCTGCCCAACATTCCAGCCTGTCCAGATCTCACTGAATGGCAGCGCAGCCTTCTGGTGTAGTGGCCACTCCTCCACTTTTGTACCACCAGCAGATTTGCTGTGGGTGCACTATATCCCTTTGTCCAGGTTGTTGATTAATATGTTGAATAAGACCCAGTACTGACCTGTGGGGCACGCTGTTATCTACAGGCCTCCAAATGGACTCTGCACTGCTTATCACAATGCTCTGAGCTCTGCCATTCAGCCAGTTCTCAACCCACCTCACTGTCCGCTCATTCAACACACACTTCCTAAGCTTTGTCTATGAGGATGTCAGGGAAGACACTGTCAAAAGCCTTACTGAAGTCGAGATAGACAACAACCTCATCTGCCCAGCCAGTCATGCCATCATAGAAGACTCCATTGTTATGCTCTCCCTCTGATGCTAGTAACTTCTGAAACTCCTCCATGAGACAAAATGCTCAGAAAAATAACATCAGCTTCTCTGACATCCCTCAGGATGCTTTGCTGTTGAATTCCCTTCCTCTGGCCTGCAGGAGACCACAATCTGTCTACATATCTCACTACTAAGGTAGGTAGTCACTGCAAGAAGACTGAGTTCCCTCTTCTGATGCAGGAGAGGATCCAAACATAGAGGAGTGCCAGGACCGGACTACATGGCCACTTTCTTCCCTACTTCACTATTTATGTTGTAAGGGGAAAAAAAAAGTAGAAGTTAAAGAAACTGCACAACAGTTACAGGATGTCCTGTTGCATTTATCTAGCGATGCAGGCGAATGACTCACCCAAAATATTTGATGATCGGAAACTATATGTTATTCTTTTTTTCCTCACATTTCTTCCTGAAAATATCAAGCATTCAAACTCTGAAACATGGTTAAAGGCGACATCTTAAAGCTATATGAATTCAAGGAAAGAATAAGGAAACTAAGCCTGTCTTTGAAAGCTTCTCATAGTCCAGAAAAAAAATCACGTGACAAAAATGTGTCTATTCGTCTCTGAAAGCTGTGCTGCAGGAAAGCAAGCAGTATCATCCAGCTCACTGGAAAAGATCCTGCCCCA
The DNA here is from genome assembly GCF_964237585.1 of Gallinula chloropus. Taxonomy (NCBI): domain Eukaryota; kingdom Metazoa; phylum Chordata; class Aves; order Gruiformes; family Rallidae; genus Gallinula; species Gallinula chloropus. The sequence goes on from NC_140086.1 coordinate 42,047,152, forward strand.
AGCATATCCTCTGACATGGACTACATATTGAGTTTATCATTCTGATTTTTTTTAAATATTTTTAATAAAGAGCTGTAACCTTAAATGGTTCCCACTTCGTGTTGTAATGAACCCAATGCAGGTTACTCGCCTGTGAGTGTCCAGGCTGGAGATCACTGGCTCGTGGCCTGTGCACAGCTGTGGGATGCTGAGTGTCTCCTTCCTCCCTTTGTCACATCTCTTCTGGACCAGCCTGGGAGGGGGGAAACCTGAATCCCAATCCCTGCTCCAAGGACCCTACAAAGTAAGCAGAGCTTGGTTATGAAGCCTGGTTGTGCACAGTGCTGAACATATCTGTGCTAAGAAATGATTTATGCAAAAAAGACTGCAGTGCAAAAGAGATCTGGAAAAGAAATACAATTATCCTCCTTTCATATAGAAAAAAGAAATTAGGAACTTGTAGAGAGGCTTTCCCAAAGTCCTGCAGAAAGTGTGTGAGGATAGTGCTGACGATAGTGCTATGGCACCAGTGCTCAATGCAAATGGGCTCCATTCTCACAGACTGGTGCCACAGCACCAGTGACCATGCAGTGATTACAGAGAAAGAAGACCATATGAACCCTTTATTAAAGCTGCAGAGAGAACAAGCTGGGTAAGTTGTGAGAATACCCAACACATACAGGTGCAGGCTGACTATCAGCATACACTTTTGGACCTGTAAAGGGAAGAAAAAAAAAATCCTAAAGGTGTCTGACTGGGGATGAGAGTGGAGACTTACAGGATATTTCGCTAGGAACCAGTCCTTTTGTATGGTCATGTTTAAGATGTAGCCAAGAAACATTAGGCATGTTAACCCAGGAGGAGTGACTAAAGGGTTAGACTGACCATCAGATGACTGTATTTACCTTCAGGATTTCAGACTGCCTCGCTTCATATTTTCTCAGCAATCACAAAGCTGGAAATTTACATGTGATTTTTTTTTTTCATTGTGTTAATGAAGTCAAGATTATCATGTGGTTCCTCGATTACCATCAGCCAGAGAATTAAGAAAACATCAAATCCCATGACATCCACGAGATCGTGAGAGTTGATTGGACTGGCTCTAAGCACACAGAATTATCTCTATGTGCTATGCTTAATTTTGGTATTGAACAGTCATCTACTTCTGGATAACTTTCTACCTTTCTCTTTTTGCTTGTAAGAAGGAAATTTTCAGTGCTATGCAATAGAGAAACAAATAGGAAATGGCAGTTCCTGTCCCAGGGACAGACAGAAAAATAGGTGGGAGGCAGAAGAAGAAAAATTCAAGCAACTCAGCTTCTTGGCCAGACACTGAGCTCTGTTCTGACTTTTAACTCAGAGCTTTGGACCCCAGCATCATTTACATAGAAGATATTGTTTTATCCACTGGGTTATGTAAAGCAAGGCAGTCTAAGAATATCATACTTAAAAAGAACAAAATCCATGTCTTTAAAAAGTCCTTTTATGGTCCTTTTCCAAAATAATAGCTCCCTCAGGCTCCAATGCTGCATACCCAAGTAAAGATTTTGTTTAATTCATAAAGAAGTTGATTTGTCTGCTAGATTGTTTCCCATGGATCAGCCTGTTCGCAAACACAAAACATACCGGCATCCAGCTGGGTGTTACTGCTGCCAATTTCAAGACAATAAATGGTTCAGTGCAGAGAAAAATTCAAAACTTCTATTCCACAGAGCAAGAAAAGCAGTAGACAGTGCCTACTGACACGCTGCCAGAGTAAATATTACCTACCGTCTAAGTTTCCATTCAGAGCTTTCATCAGGCCAAAGTACAACCAGAGATATTATCAAGCTTTCTACTGCATTGAAAGAGTTTTCACCAATGATTCACAAACATTTTAATTATATTTTCAAACACATTGCTCGTTGCATCTTAATGAGCTGCAATGTCCTTCAACAGCAGCGTATATCAGGTTAGTGCTATTCTCCTGAAGAGACGGGGTTTATTTTGGGATGAAGCCTTCAGGGAAGAGTGAAATGGCATCCATGGCATTTCTGGCACCCCAAGACATTTGTCCCCAGCACATAAAAACAAGGGAGAGCGTCTGAGGTCAGCATGTCTACAACGTGGCCCCTGGCAGCAGCCAAGCCAGGAGCCGCATTTTGAACTTACCTTTATTTTTGGGTTGTTTGCTTATTAATACACTCAATTCCCACAGGAAGGAGGAGGTGTCAGTTGTCTGTTGACCACTGGTAGGTTAGGGAGCTGTCTCGAAGTGTTTGTGGAAACACTTGCTACAAATAGAAATCAAATAAATGTGCCAGAAATGGGAGTGTTTGTGTATTTTTTTTCCTTAAAAATAAGTCCAGTATGCTCTAACCTTGTAATACGTAACAAAAAGACAGTCTGGGTCTTTCTGTACCTTTGATAGCTCCACGTACCAGTTCCCAGCTTTGTCTTGCAGTCAGAGTGAGATGTCCTGCGTGCAAAACACCCAGGCAGCAATCAACAGACCTGGTTCTGTCCTGAGCACCAATACAGCTATTATCTCTGTCTCCACACTGGCTGTTAAATGGAGAGTGTGTTTCCTATTTAAGCAATTTGAGCTATTGCACAAATCAAAAAACCTCGCATCAGCTGTGGGGAAAAGAAAGAAGTTGGGCTTTGTGGTGGGCATGGGAAGTGAAGGGACTTGGTTGATGGATAAACCCAAGGTGTGAAGTTTGTTTCAGACCTGATGACTTATCATTATGAATATCTGCCAGCAGTTCCTTTACTTGCACGCTGTAAGAAAGTAGCTGAGATGCTGCACTGGGTGATAGGAGAACAGCAAACTTCTGGGTGACAAAATAAACAGGCCTCTGAATGGTACACAAATGTAGTCCAGTGAGGAGGACAATGGTTTACCTGATTAGTAGAGCTGTCTGTGCCAGTTTCAGGACTCTAGGTGTCTTTCACCCATTAAAAAGGAAGATTTTGATACCCTCTGGGGAAATTGTATACCCCAGACAGGAGGTGGACCATCCACAACCTCCTAACAAGGCTTTTAAAAAATTCGGTCATTTCCATTAGATAACCCAGTCTGTTTTCCTTGGTGTGATGCAAGTCCTCATGGGCCATCTTACAAGGTTTCATTTGGGTTTTGGTGGTTTTTTATTCTTCTTTCCTTGGTTTACTCTTCCTTTGAAATGCCCCTTTCGAGCTCTCTCCAGTGAAAGACTGTGTGTTTTTCAGGAAATTATTTTTCTGGTTTCATCGCATACTTTAAGCTGTTGCTGCATCCAGCAACCCCACACTATTGAATCTTCCCTCCTCTTTTTTGGCTTTTATTGACTTGCTCTGCTACTTTGCTGTGCTGCATCCCCAAGCACAACTACAGTCTGGGCAGGGAATGGATTGAGAGCAGCCCTGAGAAAAAGGACTTAGGGGTGCTAATCGATGACAAGCTCAACATGACCCAGCAATACATACTTGCAGCCCAAAAGGCCAACCATGCTCAGGGCTGCATAAAAACCAGTGTGACCAGCAGGTCAAGGGAGGTGATTCTGCCCCTCTACTCCATTCTTGTGAGACCCCACCCGGAGTACTGTGTCCAGTTCTGGGGTCCCCAGTGCAGGAAAGGCTTGGAGCTGTTGGAGCGAGTCCAGAGGAAGGTCACAAATATGATCTGAGGGCTGGAGCACCTCTTGTTTGAAGACAGGCTGAGAGAGTTTGTCTTGTTCAGACCGGAGAAGGCTCCAGGGAGACCTTATTGCAGCCTTCCAGTACCTAAAAGAGGCCTGTTTGTAGGGGCATATAGTAATAGGACAAGGGGTAGTGGCTTTAAGCCGAAGGAGGGTAGAGTTATATTTGATATGAAAAAGAAATCCTTCCCTGTGAGGGTGGTGAGGCCCTGGCACAGGCTGCCCAGAGAAGCTGTGGCTGCCCCCCCACCCCCCCCCAGCAGTGTTCAAGGCCAGGTTGGATGGGGCTTTGGGCAGCCTGATCTAGTGGGAGGTGTCCCTGCCCATGGCAGGGGTACTGGAACTCGATGGGTCTTTGTGGTCTCTCCCAACACAAACCAGTCTGTGGTTCTATGATTCTTCTTAGGTCAGACTTGGGTTATTTTTTTAAGACAGCTTTTAAAAGCAAGATTTTTCTCTGCTCTACCCACTGCTCACCAGCTTTGTTTTCAGCCTGATGGGCATGGATGGAGTTTTCAGGCTGCTCCAGGCCGTAGCCTGGCAATGGTCAGACGTGTTCCCTCCCGGGGCTGGGGAATGCGTGCACAATCGGTAGGAAATGTAAGAGTGGCCCAGGAGAGGCCGATACGGAAGCCGTTCATTAGGGACGCTTCAAGTAAACGTGTCCTACAGCAACAAGCCAAGGGATGAGAATTGCTTAGGGACTGTGTTTTTACTTTGGTGAGAGAGGCATTCCTTTGCAAGGTACATCGTGTGGTGGGAGAGAAGCTCCAAAGAAATGATAGGAATGAGCCTTGGAAAAAGCCAGGTCTTTGGGGCATCAGGAGTTAAAGCTTGTAAGGCGCTAATCTATTTCTGGAAAAGAGCTAAGAGCTTTGTGTATGTTGTAACCAGCCCTGGCTCCTGGAGCCATCGAGGTGGCAGAATCAAACTCAGAATGCTAATTACTGTAACTGAAGAATGAGTATGCTTATTATCCGATATAAAGCAATTTTAGAAACACCCACAGTTTTAAAATAATAGTAATAACAGTAATTGAAAACATGAACTGACAAGTCACTAACAACCCATTATATCACAGCAGTGTGAAAGAGCCTCGTATCTTTACAAAGCACCCTTCTGTCAATCCTTGACAAATACACACACCCCAGCGTGGTCTAAAGAGCTGCTGCACAGAAGACATTAGAATATGTCACAGCCCAACACACAAACTGTGGTTTTTCTGCCAGGTCTTTTGTTGCCCGAGTAAAGTGGAACTCAAAAAAATGTATCTCTATCTGGCTTCAAAAAGACACCAGTGGTTTGTCTAAAGAGGTTTGTCCCTGAGGGTAGGTTAAATTAGCCCAGATTTCTCTTATTTAGGCTCATATGGGACAAGAATAAAACTTATGGACAGCAGAAGCTAGAAGACTGGCCTTATTTATCACACAGGAGCAATTTCGAAAGTGGCTTGGACAGACACTCATCCTTGATCCAGAAGTTTCAGGCAGCCACCCTCTCCCCAGGGAGCTGCATCTCATCCTAGACCCCACCAGTGTCCTGAGCCAGGCAGGCAAGGCAGGAGGCAAGGCACAAGTCCCATGTCACTTTCTCTTTCTTCAGCTGGCCTTGAAAGAGAAAAAAGACAAAAAGTTTTGCAAAGAAGCGAGAACCTCGGTCAAATGCAGACTGGGGCGAGGGGAGGGAAGCAAGCTTTCTTTCAGCCTTCCTTTTCTTCATTTCATGGAATTCAAGTTTTGGAAGTAGTAGCATAATGCAACTGAGAAAACAGCTCCATAAAAATTCCCGCTCCCTATTCCACATGGGCATTCAGCAGCTCTAGGCTACCTTATCCTGTGACTGCCCATGGGGAGCGACAAGCAAAGGAAGTGGGAGGAGGAAGAAGGAACATATTTGCATTCCTTGGACTTTCTGATTTTGGAATTTTAATCTGATATAATCTACAGGGTTGATCAAGTCTCTATTTAGCCCCAGAACTAATGAGGTGCAAGAGAACTCTAAGTCAGCTTCTCCTCCTCCAGCCCTTCTGCGTGCCCTACAACACGAGCAGCTCAGCCGCATCCAGGCTTGCCACATCCTCCAGATTTGTGCAACCTTAGAAGAAGGGATCTATCTGGACCCCTGCCCTGACTTCTCCAGTTACCCAGAGAAGGCCATGGACTCGGGGGTCTGCCTTTGCCAGCATCCTCCTCTGAGCTCGCACCAGGGCCGTGATTTGCAAGTCTCCATCTGCGGACAGCCCCAGCCTGCTCGCTGCCGCGCACAATGCGGTTACGCTTTGCTCCCTCCGTGTGTCTTTCCGGGTGTCTGCCATCTGGCAGAGCCCACTCACGTTTACAGTACCCTCCGCGGAGGGTGACGGATTTGCTTGCCACCGGCCGCACAAACACCCGCATTGTATGGGGCTGGCCGTGTGCCTGGCTTCTCCCAGCCTTAGTGTAGCCCAGCCATTCTGTACATCCCAACCCGGGTGCATAATCAGCTTAGTGTACAGTAATAATTGTCGTGGTTTCACGCCGGCTGAGAGCGAGATCCACGCAGCTACCTGCTCCTTAAAGGAAAAGAGCAGGGAAAAGGAAAGGGGGGGGGGGGGGGGGGGGGGAAGAAGTAAGGGAAGGGAAAAGGAAGAGGAAGGGGCAAATAACCCCAAAACCAAGAAATTAAGAGGCCCGTGGGTTGGGATAAGGATAGTTTACTAAGATAACAGAAAGATACAATGTAACAATGCTAACAGGACTTTAGAGCAAAAATATATGAAGCTGTTGATACCCAATGCAGTTTCTCACCAAACCACACAACTCAGGCCGTGCCACCCAGAGCCGTTCCAGAACCAGACCGTCCCCCAAGAACCGTGCGTCCCGGAGCCACCCCAGGCCTTCCTCCCATCAGCCCCCCCGATATCCTGGGCAGGACGTAACTGGCGTGGAATACTCTCTTTGGCTAGTTTAGGCACCTGTCCTGGCTTCGCCCCTCCTTTCTCATGAAGAGCTGAGAAAGTCCTTGACTGTCTGACAGCAATTAACAACATCAGGGTGTTATTAGCACTACTCCCATTCCCACTTCACAACAGTCTTGCCCTTCTTGCTGCCACTTCGTTAATTTCTTAGACGGAGTCGCATCGTTTGTCTGCTGAGTGACACCCAGCAGCTCTGTGGCTGGAGCATCGCGGCTCGAGAGGTGCTCTGTCCCAAGTACGTGCAGACCCAAGGGTGGCCAGTGTCTGTGTGCGCTCTGTGCCTCACAAAATCAAGAGGAATGGCAAAGAGGTGGAGGTAGAGTGTGAAATGACCTGTCTAGATAACTGTGGTGTTTACATAGCAGCATCTGGTATTTTAGGACATCATCCCCCCCCCCTCCCCCAGTAGATGTATAATTAACACGATAATATTCATGATTAACCTCTGAGCTGCCTACAAGGGTGGTGTGTGTCTGCAGTGCACATGTGAGGGGATAGACAGCTTTAGCCCATAGAACATTCCATGGAAGAGAAAGAATGATAATTTTGGAGAGGCAGCCAGGATTTGGGCGGTCCCTGCACTGTGCTACGCCGGTAACGCTCCAGTTCCCTGCTGCCTTCCTCTGGTTCCGACCAGCCCCACACACCCCACATTCGTGGGGACCTTGCCTGCAGCTGGTGGGCACTGCTGTCACAGCCCCAGCTGGGGCTGCCTCTCCCTGGAGAACGCCACACTGGTAGCTTCTCAGCCAGCCCCAAATCACTCGGCTCAAACCGAAATGAATTTTAAGTGAAGGCAAAGTGAAGTTGTATTGACATGCAAAGTAGAAGCGTTCAGTTGCTGTCTGTAGAGACAGACACACAGAGAAATAAGGAGAAGCAGCACAGATGGCTAGCAGTGATTTTATTTTTATTTTAGCTCCAGTTGGTCCTCGAGTTCTTCCAAGTAGAGAGCAGTGGGATGCTGAGTTGGGGTTCAGTCCCCAGGCAAGGCCCCTACTATCTCTAGGTATTTTTAGACTGGTTGTTTAATTTGGATCAAGAACACATTTTAAAAACTAATGTTGTGGATGCTCCCCTTGCTGTGGCTCACATTTCAGCTCAGTCTTGGAGTGTGCAAGCTGCATTCCAGCCCCGAGAAATGTAGCCAGAAGATCACTTTGACCACCAACATGCCCTCGGCCCAAAAGACCGGATTAGAGCTTCTCCGAGATGAAGTCCCAGTGATGTGTGGTGCATGGGGCCTCTGTGCTGGTGGTCTTCCTCTGTAGCTCCCTTCTGAGGGTGCTACACTGCCTGTGCATACCTAGCTGTTGTAACCTCTGGCTGGAGCACTGATTTTGGGATTGGAATCTGGGTTGCCATGGCAGAAAGGTGACATGACAGAAAGAAAGCTGAGAATCTCTCTTTGGCTACAAGGAAGGGATTTGGGGATCGTGCCATTCATGGTACCGAGGAAGCGCTCAGCTAGAGCCACCAGGCATCAGCAAGGAGCAATGACTTCAGAACTCCTACTGCATACTCTTACACACAATGTTTATTCACAGCTATTTGTGTCAACCCCTCAAAGCCTTAGCAAATGCATTTTATTGTGCAAGCAGCATGCAGCAGCATCGCTATTTTTCTCTTATGGCCAGAAAACTAACACTTACTACACCTCAGCAGCAAACTGTTACTGCCTCAGGCCACTGACACATTTTGACCTGCTTTTAATGAAAAACTAACAGGAAAGGACAGCACAGGTGCTAGCCCGCATAGATGGGTGGCTGGCCTCTGGTTGCACCACCTCCTTTCCACAGCTGTCTTCAGAGACTCATGGGGAGCCCCAAGTGTTTCAGGTGCTGTGAAGGGGGTGGGGGGTACCACCCCTCTGCCTATTTGGCTCACGCTGGCCAGCCATCCTTTACCCCTCCCCAGCACACGACAGCTGGCTCCCAGGCTGGCCAGCTGAAGCATCTGTGGTATTTTTCTCCAAAACGCTGTTTGTGTGCTGTGCTGCAGCACTCGGGAGTCCTGCTGTGGCCAGCACGGAGCAGCTTGTGCATTTGCTTCCTCTCTGAAAAGCTGTGGAAAATCATAGCGGCGGTGGAGATCCGAGCATCGCCGCTCGGCCCGTAGGCTGGAAAACATGGCTTGACACCTGTCACCAAGGTCATTCGACCGCTTTTCTCATGTAAGTGAAAAATAAAGCTCCCTGCATGGCCTGAATGGCAATATAAATACAACATTGCAGATGAGGAGGGGAAAGGAAGAAACAGTGTTTACTTAACACAGCCTGTACTCCAGCAGGAATTAGAAATCCCTTTAATATTTAAGGAATTACACATCTCATAATATCCCTTTATCTGAGTTATTGCACATTGCCATGGATTTTGCCAGTCACCTGTGCTCACAAGGGTCCTGCTGTGCATGGCAGCAGCACCTTTAGCATCATCAGACCCGTGCAGCAACCCCAGTCTGCTCCCAGGCATTCCCTCCGGCACCTGCGCTAGTCTGGGCACCACAATCTGCTCGCTCGCTCACTCTTAAAACTCATGGACTTCCTGCGAGACTGCTTACCTATAAACTGTGATCTTGGCATCCTGGCTCTTTGCATTTCTCACCCAAGCAGCTGACTTCCAAGCTGGGACCCGCTGCTCCTTGGAATTTCTTCTCCTGGCAGTTTTCCCAGGTCCCTAATCCCCACTGCTGATCGTGTCTTCCCGTGTGCTCTAAGCTGGCCAAATACTCAGAATCACAGAATTGTAGGGGTTGGAAGGGACTTCCAGAGATCATCGAATCCAACCCCGCTGCCAAAGCAGGTTCCCTAGGACAGGTCCAGATGGGTCTTGACTATGGCCAGAGAAGGAGACTCCACCACCTCCCTGGGCAGCCTGTCCCAGGGCTCTGTCACCCTCACTGTGTGAAAGCTCTTCCACATGTTGGTGTGGAACTTCCTGTGCTCCAACTTGGAGCCATTGCCCCTTGTCCTGTCTCCACAGACCATAGAAAAGGGGCTGAAACTCAGGTTCAATTCTCTCATGGCTCATAGCTGTCAAACAGCTGCTCATTGCTGGTTCCTCCTCTGGGCTGAATTGAGATCGTGAATCTTCTCAGGTTTGCTGAATTTTTTGTGCTGCCATCGTTTGTGGTTTTTTTTTTGTTTGTTTCGTTTGGTTTTGTTTGTTTTTTTTAAAGCTAAGTGAACAGTGCTATTTTTGCCAAACCAGACAATTGGATTTCTTCAGACCTTGATTCTGTAGCCACCACGTCCACTTGTGAGCTGTTTTTCTACTTGAAGAGAGAACAAGTGATTTTGCCATTTTGAATTTTTATAACAAGTGGCAATAATTTTGGGTTCGGTCATTCTTCTCATTAACAAAGAAAATAAGCATGAAAGAAGTCAAACTGTTTCCTACTTCAACTAATTTATAATAAATGCCCCAGAGACAAGAATCATGGTCAAACTCAACCACTGGAAAAATCCTCTCAGCCTCTTTCATCCCTGTGCCTCAGGCCTAAACATGAGGTGGACTTGCCTATGAAGCAATTGCAAAATAGTTAAATGTCCAACACTCTTGTCTGATTTCTGCACTATTATAACACATCCAAGTCTTGTTTCTGTGTCAGCTCTGGGGTTTTTTTGGTGAGTTGGTTGGGTTTTGTTTAACTGCAAGGACTACAGGTTTATTTTTAGATGAAAGCTCATTCCCCCCTGCCCTCCCCCCCCGCCCTCCTCCCCCTTCCCTCCCCCCCATCCTCCCCCCATCCCCCCCCCCCCCCCCCCCACGCTCTTTACAAGCTGCATTAAAGTAAAATCAAAGGACTATCAGTAAAGTCACAAAACTTGGTAACAAGAGAAAAAGTGGACACAAACAGTGGCTCCTGGAGAAGCTATGATCCAGGCACCACGGCATTCAGCTCTGCAGCCTGAACACAGTGACTTTGGAAAGCCACAGGCTCTGTCCTGCTCCCAATACTCGGGTCAGCCCTGAGCCATTAGGAGCACTCGCTTGCAGAACACATCCTGCTTTATCTGACCCGACCACAAAGTTTGTTCTCAAACCCAGCTCTTAACAGCACCTCTTCCAGACAGGGTTAATGAATGCCCTTGCTGGTAATTTCCGTATTAGGTGAAGTCCCTCCACAAAACTCACTTTTCTTGGTAGAACTGGGCTTCTTGGTGTCAAAATCCAGCACTGATCACAGTTCCCAGTGCCTGGTTTCTCCCACAGCAGGAACTGCCGCCCAGGGCTGCCTGTGCAGCCGCTTCCTGGGGAACTCCAGCTTCTGTTTTGGGCACTGTCACTTTGCAGTACATGTCTGAGCCTGAGCTGCAGAGAGCATTGCGTCTGCTGGGAACATCCAAACACACTTGACATCTGAGGGGGAACCCCTCGGATAAGCCCAGCCACAACCTGCATCCAGGGAACTCACTGCCACACCGACAGGGACGTTTGGCATGGACAGTATCCCCCAGGGTGACCCTCAGGGGCGATGGGCTCTGCCAGTTTGGAGTTCTCTTGAGCAAGGCTGCCTGTGCTTAACCTTCCTAGGCAGACTTTCAGATCAAGTTCACGTAGACCGGGAAAGCAGAGCGTACAATTTGCTCCCCTGTTTGACATAATCATAGGCTCCCAGCACCTGGAACAATTTAATGAGTGCCTTAGGACGGGCTCTGCTGTCAGATCATAATACCGCCTCTCACAGAAGCTCTTGCCACTGTCACCATTGCTGTGTCTGACACCACGACGATGTGAAGAACTCCCAGAGCGCTCGGAAGCTGTGCACTGATATGATAAATGCATTAATTCAACCTGTATCAGCCTGCAAATAACTATGCAGAGGAACATCCTTTCTAACGCCCCTTCTTCGGCCGCGTTTTTAGGAGAAAAAAATGTGGAGAAAGGAATTTAATTGCTCCCAACAGACCGAAGGTGCACCGTGAGCCTCTGGACTGGTGTTTCTGCAGTGCTGAAGCTCTGGTGATGCCATTGCACTCCTCTAATAAACCACAGAGGTTTCACAAGGAGGTTGCAGCGCAGCCTTGAGAAAAAGGAAGAAAACGAGTTGAGCCACAGCGAGCGACAGGAAGGATCGCGCTGTCATCAACCCCAGACTGCCTCCAGCAGCACTTTTTTTCCTTCAGCAGCCTGAGAACCCCGAGACATGGAGCAACATTTCAGGTTTCCACTGAAGCCCGTGCTGCTGGGAAACGCTTTGAAACTCACCCTGGTTTTGAAATGTCATGAGGTGACAGGCCGAGACCTCAGAGACACGCCAAAAGGAAGAGCTCGGAAAACGCGTTTGCATGAAGCTTGAAGAAGGGTACGCAAGGGGATGATGGCAAAACCATGCTCTCCAACACCCAGAGACACCCCTGTCGTGACATGTGCTAAAAAGACACTTGCACTTTGAGTCTGTACTGGGAGAAATCCAGGGCTGACTCGCAGGTTGGCAGGAGAAGGTAAATGCTGAGACCCCGCTGCAGGTCTCAGGGGGGGTGTGCACAGCCTGGCCGGGGAATTCCCCTGCACAGGGAAACCCTTGAGCAGAGCCCAACCACATCCAAGCCAACAGCCCTGCTCACAGCATTACCCAGGCACTACCAAAGCCAAGGCCATCTGTAAGAGACACCGCAGGACCACGCCAAGCAGATGGAAACCAAACCCTGGGGCAGACAAACCCTGCCTGCAGCCTCAGCCTTTTCCCCTGCCTCCTCCCAACATGCTTCCAGCTATGATTTTTCACGGCTTGGGTAAACCTCTAGCCTCACTGAAGTCAATCTCTCCAGCTGGTTTTAGCCATTCCTGGTGCTTCCTTTCAGCTAGCGATGACTTCTGCAGCCTCTCAAGTAACAAGCTGCTTTTTTAGGGCTTGTTTTCTGTATGAATTATTTTGGGTGTTTGGGAGACTTAACTGAACCAACACAGCATCACTCTTGTAAGCGTTTCCCCCCGCAAGTGTGCATGTGGGCACCGTTCTGCCCTGAGGGAGCAGGCTGGAGTGCTCAACAGCTTCACCATCTCATAGCTGAAACAGGGTGGATGGATGTCAAGCCTGGATTTAGAGCATTTTTTATTTCACCACACACTTACAAAAATAGCTGTTTTCATATAGAAAACTAAAGCTTTCTCACCAATAATTACTATTTTTTAAAGTACTGTGAATCACACAAAGATATTCCAGTGGCAGTACCCAGGCTTTTGTGTTGGAAAGGCAAAATGAGCAATTATAGAATCATAGAATGGTCTGGGTTGGAAGGAACCCAAAGGATCATACAGTTCCAACCCCCCTGTCACAGGCATGGCCACCAACCTCCAGGCCTGGATCTACACAAGGTTGCCCAGGGCCCCATCCAACCTGGCCGTGACCACCTCCAGGGATGGGGCATCCACCACTTCTCTGGGCAGCCTGTTTCAGCACCTTAGCACCCTCTTTGTAAAAAACTTCCCCCTAATATCTAGTCTAAACCTTCCCTCCTTTAGCTTCAATTCATTCCCCCTTGTCCTGCCATTATCTGCCCTTTTAGAAAGTTAGTTCCCCTCCTGTTTGTATGCTCCCTTCAGGTACTGGGGCTGCGATGAGGTCCCCCCACAGCCTTCTCTAAGCTGAGCAATGCTGTATTAGTTCATGCTACATTAGGACTACCCACCCTGGAGGTGGGAAGATTCAGAGGAGAGGGGAGGCTGGTTAAAGCAAACAGAGAGCATGAGGCATACCAAAACAGAGAGTAAACCAAGTGAAAATGACCTAATTTTCTACTGTTCTGTTCAATGAGCTACTGCAAGTAATTTTTTCCTTGTGCTATTTATGGGGTTTCCCTCTTCTAAATGTTACCATGGTCACTGTGCTGTAACATTAATTTGTTTATATAACCCCTGAATTGCACATATACCCAGATGTTATTTAAGAACCACTACACTTGGGGAAGATTTTCTAAAACTTGCACATTAAAACTTCATGGAAGAGTGATTTTTTACCATAACACTAATGGGGCCTCCTTCACAGGCAGGCACAACGTTAACTGTCCTACCATGAAAAGACGGTTGCTGAGCCCCGCTGATGCTCTGCAATGGTCCCCTCGAACCTGCAATTAGACCTCAGCCTTGTACCACACTTGTTTTACCCACGTCCCATTGCTTCTCTTCGTACCACGTACCAGAAACTGGCGGACTTGGTTTAATGCTGGATTTAATTAGGATAAACCTAAGAGATTAGCAGCTAAAGAGCACAGTGGAAAGTATAAACCAGGGCATATTTATTGCATTTTGTCCAAATATTAGTTAAAGAAACCCCATCCTGCATTCTTCCTATAGCTTAATTTGTGGCTTAAAATCAGTGAAAGACCAAAACTCTACAAGTATTTCACAGAATCACAAGGTTGGAAAAGACCTTTAAGATCATCAAGTCCAACCATTCCCATCCTATGCTAAACCATATCCCTAAGTACCTGATCTACCCTTTTTTTAAACACATCCAAGCAAGGTGACTCAACCCGCTCCCTGGGCAGCCTGTTCCAGGCCCTGACAACTCTTCCAGTGAAAAATTTTTTCCTAACATCTAATCTGAACTTTAATGTAGCAACATAAGTTCTTTGTAGCCTGACATACTTGCAAAATACTACCCGAGTCTCAATAGGGTATTAAAACTCCAGGCATGAGATGCCTGGACATTTAACTGCATCCCAGCCCACATTGTCTTCAGAAGATAAAGCAGAACAATGCTTTACAGAAACTCATGTCACAGGCAAAGCTGTCCCCCGTGAAGCTCTGCTTGGCTGAAATTACTGACAATGAAGTAAAACTACTTGTAGATGTATTTTAGGCTTCACAGATTGACAAACTCACAGCCCTGGGGAACTTCACCTGTTCTGCGGGTGTGAGCTGAGGGCAAACATTTATCACAACATATCAGAGGGCAATCTAACTTCAAACTGCTTTAAAAATAAATAAATAAATTTAAAAAGACCTTTCCTACACAGTTACAGGGAGGAACAGCCACGACCAAAGATGTTCTTCCGCATTTGGTGCTTCATACACTTGCAAAGCTCAGCAGAGCCCTTTGACAAGATGTTCCTTTTTCCCAGTAAGTTCACTATATTGGAAGTGAACATTGAAATAGTAAAATGTTGTACCTTTTCTGAGCTATTTCTGCTTCCATATTTTACATACTGGGCACTGAACAAAACCTGAGTGCTTTCCTGAAGGTAAAAGTAAATTCCCTGGTATTTCCCCTACAGAGCTTCCTTTTATAGGAACAGCATCAGCGGGACCTCAAAATGCTTCTGAAGCTACTCCATAACTTTAGGCAGGAAAAAAGGACTGAAAAATAAACCAACAGCCTTTCTGTAAGCAGCAAGACCAATACAGTAAAATTTTAGTGTACAGTATATGGTGATGCACACTGTAATTAATAATTAATAATTAATAATTAATAAAGGAATTTATTCTTCCTTTGGCCTCATGACTCTTTCTTGGATTTTTTTGTAGCTTGTATGGAAAATGTAACAGCATCATTACGCTCATGTACCACTGCTACAGGTTTGAACCTCCTGAAGCACTTGCACTCTTGCCCACCTCCCCAGCCTCCTAGCAGCAAACTTCTAAGTGATATTGCAGAGCTGGTAATTTCTTTCCTCTACAATTGCCTTTAAATACTGACACAGAGGCTGGCTCTATCACAGCGCTTCTTCCTCACGGTAGGACAGTGGCAAGACGCAGTGATGTGACTTAGTCAAATTCTCTTCAAAACAATCTAAAATATATTACATGAGCACAGATTTAATAGTCATTAACAGTTGAGCACTTCTGGACGGACAGTAAAGTCAGAAAAAACCCTGATGTCCCAAGTGCCCCCCCAGTTTGGTCTCTCAACTGATTTTAAGAGTTGGATTTAACTCCTTCTATAAGAAGAAAAAAAAATAATTATTTGGCTATTCTACACTTTACTAGAGTTTTGCTTGTCAGAACTAATGCATGGTTTAGTGCTTAGTCCCTGCTGCCTTCAGCATCCTGCTGCACTCCAAGCAGAGCAGAAGCAGCACTGATTTATTGGCTTGGAACCCATATTCCTACACTTTTGCCTCATAAGCAGGCTCAAAAATTGATCTTGGGTACTTAGGGTAAGCACGTTTCAGTGAGAGCACCATATCCATGCCCTAGGCATTGTCTGTCTCCCTACCTCTTCTGCTTGGAGAAGTGCCCAAAAGCCACTCTTCCCCACCTCCAAACCCTGAGTGGGAGCAGAGAGACCACACCAAGGAGAGCTGGGCTCCCTCTGCCCTCCTGAAGCCAAGAATTCAAAAGGCCTCAAAAAGAGGAGGGACATGTACCCCTCTGCTTACTGAGACAAACCTCCAGTCAGAAGGTTTCTTCCCAATATCTTTGTAACAAAGAGGACTGGCAAGGAGGAAAAAAATAATTTACCATGACCAGAGAGTAGAGCCCTGCTGCTGAACAGAAATACATCCCACTCCCTCCCTGGGCTGCAACATGCCAGAGAGCTCACCGCAAGGTGGACCTTCATCCTACACAGAAAAGCTCAACAGGTTTCACAGTGAGCAGTGAGCCAGAGAGAAGAACTGGGGTTAACCCAGATATGGTGGTGTATCTGACCTCCTAATTCCACCTGATGTTTGGATACTTTTGTTTCTCAAGCAGAGAGAGCAGTTTTTGACACATGGTGACTTCGAGCCTGTTCTTTTTGACCATCCGAAAACCAGAGCAAGTATCAAAGCCGTGCAAGAGCTGTAAAGAAATCCTGATCCCCCCTTCAACCAGCTCAACACAAAGGTTGCAAGACTGCATTTTATAAAGATCTCTCTTCCTACATTCACAGGTCCTCCACATCTACAGTTTTGTCAAAACTATTATAAAAGGTTTATTGACAGTAGCAATAAACAGAACAAATCTTTGTACACAGAAATTAAAAGTGGAACATGGCTTTAAGTCATTTTTGACCAGCCAGCTGTACAAAAGCTTAAGAAAAGCAGCAGTCAGGGAGGTTGGGTTTGGAAGAATCCACACTGAGTTCAGGAGATGTCATGCCTTATTAGATCCCCAAAATAGGCAGTTATCGTCTTCAGTTTGTTATTGAGAAAGTTTTGTTCTATTTCAACCTTCCCTCCTGGCCCTGCTAAGGAAGCCACCTGAAAAACAAAGAACAAAAAGCAATCAATGCACAGGGAAGGAGGTGAAACCCCCAAACCTCTTATTCGCATGAAATATCACATCAAATACGTCTCTGCTCAGTACTGGTGACAATGCTCCTTAGCAGCGAACACCGCTCGTCCTCTTCTCGTGTCGCCACTCACTCATAGAAGTGGTTTGTGGCTTCCTTGGGACCAAAAAATCCCACTTACCCCAAGCCATGAAAATAAGTGGACTCCAGAACTAGACACAAACAGCCATCATTTCACATGCCGTGCTGAGGCGAGAGATGCTAGACTCTGGTTTGCAGGGCATGTGGCACTTGAGACACCTATTTGTGGCAGAAGCAAGCTGTAAATTGTGATTGGAAGGTGACCAAAGCCCAGGATTTGGGGGAAAGCATAAAACCAAATTATGAAGCAGTTGCCCTGAAAGGTAGGGGGGAGGGATAGATGGATGATCCAAACAAGAGAACCCCCCCCCCCCAAACCCAAACAGACCAAAAAGCTCAGTAAAAACAGTTAGTTGTTTGTTGTTATTGCAACCAAAGAAACACTGCTGTGTGTGCTGGAGTCTCAGGAAGCATTGAGGGTAAGGCTGTGGGCAGCTGAGTAGCTGCAGGGACAGCCAGTCAGGCAGCACTGGTCCCAGTTCTCATGTTTACAATCACTGGAGTGAGAATTTCACCGTTCATGCTCTGCTGACCGAGCCTGGTGCACACCTTTGATGCCTAATGGTTACAGACAGACAACATTTTGCAGCAGACTTTGCATTTTAGACTGGAGCACACAATACTGTCCCCTCTCCTGTTCTTACTCATGATGTCTACTACGACCCTCTCGAGGGATGCTGGCCATCCAGGCTACTCATTTGTCACCAGGACAGACTGCACAGACAGAAGGGAAAAGAACACCAAAATTGAGCATTGACTGGTTCCCCCACTAGGGACCCCAAGGACCTGTGCTGTGGTGGTTGTTCCCGCTCCACAGCCTACTCTGCTCCGGGCTGCTGTTTTCCCTGCCTGCTACAGGAAACCTATTTCTATAGCTGCCTATGCAGGGGGACTTCCTGGTCAGACAAAGCGATCAAGGTCTCCAAACCTGCAGTA
Source organism: Gallinula chloropus (assembly GCF_964237585.1). Lineage (NCBI taxonomy): Eukaryota > Metazoa > Chordata > Aves > Gruiformes > Rallidae > Gallinula > Gallinula chloropus. Next base: position 42,064,987 of record NC_140086.1, read on the forward strand.
GATCTGGACTGATCTTTCCACCCAGAAGTGTTACCAGCTGAGACTTAAAAGTTCAGGTTGCGTTATTAACACTTCTAAACTCCTTTGAGACTTCACTCTGAAGCGCAGGTTTAAATATAAACATGCTGAACTTCCTCTATTTTACTGTAAGTAGAAAAACACTACTATCAAGAGGAAACAACAGATTAAATTATACTTTGAACCTTTATTGACTTAGCCCAGAAAATTACCAATTACTTATCTAAATCAAGCATTTACTTTTTTCCACCCTTTGCTTTCCCTTGTGTTTTGTTTCTGCAGACAGAAACAAAAGCGTGAGCTGCTTCTCCATCCTTCAATTTGAGGGTAATAGGAAAAAAATCTCCACGTTCTTGTCAAAGAGGAACCTGCCACTTAAGTAAAAAAGCAGAAGCCAGCTGACTTATAAATAGCACAAGAATCTGAAATTGGCAAGTGATCAGGAATGTTAATTTTACAGCTTATCTTTGCTTGCTTGAAATCCTAAAAGCAGTTAACTTTGCTTGGCAATCCATACTTTTATTTCTCCTAGGAAGATGTTAAGGCTGTATTTTTAATTTATCATGAACAAAAGCTGGAATGTCCCTTCCAAAAAGCATTAGAGGCTTTGCACTTTATAGCTAATGCTGTTATTCAAGTATTCTGCAATATTAATTCTATTAGTTGACTTCATTACAAGAACATTAAACGACGGTCTCAGGGTTACCTACTCCTGCTTTCAGGGCACAGTATTTGTCATGAGTATCTAAGTATGACTAATCTATTGATATCAAACACAAGTGTTTACTAAGTATTTGCTGCAGAAGTACAAGTAAAGCCAAGTGCCTCACTGGTAACGCAGGGGAATGCTGCTCCTCTGCTGAGGGGTGCCATCCACTGAAGGAAGCCCGCAGCATCTAGTCTCCAAGTGTTAAACCCAGGGTAACTAAGACCAATTTCAAACGACTATTAGAAGTATTTCATCCACCCAACGGTGACAAAAATCCAATGAGCACACAGATGTAAGCTCCAGAGAGAGGGTTCCAGCACCACACGCGCTCCACAACCCCCAACCCCCCTTGATATTCAGGGGAAAGAAATGCAAATCCTCTGTGAAGATGCTTATTTGCAAATTGCTGGAGGCTGCAAACTTCCTCGGGCAGGAGCTGCCAAGTTTTCCTGGGGAGGGCTCAGTCAGCCCTGACAGCTTCACAAGGGAACGCTGCCACACACCAAGCTCCAGAAAGGTGCCAGCTTGACAGAGAGATGGACGCCCTCTAAAAATAACAACAGACTGGGGAATGATGCTTTGAGAAAAACAAAGGTGCTCACCTAGACTTAGAAATACCAACACGCATCTCCTGGGTTTGTGGTGAGCTACAATTGTGGGTATGGAAACACTTGATTCCTTTAAAAAAATTGCACGAGTCCAAAATTTGTTGGAATGTTTTGATTGTTTTCATTTGTTCCCTCCCTCCTGTGCAAACCTGATGATTCTCCTCATCCTGGTTTGTTCTTCAGCCCAAACCCACGTACTCGGGGGACAGATATTGCCTCCTTCTCTGTGCCAGGTGACTCTGCATGTGCCACACACCATGCTGGCTTGAGGGGAAGGATGCAGCTTCAGCTAACCCCTCCCCACATCCCTCTCACTTGGACGCTTCACCCTTCAGTTCAGTGACTGTTGATGGAATTAGTCCACAGCTACCACCAGAGTGCATTGAAAACACAGCCAGCAGGTCTGGCCTCGAAGTTTAACACAGAAATATGAAGTTTAACAGAAAAGAAATATGGAAAGGGAAACAAACGTGGAAGATTTATTCAGAAGACAAGTTGCTTAAAGTGCAAACTTGCTTCATATTGGTCAGGGTACTTTTGAACTCAAAGGTTTTCCTGCTGGCCTTGCAGGGGGTTTTTAATCATACTAAAATTCCTTTAGTGAAGCAGCTTCCTGTCTGTTTCAGCCCCCAACTAAACTTACTGTGGCTAAAAAGCTCTGATGTTATTTTTTTTTCCCCCACCAAAGCCTTTTCCAGGATATGAAACATAAGCTTAATAACCAGTCACACAAGGACACCGTGACTCATTTAGTTTTGCACAACCCTAGTATAAATGGGGGAGAAGGGGGAAAAACCCAACCCAAGGACTAGGGAAAAAAAAAAATCAGCAAACAACTCACTTGAAATAAAAGGCAATGGCATTCTTTACACCAACTGTAAGAAAACAAAATGCTTTCAGGCAGCATTTAAAAAAAAAGAAACATACAGGTCCTGCAGGTGACTTGTGCCACTACCACAGTGCTGCTGCCACCCTGTGACAGGATGGAGATTTGTTTTTTGAACTTGAGGCAGGCAAACTACAGTTTGGTATCCGAGCTTGAAGACTGGAACCCAGAGGTGCTGCTCTGACTTGGCATATGCTGGGGGTATCTTCTGGCTTTGTCATTCATCAAGGACCAAGAAGATGCGTGAGTCTGAAGTGGGCTGCTTAAAAGCTGCTGTTATTAACTGAGAGTTACGGCTGAAGTGTACATAGTTACGTTCACTTAAAAGGAATCAGCCTGCATCAGCTTACAGTCTTTTACCAGCCAACTCCTACAATACCCAAGCATCTTAAAAATACAATCAAATTAACCCAAGATCATCGCCTGGCCTCTCATTCCCTGCCTTGCTCGTTGAGGTATTTACTCCTAAATAAATGAGACACTGCTTGGCAGGTCACATTTTGCCAGGGTTTCAGTCAACCTCATCTAAAATCATAGCTAAATGAAAGGAAAGGGGTAGTTTTACTAGTCAGTCTCTGATCAAACATCTTGATTCACAGAAGTCACCATCTATTCTTTTGTTAAATTGGTCTCTCTGGTGTGATTTTCTATTCTGGGAATGACACCAGATAGCATTAAAATAAACAAACATATTAACAATAACAACAACAACAAAAAGCTTTACCCATCTTAACACTCTCTTCATTGACCAGTCATTTGTAACAACTGGATTTTTAAAAATCCTTTTAAAAAACACATCATCTTCCATCCAGACATGAAACCTGCACAGAGAACACTGCTTTGGTACCTGACTCTCTCAAAACAGATGATGAAGATGCTACCAGAACAATGGCAAGGAACAAAACACACACCTGCATGATGCACATTCTTTGTATGACTATGAGGATCAAGAGCACTTCACTTAATTCTGGGCTCAGGGAGTCACTAGACTAGAAACAATAGGTAATCTGTATCTTCTAGAAGCAGTTGGAAGACACACTGGGTCTGTTAAACCAATATTTAAGACATCAAAAGCTCCAGCAACACTGAAGTTATTTCACTTAATTGGGTATAACTATCACACACAACAAAAACACAGCATCCCTCCCCCCCTAAAAACCCTCCCAAACCCAGGAATCTTCCCAACTTATAGTTTTGCACCAGTCATCAAATCTGCAAATAGTAAAGACACAGACAGTGTTTTCGATACAGAACATAAAGAGATCCAAGAAGTGACCAGGTTAGAAAAAAAAAAAAAGGAAAAGATAGAAAAAAAAAGAAAAAAAGGAATTCTCACCAGTGCATAAAGACCAAGGTAAACCTTTCCCTGCCTCCAACCCTGCTTCAGTTTAAGTATCTTGAGGGAATAAATGCAGCCCATAAGATCTTCCTAGCAGGAGCTGTGTTACAAACCTGTACAACACCAAGCAGACCAAGTAGCTCAGCTCACGATGGACAGAACCACAGCTGGCTGAAAGCATAAATCACCAGCTAGTTTAAGTGGAGAGAGGCTGCCAATTTGCCTTACAATCCCAGTCAAGCATGATTCATGTGGCAGAATACTACAAATAATAGACTAGAAGAACATATGCCTGTGAACACCTTGCTAGTGCACAGCATTTATCACTTCCCACCAGAGCCCCTGCACATCTGTGCAATGTCACACTGTGTCCATCCAACATCTTGCTCTCATGCTGTGTATCTTCCCAATGCTGCTGCATCCCCAAAAGACCCATGCTTCTCAGAAGCTGGATTGGCTCCCCCTCTCAGCAAGGTTCAAAGGACACAGGCATTTTTGAAAACTCTCTGATCTGTCAGAGTGAAGTGGTCATGGACAATGTAGGTTGCAGTCTTGACTAATATTCAAAAAAAAAAAAAACAACCAACCAAAAAAAAACCCCAACCAATCAGAAAAGCAGTCTTGACTGAAAGTAAAAAGACAGGAGACTTTCCTTTGCACAAGCTTCATTTAAAACCCTTAAGCTGTTCTCTGAAGCTTTAAGAGCAGTGACAAGACCTCTCCTGTAGGTACTGCAGTAAATTATCTGCAGCCATCTAAAAAAAACCCCAAAATGACCCAACAAAAAACCTACCAAAACCATCATCCTGACAAAGTCTTGTCTGTTGTACCTGCCTGTTCATAATTTACATGACAGACCAAACAAGATACTTTTAAGTTTACAGAATTAAAGTTGACATCGTTGGAAAACAACAATTAACAGTTCTCTTAACCATAAAGTTTATGTTAGGAATTTAGTCCTAAACACTTTATGAAGTGTAAAACCTTGTATATGCTTTGAGGAAAAAATACCACTTAAAAATAGTTAAAAAAGAAAGAAGAATGTTATTTGACATATACTGCCCAAAAAGCAGTACTGTTCTCCCTCTGTTACCCTACACTATTATAAGGGCCAAAAATAGCTGGCTGAAGAGGGGACATTTTGCAGAAGCTTAACAGCAACTCCCAACAGGAAAAAGCATTATTTCTAGTAAATAAAAGAGTTCTCATTTATGAAACTGGAACTAGAGTAACACTGAATGATGAAGTAGGCTTACATTTTGAAGAAGGGCTGCTTTCTGAGTACTTACACTTTTCCAAAGATCATGACAATTTCTTTTTTTTTTTTTTTAACTAGACCTTTCCTCATACCCCACACCATGAAGAAGCCTGCTGGTTCAAGAACTGTAAAGCAAGTCAGCAAGGTCCACAATGCAATTTCACAACATGGTGGCTACAGCCCTCTGAGCAGAGCCCCAGTGCTGTACCCCTTCTGGGGATCTATATTTAAGCTTTAACTCATCTACACAGAGAAAAAGGCTTCTGGATACAGGCAAGTCTTTTTCAAGTTGCATTGTTTTTCCTTATGTCATAGGCTGGATCCTGGATAAACCAAAACTCTTCTATAACTGTTGCAGTTTTGTGTGGCTGGGTTCTGGTGGAGAAGGGGGGCTGCAGGGTGGTCTCTGCAAGAAGCAGCCAGAACCTCTCTGCAGGTCCCAGAGAGCAAACACCAGCTGGCTCAAGGCCCGACATGCCGCTGACCAAGGCTGAGCCCATCAGCGATGGTCACAGTGCCTCTGGGAATCACATTTAGGAGGAAAAAAACGCAAGCAGCTGCTTTTTGCCACCAGAGAAGGGAGTGAGAAGATGTAAGAAACTGTGTAGACAGCAAGGTCAGGGAAGGGAGTGGGGAAGAGGCGCCTCTGGGAGGAGAGAAAGATGCCCCTGCAGCCTGTGGAGAAACCCATAGTGGAGCAGGTGGAGACATTCTGTGATTTATGAGTGCACCCCATAGGAGTGACCCAAGCTGGGGCAGCTGGTGAAGAGCTGAAGCCCTGTGGGAAAGCACTCACTTTGGAGAAGTTTGCGGAGGAGTTTGTGGAGGAGTGTCTCCTGTGGGTGGGGCCCCATGCTGCAGCAGGGGAAGGAGGGCATGAGGAATGCTGCCCCTGGCTGAGAAGGAAAACAACTCGTGAGGAACTGACTGAAACCCCCATTCCCCCAGTCCCTGCCCCTCCCTGTGCCACAATGGCAGAGGAAGAAGGGAGCAAAATCATGGCTAAAGTGAAGTTGACTGAGAAGAGAGGGGTCGGGGGAGGTGCTTTAAGATCTGTCAGACTTCTCTTTAACTCTGGTGTCACTGGGTGTGCAGTGCAGTGTAATAAATTAGAGAGTTTTCTTTCCTTTCCTCTGTGTTGAGTCTGTTTTGCCTGTGACACTGATTGTAGAATGATCTCTCCCTGTCCTTATCTTGACTCCTAAGCCTCTCAATATATATTTTCTCCCCTGTCCAGCTGAAAAGGGATATCAATTAGTTAGTAATATAAATGACAGGGGGACAGTTGGACTAGATGATCTTGGAGGCCTTTTCCAACCTAAATGTTTCTATGATTTTATTGCCTTTTCTCCTCTTGATCTTCAGGGATATGAACCAGCCCAGAAGGGGAAGGATGCTGGGGAGGTTGAGCATTCCCTAACCGTAGGCTCCCTACTGCCACTAGAGTCAAAACAACAGCAGAGCAAGGAGAAGAAATTTTTTGTCATCCAAATTTTGCCAAGGCAAGAAGGCAAGAAGACTCACCAACTACCCAAGTATTTCTCAAGTGCTTTAACTTCATTTTGCCGTGGTATAATTTTGATTTAAATAGACTATCCAAAACAGTAATTTCTAATTCTTTCCTACTTTTTGGGAATTCTAAGTAGGTCAACCTTTTTGTTTTGCTTTTCAAAAACACGACTAGTAGCCAAATACAAGTTTAGCCCTTGAGAACTGAAGCAGTATTAATGTATTTGACTGATAATTTCCACACCTTCCTCTTTTTTTCTTATTCTTTTAAGGTATATGAAAACTGAAAGAAATGTAGAGTCAAACGGAAAGATGGTGCAAAGAGAGGGGTATTAACAAGGGTGTCATACACAAGCTGCATTCTGGGCACTATTAACAATATATTTTTTAATGAATGTGCACACACATCTATATAATAATTCCTTATTATTCCTTACCTATAAAGAATATTTTTAAAGACTGACTCGACCTGAAAATGGACCTGTATACATTAGCAATTTTGTAACAAGTACATGTGTGTAAACAAGGAAATTCGGTGCAGTTAAAGGAAACGTTTCACGTTCTGTAAAGGCACCGACGTATTCCACTGGCTCGCTGCTCCCTCTCGAGGCAGAACTCCAGAAGTTCATTTCTCCTCTTCCACCTCACCTCGGTGAGCTTTGTGAGGGAATTCAAAGCAGCCCATCTCTCTCCACACGACTAACTCTGCTCAGAAAGGCCGTGCCTGCAGACGTAATAAGCACTGTTTTTTGCAATAAAACAATGCAGAACAAGGCTGGATGTCTTGTCTACCAGTAAGGCAAGATAGATTCCTTCAATACAGCTAGGTCAAGGTCAGCTACCACCAGCAGCACGATCCCTATTCCGTGTTAGCTATCTAGCTGTAAAGAAGCACGTATCTTCTACTCAATTGGCACCACCACCTTAACTAAAGGTTAAACAGTGTTTTGATTGTAAGCATGCTTCTAACTGATGGGCATTTATTTTCATTTCTGTTTGATACCCACTGTCAGACATACAAACTTGCACTGATACACTGGTTTACAGCCCATATAAACTTCTTCATGAGGGTTTGCAATGGCAATTAAGTCTGCTTACATCCATTTTAACTGACAAAGCTCACAAACACTCAGGTGTGGATTCAAGCCAGGAAATGAGGCAGAGTACTTAAACACCTGCCACATTAAATGTTAAGCAAGTTAGACCACCTATTCTGCAGCTAAGTAATCTCTGAAATCCTTACATATGTGTGTGAGAATACAAGGTTAAATTTTGAGGACACAGAAGAGGCAAATCTTACATGCCTGAGCAATGTCATCACAAATCAAACTTAGGGTTTTAAGTTTCCACTCAAACCTAAGGCATCAGATAATCTGTTCAGCACATAGCACCTTATCCCGTTACTCAGTTTTCAGGCATTAAGAAACTTGAATGACAAATCTTTTTTTCCCCTTTTCTGGAGATTCACAGCACTAGAAGCATAGTGGCAGTAAATTCAGAAATTTCAAACTTAAATACAGCCAGGAATAATGGCAGCCAAACCCATAACCACTCTCTATGGACCAGAGCATCCACTAAGGCCACGTTTGGGATGGTCATGTGCGACACACCTCTTCCCCTACAAGATTAACACTACATTTCCCTAAACTATGGGCTAGAGTCATGTTTTTTTCCCCACTCTCAGATCATCAACCTTTGGGTTCGTTTTTTCTTATATTGGCACAATCTCTAGAGGAAGGCAGGAGGAACTGGTGCCCATAGTGAACTGGATCCAGGCCTTCAAACACCTGCTTTTAACTACTAAGCTGTGACCACATAGCCATGCTTTTTAGCAACAACAGTAACACTTCTGCCATTTGTGTCAAGACAAGCCTGTGGATGTACATCAAGGAACATCAACATAACAACATTCACAGCCAACCAGTCCAAGATGTAGAGGTGACAAGACACCTAGCCCAACAACGTGGAGGTGGCCAAGCTCTTTTGTAGGTATAAATGCAAGCCTGTGGGTAGTACTCTCAGATGTTTTTGTGTAAACACAAGTGAAACGTAGATGCCTTTACCCATTTATAAATCACAGAATGGCAGGGCTTGGAAGGGACCTCAAAAGATCATCTAGTCCAACCCTCTGCCAGAGCAGCATCACCTTGAGTAGGTCACACAGGAGTGCATCCAGGTGTGTTTTGAATGTCTCCAGAGGAGGCCCCACAACCTCTCTGGGCAGCTTGTTCCAGTGCTCTGCCACCCTCACAGTGAAAATATTCCTCCTTAGGTAATCCGGTAAAAAGTGCTCAACAGAGCAGGGACATGGGAAGGTCATTCTTCATCACAGGAACAAATCATTTGATAAAATATAAGTGCTTACAAGTTGAAATTAGAGACACTCTGCCTAAAATTAAGGTCCCGGCTCAAAGATTCACAAGGTACTCTGACATTTCACCAGCCTGAAATGCAAAACACAAACGAATCACCTGCCCTACAAATGGTGCTGTGCATAAGGTGGGCTCACAGCATGCTAATACTCAGGCCATACGAATTTCAGCCTGTTTCTCAAGCCAGCTGTTTGCCACCAACAATTCCACAAGCCACCAAGTGGCTTGAGATCTTGCCTTCTCTAAGTCAGACACAGCCTTTGGAAAAGCAGGAGAAAATCTGTGGAAGTTCTGCAGCTTGTTACAGTGAGAACATCTCACTGCTTCCTTCTTTGCAGAAGCTGCAAGACGTAATGAACACAGAAAATACAGAGAGGAAACTAAACCAGACACTCAGGGGAATTGTTACAGTCATCTAACGACAGAAATAAAATTCTAACAACATTTCTAATACCAAAAACCCCTCCCCACACCAGTGGAACAAATGGTGTGTTCATCAAGTCAGTGATGCATCTAACTAGCGAACCACTGCACTGCAGGCAGCCCCTATCAAACCACACACATGTGGGCACAAGCACCAGTACGGCCTCTGGTGGCACAGCATGTGTCTCTGCCCTAGCAGTGACAGCAGTGACTGCAGGCAGTACAGCAGCTACCTGCAACTCCTTCCTAAACTGAGAGCCATGAACGTTCAGGCCTTCGCAGACAGTAAGAGCTGGCTAAAATTCTCTATTTTTTTTCTTCTGTGATGATGTATCTGTCTGGTACTCAAGAAATCTACTGGCTTTGGAGGTTCTGTAAAAATCTACACTCTTGCTTTATGAAGGATCAGTATCAAAATCATGAAAATAATCTACTATTGCCATTTCTAAATGTCTTAAAAGTATTGCAAACAGAAATTTCTCAAGGTTATAACTTCAACAACAACAACAACAACAAAAATCCCCAAAACCAAACAGAACTCAGGTGAACATACTTAGAACTCTTACATTTGTGCTTATAACACCTATGTTTTAAGCCAGCTGAGCTTTTTGTAATTACCAAGTTCTTATCCAGTAACACACCTGGTTAATGTCAGCATTCCGAGGCAGAAAATACACAATATTGTTGGTGATCTTCTTGGAGAGCCTGAAAATTTCAAATGTAGAAGCCAGTAAAGGAAAAAAAAAAAGTATAGGGAAGAAGTTGCTTTATGTTAAGTTCAGATGTTATGCAATTATATTACAGTGAGTCTTCTGGGTATGTGAATTAGATACTCTTCTGAAACTATTTCATCATTACTGTCCTAGAAAGGAGAAAAAAACCCCCTCAAACCTGAACCTCACTTCAAGAAAATTCATCTGAACTCCAGAGAAGTGTTTGAAAAATTTGAATCCAGTTTATAGCCAGTGCATTATTTTAATATTTTTCTTCCTATTCATTGTGTAGAACATCTCTCACACAGGCATACAAAGATTTCCTTTCTCTTACAAATATGGCTACATGAAGCCAAAGAGAAAAGAACAGATTTATTTCTGGGGACACCCCCCTGCCCCCAAACCCAATCTCACTTCTTATGTGATGAAACTATTATGTTAATACCTTCCTAGATGAATGAGCGTTCAATACCACTGTCAGTAACTTAGTATGGAATTTTATACCTTAATTAAAAAAAGGTAATAATTTGCTTGCACTCTTCTCTGATTTCCTGAGTCACAGGCAGGTGCTATGATTGAGAATTGTTTGAGAGTAAGATATTTAATGCAGGATATACCTTTTACAAATCAATTAAAAAGTGGAATTAATGACAAAGTTGGTGTGGTTCAGCCTGGAGAAGATAAAGTTCCAGGGAGACCTTATTGCAGCCTGCCAGTACCTAAAGGGGCCTACAGGAAAGCTGGAGAAGGACTGTTTGCAAGGGCATGGAGTGATAAAACAACAAGCAATTACTCTAAGCTAAAGGAGGGTAGGTTTCGATACATATGACGAAGTAGTTCTCCCCTGTGAGGGTGGTGAGTCCCTGGCACAGGCCGCCCAGAGAAGCTGTGGCTGCCCCCTCCCTGGCAGTGTTCAAGGCCAGGTTGGATGGGGCTTTGGGCAACCTGGTCTAGTGGTGGGTGTCCTTGCCCATGGCAGGGGGGTTGGAACTAGATGGGTCTTTGAGGTCCCTTCCAACCCAAACCATTCTACAGTTCTATGAAAGTCACAGTTCATATAGGTAATTATCACCTATATATACACAGTATATGACTATTTGATTACTTCGGGGTATTGTAATAAATTAATATAATGGAGTTTAAATTACTGAATTAATGCTTTCACTTAAGAAGGTTTTACACTTCTCTAGAGGATTTTTTAAAGGATAACTCTTTATGAATGCTTAAAAATAAAAAACTATAATAAAAATATTTAAGTTCTGGCAATGAAAGTCATATAGCTGAGGTTGGGGGAAGAGGACTCAAAAAGCCCTTCACCTCAAGAGATGGAGGTGAAGAAAGAGAGAAAAACAATCATAAATGACTGAAAAATCACAAGAAGGAGTAACTTTGAAAGGATATCCGTCCGGGCAGATCATGGTTTGGATATCGAAGATTTCTGCAGTGGCGTAGTCAGGGCCCCCCCAGGGTGGGCTGAGGAACACCACATCTGCCTGCAGGTCAGCAGCCAGCAGCATGAAGTCTCCACACACGAATTCTATCTGGTCTGCCACGCCGTACACCTCGGCGTTGTTGCGCGCGAGACTCAGCTTCTCGGGATCGATGTCAATCGCGATCACTGCCAAGGGAAGGGAGAGCAAACACACAGCTTCACGCAAACCATGGCTGCCACCTGACCACCAAAAGGCCTCTTCAGAAGACACACGTTCTTTCTGCAGCCACCAGGTACAGGTCACACCTATAACCTAGTGCTGCGCAGTGAGCAACAACTCCAGTTTTGTAGGTTATGGTAGATGTGAAGCTACAGTCCTGAGACCGGGAAGGCTCAGCTGCTGTTGCAACGCTGGGAAGCTTTAGCTTTTTGAAGTCATACATATACTACCATGACAATCAGCTTGAGGACAGGTAAGGGCAGAGAGGAAGTCCTCCTCCCTTTAGTCTTGGCAGGAACCTGACAGCTTAAATGGTGTCAGTTTGAACCTTACTCTTCTCCTTTAATAAAAGGTAAACATTTATCTGTGGCTGATCAATTTGTATTGAAAATTGAGTTTAAACAAAAGCACCCAACAAAGCACAAGAAAGATGATAGAATGGCAGTACGTACTCATCATAGAAATAAAATTTATCAAGGAAATACAAAAAGCTAAGTGAAATTCAGAAAATACTTATAGAATAGTATAGCCTACCAAATTTAATGCAGTGGAAATTACCATTTGTCTGCTCAGAAATTACTCAGATGCATTAGATGAGCTGGTATTTTACCAGTGTTTAATGAATACAGGAATATCAAGTAGTCAGTGTTTTTACAGAAAGCACTCTGAACGTTTCACTACAATTTCACTAGCTGGCAACAGGAGCTTAGACTAATATTAAATTATCACTATTCTGTATTTGGTTCTGCTGCACCTGCAGGTGATCCTACACAAGTGTTTTAGGTGCTGTTCACACATAACCTGCTTCTGAGTGTACTGGCAGGCTTGGCGAAACAGGGAAAAGCAGCAGCTCTGTGGAATGTGCAGGTCAGCACTGCAAACAGAACTCCACCTTTACTACCAATTTTCAGACTATCTGACAGACTAGTTACTATGCAATAAAAAAGCCCCACAACTTTGACTAGTACAACACAAATCCAACGCTGACTTAAAATAGAAAAGCAGTTTTATAGGTCCTCTTTAAAAACTGAAAGCTCATATTGCCAGTCTGATGAAGCAAAAAAAGTTTCTGCTGCTTCAGAAGCACTGGGGGGTTGTGGGGCGGGGGAAATCAGCAAAGTGCTTACACAAAGTTTTAGGGAAAAAGGTAGCAGAAACAAACTAATGCACTATATACACAATACCTGCTTACCTCTTTTTGAGGTCAGTGCAAACTGAATAGCGTTTCCACCAACCCCACAGAATGCATCCACTATGACATTGCAGTTGAAGGACTGACTCACACGGACAGCAATGTGCTCAGCTATTTTCTCAGGAGTAACAGAAAACCAACCCTCTGCAAAGCAAAGCAAAGGAAATGAGTGGGTTTTCACCTACTATTTCAAGGTCACCTACACTAAAAACAAACACACACAACTGAAGGTTTAGCGCTAATCCCAACAACTTTGGCTTGGCACATTCAACCAGGAAATAGAGGCTTTGAAGATGATAAACTCCAGTCAATCCAGTGATTTGCTAGGCAAACAAAGTCGCACTGAAGCAAACAGATAACGTTCAAATCTCAGTAAGTGCTTTGTTGAACTGGGTGCTGAGGATGCTGGCTTATCAAGGACAAGTCCACCAAGACCGCTACAAAAAGCTTTATACATCACACAGTCTGTAACAAAAAAAAAAAACCCAGAAATACATCCTCCCTTATCTGACAAGTTATTTTCTTTGCAGTGATGTCTGGTCTATGTGTTTATGTGGGACAGCATTAGAAGTGAAAAGCTTACAAACCCAACAATCCCAAAATACAAAAAACCCCAGTAATCCTAGTTCTTCCTTCATCTATGAATTTATGATAAGGAAGTCACTTCCACATAAGCATGGAAAAAAGCAACTTTGAAAGTAATGGCTGAAAGTCAGAGCAAAACAGAACAGGGCTAGATCCACCAGCATCTTTCAAAGTTACACAAATTATTTTTTTAAATACAAAATCAAAAAAATGTCACCAAGTTTCTGATAAAGTTCTGACCAGGCATAACTTGGGTACAGTATGATCTTCAGCAAGCATCAGGACTAAAAGCTCTACCGAAGTCCAAGACTTCTGTTTGCCTGCCTGCAAGAGGACAGAATTTATCCAGAGGTGCAAGCACACACTCAAGTAAACCTGTAATACACTGTGAGAAGGGCTGCAGGTTTGGATACGTCTTACACCACCTGGTCAGTGCACTTGGTACTAAACATACCTCTGTCTAGTTTAATCCCCTCGTCAAACCGAGAGAACAGCCGGTAGCGTTGTGCCCAGTACTTGGCCAGCTCTGGATCAGCAGCGATCTCGGCAGGTATAGCTCCCAGCACATTTTTCCTTCTCCTCCTCTTTTTTTTCTCCTTCTTCTTTGCAGTTATTTTTTCATCTACAGCTGGAAGACACTTCAAAAGTTAATAATCATTGCTCTTGTAGGCTAGGAATGTCATCAGTAGGTAGGTGAGAGTTAGTATACAGACGTTCATGTTAAAACACATTACTAAGTGTCCTTTATTACACTCCACCCATTATTTAGAAGCCTTAACAGGCTAGCCATCTTCTTCAACTGATGGTGATTAACTCCACATAGTGAGCAAAGAAGTGGACCTGAGACCAATTTCATGTCCTTATTTATAAAAGGAATAAGAACAAATCCAGACAAGAGTTTTACAGTAGAAATCTCATATATTTACTGTAAGAAGCAGAAGCCAGAACAATCCTGTTTTCCTTTTTTAGTGTTAAAAAGGAAAGTTCATAATACTGGTTTTCCCCCTGCCTCCCCTCCCCCCACCAATAATTTTAACAACACATGCTCCCCAAAGCTCAGCAATGTGCATCTCAGAACCCAAAATTTGATGGTCTGTGCATCCGCCTGAAATGAATTGCCCTCATCCTTACAGGGCAAAAGGGTGTGAATCAGAGACCTGTTAGATCATGTCTAGGATCAACAATGACTATCTGTAAAGAAATACTCACAATACTGAAGACAAGACCTGGGATTCTGATGCTCTAGGAATAAGCTACTTTCACTAGCACAGCTCTGTCAGCCTCACTCACTAACCCTCGAAGCTTAAGTGCCTCTTTGAATAAACAGAATAAATGAACATCACACAACTCTGTAAGTTGGGAATGCAGTATTAAATCCACTGCCAATTCCTTTCCAGTTTGCAGTAAACTGATGTACCTTGGTTGAGGTCCTCTGTCTCTGCCCGGAGATAATTGGGAATATCCAGAGAGACCAGCTGCCGCCCACAGCCATGCTCCTGCCTCCCTGCGCGCTGTTCGTCGGAGATGCTCGCTGCCGCGTCCTGTGCTTTCCCCTCAAGGTCACTCCCCTCAGGTTCTGCAAGGGCTGCACTGGAAGGTGGTGGCTTTTGGTTTTCAGTGTTCTGTGTCATGGTCTCTGCAGCAGAAACGCTTTCCTGATGCTCCAAGTCGCTGCCCGATGACAATGCCTCCCCTTTATCTGGAGGGGAGGCTATCTGGGATGTGGCTTCCTCCCCAAGCTTATTAACCTGCTTCAGGAACAATTCCACCTGCAATCGTCAAACATCACAGCCCATCAATAGTGCTGTTAAGTAGCTGCAGGTTCAAAAGCCCCTGCAATGCACTCTCTACAGTGCCCATCTTGAATAAAGTACCATGTGCAGAGTCAAGACATTCAGGAAGCCCTTAACTGTGCTCCCTTTTCACAACGTTTGGAAACTGGTTGCCTTTGGGAGCTAGATACCAGCTACTTGCGAAAAAGAAACTCCGCAAAGTTACCCATAAATTCAGTAAATGGTTCTTAAAATAACACCTGAAATAGTCAGGTGACCAAGACTCCTGCTTTTTAAGTTAACATAAATAACTCTTTTCTCCAATTTGCAGAGAAGCTGCACTCTGCCCCTCAAGTTAGCGTTCACAGGTAAAATTGCTTTCATATGTTAGTTGCCTCATCTCTAAGATGTCCCAAGTGATGCCTGTGCCAAGGGTTCTGCAGCACAATACAGCACTCAACATTATAACCCAATCAACCTGCTGCTGCTAGTCCAAACTCTTCAAAGGCACATGTAGAAGCTCACTTTTACGTTCACATAATTAAAGTTGCTGAAGGCTTTGAGCAAAAATTGTAGCGATGAGATTTGAGTTCAATACAATATGCACTGTCACCACCAGAAATCAGTGGTTTGCACTTGGGCATTAGCACCAAGCATCCCAGAAGAAGGTGAAGTAGCACTAAAAATGTGAGGTAATAAAGAAAACTCAACTAAGACATATCTACAGTGAACAAGTTTTTCTACTTATTACTACCTTCTGAGTTAAAAAAAAAAAAAGCATAAAGTTATAGGTGGAAACAAGCACAGGCAGAATTGTAAGTAAGAGCATTGAACGGAGTTACACAAAATAAACCAATATACCAAGGTATTTTTTCTCTCACTGCTGAAACACCACCACTACCAAGTGCCCTCACGTGCATTTTCAAGTCAGAGATACTGTTAGTAACTATAGAAACCTATACACACACCTCTAAAGGAGTGATGCACCCAGATGTTGGGAGTGACTGTCACATAGCTTCGCTATTAAGCTCACATTCCTCTTGACAGCTTGCCAAGAGTCGACCAATGCCTTTCCATATCCACCTTAACCTAACCACTCTTTACCTATGCAAGGGGGGTGGGGGGGGAAACAAAGAATAAACAAAAGAATAAACAGTGGACTGACACTTTAAAAAAATGCCTCCTTCTCTGGGTAATAAATATTTTTCTTCACATTTGTAATTCATGAACAATTAAGGGAGCGGATAAGTCTGTTTTTCAGCATCACTAACAATTAAACTTACCTTCTTCAAAGTTTTATTTTTTTTGCAAGGTATTTCAGATTCCTCTGTAAAGAAGATGTGTGTGTTTTTGCTCTTCCTTGGTTTACGCATATCCAAGAATCTGGACTTGAGCTTTGCTGTTTTCTCCAAGTACTGCACACTTCGGTGGGTGAAATCTGGCAATCCGTCATACCTGAAATTAAAAAACTGGACTTAGTTGGTTAATTTCCAGTCTGCAGAAAATCATTTAGACCAAGTTATTTCTTTATGAGACAGTTGCTCTGCTCTTAAAATAAATGTCACTGGATGTAGCTGCAAAACAATGAACCTTCATGAAACCTTTTAAATATTTTTAATTGAAAATGTTTACCCAAATTGGTTTTAGATTGTTTTGGTCTAATAGGTGTGTAACTTTGGGTTATAACAATTTCCCAGAACAGCCTAAAGAATAGGAAATAAAACCAAAAATATCTTGATTAGTAGAACAGAACATCTTTTTGATGACTACAAAGAAATCAGCTACTTTTGTCTCCAGGCAAACAGTATTACCAAAAAAAAAAAAAAAAAAAGAAACAAGGGTACTTCACTAAACAATTTGCATCTTGCAGAACCTAAGCTCCAGCCCACCTGTGCCCCATGACATTACCTGTACAGCAGTGACCACTAGATGTTTAGGTCATACCATCAAAAATGAAATTTCACTGGTCAACCCGTAAACTTTTTACTAAAATAAAAACATTTTACTAACATAAAGCAACCTCATTCCAATATGAACCAGCTATAAACTATGACCTATTCTCACAGGACTCTAAAGTGAGAGGCACATTCATTATCAGAGCCTTTAAACACTGTATTTAAGTAGCTGAGCAGCCATTTAACATTTACACAACTGCAAGTACCTTACAAGTTACCTACCAAAGCACTTTTCCTGCTCTTTAATTAGTAACTTTGCATTTCCCTCTCTCTCTAGCCAAAGGCTGACAGTTTTATTAAGAACAGAGACTAACTCTGGGAGTCACCTTCAGAAGTTTAACAAAATGGGAATGGAGATGAATGGTCTATTTCAATAATGACAACATGCTGTAAAGAAACCCTGGAGTTCCTCATAAGCAATTACTTTTGTCCTGTGCCACACTTGAGACCCAAAACAGAGCAGGTTTCCTCGGGATCTTCCACTGGGTTCTCGTCTACATCCAGTTCATGGCTAGGGAAAAAAAGACAGATGACACAGTTAGTTACTGTAGAAAACGCTCCTACTTTACAGATACACCACTAAGTAACTCAAGTGTTGAAAATATTTAAATGTGGGCTTCAGAAGGTTCTTCCACATACTGCTGAAACCCAGCAAGGCAGGTAACACCAGCCTATTCATATACACAAGCACAGGCTTTTTTCCCTACCCAATTCTAGGGACATACATCCTTCTATTTGGGTTATAATATTCCAACTATTCTGAGTGACCTCTTAAAATATTTAGTAGCAAGCCATACCTGGAATTGATGAAGACAGTGTCTGTTCACCCTATTTCCAAATTACCTTCATCATCTGCTACCTATACTATTATCAATTATTAATGCTAACAGCAACAGCAAAATACCAGAACAAAACCATGCGATTAGCAGATAATAATTCCATCTACCCCTTTGATATATGGGACCATATAGAAATAGGGACAATAAGTTAATCACAAATACACGTGTGTACTCGAAGAATATAGTCATAGAACTTAGTCACATAGTTTGAAGAAAACAACTAATGGAGGAGGAAGTTTGTTTTTCTTTCCCTGACCAAGGGCTTACTTGTGAGGAGTAAGAAACGGTCTCACACTATCTCGAGGGAGTGATTATAAGGAGCAAGAATTCAAAAACAAGATGACATCTGTCACAAATATGTCAATAAACATCCTTGCTAAAGGAAAACAGATGGTTAACAAGGACACGAGTTAGCTCAGACTGGTAAGAAAACTGCAAGCTTGCAGGATCATCGCCTCTTAGGCAAAGGGTGAAAAAATACACCATGAGGAAGACCCACAGCCTTCCTCCCAAGGACCAGCGCCCGTGTTCCAAAGACCCTTGCCCACGATTTTTGTAAGAATCTGCGCAAGCGCAAAGGACTGATTAGCTAATTAGCATGTGAAGAGGGAACAAGCAGGTTTAGGAAATGAATATGTGTAGGTGTCAACTGAATATTCATTGTTCCATTGTATGAATATGGGACGGTTTTGCTACTTCGGGTGCGCACGCTTGTGGTGGAGCAACCCCCATGCATCTGCGCGCAATAAACACACCTACTTTATAACTTCCGAGTTACAGAGTCTATTTCCGTACGTCACCTTCACCTTTTGAGTTTGTACATTTATTAGAGAGGAAGAGCCACCTCATCACCTTTGAGGCTGTAAATTTTTAGAGAAGGAAGACTGTGACACGGCAGAGATTAGCTATTTTAGGATTGCCACAGCGCTGAGCACTTTGCTGGCAGCACACAATTCAGTTAGACAACACAACTTATTTACCATTGCTCTTTTCTACACTAATTAGACATAGATAAGCAAGTCATCTTCTCCACTTTAACAACCTTGTATACTTCAATGGCACAAGACAAGTACTGTCACCTTGTACACCCATCAAGGTGGTATGTTGTTTTCATAATGCAATGGAAGCGAAGGAATACCCACCACTTGTTGCCAGGTACAGAGTGATAAGCAGTGATGGGAGACCACGTGGTTCTGTACTAAAGTTTTAACTCACAACCTCAATCAAACAAATAGACACTATAAATTAGGAGGCTTCTGGACCCGGGCTTCTTGAGGGAAAAGCTCATCTAAATTTTATGACTTGCCTTCTCTTGACCTTAGCACGTCTGTATTCAGGAGGCTCTTCGTCCTCATCTTCATCTTGGTCATGAAGCAGCAACTGTTCTTTGCCATTTGAATTGGAGCTACGTGTCTCCTGTGAACCTAGAAAAAGGTACATGAGATATTTTCCTTCTGCATAAATTATCTTTCTGACCCCACAGTACATCTGCAGGTAGAGTCAGGTTGTTGTACCTACCTGAATTTGATAAACAAGACACAAGTGCCAAACACAGATAAGCTTCACCTGCCTCTGTTTGAGGGACAACATACCAATGCAAGCTTCCAGAATTACACTGCAGAGTTAATAATCTTTAAAATCATCTCAGCTGTCCAAGAAAATAATACCTACAAGGTACAAATTCAACCCCATTTTTATCTTATGTGTAAATTTTGTTTTCTTTTCATTGGCCATGCAAAGATAGACATTTAACAAGTGGATTCCAACACTCCTCTTATTTCTTGTTGGAAAGATTTTCCTTTAAACTTTCTCATTCTAACTCTGCTGTAGGATCAAGATGGGGTCACACCTGCTTCTTCCTTCTTTAGAAAGTGACTAGCAATGGACTCAAGAGGTTTCCTACCAAATTGAAGTTCCAAGCTGCTGGCACTTATTTCACATTTCCTCCCTCCTCTTCATTAGGAGGAACGACAGAACAGTCAGGAAAGATGTTACACTGCTGCTTACAGCAAATGCATGCAGGAAGAACTGGCAGGCAAATGGGATGGCTCTCTCCATTCCCTGCATGCTGAACTGGATGTCAAGAACACCTCCAGCCCACACTCATACCTCCCACACAGAAGCTCCTCCAGCAGCGTAAGGCAGCCGCTGCCTTTCATACCACTCTAGGACATGACCTGGCATTTTCACTTGTTAGCACTAGGTGCAAACATATGGGTTTGGGGTTGAAAAGATGACTGCTGCTTACAGCCCAATAGATAAGTTAATGCTGGAAAGGACCTCTGGAAGACATCTGATCCACAGTAACACATTATGACAAGTTTATTTTCAGGTATGGCATTTTTAGACAGAAGGCCAACCCCAGAACTGCAGAACTGTGCACTATGAGCTAGGGAGCCTGCTTTGGCTGGGGGGTTGGACCTGATGATGTCTCGAGGTCCCTTCCAACCCCTATGATTCTGGGATTCTGGCTTTCTTTCCTCAAAAAGCTGTTTTTAAAATTTATCTCAGCACTTTCTGTAGTATACTCAAAGATCTGTGAAGTGCAAGTTCTATTAAAATCACTTCTGGCTGAAGAACACGCTCAGAATACAAGTTAGAGAGGAGAGAGAAATGGAGGATAGAAAAAGGAATCAAAAATATGAAAACATTCCAGAAAATACTTGACTTTTTAAAAATGGCATAATATAGACACATCCTTGTTTTTCACATATAACCACCTATGGAAATTCTGGTATAATCAATTTTACCTGATTCTGCATTACCTGACTGGTTAGTATTTTTATTTTTGTATGACGAACTCCTTTTTCTGGTACCTCCATCACAGGGCTCCTCCTGGCTTTCACTGTCAGATGAACTACACTCTTGAGGACCTTGGTGGGCTATCGTTAAAGCTGCAATACTCTGCTCCACTTCCTCCAAATTCAGATTTAAATTACAAATCCCAGAGATAATGTCACTGTGGGGCTCAGCACTTGAAGGGACCGTTTCCTCGCTTCTGGCATTAGAGGGACTCGGCTCCAAGCTCAGTGTTTCACTGCATTCAGCCCCCGAGCTTACCAAGTCCATGTTTCCCAAAAGACCTGTCTCCTGAGTAATCCCACTAGCTTCCAGTTGAGAGTCACCATGTGAGCTCTCAACAGTCCATCCTTGACTTGTCCAGTACTGAAACTGTTCCCAGTAATGCCAGTACAGTTCACTGTAATGCTGTTCCCACTCTTCCCTGGTATCTGGACTATTCCAAGGCTCAGAGGCTGTGGTGGTTTCAGAGGATGAGACTTCCTGATGCTTCTCCAGCCAACTCTGCCAAAGAAGGCCCTCTCCATACTCGCTCCAGTACTTCTTCCATTTTTCTTTAAGTTCGTTGGGTAACGCCTCATTTGCAAGACTTTCTGAACTTCCACAGGTCCCTTCATTTACAGCTTCAGGTTTGCTGCTCTCCTCATGTTGCTCTGTAGGAGCCAGCTCACCAGAACCAGACTGGATATGGTCAGCACAAGCTTGATCATGGCACTCCTGTCCTGTTTTACTCTCATGTTTTTGCTGTAATTCTTTATTTTTCTTCTTTTTATTTTTCATAATCTTCATGTTACTCCTCTTTCTGTATTTTTCTGTTGCCTGAAATACAACAGAAAAACATACTTCGAAGTCTGTAACATATACAGTCTTTTCTTGTCCTCTCTCCAAGCACATTTGTGTTCCCACTGTAAGCCTCCCTCTTAACTGCAACCCTGCTGTTAGCTTTCTCCCCCCATAAGGATTTATGGGTCTGATAGAGTCCCACTGCATAACTTTGGCTGACATTTCTGAGGACGTTGTGAGAAAGAACTGTGAGAAAGTCTACAGAAAGACACAAAGAAGAAAAGGCAGATTTACAGACAGATGTGGGGCAGCCGAGAGCGAGGTCATTCTGCACAAGGGTTCAGAAGGAAGACATGGTAATGGTATAAAATCCTAAAAGGATGTTGGTCCTAACAGTCTGTGGAGACAGGACAAGGGGCAAAGGCCTCAAGTTGGAGCACAGGAAGTTCCACACCAACATGCAAAGAACTTTTTCCCAGTGAGGGCGACAGAGCCCTGGGACAGGCTGCCCAGGGGGGTTGTGTAGTCTCCTTCTCTGGAGATATTCAAGACCCGTCTGGACGCCTCCCTGTAAGACCTGTCCTGGACACCTACCTGTGCAATACGTCCTAGGGAACCTGCTTTGGCAGGGGGGTTGGACTCAATGATCTCTGGAGGTCCCTTCCAACCCCCACGATTCTGTCGTTCTGTTATTCAGGTTTTGAGGGGTCACTGGGTTGAGCTCAACACAAGAACAGTATCTCAGTAACATCAAGGACCTGTTTTATGGGGCTGTGGAGTCTGACACTGTCAGAGGGGTGTAATATTCTCCCCATCCCACACTGATCTCCAAGTCAGCTAACAGAAGCACAAGGAAACAGCCTCCTCACCACACAGATGGCCCTTTTGTTTGTGCAATACAACCACTTCACTTATGACAGCAAAGAGCTACAGCAGCTGTCTAGTGGAACAGAAGTCTGAAACCTGTTACTGAAAGTAAAACATTAAGGGAGCTTGTTGGTTTCATCAACTACAACTCTGCTTGTTTCGATGAGGCTTCCTGTGCTCACAGATGCAATCAAGATAAAAACATCCACAAAAAGCAAGTTTTTCTATCAGATAAATCTGCCAAGTTGGTTGTTTTGTTTGTTTTTTTTTCCATAAACTGCCAAATTAAAGTTTGGGTGATGAGGGGCTACCACGTAAGCAGAAGACTGCACACATACAGATATTACTGCAAGCCCTAGTTTTGCTGCACTGGCAAATGCATAAGGTGCATTTAGACTATCCTGCCTGGGGGAGGGTACCAGGTCACTCTGGTCCTGGACACTACCTACTGGGTGCTCTTATTTCTGTTGCTGGGAAGACAGAGCCTGGCTCCACCGATCTATCTCAGCCTCCCTCATGCTCAGGGGTCTATCTAGTTTGTCTTTGAGCACATCCACCTCATTTTGCAGGTATGCCACTTGGCTGAGGAGATCCCTGATCTGTTCACACAGCCCTGACCAGAGCTGTCTCCTGCTACAAGCATGCTGTGACATTCCCTGCACAGCTACATGCTTCTGTGGTTGCTTGAACTGGGTTCCTACCTCCACACTTGTTGGGGTCGGAACCCCTCTGTACAGCCCGATCTCTCGCTCAGCCCCTGAGCATACCTCAGTGATCGCTGTCGCCGCTGCTCGTCCCCTCGCTGACGTGCAGCAAGGATATCTACACTGTAGATATCTACAACGTAGATATTCTACTGCCTTTTTCTCACCTGTGAGCAACTCCAGTCTTCCTCTAAAGCCCAACTGCTCCATCTGGGAATCAGAGCAACCCAAGCCTCACTCCTGCCCTCTGAAACAGACTGGCTTTATCAGCCAGATGTGAGAAACTAGTTCTTTGTATCAGAAGCTAAATGGTTAAAGCAGACGGCATGAACCCATGAGTTCGAAGTGGAGTGCACGAGCTGTCCTGAAGCACAGCATCGACACTACCATGGCTGTTTCTAACTAGTTCTCTCTAGAAGCAAGAGGAATATAAATGTGGAAGCATAAAGCACAGCCCGACCCTGCTTAGTCCAACCAGCAGGTTGATTTTACAAAACAGCCCAGACCACAACTTTGTACGTAACTACAAGTACATGGGGCAGGCAGCTTAAAGCCAGCTCAGATAAACTTCAATGACCAGCAGTCCCAAAAATAACTGAGGAGCAGACATGCCCCTATGCCTGGAAACACAAAGTAAACAGAAATAAAGTAAATGAAGATTTACCACACAGTTCCTGTAGGCTGACTGCCCACCAAACTGAAGAGGCAACCCCATACTCTTCATTAGCTCGGCTTCTGAGTCTAGCTCAGCTTCTTCCAGGTCGAGAGCATGACGAGTCACACTGGAACAATGGTTCTCCTCCCTGGATGCTTGTTCTTCCTCTATTAACAAATCATGTTAAGAAAATATAATCTTGTTCCAATAGCTCAATGCAACAGTACGGCCTACAAAAATTATCAGAACTGCCTCTTAAAACTTCCTTTCATGTAAAATTTTTGTTATCAGCATCTTATTTTCCACATGGCTATCAGCAGGAACCAAAATTTAATTTCAACAGCCAAAACACTGCACTGAGCCTGGCTGGGACAGAGCTAACTTTCCTTGTATCAGCCCGTAGGGTGCTGTATTTTAGATCTGTGGTTGAAACAGTGTGGACAACATGCCAATGTTTTGGCTATTGCTGAGCAGTACTTGCACTGTATCAAAACTTTTTCTTTTCTCCCTGTCCCTGCTCTCCCCAGCAAGTAGACTGGGGTGGGGAAGAGATCGGGAAGAGACACAGTTAGGACAGCTGCCTCAAAGTGGCTGTAGGGATAGCCCACAGCATAAAACACAGTGCTCAGCAATAAAAACTATACCCAAGGGTGCAGGTGCTTGGGGTCAACCCACCACCAACACTCACCTCAATAAACTGCAGAGCAAACTACAATAACACAGCAAACAAGAGAAAAGTTAGTATTAGGAAGAGAAAATTCTTTACAGGAGTTCTTTCAGCATATACTGGAGCAAGCTTAAAATGAAAAAAACCTGCTGGATTTGTTACAAATCTTTCAAAAACACACTAGCAAAGATAATATGATTTTTAAAAAATGTAATGTGTGAGCTACAGAAGATAAATCTCTCAAAAATAACTGAGCAACTATCAAAACGCTGCTTGTGCATCTATCAGATTTTAAGCAGCACCGTATGTATATAAAGTGACAGAACACACTGAGAAAGTAGGAGCTGTATATTGAGGAAATTATGAAATACAACACCTCTTGACACAGTTGATAAAACTGAAAAATTTAACTTTGTTTTGGTCAGGATTTATTTATGCCAAGTTACTGCACAGCACAAGACTCTGCTGGTTCTCACCTACTAGTCTCACCACAATTCAGTCATATATGGACAAACCCATGGATTTTTATCTTTCTTCACTCCATTCATACTGCCTTCATCTAACCTGTGCTATTCATTCACAGCTTCCATGGACATACCTTTCTGTTTGGGCTCTTCTCTTTCAAATCAAGCTATCATATGGTGCTAGAGCTAGCAAGACAGCAGTGGAAAAAAACAAAAGGAATTATGTTCAGACAGACACATGTGGGGAATTTGGGAGGATGAGGTGCAGAACTGGTGTTAAATTTGCCAAAGCAGGCACTGTAATTATTCCTAAAGTAAGTAGGGAGAGAGGCTTACTCCTCTGGTCCTCCTCATGTACATGCAAATCATAATTTCCCCCATCAGGGATATTGCTGCTTCTCTGCTTCTGGCCCAGCAAATTAATCAGCAACAGCTAATGCCCTAGGCTGGGGCAGAGGCAGCAGGACAGTATTACTCCCAGGAACACAGCCAGGACTCACAGACCGTACATTACATAACTAACTTTAAGCTAGAAAAGTTGAAATTGTGATTTGAGAGCACATCAGGCACTTGCCAGCTCAGCCACTCTGTGCACCAGGTGGAGAACATGTGAACTGGGAAGTCTGTGCACACAGGAATAAGCATAGCACCTCATTCGACACAAACTTCCACATCAAGCCTCTAATAACCTGGAAGTTATACAAGTGCTCTTGTTATCCACATCCATCCCCATGAAACAAGTACTGAAAAACAAGCCTGAAAGAGGAACAAAACTATGGGGTTGCGGGTTTACGCTCCTGCTGTACCTCAAATAACCACACATAACTCACTGTAACTACACACACAGTATTGCACAGTACAGTTCATTACCTTACCTGTACTGCCACTGTCATCTTTGATATAAAATCCTTTTAATCCCAGTTTATATAATTTTCGATCTCTGTAAAAATGAAGAGAGATTTCATGCAGAAGTTCATCATTAAAATGATTTATTTCACAGTAAAAACAGTAATTCAGTGGAACAGCATCCCCAGGGATGTGGTGGAGTCCCCACTGCTGGAGGTGTCAAGGTGTAGTTGGACCGAGCACTAGATAACCTCACCCAGGCCCCTCTCCCCACAAAACGCTGGCCTGCTTTTGAGGTCCCTCCCCATCTGGGCTGCTCTGTGATTCTAAACACACGGAGCAAATTAAAACGTAAAAGGCCGCACTTTAAAGCCTGGCGTGAGCAGCCTATGTGAGGGATGTTCTGAACACGCTGTTCCCACACCGAGCACCCCGGAATGAAATGTTTGCCCCACAAAACACTCTGCTGAAGCGGGCGGAATTAGTGTCTTCAGCCCAAAGCCGCAAATACTTCAGCCATCACCCAACGCTGACGGCACATCATCCCTGCAAGCGCCTCACCTAAACACCCGGCGCGTTTTAAGAGCAAAAGCTCCGGTAAAGCGCCACAACGTCCCCTCCCAAACCACGCATCGGCGACAGGCAGCCCGAGCGCAGCATCCCTCCCCCGGCGCTGAGCAACCCGCTCCTCCGCTCCTGCTTGGGGTGGTGGCTCCGGGCACGCCTGGGGAAGGGAACGGTGCCTGCCGGAGCTCGGGCTACGGAAGGGAGAGAGCGCAGCGGGCTGAGCCCCCCACAGCCTCAGCCCGGGCCAGCGCAGCGCGGCCCCTGCTCGCCGGGAGCCACACCGCTGGGGCGGCTGCTGCCCGCCGGGCCGTGCCCGCTCCGGCAAAGGCCCCCACAGGGAGTGGCGTGAGGGTGGGTTCTCCCCCCACCTCCTTTTCTGCACCCTCCGGCAGGTACCGTCTGGTAAACACAACCTAGAGCGATCCCTTTGCGCACCTCCCCCTGCCCGCAGCCACAGCAGCACGGCCCTTGCCCGCACCTCCCCAGAGGAAACTTCCCCCGGAGCGCGGGGGACGCAGAGACGCGTGGCCGGCCCGCCCGGAGCCGGCGGCCAGGCCGCTACTCACTCGACAAAAACGCGGGAGCAGAGGCAGAGGATGCTGCGCTCCGGGCCGGCCCGCAGCAGCAGCTCCGCCACCAGCCACCCCCGAGGGTCCTGCACCATCCCTGCGGTGAAGACCCACGCCGCGGCCGGGCCCCGCCGCTGCCTTCCGCCGGAACTGCCGTGAACGCCGAGCCCGCCCCGCTGCAGCCGAAGGGGGCGGCCCGAGCCGAGCCGCCTCGGGGGGGCGCCCGCCGCGGGGGTCTCCGCTCAAGGGGCAGCGGCGGCCGCACCCGAATTAGGGGTTCAGAACTCGGCCCCCCTGCTTTGCCGGCCGGCGTCCCGCGCCCTCCGGCTGCGGAGTAGAGCTCTCGGGAGCTGTAGCTGGGGATGCCTGCGTGAGGGCAGCCGTAGTTAACGTGACGTCTTGTGCCTTTCAGTGACTCCCTGCGAGGTGTATCTGCGTTTTGAGGGCGTTCAGGGTTCGGGGGGAGGAGGGAAAGAAGAGAGATCGCGACACAAACCTGCAACGACAGATACAGCAAAAATCTGGCAAAAAAAAATAATTAAAAAATGCCCGGAAAAATCTGTCCAAACCGGGTGTGGGAGACAGGAGTGGAGAGCCTGAGCAAGGCGCCTCGGAGTAGCCCGTGAGGAGTAACGGGAGAGCCTGACACCAGGAGTGGGCGGGGCGGGCGGCAGGGGAGCTGAGAGGTGGTGGATGCCCCGTCCCTGGAGGTGGTCACGGCCAGGTTGGATGGGGCCCTGGGCAACCTTGTGTAGGTCCAGGCCTGGAGGTTGGTGGCTGAGGGTTGGAACTGTATGATCCGTGGGGTCCCCTCCAACCCAGACCATTCTATAATTCCTCTGCCTCCCACCCTTCATCCCACCCCTGCCGCCCTCTTACCTCTCAGCTTTGCTCTTAAAATGTGCTGGGTGTTTAGGTGAGGTGCTTGCAGAGATGATGTGCCTTCAGCAGTGATGGTGCCTGAACTATTTGCAGCTTTGGGCTGAATTGTTTACAAGGATTTAAAGCAAATGTGATACCCAGACATGTTATTTAGGTCTGTTATTTACTATATGGTGCGTTTTCGGTCCCCTGATTGCCTTCTTCAAGACACCATAAGTCTCAGCCTTCTAGTAATGGGCAGAATCCTCTAATTATGCTGTAGCTGTACGCAGATTATGTCATTAAGACAAATCTGTGGAAGATGCAGGTTCTTGTAAACATTGTGGTTGCCTTGGCTGTTATGTTCGACATTTGCATATCCAGTGAAACAATAAGACTGTTGAACAGTAATTACTTCACTTTCACAGAAGCAGCAAAGCAAAAGTGTTTAAGAGAAAGTGTTGGAAAAAATAGAAATAAAGAGCTGGTTTGGTCACAACTCCACACCCTTTTATTCCAGGACAGATTATGAATTTTAATTGTTCTTGTTTTTATACAATGTAGGGCTCTGTCTTTGTTGCGCTGGTTTAATTTTCTTTTGTTTGGGTTGGGTTTGGGTTTTTTTCAGGGGGTGCATTTTTGTGGGGTTTTTTGAGGGTGATGGTGCTCTTTTCTGTATAAACAAGGCAAAGTAAGCAAATGTGACATTTCTCTATCCGGGAGAAATTCCCACAGAACAGGTAACTGGTTTGTGGGGAGTCCCACCGGTTATTGCTGGTACCTTTAATTCCTACATACAGAATCTTCCAGTTCATGCTTGGAAGCAAAATCCAGAGAGAATGGAAAAATAACAGATAATTTTTATAATGCATGGACTGCGGATCCTCCCCCTCTACTCTGCCCTGGTCAAGCCCCACCTGGAGCAGTGTGTCCAGTTCTGGGCTCCCTGGTATAAAAGGGACAGGGATCTGCTCGAGAGAGTCCAGAGGAGGCTACAAAGAGGATTAAAGGACTGGAGCAGCTCCCCTTTGAGGAAAGGCTGATTGAACTGGGTCTGTTCAGCCTGGAAAAAGAAGGTTAAGAGTGGATCTTATTAATGTTTATAAATATCTCAAGTATGGGACACAGGGGGAAATGACCAACCTCTTTTCTATGGTCTGTGGAGACAGGACAAGGGGCAATGGCCTCAAGTTGGAGCACAGGAAGTTCCACACCAACATGTGGAAGAACTTTTTCCCAGTGAGGATGACAGAGCCCTGGAACAGGCTGCCCAGGGGGTTGTGGAGTCTCCTTCTCTGGAGATACTCAAGACCCGTCTGGATGCCTCCCTGTAAGACCTGTCCTAGGGAACCTGCTTTGGCAGGGGGGTTGGAGCCGATGGTCTCTGGAGGTCCCTTCCAACCCCTACAATTGTGTGATGATTCTCTGATTTGATAGTTCCCTGGTCCCACATGCCTTCAGCCCAAACAAATACTGTCAGTACCTGCTGTCTTCAAAGCACTTTTGAATCCCATGGGAACCATAATTAGTTGGAACATTTGGTCTTGCCAGTTGTCATTGTCTTGCCAATGTCATTATATTGGCATTCCAATATAATCTACATATATTTCTATCTATCTATCTATCTATCTATCTATCTATCTATCTATCTATTTGGTAGGGTAGTACATGCAATTAAATCCCATCCAGTTTCACAGTCCCAGATAACAGACTGGACCATTTATTTTAGACACAACCACTCTTCATTTGCACTTTTGGAAATGATGCTGATGTAGTTTAAGCCAGAGGAGACCACATTCTGATACTGTGAACAGATTGGCAACATCTTAAAAAATTAATTTAAAGATTAATTCTTCCATAGTGTAAAGTATATTTCTCTTTGAATTGACCTGGTTTTTGTAGGTGCAGCCTTCTGTGACTATTCCTCTAAGGAAGTTTCATAGTGCTTTATTACAGCTCACTTTTGCAGTGCAGCTCTAAAAATAATAATTTTATGTTTCACTTCTGCTTAGTAATTTTTTCTTGCAAGTTTGTGGACCTTTTGGCATTGTTTAAGAGCCCTGGGCGTACACCCATTATACTAAATAGCACGTGCATACTGAGTTGAAAGATTGTTTCTATACGTCGGAGAGTGTAGCAACTTTGTGAAAAGTTTTGTGGAGATTTTTCATGCTTTCAGGCCAAAAAGTGGTGTCAAAGAAAGACAAATCAAAGGTCATGACCATGGGCAAGAGACATTCATTTTTCACTTCAAAAGCTACCACTGACCACAACACAAGATCATACTGGCTGAAGTGACTGCAGGGTAACGAATCTAATCTAACAGATCTCACCTACTGAGAAACAGGATGGCATATTAGGGACATGAGCTTGCCTGTCTGCAGCAAAGCAGTTTAATGTTAGTGCTTCCACGGTATCAAGGAGACCCACCACACAAGGGTTTTCCTCTGACACTGAACTTGTTCCTGCTGAGGTCCTCACTTGCATATGTATTATATATTTTGGATTAAATGTTTTTAAATTCACTTGCTGTGTTTCATGATCAGTATTTTCAGTAAAATTCATGGGGATATGTTATCTCTCTGGAATTAATAATTGAACCATCTTGCTTCCCAGTTCATACTTGAGTATCCCAAAGCTTTAGTTGCATTTTTCCTTCCAATATTTTTGCTGAATGGGGAACTTTTCTTTTATTCTTCTTTTTCTGTACTCTCTTAGCCCATCAGGTATTTTGAATTTCCTTAATTATAGCATATGGCTATGAGAAAATATGGGCAGATTGTTCACCTGGGAGGTATTTCCCCAAATTTTGGCTGCAAGTAACACTGATGAGTGTGAGAAGAGACTACCTGCTGAAATATAATCTACAAATAAGACGTTTTCTTTCTGAATTACAAGCTGATATTAAAGGGTGACCACATACAGAGATGAACCACACAGGAGCACACAAAACCAGCAACTTTCTTGGAGATGAAGAGCAATATAATTAGAGGATCGGGAAGAAGCTCGTTAGTTTCTAACTGCATTTGCACTAGGAAATGAAGTAGTTAATCATCTGAGTTAAACAGCTATTGTAACTTGAGTGTGATTCAGGGCTACTTAAGCTAATTGCTTACTGGGTTTTTTTTAATGGCATAGGACTTTTTTAGCACAAAGGAGTGTAGCACGGACTTGCTAAATTCATGTGGTTTAGCTCAGGATCAAAGTAGTTTACTGATTTATTAATGACACATAATTAACTGGCTGTCAGTGAACTTCACATTCTGGATCAGTATCAGCAGGCCAACAGGTAAACAAGAGTGCAAAACACCTTCAAGGTGTTAAAAAGCACCTACAAGTTTCTAAACATCCTAATCCTCACCATTTATAATCCCACAGAAGCAGGTTCATGTGTGTGCTCCACTCTCTCACCGGATGGGGGGTGACAAATGGTCCCTCCCTCCCCCTTTTTGGCCACATATGCTGTCACACTGGAGATGGGGCTGCTCTGCCTTTGTGCATGGCGGTGCAACTCCCCACTGCCTGCAAGTCCCTGCACAGGCAAGAAGGTACCCCATGAGTTCCTGGATGCATCCCGAGCTGTGGGTCCTTTGGATGCTGCACCCCATACTGCCAGTCCTACGCTCCCCGTGGGACAGGCAAGATCCTGTGTCAGGCCGAGACAGGGTGCAATGGCAGTGGGGTGACTCCTGCAGCATCCAAGGCAGGGGTCTGACTGCTGCGCTGAGCACCCTCCTGCTCCCAGGTATCACCCCACAGTCACAAGTTTCCTTCCATCTTCTGTCCTCCTCAGGCTGACTCTTCTATAAAGCCTTGTGGTAATTCCCTGGTTCCTTCTTAGTCCAGCAGATGCCTACTGCAAACAGAGGTTGTCGTTATTCGTGTCCCCTTTTCATTCTGCTTTGGGGTAATCTTCTCTTGAACCAGGCAGTTTTGGGTATCCTGTCCGTACAGGCTGTATCCACTCATACTCCTGCCATACCACCAGGTACTCTCCAGGGCATGTTTCCCAGACTGGTCCATCAGGAGGTTTTGTCACATCTGAACTTGGCTGGTACAATATTATTGTTACAGCATTTTACATTCTTGAAAGGAGAGTAGCTTTGTGGGGTGGAAGAAATGCCAGATAGTTAATCACTTACTATGGAGCCATCCCTGCTGACTCCTTGTACTTCATCGCTGCCTTATTATTTAGCCGGTCATTTCACATTTAAAATGCCAGGGAAATAGTCTCATTGTATGAGAGAATGCTAAGGAAGGAATGTTTTAAGTTAAAATATTTTGATGTAACTTGCAGTAGTTCTGGTAAGAAAAGAATAACATAAAGAGATGACCCAAAGGGACTGTTATCCCAGCCTCTTCAGCCATGGCCAACTGTAGCTAACCAAGGATAAGGAAAAAAAATAAATCAGCTAAGTAAGCTATTGTTGGGGAAGGCAGCAGGCCTGCCGGTGGCCTAGCTCTCTTCACCAAAGACATAGGCCCTGACAATATCCTCATGTTCCCATGAGACAGGAAAAGTTGCTCATGCTGAGAGGATTTTAATAATCACATTCTCAAAACACAGCAGCCTTGATGACAGGGGTACAGACTACCCTAAACCAAGAAGAAGTTATGGGAAGGTACTTGGGAGTAACGGAACATGTTAAGAACCATCCATAATAAATGGTGTGCGGATGCTTTTAGGCATCAAAGGTAAACTAACAATATTTAGCTATAAGATATGTTTATCAGAAGTCATTATAATCACTAACCAATCAGTGGGGAGTAAACAGTATACGTAACCAATTAGCAGGTTTTTAGTTTGTCATGTTTGCAGTAAGAAATGTATATAATCTGTGTGATTTCACCCAATAAATGGCTTCACCTAAAATTCATATTGAATTGTGTGTTGCCCATCACTGATCTCTGCATGCTATGGCAGTTCCCCAGATAAATTTGAATTACATACATTCTGTTTTGGTTTCTTGTTTATTTTCTTGGAATTGCCAGCATTTGATTTGCTATTGACCATAATTGAGCATGGGACTCAGGAATAACATGCTCACAGAAATACCTATTAAAACTTTTGGATCTATTTTCCAAGTGGCCCTCGCAATTGAGCTGATTTATTGCTACAGAAATGGTGTAACTTGTAATGTCTTAGGGAATCTGTGGTGCCCGATAGCTCACAACTGCTAACAGAGCACAGCTTTCCAGAAGCTATCCATACAGCATCATCAACAGAAAGTGTAACAGTGCCCTTTCTCCTGCTCTCTCTTTTATTAATATTATGTATTATCTAAAGTATATCCAAGAAATTTCCCTTCCATCCTCCTTCCACACACCATGATTTTTCAGTGCTTCTGAAATACTGGTCTATGATCCAGTTCTGAGCACTGTTTCTCCTAAGGACTGTCAAAAGCAAAGGGAAAAATGATAGGAACATGGGAGCAAGGGCTGGGGATTTAGTAAATCTGGTTTACCACCAGAGAAAACATGATGTTGGATGACATCCAACCAATAAAATAAGTTAAGCACTGTATTCTTAAATTGGTTTTATTCTTGCAGGATAGCCTGCAAAAGGCATCACTTGTGTTCAACACAATAAAATACTTGTTGTGCATGTATAAAAGTACAACCCATGAAGGATCAAGTTTTCCATTCAGCAAGACCTCTTGCCTTCACTTACAAAGCCAGCAAAGAGAGATGAAATATTTTTTGAAAATCACTTTTATTTATTTATTTATATATTCAAAGGAAAAAACAAACAGATTTTTTTTATATGGTCTGATGTGCATCAGACTGTTCATGCTGTGAAACAGCCCTTGACTGCTTTCTGCCTGCAGCTACTAAAGTGCAGAATACTCTTTATATATAGCTGAACACTTTAGAGGGGTGTTCTTCCCTCTTTAGGTTTTGTCTCCTTGTTTCCTGGTACCTCATGTTCACTGTATTTCCAATATTTCCTAATTATTTATTCCCTACCTTTTGCTGCTTTTATGATACAGGGAAGATTTCATGTACCTAACCATCATTGAGAATGAACTGGGTAGAAATACTCAAGTCCCACTTGTGCTCCATATGGACAATTTTCTTCAGAGGAATTAAGCTATTGGCAAATATGCAGCAACATGTCAGCAACTAGAAGTGAAATTCTAAAAAATTGGATTATTTAGCATGTTTTCCCTCCAAACATTATCTGTATAACTGCATTTCTAGATTAGAAAAAAAATCCTAAAGCCTTTTAGATGATGTATTTTACCCATGTACATCATGAATATAAAGACTGCAGTTTCTGTAACTGGAAGATTTTTTTTCTTTTTTCATTTCTTAACAGGCAAAAATTGCAGTCCAGACTCTAAGAGGCAGATGTGGAAAATAACCAGGAAACATGCTAAGAGCTTTATTAGAATGATTTCATGACCATCAGAAAGTTGAGTAATATGTTTCAATACTTTATCCTAAGAAGCCTTCAAGTTGATGCACTGTGAGAGCTTGTGATATTTTCCGGGAGAAGTTTTAGTTCTTTAATAGTGTGTTTAAATTTATTTGTTTTTAAAGTCATAGTCACTGTACTCCAGTAGATTTTCTTCTTTCTATAAACCAGCTGAGGTATATTCTCTGTTCCAAATAGGCTTGTACCGTCCTTGACCTCCACTTGCCACAGACTTTAAGTAGGAGGTACAAGCATTTGGTCTGGGTCTTGAGAAATTCTACTCCTCCTTATTTCTCTTGGCCTCTATCTGAGGCTGCTTCTAGACAGGACAAGAGATGAGCTGACCTTTTTGTGGGGTGGGAACATACCAGTAAAGTCACAGGGAGTGCAATTTTGATGTTTTTTGTTCCATTTAACATCACACGTGTTTGCTCTATATACAATTTCTATTTTAATTAAACATCAAAAGACTTGCTACTTGTTTTCCAAACAAGAGATACAGAATCAAGCAGTCTGAATCACAGGGAGTTCATCACTCTGAGCTGTGTTTACTGTCTGTTTCAGAAAACAAAACCAAGTCAGTTTAGAAAGAGAGTTTGAGGCAGTATTTGGTAGGACATTAGTCTCATCCCTCTATTTTTCCAGTAGTGTTATTTAGTGTCTGTTATTACTACATGGTTGGTTTTGTGTCAGACATTAACTGTAAGAACAAAAAACTGGAACACACAGTTGGAATACTAGAGAAGATTTGTGACCCTCTGGAACAAAGGACTGCTTTCTCAGAAGGGTGCAAGCCATGACAAGAGACAAAACTTGATAAAGGAACAGGAGATGAAGATCCCCTAAACCTGTCTCAAACAAGATGTGAAACCCCTGAAGCAAAACTCTTCAGTCGCTGTCCAGAGAGCTGAACTGCCACCCCTGGCAACAGAACAGACTGTCTTGATAACCATGGAAGGAGCGAGCCTTACAGTGTCAGGATGGGCCTGTTTGGGCTAGAGAATACAGGATAAACAGGCAGGTTCTACACAAAACTTAGAGGTCTACAGTGCCCAGAGTGAGACCTTCATGAACTGTGAAATGAATATTAAAGCTGACACCTCTGAATATGTTAATGGGCTAAAAAGGTGGACATGCTAAACGTATATGACATTTTCCACCCAAATCATGCTACATGTCATCTGGGAGGGGTGAAACCTGAAATGAAGCTTCCCTGGGCAGGCTGCATTGGTATGGCAAACACAAAGGGAAGAACAACTGATCCTATGAACCAGAGACCCCCTGTTGGCTTAATCAATGCTGGAACCTGGACCAGTGATTAATTGATTTCTCTCAATTTCTTTCTATCTTGGCTTCTCTCTTTCTTCCCTCTCCTTTCTCTCTCCCTCTTCCTCTTTTCCTTTCTCCCTTTCCCACTCTTAAGCTATAAGCCCTTCTGCTACCCAATTATTTACCAATGAGCCTAGCTATAGAATAAAAGTCTTTGTTTACCCACAGAGCTTGAGTGTTGTCTCACTTCAATTCCAACAAAGGCAGCCAGGGAATCTGAGTACTTTGTCCCTTCCCCTTTGGACTAGTACATGACGCTTTGTTATCAACATTTTTACCTCAGCATGAATTTATGTCCCATAGTGTTCTTGGTTTTAGCAAAAGGTACCTAATATGATAAAGTAAAATGGAGTGAAATTATCCTTTAAGTTGTGACTATATGGGGGATTAACAAAATAAAGGATAGTGGGGTTTTTTACTAGCTTAATAAGAACCTTTTTGTAGAAAATGAGACAAAGTTAATGGATTTGTTTCGTTTAAGGGAGTTTGGGTTTTCTGCTTTTTAAAAATCCTCAGTAGGATGATAACTACCAATTTTATAGGAGGCTTAATGAGTATATTTTGGACTCTAGATACAGCTTTACACGGGCCCAAACAAAACTCATCACTTTTTTAATCAGTATGACTGTGGCAGAATCGGACAGTAGTGAAATCTAGGTATGTGCCCTATAGGATGCCCTGTAAGCCTGTATTTGGCCTGGATCAGGCAGAATCACAGGTGTTTTCTGAATGAAAAGGAAGAAGAGGAGAAGAGGGGAAGCAAAGTGAGGGGAGAGGAAGAAGCCTTAGTCAGTATTCCTGAGCTGCTTCTCTAAAGCAGTCTTCTAGGACTTTGGCACATGAATGCAATTCAAGACACAAAACAGGGCTCACCGGGCAGTCTGGACAGGGTGTCACATCAGGTCCTACCACAGTGAAGGTGTTTCTACTGAAAACCCACAGCAATTTGGTGTTTTTCTAATTCTGCTATGTTAAATCTTACTTAAACAGTCAGTTTATTCTCTAATGTTCATTCAAGATTAAATACTGTATTCTCCAAAACAAGGATAAATGCAAAACCATAATGAGTCCAAGGGCTTTGAGGGGACGGTACTTTATTTGAGATGGGTGCTGTTCATCAGAGGGAAGGACATTTCAGCATCTCCTAGCACCAGTGACTTGTAACCCTGAGGGAGGCCTGGAGAAACATGTTTTTGGATCATGGTGCTGGCTGAAAAAGTGAATTATGAGTAGGGAAGATTTCCCTCGTTGCTTGAGTCTTCCAGTGTTTGGAAAAGCAGAACTCTGCACTGTGTTGATAAAATTATTCACAGGGGTGTGATTTTACCTAAAAACCCCTGAACATTTGGCCTAAAACAAGTCTAGGCAAATGAAAAGCCTTAGAAGACCAAGGCAGAGATTGTAGATCTGAAGAAAATTTCCTGGTTTCGGTCTGTCATCAGCTCCACGTCAGGGTAATAACCTGTCCTTGTTATGCTAGAGCAAATATGCTGTGGCTTTGGAGAGAGGGATAAGATTTCATATTAAAACATGATTAGAATGTGAAATGTACGGTGTTTTTTTCCCCAAAGCTTGTATCTGGAAAGTTCACAGAAATCAGAAAAAGAGATCAAAAAGACAAGACACTCTGTCCAGGTAGCTGCCATCTGTGATGCTGCTGGTCACAGGGGTTGTCTCAGCGCTGGCCCTGCTGTCGCCCTGTGGGGTTTTTCCAGTGTTGCTGATGTATAAGGCTGAGGTCTCGGACATTTTTCAAAACCATAAGGCAGAGACTCCAGACTTGGTTTTACGGTGGTTTGGCTCGGTGGCTAAGTTCTGCCAGGTTTAGTACAAATCACAATAGCCCAAACACATGACATACTTTCTTGTAGCAAGGAGGGCTGCATAAAGCCTGAAGGTGTCTCCTATGGCCACCAATCAGTCATCTCTCAGTCTTCACCCTCTCTTACAGTAATCAAAGCCAGCACAGCCTGCAAATTTATCCTACCCTTATCCATTAGCAAACCTATGTGTAAGTAGTGTGAATTAACCAACAGTCCAGGGAGCTGGGCAGTACCCACCAAGACCTTCTCTTGTTCTCAGAAGAACGAACAGTGTAAGGGAGGTTGGTGCAGGTAGAATTTCATAAATGTATATCATGGCTCATATGTAAGTTCATTAAAGCATGATGCACAGGCTCATGCAAGGGTTGAGATTCAGGGACCAGTATATGCAAAGATGAACTGAAAGACAGTAGCTAAGACGTGATTACAGGTGATCAGAAGAGAGACAGAGTGATTCAGAGCATTGGCAAGTGGAATACAGAATACAGCACATCTTATTTTCAGTTTAATCCTTGAGTAATGGTTGAAAGCTATTGCCATTTTCATATAAGCTGTTTTCCTGATCTGAAATAAATCTGGGATTAACTTGACTAGACATGAGCACAACAAACATCAACATAGTTGGTGGTGTTTATCCTTACTGGCAGCCTCAGGCACTAGCTATGCTGGGAAATTAAGTAGGCCTGGGAAGGGTCAGATCCTGAGATGCAATCACCCTTTCTGTTTAAATGCCAGCATAGCCCTTGTCAGAGTTTTGGTTCAAGCCATCTAGCAGTTTCCTGGACAGCTCTTGGCCACAGTCTGGAAGACACAACTAGCCACAGACTGTTCCCATCAGGCGGAGTGGATGAAGCTACCCTGCTTTGGAGGAGGGAGGAGAAACGAGTCCAGTCCCATGGACATAAAGACTTCTTGTCCTCAAGGCCAAGGAACATCCCTTGTTGTGTCTGATTTGCTAATCTAGGTAGAAGCAAGGAGACTAAATTGCATGGCCCTTAAGGTGGATCCCACAGATCAGAGTTGAAGTACCAGCATAGGAAAAGTTGTGCAGCAACCATACTTGCTGAGCATGTTGTGTAGCTTGAAAAGAAGGAAAAAAAGCTTAAATTTCCAGTGTGCCAGTCTGTGTCCTAATCCCACACATACCAGAGAACAACGCTTAGATGTCTTGCTGAAATCACTATGACAATTCTGTGTGTGTGTGTGTTACCTACATTCACATATATGCACATGTGTGTGTAAAGTTCTTATTTGCCGTGGCTCCACTAAAACCTATGAAAAAACTCCCACTGATTTCAGAAGGAAAAAGGACACATTGTAAGTATAAATTACGGGTTTTTTTACCTTCAAGGTGAAATCCTTGTTTGCTACAATTGATTACCTTGTCAGAGTACCTAAAGAAAGAAGAATAAATAAGATTAATAAATAATAACAAAAGATAGCCCAGTTAGCACAAAGAAAAGAATTTTCAGTCAAACAAGATGCCTATTCATGATAAGAAAATATAAAGGTAGAAAAATAAACTGGTTTAATGCATCCTTATTTTACTAGATGGTATCTGGAGGTGACAATAACAGATCAGAAAAGGCATATATCTGACACATCTGCCTGGCTTCATGTTTGGGAGGAAATATCAGAAGAAAGCTCTGGAAGAAAACTCATGAAGAAGAAAGTAGAACATAAACCAATTTAGTGATGGTTTGCAATGACAATGGAAAGGAATCCATTTTGTACCTCTGATGTGAGAAGAATACAGAAAGTAGCCTGGCAGTGAATTGTGCACATCCAACCAGTCTCTGCTGTCATGCTGATATCACTGTGGGTAGCAAGTGTGGATGATACTAGCCCCCAAAGAAACAAGACTAATGCCTAAGGATAAGGCTGGAGATTTTTATCTTGTCTGTATTAAATGTCTCAGTTATAGGTTGAAGTCCAGGGCCCTGAGACAATGGGCATTATTTGATAGGGGCTCCTAGAAATACCACTGCGCAGTTGTGCACAGTGGGCCCTGGGCAGCTCCTCTCCTTTAGGGGTGCTGGTGTCTCCTCTGCAGCCTGCTAGGGTGGTGTGGGATGCAGGAGCCTGTTCTCCCTTCCCCTGGGCTGCCTTTTCCACAAGCAGGCACATTTCTCAGGATGTTTAGAAAGCAAATTACATAATGAATTAAGTTAAGGCAGAAAAACTCCAAACCTCGGGGTAAAGCAAAATACAAAATCAAACCAAACTTGACAAGCACACAGAAACTCAGAGGAGAGGTCAGAGCACATTTACAAGACAGAGAAAATACTAACCAGAGAGAGATACCAGGTAGAAGGAACAGGACAATGCTGGATATAGATATACAGGTGTATATGGATATAGATACAGGTATATAAGGGAGAGTGTCATGGTTTAACCTCAGCCGGCAGCTAAGCACCATGCAGCCACTCCCTCACTTCCATCCCAGCAGGATGGGGAGAGAATCAGAAGAGGATGAACAGTTCACACAGGGGCAAAGAACCAGAGCTGGATGTGAAGGTGGGTACAGCTAGCTTGGTCCCTCCTGCCTCGCTTTTAGAGCCCCTTCTGACCACACTAAGCTGCTGAGGGCACCCATTCAGCATGTCGCTTGGACGGCATTAAATGTTAGTTTGCAGGTCTTCTCCTGGGAGAGGAACGGTGATAATGTGAAACTCAGGGACAGGAGAGAGGGAGCTGTGCTGGAGCTGAAACCAAACCATCACCAGAGGCAGGGGATGGGCAGGGAGGTCACAGCAGGCTACCCAGGAGTGCTTCACATGATGTTGCTCTCCTGAGCTTTGGGGCAGATGGCGGAAGAGGTTGGAGTGGAGGCTAGAAGGATCCAAGCAGAAATACCCTCGACACAGGGTAATACCAGCCCTGAAGAGGGAGCAGCTTCTCCAGCCTGAGAGCTGGCCTCTTGGCCTCTCCCTCCCTTCTGAGGCTTGGTCGGTGGGTATGAGTGGGTTCTGATACAGTGATGAGCACGGGGGAATTTTTTGTTGGTTGAGTAGAAGGGACACAGTTGGGTCAGCTGGTGGGAGAAAGAGGGCCATTGCACTCAGGCACCTAACAGGCCACATCAAAGGCAAAAATAGGGGTCTTTGAAGGAGAGGAAAGATCTGAGACAAAAGCCGGGTCTTTCACACAATGCAAGTGCTATGGGATGCTCTAGGCGAGGTATTGTTTGAATCTATGGTATGATATAAAACGAGTGACATCTTTATGAACCTGGGAAATGTCGTCTGTGCAATAGCTGATATAAAAGCCTGCAAGTGATATCCTGCTAATCTTCAGGGATTTGTATGTAAGTGATGAGAGATTAGACTACCAAACTGATTTTTAAAATGAAAATCAATCAGCTGACAGTTCTGGAAACCCCATCCTTACAGCATTTCAGTAGATTTTGCAAGAAGTCCTGTAGCGTTCCAGTCAGAACAAGAGGAGATACAAAGCCAGACAGCAGATGCACAGCGTAGCAGTTGGCGAGTTTATTTGTCCTTTCAAAGCAGTTTGGTGCATTCAGGTGCTTCACTTTCAGCACATAAAGAAAAATCTGAGTAAATGATTTTTCACTGTGGAGTTCACTTAACTCCCTTGCTATTGTCAGTGGGATTAGGGCCTGTCTGTACCACAGCACAAGTAACTCCTGAGTCTCTGCAAGTAGGAGATGTTTTGCCAATGGCTTTCAAAGATCTTTGCTGATAGAGGCATAATATCTGGTGTTACTACAGTGCCTGCAGGGAAATGATTATAGTTTCTGCTGCTTATATGTTCCCAGTAGGATTAATTCACCCCTGCTCCTTTTACCTGTCAAAGCCTTAGCCATTCTTTTATTACCTCTTGCTTGCTTTTTTTCCCCTTGTAACACATCTTCATCCCCATCCCTTAGCACAGTAAATCCTACTATTTATTAACATTTTAGGTGTCATCTCTGTTAGATGTCCTGGGCTCCTTCCCAGGTTACTTTTTTGGCCTCACTCATTTTGGAAAAGCACTTGCAAGAGAACTGTGCAGCTTTGAACTTGGTGTTCAGAAGTTACAACCAAAAAGCTTACAGTGCACTGGGCTGTAACCTGCTTCCATGAGAAACTGCTCAGAATATCCCTTTGTTTTTGTTAATAGAGCGCTTTTAAAGTAGTTTTAGCTTGCAATTCCTGAATTAATGTTATTGTTCACATATGTTCTGTTACTTATTTTAAATTACAGATGGTCAGAAAACAGGCTTTCACTTCTACCATTTCTTTTTAATTCCCCCCCCCCCCCCCCCCAATTTGGGGACAAACATTTTAAAAGTATTGTCTTTTGCTGAAAGGGAAGTCCATGGTGTGTCATTTCAAAAACTCAAATAGACCAAAATTTTTTGTGTACAAAAGAGATTGTCCAGTATCATCTATTTATTCTGTCTCCTTCCAAGGGAAACAGTGTTCTTCTAGAAAAGGTATTTCTTTCAGCTGGCAGAAGCCTCTGCATCTGCTGAGTATTAAAAATTCCACCAAATCCACTCAATTCACCAAATCCAAAAGAATGTAAAGTCTGTAACTGTTCAGATTTCATACACTGACAATTCCTGATTTTTGAGCTTGAAAATGGAAATGTGACCTCACATGAGACTGCAGTGCTACCTGGAAAACAAACAAAAAGTCTGTCCATTGATAGATAGCAAATTTGGCTTTAAAAGAAAAAGAAATTGGGTGTGTGGTTGGCTTTTAGAATTGCCCTTTTTATTAGGACTCTTCCTTTGCTCCCACATTTCTAAATACAGTATAAATTCCTTTGGTCACCTTCCTCTTTGGACATGCATGTGCAGTGCTTGCTTCTTTTTAATCATGGTGGCCAGAGAAGTAAAACATGACTTTTAATATCTCTACTAGGAAGTAGCTACCTGCTCTTGATTGTACTGTATGCACAAATATGTCGTGTGTAGGCCAAAAGACAAAATGTCAGGGGAAGACTTCTTAAGCAGCTTCTTTGTGAAATGTAA
Source organism: Gallinula chloropus (assembly GCF_964237585.1). Lineage (NCBI taxonomy): Eukaryota > Metazoa > Chordata > Aves > Gruiformes > Rallidae > Gallinula > Gallinula chloropus. The sequence continues at coordinate 42,107,153 of NC_140086.1, forward strand.
TGAAAAGTTGGATCAGAAAAATGGGTGACTTTGTGATGATGTCCTGTGCTCAGTCATGTGATGGTTTCATATGCGTCCTGTCAGTTTTCTAACTTCAGAATTATTCTTCCTTCCCTCATCTACTCATTTATTTTGGTGTTATTTTTATGTGTGGATTTGAATTCCGAATGATAACATGGTATATCTATTCATGTATTCATAAGTTATACAAACTGGTGCTAAAAAAGCTGTTATTGAACTGTCTTGTAATAGCTACACAAGTGTCACAGAAGCAATATAATCAAGACATTTTAGACCTCTGTAATAAAATGAGCACTACAGAAGCAAAACATACCATATGCTATGCTCTTGGCTTGTCTTCCCAGCAGTTGTGACCATACTGGCATTCTGAAATGTTTGACTGCCAAGACTCAGTGATAATTACTGAAATACTTGATTCTTGAAAGCCCACTGAATACCGGCTAACGTGTACTTTCATTTACTGTGCCCTCAGCATGTTGTAAGGAGTTAAATTGTGGGATGCCTTGCCCGAAGCTGTTATTGGAAGTATAGCATTTTTATGAACAGCATGATGCAGAAACCACACTGGAAGGACCTTTGCTAATTGCTGATTACCACGATGCTGTTCTTATATATTACAGATGATTTCTGCATTAACACAGGCTGGCTCTGCCATTCAGCAACTAATGACTTTATCAGCAGGATACCAGATTAATACTTCTGTGGTAAATAAGATGTTAGGAGCAGAAATTTTTAAACTAAATTCAGGCACCAGCCTCCCTACTGCAATATACAGAATGGATTTTCAATTTTTCTGTTCAGTATTTCACTTATGCTTGGTTCAGATGCAACTACTGTCAGCTGGAAGAATTAATGACTTAATTATTTTTGCAGTCATTTGATGTCAAAGTTGCAAGCAAAAATATGAAACATTTTAAATAACCTTTTACACCACTGTAACAAATGGATTTCCTACACAGTAATTAAATCATGCCATACTTCTGTGTACAAACAGGAAAGGCAAATACAGGTTTTAAGACCTGTGCAAAAGAAAAAGGGAGCAGCATAACTTTGGCAGAAGAAGAGTCCAGAGCCAACTTACTCAAAGAATGACAGAGAGGATATGCAATTCAGTCCAAGGATTCAGATTCAGCCCTCTGTGATCCAGAGCCCAGTTTGGTGTACCTCATCTGTGATACAATGCTTCAAGAAGATTATCTGTGAGCTGCAATACAGTACCTGAGCTATAGCCATGCAAGGTAAGAAAAGTAAAACCACAGGTAAAGTGTAATTATTGATGTGGTAATTGCTAGTAACTGAGGGAGAGAAAATAGCACCAAAAAAAATAGAGACTTGGAAGCCAGGTGACAATATTAATGCTTAGCTTAGATGTATATTAGTCACAGCTCTTTATTCCTTGTGTTAGCCAATAGATAATTGCTGGGTACTCTTGAGCTGCGTATATAGCGCTCGTGAAAATCTGTCTGTGAATGATGAAATATGACCAAACCTGTAGAGTGAGAGTTATTGAGGGGCTCCCTATAGTCTGCTGCATGTATATAAGATGGTCTGTTGTCCATCCAGGAGACTGGATCAGTTAGAAAGCTGCGTGTGTTCTGCCTCAGGATTCCTTGAGAAAGCAAAATAGGGTTCCCCTCTACAGCATGAGCATATGTCTGTATGACATACATATTTGTGCTTTGCAAATAGGACCAGCTTAGAAACATTCCCTGCTTATCCAGGATATAAGCTTTGTGTTTCAGATCCTGTGATTCTGCTTTTCTGTGGAATTACAGGGACTATTTTATTTTTGCAGATGAACCAAGTTCACATTGCATGTGCTTGGCACCATGCTACTAATCTGCATGTATTTTGTATGTTTGATTCTTCTGTCAGTCTGCTTATCAGATACGTGACTGTATTGCTATTTCAGGATGAGGCATAGATAATCTAGTAATAATTAATTTTGCATGCATCTTCATCTTGGGTTGTTAAAGCTGACATGTCCATCATTTCCACAGTTCTGCCCTAGGACCTGTTTTTAGTTGAGCCATTATCCCTCCTTTATCCATTCTTCTATGAATGTATCTCAATCAATTTAATACTATGCTTCTGGCAAGTAGCCATTAAGTATAGATTAGACACAATATTGTATTACAGATGCTCTTTCAGTACATGCTAGTAAAAAGGAGACCAATGAATTGATATTACCTTAAACACAAATATGTCCTTTAATACCAGGAAGGGAAATTGTATTCATTAACAAGGAGGTGCATCTGGAGCAGGGCACCAACAAAATGTTTTTTCTGAAGAGAGTAAGACATGACATACCACAGCAGACCAGTGATCCCCATTGGCCCCATAAGCTTGGAGAGGCATCAGGAGATGTTGTTCAGGAAGGCCATGTGAGCCTGACCATTTTCTGCAGTCTTTCACCTGTGTATTCCCCCAGCGTGCAGCACTGTATTAGGAGTGTTAGAGGGTACATTTCTGCCTCTCCTTTTTTGTCCCTCTTCTGAAGGAGCAGTTATTCATACTTTGCCTACACATATACTTCGTCTAAACCCTTTCTGAGCCTACTGACACACTCTGCTTGTATGAGATTCTTTGGTAGCAAAATCCAGAAGTCTGCTGTGCAATCGAGCATTTTCTTTTCTCTTTATTTAACCGTTCTCCTGCTAGTTTCATCGAGTGTGCCTTAGTTTTAGCACCATGGAATTTGATGGGCAGTTCTCCATTTGCCTTTTCTGCTGCCTTCATGAGAGGATAACTCTAACGACATGCAGCTAAGCCTTCTCCTCTGGAACCTGAGGTTTTTGTGTCTCCTCAAATGGCAGCTGTTTCATTCTCTTAATTGTTTTAGTTGCCTTTCTCTATACCCTTTCTAACTAGACTATGCCCTGGTGAGATACAGCTACCTGAACTATGCAAATTACAGAAGGTTTGGAAGCACCATTTTTTTGTATGGTCACAAAATGACACCCTCAGTCTTGTTTTTTGATTGCCACTGACCATTCAGGTAATGACTTCAAACAACCATCAATGATAATACCAGGCTCTTTCTCTGAGTTATGACTCAAATGTAACTTTCTTCAAACAGCATTTTGCAGCTAATCCCAAACAAACAGCTTTCACTCTTTGTAATTTATCAGTAAGATGAGCTGTCTGGTTACTCAAGCTCTTTGAATTATTCAAGCAACTGGCTCTAGAAACTGATATTGAATTATTGTTATTGAAAGTATTGATCACTCAATAGAAGGAATAAATTAAACCAGTGCAAATGCTACCTGGAAAACAAGTATAACTCTAATAACATTTCAAAATCTAATTGACAGGGATTTTAATACTGAAAATTTATGCATTCTAAGTTGTTAAGAAACATATGCAGGAGGCCGGTCTCTTAGGGATAAACATTGCTTAAATGTCAAGGTAGTAGTGTGCAAAGTGCAGGTCTCATTGCACCTCCAGGTCGAAGTGCCAGGATAAACACAGGCTCTGGGGTATCAGCAGAAACACAAGAGCTGCGTCTCCAAGACAAGCCCTTCCTTTATAATCTTTCTACAAAGTTGAAACTGCATTAAAAGTAGAGGAGGCAGATACACCTAACCAGCCATATCTTACCTTGGGAATTACATCTAACTTTAATTGAATTTTATTACCCTGTGATTATTGAAACCAGTCTTAATGTTACACATCTGTTGTCAGGTCTCCCAGAGGGGAGAAGTCCGCTATTTCTATGGTTCGTACTTACTAACACTTGCTTTGGTTTTCTCTACTTGAACATTGCCTTCTTGCCTATCTTGGATATAAACTTAATATATAATATGTCATTTGGCCTACTAAAAGGTTTAGTTCTGTTACTGCTTCCCCTACTGCTTTCTCTGAGAATGCCTTCCACTTGCTCTCTGAATTACGTGCAGACCTCACTGTTTTTATCTGGTACTTAGGATAACCAGGTTCTCAGTCCTGCACTTTATGAGACTATTTAATTTTTATGCCAGGAGTAAAACAGACTCTGAAGAAGAGAGGAAAAAGGGAGAGGTAGTGTAGAACACACCCCTGGCTAATAGTATCAGCTAAGAGTGGAAAAGCTGCTGGGAAGGGATCTGATGATATTTCATCTTGCTTTCAAGAAAAAAATTCTTAATCAAATACACACCTGGTTGACCCAATATCTGCACCAAGATATATGAGAGGATTGATAACAAAAATCTGCTAACAACATAGAGGTCAATGTGAACATTGCGGCCAATCACAATACACTAGTTATCACTGGAGAGACTGAGATTCCCGGCTTCTGCTGCTTGTCTTTGGAGCAGGGCAGGCAGGTCCTTCACCCCTCTTTCCTAACCTTGGGCTTGCAGGACAAAATCTCTTTGTGTGTCTATTGGCATTGAAAATGCCAAGGTGTGTTTGTGGGATACACGGCTAATGTGCTCATCATGAATCTGTTTTGCCAGAATAGTAGTCACCAGAGAATTTTTCCCTAAGTCAGTTTTGTAGGGACAACAGGTTCTTCCTACCATCTGGGAGTTTTCTTTAACAAATTCCTTCTTGTTGCAGATCTCTCTCTCACTGACAACTCCCTTAATCTGTTCTGTTCTTGTTCCTGTGACACTTAATTGCTATGGCTCTTGACCTCTTATTAACATTCTTAAGATTGGTAATGTGGAAGCATCATGTGTCACTGCAAGTGAAGTAAATGTTCCGTGGGCTTCTTCAGTAGCCATCGGCTTGTTACCTGAGATTTCTGGGGATTGTATTTGCCCCCATTATTGTTTTCAGTTCTGTTCTTTCATGTTACAAACGAGTTGAGAAGCTTGATCCTATTAAGGGGTTTCTTCATTGAAGACTTGTTCATTTTCCTTTAAAGTACAAATTTTAGCTCTGCTAAGCACTGTGGAAGTGAAACAGGAAGAAAACAATATTTATCTTGCCTAATTTTACATGTTTAGATTTATTTGTTCAAAACTCTGATATAGTTTATTCATAAGGCAAATGAAGTGGCTCTTATCTATACTCTTAAATTGTCTTTGTTTGGTTTTACTGAGCAATTAATTTTTAATGCTATTTACAAAAAACCCCACAAATAAAAATACTTACCATTATATTCATTATCACTAAATTACAAGGGAGAGTGAATTTACAAATCAAACCCCCCAAGCAGGAAAGCAAAAAAAAATTGAGCTGTGTACAAATCCTCACGTTGCACCAATATTGAAATTAGGAGTACAGACTCAAAAGATATTTTTCAATAGCAATTAATCTTATTCCTGGTCATAGCTGCTACAGAAAAATAACAGGAGAGGAATTGAGGATGTGAATATATAGAAGATTTTTAAAAGAAAAAAGGTCTGTAATTGCATTTAATCAAAATCAATTAACAATGCTGTTCAGATTTAGCTTGTGAAAACTGAGGGAACCGTGTTCACACTTCTAATGGCAAATTACATGTTGGAGAAGAACTATACATGCAAAATGTGACCATTCCCTTGGTCACAAGAGGTGTAAGTTTAGGCCATTAGTTGCTTTTTATCAAAGAATCCTACTTCAGAAACTGCCATGACCTCAGGGTGACAAAAAGAAACCAGACTCAAAAATCTTCTAAGCAGTCATGAATGAAATGTAGTATTATACCTTTCCACATAATATCTTTGGAGATCTTTACTCTTTGAGAGTATATGTCCTCCCTTTCATAGAGGCTAATGCCACTGATCTTCTGGAATAATTACTGCTTTCTAGGAACGCAAGGACTGAGACCAGTGTCTTCTCACGTAGTGGAGCCACATGAAGGCCATGAAGGTTGCATGAAAACATATCTCAAGAACCAAATACTATCTATATGAAATAAATGAGAAAAATCACATATCTATTAAGTGCAAACAAGATTTTAAGTAAGTCCCCAAAGCCAGAAATCAGTAAGACATATTTTGAGGAAGAGAAGGAAGCAGAACAACTCTGTGTATTATGGCTGTGCAATTAATCAGGGAATAACAGATATATTTATATTAACTTGTCAGAAATATCTGTGAATCCACCACAGAAGTGGTGGTCAAAGACAAACTTTAAAAATGTGCTTTTACTTATTCAAGCCTTGGTATATTTAGATGGGGAAGATTTTGCCAGCCAGGGTGCTGAGATTGTCTGAAGAACTACAGATGCTTTCTTGCAAGCAAGAAAATATGAAGGACAGGGAATATATTGATAAGGAAACTCTCCCATTTAATGGTTCTAATGGTTTCTAGTGGCAGACCCTAAGTCTTACCAGGGAAATTTATGGGAATCAATCCTGATCTCTTTGGACTGCAAAGCTGCTTACTTTCTCATTTAAAATGTGAAATGATGGTCAGTCAGAGATAATAAGAGATGGGTGAACTTCCTCTACAGCAGGGATGGGCAAGATGACCTCTCAGGGTCTTTGCTCTGTATTTTCATAATTTTAGATTATAGCTCATTTTTGTGGATTTTTTTTTTTTCCCACAGGAATTCCACTGAACTTTATGTGAACCTTTGGATATGGTGTGATAATTTGGGAGGAAAATAATAGGATGGATATTCTGAGATTAGGGTGGTACTGGTCTCAGCAGCCAGCACTTAGGAATGTTTCACACCACTGTTGCAATACCTGGCTTTTTGTTGTGGGTTTGTTTTTTTTTTTCCAAATTCTTGATGATCTTTTTGAGGCCATACAGCATACAACATCAGAGATGAAAAGGACACTTTACTGTCCAAACCTAAGATTGGGAAAAGTGGCAGTAATCATCACACATCTAATTTTTAAAAATGCCCAAGAGACTTCATGCAGAAATAGTAACATGTCAATAGAACAGGATCTTCTTACCAGATGCCCAGTTGATGTACTCTAATGAATTTTATCAGAAACTGCCTCTAACCTCCCTCAAAGACTCCATTTATGCTGTAAGTAACCCTCTTACTGGATTTCCAGGTTCAGATTAGATGTTAGGAAAAAATATTTTACTGAAAGAGTTGTCAGGGCCTGGAACAGGCTGCCCAGGGAGGTGGTTGAGTCACCGTCCCTGGATGTGTTTAAAAAAGGGGTAGATCAGGTACTTAGGGATATGGTTTAGCATAGGGCGGGAATGGTTGGACTTGATGATCTTAAAGGTCTTTTCCAACCTTGTGATTCTATGAAAACAGAACCCTGTAATTCTGTGATTCTATGATTCTGTCATTCTCCAGCTTTAAAAACAAGGCAGGCTCCCTTTTCTGCATCTGGTGCTAGGCCTTCAACTCTAAGCAACCTTATTTTAAAATGATTACGAATAATTTTGTGTAAGATGAGAAAAAGAAAATCTTCATTAACAAACAGAAAGAGTGGAATATGAACCTTGTATTAAAATACATCTATTCCTGTGGAATTTAAACCAATTATTTCAAGAGATAGTGCAATCCCACTATTAACATAGACAGAAATACATCTGTAATGCATGCAAAACTCTTCGGACATTTTAATCTGGTTTTGTATCATTGTAAATAATTTATACAAATAAGCACTATATAGCAAGGATGTGTCACATGTTGCCAATCTTAGGCTCACTCCTGCACCTTCAGCTGATCAGTTATAAGCAGGAATAAGATTAATTGCTATAGAAAAATCTTTTAAGTCTGTACTCATAATTTTAATATTGATGCAATGTGAGGATTTGTACACAGCTCAATTTTCTTTTGCTTTCCTGCTTGAAGAACGCTGGTTTGATTTATAAATTCCCTCTTCCTTATAATTTAGTATATATAGAATATAATGGTAAGCATTTTCATAGTTTCTTTCTTCTCAGTAAATAGCATTAAAAATGAGTTTAACCCACTCAGTGATGGCCAGTGATAGGACAACAAGCAAGGGCTGACTGATGCAAGCTGGGTCATAGGAGGTTCCATGTGAATATAAGGAGGAACTTTTTCACTGTGAGGTGACAGAGCACTGGGACAGGCTGCCCAGAGAGGTTGTGGAGTCTCCTTCTCTGGAGACATTCAAAACCTGCCTGGTTGTGCTCCTGTGTGATTTAGTCTAGGTGATCCTACTCTGGCAAGGGGGTTGGACTAGATGATCTTTCGAGGTTCCTTCTAATTCCTAACATTCTGTGATTCTGTGATCTCTTCTGTAGATGAACATGGCATAATTTTAAGGTCCCTTCCAACCCAAATCATTCAGTGACAATTTCTTCTCGTACATCACAGAGTTGGTGCAAGTGCATGTAGATGCATTAAAGGTTTTACTACTAAAGGTAGTAAAAATCCTTTTGTTTTTAATATTACTGTTGTTACTCTAAAACCATAGTATTAAACATGGTTTTTATGAAACATTTTTTAGAAAAACGATGAAAAGCAAAAGCTCAGTCTGTATCTAGACAAATATAAAACATATAAAGAAAAAGAAAAATACTGATTCAGAAAGGCTCTATACAGTGTCAACTGTTATGCAACATTATTTACAGGCACTGCCTACCCAGGATGATTAATAAAAATATTTCCACATCTGGGTGGTGTTAATAGAAGAGTTAATTATTTGTTATAGCTTTGATTAAACTGTTTACGATGCATGACTTCAATATCAGCTCTACAACTTACAGTGTCTAGGTAAATGACACCCTTATTGGTTTCAAAGATGATTTTGATGCACAAATGTGAAATCAATTAATGGTTTGTTCTCTCACTTTTACTTTAATGATCCTGGTAAATTCTGACCTGGATACTAAAGAAGCTTGAATATCAAAGATGTCCATGACTTTAAACAGCTTCTCTTATTGGTTGCATTTGTGACGACCAGGAGATGCTTTTTCACTATGGCATCATCACACAGAGACACATCATTAAGGCAAGAAAATTAAGAAAATAAAAAACTAGGCTTTTTTCCTTTTTTTTTTTTTTTTTTTTCCTTATTGGTTACTCTCAGCTGCACATTTAGCAGAACTGTCTTGCTGGGTGAATGATTCAGACAAGGAAGCTGTTTGGATAACCCTACAGGGTATAGGAGACAAGGGTTTTCTTAGGGGGGGTTGGACTGTATTACTATAAAGCAGAACTTCTGAGACTCCTGTTAATTGATGAGGCTGTCTAGCAATCTGCCTGTAGTTCATCATGTAGAAAATATCAATGTAATGACAGCTGCACCAAACTAATTTCTCAGTAAATGTCTTCTATTTTTAAGAGTACTTAAAAAATGTATTTTAAGAATATAAAGAAAATGAGGAAGATTAAAATAAAATGAAAAGAACATAAGAAAATGTATTTTTAGTTTGTTTTTTCCAGATTCAGGGAAAAAGGACTTTTTTTTCCCCCAGGTGCTCTTTGATTCATTAATTCAACTACATGTTCTCAAATATAAGTGGTAAAAAAGTCAGTCACTTCCTACCTGCAGATGACAGGAATAAGGACATCCTACCCATGGTATTTCGTTTGCAATGTCTGTTGGCACATCTGGAGTTATGTGGAGAATCAGCGCCCTTGTCAGCTGGAACCAAGAACGATCTCAGCTATGGGACTGAGTCACGGAGGAGGCACAGTCACAAGGCCTAGGACAGCAGCTGAAAGAGGACATTAATTGAAGATGAAATCTGTAATACTGTGACCAAATACTCAGGGAGTGCACTCTTTAGGACTCATCCTTTACCTAACAATTACAGGTAATAACAGAGCACTTAAAAACATGCGGATATTTTTATAATCTCCCACCAGAATTATTTCACTCCACGGGGATTAACAAACTTTTCCTTATCTGTCAAAGGTCAGTAAGCCAGGACTGTTTAGACATGACATGGTCCTGAGCCTGTACCCTGCATTGAAGAGTGCTACTGCCTTAAAAAAGAGCCAGGTTTTGCCATCTGTTAGGTATTCTCAGCAGCAAAGCAACTGGAGTTCTGGTGTGTGATCCATGTGCAGGTCAGCACGTTGGTGTGCCCAGTTTTCCGAGCTTGAAGAGTTTGCAGTCTGTGGTGGGCTGATCCTGACCAGAGGCCAGGTGTCCCCCAAAGCTACTCTGTCACTCCCCTCCCCAGCTGGGCAGGGGATGGAAAATATGATGAAAGGCTCATGGGGCAAGATAAGGACAGGGACATCACCCAGTAATTACCATCACAGGCGAAACAGACCCAACTCTGGGAAATCAATTTAATTTAATATCAATCAAATCAGAGTAAGATCATGAGAAATAAAAACTAAATCTTAAAACTTCCCTGGACTCTTATTCCCAGGTGTAATTTCACCCCTGATTTTCTCTCCCTTTTTCCCCTGAGAGGCACAGGGGGACAGGGAATGAGGGTTGTGGTCAGTTTATGACATGTTGTCTCTGCTGCTCCTTCCTCCTCAGGAGGAGGACTCCTCACACTCTTTCCCTGCTCCAGTGTGGGGTCCCTCCCACAGCAGACAGTCGTCCATGAACTTCTCCAACATGAGTCTTTCCCACAGACTGCAGTTCTTCACCAACTGCTCCAACAGGGGTCCCTTGCACAGGATGCAGACAAGACTGCTTCAGCATGAGTCTCCCATGGGGTCACAAGTCCCCCCCAGCAAATGTGCTCCAGCCTGGGCTCCTCTCTCCATGGTCCTGCCAGGAGCCTGATCCAGCACGGGCTTCCCATTCATAACAGACTTCTTCAGGTGCCTTGAACTACTCTGCTGTGGGATTCTCCATGGGCTGCATGTAGAATCTCTGCTCTTCATCATCTTCCATGGTCTGCAGGGGAACTTCTCCAGGGGCTGCGGGGGAATCTGCTCTGGTACCTGGAGCAACTCCTCCCCTTCCTTCTTGACTGACCTGGGTGGTTGCAGAGCTCTTCCTCTCACGTATTCTCACTCTTCTCTCTGGCTGCAATTGCTCTATTTAATTTTTTTTTTCTCCTTCCTAAGTAAGTCATTTCAGTCATTCCTCTGCCACCATCAGTAATAGACTCAGCCCTGGTCAGTGGCGAGTCTGTCTTAGAGCCAGATAGGGGGGAAGCTTCTGGCAGCTTTTCACAGAAGTGACACCTGTAGCCCCCCACTACCAAAACCTTGCCACACAACCCAATGCACATTCTTGCAGTGAATGTATATGTCATAATCTGTCCTGCTCCCCTCAGTCCTAGTGAATGAGTACATAGGACAGAAAATGACTGGTGTGAGTCAGACTCCTGATGACAAAATCCCAGATTTGGCAGATTCTGAAGAGTTAAATATCTATAAAGGTGATACATTTCAAAGGATTGCAGCTGGGGGATGTAACTGTTTTATTTTCAAGTGGCTGTTTATATGTAAGTAACTACATGGGACACTTTCAGGAGCTGTTCACAGATACTGAGCGACGGGTTTCATAATGCTTGAAGCAAACAATAAATTTGGAAGTCTTGAAAGTCCTCCTGGAGGGCTCAGTAGTGCCAGGCTGGTCAGAAGCAGATGCAGTTACAGATGGGACGTGGGCAATGTGAGAACTGCATGAAGGTCCCTTTCTCTCTGCGGCCACAAATACAGCTTGAACTCTGGTGGCGTGGGCTGTGATGACAGGACACTTCCATCCCCCTTAGCAATGTCATAACAAACCCCACTGCAGTCTGCTCCATAGCTACACTTTTTCAGTAAATCTGGATTTCTTGGCTGCACATGTGATCAGCTTCACAGGCCATCTGAAAAAAAAGGTGTTCAATAATCTTTTTACCTCAAAAGAGATGGCCTTCTTGATATGCACAGCATACACCTTAGCTTCAGAGTTGCAGTGGTTAACATGCAGGAATAAAATTGTCTCAGATGTACCAACAAAAAAAGGGTATCACTTTTGAAGAAGCAACTACATTGGTCTTGATCTTCTCCAACCTCATGGCAGCTATTATCACTGGGAAAAAACACCTTCCTGAATGGATGTAACGATGACTAAATTGCCAGGGGCTCAAAAGGTGGATCCAGGAAGGCTGCAAATAGTGACATCAGGCCTTACTAAGTGACAGGCTTTTACAGATGCCACAAGTTAACAAATCCCTAAAAAAACCCCTGTGTATAATTACATATTAAAATATTGAATTTGAAAAGATTTGAAATATAAAAATGCCATGCAGTAGGCTATGTTAACTACCAGATGGTTTAAGTTCTTGACTGACCTAAAGAAATTATGAATTCTTTCAATTCCAACCGAGAGTTCAGGATGATTAAGCTAATTTGAGCAGACAGAAAGAATGAAGAACACATTAGACTGATAATCTGGTGTATTTTGTCAAAAGAGTTTCATGGGTCCATTTTTACAGCTAGTAATCACTTCTTTCACACAGAAACAAGTATTCTTGAAATACAGATCAGCAACCATTTGAGCCATTATGTCAGCCATCCATGGGTTGGGATGAACATCAGAATTCTATGCCAATAACACACAAACTCCTGGGAATTCTCACTGGAAAAGACAGTGAAATTTAATCTGAAAACCATTTACTTAATGCTTCTTTCTATTTCATCCAGAATAAAATGTCTGGGATCATGCATACTGAATTACCAAGGATGATTTCAATCACAATGTGCAAGAACATATTGACCAAGATTCTGTAATTTTCTCAAAGGCAAAGGTGGCAATCAGTGATGAGAAATCCTCTGGCTAGTACTTGTAACCTCCTCTCTATCTTACTGTGACAAGGGGCAAAAGAATCAGAACTACCTTACAGTGCTTTGTCCAGATCAAGGCTAGCATCCTTAACTGGAAACACCATCTTAACTCATGCTGGTCGTTGGCTTGAATTGACTGTCATATGGCTTGGATTCCTTACCTAGAAATATCTTCCAGGAAATCATTTAATGAACTTTGGAAAAAAACCCTTTAGTTATCTGGACAGGAAAAGGAAATTAGTTCAATCCTCCAACAAGTGGAAGCAATACTAATTACAGAATACCCTCAGAAGAAAATATAAGACAGATAATTTTTGTGATTCAGTTTATTTGATACCAGGTGGCTGAGCATAGGCACGTTTGCAGGATGGGCATGGGAATGCATATGTGTGAAAATACAGTACATGTTTTTAAAATGATATGTGCTTGAAATGAACTGCATTTTAAATAGGAACTGCATATTTTTATAGAATCCCTATTTTAAACCCATCTCTAACACTGTGAAGAAGCCCTGGAGATATATGAAGACTGAGCAGCTTTTCAGGTGTCCTCACACTGCTAGAGAAGTGTAAAATGAACTAAATCAAGGACCTTGCTCTGCTGAATTGGCAGTGGTATTAGAGAGGTTTGTGGCACAGTGAGCAAAATAAAACAAATGGAGTTTAACATACTGCAGCATGTCTACTAAATAATGATTCTATTCTTAAATTTGACTATGCAAAAGATTGTACTTTTTTCTTCATGGATAGGTCTACTTCAGAAACAAGTTAAGTTAATTAAAAATTTTTTTTAAATGTTTTAATTAGTAGCCACTTTGGGTACTAGTAAATTACTTTTCAGTTAACAGCACAGATTTTGCAAAATTACTTGATATCATGATTTACTATAATTTCATTGTGAAGAATAATTCATTTTACATACTGCTGAAGAGCTATTTTATTTTTTTTTTATGTGCCAGGGACTGAACATCTAAAACTGCAACAAAGAAAATGGATTTTTTTACCTGTGATTGCTACTATTTTTAATAATCTAATAATAAAGTATTTTGATGCATGATCTGTCAATCTCTCCTGACAGACCACCTTCGGAAATGTCTGTTTGTTTTACAGAAGACTCATAACAAAATAATAATAATAATCATCATCTTGTAGTATTGTGGGGTAATCTCTATTTTTCTTTGGACGGATGTAGACAAGCATCTGTGAAGACACAGACAGAGGAGGCACTGCCTTAAGCAAGGGGATGGACCTGATCACCTCTTGAGATGACTGATCCCTTCCAGTCCTGCTCTAGCTGTAAGGGTTTGCCCTTCTACTTCCTTGAATCAAAGAGGTGGGAAACATTTTTGTCTGTGGAGTGAAACCAGAGATCATTGTCACTGCCCTTCTATGGTTAAAGTGATCTGGTGTGGTTGAATTCAGTTCTTTGTATTACCAGGACTAGAGGCAGAAAAGTCTGGCCTACCATTGATGGTAATGCCTGGCCTCAAATACATGAAAATATAAAATAGACCAAATGCTTCCCCATTATCTATGTGAAAGGGTCACTTACTGAACAAATGTTTCAATGCCTTAGCGACACTGAACCAGGTATGTTATGCAGGCATTAATCTGTGGTATCATCAAAAAAACCCTTTGCCAGAGCAAGAAACCTGACTAAGTTGACTTCTCATCAACCTATATGTGAGGTTTGTTGCATTTCTGGCTGGGTTTTCTGGTTTAACTTAAGAATGAAACGCTCCTGCAATCTGAAATGAAGTCACAGTATTTTCTTATATTTGTCTTTAAATATATTCCTTTATGACAAGAAGTGTGTTCTCTAATGTTCAGATTCTCAAATAACTCGAACAGGCTTTTTAGCCTTTTCTATATGCTGTGATTTACTCAAGATTATAACTCATACAGCCTTTTCTTACTGATGCAGAAGAAAACATTTATAGTTTTTCCTTTTAGGAAGGGTATTTGAAGTTAAAGGTTCATAATTGTCCAAATGAACATTACTTGATAGTACATAAAAAGACATTAGGAAAAAACCTTCCACAAAACTGAAAAATGTCTTCCTGTGCTTTTTCCTCTTAAATTCCTGTGGCATAAAGCACCCAAGACAGATCCATTCAGCAAAACCCCACGCTTCTGTAAGTCTTTATGACCCTTCAGAAGGCTGCCTTGTTTGGTTGCACATCCTGCGTGGGCAAGCTGAAAGGGTGGATAAAGCAGAAGGCACGTCACCCACACTTAATATTACAGCGCGTCTACTTCATTTTCATCTGTGCAAATTCTACCCACTTAGGCAATCGCTACACATACGCCCACTCAACTGCTTGTGATAGAAAGAATGCTATTATTACTGTCTTTATCTACAGTAATAACTAGAGCAAGGCCACCTAAGCTCCTGACAATCAGGACCTGAATTATATTTCTGTGTTTATTTTGGGATTCAATGGTGAATATGGTTTATAATGCTTGAAGTGGTGGAAATTGCTCAGGAGCAATGGGACCATCAATTAGAGTGACTGCTCTGAAGTGGGGACCTCAGTCCTGACTGTAGTACAGCCATGATATGAGCTGTACAACCCTACGTAAAGGAAAGTGTCTAATGAGATAAGGCCATATTTTACTGTGTCTATTTGTAAATGAGTTTGGAAAATAACCACGTATTGAGGTGCACATAATAGTTGATAGCCATGTAATTCACATATATTATCTGTCAGTAACATTAACACGGGGCAAGTACATTACATACCCTTCAGTCCTGCTGGAAGATGTACACTTACGGTCATCACCAGTATTATGACTGCACACACCAGCATTGGGCTTGGTTCATTCTGCCCAGAATGATGCTGCCTTCTCAGAGAAATTATGTCTATGTGTTTCTGCTGAGGTACCACACAAGTGTTGCAACCCAGAAACAGCGAGTAATGACTGGAAATATTTCTGAACCACTGCATGTGTTTGGGATAAATTGCTTTTCCTCCCTCTTCCTGAACTTTCAGCAAGTTGTGACACAATTGTCATAGCTTAGAGGCAAAATTTAAGTATTTTTGGCTGAAATAAGACCCAGTCCTAAGGACTCACCTAGGCCACCACTTGCTCCAGAATGGGGTTGGTCAGTAGCAATTGCTAATCCTGTCTAGGTCCTGGTATTCATGCACAAGCAAGTAAGAGACAGGAGGCAGGACTGAGGTGCTTTTTTTTGAACCAGCACCAAGGAGTAAGTTTCTTTTACGTAAGGAACTTTCCAGCCTCCAATCTCAAATAGTCACTTTATGTTAAGCATAGAATCATAGGATCATTAAGGTTGGAAAAGATCTTTAAAATCATTGAGTCCAACTATAAACCTAACACTATCAAGTCCAGCACTAAACCATTTCCCTAAGTGCCACATTGACACATCTTTTAAATACCTCCAAGGATGGTGACATAACCACTTCCCTAGGCAGCCTGTTCTAAAGATTGACAACCTTTTGGTGAAGAAATGTTTCAAAATATCCAATCTAAACCTCCCCTGACCATTTAATTTCATCCTACTGCTTGTTACTTGAGAGAAAAGACCAGCAGCCGCATGTCTACAACCTCCTTTCAGGGAGCTGTAGAGTGATAAGGTCTCCCCTGTGCCTGCTCTTTTCCAGGCAAAACCACCCCAGTTCCCTCAGCTGCTCTTCGTAAGATGTGTGCTCTAGACCTTTCATCAGCTTTGCTGCCCTTCTCTGGACATGCTTCAGCACCTCAATGTCTTTCTTGTAGTAAGGGTTCCCTAGTCCAGATCACCGATAAAGATTTTTAACAGAACTGTCCCCAGAGCCCTGGGGAACACCCCTGTGACTGGCCTGGCAAACTCCACTTGGAACCATCCTCAGCGAGAGGGACTCAGCTCAGAGTGCAACTCACCTGTAGTGTCGTGCTAGAAATACCAAACTCAGATCATAAACTTTTTGTAGCTTATTTATTTTGGCTTCCAAAAAGCAGTGGAAACTCTATGACTTCTCTTGTAAACATATTCCAAACACTATTTTGTTTCCCCTAGAAATCCTATTTGAATACAAAGCACGTTAAAGTTATAGAGTGACTCATTTATTCTGTGCTTTGACTGACCTTCATCTGAGTTACTTTTCTCCCTTCTTACCCCCAAAAGTACTTAATGGCAAGTTACATCCTGTTTGACATTTCATTTTGCTAGATTAAAAAAGCTACACGCCTCCCTCTTATTCTCTTCAAACAAGCTTGTGCATTTCTGTCACCCTCTGGACTCTTTTCTGTTCTTGTTTCAATCCAAATTCATCTGTATAAAGAAGAAGGAAATAGAATTAAACACAGTAGTTCAAATAAGATCTCGGTAATGCCTTCTGTGCTGGTTGTAACACTTCACTAATCCTACCCGGAATTCCTGTCAGATAAACCCTAAGGTTATACTTCCCCCTTCATCCCAGTGGCAGGATTGCTTGGCAGGATGTGCAAATGGAAAATGAAACATGAGTTTTCCATTTCTCCACACTCTGAACTATTATTTTCTTATGACAGATTGGTCTGGAGCACACTGTGCAGTGCAGAATACAGTAGACTTCTAGTTGTTCTTACCTGCTCAAAGATAGGTGCTAAATTCATTATTCTTCAGTTGTCTGGTGTTCTTAACTTCATGAAGCTACTGAAGATCCTTACTACGGGGCCAGCAATTACATCTGCCAGACACTGTTCTTATAGAGCTTGAGAACACCAGCTGGTTCTTCCCTTACAGTTTCTGAACCTTGATTTTCATTCCAACTTTGTAATTTCTGTTCCTTCATTTTTATTGTCAATCTTCCAATGCTCCCTCTCATTGCCTTTACTCAAAATTAAAGCAAATCACTTTTTCAGTCCCATCTTTTAAAATTTATTTTATCTGAAGGTAGAAAACCCCAACTGTTATTTTTCCCCTGCTTAATCTATGTTCCTGACTCAGGAGATACAGTTCATTATACCAATCAGTTTCTTTTGGTCCATTTCTCATTGAACCTTTATTTTCATGATAATACACATTGTACGCAAAATATATGTATGATTATTTTTGAACCTTCTGTCTGAAATTTTTGCTGATTATTTAATCTAAAATTTCCAGACTCTTGGAATTTTGCATCTCTGATACTTTTTCTCACTCTCTTATATGCCAGTGCCTAAATTCTGGTTTCATGTAATGACATGAATTCCTCACAATGGTTTTATCCATCATTTGAAATCTCCCTTTGTATCCAAATCTGCTGCTGGAGGCCAATACCAGATTCCCAAAAATACTCTGAAAAAGCCTCAGATCCCACTTTAAAAAAAAAGAAAAACCAAAGATGGCAATTCACTTATTTTTTATCATATGATACTATTCAATAATCTCTATTCCAATGCATTTTTCAATATCCATGTGTTATCACAATTGCTATTTAATTATAGTTCTGTTCTTCAATAACAGTTTCAGTTCTTTAATTTCTATCCATACTCTTTACATGATAGTACACCATCATGCAGGAAACAAAATGTGCAAACAAAACAAACTATTTCAGTTACATTTGGCATTGTAAGCATTACCTACAACCCTCTTCTGTTGGCACTGATCAACTAAATCTACTTTTGCCACTTGAAGTCTTTATTGACCTTTTATTGACCTCTCTACTAACAAAAACCCTTTTCTAATGATTTTGCTCCTTCATGATAGATAAGCACTGTGAAGTTTTTCCTAAATGTCTTTCCTCATGACAAAACTGTTGTTGAATAAGTCTACCTTAAGCCATAAAAGCCAGAAGCCAGCAGAAAAGCATCACTGGTGGATGCTTTGTGGCGAGTTTGTGATGATCTCCCCTGAACTACAGCTACAGCACAATGTATGTGCTGAAAGAATTGTACAGAAGCCCCACATCTTATTTCATGGGAGCCACGTTGAAGGCTGCAATGAACGTGGATATAAGAGGAGATTCTCAGATTGGAGCAATGCTTGCTATCCTCTGCATCTTCTCAAGAGTAGGTTGCAAGCCAGGGTTATGTCAGATGAAACAAGGCTCTCAGAAGTTTAGAGGCAGTCTCACTTTTGAAGGAATAAATCCTACCAGACAGTCATTGCAAATCCCCTTTACAGTGTGAGTGAACATGCTCACTTAGTCTTCCAAGCATTTTTAAGTATGCGTGAATCTTCCCTAAAGCAGCGTCACACTGAGCAGCAGCTGGTGGGCAATTCTGCCTTCCTTTGGGGCCTGTTTCAGTTCTGAATCAGTATGCTGTATCTGGAAGAGAAAACCTCCACGTTCTCTCTCAGAAGCCTTTTCAGTCTTAAGAAGTTGACTGTAATCATATATACCTTTTTTTTTTCCCTGGTGTTCACCTGGGAAACTGGATTCTGGGTTCCTCTCCTCTTCATTTCCAAATTTGTGTTAGTCCTCAATTTCTTCTATCAAATCACATCAACGAAATTCTATCACCTGCCCTAAGCAGGTCAGATTAATACTTTCCCAAACTTAAAAACTGGTACCTACTGGTCTTATCAGTCTAAGTATGACCTCTGTTATATTAGTCCAAACAGCAGTACAACATCAGCTTAATACATTTCAGGTCTCCTTGATGTAGTGATACTAGCATGGTCTAGCTGCCTTCTATCTAATTATGCCTCCAGCCTGTGCGACACCCAGTTCTCCTCAGCTTTTTAAAGAGAGCCTGTTCTTTGAATAACCACCACACATTCCCAACTCAGCGGTCAGTGCCGCTGCCTGAAAGTTTCCTTTCTCAACGTAGATGCGAATGGAGCAGCAGGAGGTCCCGGGGAGGCTTGTTCCTGCCCGGCACTAGGCGGGAGTGCACATGGGAAGCCGTGCGAATGCTGAAATCCGCAACCTGCAGCTGTTTAAAATCCCGTCTACCTGGAGGATATATTGACTGAACTGGCCACAATTCTGTGGTAGCTGGCTAGGAAACACCGCTTCATCCCCTCAGGCTAAGCCCCAGACTTCCCACCACCACCACCACCACCACCACACACGCCCCACAGCTTCAACCGCGGCTGAAGGAGGCAGCGCGCCCTTCAGCCCAGCGTTCCGGTGCCACAGCCTCCTCCAGGGCTTGTTCGTGGGCAACTCTCCTCCCGGGGACCCCCGGAGCGAGTGGGAAGGGGAGTCCCGGCCTCCGCCCTGGACGGGGAGACCTCGGGGTGGGAACGGCTATTGAGGGTGAGGAGAGCTGAGAGAAGGGGGCAGAGGGGCCTGCTGGAACTGGGGCCGGGGTGCCGCTGAAAGGCTCCGCACGTCCCGCACCCCCGTTCCCTTGCCATGGGAAGCGGCGCTCGTCCCGGCACTTCTATCGTTGAAGAATTAAAAATGGAGAATTGGGCGCGGAACCCACTGGAGCTGCCAGGCCCAGCCCCGCCTCCCCGGGCCTGGGCGCGGGGGTGGCGGCGCTCTTATCCCGGGACGGGGCCGCGTCCGCGGGGTCCTTGTGACGGCCACCGCCGCCGCGGGCAGGTGAGGGGGGCCGGGGGCGCGGAGCGGGGGCGGGGCGGGACGGGACGGGACGGAACGGAACGGAACGGTGGGCGGCTGTGATGTCACGCCGGGACCGGGGATCCGGTGAGGGGCGGTGAGGGGGGGCACAGGGGTGGGAGATGGAGGAGGCGGAGTTGCGGTACCCGTGTGCTGGAGCAACGATCCTTTGTCAGGGCTCCTTAGCAGCAGGAATTGAGCACACCCCACCTCTGGCCCCCCGCCCCGAGTTTCCGCGGTAATGCCGTTTGAAAAGGTAAATGATGTTCGAGGTGAAGGAGAAGGATAAATGTGGATGTCGGCCACGTGCTGTGTTTTACCTGTCCCTGAGCGTGGCGGGTACCACCTCAGAACGCAGCGTTGCGCTTCATACACCCTCCTCCAGCTCTTACCTGCCGTGCTTCTGAGAAGGGGGCCGAGCGGTGACACCCACCCAGGGACAGTTCCCCATTGCCACCCTGAGCGGGCACTTAGTTAATTGTATTTGTGGGGCCTGAAAGAGAATAAATGGGAGGCGGTACTTCGGTGTATAGGGGGTACAGCCATGGAAAGCTGGGGGGCTGAGCAGGGTAATTGCTGGAAGTTTCTATTGGGGGGGGGATGACCCTTTACGTTTTGAGGTGCTGATGGAGGTGGGCAAAGCTGTATAATATAGCAGTGTACAAGATGGGTGGCTTTATGGAGGCAAATAAAGCGGGTGGTGGCAGCGTGAGACCAGCAAGAGGGTTATTTTCTGTGGAACTGCCACAGAACTTCTGGGAAATGTAAAATTGGAATTTCACTTACATTGAAAGGCAAGATGCGGAGTTGTAACTGTTAGATTACACCCTCTGTGAGATGGAGCAGTTGAGTTTGACAGAGGACGGAAGTAGGAGCCTGCCACAAGAAAGCAGGGGTCAAAAAATTCCCTAGGAGAGTCTCCAGTAGCTACTTTACACTCGTCTTCCCACTACGCTCTGCTAAACCTACTGCCAAGAACAATTTGGCAAGCAGCAAGACCGAGATCAACCACTGTTTAGTCACAGTTGAAAGCCGAAAGGTTCTACAGGTGTCTTGTGATGGTTTTGCTGCACTTCCGCTCCCTGGGCTTACGGTGTGGTGAGATTATCCTTATCAACAAATGATGCTTCAGCAAGAGCTGGGGATATGAGCGACTTGTAGTACAGGAGGCTTTTGTTGGAAGGGGAGCTCCCCTTTAAGTAGGGAGACATTAGTTCTGTCTCCCTCTGTCATCACCAGTAATTTTACACTGTAGATATGGCTATTACTCTGGAATTCGATGTCCTTTATAGGTGGAGCCCAAACATCTCACATGTCAACACAGATGTTGTTCTCTAGAACAATGAAATCACTGAGAACAGTAATGCTTCAAGTCTGTCACTAGATAAGATTTGAAAAATGCAAAGAATTTAAAAAATGTTCACAGAACACTATGCCCACTTGTTAATCTCCTATGGGATGCTCAATGTTGAAGAACATGGAGGCTGCTCTTGGCTCAGATTTGACAAAAGCAGAAGAGAAATTTCTCTCTTAAATTTTGAGATTTAGGGCAAACCAGAGCAGTTATGAGTAAACATGTTGCAGTAACGCTCTTGCATTCTCTTCCAGTGCATAATCAAACAGGTCTTTAGTAATAACCTTGCAATAGGCACTCAAATAGTTATGTAATAATTTCCTATATGGCGGTGGATAGAAAGGATGCTTCACTAAAACATGGCAAAAATAGAAGCTCAGTTCTGTTGTAGTCCTTTGATGTTACACTGGTAGTACACAGGGGTGCATTTACTATGTTGTGCTCACATCGTATGGTCCAAAAACCAGGGTCAGGGTTCATGGTAATGGTTCATTCTTTCCTCATGAAATGTTGGAGGTAGTGTAGAATTGAACTGTGGGAGGTTAAGGTTTTAGCTTACATACCAGAAAAAGCTGTGCTGCTACTAATTTTTCCTCATTTTGTCAATCATTAATTCTTTCTCTTCTCTGTCTTGGATTCAACTGGAATAAGGTTGAATTCAACTTGTATCCCACTCACTCAGCTAGCTGGTGTAAAGTGAACTCATTGCATGTGTATCCAACTACTTTCATATGTCCTCAGTCAAACCTGTACTGTTAATGTCTGTTTTGGAAGTTTCAAAAAATACTTTTGGACATTTAAGTATTCAATTTCTTTCAAAAAATTTTTTTCTAAGTGTGTACATTGAACTTAAAATCAGACATTAATAAGTTATTGTGTTCATTTGTACTGTGGTCTGTGAGAAAACAAGGTTAAATGCAGTGGCCTTCTTGTCAGCAAATAATTTTCTGTTGTATAAAAATTGGGATGGAGGAAGAGGAATCCATGGGATGTTAAATTGTTTACAATGACCAATGTAAATATCACAGAATCATAGGGGTTGGAAGGGACCTCGAGAGATCATCGGGTCCAACCCCTATTAATATTAAGAGAAAAGGCTGAATAATGTAGGACATAGACTCAGTTCTTATTTGATGGGGATTCCACCACTGCTGGATACTTTTTTCTCATGTCAGTTGATGAAGCCATTAATTTCATATATGTTGCATTACAAAAAGCCTTATTTTTAATCAAATGGTCAAGTAGCATTGGTAATACACTTTGATAATCCCCTGAGGCCAACTTAAGTTTGGGCTTTTTCCAAGAGTGGTTTTGCTTGTGCCAGCATTCTCACAGTCACCTTGTATAGCAGGGAGCCTGCTGGCTCTGCTGGAGACCAGTCGGGTGGTGAGAATATACCATGAGGGGCTGGTGGAAGGGCAAATTCCAAGTAGCAGCTCACATATGGCTTGAAGTGACTCTTTGACAGGTTCCTGGTAAAACTATGTGTGCATGACACCTGCAAATGCTACTAAACCTCTAAATGTCCTCAAAGAGTGGGGCTGCCCTTGTCTGCAAGGTCTGTTTCCTATGAAATTGTGATGAGCAGCGTCAGTTACTTTCATCACGTGCCAGCTCTTCAGTAATCTTGCCAGTGATTTATCTGGCTGCTGAGTCTGCAGTTACTTGTGTTTGGGGACTTTGGAATAATTCTGCATCTTTTCCAGTCCTCTGAATTTTCCCTAGTCTTTCAGGAATTACTAACAATGAGTATCAGGAGCCCAGGGGGAATTTCAGGTGGGTTTGCAAAGAATGTTGAGGACAAGAAGATACCTGAATTTGCTAATCTTAAAATGTTGGTAGTTGATGTGATCTCTTGATCACCAGGTTCCTGTCAGTGATCAATACACCCAAATTAATCCCCATATGATAGAGGGGTTATGGCTGATCTATTTACTAAGGGTACAGACATTTTATCTGTAACTTTAAGGTAGTTTTGCTACTGGCTGTAGTAGTCTGTGGTCCCCATCTGAAGTCCCCATAATGATGCAAAATCCCCTTGTTTCCTTCACCCTGTGTTGCAGGCTGAAGGAGGCATTGGAAGCACTGCTCAGTATTTCTGATTTGGTAGCCCAAGGCATGTCCTTAGCACGGCCTTTTCCTGGGCTCTGCCAGCACAGCATGCTTTGCAGGCAGCAAGGATTCGTAGTCCTTGCTTTTATCAGCAATTTTGAGCAATTAATAATGTATTTATTATACAGCAGCACCACCAATCACCTTTATCCTTCTTAAGCACCTTCTAAGCAGAGATTTTAATATCTGAATCATGCAGACTATTCCTTCTATTTCTTTCACGTTATTGATAAAACCTCTTTTCAGTGACAATTTCCAGACTTATATCTTAGTCAGGCACCAGTCATCAGGATATAAACCATTCTCTATCAATTCTTCTGATGCACTTCATCACATTGGCTTCCTTTGTTTGTGCCGTGCTGAGCCTCGTTTAATACAGTGCTTGCTTCCTTTGAGCTCCTGATATACTCTCCTTCCAGCTTGTGCTCTGCCTGTGAAACTGTCTTTATCTCAACCTGTGAGTTTTTGCACTGTTACCTTTCCAATTCTCTCTCCCATCCCACTGCAGGGGAGAGCGAGCAAACAGCTGCATGGTGCTGAGTCAGATGTCTGGAGGGAGGGGGGTTAAGCCATGACAATCTTTTTTGGTGGCCAACGTGGAGTTTGATGGGTTTGAGATAAGGACAGCTTTGACTGGAGCATGCAAGACCATATTTATAGCTGTCACAGCTCCTCAGTCATCGTCAGGGCTTGCCATGGGCCTTGTTTTGCTTTTCCTGCACATCAGAGTCTAGTGCTTGTCCATGGCTGCTCTTTGCTGTTGCTGTTTGCTGTCTTCTGCAGCTGTGAGCGGGGCTGTGCTTTACCCCAGCCTGCCTTGGCATTCTATCCAGGGCTTCAAAGAAGCAAAACAACAGTGGAGTGGGTAGCGTGTAACAGGTTTGCTCAAATAAGTACACAGCTGAAGAGGTGAAGTCAGAAATGCCTGGACTTGCTGTGCGCTGGGTGCTGACTGTGGCAATTACAGTTTGTGTCTTGCAGGTACTTGTGCTGGTGTTGGAGCAGAAAAATCTGCTCGTTAAACAAGTAGTAACCTGACTGAGGCAAATAAAAGCTGTATTCAGTTATGGATTACTGAACCTGATTGCAACACTTAAATCCCTGGCTAATGCCTGTGAATCTTAAAGTCAGCCAGTGATGCTGGAGTGCTCCTGCTTTCCAGAGAAACTCCTACCAGCTGTCAGGCTTGCAGGGTCTGCTGTAGGGACAAACTTGGGAGCTGCGTGAGACAAACACATCACTGGGGCCATGGAGGCCACCTGGCTTTTGCCAGGGCTGGAAAACCTGAAAGAGGGGTGTGTATGCAGGGTTGTGTGGATGAGAGGTGATGAGCTGCTTTTCCCAGTGCTACCAGTAGTACCAAACACTGTGCCAGGCACCTCCAGGCCTGGAGAAGGAACTGTGGCAACCCAGGGTTTTCTTGCCAGCTCTTCAGCTGCTCATTCCACTGTTTCTTCCCCTTGCTGATGCCAAGCTGAGAGGGACCAAAAGCCCAGGCTGGACTCTGCAGAGGATCAGGAGAGCCCAGACCACTGGTGGCAGTATTCCTGGCTAACGCAGCTGAAAATACTTATCACTTACCTACTATTGAGCTTCTAAAAAGTAACCTGTGCTTATAAAGAGAAATCATCTGATCAGCTGTGTTGCATGGATCCTGAGGCGTCCTTGGACTCCAGTCCTTGCCCTTTCACCTTCTATGATCTGGCTGTATAAAAACAATCCATAAACACATAGGATAATCTCATCATCCTGGTGCAGGAGTGGATGACAATTGCCAGCAGCTATCTTGACATGACGGAGACAAAAATGTTTGACTCTGTGCTATATTAGTATGAGCATCAGGTATATGTACAGAAAACCTTATTCCTAAATTGAGAAACTTCCATGATTAATTAGAGCTGTTTTGGTATTTGTTCTTGTTGTTTGTTTTCTTTCTCCTCCCTGCAGGACATGATAGGTAGAAAAGAATTCTGTGCTTCTGGACAGATACTGATGACTGACCTAAGCTGCCTTGCCTATGCACTAGAAGAATGGACTGTGGTGGAGTACCTGAAGAAATACCTTTTTTATGTGGCCATCATCTCACTGACCATCAGTGCAATATTAGTTTTTTTTATAGTTCCTTTAACAATCCTCTTTTTCATTTACCTTTCTAATATTTTGCTTTTAATATATCAGAGGAACGGTGAGGTAAAAGCAGATCCCTTGAGTGATGTTTGGGATAGTGCAAGGAAAACTATAGCAAGCTTTTGGGATATATATGCAAGAATATGGCATGGTAAGTATGACTTGAGTTGTCTGAAGCTTTGGATTACAATAAATGGCACATACATGTAAGTTCTGATTTTTTTTTCTCTCTTCCAAATGGATATAAAGAAATTACTTTTTTCTATAGTTTGTATGGCATCCAGCTCAGACGTTTCCACCTCAAGGACTGATTGTGATATGAAATAAGTAGAATGAAAGGAGAAATTAGATTATATAGGATAAATTTCTCCCAAGTGTAGGTGCACTTGTCTGTATATGGTATCAGAGTGAAGCTCCATGTTAAAGTTAGTTCTAGTGATGTAACTGCAAGAGAGATGTGTGATTTTTTAACCTTAGGAGCTGGTTAAAACCTACTTAATAAATGATCAAAACACAACAACTAGTTGGAAGTGTAATTAGTTTAGTTGGCAAAAACTACCTTGTCTGGACAATTGAAAATAATTTTAAGAGCTGTATGGGCAAAGAAATAAGTAGATACCACATTTAAGTTTGTACTGTGGCAGAATTTAGAAGTAACCAGATGTTTTCAACACACCTGCTCCCTAGGAAAATCCTCAGCTGCATGCTAGGCACTTTTTCTTCCCACAGATGTAGTATAAGGATATGAGCAAGACTTTTCTGCCCTAAGGACGAAGAATAGCAGGTTGTTATCTATGTTGCTATCCTCCCTCCCAGCTTTTTCCCATACTCTTTGAACATCCTGCAATATAAAAAATTGTCCACCTCTTCCTAGGACTCCACCTGCTCTATCCCCATCTTTCTCCCCAAATGGCTCATGATAGGAGCAGGGTTGGATATGAAGGCAGACAAGGTGGAACAGAGCTCTTAGCTGGCAGAAGCTGTGGCTTTCCCAAGCCTTTGTATACATTAGCTTCAAGTCTGGCTCCACCTAATACCTAAATCAAATGTAGGAAAAGCCAGGAGAGAGATTTACAGAAGTCTATGTCTGTGAGGAAATTCCCTTTCACTGAAAGTGAATACATGTAACTGTCATGGAAAGCACTTTTCTTTGGGATTCTTAAGTATCTTAATCAGAGATGTAAAAGCCCAGACTTCAATCTGCCTGAAACAGATCATCTCAAACATCCTGACTACTTGTTTGCCTCTCATTCTGCCAATAACGCAGATTCCCACCAGTATAGTGGTGGTTTAGTTTGGGTTGTTTTTTTTTAAATTATTGTACTTTGGTCTGGAAAATGTTCCTAAAGGGAAATGACCAGTCTTCTCATCAGGGAAGATGTCAGGTTCAGGTCTGTTCTAGTGGTTAAACTGACCAGCAGATTAGTCCACTGATAACCCGTGGTGCTTGAGGGGCTTCCTCTGCCAAAAGATGGACCAAAAGTTCCACCCACAACTTCATTGTTTTGAAAAGTACTGCAGAGGCTTTCACAACTCTCCAAAAGTCATTTAACAAAGGGCACTAAACACTTTTATTTCAGTTGCCAGATGTTTTACAGCCATCATTGTCAGTGTATTGCTTTCCATCCCTAACAGGTTATGAGCTTCATGGTGTAGAAAACCTACCAGAAGGACCAGGCATTCTTGTGTATTACCATGGAGCTATTCCTATAGACTACCTTTACTTTTTGTCTAGGCTTTTTCTCTGGAAGAAAAGACTTTGTCTGTCAGTAGCTGATCATTTTGTCTTCCGTTTACCAGGTAAGAACACATTGCGTTAAAGCATCCTGTATTCACTCAGCCTGTTGGTGGTTTTGGTGAAATTTACATTTATTATGCTTTCAAGAGAGCTTTTAAAGGAAAAGACTGCTTTTAGACTTTTAAACCAATAGCTGGTAGATGCAAAACGGCAAACAGGGTAGAATATCCTCTCTTTTAAGTGAAGGGTCATCAAAACACTGGTAGGCCCTCCAACGCCATCAAATAGACATTAGATAATCCTGTTGGGATGAAATGACATGCCTTAGTAGAAACTGTGGGATAGGACTATATTATTGACCTACTGCTGTCTGGTCAGCAATGGGCTGTGAGTGCAGAAGAGCCCAGTAAATAGTAAGGTATCAATTACCCACTTGCCCTCTACACTGAGTAGCCATTATAGCGCCTCCTGTAATGACATCACAGCTATCTCTTCATGAAAGCCTGGAGTAAGGCACAAAACTCATTGGAAGATTTTACTACAGAGCAGAGCTCTCTGATACTGACCAGCACAACATATTCAACACATTGTTGACTGAGAGCGAAATAAATAATTCCGTTGTGAAACAGAGAAATTACAGAAAACTAAACTTCACTCATTTCTAGAAAAACAAGGCTAAAGAAGGAGTATCCAGAAGAAATATCAGGGAGATTATTTAAAGGCACATTTATACCACTTATATTTAAAGTTATTATAATAGTAAAGAGTAAAGGAAGCTATTTGAAAGTATAAGGTCATCATTCTTCAGAAAAGGAAGTTGTGCTCAAACTCTGGAAACAAAGAGCATAAACTCAAGCAAGCTTGATGCAAGAATGTCAAATTGTGGCTGCCCCCTCCCTGGCAGTGTTCAAGGCCAGGTTGGATGGGGTTTTGGGCAACCCAGTCTAGTGGGGGGTGTCCCTGCCAATGGCAGGGGGGGTGGAACTAAATGGGCTTTTGGGTCCCTTCCAACCCAAACCAGTCTATTACTCTGTGAACATACTAAGGCATCCCCAGAAAGGTGGTGAGGAGGTATTTGCTAAAGGCATACTTAGTAAACACTGTGTAGTACTAAACACATCAGAAGCATGAAGTCATCAAGAGCTGATTGGCTTTTGAGAGGACTCATAAAGGAAGATAAAGGTTAGTGGAATGTTACAAAGGAGGCTGCTTTTTTAAGGGATGGATGAGAGGGTATTGTTTCAAGTTGTATATACACGTATATACTTATACACATGTATACGTATATATATGAAATATATATATTGTGATATATGTATTTCCTACTTATGTATTGCAGGACTTAAATTATTATTGGAAGTGACGGGTGTTATGCCTGGTACAAGGGAAGAGTGTCTCATTGCACTGAAGAATGGACACTTGGTGTCTGTCTCACCAGGAGGAGTTAGAGAAGCACTATTCAGTGATGAAAGTTACCAACTCATGTGGGGAAATCGAAAAGGGTTTGCTCAGGTCGCTCTAGATGCAAAAGTGGTGAGTGCTACATGGTATCAATCCCAGGTCATGCTTATTGCATACATGCTTCGTTATAAAATGCAGCTTAGGAGGGTTTGTTGGAAAGTTTTGCAGACATAAGAAAAGATTCAGGACTAAAGATTTCTTTTCTTTTTGCCATCACTTTCCTCAAACACATTAATGTGTCAGGAGCAGAGTTTTTATGGAACTGTAGAGTAGCAGTAGCTTTTTCTTCACTGTTACAGGGCATCCATCTTTGCAGTTCCATGTCTACAGCTTCATCATGCAGGCATTCAATTTCTTGTCTTGATTGTATTTCAGGAGTCTTTGCTGTTGTCCTTCTCCATATTGATGTAAGGTTTAATTCTTTTTTTCTCATCCTACTAGGTTTAGGTTGATACTGTACTGCTGTATACCCAGTCATTTTCTTATGGCTCTTCAATGTATTATACTTAGCTTTCTTTTTTCTAATACATTCTGTGAGGGTCCAGATTTTGTTCCTACTCTTACTTTTCTTCATCTATGTGAAATATTGCATCAACCAACAGGGTGTGTCTACATCAGTGTCTGAGTTTGTCATGTGCACTTGTGAAGCAGTTTTTCCATCTCCTTCACCCACCATGCCTTCATTCACATCATGCAACGTGTTAGAATACCTGAGCTGCATTCCTTTTGGCTGAAACTAAGCTAGAAGAGGCACCTAATACTTTCCAGTTGCAAATGGGCATTCAGTCAGTGGTACCAGACAAGAATTAGCTCTACTCAAAACAGAGCATTGAAATGCATTCAGTATTGACATCAGACCCTCAGCATCCTCTAAACATGTGCTTTTGTTGGTTTCCACTCCCATAACGTGCACAGGGCCACAGTTTCAGTTTTATTTTCCTTATGTATGATGATCTAAAATTCATACCACTGTCTCTGGCTGCCTCCATGTGAGAATGTTTCTCTGATGCAGGCTCTGGGAAATCATTTTATTTGGGATGGCATGGAGCTAAAAAAAGAGCAGCAACCCTGTCTTTTTCCTGCCTGCTACTTACCATCATCATCACCACCACTAGAAATGAGTTCTTTGTCTTGGACTTAGCATACATAGAGCTCTTTGTGCCTGACATTACTGGTGCACATCCAGGCTTCATCTGCTCTGCCATGAGCTTTCTGATGCTTTCCTGTGAATTCCACAACTGTCACTTTTGTTATGTTCTTACGAATATCTCATCCATTTTAGTGCTCTTCTTTGGCCTTCCACATAAATGTAAGCTTTTTCTGTCTATATAGGAGAATATGTTTAGGGAGTTGTGTTCTTCCTATTCAATTGAATTTCTTGCCATCCCTTTCAGCTGTTTTTGTAGCTCTTTCTCACACCATCCAATTCATTGCTTCTCAAACTTGGCTTTGGTCTCCTGTGCTGAACTCCTGTCACAAAGTGCTTAGAGTTTCAATGCTTCAGGTTAGTATTTCTTCATAACTTTCTCTGCTTATGAAATCTTGGGGGGGGAATAACTATACACTAGAATAAATATAGGACCATTTACCCAATAGAAAAAGTAATTTTAGCCTGGGAGTCCTATTTCTATCTCTTTCTTTGTCTTATGTGGCATTTTCAAAGTCATGGTTCATATGCTTCTGTTCCTTCCCCTATCCTTTCTCTCCCAAGCGTGGGCTGGTAAATGTTAATCACAATACTTCATATCCTGTGTGTGCCTCTACACCACCACTACTAGGAAAATACCAGAACGTGAATAGGATAAACCCACTCAAATTCATAGGGGCATTCTGAATTCCCCTCTAGTCTTTCCTTTTACATGCTAACTTAATAATATCCTCAGTCAGAAAAAGGCATCACTTTAACAACTTGGGTGATTTCTAATCCTTTTGCTTCCATATCTGCCTTTTAAGCTACTTCAAACATTTGAACAATCTTTTGCCACATGTTTCCACTTCACTTAGAACCTTACTACAATGGAGTAAGTTGTTGGGCTTTTTTAAATAAAAATTGAATTTAAAAGATCTGAATGCCCTTAATATAGAGTGATACCCTATACAAAAGACATCACAAAAATACTTGCCAGTAATCCTCTTAATCCTTCCAGTCTTCTGTAGTTTAGAAGCACATGGAAATAGCTGAATAGGAGTACCTAAAATTGCTAGCAGCTATTGACAGGGTTTGTGATGTTTATCTAATGATTTGGATATTCATTGAGGATAACTTCCTTGCATTATGAGAGGTTCTTGTGGTCATTTATATAACATGTTTGGTAAAGCAGACACTACGTGAGATTATCAGATACCTGGAAGGCAGAGAGAGTATTTTCTCCTTTGACACCTACTAGCCTGAGCTCACCTTAACAGTGCTGCTGGCCCTTGTATCACTCATTATTGCATTCATTCAGGGTTTTTTTTTGGTTTGTTGGTTAGGATTTTTGTTTTGTTGCTTTTGTGGGTTGGGGGGGTTGGGGGTTAATGATCAGTAAGTCTGATTGGATCCCAGTGTGGAGTGCATCATTTTAATTAGCTTGCAGGCTCCACTGAGTTTCGGACTGAGCTTTGGGCATCTGATAATTCTCTGGAAATGTCATCAGACACACTTTAGGTAACTAAATAAAAAGAAGTGCTGTGCATTTGCCAGTAGAGGGGGGCAATGTTAACCTTCTATGTCATTTCTCCTGCAAAGTTAGGCTCATATTAATAACTGGATTCCATCTTTTGACAAATTTGGAGTTTGATAGTTTGTTTGTTCTTGCTGGATCCTTCTCAATACTGGCCAGTCCAGTCTTGTAGGTTGAGAGATGACTAGGGATAGACTCATGTAAACTATCAGAGGTACCTCTATGACATAGCAATTCATGTATGTTTTGTAAAACTTATTCAGATGCTGGACCATAAGTCCCTTTATTTTAATTTATTCGACATGCAGCATAGACTTCAACCAAAGAATCACACACACTATAGCATTCAAAATGACTACACAGCGGTTCATAACCTGCCACAGATGGGAATTCAAGACCATCCTTATACCTGAACAGACATTCCTATTCTCCTTATAATGTTGTGGAAGTTCAACAGTTCTTCCACTGACAAAGTTGGCAAAAAGCACACAAGGAATGCAGTTTCAGCCTCAGTCCTTGCCTGCAGATTTCCACCTTCAGTTTCCACATCATCTTGAGCTACTCTGCTATACTTGTCAGAAGAGAGTGTTACAACTCAGTGAACTTCTAGGACATAGATTTGTCTGAGTGGAATTTCTGTGTGCCAGGGGCCTGAGCTTCAGAAATACCCTTTGCCAATGGCTGGAGTTTGACAGGCTAATGGGGAGGAGTCCTAATTTCTGAAGATCCCTACATTTTATCTGTGCCAAAAAATGGTTCAAGACTATAAAATTCTTATCTATGTGCAAGCATGTGGCCTAGATCATGTCTAGAGGTCCTTTCCAACAAACTTCTATGTGATTCTGTGATTTTTCAAGCTGGTTGGGTACGATCCAGCACAGTAAATCTAAACCTGTGGGTTACTGCAGCTCTGATTGTGCTGCTCTACAGAGGCAAGCTTTTATGTGTGTACCCATTTTTAACAGCTTAGGGACTCTTCTACCTGCTCTGTACTTCATTGGCTGATCACTGTATATGAGTAACTTCCATAGTTGCCAGATTTCTTTATATCCTAAAGTATGCTTCTCTTGCAGTATTCCTAAAATTTAATTCTTTTCTTTGCAAAAGTGGATTTCAGACTTTTTAAATGTTAGAGACACAGCATTCAATCAGCAGCTGAAGCTGTGAGGTATTTTTAGTGTCTAGTAGATACAGACTTTTAGAAGTTGTTACTGATTGCTTTTTAAGAGCTCATTTCTAATAATTTCCCATAATTTCTTATTCTGAATGGGTTGCTATTACAACTTCATCTGTGGTTGATATTTTTGTTACCTGTCAGTGTTTTTTTTTCTTTAAATGGTTTCCATCACTTTGAGTTCTTTGCTAGGCTCTAGTCTTTTTCTTGCTTGTTTTTTTTTCTGGTCCTGTAGTTTCTGTTTGGTGGGAGTGATTCTTAACAGCAGAAAGGTGTTCTTTCATTACCTTCCTGAAAAGTAATTTCAACAATGTGCTCAAAATGGTGTAAAAAAAAAAAAGAAGGGGACACACAACAAGTGGGAAAAGTATGTATGGATACAACCACTCTTGGTTTGTCTGCCTTTAGGTATCTCAAATGTCTTTCTTTTGAGTCATAACAATGAAGTGAATTTGTTCTGTAGCTCTCTAAGAGTCTGCCATCCCGAAGGTGTGTGGCCAGGTCAGTGAGGATGTACAACTGCCCTATTTGTCCAAGGGATCTGCAGAAGTTTTTTTCCAGTGGGGTATTATCCAAAAGGTACTGCATCAGTGAGACCTTACTTTAACCAGAAGAGAAGTGCTAATTGTGAATGTCTACTTGCTTTCTGCAAGACTTTGGGCAACCTGCTCTAATGAGGGTGTCCCTGCCCACCACAGGAGGGTTGGAACTAGATTATCTCCGAGGTCCCTTCCAACCCAAAGCATTCTGTGGTTCATGAACTGAACACTTTCCTATTCACCACACATGGTGACACTGCAATAAATATGTAATGTACAAGTTGTATCTTTAGAATTACCAGTTAACTTTTATTATGCACATTCAAAATGAAAGGTATAAACCTTTAATATGGTGTCAGTCATTTTCCTTACAGATGGTGACTTTAAAACATGTTTGTGGGAGTTGAGAAGCAGATTATTTTTTTTTTCTATTCCTGAGTTTTTTATAACAAGACTCCTTGTTTGCTACTTAGCTGACTGATAATTATCTTCTGTATTCACGTGATTTTCTTAGCTGCACTAACAGGCACTGGAACCTGAATTCAAACCTGGTACAACATTTCTACCTTTTTCTTTTTTTTTTTTTTGTGATTCCTTAGCCCATCATTCCAATGTACACTCAGAATGTCCGGGAAGGATATAGGATGTTTAAAGAAAGAAGTAAGAACTTCCAAAATATGTTTTAAGTATTTGGAATGTTTTCTCCACTTTTTTTCTCAGATTTCTCACACTTTTTTTTTCTCTTAGATTTTGCTTTTCAGACTTCTGCTTACTTTGGATTCTCTGAGATGCTTGCTGTGGGTCAGGGGTATCTCAGATATGGAAGTAGCCTGTGTGTAACTGGTGACTGGGTTCTTTAATGCAGTCTTACTTCAGTGATCTACTAAGTCTATTGAGCTTTGTTTTGGTGGACAGTTTCCTCCATCCTGTAATTTCCTCGCAAGTGTCAGATAAAGCATGCTTTTTTAAGAAGTCTCCCGTATTAATCATATTTCGAGCGTGGATTGTATTTTCTGTGACTCTAATCTCCCTTTCTCCTCCCTTCACACATTTCAGGATTTTTTAGACAGCTGTATGAAAACACTCGGTTGCCATTTACCCCTCCATACGGAGGACTCCCGGTTAAATTTCGCACGTACATCGGGGAGCCAATCCCTTACGATCCGAATATAACTACAGAGGAGTTAGTTGAAAAGGTGAGTTAGCTCTCCTTGCAATGTTCAACTACATCCTTTGCCCTCTATTATATATGCACTTGAAACTGGGGGGCGGGGTTATGCTTGAATAAAGAGAAGCGCACTTTTACAAGCTTGTTAAAGCAATAGGCAGTTAAGCTCCTGTCCTGGTTTCAGTCAGGATGGAGTTAACTTCATTTGTAGCAGCGGATGGAATGCTGTGTTTGGGAGTTACAATGAAAGCAGTGCTGACAACACCCTGATGGTTTTAGTTGCTGTCAGGCAGTCAAGGACTTTCTCAGTTCTTCATATTTATCTATTAATGACAAAGGAGGGGACGAAGCCAGGACAGGTGACCCAAACTGGCCAAAGAGAGTATTCCATGCCAATTACGTCCTGCTCAGTATAAAGGGGGGCTGATGGGACGAGGAGCAGGGGCGGCTCCAGGACGCGTGGTTTTTGAGGGACGGTCGGGTTCTGGGATGGCTCTGGGTGGCACGGCCTGAGTTGTGGGTTCGGTGAGAAACTGCATTGTGTATCAACAGCTTCATATACTTTATTGCTCTAAAGTCCTGTTGGCATTGTTATATTTTATCTTTCTGCTATTCTAGTAAACTATCCTTATCCCAACCCACAGGCTTTCGGTTTCTTGGGTTTGGGTTGTTATTTGCCCCTTCCTTTTCCCTTCCCTCACCCCCCCCACACACACTTCTCCCCCTCCTCTTTTCCTTTAAGAGCAGGCAGCTGCGTGGATCTCGGCTCTCAGCCGGGGTAAAATCACGACAGCTCCAGGATTATTTAATGTATAGATACCTACCATTAGATATTGACATGGTAATAGTTGATTGAGATGCCTTCATTCTTTCAGAATGTGTGAGCTCTGTCATCTTGGGATATTAACTTTATTTCTTCCATGCCTTTGATGACTGAAATGATATAAACTATGTTTTAAGTTCATTGTTCAGTAACTGGGAAAATTTCATATGTAACAAATACCTTTGAGAATCTTCTCTAAATAACATAGGGCTCTAGAAACAAAGTTCCACAAGAGCTCATTGTCAGAAGGAAAATGTTACAAAAATAATTTGTGTCCAAAATAAAAAAAATATTTTGAGTACCTAATAGCCTGGCAAAATCAGTGCCCAGGAGCATGAAATTGTTTATAGATCCAGGATTAGGCATGTCTCAAAATACTCATCTATACAGAAAATGCACTTAATTTTTTTTTTCATATATGAAAGGAGGGCTTTATGCAAGAGAAATTTTGCCATGGCCTAGGAAAACACTTGTTAGGAATCACAGATGTAAAAAAGCCCTTGCTGCTGGAAAAAAAAAAAAAAAAGCAAGAAGGCTTGCTTTTCTTTTTTTTTTTTTTTCCAAGGATCTACTGCAGATTGTTCTGGGCTTCACAGCAGGGAAACCAGACAGACAGGTTTTATGTGTTAGAAGGGAACTAAGTGCTCCAGGAACCTGTGAGTTTGGTCTTAGCAGGTTTAGGAGGTTGGAAACAGTATTAGTGCTAAGACTGCCCTTACAGTTACCCATGTTCCTGTATTTTGGGGGAACAGTGTTTTGTGCACCTGCAAAAATGAAATTGAATTTTCTCATGACAGTGATTTGCTTTACTACCCACTTTGAGCACCCACTTCAGTGAGAGTACAGTTTTGTGTTCTGCGACTCATTATTAGTTTGAAAAAAACAGCTTAAATGGGGTTAGAGATGAGCAGTGGCCTAGCTGAGCTCTATATGATCCTGCTACAGAAAGGAGTTGGGATCTGAGTCTGTCAGGAAAGGTTTGTCTACTCTTTTCTTACATTCACAGTTAAATTCTAGCATCACTTGGGTAAATCACCAGAGTATGTTGCTATCCTTATTACAAGTTTAAAATCATGAGGAAAACCTAAGGGAGATTTCTTATCCCTGGTAGAAATACAGAGTATTTTACACATTCTCTTCACAAACTCACATTTGAATCTCACGTAGAGTGAAACTGAACAGAATTTAGGTCCTCTTATTTGCATGCTATATATGATACAGAATTCATGTTGGTAAGAAAAGATGGAGGGTCCATCTCCAAACTCCTGGTCCCAGCAAGGTCAGCTATGAGGTCAGATGAGGTTAGTCTGGCTATATCCAGTGGTTTTGATGAAAACCTTCAGGAATGAAGATTGTGGAAACTTAATGTTTGCATGTGTTACAGGTGGCTTTGACTTAGTAATGCCCAGGTTTGGTAAATCTCAGTCATTTGAGAATATCCAAACTGCAATCAATGTTTTTATTCCTTTCCTTTCCAAGGAATGTGTCATTAGCACAGCTAGCTAATATAGAAGACAAGTATTTTTCCTAAAGTGGGTCATGTGTGACCTTCGCAATACCTTTTGAAACTCTGAGAACTCACTGATTTATACTCTTTCTCCTTTCATAAGCAGGTCTGTAAAGGCAACTTTCTCTTCTCTTTTCAGACAAAGACTGCTGTCCAGGCTCTCATAAGCAAGCACCAAACAATCCCAGGCAGCATATGGAAAGCTTTACTGGAGCGATTTGATAAACGTCGTAAAAGCGATTAGAAGGCTTATGTTTACTTGGTTTTACAGCATACAGTAAAAAACAATCTCTTACAGCAATGGTGACTAATAATTGGTGTTCAACTAGTTTAATTTACACGTTTCTGCAGATCTGACAGAAGAAAACAGTAGCCTCTTCGAGGTTCACCTGTGTCTTTGAGGATATTGTGAAAGACTGAAAACTTGTGTATAGTAGCAACACAACAGCTAAATTCCCCCAAATGAAATCATGTGTTCAGGATGTTCCCGGTTCCTGAAACAAGTACATCTACATCTGAGCTTCCAAGTTTTGTCTAGATCTGTGGGTTGATGTTTTGAGTAGTTCACAGTTCACTCAGAGCAGAACCTCAGAGTTGGTGGTTTCCCACCAAAGCCTACTCATTGGTGGGCGCCTTCCCTGTTGGACCCCACACCAGACTGTCAGAAGAGGAACTGTCTTGCTTTAGCTAATGATCTACTGTTTAGGCCACTCTTCCAGAGACCATAAAAAGACAAGTAATCCCACTAAACCAGGCACAAACACATCACCTTAGTGGTTCAGTACCCAGTGAAGTAGGAATGATACATTCAAAAAGAAAAGTTTCCCAAAAAATGGAAAATAAAAAGCTTTACTGAAAGTATAGTGCTGTATAAACACATGTAGAAAGTATTTTCAAGTCTGAGCTGGTCTATTCACGCACTGTTGCACCACGCAATACTGGTTTAGTGCCCCCAGCCTGAGAACCCCTGC
Source organism: Gallinula chloropus (assembly GCF_964237585.1). NCBI lineage: Eukaryota > Metazoa > Chordata > Aves > Gruiformes > Rallidae > Gallinula > Gallinula chloropus. Next base: position 42,144,849 of record NC_140086.1, read on the forward strand.
ATCATAGTGTGTTTGCAGCAATGGTGTGGCTCCTGTCTGGGTGGGAGCTCGCTTAGGTAATGCAACTCCATCAGGAGTGGTTTGCCCAAAAATGCGTTACTGCAACACTGCTGTCCTCGTGGGGATTGATCCTGAACACCTCTTTGGAAAGGTGGACATTGGCAGTGTTGTCTTCCTAACACAACCTGCAGAATACTGAAACTTGCTGAGAAGCAGAATGTGTTTTTACAAGCTGTGGGGTGTTCTTACTGGTGGGACTGGGAAAGCTTTGTGTAATCTATCCAATAAGCCATTAAATGCAGCCAAATCTGTTAACTACAAACACTGGGAAAGGTAATTTCTGTGCTTCCATTTTCCTTCTTGTACTTTTAATACCAATATAACCTTTCCCCTCAACATCCTAAAACTTTATGTAACATCTAAGGAAAACAACATTTGCCCACTAGAAAACTAAATCTACTCTTTCAATTAAAATAAATCCATTCTCTTCCCATGCTGCTTCTCCACAAATATTTCTTGCACATCTTAAGAAGGGTGCAGGACAAACAAATGAGTTACTTCCCTGGAGTAAAAGACAAGAACCCTGCCATGAAAACAAACCAAAACAAAACCCAATCTCAAATCCATCCTAAAACATAGGAATGTTTACTTGAACTCCTTAAGTGTAAACTGCTGTATACAGGCAGAAAGATTTTTCTGTCAGCATAGACTCAACATGCATAGGAGAAGCTAAACTAAAGAGAATCAAGATCCTAAGTGAAATGCCTGGACATGAATAGGAATTCAAACCATGCAGTCTTACATAGAGCAGTCCCAACAATACAACCTACAATTCAAAGTCTGAGATTAAGTCAAATGAGAAAAGGAACCGAAAGAGAGGTTTATCAAATACAAAAATGCACAGATGAAGTAATGAGGAATTTAGATTAACCAGAATCTGAAAGTATTCCTTTTATTGCAGAAACACTACAGAAGGACTAGGCGACACCCTTCTCTGACTATCCCATTTTTCAAGCACTGGCATCATCAATTAAAAAACTGTAATTCAGTCATCTGAATTTTCACCACCTTTCAAACTCTGTGCCCTCTGATACCTGATGCTAGGGGCATTAGCCCTGGAGAGGGGACATGTAATCTGAGCACTGCCTATCTTTCAAAGCGGGGATCTGAACCTAGATCTCCCTTATCTCTGAATTTCTCCCGGGGTTATTTCATTTTACAGCAGCAGCCCTGTATTGTCTGCAGCTTAGCTGAAGTGAGTTGGAGTAAAAACTAATTTCTCTTGTCTTCTGTCACCACTGTCTGAAAAGTATTTTCTAGGGTCTCAAGGCGACGGACCAAACTATTACTGAGATAAAGATGCTTTTGAAGGCAGTGGTATTTATAATTTAAAAAATCAACCTTTTTTCTCAAAAAAACATTGTAATATTGGTCTAATAGAAAGTAATTATTTTGGAGCCCCCCTCTAAATTTTTTACTCTTTTTAGAGCAGTGTTACAGAAACTAGAACTAGAAACTGGTCTTACAGAAACTAGTTTTTCATACAGTTAGAACTGGAATTGAGGATCAAATCGCTTCCCTGCTATGCATATTTTCCAGCCTCTCCATCATACAACAAAGAAGAAATGAAAACCTGCAAACAGAAATGACCTGGGGCCTGCCTCAAAACATAAGCAGCGCTTAGGACTCCATTCGGGTACAGTCTGCCCAATGAGCAATGCGAGGAAGCTGGGGTTTAATTTTTAGCATATAAGGCTTACCAAGCTCCAACGACCAGATTTTGCACTGGGGAAAAGGGAAAAAAAACATTGGTAAAGCTGGAAAAATCAATTAATTGTGCGACAGCGCAAAGAGAGCTGCAGAAATGCACACCTAGCCGCCACGGAAGTCCAGCAGGCTGGTGACGCGCAGGTAAAAGCCGGTCTGAGAAGCCTGACAGGCAAAGACGTGGAAGAGCGCAGCCGGTCCCACCTGCGGCTGCGGACAGAGCTCCGGGCCGCTCCCCGCTTCAGCCCAGCCGGTCCGCTCCCTGCACGGCGCTGCGTGCCGCAGCTGGAACACCCCTTCTTTCTCAAGGTGGGAATGGCTGCCAGGCCTCCAGGCCAGTCAGAAGTACCGCGTCGCGTCGAAGGACAAAGCGTGAGGAATGGCAGCCGCTGGGGCGGGCAGGGGGACGGGGGACGGCTGAGAGGGAGCCCGGCGATACAGGCACACAGCGTGCGGAACCCTCGGGCTGACACCCGAGCGCTACGCGCTGAGCGGCCGCGCAGCAGCTGCAGCTTTAGGACGGCACACGACGGACACCCAGCGGCGCCGGCCCTGCCCAGCAAGGCCCGCTCCGCTCCGCTCCGCTCCGCCCCGGCCCGGCCCGGCTGCCGGCGCCAGGCCCCGCCGGGCTGCGCCCTCACCTGGCGGCTCCCGCTCCTCTCCCGCCGGAAGCGGAGGGCGGTACGTGCCGGACGCTGTCCGGGTGGCTCCCGCGCCCTCGGCGGCGCGGAGTTCCTCCTCCTTTCCGCCACCTCCGTTCCCCGCGTCCCCCTCCGCCTCCGCCGCCGCCGCCTCCTCCTCCTCTCCCGCCCACCGGCGACACGGTACCCTCTCGCCTCCGCCCCACCGCGGGGAGCCGCCCTAGCCCGGCCGCCCCGCGGGCACCCGGCCTCCGCGGGGGCGGCGGGCGGAGAAGTAAAACCAGGCCCCGGCAGGGACGCGGGGCTGGAGCCGGAGCTGCCGCTGCCAGGGGAAGGTGAGCGGCCGGAGCTGGGCGGGCTGCGGGGTTGCCATCCCGGGCCTGGCTCCCGTTGCGGCTCCCGCAAGTCGCCAGGCAGCGGGTGGCTTTGCCTCGGTCGCCGCCGAGCTTGGGGCCTTGCTGTAGCGATCGTCGGGACAGGCGCTGCGGAGCGGGGCGGTGCGCGGGGGGCGGCCGGGCTGGGGCCGGGGAAGAGAGCAGCGCGGTGCCCCCGCAGCCTCCTGCGGAAGGGACCGCGGTCCCGCTCTCACGGCAGCAAGAAGCCAGCCGGCGCTTCTTTCAAAGCCAGGCGCAAAACACCGCCTCGGACCTGCCCGGTTGCGGGTGCCATTAGCAGGATCACCGGGGGCTTCTGTTTTACCGTGTCCGTGGTGGCGACGCTCGTGTTCTCCCCGGCTGCCCGGCGCAGCGGGAGGCCGTGTGTTTCTGTGGTCAGGGGCATGTCGTAGCTCTTGCTTTCTCAGTGTCATTCCAGTTTGGAGATGCTGGAATGTTCTCCAGGGGTTCCACGTACCTGTCGTTTACGTGCTGAAGCCACGCAGCGCGTGGTTTGCAGAGCTGCCTCTTGCTTTCCAGAACGTGATCTGCAGGGTCTTGGCTGTCTTGGTGTCTGCAGATTGCAGCTAAAGACCACTCTTGGAGTGTAGTGAGGGACTTCTCTGGGTCACATGCCAAAAGGCAAGTGAAAGGAATTGCATGTTATTCCTGTGTCCACTTCACTGTCCGCATAAACTGGTGGCACTTTTCCATCTAGTGAAAACGGATGTAAGCAGATGTATTAGGAAGTCAGGACTCAGATTAAAAGCATTTAGTTTGAACTGCACGAAAAGAAACGTGTCAGCGATGTCAGTGAAAAGAGGAAGTTTCTCAGGAGTAAGTTTGTGTTACAGGGGGATTCTGTTTTTAGAATTGTAAGGGGACCAATATCAGAAAACCTTCGACAAGGAGAGCAGGATAGTCTGTCTTTGCTTGGATGAGGTCCTCATCAGAGTGACATTGCTGGTGTTTCTGGAAGGCCTTGTAATTTTAACTGCCCTGGGCAGTCAGAGGGTGGACAGACATCTGTAAAGGTTTAACAAACCCGACTGTCATTACCTGTTAGAAGTGTGTATGAGTTATGTTGGACCTTTGTTCAGTGGGGAACATCCTGTGTTTGTTTTGATCATGGAGACAAAAGCTGTCTTCCCTTCTTCCGTGCCATCACCTTTGGTGGGGCATTCAGTGTGGAAATAACAGAAATCACACTTCAGCTTAGAAATAGAGTATTTATGTGGGCATACTGTGGGTGACCAGAACAAATGCTGGACTTGTTGTGGGCAGAGCAAAATTACAAGAGATAAAGGCCTGGAGGAGGCCTTGTCTGGTGGACAGCAGGTCAAATATGAGTGAGGATGTCTGTTTACATTTTGGTTTACGTTAGAAAGGCCATAACCATTAGACCATTACCCTCTTTTCAACACTTCTGAGACCACAAGTCTAATGTAAAGCCCCACAATGCAAGGAAGATGCTGACGACCTGGAAGGGATGCAGAGAAAAGCAACTGGCATTGTTCGGTGTCTGGAGCTCGTGGTGCCTGTGGAGAGGCTGAGGGACCTGTGTGTAAGAGGATCTTACCACAGCTCTTCAGGAGTGGTTACAGAGAGCTGGGAGTTAGACCCTTATTAGCAAAGGGACAGGAAGCAACAAGCACAAATTGCAGTAAGGGTAATTCATCCAGCAGTGGATTAGGGGGCCCAGAGAAGCATAATATCTTCATCCACAGAGGTAGTATAGACCGGACTGGAAGTGGCGCTGAGCAACCTGATCTAACTGCTTAGCTAGCAAGGGGATGTACAAGTGCTGTCCAGTGAGTTTTTCCAATATAAATTGCTCTATGATTCTGTTCAAGATGAGGAAACAACCTTGTTCAGAGTAGAGTTGACTGTCCTGAAGAGAAGGCAGTGCATTACATACTACCTCTGTGGTTGGCAGCAAAGGAGATGTCAGATTTTAATTTCTGTTGCACGTTGGTGCATAGGTGGGTAAGTAAACATAAAACTGCAATGATTGCATTTGAGGTATTGCATCTGACATTGCAGGCAAAAGGACAAGTAGTGTTTTGCAAGGCTGACATGTGTGGACAGGATTTTAGATTTACTTGATGAGGATTTTGTGTTTAGAGAAAGCCATAAACAATGTAAAAATAGAATATGTGGGAGAGTATAACTTTAAATAATCTTTAAAGCTATATAATATATATATAAAATCACCTCTGAGTTCTGAAAACTGTTTCTGTGTCATAACCCATGCTCCCTATCATTCTCCAGCTAGTAGGTGAAACCACTGGAGAAATCCAGGCATAACAATCTGATAAATACTGTAGTGTTGAATGCTAGTCCTAAATCCTGCTTGGTCTCACAAGCTGTGTTTCTTGTATTTGCTGTGGGTGTTGGCTGCCTGGCAGGTTCTGGAGTTCGGCTCTGGCAACTGGAATGAGAAAGAGCTTTCCCTTGCTCTCCCACACGCTCAGAGTCTCCCATCCTCTTCCCCCTAATTGACACCCCCAAACACAGGTGCTTGAAATCAGCGAGGTGACACAGTGACATGCTTATACATTGCTGATAAGTCAGCTGCTTGTCACATTGTCCTCAAGAACATGCCAAGGAGCAAAATGTTGTAAGCCCGAATTAGTGGCACAGGCACAGGTCGTGGGAGCTGAGCCCTTGCCCCGAGATCAGCTTTCTCCTTTTTAATAGGAGTAACCTTGAGCATCCTTGCTCTGTCAGAATGGGAGGAAAAACTGAAACTGGGAAATAAGTGAGAAGAATTCTGCTCTAGTATGTTTCAACATCTCCTAGCAAATGCAGAGTAAAACTGATCTGCTATGGAGATGTTGTTGTCACTGGGGTTCTGGTAGCATTAACAAAAGTTTCTGAATTTCAGTCACTTGTTGCTGGCAAAACCAGAGCAAGAGTAAGGGAGTGATAGATGTATGTCTACCTGGGCATAGGAGCTCTGGCATCATGCATGCTGTAAGTCATATTTTAATAACAAACCAAAACACAACCACCCCAAGATTAGATTCAGAAACTATGGTTTTTGATCTCTGCCCCAAGGTACTATTTATGTCATTGTAGAACTGTAGCTAAGATAGCCAAGCATACTCTTGCCCCGTGTTTGTAAGATGAAGCAAATGGAAAGTTCTCCTTAAGTTGTACACAGCTAAGAGGGAGGTGTTGCTCCAGAATTATAGGAGGCCTGAAACACCAGCCCAGAGAGATCTATCCCTGAAACTTCTTAGGAGCTGGCATTGCAGAGGACAGATTTCTTACACGTGGAGAGAGTAAAGCCAGAGCAGCTAAAGCTTTTCAGAGGAGACTCTGATCTTTCTTTCCCTTGTTCTTTCTTCTGCCATTCTGTGGTGCGCTCTGGGACTTGGCGTTTCACTATCTACCAGTTTCCTGGTACAGTTAAAGATCTCTACTGGAGTGAGATGTGTTTATTTCATAGAATGACAAAATCATTAGGTTGGAAAAGACCTTTGAGATCATCGAGCCCAACCATACCTGTCCCCTACTAAACCATATCCCTGAGCACTTCATCTGCCCATCTTTAAAACACATCTGTGGCTGGTGACTCAACCACCTCCCTGAGCAGCCTGTTCCAATGCCCGATAACCCTTTCAGTGAAGAACTTTTTCCTAATGCCAAAGTTGAACCTGCCCTTGCACAGCTTGAATCCATTCCCCCTTGTTCTATCTCCTGTCACTTGGGCAATGAGGCCAACACCCACCTCTCTACAACCTCCTTTCAGGTAATTGTAGGTGGTGATTCGGTCTCCCCTGAACCTCCCCTTCTCCAAGCTAAACAGCCCCAGCTCCCTCAGCCGCTCCTCATAAGGTTTGCCCTCCAGCCCCTTCAACCAGCCTGGCTGCCCTTCTCTGGACAGGCTCCAGGGCCTCAATGTCTTTCTTGTATTGTATTTGAGCCCATCTTCATCCTAACCACGCTTGTGGTTAGTGGAAGAGTTCAGGGGGGGTTTTTACAGCACTGGATCGGAGATTGTGCTGTTTCTTCTTGTAGTTAGTGCTTGGGAGAAGGTTTGAGTATGCTGGGCATTGTGTAGAACATTAAATTAGACTAATCAATACAGCTTTCTGAACATCAATACACTATAAATTGGTATCAGTAACTATAAATGTTCTGGATCTGCATAAGTTGAACAATTTTCAGTGAGATAAAATCTTAGCCTGAGATGAAGCAACCGCACTGTCTTTCTCAATTAGAATTGTCAGCATTTCCACTGCACAAAGGAAAAGGACTGAAAAATTCAAGGAAGAGTTTTGCTGTATGAACCATTGTGTTTCGAATAGGCGCTGCTGGGACTGGGGAAAAGGATATATGACTAAAATGCATCAGAGAGGTTTTTTTGTGTAGTTAAACAGTATATGGAGGGATTTAGGATTTATTAATCTGCTTTTTTTGTTTGTTTTTTTTTAATTGAACAGGAGATGATAGGTGGAAATGAATCCTGTACTGCAGGACCGATACCTATGTCCTACTTAACCTGCCTGACTTACATTCTGGGAGAATGGACTGGTGTGGAGCATATAGAAGATTATCTGAGTTATGCAGTCTACCTTTCATGGGTGCTTTTTCCACTTGCAGTAGTTTTTCTGCTTCCAGGAGTTCTCGTCATCCTCCTGTACACTTCCATTATTCTTCTTCATATTTATAAAAGGAAGAATGAACTGAAGGAAGCTTATTCCAATGATTTGTGGGATGGTGCGAAACAAATGTTGGCTACCCTGTGGGATGCACATGGAAGGATATGGCATGGTAAGTGAGATAAGACTTTTCATTAAAAACTCCTGAAGCTCTTATTCCTGGTTTACCTTTCAGGACTACCAGTATGTATCTGATTGGTCATAATGTTGCAGGAAACCTAAAATTCAGACTAACTTCTTTCGCAGTTTTATCAATGACTTCCAGTGGTAATTGGCAGAAAAAAACATTGAAACTTTTTTGGATGTTGTCCTGGTATCGGTCAGGATGGAGTTAACTTCATTTGTAGCAGCGGATGGAATGCTGTGTTTGGGTGTTACAATGCAAGCAGTGCTGATAACATCCTGATGGTTTTAGTTGCTGTCAGACAGTCAAGGACTTTCTCAGCTCTTCGTATTTCTCTATTAACAAGAAAGGAGGGGCGAAGCCAGGACAGGTGACCCAAACTGGCCAAAGAGAGTATTCCCTGCCAATTACGTCCTGCTCAGTATAACGGGGGGCTGATGGGAGGAGGAGCAGGGGCGGCTCCAGGACACGCGGTTCTTGGGGGACGGTCGGGTTCCGGGACGGCTCTGGGTGGCACGGCCCGAGTTGTGGGTTTGGTGAGAAACTGCATTGGGTATCAACAGTTTCACAGATGTTTTGCTCTAAAGTCCTGTTAGCATTGTTATATTTTATCTTTCTGCTATTCTAGTAAACTATCCTTATCCCAACCCACGGGCTTTTGGTTTCTTGGTTTTGGGGTTGTTATTTGCCCCTTCCTTTTCCCTTCCCTTCCCTCACACCCCCCCACACAGTTCTCCCCCTCCTCTTTTCCTTTAAGAGCAGGCAGCTGCCTGGATTTCGGCTCTCAGCCGGGGTGAAACCATGACAGATGTAAAGTGTTTGGTCGTATGCATTTATTCCTTTGGTGCTACAAAATGGGATCTCTCATCCTGTTGAATATATATGTTTTTAGGTTTTGTTTTTTTTTTTTAAATTTTCATAGCGACTGGATTTCCTGATGTCAGGAGAACCTGAAGTGACTGCTATGTTAAAATTGGATTAATAACTATATTTTTTCAGAGTCACTGGAATTTAAATGCCAGTTCACTGATTGCTAGTATGTCAGCACATGTTAACATAATTTAATTGCACTTAGCCAGTCTTTTACATGTAATGACAAATGACAGCTAAACAGAGCACTTAGTGTCAGTTCACTCACTAGTTGCTACTTCAGATTGACTCTGGAGCCCAAAACTGTTAGAGAACCCTACTTTTTTATTTTCTTTTTGTCTCTGCATTTTTGACAACTACTTTCTCTACCAGAACGTCAAAGCTAAGGGTTCTGTTCCTTGTCCTTCTACTATTATTTCTTTTATAAAGACAGACTTAATAAATGATTTGGCTTTTCTTTCTAAGGAAATCATAAGCCTCTTTCAGAAGCATTCAGTCTAGATGGGGCTAAAGGAGAAAGAGATGTTTAAGAGCAATTTACATAAAGAACAAATCCTTCTTGAAAATCATCTCTATTTGTTCTCTAGTCAAAGGGAAGCGGGTTTTCAAGGCATTGATAACCAGATGGTGCTGCGGCTGTATCAGATAGGCTTTGTAAGACTAAGATGTAACTTTCGAATCTAGGGAAGTACACTAGATCAAAATCAACAGCTACATCAAAGAGTTTAAAATGCTCACTTCACAATAAAAAGCTATTTACTTTTTCTCATGAGAAAATGATTTTTTTAAGGCCTTGGCTCTTTTCATCCTTTACTAACTTTTTCTTCCAATAAGGTCTAACTTCCTCCTTGCACAGAAAAGATTCTTATCCAGTCCCTCATTGACAGTTGTGACTTCCTTCTGCCCTGCTGGCTGCTTCTATGTTCTCTATATACTTCTCTGGATAAAGAATGAAATGTTTTGCAGTTATTTTTCTCTCACTTGATTAATCAGTATATCATAGAAAGAACTTTTCATCTCAAAAGCTCACCTTGTCAGGGAGAAAAATCTCAAAAAAACAACCCCACAAGAAAAAAGTTCTAAACAAAACTGGTGTGTGATACCTGTAACTTTATAAATATTATGCAAACACTAGATGTAGGTATCATTCTGGTTATGACTAGCTGGCATGGAGCAGAGTTAGTGGTCAGTGGGGTGGTGCAGATGGTTTGCTTGCAGTACATTGCAAGTCCACAGGTATAGAAAGTAAAATAGTTAACTTAGTGAGAAAGGTAAATTCAGTAAACCTCTCCTGGTTTTGAGAGGAGTAGAGTTAAATTTCTTTCCAGCATCTGGTGTAGTGCTGTGTTTTGGAATTAGGATGAGAACAATGTGGATAACACATTGATGATTTTACTTGTTATGAAGCAGTCAGGGACTTTTCAGCTTCTCATGCTGCCCTGCCAAAGGGAAAGCAGGGGTGCCCAAGATGCTGGGAGGGGACACAGCTGGGACAACTGACCCCAACTGGCCAAAGGGATATACCATACCATATGATGTTATGATCCATATGTAACTAGGGGGGTGGGCTGAGAGGTGGAGCAGCTTCAGAAGTAGCTGAGTGTCAAAGCTGGGTGGTGAGAAATGGTGCTGTTCATCATTGGGTTTGTATACTCTTTATTACTGTTGTTATTATAATCGTCATCATTTTAGTTTTCTGTCCTGTTAATCTGTCTTTTTCTTAACTACAAGTTTTAAATTTATTTTTCCTTTTTAATTCTGTTCCCCATCCCCTTGATGTTAAGTTGTACTTTTTTTTTCACCACTCCAATCTTTATTTTGATTTCTTTTGTATGGTTGATTTGGAGAACTCTGCAGCCTTGAAGACAGTGAACTGAAGAAATAAGGAAAAATTACATAGTTCAAGACAGTGAGACTGGGAGCTTTGTTTTCGGAGTGTGTTTCTGGTTTTGGGTTGGTTTTTTTGCTATTCATCCTTCAAATGTGAAACTTTTATTTCCTGTGAACGTGTAAATGCTGCAAGTAACCTCTTGACTTTTTAGCAGTCACTTTGCTCTTACCACTTCTCAGTAGCTATTGGTTTCAGTTTGCCTGCTTGCTGCAAGTTAGTTTCTCAGGGATAGAATTATACCCAACTTTGACATCTGTTATGCTTTTAATTCCTGACAGGTTATGAACTTCATGGTGCCAAAAATATTCCTGACGGACCAGCGCTTATTGTGTTTTATCATGGAGCTACTCCTGCTGACTATATCTATTTCGTGTCTAAACTTCTTATACATAAGAAGAGAAACTGCCTTGTGGTAGCTGATCATTTTGTCTTTAAATTACCAGGTAACATACTTAATTATAAGCAGTCAGTTTGAAAACTTCAGTTTTCTCTTTTTTTTTTTTTTTTAACTGTGTAATTAATAAAAATTGTGCCATAGGAGCACGGCTCTCAGAACAGACATTTAGACATATTTGGTGAATGTGTTGGAAGTACAGCTGTCTCTAACTCATTCTTGTTTGTCAAAGAACATGTTAATGAGACTGGCCCATGCAAGTGTAGGTCATCCTCCTGGCTTGACAGCACCTTCCAATGACTTTAGGGTGTTTTGAAACAAAGAGAAAGAGATCATGGGAAAAACAGTTGTCTCTCTATTAGTCAGCATCAGAGAATTCAATATGATGTTTCTTTTTTTATTAATATAGGCAGAAAGAGTGGTGTAACCTGATTAAGAAGCAGTGCCCTTAGAAGGGACAATATTAGACTGGGGAGGCGATGTATTTTTGTGTCCCACCCAGTTGAGTATGGTGGAACCTGTCCCCAAGAAGACTGTTCCAAGTAGGATTCGTTTTGGAGGGAAGCTGTAGAGGTGTCCAACAAGTTTGTGTGAAACATGAGGTTCTGAAGCATGAAGAAAATGAAAAATATGTTTAGGGCAAGGTTTTTGCTGGACAGCCTAGTGAAAAACACTGCTGCTCAGTCAAATGAATTATGTGAGGGCTTTGGGTTTTCTGAGTGTGAAATACAGTGGTACCCAGTTCTTTTCCTAAGTTCAGTTTGTGACTAAAAACCTCCCAGGTCATTTTGTGAATTTATAGGAGCATTCTGTAGTGTACTGATGCCTTTAGTGGAAACAGTTCCTATCAGAAAACTCTTTATTTTGCCAGTATAGGTTTACTTAAGGTTTCATCCCTCAAAATTGTACTTTTTCATACTGCTAACAGCATGGCTTTACCTCTACAAATGATTTTGTCAACATACTAGGATTTGTCAGTTGTTTATCAAATCCGCATACAGCTGACTAATGTAAGCTATTCTGTAATTGAGATTTGACTCCATCCTGTATCTGCTAATGCTTATGGACAGTTCATTATCAAATGGGAGATTATTTTGGCTTCCTCCATTTCTGCTTTAAAATAAGGTTCTAGGTATGCTTATGAGTTCCCCAGATGTCATTTAGCAGTGTTGCAGAGACACCTGGCTGAGTGGCTGGCCTTGCAGAGCTGGGTCCAGCAGCACAAGATCCATCCTTCCAGCCAGTCCCTGCAGGCCTTCCCTGGGATTGATCCCGGGGCCAGCGCTGCGTCATGTTCGTTGCACGCCTGGGTGAGGGGTGTGAGGTCTGCTCGCTGGAAGTTTGCTGATGATACCAAACTGAGGGAACAGCCAATACAATCCTCTAGACGGCTGAAAAACTGTGCTTAAGATAATTTTGATAGTCTTGGTGGGTTTGGCGCGCTTTTTTTTTTGTTTAAACTGGAAAAACAGATTCTTGTTCTCCACTTATCAGGCAACAGCCATGTACTACCCCAGTGTTTCTTCTGGTTCCATGATGATCTTTGCCTTGGGCACAGAGGAACCTGGCTGTCCCTTCAGGGCTGCTGCACTAGTTCCCTGTCTCTTTGCTGCTCTAACAGACCCAGGTTCTTCTTAGCTACCTGAGCACAGATACTGATAGTAATGTATGATCAGCTGGGCAGGCAGTCAGGTACAGCTCAGAATGTAAAGTTTATACTAAAAATCAAGGAGGGAAATACAGATGAGAAATTTTGTGAAGGCTTGAAACCCCACCACTATACTGTTCTTTTTATTTTTCTTCTGCCTTATGAACTAGACACTCACACGGTCTTGCTCTGTCACACACATACCAACCCCCTTCCCCAGCATGTCCAGTGCAGAAAGGCAAACTGTCTTTACAGCTTCTGCTTCCTTGGGAGTCTCTCTTCCTGCTCAGCACAACCCTTCTCATTACTGGTTTGTGTCTCTCTTGAACTTGACAAGAGAGAGATAAGCAGCTTCCTACCACCAGGTACAGTAGGGAAAGCTTTAATTAGGTTAGGAATGTAAAACCTTGTAAAAAAGCAGCTGTTTAAGATCCCACGAACAAAGCACCTGTGACAAATTAAATTGCTTTAGGAAAACTCTATTTCAGGAGTCCTCTGTGGGAATGCTACTAGATGAAGACTGCTAGTGTCACCTGCCTTGTGTGAGACAGGCACAGCACGTCTGTAGCAGCGGCTTGCGTTCCAGTGTCATGTTTATGGGTAGATCCCAGTGGTGTATAGATATAAATCAGGAGTAATTACACTCACGCCAACTACAAAGACTAGTTAGAGATCAGAGTTTAGTTAAGAATAAACTAATGATGCGCTGCCTCATGGTCTCCTACCCAAGCCCTTATTTTATGCGGGCTGTAAGACAAGACAGATCTCTGTCCTCTTAATTCTATTTGCACACTCTTCTTTGTTGTGTGTTTTCATAATAGCAGCATTCATTTGTTAACTTGAGGTTAAAAAGGGAAGATATGTTATTGAGGGGCAAACTTGACTAGACTAGTTTTCTGTCCTTGCCTGTGGCTGATGAGGTTGGTTGTCTCAGTTGGAAACTTGAAGAAAGAGAAGTAATCTTTCCCATTTTGGTACACAGTACTCTCAAATACTACATAAATGTAAAGTTTATTGAACCAAGTGAACATGATTGATTTCCTCCAAGCAGAGGCTAAATTGCTCAGGTATGTGCCCATTTGATGCTTGTAAGAACATTTTTGATGCTCTGCTTGCAGTTTCTTGGAGAGTAGGGTCAGTGCGACATACCAAATTGAAGGTGATGTGAGGAGTTTGATTTAACTTTAGAGTTAAAAACTGTAAATGAAAAATCTTAATGTAAGATGACTATACCTGATCCAGTCTTGCCAGGTGCCTATTTGAATGAAAGGCCATCTGGGTACTCACAGACTGAACCAGGGGATCCAGTCCTGCAGTGACCTGTAACACAGAGAATGCTCTGTTTTTCTTTGTTATTCTTCTTGTGCAAGGACTGCTCTTTGCCAAAGTTAACAAAAAAAAAAAAAACAAACCAGCAGCATGAACCCCACAACAGGTTTCTTTTGTTGCACTTTTAGGACTGGGTTATATTTGAAAAGTAGAGATTGGGCAAGGACCAAATGCCTTGGAGCCGACTTAACGAGACCTTTGAAGGGACACACAAAATGCTCGCCAGTTGTTTTCCAGTTTAGTGCTGATTGTGAGATAGCACCTGACTTTACTATGATGAAAAGCCACTGAAAACCCTAAATCTTCAACTTTTTAGACCAAAATTTATAAGCAGGATTTAAAGCTTCAGTCCCTCTAGCAACATCTTTGGTTTGGGATTACAGATTATTAGAGAAGTAAGTTTTGGGCATTATTTTCTGTGTTGTGGATCTGTACTCAATGGTAGCATGAATTAACATTTTCTGAATTCATGTTATCTTACCCTACAGGTTTTAAAATATTACTTGATGTAAATGGGGTTATGCATGGACCAAAAGAAGAATGTGTGGATGCTCTGAAGAAGGGTAGTCTGGTAGCCATTGCCCCAGGTGGAGTTCGGGAAGCACTCTTCAGTGATGAAATGTATACTATTATCTGGGGTAATCGGAAGGGCTTTGCTCAGGTGGCCATTGATGCAAAAGTGGTAAGTATGACAGATCACAAGAGGAGCAAAGAATGCTAATTTATTAATACTTTCATCTAGGGAAGGCTGTTTTGATTATCATGTATTTTGTGTTACATTGCTGAGTGTCATGAATGTGGTCTGCTTGCTGTCATAACTACATTTCAAGATACATATTTTTTTGTTGCATTTGATAAGGCAGCTTTGGAGTCAGCTAAGAATATGGTCGTCAGGAAGCCCAGGGCTCAAAAGAATAAGAGATGAAGTCCAGGGTAGTTTCTACATTACAAGGCTCTCTCTCACTATGTATTGTATTGGTATTTTTATGGTAGCAAGGGATGTCGGGGGCATACAGCAGCAGCAGGAGATGCTCTTCACTAGTATGAACTGCTTCTCTTCCATTCTAATATATAGCATTGTGCTTGGTCAGCAGGCAGATAATAATTCATATAGGACCAACTGTGAAAGGCACAAAGGTGTATGGTATGTTTGAATTGCAACTATTCTAATAATCCTTTGAGTCCCCCTCATTCTGTATTTGTACTTGAAGGATGCACACATATGTCCGTAGGCAGGCACAGTCTCACACCAAGAGTTTTATATTTAGGTACTGTCACAGAGAGACTAGTCAAATGTCTGGATTTTATGCAGAAAGAGAGTCTTTTTAGGACTCAATTTTAAGTGTGTGTCACTTTTCTCAGGAGGAAGATAACACAGTTTAAACAGAGTATTTTCAACAGATTTAGACTTTACTAATTTATTGTAATAGCATATGGAAAGCCATTCTTGGGATTCAACAAGGTTGTATTATATTTATTTTATTCAGTGATAAAACCCCTCAGTTTTCTTTGTGCACTCACAAAGATCATGCAGCTTTGTCTCCCCTGCTAAGAAAAAACTCTGAGAGATGCCGTACACTAGGAATAGTGTCAGCTGAAAGTGGGGAAAATATTTAGGTTAAAGGTGAACTTTAAGACAACCTTTATCATGGCCGTAAGTCCTTATGGAAAGAAAAATGTGTCTAAAACATCAGAAAAATGCACCTAAAACTGGCACTTTTTGAGGATGTCTCATTTCAGCAGTTTGTTTGCCAGAATATATACTCACTTGGTACATGCATAAATCTGCCTGTGTGCCGAAAGTAAAACATTCCAAATAAGATGGGTCTAGAATTAAGAAAGTTGTTACCATTCAATTTAGGCAACTGCACTTCTTTTTATCATCTTTACTTGCACTGGATTATTTACAGCTTTATTTTTTTCCAAAAAACACCCCAAAATCCTCAACTTTATGCTGTCTGAAAAGTTTAATCTGATAGCTCATTTCCATGGGTGTTTAAACAAAGCTTGAAAAAATCTGAATGTTTGAAAATCCCACAGAGTTCTGTATTTCTGATGATGCTATGTACAGTGAGTACATACTACAAAGTAATGTTAAAAAACTTCATGTCATAGTTGACCCCCTTCCAGTTCTTGTAAGCCTCAACAGCTGTGTGCAATTTCAAACACCCTTCAAGGATACTCCCAATATTTCCAACACCATTCCAAATCTTAATCAGAAATAATTTGTGGGCATGTATTGAGTGTGGCATACTGTGTGTGAAGCAATGCAGTCAGAATAGCATAGCAGAGAAGAAGAATCAGACAAGGTCAGGGTCCAATCCTGTGAATTTTTCCCTTTGACCATAACTACAAATTACGTAAGAGGCTTAACCACTCAACCTTAAAACTGTGCAAGCACTGCTAGACAAGGGGAAACCTAAATACTCTATAGGTTACAAAATCACAGACTGCTTTGAGAAAATGGACTTCCTAAAATAGTGGCACACTGAAATCTCATGGTGTTCTCCCCACTGCAACCTCATGGGCAGAAGGTAGTGGAAGAACTTAACAATACTGGTTCTGCTCTCTGTATGTCCTTGTCTGAGAAACACTTCTGAAATGAATTTGCTTGTTGGGTTTAAGTGAGGTAGAAGTCTTTTAGATAGTGCTATCTTCATTAAATTCTTAATTATTTTTTTTCCCTCCTAGCCCATCATTCCTATGTTTACACAAAATGTTCGAGAAGGCATTAGGACATTAGGAGGAATAAGTAAGATATTTTCTATTTTTTTGTAGCTTATTTTTCCATATATGTTTAGCCTATTTCTGTAGAAATAATCCCCATATAAATTTGAGATTTGACACAGCCTTGTTTCTGGAGGTTTGCTCTCTGGTAGAGTTTAGAGATGTTGTTTGTATTTAATATCAGCAGTAGATGTGGTATTGGCTCATCTAAGTTACTCTCCATGTAACAGGGTGACTTCACAGAAGCAGTAGAAGAAAGAAAATAGGAACTAGAAAAAGGCAAATAGATTTAGAGCACTTTTTTCCTCTGCTTAATCTGCTAGTCCAACTCTCGCTTTTCTGCTGTCTGTTAAGAAGCAAAGCAAGCTGGAATTTACAGCTGACACATAATTTCTTTAAATGTCCTCCTAAAGCTCTTTGCTCACACCTCTACCTTTGAATGGTTTGAAATACATTTAATGTGTAGTTGCTTTACTATTCAGTGCAAAACCTGTGGTTCCTCACAAAACCTTGTATTTTGCCTGCTCCTTTTCCTCACCCCTGTGGGACTTCCAGTGAAGCACATAAATAGATCGGTATATGTCTGAAACATGCACCTCTGGGATGATGAGATGCTGCTAGTGTTAACCCCCCTTTTTCATATGTTCCAACTTAGTATCTAGCAGAAAGGCCCTCAACAGTCTCTACACCATACATTCTGCCTCAAGTATGGCATCATCTTCATCAAAGGACTGCAGGGCAAACCAGTCCTGTTTCTCTCACCCTCTAATTAAAAGCTACATGTTACATGGGGAAAGCCAGGGCATCAGATGTAGGCGTGCAGAGTAATTCAGACATTTGTCAGGTTGCACAAAAATAAACAATTAAGGATTGCTGTGTTCAGGAGAATCTTCCCAAACCAACAGGCATTGAAAATCAAATCATTCATACTGCTTGTATGCCACAGCAGAGGTGCAAGAGGAATTAATGCTGTTGATCACTGGAGGCATTGCTCCAGTTTCAGTAGTTTTGGAATGTTCTTTTTTCTTATAGATTGTGTATAGAAAGTTAGACATCTTGGTTAGTAAGGATTTGCTTTGCCATGTCATGGTTTAACCTGGCAGGCAGCTAAACCACCTGCACAACCATTCACTCGCTCACCCCTGCAGTGGGCTGGGAGAGAGAGTTGAAAAGGAGGGGGGAAAGAAAACCCAAGTTAAACCCCCACCTCCTGATTTATATACTGAGCGTGGCAGCATGTGGTATGGAATATCCCTTTGGTCAGTTTGGGTCAACCACCCTGGCTGTGTCCCCTCCCAGATGTTTGGGCACCCCCCACCACCTCCTTGGCAGGGCAGTGTGAAAAGCCAAAAAGTCCTTGACTGCTACTAAAACACCACTGTGTTATCAAAATTATACTCATCCTGTATCCAAACCACAGCACTATACCAGCTGCTAGAAGGAGAATTAACTCTTCATCTCAGCTGAAACCAGGACAGCCAACACCCCAGTTAAAGGCATTTCTTGTCTAAAATTGAGAGAGGGAATATTAGCACCCATTTTGCAAGGAATCTATTCTGGGTTTTGGCTAGGTGCTTAGAAAGTAGCATGTAGAGAAGGTGATGTGTCCTTTTAGAACTGATTAGACTACCCATTTTTTTTCTGTTTATATTGTTTCACTGCAACCAGTGTCTGATCTGAAAGAGGAATCTAGCATCTTGGCATGACTGTCCTTTAGGCAGACAAGACTATTTCTGATCATCTAGACCTCAGCAGGACAGAACAGAAGAGTTTTCCAATACTAGGTTTTCATGTTAACCTGTAGAATTAGCTGAACTGTGACCTGCACTGTTCAGCATTCCCTTCCTCTCCGGAGAGGCAGCTACTGTTTTTTTTTCTCCTCTTCTTCCTTCTCTTGGCAGCTACTCTTTGGAGGAGAGATATCACACCAAGTTAGGGTGGAAACAAGACTGACGTTAGCATTAATGCAGCTCTTCGGCAATGAAAGTCGAGGGTAGAACAGCACTTGAGATGACACTTTGAGAATTCAGGTCAGGGGCTGGATTATTTGCTGAGCCAGTTTCAGTTTTAAGATGCTGGGGAAAAAAACTGTACAGAGTAATTTCAGTCTCTCTCTTTTTCTCTGTTTTGTCTTTTTTTTTTTTTTTCTTTCTCGCCTCCCCACCCCCTCTTCTCCTTCTCCTGATTTCCTCCTTATCCTTAACTTTTTTCAAATTAGAAATATTGAGGACAATATATGAACGTTTTAGAATGCCTGTGGTTCCAATGTATGGTGGGTTTCCAGTCAAGCTTCGTACGTTTATCGGAGAACCCATTCCATATGAACCAAATATAACTGCAGAGGAACTAACTGCAAAGGTAAGATAGATATGGGGGTTTTAATTTTATATATATATTGTAAATATTGACTTCTGACAGAAAAAACTGGATGGAATGTTCTTGTCAAGTGATTTCTGCCTTGGAACTACTTATGGAAATTGGTGGAATCATGGTGAACTTTGGACTTGGTTAACTCTAAATGCCCTTCTTAAATGCTGTATCATAGAATCATAGAATGATCTGGGTTGAAAGGGACCCCAAGGATCACTGAGTTCCACCCCTCTGCCACAGGCAAGGCCACCAACCTCCAGGCCTGGATCTACACAAGGTTGCCCAGGGTCCCATCCAACCTGGCCTTGAACACCTCCAGGGACGGGGCATCCACTACCTCTCTGGGCAGCCAGTTCCAGCACCTTAGCACTCTCTCTGTAAAAAACTTCTACCTAATATCTAATCTAAACCTTCCCTCTTTTACCTTCACTCCATTCCCCCTTGTCCTGCCATTATCTACCCTTTTAAAAAGTTGATTCCCCTCCTGTTTGTGTGCTCCCTTCAGGTACTGGAAGGCTGCAATGAGGTCCCCCTGCAGCCTTCTCTTCTCTAGGCTGAGCAAGCCCAGCTCCCTCAGCCTCTCTTCGTAGGGAAGGTGCTGCAGCCCTCATGAATCATGCTCGTGGCCCTCCTCTGAACCCTCTCTAACAGTTCCACATCTTTATTGTACTGGGGGCCCCAGATCTGGACACAGGTCTTTCTTCAGATGGGGCCTCACGAGGGTAGAGTAGAGAGGGACAATCCCCTCCCTTTCCCTGCTGGCCACCCCTCTTCTGATGGAGCCCAGGATACCATTGGCCTTGCGAGGTGCAAGAGCCACTGCTGGCTCATGTTAAGTTTTTTTTGTCCCCCAGAACCCTCAGGTCCTTCTCAGCAGGGCTACTCTCAAGTTGCTCTTCTTCCAGTCTGTAAATATTCCTCTGGCCCAAGTGCAACACCTTACACTTTGCAGTGTTGCACCTTAGTAGTTTCACCCAGGCCCACCTTTCCGGCCTGTCAGGATCCCTCTGGATGGCTTCCTTTCCTTCTGTTGTGTCAACCACACCACTCAGCTTGGTGTCATCCGCCAACTTACTGAGGGTGCACTCAATTCCATCATTAATGTCATAGATAAAGACGTTAAAAGGCACCGGTCCCAAGACAGATCCCTATATTCTTATTAATACACCTTGCAGATGTTTTAGACCTTTTAAAGCCAATAGTGCACCCTGTGTTTTCTTCAAGAAACAACTTTCTTTAGAGACTGAAGAAGTTCAGTCAGATAACACTGCTCTGGATTGATAAAGTCAGAAGCACTTCACCCAGAGAAGGTGTTCTGGTTCTTGGTCTGTTCAGAAAGACACTACTGAAGCCTTGCGAATATAGCAAATATGTGCTCACAAACTGTTGAAATTCCATACAATAAAAACATTAAGGTAAATCGTAATTGCTGCTTTTTGCAGCATATTTCTATTTCCTCCAACTTCTTACCCAACAAATGAACTTCTGAATGCGCCCCTGGTTCATATTTAGGTGGTTTATAGAAAGGATTGTTAGGTCCTCATGTTCATTCAGTTTATTAATAGATTTCACAGTGCAGAGACACAAAACAGTTAAATGGTGGCGCAGATGAGAGGGCTGAAATTGCCATTTTTGAAAGCTCCACAGATGGTCACTTGGAGTGTTCTGGAAACTTTATTCAAGAGAAAGATTTTTCCTTTGACTGTGGAGGTGTCAGTTCAGTTCTCTGTCTTCATCTGTTTATGCTCCAATTAGATCACTGCAAAAC
This sequence comes from Gallinula chloropus, assembly GCF_964237585.1. Taxonomy (NCBI): domain Eukaryota; kingdom Metazoa; phylum Chordata; class Aves; order Gruiformes; family Rallidae; genus Gallinula; species Gallinula chloropus. The sequence goes on from NC_140086.1 coordinate 42,165,422, forward strand.
GACATCCTAAAATGTTCATCTGCATGATCTTATGCCGTGGTTGTGTAAGGCTTGTCTCTTTTTGGGGGTTCAGTCTGACAGGGCCTCAGAAGTGTTGGTTTTCAGGAGAGAATGTATGTTTAAAGGGGTGCCAGACATGCTTTGGCATCTGACATGTGTGCTGACCCTCAGTTATTTCTGACCTAAGGGCAGATTCTGCGAGGCAAAGCCCCTAGAATGTGAGCCCCCTAGGAAGCTAGGTACTTGGAGTGGTTTTAATGGTTCACCTCATGTTTCAGGCCATGGCACTGTATCCATTTTCCCATTATGTATAGAAAAACACTGAAGCTCACAGGTTTTACCAAACAGAAATTTTAGGTCTGTGAGACACTCAGGACCGGATCTCTAAAGGGATGTGGGCAGGAGCGTTCTACCAGCACTCAGTGTGTTTCAAACCAACAGCAGGAGCTTGTGCCAAGAATCAATCACTCCTCCCCTTGCTGACCACTTGTGTGCAGAGGCAGAGTTCTCTGTTCTCTCTCTGGCCTTAGGGATTCAGTAGCCTGTGCTTCTCTAGGCAGAACAGGAAGGTTACGGCATGCCCGTGCAGTAGCGTTTGTGTGTTGCCCTGGTTTTCAGTGTTCCCTGGAGAGCTTTTATATAATTAGAATGGCTGCTGTTAACTCCTTGGCCTGCTAGAGTGAAAGTGAATACTGCTGCAATGTGCAGTGTTTTAGGTGTGGCCTAAGTGTGCCTCACAGGACCACCTTCTGTAGGGGACTTGGGTGCGGGGACAAGCCAGTTGTCCCGAGCCACAACTGTGTTTGCAGTGCTGACTATGAGCATGTGAAGAAGCAAAAGTTCTTGCTGGCTGGAGGAGTGTTACTGTTGCAAACCTGGGTATGGGCAGAAGCTTCTGAATTGCAGTGCAGCACACAGGCACTGACACGCTTTACAGATCTAGGTCTCTTTGTTAATTCACTCCCTTGTCATTTTACTATTGCATATCACTCATACAGCTTATGAACACAGCTACCAGAGATAAAAGATGCTAGATCTTTGGTCTGTTTCTTGGCAGTGATCCCACAAACACATCCTGTGGTAATAAGTGTGGACAAATAATGTTTTGAACTTGCAGTAGTTCTGAAACATTTCAAAGGTTGAAAAAGGGACTAGAAATTGTGTTAATGTATGAATAATATACAGATGACTTAATCTAACCAAAACTTTGTCTCTTTCCTTACAGACAAAAGCAGCACTTGAAGCTCTAATAGAAAAACATCAGAAAATACCAGGAAATATATTTAGGGCTTTAATGGAACGATTTCAAACACAAAAGAAAGAAGATTAAAGTCTTCCAAGTAAACTAATAATTAGTTATAATATTCTTAAAGATGTATTTGTAACTTATTCATTCCCCTACTAATAGTTTTTAAATACTGTCCTCATGATACTGCTGTATAATTTAAGATACAAGACACATTCCTTTGCCCTTCCCCCTGTCCAGTATCAAGCTCAGGAACCCAGACTTTAAATCATTCTTAAAGGGGCAAACCTTAGTTTTTGCTAAATGCATTCCCACCTTGAAAGTGTGTTGGCTTTTTTTGGGTTTGTTTTATTTTTGTGGGCTTTTATTTTCTTTTATTTTTTTTCAAAAAGGACACAGCAAGTCTTCATGCACGTGATCTCTTGTGGTCACCCTCTGCCACGGTTAACACTTTCAACCCGAATGCTGTGCCTGCTGCAGAGCTGCAGTCTTCCTGTCTCGGTCTGTAACTCATTTCTGCAGCCCAGATTAATGCCATGCAGCGGTTACGAAAACTTAACTATAGGTTCTTACCCTTGTGCTGCCGGCAAATAGCCAGCCTTGGGTGGCCTGCAGGACCTCTAGCTGTGCCCACAGAACCTGGGGTGGAACTTGTTTAGTTCGAGGGGATGGTCTCCAGGAGAGTCTGCAGCGAGCCAAGGACGCGCGTTAAGGAAACCTCTCCCATGCGGTGAATACAGCACCAGCGCTATGCCCAGCCAAGCCACGCTGGAGTATCTGCCCAGGAGTGGAGTGCTGTCCCAGATGCTTCTCAGTGAGTCTGCAGATTCTCCTTGGACAGAATGAGCCAGGCATTTAGCCTTTAAGACGTGGACATGAGAGTAGTGTTTAGTAACATGAGCTCATAAAGCTTTATTTTGAAGGGAAGAGTGAAATGCTACTTTTAAAAGCAGTAGTTCTTTGGGAAAACAGGATTGACATTCCCAAATACCCTTTAAATCTAGTAAATATGTAAACTGTTAAACATCCATACTCTTCAAGCAGAGTTATTTACGTAAGTTATTAAATTGGGATTGAGAGGGAAATCCTATAGACTTCCCTTAAGTGAAAACAATTGAATGAACAGGAAAGAGTTACAGGATTGGGCTTTTGTGCACTTACAGTACATTATATTATAATATTTTTGTGATCTAAAGTCTCTGCTTCTATTGTCCAAATAGGAAATATCTGAAATACCTCTTCTGATTGCCAGCAAGTTTAATCTACAATTCTTAAATTAACATCTGGGAACTCTTTAGTTTTGGGATGCAGACAAATTCCTTAAGAAAAGACAAAAGAGGGTTTTGTTTATTACATGGTCTCCTTTCAATGTTGTTGGGGTTTGACCTGTTCTTAAAAAAGAAACCACCACAAAAAAAACCAAACCCAAAGAACATGAATTTTTGAAAGAGCGATTGTATCCCATTTAATACTCATTCCTTCCACCACTGAGGCACATGCTTTGCTTTATACTCTTTTAAATGTGTAAATTAGTGGGATTATATAGCTGCACGTGGATGATGCCCTGTGTTAGAATAATATCAGTTTATTGGAAAGAGCCTATAAATTATGGTTTACAAAAAGCTCACTGATTTTATGATATTTTATATCAAAACCATTTTATGCAGTGTTTAATTAAATTTTTTACAGCTTGGGGGGGGAGGAATCCTGTTGTTTAAAAGCAAATACCCATTCTGAAGATTTTTAAATTACTTGGGCTTTCTTTGAAGGCAAAAGATGGTGTCCTTTCAATTTGTCAGAATGCTTTAAAAAGCTGTTACGTTAACACAGTCTGTCACTGAAAGTGATAATGCCAAATTCCTGCATCGGAGTATGACCTAGGTATGACTTTGGTCTTTACTGTCCATCTTGAGGAAGATGAGCATGGGTCTATATTGCGAAATTCTCAATCACAGCTGAACATATTTTGGGTTGAGGCTGCGTATATGTAAAATAAAACTCAATCTAAAAGGGTCTGTTAGACACGAACAGACCTTTGTGACCTGAGATTTTGTAAAATTTATTTTACTAAATATGTGAGCTGTTTGATGTAGTTTTGTCCCTTTAGGTATTGAAAGATGAGTATAAAAAAAGGCAGTATTGGTACTCCTTAAGTGTTCATATTTGTATAGGCCTTTCATATTTATTTCTATATATTAAAAGAAATAATGTATAGAAGACACCTTTCGAATAAAATTGACAAGTGGAACAGGCTTCTGAAGTTCTGTGTTGTGTCTGTGCGAAGTGAAACCACACAGGGCCTGCCCTGCTGAACCCTCACTGGTTTGGAGCAGGGTGCAGTACCCTCAAGAAGCTCTTTTCACCTGGTGGTTGAACAAGGGGTGGAAGGATCAAAGCCCCAGAAGGAATGAGTTAAAGGGAAAAAAAAAAAAAAAGTCAGACAGCAGTGGAATAAAGGGCAATAAGCCACATAAGCAGTAAGGTCCAGGTTTTGATAGTTGCAGTTGGTGCTGCAGGAGTCCTAGCAGGCACTGCAATGCCACCATAGTTACATTTCAGATTTCCTGACAGAAGGCAGGCCATAAATACTGGCTGGTAAGGTTTATTTGTACATATTTGGTGTGTGAAAGATGGTCTACTTTATTTCATTGAAAAAGAGGGCAGATCTGGAGAAAGACTCCTGCTTGTGAGGCTACAGACAAAGGCTTCTAGCTGATTTGGTTTGCTGTGCGTTAGGCAGAAGCATTTAAAGGACATTTTCACGGCTTTAGACAGGACCACTGATTGCTTGGGTACACTCCTGATGTTCCAGGCTTCTCCATGCAAACAGCATAACCAGGACAGGCATTTTTAGGTTGTTTGGGAATGGTAATAGGCCGACTGCTGTACTGACAGGTATTTGTCATTATCTCTCAGCAAGACCCAAATCTCCTACTGGCCAATTTACTGTCCTGTGGTGCAATAGCAGAGCTCACACGGAACATCTGTTATTAGGATTCTTTCATATGAAATTAATCACTGCAGATGCAAGGTAGAGCAGTTAATCAGCACTGTCAACACAATTGTGGTGTTCATTGGGCGCTGGGTTTGCTGTACAAGGATACCATTGTGTTGCTTCATCCTGTTACTCTGCAGAGAAAGATACAGCTGTGGGGACACTTAATGCGTTAGCTCCACAGTGCTTAATCCCTGTTAAGCCCGTCACAGGCTCTAGACTGCTTTTTTTTTAACTTTTTTCTTTTTTTTTTTGGTGTTATTTTTGCAGCAAAATATTTCTGGTACCGAAATTAAATAAAAAAAGTGCATGGGATTGCTGCTACATGAGTGGAGTAACACAGAAGATGCAGGTTAAGTCAGAGAATCCTCCAAAACATCTTGCTGAAACTAGGCGAGACAATCCGGTGTTACTTATTTTCTTTGTTCTGTTTACTTGGTGTCTACAGAGGTCCTTGCCAGCAGTGAAGATACTGTGTTTCTACAGTACAGATGGATGATGCCAATGCCTTTCTGTACAGATTTTTTTTTTAAATCAGAGCTAGCCAAAATTCATGATAGTCTCAAAGCAAATTATTTTTCTCATCATGGACTCTTTCCAATGTTTGTCTGCTTTTTTTCCTTTTTTTTTTTTTTTTTAATAATTCTCTGCAGAAATTTGCAATCTTTCCACTTCCTACACCTTGAATTTTTGTCACAGCATACAGTCTAGTGGGAGGTGTCCTTGCCTGGCAGGAGGGATGGAACAAGATGATCTGCAAGGTCCCTTCCAACCCAACCAGCCTGTGATTCTATGGTGATTCTTTGATGCATTGAGTGTGTATCAGATATCACTTCCTGAAACATTTAAAAATTGTTATAATGGCCTTTTCACATCAGAAAAATGTTAAAAAAAATGTAATAAGCTTTTGAACTGTCAGGAGAATCATAGAATGGCATGGGTTGGAAGGGACCCCAAGGATCATACAGTTCCAAGCCCCTCCCACAGTCAGGGCCACCAACCTCCAGCCTGGATCTACACAAGGTGCTGTTTGGAATTAACATCAGCCTGTACATGTAAGGCAGACCCAGCATCTTTTCCCCACTCTGGAGCTGAGTTGACTGCTGCAGATCAGACTCTCTTCTACCAGGCCTTGTCTTGCAGCCATCACTGGTACCAAGCCCACTGCTCCCAGTGGTCCGTGCTAATTACTGTAATGAGAGAGCACAGCAACATTCTTCAGATCATCTTTGGCTCCCGCCTTCTAGCAGAAACCACTGCATGCTCTGGAGACTTGAGATGTTCTGCCATATAGTTCTACCATAATACAGGGGAGACTGATGAGTTTTTCAGAGATGTTAGAAAACAGTATGAAACTTCCAAGGCAAGAAACAGAACCACTTTTACCTAATTCCTTTAAATGGGAAACAGAATGTGCCAAAAATCAGGGAGGATAGGAATGACAATTTTGTGTCATCTTTACAGGGAATTTGTGGCCGAAGAGACCTGTCGCAGATTTGGCTGATTTTTCTATGTTGCAGACTGGGGGTTGCTTTTCTTTTTCTTCCAACAGTGTTTTCTAATGGTCAGGTCTAGAGTGTGTTTGGAGCAGCTCCAGTCTTCCTTCAGTTACTTCTTAAGTGGGAACAGAGACCCAGTGAACGTTTGTCAAAGTCTACCAAAGGTACCTAGAAACTTTTCTGAGCTCCTATTTCAACTGCAGTGATGGAGTTCTCCGGACACTTCAGTGATCAGGTTTCTCCTTACCATATAAAACCCACTATCCTGACAGATCTACCAAGCTTTTGAAGGGTCCTGTCCATTCAGAAAATGATGCATTTTCTTCTGCTCGACATAGAATGGATTAATTTCCTTAACTAGTGGGCACAGCAGTTGCAGGCTTGCTTGCTTAATGATTTTTACCATAGATTTCCACATTCCAGACAAACTTTTTTGGTACCTTGATCTTGCTTTGTGAGAACAAGCTTGAGGGAAAAGGCTGACTGCAACTTGGCTCAGACTCTGAAGGCATTAACGAAAATATAAACCAAGCCCCACAACTGAAATAAACACCTAAACCCCAAACTAGCTTTGGAATCCTAATTCTGGATGCTCTTGAATCACATTTAGAGAAACAAAAGTTCCTGACTTTTTTCTTCTTGCGAAACCTGCCCCCAGTGCAGAAGCACAGCAGCTCTGCTGGTGTTTCTAGGTCCAAAGGTGCCCTCCGAGTTGAGCAGTGGCAGGGGTGTTCGTATGGGAGAAGCAGCCTCAGAAGAAGACCTCAGCAGCTCTCAGGGTCTGTCTGGAGCAAGCTGTGCGACAGTAGACTCCAGTGAAGGGTATCTAGTAGACAACTCTTGTGTTAGATTTGTTCACCCAGTAGCAGCACCTCAGGAGTTACCATTTCCCCTCGAAAGCAAGCTCACAGCTATGCCTGCACCCCTGTTCCGCTCCCCATCACTGCTCTCGGCCTATATTCTTTCCCGGAGACTCCCCTGCTGCCTGCCACGATACCCAGGAGCGTTCAGGACAAGTCCTGGCTCACACCAGGGTTTTGCCTTGGCAGGGGAGTAATGCAGACACTAGCACCCGCAGGCACAGCGCTGAGGTTCGCCTCACAGCACAGGCCGTGCATGGCGCTGCACCGCAGCATGGCCACCTCTGCAGAGCAGTCAGGAGAAGGGCCAGCAGCCATCCTGGCCCAGCCACCCTGTTTGCTGTGGCTCAAGTGCCCTGAAATACCTTGCTTAGCCTCGGGCTGGCGCAGGTGTGGCCACAGACACAAGAAGGTAGGGGCAAGGAACTAACGAATGTAGTTACATTCTGGTCTTTGTGCACGCCACCACGGCCTTTAAGATCCACATAAAACCTTACAAAGGAAGGCTGCTGTTGGAAGAGGTAAGAAAGCTGTACATAAAGAGCTTCTGGTATTGTCACATTATATGTACAGTATCCACAAATCCCACTGTAATAAGCTTTCTGCATAGTGGCCGTAATAACCAACAGACCCTCGTGCTACACAGTTTATTCCCAACTTCTGGTGCAGCAACTGGGTCGTATGTAGACCTGAAGTTGTGCTGAACACACCACTTTCAAGTTGCTTTCATTACTCTGTGCCCAGTGCCTCACTGGCAAAGCTCTCCTCATGAGTCAGCGCATGTGCAGTTTGGCAAGCATTGAAAACCAGAGGATGGCTTTTGTTGCTGTCTGCTGCAATGTGAATCAGGAAACTCAGCATGTGGGCAGCTAAGCACCCATGAGTGCCCACAAGCACACTTCAAGGAGCAATGGCAGAGGAGAGCTGACCTAAAAAGGCATCCAGAATATTTCAGCCATTGGATTGCATTAATCCATCTTTATCTTAACTCTTAACATCTTCTGACCATTGATGACCAGATGCTGTCTGACATTATTTACACCACACCACAGATAAGTATACGTGTGTTTGTGTGTGCCATGTCCTGTTTCTTCAGTAGAAATAGAAGCACAGAACCTACTTTAGCTGCTGTTGCAAGGCAAATAGCAGACCATTATTATTCAATCCACCTGAGCTTTGCAAATGTCAAGATGATATCGTTCATGCTTGCTTTGTCATTAGTATGCTTAATAATTTTTTATTAGCTGGTGAATCAAGTAGTTTCTTTAGATGTGCTGGTTTCTGACATCGTCTCTTCACACCTTGCAGCAAAACATGGATAGCAAGCAATTAATGGTTTCTGGAGCCCAAGCTCCTAATTTTAATGCAGGTTTATGTAAGTGTAGCAACTAAGTCTATAGGAACACTTTCATCAACAAGGCATTTGCCCACCTCTGAGCATTTGGGGCCCATTTCCAATGTCTAATATAGGAAACAGCATCTGTGATAGCTGCATGGTCACACTGGGACAAATAAAGCCAGAAACACTCAGGTTCCAGAATAGTGTTGCCACCTCAACAAATATTTGCGGTACCAGCATCCCTGAGCTTCAGGGTAAAACACAGAGGACTAGCAGGTTTGGCAATGAGGGAAACCAATACAATCCAATATAGAGGTGCAAATTCACCCATATAGGGGGACCTCTTGAAAAAAGACTGAACTTTTTGATGTTGGGGATGTTGTTCAGAAGGAGCTTTATTCCTTTGGGAAGCTGTCCTGTTTCGACAGTCATTCCACCTTCCTGGCAGCACAGCAGGCAAGAGATGGCAGCAGAGACAGGCAGTCAAAGGAAAACACGTGAGCCTGTAGTATCAGCTCTTTTGGGACAAAACAAGGGCCTGCTTCCATCAAATTTAATCAGATTTAATACTTGGCTACTGGGAAAAGCTACTATTTTGCAACTGGGGAGAGTAAAAGACGTTTGGTTGTGCACAGGCAGACTGCGTAGGGAGAAGGTTGGGGTGAATCATCCCAATATAAATGTGCCGCTGCTGGGGTGGGGCAAACTCAATTTTAAGAGGTGCAGCAAGTGTTGGCAGCTGTGTAAACTAAATGAATAAATAACATGAAGAAAACATGACCGGCTCCAGGTAATTCATATGCACATGACCCAAGTTTTCCTTCCCAGGATCCCATACTGCTCTGTGTATGCACTGGGTTTACCTCATGTTTCAGAAGAAAAAGCTGCAGGTTTATTTCTTCCAAGAATCCATTTGTTTTATAACAGCCCATCTGGAGTGGGAACTTGTGATCCTGCACAGGGTGCAGGACTGGTTGTTTTTTTTCCCCCTCTCTGTTGCATACATTTTGCCACTTTGTTTAGTGATAAGAGCTGTCTCATTACAACCATCCTAATAAAAAAAATTACTAATTTCAGCTGCTGCCAGCACAAAGATGGGTTAACATTTAGCAAGGCAGGTTATCTTAAATTACAAAAGCTTTCAAAATGCAAGGTGACTTAATGTGGCTCAGACAGTACAGCCACATCCCTTTTTAAAATGAAAGGAAAACTTTCTTTACGTGCCTAATTGGTAAAGATGTGTACCCTGGCCAGCCTGAAAGCAGCTCGGCCTGCCAGCCTCCTGGAGTTAGGCCTGCTCCTGTCACACGTACAGATGCTGTAACACACAGCATGGAAAAACCTGAACATTGCATCGTCTGTGCAGGCACCTGAGGGTGAGCAAAGGAAGGATCCTTGCATGGGGAAGTTTACAGTGTGAAAAGGGGTGGTTTACTAATGTTTTGCCCCCTTCCCCCTTCCCTTTTTTAAAATTTTGTTTCTTTTCCCCAGGCATATTGGCTGGAAGTTTGCAGCCAGTGTTTCCGATGTCAGAAACAATAAGGACAGGGGGAATTTAAAAACACTGCTGCCTTGGTACAAGTGGAAAACCACATTTCTGAAGCAGAGGTAATTCCTTTGAGCACTTCAGCTGGGCTTCTCTGAGCACTCACACCAAATCCTGCATCCCTGTCCTGACAGCTTGCAGGAAGAGCTCAGCTCAGTGCTGTGCACCATCTAAGACAGCAGCAATGCAAGCTGGCACATAGGGAGCGAGTTATTCATGCAGCCTGATGTGATCTGAAGAAGCCAGTATGGAACTGTCCACTTTGCAGCTTCTGCTAAAAAAGCCCAGACGTGTGGGACCTGGAAAGTGCCAGGACATAGAGCGCTGCCCTGCTGTGGATGAAAGCTCAGCTCTGCCAAGACAGCACACAACGGTGCCCAGCACCATTACTCACCCCCCCTTAACACATCTGACCAGCTGCATCTCCTTGCTGGCTCTGCCTACTCCTGCTACATGATCTGATCTGTATGCTTACGCCTCGACACCCAAGCACAGGTGTTGTAGTTATGCGTGGCTGGGTTCTGGTGGAGGAGAAGGGGGGGCTGCAGGAGTGGCTTCTGCAAGAAGCAGCCAGAAGGTCTCTGCAGGCTGGACAGAGCAAGCACCAGCCAGCTCAAGGCTGGAGTTGTTGCTGACCAAGGCCGAGCCCATCAGCAATGGTCACTTCGCCTCTGGGAATCACATTTAGGAGAAAAAACTGCAAGCAGCTGCTTTTTGGCACCAGAGAAGGGAGTGAGAAGATGTTAGAAACTGTGCAGGCACCAAGGCCAGTGAGGGGTATGTGTGTGTGTGTGCATGGAAATGAGACGCTCCAGGTGACAGAGAGAGAGATTCGCCTGCAGCCTGCGGAGAAGACCATGGTGGAGCGGGTGTCCTCCTGCAGCCCATGGATGATGATGGGGAGCAGAGATCCCATCTATAGCCCGTGGAGGAACCACACGCTGGAGTGGGTGGAGACACCTGAAGGACGCTGTGCTCACGTTGGAGAAAACTCCTGGCAGCAAAACTTGTAGTCTGTGGAGAGACTGACCCAAGCCAGAGCAGGTTTGCTGGGGGACTTGTGACTCTGTGGGGGACCAGGCTGGAGCAGTCTGGGCCTGAAGGTCAGCACCTCATGGAAGGGAACCATGCTGAGGCAGTTGGTGAGCAGCTGAAGCCCTGTGGGAAAGGACTCGCACTGAAGAAGTTCGTGGAGGACTGTCTCCTGTGTGTGGGATTCCACACTGGAGCCGGGGAAGAGTGTGAGGAATGCCTCCACCAGATAAGAAGAAGACTAGCTCTATCCCTGTCCTTATTTCGACTCCTAAGCCTCTCAATATAAATTCCTCCCTTGTCCAGCTGAAAAGGGGAGTTATAGAGCGACTTTGGTGGGTGTGTGGCCTCCAGCCAGGGTTAAACCACCACAACAATCTTTGTATATTTATCCCAGCCAGTTGCAAGATAAGTAAGAGAGATATGCTGAGCCCAGAAGCTGATATGCTTTCTACCCCCATACACCAGCTGCCTTCATAATATGCAGAGCATCTCCCTTGAGATCTGGCTTCCTCTATGAATTTGAATGGCACCTCTTCAGTACTTCTTTTGAGTTGAGGTAGTAGATGATGCAGAGCAAATTACTGCTTCTGATAACTCAGGTTTCAGAGAAATGTCAGATAAAGTCTTCAAGGCAAACTGTAACAAACACAAGACTTTTATGTTCTTCCAAGATTTTTTGTTTTTGTCTAAGGCTGCCCTGTTTTTTATTCCTCTTCCTTTAGGAAATATGAGAGCTATGATCTCAAAAGATGTTGCATGTTTGCACGCAAGAAAAAGTAGTCTGAAGGATGAAAGTGCAACCAAACACTTCCCTTCCTATTTTGGTTCTGCTTCAGGCAGAAATAGAAAGGAAGAATATTATCTCTATGCACAGTCAGAAGCTTCCCATGCTTGCAAAACTGAATCATCTATGCAAGAAAAGCTAATGAAATAAAAGGTTTTATGACAAGTTTATTCAAAACAATGTTAAAAGAAGTTAAATGGAAAGTTGAGGTTCCTCCTGTCCTACTTGCGTGCACAACCAGGGGATTGGAACACACAGCACAGCGACTTCTCAGCTGCTGCTTGGGCAGGGGCTTCCTGTGTTCAGGCATAGGAAGTTCTGCACCAACATTCATAAGAACTTTTTCACAGTGAGGGTGACAGAGCCCTGGGACAGGCTGCCCAGGGGGGTTATGGAGTCTCCATCTCTGGAGATACTCAAGACCCATCTGGACACCTATCTGTGCAATATGTCCTAGGGAGCTGCTTTGGCAGGGGGGTTGGACCTGATGATCTCTGGAGGTCCCTTCCAACCCCTACAACTCTATGAATCTGTGATTTTAGCGCTGGAGTGCATTTCTCTGCATTATACACACACTCCCTCCTCTGGCCTTACAACAGAAGACAGCGTAACAATTCCAAAACTGACGTTTAGCCACAAATTCTCATGAAGGCAATATTTAACTGTTCCATAAATATATTCTGGAAATGATCTCCAGCAAGTCATAGTTTCCTTGTGACCCTTTGGTTTCTTAATTTCTAGAGTGATTACAATTACCTCTGTCTGAAAGGCAATTTTGTGGTCTCTAAATAAAAAATTATCCATAAACATGTTTAGTATAACTTGATCAGCAGCAGAGCAGATACATAATTAAACCAAAATGTACTCACACCTGACAGGGAATATTATCTATTTGGCAACCTGCTATTCTACCATCAATTTCAGAGGCCCTAAAATTAAGACACTACTTTAGGAAAGGCTGGGTGAGGTACTTAGGGACATGGTTTAGTAAGTAATATGGGCGGCAGGGAGACGGTTGGACTAGATGATCTTGGAGGTCTTTTTCAACCTTCACGATTCTGTGATTCTGTGAGGTGCAGTGCTGGATCAGATCACTAGCTCTTATTGCCATCTACACCAAGGCATGAACTGGTGAGGCCAGCAAATTCCTGCCAGACAGCTTGCCCTCTTGCAATGCCGTAGGGCTGTGCGACAGGTGAGACAAATCCAGACCAAATCATGATGTCCCTGTGCCAAGCAGGAGGCACAAAAACTCTCTAAATGGGCAGAAGCCACAGGTGACATCATGTGTGTGGCTTGGTAACGGGATCAGGCAGAGGCAGAGGTGGTCCTTTCAGCTCCCTGCTCCCCAGCCCGCATTTTGAACTCTAACCATGGTGAGAAATAGATAGATGGTGTGTCAGAGGTCCAACCGAGCACTGAGAATATATCCTGAGGAGCAACATCCCCAAATTTCCAAGGGCATTTCTCATTTAATTGTGTTTTCTGAAGATGTCTGGTTCTGGCAATCCTTACATAGAAAGCAAAGACAGAGGTTTCAGTCTGTAATTTCTTCTGCTACAAAGCCTCACAGAAGTGCTCTACAGGTAAGGTAAATTAATTTTACATGCTAGATAATACACCACTTACTTACTGTAATGAAATCCTGTCCCGTTAGGCCATTGAAGAAGCCATTATCCCTGAAATCTCATGTCTTATGAGCACCAGGTAATAGTTTGGGATAAAGGGATGTGCCCAAATGTAAAAAACTGCTAAATGGAGTTGGATAATTGTAACTGTAAAGATCAGATGGGTCAGGTAGAGAAGCAAAAGCCCATCTGAGGGCTAAACTAGATACATTATTAGTTACAAGTCACAGGTAGGAGTTTATGCCACTTTAAAGAAATATAGAACCATGAGGAATATTAATTCTTAACTGCCAATGGTGTCGTCCCTGCTATTGGTTTGGGCAGAGAAGGGGAAGCTGTAACTGCTGTGTGAGCCCGTTTCTGCCTTTATACCCTAACAGAGAGCTTAAGTTTAAACCTCATTTTACTTTACAGACCCAGGATGCACTGCATGGTGTATCCTGCTTACACAGGTATGATGTTTGGAGATGCTCATCAAGGGGTATCACTAAGGCATGCTGTAGGCTTTATGCTATAGCTGAGTTTAAGCACATAGCAATTATTTGCATTCCTTGGAAGCGATGAGTGTTGTAGGACATTATGGCCCAGATAAGACAGCGTCTCTTTATTTTTATTTTTTAAGATTTTAAAATGGGCTAGATGGAGTCACACACAAAAGTCAAAGAAATTCCAAGTCAGTGCAACAGATCCCGGGGTGAAGCTGTTGGCCAAGGATGGCACGAGGCACCTAACGTAACACTGCCCAGTCAGAGAATTTGAGAGATGGGTTAATTTTCCTGCTTTTATGAGGACATTGTAAGGACTTTCCTCAGCACATCAGGCCTCTGACAAAATGCTGCACACCTGTAACGTAACTGTACTGCTCCTCTCCCACTGCTGTGCCAACACGGTTGGCTGGAATCAAAGGAAAAGGTGACAGCATTTGAAATGTAGACTCGAACATAACAGATGGCAAGCACAGCCCAAAGCAAAAACAAATCCTCAGAGGAAAACACAGAAACAAATATCAGAGACAAATGGGCATTTAAAGTAAAGGAGCAAACAAACACAAAAAGTAAATGTGTTAAAGGGAGAATCTTGGAAGAATTACAAAATCAGCAGTAGAAAAGATCAGCAGGGACAAATATGCAATAAGGAAAGGCCGAGTTGCAAAATGCTGCTTGCTCAGTCTGAAGGATCCTCCAGATGTTCCCTTACTCTCACGAAACTACAAGTTGTGAAATAGCTGGCTTGCCAAGGGTGGCTAAGCTGAAGCTGGTCATGGTGCCACACCAGCCCAGGGAAGAGAAACTGCACTGCTTTTCAAGCCTTGTACTAGTTCCCACGCTAAGCGAAGTGGGAGAAAAACCCTGCTTGAATTATTTTGCCAAGGCTCTTGGGGCTTTTACTACCAAGTCCCCCTATTTAGTTTTTCAGCATGTTACTTTAATAGGAATTACAGATATTTCTGTCTTTTTTTTTTTTAAGGCAGGAGAGACAAGCAGTGCCCTGAATAAACACTGTTCAAGCCACTTGCAATTTTTTTCTCTTGTTCCTTTCTTAAGCATCTAATTAAACTGTCTGCTACCTTTGTTCAGCCTAAAAAGCAGCTGCTTTGTTTCTTTTTTATGCAGAAGGTTTAAATTAAACCCCCCTGAAGAAAACTTTTGCCCCAGAGGTTAATAAACTGCCTAAAAACATGCGAAGCAAATCCATTTTACCCAAGCTAACTAGTCCCACGCCATGGCAGCTACCTGCCCAGCTAATGTGTCCCATGAAGCTGTGCATTTGGTGAAAGGAGTATGAAGCTGTGTTAAAAGTCTCCAGCTCCTTTCAGAGACACCTAAATGCAAGGATGAGATCTTTAGGTGAAGACTCCTGGCTTTGGAAAGACTGACCTGCCCAGCTGCCCAAGGCAAGTGCTCTCCTGTGGTGTGGGACAGTCCGACTCAGCAGAGAAGACCAAAAATGCTCCTTGTGCTGCCTTTCTGGGGGATGCTGTTTCACCTCACAGACTTACGGGGTGTCACCAAGTGACTTTCTGGTGCTCAGGATTGTGGCTGTTGTGGTTTTACCCCGGCTGAGAGCCGAGATCCACGCAGCCGCCTGCTCCTTAAAGGAAAAGAGCAGGGAAGGGGGGAGGGGGGGGGGGGGGGGGGGGGAGTGTGATGAGCAAAGGGAAGGGAAAAGGAAGGGGCAAATAACCCAAACCCAAGAAACCAAAAGCCCATGGGTTGGGATAAGGATAGTTTACTAGAAGAGCAGAAAGATAAAATATAACAATGCTAACAGGACTTTGGAGCAAAAAATATATGAAGCTTGATACCCAATGCAGTTTCTCACCAAACCCACAACTCAGGCCGTGCCACCCAGAGTCGTCCCGGAACCCGACCGTCCCCCAAAAACCGCACGTCCTGGAGCCTCCCCTGCTCCTCCTCCCATCAGCCCCCCTTTATACTGCGCAGGACGTAATTGGCATGGAATACTCTCTTTGGCCCATTTGGGTCACCTGTCCGGGCTTCACCCCTCCTTTCTCATGAATAGAGAAACATGAAGAGCTGAGAAAGTCCTTGACTGTCTGACAGCAACTAAAACCATCAGGGTGTTATCAGCACTGCTTTCATTTTAACTCTCAAACACAGCATTCCATCCGCTGCTACAAATGAAGTTAACTCCATCCTGACTGAAACCAGGACAGATCTCTTCTGTCCCCTGATTCACATGAATGGTTTAAAAAAATTATTTAAGGCTGTGCTTCTATTACTTGGGGTTTTTTTTGTTTTTTTTTTTTTTCTGAGCCTTCAGGTGGGAGTCACAGAGTTACAGGGACTGGGAATTTAGGACTCGTTTGAACCAAGACAGCCAGTGGTAATGTTGCTGGGCAGCTGCTCCCTCCATTAGGTATTAGCCAGCTACACTAACAAACTGCTCTGTCCGTACCCTCAGCCAAATGACAAGATCCACATGAAAAACAAACCCGTGAGAAATCAGTCACGTATCATCCCTACTTGTGGTCAAACTCACTTACCCAATATATGTATATATCTATATAGATACATTCTTTCCTCTTTTTGAACTCACACTAATCAGTTGTTTGGTAGGTGGTTATTACCTCATGTCCCTTTCTTGGAAGGCCAAGAAGCAGGTTCTGAGAAGGAGTGGGAGCATAGCTATGGGACAGACAAGCAGAGAGATGTGGGCACTGGCCTTCATTGCACAAACTTTGGGTGCTGTTTGGAGTGACTCTGCACACATAAATGTGGCAATGAAGTCCAAGAGGACTATTAAGGCCATTGGAGATGCTGCCAAAGACAGCAGCAACATGAGGAATAGTCCAAGATTAAAGCACTTACCCAGGAGGCAAATGAGAAGAACCTAAACCCTCCTCAACCCGGGGGTGTTAGAACACAGTGAGATTAAGGAAGCAGCTGCATCTTCCCTGAAGTTTTTCCAAACTATTGGGCTCAGGACAAGTTAGGAGTGAGGCTTCCTTCTCCTTCCCTCACTATTTGATGAGGTTCACTGAATGATGATACTTTGAGAAGTCTGAAGGGGTACTAAAAGCAACAAGGTACTCTGTGAGCACTCCCCTGACAGCTCTGAGAGCAGAGCCCAGAAATCCCCCTCCCCAGAGGCAGGGTCAGGCCCCTTGTGCTTTTCCGCTCCTTGGTGATGTGGACTGGCTGGGTGGCAGCTGGGGAGTGTGGCCCCATGTCAAAGAGCACTTTCACTCTGAGGGGACAAGGAGTGGGGAGGACCTGCTGGCCTGCTCCCTGGGCAAGGACAGCTTTTTTGGAGATCTTTCTTCCAGACAGCACTCAGAGTCCCAGCCACAGTGGCCAGAGAACCCTATTCTGCTGCTCTGGACAAGCTGCCTCCTGAGTTATCTGATGGTTTCCTGGGGCTTCCTGCTCAGACATGAGTAAGATTGTCCAGGTTTTGGGTCCAGTCTTCTCCCAGTCCCAGAGATAATTGGAGATCCACTTGCATCACTCCTGCACTTATGGATGGGAGCTCCTGTGATAACACTGCCTAGAATCATTGAATAAGGAGTGGTAGAAAGGACCTCTGGAGATCATCTCTCCCAAATCTTCACCCAAGCTGGGCCAACTTTTATCTTGTTTGGTATTAATTTCAGAAGTTGAAATTGTTAGCTGAACCACCACCTTTCGCTGATCCACCAGGACAAAACAATTCTACAAAGGATGCTAGAGCCATGGTAAAATGACCACAGTGTACTTTATTTAATGATTTTGGTACCTTGTGTTGCAATAAAATAAAAAAAATCTACAAAATCCAAATATATAAAATTTTCAAGTTTTCCTTTTAAGTTTTACAAGAAAAATCAAGTTGTAACCAAGGAAATTTGTTAGTATGAAGCACTACTTTCAACTTCATTTCATCACAAATTGCAACTTACTTAACAGACCAAAAGAACTATGGTACTGCAGTACATCAAATACTTCACACACTGTGTTCTTTACTATAGCACATGTAACCTCTGCCGCAGGAGGCAGCGGTCTCTAGCCAATAAAGACACTCTTCACAATCTGAACTCTAAAGGAATGTTTGTATACATGGATTCAGAATATATATATTTACAGGAAGATTTCTTTTTTCTTTTCTTTTTTCTTTTTTTTTTTTTTAATAACTATTTCGGTTCTTCGTTTCAAATAAAATACCAAATACATTTTTACAATGTTTACAAGTCAAAGCACAAGTTCTGCAATGATTATCATTCACCTCAAGTCACTGTGCTTGTACGGGGGGGGGGGGGGGAGGGGGAATATCTACACTGTTCCATAGACACAAATGTGATCTTCCATCACTTGATTTCCGCAACGGTGACTAAGGAGTATAAGCACAGTAACAATTATTTTAGCACAATCAGTGTATAATGCAACAGTTTACAACAGAGAACTGAGAAACTATTGGTCCAATCTGTTCAATTTGCTGTTTATCTGCCAACTGTTACGTTAGTCTTTGTCACGTGAATTGTGTACAAGAGTTAAATAACACAACTTGGATAGGAAAGAGCACACATTTTTTAAGGCAAATTAATAAGCAGCTTATGGTGGGTTTGTTTTTTTTGTTAAACTGAACCCCAACAGAACCTAAAAATAAAATGTATGTTCTGCAAACTGGTGATAATTATGTCTTGTTAAATTGATCTCTATAAATTGATCAACATGGCTTTGAACCTGGCTATTCAAAATGGAAAGAACTCCTCCTCCCCCCCGCCCCGCCCCCCCCCCCCCCAAATCCCCAAATATAGAAAGTGCATGACTTCATATGCGCCAAAACAAAAGAAAAGGCAGCTGAGGTAGTTAGATGTAAAATGTATTTATGAAAAATAACAGGAAAACTAAGCCCAGGACATACACAGTTAAAATCCACTTGTTTGGAAATAATTTTATGTCATGCAACGACTTAAAGCAGGAAACTTTATGATTTTTGAAAAAAAAAGAAGTAATAATAACACAGGAATGAACACAGAATATACTATTGGAATTTGAACTTCAAGTATTTGAGTCTATTTGCATGTGCATTTTTTTACAGGCTTTCTATAATATTAGGAAGTAATTTAGTTTTCGTCAGGCATCACATGAGATCTGGTCTACCTCTGGGACTGCAGCTCCTGGAAGGAAGTGCTTGATGATGTACAACTATGTGTGCCTGGAGGCACCACCACCTCAGCATGGGTGAAGTTCTACGCACCTATCCTCCACCAAAGCCACCTGAGACTCACCTGGCCAGGGGTCCCATGCCTACATTTCCCAGGGACTGGTTGGGTAGATGTCCTGGGATGTACCCACGTCTGGATACCAACATGCAGGATGTGCCCATGTGCTGGGGCTCCTGCAGAGCCTGTGTATGCACACCCAGCCCAGATGTGTACACCAAGCAGTCCCCAAAGAGAGCATCAGCCTCCACCTTGGACCACAGAGCCACAGCTCCTCTTGGGCCTTCCTGCCCTAAACCAGAATCATTGCATTTCAGTCTTTATGGTGACTTTTTCTCAACTGGAGAGAGGATGATGTTCCCTTTCCTGAAGACAGGACAATCTCCAAGTAAGTGTTGGCTTGAGTCCCCTCAGGATGAGCAGGAATTTGGGCTGGCATCATGATCCCAGAGTTTCAGCTAACAGTCCATGGCACAGAGGCAGCCCCAGCTTTCATTTCAATTCCTGCCTAGGAAGAGGAGCAGCCAATTTTCTCTACCAAAATGCACAACTTAAGCGTTCAGGTGCAAGAAGAAACTTCAGGCTCTGGGAATGAATTTTACCCAAAAAACCCCAATCCTCAATAAAAAAAACCACCCCTGCTTCTTTGAGACAGGCAAGTTTGGAGATGTGTTCTTGCCTTCAGTAGCAATCACCTAATACATCCCATTACTGAAAGTGCTGGCTCTTCCCAGTCCTGCTATCAGATTGCCCTGCTGATGGTCACAACATGGGTATGTGCAATTTGGTATCATGAGTTCTGCACTAGAAACCTGACTTGAAGAAATTGCAACAGAGAGCATCACAAACTGAAATGGCTTAGGTGGGGCTTTTTTGATTGGCCTGTGAAAACATAGGGTTTGTATTTCTGAAGTGTGTGCATATGGTTTACATATAACTCATGAAAGAGAAAAATGTACTTGTGCCTTCTTTTTTTGTTCTGTTTTCTATTAAACAAGGAATTTCTGAAGCTCCTTGATTTTTTGCTTAATTTTACCTTTCTAAGCTCCCTGTATTTTGAGTATGATTTTCAGAAGTGTTGTGTGGTTTTGACCAGCTTCATCTCTGGCAGACCAAAACACCGAGTTCACAGTGTGCTGAACCTACAGTGGCAGAGCCACTGGCAATTGCCAAATACCTTGCACACCCCGCACATTGTGCCCTTTAATTTTTCCTGCTCTTGCCACAGAAGTGGAAAACTAGAAAACCAGAGTATGAGATTTCTTGGCGTGGCACGGTATTGCAGCTTTCCCCAAAATCCTTGTCAGGAGTGCCTGCTTAGTTGCTGAGATTTTTTTGAAAGGGGAGGGAGGGAGTGGGGTTGTGAGAATCTCAGTTTCTCAGAGAAGTGAAGGCTTTATAGTTTTATATAAACCTAAACTGGAAAATATATTCTGATTTTGACGGGGAGAGGAGTATTTTTTTTGGGCCTTGTTCCATAAAACACAGAGATACTAAAAGGCACACCACTGAAAGGGATGTAAAAATATCCTTCTTCGTGTGAAACAGCAGTACAGGCCACCCTTTGCTTTTCCCTATGCATATCAACTTTCAAAGGACAGAAGAATACAAATTGCACCTCTGAGGACTGCACTGCACCAGCCAATAAACTTCTTTGTGTTCTGAGCTGTAACTTCTGCAGCCTGGGCACCCAGCTTGATGCTACCATGTTTTGGCAATTGTGGGTGTTTGATACGTTAGGCATCCTCTTCGCCGCATCATACCTTTTACTCTCCACCTTTCCTTTTCACAGAGGCATGCTACAAATAACACCCCAAGCCTCAGCACCCCCAGACAGCATCTGCCCCAAGAAGAAACAGTCCCTCTCCCCATCACCAGTTCAGCTGTGTAGCCATTGCAGAAACTGGAAGAAAAGAGGATCTACCTGCACCTGCCTGGTCCTACCCTGTGCCGCCAAGGTGCCTCCATCCCCTTCTCATGTGGCCCAGCACTAAAGACTGAGATGAAATTTGCCAGGATCCAAGTTCTAGATCTATTTTCAGGCATTTCAGTGGTGAAACATGACATGTCATGGTGGGCTGGAGTGGCAGGCTGGTGGGGAAAGCAGGACTCTTGTCTGAGCTTAGGATAAAATTTCACTACTCCAACTTGTCCAGTTTTTCCCCTGCTGCCCTTGGAGCTCAGTGACTTGGACTTTATAGCAGATGCATCTTCTTCTTGAAATTGAAATCTGTACCTTAAAGGATACCTTTTTTATAGAAAACATTAAAATATGTTTAATATACTAATAAGCTATCTGAAAAATTAAACGTCTGTTTTAACTTATCCTGAAATCCAGTCAGGTATTGTGGCCTCATCCAGTGACTGACAGAACTGGAAGACCTAGAAAGGCTTTACTATTATTTCCAGTGGACTGCTTTTTAAAGACTAAGCCTGATATTCCTTCCTCAGACATTTTCCTTGACTTAGCTTAATCAGTATCTGGTGCACAAAGACTGACAGTTTCACTTGACAGTAAAGTTCAAGTAAGCTGTAAAACAGTTATTAAAGAGATTCCTTCAAAATAAATTTTACTTAGAGAGGCATTGTGAAATTTAAAAGCTAAATGCCCACGTGCTTACTCTTGGGGCTTATTGGACTCCATTAAAGTCAAAAGAAAGTAATCCATTTGCTACGGTTGACCTTCAGGGAAGCCCTTTATGATTATAAACTGCCTGTAATCAAAGCAAATCCCAGCATAATAAAGCCTCCTGTCCAGAGTGCTGGTGTAAGTATGACTTATTGACATGTTCACCAGGCAGAATTCCTCTTTCAGTCCTTTAAGGGTGTCTTTTGGGTTGCTTTTTTGCTTGGCTGTAGATCATTCAAGAAGGTTTTGTAAGCACAGCTGTTACCAAGTCTGTCTTCTAGGATCATTTGCCTCACATGAAATTGCTTTGGAAGGCTCACCCATTTTACTAATAGCCTACAAACCCTTTTCACACACATTTCCCCCAAACAAATCAATCTGACAGCCTTTGAGTTCTGTATCTTAAGAGACGAAGGGTGGAAGCATGCACAAATTATTTAGCCTTATCTGGGCATACATTTTTTCTGTAACGACTGGAGAATATGCTCTTTTTAATTATTACTGCATTGATTAATAGTTTTTGTAGGAATTCATTTGGAGTTTCTAGTGTGAATTAACTGACACGCCCCTTGCATATTGCAAATTTCAAGAAAACAATGTATACTGAGGAAAAACAATTAAAGTAGCTTTTCTTTTCATTTTTGCTTTTTTTTTTTTTATACAGAAAGAATACAGAGAGCTGCACAAAGTTTTAAAGCACAGCTGTACTCTGGAAAATAGCTATAAAATCAGCATGGTAAGTAAGGAACTGTGTTTATTGTGTCCCAGTGGGTACCATTTCCAACGCGCTCAGCTTACAGTGAGCTGATTCTCCCATTTGCTCATGCCACAGGTCAAATCCAGAAGTCATACTGGGTTTTTCATGGCTCTGCAGCCTGAGAAATGACAATTGTTAAGTTAGCATTTGATTAAAGAGACAGGTAAGCAAGCATGGGACAAAGCACAGAGCCAGCTTGCGTTGTTGAGACAGTCTTACACATGGAATTGCACTTGCAGGAAATAAAGAGCGATGCTCATTTGTTAGAATAAACATTATCTTGTTAATATTATATACTCAAAGAATTGGCAGCAAAATATCTGTCCCCTCAAGTAGAACAAATTACGGCGGGGACAGTTGCTGCCCTTGAGAATCAATGGGAATTGATTTAAAGGAACTGCAGTCCTGTTAAAGAACTGCAGTGGGACAGTGGATCTTTGCTTGCTAATCCAATGTGATCCCGTGTTAGTGGCTGTTCTATGAGTCAGAAATTATCTCAGGAATAAGAGATATTTACTTCTAAGTTGCTATGGGCATATACCAAGGCTTTGGAATCATGAAGTAAGATCGGTCGAGCAGCAAAATATGACAGCTATCTTTAAACATGTTCCTGCTTTGCATGGGATAAAATTATTTCAGTATTTGCACCTTTAACTTGCTTTTCCTTCTCTAGCTATAGAAGTTATCCCAATAGCCAGGTGTTATACAAAGGAATTTTTGAGTTTTGTACTATGTATGAGAAAAGAAGTCTGCTGGATAACCTGATGGGTATCTTCTTTTATTGGTGGGGTTTGCATATGAGACTAATAAGCGCAGGAGGAAAATGGAAACAAGGAAAAGGATAAGAACAGTGTTTAGTAAATTTTGCAAACTTGTTTGAGCAAATCTTTGATGAAAATAGACATGCTATGCTTATAGAATATGCCTGTGTCTATGGATGCCTCCATGGCTATTTCTGCTGAAATCAGGGTGATGCTGTTCCTGCTTCTAAAAAGGCAAGAATATAGTTGAAAGATCTTCCTCAATAATTTTCATGATGAACTGAGTGACAGAATACCTAGGCATGAACAAATAGTATGAGGGCACATCTACTCTAAAGTCACAGCTGTTCCTTAATTGTAATAAGGCTTCTACCACATCACCTGCTTATCTGTTGGAGAGGGATCAGAGGAGGGCTGCAGCACTTCCCCTATGAAAAGAGTCTGAGGGAGCTGGGCTTGTTCAGCCTGGAGAAGAGAAGGCTGTGAGGGGACCTCATTGCAGCCTTCCAGTACCTGAAGGGAGAATACAAACAGGAGGGGAATCAACTTTTTAAAAGGGCAGACACTGGCAGGACAAGGGGGAATGGATTAAAGCTAAAGGAAGGAAGGTTTAGATTAGATATTAGGGGGAAGTTTTTTACAGAGATTGGTGAGGTGCTGGAACAGGCTGCCCAGAGAGGTGGTGGATGCCCCATCCCTGGAGGTGTTCAAGGCCAGGTTGGATGGGGCCCTGGGCAGCCTTGTGTAGATCCAGGCCTGGAGATTGGTGTCCCTGCCTGTGGCAGAGGGGTTGGAACACTATGATCCTTGGGGTCCCTTTCAACCCAGACCACTCTATGATTCTATGATCTCCATCTTCTCTCACTTCTTTACAAGTGCATGCTTCCCCGTGTATGTGCTCCTCACTGTGCAGGAACAAGTTGGTGTGAGAACTGTTAGCACTGAAGGGATGTGTTCCTGCAAATCCAACATTTGCTTATGGACAAAATGCACAAGAAACTGAGACCGTGAGAAATTGCATGTGCACTTGAACAACACCATATCTCTACTATCCCATTTATAGAAAAACCCATCTTCTGAGCTTAGGTTAAACCTTACGTTTTTTGTGGAAGCTATATGAGTTTCATCATCTGTAAAAAAATGATAAAATAAAAGTTTTTGACCTACAAACTGTTATAAAGATTTCTAAATTTAACAATCACTGGCATAACAGTCGTACAAAACCCTTGTCTGTTGGGCCTTTAGTTTTTGAGACACCTTTGTATCTTATTGCTAATAAAGAAGTCCTGTCTATAGCAATGAAGTTATAGCTAAGAAGCATCTTTGACCGTGTCCCTGTGTGTTCCAGTTATTTTGTAATGCATCTAGAATTTTCTCAGTCAGTATCTTTCCTAGAGGAGAGAGCCATTGCACCATAAATAGTATTTTGGCATTAAGGTTTCTTGGGTTTGTTTCGTTTTGTTTGTTTTCTGTTAACAGACTCTGCTCTTCCCGTTATCCACTGAAAGAGCAGGGGCAGCTTTTCCACAGTGTTTCACCAACATCTCTTAATCCTGACGGGAGGAATAATTTCTTTGCTTTTGTGTCTTTACAATCTCTGGCCTCCCTACTACAGTTACCAGTGGAGGTGCTTCCACAGTACCACGTATGTAGAGATTAATGCTCACATGTGCACCCTGTGTGCACGGATGGACCGGAGAGTGCACCCTGCTTGGGAACTCTGTACCAGGAGAGGGTACAGCCGAGCCACGAGCTCTTGTCGAGTCCCATGCTGCTGTAACTGTGTTCCTCCAAGGTACCAGAGTCGGGTTAAATATTAAACCACCCACTCATTCCTACTGATTTTTATAAACTGCAAGTGTACCAACCTACATCCTTCGGGCTTATGAAAGGGCTTCAACACTTTGCTGATCAGAAGCCTTTCTTTATTCAGAGATCAGGTTTGGCATAGGCAACTTTATATGTTTTTTCCCTTCTGCTTCACCTCAAAGTAGCTAAAATCCACCTGTATGTTAAAAGCAATGAATAAAATATTTTCTGCACTCATTCACCCAGTTCTTAGCGCTGTTGCTAAGTGCAGCATGTGTTTTGTTCCAGTCATTTCTCTGGGATAAAATGTTCTGCAACCAGCACTGTCATCTCAGAAACAAAATTCTACTGCTGCTGGTAAAATGACTTTTTGGTTGATAAGGAAATATATGACCAGAAGAAAATTTGGCCAGTTCTCCATTGACAGCAAGTAGATCTGTCTCAAACCCAGTGATCCTCTTTTAAATACAACTCCTAGCATGTACAAAACAAATCATATGGATGAATGATTCATAAGATGAATGATGAAAGCTTAGATAGGATGAATTTACTAATGTTGCATCTCTTCTAGTTCTCTCTTTCCAGTGTGGGCACCATGCTGAACACAGCTAACATCGACTTCCTGTTTTTTTCCCCTCCTAACTGATTAATGTTTGCTCACGGGAGCTTGATTACTGTATTACAAGTCACAAATTTGCAAGATTAAAAATGTCTGTTGAATTAATTAGCTGTAAATCAACCTAAGCAAAGCTCGACAAGTTCCAAGCTGTTCCAATAAAATGAAAAAGGCGGAATCGATAGCAGCCACAAATACATGACAATATGCTGGCACTTTGCGACTATAAATAGTGGCAGCTGCCCTCTCTGCTGACAAAGGAAGATTTTTCATTGTCCATACAGTGCTGCCTAAAGGCTAAATCCTGCCCAGATCGGTGTGGCAATCTTGCTGATGGCTAAAGTGCTCTTAGTGAAATATTTCCTGTGGGCCAGCCTGATAACCTGGGGGGAACTGGAGCTGGAAAGGAGCTGCCTATTTTGACTTCCCTTTCAGCAGGAGTGACTGCTGGCAGTGCCAGGGCTAGGATCCATCACAGCATGTGTATGGGTGCTGGGCGACAGGAAGGCTACCTGTGTCCCAGAATGTGAATGCAGGGAGCAACACTGGGAGTGATTAGTGACTCCTTTTGAACTTTCCCTCTGTAGCTACTGGCATTGTCTGACCAAGTCACTGCAACAATTTTAGGCCTATCTGTCCAGAAATCTGATCCTGTTGGAAAGACACCGCATTTTTCAAACACTATCCTTCATCCTGAATGGTGTCTCAGGTCAGGAACTGAAGACATATACTTGAGCTTCAATGCAGCAGGTGCCTTCACTGGTTAGTAAGCTTTTCCTCAGCTTCACTAAACTGAAATTCCTATCAAAGGCTGTCTAAGAAACAATCTGAGATACACAGATAATAATGCAGAACGCATACTGAAAAAAACATCAGTGATTAAAATTCCAGAAATAGCTACTGTGTATTTGTGGTACATTTAAATTGACAGTGGTATTGTTTTCAAATACAGGCATTTGAAATTTATCTTCAGTACAAAATCCATGAACTGGCAAATCTTTCCTTTTAACAGACAACTGCACATGTGTTGGATGACAAACACTTGTGTTCTTCAGTCAAAAATCAAGTAAACCATCCTAATTATTGCAGGTTATTTCCTTCATAAACTACTGACATTGATAACTGATACTCAGTGAAACAACCAACATTAAATGAACCAACCAATAGTGAAATACAGCCAACATTAAATGAACCAAAGATGTAATCGATCCCTTTGCTGTTTGCCTATATGTGTTTTTATTTCTTGATTAATGTGATAAATCCTTATTTAGTTTGTGCAAATCTTTTTTTCTTCCTCCACTCTATTCTTTTATCAAAATATTTAAGATGATGAAATATAGCATTAGACATATTTTCTTCACAACTTCTCATTAAAGTTCTGGCATAATACATTGCAAAGCTGTCTCAAATAATGACTGGAATATGTTTTCCAATAATGTTCTTTTCTTTTTGCAGTTATCACTTGATTACCCTTGATGATGATGCTCCTGATGCTTTTATTTTAGGCTTAGAATTTAAATGAACTGTAAAACTGAATCCTAATAGTACCTTAGGACTCATTGTCATGTGTATACACACACACAGACGTATATATATATATATATATACATCATAATGCATTTGATATTGTAAATTTGTTCCCAAGTATGAGACATCATCCTGTTATTTTTATTACGAGAAAAACAAACACTTGCACAAAGAGTACTCCTTATAGCATGCCCTGAACTGTGCACACTGAACTTACTCCTTGCATGTGCCATAACCTGGGAAACTTGCGGACAATTCTGATTCAAACATGCCATCCAGAAAAATCACGTCAGCTCCACGTGCTTCTCTAGCAGCATACAGCTTGTTTGCCCTTTGCTCAGCCCAAAGTGATCTTTGTCCAGCCAAAAAACTGGGATCACAAAGGAAGTGCTCCATGGGCTCAGGAAACTATGGATAAAAGCTACATGGTGTAGCTCTGGTGCACACACGAAGGCTTGCCTGAGCCCCAGTGAGAAACCAGGATAACATGGCCCGAGTAGCACACAGTGCATTAATAGACCTGGTGCAAGGCAGCGTGTAGAGATTCAGGCTTTGTCACAGTGCTAACCATGTTCATACAGCTTTTGGTCAGGTTGGAAGAGGAGCAGAGAGATTTTATGCTTGCCCCCATTTTTTTTACTGTAGATGTTACTCAGGCTGGACGCAGGCAATGGCACTGGATGTGGGCAGCAACTTCAGAGTCCTCAGCACAGAGGGGACCAAATACTAGAAGTATGTCTACAGTGCAGAGGATAACCTTCGTGCTTTGTGCAAAGAGGAAGAACAGCCTCAAAATAAGAGGGAGGGAGAATGCCCTTCTCCTCAGTAGCGTGCAGCCCTATAGCCTTCCCCTGAGATATGAATCATTGCTAGCTGAAGAGATAACTGAGCCTGGCTCTCCCCCTTGGTCTCTGCTTACCACAAATCTACTGCTGGAAAAGCACTGATGAGTATTTCTGTGCAAAGCTCCATCTGATAGCACCCCAGAGGACCTGAGTCCTTCAGGTAAGACAGGCAGAAGAAATCTGCTCAGGGAATCCTGGCAGGTTTAGGTGGGAGATAGGAGCTGCGCTACTCTGTGCTGTGAAGCTATTTCTGACCAAGTCCTGGAGCCAAATTTTAGGTGCTTGAACCTTGAGCATAGAAAGTACAGGAGCTCCTGCTTAGTGCAGTTTGGAGGATCACAGTATTAGCCTGAGCCCCCCTGATGTGCCTGTGCTGACCTCTGTGTGTGTGCTGCAGGCATCTGGTTCCTGTGTGCTGCAGCTTTCATCCATCCCATGCACATAACTCTCCTCTCTGTGAGCTCTTTGGTGCATGAGCTGGGGGAAGAGAGTGCTGGACTGTGCCCAGACCTTGCCCTGAGCGGGCTCGTAGCACCCAAACACAGCCTACATCTTGCCTTAGCACTATGTTACATCTGTGAAGCAGTCACCTAACAGTTTTTACCTGGAGGAAATAACTGACGGGTGAACTTCTGTTTTGCAGTACCTTTTACACACTGGGTGCCTGAGTGGACACTTGTATTTCAGACCAGAAATGCTTCTGTAAGGTTTAGCTCAGTGCAAACAACCCAAACCCAATGCTTTGATAGAAGGACGAGCAGAACAGATCTTGTGTAGAAAAGCTGCTAGCATGCCTAGGGCTACAGCACATCCAGAAGTAAGATCCAGAAGCAATTGCTTCCAAAGACATCTGTAATAAGAGGCTGAAATCTACAGATACAGGAAATGTTTGTATCCATATCAGTCATGTCTTTCTGTCCATGAATGTAACATCTAGTTATGTCAACAAATCCATTACATTGTTAAGTTTATCCCAAATGTTCCTGGAAATGTAATGTTTTGCTCTTTTTACTTTGGATCTTTTTACCTTATACTGCCTTCAATGGGGTTTAATTTTTGCATTATTGGGCCACTTATGTTTTCTTGTAAATCTCAGTCAGTGGATACAGCATCTATAACTCACTCCATTGTAATTGTACACGAGATTCTCTCTTACTTCCCTAGCTCATGGAAATCACCCCATAAGTGTGCTGAAGAGGACATTTTCCCCTGTGACTTGCATATCTGTCCTCCTTGCTCCAGGATTCAGAGTAGGCGCATGGCTTACTAACGGGTACGTAAGATCCTGCGTAAGAATTAAAGGCAAAGCATTCTGAACACAACCTACGCTTATGTGTTTAGAAAAAGTTCCTTTCAGTGAATGCACTGCACAGCAATTGGCTTTTCTAAGGATCCCAGGAAATGCCTGCCTTCAGAGACATTTTTCTAACTCTCCTTAAAAGCATCTCAAGATGGCAACTCAGTCAAAATGGGTCTATTTGTAAATGTTTGAACTGAAAAGGAAAGATGAGGATATGTTTTGATTCATGCTGAGCTAGCAAAATTCTGGTTGAGCCAAGTGACATTCAGGCTTTTTGGTATGAAGCAGTTCTCCAGCTGGCTTCGCTTAGGAGCTAGGACTCAGTTTCGCTACCCTGGTCTGAATTCACACAATAATTCACTCAAGACCCAGTGCCTGATTTTCTTATATTCATACCAATGTAACTGTGAAGGAATCCCACCTGAACTGAGTTCATTTCCCAAGTGATCTGTAGACCTGTGATGCTTTTCCCCTGACTTACATGAGCAAGGCTTTACAAGGTCATCCTTGTCTCTCCTGAAACGAAATCAGCTCATACCAGATGTGAGGAATCATCTCTCAAGCAGACCACTCAGCAATTTGCAGCTCAGTGAAAATGATGATGGAATTTGTTTAAAAAAAAAATCACTGTACGGGAACTGCAAGAAATCCATTGCAGATTTTTTTCATTCCTCGATTTTAAAGAATTAGTTCTCATTTTGCACTTTTTCTGGTTTTTTTTTTTCTTTCTTTCAGAATAAAGAGGAACGGATTCAATGCTGTAATGAAGACATAGTTCCATCAACAATCAAGGGAGGGCTTCATAGCGTAGTGTCTCTGGTATATAAATGGCAGTTTGCCACTTACTCCATTTGGCTTTCTGCTGAGAGCATGGGCATCATGCGAGCTAGTCTAATTGCTACAATTAGCAAAATTAAATGGCTTATTGTGTATTTAGACAATTCTTCCCACATTCTGCATTGTTATACTGCAGAACTAGTAATTACAGTTGTCGGGCTTGTAAATCCACGGACACGTGTTGTGATTATTTTCATCACGCATCCCTTGTAGGGACTCAACCTAAATAAGCTTGTTTAGATGGATGCACAAATGCAATTTACTCTGCTGCCCGCCGTGCACAGGAGCAAGAGATGCAGCCGTAGGACCCCAGCAACCCGCTGAGGTCTTTTCCTTGGCATTGTGCCGGCAGTGCAGGGGGTGCAGAGCAAACCACAGCATCTCAGTCGCGTCGGATCGCATGACTTCAGGGACGGAGGGGAGAAAAGGCAGCGGCTTTGGGAGCTGAAACACTGGCAGAGACAACTAAAACTCGATAAAGGAGCCATTTTTAAGGCTCTTAAGGAGCTGTTTACTCAAATCACAAACACTTCAAAAATTATTTAATTTGGGTTCTAAAAAAACCCAACAGCCTAGTTGTGGATATTTGCTGGCCAGTAAAAAGTAAATGAATATATTGTATGATTGGGAGTCCCTTTCCAAATAAAGCAGCACTTGTACTTTTAGTACCACTCATGAATTGCTTTTCGGGGAGATAATGATGAACTGGCTAGACTATCATAGGTTTTAAACAAATTTGGGTTTAATATCTATTCACCACATATTAAAAATTGCAGCTCCAATAAAATTTTGAGTGGCTGAAAAGTTTACAAAGTCAGGCAGCTGAGGCCTAGCATTTAATTTTGGAAGGAAAATTTTCTCTGATGTTGTAGAAATTAATTAATAGAAAAATCATTGATTTGCCAATGAAAATAGTGTTTATATGCCATCAAGCGCATATAACCCAACACAGAACCATTGTTGTAGCACAAGAAGCATATTTCAACTGATGTAAACAAAAGTGGAAATGAGTTTTTTCATCATTAAATCTGCAAGTATAAAGTATTGCACATATTTTCAAAGAATTAATTTAAAAAAAAAGATATTATCCCATTATAGAACAAATAAAATAAGACAAAAGGTTGATCTTACATTTTCTTATAAATTTTTTTAAAGAACAGTTGTATGAATTACCTATCTTTTTCTAATTATAGTAGTGAATACTACTTAAGTTGTCTTTTCTGCAACATACAAATCCACAACTCTCAAAATTTTAGGACCAAGTCTTTAACCAGATGAGTTGCCATTGAATCTGCTGGTAAGTTAGTTTGGTTCATTAGAACAATGCTTATATAATTCTTACTTGTGAGAAAGAGATGTGATTGCTTTTCTTTAACAGAATACAATTATGAACATTTTTTATTTCCATTATTTCAAAAGCAGAAGTTGATTATTTGTTTTTTACTTTTTTCTTTTTTTCTTTTTTTTTTCTATTGCTGTCTTAATTGAATGTTATTTATTTTAAAACTGTCTGTGGTAAAAAGAATAGTGCATATTGATTATTATCTGTCCATAAGGCCATTGTGGAATTTCAACATGGACTGTGTTTAATCTTGACAATTGCTATAAAAGGTTTTTTTTTTTTACAACTTTTAACGTGACTGTTCACAGCAAAGCACATTAAGAAACTGTCTGTGTAGTCATTTGAGTGTTAAGATTTCAATGGCCACCCTGTTCTCAGTGCAAATATCACTGTAGGTAATGTATCAGATTTGGAGAGCAAATTTTGACTCATCGTGAAATGACTTCTCCCCCTTCCTCAAAGAGATGGCTTGAATTCTGAAGACAAGCTGTGTATATGTACTATCACATACGGTGCTGTGCACTCAGACCCTGCAGTAGTTTGCTTAAGATAAAAAAAATAATGCTGGGAGAACAAAGAAAGTGCGTGCCCAATCTTAAAAACCACATGGATCAGTAACAACGCCTCTGCATCCTTCCTTCCAAAACCAAAGAAGAGCAAATCAAAGCTACTCACCCCAAACCTTTTCCAGAATCATTGCAATGCTAGTGCTGGCCCAGACCATAAGCCTTTCAATTCTGTGCAAAGCAATATTTCTTCACTTCTGCACGCCCTGACCAAAGGGCTCGAGGGCGATGGCCCCTGTGCTTTGCTCAGCTAAAATTTCCTAGTTGTTAAAGCAACAGCAAAAACATCAAACTGTTTCCAAAGGAAACCCTTGCATCGTGGATTATAAAGCTTACCATCTGCCTGGTTGGTAAAGAAAAACAGCAATTCCCTTGTGGGGGCTAATGTTTGATTCCGGAATGAAGTCTCTACTGAATTTGACTGGACAAAGGACTTGTCCCAAAATGTTGGGGTTTTTTTTCAGTGGTGCATTTTCTGACAAAATAGGAGTCTTTTTCTCTGAATTGTCAGCTACATCTCCATGGAGGGAAAGGGAATCACTTTGTACAAAGCTTCAGGTTTGGACTATCAAAGAATTATTTTATTTAAAAAATTATTATAGAGGCAGTGGGCCACTGCCTAATTTGAAAATAGCTAAGAAACCCTTGAAGCACGGGTGTTTTCTGATCTGTGTAAAGTTCCCTCTGACTTGCAGATTCCTGCACTTCCACAGATGTTTTGTTTTGAGGAACTTGCCCCAGCAAAGAACAACAGGTACCGAACATTTCACCAATAAAAAAAGTCAACATTAAAAATGGCTGATTGAACTCATACAAATAAACATCGGCTGTGTAACCTTGGCCATTTCATAGTACAAATATTAATAACAGGAAAGACTGAAATGTACCCAGCAGCATATACAGCAGTGACTACACTGGATATACCTGACAGTGAAGATTACAATACCAATCATCAGGTCCTCTCCATCCTGACAATGCCATTTACAACAGTAACTCTTCAGTTCTGCTTTGCTCTCCTAAAACGGATGGAAATAGTTATAGCAAATTGTTTCTTATGGAATCGCTTGGTGTCTTTACAAGCCACTTACATTTGAAGCAGGATCCACGGTTTATGGAGTATTCTAAAAGTACCCATGTAGGCTTTCATATGGCATTACACTGCAAAACAAATCCATAATGTGTGAAAACCAGGTTTAGATCAACCTGCAGAAGCCAGTTGATAAAATTCATGGACCAATTCTTAAAATCTAAGCTATAAAGAGAATGAAATGTATTAAAAGATTTGAGGTTTATAAAAAGTAACTTTTTTATACCATATTTTTACTTTACAAAAATATTGAAATAATTCATGAGTTTTTCACTCTGCACCAGCTTTAAAAAAAATACTATCAAATTTTGACTTGCACCTTTAATGCATCTGAAAGCACCATCAGGGGATACTTTTAACATAAAGGAGGATACCATTGACTAGATTTAGGGAGGTATCTAAAACCCAGAAGCTTGCAGGAAAAGCACTCTATTACAAGAGATTCAATGTAATTTTTAGACATATCTGGACACAAGTCTTGAACAGGCAGAAGAGGGTCTTCCACATAACTTGCTTATACTTCGGTGAACATACTTACTAAGAGGTGGCTGAAAGCCTTTAAAAGACATCACTTTCACCTTAGGTGGGAAAAATCAGAGCTGTCTCTATGTGTTGAGAACTTGGTTGGTCTTTCCTGCTTCTTGCTCTGGCAGGGCTCGTGCCACTCGTTATCTGTCCCTCAGGCAATAGCAACCTTGCAGTTATACAATGTTTGGCACTAGAAGGGTATGGCATGTCACAGTCTCTTGTCACCCCTGCGTACATTCACACACTGAATCATGCATTCTCAGTCCTGCAACAGAGAAGTTTCAGTGTGTTCGTCTCCTCGTAGTTTCTTCCGGAATATCTGAATGGGGTCCTCCAAAAAGTTTAGAATACGAAAACTATACTTCCCTGTTCTTTTACATATATGTATATATATATTTGTGGGGTTTTTTTGCAATTTGAACACTGAATCATGATTATCATTTAATTTACATCACTACGTGCTAGAGCTCCTTATTTCTCCTGAAAACCAGAAGTGAGCTGCATAGGATTTCTGTTGAAAGTAACATAAAGAACTTAAACTGCATTTAAAAAGACTTTGAAATCCCACAGAAAACAGTTCTGGTAGTATTAATGTTTACGACCTAATTAATCAGAATTTAGTTCATTTTCTATTGACAGCCTTACAAACATGACAATGCATCTTTTTAATTAAGAACTATTTTGCAAACCTATTCTAAGCTGAATGGTTGATCGATGGGAGTGTTGAAGACTACTTCGCTCCTATTTTTTTCCCAGAAAACAGTTCTCATACAGCAACATTGAGTGCTACAGCTTTGTTATTTTTGAACAGGTTTTTGTTTGGTTGGTTGGTTTTGCCACTGATTATGCAAATATCAATCATTCATTTCTAAAATAAAAATGCACTACTGGCTAAAGTTGAAAGCTCTGGTCAGAGCTTCCTATCGGTTCGACTGTAAGTACTGTGCAGTCAGAGTTTCATAGCAGCAAGGAGTCATGGGTGAGCTTCCCCAGCTGAAGTGACTGATCTGTATGTGTGGGTCAGGGATGGGTTTTTTGAGGCTTTCAGGTGATGCTGCTGTATCAGTGTCCTGCGGACAGACTGCACACAGTGGATCAAATGATAATCATGATGATAGCCAGACTAAGAACACTACAGCTTGCTGCTCTACTCATGGTACGCAGTTTAGTTATTCCTACAGCCCTATTGTCAACCCTTAAATTCAGCTGTAACATCGGAGCTCTTCAAGCCGTTTTTTTGTTCTGTTTACAATGTGGTTTCATATTCCAAGCGCTCCTGGATAAGGGCATCATCTTTATACTGTAGCCGTGGAGGAGCAGGGGAACATTCAAACGCTAAGATCGCCTTCCTCAGGCTCCTGTCCAACACGTGTCTCTCCCATGCTGGGTACCTGTTCCTGAACAGATCGATTTTTATGACAGACTCCTCAATCCTTGGTGGCCGGGATGAAGGTGTGGACGGTGCGGTGGGTCTCACCTGAAACACAGGCACACACCCATCCCTCTCCGCGAATTTTTGATCCCGCTCGCTCGTGACACTCCGGTTGTTGGAGATGGACCGTAGAGTGTTTGTGGCCACTTCTGGGGGTAGGGTGAAGGCAGCGGCAGGGTCCTCACAAGCACAGCTTGGCGACTGCCCAAACCTCGGTCCGTTGGGGTGAAAGAAGGCATAGTACATTAGCATAAAAACAATGCCCGTTAAAAAGCTGCTGAACACTACACACAGTGCTGGTATGGCAAATGCATCAGAGATTGGTGGGGCCTTGTACAGATACCAGAGAGCACTCAAGGCGGTGTTTTCTAAAAGGATCACAAAATAGTAAATGAAAAGCCTACAGCGTGTCCTTCCTTCCTTGACATTGAACCAGCTGAAGATATAGATTATCCCAACAACCATGTCGAAAACAATCTCCTCCCATTTAGTGATGCAAAACTCTGTCTCGCAGTGGACGATCCAGAAGGTCATGATGCACCAGTGCAGCACGATGAAGATCCCAAAGTACAGCTGGAAAACCGAGGCAAACAGAGCAAAAGTAATAACCCTTGCTGCAATTGTGAAGAAATGCCAGCAGAACTGGATTATAACAGCCATATAACTGATGGGCTTCTTGTCATCACGGGAGTCACGGAGGGCCTTTTGGTAGGAAGCCAAAGCCCAAGCCAGGGATACAAGAGATGCTGCAGCAGTAAGACCTAGGAGGAAACAGGAGATGCAGTTAAGGCATAATTAGTGTATTGGCACCTAACTGAAACCGAAACCAGAGAGATCCTTGCTGCTTTAAATGCGCTCTTCTCCACTCACATAATAAAGTCTCTTCCTTCTCCTTTAGCTCAGCAAGCGCTGAGAAAGTGACCTCTACTGCCGAGGCTTCATTCCCCTTGCAAGCACACCGCTGGATGCACACAAACAAGAGTGGCTAGCAAACAGCACTCTGAAATGCTTCTCTAGCAACTTTACATTTGGAACAAATTCATTCATTCCCAATTTTGAGCTAGTTGGGAATAGGTGTCTCTCTCAGTTGTCTGATGTAACAGGATCCATGACAGTTGCTGTTTTAAAGAAAGAATATGAATTTTCCAATTTTGATAGGTCATTAAAGAAGCCAAGGCTTTCTCATTAAAATACCAGTATCATATGCACATAAAACAAACCAATAAAAATGTGAGCATAAACCTACAATTTTAAGGTTAATTAATGTAGCTCTATTTACATTAGAGTTGGAACTAACTCCCTTACTCTTGCTGAAGGAAAAATATTGCTCATTTTGATATTTCCTCCACTTTTAAACAGAATTTTAATAAGCAGAAAATATAAAATTTTACTTTCTTCCAGTTGGAAATTAAATTAATTTTACAAACGTTTGTATTGTATTTTTTTAGAAACAATTGTATACTGAATTGAAATTCTGCATATAGATGCTCCTAAAATAGGGAGCTATGCCTTAATATTCATATAGCCATTCTGTCTCACATATATCATAGAATTGCCTATTTATAGGTTCATGAACTACAGTATTTCTAGAAAACCTGTTAAATATTTTTGACAAAAGGAATTCAATATAAAACTAGTTCTCGTGAATTTAAACATTGTTGTGAAAACAATTCCTACTCACTTGAAAATACAAAAACTGTAAAACACCTTTCTATGCTTATTTTGAATGTGTATTATTCTTTTTTCCTGAAGTGAGTGTGACTGTTGTAGATAGGTAAACTTAAAAAAAAGAAAAAAAAGAAAAAAAGGAAAAAGAAATTTCACTGGGATTTAATCTAATTTGCAAACTAATCTTTTACTTCTGTTTACTACCAGAAAAATACTTTACATTCCCATTTAAACAGTTATATATTTCAACACAATTGCTCAAATGCTTAACACTTACATAGTATTCTGCCAGAAATGAATAATAATTCTTCTTTACTAGATGATTATTTTTGATTTACTTACTACTTGCATCAAGCTGCTTGGATGAAAATGGGGATTCAACAGAAATGCAAACCCCCAGCCTTTTAAGTGTTTTTATCATTTAAATAAATTTTCAATAAATGTGTTGTATACAGAGGAAAAATGTATCAAAAGATTTTATACTTAAAGCTGGCTTATTACCAAAACAAATTTTATATACAGTTAATGAGTGAATTCATAAATATCAGCATCC
Organism: Gallinula chloropus; assembly: GCF_964237585.1. NCBI lineage: Eukaryota > Metazoa > Chordata > Aves > Gruiformes > Rallidae > Gallinula > Gallinula chloropus. Next base: position 42,202,273 of record NC_140086.1, read on the forward strand.
CAGACTGAAAATTTATTCATAGGCCATTTAAAGATAATGATGCTTCAGCTTATTCAATTTCCAAACAGTTCCTTAACTTTGAACTTTATTGAAGTAAATTGAACTGAAATGCAGAAAACATTTCTTTTGTCTGCTGTTAAATGCTGTTTAATGATTCAGTAACCTTTGCTTCTGTATCCAGAGACAGTATTTTTTCTTCCCTATTCAACAGTTCTCTTTAGAACTTTACCATCAAGAATATATTATGTACATATTATAGATTTTATGAAAATTTAGTTACTACAGAGGGGTAAATTTAAGCCTAATATGTGTTGGAAAAAAAAAAAAAGGTTATTTGTAAAACAGAAAAATGTAAGTTAAGAAAATAATATGTGATTCTGAGGGAAACAAACAAACAAACAAACAATTTAAGCAATCCACATGGCTTAATTTACCAAGATTTTGCTCAGTAAGTATTATAGAGGGATTCATTGCTTTCAGGATGGATTGTGTTTGCCAGTGTTTCTCCCTCAGTCACTGGCAGGGTGCTAATTATGTTGTGAGCTGCCATGTATCTATAAATTTAAAAACCACTTTGTTTTAAAAATAATAATAAACAATCAGCAGAAATACAGAACAAACTTAGGATTCCAGGGAGAATTTTTAAAAAAAACTTCATCATTTTTCTTCCCACGCAGATACTTGGATGCCAAAACACCAACGTTACTTCTGGAGTCCTCCTTCACAGAGGGAATAAATTATCAGTGATGAAGACAGGAAGAAGATATGGTATAAATTGTTATTTTCATTTCTGACATGTATATTTGCTTTTCACGCTGGGCTGCCTTTCAGTGACCGTTATCTCTGGAGACAACACTAACAGCTGAAAATATAAGTTCTCGCTTTCCTGTATGAAGTATTGCAAAAACACAGCTCATTCCCCTTATGAAATAAAAAGTTTGGAAAGAAAGATGAACGGGATGAAGGATAAGATAATCTTTCAATGAAAATGAGCCACTCAGAGCAAGAGCCCCAAAATATCATAATCAGCATGGGAAAGAATAATGTGAGAGAGAAATCCCTGCATTTTCTTTGCAAATCTAACTTTAATGACCTCACACACTCCCTCAGAGATTTGTAGATATACCATCAGTTTTGCATTTGGAGATGTAAAACCATTCAATAATGCACACAGGCTGTTTGAAATAAAATGTTAAAATTCATAGGGATTTCCAGTGTTCTAATGCTAATTAATTCACAGTCATCGTCTGGGACAGAACGAAGCAAGTACAATAGCAATGTAATTCTGTTATTTAAATAGTCATTAATATGGAAACATCCTTTGCTTTTACAGAACAAACTCAGGGATACTGGCACACAGGAGAGAAAAGGAGACAGGGGAATGCACAAAAGGGAAGAATGCCAGTTGAAGTACAATGTATCTACTCTTGTGCTTTTGGCAATGGTGTAGGGATACAGAATTAAGATGAGGCTAATTAAGATGGTGCTTCATGGGCACCATCCATTTTTCTTTATTGATGAGACCAAGCACTAAAGAATTATTAAAGCTGTAATTAATAATGAGAGCAATAATGTAAAAGTGATGCTAATGGCATTTTGCTAATAAAGAGGTGCCACTATATAAATAATTCACTAGGAATAGTTAGAAACAAAGTGAATTATTGTAGCACTGAATGGCTAATACATTAATTGGAACATATCAATGCATTTGCTGAGTATGTGTTCATAGAAACCTCTTTATCCATATTTCAAATGAAGGACTGAATTAAATTTCTGTTACTAACAAACCAAAACTTTAAGGGCACTAACATAGCACTAGGAAAAAAAATGTCCTACTGACCTAAGGGAAAACAAGTAATTTGTAGCAGTGCAGGTGATTTAATTTCTGCAGTCAGGAAGGCTTATCTGCCATTTGGAAATGAACAGAGATCGGGCTGCGATCTCTGGAGCCACAGCTCATGAAGAATGAGCATCAGCTTTCCCGCTTGCTCAGCCTCTGCACTGACTCTTTGCATGCCACAGCGGCTTTCTGGGTATTTGGCAGTCTTGTATATTAGAGTCTTGTCTTGGAAATTAAGATTAATTAGCCATTCTCAGTGAATATACTCAAGAAACTCATCTGTTACAGACTGTTAAAAGTCCAGGAAAGCAGGAATTCTGTAAAATGGCCTTGGGAACCATGAAAACATGCTCCTGTTTCTTTCTTTCTTTTTTAAAGCTGGAACTTCACTTTTTTTTTTTTCTGCAGTATATGATTTGGTCTCTAAATTTCTGCCCTGAAGAGAAAAGAAATACAAGCTGTGCACAGGAAAAAAAGAACACACAGTGCATCAGGCCAGTGATGCTTTTTTTTCGTTTCTGAGATGGACACCTGAAAAACTCTGGATAGCAATTAGTCGGGAGTGAACCTACCCACCTCCAGCCTTTGTAGCTTAGCCCACTGACAGCAGTCTCAATGGTGAGACTAGCCAATAACGCATTGGATTAGGACAACTTTCTGTCAGGAACTAATTAGAATCTCTTTTGAGTGATAAAAGACAATTTTACCTCTTTTATTCTGTTAGCAGTTTGCATTACTTAATGATATCTGTATAAAGGAATGACAACGTTATTACAGACAAGATTCGGATGTCCTTAAGAAAGTTTACTTCCTGTCTAAAGCCATAGGACAGAATTGCCTTGACTCAATTATAGTTTCAACTTCCTTCCCTGTAAAAGTTTCATTCCTTCATTTCTTGCATTTTACAGAGCATGGCATATCTGCACTGGTACTTTATATGTAATATATAATATACTGCAATGAGCTACAGCTCAATAAAGTCAAAATAAATAAAAAAAGCTGAACATGACTTTCATATGTGAAAGCAAACTTATTTGAGGGAAATGAGAACATATGCAGAGATGGATGCATTTACAAATGTAATAATTTCAGGGAAGCAAGCTCAAAAAAACCCAGAAGAACCGATGAAGTTCTCTTCAACTGCCTTTGTGAGAAATCTGACTGAAATGTTCATGAATAATCCAAACAGAATTGCTCACCACAGATAAGGGTTTTCTGTATCACATCTCCACTTGGCAATTCACAACTTAATTGTATCCTGCTGACACCTCTCCCTTTGCATTATGGTTCTCTCAAACATGCCCAATTTATTTAACTTTGAGGAAAGCAATTCAATGTCCAAGCAGCAGATGATTTACTAGTTTGTTTTTCTCTCCCACTCCCACAATATAATCTTTAAACTGGGGTGTAACTAACTGAATAAAATACAGGTCTCATTCCCAGACTGATTTTATCTTACTTTATACTTACTGATTTGTACTTGACAGAGTAGAGGCATATTCAGGTCCGTTAATTACTTTTTTTCCCCCTACTCACATCAGCCCATAAATCCTAAAAAACCCTAAAAATGGATGAAACAATCAAAGAAAGGGTTTCTTGACATTCAACCTGTTTTGAGAAACCAAGCTCCTGCCAATGCTCCTGTCTCTGTTTCATCCTCCTTTTTAAACTTGTGCTCATCATTTCAAGGAGTAAACTCATGTAAAATGAGGAATGTCAAATGCAGTAGAATATCTGGGAGTTGTCAACATTCCCTGGGATATAGGACCATGAAACATTTTGTTAAGGAATCCTATTTTTATGAGCTTCCGATTCAGCTGAAGAGGTGACATTAAACATATCCAAACTTCCAGGTGCTTCTCTGAACCAAAGTCAAGGGTCTCTAACATTCGTAGACCCCCTCAAGGCCTTAATCCTGTAGGAAACAGTATGTCATGACTGTGTCCCTCCAGCTTCAGAAAATGGCTTGCTGTATTTACACAGCTTTTGCCATGCTTCTCTGCAAGTATAGCCACAAGCTTGATGTTCACGTGGAGGCCTTGTGGGCAGCTTGATTATTAATAGACTATGGTTTCTGCACTAATTCTTTTGTTCCCATACACTAGTATGGCAATGCCATGCTTCCACCTGTGGTTTAGTCCACAGGACACTGCATGCCACAGAAGCAGCCGTGCCCCTTGTTGGGGGCTATGTGTCCAGGTTCTCAGTATGTGTTTCATGCCCATGGGTCTCATTCCCTGACCAGCATCGTGAAAGGAAACCTAAAGATGAAGCTTAGTTTTTTATGCTTTCCTATAATCTGAAGGGGCAACACTATAAACTCTCACCCGCACGAGGGTTATTTCCTTCCTTGATGACTGCAGATGAAGCCTGCTGAGGTAAGCTGTAGCACTGTACTGGAAGTATCCACACTAGAATCCAACCTTACAGCCTTAGTGTCTGCCATCAGGTTTCACAGTCAGGAACATTTTGTGTACAAGGATCTTTGCTGGCAGTCTTTGCTAGCATATTTACCTTTTCAGAAGAGGGAAGCACTCCTAACTCAATGCCTGCAGCCAGGTTCAATGCTCTAAAATATGCTGTGTGCTGATCTCAACATATCTTTCTGGACTCCAAGGTTTGTGGCTTTGTTGTCCAGGGTCATTCTCCATAAGCTCATTGCCAAGATAATCCCATTGCTTTCCCACATCAGCAAGTTTGTCTTACACTTTTTGTCCTAAATCATAGTCAAAAGCTTTCTGTGTAATTGAAACAAGCTGCTTGAGGTCAGAAAGGGATTTTTTTTCTTCTTTCTTAGGGGCCATATGATTGTGCTCAGATAGAAAAGGCACCGTACTGAAATATTCCACTTCTCTAGTTTTGCCTAAACTGTTCATTACCCATGAACATGGGAGTGAGAGTGTCTGATAGTGTCTTAGGATGCATCTCTCGTAGCTCCTATTTCCAAGGTTTGCCACAGGTTGCATTCACAGCTGGGGATGTACAAGGAAATATAGATGGTTTCATCAGCTCATCATTCGGCTTCACTTTCTCCTGCTGTGTACTGGGGTGGAGTAAAACAGCGTAAGGGGTGACAGGAACTCTTCCTTGTTGAAAAGTAAGTCAGATTTATGCCTGATATTGCATCTCCTGTGTGTTAGAGAACATGCTAGCATATAAAAGTATCATTTTCTCCCGTGATACCTTTCAGCTTCTGGTGAAACAATTTCCAGCTGCTTCTTTAATTTGATCTCCACAACAACTTACCTTTGCTCTAGAAGCCTAGAAGCATTAACTATTATGTATATATATAAACATATGTATATATATATATATAAAACATTCCACCTTATTCATTTTACCTAGTCCTAATTTTTTCCAGCAGAGGTTTGGATACTGTGTGGAGGAACAAAGTCAACTGACAAAATTTTGGCTTATTTTACATACCTTTAACAGACTATTAGCATCCATACCAGATACCTACCTTATGATTTGCCTCTTGCTGCCCTCAATGTCATATCCACCTTAGCAAGTATAACTGTTACACACACTGTTGAGATGCTTATGCTATGTTGATCTTCGCTTTAAACAGGTCTACAGCTGAATGATGGTCATAAGTTTATTTCAAGCTAATGTCAGTAACAGGTTCCATTTGCCTCTCCCACACATCCAAGCTAGTCTTTCACCCAAATTTTGTTGTATCTTAGAAGTTCTTTTGGCAATTATGGATAAAGTCTACTACAGATAAAGAAAGTCAATTTAGAATGTAGGGACCACAAGAACCACGAAAGTTGAACCTTTCCTGTCTTTCAAGAGATCCCAGTCAGACCTCTCTTTCTTCACAGACACCTAACGATGAAAGGTTTTTTGGGGCACTGCCACCAAAATTTCTGCTACATTCTCATCAATCTGTTAAAATTATTGACTTTTTAAGATACTTGAAGTCACACTGTCAGAATATGCTAGCTAAGGCCAGTTACTAGCTGACTGAGCATCTTGGGCCATTTCCTCCCTCACAAGTACATTTTCCTAATATTTTTTAGCTTCTTGTTCTTCTAAAGACATGTTGTAAGTTACAATCTGGGAGTCATTATTAGCCACTAAGCAGGTGCAGTCCTCAGGCAGTGACACCTGTCAGGTACTTATGTATGACATGCAGTCTGTACACTGCCATGTTTGGCAAGACAGCATGAGATCATTTTGCCTGTTAGGAAGCTAAACTAAGACCCCTGTACTTTCACAGCAAGACTTCTTGCCTGTTAGGTAATTTGGTATCTTTATATTCCAGTGAAGTATGTGCAGCATAAACATGCCCACTGATTCCAGGCTCATTTCCATGATTTGTACATTTCTTTTTGTCAGAAAGTGCTTTTGATGTCTTGAGGTTGCTGCAAGAAGCTTATAGTAATCAAGGGATTATCTGGAGACTGCAGCAACCCCAAGCAGAACAAAACCCCTGCCATTACCTCTTGAGGAGAAAAAACATCATGGTAACGTAACATTAAGATAAAGATATGGCACCATCTATGGGAGAAGGCTCTACCTGCACTGCTCAGTCCCATGCACTTCACATATGGACGCCTTCCATAAAGCCAACAGTGAAGTAGTAGCACTTCTTCTTGCTGCCCAGAGATTTAGGCAACTAGATACATAAAAAATCCTTTTGAAACACAAGTTTTGATGAAATGTTTTTTCTGTCAATCCACATTTCTGTGATTTTACCTTTATTTTTCTGTTGAGATTTTTATACGCTTTTGCTTATGCAACTTTTGGACAAAGTTTCTTTTGGTATATTCCAGTGATTCAGAGGAACCAGCCACATGGATTTTCACACCATGACTGCTAACAGGACCAAATGGAACTCTTTTATTGGAAACTCTTTGGAAAAATATTCATCAAGTGAATGGTGGTGCTAGAAATAGTATCAGTTTTCTAACCAGTTCTGCAGAAAACTATTTCCTAAGGTGCTGTGTGTGGGTGCCAGGTGCTGGCAGGAGGCAGGCGTACACCCAGGGCAGCCTCCCTGAGGAGAGGCTAGAGGCTGCCTCATGCCAGACACAGCTCCAGCTGGTTCCAGACAGCTCCAGCTGAACCACTGCAGGACACAGCTGAGTCTGTCAACTACTGAGATGGTGGCACCTCTAGGAAAACATGTCTAAGGAAATGGCAAAACCACCCAACAGACAGAAGAATGTAAGCAGTGTAAGCACCAGGATGAGAGAAGAAGGAGGAGGAGGTGCTCCAGGTGCCCGTGGGAAAAGCACCACATTGGAACAGGTATTTCCTTCCAGCCTGTGAAGGACCATGGTGGAGCAAATATCCATTTTGCAGCTCATGGATATTTCTTGAAGGAAACTGCAGCCTGTGGAGAACCACACTGGAGCAGGTTTATCCTGAAGGAACTGTATCCTGTGGGAGGGACCTAACCTGTGTGAGGAGGAAGGAGCATGAGAGACAAAGTGTTATCAACTGATTGCATTCCCCATTCACCATCACCTCGTGTCACTCGGAGGCAGGAGGTAGAAGGATCAGGAATAAAGGAATTAAGTTGAGGCTGGTAAAAAAGGATGCAGGGGAGAAAGTGTTGTTTTGATTTGTCTTTGTTTCTCAGTATCCATATCTACTTTAACTGGCAAGAAATTATGTTAATTTTCCACAAGTCAGGTCTGTGATGGAAATTGGTAAGGGACCTCCCTGTCTTTGCCCCAACCCGAACAGGTTTTCATCCTATTTTCTCCCCCTGTACTGTTGAAGAAGGGGAGTAAGGGAGAAGCTGGGTGGGCACCTGGCTGCAATCCAAGGTCACCCCACCATATCCAATGATCTCACTGCAATATAGTTTTGCATGCATAAACCATGCATGGGGTCATTAAAAAGCGATATTCAGGCTTCAGGAGCAAGTCTGTACCTGCTCCTTCCAAGACTATCCAAGAAAAAGACTTCTTTGCACAGGGATACATGGAAATATACTTCAAACCTCTGTTAGACCCTCCTTCCTCTGAAATGTGTTCTGCTACCTTCTAAGACCCTACAAGGCACTGGCCACCTCAAAGAATGGGTGTCTGAGACTATCAAAGCTGCCACATAAGTTCCTGAGATTTAATTAGACTTGGGAACACCTAATACCTGGAGGACTGGAAAGGTACTAAACTAAGAGTTTTTATATGTCTGTAGAGAAAAGTATAAATTCTGGGAAAAAAGTAAGCACATATCAACATTTATTTGTTTTATAACAGAATCATAGAGTCTTTAAATTTGGAAAAGAGCTCTAAGATCATCAAGTCCTACAGTCTGCCCAATACCACCATTTCAACTAAACCATGTCCTGGAGTGCCATGTCTACGTGTTTTTTGAATACCTCCAGTGATGGTGACTCCACCACCGCTCTGGGCAGCCTGTTCCAATGCCTGACCAATTTAAGTCACAACAAATTTACTATCTTATTAAAAAAAAAACAAAACAGAGTGAAACATGCACAAAATTCAATACTTCAGTGATGTGTTCATGGATATAGATGCATTTAACGTGAGATAGAATAGTAAGAAGTCAGTGTATAATATAAGGCATGGAGCTTTGCCTCATGAACATTGGATGAATCCCATACTTCTGTTAAAACAAGCGCATAAGAATTCTAAAGTTTCAAACAAGGGAGAAAATAACCTTTAAAAGGATATTTACCTTCACTTTAAAAATGCATGGGTTTTTTTGTCAGTCTGACTTCATCTACCTTTGGTTTTCAGCCACTGTTCTAGCTGATGTTCTGTAGAGTTGAAACAACCTCAAACTAACATTTCATAGACATTCAGAAATTTAAAAAGCAAAGGTTTCCAGAACACTAGTTTCTCACTTAGAATCTCTCAGTACCTTTGAAACAGCATAATGTCAGGACATTCTTAGAGACACACATTTCTCTCTTTCTTTATATGGGGGTAAGGATGTCTCCTTCCCTTCTCAATATGCAGTGATACTATAGAGATTAGGGTATAATCTACAAAGATTTGATGGTTAGTAGTATTTCCAAGTAGTTATTTTAAAATTAATATAGCATACGTGCATCCAGTTATGTAAAGACTAAATGCCGGGAGAGAAGGAGATGTGAAAGTCCCATCATACATCGCCCCTGGAATGAGTGTTTAAAGCATTATTCCTGATAGTTCTAAGGCTCTTAATGATCTGTGTGGCTAAGTGAGTATCGATAGAAATATCAAGAGCATGGACAAAGCAGTTTTACAGCAAATTTTAAAGCACTGAAGACAATTTTCCTAAGCCTGAAATAAGCTGTTAAAAGATATGTTCTTACTATTAACCAAGTATTCTGATGTATTTTCCACCAGCATCTCATAAGCAAAACCGATTGAAATGACCATAGTGGCTGCAATATGGTGGAACATAACAGAAATAGTATCTGAAGGGTCCAAATTATCTTTCCTAAGTATTTTTTTCAAGAGATAATTATTATTATAAACCACACATAGTAGTATCACACTGGCTCTAGAAATATCTGTTGAGGATTTGGGAGAGGAAGAGCTAAATCCTTACTTGAAGTACACCAGGGAATTATATTTTTTGGCCATTAGCCATGGCCAGCATCCAACAAAGAGAAGACTAGAAGCCAGGACATGTTTTGGAATGAAAAATATCACAAATACATTACACTAAATTATATTACAAATCAATAGCATGGGACCAGGTCACTGGCAATGAAACTCTTACTCCATGCATAAAGAGATAGTACAGGGCCATTACTCCCCTTAAATCTCCTCAATCTATAAGTTTAGGATTGGCTTTCAGTGGTTCATAGGCTCATATTAGCTTTCTGAAAGGGGATAAATTTCAGCCTCATTAAGCAACTGATATGTCTCCCACTTGCACATTAAAGTAATTCTGAAGTTAGTATCTTATTTGACACAATTTGTCTAAGAAATATTTTATATATATAGCATTTTCCTGTGCTTGCTTTTTAAGCTTCTCTAAGCTTTTCAGATCTGAAGAGATGCCGAGGATAATGCCTGGTATGGTGCTCAGGGACAAAAAGCAATTAGTATCACTCTGAAAAGGAAATCGATTTAGCATTTGTGCAATCCCTCTTAGCAGAGGGAAAACTAGAGCTGTTAGCTTTGTTTGGTACATGATGCTGTTTAAGTTTTCTCTGGATCAAACTGAAATACAACAGTCCTTACTGTTTCTTGTTTCTTTCACCCTGAAAATCTTCAAATACATTTTCACAATAATTCATTAAATAGGCCATTCTTTTTTAGAATCATAGAATCATAGAATGATTCCATGGGCAGAGACATCCTCACTAGATCAGGTTGCCCAAAGCCCCATCCAACCTGGCATGGGGCTTTGACAATCTCTGTGGGCAACCTGTTCCATTACCCGAATATCTGAACTAAACCTACCTTCCTTCAGCTTAAAGCCATTGCCTCTTGTCTTACATTCCCTGGTGAATAGTCTGTCTCCCACTTTCCTGTAGGACTCCTTTAAGTCCTGTAGGGCTCCTTTAGGTCACCCTGGAGCCTTTTCTTCTCCAGACTGAACAAGACCAACTCTCTCAGCCTGTCTTTATAGAAGAGGTGCTCCAGCCCCTTGATCATCTTCGTGGCCTCCTCTGGACTCACTCCAACAGCTTTAGGTCTTTTCTGTGCTGGGTACCTCAGAGCTGGATGCAGTACTCCAGGTGGAGTCTCACAAGAGCAGAGGGGCAGAATCACCTCCCTTGACCTGCTGGCCACACTGTTCTTGATGCAGCCCAGGACACGGTTGGCCTTCTGAGCTGCTAGTGCACACTGCCAGCTGCTCATGTTGAGCTTGTCATCAATCAGCACCTCCAAGTCCTTCTCAGGGTTGCTCTCAGTCCCTTCTCTGCCCAGCCTGTAGCTGTGCTTGAGATTGCCCTGACCCACAAGCAGGACCTCACACTTGGCATTGCTGAACTTCATGCAGTTTACATAGGCCCATCTCTCCAGCCTGTCAAGGTCCCCCTGGATGGCATCCCTTCCAATTACTAGCCAGTTACTAACCTCCTCTTCCTTCTCCCAAAAGAAAATCCATATTTTCACCTACTGTGCAGATAATGCAAATTACCTGCACACCATTATCAGAGGGCTACAAAGATGATGAGGAGACTGGAGTATGTCTTGTATGTATGAGGAAAGGTTGAGAGAGCTGGGACTGTTTAGCCTGAAGGAGAGAAGACTGAAAGGGCATCTGGTCAATGTTTATGAGCATCTAAAGGCTTGATGTCAAGAGGATGGGGCCAGGCTCTTTTCAATGGTGCCTAGCGACATGTCAATGGACACAAATTGGAACACAGGAAGTTCCATCTCAATATGAGGAAAAACTTCTTCACTCTGAGGGTGAGAGAGCAGTGGAACAGGCTGCTCAGAGAGGCTGTGGATTCTTCCTCTCTGGAGATATTCAAAAACCACCTGGACATGATCCTGTGCAACCTGCTATAGGTGATCCTGCTTTGGCAGGGGGGTTGGACTAGATGATCTCCAGAGGTCCCTTCTAACCCCTACCATTCTGTGATTCTGTAGCCATGGGTCACACCATGGGGTGCTGACCTTCAGGCCCAGAGGCCCGAACTGCTCCAGCCTGGTGCCCCACAGAGTCACAAGTCCCCACAGCAAACCTGCTCTGGCATGGGTCGATCTCTCCACAAGTTTTGCTGCCAGGAGTTTGCTCCAATGTGGGCTACCCATGAGGTCACAGTGTCCTTCAGGTGTCTCCACTCACTCCAGCATGGGGTCCTAAGTGGGCTGTAGATGGGATCTCTGCTCCCCATCATCATCCCCAGGGGGACAGCCTGGGGACAGCCTGCTTCACCATGGTCTTCTCCATGGGCTGCAGAGGAACCTCTCTTTCTGGCACCTGGAGCATCTCATCTCCACACCCCTCGCCCTGCCTCTTCACTGGCCTTGGTGGCTGCAGAGTTTTTTACACTTCCAGAGTTTTTCACTCCCTTCTCTGGTGGCAAAAAGCATCTGCTTGCATTTTTTTCTCTTAAATATGATTCCCAGAGGTGCTGTGACCATCGCTGATGGGCTCAGCCTTGGTCAGCATCAACTCTGGCCTTAAGCCAGCTGGTGTTTGCTCTGTCCAGCCTGCAGAGAGCTTCTGGCTGCTTCTTGCAGAAGCCACTCCTGCAGCCCCACTTCTCCACCAGAACCCAGCTACGCAAAACTACAGCACTCATGCTCAGCTTTGTATTATTTTAGAACTCCTGTGTATAACTTCATATTCAATATTAGTTATAAAGCCATTTGTTATCAGTAAGAAAGCTCTACAACTACATCCCTACCTATCTCTGATATATCTAGAACATGCCCACATGATATACAGAGGTAAATATTATGTATCTGCCTACATTTTAGATGTACATTATATTTAGATGTATATAGTACATACAGACAGATACACTGGCAGAGTTTGGAGACTCCAAGAAAAATAATGACTCAACATTTCCTCTGAAAAGATTTGTCAATATTTATATGTGGTTTGTGCCAAAAAATTACACCTCATTGCAAGATTAAATTAATTTCTTTTCAATTTGTGGTGCTTGTCTAGAAGACTAAAAAACCTTCCCTGGCTCCTATCAAACATTTTTTTTCATGTACAAGTGCCTGTAGAGGATGGCCAAATTAGTTCTTCAACCTTTTCCAAATATTCTGTGGTGATCAGTCCTTTAAAGTGTTATATCCAAATGGTTGACTGATGGCCTCTGGCACCATTTAGTTCCCCTGCTTTGAATTTTCTTCAGTAGCTCCATCCTCCAGGAGGTGTGAATCGTACAACAGGTGAGAGACTTTTAACTGGTCTTACTGGTGGTGTTCACAGTGACATGTGTCTATTGAGTATCTTTCTTGTACGCCCATGGATCAAAATAAGCCTCAAAGCTACAACTTGATGCTGACATCTCACAAAAAAAATATTCCTTCTGCTGACTGCTGTGACAGCTTCTGAATTACTGTTCTTAAGACAGAGACTTTCCCATCCTATAGGTGTAGTCTGTGTTTCTGATTCCCAAATACACTTTTCTGTATTAAAACATAATTAGTTGGATTTGTTGACCAGATATTTCAGGTCAGCCTGTGATGACAACGTGTCCTACACACTATTAATTTCCCTCACATCTCTGTGCAAAGCCTGGGAAAACTTAAACAGTCACTAGAAACTCGGTCATATTATCATTCATAATGCTATCAAACAAGATGAGAACAAGGACAAGTGTTTGGTAGGTACCACTAAGGATTTCCTCACTCATTGTTTCCCAATTTTCATCTTTATCTAGAAGACAGCTTTTAGTTCACATAATGTGATCCCTACTCACTCGTCCCATGAACTTAAAAAATAAATAAATGCATTATTCATTTACAGTTGCTGTCATCAGCCTGATCTAGTTGACGGTGTGGCAGGGAGGTTGGAACCAGATGATCTTTGAGGTCTCTTCCAGCCCAAATCATGCTATGCTTCTATGATCATTCTAACTTGTCAGCTTGTCAATCAAAGTTAACAGGTCTGAGTGACAAGGCCAACATTTAGCCTCTAATTCTTTTTTAACTGAGTACACAGTTAGTCTTTCTATTATACTTAATCTCAAGCTAATATATATATATATATATTAGCTCTGTGAACCTTTTGTTTTATCATTTTAAGACTTATTTCTTTACACATCTGCATATCAGTCTGCTCCATGGCACTTTTAAAGAATGATCAAGTGCTGTCAACAGAATTTGACACAGAGATGCATGTCTCATAGATACCAAGCTCTGTAAATTTCAGGGGAAATAGCAGCTAGAGAAGGGTCCAAAGGAGTGATCCCACTGAAAGGAAAGCAAACTTCAGGCATTTTATTGCCTGAATTATGGATATTTTTATGCCTTTGGGTGTCCGTGAAGGCTACGAGGACATTATGTGTTTATTTCTGCAGCAGGAATAGAAAGAAACCAGTAGAAAAAAAAAGCTTCACTATTTTTGCTGGTTAAAATTATATTAATAGGCATTCTGCTTTTCTGGAATTCACCTACTTCTCTGATTTGGTTAAAAAAATGAATATTTCAGTGTCTATAGACATCTGCAACAGCATCCTTCAAGCTGGAGACAGTGCAGTTCAAGCTGGAAATAGAAAACAGAGGATCCTATAACTGGAACTCCAAGACTCAGATTATGTTTTAGTGGTTACTGAGTGCCTACCTCAAACAGCAAAGAAATGGGTATTAGTTTTACAGCAGTGTGACTTTAAATCATGTTCTCTGCAAAGACAAAGGAGGAAGTGGCTGCATACCTCATATTTATTTGTTTTATTGGTTTGCTGATACGGTGTGACAGCAGATTAGCATGGCATTTTTTCTGATGCTGAAGATGATCAAGAAGTTATGAATTTCCATCACTGGTACATTTTTACAAAAGGAATAACAATAACAAAGCATTCAATCTTTTGTTATTATTCAATAACAATCTGTTGTTAGCAATCTAACAACACTAAATATTTTGATATGAAAAATCCAATCTTTTCTCCACAACAGCAGCAGCAGCCACTGATAAAAGCTCAGAAGCAGTAGCTCTAAACCTATTGGTGAATACATCCCTGCAACAAATTGTGTCCACTGTGGTTCACCTTAACCATCCTGATTTGGAGGAGAAACATGTGCCATGTGATTTGGACGTGACCATGTGCTCCTGACTGGGGAGAGGGGAGTGAAGATATGCTATTTCACTTGAACTTTGGTAGCTGTTAGGATGTGCAACAGTGAATGACACTTCATCCATCCTGAAGAAAAGAATCCTCATGCTTGTTACCACTACATTTAGATACTTGTCCCTCAGTCAATTACAAACACACGTATTCCTTCAAAACAGCTTTCATAGAAAATCCTCTGAGCCATGCCACATATACACTGATTTGGTTGGCAATGAATTAAATTAATTTCCCTGAGTCTGTTCTGTCTGTGACAGTAATGGCTGCGTGGTCTCCCTGTCCTCATCTTGACCCATGAGCCTTTTGTTATCACTTCTCTCCCTTGCTCAGCTGAGAAGGGGAGTGACAGAGCAGCTTTGGTGGGCACCTGACATATAGCTGGTGTCAACCCACCACAGGCATTGAGATCACAGCTGTCTGGTTCAGGAATGCATCGTGGTCCACCATAAAACCTAGACAGGTACCATCATTTCATGCACACGTCTTTTAGCAGAAGGGTGGCTGAGCAGCTATTTGCTCTGGTGTCCAGCCTGTATGTAATTACAGACAGGTTGTACCTATTTGTTGTTCTTCAGGCTTTCCTCCAGGTCAGAAATTCTGCTTTCTTTAAACAGGCAGGTCTTTCAAATTGCTATTAAACAACTGTTGTGGTTTGTTTTCCTTAAAAAAATCCCCCTACAGCAATGAATTCCACAGGAAAATAGTATTCTTGTTAATTGTAAAGTGTTAGTTTTATTAACTGCTTCATATTCTAACAAGAGATGTCATACTGAGGACAAAGGTCTGCCTGTGTGAGTAACTACAAAGTGAGCAAAGGTATTCACTGCTTCTTACTTTTTCCAATGCAGCACTCGTTATCTAGGGCATTTCAATTCACTTTCTTCTGTTCCAACTAACACTCCGACTTGCTGGATTATGTCATCAGAATAACCCCTGCCCTGTGCCTCTATTAATTTTTATTACTTCTCTTTCTCATAATGAGGTGAGGAAAAACCTGAATACAATAGTCAAGCAATCAAGGTAAAGTTCCGAAGGATGCAGGAATATATTTATAATTATTTGCTCTCACATTGTATTTTTGCCTGTATTAAATTAATTTATGCTATTCACAGAATATCTACACCCATAAATTCATAATTTAACATGAAATTAGATAAAGTTATAGCCATGTTCTCAATATACCCTGTTCTCAGTGCAATTCCAAGAGTTTATAAACTACGTATCTTAGATTTACTGGAAATGTGAGTGATGTTCATGCAAAATACGTGTCTGCCAATATTCAGTTAGTAAAACACATTATTTCAGTTCCTAGTATAAGAGTCCCTCTCCTTTTTCTGTGCTGAAAAGGTGAAAAAATTTCCCCTTATAGCTCCATTGTATTCCTCTAAGCTATTCAAGCTGAGCAACATATTAACTCCCAGAACGTTCTATTCCTGTGAATGGGGTATTCTAACAATGCTTTGCAGATCTAGCAACTTTTCTTAAAATATTTTAGTATTCTCTATAGTCATTACATTATTCTTAAAATAGCTCATGAAGAATGTCAGTATGACATCCATTTTCCTGATGGATGAACCAGGGAAAGAGGAACTGAAAGATTTGCTCGAAATTCCAGCGTACGAAGCCCTTTCAAGTGGAGGAACCTGGGAGTTTTGCAGCAGAGTCTGTTGCCCTAGCCAAAGGGCACACACCTTCAGTGGCACCTCAGTACTCCAGCAGACTCCATGGCCAAACTTTCCAACAGAAGAGTAGCTGTCTGCATTGGTACTGTGATTACCAGTGGACTCGAGCCATGAGCCAGCACTACAGTCTGTGCCTGTGCTGCAAAAATTGTCCATCAGTGTCGAGTTGGGTCTTTGAACAGTTGTTTCCTGAGTGGTCAGGTTACAAGAAAGGTTAACAGCTTGTCTATCTGGGAAGCCAGCTAAGTTTCATTCAATCTAACATGAGGAAGTGGACTTCGAAAAACAGGTCAAAGCAAGAAGGAGAAAACGTTTTCGAATTACCCTTCATCAGTCCAGACTAGGGACAGAGATTTCATTCTTACAAGCACATTGCAATTCAGAACAACCACAATTAGCTTTTCTCAAGAGCTGTATTATAAACCCATTTTATTCAATTTACCAGCTTTCTAGATCAAGAAGTGCTTAGTTTATCTTACAACAGCAGGTGAGGTTCTGTGCCTGTGCTCACCCAAGACAGTGTTTAAGCAGTATCTTTCAAGCATGCTGAGAATGCTGACCACAAACACTGACACAGCTTTGGGTGAGTAAGAGAGAAACTGTTGTGGAGCTTTTTCCAAACTTAGATGACATCCACAACATTATCACAGTGGTGATAGATTCGCATTTGTCCAATTAGAATTCTAATGGGTTTCGTGCTAATTCACTGGCAATAACTGTTAGATGAACTAATTCTTCTTGGATTAGTTTTAAAGAAGTGTTAAATTTCAATAGCTTTCCTCATCTGAAAGAGATTTGAGGAGCAGGTATGTATAAGCATAAATTCTGTGGGTGTTCAGTGGAATTTGGTTTGCTAAATCCTTATGGGCCTTTTGAAAACATCTTCTCTGATATACTTACTAAAATTATTCAAGCAAACATGACTTGAATTTATTATTTCTGGCCAATGGCACAGTCACATCTGGTACTTCTGTATTTGCTGCGATAGGTTCTATACTCTGCTGTTTAAGTAGCAATTTAATGGCAGCGCTGTCTAAATAAGGATATGGGCTTAAATCCATTATTTTCTGAAATATTAAAGACGAATGGAGGCAAAGATTTTCTACCTGTCTTTAAACATTCTTTTGCATATTTAGAATGGAAATCAAGCAGCAATTTTATTGGCATATTTGTAAGTAGAATATTAACAAATTTCCCTAACTCTATAAAAGCTAATGTACACTAAGTATCACCAACCTGAACGGAATTATTACTGCATGGTAATAATGTCCTCAAAATAGAAGTCTATAATGTGAGCACTTAAGCTCACATAATGAATGCCAGGCTATCATACAGTTATTACTTTGCACAGTGTATAATTACAGAAACTGGAGAATATTCTGGGCTTGCAGTTTCTCTATTGTTGGACTGTTTGGTAAACTTGACTGGCAGCTCCTCTGTTCATTTTTTTTTTAACCAGCAGGGAATCAATTTTTGCAGTCACTTTGAGTGACAGCTAAAGAAAACCAACTAATAAGCGAACACCCCACACTGCATTTTAAAAATGCAAACACCATCCAGAAAAAGGAATTGAAGTAGCCAATTTGTATAATAAATTACTTTATAAGGCATGCATGATAACAGAACTGAGAAAAAATGGGATGCCAATCCAGGTGGGTTGCACGCAGCAGACTTCCAGAGCATAGCATAGGATGCCTTTACATCCCAAGAGGCAACCACCACGTACCTTGGCTAAAATGCCAATTAATTAAATACATTGTTAATATTGTTCATTTGCTCATTTTTTGTTTCCTGGGATTAAATGAATCAGAGTACCCTTTGCACCTTTGAAGACAAATGTTTAAATAATCACACATTTGTTACAGGATATGCAAGTCCTTGGTCCTCAAAGCAGCTGGAGAATGGAAAGAGGGAGTTTGCCAATAGGTTAGCTTCGTATAAATTAAAGCAGCTTGAAGGTGTCTGTCATTTGCCTTTGCTGCCAATAGTTTTTAAGGACTATTGATTCAGCTGATGAGCTTTGGAGGAGTGCAGCCATGTCGCCTTTCCCATGACCAGGCTCTCTGCACAGGAGGGAACAGCTACTCACCTTCCAGAGCATCAGGGTATCATTGCACACTGGAGAGCTCTTCTGCAGTCCCTGGCTGTGAATTAAGGGCTGCTCTGCGGTGGGAGTGATTGCCTGTGTTTGTGAAATAGGTCAGCCTGTCAGGCAATGCCAGGCTCTTCCCTCAGTTACAAAGCATCAAAGCCCCAGAAAACTACCTAACCTAAATGTCTGAGAGAGAAGAGGGTGAGAGAAGGAGGGAAGAAAGTGGAGCAAAGGTTTAATGGGTTCTAAGCAACTGGAAAACACCTACGATTCTTTCTAAGAGGAAAAATAGAACTCTCCAGAACAGCTTTCAGAGCAAGCACATAGTCACATGGGACGAAATAGTAAAGCATCATAAAAAGCTGTTTCTGAATACAGTTCTCTTTCTTGTGCTGGCTGTTACTTGCCAATATTTCATCTTAGGGGTAAAACTTTTTACTTTTGTTCAGTGAATGGTGATGCACAGAACAACACAGTGCAAAGGCAACACATAACACAGTAGGATTTGAGTCATGTTAAGTCTGTCATAAGAAAGAGTTTAGTTGAAATTTGCAAATAGTTCTGTTTCCAGTTTTAAAAGTAACAAACTTGGATCTTTTTCAGTGTTAAGGTACTTAAACCCACTGATGACAGTGGGAATCAGACATTAAAGCACTTCAGATGAAAGCCTATGGGCCACGATCACCACATCTAAAAATAACATTGACATGAAGTTTGCTATAAGACCCCTACTTCAGCTCAAAATAAACCCTTATATTGAATCCTCAGTGCCAGTTCCAATTCAAGCTGGAAAGTTCTTTTGAACTTCAGAGTATAGCACCGACTATCACCAGCCACTCTTCCTCCTTTTGCAGTGTGGTTAGGGATTACCAGTTAGCAGATCACAAGTTTAGGATGACCAGAACCACCAGCCTCATAGCTCTTTCATCTTCATATCCAAGTCTTTATATATACTTCATTTGTGGAAGAGCTCTGTATTGCAGACACAAAGCACTTGCCCAGCCCAATGTATGAAACAAGTGGAAATATGATACAAGTATATGAAACAAGTGGCTTGATATGATTAAAGATGGGTTGATGGTTGCCACCAACACCAAGGTTGAAATGTTCTAAGAAAGTATAGCTGGCATGACTTAAATGCCTTATTTACCCATGAATTAGGTGCTCCTATTTTTTTGTATTGTTTTTAGCATAAATCTCACGACAAGGCCTTAAAGTATAATTACTGTTCCGAGCCTGGCATCTAGGAACAATGTCCTCATGTAACACTAACCTCTACTCCTGCTTTATGCCACTTCTTAATTAGCAGCTGACACTTCTTTAGTCGGAGATGTTTCTGTGACTTGTGCAGAGGCAAAACGAGATTCAAAGTCTCAAGCATTTCCTGCCAAAGCCTGACTACAGGTTTTGAACTCTGAAGACTAAAAAGTTTTCGAAATATAACCTGAGGGCACATTGACCTGATTCCTTGCTGAGGTCATGTTCACTGCCTGTCTAGGAAAATTAGACTTTCCCCAAGACTTAAACTATGTTTTCAACAGTAGTTTTCTTCTGCTAAGTCTTTAATGTTCAGCCTTGCTCCGCTGTTTCCGGAGGCAGACAAGGAGGCTCTGTCTGTCTGAGACACTTGTATATCCTTTCCTGCTCTTGGTCAGTCATGCCTATGGTTAGTTAGCCATGACTTGCTTTTCCTCTTTGCTGGAGGCTCCTTCTTAAAATGATAGGAATAAACGAAAAATGCAAGATAAGGTAAAAGCACCATTAGAACAGCCTTCCAGGAGGGAGAACACAGTGCTGTTCAGAGGCAACTGTATTTCTAGAATCCTTTGACAAATTGCTAATTCCTCGCAGCAGTCCATGGCTTCCACTAATCCCTGTGAAGTGAGTGTGAACAGATGTAAGGACCCTTATGAAAACCTGAGCATAATCACACTGGTATTTGCTCTTTTTGCCACCAAGAGCACAAGTGCTGCAGGCTTTACCAACCATAGGCATAGACAGGTAGAGCTGCCAACCACAAAATCCAGGCCAATGCAAAGAGGAACTCATTCACCATGTATTCACAGTACAGCATAGGTAACATCCTGGCATATCATCCCAGGGTCATTTTGCCCAAAATGCAGGACAATCCCCCATCTGTAATTGACAAAGACATAGGGTATATAAAAAACCAAACAAGTAGACCTGGACAACTTTTATTCTGAATCAACTGGATACAGAGGAACAGAAGAAGCAGAAATATATCGAACTGCTTCACTAACATACAGCCAGCTGAAATATTAAAATGTGAACCCAGAAAGGATTTAAACCCCACGATTCTGACAGAGATGAAATTATTATTGCCTGCTAACTCATTTTGATTTTCTTCTGCAAGCCAAAGGAACACTGTGACATAAGTTTCTTTTAAAAAATTTGGGTTTACTCAGAAGATTTTCAAAAGATTTTCAAAAGATATTGAGCGTACTTCAGGATTTTTCAAGGTCAATTGTCAAATCCCACATGACACCATGCCAAATTCTCTGTGGTAAATGTAGGCTTTTGATCAGCAGACTGTCAACTGTATTTATTTATAAGTCAGTGTTCCTAGAAACACATCTAAAGGCTATACTTAGAGGTTGTGCCACAATACTGCAGTGCTGCAAAAAACTGGTCACATATGGTGGTAAACAGTTTTGAAAGGTTAATCCTCCTCAGCCATGATATACTCTGACATCCTGTGGATGCCAACTGGCTGCAGACACCAGAGAGGAAGAGCTGTGGGTATGTCAGGAAAGGAGATAGCCACTTATTTGGATGAAAATTTATGACTTCAAATTCTAGGATGGAAAATCTGCAGGGCATTGTAGGAAGGTCAGTGATATGGATGTTAAGTCTGGGAACGGGCTCACAACAGACTTTATCCTGAGGTATAAGCCAGAGATCATGAATATTTATTCTAAGTAATTAATTATTTCTATTACATATTATGCAAATAATTTGTTATAAATATATCTTAAGCGCAGTATTAGCTAAGAAATACAAGGCATATAGCACAGTCACCCTAGACAGGCATGCAAAAATTCCCCAACAGATTTTCAAGCTCTAATATAGTGCAGACTTAAAATAAACGTCTCACACTCATCTGTCCAGAGACAATCTCCTAAGCAAATATGAGCTGTGTCAGTAAATTCAGCTTTTGATGCACTCTTCTTCCAGCTAATAGAGCCTACACTATGAAACAACCCTCTCAGTTAAAGTCTCCTCAAGATTTATGGTTGAACCTCAGACACCCTTGCAAACTATTACTATGTCCCTATTATGATTTTATAAATTAAAAAATGAGGCATACATGGACTGCTTTAAGAAATGCAGTTTATTTAAGCAGTTTCCTTGATATTTTGGGCACTGATGAACCATCAGTTCATCTCATTCTCTCCACGTAGCCAGGTTAGGTATTTTAAGAATTGAAATGCAATCTGACCATAGGCTTTGTGCTTGGTATAAGGTATAAGGTAAAACTTAATGGGCAGGTTATACAGACAGCTGGACCTTAATCTGTGTGAAATTGAGACTGTCCAAACCGACAGAATGACCTCTGGGAAAAGTTACAAGACAAATTCATTTTCATATGTCTTATGTCCTTCCTTTTCTACAAGGCTCTCTTTTCTCTTGCTAAGAAGAACAGATAATTCCAGAGTCAAGAATATTGAATGGAAAGCATCATACTTTTTCCTTTATGCCCATCAATAAATTTTAAAATGCATATGGTGCCCTGATATTTCAGAAAACATATTCCATGGAGACAAAGAGATGAGAATAAAATTAATAAAATACCCCCACCCAGCAGGTATAGTATAACTAATAATATCAGTCACATACAGTCCAAGGTAAAAGCACATGGCTTTGTTAATCTCCAGTGAATGGAAAAGAAGAAGCTGTAGGGCAGTGTTTGTATACCCTTATTCATGCTAGATAGCACTGTACTGTTCCCAGAGTAGCAGCATTGCTCAGGATCATTGTTAGAGATACCAGAAGTTGTCCTTAATGACACTTCATATGCTTGAAAATATGCAATTTTCTTTTTAACAGAAATGTGTTGTGATCACAAGGGTACGATTCAGAGAGGCAAACATGCCTGTGGCATGTTAACTCTATATAGAATCAGATTTTTCAACTTGCTTTTTATATAATAGTGTAATAGCAATAGAGGTACTGATAAGAAAAACCCTAAGGAAAAGCCGATCACTCATGGTCATATCTAGAAACTTTCCTCCTTTTAGGGTATTTTCATAAACAGTCTAAAAGTAATGTAATAACACATCTACTTTTGTCCTCTGGAGAGGAGAAGAGGAGCTGCCACTGGGAGAAAGAAGAACCTGCAGTGTAGAATCAGGCACCATAGGATTGACTCATCCCTGGTGGAAGGTGGACAAAAGCCAACACCGTTTCTTTCCTGCGGCTTAGTGGGCTGTTCTAGTAAGAAACATGAGGGAGAAAACAATACAGGTTTTCAGTAAACTCCCTAAGGATGAGATCAAAACAAAATGTTTGCATATATAATCCTCTTTTTCTAATCTTCATTTTTATACACTGTAATCAGTAGTGAAATAGTTAACGGACTGTTCTCAGTTCAATAACTGCCAACACATTGACACAAAGGAGATATTTCACAGCACTCAACATCACCTAGTCAGTCTTTCTGCAAATACAGGCACCCATCGCTTTCTTGATCTGGAGATGTTTTGATTGACTTCATAACTACAGGGATTAGGAACTTTAGAAATAACTAAACTGAGATTCTGTATAGGAAAAATGTCATCCATAAGCAGGAGCAAGTTACTTTCCAACTCATATGAACCAAGCCTCTGGCAGAAGCAGCAGAAGTTTAATGTGAGGTTTCTCTTACGTTATTCTCCATTTCTGAGCCTGCACAATTCTAATACATCAGATGCACCTGTTCATGAGGGAAGATGCTGGAAGAGAACCAGGTCTATTTAAGTCAGTACACCTCCTGTATTTCTTTTAGACATAAGAAGTGATAAAATGGAAGCCTGCAACATACTGGTCGCTCAGTATTGCTCGGTATTGGTTTATGAGCCAAAGACGTTTGAGGCATCAGGTCTGCTGATGTCACTTATAGGAAGAATCAAGTCAAGAAAATGGTTAAAAAGAAACACATAATTTGAACATGTACCTTTGCAACAGGCTTACATGGGAGGTAAAAATTATTAAGCCTGCTTACCTGAACTTCTTTTATTACTAGATTATCTTTTCCTGCTCTTTCCAGAAAATAAGAACTGGAGTCTGCTTGTAAGAGGAGTGATTATGTTAAATTGGCTGAAGAACATGGTGAAGTCAACAGAACGTGTACAGAACCTGCTGCCCTCAAAGTCCCTAAATGCTGCTTACTTGGACAATTGTCCTAGAATCAATTTTGTCAATTAGGCAATTTTTAAAAAAGTGTTGGCCCTGGGGCTGTTACTGTATTGTATTCTGAGCCAGGAGTTCCAGTTGTACTGGTGACAGGTACTTTAGCATCAGGGCCCATGCAACCAATTTTTATTTTCCTGTAGTGGTTCCATGAATGTATTTCTGTGTGTTTTACAGAATATTTCCACACTGGTTTGAGGAGGGGCTATGTATATATATGTTATAGGGAACAAAACCATCACTGTTTTCTTGGCAACGATTGCCAGCTTGAGTCTTTCTTGCATTGTTCCACAGATCTTCAACACCAGTAAGAGTAACGTACACTGTAGCATACACTACTAGCTGAAGATGTTTACAGAGACTATATATACTTAGTATATTTAACTGATACAGGACATAGTAATGAAGACTAAAAAAACCTGTATCTCACTAAGCCTTGTCTCTAACTCAGGGAACAAAAGAACATCTACTTGGAAGAATTTCTGTTTCTAATTTCCCTTGTATGGATTCTGAATGGGTTGTTATTTGAATAGAGCATAATGACCACCTTAGTTATGGAAGCCACTTGCTCAAAAAATAATTTTTATTCTTATATAGAAATACAATTCTTCAGTAGAGGAAATGTCATGTTTCTGCTCCACTTGTGCTGCCTGAATGAGGTACTAGAAGACGTAGTAGAAGTTCTCTCTTTCTTTATGGTGACCAAGCGTGGCAATTTGAGCCTTTGTACTCAGGCAGGTTTAGATTCTTTATCAGACAAGTGCTGTTACATTTCAACATAAATTCACTGAAGGTACCCTGTGGGAAGGTTTGGTTTGTGCTGCTGCTTTGTTTGCCAGTAGTTGATGGCCAGAGCAAATCTGATTCATGGACCATAGATATATCTTTCAGCCAGTTGATAAGGCATGTTTATATCAAAAAAACAAAGGTAGGATTTACTGCTTTATTATGAAGAATTATGAACTACTGCATTCTTTAGATTCATATCAGAGAGATGTTTCTGCTCCATGGTCTGGATATTTTCATGTCATTTAATTTCACACTAAATCTGTTTGTCACCCCCCCAACAACAAATTCTCTGACAAATGAGAAATAAAATAAAACCCGAGGCACTATCTCCCTCTATAAACACCTCAGACTAAGCATGAGCTTTGCAGAAAGTTTGTAAGGTAACACAGACCTTAGTGGATCATGTAGGGGACACACTTTAAAGCTCAGAATACTCATGAAGAGTGTTTGGCTGAATGCGCCTAGTTGTGTAAATAGGGTTGCAGTGCTTCAGCAATATCAGCTGCAACAGTAAGAAATGGGTTGCACCAAATTACTCAGCTTAGAAGTGATAACAGCTGTTGTTCTGGTATGTTACTTGAAAGAAAGAACATGGAAAAGTCTAGTTTGCTGAGTTATTTTGGTATCTGTGCCTGCTGTGTGGTGTGCAAGAAGGAGAGAGACTTAACTCTGCAATGACAGCAAGAGCTTGCACTTAAGTGGACACCTAAGAGCAAAATAAATTGCATTTGGTTATAGGTAGCCAGAGCAGAAGAAGCCCTGTGATGCAAATCATGCCACCCTTGTTTGCTAATATCAGTACGATCCCTCGCTATCTCTGCCAGCTTTTCTCCATTTATCACCTCTCAGTCTGGATTGATTCATACATCCCTCCTACAGAACACTGCACAGCTGGGAGTACATCACATCTACTCGTAATCCATATTAAACAGACCTCATGACAGGAGAGCAATTACTCATTAGGTCCTGCCAGAGGACAAAACCAGAGCAATGTAAGGACCATATCACCTGCCCTGTTAGGACCTGCAATGCCTCTTTCACAATAATAGTTCACAGCTTCTCATACATCTAGAAGAATCAGAGTTTATAACTTGCTCTCTGCTGCTGTGAGCAGGTCATGCAACTTCTTTTCTGTGTTCAGATCCCAGTCAGAGAAACTGATGAAAATCAAAAGCCACAATAACCCTGGCAACTCCTCTCAAAAAACCTCTACAAAAAGGTGAAGGAAGAGCAGTTCAGGGAATAGCCGAGGTTTTCATCATGGAGTGTCAAGAGATTTTGTGCAAAACTGAACAGCTTAATCTGTTCCCTTCCAGGAGAAGTACTAACACTCTCCAACAACGATGGATACATGGCCTTCACAGCCTGGTAGGTGAAAGACATTCTAGAACATGCATCGATATACTCAAAAGTTGATCCAATGACCAGTACTGTTTTTAGGATGGGATGGATCTGAGATACCTAATCTACAAAATAACTAAGTGAAGAAAACACAGATAATTGATCACTTGGAGAAGTATTCTAAGTCAGTTTGTCTGTGAGCACCACAAGAACCATTCTTGATGTTTTGAACTGCCAATGAACACGGTATTTCCTTTGACTGCTCACCTGCAAGTCTATGAGGAAGAATAAAACGCAGTACTGAGTTGTAGAAGTGTTCATGATAGCATTGTACTGTCTTCTACTGAAGAAATAGGGATGGAAAAGCTCTTCCTATTCACCAAGAATTACTTTGATAGACAGATAAACCTTGTGGTGCTGCTTCACAGACAGTGAATTTGGGATTTTCTGGATTTATTATGGAAAGAAAGACATCATCTCAGAGAAAACTCTGCTTCTGGTTACCCAAATACAAAATACAGCTCAGCAGCAGAAGTGTTATAGTGTAAACAATACTCATTGGGAATACTAAATGGAAATTGGAGCTGATATTCATCACAGGGTTGTCCCATCTAAAAGTATTAAATATATTAGTGAAAAAAAATACTGTAGTGGCAGCTTGTGTTACTGTTCTTATCTTCTGGATTAATACAGTCTTGTATTCCTGGCAAGCTAACAGCCAAATGGCTCCTTAGATAAGAAGACTTAAATGCAAAGAGTAATTAAGCATGCAATAACTTTAAGAG
Organism: Gallinula chloropus; assembly: GCF_964237585.1. NCBI lineage: Eukaryota > Metazoa > Chordata > Aves > Gruiformes > Rallidae > Gallinula > Gallinula chloropus. The sequence continues at coordinate 42,228,893 of NC_140086.1, forward strand.
TCCTTATGAATGGCTGCTGGCTTTCTAATTCCAGTGTTTCTTTTATTCACAAACCCCCAAGTGTTCTCTGGCTACCAGGTAAGCATTTAAAAGAAGTAAGAGAGCTCTAGTACAGCGTGGATGATCTCTGGCACAGTTGCTTAATTAAACAGTAAGGTTTACACACGCACAGCCCAAGGCACAAAGCTCTGTTTGATTTAGATCCTGGCTATCAGACAGCCATCAGGGCCTGGAAAAAGTATGCTTAAACTAACAGCTCCTTTTTATTAGTTGACAGTCATATCTGTGGTAAGGTATATTCAGTGAGAGACCCGGGAGCCTGAAAACTCATTTTTGCTTTTTAGTGAGCAGCATTAGAAGGAATTCACCTAAGGGTTTTCTTGGGGGTTTGTGCATGGGTCCCATTTACATTTTCATGTTGGGTACAGTTTCTGAAGTAAGTGTAAGCTGTGCATTTTATAACGGTAAAGTTTTATGTACTGGCTATCTCTGAAGCGTTATGGAGCTGAAGTCTTCTGATACTGGGATATCTGCTGGCCAAAACTTGAAAGGTTAAATTGGGAACCAGTATAGCTGAAAAAAAAAGAACATGATACAACCTGAGCTAAAAAAAAGCAGATTTGCTGGATAGCACTGTAAGAAACTAGGCACAGGTGTAAGAAGACCTACTACATATTCCATAATGGAATGCACAGCAAATTATCAACCAAAACCAGTTAATACCTTAGAGTGATATATTTCTATTGAAAAGGCTTTTGGGACCTTTGGCCCTTATATAATACTTTACATTTTCCAATTGAGTAAGAAATATAAATATTAGTATTACCTGTGTTTGCCAGTATAAGCTGACATCATAATGATAAATTTTGTTGTGAGTGATTAATTCAAAGCCTACTTAGAGATTAGACCTTTCTCTTACTTGCCTCTGAGTATTTTATAAGCAATGGAGGGCCCAACTAGGTCAGATCTAGCATCAGTTTAAAGGTACTGTGAAAAGTAAGGCATTCTACTTGAATGTCTTGATACTAAAGTTTTGGTCTCACTTTTATCCAAGTATTTCAATTAAGCTGAAATATGAGTCTGTAAAGGGACTTCAAAAGAGATTTTCCTAACTTATGAAAATTTAGTAGAAAAAATATTTGAAATGTAAGCATAATATTTCTCTATATTTATTAAAAGGTTCTGCTAACATTATGTGGTTATAATATTATTCAATTTAACTTCAAAAAAATGACTTCAGGCTCCTTTAGAAAGCCCAGCTGCCACTACAATTGATTCATGGAAGTAGTTAGGGGTACAGTAGATACACAGCATGATTTTAGCTCATAAACTTGATGAATACTTGATAAGAAGCTGTGGCAATTAACCATTTTCCACTTGCCAGAAACAGAAAACAGCACAATGTTGTCTTTTCTTGTCTTGCTCACAACCTTGTCCAGTTTTCTGCAGGCCACTGCAATATTGGGGTAACGTGCTGAGTGGGTGGCAGAAGCCTTTGGGCCTTCATCCAGCACCAGAAAGCCTTTTTAATAGCATGGTTTTGCATTAAGGTCATGTCAGGTATTAAGATGGCACAAATGAGTATTGCACTTGAGCTCAGTCAACAGGGTCATAAAGATCAGCCGGTTCACCACGCTCACGTGCGTGTGCACTGACCAGTTCTCCTCCCTCCCCTTCCTCTGTGCTTTCTCTGCTGTGGGTTAGCACTGCCATTGCACAGGAAAACCTTTTCTTGTCTCTGGAAAGGTAGCAAGAGAAGCTGCCTGGATTTCCTCAGATCCTGGTGACGTGAACACCGTTAGGGAGGGCGCTGCCTGTGCGCTGTATGGATGTGAAACGGTTCAAATGCGCCTGTTGAGACTGGATCAGATAAGCATGTCACGAATTTATTCCTCACTGCAGTTGCGGCTTTTAAGAGGACTTATACAGCCAGGTGGAACGCTTGGAATTGCTAAACAAAAGTTGTATCATTCAAAGGCAGCGTTCAATCTCTCTAGTGCATTTTTAAAAGGGATGTCAGACTCATTTCCAAGAGCCTCTTTGATAGTTCTGATAATACTGTGATTAACCAGGCTCTTTACAGACAGACTCAACAGTTGCAGTCACACAAGGGTCACCACACATATTAAGAGTTTGTGATAAAAGATTAAGTGAGGAATTCATTCATGCCCAGAAGTCATCCATCTCAGGCTCTGTAATTTACATTTGGTTCAGGGAAACAGTCACCTGCACATCTAAATACATTTCAAATGTTGATTTCTTGATACTTTCCACAGCCTGCGAAATTCTTATTTTATGATTATTTTTATGAGTCTAAAGCATTGTAAAGATTATTGGTGGCCTCCTGACGTCAAAAAGGTCTTGTCTTTTGTTTCCTTTCCTGCCTTGCACTCCTCTTAAAAACGCTGTTTATAAGAATGGCAAGGAGCTTATTAATGCCCCCAAATATTCAGGGGTACAAAAGCCTTCCAAAGACGGGATAAGGACCTCCAAAAGACAGTAACGTGCTCATATTTAACATACGATGAATTTAGAACATAATCCACTGAATTTAAAAATCAGATTTTCATTATTACTAAAACTAAATCAGAGTGAGAGTCCTATCTAAGGGAAAAAAAATCACAGCATAGCCCATGTAACCATCAGTTCTATTACTGTTCTATATACATTAAGCAGCCATGAAGAAACAGAGGGAAAGACTGGTGGTCCTTTTAGCGTTACAACTAAAATTTGCTTACACAGGTTAACATCATTAGTACATGTTTTCTCTAAGGACAATTTTAAATAAAGCAGCTCCAAATCTGTAGCCCTGATATGGCAGGGCTATAGAAAATCACACTTCAGTGACTTAATCTGGATCTGAGGTGCATTGTACTGGACTATATGGTCCTAAATGCTTAGGCATCTCTCAATGTACATCTCTCTAATTCTTCTAAGGTTCCTCTCACCTTTCTTTAGTACCATGCAATAATACTTAAGCAATACTCCAGCTCTGGATCACTTTGAATTTTTCTTGCATCTCACTAGGATTCCAGCTAATGGTATTTGAGGAAAAATGCAAAATTTAAGACCCTAGAGATACTCTAGGTACTGTAGACACTGATGACATGGGAATTAGGGACCCTGGGGCTTAGAATTTGTGCTGGATGAAAATGGGGTATTTATTTATTTAGCTGAAATCCTCTTCCCTGATGGTAAAATGGAGGTAATAAGAACAAGCTATGCATAGTTACTGTGGATAAAAAGCAGACACAGAAAGAGTTCATTCCTAAAATTAAGCAGGTGAAGACACTGACATGGATTAGGACTACAGGTGTCTGGGAGACCCAGGATTTATGCCACAACTTTAAAGTCTTAGATAGCTAGAGAAACTCTTAAGGTAGGTGCCACAACAGCAGCAACATTGTCGAGAGACACAGCGTGTGACAGCATTTACTTCTCCAAGCACAGAGAAACAGGTGACTTGCCTAGATGTAGAAGTTTATAAGGACCATTATTTAAGCAGGGTTCTGCCTCTGCTCTGTACCCAAAACAGTAAATAATATTTCAATTTGAAGAGGCTCCTTGACAACCATTTTAATTAACCACTGCCTCAGCTGATGAAGACTGCAAAGCTCATGCTACTGCCTAAAACTTTGGGGGAGGGCACCATCCTTTCAAAGAAGGAAATTAGGTCTGTTATAAACTGGCTAGAAAATACCATATTGATAACTTCACCCAGACACTACCGACTCAGCTGCTGTGATGCTGTGATTTGCATGCAGTTCCCAGTGCTGAGATGGGTGCCTTGCTCTTGGCTTAGGTGAGGTATGAAATAAGGCAAGGTAGAGGCTTAAGGAGTGATCCCTAACAGCCTGCATGCTGGTTGAACCAGTTGGAAGTGGAAAGAGCTGAGTTACAAAACCTCCTGGGCTTAAGAATTTGAAGAAACTGGTACTTGCAAGCAGAACAGGCTGAGATGTGTCCATGCAGTCAGGACAGGGAACACTGAGGGTCTGCAGAGTGCCGAGGGCAACATGGCTGGTTTGGATGGGGCTTTTTTTAGTTAACTGACTATCTGGAGCAAGCTGCCTACTCTGTTCCTTACAAATTATCAGATACTTCTAGTCTTCAAAGTGCTGTACAAAATAAGTAATCCTTTCTGAGCCTCTGTGAAGTATGTTCAGCTGCTCAGTCGCTGCTGGGATGCATTGTCCTGGTTTCAGTAAAGAGAGAATTAATTCTTTTTCTAGTAGCTGGCATAGTATTGTGTAGTATGAGAATAGTCTTGATAACACACCAAAGTTTTTAGTTACCACTAGGCACTTCTGGTGCCTACACTCCCAGTGACTTTGCAGCTTCCCACCCCCTTCCAGGTGCACAGGAAGCTGGGAGAGCACAGCCAGGACAGCTGACCCAGGCTGGCCAGAGGGATGTTCCCTGCCATGTAACATCATGCTCTATGTATGACTGAGAAAGTGAGCTGGGAGGAAGATTTGCTGCTCAGAAACAGACTGGGCACTCAGGCTTTTTTTTGTATCTGGAGAGCAATAGCATTTCTGCACCACGTGTTGTTTTAATAATAATAACAATAATAATAATAATAATAATAATTAATAATAATAATAATAATAATAATAATAATAATAATAATAATAATAATAATAATACCACCTTTGTTTTCCTATTAAACTGTCTTTATCTCAATACATTAATTTGGTTTTTTTCTTTCCTTTTCCTCCCCATCCCCTTGGGGGGCCACGGGTGAGCAAGTGGCTACATGGTGCTTGGTTGCTGACTGGGTTATACCATGACATGAGTGCACCATGCAGGTTTTGTAAGGAAAATGACTAAGGTAATTAGTTCTAACTAAGGTGTGAACAAGGTAGGGAGGAGGTTAGAAAATGAGAAGAAGGTCTTATGGTGACCCAGAGGATGAGACTACACTGAAAAATAGACAATTTGGAGCTATTATGCTTGTCACTGCATTATTCTTTAGCTGATTCAGGTCACTCAAAATGGGGCTGAAGTATAAGGGAACACAGTAAAATGTTTGGATTCAGATTTTTATATACATAGATCAGTGAAACTAAATCATTACCCATTAAGACCACAATAAAGATAGACTCCTGTTCAGACCAGTCCTAGGGTTAGTCTTCAAACAGCATAAAAATAATACTTTTAGCTCAACTGCTAATTAGTTTTACCAGTTACAACTAATTTTGTTATTAATGAATAACTCACACTGTATATGTATATGAGGTTCATTTAAAACCATCCTTCTTGTGTGAAAATACCAGAGTAAAAAATATAATACAAGCAGTGATTTGATTTTATTCTCCTCTGTGGTCTCTAGATATCAGAAGCATAAACCAAGTTCCTGTCCTGACCTTGTAAAGGGCTGTTTCTGAAGACTGAATAACTTCTTTTTGCTTTTCTATAATGACAGTAAAGTTGACTAAACCAGTTCTAAGACAGAAGTATTTGGTTTCATTCATTCAGGCACATTCAAATATTCTCACTGTACTTTTACATCTGACCTTCTCTAAGCGAACCTCCAAGTCAACTATCGGCTTTCCAATGAAACATGGCTTTTTGGGTGGAGAGCAGGAGTTTCTCCTCCAGGAAAATAGGGGTGAAGTCTCCCAGCCCACCTCTCTTCTCCACAGTGCTCCCAGGCTCCTCCTCCATCCTGTTCACTCCCATGCATCCTTGTGCCAGGTGCACTCTGCAGCTTTGCAGGTGGTGGTTTGGCAAGACAATCTGCTTGAAAACTAATACATTCTGTTTGCACGTAGGGTAGGTTTCAGTAGGATCTGCATGGTCCCAAAAGTCCTACCACTAGACAATGGAAAAACTAGTAAAAGTCAGCCAGGAAGAGATCTAGAGGACCGACTCTTTCATCAGTAGTGAGACGTTAAATTTCCTTAAGTGCTTTGCGATACTGGCCCTAAAAATGAATTTTAGGTAACAATTGCTTTGGCTTTCCTACTTTGAGCAAATACTGCACAGAAATTTTTTTTGAAAAGAATTAATGCACAGCTGTCTCTGGATCTCAGTGTGAAGCATCTTCTGAGGCTTCAGCTATTTCATTTCAGTGATCAGAGGCCACCATTATCTGAAAGACATACCCAGTCTTCTTTGGCAGGGCTAAAGTTTCTAAACAGCTATCTCGAAAAATACCGTTTGTATAAGAAGAAGTAAGATCTTTCCATCTATAAGATATGTTTGAAGATATTTATCACCTAGATATTCCTTAGCAGGGATTTAATAAAAATTAAGAGGACCCAGATTCAGCTGAATGCCTATATGAATACTTAACTTCAATCATACACCCTCAAATTTAGGAAAGTACTTGAGGTTGAGGTGAATTTTATTTATAATGAGCTTTGATAAAAACATTTAAATGCTTAAAGCCAAGTACCTGTGTAAGGATTTTTCTGAATTAGAGCCTAAAGGAGAAACTTAGATCATCTACAAAGAACTGACCAGTAACACACAGAATGCCAGGGATGATGTCATTTATGGGTTTTTGTCTTTAATTGGCTTGTAATTTCCAAGCCCATGTTTTCAATGGCTGAAGGTCTAGTCCCACATTCTTTTTCCTCAGTAGCAACACTGGCCTGAAAAGCTCCCATCTTCTTTCTCTCCCCTCTCCTCCATACGCCTTAAATTTCACTTCATCTTCAGAAACATCCACATTATAAAGGAAGCCTCTGAGAAAAACAGGAGTCTAAAAAATGTGATCACTAAAGTCATCCAGTTTAGAAGGTAGTGCCATAAGTATCTGGACCATCACATGTATGAGTGGTTAGCTTCAGGAGGGATAGGAACGTTTAGGTTCCTGCGTGACTTTGAATGACCGTTTTATAAGCACAGAGGTTGTCAGCATCGATTAAGAGACATAAAAAGTTGTGGGTGCCTTTCTACTGCTTAGGAGTGCAAATGATTAGTTCACATGCAAATTAACAGCTGGCTGTGGATTCCCTTCAGAATGATGCCTCAAGCATGTTTGTTTGCTGAAAAGTTACTGGAAGAACAGTATCACAAGGAAAGCATGGGGCAGGGTTTGTTTCTTTCAAATCCAATCTACTGAAAGGCATGTTGCTTTTGCTGCCAGTAAACTGCAATAAAGGAAAACAAGACCAATGGCTTATAGTTAGACTCAGACTGTGCCACCCAGGCTTCTCTGGAAGAATTTGTCGCAGAAGCAAATGGACTATCTCTGGAGTGCAGTGGAGGAACTTCCCAGTATAAACTAGAGCATCAAATCTTGTAAAAATTGACATAAGCAGAAAATGTTAGTGGTTTCTAAGCATACTCAGAAAATCTAATACAGTTTAAAAAAATCAGAATATGTATGCTTGGCTACTTCACATTCCAAAATAATCATGTGAGTTTGAATTGGCAAAAAATGGGGAGGAAATAAAAAGCAATTCAGGCTGCATGATGGCCAAAAAAGTTGGCTGTGGTTTTGTAGGGGTTGCTATTTTCTTCCTTTAGAGGAAGGATTGAGATCAGCTGTTAGTTGTGCCATTATCTACAATTCTTTTAACAGCAGCATGGAAAAAAACTGCCAAAGCATTTAAAATTAATTCAATCAGGCTAAGAGGAATATGTCAAACTGACTTCTTTGCCTGCAAATTACAAAATTATCTGTAGTTAAAATTAGTTTCCAACCATGAGGAGATGATCTCCTAAAACTACTGGATGCTGTGATGAGGCTGCGATGTAGGCTGGGCCCATCAGCAGTGCTTGCAAAGTCTTGGCAGGGCTGCTGAGGTGTGTATGAGGTGCACATGTAATAACCACTGCAAGACAAAGGAGACAATAACTAACTGTAAACTATGAATAGCAGGTTGTTATCATGAGAAAAAAAAAATCACCTAGAGACTGAATTATGTTCTCTTTTCTCTTAAAAAAATCAGCATAGCAAAGCCTACTTAACTCTTGCATACAGTAAAATTATTTTTTTGACTTATTACTATGAGCCAGAAATGTCAATAAAATTTCCCTCAGCAAATTTGTCTTCAGCCACATCTATCTTCTGATTACTGTCCTTGAGCACAGGGACCATTACAGTCAATTACATTGTTATCTGACTCAAACATGTGGACAGCTCAGTCAGTGACTTTAATTACTTTCTCATCAAAGCCATGTTGGACAGTCTCTGAAATTTCTTCTTTGCCTCCCAGGACATCGTAAAGGACAAATGATTTTTGCATCCTGTTCATCAAACATGACAGGAAATCTTTCAGTTTAGTTATCTCAAATCAAGCTGTACGAAAAACTGTATGTATGCCTGGATTGGCGATGGGCTCCTGTCCCTCGAGATCTGCCAGCCATTGCTTGCACTTAGCTTCATGGATTATTTTCATAAACCAGAGGCCAAAATGCACATCTTCACTCACAGAGTCTGAAATCAATATGTTAAGAGAACCCTTTTGTTAATGTAGTCCCTTCACAATACAGAAATGTTTTCAAGTGGTCTCCACTGGCATGGAGATCCTGTGCTTACATGCTAATTAATTGTGCTCTGCTTTCGCCTTGCCAAAATTACTGGATAGGGCACATATGGTTTTTTTTCAGAGCAAGTAGGACTCTTGGTCCTAGTTGTCACTGCCAAGATACCAATCTGCAGTGTTAATTTCTAGTTTGCTCTAGAAATTCAAAGCATCACACCACTAAAAAAAAACAAAGCTCAAACTGTTTGTAGTTAGTTTGAATGTGCAATGAACTTAATGATACTTAAATACTTATTGTTACTAATGTCCATGAACACGTGGATAAAGAGATAAACAGGATGCAATTACTGGATGTTCATATCATCAACAGAGGGATGTTGCATCACTATTGTAGAAAGCAGGGCAGATATCTATAGCAGATGCAGCTCACATAACACATCTCAGATATACTCAAAAGAATTGTCCCATGGGGCCACAGTTGCAATGTTTTTTTTTTATCTTTCCACAGAGGAAGGTGTGCTGCAAATGTCACTGATTTCTTTTTGATAGCCACAGCTGCCAGCCCATGCATCTAAGGGGGGCACTTGCGCCAATGTTTGAATAAAAAATAATCATGGCCTCAGACAGAACAAAATTCTATGAAATTACAGTCTAAATACTGCTGCCTTTAGAACAGACAAAACCACAGCTGTTCATTTCATGAAGAACAGATTCAGGCACATGCAGTCAGGGGGAGAACTGCTCTGGGATGAGATCGCTCTCTGATTGCAGAAGGGACAATTGCTCCTGTAGGGTTTCCAGAATCAGTGAATCACTGAGGATTGAGGGACCTGGGTCGCCCAGTCAAACTCCTGCTCAGAGAAGGATCAAGGCTGAATACAAGCTAGGCTGTTCAGGGCTTTTGAAAATCTCCAAGGAAGGACAGTTCACAACCTCACTGGACACCCTGTTCCATGATTAATTGTCTTCTTGCTGAATTTTTTTCCCCTCTTGTACAGTCGGAACATCTCCTGTTTCATTTTATGATCTCTGGTTCTCATACTCCTGTTGTGCAACACAGAGAAGAACCTGCCAAGAGGAGGAAGCAATATTTCCTACACATTTTCCCTATGTATCTGTCAGAAATAAATTATTGGTCTAGCAGAACCTTTAGTTTCATCAAGTGCAGTGCCTCATGTTCCTATGACAAAACCTCCACTACTTTTCTACACAGACCAATAGTAATTACTAGGGTTTTTTTTAAATTCTACTTCTTCTCCTTCTCAGCAATGACTGACGTATAGAAACATGCAGTCAAAAAAAAGGGTCTATCTACAAAGAGATTCCAAAAGTTGTTTAAGGTATTAAATGCCTTAATATGGATAAAACAATATACAAGAAACATCATTGAACAACAGAGCCTGGTGATTTATGGAGCAAGGATGAGGAATAGAAAGCAGCACTGAGAAGGAGCGTACAAAAAAAAGTGTCAGTCCCAAACAGGCATTTGTTAGCAAATGTGCCACTATGATGTTGAACTGGAAAGTACCATCTTCCACTGCTCTAGCACTTTCACACCTCTGCCCTTACATAAACATGCAAGACAAAGAAAAAACTGCCAACAGTACGATGGAGGTGGGGATGCATGATTACAGCCACCCCCACTCTGGGAGGCACCTGGGCATTGCTGAAAGAAGCAACAGGTTCAGGCCTGTAGGAGTGCAGCTCAGAGGTGATGTCAAAACTGTTGAAACCAGTCACTTGACTGGTTTGTTAACAGATGAACTGGAAGCATGTGTACCATCAAGGGTTTGGGTAATGCAACAGAGCTATCACATAACAAGAGGACTGATTCAATGGGACTTACTCAAACAGAATTGTTATCAGGGATTAAAGTGGGCTGGTATTGAGTTTATGATCTGAGCACACTCTCTTGATTTCTTCACAGAGTTCACAGAGACTAGCAGAGTGAACTCAAACGTACCATTTAAATAAGTCAGAGACTTATTTTGGAATCTGTGGTGCATGTAGAGGCACACGGGGCACTGGGATTTCTCTAGTAAGGCTTAAAGAGAAAAGTGCTGCACTATCTTTTGTCTACTGCTCTTTTGTAACCTCTGCCTTCATCTCCTTTATACTTAGGGGCTTTACCCGGTCCTGCAAAACCTGCCACTTGAAAGAAAACTGTTTAGAAATGTTTGTAGGGAGAAACAGTACCTTCTGTTGTAACTTCAGTTATATCCTTAGAGCATCACATTTGCATTATTATTTGCAGATTACTTAGAAGTGGATTACATGCCATTCCTGGAACTGGGATCCTCATTGTCCTGCTTTCAGCTAGGGGAGAGTTATCTTCTTTCTAGCAGCGGGTAGAATGCCATGTTTAGGATGAAAGCAGTGCTGATAGCACACTGATGTTTTACTTGTTGCCAAGCAGTCAAGAGCTTTTCAGTTGTTCATATTGCCCTGCTAGTGAGAAGGCAGGGGACACCCAGGAAGCTGGGAGGGGACACAGCCAGGACAAGTGACCCAAACTGGCCAATTATGACATGCTCAGCACAAAGTGGGGCTGGTGTGGGAAGGAGCTCACTGCTCCAATATGTGTAGTTTCTGGGGAATGTGCAGTTTCAGGACAGCTCTGAGCTGTATGGCCTGAGCTGTGTGGTTTGGTGAGAAGCTGCATTTGTGTATCACCAGTTCTGTATATTTTGCTATAAAGTCCTGTTACTGTTCTATCTCTCTCTGCTGTCCCAGTAAACTATCCTTATCCCTACCTGTGAGGTTTGGTTTTGATTTTTGAGGTTTTTTTAAGTTTCTTTTTCCTCCCTTCCCCTTCCTCTTCCTCCCCCTTCCCCAATCCTTTACCACCACCCTTTTAGAGAGAGTGGCTTTGTGGTGCTCGGCTCTTGGCTGAGGCAAAATCATAACACTCATTGGCTCTGTCAACCCATATGCTAGAAGTCTTGGTGCTTTCAAAAGAAAGAGATTTGAAGTAAATGTTGTACAAAACCAGTTGCTGGAACATTTACTGAAGTTAAAGGAATGCCCAAGTGTACTCCTAAGTAATTGTTTCTTATAAACACAAAGTTGTAAATACATTTTAGGAGCATAAAGTACACATGACATCTTTTGCTAGCTTTAATTTTAATTCCTTAACTTTAACATTTTAATTTGATTCTAAAACAAATAGTGGTGGGGTTTTTGTTTGTTTTGGCTTTCACTGAGATGGAAGAACATGTGTTTTTTCAGCTATAAAAAAGTATAATCATTAGGCACTAGGACATGGGAAATTTGTAAAGGTTTCATAATTGTGCTGTGGGCCTCCTTTTTTATTCTGGACAAATAATTAAAAGCCCAAATACCCTTTCCCTCCAAGTTTTTCCTAGTCTACATACTATACTAGTCTACATACTATGGTCTACATACTATTTTGGCTTGAAAGGAGACTGTAACCTACCAAATGAAGGCAGAATGAAATATGGATCAAAAGAGTAAGAAAATGCAAATCCTAGAGTGTTTACTGGAGCTGCATGCACTGAATGGGCAAGGGACATAATATTTGCTGCAGATGTGCCATCTTCCCAGTGATCATGCAACTGTTTATTCTAGGAAGCTGCAGAAAACTTTTGCAAGGTCACAAACAAGATTCATGTGCGTTTGTGTGTCATTTAAGGGATTTCAAGTTTTAACATTGAGTGTTCGCATTTAGTGGCTCCACTTCATTTGTTTAAGCTGTCACCACCCTCTCTGCCCTGAACTGGTTCCCACCTCCACACCTCCCCAAGTGTCGTCATGGCATATATGAAAGCACAGCTCTGCAGCAAGATGGATCAAAGGTGTCATCCAGCCAAAACCAAAGCTGTTTCTGTCCAGGTTATTGTTCAGAATCAGTTTCTCACAAACACAGAGGGAGGTTTTATGTGCAAAATTGTGGAGTGACTGAAATGTGGAGCACATTCCAGGGCACATGGGGAAGAAAGTGACTGGGAACAGCCAGCACAGATAGGCCAAGGGTCATACCTGACCAATCTGATTGTTCCTGCACTGAGGAGACCAATGGATGTCATTTATTGGCTTTCAGCTCTGTCTGCAACATCATTCTTGTATTCAGGTAGGGATGTTGTAGTCTGGAGGGGTGGAAAACTGTAGGTAAAGAAATTGTTTGGATGGTTGGGCTCACAGGGTTACCTGGTGGTACTCTACCTGGAGGCTGGTGAGAAGCAGAGCTCCACAGGGGTTTGTCCTGAGATGTTTACATCTTTATCAATACCCTGGAGGAAATTACAGTGTACACTCATTGAACGAGCAGACAACATCATCCTGGGAGTGTGTGTGGGGGGCATTGTTCTTTTGTATTCCTCACTGGAAAAGTCCTGAGCAGTCTGGTGCAACCACACCACTGCTGCTGTCTTGAGCAGAAGTCCCTTTCAACCCTAGTGACTCTGTGATTCACACCAGAGCCAGGGAATGCTTGAACTGGCTCTGCTATGGACCTAATATATATGAAAGTGTGCTGTTCATCCCCAGGGTCAAACAGCTGGGACACACTATGTCAGTAAATGGAACACAATGCTTTCAGCTCTTAAAAACATATGATAAAGGAATACTGTGGTGCACACTCTGGGCATTAACAACTACTGGATAAACAACACAAAGAACTTTGCTATTAGAATTGGTGTTTTTACCTCTGTCTCTATGTAGCCTATATTTTCATGCATTTACATCTGTAAGTATGAAAGGATACTGATGCTTGAGAGGCTTACCACAAGCAAAATTATTGTGTATGGAGTGTTTGTTACTGCATTGCACACATTTCTTAGCTGTCTCAACAGTGCAGAGAGTTAAATCTTTAAGAAGGTCTTAGAGGGCCAGAACTGGTTATGAGGGTGTGGAGAAGTTCAGATTATGCAGCACTGATTATCAGAAATCAGACAGTCAATGAAGCTGATCCCTACCAACACACTGGTGCTGAGTGATTGCAGTACTACAGATACCTAAGACTAGTTTGGAAATAATTGGCCTGTTGTTCTTGTGTGCATTGTACTTCAAGAGATGGATAAAATGCTGGATTTTAAGAGAAAAATACATATCAGTACCTAACAATTCTAATGGACCCTCCCATAACATTTGAGACATGGACTACCAATGCTCCTTTCCCTTTATTTTGTAAGGCAGGCATGTCTGATCCTCACGTTTCCAGGTGAAGCAGCATTCACTGAGACTAAATTTTCAGCTTGCCTTGGACCACATGTTACACGTGTGATGGAATCGCAAAGAAAACCCACAAATAAAGGGCAGCGTGTATTATGTCTTTCTAAGCTTATATTTCATCATCTTTTACTTCTAAATTAGAAGGTTACTGGGTCAGAGAAGCTGTTTTCTTATCTTCCTGTGAACCACCAATTACAATCTACCTCAGTACCTGTGTCATCCTGTAACACGCTATGTGTATACAAACACGAGTATTGGCATTCACCCTCCTAGGCCGTTCCTGCCATTGGAATGGAGCCACTGTGAAAGACACTGATCATAGAATCATAGAATCATAGAATGGTCTGGGTTGGAAGGGACCCCAAGGAAAATAGAGTTCCAACCCCCCTGGCACAGGCAGGGCCGCCAACCTCCAGGCCTGGATCTACACAAGGTTGCCCAGGGCCCCATCCAACCTGGCCTTGATATCCACCTGACTCTGCTCTCCTCTCCTAACTTAGCCTTGTGGGAGAAGAAAAAAGGGAACATGGGAAAGGGACAACAAAAGGGAAAGCGGGGAAAGGAAAGGAACGCCGTAGAGAATGCAGAAGGGCAACCGAGAACAATGGAGATGGAAAGGAATATGGAAAGAGGAAAAATATGAAAGTGGAAAGAGGAAGGGGTATAGGAAGAAAAAGAGATGGAGGAAGCAGAAGTAAAAGGTGCCACAGAAGGAAGGCAAGAAGGAAAGCAGAAAAATTAAATAAATAAGAGACCATAGCAAGAGGAGAGATGAGGACAGTGGGAGAGATCCCATGGGAGTACTAAAACCTGGTATCTGATTACGTGTATTAGCTAAATAAATTTAACAGAACTAACTAAACTAAATTTGTTTCAATGTCTAACTCTGTGGATTACCATGGAATAAAAATACAAAACAGCTTTAAAGTTATGGACATAATTTCTGAGTTGTATTAGAAAAAACTAAAATATGAAAAGCAAAGATTAACAGTCATGCCAGGATCTAGAAAGTCCAGCATGGTCTGTACAGTGTACTTTTTGGAGACAAACTTGTGTTTGGTATAACATAGTGTGCAAAGTTTATTGCATGGTTCACTGAATCTCCTAAGGCAAATTCCTTTAAAAAAAAAAAACAGTCCAAAAATAGGATGGAAAGTGCATCATGGCACAACTTGTGACACTTTTTAGCCAGGATCTTGCAAAATGCCTTTGAACTTCCTTCCGGAATAAATACAGCAACTTTTACCAAGTATACCACTATAGAAACAACTATTGTTATTTTTATTCAATTACTTTAAGCTGCCATAACTTCTTTTTAAGATGCCATAACTCATTGGAAGTTTATAGCATTTGTAACTTCATTTTTTTCGACTTAGTGGAGCAATGAAACATTAATAACAATAAAGAAATATGAGATTTATTTTCTACATTCTCTCTAAGCCTAAGCAAATGAATTTAGAGAGTGTACTTTCAAGTGAAACATAAAATCATGTATAGATACTTCTGTTTCCAGCTGGAAGTGAAGTACTTTCGTTAAAAGAAGATTCAAATCTACTTGGAAGAAGTTTTTTAAATAGACATATTGAGAGGAACTGGTACCATTCCACTGTGATATTAAAAAATACTCACTCAAAATCTGGCAAATTGCGGAGATTAGTCAATCAAGAAAAAAATGTGGAAATTTAATTTAATGGAGAAAGATAACTTCATGTCAATATCTCTTCCTTGGATTGCCTTTCTGCTGCAGCTATGCTTTGCTCATTCTCTGTCATTTATTGAGAGTAAAGCCTTGCCATGAAAGTCTCTTACATCCTTTCAGTAAAGTAGCAGGGGTGAAAAATCACATCTTTATCCATGTTCAGACAGTGGGTGGGCCCTTCGTGCCTTTGCCTTAGGTTCTGTATTTCTTACATACATACTCCATCTCTAACTTTTCCCATTTAGAAGTATTGACTGCTTTCATACTTCTGGGTGAAGTATTGCCTTTCTTCTTGCAAGGGCAAGGACACTGACATTGATCCTCATCAAGCTTTAATTTAAAGAGGACGATATAATGGAAACATTATGTGCACACTTGTCTGCTCTCAGCTTCACGATTCATCATAATCACAGAATGCTTAATACCTGTTTTCAACTGAGAATGCTCCTTCCAGGCAAATGACAAGTTTGGGGGTTTTTGAGGTTTACCAAATACAAGGGAAGTAGACAAGGAAACAGAGATTAAACAAAAATGGGGTGAAGAAAAAATCCCAAGCGCATCAGTCTCTTAGAGACTTTGCTGCCACTACTTTTCAAAGGTGACCCAACATAAGCCTGCAATGGGAGTCAGATGCTGCCACAAGACAGGAATTTCATCCAGTTGATCCTTATGCCTGCTGTGTGGGGGCAAAGTGAAGGATGGGGGAAATCTGCCATTCCTGGAGAGCAAAAAACAATAACTAAGGTCATAGAAACCCTGGGAAATCCAGTAGCGAGGCATTGCTCTGAGGCTGACATCCAGCTTAATACAATACATTTCTCCTCAGCTCAAGGTACAAGAGGAGAAATGAGAGAGGCTATGCTACCTGACTGGGCACAAAATGCTTCCTTGCCCCACACTGACCTTATCTGGTTAATGCAAAGACCAGGAGCAATCCAGCCTGTTTCTCTGCACTCAGTCTTCAACTGAGAGTTACTTTCTGTCTTTAGAAGGGGTGGGAACATCTGAATGGTGAATTATTCCTTTACTCCACATGTTGGTGCCTGATTTCCCAGTCTGCAAGGGGATAGATTTGATTTTGATCGGAGCCATTCAGTAAGAATAAACATGAAATGTGGTGTTGATTATCATGGTTCCTAGCCCTCCCCAAGATGAAGCAGCATGATGTAATGTTTTAACCACACTACTGAAACATCCCAGCCAGATTTAGACCAGATCCTTCCAGCCTCCCCAGCAGCAGCTCAGCCTGTCTGAGAGGCGGCAGGGGCTCGTGGCCAGGTCAGAGCTGCTGACAACAAACCCACAGCACTGTCATAAGGGTGACTGAAGCAAGGTCAAACTCCTTATCAATGATGCTGGTGTTATGAAGGTTGTTGGGAAATGCCTGTGGTGCTCAGGGGGTGGCTGTCTTGTGAGGGGTCTGTGGCAGGACAAAATGAAGATGATTAAAAACCAGTTGCAGTTTTTTCTCAGATTGGTCCTAGGACTGTTTTCTCTTTGATTAACCCTGCTCTACACTCACTCACCCAGGCATGGGCAAAATGGATTTTTCATCTGCTCATAGTTTAAGTGGGACCACATGTAGACAGCAGGAAAATGAGGATGGATACCTTCTAGCTGTTATCTCTGAGGGTTCAAGAAGGAGAACAGTAAGATGAGTAAAGAAGAGAAGATTATTTCAGAGATCAGTGCATGAACATTTCAAGGCTTGAAATAAATTTGACACAAGTATGCAACCTATGTTGAAAAAACAAATTAGAATTTTCAAAAGATGAATCTGGCCTCAACTTACTTTAAAACACTTAAAATACACCAAGTGTATTAAAACACAAGCTTAACACAAATGCAAAAGAATGAGTGTTCCTTGGGGCCTGATTTGGTCTGGCTCTTCAAAAATTACTACACTATGTACATTACTTTCAATCTGGGAAGTGTTTAAGCATTATTTCATAGCTAGGGTACACAGAAGTAAAGAAGTCCAGCTTAATAACTACATACATCCACAGTCTACACCATTTTCACATCATGAAGGGTGGGAAAGAATCACAGAATCACAGAATCATAGGAGTTGGAAGGGACCTCCAGAGATCATTGGGTCCAACCCCCCCTGCCAAAGCAGTTTCATTAGGACATATTGCACAGATAGACACCCAGATGGGTCTTGAATATCTCCAGAGAAGGAGACTCCACACCCCCCTGGACAGCCCGTCCCAGTGCTCTGTCACCCTCACTGTGAAGAAGTTCTTCTGCATATTGGTGTGGAACTTCCTGTGCTCCAACTTGAAGCCATTGCCCCTTGTCCTGTCTCCACAGACCACTGAAAAGAGGCTGTCTATCTCCCCTTGTGTCCTACACTTGAGTCATTTGTAAACATTAATCAGATCCCCTCTCAGTCTTCTTTTCTCTAGGCTGAACAGCCTCAGTTCATTCAGCCTTTCCTTGTAGGGGAGGTACGAGTGGATGGCATTTTGATTACAGCTGTGTATGTCAGCAGGAAGCTCAAGGGTCTGTGTCTGCTGAAACACAAGATTAGATAGAAATAGCTTTATTTATTCACTAGTACAATTAATCACACGTGCATGCATATATGCATACAAACTATACAGAGACTGAAAATGTTCAGTAGATAGATGCATGTGTGCACTCAAACACTACACACCTGATGTTCACAGAACAAAAATGTTCATGGTGATTAAATTAACAGCCCAAGTGCAAAACCCACTTACTGCTGCCTGGCTGATGATGCCACTGAAAACCCCCTGGTCAAATGTTTCTGGTTTTAGGCAAGAGGCAGAAGCCCACGGACCTGGCTGGTAGGCAAGGTACAAGGTCACACACAGACAGGTTCTTTCGGGAATGACCTGACTCAGTCTCTGCTGTCCCCCTCATCATGTGCTCCACCAATCCCATCCCCAGTGAAGCAGGTGAGGAGGATTTTTCCCAGCTTCCTTTCCTTCTCCTGGGCTCAGACTCCCTCTCCTGGCCTCTGCAACCACTGCACCCTTATCCCCCTTCCGCTGTTTAATCCTGTCCCAGGGTTTAAATGTCAATTCGATGCTTCTGTTCTCCACAGAAACCTGGGGTCAGCTTTCAGGGCCTCCATCACAGCACCTGCTTGTGTGATTGCAGACCTGCTGCTGCCATTTTCCCATATTGTCCCTCTAGCACACAGCCATCTAACACTGGTGTCACCAGAGCAAGGTGTCAGTTCACAGCATGAGGATCTGAAAGGATGTCACATCCTGAGGTCCTTCCCTGAGTATCTGGGCATATAGATATACCTTACCTATGGGCACCTGCTGGCAAATGCCCTCAATTAACATTGTGGCCAGTTCCTCTGGTTTTATCGTGATGTGTATTTTAATGTGTCCACTCCCAGTGACAAACAATAGCTCTATTTCAGTCTTCCAAAATTTCCCTCTTTCAGAGCAGTACCCGAGCAGAAGAGGTAAGATGTGGACATTGCTGACTGCGCACGCTGCTGCCCAAGTAAAGTGAGCATCAGGTCCCACCGTTTCCAGGGAGACAGAGGGCCTTAGAGAGGATTTATTTGGGTGTTACACTACTGTAGAGAAGATGGGAGTGGATGATGTAAAGGAGCAAGAAAAGGGACAGGTGAATGGTGGTGGACACAAGGCAATAAGAAGTAGAAGAAAAGTCCTTGACACAGTGTGGGAAAATGTTTAGACTGGTGAATTAATGGGCCAGAAGCTGTTACCTGGCCCTGAGGACAACTCCACTTGCATCCCTATAGTTATAATCTTCTTTCTCCTCCACTCCCATCTCCCCAAAAACCCGAAATCCAGACAAGCAGGGGAGTTTCCTCCAAACTGCCCCTTGGAAGCAAACCCTGGTTCTGTGCTAATTCCCCAAGCAGTCTAGCCATTGCCTGGCAGAGTACGAATGGCTGGGGGGGGGGCACTGCATACCAGTGTCCACCACATCCTGGCCCTGTTTCATGTACTTGGGTACACACAGATATAGATACACATACAGAGAATGTGACAACTGACAAAAAAAAAAAAAAAAAGGTTAAATACAGGCCACAAACAGATGTGGAGGACCACAAAAGTCAGGACCAGTTGAGAAGCAGGGAAAATCATTATTTGGACAGCTTTCTAGGCTAACTGCTGTAGGATGCAGTAAGTAGCAAGGCAGATCTCCAATTAAACAAAGTGAAATAAAGCAGTTTTAAAGCAATGGACAAGGAAGCTGCTCACATTGACTTCAAACTTGTGAAGTTTGAACCTGAGATGACCAGAGAAAAATTTGAAGTTCTCAGCACCACTCTAAAAATGAAATTCTAACAAGATAAGCAAAATCAATGCAATTTTAAACCCCCCATGATTTGTAAGCCAAGCTTACAAATTTTTCTGGAAGACACTCTTTCTTAATGTGTCACTTCAGCATTAGTGAAAGCAGTAAGAAGGAAGAAATTGCTCATCTCAGCAGTCTGCCACTATCAGTGAGCAGTGTGTGTGACTGTGGCATGGTCCAAAAACATCATTCATCAATGAGCGACATAGTTATCAAATCACTAAAACAGAATTTAAAAAGCATTTAAAGTTCATTAAAAACTTCTCTGTGCCTTCCGTGCTCCTGCCCATCTCTACTTGTCTCCCTTTGCTCACTGTGGCTATGGATGAGCTCATAAGTGAATGCTAACTAATTTTTCCATCCTAGATTGTAAGTCCAGAGGGTCCGTGTCAATTGGAGGCACAGGTAACAACAGAATAGGCAGCAGTAATCCTTCCCATGCTCAGATCAGTAAAGGAGTCTAGCTGGGATGGAGTTAAATTCTTCATATTGACCTATATGGTGCTATGGTGCTGTGTTTTGGATTTGTGACTAAACCAGTGTTGGTAACACACAGATGTGCCTGCACAGCACCAAGGCTGTCTCTTTTTCCTACTCTGATCCCCCTCTCCCCTCCCTCAGCAAGCAGAGCAAGAAGATAGAAGAGGACACGGCTGGGACATCTGGCCTCAACTGACCAAAGGGATAATCCATAGCATATATCATGATGCTGAGCAACCTAAATTGTGGTAAAGGAAGAAGGAAGTTGGTGATCTTGACTTCCAAGGTGGCCATTGCTCAGAGACTAGATGGGCATCAATCTGCTTGTGGAAGCTGATGAGTGATTGCCTTGGCATTACTAGCGCATTTTTTATTCCTTTGCTTCATTTATTAAACTGTCTTTACCTCAACTGTCAGGAGTTTTCTTGCTTTTGCTCTTTCTGTTCTCTGCCCCAGCCTTCTATGATGTCATCACCAACTGGGTGGACGGAGGGAGAGCAGTGGATGTCGTCTACCTTGACTTTAGCAAAGCTTTCGATACTGTCTCCCACGACATCCTGATAGAGAAGCTGAGGGAACAAGGGTTAGATGAGTGGACAGTGAGGTGGGTCGAGAACTGGCTGTCGGACCGGGCTCAGAGGGTCGTGATCAGTGGAGTAGAATCTGAATGGAGGCCTGTGACTAGCGGTGTTCCCCAGGGCTTGGTGTTGGGTCCGGTCCTGTTTAATATCTTCATTGACGATCTTGATGAGGGAATAGCATCCACCCTCAGCAAGTACGCCGATGATACAAAGCTGGGAGGATTGGCTGACACGCAGGAACACTGCGCTGCCATCCAACGAGACCTTGACAGGCTGGAGAGCTGGGCTGGGAGAAACCAGATGAGGTTCAACAAGAGCAAGTGTAAAGTCTTGCACCTGGGGAGGAACAACCGACTGTATCAGTACAGGCTGGGGGATGACCTGCTGGAAAGGAGCTCTGTGGAGAAGGACCTGGGGGTCCTGGTTGATGACAGGTTGGCTATGAGCCAGCAGTGCGCACTGGTGGCGAAGAGAGCCAATGGGATCCTGGGATGCATCAGGAAGAGTATGTCCAGCAGGTCGAAGGAAGTGATCCTCCCCCTCTACTCTGCGTTGGTCAGGCCCCACCTGGAGTACTGTGTCCAGTTCTGGGCTCCATGGTATAAAAAAGACAGGGATCTCCTGGAGAGAGTCCAGAGAAGGGCCACGAAGATGATTAGGGGCCTGGAACATCTCCCATATGAGGAAAGGCTGAGTAAGCTGGGTCTGTTCAGCCTGGAGAAAAGAAGGCTTAGGGGAGACCTAATTAGTGTTTATAAATATCTTAGACTTGGGACGCAGGGGGATTTGGCCAGCCCCTTTTCAGTGGTCTGTGGGGACAGGACTAGGGGCAATGGCTGTAAGCTGGAGCATAGGAAGTTCCGCACCAACATGCAGAAGAACTTTTTCACAGTGAGGGTGACGGAGCAGTGGAATAGGCTGCCCAGGGAGGTGGTTGAGTCTCCTTCTCTGGAGATATTCAAGTCTCGTCTGGATGCCTATCTGTGTAATATGAGATAGGGAGCCTGCTTTGGCAGGGGGGTTGGACCCGATGATCTCTTGAGGTCCCTTCCAACCCCTAAGATTCTGTGATTCTGTGATTCTGTGATCCTCCTAAAGGAGGGAGGTGTAGTTGGCAAGATGTTATGTGAGCACTGGGCTGCTGGCCAGGGTCAATCCACTACACTAGGCCTTTACCCCAGCTTGTAAAACTTTTACCAAAGTGGAGGGAATTTGTACGCATATTTTTTCTGTCATACGTAGAAACACACAAAGTATCTATTTAAAATATTAATTTGTTAATTGAAAGAATAAATAGAGAGATGATTTAACGTCCAGCTTAACAGCAAACTTGAGTATTCTAATAGGCCTTTAACCAAAGTTGTCGTTGATTGTATCCTGAAATTGAAAACAGGCGTACACTGCAGAAAAGGTACATTTCCTAACCAACCTTTTACCCTTATGATAGCAACACTAATCAAAATAGGCAACTTATTTTGACAACTGCACAGAAAAATTTTCCAGGTACCCATCTGAAATAATTATTTCAACAGAGATTAAAAGCCTTGGATATCTAAAGGTAGAGATATATTTTCACTCCAGTTGCTACTTGCTGTAAAGACTCAGGCATAAAACAGAGAAAATCCATGTCCATCCTTATCTGAAAATTTTACTTCTCAGAATAAGTGTATTTATTGGACTGGATGTAGTATCTATCTTTTAACAACCTTTGTGAAATTAAGTTTGTACATACTACACCTTTTGCTCAATTATGTCTATAATATATAGTGATTCTATTTATATTATTTTCTGCTTCTAATGTCCTGTTCTGAAGTGCTGGCCCAATCCAGGATGTTGTGGTTGTCCATGATGTGGTAGAACAGGAATCATCTGCAAACCTTTGGGAAAGGAAATTAATTTTCTCTATTACTGCAATGTAAGACAGTTATGGCCTGTGATTGTTTTTTTCTCAAACAAGCTGTAAGGGCATTGGAGCCCATTATCCATTTTTCAGTTCAGGAAAAATCGAGCCGAAAAAATGTAAAGAAATGCAGAGATTCCCATATTGATTCCCATATATGATTGCCACTGTAACAGAAAATAATCTTCTGAAGCTGCCCTTTTTTTAAAATTAACTATGAAATTAGTTCATCATGGACACCTACACAGAACTTATTTTTCATGTACCACTTTCTCAAAAGCTGGGGAGGGGCTGTTTACAAGGGCATGTAACCATAGGACAAGGGGTAATGGCTTTAAACTAAAACCGGGTAGATTTAGGCTAGATGCAAGGAGGAAATTTTTCACTATGAGGGTGGTGAGGCCCTGGCACAGGCTGCCCAGAGAAACTGTGGCTGCCCTCTCCCTGGCAGTGCACAAGGCCAGGTTTGATGGGGCTTTGGGCACCCTGGTCTAGTGGGGGGTGTCCCTGCCCATGGCAGGGCGTTAGAACAAGATGGTCTCTAAGTTCCTTTCCAACCCAAACCATCCTGTGATTCTTTTGGATGTGCCCTTCCATAGAGAATGCTTCTCTAACATGCAAAGTCCTGGTGGTGGCACCAGGGACAGACTCCAGGGGAAGATGGTCTGCCTGGGCACCTGCTCATCCATCTCTGGCCCAGCAGTCCTGCTGCTCTCTGCCCACAGCCTCCCTCTCTTAGGGAGCATGAATATGTTGGGCTGGAGCATGAATATGCTGCTATTGAACAAGGCGGGAAGCACTAGGGAAGCATGTCTTGCAAACACAGATCCCACAGCTAGAGAAGCAAGCAGAATTTTGTCTCTTGCAGATGGAGACTCCTACCTCTTCTTGTTCTGCTTTATCCATTTGCTGCTCAGAGGTGCAGGAGCAAGGTCTGTCTTAGCTAAGATCTCTTCTTCTCCCCCCCTCTTCTAATCCAACACTCTTCCCTATCCCCACTCTCTGGCTCTTCAATGATGTTTATACAGACTTATGGCAACTTTGTAGATTTTTGACCTCACAAAACCTTTCTGCATTTGATTTTTATAAACAGGGGATGTTATTTATAAATACCTGAAGGGAGGGTGTAAAGAAAATGGAGCCAGACTCTTCTCACTGGTGCCCAATGACAGGACAAGAGACAATGGGCACAAACGGAAACACAGGAGGTTCCCCCTGAACACCACCCCATACTGTTTGGGTTTTTCTTTACTGCAAGGGTCACTGAACATCATAACAGGTTTCCCGGAGAGACTGTGGAGTCTCCATACTTGAAGATATTCTGAAAGCACCTGGACATGGTCCTGGGCAACAGGCTGTAGGTGATGGCACTGCTTTGAATATGGGAGCTTGACTGGATGATCCCCAGAGGTCTCTTCCACCTCCATCTAGCATGTGATTATGTGACTTACTATTTTTTTCTTATCAAAAGGAATTTTTGACCCTTGTTTTTTATTTAGTATTTCAGGTAACTAGCCAAGGCACACAAACTTATAAATGTAGATTTACAAAACCAGTAAGATCTTCCTGCATGCGTCTGTGTAGCTGCATTTGATGTTCCTCTGCTCAGTTCTGGACCCTCTTCTCCTCTTCTGGATGATGCACTGTAACACAATATCACAACACACTGTAGCAACAAACACCAGAAAGGGCAAAACCCCCCTCTTGACATGACGTGTGTTCATTCATTTCTTTCCACTGCTGGAGAGGTGTTTAAGTCCATATGACTGGTACCAGGAGAGATCTACCACCTTGTAGATGGTAAATCCAGTGGTCCAGTGAAGCTGGCTTGTTCTGGGATACAAGGAATGAGACAAAGGTCTTTGGCCAGCAGCACTCCAGCCTCCTGTCAGTGTCCAGATGTGTGTTCCATTTTCTTTGTAAGATGGTGTCTGGTCCCAGTGCAGCTGGGTCAACTGTGGCTGAACAGCTGTGCCACTTGATTTTGTACTAAACAGACCTTTCTGTGTGCACAGTCTGTCTTCCTCTGACCAGCCTCCATCTTTTCAGACCCTTCAGCTTGGAAGGCTCACCACTATATTGTGCAAAGCCTTAAAAAATCTCCTTAGTGTTTTCTTCCTCCTAAATCCTCTTCTGTCATTTCCTTCGCTGTCTCCATGACAGCTTAAAGCTAATCTTTGTTACTTCTGTCCCATTCATCTCCTGCTTTCCTGTTGTTTTCTGTTGATAGATACCTTCCAGAACCTGGCTCTCAAAACCAAATCATTTGGTGATGCTTTTGCCCTTTCTGGACTTAGCATTCACATTTTCTGACTTTCTCCCCATGGATGGATTTCTGACTCCCCACACAGATGATTCCAATCCACACACGTTCCTGTTTCAGACTGTTTTTCTCATCCCTGAGCAGCTTCTCAATGCTTTGCATATCAGATTCAAATGTGGCTACCCTGCTGTTTTTGTGTTTTCCAAGCTTGCCCCAGTCATCTGGCATTTCACCCCACACACCATGAGTGATGCAGCCCAGCTCTGCCCATGTTTAGTGCACAGAAATAGCTCCCAGCTTGTCTTCTTTGTAGCACATGCATCATCCTGTGCAGTTTTAATAGGTGGCCCAAGGAAAGGGAATGTAGGGCACCAGGCTGTGTATTGGTTGTGAAGTGACTGGTGACCAGGGTTGTGAAGTGACTTTACTGTTTTAGGTAGTTGACACATCATGGGGCATTTCCCATGAGCTGTCTTAAATGAATACAAAGAGAAGGATGGATACTTGCTACAAAGCCATGCTGCCAGTTAGGTGAATATTGCAGGTCTAGGTCCACATTTGTGACCCAGCTGTAATGTAGCAACAGCTTCTGGTTCACAGGTGCCTGCATGGGGTTGATGTTTTAAGCTTTTGCTTGCAAAAGTGTTTGTGATACCAAGGTATGACAAAGGGAAGTCTAAAACTGTTGAGGCTGAATAAATAAATGTAAATCTGGGAGAGCTGCCCTCATGCCAGTACTCATACCACAGGGGAAAGCACTCCAAGGCACTTGAGCCTGTACTGAGCTCTTCAGTGCTTGCAGTGTTGACTCTCTAAGTGGCTCTTCACATTTGTTCCTTTATACAGATCCTATTAAGCTGTGGTCAAGGGGTCTGCAGTGCTATCGCACTCTAGCCACCCGAGAAGAGAGCAGACGACAATACAGCTTGGAGGGTTTTTTCAGGACAACCAATGTAATTGTTACTTACACTAACTGCAAACCCACAGTGCCCTGCCCCTGACTCCAACAAACTTAGCATCTTGTTGAAGACAAGACCTGTCACATTCCTCCTCTTAACTATCATCATGATTATCTCACCTACTGTCTCCCATTCCTCTCTCTGCCTCTGCTTTCCCAAAAATACAGCTCCCCATTGTCCATCAGCCCACAGCTTCTTGAAGCTCTTTTGTAGTCCCTCTGGTCTTTTTCAGTCACTGCAAGAACTTAGCAATAAATTATCCTCTTTTTCAATCTTCCTCAAATCTTGCTGCTGTGCAATAGTTGAGGCAGCTGAAAACCTATGACATTCTTTGTGATGTTCAGTGGTAGCCACCAGAATGTTTATCCATCCTTTCCATTTTTTGTGTTTCTACTGGGTCCTCCATATGTTTTAACTCACTATGAGTTATTGTTTTCAGCATATATAGGGATGGCACATAGCACAATCTGGCAAGGATTGACAAGTATTTATAAATACTACCTCAGTGTACACTGCTAATTAAAGCAAGGAAATTCTTACAATAATTTCTATACATTCCTATACGTACCTCGACAGAACTCAGCTTGCTTGAATGCTCTTCAGCTTTCTGATAGCTTCCTATAAAGACTGTTATGGTACATCCTCTGATTCCAATTTTTCATCTTTATGCTCTCAAAAATCACACTTTGAATGTCAGCTTCAAAAGACCCGATATCATGAAAGAGACACTGTTGAAACTGTAGCTGTAGTAGACCATTTGTGAGAAGGACACAGGATGCTTTCATGTGTTAACTTATTTGACACGACTGCTCTGCTCTGTTCCCAATTCACACAGTTTGAATCAAACCAGGAAACTAGAATTTTGATTTAACAGCATAAACTGCTCCACATTTCCTGGAAAAGTCTGAACAATAGTGATCTTTCAGCTGAACAGTGCTTGAGTCTGGAAAGCAATCAGTATTTGAATTTGAGTTTGTTATGCAACCAGGAGCAAGAGTGTCTCATGCAACTTGAATTTTAAAGCGAACAATTTGCATTGTACTGTAACCACTTTGTTGCTGAATAGTGCAGTGCCCCTGCGTACCACTGCTCTCTTCATCACTGGGAGCTTGATATCTCATTGCTTTGCACCTCTTGAAGTGGTTTATGGCTGTGCAAAGTGGGTATTAAAAAAACCTACCATTTTGGTTTAATCATATTTCATTCCTACTTGGCGCAGTACACAGAGACCAGACGCTACGTAGTCGCTCCAGCTGTCCATTACAAAGACACCATGATACCTTAACGTGCTAAATCTGTCATATTTGGAAGCACAAACCTGTCTTTTTTCCCCACGCTCATTTCAAGAAATGGGCATTTTTAAAGTGGTTAACTTCTTTGACTCTTGAACCCCCATCTCCTTTTCTCCATATTAACATTATAAAAGGAATATAAAGAAGTTTAAATAGTCCAGATGGCACCTCTGGGGCTGAGGGAGTAGCCTGCCAGCATGCTCCTAGACCACTTACTCTCAGCTTGTTATACGGAAGGTGGAGGTTCCTATATTCCAAAATGTGTAAACACGGAGGACTCCAGATGGTTCCTGAGGTAGTTATTAGGGAAGGCAGAAAATACAGGAGGTACTGAATCTCAGTCCACAAAATCATTAACTCAGTGAATGTATTTTCATTTTTGCAGTATCGGGACCATTAGATGACAGGGCAAGATTAAAAGAAAGAGAAAACAAAACAAAAAAATGATTACTTTAATCAGAGCTTTGTGAACAGTGTTAATTATCTACAGGGGACAAGATGCTACAATGAAAGACTGTGGTTTAAACTCCCTTTTCTGAGACTCTGGAGCTTGCATTTGTTCCGAGTGAGCAGCGTGTTGGGTAGGGACTCTGGGGTAAACCTAGAGTGGATGTGTTTTGTGATCAGTGGACTGTGTAATGAAATACTGATGCAATATATTTCCCTTTTTCTGCAGGGGAGTCCCTTTGGGATTGGATGTAGCTACATTTGATATTATAAAGAATTTTAAACCGGTAATAAACGTGTGCATATCTTTTCCTGAAAATCAAGTATGATTTTTGATGCACTACTTATTATGTGTGGAGTTGTTCTTTTCCAAGTAATATAACAAATTTGCCTTGCTATGGTTTATTTTAGCAGTTTGGAACTGTATTATATGCACAGAATGTATTAGCAGCCCCAGGAAGAAAGCTAAAGATGACAGTGGGGATGGGCAAAGCAGCCAAATCACTGCAAGCCTACATGACTACTTCTTTGCCATAGCATCCTGCTCGTTCTTTATATCCAGTTGCTCTCACCTTCCCCTTCACCCATCTGTACTGTGGGTTTCTGGTAGTACATTTACTATCAGAGATGTAAAGAACAAAGTTTGACCTGAGTTACCTTTTGGGTTTTTTTCAGCTTCATAAACTGTATATTATATGACCAGCAGCATCTATTCAACCACAGCCATTCTCACAAAAGCCACCAAAGCACTTCCAAGCCTCCTCCTGGAAGAAAGAGCCTAACATCCCCCAGCGTCCCTCTCAAGTTAGGTGCTTAAAAACCTGTGCTTGGAACTTTCCAGAGCTGTTCCCTCCTTCGTGCACTTTGGAGCAAACACCCACAGCTGCATCACTCCAGCACACAACTTCTCAGCGCCACTGATGTCAGCAGGGAGCTGGACCACCTTCCCGTGGGAGGTTCAACCAAAGCACCGTTCTCTCTAGAACTCCCTAAAATCTCATTTTCGGGATACTCACGCCTGTGTAACCTGGACCTGGGACTGTCTAAGTGAAGCAGGAGCAGCTTAGGTCAAAGACGGATGAACAGGGGTCAGCTGAACACACCCCAGCTGCGAGCGCGCTCCTCCGGAGGCTCCTGCGGTGGCTCCCGCGGTGGCTCCCGGCCGGGCTCTCACTAGATGGCACTGCGATGCTGCGGTGGGGGAACGGCCGCGGAGCAGCCCCGCACCGGGACGTCTCCCTGCCTGAGCTCTCTCTTCAAGTTTCTCTGAATGAAGCCTAACCGAGCAGTGAAGGATTCTCCGTACGTTTTGACAGCGAAAGAGAAGTGGGATCTGCCTGCTGAATAGTCCTGTTCCCTCTATCGACAGTGAATAGAGCACCAAGGATTCTTCTGGGCTGTTTCTTCTAGCAGTTACGTAGAGACGGGTGGTTTCTCACATAAAAGCTGTGTGTGTGGTGTGTAGGAGTGGCAGATCATGTTTCACAGCCCACTTGCCTTAATTTTGAATTGTACAGCAGAGTTATACTAATGTATTTCAGGAGATCCTTGTGTTCACACACACTCTGCCTCTTTCAGAATTCCTCAAAATACCCCTGACCTGTCACAGAGACCTCATTGTAGCCTCGGTAAGAAATTTCCCTCCCAGGCTGGACATGCACATGCAGCAGCTGACAAACCACAGCATCCCTGATGTAATGGGGAGAGGCTGGAATTTCTCGATTCAACACACGACTGAGCCAGCTGGACACAAACTGCTTATTGCAGATCGTGTCAGAGAAGCTGCATGAAAGACAGGCTGGAAATAGATGAAATTCCATTTTAATTGCAGAGGAATCACCTCTAGAGAAAACAGGGCATGGGCTTGCTAAGTAAACACCAGTGCTAGAGGCACTGCCAGCCTTTTCACATGCCATTGCTCAGAAGTGAAGGAATAAACATGCCGTATTAGTGAGGCTTTGAGCCTGGATATCTGAAGGTAGCATTAAACCCTCGGATGAATTATAAATTAATTCACTGCTTGAGGATCAGAAAAATATATGGGATTAATTGCAAATGCAACCTGGGATCCCTGGCCTAGAAGTAGTCCTCAGCTTAATGAAACTCCTGGAAAGGACTCTGTTGTGATAACTAAGAAAGCACTCTCTGTGTATGATGAGTAAACAGTTCAACAGTAGAGGTGGATCATATTCTGACTGAGTAAGATTTCATTTCTATTGACCTATTTGGCAAGGACTATGAAAAGGTATTTTTTAATCCATATAGCACAGGAAATGTAACTGCTATCATGGTAATTTTTGAGGATGTTGCACTAATTATAGGTCTTCTTTTGAAGGAATATAAAGCATTGCTCCCAAGAAAACTTCTAATATTAGGATGATGGCTTAGTATTTACACAGGCACTTGTGTGCAGATACTTGTGTCTTTGTGAGCCTGTGTTGGTGTTGAAGCCTTGCCCATGATTTTAATCTGACTTTTTAAAGAGTTTATTCAGGTATGGATATATTCTGAGCTGACGTAGGAGGGACAGAAGGTCTTTGGAAGGCATGTGGTCGTTTCTCACAAATGAGTTGACAGGGAGTTTCTGGAAGGAGTGTTCGCGGTTGTGGTAGGGAAACAGCATTGTGTTTCCTCACCACAGGAGACCAAGAAAGGTCTTGCTGTTTCCTGAACTCTGCTTATTTATCAGAGCTGTCACATCTGTTAAAATTGGTTTTTAAATAAGCTCTCATTATGTAGTCACCTCAAACAATGGCTAAAGAAAGCAATCCTGGGCAATCTTTACAAACACGTTCCTCTCTACGGCCTTTGTGTAGTTGTCATCCTAATTGATACTTGAGTAATCAAAGTCTTCCAAGATCCAAGTTGTGACCTGACCGCCCTCTTTCCAGATCTACTTTCTCTAAATCCTGTGGAGGAGGCCAGCAACATCCAGAGTCCGATAACTGGCTTTGTGTTCCGAAATGCTACCCAGTCTACCTCTGCTGCATCAGCCAAGATATACAAGTCCCTCCTTACAAGCTCAATAGCACCCTTACATTTTCTGATCCTGAAATTTAGGCATCATTTTACACGTTAAAAAAAACCCCCAAAACAGCTGGTGTTTCTACATGCAAAATGAAATTGCATCTCTTATCATAATTTGAACATACTTTTTAAGCTCAAAAGCCTATTTTTGAGAAAAAGAAAATTGTGTTGCTACCCAACCAGTCTCCTTTCTCATCTGGTTTTGTCTCTGGGAAGGAAATCCTGGCCACAGTGTGGGCAATGATAAACTTCAGATGAACTGAATGACTCCAAGATTTTTCTCTGTAAGGTTTTTTTCATGCTATTCCCAATGAATTTAGATGCAATTAGATTATTTTAAAAGCCTGATAATAATAGTTACAGTATTTACTTTCATTTTAATGCAATACAACATAAAGTTTTGAATTATGTAGTTTGTTAACAAATCTCCATGAAATTATTATGTAATCAAGGTTTTCTGCAAGTCTGTGTTTTTCAAATGTTCGAGACTTTGTAGTTTACAGGAGAAAAATATCCTTGAGACTTAAAACTTAATTTTTTAAATGGGAGCCAGATCCTCATGGAAATCAGGAGGTCTGCGTGGTGCAGGAATCTACACAAATCCCATTCCCAGACTCAGTATACACTCGTGATGAAACAGTAAAAAGATGGTATTAGACACAAACAGCTTGGATGAGCGAAAGGGATATATAAATAATAATAATTTTGTTATATATTTTAAAGTTCTGTATGTTTCCTTGTGCCTTCTTTTAAATCAGAAATGTAGTAATTTAAAAAAAAAAACCAAAACCCAACTACTAACTTTTGTGGCTTTTATAACATGTTTCAGTGCATGTAAGGTGGTAGCCTTGGAAATTATTTCATGCATTAGGAAAGTACTGAAAATAAAGCATATTACCACTAAAAATGATGGTGTAACACATCTAGCACTAGAAGAGCATATAGGACTGTGACAGGCTCTGTATATTAAACATTTAAATATATTTCCATTTTGCAAGAGGGCAGCTCTAGAGGTATCATAACATAGGACTGATCTGTATGTAACAATCTGCTCTTCAAATGGGAAACATTTCACTTATTATTTTAAAGACTCAAAATAATTAGTATTGTACAAATTTTACCTTAGAAATTCATAGTTTGCACTTATGTTTTCTAGATATTCATAAGTCTAAAATGTTGAAAATTTTCCATTTGTTTTGCAGAATTAAGCAGATTGCTAGCCATCAGGACTTCTTTTTCCAAGACCAGTCTTAAGTGTGGTTTTTTCCTCTTTTGTCTTTAATTTATTCTTTACAGTTGAAAAATCATACCCTTTGATTAATCAGCTTGTGGTTGCTGAAGTAAGGGAAGTTAGGGCACTCCCTTCAGAATTACTTAATGAAGGGTTTTTCCATTATTTGTGTCGCTTGCATAATCTCTCACACTAACAATATCTATCTGAAACACAAAAGATTCAGCAAGCAAAACTAGCTAGACATAATCCAGGCTCCCTGGCACCATGTACCTTCAATTTACTGATTATTTTTATCCAATACACTTCAGAAACAACTTCATAGCTCAGGTCTCCTTGGCTCTATTAGCCTCCTTTTTATTTGATTTGAAATCACTCTAAAGGTAAGAAATCATGCTAGCTGCTAGATACTATCTGTTAATTGCTCCTGCAGATAACGAGCACCCTAAAGGGCAAAAAGGCCTATAGAGACACATCAGAAATGAATAATTTATGCTTCTTCCAGCAGTTAACATTGCAATGTTTCTGTGTGCACAGTCTATCTTACACCATGCAGCCTCCAGCTTTTCAGGCATTTCACTTTTGGATGGTTCACCATTAAATAAACTAGTGAAACCTCCAAAAGTCTCCTTAGGGCTTTTTCCTTCCAAACCCTCTTCTGTCATATACCTTAATTATTTGATGGTGAAGGAATTTCCCTTTCCCTGCTCTTTGTTCCTTTCCTCACTTCCCCACTTACAGTCCAAAATAAGTGCCAAGTGGTGAAAAATGTTAAAAATAATTAACTTGGCATCTTGTACAGCTTGATTGCAAGGCAGGAATTATTAGAACAAATAATGAGCAATGCCTGTAGGGCCTTTGATATAATTGTTGGTTTGTTTATGCTGACAAAGTATAATGTTTGCATTGTGTTATTCAATCGCTATTAAGATCTTTGAGACAGTGAAGGTATGTCGTTGGTGTAAAACAGGCATTTATAAATATTAGAACAAGAACTGTAAAATGCAGTGTAAGATCCACACGTGTCATGTCTGCCTGTAAGAATCAGTTAAACCCGAACAATGGGCCAGATATTTCCCATTTCATCCCTAGAAAAGCAGTTCCCTTAGGTGTGCCCCTTCGGTAAGGTGTTTGCAATACAGACACTTGCAACCCAGTGGTTTTAGCCGGCCCCCGTACTTAACTCCTTTGCCCCAGCAGCTCACAGGCGCTGGTGGTGACTGTGTTGGTCTCCACAAACAATCTCACTGACGAAATCTCATGTATCTTCTGATTCACTGAATTCAGATTGTGTCTGCCAGCATGAATTAGACAAACCAGTTGTACAAGGTTACTCCCAAGGTATCATATTGGAGCGTTTTCTGTACAAGGCTGCAAGGCTGCTTTTCTGGCAGGTGGAACAAGCTGTGCCTTCCTCTGAGAGCAGCACTCTGTCATTTTTGAGGGCAGCCTATATATTATAACTCACTGTACGACCTGTCACAAACATTTGCAGTGCCTCTCATTGCTGCAGGTTTGAACCACGACTGCTGTGAGTTCAAACATGGGTTTTTTAAGTGCCGCATCCCATGTTTGTTCTACACTAACTTTTAGCTTAGTCCTGGGTGATAAAGCAGGAAAAGGTTCCATGGTGGAGGAATTCAGAATTTCTCAGATTCTGAAGTGGTGTAAACTCCTGACATGGGCACAGAGCCCTGTGAAAGCTCTGTCTGCAAATTTTTCAAGCAGCTATCTTCCAGTAAAGATATAGCAAAAGGCATGTGTATCCGTCTCAATTTTAGTCATCTTAAAGTCAGACATTGACACACAATTATTACCTGGGTTCCGCTTCTTGTCTATGGTGACAAGTTACTGTATCTGCAGGGTAAGCCATCTCACCTATATTAGATGCCTCTCAAGAAAGAAAGAATGTCCTTCAGCTGCCTCCATCTCTTAATTGGCTATAAAAGTAGTTTAAACAGGACATGTAACTTTTAAACAGAACTACAGTTCAGTGAGATTCATTCCACCCCTAACGTGCAGTTTCCTTAGTGTCATCTTCACAGCCCAGCAAGGTGTTCAAGTACATGCCCAGCCTTCCATGATCAGACTCCCTCTAATCACACGGGCTGGCTTAAGTGTCTTGTTATATCAGGACTCAACAGTTTCTTCAACTGAATGCTTAACACTGGCTGCCTCTGTCAGACTCCAGGCTGCTTGTTTATGACACTAATTCTCTTTAGCTTTCATAAACAGTACGGCTGGTATATCAGAGGGAAAAAAAAGCCTTGTTCTAATTTCTTGGTATTTTCGAAAGAAATACATGGCATCATTTACTTCCACGCTCTGTGCTGCATGTCTGACTAAGAGTTTGAATTATTTCTGTTTTCTTTTGCCTAAACCTTTTAAATTTATTTATTCTCTGCTGTTATTTAGTGAGACTGTTTTATCTAACTCTGTTAAGTGTTCTGGGACACAGATGGTATGAAATGCTCCACACATAATAAAGACTCATTGTTCAGGCAGCTCCCATGGCAGTCGATGGTAGAGATTACAGTACCGGGCCATAAATTGTATCAGTATTGTGTAAGCAGGATATTGTTGACACTTGATGTTCCCAATTAAAAAAAAAAAAAAATACAAAAAACATGTCAGTTTTTTGAGCAGCTTCCAATGATTTCTTCACATGAGAATCTAGGGACTGTACAGAGACAGTTGACATCTCTCTGTTCGGTGTAATGCTGATTTCAGGCAAACTTTTCTTCTACAACTGGCTGAGGAATATTTAGTTTAAGACAAAGTTTTGTTGACCTAACTATACATGTTCTAGCATAAAACTCCCACTGATGACAAGAGTTGGCTATGCCAAGCAGTATCTATAAGAAGGTTTGTATCAAAAGCCTGCTGAAGCCAATGGAATAAGACCAAGCCCCCAGCCAGGCAGACAGCAGGGAGGAGAACAACGCTAACTGGAGATAGTTTGAATTCTGGCAGGGAAAAAAACAAGCCCAAAGCAATGTCAATGGGCAATGCTGAGCAAGTGTGAAGGTGGCGCTTCGGCAGGGTGCTGTGGCGGTGGGGTACCTACTGCTCACAGCAACGGTGTTGCAATTGTTCCAGAAAATTATCTTGTCTGGAAGAAAAGATATGGGCCATGTGCTTTTTGTCAGCGTGATGTTGCAGAAGGAGCTAGTGCCACCATGTCTCCCAAGGGCGTTGAGGGAAGCTTGCATAGGGATGAGAATTAAAATGTGAGCTATGGTTTGGTGGGTCAGTTAGCTGCTTGCACTCTGCTGGCTGGTACCTTTACCTGTTTGCCCCTTTCTTCCCTTCTCAGAACAGCATATTTCTGCTATTTTAGATCCGGGTTTTCAGTATCCTTAGGTTACAGCGCTTCATGGCAGCAGAGATATACAGTATTAGCATATTTTAGCTTTTATACCATGCTCTCTCGATCTGCCTCCTTTCCTCCTTTTGTTCTTTTTCTGTTAAGCAGAAAGGCAACAGAAAGCAGGCACTGAAGAAAATGTATACTGCTCCCTGACAACAAAAACTAGAGCCAACTGTTGCAGTCAGCTTTAATTTGCATTCCCTGGTGAAACCCTGAAGCTTAACGGGACATGGAAACATACTGGCAATTTATGATCATTCACATAACTACTGCTTTTTTTATTTTTACTTCTTTTGCTTTACAATTGTTTAAAGGAAATGTTAGGAAATGTTTAAAGGAAAGAGACGCAGACTTTGCCAAACATATGGAACTTTTAGGATGTCCGTGTGCAGGGTGAATTCCCAGTCCTGAGTGAGGAGAGGTGGGCATGTTTCCTGTGCCCCAGCTGGAGAAAAATGTAGATTTAGTGCCTTTTTCCCCAGAAGTCTCTAATCTCAGTCCTGAGTCCCTTCACGCCTAAATCCATGAACTAGTCTGGTCACAGATGACACATTGCTAAGTTTTGGGGTTGTTTACTATTATTTTTTGGTTTGTAGCTTAGTATTTTTTCATTACTTCCTTTGTGTTTCATTGCAGGAGAGAGAGTTTGGTGACCCAAATAGGTTCCTTCTTATCCAAGACCTGACATTCCTTTAACTATGGGGAAAGGCCATGATAAAAACACACTGCGAGTCATACGATTACAACCTCTGTAATGACTTTAGAGGGCTGAACGTATTTTAATGACTGTACACAAAGACACTCATCAGCTAAAGCATCTGGTTTTGACAACAGAAATGCTGGTTGGAAGCATCACCTACCCTTCCTACAAAACACCTGGCATTTTCTTTAAAATTAGCAGCTTCTGCAAATGACAGGGACGGAGAAGTGTATTCGGGAGGGGGAATGGAGGGGAGGACAGGAAGGAGGAGGAAACAGGATTTGTTGCTGTGGGTTAATAAGCCAGAGAATGTTTGGGCAGTAGTGCTTAACTGGAACCAGCATTAAATGGACATTGCAGAAAGCTAATAAATATTTTAGCCCTCACCAGTAGAGGTGTTAATTAATTTGTATGTATGTTTTTGTGTCCATATGGGGGAAGCAATCAAAAATTAAATATTAGATCGTTAATTAATACTCTCTGTAAGGAAAGATTTTGTTCCTCTTGACTGTTTTATCATGCAGCAAAACCATAGACTTACTTATATATAAGTTCACAGTCTGATGGATGTGAGATACTTCAATGAAGAGCAAAAATGAAAGGAAGTCTAATTGTGTTCCAGAGTATCCTATTTTTAAAATAAATAAATGTATCCTAAATGCAATAATGATTTTATGGTGCTTATTAATGGAGTCAAGGCAGCATTACAGGATGCAAAATACCTTGTGACTGAATTATCAGTTACAAGACTACAAAATATTAATGATTTCACAGGATACCATAAAAAGACTCACAAATATGTTCACGTCTTTCAGCATTATATAATTTCAATTTTTAAATGGGCCAAGCTGTTGTTTGGGTAAACAGATATTGAGACAATGCAGCCATAACATATTACAAAAATATAACTGCAAACTATTTTTTTAAGCTAAAAAATGTGTATCCATTTGAAAAGCAGATTGCCTATTTATGTCCTAAAGTATGGATTCTCTCTCCTAACTGTAGATATCTATTTTTTAAACTGTTTGTCAAAGTAAACTGGTTATTGGTGTGTTACAGGAAGAAACCAAATTAGCATCCAAAGGACCTGATCTGAAAGTTGGCTTTCTTTTCACTATATTCCAGTTTTCCTCAGTCTTCAAATCTTTATCTCTTCTCCTTCCAGACTTGGGAATGGACACACTTGGCAAAGTTTTCTGTAAGGTTCTTGGGACCAGGAATTTGGTAGCTGAGAACCACCTTCCCATACGTAGTCTTGTCAGCAGGACCATTTTATTTCACGGCAGGTATGGCTCATATGTATAAAAACGTGTATAAAATGTATAAAAGTCTCTAACTGTAATTCTCTTAGTTGAGGACGTTGTTCTACAGATTACTCATGTTAAATCATTTGTCAAACCACCTTCTACAATCCATTTCAGTTTTACTTTAAACTACTGTATGTGCAGTGATCTGTCTGTGTTATGGCTGCATGAAGAACTCTCTAGTTAGCATCAAATCTGGAGACTGGTTTGCAGTATTTACAGATATCAAGACTGTCAAAACAGGAGATATTTTTAAGTGTCCGATCTTCTTAATTGTTCTGCAGAGCCAGTTTAAATACTTCTGGATACATAATCTGAAAGACTTGGTCTTGGTGACTGTTCCCTACTGATGAAACCTCATGTAGGAGAGAAAAAGCCCACAGTGCAGCAGTTTCCCGAGTGTAGTACCGATGAAGACAAGATGAGGCAGCTGCACTGGATTTGCAAGCCAGCTATTTCATTTGTGCTGCTGACAACAACCAGTGCGAGACACTTCCCTGAAAGGTAGAAGAAATTCTACAATAAACAGTTCAGGACTATCCTGCCATGAACAAAAGGGCTTTTTCTACCTCAGGGAGCACGATTTTGAAAGATAAAAGCATGTAAATAGCTCCTGAATGACTGTGTTGTAAGCATTTGCTGTTGCACTTCTGCGTATTATTAATTATTATTAATAATAAGGTTCTTCAATCCTGGGTCACCCTTACTGGTCATTTGGCCTCACTGATATGTTGTGCCAAAGGGTTTCCTTATGCAGACTGACGGTTGAAAGAGTGTACTTTCTCAATACACAAGTTTTGACTTTGTCCCCGTTCAGTTTACAAGTCCTTTAGCTTTCACGCCAGGTGAAGTACGGCTGATGCGCTTTCCCAGCGATCGCTCGCAGCTCGGTACGTTTTATCCAGCTGATCTCTTTGGAAGAGCTTTTTCCAAAGCTCTGTTCGTTCTCATTGCCTCATTGCGTCTCAGCTTCGGAAACAACTGCAGGATCCTAGCTGTGGGGAAGCAGATTTCTGCTGCCCTCTTACATTCAAGCTTTTTCATACCGGGAAGCCTTTGGTACAGAGATGAACCGGCGTCCCTTTTTTAGATTGCTCTGGGTCTCGGCCCATGTCCTCGTTCAAGCCTCAGCTAAAAGTGATTTTTTACAGCTGCTTGAAGTCATTAAGAATCGAAATTTAGAAGTGAAATGCTGACACCACCTTCCCCATTACAGCATTTAACTGCTTCTGTCATGCTGCAATCAGCCTTGTATTGTAAGCGCCTGTGTTGTGAGCCTCTCTGATCTAAACATTTGTTAGCTTAAAATATCAATTCAATTGCAGTCCATTATGCTCTGCTCAGAAAACCCATCTGGCTCCAAAGGCTGCTACCACGCGATGTGCTGCGGCTGCTGCTGCGAAGCCAAAGGCCTGATTCTGCCCTTGCTCACAACGCTCCACATCTCAAGGGACGGCACTGAATTAGCTGAAAGTGAGCCTCCCCAAAGGAGGTGAGGGGGGGTGAGTCAGACAGGTATATGGCTACATCATGCACCCTTTCACTCTTTCCAACTTGCTTTCCCAGGTTTGCCACTACCCTCATTATCAAGGAAGTGAAATTCAAAGTCTGGGAAAAAGAAAAAAGCCATCAAAAGCGGAAAACACCTTTGGATATTTTTTGTCTCAAGGAGAGGATTGTAACTCCCATTTCTATCCGTCTGAATCACCAGTCAAGACACTCTCAGGCATTTCTGAGACAGCTCTTTAAAACAACACTAACACCATAGGTGGAAAGTAAAATAATGCTTTTTGAAGGAAACGCCAAGAAAAAGATATAAAATATTCATTGCCTGGAAGAATCACTTTTAACTGCAAACCGTTTTAGTGTCTATTGTGCTTGCAGGTGGAAATACCTGATTAAAAACCTCTAGATGAGAGTCCTGGTCTCATGGTGTGCCTGTGAGATATGCTGGGAGTACAGTGGGTCTGAAGGAAAGACATGGGAAGCTATTTTCAGTTTGCTGTTGCCTTGGACTCATTTTGCAAGTTTTCTGCCTTCTGCTGAGCACAACCAGCAAAGAGCCCAGTTACCTAGGAAAGCGGTTGTGTTTTGTGCTATATATAAGTAATAAGGATGACAAGCCGCTACAAGCACCCAGAGAGTAAATGCTACCATGCCACTTAAGGTCAGGATCAAGAAGATCACCAGAGCTCAATTTTTTATGGCTTTGGGGCATCTTACTTATTAAGCTTCATGACCAAGAATGAGTAACCTAGAAGTTCAAAATGAGCTCTGAATGCCTTTCCGTGGCACGAGAGACCTGGGAAAGATCCAATTTAACTAGATGGGGCATGAACAGCTCTTCCCTATCTATCCACCTTCCCAGTGATAATGAACCACTCAATACATTTTTCCACAGAGCAGGAAAGAGCGTATGAGAGTGCTGAAGGCACTTGTTAAAACCTGAAAACAGCCTGAAGTTGCATAAGCTTTCCGAGGGCTTTGACGCAGGGGTGGCAGCAGATGGCTGAAAGGAGGGGTACACCCCGTCGTTCGCTTGCCCCTGTGACGGGGACGACAGCAGGGCTCACGAAGCAGCCCCTGAGCTACTGAAGATTTTTAGC
This sequence comes from Gallinula chloropus, assembly GCF_964237585.1. Classification (NCBI taxonomy): domain Eukaryota; kingdom Metazoa; phylum Chordata; class Aves; order Gruiformes; family Rallidae; genus Gallinula; species Gallinula chloropus. The sequence continues at coordinate 42,268,703 of NC_140086.1, forward strand.
ACAGCATAAAACAGTAAGCTGAGATGAGGGTTAGTTTATTTAATTTTGCAGACTGAAAACTGGAGGTTTTTTTGTGAGTCATTTGATTGTCCCCACCGCCGGGGACATGGCAGCAGCCTTGCTCAGAGCAATATGGCAGCTGGTGGAGGGGGCTTGCTGCTGCTTATCTCTGCACATGTTTGTCCCAAAACCCCCCCGGCCTCAGTGCCCAGCACAGACAGGATGATCCTGATGTCTCTCTGACACTGCCACAGGGTTCCTGGGTCCTCCCAGAGACACCGGGTTGGTGCTCCAGGAGGGTGCCGCTGCCAGAGCTCCTGCAGAACCCTGTGACAGTCCCAGATGGCTGCTGTAGGGCGACAGGGAGGACTACCTGTGGCTGTACCAGGAAAGCCACATCAAGAGAGGATTCAGTTCATGCATTTGACTCAATTACATGCCAATGGAAGAATTCCCATGCACCTTGAAAACTTCTCAGGGTGGGAAAGAGCTCGCAGACACAGTGTCTATTAAACATCATGGGCTGGGATCAAGAGCAATTCGGTAGCCTCATATCACGAGACTCTTCCTTCCCAGGCTATTTAACTCACAAGAGCACATTGGCCATCCATGCACAAATGATACACTAAAGGCCTCACTCAAAGCTGAAACTAGAAATTCTCTCTTTATCTGTAACACAAAAGCTATTCATGTTTTGGTTTTAAATTGTAATAATTATATAGAGAGAACAGAAAATGGTTTGCTACTTTATTAACTAACACACGATGAGAAATAACACCCACAAGACAAAATAAAAACCCCATAAATTCATTATAACTTAGTTAGGGAAACTGAAAACTAATAAAATATATTTAATGGGTTTGTACCCAGGTTAGACTGGGGAGAATGTCAAGCCTAACTCAAAAGAAGGCTATTTAGTACCTTTTCACAAAACAATGGTCCTGTAAACCCCAGCCCAGTGAAAAGACGTTACGACTTCATTAAATCAGTTCCACTGACTCAGGTGAGAACGTGTCCACAGGGGTGAACATCCTATGCCACACTGGGCAATGAATCTCACTGTAACACTGGCTATTCATCAGTAGTGGCAAAACTCTGAGCACAAAGCAAGAATGCAATGGGTTTCATTTGTATTTGCAGTTTGATACTCACCTATGTTATGCATCACAGAAATTTATAAATGATAATTTCCACAGGTGATTTCATCATCTGTTTTATATCCCATATACAATTGACTTGAACTTGAACTTCATGTGTCTGGAGTAAAGCTGGACTTTTACATCGGTTCCCTGACTGACGCTTTAGAGCCATGATGAAGAATTCACATTAATTCTTATCGTTGCAGCATTGTGCAGTCTTTGGATAAGACACAATCACGACTGAAATTCCTCACTGCTATATTAGACACAAGAAAGCTTTTTCTGTGCCAAACATGCATCACTCTTTTCGCACCCCTGAACAAAAGTACCAGTCACAGAAAACACAGTAACCCAAACGGAACTAGGAATCTGTTCTGTGGCAAATGTGCTTTTAGCACAACAAAAAGGGAGCAGAAAGATATGCCACTAACTTTCTGACATCCCCCAACAGATGAAATTCTGTGTGTAGGCAATATATCACGCTCACAGAAATTAAATGCACTACCTTGTGTTTCAGGCTGTCTTTACCACTTTGTATATATTAGCAGCTTTGTGGAGCCACTATTAAATTTAAAAACTTGTAGACAACCTGAAAGTAATTTGGGTTGGTTTTTTTTTTTTTTTTTGTCATTCTCCCCAACAGTAAGAAAGTTCTCTTTACCAGGCTGAAGACTGGACCCATCAGAGGGGAACAGCTAATGCACTGGAAGGTAGGGCTGCCCTGCAGAGGATCTCAGCAGTCTGAGAGGAACCACAAAAAGGATATACAATGGAAAAGGAAAACTCTTGCATGTCCAAATAATTTTGGGGCCTCAGTATAGGAGAGTCTTTGACAAACCAGAGTGAGGCTCGGGGAGGGCAACTGAGATGGGTAGGGGCTGGAGCATTTGGCATGCAAGCTGGGTTTGTGTAGCCTGGAGAGAGGGCTGGTAGTGAGGGGTGTGAAGTAAGGGGAGAGATCTAATTGTGGTTTTCTTCTATTTATAGGGAAAATAGAGAGAAATATTGAATCAACTTTTCTTAGATGTGCTCAGCGAAAGGACAAAAGGCAACAGCAAATGAAGTTCTGATTTGCTGTAAGAAATGAAATTTTCACCAGAGTGGTGAGGACTGGTACAGTTCCCCCAGAGAGGCTGTGAGGTCTCCATCCACTCAGAGAGATGGCCCTGAGGAACCTGATTTATCTTTGAACAGGGCCCTATTTCAAGCAGGGTTTGGACTAGACAGTCTCCTGAAGACCCTAAAAACTGACTTATTCTTTAATTCTGTATCCTGGTTCTGGCCAGGATAGATTTAATTTTCACATGAAGCTGGGAGGGGACATAGCCAGGACAGCTGGCCCGAACTAGCCAAAGGGATATTGTGTACTATATGACATCATTAGGGACGGGCTGGGCATCGAGTTCCCTGCAGTAAGCAAACTGCATTGTGTAGCACAGAATCACAGAAACACCCGCGTTGTATATTCTTTTATTAGTATTGCTGTTGTTATTTTCCTCTTCTTTCTCTGTCCCATTAAATTGTCCTTACCCAACCTCTGAGTTTTACCTTTTTCTTCGGAGTTTCCTCTCCATCTCACCAAGGGTGGGGAGGAGGGACTGAGTGGCCACATAGTGCTCAGCTGCTGGCTGGGGCTAAACCTGGGACCAGGTAAGAAATGATACCGCTCAACCTGTATGAGTTGGAAATGCCACCCACACATGAGATGATCAGCTTGGTACTGGGACAAGCTGCACCAAAACAATCTTGAAATTGTATTTGTGTGCAAACAGAAGTTTATTTAGACATATAATCGCTTCCTTTCAGACTGGCATAGTATTTTTAAGGTATTAGAAAATGTGTGCCTAAAGTTGGGCTCACATATGCAAATATATGACAATATCTTTCAAATATAGTGAAGGAAGCACCCGCCTAATATCTTTGGTAGTCGGCTTATTTATTGATGCCCTTCAATAGGATTTTGAAGCTTATACTGGAGATATGTGTATCTGCAAATATAGGTGGGATATCTAACGTGGCCAGAAGGAAGACAAAAAAGAGTAGCAGGAAAATGCATACTAAATCTTCCTTATATTGCTTTTAGTGACTTTTTTTCTACTAAAATTACATATTCAGATTTCCTGCTGGTATGTTATGAAGCCTTACTGCCATTCATTCAGAAAGACCTGCATTGTGTATTAATTTTTCCTGTGATTTAATAAGCAATGAGTGTCCAAGCTCCAGAAATGGTTTTTTTTTTCATCCAATCAGAAACGCATACTGATATGCCTATATGCCACTGTGTGATCATGTGATCTTTTTATGATCAATTAATAGGAACTAACAGGAACTAAACAAGGATAAAGATGCCAGCACAAACTCAGGAAAAAAGAGTCACCAGAACATTTCATTTGGGAAAAAAAATGTCAGAGGCAGTTCTACTCTTGTTCCTGAAGTTTCTAGAGGAATTAGGGTTTTTTATTGCACTTAAGCAGAAAGAAGATAAAATGCTTACTAATATCTTCTCTGGTTGACTTTCAAAGGTTGAGGTCCTGTATCCTGGGTTTTTATGGATATGCTAAAGAACAGCACCATCAGCTCCTTATCTTCCTGACAATACCTGCGACATTAAGTACGCTGCCTCTTTTACATTTACAAGTTGTATTGACGTAAGGTACCTACAGATAGATGAATGGTCACGGATAGGAAATAGTCATGGGTGCAGGACATAAAGCACCATATGGTGACAAAGAGAAGAACAGGATTACGGAATCATTGTGGACTTGCAATCGCTCCCTGGACATAGGTGCTAAAGGAGGACTGGTATTCAGAAAAGATGGAAATGATGGTCAAAGCAGTGCATGTGAATGTATTGACAGATTGATGTTGCAGACAGGGGTCCCTGATAAAACAGATTTTTGCTTAAAACAGACTGTTTGCTTAAAAAATTACTTTGGGGAAAGATAGCAAGTAGTTGTTAGAGTCTGCTGTAGAATTCCAGAGTTAAATCTGGATATGGATAGAGATGTTCAAACCATTATTACAGGGAGAAATTCTGCAGAAAGTTTTCTCATTATGGCAGACTCCAATTTCTCAGATATAGACTGTAGAACAAATGCCACTGAAGGCAGGCCAGATACTCTGGAGTGTGACAACTGACAGATTTTCTGACAGAAACCAGAGAGGCTTCTTTCTAAACTTAGTTACAGAAAGCATTGAGGTTGTTATAGGACAGCTAAAGTAAAAATAGCATCGTATCACATGAGTGTTGGTTTAATTTAAATAAAATGGAGGGATAAACAAAAATAGATCTGTTAGTAAGTCTGTCTATCAGAATTTTAAAGAAATGAGTGAAGGCAGAAGTTAATTGTTCAGGGACTTCTCTGTGGAGGAGACTTGGATTTTCTTTAAGGCAAAACAGAACTTCTGGAGTTTTTAAGCCCTTTAAAGAAAAAAAACTTATGGAAAAAAATATCCCCAAAACCTAGCTGTATGCAAACCTAACTCAAAAATGGTGCTTTGATGGAAATGGAAAACGGGTGATCAGCAGTAAAGGCTGTGCCTTATAGGTTAATCTTTAATAAGGGCTCTTGAAAGTGGGCTCAAAGTTAGAGTCAGAAAGGAAATTTGCAAAAGAAAGGAAATGAAGCAAAACTCGAAGTTCCATGTTTTCACCTAGTGCATGCAGAAAACCTCTCTTTCAGGATTAAAAAAAAGCTGGTGTATGAAAACCTGCTGCTGGTGAGAAGCATTTAAAGTAAGTCTCCTCTCGCAGAACTGATGCCACGTGGAAAAAGGGTAATCTGGTGCATTTCATGAGTATCTTCCTAAAACAGGCCTACAGTGTAGGTTTCAATACAATTCAAAGTTTGAGAGCAGCTTTTAAAGCAAAACCCCACTAAAAATGAAGGTAAACATAAAAGAAAATGAAAAATAACAGATAAAAGCTTTCTCACTAAATAAAATGTGGTATATCTACTCTATCAAATCTTTAGCAGAATGGTGGTTACTGTGCTAATGGGAAAGTCCTGGTGAAGCTTGAGAAGATGAGGATTAGTAGAAGACAGCTAAGGCAGGTAAAGGTGCTAGTTAAAGAAAGATACCACGGGATTATGTTGAAATGCTATTGAAAGACTCTTGGGCTGGAGTAGGATTACTATTACTTTTTTCAGTACTGATTACCCTTGGAACAAGTCTCGTCTGAGTATTTCTTGTAATGACCTTGGCTCTAAAGAGGAATATACTAATACGGGTTTGGGAGACATTATCAGTGTAGAAGTGACATAGAGAAAACAAGACTACCTTGCAGGCTGGAAAAGTAGAAATGAGATGAAATTTTATTACATGCATTTAGTTGCTAATAATTTTTTTTTAAAGTAATTGAAGCCTCATCGGAATGACATGACACCAGAAGAGCCTGTGTGTTTTAAAAGATCCTGAAAAAAAATAGGATTAACCAGTGCAATGCCTGAGTCAATTGGGAATTACAACACTAGATCATACTTTGTGAGACACTGCCATGAGAAATACGAGATCTCCAGAGAAATGTAATCTGGAGTACTCTGTACAGTCTTGGTCATCCATATTCACCAAAGATGAATTCAGACTGGAGCTGATGGAGGGAATGTCTATGAAGATAATCAAGAGAATGCCGAATCTCTCATGAGAGGAGAGAATGAGCAGCTGGAGGAATGATTCTTACTTTCCCATCAAAATGCCTCTTATTCCCTAATCCCATCTGTCTGTCACAATGGTCCCACTGGGCAGGGGAGATCAGTGCAATGCCTCATCTGGAAGGATGCATATTTGGACTAGCTGGTGGCCGCTGCCGAGCAAAAAGAATAACGGTTGAAGTCTGCCTGCTGTTCCCTTTAGTGGAAGCTCTCATTTTTCTTCTCTATTTTTCTGTTTTTATTTTTGTTTTTATTTTCCTCTGACTTGGCTGCTTTTTTTCCCAACATTTAAAGCAACATAATTATCTTTGAGATGTAGGCTGTTCTTTTATATTTGATGGAAATAGTGCAATGGATCAGAAGTTGTTAGAAGTCAGGACCGAAGGACAGAAATGGACTGTATAATCACATGAACCTCATTTCCTTAGGGAACAAGTATAAAAACAGGGATGGCACAAGAATAAATAGGGGCAGACTGCTGATGAAATTAAAAAGGCAGGACAGCAGCAGCAGGTCTCTATCAATCAGAGAATTAAACTTCCAACTGGCATATTAGCTACAAAGGGTAAAACTAGTTTTAAGATTGTAATCAGGTTATGAAATGGATTATATGACATGATTGCCTTCAGGAAGTCCTCTCCTGTCCTATCAGAGGTAGGGGTGTGCTAATATGATGGCTCTATCCTAATGAGTGCAAGATAACATTTTAAGATTTGCAAAGGGGCCTACAGATCAGTTTAAAAGTCATTTGCAGAAGACACATTTACTCCACAGTATATCAAATTTGTTCACCCTTGTCACTGAAAATCTGTTTTGCCAAGTTGCAGTCAGAATCTGTGACTATTGCTTGCTCTGCCTTTCTTTCTCTCTGGAAAGCCTGGGTGCTGGATTGCAGTGGTGCAGAACCTTGACAGCACAGAGAGAAGCAGTGGCAGCTTGCCCAGAATCCAAGCCCTGCACCTTATTTCCATACAAATACACATCGAATTGTGTAAGGTTTTACATCAGAATTATTTTTATTTTTTAATTTAAAGACCACTGCAAATTTAGGCTGCACTTTACAGAGCAATCCAAAATTACTCTGAAGGTCACAAAAAAAAAAGAAAAGCCATGTAAAAGCATAACATTGTCATCACAAAAAAAACCCCCAATTGTAGAGACTTAAATGAATTCCAGTTTATTGTGCTGATATGAAAAGAGTTTGAATTCCTGATGCACGAGGATGAGATTTACCAGAGGAGTTTTTAATGAACTAGCTAACAGATAATTCTTCCAGATAAAGTTAGGACCTATCAGCCATGTCATAAACTGCTAGCAAGCCTCCAAACTTCTTGTTCAGCCCAGGCAGGAATAGCAATTTGTTTGGACCAGAGGGACTGCAGAATGGTGCTTGGTGGCACTGTGAACTTCTGCAGGCTGGCTCTGGTGTCAGCACATGAACAGTGGAGATTTTTCCAACAGAGCTGGTACAAAATGGGAAAATGGTTGGCCAGGGAGATTTCATGGAAATGCAGTTTCAGCAGAATCCAGCAGCTCTACGGGAGGGTAGTGACTTCAATGAAACTTGATGAATTTATAAATTGTTCTGAACTTCTCATTTTGCTTCTGCACTGCTGTCAGTCTATATTAAGAACTGCAGCTTTATATGATATAAACTTTGATTAGACTTTGATTAAACTTTGATAGAGAGTTTGATTAATAGTACTGTATGGAGAAGCCAGAACAAACCCCCGAGGGGCTGATGAAGAAAAGAACGTCAAGTGCTGACTGGCCAGCATAACATGCAGTAAACAGGAACGAGAGGCTAATCTATAATTTAAACAATGTGTTAATTAATACACCATAAATAATGAAATCTGTGGTAAATCCAGGGAGTAATCTTGTCTATCTGCTCATCTAGGAGCAGCTAGAACACCATGCCCTTGAGTAAGATGACAGTAACTGTATGCTAACAGATAGAAGTCTCTTTCCAATCAGATGCTCAGCAGCATTTTTTGCTTGCTGGTTTTTACTAATTTGAAGATGCAAAGCCTTTCTAAAATCAAATGGCATGGTGGGACAATCGAAGGAAGTAAAAGGAGAATGCCAAGGGATGGCTGCCAGTCTGTGGGTGTGATTCCAAAACAAGGTGTTACAGAGAGGGACCTTCCTTACTCAGCCTGATGCCATGATCCCCTGCCTCCCCAGGGCTGGCACTACCCGGTGTGTGACACCCCTCTGCCCTGGGGAACACAGCTGGATCCCACTGAGACTCAACCAAGTTAGCTCTATGTGGAAAAGTGTTTGAAGCCCCCAGTGTGCAGCTACAGGAATGTCAGCACCAGCCCACATCTTGGGTGAGGTGCTCCAGGGACTTTCCATGATTAAACAGAGGATTTTTAGGGGCAGCCTGCAGTTAGGTTGGCTTCAAGTGATTATGGAATAACTCTGCTGAGCCAACTTGTCAGTCCACATCTGTCTACCACTTTGTCAGTCCTAAGACCTGTGCAGCCAGCAGAGCAAACGTAGTGAGATGTAGCTGTTATGTCGGATGTCCAGAGACCCAACCAAGGAAGGGTGTCATTGCCTTTAGAGTGATCTTACTGTGTCAGCAAATCCGCCTAGTACTTAAGTCTATGGCAGTTTATTGTGGAAGGGTTTGTTCTTATAGCAAAGACTGTGAAACTACTGATTATTTGCTAAATGGCTTGAAGGGTAGAGGCATTTTTAAGGGAATTACCTGCAGCCTTCTGAATTTATTGGAGTAATCTGATAATCTTTCAGCTCTGGTATTTTGGTTCCCAGTGACTTGTGCAGTAGATCCAGTACAGGATCTGGTTGCCCAGCCCTGTGAGCAGAACTGAAAACACAGGGGAAAAGACTCAGGTCCCCAAGGAGTTTCAGGAGGTTAGTGTATCTAGGTTGGCACTGGAAACCCATCCTGGCTTAAAGGCTGTTGCTGTTAGATTGTTTCTAGTAGCTGAACTCGCTCACCTGCAGATGTTCAGACACTCCTGTCAACACACATGCCCTTATGCAAACAGATGGATGCAGAATGAGCATCAGCTGTTTCACTGGACTTTCTGCCATTGCTTACCCCACATGCAGAGCTGCCCCATTCCTCATGCAGCTCCCACCTGGAACAGGACTGGTGAAGCTAGTGACTCCCCCTGGAAGTTGCTTAAGACATGACTTTCTTACAGAGTAACTAAGGGAGAGGAGAAACTGAAAAAAAATGGTGAAAAAAATAAAAAAGCAATGCAGTTTGGAGGTGCTGCTGGCTTAGTGGAGAAGTTGCTGTGGGAATGCTGTGTTCAGAGCACATGAAGAGAAAGGAAGGAAAACAGACTCCCATGAGGAGAAGACTGAGGAATTACTTATTTTCAAGGCATATCAGTCTTCTAGAGAGCATATATTTGAGAGTAGATATTTATTCAATCTAAAAGCAACCACCAGTGTGGAAAAGGTGGAGGTAATGGGGAGGGAGGGGGTGTAGCACAACTCCATCTCAGTCCAGCATCATACTGAAGTTGTTTGTTTTTTTAAGGAATTAGCATTGAGAAATCACCAGCTTCCCCCATAAGCTGTTTCACTCTTTCCCCTCTGGAAGGGACCTGGCTGCTGGTTGTAGGCAGCATAAGAAAGATTGTTACCTATAATTGTGCCAGTTTTTATGAAATCCTAAAGAACAAGATTTTTAGATAATAATTTAAATGCTGTTTTATCACTACTCAGATTTCTCCAGGTACTAACACAGAAGAGAGGTGACTGACTATGGCTTCCTGCATCAGCAATGTTCTGCTGCAGCAATCACGGTACAGTTGTACACCAGCCTTGCTAGAAGTTTACACTGCAGTTTTTTAATTCACGTTTGGGGAGCCCAGGCAAGTGCTAACTGATTCTTGTGGTGCATCCTCTGTGCTATTCATGTGGCCCTCACTGCCGTGCAAGGAAGATCGAGAGGGAAGGTTTTGCACACACTGCACAAAATTTTTCTTCATCTTCCTCAGGACACATGTACCCACCTGTATGAATTTCTTGATGGGCAGGGTTTAATGACTGAAATAAGAAGTAATCCACACCTATCCATTACACATTACCAAGTAGAGAATCTTCAGTCACCCTGAAAGCATTCTCCTGTTAGGAAATGATGCTATTTTCATCATTTGGAATGGAAAACATACAATGTCATAAATAAAATATTTAAAAGGGGTTTTATTGGTCATTAATAGCTTGATATTAGAAATACCCTGCTTATAGACCAAGGCATTTCCAGTATCATTCATTTTCCATGCCAGACTTGTGGTTTGTGATGGAAGTACACTTTTAAGAATGTCAACCAGCAATGGCTCTTACCAACTGTAGTGATAACTTTATTCTATGGGACAGAGAATTAAAAGAACAATAACAAAAACAAAGTTGTACTCTCTAAATAAAGAAAATCAATCAAACACTATGTTTATTGATCCACGTTAGAAATCTCTATAACAGGCTCAATGAGCGGACGGCTAACTGAAGCATATCGCTTAAAACACCCAGTTGTAGCATGATACCACTGAGACAAATTATGCTCTCCTTATGCAGCCTCACCACAAATCTACCATCCTGTAGTGCAACACATTATCCTTAACATTCCTTTAAAAAAGGAGAGAGAACAGAAGAGGATTTTCACAGCTGGCAATGTACTAAAACATATTAGCTTTCATCAGGAGAATATAATGGTACGACTGTTTAAGAAAATGCTGCAACCTTGTTTAATTTTCTTAGATTTTTTAAATGGAGCCTTTTCTCATTGGAAGATGGAATAAAATGAGGGAAGAGAGGATCAGTAAATATTTTCAGCCTTCTCAGCTGAAATCCATAATTATTCCTTTCTGGTTTCTGATATGTAGATTTCACAGAGTTGATTGCAAGCTTCAGGAACCATTTTTGCCTTTTAATTTGAAGCATTTCAGGTTTTCTCTAATTAACAGCCACTTGCAGGGTACATCACAGGCTCAGTGCCTACTCACCAGCCACATTTCTCATAGACAGATCTGTTATTACACTAAAACGAGGGCGAGAGGCCTTCTGTATTAATAGTTTATGAAGACAGCTAAATTACAGCTGACCATACAGTATTCTGGCTATGTTCTTCTCCTAAGTCTCTCTCTGGACTGTCTTTTTCTAGGGGGACAAAACTTCTTTAAGTGATAATACCTTCTCCTGAATGAATGTTTGTACTGGTTGGTGTGGAGCTGCATCATTTTGAGAAATAGCTGTAGGAAGTGCTTAGGCACTCTTGTACATAGCACCAACTAATTAAAATAGAAACTTGGTTTTCTTTTCCCCTTAAGGTGACAGTTTTATATCTAAAGAAACAAACCCTAAAAACAGAGGCAGCAGGACAGCTGTTACATTCTTCCTATGAAGACAGGCTAAGGCAGTTGGGCTTGTTCAGCCTGGAGAAGAAAAGGCTCTGAGGAGACCTTACTGCAGCCTTCCAGTACCTGAAGGGGTCTGCAGGAAAGGTGGAGAGGGACTGTTTATCAGGGAGTCCAGTGACAGGACAAGGGGGAATGGCTTTATACTAAAAGAGGGTAGATACAGGTTAGACATTAAGAAAAAATGCTTCCCTGTGAGGGCGGTGAGGCCCTGGCACAGGTTGCCCGGAGAAGCCATGGCTGCCCCTCCCTGGCAGTGTTCAAGGCCAGGCTGGATGGGGCTTTGGGCAACCTGGTCTAGTGGAGGGTATCCCTGCTCATGGCAGGGGGGTTGGAACTAGACGATCTCTGAGGTCCCTTCCAACCAAAACCATTCTATGCTTCAATGATTCAATGATTCTCATAGACATCATTTCAAAGAGAAGATCAAGGTCTTTACATCGTAACCCACTTAATTCCCAGGCTCTTTTCACTGCATCAGTCTCACTGCATATTACTCATAAGTTAACTATGTTCACAGTTTCTTAGAGGAAGGTTCTGTCAGTTTTATCTTGTACAGTGGCAAGCACATGAGGTTGTTTTTTAAAAACAAATGGCAAAACCACATTTCCTTCTCTGTCCCCCTGCTCCTTCCCTCTTCCCTTCACTCCTCAGTGCCTTATGACATTTGTGTCACCTTCTGGGTCCCAAGTTCTCATTCACTTCATTCTCCTGCTAGTAATTTCTGCCCAGGTGCAGCTATAAGGCAAAACAATGATGCAACACAAAAGCAAACCTGTCAGGTAGCCACAAGTAGCACCAAAAAAAACCAGCAGAGAAGGAGATATTCTTACATCTGTATTGCCAACTGATGAAATGCCATGGCAGGATATACGCATGCATTTACTATTTTGAAGAAGTAATCTTGCTTGCTGAAACGTCAACCTTAGAAGAAAATCCAGAGCTTGAAGGAATTATTGTTGTTGTTATGCTCAGGAGATGAATTGTAGTATTTCAGATAAACAGGGCTGAGAAGTGATGGACATGTATTTCAAAGACACTGGCACTTTCTTCAGGAAGTAGTAGTTTTTCTCCTGTACCATTTTCTGTTTTGCATAATACTGTATGAACCTCATGACTGTAGTTTGGAGGGTTTTGAACATTCACAGAAAGAAGCATAGGGAGAAGAGCAATAGTTTGATTGATGCAATTTTCACATTGGCCCACTGGATAATCAGAAGAGCTCTTCTATTACAAGGACATGCAGAAAGCAAACCATTATAAATCCTACCCACAACCCAGGGCCAATAAGAAAAGCAAAAAACCCTCCGACAACACAGGCTTTCTTGACAGAGTCATTGTTAACAGCTTAATAGCAGCTAGCAGGCAAGATTCAACTCTTATAAAGCAGTACAAGGCACACGGCGGTCTGAAAGAAGGATAAATACGTATGTATAGAAATTACATCTTCCTACATTGATAAAAAACAAATAGATTAAATGAACCCCTACCTTGGAGAGCCTGGAGTGTACGAGTCTGTACAACAATGCAGAGCTGCAGGACCAGCTGTGGTGCACTTTCCAGAAACGTGGCTAGCAAATGCAGCATACTCACATCTGCATACTCATACACCATTTTCCAATAAAACCGCCATCTGTCATTCTCTCCACTCTGTCGACTACGGATACCCAAGTATATTGTGTGGAAATACCTAGAAATAAAAGAGAGAGGTTATAGAAATGCAGAATGATATTTTACAGGTAACACTTCTGTTTAAAAATAACCAACATTTTTTCAGTGTACTCCAAAATAGTGAACTTTTATTGAAAAGGATTATCGTATCATAATTTATAATAGTCCATGTGGTAAGAATAACTCTTGCCTTCATAAAAACATTTAAAAAGCTTAGCATAGTCTTGTTTGTTAAATAGTATTCCTTTCAAGGACATGGTTTTCTGAACTGAAATACAAGGGCAATGTTTTGATGATAAGGCCTCCCTCAGAATTCTTTGAAATAATGGAGGGAAAAAAGCTGATCCTGAATCAGAACCTGCAAAGCACCTGTTTCCTTTCTCCATGACCTCCATTTGGTCTTGCAAGACTACCTGCCTGGGGTGTGTGTTGCTGCAAATACCAACTCATGGGAACTGGAGTGAGCAGTTTGTCTCAAGCTATCTGTCTTGCAAGATAACAGAACCTTCAGAGGTAGGATGATGCTTTGTGGACAGGCTGTGAGGGCCTGTAGAGTCCGAGTGTCAAGGCAGCCACCCAGGCAAACCAGACATTGTGCTTAGGTGGGCTCCTCTTTCAATAAACCATCTGGACACTGCCCTTGCAAGGGTAGTCCCTCATTCAGTAGCCACCCTGATGTACAGGATCCCATCCTTATCCAATAAGGAACAGTGACAGGCAAGTGGGGCCCTGCAGAAGCAGCGTGCTGGGAAGGCCACTGGACGGGGTCATTGATCCATCAGCCTGGTTGGGGTGTGTGGGGGGGTGTCAAATGACCACCTGGGACCTCCATTCCCCATTGACTCATTTCTAGAATATCTACAACTCAAAACTGAGTCTGTGCAAGATATGCTAGCCCCTGCCCCCAACCCCCCCTCCCCCCCCCAAGTGTGGGGCCAGATAGCATAAAAGATGCAGATTTGGGATGTCTGTCCTGCCATTCAAGGACTACAACTTTATGACGATCTACCTTGAATCCCCGGGTGGTGATATCTGCTCTTTTTCTCTCTCCCTCTTAATTTCTCTCTCTCTCTCTCAATTTCTAACCTTATTCTCGGCACAGTAAGGGGGTCCAGTCTGAAACTCCCTGCTTTGCCCACCTGGTGGGATGTGACAGGGTGGTTTTAGCCTGTGTCCCTGCTATGGCTGAGCTCACTGTCCTGGTTTTCCACCCGCCTAACGCACTGCATGTTGTATTTCAGATACTGCCAAATATATAGTGCTTTTTCTCATAGTTTGATTATTTTAGGAGGAGAGAAGATGTAGCAGTGAGTTCCTATTTTAGGAGGAGCATAGATCTGGCTGTGGGTTCCCTTGGTGATTAAAAGTGACTCACTACGATAGCTGCCACGCAGCAGCCTCAGCAAGAAGAAGCAGGGACCAGGAGCCCAACAGCCTGCTGCTGCTGGCAGTAGTAACCAGCAGATGAGAAAAGTAATGGTCAGAAAGCACATGTCAGCTCTTGGTGGCCTGTGCAAGCAGGTGGAAAAACACCTGGCGAGCAGCCAATTAAATAGATTTCAGCGAGTACAGAAGCACTGAGTGGTTTTAGAAAGCAAAGGATGTCTTCTGATGGCCAAGCCACCTGGCTGCTGTGACCCATTTAGTGACCCTTGCAGAGCTGGTGGTGGCCTCCCATGACACACCTGTGTCACAGTGCAATGACCGCTCTGGGTGGTCTTTGATCTGCTCTCTGTTATTCTGTGTCAGAAAATCTATGCTCCCACCCTGCTCCTACAATTTTAGTTCAAAACTAATTAAGGCTGGCTGAGAAAAGTCTCGCTTTAAGAAAAAGTCTGAAGATTAAGATATTGTGCCTTGCATCCTCCCGGAGTCCCAACTCCGCTTCTCTTTTTCTCACCATTCACATCCTGGTCCTGCAAAACGTTTCCTTATTTTCCTTAATATGTTTTCACAACACCATTTTTTCTTCCAGTCTGAATTGTTGTAATTGGTAAAGATAAAACATTTCAGCATTTCTCCTCCTTTTCACAAGTCCTCGTCTTAACACGCTTTTCAAAACTGTTGGAGCACGGTGAATTATGCCACCTCTTTTTATATAGGCTGCATGCAACCTTTCATCCCTCTTCTGTTCAGTTGTAACTCTGGCAGCATCCTTGCCAATGAGAAGATTTTTGGCCTCTGTCTGGCAGAACAGCTGATGACTCAGTTGCCCCCCACAAAGAATGACTGCTGTGGCTATATTCATTGTACCCTTGTACCCAGTGCACAAGCAGGCACAGAGCAACAGCCTTACTCAGGAATACGTATCAAATAAAACCCAGGGAGTAGCACAGGGAAACAGCTGAGAGGCCAGATCTGAGCCTACAGCATTTCTCTTGACAATGCACATCATAGCAATATAAAAGGAAAACACATTAAATTCACATTTAAATTAAAATCACACCAGGTGGTTTTGAATTTGATCAAAGTCCCAAGTGGGAGTGAAGCAGCAATGAACCACTCAGAGACTGAGACCACAGAGGTGCAATAACCTAGATGCCAACCCTACCTCTCATGCAAAACACTGAGCAGGTCTAGATGGGTTAGAGTGTGATGGGATAACAGGGACTCTCTGAAGTCCTCAGGGTTAGGTAAAGTGAAATGGCCTGCTGCCCAGACCGGAAAGAAGCCACTGAGCTGGAAAGGCATCTTTTGCTGCACAGTTCTGCTAATAGGGTCTGCGGGCCCCCCAGGTTCTCTGTCACAATCAGTGTAATTGTTTCTAGACGTCTCATTAGTGTCCTGCAGCACACAAGGGACAGCTAAGGCTTGGGTTTCCTTCTGTAGTCTGGTTTTCAGAGGGGGGCTTTTTGGGCCTGCCTCACATGTCCTCCCAAGGGGCACACCTTGGAATATTGCACATAGCGGTCAGAGAGCATCTTCGGCATCCTTCTTTTGAGATATCACTAACCCTTGCTATAAATACCGAAAGGTAGCTTTGGCTGCCGAGGATTGTGCCAGGAGGCCCTAGCTCTGCCAATGGAGCCATCTGCAACTTCACTTCTACAGCATTTGTGCAAAAAATACTTTTCCTATTATGAAAATGACACGCTGTGCCAGGCAACATCCCCTAGGGTTCTTTACCTGCTCTGCAGAGTGGCTGTGCATGGCAAATATGTTGTGATTAATGAACCCTTATGGAAATATTTCCTCTCCCATTGCACTTTATTGTGAAACACTGGCAGTGAGTTATTGGGGACTGGGGAATCATTGCTCTTTGTCTACTTAGCTCTCTGCAATTTAGACACAAGAGGTAGAGGAGGAAGATACTTTCCCTTTTTACACACTGGAGACCAAATTTCAGCCTAGGGTGGTATTTTTTTCTGTCCTATCAATTTTGGCCAAATTAATTGCAGGCTGAAATGAGCATTTACACACATAATTACTGTCACTGATTTATAGGCACAATCAGGTGATTAGACAGCTAAACATTCTCATTTGCATCTACAATTAATTGCACCAGCAACTGATGATAGGTGTGCAAATTAGCAGTTATTAAAATAAAAAGACGGTCTCATAAAATGCTTCATATATCAAAGACACTTTTTTTTTTCCTATAGTGAAATAAAATTTTAAAAGAAGGAGAAAGTGCTTTGCTTGTTTTGGTTTCCCATTATAGCTTAACACTGCAGTAATGACACATTCCATTTTATATATATATATATGCATTATGCAATTGCATCTTAGACACCCTCACTGGAGTCCTATTGTCTGAAAATGCTATTCAGACACACTTGGAGGTAGTTCCTGTCCTGAAGAGTTTTTATATTTTGGTCTTCTGGTATCCTTTTGGTGGAAACTCACAGTTTTCTGTCAGCCCACATTGTGGCTCTTATACATAGTTATTCCAGGAAGATACGGGAAGAAGTGATAACAACTCTGGACTAGAAAAAATCTGAGATTCATTTTAGGGTAAATTGATGCCAATGAACCTGAAACAGCAGATGTAAATGCAATTATTTTTTGTTGTGTTTGCACCTAGAGGCCTCAACTACAGTCTTGTGCAGGTGCTGTACAAATATACAAATCCTGCCTATCCATTTCCCCAAAAAGCATTTAACTGACATGAAAAGAAATCACAACTAGTGAAGTGAGTTAGAGCATCAGAAGAAGAAGGTAAAAAAGGAGTGGGAAGCATGGTAACAATACTGCCACCTTGTAAAGTAACTACTTAATCTAACAAATCAAGATAGTCCATTAAAGTTTCTGATTTCATTAGGAAAGTAAAAACCAATAAACTCCACCCCACGACCCCAAAAGCTCATAAGTAACTAAGTTTCCCGAAGAAGTTAGAAGACTATGAAAAGTACGAAGAAAAATATTATATCAAATCTTACTTTTTTAACATGACTCAGTTTTTTTGAAGTCAGACCACTGCTTTGATTGTCAACACTGATACAAACAAGCTTACCATTCAGAATGAAGACAATGGAGTAGGAAACAATACTTCCTATACTGCTGATAATCAGATGGCAACATATATATATACACACACACTATATATAGTTATTTGAGGCTTAATGCTTTTTTTACCCTCTAGAAGAAACGGAGAATGCTTTAGCATTTAATTGCTTTAATTTATTTCATTACATCACATAGTACAGTATACAGACCATTAATAAAGCATAACCCTAAAGGACATAAATCTGAGACAAGATCCCAAGTGACATTCTTTTTTTCCATTATACTAATGAGGGAAGGCAGTAAAGTAAAAAAACCTGAACAAACAGAAAAGCAGGTTAGTCCTTGCACTGCCCAGAAGTCTTCAAGTTGCAAGATAAATAGAAGCAAAAAAAAGTACCCATATTTGTAGTTGTGGAAAAGATGTATTTCTGTTCCAGGGAAAGTGACATTTGTTCTCATTAGGCAGTGGGTCTCCAGTGTTTCCAAAATCAAGAGTCATCATTTTGCTCTAGGTTTACATACCAGTCATGAGGATGGTCAACATAGACTGAGATACATTTGAAATACTTCTGGTGACACTTCAATTAGATGATTAAAGCATGGCCAATTGTGCATTTAATTGAGATGTGGTATTGTAATTATATGTTAATGCCAAATATTTATAGGAGTGCTTTTCAAGTTTAAAGTGCTTTCCAAACATTAATTGATTATCTGGGATGAATGTAGATAATCTCGCAGGGTTCATTCCCCAGAAATTGGCAGCTGACCAACCTAATAGCTTCCTGCAGGAGAAAGGTATAGCTTTTTCTCAGCATAATCAAACCCAGGTGAGATTTCATAAGCACACAATGGGGATGAGTTGGCCTTTTCTTGCACACAGAATAATGTTGCTCCTTTCTCCCTTATTCTTAGGAATGTGGTATTCTGTCCTGATGTCCTGAATTTGTGGCTTAAAACCCCTCCTCCTCATACCTTGCTCCACATCAAGATGGGCAATGAGGCCCCCAAAATACTTTCCAAACATGAGGCAATTCCTTAGAGTCAGATATTCTGGAAGAGAGACTTGAGATGCCACTGGAATCTGAACTCTGGGATTCCAACCTCACTACAGCTCATCTACTATTATAAAAGGCCTGCAGCAAATATCCTGGTATCACAGAAACACGAACAGGGGTTTGGCAGTGATTTAACAGAGCTTGGGGTTTTTACCCAGTTTACTTCATAGTAGCTGGGTGTAATTTCTGGCCATTGCTACTCTCTACGAAATGAGTTCAGAAGCTGCCCCATTGTGCTTCACAGACACTTTTTAGTATGGGCATCTGAGCAGAATGGAGAAAACAAATCCTGATTGCTGGTGGACTTACTCCCACGTGTGTGGGACTGAACTGTTCTTGCTGTACATAGTTTGGCTTGATTCATAGAATCATAGAATCACAGGAGTTGGAAGGGACCTCCAGAGATCATCAGGTCCAACCCCCCTGCCAAAGCAGGCTCCCTAGCTCATATTGCACAGGTAGGCATCCAGATGGGTCTTGAGTATCTCCAGAGAAGGAGACTCCACCACCTCCCTGGGCAGCCTGTCCCAGGGCTCTGTCACCCTCACTGTGAAAAAGTTCCTCTGCGTGTTGGTGTGGAACTTCCTGTGCTCCAACTTGCAGCCATTGCCCCTTGTCCTGTCCCCACAGACCACTGAAAAGGGGCTGGCTGTTTCCCCCTGCATCCCATACTTAAGATTTTTATAAGCATTAATAAGGTCCCCCCTTAGTCTTCTTTTCTCCAGGCTGAACAGCCCCAGTTCATTCAGCCTTTCCTTGTAGGGGAGATGCTCCAGGCCCTTAATCATCCTTGTAGCCCTTCTCTGGACTCTATCCAGGAGATCCCTGTCTTTTTTTGTACCAGGGAGCCCAGAACTGGACACAATACTCCAGGTGGGGCCTGACCAGGCTGAGTAGAGAGGGAGGATCACCTCCTTCAACCTGCTGGCCACATTCCTCCTGATGCACCCCGGGATCCCATTGGCTCTCTTAGCCACCAGGGCACACTGCTGGCTCAAGGCCAGCATTGATGCCTTTCAGTCTTCTGAGCTGCTCCGGGCTTCCCATCCCAAAGTCTGACATTTGCTCTTACTTCCTTTCTTCCAGCTCAACGATTTGCTGCAAAGCTTTAGCTACAAACTGAGATTCTGGAGATCAGGAAGCATTTTGCTCAGTGGCTTTTCATTTAGATAGTGTGCAGAAGTACACACATATGCAAGCAGAGCTCCATATGCAAGTCCAGCCTGGCTATGGCTCTGAGCACTTCTTGCTACAGATTTTCACCTTAATGAAACCATCCATCTGATGGTAATATGCACAGCTCCAGAAAAACATCTTCCATTTAGAAGTGTCAAACACTACATTGCTACCATGTGCTTAACCTAAAAAGTCCTTAGGACGATACACATGAAGGACAGATCATTTGCATTCTTTGGAAAAATGAAAATGTTCTGATTTCACGCCTCATGTAGTCCATATTTATTACAATTGCCTAAGTCAGTAGAGGACATTCGCTTATGTTACACAATCTACTGAAACATTTGCAAGAAGATCAAAAGCCATTAATGGCTACTTGTAGCAGTCCTAGCCATTTATTCTGATGCCTAATTTGCCCCTGTATCAAACAGTACATTAAACAATTTAGCCATACCATAAACAGTTGTTCTTTCTGTGTTTGAAGTGTGGAGAATAAAAATCACTACCGCAGAGCTAAAAAACAGTCGAATAAACAGCAATTCAGATAAGTGGTATTTTCTTCTGTTGCTTAGTTACCAGAGAAAACTTAACTGTATTTGTATCTCAACAGTATTTGCCGTGTTAAATAACAACAGATTGTTCTATTTTGCTTCTTATGTGCCTTTTTATTAGGTGTGCCTGAATACTTCATAAAAAAAAAGTTTCTTTAGCAGAATACTTGCTTCCTTATCAGTACATACCAACGCTTATTCTGTTTGTTCTGAAGAAACCGACAAATCCCTTCAGTTTTAATTCCTTTTTTCTAGAAGGAACAAGCAGCCAGTTTTGAATTTTCCAATCAAATTATTTTTTTGATGGGAGCATTAAGGTTTAATGTGCAAAAGGAAACTGAAATGCATTCTGTAGCACAGCAGTGACCAAAGCTTGTCCAACCAAGCCCAGTTCTGGCAATTTACCAGCAGTCAAAAGTCTGGGCTTAATTTACTTTAAATTATGAGTGCAGCATCCTCATCTGTGTCACTGAGATGAGATCCATGTGAGGACAGATCCCACTGGGGAATATTTAATCATAAGAGATGCTGAAAGACTTATTTCCAGAATATACCTCCATTACAAAGATAAAAACCAAAACCCAACTTCTTGTATTTAATTTTCCCTTGCAGTATTTAAGATATCAGAGAAATACCTCCTTTACTTCCTTTAACACAAAGCAAGACACTTTGTAAGCATAAACAAAACCATTACAACTGTTTCATGATGACATGAAAGCAGGGAGATGGTAGGACCGGGTAGCACTGGGCATAGGTGTAACGAGAAGGCAGGGTGACCTAAATAAATCCCTGGTGCCCCCCCATACCCCTACCAACCCCCCTCACCTGCAGGGTATGGCTGCTTGGCCTCACTGCTCATGCTGCAGTAGAACTCAACCCTGCATGAGGCAGAGGCCCCCTCCAGAAAACAAATCTGCATGCACTGGAAGAGGGTTGCCAGGCTGCCCCTGCTAGAACCCCTCTGGCTTTACAGTGTTTTGCCATCTCTTCTGAGCACCCCTCAGGGTCTGGTAAAATGGGCAGCAAACCCCTGGCTATGCACACAGAAAGGTGCCCCCCCCACATGCACGATGTGCTGCCCCACAGGACAGAAGAACTCTTGCAAGTTTGCCATTTATTTGTTTCCATGTTTCTGTTTTCAAAACTGGGTATTCCCAGTATGTTCTTGCCTCCCAGGGTGCCCTGTCGGCCCAGTGGCTCTGCAGCATCCTGACCAGTCTGTCCCTGCCATGACTGTGGTGCCCGTCCTCATGTTCAGCTTTTGTCTCTGTAGCACTGGGGCCCAGGGACAGATGGAACTTAATGACCATGGAGCCATGAGGCAGGCAGCTGATGGTGTCACTGCTGGTGACAGGGATGGCTTAACCTTGTCAATGGGTGTGACACAGCCATTGGCCACAGCTCCCCAAGATGCTACCCTGATACTTCACAGTAGTAAACACTAGTGCATTTTTTGCGCTATCAACTACGGCCTAGAATTAAAAAGGAGAATGAACAAGTGAAATGAAGGACAAAAAAAAAGAAGAGGTATTCATAGTGTGTTGCAGCTGGCTACAGCTTTGTATCTCAGAGTTTTTTCACCAGGCACTACTGCTGGTTCTGATTAACAGCTGCCTTTCCTGTTTCAGTTGGGACAAGACCATTTAGACACATTCAGTAGCACAATTAAAAAGTTTCACTGCACTCTCATTTCCTGCTTGCTTTTAAACCAGAGTCACAGCTTCATCAGAAGCTGATGAAATTGCTTTGGGCCTCGGAGGCCCCTTGTTTTACACCTGTGGGAAACACTGGAGTTTCTTACGTATCACTGATGCTGCAACCCTGGAAGTGATGCCCCTGTGAGACCACATCCCCAAGGGCCAGCAGCTTTCCCACAGATCAGAGGTCGTCCCTGCTCTGTGTCCTCTGAGAAGCTGAGGGCTTTCCCAATATTTTGGAAGAGTCCATACAGGTTTCCTGAAGCAACAACACTCAGATGAAACTCTTAGGAAAACATGGCTTTATTGGCAAAGGCCAGGGCACTCCTAAGAGACAAGTTAAAATCTTGATTCACAGTGTGTGACTGAATCGTTTTGGTTTTCTTCCCGCAGCCTCACACCCTTTTGGGGATATCCAAGTAGAAGGCTGTCTCTGTTCTTTGAACAAGAGTTGAGGTCCCTAATCAACAGTGGTTTACACTGAATTTCTTTGTCGTCTTCTCCTCCCTTCCTCCCATGTCATATTTTCATTTGTTTCTAAGCCTGTCTGCCTTTTAGTCATCCCAAAGCACCCAGGAACTGAATCCCAGTTTGCCTCTGTGTCTTAGTCTGGAGATATCAAGAAGAATCAGGGATCAGAAAAGCACAGAATCCCCCAGGGAGCTTCAGGCATTCCCTGGAAAGGCAATTAGTCATGGCCAAGGATCTGTACCATGCAGCTGTCAGGAATATAATCATTATCATAGGCATCCTCACTTCACCAGCCCCTAGGGCTGCAGCAGGAGCAGAATTGTTTCTCTGCTCCTTCCCAGCTATGAATTGTGATAATAGCCTTTGGAAATGCTCCTGAGCCCCTTCTCATGACACTGGTGATGAAGACACACCTTTCTTCCAACCACCTATTTCACTGCACTTGAAGAAAGGATCACTTGTAGAGTTAAGAGGGGGGCGCAGCTGTAGAACAGTCCCTCTGACTTCTTCCCAGCTTGGAGCACCAGGTGTATTTCCCAGCTCTGTGGAGAAGCAGCTGGGTAGCATCCCATCACCACACAATGATAAGGCGTCTAGAACCCTTTTCCTACCTACCACATATCGGTTTACACAGGAGCAAAGTGTACAATAGCACAGCCTGAAAACCAGCATCTCACGGCTGGAGGCCTTGCAGTCTGGAGACAGATCTTCCCCTGGGCACCAGTGTTTATTATTCACACTGCACGCAGGGACATGCTCAGGAGCCTCTGGGGCAGCTGAGTCTCTCCCAGCATCCATCTCTCAGACCACTTCCATGGGGACATGGGCTATTTATTGATCTCAACAGTCCACAAGGGAAGGTTCAACACAGAGGTGGAGAGCCAGAGAAGCTAGCGGGGTAAATAGCCTTGAGCATTCCTGTGCCAGTTCACAGCTTTGTTAGGGAACCCTTCAGTGGTAAGCTCTCAAACTTGTGGTCAAACTCACCATCTGGAAGTGGGAATACCTTCACGACATTATTCAAAGGAACCCATGCTGTTTGTTGCTTTCTCTGATGTTTTTGATAAATTAAGTAAATGAATCTGCCTGCAGAATAAGCAGCTTTCCAGTGTCAACTTTCACAGAATGAGAGCAGGCAGCTATGATTTCCTTCGTCCAGGAAAGGAAAAAAATTGCTTTTTTAAAGAAGAGGAGGTACCTGCAGTATCTTTTGCAAAAGTCAAGAGAAGCAACAGTAGTACAAATACTAGAGAATCAGAATGGATAGGGTAGAGGCTATATTTTATCCCCACAGACAAAATATAATGTGTTTCCTTCCACACACACATCTTTCTTTCATGACCACCGGTGTGTGCCAGGATGAATCTGGGTTGTGTCACTCTGGGGGCCTAGCACGTAATCTCACACTGTGAAACAGCAGGAGCTAGCTGCCTCCACTAACCAGTAAAAATGAACTATTGCCAACCTTCCCCTTCCTTCCTCCAAAAACCCTTCCAAATTGCTTATAAGAGCTTTTATAAGACCTGCCTGCTCTTTCTAGCTCAGAGAAAATGCACAAGTGAGAATTCTGTTTGGAAATATCTATGCTGTAAATAACTTTTTATTCATCCTATTTATATAGCAGTCTACGCTTCGGCTTTTCCTTTTGAAGTACGCAGGGAAAGCTATTAGCTAATCCTCCAATATAAAACTCCTAATAAGTTGAATGCTCATTGTTTGCATGGAGCAATCTATAAGCATTCAGGAAGCAGTGTGGGATTAGTCACTCATTAAGATACGGACAGACAGTGCTCGTGTGATCTTTATGTGATATTCAAATGGCTGTCAGTGTTATTTAACAGGAATTCAGGCTAACTTCCTGTTGGTGCTTATAAGTGGTCCTGACTAATGGAGAATGTGCTTTAAATGTTGCCTGCCTGAAGAATTTTATATAAGATTATATTCAAAAACAAATTTGCCAGCTAATAGTATTAGTAGTGCCGAACAGCGTCTCGCAAAGAAACGGTCCTGAATACCAAGCTGAACGCTGCTACCGTGCACTCTATCTGTGTGCTTTGCACATGTAGTATTCAGAAATCTTTGGAATAAAGCTTCTGGCTTGGGTTTTGCCTGGGGGAAAAGCTCTAAGGCAAATGGAAGCATTTTCATTTCAGACTTTCTTCAATTCCCTTAGGCCAAATCCAAAGGGCAACAGTGAGAAAAAGACCCTGAGGAATCTAGTGGGAATTTTGCCAATTTACAGACCTCCCAGTCTGCCCCCTTATCAATATATTATAGAAAAAGATGAAAGGATATAAGAGGTGACATGTTGGCAGCAACATGCAGTCCAAAGCAGAAAATAACATGAGCTGGCAAGACAGCAATTACATTTAGGACTCGAAAGCAAACTGGCAATTAGAGATCTACAGTTTTTAGTCTAACTGGAATTATCAATTCCAATATTTGTTCCACTTTAAAATGCGGCTTAAAAATGAAGAAGCACTGAAGGATAGCAAAATGCCTACAAGAACAAATGCTTCAAGGAAGAGCTTGTATCAAAGGGCATGAATTTACAACAAATGCTGAGACTGACTGTGCATTCAACAGCCATTTTGTTTGCAAAGTTACTCAGAAAAGAAGGGAGAGATAACACAGGCATGGCACAAGAATGGAGAAAGATTCTTTTGCTGCAGCAGGAATTCCTTGAACAAACAGGAGAAAAGAGACCTGACCACACCAATCTCTTTGACACTGTGTTTTGAGAAAGTCAACCTAAGGGGCAGATGAACACAATCATCATTGAAAGAGGCAGCACTTAAGAGATGCCAGAGTCTAGTATGTGGATTATCCGTCATCTAAAAGCTCCAAAAATGTTCATTCTTGCGCTGCAGGAACATCACCAATTAAAAGTCTATTTAAGAAAAAATAACTTTAGAAAAGTCTGTGTGATCCATATGACTTAGTCTACATGGGGAATTTACCTTCATTTAATTGAAAAGATGAAATTAAAATGGTTGATGTAAGCACTTCAACTCTTGATTTACAGGTGGCTTGATTTGGTTTAGGATTGATTAAGAGATGGTTCAAAGGTAACTGAAAGAAACCAGTAGCAGTGAATTAGCTTCCACCTGAAGGTTTGAAAAAATTTAGCTAAGGTTTGGCCTATGAACATTGTTCTAATGCTATTTTTAGTTAGTTGTGAAATCAGGAAAGTTTTGCAACACAGAACTCAATCATATTTGCATACAGATGCATATGTGTAAGCTTGTCATTCCCCTGCAGTATAGGTAACTTACTCCAGCAGAGAAGGATATAACATCTGATAGAAGACTTGTAAAACTTGGGAGACCATACTGTCGATATGCTACACATATAACTAAACAAACACCAAATCTGTGTGCAGCCAAGTCCAAACCTGTTTTATATATATGTATAAATAAAGAGCCATACTTAAGTAATGAGTACATTCATTGCCACTCCGAAAACCAGTTGAATTAAGACCCTGATGTAGCACAGGAGTGCTTTCAAGAGGGTGAAACTGGACAGGGGGTTGCCAGGAACCACAGGGCCACCTGTTCCTCACCAGGGTGAAGGAGGAAATGTGAGTTGGAAGGGGTCATTTAGGACTTGTGGAGGAAACACTTGCTCCCCACAAAGCATCTGGCACTATCCTTTTGCACGTGGTCAAGAAACATATCCCAGTGCGGGTTTGCCTAAACACACTGCAGGTTAAAAGACCTTTGAAGGGTATCTCCAAACTCTACTTTGGCCATTGTATGTCTATTGAGACTGGCAAACCTAGGTTGATCTGCTTCACGCTCCCATTACAATCTTAATCAAGGAATGGTTGAGCTTGGAAGGGGCCTCTGGAGGCCATCTGGTTCAACCCCCCTGATTGAGCAGGGCCATCACCTTGAGCCAGCTGCCCAAGAGCATGAAGATTGCTCCTGAGACATCTCTTCTCTATGCTAAACAGCCTCTCTCATGCTTTGCTCAAAAGAGGGATGCTCTAGTCCCTTAATCATCTTTGTAGTCCTTTGATGGACTCTCTCTGGTAGCTCTACATTTCTCTTGTACTGGAGAGCAGAAAACAGGACCCAGCACTCCAGTTGTGGCCTCACCAGTGCTGTGAGAGGCAGGAGCACCTTCCGCAACCTGCTAGCAACGCTACTAAAGCAGCCCAGGATGCCATTAGCCTTCTTTGCTGCAAAGGCACATTCTCCCATTTTCAAGTTGGTGCCCACTGTGACTCTCCTGGTCCTTTTCTGCAAAGCTGCTTTTTAGCTGGGCAGTGACCATAGAATCACAGATTCACAGAAGCATAAGGGATGGAAGGGCCTTTTGAAGATCATCTAGTCCAACCCCATCCTCGCTAAAGCAGAAGCACCTACAGAGAATTGCACAGGCTTGGTTACAGGATCTTGACTATCTCCAGATAAGACTCCACAACCTCTCTGGGCAGGCTGTCCCAGTGCTCTGTCACCCTCACAGTGAAGAAGTTTTTCCTCATGTTCAAACTGAATTTCCTGTCTTCCAGTTTGTGCCCATTGTTCCTTGTCCTGTCACTGGGCACCACTGAGAAGCATCTGGTCCCATCCTCTTGACCTCCACCCTTCAGATATTTATAAGTATTAATGAGATGCCCTCTCAGTCTTCTCCAGGCTAAACAGGCCCAGCTCCCTCAACCATTCTCATACAAGAGATGATCCAGTCCCTTCATCATCTTTGTTGTCTTTCACAGGACTCTCTTCACCAGTTGCCTGTCTTTCCTGAACCTGGGAGCCTAGAACTGGAGACAGGGCTCCAGATGTGGCCTCACAAGGGCAGAATAGAGAAGGAGGACAACCTCCCTTCACCTGCTGGTCTCTCTCTTAACACACCCTAGGATACCATTGGCCTTCTTGGCCACGAGTGCACACTGCTGGCTCATGGAGAGCAGTTGTCCAACAGGACTCCCAGGTCCTTCTCTGTAGAGCTGCTTCCCAGCAGGTCAACCCCCAACCTGTACTGGTGCTTGGGGTTATTCCTCCCTAGGTGCAGGACCCTACACTTGCCCCCGCTGAACTTTACTTGGTTCCTCTCTGCCCAACTCTCCAGCCTGTCCAGTTCTCACTGAATGGCAGCGCAGCCTTCTGGTGTGTCTCCCTGTGTATCATCAGCAAACTTGCTGCAGGTACGCTTTGTTCCCTTGTCCAAGTAACTGATGACTACGTTGAATAAGACTAGACCCAGTACTGACCCCCAGCATATAATGGTGAAGAGGGTGGCTCCTTGAGTGCGGGACTTTGCACTCTCCTTGTTGAACTTCAGGAAGTTACTGTTGATCCATTTCTCCAGCCTGTTAAGGTCCCTCTGGACAGCAGCACGACCGTCTGGACTAACAGCCATGGTAAAATTTATGATCAGGCTTACAGGTACAGCATTGGTGAAAAAAAAAAGAAAGCTTACAAAGTTAATCAAATATTTTAAAAATGCAGTTCTGGCATCTGTCTAGCATGCCGATAGCTCTTTAACTACCTGTTCCTGCCACTGAAAATCCCTCAGACATATGGCAGGTGCCAGAGCTGGAATTTCTGTTCAGACTGACACCCCATCTCAAAAATGCCACCTGCTACAAGTCTGATTCTTGGCCTAGACTTTACAGATTATGACTTCTTCAAGGCATATATGATTCACGTCTTCCTAGCTCTTTGCACAGTGAATAAAAATGCTCTAGAATTCCTAAGTGCAAGTGAAGTTACACATAATAATGTTAATACTACTACTGTTAAAAATAATAATAATTATTATTATAAGGCTGCTTGGCATTATTTGCTTAAATTGAAAACCATTTATATTAATCCAGACAGCAAATTGCATGAACTTCCTTTAACCTTTAGAAACCACTAAAAAATCCAGGGTTTTTTGCTAATTATGGTTGCAATTCATGGGGCCTGCATGCCTTCTGTATTAGCCAGGTAAAATACCGGTGTCCCTATGGCATTTCCTTCCTCTGTGAATCCTAATCACTCAAGTGCATAACTGGGTTTTCCATGAATTTAAGGAGTTTCCAGCTGGATAGGGATGTAAGTGCACCTGATAAAGGAGATAATAAAAACTATGAACTGCTCTTCTCAGCTTTTTGAGAGCACAATTAAGTGTGCTTTCTCTCTTCTGGCATACCTGAGGTTAGAAGCTAAAAGAGCTTGGGGAAGCAGGAAAAAGTAATTCTTGCATGTTTGGGTGGTGGGGTTTTTTCCTGTGGAGAATATTATTAAAAGTTTTCCCTTTTTAGACATACCAGTTTCCTTCCCAACATTAAGTATATCAGGTTACTCCTGGCTCCCAGGCCACAGGAATGTATGCCATATGTATGCCCTTGGTTTCCAGAGGAAATTCAAAAAGAGGGAATGTAACTCAGAAGACTGCTTCTGTACACAGAGATGGGTATGGATAGGATGGGTAAAGCAAACATACAGGGATAAACTCTACAGTTCCTAGCGGTTGCTTGAAAGAAAATGAACTCGTGATAGGTTAAGGGGGTAAAAGACAATCTGTGTGACTTCCCCACACTCACAGCCGTGGTTAGTCCCTGTGTGTCCGTTGACACTTGCACCATATTCCTGGAATTTTCAGCCTTCCACACTCTGGTGGAAAATAAATTGTTTAGGTCTAGGAGGGATCACTAAAGCTAGCTCTACTAAAGACCTATGTATTAGTGTTCAAAGATGCATATCATTTCCTACAGCTAGAGGCAGCCATTTAGATTTGGCAGATGTTATTTTATTTGTTCAGGCTGAAAGGTCACTATAATTCTGCCAGCTTTATTTTCTGTATTTAAAATGTCACCCCAAACAGGTAGCTAAGGTAACGCATTTGCTTTCTACATATCTTCTACCATTTTCCATGTCAGAGAAGGTCTTTTATGTCTTAGGAATGCTAATTAAGTTTGAGAACTGGTCTTTGAAAAAAACCACTCAAAAGAAGTGAAGCACCTTTTTAAGATGATTGTCTCAGTTCCAAGGGTGTTCGATTCTATTGTTTTTCTAAGGGCTTTGACATGTTTGCTTCTGGCAGCATTTCTTTGCTCTCTCAAAGCATCTCTTCATGCAAGACAATTATAATGATCTGAAAGGTTTCCTGCTACTGTCCTCCATTTCCGTGTTCACATTTACTTGTGTCTGCAATTTGCACCTACAGAGATACACGACAGATTTGACCCTCTGCTTTGAAGGCAATTTCAGAAAAGCAATTAAAGCCATGGCTATATGGAAGCCAACATCGATCTATCTGTTGACTCCCACCCTCCATGAATCCCGACTGTGCAAACTCCCTGCCTCTTTTGTGCCAACTCCAGCACATGGGGGAATCTGTGCTGATCTGTTTCAACATGTCATGCAGGTCAAGCCCAACCCCTGTTGTTCTCATTTAATTTTGGTTAGCTTTCTGTTATCTTAGCATGCTCAAATGGCTCCATGAGGATCACAAAGCACCAGAACCACAGGGAGAGGCAAGAGAGTAGGAAACCATAGGCAGACAAAGACAGGAGGAAGATGGGACCACATCACCCACCACTTGGATTGAGTCCCACTGCCATGGCACGGCAGCCTCATTTATTAGAAAAACCTCGATGGCTCTGAGGATGCAGTTCTGCCTTGCCACAGTTCCCCAGGGAATGCTTTGATTATTTTTCTAATTAGAAACCCCCTACCTTTTACTGACATTTGAAATGCAGGTATCTAAATGCATTCCAACTGGCATGCTGGTCAAATATGGCTAACTGTACTCCAGAGAATCCTGTCTGATTATTAACTAACTTGTACCAGGCACATAATGGTAATAAACATCTCTCTGTGCATTGTCTAATTCAATGCAATGCAATTTTTATTTTTTTATTAAACTGAAAAGTTAAAGCTCTTGTTTTGTGTTATAAATGACTTGTAAGGAAGAGAAAAACATTCTGGTATTGAGCTATATTTCGGAATGGTTTTCTTCGTACATTCTGTTTTTCCATCTTGTCCTTGTCAAGATGGACATGAAAGCAAAAAGACCAAAAAGAATCTTTGCAGAATACTTATTTTCCTTGTAAAATACGTTAATGATCAACGCTGTCTCTAAGAACCTGTGATTCTTTCTTCCTTATTGTTGTGCATGTTCTAAATCAAACTGCAGACTGGCATGATACACTTGTGAAGCACTGAAACCCCAGGTCAAGATAAAGACTATCATTCACTCTTTTAATTTGCTTTTGAAATTAAGTTTGAAAAAGTCTGCAGAAAACCTGTTCCTGTTCCAAGGGTTTCCTTTTGTACTGACTATTTAAGTATTTTCAAAAATGTGTTTTTATCTTTTTCATTTTTTTTTTCTTCCTGACCACACGGTTTGAACATACAGGTCAAAGTGACCTTACAACTTCCTAAGGGAAAATTAGTTTCAGAGACATGACATGCAAAGAAAGAGACACTGATAAAAAAATCAGTGGTTTTTCTGCAAAATGAATTTACTGTTTCTTGGCAGTCTCTGCCCTCAACTCCCACCTTTGCTTAGTAGCATCTGCTGTGATTTTCTTATCTTGCACTGAGTGGTCCAACCAGAATTTCATTATTTCGAAAGTGCAATCCATTCACTAATGTGTATCTGATTAAACTTGGCTCCAGATCACCTTAAGTTAGAAGCACATTATAGCTACATCTTCACAGAATGCAGAAACATCCCACTTCCCAGAAAGCATTGGCAGAGGCCCAACTCTTACTGAAATCACCAGGACCGAGACCTTTAGCTTCCTTTAAATATTGGGTCAGATCAATAACATGGGACAGGCTGAAGGTTTTATATACATGCATACATATATATGCATGAACACACACATCCCATATCTATGTACTCACACACTAACCATATCTAGACACTCTAGAGGGCTTTGCATGCTTGTGACTTAGCTTTTTTTTCCTAGATGCAGACCAAGACCTAAAAAGAAACCCTTCTAGGGAAACGAAGGCAAAGAACTGAGGCTGTGTCGATAGAAGCTCTCACAGCTCTGTCTACCAAAATGGTAAACCCATGAAGTTCAGCCAAAGGCTAAGAGCAAGCGACGAGTTTCTTCTCACACCAGCCCATCTTGTGGGATGCAATACCCCGTATGATCCCCAGGCTCGTGTGATACTTCCCTGGGCTGGGTGGCATCCATGGCACCTTCCCCATGCTACAATCCCCTGTCCAGCTGCACACGTGTCTGCTGGACAGCATTCCCTTGGCAGCGGTGAACCTGGTGCTTAGTAGTAAATTGCCATAGCTAGGTTGAGATTATTTTGTCTAAAAGAAGACTGGATTAAATAGAAGTGAACCTGGTCTTTGCAATTCAAAATTAAACCCAAACAAATAAGCAAATAAACAAACAAGCAAAAAAAAAAAAAAATTCCCCTGAATGAGCCAGTCCAAATCCCTTCATTTAGCTGGCTTTCAACATTTGTTTTTTTCACACTTTTGGACTTCAGTACATCAAGCAGGTCTGGAAGCCGATGAAACAAATTTCAGCACTCTGGGAATCTGGCCTATGTTTGCAATGGGTAGACCTTAACTAGGCACAGGGAGTGCCAGAAGTCATAAAGAAGACTGATCCTCTTGAGACCTCCAAATTAATTTTAATGAACTGAGGAATTTGACTAAGCTTCTGTTAAGCTTTTCGCATTTGAAACCGCTGTTTAAAGGCAAACCTGTGGGGTTTCATCCATCTCTTCTTGGCTTGATTTGAACCATATCCTGGTGATGAGGAAAAACATGTCAAGCAGGAGGGAGGAAATGCTCTAAATTATTTGTACCGGGACTGAGGAAAATGTTGTCCTAATTCTCATGCAGTATATCTCATACAAACTTGCAGAATCACTTACGGGGAGATAGCCTAACAGCATACTCAGTATAGAAGATAGATCCACAAAACCAAGTGTGTGCATAGACTTGAATGCAACACATTTTAGGTAACTCAATTTAGGCACCCACAGCCAAGACCGTGATCTTCACTACTCCTCCTAGTAACAAACTGGTGTTATCTCCAGGGTGACAGAATGCCAGAATTATGGCAATGTCCAGAACTACAACCATACACACCCCACTGAATGACTTGTGTCCTGGTTTTGGCTACCACAGAGCTAATTTTCTTTCTAGCAGCTGGTGGAATGCCATGTTTGGGAGCCAGGATGAGAGGGGTGCTGATAACATGTTGATGATTTAGTTGTTGCCAAGCAGTCGGGGACTTTTCAGTTGTTCATATTGCCCTACTAACGAGAAGGTAGCGGGCACCCAGGAAGCTGGGAGGGGACACAGCCAAGACAAGTGACCCAAACTGGCCAAATAGTGTATTCCATGCCAATTACATCATGCTCTGCATAAATGGGGACTGGTGGGGGGAGAAGGGCAGGGATCCAGGACATGTGGTTTTGGAGACGGTCCAGTTTCAGGACGGCTCTGAGCTGTACGGTCTGAGCTGTGTGGTTCATTGTGTATCACCAGTTTTGTTTATTTTGCTATAAAGTCCTGTTACTGTTCTATCTCTCTCTCTGCTGTCCCAGTACACTATCCTCATCCCAAACTTTGAGGTTTGGGGTTTTCTTGCTTTCTCTTCCCTCTCTTTCCTTCCTCCTAATTCCCCCACCCTCTTAGAGAGAGCTTGTCTCTTGGCTGGGGCAAAACCATGACACCTTGTGGCATCTCCTCCCTGCTGTTGTCATTATGGGATGCACCAAAATTTACATGCCTGCCATTCCAATATGGCTATCACTTCAGCCACTCCTGCACTCAAAGTGTCCCTTGGTCCTCATTCTTGGTTAGGCCAAGGTGGGGCCCCATGGGGTTGGGCAACCACCTTTTGGAGATCAAGAGCTGATGTGCTCCTATTGCAAAACCTTTCTTTCCTGTGGCCTTCTGGCTCAAGTAACTCCCAAGAGATGTGAGACTGGGGCCTGACTCCCCAAAGGCAGGGGAGGATCTGCTGCTGGCCCCAGCACTCCCTGCCCACCAGACTGCAGACTGGCCCTGTTATGACTTCCACAGTTTCAAGACAGTTACCAAGAACCAGCTGTTAATTTGCAGCACCCAGTAGGTTTCGAAAAGCAGATGAGATTCCAGATACCTCCTCAGTATTTCCTTCTAAGTATTCCACTGTGTCAAAGGTAACATGAGACAGGCCAGTAATTGTAATGCAATTTATTAGCTTTATCTCCTTGCACATGTCTCATCATTTCTATAGAGGAATGGTACTGTTCAGTAACATTGTAGGTATATTTGGAGGCTAATTAAATTAAGATCTGCAAAATACTAGCTCCCTGGGATGGCAGGTGCTATATAAGTGAAAGATATTATATTTAAAATGTTGTCTTAAGTGAATTTTTTTTCTTCAGAAGATTATCTCACAGAAATCCTCAATTTTTTTAAAGTTGAAATTTCATTAACAAGTTGTCAACACCAGCTCCTCCTCCCAAAACCTTCTCTTTTCCATCCCACTCTTTCCCTAAAACACCAGCCATCTCGAAGGATCTAGAATGGCAAAGGAAAACCTGGCATTTCTAAAAGGAAATACTCAAAGTAAGCAACAGGACAAGCTTGTTTCTTTTTAGACTTAAAATGCTTCTCTGTCTTACACACACAAGGTTACCTTATACACAAACACACATACAAACACACTTGCAGAATGCATCTGCACATGTTTGATAGCTAAATTTATGCACACAAATACATGCTAAATGAAAAAAATATATTGTTCCAGTAGCAAAGAAGAAATGACTGAGGACTTTCACCACCTTGTTCCTCCATTTTAAACTCTTTTTAAGCCTCATTTTCTACTCTGTTAAATTAATGGGTTAGCAGAGCACTAATTCCAGTTCTCCTTAAAGGGCTTGGTGCAAGTAAGGACCCTGCCAATTGAATTTTGACCAGAAAAATAATTGCTTCACAGCAGATACTGGTTATAAATCAAAATTGCATGATGCCTCTCACATTTAATGACACTGCGTCCATCCTAAAAAGGTAATGGCAATCCCAGGTAGTTCCTAATGAAGATTGTTGCCTTCCATCTGTATCACGTCAGACACTACTTTCTCCCTGGTCTCCTCTTTTACATCACAGTTTCCACTCGTTATTAAATGCATCCTGGCCAGCGATTCTTTTAAATTAGCATCTCCCATAAAATGCAATATCCTCCTGAATTCCCCCAAGAACGATTGCAGCTGTAATCTGCACTTAATATTGAATTTGCACCAGAGAAATTCATTAGCTATGAACGGTATAAGACTTCCTTTATGCTTGTTTTCTTTTCATTCATCCAAAACCACCACAGTCCTTGGCGGCAGCAAACAAATTTGGCCTCTTCCCAATAAAATCAATTGTTAACGCACATACTGAAAAAAGTCCTATGCATTCAAAAAGGATTAGTTACAGCTTGGACCTGGAGATTGTATCCTGCTGAATCTTTTTAAGCTTTGGCAAGGGCTTATAGGTTGAGAAAACGTGTTTGTTGCACACATATCGCAATATTAATTCCACTTATATTCTTACCAAATCTGTGAATACAACACAGAACTGCTTTAATAGTTTTATACAGGATTATGCATCGTAATTCAAAAATCAGAGCTATGTCGATATTGGACAGATTTCAAGCATTCAAATATTCCTTCCTTCGACAATATTATGAATATTGAAGTAGGGGAAGCAGACCTGTTGTGGTTCTATATAGGTACAACATATAACAACACTCCTTCTACATATGCACACGCGTACACGTATGCACACAGATACAAACACACCCTCTCTGTTTTTCACAATTTTGTGTTAATACTTGGTGTTATGACATGGTTACCTGGAACAGGTAGGCAAACTAATACCATGCCCTTTAAACTTCTTGTAACAATGTAATCAATTACATCCTCTTTGAGATCCTGACAAATAGGAGAGAGCCCGAAAATTTAGTTTTGCAAAGCTTGAACTGAGAAGCAGACATGGTTAGAGTGGCTTCAGCGCTGCAGACTTCATGAACTAATTTGTCACCATGTGTCTTAAACATAATGAATCCTTGAAAAATGACTATTCCTTTTCCCGCTTTTTCCCATAAGGAATTTTTCTGTATATAGTAGCAAAACTGTATACAGAAATTCTCCAGTCCTCCATTTTAAATGATACCAAAAAAAATCCCTTAGCTCTACGCCTTTCAAGAATGACTGTGCATTAACAGAACCACTGAAAGCAATTATCATGGTAATCTAGTAGTAACTGGATAGTTAAATCACAACATCTGAAACAGATGGGGACAGGATGCTTCAACACTCAGTATTGTGCATCTTGAAGTGAACAGATCCAGAAAATACATTGTTTTCTCTGCATATTAAAAAGCCTTATTTAAAATGGATTAATTAGTCTGTATAAGCAAATCCACATACTTTTTCCCAAATGCATTATTTTTTTTTCTTTTCAACTACTATATTTCATTAAAACTTTTCTGAATGTCCCATAGAATGGAAGGACAGAACCAAGCAGACCAAGGCTTTTCTAAAATGCACTCACGAAAATTAAGAGAATTCAACTACATATATGTAATACGGAGTATATTTGTCAGGAGTTTGAGGTAACTACATCCCCATAGTCCTTCCTTTTCCTCATCAGCACGGGTTTCTCCAGGTCATATAAACTGGGACTCTACCCTAAAGTTAAGGTATATTAACGCGCTGTGTAGAGAAACATAGTTGGTAAGACTGGTCCAGGTGACATGCCAAGAAGCAAGGGTTAAACAAAGAACATGGGAGTGTGTGTTGAGCAAGAATCTGGAACAGCAAAATAGGCATGAATCTGGGACTGAATGGGATCTTGGAGGAGACTGTTGAACACCAGGCTGGGAAAAGAGAAATGTTTAGCTTTGTGCTATTTAGAGACCCAAGTCGAGTGGTCACTGGGGAATGAGCAGAGACTCCCTTTAGGGGATGGTATTTAAGCAGTACTGTGTGTAATAAAGCTGATTCTATGCTTGCACCTGCTGGAGTCCGTGTCTTCCATATGCCACAGCACTGTATGGCTGATGCCTTTTAGAAGTAAAATAGTCTTAAACAGAAATCATCGAGAACAATAGAAGCCCAGTGTCTCCTTCAAATTGTCTTTGCTCAAGTGCTTTTACTTGAAAAAATTGGATACAAATATCTATATGCAAAGTAATAGGCAAAAAAAATCTCACTACTGCCCTACTTACAAAGATATATCAGCAGTAGTTCTACATGTATCAAGGCAATTACGCCATCATTTGACCTACGCTTGCATAAAGCAGGGTGAAAGTAGAATTACATCCCAGGTGAAAACTTTTTACACCTTTTATACTCCTGAATAATTTCTCATGAATGCAAGCTTGCCTTCTCCTCTTCTTCAGCCTTTCTGTATCATTAAGCCCTACAATGACATTACTAAGCCCACATTTAACAAAAGTTCTGTTCTAGCAACCATTTGTGTACATCCAGAATTGTTATCTCTCAATAGGGAACCAATGTGCGACCTTCCAATGTATGTATTCCCAGTTTGTAACCACTATTAATATCATGAATTTTCATTCAAATACTGTTACAGTGATATGACTTCCTCATAACACATCTGCTAAGCCTTCCAGTCCACATAAATGTCTACACAACCTCCTTTCTCTACAGGTATCTGAAAGGAGGTTGTAGTGAGTCAGGTGTTGGCCTCTTCTCCCTAATAGCTAGTGACAGGAGAGAGGGAATGGGTTCAAGTTGTGCCAGAAGAGGTTCAGATTGGATATTAGGAAAAATTTCTGCACTGAAAGATGGTGAAGCATTGGAACAGGCTGCCCAGGGAAGTGGTAGAATCACCATCCCTGAAGCTGTCCAAAGAATGGGTAGATGTGGTGCTTCAGGAGACAGTTTAGAGATTATGGTGGCGTAGGGCTGATGGTTGGACTTCATGATCTTGAAAGCCTTTTCCAACAATGATGATTCTATGAGTCTGTGATTATCAATATATTTTTTTGTTAGATAGATATAAAGAATCTAAAGGCATGATCCAAAGAACCAGACTGAATTTTACATTTTTCAGTTTACAACTGAAATATTTCAGCTATAAAGGCAGTGGATTAAGGGCATTACTGGAACAGAGCTCCCTTGCACTCCTCAACCTCCTCCAAGCAATACACAGTCAGACTGAAAATTCAGGTAGCAGTAATAAAAACATTGCTTGAACTAGTGTACCTCTCTTTTGCTCTCTTAAAACCCTGGAGCACACACACTTCACCTGCAAGCTAGAAAAACAGTAAAGGCATGTGTTTGGCAGCTGCCTTTTCTATTTAAAATGTCAGGTTCATACTTTCAACTATTGCCATCAGTTCTGAGGCAGCAGTTAAACTATTCTAGTTTGTGGGGTGGAAAAAGCAGATCAGGGTCAATTTTCCATGTTTGATTTACAGGAAGAGCATGAGAAATCCTGCTGGTTTTTGCACTTGTCCGTGCCATGTACGCTTTTCCTTCTGTTCATATCTTACTGGCACCATCACTTAGCTTTACTGTTCAGATTCACCAACTGATTCACCAAGTTCTTCAGTTCTTTCTAGACTATACTCCTAAGTGATTTTCCTAAGAAAAAATATTTTTAAAGATGCTCAGATAATTTTATTAGCTTCCTTGTGTTTCATTTTTTTGTCAGAAGTTTCATTTGCCCTGCGTGTTCCAAACAGACAGAAAACTTGTATGATAATAATTACAACGGAACCAAATTTTATTAATATACTGTTTGCTCTGGAATTATGAGCATGGGTATTTCATTTCACTGATGCACATTGTGGTTTCTTGTTTCATTTCTTTGTATGATACAAATATTTAAACTGCTAGAGCTCCCAGCTGTTGCACACAGAGCTTACACCAAGGACTGTGATGCTGGGTAGACTGTCTAATCCCTCTTCCTTGACCAGAACCCAGTGATGAACTCTCACTACTTCAAAGTAAAATACGTGCACTCAGGCAAATCTGTTTTCTTGACTTGTGCTAAATCTTGGGGGTTGAAGTACTTTGCAAATAAACTTCAGAAGCTTCTGAGATGGTTAATGAGGACATCATTTGCTATGGAAGTAAACTCACACACTTGAGTGAGCTGTTACAATTTTCTCTACCAAAACACATTATTTTCTACAAGGCTATGATGAATTTCAACTGCCACAAATCTTCGATTAAGTGCCATATTTTCCCAACCAACTGAACCTCATTACTGTCCTCTATCTCAGAGTGCACCTTGCCAGGGTTTAGTCTTCAGGTTGTTGTGCCTTTACGCAAAGTGAAAACACTCAGATCGGGTAGTAGTCTCCTGCAGAGCTTTTGTGAACATCTTGACACGTATGTGAGTGAAACAGGCTCAAGAATTACTTTTTTTTCCCTGCTCCTTCTAGGACAGTGAGAATGGGAGACAAAGACTGAAGATCAATAAAATTATTTAGAAAACCTTTAGGAACAAGATTTTTAAGAGGAGAATATAAAAACCATATTGTGTGCATATTTAATTTTTCACATTTCTGGAACAAAACGGCCCAGTTCTGCTGGGCTTTCTATGCCAACTTGTCTCTACAGACAGCTGCTCACACATGCCGACCTCTTACAGCTTTTCAGATTTCCTTTCAACCATAACTCTCCATTGGAAAACCGAGGTTTTCAGCATCTTGAAAATGAGGTACAGGCTCTTTTAAACTGACAGCTGCTTCCACTGTCTTTGCAATGATCATCTTGGTAGATGGCCTCATTTGAGAAGCCATTATGATGTTTCATATGGATTTAAGATAGGCCAATATATTCATGCAGGAAACACTACGCTACATATTAGTTCCATTTTTCTTACATTTGGTGTCAAACTTAGTTAAGTGAAAAAAGAAGATAGAGCATCACTGTCATTTTTTGTTTGGGATTAATCTGATACTTAGTTATTCTCAGATCTTTCCACATCTCATTTCACTCTTAGGTCATTAATGCACACATGGATCATCACCAGCCCTTGTATAATGCCCTGGAGAAAGCTGGTGATAAACGTACTCCTATACTGACCATAAGCCATCTATAGCTCCTCTGTTTCCCTCAGTCACTTCATAGTCTACAACTGCTTTATTTTGGGCCCGCCTACCTTGAATGCTTGATTTCCTTAACTACTTTTGACAAAGCCATATTAATACAGAGAGGCACCGCTGAATTCATCCTCTTTCTTCATGCAGATGCAGTGGCAGAGCTGGTTCCTAAGAAATCTGAAAAGAGTCAGTGAGTTTTGGGAGCTCTGGGGAGAGGAAAGGAATCGAGAAAAGGCTAATTTGACTTACAGGACACATGGGTGCTGCTCAAGGCCAATGAAGTTTTGGGTCGGTATTTGAAGGGCTTGCTTTGGCTCCTCCTCAGCATGCCCTCTCTGAGTGATCCTTGTTGCTTACCCTCACCCCACTCAGAGAAACTGCTGACATTTCTCTGCTGATTCCAACCCAGCGCAGAAAGTACTGCACCATCCTGTGCAGCATCACCCAGCCACTGCCTTGTGTCTCCCACAGGGGAAAGGGAGAAGAGCAGGAGCCTTGTGCTGGAACAGTTTATCTAGCCTGTCTTTTTATCATAGGCAAAGTCATCTGCTGCTCCAAATGGCCTCCTGCCCTAGACAGCCTCCTACTATGACAAATGCCAGACATGGCATCCTGTGTAGAGGCTTTTGGCAAAGTCCTTTCAGAAGTCTAGATAAAGAACTGGCTGGCAAAACGCTTTCAGCTATTTCAATGGCAGATTTAAATTCTATGAGTCTAGTAAAATTAGATTTTTTTTCTTCATGGAAGCCAGACTGATTTGCATCTATTTCTTAGTTTTATAGCCTCTATCTTGCTTTTTTCAACTCCTGTGCCTGGTCCTAATTTCAGGCCACTGCTTTACGTTTCTCAGGAAACACCTAATTTTTTGTTTTTTATTTTTTGTTTTTTTTCTTTTAAGAGAAGTGTAGAGTTTATTACACTCCAGGGCTGTGAGTAGTTTAATTGAGCATGAAGATACCTTTTTATCAGCAGCTCAGTCACTTCCTTCTCAAACATCCCTATAACTCCTGCTAGGCCCACTACCTAATTTCATTTTATTCCACTGCTCCATTTTTGAACATCTCAGCCCCCATTATGCCTCGTTCTCACTTGCAAAAACAAGTGTTACAGTAGGAGTATATGCATCATCTTCTATGACAGGCACTAATGCACAGTCATAATCAAGCTGCTTTGAAATTACACTTCAGACTTGCCTTCCTCTGACTCAGGGCTTTGACTGCAGGAACCAAGGGAGACAGGGCTGCGCTCTCTTCCCCCTTCTGCTGGATACAGCCAATCATCCTTTGAGGACATGGCCGCATCTGAGGCAGGATTGTGGGGTTACAGGGCAGAAGTCTAAGTATGGGAGAGCTGAGAAAACACTCACTTTTCTGGGTTTTTTACTTGTCTTCATGTTTAGAGGTAAAACGCTTGTGACCAGATTTGAGAGGAGGAGGAAGTACAGGTCAGCCTGTTCCTTGAGAGGCACTGAGGGTAGGAAAACCTGCTTCCCTTTCCACCATGGTCCCTTCCTACTTTCCAGGAATGCCACAGCACTTTTGCAAAGCCTGTAGCATTATGGGGTGTTAGACCCTCTTCATGTGACTGTCTGTAGTTCTGGGAGATTTTTACGTTACACACAGGAATGCTGGGAAGGAAAGCGTTTGTGTGGCTGGTGTAGCAGACACAGCCTGGCTTTTCCTCTGGTCTCTTCTGGACTATTACATCTATTACATGTCTGGCTGTGTTTGCAGGAACCAGGCTCAGTGATCCATGAACTGTCATCCACTCCTGTGGGGAATAATTGGGGATAGCAGGAACAAAATCTCTGCTATTCCAGAGAATTTGGGATTCTTGTTCCGTTTCCCCTGTGTGTGGCAAGAGTGGCTGTGAATTCTTTAGCTTATCCCAAGCTTTCAGAGGTGTTAAAAGGTTTGCTGGGCTTGCAGATCTGGCTGGAACTCAGAGATATTAAAAAATAGTAACAGAATGGCTAGATGAAAGAACAAAGGGCTGCAAGCCAGAATCTGTCCTTTGCCAGATGGTCATCTTAATAATACTTTGCATAAATGTGGCATTAGGAATTTGTACGTTGGCTTCTGAGGTGGATACATATCATTAATACCATTTTACAAATGGGGAAGATGAGCAATGAAAAGGTTTATTTGGTGGCCACAACACAGCTAAACACGCATGTGAGCAATGCCAAGGATTTTTACACATAGGCTATGCAGAAAAGGTCTTTGCTGCTACACTGAATTCATGGAGATCCTTGGAGTAAACTGGTGGTCGAAGAAAGCACTGTGAGCCTCAGCAGCCACGCTGTAAACCTGAGCTAAAGGAGATTTCTGACTTCAGACCTAGGGATCTGTACAGCTGCTTTTGGGTATTAGCTTTTGCTCCATGGCTTAGGATGAAGGATGCTGTGATTCAGTCAAGAGCTGCAGCCAAGCAGCATGATAGAGTTCAGCACTGCCACAGAAACCATGAGATGTGCTTCACCCGATGAGCCTCAACAGGTTGGCAGATTTTTTTGTTGAAAAGCCTGTTTCCACCCACGCTGCAAGCAAACATCAACTTATTTTGCCCATACTCCAAGGCAGAAAAAAGAGGCCACGATCATATAACCTTGGGCTCAGAATCAGGCTAACACACTCATCCTTCCTTAAATCTCATCATGTAGGTCGAAGCAAGTGGCCAGTACGGATGCATGATTATCTTCCTCTCTAGTTATGTGTTGACATCTGCTCTGAAGCACGGAGTAAGCACACCTTCAATCTATCTCTTCTGTGGTAACCTCTCAGTACACATTAGTGTTTCATCCTTCTCATTTGGTAGGGAGTATAATGCTGAAAGCATGCAGAGCAATGCCTTTAAAGCGTTACTCAGTAAGACACCTTGCCAAGAACACTGCAAAATGTCTAAATCCAAACTGTTCTTCACTTGAGCTCCTTTATGTTCAGTGTGATTTGTCCCTGGCTGTACAAGTACAATTTGATAGAAAAGTTACTTTAATAAGGATTTAGGGCCCCATTTCTCAACCAAAGGGTCACAAATGCAGAAGGACAGTGAAAAGAAATCAGGGTGACACAAAGCACTGTAGATTTTATTATATTATAAAGCAGACAGAGTGCTGTTTTCTAATTCTACACACATACCCTAGCCATTCAAGGTCAAATAAGGTGTTAACCTCTCCAAACAGACACATGAGCATAAGTTTACACATCCTTCTTGTTACTATGGATATTTTCCTTGTTCTTACATTTTACAGTAAATGGAAAGAAGTCATAAAAATTTGATTAAGATTCTTCCAGGTTGCAAAGCTCAGGCACTCTGTAACAATTTATGTTTTAGGAAGAAAAAGAGCCTGGAAATATTTAATTTACAAACAGCTGCTGAAAATGGCGAGTTAACAGGAAGGACTTTTCTTTTCTTTGAAAAAAACAGGCTTAAAATACAATGCATAGAAGTAATCACTTTATACTTTGGAGAAAAGTAGCATAAAAATAGTGCTGCTTTAAGTGTTGTAGATATAAAAGCCTCACTAAGTACAGCTTAACTGTGATATACTGCTATGTAACTCCTATTTATGCTAATAGGCACCTTCTAAACACTTTGCCTAGTTCAGCGAGGGGAAAAAAAAATGGTATAAAACAAAGTAAGCAGAAACGATTCTCACATGGGATGCACACCCAGTTGACCCCACTTCAGCTCTGAAGTGCCTGTGCATTCGGAAATGCTGCTTACAGAGAGAGACCTTCAGGAAGACAACTGGTGATCGTTGTCCAAACAATGTTTTGTGTATCTCACCTGTACTTCCAGTACGCCAGTTATAAACCAGCTAAGCACCAGCGAAGTACTGGGACTTACTTTTATAATGCAAACAAACGAGGAGCAGAGACAGGAGCTTCCTGGGGAAGAGAAAGCACCTGCTGCAGTAGTAGAAACACTGGTATTATGAGCAAAGAGGTAAACTTCCCATCATAACACCCATACATGTAAATAACTCTCTTTTACTCCCGAATCACAGATGAACCAGCCTGGAAGTGCAGTGGCAGAGTCGCTTTGTTCAACACAAACTGCTTAAGGGTTATACACAGAAAAATACGGTATCATACGGAGTTTGGCATCTGCTTTTGCAGCTGTCACACTAGCCCTGCGAGGGAGCATTCAGAGCTGCAAAAGAGGCCAAAGGGGACTATATTCCACACAATCATCACCAGGAAAACAGGGTGCCAAGTGGGTTTTGGAGTCAAATTTATAAACCAACTTGCTTTAGAACAGTGCTTCTATTTCTAACACATGGGGAGAGCCAAGAAACACTGAGATCACGCATTACAAATTACAGAAAGATAACAGTATTACCCTAAATTTCTCTCCAGTGGTCCTAAATATTTGAACTTCAAGTCTACGTTCAGCTTTGGAGTGAGTAAATGCAGTTTCAACGTAGAAAAGGAATAAAATGGAAACAGCTTACAATAATTCAAAATAAGTGCTTTTTTTTTTTTAAAAAAAAAGACCATTCCCTCTCAGAGACTGCTTAGTAAATTATACATTATTTTGGCAGGTAGTAATGATGCAATTACCGAGTTCTTCACTAAAAATGAAATGAGCTATGCCTTTTAGCTCAATACTTCATATTTTGTGCTATGCAAATACCATAGGAGAGCCCTAAAATGATGTTCCTCTCTGCCCAAGACAAAGCTGACTCAAGTTCTCCAGGTATCTATTGGATAAATATCAAAATTTCAGACTGCAGAAACCCAAGTGCTACCTTTCCGAGGATTCCTTCATTTCAATATATTTTTTTTTAAATCTCAACATTTTAGAAAAGCAGTGGAAATCTCTAGATTTACACACAGATCATGTTTTTGACTTCTGATTTAGAAATTCTTAATAACATCCATAGCGTTATACACAGAGATGTTAGTATCACTGATTTGGATCAGCCTTTATTTAGTGAGTTTCTCAGTATTTTAAACTGTTTACACAAATTTACACTGTGGGATTTCATTGTGGTTTTCAAAAACATCAAAATATCTGTCTGTTAGAAAAATTTATTTTTTTTTAAATCCTACAAACCCACCATATAATAGTGAATAAACTTACGCAAACTTGTCAAGCATGTGAAAATAGATGGCATCACTTGACCTAACTTGCAGAGTTCTGATCATCCGCCACCTCATTTATGATTTTGCCCAAAGTTCACTGAAATGTGTGTGTGTGCAAAGCTGCAGTACCAGCGGAACATCTGAAAGCCGTGCAGAAAACAGCTAGCTTCCTGGTGCCACCAGCCTGTGCTGCTGCTTGTTGGTCACCACAGCTTCTGGAACATCAGGTTCAGCTAATCTTTCTTTCCCATAACAGAGAACATTTTAGCAGTGCAACGGGACAGCTCTCGGCGTGGGCATAAACGTGTCATCTC
Source organism: Gallinula chloropus (assembly GCF_964237585.1). NCBI lineage: Eukaryota > Metazoa > Chordata > Aves > Gruiformes > Rallidae > Gallinula > Gallinula chloropus. The sequence continues at coordinate 42,313,402 of NC_140086.1, forward strand.
CCCTCACACTGGTTAGTCATGCTCAAAACAGCTATCTGGAACAGCCAAAGGCCAGTTTTCCTCTGTCTGACTTACATATCATTGTGACATCCATGCTGCATAGTATACCAGGTTAAAACCCAGGGTTTGAACCCTGTCCTGGCTTGTGTTAAAGTCTCCAGCCTAGACCCTTGATTTTCAAGCACACTACTCCAAGGTCATGTTAAGGTCTTCCAAGCACATCAGCAAGGCAAGAGAGCTTGTTTTGGTCTTTATGCTCTGAGAACAGCCTGGCCTGCAGCTATTCTATTTCAAGTATCCTCATTCCCAGGTCAGTACAGCCTATTTTTGTTGCGAATTTTCCCTGCCTCCCTGCCACACATATTTACCCTTGGACAACACCTAGTTCTCAACCTCACCAGTGTTCATCTGCTACTTCGCAAGTTGTCAAACGACTACTCAGGCGCTAAAAAACCCAACCAAATCTCTCTAGAGTCTTAATTTAAGTGTTAGCAGGGAGCTGAAAATTAGCAGTAGCGTTCCTGCCTGCAGCTACGAAAAAATAGTGAGAACTGACACTTTAATGATTGCTAAGAAAGGCTGGATAGCAAGTTTGCTAGTCGCTCTCTGTTCCACCTTCACTGCCAACGCCGGATGTGTAAGCACTGAACCTACATTCCATCAATTTCTCTCTTTGAGGTAGGAACCTGAGCCACGAATGCAGCTTTGGACAGTAAATGGCCATGTCAGGTAAGTTCGTGAGGCCCAACAGGCTGCTCAGGAAACTCTAGACTATTCCCACATTTCTGTCTACACTGTGGAATGTTTTACATGCTGCTCTTTTCACTAGTGCACAAAGCTCAGTCGTAGAAATTTCAGCTCATTCATCTCCTTCAGCAACTGCTGTTTGCAACTTTTACCTCCCTGATCCACCTGAAACTCCTCTACCAGTTTTTTTAAGCCAATGATATCTTCTCAGGCACTCATTTTTAGGTCCCTGTTCTCAGTCTTTGAGGACTTACTGCCTCTTTGATGCTGACTTAGCAGCTATATTCCATACAACCGTAAACGGTGCTTGCTCTGCTGAATGCTTTTAAATCAGTTGTGCGTGCTTTTCACTTTCAAATCATCTTCCCACTCACATTTGGTGTATGCGACTACTTCCCTGACAGGCCAACAGCTGGTTCACAAGCCACAGACTGTGCATCTCAGCGTTCACCTTGATAAGGCTGATTTTCTATGACCACCTGATAAAATTGGCTGCCAAAAGCAAGATGAAAAATACTTCAAATGTCGAGTTTACTAATCTGCTGAGGGATCTAATTCTCACACCCTTCTAATATTTGTCTCGTCTGCTATTTGCCACTGCAACACCAGTCAAGGTCCACTTGTGTTATGATCAAGGTGCAGTTCTGTGCAACCATGCTGCTCGGAGACTGTGTGACCCAAATCCTAACTCGGTGCTGTCATCACTGAGCAATCTCACTCTTCGTGAAGCTTTCTCAGCTCCAGGACCAACAACACACCCTCCCCCCGCAAGTTCCTACTGTATCTTTCTTCCCTTCCTCCCTCCTTTCAGGTTGTCTCAAATCACAGGATCCTTGATGACGAGTTTATAGCTCTGCCATAATTTCTTAGTGGCACAGTAGCATCTTGCCAGCAGACAGAATAGGTCCCAATCTGCTTCTGTGTTGAAAGGCTATTATTCGGATGACAAATTTTGATATACTGCATTATCTCTGGTCCCTCCTAAATTGCAGCTGGCCGTGGCCACTGTGTCACCAGCACCCACAGCTGGGCTTTCAGGACAATCTGTGTGGGCTACATGGCCAGGTGCATGTTAGGATTAACTGCACAGGGGATGATCTGTTGGCCAGGGAGGCTCTAAACACTGAATATTGCCAAGGTTGTCATGGTTTGGTTTGGCGAGTTGTGCACACGCTAAAAATAAAATGACAGCAGTAGACAGTGGGAAAAGCACTTAACTTCAGACAGAAATCTGTAGTGACAAGTATTAAAATCTCACGTCACAAAATTTAATCTAGGACATGTAGGCCCAGCTGAACTCCGAGCCCAGGAGCACTTCCCAACTCCCAGCTCTGGCTATGCACCTTGGCTGCATGTCAGCCCAAGGCTGAGGATGCAGGTAGGATGGGGACAGTCACCCTGTGCCCCAGACAGGTCTGTATGACCAGGGGTGACAGCTTCAGGGCACAGCACTGAACACAACCCTCCTGCAGTTAGGGAATTGCGTGACATAAAAGATGGTGCAGGAAGGAACAAAGGCTGGAGAATTCACATCTCACATATAAATAGCTTTCCCCACATGAAGGCTGACAGCTTTTAATTATGGTGTGAAGTTTTCAATAACAGAAGATACTCGGGATATTAGAGCGATACAGGAGGGATACTAGAAGGATACTAGGCTTGGTGGAACGTGGGCAACTCTGGAGATAAAATGAGCAACAAGCCTCAAAATACGAGGCATTGGAGAGGTATTGGAGTAAGTGTCTACAGCAATTTATGAACAGATTCAGAGATGATGGTTCACAGTTCACCTATAAAACTGTAAACAGTTTTGAGAGAAAGATTAATTTCACAGAACATCTTGGAAATGTACTTTTCAGCTGTGATATTCTCCTAAAAGTTAAATGTATTTGCACTGTCTAATACAAATATATCAAGGGGGAAAAAAAAATCTTTTTACTGGAATGAGTAATCACTGCATAGTGTTTCTTAGTGCAATTCTCCCTTTAATTGTCTATTCCCTACTGCTGACTGGCTCAGTGATTGAAGAATAAATACCAAAGAATAAATAAAGTGGATGCAAGAGATTTCTTAATACATAATGACTAGGCTGCACTTTATAGATGAAATCTGAGACAATTCAATCGTTACATAACCAAGAGTCTTATGGCAGTTTGGGGGGTTGCTAGAGATGAAGCTCATTTCTCTCTCCTCTGCCTAACCTCGCCATAGCTCAATCATATTCTATTTCTGAGATACTGCACCTCACTGGCAATGTAACGGGCACTGATAGTATCTGGAAGACAAAGGAAAACTTCCTCTCTGAAGCACTGCAAAACTGAGTCATGCATTGTAAATGCTCATCTTTAAAATTCAAGTCATTCATAATTTACACATACATTTCAAAGAACAAATCATTACAACATCTAAAGAAAACAAAACCTGCCATCTTTTTCTTGCACAGCTCCCAGGAAGGTGATGGGATTTTGGGTACATGCACATCTTAGTCTGATGACTTCCCACCGCACATCACGTAGTGTCTGAACACACTGTGCACAAAGGGATGGATGTAACTGTAGGGGAGCAGCAGCAAGCTCACCGATTCTCACCATCCCTCTGGGCTTGTTCCTCTTCAGTTTTTCCCTCAGGAGCATTCAGACTGAGCCTTTGTTCCCTCCTCTACCTCCAGATGTGATAGGCGCATCCTTGCCTTTGCTGAGAGTCAGCAGAACTGAGGTCTCTTTTCTCTATACTGAAAGCCTGCGAACAAGGGGATATTTGCAGCAGTCTGCTGGTGCTCATACACAGAAACTGGTGGTAGGAGGACTGCTGCTTATTGTGATACGCTTTGTGCCATTTCTACAGGCACCTTAATTCATCTATGTAATGGACCCTACTTTCATTTTACTTTAAACGTAGTGACATCATAATTTGAAAATAAAACTTAGAATTTTGCCATTCCATAAAAGCCACTGATTACTCATTAGCCTTGCTACAGAAATACTTCATGACCTGGAGACACCACTCTTCTCACCAAGTTTGATCTCCTGAATAACAGAGGCTAAAGAGAGCATCACTCAGCCATTAGCTGAGGCGCCTCCCTTTTTTTTCCTCCAGGAACCGTTTTCCCCTAATATGTAAGCACGGACAATGAAGTCACATTGAACTCAGGTCACGTATGATTTTTACAAACAGCAGCTGTCGCAGTGCTTTGTCATTAACATGTGATTGATACGAGGAACGCAGCTTGTCCAGCATGAGGCAACATGGCAGAATGCAAACAGTGCAAGAGTAGAATATGCCTGTGTCATCCATGGAACTACATCCTGATACTACACACCCCAAAAAATTGCCTCAAGAGCCAGTTTAGCACAGCCATGGGATCAAGGTAGCATATGTAGACCTCTACCTGAGAACGTACAGACCATATACAAGGGGCTGTAAGAGGGCCCGGGTTGTTTATATGAAGAGAAGATGGACAACAAAAGCCATCACTTAGTTTCTGAGGAACACTGTTATCAGTGCTCTAATTACACTCTTAATTTGATTTAAGTCCAAATGAAACCCTGAGCCATGCTCTCATTAAAGAGCACTTACATTCCTATACTCTTTAGGTAAGACGCTATTTTTAAATGGCTGGAAGATAAATTAATTGCATTAATTTTAATAACATTTCATTTAGAAGCCTAGAAGAAAACTAAATGAGACCAGTTAAATAGATAATGGGGTAAACATTTTCCTCATCCCCTGATTTATTAGAGGGATTCAATGCAATTCAAGCAGATCCACTATTAGAAAGGCTGCGTGGCATGGACCATGACCGCGTGTATCAACAAAGCAGGAGGCTTCCTCCCTGCGGCGACCCAGCCACGGGCACCGCGTGGCGAGGTCTGATCATCGCCGAGGCTGCTCTGAGTGGATCGTCTCACACAGACCCAGACAAGGCCAATTAGACAAGCATAACAAGCTCACTGATGCTACTTGCCTTCTTATTAACACTACTTTAAAAATGAAAATTCTTGTCTTTTGTTACTGCCTCTTAGAGCAGTAAATATTGTTCACTTAAAATGCAGTTTTTAAGGTTACAAATACTGATTTTGCTTACAGGTTTTCTTAAATGGATCTTGAATAAAAAAGTCCAAAATTTTTATAATTTTAGTTCTGAAAGCTTTCAGAAACTCACAAATTGTTTTGCAACTTCAACTTTTTCAAAATTTCCTTTATTTTAGGATTTTCTTTTTACTTTCTGAACCTTTCTTTAGGACATGTAATTGACTGACACTGTAAACCAGATCTACTGTGATATAAAACCAAAGCCTGAGATACGCAGTTAGGGCAGTACATATCAATGGGGTTTTTTACATTATACATTGAAGAAAAAAAAAAAAAAAAGAAATGACCAGCTTGGATCAACATCAGCAGTCTTTTCCTTGCAAAATATACGATCCAATGATTTAGTTCTAATCAAGTCAAGGATATAAATGTTTCCTGGAGTAAAACCTTAAACATGCTTGCCCATCTCTCAATGGAATGCCCTACCCCTCGACCTACAGAATCACAATCTGCATATCCCTGAATATTTAGTGATGATAAGGACTCATGTGGTTGTATTTTCAATTACTATGGCATTTTCAAATAGGACAATGTACCAGAAAAAAGGCGGCACACGTTTCAGCCAGTCCTGCACCCTATGCCACAACACTTCTCATGTTAAAGCTAATTTCTCTGGCTCCTGCATAGCAAGATTACTTAGACTGCTAAGTAGCATGTCAGATACGGTCTCAGTTGCCTCAATAAAACCTTTCCATCCTAACTTGATTTTTCCTCCCATGGGCGTTGCACATTGACTACTGCAGTGATTCCCCTGCAGTCATTTAATTAGAGCCTAATCCTACCTTCCCACACAGAGCAAGACTTTCTGCCCTGGTAGTCCTAAACTGCAGCCAGCTACTTGGCAGTGTCACTGGTTTTGCTGGTAAAAGCAATTTTTCCTCTTTAGCACCTCTCTAGGGTGGGATGTGCCGTTCACTTACCCACAGCCTCCCTGCTGCTGCCATAGTCAGCAAAGGGCATCGAGGTGCAGGCAACAAAAGCAAAGTCTGTGGTCCAGGTCACCTCATGGCTGAGATCCACAGCAGGAACTGGGGTGCAGAGGCAGGAGGCAACGTAACACCACAACACAGGGTCCTGCTCCCCACTGCAGAGAGGTGTGCCCCTTCATGATGAGCCAGGAAAGGAGAACACAGCCAAGAGCAATTGCTTTAGGATAGCTACCGGTTTGTGTAACATTAGGGCTCTGTGAGGCTGCTCAGTGCTCACCTGCCAACAACTCTCCATTACAAGCGTTTGCCCAGTTAACCCTTATCATCATCAACCTGTTCAAATTAAACATATTTGTGATGCTTCTGTAGCAAATAAGATAAAGTATATCACAAGCACAGGTGTCCAGAAGTTTCCCTGCCCTCAGGTATGTTTTTATAACATTCAGTGAGACCAGAATCTAAGCACAAAGTGCAGAGCAGACCATACTACTGGTAAATAAGGTTAGAATAGCATTGATTTTTTTTTTAAATACTACCCCGTAAATGCTTCCACCCATAGAGGAAAGAAAGTATCCTCAGGTAGATTCTCCTGAGTATCTATAAGGCTCTCACTAATGCACAGGGGGGAAATATACTTTTCTTCACACCACTTCTATGACTTCCAGTTTTGTGTCTGTTCATTATTCTTTTCAAAAAGTAGATTTACATGAAGTAAATCTAGTAGATTACATGAACAGAATCAACCTTCCCTAGCATCTTTGCTAGCCATTTAGGTTTCACATTTGCATTCTGTAAGCCCTAAAAAGTATGCAGGTTACTTTACTGGAACAAAGCTTTTGTGTTTCCTTGGGACTTTACCTACTTCTGGTTTGGAGCATGAAGTGTGCAAACTACACGTAACATCCAAAAGAGATGCAGGATCATTCAGAAAGCTAACACAGACACAGAATGTACGTAACCTCCTTTCCACCATGAATGTGCTGAAGGCATCTTCCTGTAAGCAATGGTCATGTGAACATCTTCAAACACAAAACTGCATGCCAGGTCTGTGTTTACAGGCATCTCAGGAAACGTGGTAGAATTATCAGCTAACACTTTGCACTGATGTAATACAGAGGTCGTAGCAAAGTGAAACAGCTTCCATCACACTCCCACTGGTGTCTGATTTCTGCTACTGGGTGGAGTTTTCAGTATCACATATAGGAAAAGAAGTATTAGCTGTATTCTTGATTTGAATTAAATGTGCTGTAATCAGACTATGCACTGTGATGTCATACTGATGGGCTTTCTGTGCAGTAGGAGATGGAGAAACCCACAGCCTGCCTGGCTTGATGCCCACTGAAGTATTAGGTTTGGGATACTGTCCCAGCTGCAGATGAACAACTAAGGGAGCAAGTGCAGAAATAAGCTTAGGGTGGATCAAGAGGAAAAGAGTGACTGTGTCAGTGAGAAAGAGAGGCTGCTTAGGTCTCACAAAGCAAGTTGAGGAATGCATTCAATAACCAAGCCAAAACCTGCTCTTCACAGAAGTTTAAATGGGAAAGAAGATTCAAAAAAAAAAGAGCATAGCCAGGGAAGGCAGCAATGGGATCTATCTTAAGGCCTGCAGAAGGCAAGATAAGGAGCCAAGAGGAGTAAGGAAGAGGCAGCCAGGGATGTTCAGAAGCAGAAGGTCAGAGCAGGTTTCCAGGCAGGACACAAGTTCCCAGAGCATCTCTTACTGCAACAACAGTGCTTTGGGCAGAGCCTCTGTGCAGACAGCTCAAAGTCAATAACCTGGAGAGTGATTGCCCTCAGCTAGCAATATCTAATTACAGAGACTGTTCAAGGCATTCATTGACAGATGTACCACAGTTGTAATTTTTCTGTTAAGTTGCCTGTAACAACTTTATAATTTTCTCAGACCCACCCAAAATCTTTTGAAACTCCCAGAAGGAATAGACTCAATAGACCTTAAACCTCCAATGCCCTATTGCTCCCAAAAGAATAAAGATGTAACTTTGTCTCAGTTCCGTCCACTGTTTTGTCATTTTTATACTGCCCCATATTTTCTGGCACAATGCATTCAGAGGACAGTATAATTCTGAATAGCCTCCACTGAGAAACTGAGTACATACCTGATTTAATGGTTTCTACAAAAAAAAAGTATTACGAGCATCCTCCTATACTATTCAATATCCATAACTGGGAATTGGTTTTATCACATCCTAGCACCCAGTGCAAATTTTTGGGCATAAAACAGCCTAGACAGCAGTAACCTAATGTTGGACATATTTCCTAGAGCTTTGCATTAGTTGCAAAGAACAGTTACAAGCAATACTTAAATTACAACATGCAAAGGAGAGACCAAAAGAAAGCCTTCTCCTCTTCAGCAAAATACTAAACGAAGCCTTTTGGAGAACTAGAGCATTGATCTTCCCATGGGGTTTTCTTCCTGACTTAGCTGATTTTTCTTTTTCTTTTTCTCCTGCCAGAGCTTTTTTGTCAACTTGCATTCAAAAGTTTTACCTGAGTAAAGGTGGCCTCAAAGCAGCCTGAGAGTTTAATGCTGGTTCCTCATGCCTTTCAAACTGTTTTTCATCTTTTCCCTTTCAATCAGCTTGGAAGGAAGAAAAGAGGAACAAAAGTCTGTCTTAATTGCTGACACCATTTTGTGGTCAAGTATTGCCTATTTACAAGGCATTTCTGATGCTGTGTACTTCGTGCCCTAAATCGACCCAATTTTGTATTTTATCTTGATGGTACTTGGTGTGCTGGGCTTATCCAGAGCACCGCACTTTGGAAGAAGCCAATGGGCACTTCTGAGTGTCACTCTTCACAAGCACCCAAATGTTCTGCACCACATAAACCCTAAGCATGTGCTTCACTGACCAAAGACCTGCCTGTGAGTCAAGATTTTTATAAAACACTTGATCTGTGTGGGGGCTTGATGCCTTTCACTGCACAGTAATGCTGGACCTTCACTTTACACACTCCCACTCTGCCACTTAGTCACGGATAACACTGCTGTTTTAGCAACATTAGTTAACCTACATTTTAATCATTACAACCACCTATGGAATGTGGGCAGGCCCGGGGTTGAGTTTCAGATTTGCATTTGCTGTGTCATCATCGGCAAGACTGTTCCTGCGGTTCTGACTTCTCACACAGGAAAGTGCAGATATAAATACTTTGTGAGGGCTGCAGGAGAAAAAGGGCTTCACTACCTGAAATAAATGAAAAACTGATAAGTTGCCAAATCCAACTGTGAATCCAAGAAATCTATCCCATGATTCTGAAGAATACATTAGGTATTTTTGGGAGCTTACTTCTATCAGTCCTCGTCATATGTGGATGCACAAGCTTAAAAATCATTTTGGAAAGCACAGCATTAAGAGTCTCCCTCTCCTTTTAAGATTTCATGACCCACTGGAGGAGTCTAGAATGAAATATGCTGTGATGCTTAGAAAGAAGAGCCTGTGACTGTGTATCCCACAGGTCTGAATGACAGAGCGGAGAAATTTAACAGGTGCTGTGCTCAGAGACAGCATCAACCCCAAAATGTGCAAGGTCCATTGTAAGACTCTGAAATAAAGTATTCTATAGCAGGAATGAGAAAAAATAAAAGAGACATAATGTTGTTTCCTATGTGTTCACTTTAAAGACTATTATTTGCTTGTCACTTCATGGAGGAAACATGGGAATTAAAGACAAAAAATGCTATAAGTTGATTATATGTGACTTTCCAGCTATATTTTTGTCTTTCTCTATAGTTTGTGGGATATAATTTTCTTAACATGCAAACTTAGCAATTAATAAAATATAAACAATCACCTAAATGTATTTTATACTCAATTAAACAGCTCATTTTTACTTTACAGTAACTATTTTCTGATCATATCTCTATGGTTAAAAATTAATAATTTCCTTTTTTCCCTACATTATTCCCCTTCTCACAGTTTTGCTTTTTTATAAAGCTGAGTTTTACAAATAAAATTTTAATTTTCACAGAACACTAGAACAATCTTATTTTAAGAAAGTAGCTTATCCAGAAGAAGCCGTGCCTCTAAGCAGAGAACTTCTAGCTCATCTAAGATGGAAAGCAGATACACACACTTGGATAACTTTGTGGGAGGGATACCTTTGAAAATCAGTATAATGCTAACACTAAATGAAAGAACTATTGCAATCCTGAAACATTTTTCAGGTGAGAGAATCAGGTTCCTGACAAGTCCTTCTAGAAGTGATTCAGTGGAATCACAGAGTCACAGAATTGTAGGGGCTGGAAGGGACATCCAGAGATCATTGAGTCCAACTCCCTGCCAAAACAGGCTCCCTAGGACAGATCACACAGACGGGTGAGGTGTCCAGATGGGTCTTGAGTATCTCCAGAGGAGACTCCAACACCCCCTGGGCAGCCTGTCCCAGTGCTCTGTCACACTCACTATGAAGAAGTTCTGCATATTGGTGCAGATCTACCTGTGCTGCAACTTAAAGCCATTGCCCCTTCTGCTGTCTCCACAGACCACTGAAAAACATTTATGAACATTATGCCACCTTAATCAGAGTGTTTGCCTTATGTAATATGAATCTATTAATTAGTAGAACTCTGTCTCTCTGTCTGTATCTAGTGTTGTAAGATAAATTTGAGTAATAGGTGTGGCTTTTTTTAATTTTGCATTGTTTTAACATCTACTGGTGCTGACAGAAACTGGGACCTATTTCATCACTTCTTTAAAAAAAGTGCTCCAAAAGAAGCAGGAGAAAAAAAGGCAAATGATAAGAAGATTCAAACAGCTGGGTATCAGATCAAACGGCCAGCAGAACTGGAAAGAGACCCCAGGTCTCTCACACCCCAGTCCAGACTTGTATCATCAGATTTCTCCTGCCTCGTTTATTTATACTAGTTTTTATTCTCTGCTGCTTAAGTGAATTACAGAATCCACATCAACAGCTGGGTCTCACAAAATGTATATGTATTTTTAATAAGAAATGTTTAAAATCTGTATTTTGTCAGTGGTCATACATCTTGCACTAGGCTGCTTCCTTTTCTGAACATGAACGTACGCCGCTTTCATTTATTAAGTTACTGATCATTCATCTGAAGCTAGGGAAGGCAATAATGGCACTCATGATAACAAAAATCAATAGAGCTGTAAATAAGCTTTGCTACAGCTCCCAACAACTTTAAGTTATTCATTAGCTAGAAACATAGAAAGCCAGCCAAGGAAGCGCACTGGCTTTCTACACTAGTTTCCACCTTTTTCCTGTGGTTGCACCCATCACCTTCTATTAACAGGTCAGAAGAGAAGATTCTGTGGGCTCTGTAAAGGCAGCAAATGCACTGCCAACCCTATTACGCATAATGTAATGGTTCTGCTGAATGGACAGGGGGATAAAGATAACCAGTGTGTTTCCTTACAACCACAGAGACTTCTCTGTTTCATTTACATTTTGCCTTTTGGATCAAATCCCTTTTCCGAACTTCTAGCCAGGTTTTCTAATGGCCTCCAGGAAGAACAGAATAAGTCATTTTAGTAAATTCCGATAAAATTTTGGCCTCTGGAAGGACAGTCAAAACACTCAGGCCATATATAGTTTACACCTCTAATATCTGAAGGTGAAACATCAGAGTGTAAAAGGACAAACTCCAACAAGGGAAAAAGCATTTGGAAACTAAAATGTGCTAAAATGGAGACCTTGAATTTGAACCCTTTCAGAAGGGCAGTGAGCAGAAGGGGAATTTGACACTCTCGCTGGGGTATTCCTGGGTAGGAGGAGACTCAAGTACTGTAGAGTTAATAAGGTCAAACACATTGGCTACAGACTGCACACTTTCCATTTTGCCTTCAGGAAACGAAAAGGCACTATGGGGTAGTGGAAGAGTGCATCAAGAAGCTGAACGGGAGAGGAAAAGGCAAGGCATTTTGAGGTCCTCTTCCAATCTCTGAGCAAACTAACACTGTAAACTATATCCTATCCTGTTTAATACATTCAGCTCTTTTGATCAAGAAGCAGAACCTTGGAAAATTTCCATAGACATGTTAGCAGGCAATACTGCCTAATTGCCAAAATATATATACTCTAGTTTAAATTGATTTGACTTTTTCTTACTTGCAACATGAGTTTCCAACTCATATATTTTTGCAGAACAATTTGGAATCTATGTGGTTCGATAAATACAGTGAAAAAATGTGAGGTACTAGAAATCCTGATAATCTTCATATGTTTCTCAGAAGACTATGAAAGAAAGCTGGATTTGATCACTTGCCAAAGAACAGAGGAAAAGGTCTTTAAGCTAAATCTTACTGGATCAAAGATGACATCTGACCACTGAGAAACAAATCCTTTACAGTTTAGTAAGTAGCAAAGCCTAAATAACTCCACCAGAGCACCATATATTAACACACATCTGACAACTTTGCCACCAGGAGCTCTTACTATTTAATCATAGAGGAATTTTGGGCTTAGCCTCCCAGGCAGACATATAAATAATGTCTGAGAAGAAAGAAAAGCTAACATTTCTATGCAGAGTGCACACACACCTTGTTTCCCCATACCTCTCTACACACAGGGGACAGAGATCTGAACGGAGCCTGCTATTTTCTGTTTGAGACTGAACACACAAGCAAAATTTTTTCATGTGAGGCTCAGATCGCCTGTATTAATTTAAGCTTGATATTCACCGTGGCCGAGTTCCCTCAGCTTCATCTAGAATCAAAGGGTCCAGCACTCGTAAATAAATAAGGAAGTAGATCAGCCTCCCACATCTGGCCAGTCAGATTTACTACTGGAAATCATAGCTGATACTTTCCCAGTGTAGCTGTCCACAAGGAGCAGCTTATCTCCTTACCTGGGACTCATTTAGGGAGTCGTTAAAGGAGGAAGGTGTAACTTGAAGAATGCTCCTGTCCTAGATACCTACAAACACATTTATCTTGGAGCCAGGTGCCCCTGTTAATTGGCACTGACTTTGTGAAAGCCTGTAAGAATATTCATAGAATCAAGAACATATTTCTAAATGAGCCATGTTGCCAATTTTCAGTTACCCATTTGCAGTACCATTGCCATATTAAATGCGTGACGATACGTGCACTCTTCATGATGTTCGATGTCGTCCTTTATTCTATTTATAGGCCAAAATCTGAATCTTAGACAGACATATCATTTTCTGGGAAGCTTTGTCATAATTTTAGTCACTGAAATCCTGATCAGAGTTTGGGTTAAAAGCCACAGTTTGTCTGATTGGAAAACTATCCTATAGGCAAGAAAATAGAAATACTGCTGCAAGTTTATAACTTTTCTTTGAACTACCAGCACGAAGCAGTATCTAGCACCCCAACCCTAGATTTGGGAGACCCTGTAATATGAGAAGTACTCAGGCAAGATTTCATCATAGGCACCACCCCAATACAACCAAATGTAATACATGCACCATTTCACAATTCCTCCTGCACATGTTAGTGCTCATGGCTTATGCAAAGCGTCTCACTTCAGAATCACTGAGCTCAAACTGCTGAGCCGTATGTGGCTTGAAAATAACTTCAGTGCAGCTCCAGTTTGGGAGATCTAGTCTGTGATTAATAAACAGTATGCCTGGCAGGACGGCTGCTGGGGAACATTTTATTGCTACGGCACAAGATTGCTGCCTAGTTGTGCCCTACAGGCAACCTTTGGAGACTGGCATGACACTCCTGGGACACGCTTCTGGGAAGCAGTGTAGACTGCTTCTCAGCATCCCCACATCTGCCTTCTGGCCCAGCAGTTGCCTCAGAGGGCTCACAAATCTCCAAAGAGCCAGGAAAACTTCTGCTGAAAATTGCACTCTGTATGAACAGACTCATTTCAGCAGCAGAACTGTTCAACTCATGAAGAGAGGGGTGAGAATTAGAAAAGGTTGCATGTCAAGCAACAACAAATGAAAAGTAAAACAAAAATAAAATGGACAGTTTTTAAAAACTAGAAAGTGAATGCTGCTGAGAGACAAAACCGAGGATAGAGTTTACCTATACCTTTTGAGTTAGCAAGTACTGTAGTGCATGTGATACAAAAAGCCTCATAATGCTATATGGTTGGAAGTTATCATGTCAACATTTAAAGAACAAATGAGAGCTAAATGCAGCTTTTGTCTGTACAATCCAAAAGTTAATGTCTTCAGCTACCCTGGACAGCTAATTCTCTGAAAACCCAGTTGATGACTTCTCAGAACTTATTTTCATTATCATACAACTAGATTGGTGGCATAAGTATTGATGTAATTGAAACACTGATAATTTTTTGGTTTGCACTCCTTAAATACAAGTCAAGGCTAAATCAAAACTACTTAACTCTATGAGAAAAACAGTAGATTTAAGCAAAACAATACATATTTAAACTTTGCATTTTTGACCTGTTCCTTCTTGATTGTTGTAGTCTAGCAGGGAAAAAAGCTTTATTTTGAAGAAGCTATTCTTCAGAACTATATTTTCATGGACATCATCGGTAAGAAAAATCTATAACCGAAAGCCTCTTCAATAGTACAATTGTTAAACAGGGGAATCAAACCCATTATCTATTGACCCAGATAAACAACATAATGACTCATGTGTTTCCACTCTGTTAGAAGCTTCAGTTAGGCCAATAATCCAAAAAGAGGTAGTCATAGGCGAAAATCAAAGACACTACATGGTCATCTCATTACAGTCATCTCTATATCATTGCTGCACAGTGTGAGAGCATGGCTGAGCAGTCAGGCTGAAGGGCTGGGAGATCTAGAAATATTTACTTGTTCCGTTTAATTTCAGAGAAGCTGTGGCTATAGCTGTATTAGCAAATAATGTGATCCAAGACTCTTACCTATATAAGTCAGTTGTCCATTGGGAATGCCCTAGTGACCAGTTGCGCCAGTGCCTACCTCTGACTGGCTATGGGAGCAACAACTGTCCCATGCCAAAGCTTTGCCAGGGATGAGGCCAATGGTAAGGACAATCACGGTGCTTTAGCCTTGCTTCTTTGAGTATGTACACAGCCAGTGCAACCTGGTGCCCAGGTCCTGATGTCTGGCAAGAATATTCCACTGACATCTTCAGTTGTCACCTACCTGCTGTCCAGGACTCCTAGGTCTGGGTCCTGGGACATGTGAGTTTCTACTGCTGATCATCTGAAAAGCCATATAAAGCTTGTGCCCTGAGACATATACAAACAGCAGACTTGGGGGGGGGATCTTGGTTCAGGTGAGGAAACGCATACTAACAGCAGTTCCCAGGTCCTGTGGACACACCCTGAGAGTACCAAACATACTTAACATCCTGCATTAGGTATGTCATCACTGGGAGAAGGGCCAGGAACCTTGCCACCCAAAGCAGTGCAGGGAGAACAGACAAATAAAAGCAAAGAACTAAGAGGGAGTGTGAAGCTGAACTAGTTTTGACAACTGAGCATAGGCTACTTAAATACATGATCTGACTTTGATGCTCAGTTCCAGCAGTTATTGATGCTTGAGGACAAGAGATGTGAAGACAGGGATGTGACATCCACCTTGGCCTGCCAGTCATTCTCACAATCTCAGGTACTGAGATTGCTCCCTCTCTTGCACTCACCTCTCCCACTTCACTTCTGACAAATTTACAGGGCTTCCCGCTCAGCTAGCCATTTTCTGCAAGCCTTTCCTTCAAAGTCCTCCTGTCCATGGTATGGGGAACCTGTGCATAGGATTGAAATTCCCACTGTACAGAAGCTGACAAAAATAAGTTGCTGCAACAGGGAGCTGAATAATGGTTAAGTACTGGTAAATGTGGAATTTGGGAACCTGCAAGAACATGTGCAATCAATGTCCACATATGGGCACAAATAGATATGCTCAAATAATCAAATGAATCAAATGTAACGCATGTTATGGCCCTATCTGCACTGTGAAAATGTAAATGCATGGCACTCAGGCTATCTCCATATCTAGTACAGAGGCAAAAACCATCACAAAGTAAAGCTGTAATCAGGGCAGCTTAATTTAGTAATGAACTCTGATTTACTCAGAGAGCTGCAGTCAGCAATTTCCAATTTGACAAAATATTCATGCATAGATATTCCTACCACTAACCCAGTTTTAGCAGAAATGATATTTAATGAAAAATGAGTGATGAGCAGTAAATATTGGTAACAGAAACTGGAAGGGAAGGAGGAATAAAAAATTAAATTCATCATAAATTAAAAGCAAATAACCTAATTTATTTTTTTTCCCCTGTATCTTTTTTTTTTCCCTGTGTGGTGGGTGAGAGAAAAATCAATAAAAGACAATAAGAAATACCAGAAGCTTTGGAACTTCACATGTAGAAAGGCTTGAGGGTCACTGCTATCCTTCCAGCCCTCTGCAGGATTTTGATAATTTGATGCAATCTGGAAGCACTTCAGTGCCAAAGAACAGTAGCTATCTTCCATCACCCGAGTCTACTGATCTGGTTTACAAGTTCAGTGATTAAGCCGTTCCTTAATGCTATTCTTGCATTTGTTCTTCTTGAGGAAGATCTTTCTTCCTGACTGTGATATGGAGTGAGTGAATAATTTTAGGGAAGAATTTAGCCCCACTTTTACCTTGCAAATAAAATGCAAGCAGATTGTCATTCCCTTCAAATTAGAAATCAAATGTATTTGAAAAATACATTTTCAAATTGATGTATTTTCTTTCTCCTGCAGATTAATTGTTGTATTATATATTTTCTGTATTTTATATCTGAACTGTGAATCGTGCTGCATTGGTCCAACAAGTCACAATCTTCTTTTCATCTGTATTGTGGTGCAAACTGTGCTGGTGTTAAACAAAAGCACTGCCTCTATTCAGGGACATGATTTTGCAACAATGCCTTTGAAGAGTTACATGGGCAAAACTTCATCCCTTGGAAGTGGAGGAAGGGGCAAGGGAAGATGGCAAGGCCAACGCGCTTCCTGAAATGCTGGAACAAACGCTCAGTGAAACACAAAGCAGACTTGAAAGAGAAGGCTTAAAAGGCGACATTTAGAAACCTTAGTCCAAATGTTTGTGAAGGCTCCAGCACAGCTGCCTTCCAACACGGCAACACTAAGGCTCCCTGGCCACTGACAGGTCAAAGACCTTCCCTGGAGGAGAGAGATCTGCACCTGAGCACACACCTAAGTCCCAAGTGCCTCTAGGTCTGGCTACATGACCGTACAGTCATCCACAGCATTTGGACAGCATTCAAACTACCCCCATCAAATCTACCCTGCACTTTGTTGCATTTTTTTTTTCTTTTTTTATTTTTTGGGGTTTTTTTTTGTTTCTGTTAGGCTTATTTTTAGTTTGGCAGGCTCCCAGCAGGATGAATTTTTCTCCCCTCTAACACCTCCCTCCCTCTGCACTGCTCTCCTGGGGAGAGAGGCACAAGGGAGGCATGGCACCAAAAGGTCTTGCTCTGCTGCTGCGTCACTTCGGTGCTGCCCGCCCGGCTAATGAATCTTGCCAAGCTCAGGGGTTTATCAGCTGGTGCACGTACACTGCAACCATGCAGCCTGCAAAACCCGAGCAGGCATCTGCTTGGTGTTGTACTAAATGATCAGAGACCTTACAGAAATCGATCTGAAGGTGATTATGCACCAGCTTGTGAAAACTTCTACGTGGTGGGTGGGAACAGCGGAAAGGTCACAGCAAATCACAGCAGTGGAGGATCCCAGCCAGGGAACCATTACTATGTAGGGCAATTTATCACTGTGCATTGGCCTTCACTGATGTCTGACCTGGACAAATCACAGACATTTGCAACTTGGAAGAAACTTTGTGAGACTAGACGTTAGAAAGTCATAATGCAGCTGTCTAATTAAATCAGAGAATACTGCTGCAGAGATGAGAAAACATGATGCTAAGATCCTTTAGACAGGAAAATAAAAAGTTGCCATGATTGGAGTAGGTATGTTCTCCTACATGCTAATCAACATCCCTCTGTCAGACTGTGATAGAGTCCTCTTTAGGATAAATGTGTCTTTGGCACTTGTCTTAGCGATGTTGAGTACTACTCAGCATTGTTCCACTGGGTCTTTTCTACCCCTGGAGCTGAGAAAGAGAGCTCATGCTGAGTAAGATAAAAGCTGGCACCAGGCACTTAACTGATGCATTGAAGGGCAGGGCACCATATATGCTTAAGAACAGAACTACTCCCTGGACACACTTCTGTCATTATGGATTTTATTTTTCATCCTCTGCCAGATAAAAATGGGTCATTTGCTTTGTCAGGGGAAGCAATTCTGAAGAGTTACCTAGCACCATACTATAGGATAAGCTTTCAACGCTGTAGTAGACTGCTTTCTGATTTCAGGGTACATGCTGTCTTCCACTGATTCTTATGTGTCCTCTCCAATTGTAGTCCTTTTGGCCCTTCTCAGGAAAGAAAAGTCCCCATCCTACTGCTATGTCAGCAAGATTTTCTTGTTTATTCCCTCCAGTTACTTTTTATTTGCACTTCCATGTGGTCCTCCACATCTTTCCTTCTCTCAGTTTTTTCATGTTATAAAAAAGGAGTGGGAACCCTTTGATCCTGTGGTTGTACAGCACTAGTGGCAGTCCAGAGTTTTTCTAGCTTTCTCCTTCTCAGTGTTTCTATTACAATTAGGGTTTTTTTTTTCCCCTGTACATGTTTACTGCACCTGTAACATACACCTTTACATAGATGTTTCTGGTACACAAATGCTTGTTAAAGCAGGAGCAAGAATATCCAAGGTGACAATCCAAACTGGTGTATTTGCCCAAGCATTATTCATGCAGACGAGTTATTACTTATTTGCCACCAATATTAGCAATGACAGGGCTTGGTAATACTCCTGCTGAGGTTCAATATCTTGACAATGTCTGCTCAAAAATACACTTATTTAGATTATTTCAATCTTAATTATATCAAACACTAGGCATATCAAATGGAAGCCTTCCAAGTACAAAACTAAACAATATCACTTTTAGGAGTAAAGCACTTAGAAAGCTGACTCTAAAACTGACAAGAAAGTGTTCGGTATGATGAGGCAATACAGTTTTCCTTTAAAAATCCAAATATCAAAAACTTACCTGTTTTGTGGAATTATGTTGACTAACAAGTTGCTTTGCAATGGAAGAAAAACAGAAGTAAAATTCTGATAGTACTTGATTCTTGCTTTTTAAGCTATTAAGCTTTAATACTAATTAGGTGCCTACAGCTGACATTATTTTTAAATTTCATATTGCACGTTGCAATAATGAGAAACCAAAACCATCAGCTTTTAGTTGGAGACAATCATTGAGAAGAGAAAGGAACGCATTTCATGAGAAACTGAAATTTGGGTTTTCTTTCCATTTCACATTAGGACAAATCTGCCACCAACCTACGCTCCAAATGTTGGAATTATGCACAGATTTGAAATATCTGTTTCCTACCAACTCTGTTTTCTATTACTGCATCAGTCAAAGCCTTCCATTCGCCAGCCACTGCTCCCTCCATGAGAAAAACCCTTAACAAAACAAGCAAGTCTTTCACAAGTAGCAGTAGGTGGCAAAGGTGGACCTCAAAGACAAGCCTAAGGCTGAGTCCAATTCCTCTTTGGGAACTCCCCGCAACCAACCCTCTGTACATCAGAAGGGTCAGAGGGTGTCATCTCCAGCACATGAGATGCAGACAGAGCTGGTTGACAAGTAGCGGTCTCTGATGTTAGAAAAGGTTTGGGGTGTTTTTTCTCTGTTGTTATTGAGTCTCATTTTGGTCAAAATGGGGCTAAATGCAAATATCTCAATATTTTTAGAGAACCAGAATCTCCCTGAGCCTTGAAGCCATTTGGTGAAAGTGACTTTTCCATCAGACTCACTGCTGATGCCATCAGGGAAATAGATGCTCCTCTTTTGAACTCTGCTTTCGTTCTGTGGAAGATTTCATCAAACACAGCACATTCTGAATTAGAGAATTCTGCCCCCAGGAACCAGCACTTCAGGATGAAACTTAGTTTTATGAGACATTTCCTGCACATGGTTCTCAGAGACAATCACGACTGCTGTATCATATGAGTAGGAAGAAGCTTTATTCAGCAAAAACTTTATTCACCCAAACTCAGTATTTGCACTGAAAGTTAAATTGAACTGAGGCATCTATTCTTTTCTGCTTTTATATTTGGGATGTCCCACTGTTTCCTTCACTTGAGATTTTTAATTTCATCTGGTCACTTCTTAATCAAGACCAGTTGTACAGCGTAATTATGTACCATACTTGCCAGTTAATTTGGAAAAAATACAGGATGTTTCTTCTGGAGAAATGCAGGATGTTTCACATATAATGCATAAGGAGATGGTGGTCAACTTAAAATGGGAGTTTGCAAAGATCAAGCATTTCCTACAATCAGTTTGCTCTACCATGTGCCATGAGCCTCACTATGGGCAAAATTTCCTTTGCTATCAAGCCATGCTTTGTCAAGTGAGGTATGCATGATGGTGTCTTTAAGAAGGATGTTTTCATGGATGTTTTTGAAAGATGGGTTTTGTTTGTGGTCATTTTAAGTAGAAATCTCAAGTGCAATTACAGAAGTGCTGACATTGTCATGGGGTCCTTAAAAATACTACAGTTTCCCAAAAAGGGAAGCTGTCATTGAGTGTCACCTAATCCAAACCTCAAATTTAACTCTTGCACGTAATCAGAGGTTCTCAATTCATGAAATATGTGCTCCTATGGAATTAATGTAGTAATGTGGAAGTGTATATGATGAGGAAGTAGCACATTTCCACCATATGAAGAAATTTGCTCTTCAGGTGATTGCACTGCCTGGGCCTGCCCAGTAAGGGGCTGCATCTCTGTACTGCCCTTATATATAACAAAGGTTAATGTCATGCCAGGAAGCATTTCATTAACTGAAGGCTGAGGGCAGATACCTGGTTTAGATTAAGGTTGTTAAATTAAAGAGTTTTAGGAAAGTCGTATGAATGCAAGTAGAGACCAGAAGATCTGCAGAGAAGGGCAGTAAACAAATAAAGAAAAACATTGCCTTTTGTATGATTCCTATTTTGGAAGGCAAAACCAGGTTTGTCAAAGAATCTGATATCTGAACTGTCCTAACACTATCTGGCACTTCTATTTAACACTTCTATTTACGCCAGCAGCACATTAGCATGGGAAGCATCTTCAAATGCAAATAAAACAAGTACAATACTTATCACTCATTTTATTTCATCTCCTTTGCTGATCTAGTGCCATCAAACTTGACTTTGTGATTAGATCAAAAAACACCTGTTCCTGGGTAGTTAATGATGTCAAATATTCTGTGTGTGTGCATTTGTGAAATAAACACACAACCAATCTTTGCTTTATCTGTTAATATCCCATCATAAACACAAATGACATGAACAGGATCTACAGTGTAAAATGAGGATGGTTGACAGCATTGTGTGCTCTGAAGCTGGACTATATCCAAAGAGCCCTTATAGTGTTTGGAAATAAAAACTTTTGACCATTCTACTTTAGCAGTGCTTTTTGCAGGGAATCACTTACTAGGAGTTACAGTCTCATCACTGTAAGCACTGGAGATGATTTTCATTGCAGACTTTTTGCATAAATGCAGCAGTTGAGAGAAGCACAGCGCAAGTTTGCCTCTCGCAGTGTGATGGAGGTTTTAAAACTATCTACAAGAACATAGAATGATGGTCCCCTCTTAAGCATAATCAGTTTCTCATGGCTTTATTCCTTTTATGATCTTAGGATTCTGCAGAGAGATATGGTTGTAAGGATAAGAGGCCTGTCCATTCTGAGTGGTGATTTAGAGTAAGAAGTAAAATTAATGCTGCATGTACTTTGGAGTCTTTTCTAAGCTACTAAATAATACACAGGACTAGCAGGGAGACATAGTTACCAGTTTTATCTTAAAAAAACCCTGACCTGTAATGCCATGTTTCTGAAAGCATAACAAAGTGGAAGAAGAAAAAGGAAGGAAGGAAGGAAGGGAGGAAGGGAGGAAGGAAGGGAGGGAGGGGAGAGAGAGAGGAAGAAAGGAAGAAAGAAAGAGAGAAAGAAACAAGTCAGCTTAGATTCCACAAAACAGGACAGCACTAAAGGTCTGACTAAACTGAATTCACATTTTGCTCTCATTCTTATACATACATGACCATGACATGCACGAACCATAGCTTGTAGCTGCAAATCACATTATTAATAACAGCAGCTATATTCTTGTTGAAGAGTCCTTTATTTTAACAGCTATCCAACTCATTTCAATAGGGCCTTGACAGGAGTATACTACTACTTTACATGTTATTGCAGATGTGGAAGTGAAAAATGTATCAGTATTGTATGCAAAAGGTATGGTTCCCTGAGCAGAGTTTGTTGAGTCCAAAGGGTCACTATTGAACTATAGATAGGAAACCCCAATTGCCACATTGCCATAATTTGCTCAGATGTTTTCCTCTTTCCTTGAAAAATACATACTTTTATCTCAGCCCTCAAACAGGATAGGATGAACTAAATGTGCTTTCCTCATCTAGCTATAAAACTGAAAAACATACGCTTTTCCATTATAGAAGCAGTTTATTATGCTCTCTACACCCTTTTGCTAACTCTGTGATAGTATCTGGCTGATGTCTAGGTTATTTAGCATAAGCAATCACAATCTATCCATTATGTTAAATGAATAATAATAACTTCAGGGCTATGAAATGGCAGAAATTCATAGCTTCATAGACTTAGAACAGGTTTTTGCTGATAAAGCAATATGAAGTTCCACGGTTGAATGCACATTCATCTTTAAGTGAACACTAAACCAGAAAAAATGTAGATGTCTGTCTCCTCTTTCTTTCCCTTCAGGAGAAAATTAAATTAAAAAAGCAGTCAAAATAATTTCCTGTCAAAATAAACATGTAAGTATGGCCATGCACACATCATTTCTTGGTAACAATAGCTGTCTTCACCTAAGACTAGAAGAATACTGTTTGATCTATGGTGTGTTGCTTCACAAAAGAGTCAAACTCCTCCCTCTATAAAGGATGAGCTTGATTGCACCTTTCATCTGACTGGAGAAGCTTTTGTGAATACAAAATAAAACTAGTCCATTTAATTATATGATACAAGATGTTGTCATATTTCATTATCCCCGATTTTGCATGCCTCTAATAGTTTTCCCAGTGGCGCCAGGAGACCTCTACTTCCATCCACAATTTGAGATTGGACCCCTCAGTCGTATTAAAAAAAAAAAAAATCAAGTTCCTGGGACTCTAAGAAGCTGAATGAGAACTCTTCAAACAGACCAGCTGTTGCTGGTATGTAAAATGAAATTCAATAACCCCCATTAGGGTTCATTTATAGTAGCTGTTGATAACAGCTACTCTGTATTTAATGAGTGTTGGCTTCTTTTAAAACATTAATCAAAATCTAGTGAGTCACCCTAGGTATGAAAATAACGTCAAGTACCAGCTTTGTAGAGCTACATCTACCAAAAGTAGGTCTTTTGAGGTACACACCTTATCTTACTGCCCACAACTCACAACACAAATAAGAACAGCTATGCATAAAACATTAAGAAATGCTGGTCCTATATTTATAGATTTTAAAAAAAATTTAGTCACAGCTTGAGTTTGCAGTATTACAAGCTGAAGGGCAATTAAACCATTTATATGCAATTTTAATTCTGCTTACAGAAGCTGAGTAGCATTGCTGGAGCCATGTGTCTCTAATTCTACCACAGGATGGCTATGCTACATTAAATAAAGACAAGAAAAAAACCCCACCCTGAATTTCTCAGACTATCACAGAACAGTAACTGATCCTTCTTCCAAGAAGGCACTTAGTCATTTAAAAACAGTGACATGACATCCCTAAAACAAATTAATTTGATCAACATCATCAATAGAGATGTTCAGAACTCACAATTCCCATGCTGTTGGTAAAGTCAATATTTAAGATGACTTTTATTTCAAATTGGATAGATAGATGTTTCTGGGTAGGGATGCTTTCCCAGAATGCATATCAGAGGAAGGAGAAATAATTATACATGTTAGTTCTTTTCCACAGTAAGATAAAAATAGAGACCCCAGTTATGAAATACCGTAAACAATCAATAAATCCTGCAAATTTGTCATTAGAGTTCTCAATAACCACAGATTTAAACCAACCAACCAACCAAAGCACATTAAACATTCATCCTGGTCAAAAAATATATAGAAATCAACATTTTAGTAAGCTAACATCACCTGTCCTTCTGCAGCTGGCTTGAAGCTGACCTAAGGATATTAAACTGGCCTAAATTACATACTGCGTAGTTCTGTCTTAATAAACACATTTATATTGCCTCCTGATACACCACCATGCAGCCTGGATGTGAAGGACTTCATCCTAGCTGTTTCAGTGCAGCCCTAATTTCCAGGCACCAAGGTACTGGTGGAGATGGCAAAACCCTGCTTCTCCCCACGTGGCCGCCTCTGAAGAAGATCTGAGAAGTGATAGGAAGGGTTTTAGCCAGACAAAGAACGAGCTAAAAAACAGGCCCAGGTGCTTACATGATCATCAAAACCAACTGATGCAAGTCTTCAAAACACTGGATTTCAGGAAATCTCCTTTCTTTCCCTCCTCTTCACCCTCAATAGCAGAGATTTGCTGTTGCTGTTGTTGTTGTTGTAAGTGCTCTAGACCAGATCTGAGAAGTCCCCGGGGGAATAGGTGACTTGGCTATTCAATGAACTTTTTACATAATCCCTCTCTGACTGTAAATTTGGTTTATGTAATAAATCAAAAGGTTAAGGATCAAATGAAAACATGCAGAGAATTACTTCAAGGCTTACAGCAACATCATCAGTGCTTTATACAAAAAGCCAAAAAAGCAGAAAAACATTCAAGTGTCTAGACAAAATGATTATTTTGACCATTAATCAGAATTTAATTTCACAACCACATGAAGAGGTTAAAATCTTTAAGAGGCATAAAGTTCAGTCTCGTACTACAAAACCTGCCGTATCTTACATTAACAAATGGACAGGGGCAAACAGGGATATCAAACATTTTATAGTAGAGCCATTAGGTGCCTTGAAAATACAGTGGTAAAACCTTTGAGCTAATACCCATCATTAAAAGAAAAAAGTGTAAAAATAGGATTGATGTGTCCTGAAAGTTAAAGTTTTTGTACGGCTTCTTCATGTCACATCAAGGAAAAACCTCAAAGAAGATACAGGAACTCTCTGTTAAAGGTTAGAGTAATCACCCCTCGAAATGGAAGTTATACTCACATTAGTAGTAGTTCTATCTTTTCTCTGATTAAAAAAGATCCTCAGTATAATTATTTAGAGGTTACTATGTATTGGAAATTATAATTAATTTACATCTCCCTCTTAGAAATAAAAAAATACTGTTACATGGAGCTAGGATAAGATGGAGCTAGGGTAAAAACAGAAAAGTGCTCAGCAGTTTAAAGAAGCAGGATAAACTCAAACCAGATATACATGTGTTTTTGCAAAAGGGCAACCAGTTTTCACATAACTCTACCAAAAAAAGTTAAATATTTTTAACAGCATGCACCTATTTGCAGATAAACATCTATCACTCATCTCCAAGGGACCTGAGAACAGGAAGGATGAAACTTGTCTTTGGTGTATGGAGGATCCCCCTATTTAATAATCTAAATGTGATTTGAACACAAGCAAAGCAGCATCTGTGAACTCAACTCACGATGGTGCACTTGGTGACCCTGGCAAATGTCCAAGGGCTCCAAAGGAATCTGAACAGGCTCCATTCAGTAGGTTATGATATGCTTTCACCAAGGGTTCCTCTGTGAAAAAGCTTTTTGTGAAGTCTACATGGGATTTTTTGGATAGGTCAAATGGAATAAGGTTTATACCATTCAATCTCGTTGACTTGCTCAGGTCCTTAAAGCAGGAAGCAGAAAATTGACATTTTATGGGGAAAAAGCCCCAGCTCCTCCTAAACACAAATTACTGTTCTTTCTTCCTCAACCCTTCCTAAAAATTCAGAGCTACTCCATGTGTGAGCTGTTTATGCTTTTAAGCAAGTACTTCTCTATACATTAGATTATCAGTTATTTAGGAATAATATTCAAAGCAAAACCATTGGTGGTGTGATGTATCAAAATGTGTCAGATACAGACCTGTTGCTCTTTGTCCCTGAATATCAGGATAAACTAGTAGTGGTGCAATAGAGAAATGTATCTGCATCCATCAAAACAATTTGCTCTCAAGCTGTATTGCTCAGATAGAACAGTACATTAACAATAGGGCAGAAGGAATAAGTAGGCTGTTGCACCTTCTGGACGAAGGAGTTCATGTAGAGTCTGAGAAAAGGTTGTACATGTGACTCCTCCCTCAAGCAATAAGGTTCATTATACAAAATCTCTCCTTGGCAAGGGTAACATGAAATTTTGCCGTTCGCGATATTCATGCCGCAGGAGACTCATGCCATTTTCATTCAACCATCTGGCCACAGAACATTGTTTTTCAGGGTATTATCCAATCTGCTCAAATTTAGATATTGCATCACCTCAGTTTGGCGAGGGAAGGCAGTTTAGTTCGCCCAGTTTCTCTACAAGTCAATGGAGAGATTCAGGTACCTTGCAAAAAGTATACCCAGTACTCCTAGGTTATGTATTACTTCTTTTTTTCCCTGCCAATATATGAGATTCAGGCATTTCCAGAGGACAACAATCCAGTCTTTTTAAATGAGAGTTCATCTTTTTCACTGAGACAAGAAGCAAACGGAAAGTTTTAGACAGTTTCATTCACTTAGTCCACAGAGTTGTCACGCTTCACAGAGGTTTTATTGGCAAAAAGAAAATGTGTGAAAGAGAAAGTTCTGGATGCCAGGCTATCTTCAGCCCGATCAGAGCTGATTCAAGTCTCAGGAGACTGGCCTAGTGAGTAATCTAGTGAGAGCTCTTTAGATACCATGTCGCTGTGTGTAGCACATTGAAGGGGAGCAAGTGCTGCAAGAGCTTTAAGTCCAGCTTATTAGTTAAAACAGTTGTGAGAGGACTTACTTATTTACACATTTCCCATTAAATTTGTGTCCTTATCACATTGCTTATTACCAGGGACAGAAACTTAGATCCCATCCCTTCTCCCCCCAATTATTGCCCAAGGTGAAGACTGACGTAGACATCACACAGTCTAATATTTGGAGCTTCTAGATTCAGGTGCCTTTCTGCCTAATCTTAGATTGCAATATACCTTTTGGCACTCAATTCCCCAGAAAGAAAGGCTCTTCTGTGCATGCAGACTGACAAAATGTTAGTGTCCAGGGAACACTCAGACTACATGGGAGGCATTTAATGAATTTCAATGCCTGATGGATTTAATAACCTTACTAAGTAAGCTTGCTGGATCAGTGTCTAGGATTTAGCAGGGTTTAAAGCATTCTAATTCCATTGTAGGCAGGATTCAGGCAGACTGGATCATAGCCTCACTTTTTCATGTCCTTAAAACAAGAAGCAACAACGCATACTCCAGATTGCAGTCCATGAAGGTATTATAACAGTTCATGGTGATAAGCTTCACCAGAGGCCATGTTTCTGACTCTATATGCACATATGTGTTTGCTTAAATTAACAGTAGGCAGATGAGATCTGATATATAAAATAAGCTGAAGGGTTTTTAAGGGTTAATTAAGAGACTATAGACATCTCAAACATGAATAATTTGTTCCCATTCTTCTAGTTATGATATGGAATATGTCTGCTGTATCAAAATGCTAAAAATGAATGAAAAATTCTCTCTATAAAGGCTGCATACTGGTTATCCTACAGCCTGAGACAGGGCTCTTGAGCTGTTAGGTTTTATAGTGTAGAAGGACAAGGGAATATACCAGACCTATACATGAAGGTCTACCATGCTTGCAAAAGTCTGTGATATTAGGCCTTGCTCACACTCATTAAACCAAATGATGCTTTCTTTTACAAAGAAAGTATTTACTGTTGATTCTACCTCCCAAAACAGAAGACTCACAACCACAAAATCGAGTGATGAACCTGCTAATTTAACCATTTTTGCTGCACAAGCCACTGAAGATCTTGAGCTTGAATTTCTTTCAGTCTGTGAACTCGCCCCAAGGAAACTAAGACAACAACCTTCATATGTAAGTGGTATGCACTTTTAAGAGATCAGAAATGCAGTTTCCCACATAACACTGTCATTCTCACCTGCAATATTGCACGCAGAGCTTGTTACTCCCTTCAAAAAGAATATTACTGAACTAATGGAGATGCTCAAGGAAATGAAATGAGAACCCTTTTCAGAAAAGAAAAAACTTCTGTCCATGAGTATAATTGGAAAATACTGGTGCTGTCAGCTCAGTAAAAGAAATGGGAATGATCCTAGTACAGAATATGTAAGTAATTGATGTTTTGCTTTGCCTGCAGAACAAAGGGCTACATTCACAAGACATGAGAAACAGGTAAGGACCTATAATCTCACTTTATTCCTCTATTTCTTCCAGTGATACAAACAGAATTCAGTTCTTACACTCTTCCTTCCCTCTCAGTGTATGTCAGGTTGTGTTAGGGAACAATTTCTAAGAAAAGCGCCTCAGATAAGCTCTTTCCAGCGTATTGTGCAGGCTGTTGGTTAAGGCATTCTCTTCCTAAGGCAGAAGATGGGGGCTGAAATCCTCCCACAAGAAGAGGGATATAAGCCTTTCCATGCTTTGGTAAGTATTGTTCTCAGTTACAGTGCAATAAAGAACCATTGCTTTGAAATAAATAGTAAATTACGCAAAATAGTTTTGGAATGACCCATTTTTCAGTTCTTTTCAATTAGTATTCATGAAAGTACAGCAAAATACAAATACACAAAATAATTCAGTTAGAAAAAAGGTAGAGTGTGAAAACAGGAGTTAGCAATCATAAACACGAAGCAAAAGGTACCCAGTGAAAGAGGAAAAAAATGCTATCACTGAATATTCAGAACAGTTATACCAAAATACTTGTCTGACATGCTATGCAATGAAACTATAGAATTCATTTCTCCCATGAATTCTTGAAGTCAAGAGTCTAAGAGCCAAAGAAAAACATTTAGACAGGCAACAATCTGAACTATTATGGTGGATTCTTTGGCAGCAGTTTTGATTCTCAAATTTCCAGATTTAAGTCATACTCCTATCAATCAGAAGGAAAATAGAAGTAGTCTTCACCTTGGTCTACACTAGATTCTCACACCATCTTTTTCTGAAAATATTTGCCCCAGATAGTGTCTGAGAACAGTCAGATTTCTTAACATGGGGTATGATATAAAATAACTGTGTGTATGTTCCCATAAAGCACTGTTGTCAAAGCCAGCATAAACATAACTTCTAGCCCACTGTAAAAATCAAATTCTTTCAAGTCTAAATGTTGTGTGGATGGGTTCTCTGTATAAGCCACAAAACTAGAATCACAGCCCAGATATATTTTCATGCCAAGTTCTCTGTTTCTTGACCAGAAGGAAGGAAGGGAGGAAGGAAAGAAGGAAGGAAGGATTATCATTTGGAAGCGCACATCACTTTCAGGAAACTCTTGTGGGAAAGTGGTTTTTCAGAAGCCTGCTGGAAAGATTATCCTAGGAAGATTAAAACATTTATTCATGATAGAAGGAGCCCTTCTCTTTATTCTAGCCATCAAATACCTGAAATAAATTTGTAGTCAACACATCACAAATAGATGAGACTGTAGTCAAATTTGCTTTTATCATTTAAGTATATGATCTTGTTTGGCAATGTTATACCACTAAAGTGAATTCAAATTTAAGTCACAACTTTGGCTTGCTACAGATCTCAAATAGCCTATTCTGCTTGAGTTTTCAAAGCCTGACTGCCATCATGTCACTTTGCTTTTCATTGCTATTCCTAAGAGGAGACAATAAAGCTTCCCTATCTTACAAAGACTTACCATCAATAAATTTAAATGCTGAAATGTCACTGATCATAAAGATACAAAACATTTTTCTCAAATAAGAGATTCAGACAGCACTATTTTTTAAACAGAATATTAGATTTTTCTTTCCACAAAAAAAAAAAAAAATCCACTGCACCAAGTATAAGTGCATGCAAGAGAAACCAGATTGTGACAAGTCTAGACAAAGGCTGGGTATGATGAAAACCACAGAAGCACGTTTGATACTACGGAGCTACTTCCCCCCCAACGTGTCTGGAAATTTTACGAATTTATGAATGCCTTCACAAGACATTTCAAAGGTAGTCCATCAGATACATACTGTACCTCATGATCTGATAGCCCCCCAGAATGGCAAAAGACTGCATGAACATACTGTTCATCCCTCCCTGGGCTACAGCGACAGTAATGTTTATGCATGTATGACACAAGCCCCAGCTGGCTTTCTCCTTTTCTGGATGAATCTGCTCTTACACAGTCTTCTAGCAGCTAGACCAAATCAAGGGACATTATGTTATGACTATGAAACAGTCAGACATTCTGGTAATCTGAGGCAAGTTTTTCCTCATAATGGAGGAATCCAACTTACTTATAAATATGAGATAATGGGAGACAGCCCTAGCACACCACTTTTTCTCCTGGTAAGGAAAAGCAAATAGGACTGTGAAATACAGTAACTCTATAACTCTGCTTGCTGGAGCCACTCAGTGACTGAAATTGGAAGCTAAAAAATCCCCACTGAATCATGAGCTTGACTTTAAAACAAATACCTCCACTTGGACTGAAATTGCTTTTTAAAAACACTGCATTGATAAAAATTGAAAAATCTTTATAACTAATTTTAACTTGAAAGAAAGAAGAAATAAAAAGAAGCCTCTTCTCCTAGAGGAGAAACTCGCCAAAAACCAAGGTAGATTCATTAAATACTCTGGTGTTTCTGAATCTTTATTTTCTTGCCAATTGCTTGGCCCAAAATTCGAGTGTAGCTATAAAAGAATGACATAATGTACTGAACTCAGTGAATCACTGTAGTATGATCTGATGGGGTCAGAGTACCAGCCAAGGCTGACATTGCTGCTATATAACATCTGTACAGGATGGGAAAACAAAACAAAACCAAACCCTACACCAATCTCTGTGGTGAATCACCAGGAATTTTAAGCAAGGGCTAGCACACTATGCTATATTCATATAAATTAAACCCCAGGTTTATTCACCTAGATGTTCACAGTTTTCAAGTGCCCTTCTTGTAGGTCTTCCTTGATTGGCACTACTGATGGAGGAAGAACCTTGGAGCATCTCAGTGCAGAGAGCCAAGGACACAGAGGCCAGAAGAAAAACAGGCTCTGTTGTGGGAGCCTCACTCAGTCTCCCCTAAGGAGGATACCCATCTCTCGACTCAGTCACCTCACAGAGTACCGCAGGCTCAGAACAAAGAGAAATACAAACGTTTCCTCCCACTCCTGAGCAGCCTGGGTCTCTAAGCAAGCTCTAGGAGTCTTTTGAGAAAGGACTGCAAAGAGCATCTACTAACAAATTTGAATATTAAAGAAGCAATTTTATTCTGCCTGGCCCTGCAGACTATCAAGAAAATTGTTGCATTACTCAGAGTTGTCCTACATACATTGCCAGACATGTGCTAAATACGTATTTAACCTGAAGTTCAAGTTGTAGGAAAACAAACAAACTAACCTAAAACTACAGGACTGAAAATAACGAGGGAAGTTATTGCATATAAAATACAATTAGTGCTGCAGAGCTGCTATAAAAAAAACCCCAAAACACCCTATAACATAGAACTACCAAAAGAGCAGTCCCTCTGCTCCCGCTTACAGTCACTAATCATGCATTTCAGAGTTAGGCAATGTCAGAAGAAAGGTTGCCTGTGCAAAATTAATCCAGTCCCTTTGGGTATACGCATTATGATACAGTCTTGTAATTACACATTCACACACTGTTTTTCCCCTCAGGACCACTGCTGCATTCAGTTCACAGGAAGGAATAGTGCTCTGCTAAGAAATCAGCTGGACAAGCTTCTGTTTCTCTTTTGTTTCCTCTTCCAGGGCTGATACGTGGTTCTGTGCTGCCGTGTTTGCCGTCTGCTGCCCAACCTTGCCTTACTAACAGAATTAGTGTCCTCCTGGGCTTTTCAGGAGTGCTCATCACAGCAATACTCCACTGGTTCACATATATTAATGGATTTATTTTCTGAGCAGTTCTGAGTGTCTGAGATAGTGTTGTAACTGCTTCAATTTTACGTCATTTGGAAATTCAGGTATAAACTTTCCGCTCACTTTGAATGGGCATAAACCAAGAGTTAATGAATTCATCTGAGCACCCAGGAAAGAAGAACATATGAAACCAGTGCCCACTTTTGAAGGTCTGGTTTAAAAGATTTATCTAGCATTCTTATATAAAATGTATGGCAGGTATGGAATCCAGTCTCAGAAAGGATAATTTAACTGCCTTGAGCCTGAAACTCTCTTCCCGAAAACTTCCATTTTTCACAGCAGATTAAAAGACATTTTACAGAAAAACAAGCTCCTTTGCTGCCTAGTCTGGAACCACTTCCTCTCTCTCGTTCACTCTCAGAAATTTGGATTGCATATGTGATATGCTCCTTCAGCATCCCTGACTCCTTCTGCTCCACTGCCATCTCTCTTACTCTTGATTCTTCGCTATCCCTTCACTATCTATGCACACCACAGGTCCAGGCTTCAGGCTTTCCTAGTCTCTCTTCTGGAGTGTTGGGTTAATGCCAGATGCAGTGATCTGGCAGTGTTAGGTTAACAATTGGACTTGATGATTTTAAAGGTTCTTTTCCAACCTAAGTGATTCTGCAGTCTATGATTATAAACAACTTTTATCCTGAATTTAGCTTTTTTTTTGGTCTAACCATTCTCATTTAATTTTCCTTCTTTTCCTTCTTCTACCTCAATCCCTTCTTTTTCCACCCAAGTCTCCACACTCTCACTGTCATGTCATCCTCTGCACCTCTGCCCTGTTAGTTCTTCCCCGTTTGCCAAATCCATCTCTATTTGAATCTGTATTGCACAGACTCCTCCCAAATCCTTTTCAACTTTCATTGCCCTCTCCTTGTCAATTCTTCCCTCACATCATTTTTGATGGGAGAATGATTTTATGCCAAACACATTCAAAATCCCATTAAAAATTCAGAAAGACATGATATCTCTTGACACTAAGTTCTAGGAGCACGCAGGTCCTGCTGGTCACTGCAGGCTCTCACACCTGCAGAAATAAATAGCTATAATACAATTTTATAATACAACTTCCATATATTTTTATTGAAAATTAGTATTTTTACCTAATAGCACATATATGGGGAAGGAGACTGCCTTTCAGCATCGCTCTTTTAGGTACAATGCTCCCCTGAAAGAATACTTAGGTCTGCAGGAGCTGGGGACAGTTTCATGCCTTAATGTCTTGCGGCACGATGAAACCTTTCATTGGCCTCTGCACTTCTTAAGTCAGGGACATTCGGTCAATTTTATTATATAAATGGTATCTGCCCGTGATTTTCAAAGTGTGAATAATAATGAAGTTGCATTTATGATGCTTAATTTGATTTTTAATTTGGCCTCTGTGGGTCAGCGCCTGAGAGAACGGCGGTCGCTGATAGGCATCGTCATGCGGAGAAATCTGCATTCAGGCCAGCTGTGTTTATGTATCGTTCACACTGGTATCATACAATGGAGAAAATCACAAATTTGACTCTAATTGTGGCAGCTGTGTTCAGTGAAGTGTCCAAATTAGAAACGACCTATAAAAGACTCTATTACTTGTAAAAGGAATGTGCTCTGGGGAGTTTTCTACACAATGGAATATTTTGGGAGCAAGCTTTCAAAACAAATAGGAGATTATAGATGAATGAAAACCATGAATGATGCATGTAGCCATGAATGAACTTTCTGAATGTATCATTGTGCCCTTTGATAGAAAATATTTCTCAAAAGTCTCAAAACATTTGAGTTTCAAGTCCCAGTAAAACTGGCTGTAGCAGGACCTGACAAAAGAAATACTAAAGCAGAGTTTTAAAAGGCAAAGGAAAGAATATTCTGCAAGCATTAAAGATAAAGCTGTGCATACACTGATAGGCTAAACGTAACTTCTGCAGCATAGGCTGTCAAACCAAAAAGCATTACTTGATCAGGAGATCTGAAACCAGGAATTCTAGCCAGTTTGCTGGTCTACCTGGTGGTTTTGTCAGCTGAATGCTGGACTTATTTATAAATTACATCTAAACTCTTCTGTTGTGCCACACAGAGCTTCTTAATGACAGAAGGATTTACTGAAAGTGCTGTGTTGGAGTGAGTGAAACTCACCTTGTAAAAAAACGAAACAAGGCAAAAACATTCACAGATGTTCTTAGATATACTTTAACATATTTTATTTCAGTTCATTTTTTATTCAAAACATTGGCTTCCCCGAAACGTCACTGTTTTCTATGTGGTCAAGGAAGTAGATTTGTGGAGATTTCATCATTCAGTATTTTTTATGTTGCGGTACAGCCTGCACCACAATAACCTGGCACTTACTTCACTGCCTAAAATACTTATAGAAGAAAATAAATTTAAGATGACTGAAGGCTCTCTCAACTTCCAAAATAAATGAAAAGAAAAAAGTTTTAAAATTTTTGAGTGAATCGGACTCTGACAAGATTCAGAATATGAATGATACAGGTCTGGGTTACAGGAGATTAGCTGTAGAAAGATTTAAATAGAACATTCAATTTGTGGCTTAGTACTGCAGCACTCTGGGCACTTTTTCTTAACTCCACAAAATATAACTGAATTCTGTGTCTCCTAAACATAAAATCCACCCTTAAGTAGGTCATTAAGGTTAACTTTATATAAAGCAATCTATAATGTAGGAAAGGCTGTCTAATATTCCTACAGATTTAGAAAGCAAGGTCTCAATGAAACACTCATAAAAAGACATCTTTCAGCTTGGGAAAAAAGCTCAAAGACTTCTTAAAATGCCTTGTGTTCAAAATTACATGGTTATCCCAAAAGAGCTCTGTGTATTTTCATGTGAGACCCATCTCAATCTTTTCCAATGGATGACAGGACAGAAAGGGACATCTTCACTATATCAGATCACTCAGAGCCTCATCAAACCTGATCTTGAATATCTCCAGGGATGGGGCCTGTAGTAATACACATATGACGGCAGTTCTTATGAAGAACATAGGGAGTTCTCTGAGTCTGCTGCAATGTTACTATATTAAGCATACAAATAATAATTGTATCATGGGTACTCACCTGCTACGGTGGTTAGGACTTCCAGCATATGATTTTTTTCCATGGACTATGTAGACCCAATCACATAACTTTGAGACTCTGAAACAGCATTATGTAGCATGTTGATAGAAACATAAAATGACATAAACAGGTTTTTGGAAGGTTTTCTGAGGTTAGGACTAACACTCAGCATTCAGAGGAGGAAGATGTGTCTGCCTGAAAGATGTAGGTGTTAAGAGAGTAGAGAGAGGCCCATCCACAAGCACTGTATTCAGACAGCTTGGGCTGCTGAAGGAGAAAAACATATTTCTGATGATGTTTCATACAGAGGGTTCAGCAGTGGAGCATCAGATGTAGTGGAGCATCAACACCTCTGTCAGGAAGGGTCCCCTTTCTGAGGCAGGTCTCCATTGCATCGTTATGCATATTCCTGCCAGCTCCACAATGCAAACCCTGCAGTAAAGGTGGTATGATTCAGCGAAAATTGGCCTAACCATGTTTCTGTAACCTCTCTGTTCAGGCTTCAGTCTCTTGTGCTAAAGTAACCTCTGACTTATAGCAAGGGGCAAGATCATTTTGCAGCTTCTGATGAAGATCTTGAGATACATCCTCCAGCTGTGCCTTCACAGAACAAACCGTGGCTGCAGTCCCTCTCAAGAGGGAGGTTGGCTGGGTCATGTTCTACTGACGACTTCCTGTTACAAAGACTCAACCGCATAAACAGGGCACCCTACAGAGAATAAAAGCATAATAGGATCTCCCATGCTTGAATAAGAGACTGGAGCTTTTATTCACATTTTAACTTCATTAAAAAGTCCTGATTACTTCTGGAGTATGGTCCTATCTCCCTTGGGACAAATACGCCATGAGAACAAAATTCATTTTCACTGTTTTCACTCTGTTAGCAGCAAAGACGTCTTGTCTGTTTGTGTGCCTCATTGCCTCAATGGGAAAACAGCTTGTGCAACACGTGCTAAAAATGCAAGCCATTTAGATCTAAGAGAAGGCACGTCTTTGTCCTGAATAATGGTCAAAAAATGGATTTCTGAGAAACGTATCTTAGAGTTGACTTCTTTGGAACAGATGCAAAATATGTATGATATGTTTACATGTTTGAAGAAAGGTTATATTTTTCTGAAACACTTGAGGTGATTTCAGATTCCTCATGCCTATACAAAAGGCAGAGATTTATTTTTTTCCATTTGCAGTGCTGTCATTAGAATGCCAATTTTAGGACAAATGTATATAAAAAAAGAATAGAAACAAAAGGCTGTAATTTATAAAGAAACTCAGAAACTGATAGGCATACTTTTAACTTGCCACTTTTAAATCTTCAGCTACACCTATTTTTTTTCAAACACAACTAGCTAGTTTGCTGGTTTAATTACATATATAATTATAAAGCATTGTTGTGAATTTAGCCTCTATTACATTGACTGAGTTTAGCCCACCGTAGTTGTTTTTCATGCTGCAACATTACTTCAGACCTCCCTGAACTGAAATGTAATCTTCTTGGATGCTTTTTCACTGCCAGGTAATCACACACTATTCAATCATTTTAGACTCCTATCTACTTCTCACTCACTTCAGCAACTCTAATGGACGACCCTTGTCCCAAGTTCATTCATTCCAACTTCACGACGTATTGCACCCAATAACACATGTTTCCATCTGGCTAGCAGTAAGTAATACAGAAGCAATACAGACATTTGCATTGCATTTAGTTCACTCACAGCAGTGCAGCCGATCTGACAAAATTCTTCCTGACACAGTGTTCATTTACACGAGTTCAATTTGCAGGCTGTATTTGATTTCTCCTTACAAAATTTGTTGTGAAGCTTGCTGGCACCTCCTTTTTTATCTCATTGTTGGAAAATTACAGGTAAAAGACGCAATGTAAATTCAAAATCCAGATACATGTATGCAAGGGTAATAAGTTTTTTACTGGTTTTATTTCCTTTTAAAAGGAACCAAAATTTAGAAGCAGAGGAAAATTGTCTTCATGTTCACATAACAGCAAGTCAACATTTACATGTTTCAATTCTAGTATGGCTACTCAGACTTATGGGAAAACCCTAGGCCAGGATATTCTCCCTTGGTAGATCTTGTTATATCAAAAATAGACTTCTTGTATAGCTTAAATCTTTGGAACCATATACTGACTCAAATATATGAAAAATGCATGAGTCCTATCACAACAAATCAACGATTAAGAGATACAGGGAGAAGACAAATGCAGTGTGAAGAAAGGAAAACGATACTTGCATCACTTAAATATTTACATCATACATGAAAAAACACATCATATGCACCTAAATTTATGCAGTCTGCTAGTTTTAAAGCACAGGAGGCTGACATGGATGAAGGTACCAGGAAACTGAACAAAACCAGAGATAAAATCTCTTCATTGAATGGTGCCTGGAGCTATTAATTGGAGACTGCTGCTACTTGACTACATCTACCCTAGCAAATATCCAAATACCTTTCTTTTTACTATTCCTCCCTTTTGAAAACAGGCAGAGAAAAAAAGAAAGGCTGTCGATGAAGATGAATGGGGCTATCACCAGAAGCCCGAGAGAGTTCTGGAAAGGAAAAAATCACAACATCTGCGGTTTGTGGGTTGCTCGTGAAAGTAGCTGAACTGAAAAGCATTTCCCAAAGCTTAGGAGAAAATATTAAGATTTACGTGAGGACAAAGATGTGCTTTGAAGCTTTTTGGCCATTTGCTTTGCTGACCCTTAAGCAAACAGTTAAATCATGTTCTGTTTTGAATAAATTACTTCTGATTTACTTTAATTTACTTGCAGGTATGAGAAACAGGACCAAGAGAGTTGAGCATTGAGGTGAAG
Source organism: Gallinula chloropus (assembly GCF_964237585.1). Lineage (NCBI taxonomy): Eukaryota > Metazoa > Chordata > Aves > Gruiformes > Rallidae > Gallinula > Gallinula chloropus. The sequence continues at coordinate 42,351,094 of NC_140086.1, forward strand.
GAGGTATACACGAGAAGTGAAAACCTTCAAAAGGCACATGAAAAAATTATTTAATACCTCTTTCACCAAAAGTGACTGTAGCACTTCCAAAGTACAGTTACAATAGCCTTTTTAAAAGCTGTAAGAAGCAACAGTAATAACAAAAAGTAGTGTTCTCCCTGCATTTCCCATTGCCATTTAACACATAGGATGGATGGCTGGCTTCTTAGCATCACAGGAGAAATCCATCTACAGCTGATAGCACCTACTCGGCTGTGCAAAGGCCTCAATCACACATCATTGTTCAAAAGTCCCTCCACTCCATATAGAAAGGTAGTATTCAGAAACCTGTTTAAGCAGTGCAGGTTTCATATGCAGTGCATAATAAAAGGCAAAACACCTCAGCACGGTGATTCAAAACCCCAACACATTTAAACAATGAAGTGTCCAGAGCCTGCTCGCCAGAAATGCTTAGCACAGAGATGTTTCTGACAGCCCATTTCTCTCCTAAGCTGAAGAAGCTGACTCAGTGCCACAGGCAAGCATCTCAGGCCACCAAAGATGGAAAGCCTCATTCTCTGTGTAACAACTGCCCTCTCCCTCCAAAATCCACCCCAAGAACTTTATGAGATAAAGGGGTATTTTAAATTGTATTTCAAAATGCGGTTCTGTTTTATACTCAGCTGAGGCTAATCTATAACATTTGTGACCAGAATCACACTTGGACATAGGAGGCATCCAATTTTCTTCTTCCAGCACAAGGCATTTCAAAGCTAAAAGCATGTTCCAACCACCAAGTTAAAAGGGGTTGAAAATAACCCTTTTCTTTTAGAGGCTGAGACTACTGAACGAGTCCACAGAGAATTCACAGAACCAAGGGTAAAGATCCCAGGACTGCCTCCTCCCAGCACAGTTCCTGCTCTAAACACATAAATGTTATATAAAAGACAGGTACCACCATTACCTTCTCTGATAGGTCCATTTCAAAGGCCTAATGTGAAGGGCCTGAATCCATTATTAATTAACTCAACAGTTATCCTAGTGTGTGGTAGAAGCACTATAGATGCATTACCATACCACAACTTTCAACTGTTCTTTAAAACATTCTGAAAAGTACTTTTTCCATAATCAGAGTCATTAAAATGCTCTTATTAGCAGAAGACCTGATGGTGCTGTTCATTCTTTGCAACTAGAAGAGCATTAGAGGCTGGACTCTCTGAACACAACAGCTTTGAATGGCGCCAGCGTTAAAACTGATCTTAAACTCTGTCAGTGCTCAGTGTGAAAAGAAACAGTTTCAGAGGCAAATATTCCTGTAACTCCTGTCAGTGCCTCGAAGTGATGTGGGCTGTAATGGTTTCCTCAGCTGTCTTCTGTCTGTAGAGGGAAGGCAAGGGCTCAGCAGAGTGGTGCAGACTTGGGCAGAGGTAAGCTCCTGGGAATTACTGCTGCAGTACCTCTTCCCGGTCCTGCCCACGCTACCTATGGGTTGCCACCGAAGTCAAGCATTGGAATCAAGTAGTCTGGCCCAGCTACTAAGCTGAATTTGCCGGCATAGATTGAATATTCCTCCCTCTACCTGTGGAAAGATGCTTCAAAACAAACCAAAACCAAACCAAAACCAACAACAAAACAAAACAAAAGCCCAACAAGCTTTTTCCCCTTTTTTGGTTATCACATGTACTTCCAACACACAAAACATGGAATAAAATAAGTCCTTTAGGGAACATGAGATGGTCTTTTACTACCTACGGAAATCACACCTCAATACCGGCTAGCCAGCCACCCCCCAAAAGGCAGAGTATTTTCAGACATCTCTCATTCAGATTTGTGTTTACTGACATCTACTGGCTGCTCCGGCCCGCCGAACGCCAGAGGTGCGGCAGCTCAGCACTGCGCTAGCTCCAGCCACGTCACCACCATCACCCACGGCAGGGAAAACCCTTCCTTCCCCTCTCTACGTTTTACCACGGAAAATCTAATTTACACCTACCGTACTACTTCTAAAAAAATCATCTTTCTACAGGTACGATTCTTTAATAAGGTGCCTATTAAAATGACTCAAGTAGAAAGACACAGCAGAATCACAGAATCACTGGGTTGGAAAAGACTTTTGAGATCATCGGGTCCAACCATACCCGTCCTCTACTAAACCATATCCCTGAGCACCTCATCTACCCATCTTTTAAATACATCCAGGGATGGCAGCTCAACCACCTCCCTGGGCAGCCTGTTCCAATGCTCGATAACCCTTTTGGTGAACAATTTTTTTCCATATGTCTAAATGCAAAACCAGCCCCCACTCCTCCCTACACCCCCCCCCCCCACCCCCCAATAATCTTCCCTTTTGTGAAATAGAATCCAAGGATAATCCTCCTTTAACCAGGCAACACATACTTTACAAAGAAGTGCTGCTTGTAGAATACAGTTAATAAAATGATCTGTTGGACCAGAAGAACGAGTTGGATGATGCCATCACAGTGTATTTTGCAAACTTATACAGAAACAGATCACTTTGTTCACAGCAGTGAGGTGGTGAGGTGATTCACTAGCGCCCATGAGCTATTTAGAAAAAGAATACTTTCTACCAGCTAATACTCTACAAAAAATTTAAGGCAAGCAGAAAATAACCGATATTGACGGAAAACCAACAAGTGACACATTTATTCAGTGCGGTTGATGTCACAGGAATTTTTCCAATTGAAATCTCAATGGTTTTGTCATCTCACCTGAAAGACAGCAATTTTAGGGAAGTTGCACATTGTTCTATTGCGTTTCAGTATTGGTTAAATATAGTCTGGGGAACATCATCGCCTCTTGACACAAAATCAAAAAATGCTCTCTGAAATACTGCCTGAAGGGAGAGGAAGTCAAGGTTTGCTCTTCGAGTAAATGTGGCCGGTCAATATGAATGGCAAAATTTGATTCACCTTTAAAGAATTTCAGAATCATGAATTATGTCTGTTATAATACATTCTGCCACAACGTGAATTAATCTTACAGAAGAAATATTCAGAAACTTGCTGTTTTTTCAATATTGAATTAGCTAAAGCATTCACAGGAATTTTTCACATGAATTCACAAGGAACGGTTTCTCACTGATACTAAGTTGGCAAGAGCCAAAAGGTAACTGTACATCTTTCCTGTATTGCAGGCCCCAGATCTGGACACAATACTCCACATGGGGCCTCATGAGGGCAGGGTAGAGAGGGACAATCACCTCCCTGTCTCTGCTGGCCACCCCTCTTCTGATGGAGCCCAGGGTACCATTTGCCTTCTGAGCTGCAAGAGCACACTGCTGGCTCATGTTGAGTTTCTCATCTACCATGACACCCAGGTCCTTCTCAGCAGGGCTACTCTCAAGGAGCTCCTCTCCCAGTCTGTAAATATATCTGGGATTCCTCTGGCCTAAGTGCAAAACCTTGCATTGCAGTGTTGAACCACCCAGGCCCATCTTTCAAGCCTCTCAAGATCACTCTGGATGGCTTCCTTTCCTTCTATTGTGTCAACCACACCACAATAATGAATGCCAGGAAATTCTCATGGTGTTGCATTGCCAAATAATATTCCTTTTGTTCCGTTCTGCTAGGTGCTACCCAAGATGGCAAGGGCAAATTAGGCAGCATAGTAATATCACAGATAAATGCTCCTTTTAAATATGGAAATGCATTCTACAGCTCCCAAAATAAATTCTCAGATGAACACACACCATCCTGTGAAGTTTAATTAACTAGTGTTTCATTTTTTTTAAAATCAGCAGCCTTTGTGGAAGAGTATACAGAAGCTTCTTTAGTTGGCTACTGAAATGTTCAAGGCCAAATCTTCTCTCTGTGAAGAAGACACAACAGTTTCTGAAGACTTTACTGGTCAAATCCTCTATGAACAAATTATAAACCAACATATTTTCATGAATAAAAATATTATTGCCACATAACACTGCTAAGAAAACTGAAAGAGGTGTAATCCACTAACTTAATTGGAATATCAAGCATCATGGATTTGCTTTTTTGTTTATACGTAACTTTAATTAATTCTACCCTCTAATCCTTCAGTCAAATTGCTAAAACAAAATTCTTGTCCAATATATAATTTAAGTTTTATCTTTTTATTGTAGCCTTCCAGTACCTAGAGGAGAGCCTACAAGAAAGATGGAGAGGCACTCTTTATCAGGGTGTGTAGTGATAGGACATGGGAGAATGGCTTTAAAGTAAAAGAGGGAAGACTTGGATTAAATATTAGGAAGAAATTCTTTATTGTGAGGATGGTGCTCAGAGAGGTGGTGGATGCCTCCTCCCTGGCAGTGTTCAAGGCCAGGTTGGATGGGGCTTTGAGCAACCTGGTCTAGTGGAGGATGTCCCTGCCCATGGCAGGGGATTGGATCTAGGCTATCTTTGAGGTCTTTTCCAACCCAAACCAGTCTGTGATTCTGTTCTAAAATGAGAAAATACAGAGATAAAAATCTGTTGTCAGAGTGACAAACATTAGCTGCTCTTATTCTTTGTTGCTGGAGAGACACAGACACCACTGGCTGCACTCCAGTCACTCTTGGGGAGGGTCTTATTATTCCAGTATGTGAAAGAAGCACAAAAAATGCCCTGTAAAGTATGGTACCTAAAATTACAAGCAGTAAAACATTCATATTTTAAGATGAGAAGCATAATTTTAGCACTATGAACAATGCACCATTATAAACATGATAACAGAGATAACTAAAGGTAATCCTACTCCAAATAATAATCTTCTGTTTTTCCTATTTTCTACAAACTGTCCTGAAGCCTTCCACAGAAACAAGATGATAAAGCAGAGAAGGCATATACCTTGAAGATCACCAACCCCTTGAAGCTCTATTAATTAAGAAGCAAAAGCATTCTAAAATCCTTGTTAGTAACCCATAGCTCTAAAAGTTGATCTGAAGAACATTCTCATTATCTGAAAACCCAGTCAACACAGCTCCAGAAATCAGCAAGTAGCTACGCAGATCAGGAGGTAGGTACTTGAGAGAAACACTGTCTTAGACCAAACTTCACAAGGAAGAATGAAAGTGTAGTGCTGTAGATGAATATATAAGCTCATCCTAAATTAACTTAGTGGGATACCAGAAGCAGCGTAATGACATTAACACGGCATACTACATTGGATAAAATGCCTGAGAGGAGAGCTACTCTGAGTGGCCCTTTTCTAAAGGCTTACTGCAGGAACCGCTACTTTCAAGACCCAGATGCTCTCTTTGCATCACTGTATAGACTGCAGTTCATGTTTTTGTAAACAGATGAAGCGTGCTTTTAAGCAAGAACAGTCATTTCAGTAGCAACATTTAGTTTAAGAGTTTGTCACTGTAAATAAAGGTAGCAAAGGATGTCACTGTAAATAAAGGTAGCAAATTTAGCCACAGGCTATTTTAGCCTTCTTCAAAGACGGAGATATGCAGAACACACATCAGCTAATATTTAGAAGAAAAAGGGAATTATATGTCTGTCCATTATAGGAACTGGATACTCAGCTTCACATCAGTGGCAGGATCTTTGTCCATTTTTGAATAAAACCAAAAATCCAAGTAGTCATAGTTTGTAGGGTTTTTTTATAGAGTGCCTTTTAGAATTATTATACGAATTGCACATAAAATTATGGACTATTTTGCTTCCCCAACAATTAGGCCAACTTCCCTATTGTTGACTGTTATTTATTAATAAACATAGATTTGATATTGGTAATCCTTGCTATTGGTAAGCATAGCCTTTTATTGGTAAATCTCAAAGCACTTTTCAGTATTGGTATTTTTAACTCTTTATTCTTGAAGACAGTGAAGTAGAAGAGAAAGTGATTTCTTTGGCTTCTCTGGCAAGATACACAAGGAGGAGGGAAAGAAGAAGATGAGAGGGAGTGCAGTATTAAAGTTACTACCCAAATAGCAAGGTCTTTGGTTTCAATGTCCAAATTGTACTCTCTTCATTCATCCCTAGCAGAAATCATCTTAGACCAGCTAAAGGAATGATGAATACCTAAAAACATGCAGTGTCTTTTAGAAGATGCCTGCTTTACTTGGACAATAGTGGGAATGGCAGCGTCTAATCTTTTAGCAGTAAAGATATTCATTTCAAAATTGAGCAATAATATTTTAAGAACAATTTTTTACCAGCTAGGTTTGTTCTTAGTAAGCCCTGCAGAACCATACTGGAAACCTACGCTATTCCATCACCTGAAAGAGTGACAAAATGAACTCAAGAATGTGTCTCATACTTAGAATCCCATAATATTTCAAAAGACACATCTGCCCATGTTCATTGTTTCTCAGCGATCACAGATGAAGAATATCACAGTCAGAGAGACAGCTTTTATTGTTAGTCCTGCAAATAAAGTCTGGAGTTTGAAAAGCGGGCTGTGTTCCCTGTGATCATTTATCAGCAAGATTTTGACATTCACAACTTCATTAAATAACTTTGCCGGTGACACAAGACAGACCAATGTTCTTGTCATCCTGCAAAGCATCATAGCTATCAGCATCACTGGAAGGGTAAAAAGTTTCCAAAAGAATGACTCCTTTTATTAAAAGGAAGGATCTGCAATTTAATGCTGAATACACACACAGAGCATCCTGATGAAGAACAGATCGTTTGCAAAAGCACAAAAAGCCACCATCACCAATCTGAGCCCCATTTAAACGGTACAGACATTATTTAATCATGTTCCTATTCAAAACAGTACCCCCAAACTCCCACTCGAGCTTCTTTGTGACATTATTAAAGACAGTTCCCACCCCAAGAAGTTTACAATCTCATGGAATCCTATGGAAAAAAAGAGCTATTTTTTAAATTAAAATTAACAAAAGATATGATTCTCGTATCTGGTTTAGATGTATAATGAGATAACAGGCTGATAGCCAATTTAAAACAAATATTTTTTCAGGATATTTGAAGATGGACAAGGTGAACAGGTTTTTTTATTGATACTGACATTGCCATCAGACCAAGTGACCCTACACCTGAAGTAGTATACAATCTATAGGCAAGAAGCTACCAAAAAATTGTGCATGTTTTCAGGTTATCTGTACTCAGACACACATGAGATTTCTAAAAATATATTAGTGGTATGACCATTAGAAAACATATTTACATTTTTTAAAAGGTTGGTAACATAGTGGATTGCCTTCGCAGAAGAGAATTGCACATGGATTTGTAAAACTATAGCATTCTCTCTGTCAAATAGATGCTAAATCCTTTTTGGAAGTACTTATCTAATCTGAAGGCTATTATATTCTTTCCTTATTTTTTTTCCAGTTCAGATATCATGTTGGATCATTGAATTTATTTCCAAGCACAACACAGAAACTACAAAGCACTGACATGGCTAATATCCGAATTCAGTACAAATACATTCTGAGATCAGATTGAGACCATTCTCCACTTCAAAAGAACAGATGCTACTCTTAATGAACTCCAAAGGCATTAAAAAAATTGATCGGTCGGTGTGAGCTATGTGAGGAAAAAAATAAAGTCCACCTATGCAGAACCTCTCCATGTCCCAGATTTCTGGTGAAATATAAGAACATTTGGACCTACCTTTTGAGAGAGACCTAGGTGAAGCCACAATGAAAGGAGACTTTAGCAGAAAAGAAATCCATGATGGGCACCAAACATCAAAAAAAAAAAAAAATAAAAATGAAAGAAGGCCACTTCTGTGCCTAATGGAAGCTGAACTTCTCTGGAAAGTTTGCTGTTTCTGTGCCTGCAGAGTTCTCCTAAATGTCTCAGCCAGGGTAACCAGAGGTAGGCTCTTAACTCTGCAGCAGTTCACTCATCATTAAAAGAGACTGTGGAGCTGCTCCAGAGTGAACTCAGCAACTGAACTAAATATCTGGGATCAACTGAGAGTAATGTATTTCCATGTGAAACAGCGCCAGAGCAAACCTGCCAAGTCTTTCACAATCTGCATTCAGTATGAGACTCACTTCCACTCCTTCTCCAGTCTCCTGTTTCCCTCTGTGGTACCAGCCATGGAGGGGAGCGCCTGCCTCCATCTGGCACATTGAGTATGACTCCCTGACTTAAGCCTACTATCTAGTGCTAACACCTAATTCTTCCCTGGCTCACTGAAGGACCCTATATGCCAGATACAACTCCTCAGTGAATTTCATGCTCCATAACCCATATTTCCCAAATCCACATGCACCTGGCAGATGGGTCCTGCCATGCTCCTGGGGAGAGGTGTGACAATGTGCACAGCACAGCAGAGTGCGGAACTGGCAGGGCTCAGTGCTCAACAAAACCTCGGAATTCAGTTTCTCCTCTGCTGCAGCCTAGCATTGTGACCTCTCTTCCATCAAGTGACCTCGCACACAGGAACCATGCACAAGCACACAAGTACAGCCAAGTACACATTTCTGTGTACATGCATGTTGAATGAGAGAGAAACTGAGGTATCTGCTGAAATTCAGAAATCCATTTAAAAAGAAAAATAAGAATCATGGATCTTTAGAATGTCAGTAGGACAGGCCTAATGGAGGTTACCTGGTTCTACATGCAGCCAACTTTGAAGTTATATTAGGTTGCTCATGGCCTTGTCCGGTCATACTGTCTGCAAGAATGAAGATGCCACAAGCTCTCTTTGTAACCTGCCCTCCTATTTGATCACTCTCACGACAACAAATTTGTTCTCTATGCCCAGCTGTGACTTGTAACCACTGTTTCTCACTCTTTCACTGCACATCTCTAAGCTTGCCCTCTACTATCATGTGGTTGAAGCCAAAAATTAGATTCCTCCTTCTTCTCCTCTCCTCTCCCCTCCTCTCCTCTCTTTTCCTGACATTACTTTGAAGAAAAGCAAAGGCTCCAAGATTAAGCTGAAAGGCTGTGCAAATGAATCTTACTGTGCAGCTTTGCCTTCTGTAAATGGTCAGGGATAAGATCTGACTCTTAGAATAGATTTTCAGACTTAACTCAGAATTTCCTAGTTTGGTCAAAGGAGTTAATTTAGAACCCCCCAGTGACTAAAATGTAATCTGCAGCTTTCATTTTACAAGCTATTACACAGATTGAATGCTATAATCATTTTTCTTTGTAATATAAGCTGCTGGCAAGTATATTTCTTTTTTTAATTGTGCAGAACTTGAGAAGTGGGATGCTAAAAGAAATTTTTTAAACATTCTTGATAAAAACTCTCTAAATCAGCCTCCTGCCCCCCATCATGCATGCTCAGTACCTCTGCATGGTGAGGAGGGTCTCACAGCAGCTGTATAACAATGTGCACCACAACTTAATACGACTGGAGAGGATACGAACAGTGTCCTAAATATTTAACCTTGGCATGAAACGACTACTTCACTAATAAAACAGATGTGGTGAGATGTACATACTGGAAGGGGTGGCACGTGTAGAAAAGGGAAAAGAGCTACTTTTTTCTGTACCTACTCCCCAGCTCACACTCTCAAAAGAATTACGTGTTGCTGCTCCAAACAATGAACTATTAAATGCCAAAAGAGGGGCATCACTACGGCCACCAGTGAGGAGGAGGATGTGCTTTGTGAGAAAAAAATAAGCAAAACTGTAACTCCAGCAGATTTTGAATTTGCATTCTGCCTGCAATCCGAAATGCAGCTCTGTCCGCAGGCTAGAGAGAGAGGAGCAGGATGTAAAACACACACCAACAGACTTAATATCATTTGTTTTATTCTAATAGGTAAGCTGGCGTGGGAAATTTTCAGATCAATTTTCTTCCCGACACAAATTTCAGTACAGACCTGCCGTAATTCTGTTTCAGTTACCGGCACTGTGGTGAACAGCTGTTATTTAGGGAAGATTCAGACTTTTATCTTGTTACACATTCCACAGTCCACTCAGCTGGGTCATGAGTGCAAGCCAGAGAGTCTAACAGAAACCCCACAGGGTGCTAAGGCTTTGCCCCAAAGAAACAGTGAAGGAAATATATTCTGTAAGGGTCAAGAGAGAAGAGAAAAAAAAGATAAGGAAACAATGGTGTGTATAAACTGAACGTTTAAATCTTTTTCCTCTTGGAAATGTAAAATGACAGTTCGGGTGAATGGCTCTCACATGATGCTGTCACCCTTCATTCTGCAACTCTAGTTGAATGACATCTAACAGAAAGCTCTTTTCACCTCACCTTCAGGGATTAGATTTTTGGAGCATACTTAGGTAACTTCTAATAGATGAACGTTAGAGGCATTCAGATCTGTAATGCAAGGAATATTCTAACTGACAAACACCTCATGGTTTGTTCCTGTATACTGCTACAACACTGCAGTATATAGTAGTAACTATTAGCTTGCAAAACCTCAATATATCAATCCACAATAAATCACCATCCTTTCTTACTAGTGAGAAAATGTCTATCTGATATACCTCATTCACAGTGCTATGCACAGCCCAACCCTAGTATGTATAACCACCACTAAGCATCTCCCCAGGACAGTTTGAAGGACTGGATCTCTACATGGCAAGGTCTTTGGCAAAGAGCTGTATCATAGGTACAGTGTCACATCAAATAATGTGGCTATTATCGCGTGCTTAAGTTCTATTCTTTGACCAAGTAATTTTGCTTCCACTTTGCCTTGTACTACATAGAAAAAAATCACCCAAAACAACAACAAAACCCCTCCAACTTACAAATCAGACCTGCTCAGCGTGTGCTAGGTCAACGTCTAGTTATGCATCATGATCACACCAGACAGTCATGATATTCACAGCTATTCAGACAGATATTGGGAAGGCAGAGCAAAACACAGCACCACACAGAGATACCAAGCCAAAGCTTAAAGGATCTAAACCTGATCTGAGTCTACGCACTCTAATTGCATTAGCATGACACTGTGATATCCTAATGAACTTACACATTGCCCAGATTGTTTCCTCTGGTACCCAGCCACTCCTCCTCACAGGCTACATGGTAGAGTTCCTGGTCTGAAGAAACAAAGCCGCAAACAGAAAACGGGAAAAGAGCAAAGTTATCTTGCCATACTGAGCAAGTCTCCCTGCTAGCGTTGTTTCCTGAAACCTAGGGAAAGGTGAAAGGTCAGAGGGTAGAATTACTCGGTATCATTACTCAACTATCACTGCTGGTGAGGGCTGTGGAAATTTCCAGTGCTAGGGAAGGCTCCTCGCCAGCAACAGAGGAGCACGGAAGTGGGCTTAGGGTCCACTCTACTCAGTTTCATACAGTAAGTGAAAATGGGAAGGGAAGATACACTCAGAAGAAAAAAAAGCGTGTGTAAAGCTCTTGGCAGTTATAATCTTCCAATTGATATTCTGTGGCCACAAGAATTCTGTATCTTTGCTTACGCAGATACTAGTGCACCACAATACCATTACTGTGAAGACAAAGGCTCAAAGTGTACTAAATATTATAAACTTATGTCATGTACAGTCCATGTACACAGTAAAACTAGCTATCTGTTAAAAATGCACCAAGATCTATTTTTTGCCACTTCCAATTAAAATTTTTATTGTCTTTTGCTCTGAGCGGCTATACTAAAAATATGAGGTCTTTCTTTTGAGTTTGGTGATCTAAAACATTAAGAACAGAAAACCCAGAATAAACCTCTGATGAGTGTTTGAGGGGATGACAATACCACTCAAAATAAAAGAATTTACCGTGAATTGCACAAAACATTTCGGCTGGATTAGCAAAGAGCATCATCTAGCCACAGTCTGCAGGTTCTGGGAAATGACCCACTGAAAAACCTGGGTCTACCTTTCACGCTACCTTGTATTCTGTAAAACTTAGCTAAACTTCTGTCCAACAAGAAGGTTGGACTTGTCTACTGTATTTACACCACAGTCGCTTATTAAAGCCCTATCTTGTAATGTGATCAGATCTAATGACATGTAGGTTCTGTCTGAATCCTCCTGCTGTGTGAGCACTACCCAGGAGTCAGGAGGCTTTTCTCTGCCTTAAATCGCATGACCAAAAAACCCAACATTTTTGTTTATACTTCAGGAGAGGGTCTCAGACTATGTTAACCACAGCTTGTCTCCCTGTAACCTTGGGGAAATCACCTCACCCTTGCATGGCTCATTTTAATTTTCTCTTAAACATTAATAACAACACTGGAGAGCACTTTTATGTCTTTGGATGAAAGCCTTAATATAGTACAAACTATTTTTATTTAATATCAGAATATAGCTTTCACAGTAACATCTTATATGGAGTGGAAAATGATGATCTTATATAATCTGTTGTATACGGGCACTGACAGCTTATCCTTGAGGGTCTAGCAAGAAATAACTATGAGAAGGTAATGGCTGTGAAGAATATTTTTCTCTAGTCATGACATATCCCCTAGGACACAAAGGTCTCAGCAATTAGTTTTGTTCTTCTTTTGAGAAAAATGCATTAAGCAATATCAGGGAAATCCTGTAGTCACCTGGGGCAAAGGCACCCGAATCCCAGCTGCTGCTCTCTGTGGGAAGATTCTTTTTTCTCATTCCAGGCCCTAAATGGCCATATTAGCCCTTTACAAGGTAAGCAAACTGAATGAGCCAATAAATAGGCACTATTTTGAGTCAATTTAATCACAGGCACAGAGAATTAATTCTGGTTATATTTTGACCACAACCCAAGCAAGAGCTCAAGCTGAAACTTAGTACTTCAGTGCAAGTCTACTCCCATTCCCACACCCAGGGCAAACTCCTGCATGTCCCTCTGTCTGGATACTAGATGCATGCTAAGCCTGGCCCAAATACTTCTGGATACTACATGGCTGTGCAGGAACCATGCTGGAAAGGTTTTTGCATGATATGCCACAGAAGCCAAAGGCATTTATAGCACAGGAGCTTTATATGCTCATTTAAAGTTATGTCCACATGCAGAGCAACAAGTAACTTCATCCAACACAAATTTGGGGCCAAGAATACTCCATACCACAGACTACCATCTCGATTTAGTGAACAGGACTCTAAGCCAAACCATCTGCATGGAGCCTGTTGAAGGAAGTTCAGGCTGGAAACCCCAAACGAGAACAAATTTACAGAAATTTTTCACCCCACTATTGGGAGATAAACAAAGCAACTCATAGGTGGGTACTGATCAAATATTTGCAAGTAGGACACTTTAATGAGTTGTTTGCAGTTTTCCAAGTCTTCTCTTCAGAAAATGTCTCTAAAGAGAAGTTTGTAACACAAAATAGCAGAATACTCTCTGGGATTTTGAGATATAAAAAGAAGACCTGAAGACAATAAAAGCATAAAGAATGTACAAGAAAGTGCAAAACCTTCTAAACTAATCACATTGCAAACCCTTTCAAATTGAGGCTATGCTCCTCTAGTGTATTTCTAGAAACATTGAAGTGTCTTTGTAAAAAAAAAAAAAATGAAAGCATATAAAATAAAATTAACCTTTCAGAAAACATTTTTCTCTAATTTTACAATCAGAAATTGGGCTTGAAGAATGGAAAGCCAGTTCAGAGATCTGTTGATTTAGAAAATGGCAAGAAAACCTTAGAAAGATCATTCTGGCTTTATCTGCTTTTTAGTGGTGCTTTCTGGTAGAATGTTGGTTATTCACTTTTCACCACCAGCTGGCCAAGTCAATAAAATGTGTGGGTCACACATGGCAGAGCTGATAAGTGAACAACTGGAAGAATTTAAATTTAATGTCAGCTCCTCCAGTAAAGAAATATTCCAAGTATGGGAACACAGAAATACTGAAGGTTGAATCAGAAGTATAGTGACACAGCTGGTGTTCCACAAATAAATAACCTAAGGAAATTTGTATCTACTCAAATGAAGAAGAGAAAGTAAATAAATATTATTACCTGTAAATAAATCTCTTGCAAATGCTTTTGTAAAACAAACAAACCTTTCCAACCCAGTAAATGCAGATGTTTATTTGCATGCTGCTGTAGCCAAAAATCTTGAATAATTTTGGCCATTAGTGTGTACTTACTCTGCATCTATTTGTCCTTTCCTTTAAATAGAAAGCTAATACTCCATTCTCCCTTGAAGGCTTATTAGAAGATAAAATGCCAAAGGATAAAACAAACACAAATTAAACGGTGGTAAGAATCCCAAGAGAAGACTAATTCAGTTTACATTTTGGGGGGTTTTAATTGATGGTAAATTACACTTCTGAAACAACGTTCATAGGGTGAAATGGTTTCTGCTCTGCATTATAAACCATTTTCACATTTTTCAGGCATAAGGCCAACTGACTACAATGACATATAGCAGTATAGCACTCGCAGAATCTGCACTGACCATACATTCATTGGCATAAAAGAAAAATTCAAATTGTGCAGTAAGAGAATAACGCTTGTTTTTCTTTTTCTAGCTTACCTGAATGACTCCTGTTCATTATCTCATCAGTTGCACATCCATTTCCAAGAAAAAAAAAATCAACACATCATTCATGGTAAAAAAATAAGCACAAAGAAGCAAAGAATTTAAATCAAAACCAGACCATACCTAACCACATTGCTTTTGATTAAAAGAAAGAAAAAATTTAACCTTTCAAAAGTTATTATTGCTTGCATAGCTCTATGCCCCAGATGACAATACTGTAAAGTAGGTAGTTAGTGAATGGCAGTTTCCCTGGACACAGCCCTGTTCCCTCACTTAACACCACTCATAACTGATGCCTTACATTTTATAACAGGACTCCACTGCTGATAAGGTCAGCTTTCAAGTACCAAATTCCAATAGCAAAGCATAGGTACTTTATGAAAAACCAAGCATGTAAGGGCTACAGGAGTTGGAAGGGAGGAAGGTGAAGCCATTTCAGTGTTTGATAAGCAATCACTAATAGTAATAATAATTGCAGTGAAAGGGAAACAAACACTTTGTTATACAAAAGAGGTGATTATTCTTGAAACATCTGTGCATCTATCTGTGTACTGCAGTACTATAGTTACAGGCTGGGATGTACTGAATATTAATAAAGGTAGAGAAAAACAAATCCTTCACCACACTTAATGCTCTTAGCTCTTGAGTGCCTAACTGTGATTCTTAGAGACAAATGTTATAAATGAGGACTGTTCACAAAAGATCCATCCACCGACTCTTAAAAGCAAGATCCACACCAAGCAGGATCTTAAAACAAGGTTCCATCTTCAGTATTTTTCTTGATTACTGTTATAGAGAATATTGTTACGGATCAGTCATGTGAGTACTTACAAATATCATGAGTCATTTCACTAATGGCAGAGAAGTTAAATAAACGAAAGTCACAGGTGCTATGCTGAAAACAGAGATGGTGACAAGGTAAAAATGCGTTGCCCATGAGATCTGTCAAAGCTCCGCTCCCACAGCTTCCCAGAGATCAGGTGACAGAAGCAAGGAGCAAATATTTTAAGATAACCTATTTTCTCTCCTGGCATAGTCCTACAGCCCCTAAGACCTCACTAATTTTGGTGGGTTCAACCAGTTTACACGTTTTCCTCTGCTGATCCCAGTCATTCAAAACAAGCAATGCAAAACCCTCCCTGCCCCCAAAGAACAGATGTTTGGGTTTTGGATTTTTTTAATTGTTTTATCTAAATTAAAGGAATCAGGAAAAAAAGATGAATATTGCAGTGGATTAAATTCATTGCCCTTTAACCATATCAGAATTCATTTTATGCCAAAGCAATATATGCTGTTTTACTGGCATTATGATGGGATGGCAATGTTTATGCTAATTTACAATGCACAGAAGAAAAGGTCTTTTGATCAGAGCTTTTTATTTTCATCACTTTGATTGACTGTCAGCTATACTAATTATCACAGAGCCATTGATCATCCTTTGCTGCTAACTAGGAAATGTTGACATGGTTTTTTGTGGCATTATTCAGCATGCAAATTTAAGAAGAAATGTTGCTAGACCTAATAGGTAAAATTTTCATGTCCACTTCATTTAAGGGACAGTCAGTAGTTATTTAAGAATAAAGTTCAACTGGGCAGAGTTTGTGGAAGTACCATATAGACTAATGAAATGAAGCTGTAGGAAGTACAGAAATGTTTCCTGTTTATTTGTACTCATACTCCCTCTACACCTTTCTTCCTGAAATCCATTCCTTACCCAAATCCAGCTCCTGAATCCACCTCAAGAATTTTATTTTTTAAAAAACGGCATTTCATAAGTAAGAATAAACCACAAGTTCAACATAACTTTTTCAAACAGCTTCTGTTTATACTTTTCCAAAGTCCACCTTGCTTTAAAAATTATTAAATTTAATAAAAAAATGTACTTTTTTATCCTTTATATGTCAGTCCTATATATCAGATGAGAAAAGAAAAAAAATGTTATACACCTCAGAAAAGTAACTAGAAACAGTACTTATTCACAGTTTTAATGGGTACACTGGAGATTGTTGAGTTGTGCCTACTGTACTATTGATAAATTTATCATATCATTTAATCTGTCCATAAAAAGTTTGTGTAATAGCATAGAATCAACACAGGTAAGCCCTATTTACTCTCTTGACAACTTCATCGGTAGGATCAATATCCCCAAAAAAATTACTTAAACTGACTAGTTAATTATTTAAAATTCCCTTGAGATTCCCAAGGTTACCGCTGTTTCAGCAGAAAACCCCTAAATGTGTGAAATGCAAGAGGTCGTGTGAGCAGAATATGAAGAGGAGGAAACCTGACATGTACCTCTCCTGCACTGCCATCCCATGAGAGGACGTACAAGCTCATTTCCACTTCCTGCATTACAAGTACTCTTTCTGATCACCAGTTGCATTAATAATAAGGATCCAGAATGCTGTAATTTCCAGAGCAATGGCAGAGAAGATGAAAATAAATCATGAAGTCAAGATGGATGCACGTAACCCCACGTTGGTATGGGCAAACCACAGAACCAGGTGCAACAGTGAGAAAGAAACGGTTATCCCACTCAGGACTAATATAATTCAAACTTGTAAATATGTCTTTGAACAACAGTAATTTTCTATTTAAATATCCTCTAATAACCATGAAAATCCTGACTAATCACCATTACAGCACTGTATAACTAAGCACCACATAACTAAGAGGAGGATCTCACAACATTCTCTCAACATGAGGCGTCCATGATGCTTCTGCAGTACTTTGAAACCACAGTAATGTGATGAAACAACCTGAGGAGCATCCGCACAGAGGTTCACCGTCATTCATTAGAAAATTAAACACTGATAATAATATAGTACAACAGCCTTTTGATTTAAAAAAAAAAAAAAGTAGAGACACAAATATATGTTATTTTCTCCACCTGTTTCTGCTGTCCCAGGTACAAAATCTGACCGCAGATTAACTTCAGAAGGTTATATTGCAATCTTTATGACCAGGGTAGAAGTCTTTTTGTACCTTTCATAATATAACCATTTCATTATTAGAGAATTGAATATTCTGGGGTGGTCTATGGGGCCAGTATCTCCCTCCATCAAAACTTTTCAATTCATTGGGTGGACCAGTAGCGTAAACCACCCCAAAAGCTACCACAACAAAAAATGTAATTCTTTTGAATTATACAAATCCTGAAATAACAGAAAACAGTCACAGAAGCTATTCTCTCTCAGCTCTTTATGTTGTTACTGGGTAAGAGGAGGAGATGGGTCATGGCTGGGATGAGTAGTGGCAGAAACCAGATACATTTTTCTATCCTACCTTTGGAACAAGATATTCAGTGTTCAACACCCACAAGGAGAATGCAACCATCTTTGCTGCATGGCAGTGAAATATGGCACACACAGTTCAGATACTGACCTTTGGTTTTATGCTTGTCAAGTTTCATGATAAGATGGAAATATGTTCCAAAATTGACTTGTATTGATACCAGTTGTGTTGAGCTGACAGTTTGTTCACCATTGAACATAACATTGGGTAAGATGTATTTCTCAACAAAAAAAAAAAAATAACCTAGATATTAAAGATCAGTAATAATAAAAAGCAAGGGCCCTGATCAATCATATCAATAAAAATGCACTGCAGTGGGGTATTTAAAAATGATAGTGAGAATTAGGAACTATATAGGAAAGGTCTTTTTTTTCTAAAGAATAAGGTTTCCTTTCTTCTGAGTCACAGGAGAGCCTGAAACATTCTATAGTCACCAAATCTTCTCAGAATTTTTAGTAATTTTGGAATTTTTGTTATGTGACACTCAATAGTTCCATTGCAATCTCTGCAAGCTTCCTGAGGGAGGGTCAAGTGAATGCTGGATGAAGAAAGGAGAAAAAGCATAGCAAGAGGTAGCAAAACAATCTGAATACATCCCAGGTGTGTTTTCCAGTATCTCCTGTCCAAGACAAAATTATTGGCTTGAGCCCATGGTCATGAGTAGGAGAGGGAAGAGATACGAGTCCACTCTGTGAATAATCCCTAAACTATAAATGGTCTTTATTTTAAAAACCCTCATAGATCTAAAAAAGAAATTTTGTATTTATGGAAATACACATGAATTATTGGTCTAATGGGGGACAAATGACTCTTTGGGGAGGAATACTCCTTTGATGCACCCTACAGCCTATGTTTCCACTCAAAGCTGTGAAAGTTCTGAAGCCACAGTTGTGTTCCTGTGTGGTTAGCAGCCTTACCTGTCTTTACCCTTCCCTGCCGATTCAGAGAGACGATAGATGCCAACTTTCAGCTGCATATTGAAATCTGCTTTTAACGATATTAATGGAAATAATTCATATTACCAGCATGTTTTAATAAATTATATTCTTCCCTCACAGAAAACCATTTTTTCTGATATCTTTGAAAACAGCATTAAAGATGATTCTTTCTGATTACTGTCAACACTGAAATGTCTCATGTGGTTCTGTAACTACACTAGCTTTGAAATCTGGAATTTTATTTTAATTCCTCCTACTCCCTTCAAATAATTTTCTTTAAAAACAGAGTTTTCTTTAAAGGCAAGGGAAAAAATAACATAGAAGTGGTTTTATTCTCCTCATTACATTTTAGTAGCCCCTCATTTTCTTAGGCCAAAAGCCCTACAAAATCATGAAATTAACTTAAGACTGCTATCACTTTTATTCCATATTTAATATGAAAAGGACTGTTTCTTTCCTTTTAATGGATGAAAATCTTTTTGAAAAAATCAACTGACACTAGAGTAGTATAAAAAAGTTCGTTGTGCCTTCACTTTGAGGTATCTAGGCCTTCGAAATAAAAGATTTAAGAAAGGATTTTACAAAAAAATTGTAGAGCTCAACAAGTGCAACAGACTGAATAACAATATATACACTACTTTCTAGAAACCAAATTCGATCCGTTTGTAACTACAAGAGCTAGCTTGATATAGAATGCAAGTCTAAATGTAAAAATTGTAGAAAAAATAGCTTAAACTTTCTTGTAACCGCAAAGTTGTATCTGACAGTCATCTGTATTTATCACGTTCAATCTCCAGAAAGCAACACGGTTCAGCCAAGGAAGCTGTGGGACAGAGGATGGGATGAGGCAGGAGGGCAAGAAAAAGTCAATATGTAGCTTAAACTTGTAAAAATGCCACATTCTTAACCAACATTTTACTCAAGCACTTTATTCAGAATTGTAAATTATGATTTTGATATGATTAATTGTATGAGTGAAGACTCATGTCATGACAGTAGTGCAGAGAGGCCTTAAATTAAGAGGAGCATTCTATAATGCCTCTCTGTGTGCACAGGCATATCAGAAGTCAGCTCCTGTGCCATCCAGTTTATCATCTAATCTGGTAACTGAAGCATAAGAAAGTGGATATTGTCCCTGAATTAGTAATAAGATCAGATTGTCTGGAGGTTTTATGGGATCAGATATGGGAATTTTTTTCCAATCCGTATTTTTTTTATACCACTCAGTTCTTTAACCACAAAATCACTTTTAATCTGAGCCTAGCTCAGTATAACTGTGTGGAGTCTGGCTGGCATGGAGTTGGTTTTCCCCAGAGCAGCCCTCTGGGTGCTGTGCTGTGTGTCAGTAGCCAGCGAGGTGTTGGTACCACACTGGTGTGGTGGCCACTGCTGAGCATCACTGGCACACATCAAGGCTGTCTTTCCCACATTCCCCTCACCTGTAGACTTGGGAGAGGACACAGCAAGGACAGCTGAATCCAGCTGACTAAGGAGTCCATAGCATATGATGTCAGCGATAAGAGTTAAGAGAAAGGAGGAGGGACATTAAGGTGCTTGCCTTCTGAAGAAACCTCAACACGTACTGAGAGTTTCTTCCCAGGAAGTATCTGGACATCACCAAAGTTGAGAGTAAATCTTTTTGGTTTGCTTTGATTCTGTGCATGGCTTTGCTTTTTTCATTAAATTGCCTTTATCTCAACCCATGACTTATTTTGTTCCCCTGTCTAACCAAGGAAGGGGAGTTACAGACTGGCTGGGGCACATGGCAGTCAGCCAGTGTCAACCCACCACAATAACATGTAAAGAATGACAATGTGTTATGTATACATTCACAGAATTATGAAGCTTTCATTGCTTTATCATCAGATATTTTTTATGCTAACAGATGAAAAAAGAATGGCCAAATGTTTGCTGAAGGATCTTTATTTTAAAGAGTCCTCCATGAGAAATATATTTGTAAGGTGGTTAGATAACACAACTACATTTAGCGGTTTGCACATACTCCATAGGGTAAAACTTGTAATTACAAAATAACCCAAGTTCATTTGGAAGTCACTGAGGAACAACAGCTTTAATGGGGTTCTATTTGATTTTAACAGGCAGCTTTTAGCATTGGCAGATATTTTGGGGGCAAAGGTATTTTGAATAGTTGAAACCTATTCCTGTTGAACCATCAATGGTAGCATATGGTGTTTATGAACTAAAAACAGTACTACATTTTTTCATCAAGCTACAGTGGTATTTGGCCAGATATCTTCGCTGTTATTCACATGCTGTACTAACTAGATGTGATACTACTGATGATTTTTTTCATTTAAGAACACTTAAAGTCAGATTTCAGACCCATAAATAATGAATTTTTTCCCAGCAGTTTGTGACAGATAATACAGTCCTTATAGCTGACCTTCCTGTTTTAGAAGTGACTTGACAAATAATTCTTCAGGTCTCTTTCACTGCTAAAACCATATTTTTTTCCCCATCTTTATGTATAACATCAAAAATGTGCAATTTACTTTTACATTCTTTATGCCTTTACACTTTTCTAACATCAAGATGTCTGAATAGGCTACTTAATCCCTTCAGAATCCTTCAGAGAAACCTTGGTGTTGCCTCTGAAGAGGCTGTATTTTATGCAATACAGTTTACTCATGCAGAAGAAAAAGCACAATGAACTTGCAGTGTTCACTGCTGCAGTAGCTAACCCCTTTCCTCCTGTGGATTAGCCAGTCTTTCCCTTCCTAACTGAGGGCCTGAAACTTTCCACATGCCATCAACTTTGCTCTCACTCCCTACTGGCAATCTTTACTTTTACATAATCGAGGAAAATATATACAATGTCTTTCAACCTATTTAAACTCACTTAGGGGCTGAAAGAGATAAAAGTGCTACCCTTCATGCCAGGAACTTAGATGTTAAATTTGATAACCAAGAAAGAAAAGGAGAAATTCGAAGAACAACACATTTTCCCTGCCTGTTCTGCCCAGACAGTGTAGAAAATGACTGAGCTGCAGCCTTACAGCTTCAGTGACTGTGTCTACCCTGCACTTGACAGGGCAAGAAAAGGCAGAGTTATGGCACACTTTATAAGCCATCTGCCTTTCAACAGCACAACTGTATCATGGATGGCTTGCAGGCAGCTTAAGGCTCCCAATCCTCTGCTGGCATAGATATGCTAAATCCTCTCAGTCACAAGTTTCACGTAGATATAAGTCCACTGACTTGTTGCTGCTTTGGATTTGTATTGGTCTAAGTGGGAGGATCAGCCTGACATGAGAATGGGTGGCATGGAAAGGACTGGCTGCAGAATGTTGTATCTGTCATTTAATTTTTCAAAAAGTTTGATACCCATCAAACTTTAAGACAATTTCTCTAAGCTGTGACCTACCCACAAATTCATTTTTCCATCAGATGCTGCATCACCTTAAAAAATAACCAATAGCAAACAATAATGATACCTGTAAGCTGCACGTTTGTGAATGCTGAGCACAGTTTATCATTTTTGAGTACTTTTCAAGGTCAACTTTTTCCACCATTCCTCACATCTGGTACAATGCCATCATTTATTTGTATCACATCATCACCAAGAAATACCAACCGAAACCAAGGTAATCCTGAGACAGTTCCTGCATGAATGCTGTTGCTGAGTTGTACCAGTATGGCTGTTTATTCCACAAACCAGGCTGCAAAACTTGGCCAAAGTCAAAAAAATAGACCTTGTTCCAACATCTACAACAAGGAAACAGTTCAGAAGAAATGTTTAAATTTTTAAAAAAATTTTCTGAATAAACTCAAGTGCTGAGAGAGCTTCTAGCATGGGTTATTGTACATGCTGTCATTATCCAATATATTGAGAATATTCTGGCTTAAGCTCCAAAGTTGAGTCAAAATAACATTTCCAGTATTTAATGTTGGTGATTTCCAGCATCATCTAGATGACAGGTGTGGTATGGCTGCCTGCATATTGCTTACAGATCGGTGTGTGTTAATGAAACTGCTGTTTCACTGAGCACTTCTGGGTAGATAGAATTGATCGTGGCTCTCTCTAGTGTCATCTCTCTCTCTCTCTAGTCAAGAGTAAGGTAAAAGTCCCTTGCTAGGAAGACCTATTTAAGTGGAAACACCTCAAAACAATGAGATACCTCTGAAAATCCTCCTTGGGGAGCTCCTTGGAAGGAAATGGGCTGGGAGGAGTGGAATTTCCTCAAAAGCAAAACAAAGACCAGAAATATTGCTGGGTTTCAGAGGCCTCAAAGCACGAACGACTTGAAAGGAGCTGAGATTCTCAATGTCACAGGAAAAAAACGACAGCTCTGCTGCCTTTATGAAAGTATTTACTATAATTATCAGACCACAGACGAGGGTAAATTTGCTACACAGCGGAATAAGAAAGTGTCCTGTGACTCAAAAGGGAATAGCAAGGGGACCAGTCAAGTTCTCAGGTACGACTCACTAATACTAATCACACTCAAAAAGAGGTGAAGAAAAGAAGTTTAGGAAAACATGTAAGGATCTGTTGCTTTGTTCAAGTGTAAACATTCCCTTTATCAGCTACTGAGGGTTCTCGTTATCCCAGGCCAAACATTTTTGTTCTGGTCAGTTCCAACTTCCAGATGTCATTTGACCACCTGACCTATGAATATAAAAATGACCACATCATTGGGGATCTCAGGGATGTTTAGGGTGTCCTTCCTTTGCGGTTTTTGCTTTGATCAGGACTGTGTTTCTAAAGCAAACCTCCAGCTGTCCCCATTCACCTTAAGGGGCACATTTATCTAGTGATCTTACAGAGGTCTCAGGGCATGCAATAAGATTTTTTTCTGTATGTAAAAAGCTGTGCCACAGAATGCATCTAATCCACTTGAACTGTTAGTGAGCTAGTTCAAAGAGAAACAAGGGAAATGCTGGCAGGGTGGACATGAAGACTTCAGCAACGTTTCACTCCAGAGATCATCTCCTCTTGCACTGCTGTGCTAGCTAAAGCAGGCACAGCCTTACATGTCTCCCCAGCCAGAGATCCTAGAACTGATCAGAGATGCTTTTGTTTCTGCACAGGGATGATGCTGAGGACTGTGCTTGAAGAGCTTCCCAAGACTCCAGGAAACCTAAAAGCTTCCAGTGTGGGAGGGCGGTAACCTGGCATGGTGCAGCTGACAACACAGGCCTGCAACTTCTAATTTTTGCAGCCAGTGTCCTTTAGTTTTAAATTTACCCATTTCAAAAATTCACTTCCTCTGTTTACATCTCACATGACTGAAATAACTCTCCACTATTTTAGATGTAATCCGTGTCTCCAGAACAATGTAATTCCTATTTAAATACATGTATTCTGAAGATTATCAGAGACTGACATACAGAATTTGGTAAAGATACCCAAGGGAACTCTTCTATGGACTAAGAAGAAAGGATGACTGAGACAATCCATCAACATAAATTTAAGCTGTATAAATATTTTTACCTTGCAAGCTAACTCACCAAGAATTAAGTGTTCTTCTGCACCAATGATGACAGTACATTTTATTCAGACTTTTGTTAGGTTACTTTCTTTAATTTAAAAATTTTCTTGTGGAAACCAACAGCTAACTTGTTGAAGGAAATTTGACTAGTCTTAAGTAACCTACTTGTTATTTCACTACAATGTAGTATTAACGGGAATAATATAAAGGATAATGGAATTAAGAACTCGGTAACAGCTCAAACAACATCCCATTACATCAGACTAATTCCAGTGTGTTTCTGTAGTAATCTGTTCTGCACCACTCCAGTGTGCTTATGCAATCAGAGCAAAGAGCTGTTACCAAGGAAACCAATCAACCCAAGACCCCTTGTGTGTGTAAAATGCAGATATTTAACACCAAAAATCCCATACAAAATAACTTCAAATAGCAACCCAGCCTGGACCTACCTCTGACATTTACAAGTTCATGCAAATCTGGCAATTGCTGCTCTGACCTTTCAGTTAAATAATTTTGAAACTGTGGCCTGAATAAGAATATTTCTGAAAAAGAGATTTTAAACATGTATTGATCCAATGCACAGAAAAGTTTCATGTTGTTAATTACAACAAAAATCCAAACAACAGAACTGTATCCCACTATTCATCCTCTGCTGTTTTTATTAAGCCTGTAGCAAACAAAAACCAAACTAGGTCTGCTCTCAATGTTGGCAAGTGGAACAATAATCCGATTGCACAGAATAAACTGATACAAACCCTGGCTACCAATGGACAGGCTAATAATAAAAAAGGGCCTAACTATACCTCTTTATACCTTATAGTAAGAAGCTTCTTTCCAAAGCTGGTAATCACAGTTGGCTAGTTAGAAAATGGGAATGTCCAAATTCCTGAAGTCCGTATTTATTCTAACTGGCTGTAGGACTGGAAACTAGATCAGCGACATTCTCCAGCTACATACAGACGTGGATTCTACACAGGGAGAAGCAGAGACACACCCCCCTTGCTCATTAGGACTTGAGTTCTTAAAATTACTACTAATTTTGCTAAAAGTTGGGGCTAGCTACAGATGCTCAGCAATAGCAAACTTCGGTCTGCATGCATACAGACAAAATCTAAAAAAATGGTTTTAATTTCTGTTTCTTTTATGTTCCTTTAAAGGTTGTTTTTGGAGATACTGCCCGCGACTGCAAGGGCTAAAAGTCAAAGCAAAATTCTTCTAAGCTTTAGATGTCATGTAACTGGAGCTTTAAGAAAACATTTGCTAAGAGAGAAATTGCTGCCCGTAGACAGAGATTCTTAAATGATAATTAAGTCCTCCAGATATATTTTAAGTACTTTTCCTGCGATTTCATAAATTATATATATAGATGGTGAACACCTACTTTTTGTTTAAGTGAAGGCCATTAGCTCTGTGGCAAATAATCTTGAAAATAAGTCTATTTTAATATGTATGGTGGAATTTACTGTCTCTAGCAATTGTTGACAATATCTTGTTGGGACTGTACCTGTAAAGGACACACTGCAGATAGAAAGATTAAATAGGAAATTAAATCCTTCCTGAACAACAGACAGCCTGAAGTGGAAAGAGTTTGAACATATGGAACTAACAAATACTAATCAAGCTTAACAAAAATTTGCATGCTTCAGGGGCTCTAGGAATAGGTCTAAATCATTTGTGTTACTAAATACGCACACACTGCTGTACAGAAACGAAACCCTTCAGTTAACTTAATTTGTGCTAATAGAAGTCACAAAAGGTATGGCTGGCCCACTCCACTGGCAGGAGGCAACGTCAGAGTTAGGAGGCAGTTACACAGAGCCCCCACATCACCTGTATATTTTTCAATGCAGCAGTCAAATAGTTTTTACATAGTTACCTGTCATGTTTAAGAGAGATACATCACACGTTAAGAAACCATTTCACGTTTCTTGAATTGGTTAAACAGTTTAACATAAGCCAATATTTTAT
Organism: Gallinula chloropus; assembly: GCF_964237585.1. NCBI lineage: Eukaryota > Metazoa > Chordata > Aves > Gruiformes > Rallidae > Gallinula > Gallinula chloropus. Next base: position 42,377,014 of record NC_140086.1, read on the forward strand.
ATGACCATGTTTTATTATTGTTGCATTTAGTTTACATAAATACAAAGAGACCACCTGTTTTAATGTTTCCTTGAAGCTATGCTGACCCCAACTGCTTCTTATCTGCTATCTTCATTAACTCAGGTAACTTAAGTGGTTATCTAGCAGTAAAAGACAAATAAAACCATTTAAACAGCCTAGTTGCTTTTATCTCCTCTTTTTCCACAGTAAGTTTTACTTTGTTCTGGTCTAGCATATATCACGGACAAAACCCTGAAAGAGATTAGGCTGAAGCATTCTACTGTTTGCTCCTCCAGATTTCTGTAAACTCTCAAAGTCACAGCCCCACCTCTCCTCCTGGCCATACTCCAACAAAAAGTCTGGTTTTGGTTTTCCCATACACAACACAGATCTCCTCTTTTGAAAACTGGGCACAGATCATAAGGAAGCCACCACAACTGGTACTGCAGCAACTGAATAAATTCCTAATAAATTCCAACTAGGATCTACCACGTGAAAGAAAAGAGGAAACTCAAGGTCTGGGCTGCTATTGGAGTATTCTTGGTTTTGGGCAACTGGAAGGGTGTTTTGGTTTAAGTAGTCAGGCACAATGCTCAGGGGAGAAAGCAAGATACAGTGCAGTCCTTAATCTGTCAGACAAAAGAAATTACTGATATCTTTCTTTTAAAAACACTAATTTTGGTCATTCTAGAGCATTGCTAAATATCCAGCACAGCATTGATGTGAAGAGCATTTGCCAGGCTCGTTTGGATGTTGTTCTTCTTCCTGTGGCCAAATTGAAAACAAGCTAACTGGTAGTTTGGGGGCTCAGCAGATGACTATCACTTGTTACCAGAGCGTTAAATATAGCACCTTCTCTTCTGGTGCACACAATATTCATTTTTCTTTTTTTTTTTCTTTTTTTCAACTAAATAACCAATGCATTGCCATATAATATATTGAACATCTAAGTCCTTCTAACAGTCACTTGTTTTGTTAAAGATACACATTATATTATGGTTTTAGTCAGGAAAGACAACTTGTTGAATTACACGGTGTCTCCAAAATTACTTCTGCAGAAGCTGACGTGGGAAAAGTGCTGGCCCTCATAACTTAGCCTAGGTTTGGAAAGTTGAATTCAGTGGTTTTTAATCCCTGCTTTATCTGAAGACCGCACTGTAGTCTGCAAAAGAGTCTGAAGATGCCAAAGCAAGCTGTGAATGAAGTGATTTGGGTACCAAGCTAGTTCAGGGTGTTGGCACAGAGCTCAGCATGTCCAAATTCACCCTGCTTTGAAGCAGGCTATCCATGAAGAGTAAATTATCTTTCATCATGCGTGTGTAGGCATTGTCAGTGGGTTCTCTGTTAGGTTTCATAGGGGTTTTTTTTTGTATCCAAGCTAGTTAATTTAGCTCAGCACCTAAAGCTGAGCTGTAACACCGAGTGCTGGGTGTATCTGTAGTTAGCATAGCAGTTTGTGCTACCTCAGCTAGAACAGAATTCAATACAGTCCCTTGTAGTTTAATCAGTCCTTCCATGCTAGTACAAACTGTAGTAACATAAATTTATTTCAGTAACATAAGCAGATGAGTCCTGGCAGCATCGCAAGCAACAAGACTATTAATTCATCTTTATCACATTTTATGCTTATGCTCATTCTTACATCTTTTTTTCAGGGAAAAACAAAGGCAGCATTACTGTAGAAGACATGCTCACACCGAAGTGAATCAGCAAAAACTATCTACCTTGTCTGCAAGCTCTAACAGGTCCATGTGTTTGCAGAGCATAACCTCAAAGCCACCAAGTATTTTTCATCTCATCCATCTCCTCACACCACAAATCAGAACAGATTCCCATCAGCAGCCAGACTCTGGGAACCCAAGTCGCACTAGGCAATGCCTTATTGCATGGAAAAAAGATAACTACTTAAGTAGTTAAGTTCCTGTTAGCAGGAATATAATCATGGCTTACCTGTGTTCAGCGAAGGTGTTAATGGAAGACATAACTACAAGGATTTTTTTGAGCTCGCTATGTTAATAGCACACACATTTTGGTCCATTAGGAGAAGAGAAGAGTATTAGTTTCCAGCTTGCTGCAAAGAAGTCCCAAAAGGTGAAAATTCAATGCTTTTCACAGAAAAAAAGCCTTCTCCAGCTAGAAACTTAATTGAAATATTTTACAGCAATACTTGCAAAATAAAAGCAAATATTGCTCCTTATATTAATGACCGTTAACTTGCTAAACAACAGTTTAGTAAACTGTGGTTTATGACAAGTAGATGCTGAGAACTTTCCTAATGAGGAAGTTTCAAATAAAATGACTAATGATTAGTACATTAATTTTTCTGTGACCAATAGGATTACTAAGTGCGCTGAAATCATTAACTGACTTGAAAATTAAGTTCCGAGGCTTCTGAAAACAGGCTTTGACAGATATTCCTACTTTCAGTAAAAGCTTAAATTGAAACACTACATAAGTTAATACACATTAAGAAATTTTACACAACATATACATTTGATACAATAAGAGACTGATTTGCAAGAAAGATTGGAGGTACTATTTACTTACTTCAGACTGAAATTTAATATTTGTGTGTGTGACTAAACACAGGCCTGAGTAAAGTCACCAACCACTGTTGAACTGATACAGGCTCATTTAGAGTTGAGTTCAGATGGGTAAATGTTTACAAGACTTGCTGAACTACAGACCGAAACATGACCAAACTGTCAGAGGACCATAGGGCAAGACTTGCTTTTAGTATGAAATAACAGTGATTACTGTAATATGTACTAGCTCTATATTGAAGAGCCAGATATTTTAATAACTGTATTTGAAGTATGATTCCTACTAGTTGGTGAAAATCTTAAGCAAATAATGTTCATCAGGACTTTTTAAAAGATTAAAAAAAGTCTCAGACTTAAAAATGACTTCTGCCTTAACACAGAAAATCAAGAGAAATTAAAAACAGATAATGAAGTTCCTGTGTACTCAAAGGAGAATTTTTAATAGACACCTGTTCATTTTGTTCATTACAAGAACTAACGACAGCTACTAATGACACACCAGAAAAACACAACATATCAGGACCATAAATATTTTTGTCGGAATTTAAAAGTGATTGCATGAAATAACTTAATAAAAATAATTTTTATCAACTTTTACATTAATCTATGTGACATCAGCAAGCAGATCTGCTTGCTAATAGCTTTTTCAGGTTTCCTTTAAGTATTCACTCAGTAATTTACATTTTGTTTTAATCACACTCTAGGAAAGCTTTCTTCAGTATTAGCCTAGTTTTCACACTGCATTGCTTCAAAATGTTAAGTCAGGTTCATAAAAAAAAGTAATAGATTTAGAACACTTTGTCCATACAGATTTTTCCACTGTCATGTCAAGGTATACAATCTTTATGCAGTTTACGTAAACAGAACTTCCAGTCGTAATTGACAAAGTCAATTAAGAATGAGAATAAGCCAATCTCTAGATCTTTTAAAAATCATGAACTGCATTTTCAAGAGGTCAAGATTCAGTTTGCCTGACATTGGTTCTGCCAAAATGAATCAGTTTTAGGTGCACTTTCAGAATTAAATCCTAGAGATTAATTTTTTTTATAATACGCACACATTTTTAAATGTGGACCCTAATTTAAACAGTCAACACTTTAGTCAGCACTGAGATATAAAATATTAAACTAAATATTCATATATATAAGCTCATACACACACACACCCCTATGAAGAGATATGAAAAGACCTGAGCAGCCAAGTGGAAATAGAAGATGCAGTGAATTCCCTGAAGCTTGTTTTGACTTAGGAACATGTAAAACTTGGTTTTAAGTGAGGGCTTTTCTAAATTAAAAATGCATTCACGGTATTTAACTTGCTGCTGCCACTTCTGATTCAGGTCTTTGTTTTGACCAGGAAGCAAAGAGCTGAAGCTTTGCTGGAGTCAGCAAAAGACTGCAGAAACAGCAATTAAATGACTCAGCATTTAACAGCAGATGACTGCTAAGACATTGCTTATCTGAATAGGAAGACAAGTTTTAGCTTATGAAGAGAAATAGGAATATTCTTCTTGCAGTGGGCAAAACTGTTGATTTTGCTACCATACAGCGTGCAATTAGCTAGCAAGAAGTGGAGAAATTAAGCTGAAAAAGGGTAGTTAGATGTTAGGAAGAAATTCTTTACTGTGAGGCTAGGGAGGCACTGGAACAGGTTTCCCAGAAAGGTTGTGGAAGATTCATCCCTGGAGGCATTTCAGGCCAGGTTTGATGGGGCTCTGGGTCACCTGGTCTAGAGAGTGTGTCCCTGCACATGGCAGGGGGGTTGGAACTAGATGATCTTTGAGGTGCCTTCCAACCCAAACCATTCTATGATTCTATGAAATCAGAGTGAGATTAGTTTGGCTTTTATTATGAGATGGAAATAAATGCTAGTTACCCATTCTCTTTACAATATAGAAATAAAAAGGTGTCTGTCTCTGAAAGCTCATAATTGCATGAGGAAAAGAATCTAATTTAGCCATAATATCAGGGTAGCATATACAATGACACTAAAACTTTCTTTACAATACTGGTATTTTGCTTTCACCATTTACCATGGGCAATCATGATCTCTGGTCAGAGGTTTGTCTAGCCCTAGTGGGTTTTTTCCCATCTCTGGCTTCTTTGCAACAGCACTAATAATTCCTTCACTGCTAATTGCAGTGTGGACACCTGTCCAGTTGGAAGTCTATTAAGAATATTGGGTTCATTTCATAAGCAATCGCAAATTCATCATATACTAACGATTCTGGCTACTGTCAACCTGGGTGGCTTCAAACCAACAACCAAAATAAAGTGAAAACCTTGACCTCCTTCCATTATGCAGGGCCAGTAAACTAAACTTAATCTGTCATCTGTGGAGCTACATGGCAGCTGCTGGGAGAACATCCAAGTTAGACACATCTTGGAAGTATGACAGCATCAGATAACTGCACAAAACAGCCTTCTACGCTCATAACTCACATCCTGACTCTGGCTTATTCAGTGCTGACAAGGGAGGATTTCCTAAGAAGTTTCCCCCTTAAAAGTGGCAATTTCTGGGGAGGAAAACAAGAAACGAAGGAAGAGGAGAGTGGTATTTCTACATTTCTTTTAATACTTTCAAACTAGTCCAACTACATGGCATACAACTACCCAAAGGGAAGGAGATAGAAGGGTAAAATTTCATTGTGGTGCACAGGGATTTAATTATAAGACTCCCATAAATGTTAATGGGAATCACATGATCCTATCCTTGTACAGTGCAATTAAAACTCACCCAAGAGTATCAATCATTTCTCAGACCAGAAAAGGTAGTTTAGCACAGCTAAATGCTGAGATTTAAAAAAGGTGTGCAGAACAGAGAGAAGCTTTGCATGTGAAGGCTGCTTTGGGATCACACCCAGGAGAACAGGAAAAACTCAAATTGTGTCATAATCCCCAAAGGGCTGAGATGAAGACAAAAAAGGAGAATAGACAACAGATTGTTTACAGAGAAGAACTCCTGGTGCAAAAATTCTCTGCAGATACAAACTCTATTTGGTTTAAGAATATTACAGCAAGGAGATTAGTTAGGGTGAAAATAGCAATGGGGATCCTTAAGGCTGTGATACCAGACTTTCCCTGGTTTACTCTATGTAAATGGGTGTTGTGAAAAAATAGCTTGAACTGTGAATGCCAAGAGGCAGATGATAATTGTGTGGTGGGGGATGAACATTCAAAACTGAATTTCTGAGTCCTCAAGCAGAAGCCTGCTACTCGCTAGCTGCAACTGGTATGAGCAAAGAGAAAATTTCACTAACGCCTGGGCTAAACAAAAGTGGCATGTCTGGAATCCCCCTGTTAAAAGGAGATGTGCAACAAAGTCACCAATTAGGAGGCTGATTATGCATTGTGCTTCTGCACAGAGACTATTTAGACTGGGAAATTATGAGGTTGGGTTCTGGTGAAAGCTGCTGCTGTAAGAAAAAAGGGCTGCTGAACAGAGGAGATGATCTCAGAAAGAAGGTGAAGGTCTTGGCTAGAAGAGAGATCCTGGAAGTCAGGGAAGATCCTGGGGATCAGATGACTTCAATGAGTCAGATGCTAGGCAATACTCAGGGACCTTGGCTGGTGACACTTCAGACGGGCAACAGTGAGCAGCACCACAGTATGAACCAAGATGATTTTCCACTGCAGCCTTTCTAGGGTGGCAGTGACCCCTCTGTGGGAAAGTCAAACTTAGGGAATGTAAATTAAGCAAGACCAGGTAGGGCAAAAGCTCTGCTCTCACTGACCCTTCGATAAGCTCCAGTATGCAGATCCACAATGGGTTGCTGTTTATTCTGCTTTGCCCATGAGAACACACCATTGCACATCTTGATTCCCATGTTAATAACATTTCTGAGTTCACATCAGCTATGCTGCCCTCTAGTCTTCAATCTAAAGAAAAACTTTTATTATTTGATAATGGGAGTTCTGTTTGATTTCAAGTGATAAGTGCCTGTGGTTCCTGGTAAAAAAGGTCTTGAATTTTATTCAAGCTTATGACCCTAAAGTCCAAGACCCTGCTGTGTAGTGCCTTGAAGAAACAAACCATTGGAACTAAAATACTGTGAAATCAAAGAGAGTGAAGACTTTGAGAAGGAGAGACACTTTCTTCTCAGCCTTCCAGTGAAAAAAAAGGAAGCTATACAAGAAAATATTTGTTATTACTTACCTCAAAGGGATAAGGCTAAAATTTGTACTTTCCGTGGTTTAGAAAAAGACCTTAGAGACAGATGTTGTAAAAGCATAAAGTACTATATTAGAATTAATTATAAAATGCAAGTGTCAGAAGTGAGCCTTAGAAAAAACAGCTTAGACGTTAAAGGGATGAACTCTGAAACAATGCATAGCACTATTCCAAGAACACATGCGCATTTTCCTTGTCACCTTAAAAATCTAAAAGTAGACAGTAAACAAAAATGCAAGGTTACAAAAATCGTATTTATTCCACATCAATACACAATCAAAACCTGCTAAATAAAATCTGTTCAAGAGGAGGTAGGAAAAAGGAGGAGGTACCCAAGATAATTATGTGGCTAGGGATTTCCCTGGAGTTTGGCTTGATACCAGATAAATCCCTCCTAGTCACTACTGTTGGAACCATTTGATTTCCCTACTACTGAATGAACATTTCAGTGGGCCAAAAATAAGAGCACAGGATCTTCCCACCACTTCTAGAATCAGCCTTCCCTTTCCTGGCAATGTGAGCCTTTATCTATGTGAAGCAAGAGAGCTCCAATGGGGAAAAAAATTGACAGATACTTATTCTATGGTACAACTATTAAGGAGACCCAGATTCATGCCTCTGCTCAGTTCTCTCTTTCTCTCTTTGATTCAGGAAAAGTATATAAATCCTTTCTCTGTCTAACTCAAGCCAGACTATTGAACAGAGATCTACAAAGTCAATCTGGATCACTGTGCTATTTCTGCTACTAGATTTTCTTGCTTTTGAACAAGAATTTCATTCTTGACTTCACAAAATCCCTAAGACTTTTTTTTTTTTAAATAAAAAAGCAGGTTTAGGAAATGTTCCAGCTTTTAGCATATCAGCAAATCCTTTTATGAAGTGTTTCCTAACAAGGTTTATTAAAAAATAATGCAGAATGGAAGATAATGTATGGAGGCAACCTAATCATTTTTCCCTTTTGTAGCCATTAGCTCACTTTCCCTGACAGAAAAAAAGCAAATTGAGATTACTTGATCACTGTTCCCTCCTTTTCCTTTTATAGCAGCTGAGGACTTTCTGTTACTTGTGCTGAATGATTGACTCTGCAACTGTCCACAGAATACCAAAAGTATCAGAAATTGGATGGAGTCAAACCCAAATAGTCAAAGCAAGAGCAAGATCACTTTCAAAAATCAAAGTAGAACTGAAAAACCCAGTGATTCCCAATTAAAAAAACAACCAAACAAAAAACCACTACAATGAAGATAAAAACAAAGTTCTAACATCACTGCAGGAACTGAGAATTTCTGTAAGGTGCTGAGTACTTTAACTTTCTACTGTGTTGACCAGGAGCTGATGGAATTCAGTGATACACAGAACAAACGCCCATGAGATAGGAAGCTCTGCACAGAGAGCTCTATTGTTTCATCTGTCACAGCGTTACACTAAGCAGAATGGGCTACACTTTGCATGAGGTACACAGTTTTTGTGAATCTGTGAGGAGGTGACAATGTAAGCCTTAAGGCTGCCAACATCTGTCATGGTGAACTCTTACTTCTTAACCTAAGGTCTTGCATCCATAAAGACATTGAAACCTTTCACTGTCAGCACAATCCATCCTCATAGTCACCAGAGACTGTTTCCAGTACAGCTAAAGGGTCTCCATGACTCCAGAAGATCACTATTTCTCTTAAGAGTTCACATGGTGCTATGGTTAGAACCATCAGTCAGACCATTTGCATGACTAACAGACAAATGAAAACACAACCAAAAAATGCATAAGCTGTCAAACTGTTATCAGTTTCATTGTACTATATATTGTGCTATATACTGGGGGAAAAAATGACAGTTTACCTCAAACACACTGCTATTTCATCCCCAAACACAGATTAAAAAGGGGCATTATACAGTATCCCACCAATGAAAAGATGATGATGATGCTTATTCTGTGCTTCATAAACCCATAAAATAAGACTAAATTTCTAATTTATTTTAATGGTTATTTGGAATCTTCAGAAATGAGTTAATGAATTAACCATGACAGGCATTACATAGGGCTTTCCCCCCACACTCTCATTTGTATCACTTCTGAAGTATACATGAACAGGATGGGGCTTTGAGCAACCTGATCTAGTGAAAGATGTCCCTGACCACGTCAAGAGGGTTGGAACAAGATGATCCAACCACAAAAATAGTTCAGGGAGTGGAACACCTTTCTTATGAGGACAGTCTGAGGGAGCTGGGTCTCTTTAGCCTGGAGGAAACTGAGGGGCTATAAATATGTAAAGGGCAAGAGTCAGGAGGATGGAGCCAGGCTCTTGTCAGTGATGGCCAGTGATAGGTCAAGGGGCAACAGGTACAAGCTGGAGCAGAGGAGGTTCCATACCAATATAAGGAAAATATTTTTTACTGTGAGCATGACAGAGCACTGGAACAGGCTGCCCAAAGTGGTTGTGGAGTCTCCTTCTCTGGAGACATTCTAAACCCACCTGGATGTGATCCTGTGTGATTTAGTCTAGGTGATCCTGCTCTGGCAGGGGGGGTTGGACTAGATGATCTTTCAAGGTCCCTTCCAACCTCTAACATTCTGTGATTCTGTGATCTTTTAAGGTCCTTCCTATCCCAAATCTACTCTTCTTGAAAATAACTGGCTGATTTCAACCACTGACAGAGCTTCACAAATACAGATAATAAGAAATTATTTGACCCCTGTTTAGTCCAAAGTGTTATGTATTTCCTGAGCATGAGGAAGAAAATATTTTTAGAAGCGCTAAGCAAGCAAAAAAAAGCAGAGTATTTACTGATACAGATATTGCATATTTTTCTTGAAGGTCATGAGATAAAATTGGAATCACTTTAAAATAGCTTGTGCTTTGATTAGCCATTTTCCAGCCCTGTCTTTCTTCACGCAGATTCATTAATATACCCCTAGAACTGTCATTATCCCAATATTCAGAAGGCTTTTTTTTAATAATTAGTATTCTAATTCCAAATTAAATGCATTGAGTGTCACTGTTCCTTCAGCTGAAAAGGGACTGCAAGAGTGCATACTTTATTTTTTCATAAATATTTTGCTATAGTAGCTGCCTGAAATATTTTCATAGTTCTTGATACCAGGATACTGTGATTATTTCACAGTAGAGCACCTCAACAAATGTTTACCTAGAATCATATCATAGAATGGTTAGGGTTGGAAGGGACCTCAAAGCCCACCTAGTTCCAACCCCCTGCTATGGGTAGGCACACCCTCCACAACATCAGGTTGCTCAAAGCTCCATCAAACCTGGCCTTGAACACTGCCAGGGAGGGGGCAGCTACGGCTTCTCTGGGCAACCTGTGCCAGTGCCTCACCACCCTCACAGGGAAAAGCTTCTTCCTCATATCTAATCTAAACCTACCCTCTTCTAGTTTAAACCCATTCCCCCATGTCCTATCACTACACTCCCTGATAAACCATCCCTCTCCAGCTTTCCTGTAGGCCCCTTCAGGTACTAGAAGGTTGCCATAAGATCTCCCCAGAGCCTTCTCTTCTCCAGGATAAACAAGCCCAACTCTCAGCCTGTCTTCACAGGAGAGGTGCTCCAGCCCTCAGATCATCTTCATGGCCCTCCTCTGGACTCAGTCCAGCATCTCAATATCTGTCTTTTAATGGGGAACTCAGAACTGGACACAGTATTCCAGGTAGGGTCTCACATAAGGGGAGTAGAGGGCGGAGAATCACTTCCCATGCCTCTTCTGATGTAGCCCAGTATACAGATGGCTTTTTGTACTGCAAGTGCACGTTGCTAGGTTATGCTGAGCTTCTCATTCACTGACACCTCCAAGTCCTTCTCCTCAGGGCTGCTCTCAATGCGTTCTCAGGCCAGCCTGTAGTTGCACTTGGGATTGCCCCAACCCATGTACAGGACTTTGCACTTGGCCTTGCTGAACTTCACAAGGAATGCCACTCAGAAGTTGGTATTGAGACCAGCACTAACATCTTTCTCACCAGCACACACAATGGGATTGAGTGCACCCTCAGCAAGGTTGCTGATGAAACCAAGTTGCATGGTGCAGTTGACATGCTGGAGGGAAGGGATGCCATTCAGAGGGTCCTTGACAGGCTTGAGAGTGGGCCTGTGTGAACTTCCTGAAGTTTAACAAGCTCAAGTGCAAGGTCCTGCTCATGGGTCAAAGCAACTTGTTCTAGCTCCTGTTCCCCCTTCCCTACCACAAAACACCACCATGAAGGAGATGCACTGCTTCTTGGACAAGGCAATCTTAGCCACACAGGCACTCCTTACTCCTTCTGCACAGGAAGTCTTTCCTAATGTTCATCCCAATTTAAGCATTTCTTGGCCCGCTCAGTCACTGAGAACAAGTGATTGCTTTTTGTTTTGGAAGACTGTTAATGGTCTCCTCTTTCCTTTATCTTGACAGTGCCCTGAATACCCCTGTGAACTACATACTGAAATTAACTCATAAACATGGCAATAATAGAATGTCTAATAAATTACAATATAGGCAAATTTGTTTCAGAATTTCATATTATATGAACGTCTCATGTGCCCTCAAACTGCATCGAAGATATCCAGACATGGAAAGCTTTTCTTCCAAATGCTTTAATACTAACACAAACCCAATGGGGGTTTCCAAAGCCCCCAAACTGTTGTCTCACAGTAGCTAACGTTAATACTTTCACTGAGTGGATTTGGAACGCAGCTTGAAGACAAATCTTCTTGGAGATCTCATCTTGAATCATAATCTTTTGAACTACAGACTATTAATTAAACAAATAATTGTTTGCCCTTTCAGTTTAGCTTTAATCAGGAAAGCTTTCTGAATGCTGACAGGATCAGTGTAAACCTACAGTATTATTAATTAAAATCAGTGAAGTTACCGTGAATTTGCAAAAGGGTAAATGTCATCAGAATTTGATCTCTTGCATGCCACTGTTTTACTCAGCCTAAATCTTGAACAGTAAATCCATAAAGACAATAAATCACTGCCTATTCTAAAACCATAAAAATCTTCAACTTGCCAACTGAAATACTAAATGAACATACAAAATTTGTTTTAACAGAAATGGTAAAGAAATATATGCTATGGCACCTATTGAGAGGTATGAATGTCATCTTTAAAAGACTGCTAGAAAGACTTCTGGGAAGAGTGGTAATGTGTAAAATATTAAGTAATCCAAGAGAAGCATTAACCTGTTGGTTTTCTTTTGTCTGCTGTATTGTCTGTTATTTTCATCTCTTCTCATTAGATCCACAATCGAGAACAGAAAATAGTGTCATTCTATATTCTGTTCTCTATTGTGGATCATTTAATAAAATTTAAGAGACTTAAAGGGTCAGCAGTGAGATTATCATTGTCAAGGAAGAGGTTTCTCAAGCTATCCCCCAGAGAACAGAGAATTAACACAGATTAGTCACCTCAGTGCTGCGATATTAGCATGTGATACACCATACTATACCATGCTACTGTTTCAGTGTTGCCAACTCATGCAAATCACACAATAATTGGTATTTTCCCTAAGGCTGGTATAATGAGATTACATAAAAATAATACATCTTTAAAAACTAATACAATTCTGAGCCATATGCTTAGGAAACATCTTGAAGTAATTGTTCTCCTTGATCTTAGAAAGCCAACAAATAAAAGGAAACAAATTCTGAAATTCATTACATTTAAAGTTTCACAATTTTAAGCCAATAGAGATCATCTAAAGATCAAGTTGGCAATACTACAGGAATGTCACCACAGTTAATGATCTCATTTCCAAGCTACAACCGTTGTACACACTTTCTACTTGCCTTTCCATTACGTATGATGTGGATTAGTTCTGTATTTGAGTTTTGTTAAATCTTGGGTATAGAAGACAAGTTCAATACATGTCTTTGAAGGGAGAAAAAAGATTTAAGATTTTATTACTGAAGTTATTTAATTGCATTGTTATTAGCTGGACATTGTCAGCTGTTGTCTAACTGCCAAAGGACTACAGGGTTGTGGGTATTTGCTGTGGTGGAACTGCCTGGAAAGCCAGTGAAAGAGCCATACCAACAAAGGACTGACAGTGACTGAGTCCACCAAATACTGCTAGTGACATTTTTGCTTCTGTGCTTTGCGCTTACTACATAGGCTTCTTCTCTCAAAATTGTTTAGGTTAAACAAGGGCATGCATAGCTATATGCGTATATCACTGCGCTCACCCTCTATACAATTTCTTAAAACAAGCAGAGAAAGAGATGCTGTTAATTTTCTAGAACCCTTTTAACATGACTGCTCATTTAATTTAAAAACAAAGCAGCAGCAAGTAGCTTGTTCTAACTACTCATGCTATGACTCTGCAGATTAAACAATTAATACATTATGCCTCAAAGTCTTTTGGAAACAAAAGCTAGAAAGGCATGGACTTGCCTATACCATGCATAGTACACAGAGACCCTCACATGTATGTCTAGAAACCAAGAGGCCAGTACAACATAGAATGTGAATTTTGTACAATAGCATACACAGATGTAAAATCGGTTTGGCCCTAAATAACCAGAGAATTAAATTCTCCAAATAATTCAGTATCAGGTGGGAGCAGCTGAAAGGCATAAGCTGAAAGCACCCATCTCCTTGAGCCATGCCCTCAAGACTTTCTTCCTGTGAGGTCCTGGCTTTCACTTTGTCATGTCAATAGACCCAGTCCTTCCAAACTTAGGGTATGTTTCAGGCTATAGCCCCTGAGTTTCCCTTCTCTGATCTGAATGGGGTAAGAGTTTAGAAGCAATTGCTTTTAGGCTGTGATCCTAGTTATCTTTATATGCATATATTGTGGCACTCTTCGGTGTATTGCTGTCAGTCTGTGTTTAATATATAAGCTGTAAGTATTTCAATTTGTCAACAACATAGATGAAAAAGTGAGTATTCCACTGATTTTCTCTTTTTTACAGGTAGATGGTAAGAACTGGGGAATAGATAGCTTTTTTTTGGATGTTTGACTAAAAAAAAATCTCAAAATCATTGTTGCTTTTTGATATTCTAATTTTTGGGATTGAGTTTTCATCAAGAAACTTACATGCTTAAGAGGATAAATTATTGTATTTAGGTCCATTTATTCAGTAATTAATTGGCTCTGAGTAAAGGCAGTAAGTTTTAAATTATTATAATGAGAGTTTAACTACCTTTTACTAAGTAGTTAAACATTATGCAAACAAAGATTATTCCTTGCTGTTGGAAATAGTCCCTCTTTTAAATCTTTCCCCAGTCACATGCTACCCTTAGACATGACTTACAAGGGCTTGGCAGATCTACAGCAGAGGGGCTATATATTTGACTTTAGAGAGTATCTTCCTAAAGCAACCCTCTCAAACGGAGTCTACTTTCTCCTGCCTTGCAGAAGGGACCACTATTCCCTCACCTGTGAATTCAGTTAGACCACTAGTCTCCAAACCTTTGTAATCACAAACACCAATCCCTAAAAACATTTTCAGCAAAACAAGTTTAGTTTATTAATTATATTAATGTACTACCATACTAAGGTATATTGCAAAGCATAAAGAAAAATACAAATTGAAAAGGATGAGATAAAGATGAAATAAACACTGTTTTTAAAATATTTTATCTATTAATGTGAAACAATAAATTTTCTTCCCACACCCCAATGGATTCTCATGTGTGTGCACCCTAGTTTAGAGACTGCTGAGCTAAAGCACCAAACTGCTTTTAACACACAGGGTAAATGCCCACCACAATACATGCTGAAACCTTGGCCTCTCTTACCAAGATCAAGTCATCTGCTGGTGTGTTCCCCACAGTTTTTTTTTTTTTCCACTCATATAACCAGGTTTCTTTTCAGAGAAGCCAGGGGTATATGCACCCAGGTTTCATCACAAAATAATATTAGGAAGAGTTCCAAAGGTGTGCACCTAAACACAAAAAAATCCTCCTGGGTTCACCAGTCAGATGTCTTCACTGCTTACCAGACTCATTTTTCAGCAGGTCCTAATGAGTTTGACATCTGCAAGGGACAACTCTCTGGAGACATGGCTGAATGATAAATGCAGTAACTCAGAACAGTTTCTTTAGAAACTATAGGAAAAAGCAACTGGAGAAAACACTGACACAAAAGCCAGGTTACATCTTATCTTCCTTAACCTCAGAGTTCTCCCTGAGGCTCCTGTCTGGCCCTTCTGAGTCTGGCCAGTTTTGTTCATCTCCCTCGCCCCAGGGAGCAGGAATGGAGAGCCATGATCATCAAAATTAGCAAGCTCCCTACTTTTTCTCTTAAATGCCAGCAGAAGGGTTGTCTAAGGCCATTGCTGTGTTCCTCTGTGGGCCAATTGTGTCAGGCAGAAATTAACTCTTTAATAGCAGGTACAGTTCAGTAATCAAATTGGCTAAGGCACGTGGAAGTCATAGGAACTTCACAGCTCATTGACAGATTTTACTGTCCCTTGGCTGCAACTAGGAGTATGAACACAGGATCCTCAAAGCCTATGATTCAGTCTTCTATAGGATATATAAACATTCTGGCTTTCTGATAAGCCCTTTAAGCTGTTTCACATTTTACTTTAGGTATCCTTACAAAGTATCAGCTAATCTTCCAAATGAGTACATTACAGTCTTACAACTTGAAAAAGATTAGTGAGAACTTGCTATTTCTAAGTATTAAAAAAGATTATGGACTCGTTACAACTCAGACATGGTGTATTTGCTCAAAATCCATCTCATTAGAAATGCTATGTAAAACTCCTCATTCCTGAAATGCTTCATAAAGAACACATTATAAAACGCTTTATAATCAAAGATTATAATCAAGCAGTTTTAATCAAAATGAAAATTCTGGAGAACTTTCTCAAATGACACTCTGATGCAAGGATATTTGAATTATATGACATAACCTGTAATATTTCCTCAGCACTTCTGGGAGTCCCTCTCCCTCACTGCCAGGTTCCAGGACCTCATTTTGCTCCAAGGGGAGCTGTGCATTGCAAAACTTGGTCCCTGCAAAAACATGCTCCTGACTTCACGGAGCTCAGATCCCAACAAGCAATGCATCATACTGGCAGTAATGTAACTCTGTGACCCAGGATTGGGCTTTTTTGAGAACAAGACATTATCTGTTAACCCATTATCTATAGGAATCGCTAATGTAAAGTATCAGTGTCCAGATTTCTCTTGCATCATCTGCTTGCTCAAAAGCATCCCTTCTAGAGAGACAGAAGGTAGGCAGATCAGCAAACTAACCCTACAAGCAATTCCCTTCTCAGGCTTCAAGTGAAAAGCTCTGGACTGGGCTGCCCACTCCACTCTGTGCACAGATTTCACATACAAATGCTGTAACACACTGTCATCCCATTTTCACATGTAAGTGGCTGTCCTCTGGATTCAGGTAAGGAAGGGGGTGAGACATCTTCACTTAAAGACATCTCATTTTTGACTTTGTTGTCTTTTAGATGTTCAAGCTAATTCTGTTACCCATACTGAAAAATTTTCAAGCTTTATTCATACCTACCTACACATGCCTCCATGCCCCACAAAGAAATTAAGTAAATTGCTTGAGTCAGAAGTGTTCTGAAAGTAAAAAACAAATAGGTCTTCACACTTTCATTTATCGTGGTTTATAAAAACAATGGCCGTAGAGTCTAGTAACTCTCACCCTCTTGAATCCATCACTCCTCTCTGATCTCCAGCTTGTCCCCACATTCTTTTCCAGTAAACTGATTGTTTTCTGAGAAGATGCAACTTTTTGATAAGGCCTTTTTCTGATTACTCTAAATATATCTGAAATACCCCAAAAGCAGACAGGGTTTAAGATCCTCTAGACACATCTGAATCAACTATTTTTTAAAAGGAACTATAAACTAAGGAAATATTCTATAAAAAGAGTTAAGAGTTTCTCTAGCAATTAGATTTATAGTTGGAAAATATCTGGCTAGTAAGACAATGTTTGCTACCCGGAAGACAAAGAATCTTTGAGAAGGATGCTACTTGTGTATCAGGACCTCTAAAAGCTACTTTGCAGATGACCACTTGTATGTTTTTTATTTCTGTCTGGTTCATAAAGCAATGAGCTTTTAATGCAGCAGCATTTAGTTTAGCCTTGAACAGGTGCTCAAGAAATGAAGAGTGCAGTTATTTATCAGCATGCAAGTTCTTCCAAATCAGATATCTAAAAGATAAAAGCTCAGATTCACCCCGCAATGCATGAAGAGCCATCTGTAAAGCTGCCAACATAATTGCTCGCAGAGCTCCCCAAAGAGCCAGATGCCACCACTTGAACACGTTCCCAACTTAGTCATCTGAGTACTGAAGACAGGAGGGAATAGCAGGAAGTTGAAGGGTCAATAGTATGCCATTTATATTATGAAAAGATGAAACGGATTTTTGGAGAAAATTAAACTGAAAGGACGTCATGCCAAACAGAATGTGCTTTAGCAGCACAATTTAATACTAGAAATAAATGTGTGTGTCATTCTGGAGTTTTTAGAATATGAAAGGCATGAAAATTGTGCTCTGATAATAATATAGGATGAAAATGTGGCAAAATTTCCTCATAATTAAAAGATGTAGTGAAGACACTCATGCAACTTGGTTTTGATTCTCTGCACTTCTCCAATCAGATCTTTGTTTCCAGAGCTTATTCTTGCAGTAAAATTAAAGCAAGCATTTAAAATCTCATTTTCTTATGCACCTGTTTCTCTGTTTCACTAGCAGTAGCTGCTGTAATTTCTGTAAAAGCTTGAAGGCTGATACTGGTCTTAAAGGTTCTCACAATGGACACAATATAACAAAAGTGGATAAATATAAGAAAAAAAGATTCAAAGCACAATTAAAGCATGCATTTGACATTGTCTCAGCTTTGTAGCTTCTTTGTATCCCATTACCATTACAAAGCACTGAGTCCTCAAATCTGAGTCCGCAAATTGCTTACCACAAAAGTTATAATAAAGTAGCAATCAAGAAAAAAGTTGACCAAGATAAAGAAGTTAGTCTCTGGGCAAGTGGAGGAAGTACTGCTTGTGCAAGACAGCAGTTCTGCACTTACCCCTCTTCCCCAACATTTTTATTGTCTCGCCCCAATGGGGCACATGCCCTTCTGCTCTTTGCTTGGTAGTACTTTGGTCTTCTATGGCGCCAAACTGGCTCCTCCTGATAATCAAGTGAAGGAGGAGGAAACATCTGGCTTTCCAGGACTTTAGCAGAGACAGAGTCAACAAGTCCAAAAGGTCACAGCAGTGCCAGGAAGCATGGGACAGACATGGTGGCTCAGGTAACCTCTTACAGGCATGGGTTCGGTTTGTTACCCTCTACCTCATTCCCCCCAACTTGAGCCCTGTCAGGTCCCCCCTAATGCTTTATGGCTCATTCAGGAGATCTGTGGCTCAGGCTAAAGTGGGACGGATTCCCGTGCACAGTTTTTGCACAAGAATCCTCACCATCAAAAGGTAAGATATCTGTGCTTCTCCACTTTCCCCCTCTCCATTCCCCTCTCATTGCCACACAGATACCAAGACACATTCACCCTCTCCTCTCCATCCCAACTGCCAGTACTGTGACCATTCTTAAGTCAGATAATTTGATCATGTAAAGCTAACATTAATTTTATTTTCCTTATACCAGGGCAGTACTCACCCCTTTGCCTTCTTATTCCAAGAATTCCCTTTCTGTTGATTATAAATCAATACTGGAAAAACATTGAGAAATGTTGTAATTCTCTTGCTATACCATAAATACTTGGGATCTCCCTGCTTTAAAGTTCAAAAATGTATTGCATAAAGCAACCTCCTGTGACAGTAACAAATGGACCTTCATGTGTATTTCACTTTTCAGGCTGCAAGACTATTTTCCCTTTCATTAACAGAACAAGTTTTATTCATAAAGCACCATTTCTGGCCCAAGAAATAAAACAGCTTCTTAATTGTACAAAATTCCATGACAAAACTCCAGTATGAGCTACTTGTGACTGCAAGTTTTTTTTTTTTTTTTGATCACTAGCCTTGCAGCATTTCTCATTTCAACTTTTTATCAAGTTACTGAGGGTTTTCCAGTACAAGGGTCACTCAAGAAAGTTAATCTGAATTAATTTTTTTAAGTGGATTAGTCAAAACATATTAAATCTCTGTGTAGACACTTTCATTCAAAATTACAGCACACTTAATTAACTAATTTGCTCTGGAAATTAAGTTAAATTGAATCAAGACACTTTTAATTCTGATTCAGAGTAACCACAGGAGAGTTTAATGTCATTTAATTAATCCACTGTGGATTCACACTTCTATTTAATTTGGATTACCTTTTTGGAGGGTTCCAGTACACAATAGCTTTGATGCTGGACTTGGGCCAAAATTTTCATAAGATGAGAATTTTTCATTTAAAAAAAATATAATGGGCCAGCGATGCAACTAAAACTTCATGACAGAAAACTATTCTTACTTGATTTCTTCCTGTCATTTCTCAAGTGTTAAGCTTGATGACTTAAAACAAAAATAGTCATTTGATAAACATTTTCATTGAAATACTATATTTAAAAACTGAAATTAAATTGAAGTGAAAAAAATTTATTTATTGTTGGCATCCATAATAGCCCATATTATTAAGTGAATTTTCCTTGTCCCCATTCTTGGCTGTTTAGTTATTGAACACGCTTTCTGTGTATGCATTTTCACTGTACTGTTGGAGGTTCAGGCTCCCTGCCTGTTTTCACAGCAGCTCTGCAAAGCAGAGCTCAACAACACCACGATGCAACTACAGTGTGAAACAGGTGATCCCACTGACTGAAAGTAAGTGGTCTGAAAAATTTTTGGGATGGAGGCATTCAGCAAACTTCATGAACGTGCAGGTCCCAGAGAGTTCTGCAAGCCATCAGAAGAGGTGGCCTCCCAAAGAGTTTATTTCTCACTTAAGACAGGCACCAGCAAGTCTTCATACCAAATAGAAGGAAGAAGGACTGAGGTT
Source organism: Gallinula chloropus (assembly GCF_964237585.1). Lineage (NCBI taxonomy): Eukaryota > Metazoa > Chordata > Aves > Gruiformes > Rallidae > Gallinula > Gallinula chloropus. The sequence continues at coordinate 42,396,636 of NC_140086.1, forward strand.
ATCTATAGGAGACATCGCTCAGCTTGATTGCCTAAATATCCATGGTGTACCTCATTCAGGGGCTACAAGCACACATATGACCCCTCCTCATATACACTGGACAGGATTAATAAGGTTCATACTGAAACATCTCAATTACCATTTCATGAAGTGAGATGATATCGAGTTATTGAGCAATTCTTGCCTTCTTAATGCCCAGACATTACTGCTGGGAAGCTGCTGCTAGGCTTCAGTTATCACTAGTTCAAGATTCATACGAGTAATGAACTGGTCCAGCTATAAAGCGCCAACATTTATAATGGTGCCTGAAATTTATAATGGTGCTTGCAGAAATAGTGGGAAAGGATGGATCTGGACATGGGTAACATTATCATTTGTAGGTCTATACACAAATCCTTATGCTTATGCCATCTCTTATGCCAATCAAATAGCACGTAGAAGGGAAGGTCTGTGTGTTTTTGCAGGAATACATATGCTTATAAATAAGAGGCTAGAAAACTGTCTTTCTGCAAAACTGCAGAACTCTGTTGCAGGAAATTTTTTTCTGGATAGAATTATCCCTCGAAAAGAAGAAATGTTATTTACATTGCTATTTAGAACAGAAGTGGTATTGCCTACTGGCAGAATTCAAGTGTCCCTTAAAGAGAAATTTTGCACTGACAGCAGTAAAGTTGAAGTAATGCAATAAAGCACCGGCAGAAGATATTTAAAGGATGCAGAAAAAGACTATTTTAATCAAAAGCTATTAGGAAATTCTACTCCATTTAGTAGAACAGCTTTGAAAAAAAATTAATTTTCCTGCAAATAGTACCAGTAAAGATTTTTTTCATATTTTCTAAGTACTGCAATAAAAATTGCTTCAAAATGGAAATGTAGTCATTAGCGTCACTTATTAGCAGCAAAACCCCCTAACAATGCTATGACCTGCCTCAGCAAATTTAGCAGTTTGCAGTTTTAGAGGTACACATTGTGGTCAAATATTTCTTGCTGTACCGATATTTACTGACAGCTGTCAATAAGAAAACTGGTTCTTATTTTTAGTTGACTTGTAATTATGCCCCTCCTGACTTCAGCATATGAAAGAGAAGGGTTGGGGTTTTTTTTAGGAAAATCTGTCACATCTGCTCCTGCAAAATTGCCAACATGCATGAACAATTTATTTATTTTTCTACCAACTCTTTCACCTGCCTTCACTTCTGTGAACTCACCAGAAAAAAAGAAAAAAGGTGTTTCCTTTTTCCCTTATAAATGAAGTAGTGTGCATACAAAAAGGCATATCTGTCATCTGGGTTCACCACACCTCCCCTTTAGGTATTTCATAGGAAGGGCTGACAGATGGATCACATCTTAAAAGTTACTATTCCCCTCTGCCTATCTAGAGTACCTTTAACCATGGGTTATGTTACAGGTCACTGTCAGTCCACTGCTGTTAATTTATTCCCAAGTATTCACTGCACATTTCTTCTCTGACTAATTTGATTGTGCTGCTATAGGCATGATGGTTTCAGGATAAAAGGGAAGAAGGCTTGTAGAAAGTGGAAGTACTTTTCTTTACTTAGACTTGCTGATATATCTGAGAAAAGCAGCCAATCATTAATATGTACTGTTCCTTCAACAGACCTCACGTAATTCCCATGCTAAAGGAAGCTCTGATGCAAAAAGCAGGCACCTCTCCCATCAGGGCTGAGATGGCCTACTTGATTGTGTTAATTCCCTGAAAATCCCCTCATTAGCCACTGCTATTATTTTCCAATTCCAGGCATATTAGCCATCATTGCCAAGATACGAATTTTATAAGCACTTTAGTTATGGTCTCTGCCTGAGAAAGTTTACAGGTTAAAGGTCCAGCCCCACTCAGCAGGCTTTCAAATGGAGGTTCTTAGTGTAATTACCTGCAGAAACATACTCTAAGACAAGACTTGCAAAGTAAATGAAACAAATACATACAGGTACAAAATCTGCTGAGAAGAGCTGAATTTCAAATAAGGTGGGAGCTGACAACACATTTTCTTGCCTATACATACTTGAGTAAAAAATAGCAAGAATTTCTTTCTGCATCAAGCTTCATTTTGCACTTGTAAATAGCTATCCAGCTGAACAACAAACACAGAAAGAAAGCTCAAACATTTTAGCATGGATTAGCTTTATAATTAATTTTCAGCCAGTAAGTGATCGTAACTCACCATTTGCCTATGAGAATTCAATCATCTCATATTGTGCTTACAAAATCATTAAAAACCCCTTATTTTATCAAAATTTCCAACTTTTTATGAAAACAAACAGGAGTTATTTTTTGCTTAACAAAGCACAGACGATACTGATGTCTTACTGAAAGTTGACAGATTTCACCTATGGCCACCTAATATTAGCATTCATCTATTTGAAAAGCTATGATTGTCTATGAAGTAGTAATAAAAATACCTCTTGAGAAATTCTAGAATGGAAAGCCCTTCATAGACAGTGTAGTTTATATTTATGAAGGCTACCAATTACTTGGTATCATCATCTGTATTCATCCTTACATATAAATCATTTATCTTTGTACTGTTTCAGAGACTAATGAGATGTGTCAATTCTTTTGACTTCATAGAGAGAACAACAGCTTTTGCAAAAAGGCTTAAATAGTTCATTTATTGCTGGAAGTTGTGAAGTCTTGTAAGAAAAAAATCCTCTCAACCCCCTTCAAAACTAAGAAGGGCAGCTACCTATGGTGCAGAACATTTATTCTTCTATCCTTGACAAAATTATGTGATAAATTTCATAGGTGAAGAGATATGACCACCATGGGCAGGTCAATGTCATAGGGGAGGGAGGGATTCGTGAGGAGGAAAGGTAGTGCTCCCACCTGGATTCTGCTAGCAGCAAACAAGAGCTATAGGAGTAGGCAGGGGGACAGAATATCAGAGGCTGCAAGACAGGGGCAGCAATGACAGCCCATGGCTAGAAAGATAAAAGCAAGGAGGACAGGAGGGAAAGCCACTTGGGGAGATATTTACAGTGGCTGACTTTCCCAGGCTCCGGTTCCTCCTACGGGCAGCAGAGCAGACTGGCTCTTACAGGGCGATAATTCAAAGCACCAAGCAGCTATAACAAGTCTTCTGCTGTCAACTCCCTTCCTGGGGGAGACTCTCTCCTCTAAGCTGAATGTAAGATTAGGTTTCCTAGGATAAATTCAGTCTTTGTATAATTCCCATACCATAGATTTTAAAAATTGTCAGTCTCCTAACTCTCTTTTTAAAGGGCCCGATAAAAATTTTCATTGACCTGAGTGGCAATATACTTTGGCCGATGCTGAGTAGTTGTGAGTCCTCCTAAGAGAGGAAAGAGACAATCACAGGGTGATTGGTAGCAGGTACTACAGCTGCACTAGAGCCAAGCAGCACCATGCAGGCACACTAGCACAGGACCCCAAACCAACACAACACCCAAGATGATAATTTCAGAGATTTTGACCCCAGAAATATTCATTGGCAACCTCAGAGGCTGTCTGTCTCTGTGCATCCTCACAGCAGGTATGTGGACACCTAATTTTTAGATCCCAGGCAGGGCTAGGGTTGACATAGACCACAACGTGACCAGTTATACTACTGCTGAGATATTTCTACACTTCACAAGGAGTAATTTTTTGCACCTACATAAATACACGGTCTAAACTACGATGCCCATACAGTCTGAAAGTTTCCAGTGGCTGAACTGATGCAGAGGCCGTGCATCTTAGAAAGGAATCTTTTCCCTTTTTTTTTGATACATCCTTTTCAGTATCTCATTTCTTCCTCTAGCAAACCAAGAATAATTTAATGATAGTCAGGTCTTTCAGGCTGGGGTTCAGTGGCATCAATCATTTCTTGTTTTGGAGATTATGAGATAATATCTTGTACTAATAATGTGCTAATAACTGTAGGACTACTGTACTTCCTAATAACTTTCCACTTATTTCTACAGCCACTGCATGTGACTGTATCCAACTCATGTGGTCCTGGTGGTATCAATGATCATGTACTCTACAGAGTGGGTGTAACATGCAACTCTAGTCTCTATTCCAAAAAAAGTACAACTAGACAATGTAGGACAATTCCCTGGTCATACTTTATCACATTAGTTTTTTACCCCACCAAACACCATCTCAGATTTTCAGATAATGTAGAACAGTTTTTATTTTTCTACCAGAATCTACTTCTGTAAATTTTATTAGAAAATAATTTTCCTTTCCATTTTGGTGTTCTGGGGTGTTTTTTTTTTTGTTTAAGTTTTCTCTCATGGATCTTTTACTGTTACATCAGATTATGAGCATAAGTCTTTCTAAAAATAAAGAAGTGAAAGAACATTCTTGGAGATCTTATTGCTCTCTAATGTCTGTAGACACTATTGCCTTTCCTGCTTTCCCAGACAATCTGTAACTGGGGAGAATATAGCTCTATTAACCTTGCTATATCAGCCAGAATGTCAAAATCTGTGTTATAAATCTTCATCTTAATCATTTATGATTAAATATTCAGATGAGATTATGCGCAACCTAATTCTACACATCCATCTCCTCTTCCCTAATTAAGGACAGACAGCATCGGGGAGGCAGGAACACCACCTTTCTGAAGTAACTAGGCAAAACCAAGCTTTTTGCAGACGTCTTTCATTTCTAAGCACATTTTTGTTTTTTATCAGCGTTTAAGAAACATGATTAATGAAGTTATATACATAACTTCATTATAAATCTGTCGTTCTACTACAGATTGCTAAATATCACCAATGTTCATCCCAGTAGCCACAAAGCTGTATAAAGCCTCACTGGTTTCAATTCTTCCTTGTCTGTCAGAGAATTTGACATGCATACAGTCAAAGTTACATAGGAGGCAACGTTCTAGGGCTCAGCAGGTAACATTCATCCTTCTTCAAGAGTAATCTAGGATACACAAACCACTAAAGATCCTCTTAGTCTTTACTTCTATTTAGAACTGATGCCATTTTAAGCACCAAGTTTGAGCTACTTAGACCTGAATTTTGAGAGGGGCTCAGAAAGTGTACCTCTTGCTGAACCTGAAGTAATTGATACATAGCACCAGATTTTATTTTTTTTTTTTTGGGGGGGGGAATCAAATTCAGAAGCTACTGAAGGCATCACTTAACCTGTAAATCACAGGCTTTGACATGAAGCTTGTCTTCATCAGCCTGAAACGGACTTCTCTGGCCAGAAGTGGTGATGCTGCTCTAGCAGAGGGGTTGGACTGGATGATCTTTCAAGGTCCCTTTCAACTCCTAACGTTCTGTGCTTCTCAGTATATTTTCTATATTAGTATATTATTCTAGAATAACAGATTATTTGGTTCAATGAGAAGAAAAAAAGAGTTTAGTTTAATGAAAATCTGATCTCGGGGAAAGACGGAAGCAGGAAAAGAATACGTTTTTCCATCAACCTGGAACAAGTATGAGGCAATTCATATATGAAGTCACCAAACTTTAAACAAATCATATTTTCAGCATGATATTTCTCTCCCAAACACACAGAAAGTTACAGGGATAAACTATTTTCAAATTTGCCCCTTTTCAGCCAAAACTACTTGCTAAAAGCAACCTGAATCTTTTATTATTTTGCAAAACGTCGTTTTTCAAACTTATTTGGGGAGAAAGCAAAGGGGGGAGGGGAAAATTGCCTGGCTCCATCCTCTGCTGCTTTTTCTAATTGCATTTAAATGATCCGTGCAACTGGTCTCCTACAACTTCCCCGAGGGGTAATATTTCACAGTCTAGCTAATCTCACTATTGAAATATGTCCTGTTTTTCAGCAAAAATTTCACTAGCACAAATAGAGTAATTTTTGCTGACTTGTAAAAAAAAAATTACGTTAGTTTTAAGATCAAGGAGCATGCAAATACAGAATATCAGCAGAATATACAACTCTGGATGCTTTAGCAGTGCAAACTAGTCTGCCATTCAAGGTGCCTCATGTCTACTCGGAGTCCAAAGCCGCAACTGAAACCGAACAGTCTTTTGGTCCAACAAGATATTATTCTATCTGAATTGAAGGTAGTTACCTTTCTGAAAGGAAATAAAAAATAAACCAATGTTAGCCTAAAGTGATTCGATATATTTTAATTGTGTATTTCACTAGATGTGAGTACATTTGAGTTTAGTAACATCTGGCCCTGATTCTTCAGCTGCTTGCATATGTACTTAAGACAGTTGGTATGGTGTTTGCAGGACCAGAGCCCTGTATAAGTTTCCTCAACATGAGGGCTGCTGAACCACTACTCACGCAACAAAAACTCCCAACTCTTTGGAAATAAAAAGCCGCGGCTGCTCACAGCGTTTGTGTAATCCCTTTTGCAACTATTATTAGCAAACTTACAATACAACCCAATGGCCTGATTCTGTCTTCTTTTTTTTTTTTTCCCCTAGTATGAGTAAGGTACTCACTTACTTTGTGAATTGCTGAAATGGAGTCAGTAGGGTGAATAAAGGAGTCAGACACGTTTTCAAGCTTGTGGGGACTTGGTGCAGACACTAGAAGTGCCACTGCCTGTCGGGTAACGTGCCCAATTACCTCTTTTACTTAAAACTGGTTTAACAGTAAGTTAAGTACTACTTAACCAGTTATGGCTGTGGTACTCAGAACAAAAGGGAATACATTCCAGACTCAGTCCAAAACATTTCTTTTTTTTTTTTTCCCTTCAGACTAACTCAATTTTGGAAGCACCTAGATTTATGTAACACCAGGGAAAAAGAACTCCTCCAGGCCTGAGGTTAGAAAAACAAGCATGAACTAACAAAAAAACCTACTGAACAGCCTAAAGAAAACTCTTCAATGCTACTGGACCTATACCTATGTCATTACAATTTTGGACAAGGAATATATATCTCATCTGGGTCAGTGAAGCAATACTGTTCTGTTTCTCAATTAGCCTCATTCTCTGGTGGTTGTGCTCATTCTGCAGCAGCACGTGCAAGTGTTCCAAAGTGCAAAAGTTAAAATAAAGCTATTTCCACAGCAACACAGTGTTATTTTTACATTTTGATTTAATGATACCACAAACAACTACAGACACCAAACCCACGACGACCTCAGTTTGCAAGAGCTGATAAAAATCCTTTTACTGTTACCATAAAAACTCTAACCAGGCAGTCTTACAAAGTACAAAACACACGGTCAATGAAATACCCAGGTTAGCTTTTGTTTGGAATAGTTCATCTCTACAATTTGGATTTAAATAATGTGAAGTTAGTCACAACCTCCAGCTGTAACAGATAGTTTCCTGTCACTTTGCAGACACCTAACTAAACACTTGAATGGCTGCTGATCAGCCAGCAAGCTTTCACCATCAATGTATTCACAACTGAGGGTTGTACCTTTTGAAAAAATCTTGGTCCTACTTTATATATATATATATATATATAATCATAGCAAACTGTAAGCAAAAATTTCTGGCATGCTGCAACATATGGAGAGCTCTAATTTAACTGTGGTCTCAGGGTATGCCACAGATACACAAGCTTGAATCCTATTTGAGAAGATATTTAGCGGAAGCTTAAATCATTGACTCTGAAGTTTTTAAGTCCTCTGATTTCATAGCATGTGACAATACATCTCTGTGGAGCAAAATCAAAATGTAGAAAGCCTCGATTTGTTTTGACTGTATTTCTACCAGCAATTTTTTTTATCTGTTCAGATCATGCCTGGAGAATAAACAAAATCCCAATATGCTCAGACCAGACTGTGAAATGCAAACTTCTATCTGATCTGAAATTCAGTATTTTGAAAACAAAGGGAACTATAGGTTGGAAATTCTCGCAAAATGCAGCAATTTGAATATAAGTCACATGGATGGGAGGAGTGGAAGGATGAGGCTAAAAGGACTATAAGCTCTCAGCATGCCACTAGCTTTGGGTCACACAGTGTCCCTCGTATTTCAGCTCTGTGGTTGTACCTAAACACATGTGCCAGAGAGTTAGCTCCTTTCCTACTCTACAGCCCCTTGTCAATCCCCTTCTTGTCCAGCTCTGCTGTAAACTTCCAAGGTGCATCAGAAGTTTCCCCCTGCCAGACAGATCATGTGTACCATATTGCTTTCACCTGTAAGCTTCAATATGCTACTGAGAAAATTCCCAGGTCGGGCTGGCAGTTCTGATCTTCAGTAAATCCTGTTACACTTTATTCCGTTCCTCCCTTTAATTGCAAGTCTAGAAAAGCTTTTAAGGTAAACAACACTTAAAACTTCATTTGCTCCTAGATCTCTGGTTGCTGAATATTTGTATTTTTCAGCTTCCTAAATAGGCAGTTTTTCTCCAGACCTCTAGTATTTTCTCCAACTTAACAGGTTGAAAATATAGATGCAATTCACCAGTTCTTTCAATATTCTGGAATGGAAATTATTAGTTGCCTGTGATTTGACAAACTCATTTACTGTTGCTTGCACTGCAACTGTTATTTCTGTTTTAATATCTTAGTGTACATTGTCTGTCTTCCCTTTGCCAATGTAATCATCGTTACTGAAAAATTATGGAAAGTACCAAACCATATCTAGACCATCATTAATACCCACCCTCACAAAGCAGTTCTCTTCCTTTTTCTATCCCTATTACACAGCTGAAGAAATTTTTGCTATTTGTTATTTCTTTGCAAAGCCCAACTCATCTTGACTTTGGAAATGCTCACTTTATCTCCAAACTGCTTGACCTCTGAGATTGACTTTGGGTTGCTGACCAGGCAGCTGGGAAAGAAAGGGTGCAAGGGGAAAAGGTGTATCTTGCTTATTCCTAGTGGTGTTGCAACATCTTAAAACACACACTTTAACTTAGAGCTGCACCCTACTCCCTTTTATTATCTTGTGTTGTTAAAACTTCCAGCAGCATTAACAACATTAAGTTAGAAATTTAGAATTTCTTTATGTCTGTATATGTGCAAGTTTGTCCTTCTAGTCATTTCCTTCAGTTATGAAGTTTCACTCTTTTGAAAAGCGAAACAACAACAAAAACATCACCAAAAATCTACACTGAATTTACTCAGCAACTTTTTTTATTTCCTCAAGAAACACAAAAGGAAGATATGTGATCACTCTGTTGAAGGTTATTTAGTATTACCGGCCTCCTATAGCATCCTCATTTCTTAATGAGGAGTTCTAAAAATTTTACAACATCCACATAAAAACTGCTGTAACACATCTTACTGATACATCAGCAACTTGATGAAGACTGTCAGCTATACCATGCAAGTATCTATGATAATTATCAACATGCGGTAATCTCCAATATCCATTTCATTAGTTAAAAGTCCTCCACAATGGTAGTATTTCCATAGATTTCTGGAATGTCTACCCTTGCCTTCTCACAAGACTCCAGCGATCCCTTACAGAAACCCAATGCTAGCCCAAGGAAACCACCTTTGCAGACTTTTAAAACAAAATTAACGCATATAACTCACTCTTTCAAGTTATTACATCATTAATACTCAGAAGAATATCAGCAGTTGTCTACTTGGAGTTTTCTTTCCTCAGGAGCATACAACTTTCAAACCTATTCCAGTCATGAATTCACCTGATTCAAGCTCTGCACAGATGCTCCTACTCCTCCCCTCTTGGACAGGTTTTTGGCAGTCTGTATCCATGTCTTAGTTTTTGCCTAGGGACAACTAAGCCACTGAAAACATCAAGCACAATCCTAGCAGAAATGTGTCCTTTGTACTCTACTTTCTCAGCACCTTATGATTTTCTTTGCTAAACAAATTACTATTAACACTTCTATAGCCACTGTTGCATCCTAATTTTCCCCATTTCACTCCTCTTGTCTTCATTTTATATAGCTCTCTTATCCCACTGGAACGTAAAGAACATTTCTGAACATCTTCAAACATTTTAAATCACAGCAGTAACACATCTACCTCTGACCTAACTAACCTTCCTAGCTTCTACACACAAGCCAGATGATCAGCAGACTGTTTCCAGAATGAAAATCTTTGGCATCATTCTGAGGAAAGACTGGGTTACCCAGAAAGTTTGCTTACATGACCAGCACTATTTTCACAGTAACGAGCCAAGTTTTGTGGCATTGTTTCCTTAGGTAACCATGGATTGACATGAAGAGGGAATGGCTCCCCTTGCGTCTCTCCTAAATCTGCTCAGATTATGCTAGAACTCTGTAGAAAGAGTTACTCAGAAGGCTACAGCCTTCTCTGTAGGCGAACAGGTTGTGAAAGAAACCCTGGTTACCTTTTCCCCTTATCAGCCAGATGAATGGGAGAAATCTATAGAAGTAGGGAGACCAATTATTTTCTTTCCAGGAACACAGAACAAAATGTTACTCCTCAACTGCAATCTGCTCTTTTCCTGAAGAAATACCACCCTGGGCTGCATCTTATCAGCAAGACAATTACATGTCCCTGCTTATGATTTTGTTTTATATCTTTGGGATAGACTGTTATGGTTAGGAGGCTTCCTAACAATAGGCTTGCTAGAAGATACAGACCCTGGAGGTCACAAAAGACAAATGCATGAAGCTATGCATTGCACTTAACATCTCTTGATTGTAGGCATCTATTACTTTCAATGCAAACCCACTTCCATGGATGCAAACCAGAGATAAGTTGCTATGCTTTAATTGATTATAGCCATAATACTTCATGGGAATGCCTGTTCTCATTCAGCATTCAGACTGAATTTTGCTTGCACAGAGCCAAAAAAAAAGAACACTTATGCCATGTTTGTGATGCACCAAGCACAGAACAGCCCTAACACAGTTGAGCCTCTCCACAAAAAGTGATGTAATGAAAAAGGACCCTTACCTGAGTTGTGGTATGAGATATCTGTAGCCTTGTGTGGTGGTGGTTCAGTCCCAGGCAGCAGCTGAGCACTACATTCCACTTACTCCCAGAGGAGAAACAGACAGGGTTGGGATAAAGACAGTTTACTGACACAACCACCGTGAAAGGGGAACAATAACAACCAGTTACACTCGTACCTGGTGATAACACAGAGTACCTTACTGACCTATCACTGGCCACACTCAGACTGCCCTGGAGGCACTCAGGAATAGCCCTGGGGGAGTGATGTCAGGTGGTGTGGGAAACAACCCAGGCTGACTTAGCTCACCTGGGCTGGCTGCTTGGGGAGAATTACTCTGGCCTGGCCAGAACCAGGACACCTTGTTCTAGCAGCACACAATAGCCATGTCATAGATGCACTCTCAGCTCTGGCTTTCCCTGCTATGAGGGAAAGACCATTACAGTGAGAAGGAATTTGTCTATTTTTAACTATAACTATTTAAGACAGAAAGAAACACAAACCTTACCAGCAAAACCAGTAGCTGACACCCTGTGATGCAGGGTGCTAGTCTAATAGTGGCAAAGGAAGGAAGGAGAGACAGACAGAAGGATGGAAAGGAGGCTGTTTGGAAAAGCAAAGGAGGTAAAACTTCCAGAAAGCAAGCTGCCTTCAGCAGATGAATCCCATGGGACAGACGGGAAGGGTAAGCACAGGATAAAGCAAACCTTTCACCAACAGGATAAAGCAAAGATAACTAATACATTGCAAAGATAACTAATACATAGTTCAACAAGTTATAAAAGGAGACACAATTGTGAGATCCTAGTTAACAAAGGCAGAGAAAATATTCACAAGCTCTAAAGCAGGTCCTGGGCATCAATTTGGATTCAGAACACAAGCAGGCAAACTCTGATTTAGCATGTAATTAAGAAATCCTCTCTGAATTATGCAACTTTCATTCACTCCTTCAGAAGATATGAGAACACTGCAATCACTTGCCAAGTTTGATCCCAACATGCCATGGGGCAAATGGAGACCCTAAACTGTCATATTCTATTTAAATCATAAGTAGGCTAAAGTGAGTGCGATTGCTCGGTATATTAAATTACTACTAGTGTGTTGATATTTCCTCATGAACAATCTATGGCTCTGAATTATTTATTGAGGAGGAAGTGGCTTTTGAAGTGAACATTATTTCTCTCTCAGAGCTAACGCCTGAATACGATAAAAATAGTTGCCAAGAGAAAAAGGAAATTTAAAAAGATACTTCCATGACTGACAGTTCCCAGATTTTACCTGATTCCTTCATGCATTTCTTCTCTTTGTGAAGCCTATATGCTGAAATGATGTTCACCCAAAAATCCAGAAAGATGTGGGACAGCCTGTGTCAGGAAATTGCTTACAACAAATCATAGCTACGTACACACTTAATGATGGCAGTCACTAGGAGTCCTAGACTGTTCCCATGGCTTTGCGCTCCCTTGCCTGTAGAGTCCAATACTGCTCATAGAAATGCAGCTTCAAAGGACACACACAGCATTCTACCTCTGGCATGAGGAGTAATACATCACAGAAACAAAGACCTTTGGTTTGTAGTGGAGATGGAGGACACTCTACTAACCATGGAGCAGCAGTAGGAAGAGGGAGGAGGACCCAGTTCTCCCAGTGGTCCTTCAAGTTCTCCAACACATTTTTCAAACCCTTTCCTCTTCTCCACAGGTTTTTGAGGATGGGGAAGTGAAAACACAGATCAAGCAGTGGCACACTCCCACATAATAAGAAAAATCCCATGTGACACGTTCATTATGACCAAAGTAGAATTTATTTGGTCAAAGAGGTATTCTCACAATAAAGTACACTCTTGAATGACAGCTGCAATATTTGAACCCAAAACAACTGCTTGAAATGAACATAAATGATCCTTCCATCTTCCTTTGTCTTTCCCCACAACTGTTAAGGTTGCTATTGATGAAGAGTTCTCCAAAGAATTATTTATGGTGTGTCATTAGAAGACATTTCTCTCATATTTCTATTGTTTATTTATTTGCAAATAGTTTATATATACTGTAAGTGTATCATATCTTTCTGTAAATTTTCTGAGAACACATTTGAATGTTGTGTTTATTCATATTTCAAGGTTACACTTCAGTTTTCAAGGTGCTGAAGTTAATTTCTTTAATAACCAATCCTTTGTGTCTAGTAATTAGAAATATCCAAAACAATTTGCTATTGAAATCATATGTCATTGCTGCTGATCCTTGATTGGATGAGTAACGAAATTAAGTAAGACCCATATGAATTGTGAACGTTACTACTGAATATGTAATTAAGGTTTTGATTAATATTCTGGCACTCGGGCTTAAAATACTCCTTCTATAAGTATTTGCACTAATAAAGCTCAAGCTCAAAAAGATCAGTACAAGTCATTAACACAGTCAAACTGAATTCATAAGTGAACTTCAAAAGAATACTTGTAAGGTTTTTTATGATGATGGTTATGAACAGTGTCCTTTTAAGTTGGACTTCTATATTAGTGCTAGCTGTCAAATAAAGCTACTGGCCATCTTTCCTCCTTAGGTGCTGGTATAAAACTAAACATTAGGCATATAGGTTTTGCTGAGGTATCAAAAACATCCCATGTTAATAAAAGTTGACAGTTTAAACCCAAATTGTTTCAAAGCTCAATGAATTTTTTTAATGGAATTTTAAAATCCTTTAAGACATAGCATTATATCTTTTTTTAAAAATTAATTATTATACTTCTTCTTGTAATGCACTTCTGTTTCTTGCTTAGAGTATCCATTAGGAACATTTTTTATGTCATTACTGAAATATACTTAATTCAGCTGACAGTCAGCATTTTTCAAAATCTTCTTCCCAATACTTTCTGCACTTAAAGAAAGTCAATCAGGGTACTTGGCACTTAATAAATAGAATGGTATGGATGTATCCTTTCATTTTTGTTATAGAGATATCTCATTTGCAAAACACCACAAATAACATAGGTAACAGCTTATTAATAGGAATTTTGCCCCAGTAGGATATACTACAAGTCTGGCATCTGTCCTTCTGAAAGATGCCAGCCCTGCAAAAAAGTTCTGACTCATCACAGAAAGGGTTGACTCCCTTGTAAGAATCCCAAACTGTGAAATAAAGAGACGAACAGTGTATGAATAGATAGGTTCAAGGAGAAAGACTGAGTCTAGCTCTGGAGTTGACTTCTAGATGGGTTAGAAAAGGCACCTGCTGAAAGACACCACTCCTTTTTCAACACATTCTTAAACCAGAAGTAGCAGCAACTCCTGGTTACTTGGATTACAGAAGCATCCAAAACCTGCACATAACATCAGTCGCCTGCTGTGCTGGATATTTTCAAAGAAATGGAGAGAAATCCTTCTCCCAGCAAAAAACATTAATGCATTTCACTGGAAGGGGACAAAAAGATTAAAGACGTGCTTCAGGCTATCTGAAGCAAGTCCCACATTAAGACCCTCCCATAGCTCAAATCTCAGCTTGGTCATGAGTCAGTTTTCTCCCTCAAATTCACAAAACAACTCTAGATTCTTATATTCTCAGTCTACCTGAGTAACAGATCCTACTTGCCAAGGGAATGGGTCTAAAGACTACTTCTGCTCATGGCCTTTTATGCTCTGCTTATCCAAACCCACCAGTAGGCTCTACAAAGGGCTGAACCAGCCACTTTGGAGACAAATCAGGGACTGATGGTGGGGTAGCATGTTTTGAACCCTTTGCTAGTTTTTTCAGCAGCCTTTTTGATTTAATCCAGCCACACAGGCAACACACCTGATAATTATTTAATTCTCTAAGCCAACTGGATTATTAAGAGAGCAGTTCTGCCACAGAAGTGACATATTTAAGACAGGTTACAGAAAAATATACGTCTCCAAAATTGTATTTTTTTAGCTACATACAAAACAATGAATGACATGCTTAAGTACCAAACACAGCCCTTAGTTCAGCAGGGTAATATTCATTACTACGTTATCATGAGTTCTTAATTAACCTGTGTGGTAAAAATTCCTTAACAAATGGTTGTTGACTGTAAATGCAATCCCTCCTTCTGACACATGCATTAATGCACTATTGTAAAAGTTCAAAGCCATTATTATTGAGTTGTCTCAGCTACATTCATTATCCTCTACACTGTATTTGGCTTCACTTGGGTAAATCTTCCTTAATTGCCCAGTCTTTACTTACAAAACCTCTTTGTTTAATATACTATGAACTTTACATTTATGCTTTTTCCAATAATTCTGTGTTGAATGCAGTTTCCACCATTACTACTGGAAATGTTCTACACTCAGTTCATTTGTCTGCTGTGATTCATACATGTCATTGGTTTTGAAGCTGAAATTTGTGCAGAAGTTGATTCTAGCACTTCCACCTTTTTTGTTTTTCAAATCCTAACCCTTGGTACCCAGGCCATAATTTTATTTTATTAAATTTTTTTCATAGCATGTTGGAGACAGTTTATAAAGCAAACTAACAAATAATGAAAACAACACAAGAAAGGTGGTGATGGACTAACTTCAAGCATTGAAAGTGGATAGGTGAAAGACATATGGTGAAGGACAGAACTTTTGAAGCTGTATAGCATATTTTGGCCATAAAAAGCATAAACCCTTCAGGAAATAAATCCTTAAAATATTAAAATATTGCTTTAATATCCCAGTGATGTCCATTATGGAGAGATGTCCATGTTTTCAACATGTTTAACTTAAAACATGTTTTGACACACACATTGAAATGATAATTTATTTTTGTTTTCACCTAGATCATTTGTCACCCAAATATCTCAATGTATATTACAAAAATTAAGCTTCATAATATTCATGTAATACTAGACTGAAAATAAATAACTTAGGGATAATGTTTTCAGACGTAGGCAGTCTTTTGCCTGCTCAAATTGAGCCATTTTAATCTCCTTCCCCTTTTATGACAAGAAAAAAAAGTAATAAGCTCCACCCCAATTAAAGTAAAATGGAGATGTAGTTCTTAATTTCTGAAGCTCAGACAGGTAAAAAAAGGTAACAAAATGATAAATACTGAAAACTTGTGATCCACTGGCTGTGAAGCTTGTGGTAAGCTGGGAGTCAAGAACTTGCAACATGAAGATGGGGGTTTGTTTCAGCCAAAAATACCTGTGCTACTTACATTGATAAAAATCAACTACAAAAATATTATCATTTTTTTAAATTTCTGTTTAATTCAGTTTTGCAAGAGAAAGCAGAGGAAAAGGGTGAAGCAACTACTGACACATCCTAAAAACCACTTTGCTCTTTCTCTTTCTCCAAGATTGACTACATATGACAGGGAAAGTTTGATGAAAAAAATGCATAAACCAATACTTCCACTAATGCAGGTCATCTAGAGCTACTCCCATAAGCTAAGCAGGCATTTGCATGTTGTTTTATATTATCGTCCTGCTTGTGGTTATATTATACATGAAGGATAAATGTAAATAGAAATATGGGCAGTGTAGCAGTGTACTTTTAGGATAAGAGAGAGAGAAGGCTCAAAGGTGGAAAACAAAAATTAAGCAGTACAAAAAAAGAAAGACAGGTATATCTGTATTTGATCTCATTTGAGAGCCCTAGGCATTAGGTCTTCCTCTCTGGCCTCACAAACATGACATTTCTGTTAGCATGACAACACAGCTCCAGCAGGAAGGACAGTAAATGTCCCCATCCAGTCTCACCTAAGCCTCAGTGCAGAAAGCACTCCAGGAGGCAGGATCTGTGTGAGCCCTCACAGCTGGAAAGGGCAGTGGACTCAGATCTCCTCAAACCTGAGAAAATACTCTAATCACAAGGGGCATTTCTCCAGTACTGTGAAACAAGGCAGATTCAGTAATACTTGTCAGGGATCTAAGCTCATAATAGCAGGTTTAAATACTGCTTGCCCACTAGATCCACTAAGGGATTTTGGTGCCATCCCAGCCCAGCTTCTGGTTTGCAATGAGCTTAAATGACAAGTAGGACCTCAGGCTGTACGTGCTGGGGAGGTTCTGGACACAACCAAAACACAGAAGTACAAGTCTCTAGGACACTTTCAAGGTGAACATGATGGTCTCATGTTTAAATTCATCGAGAAACTTCCTAACAAGTCTGTTGAGCCAATTTTCTACATCACATTTTCAGGTCTGTATGCCTGAAGAACATCTTTGTGGACCTAAGGTAGAAAGTTTTCCATAGGAAGTAAGCACATAAATTTTCGGGTTGAAGAAAAATAACACACACAACTCCACCCATACTCCTTTTAAGATAAAAAGACTAAACTTTCCTAATGACAAAGCTTATTATTCCACACCTGCCACTGTTAAATGATGAATGTTATCAGCACTGTGGCTTTTTATTTTTCCTACTCATGTACAGACCACTCTATAGAGAACTGAAGTCTAGGGCTTGATATTACAAGGTGCTTTCCTTGAACATGCTGGAACTAATCTACTGATCCTATGCACCACACATGGAAAAACACCGATCAAAGAACTTGGCAGGATCCTAGAATGGATCAGATGTTTACATGAAAACATCCCATTTAAGTGAGTAATGTTGAAAACTGGGCACCACTAACCTTCATTCTTATAGGCAGAAATCAATCTGAGGTATAGCAGCTGAGAGAGATATGGAAAACTGTCCTTCCATCTGCAGGTTAATTCACTTTTTATTAACCGTAAAACATCTGCATCTTTCTCTGAAGCAGCTGGTACCAGTCCTTGGTACATTAGTCTTGCCCAAATCACACCTTCCAGTTTTAGAAGAACAAGAAGTTACAGGCTGACAAACTTCCTCTGAAAACACCCCACGAAACAGTCTTGCTCCATTTGCTCCAACTCATGACATCAAATCATTTGTAACTGATAGCATTAACCACCCCCACTGATTATTCCTGCCAATCAAAAAGATTTATATGGCTTGCCGTACAAATCTTATACCATCAATGTACTGAATAACACAGGCATGTTGTCAAAGGAAAAGCAATGGAAATAATAACATAATATAGCAATTATTTTATCTTTGGGGAAAAAAAAAAACATTATTACCCATTTTAGGCATTCAAGGAGGGAAACG
This sequence comes from Gallinula chloropus, assembly GCF_964237585.1. Taxonomy (NCBI): domain Eukaryota; kingdom Metazoa; phylum Chordata; class Aves; order Gruiformes; family Rallidae; genus Gallinula; species Gallinula chloropus. The sequence continues at coordinate 42,414,475 of NC_140086.1, forward strand.
GAGTAAGATGGAGAGTGCTAAGAAACTGCTTCAGCAATCAGAGACCACAGGGAGATGTTAATTCAGATTGTGGTTGACAGGAAATTCATGTAAAATCTCTTGGAAAAATATATATCCAAGACCTATTATTTTTTAATTCTAAAATTTATGAAAAGATACTTAAGACTACTCTCTTCCTGGTAAACTGATGTCAGACTGGTACCTCAGGCTTGTATTTATCATTGTTCAGATGACTACCCCCCGCAATCAGAGTTTATCTAACATTTTCTCTGTGTATCTAACATTTCCGCTGTGAGTTTGCCCAGACATACAACTCTCCTTTTTTTTTGTTTCCTGCCACCTTCTCTGGTCTCTCAAGCAGTCACTTAGGAAGTTACTCAAATAATCTCTCTTTCCCTTTGTTTTAAAGGGCAATAAACTGGAGTTAGGTACATAGTGTATGAGGATTAACCGCTATTGCCATGTCTTTTCAGAACCTGCTCCTTTCTGTATGCTCCCTCAATTCTGCCTCATGTTCTCCTTTAAATCAGATTCCTTTCATTTGAAAAATCAAACAAATCAAACCAGTGCCTGTTTGACACTTCAACTCCTATCTGTCCCCCTGACATGCTGTATACAACTGGCAGCTGCACTAAAATGGACAAAAGTGGCACCGCTTTGTAAACATACTTCAGCAACCACAAATATCTGCTGCACCTTGAAGTGCAGGCAAAAGAGCTATTGATTTTGCCTGTGCCTGATAAATTCCTCCCAAACAACCTGCTTACTGAAACTGTAAGTCACTGTTGTGAATAATCTGCTGTGTATTAAAAAGGTCCTTAATTGGAAGAGAAGGATGGCAGAACAAGTTAATACTCTTATAAGTGACATAGGGATTGATTTAATTTTCATTTTAGTAGAACTTTTGTATCTTTGTAGCCAAGTCGGTCCTTGTGGACAAATATCAAGGACTGAGACAGTTGACAGGGGGTGTACTCTTCCAGACAAGGTAAGCTCTGATGTAAATGATGTGAAGATACAGAGCAGGATAACTGAAGCTATAGATCATACTGTGATGTTACACTGTTTTGCCTTCCCACAGGAGATTTGGACATGCAAACTGACATTTCATCACTAAATACTTCCCTTGATGTAAGTAGCACAGAGTTTTTAGCCAGAAAGGCTCATCTGGTTGCAACAACCTTCTGCAGGGTGACACCACCAAGAAACAAACAACATAATGTGAAATACTCCTTTGAGTTCCTGGTGTGCACTCACAGTCATTCCGGCATGGCATCGGAATGCTCAGGAATAACAGCTGTACGTGGCAACACAAAACACTCTGAAACACAATCCTTCAAACTCTTACATATTTTCCAGCCTTTCCGAAAAGGCCAAATACAAATTCTTCCCAAATACAAATTTCTAGAAAGCATTTTGTGTATAAAACATTAGCTGTCCTACTAAGCCAACTGAGCAACCAGAAATCTTACTGCTTTAGCGGTACTTTGAAAATCTGAAAAATTACGTAACTGATAAATATTCTCTGAAGAGAGAACCCTTGTTAATTATTAAAGTACAGTATCTTTCTTCTAAAGTACATCAGCATCTTTTGCATGTAGCTGAGGTTATTAGAATAAACTGAATACCAAATCTGATTTGTATGCAGACTTGTAAGAGATTTTTAAGAACATAGTAAAGATTCACTTTTGTGATTCAAAAAAAAAGAAAAAAAATGAAAGGCACAGCCTTCATCTGTATGTCCCTTTCTTCAGGGAAAAAAAAAAAAAAAGAAGAAACCTTGAATATTTATTCTGCTGAATGTATTAGCAAAACTTTAAACATAGTTAGGCCACCTACAGAATGGGCTGCCCCTTCTCATCCTGCTTTCTGAGGGGAGAAAAGACCCGAAAACTTTAATTCCTATTTCTGACAGTCTACCACCTTTCCCAAGTCCTAAAGGCACAGCAAGCAGAATAGTTAGCCAGTAGGACTTCAACTCAAGCCCTGCAGTAACTCAATAAAAGAAATATGGTATTGCTGAGTGGTAGCATTTTGCTACACTAAGAGACAGATGGGTAGGATATGCAATAATCTTGTCTAGGAAATGGCGATGACTCATAAATTTGGACTCAATGTGACAAATTATCTGACAGATTTCAAAACAGTGAGAAAAACTGGTGTCAGATTGAGATATTATCACATCTCAGTGTGAAGTCCAATGGCAGCTGGAATTATTGACCACCTAACTACGCTGAACTCCTACACTACTACTGAACAAAAGTGTCAAAACTACTACGTAGAGCAAAAGTGCAAAAAGAAAACAACCTGTTTAAGGATGGAGTTGAGAGGATTTAAAGACTGGTGATATTTTTCTTAATTTCAACTACCTCGCTCACAGTTCCAGCTTAGGAGCCCAATCATGCTTAACAGTGAGCGCCCGAGGAAGTCGTAAGGACATCTCATCTCTGACAGTGCAGACACCATTTACCTTTTTTTTTCTTGGAAACTGCTGGAGCATTAACTGATTACAGAGGTGAATCTTATGAGCACAGGCAATGAAATTTCTTTGGCTGATGATCCAACCCTGCAAAAAATGCTTCCATGGGGCACCAGAAGGACAGCAACTCACACTGCTTCCAGAATACGCTATCACCTCTACAGTCCTCCTCCAACTTTTTTTTCCAAATAAGAACCAGGAAGGAGAAGGAAGATAATGGGTTCTTAAACAGACAGAGCCAAATCATAGCATCATTTCTGAGGGAACAGAGACCTGCCCTGCACAAGTGCCACCTGGAAGGGCTAGAGATTGACCTGGCATCTCCTCCTCCTCCTCCAGGTCAGCTCACAGACAGCTAGAAAATCTCAGCCAAAACCCCTCACTCTGTTGAGAGGGATACACTTAATCATCTCACTATTATCTCTGCTACGAAGAAATAACTTTAAAGGGTAATTTCCAGTCCTTTCCAATGATTCACTCTTTCTTTGGCCTTGTTGGCTACAGAAACTTGACAGTTCCCTCTCAGGCACTTCAACTGCAGCCTTTCAGACAAAATGACAGCCACCGTGGGAACCTCCAAGCACTCTGAGCACCAAGGCAGCCTGCTCACGCCATTCCCCTACAAGGCACAGCAGCTGTCCTGGGAAGTTACTTCTTGCTTTCCAGACACCGCAAGATGGGCACCGTTGAGTCCTCCAGTCTCCTCCTCTCATCCACCCATTTCCCTACAACCCACGTTCTCCCCCAGGGACGGCTCTCAGGACCCCTTTACCCAACTCCAAGAGCCAACTGAGAGGAACCTTACCCAGAAAAAAAGTTTTCAAGGAAATGAACCAGCTCCATTACCTCCACCACCATTATCTCTTGTATCCAGTCACCAAGTCCTGCAGCCCATTGTGAGATCTGAAAGCCAGGGCTAAGCCTGGGGACCTTACTGAAGATGCTTAGTGGTGGTGTTTCCATTCTGTCACACCAGGCTCAAAGGTCAACAGTTTACCTGTATCCTACTGGCCCGTATACCTCTGCATAGTCCTCAGACTATATAAAGCATCCACATCCCTTATTTTCCTTTCAACGGAATACTCAGGCCCTGTGCATTATAGCGGCCTTGTACTCCCCTGAGTCTCCTAATACAAAGCTGTCTGTCTCCCTCACAGCACCTACTTGGGAGAACAGGGCCCCACAGTGTGGCTTCTGTGCATACTGGCAAAACTGTACCAGGTATATTGGTAAAAAGCAGAACACACTGGCAGTACGGATAAGGAAACATATCTGTATCCATCTCTGAAGGCAGAATCTCATCAGTGATCATATTTTAATAGGAAATTAGCTGCCAACAAAGGCCTAGTTATCTGCACTCAGCTGTGGCAGTCAACTCCTCAGAGGCTTCGCTGGAATTTTAACTGAGGGACAGTGTTATCAGGTAGTCTGTGAAAATCCATCTCCCTGAACAAATAAAAATCCTTGCATGCTTATTTTTCAAAATGGAAGAATTCAGCCTCCTAAAAATTGTGGGAAAAAAAGTTATACCAATTTCAAAAGAGGAAAAAAAAAAGAGGACATTTTTATTCAGAACTGCATGGCAGCTTAGCTGCTCCTGCAGCTTCTCCTCTTCACACTCCAGGATAAAAAATCATTTTCTTAATTTTAGATTGCTTATTTCCAGCATTGTTCCATGCCACATTAAAGACCTCATTCATTTCCCATTAGCACATTTTAGTTAAAATTAACACATAATCATTTTCAATGATCTGCCTTTCAATATATTTGTAAACAAAAATTAATCTTGAATGTAAGAAAAGGAAAAGCTTTGGAATTGTTAAAAATCATCCTGACAGAACTAATCACTAACCCCACATTTTTTAATCTCTTGGTTTTGGTTGGTTTTTTTTCTTTAAGTCCAAGAATACCATGATATCTGGTCATACACCTAGTTCCTTAGGATGGCTTCCTTAAACAAGATGGAATTCCCCCAAAAAACCTTTGGCAATGTGACAAATAAAGGGACACTGAAGACCTCAAGAACCAGTTCAACACTTTATGAGGAAACCAAGGACAGCAAACACCAGGTGAAAGCAGAATGAGCACCAGTCTCAGTATATTGAGAATAAGGCAAAACTAAACCTCTCCATTGTATCCTTCCCCATAGGCAAACACGAAAACCTCAGTTCTCATACCTAGGGCTCCTTGTTGACAGGGAACCATAGTGTCACAGAAATGATGGAAATATGAATGTAATTTTTTTGCTTGTTTGGGATTCAATAAGATAAGTATCCAAAAAAACCCCACCCAAAACCTAACTAGGAGAGCTTTATCTAGGGCCAAAAGTAAACGAGAAGAAAACCTGAAAGCTGTGAGAAAACACAGAGAGACAGAGAGGAAAGGGTGACACAAGTGTCATCAACTGTGGGGATGGTTCCCCCCAGCAAGTGTGTACAGCTGGCATGGTCTCTGTTTAGCTGCCTCAAAGGAGGAGTTAATCTCCAAACATGTGCAACTGGAAAACACTTTACATCACCCTTCAGCCTAAAATGCTCAGGAACTGTTTGCTCAGGCCGGTGCAGATGTTACACCGTGGGGCAGAAGTTTGGGACTACGAAGTGTGAGTGCTCCATTTTCTGGAAAATCGTAATTATTTCCCACAAATCATGTTAGTTCTGACTCCATGCTTATGTACAAAGTTTCTCAGAGGTTGATGTGACCTCTCCTTTTTGGCGATGATTATTAGTTTTAGGTGACTCCAAAGGCTCTCCCTTATGAGGAATATACCTAGGAAATGAAAATGAAGCCAACTTTAGTCAGTTATGATGTGATGATATGCAAGGCTGCTTACAACTGACCATGTAATTTGCACATTTGTTGCAAACCACAGATAAATGCTACTAAGTTACTGACATACAAACAATTCTGTGGCTCTGCTTCACTGGGGAAAAAAAAGAAGCAAGAAAAAAGCAAAGCACCTATTAGGCCAAAACATAAATAAAGTTCTAACAGTCCTTGTCAGTTTAATATTCTGGTAGTCTTACCTACTGCACATAAAACATAAAGAAAAGCTATGTATGATCTAAAGAGGCTCAGCTAGCTTTAAATTCGGAAGAGTAGGTGCTCTTGCAAGAAGCAAATCTTATGCTAAAAGAGATTGTGCTTCATCAAAGAGCAAGCAGCTGGAGAGCTCTAAATCCCAGCCACCTCATCTGACAGAAGTGCTGTACAATATCGGATCGCACCCTGCTCCACCCAAAGTCCTGCTCTTTGTGTTTTCTAACACAGACTCATGACACCAGACTTTGCAAAACTCTTTTGTGTCACTCAGCATGATACATGCTGTATTTTCTTCTACATGGATGAATATCAACATGAATTTCTATGTACAATTTGAGACATTGTACCCATTGTGTCTCTGCAGGATCAGGGCTAACTAAGTATTACATAAAACCATCTCATTCAGAAAATCCTAAACTTGTGTTCAGCTGTGGCAGTAGCACACACAGGAACATACAAGCATACAATATCCCAAACAAAACATCACCTTTTGTTGAAAATTTTGCTTCCCTCCCAAGTTGTGTCATTGTTAATACCAGGCACACCTGTAACTTGCAGCTAGTTTCACAAGTTGAGAAATTTGCATTTGTTATAAGAAAACCCAAAGAAACTAGAAAGTGAAAGACACTTAGTTATGACATCCCAAGATCTTCAGTTTATTATCTAGCAGCCCCTGGATTCCTTGAGGCTTAAAAGTCCCAAGTGGAAACTGAGCTGTACTGGTTACAATGTTAATTCAGACCCAAAGACAGCCCTGGTCCAAAAGGGTGGCACACAGGGTAAAAACACCAGAGTTAGCAGTTTGGTGTAACAATCAAATAAACTCTCTAGTGAACTAATTGTAAAGAACTAGTGTTTCCTGAAAAGAAGTATGAAAGAATTCTTTTCCAGCCACCAGATAAACCCCCGAAAGTAATTCCAGCTGTTGCTTTAGTGCGCTGCCCCACTGGGTGACCTTCTTCAACAGGTCACCTGTCCGCAACGACTTTATGTGGAAATTTTAACTCTTTATACACAATATGCTCTGAACTTGGTGCTTTTCAGGCAGCACTATGAAGGGCATTTGGCTTCCATACAAAGCTTGCCTGGAAATGCGCTTAAAGGAAAGGAAAACATTACTTTTCCAAACTATGATGTCATCCCCCTCCCAAGCGTGTCTCCCACAACCTGCTTCAGCACATCCCTTCCGTAGCGCATGGCGTTACACTGCCTGAGAATGTTTCTGAGAGCAGCTACTCGGAAGTTTGGCTTAGAAGGCATTCCTTCACTAATCACACGCATGTCGAAAAGGCACACGGGTGGCACAGCGCAGCATTGGCGTGTGAGTATCAAAACACAGCACCGGGGCCGGGTGCTCAGGAACAGGTTCTGGAAAGGAACTCCTCGCTGTCAGGGAAGTTCCCGGCTGGCGGCAGCGCCGTCCTGGCCACACGCGAGGAGATCGGGAGAGGCACATTACAGGGGCGTTCCCCTTTCCCACCCCTCTCCCCCGCGTCCTGTTCACTCTTTTTACTTAGCCCCTGGCGCGGGTTTCCCAGGAAGTTTGGGGCGCTCCGCGTCAGCCGGGCGCCTCCCAGGGCGGCCCGCACAGCGCGATCAGGGTCCCGGCGGGGATCCCCTCGACGGGGCAGGACGCCCCGCGGGCAGCTGGCCGCCTCCGAGCCATGTCACGGCCCGGCGGGCAGGGGCCGCTGTCCCCAGGAGGGACCCTGCGGGGCACAGGCGGCAGCTCGCCGCGCGCAGTCCCACCCGCGGCCGGGCCCCCATCCCCTCGGCGAGGGAAGCCGCCCGCGTCCCGCCCCCCACCGCCCCCGCCCGGCTCCTCACCTCCAGACCTGCCCGAGCTGCAGGATGTGGACGAGAGACTGCAAGAGCCAGATACAGAAGGCGCAGGACGCCGACCTGCCTCCGCCGGCGCGGGGACCGGCGGCGCCGCTGCCGGCGGCGTTGCTGCTGCTGTTGCTGCTGCTGTTGGTGGCGTTGCTCTTGCTGGCGGTGGACGCCTGCCGCTGCGGCGTGCAGGGGCGAGCGGCGTCGATGTCCGCGGCCGCCGAGCCGCTGCTCACCAGCAGCTTGCTCTCGGCGGCCGGGCAATGCCCGGCGGCGGCGGCGGCAGCGGCGGCGCTGTCCTCGGTGCTGAAGTCGTGCGCGAACCAGCGGAAGCTGAAGACCTGCACGGAGAGGGAGCCCAGGAGCACGAAGAAGAGCGTGAGCCCGAACCACCAGCGCTGGCCCCGCAGGTAGTAGTCGACCGCCAGCCAGATGTCGGTGCCCACGTCCGCGAAGTACACGGCCAGGGCGGCCAGGATCCAGAGGCAGTCCCACAGCGAGTAGCGCCGCTGCTCCCTGCCCAGCCGCAGGCACAAGGAGGACGAGCCCCCGCCCGAGCCCCGGGAGCCCCCGCCGCCGCCCCCTCCGCCGTCTCCTCCTCTGCCGCCGCCGCAGCAGCAGCAGCAGCGGGAGCCGCCGCCCGAGCCGTCCCCGCCGCCGCCGCCGCCGCTGCAGCACCCGCCCCCGGGCGCCTCGTCGTCGTCGCTGCCGCCGCCCGGCCCGGCGCCGGCGGGCAGCCCCGGGGCCAGCGCCTGCACGGACCCCGAGTGCTCGGAGTTCTGCAGCGGCGTGAACGCCACCTCGCCGCCCTTCTTCATCTTCCGCCGCCCGTCCGACTTCGCGGCCATGATGCCTCCCTCAGCCCCGCCGGAGAGCGAGCGGGAGCAGCAAGCGCTCCTTTATCCCGCACCTCCCCCTGCTCCTCCTCCTCCGCCTCCTGCCTCCCGCCCTCCGCCGCCGCAGCCGCCGCGGACCCGCCGCTCCCCTCGTCCCCTGTCCCCGCTCCGCGCCGGGCTGCGCGCCCGCGGGCGGCTCCTCCGCGGCGGCCGCGCCCGCAGCGCCGCCTGCCTGCGGGGAGCCACGCTCAGCCCGCCCGCCCTGCCGCCGCCTCCGCGGGGGCCGGCGATGCCGGGGACGCCGCCGCGCTCTGCCCGAGCCCAGAGCAGGCAGGGCAGCGCTGCCCGGAGCAGCGCATCCCGCCCCCGCCTCCCTGCCCGCCTCCGCCCGCGCCCGCCGCCGCCACCACCCAGCTGACTGACGCCGGGAAAGAGGATGACCTCATCCCTCTTCCCTCGCTGCCGCCGCCCCCCGCCCGGCACCGGCACCGGCACTGGCGCAGGGGCGGGGAAGGGGGCGCTCGGCCGCCGGGAGGGAAGGGCCCGGCGCGGCCCCGGGGGTGCGGGAGCGCGGCCCTGCGGCGGCCGGAGGAGGAGGTGGTTCGGCCGCCCGGCCCGGGGAGGTGGGCGCGGCGGCAACGGGGTGGCAGCTGCTCTGCGGGGCGAGGGAGCGGATCGGCGGGGAGAGCCGGGGTGTGGCCGGCGCCCCCCGGGACCGCTGCCGCGGGAGCGGGAGGGGCGCGGCCCTGCTGCCGGCTCCGCTGCCGCCTCCCGATGTCCTCAGTGCAGTTTGGGGTGAGTCTGCCCCGTCGGCGAGGGGGGGTGTGTGTGGTGTGTGGAGTGGCGGGACGCGGACGGGGCGACAAGGAGGGCGGCGGCACCCCCGGGCTGCCCGCTCGCATCCTCGGGCCGGAGGGAGCCGCCGCCCCAGCGCGGTGCCGGGACGGGCGGCGATGCCCAGCCGTAACGCCCGGCGCACGGAGCGCGGTTCACCGACCGGCACCCGCACAGCTGAGCCGCCGACCCCCTCTGCCCCGGGGCCGGGAGGTGCAGCGCGGGCGGGCGGACACGGCCCCGCCCGTCCCGTAGGAAGCGCGTCCGTAGTTCCCCTAACTTTGCGAGATGCCACCGCGAGGTGCGATTCTCGAATTACGCCGTGACTCACGCTCTCGTAGAGGCGTTTGGGGGAAGGTGAGGAGACACCGTTTTATTCCGCCACCTGGAGAAATCGCATTTTATGCATAAAATTCACTAGGCGAACTCACGATGCCTTTCACCGCCCGCCCCCCCCTCCGCCGCCCCAAACCTTTCCCCGCAGCTCCGGCCGCCCCCGTAGCCCGCCCGCTCCCCAAAGCTCAGCCGGTATTTCGGTGGCAGAGGTGGCCCCGCCTCCAGTTTTCAATTTAGGCGTCGAGCGGCCGAGCTGGGGGGCGGCCAAGCCCCTGGAGCAGCTGTCCCGGGAGGAGCCGGCGGCCGCTCCCCGTCGAGGAGCCCAGATCCCTCGGGCGGCCCCGCTGCAGCCGCCGCCCTCGAAGCCCGGGGGAAGAGGCGGGTGTACAGTGGATAACCGGGCTCTGAAGGCCACCAAGCTCCTGCCCCGGGAGTCACCGGGAGGTACCCGGTGCAGCGATGCCCAGCTGCCGGGCACGGGGCTGGGGTGCGGGCAGGGAGGCCCGTTTGTCCTCCATCGTCCCTTCTGTCCTCCCGCACCTCCAAAACGTGTGGGATGAGCAACTGATTGACGTCTTCGACTTCTTTCTTTTTTTTTCCCCCACACCTCTGGAATATTTTATAACCGTGCCCTCTCCCTCCTTAAAATAAGGCGCTGAGGTAGTTCAGCCACGCTGCTGGAATATCTGAATAGGAATGCCAGGGAAACTATCATAGGGCACTGTTACGTTAAGATACGTGACTAAATATAGCTCCCTCAACTTCATTAATTAAAGAGAGGAAGTCACATGGACAGCTAAAAAACCTGCCTTCCAACTCTTAAATGCATGCGGTGTGTGAAGCTGCCTGCGGAAATCAGCTTTTACTGAGCTGTACCCCGAATTTCAAGAAAAGACCATAGCATGCATTACTGCAGTACTCAAAAAGTGCTAAGCACACAAAAATCGAACTTTGAAAGGTGAAAAGCACACATAAAACTAATTTGGCTTGTTATTTTGCAAGTTACCACCCATTACAAGAACCTTTAATTACATCATCACATAATGGTTCTTAAATAATACACATTTGCCCTGCAATCTCTGCTCCAGTGGTATAGCTGTACTTTTATTTCTGTTCCCTTCGCAACCCCATATTAATTTCGTTCTCATTACAATCCATATGATCTTTATTGCCTTAGACTTTTAATGTAAATTGCTTCTTTCTCAAGGTATCTTTTAATAATTCAGTCAGCACCTATATATAATACAATAAATTCACTTAAGATTACCTTGTCAGCGGAGAAGGTGCTTAATAATGAAGCTAATTTAGCTGCAAGTCAGTGGTTTATATATACCAACAAGTTTCCAGTGTTACTCTATTTGTAGTTACATCTTTAACAAAATGGTTTAGTGTGCACTTTAAGTTACCTTAATCGAGTCTGTTTGACATATGCAGGTCTAAAAGATACTACACATTTACAATAGAGGTCATAACTTGATGTACAAGTGGAGGGGAGGAGAAGAACTGTGCTCCTACAGCCGAAATCCTAACCTAAATTGCTCTGGGTAGGTAAAAGATTAACTCAAACGTGTCAGATTCAGGATGGGGGGAATCCAATGGAGGAGCTCAAGGTCCAATGTACTAAAAGGGCAGAAGGTACCTCTGAGTGATGCAGTGGGTATTTAAAAACATGAATGGTGTCAGTCTAGATGTACATTGTCTTCAGAAGTCATGGTAGCCTGCCTAACACTACCCCACTGCCAGCCAGCTTGGAGGAGGCAACTGCAGGGGTCAGATATCTCTACATCTTTCCCGCCCTGTCCCAGAGGTAGGACAAACTTTCAGGTATATTTACCCACATCCACTTCTTTCAGGGGCACTCATTGACCAAAGGGATTGATCCGTCACCCAGAAGAACTCTTGTTCACCACAGTGGATCACACCTGTAAATCTCAAAGGCATTCAGTTTGCCCAGCACTTTGTTGTGATGGGGAGAGTTTTGTGCTTCTATATTTTTCTGTTTCCTCTCCTCTCATTTTTGATTATTCAGTTTGGTTGCTTCAGTTTTCTCTTCTTGGATTCAGCTACTGTTGCATTTGTGAGGGGAATAATATACTTTCCCATTGCTTTACACGTTAGTATATGTATGTTAAATGAAGGCAGTGCAGTAGATGAACATTTAAACTTAAATGTAAAGCTGTTTGATACTTACAGAGACATGTCTTCTGTTTTGTTTTCTCACTTTAAAGATAACAAATGGAAGGGATCCCAAATAATGTGCCAGTGCTGAAGAAGCTGCTTCCAAGAAACAGAAGGAAATTTCCTCTTTGTTAGACTGGCATAGCTTCTGTGGAGCTGAACCGGGGCCAAAAGAGTTTGTATACACACACTGTACAAACCAGCACGCATTCAGCAAGCCAGTGTTGTTACTGAACCTCAGAAATTATTAATTACGAAATGTAATTGAAGGGCAAAAATGTGATCACAGACATCAATACATATTTCATAAACCGAGTACAGACACATTCATTCCTCATGTAAAGCTACTTTTTCTCCGAAGGAGGTTTTATTCTTGCCTTCCTCTTTCTCTACCTTTCCTTAAAAAACGCCAAATAAATAAATAAAAAAAAAAACCCACCACATTTTTATGGGTATCACAGTTACTGCTTTTCCTTTGTTCTGAATTGCAAGTGCTGTTTCCTTCCCCCACACACTCTTTACGATATCAAATCACCTTTGTCTACTTTAAGGATACGCTTTTATTTTTTTTTTTTGGTCTTTTTGCTTTTCATTGCAGACTGTTATCAACTGAAACCTAAATGTCCAGGAAATACGCTTCTACATTCCAACCCTCTTATCTTTAGAGTATTTTTTATTTCTCCAGGTTCCTAACTGTTATTTTCTCGCAGACTTTTTTAGCCATATATTACAGAAGGCCCTATCAAAACACACTCGGGCTCGTGTTTGTAGTTCTCTCCTCTCACCATTAGATTATAATTATACTCTCCAGGTCAATCAATTTTTGCAGGCGCTCATTCCAAACTATTCCCAGATCTATCTTCTTTTGTTTGGCAAGACTTTTGCAGTTCAGTAGTTAATGTTCCTGCATTTTCTTCTAGCTCAGAGTAACTGAACCATTAGAACGAGTTCATTATACCTGGATTTGACACCCTATGACAGTACTTTGGCACGAAAGCCTGCCTTTCTTACCATACCCAGTCCTTTGGGGAGCAGTTCTATGCAGAAGAACCCTGCTGCCCTCCCTTGGCAGGGCTTGGAGCCGGCTGGTCCCTCCTGCTGAGCAGAGCTCCTGAGCAGCTCCCCGTAGAAATAAAGAGTCCTAAACCATGAGGAGTCCTCTGGAGAATTATTCCAGACGATCTGGTGAATCTGCTAACAGATTTGCTTCATTGTGACCTTCCTTCCCCTTTCTTTTCTACCTACCTCCTGATACGCGTGTCTCTCTCAGAGACACAATGTCTTTTCCGACACCGTGCTGCTCGCTGTCTTGTCGTGCATGATGTAAAGCTGGGGTAACCCGACAGAGAATCTGATGAAGGTCTGTCTTCTCATTCACTCTAACGTAGCACCATCACTACTGTGTCCCCCATACATCTGACTTTAAGTAGTGCTCCATGTTGAAACAGTGCCCTCAGGCACACATGCACATGCAATCAGTTTCTTTAGAAGCAGCAAGTGACAATTATTCTACAAAATGTTGACAAGTTTTAAATGTTTTCCATAGATTTATGTTTATGTTACACATTCAAGTGTTAGTGGAATTTGTAATATATAATGTTCAATGTTTATGCACTAATGTACTTAATTGCCTTTTTGCCCAAAGAACTTTGCAACAAGCACGTGCCATCGGATGCTCTGATAACTGAGCTTCTTCATTGCAAAGGGAGAAGGCATTTGCTTTCTGTGAAGCCAGTATTTCAGCAAACCAGCATAAGCACAAACCAGAAATACATCAGTAAATTGCTAAGCTATTTAGAAGATTAATGTTAAAATATTACATATTTTAAAAAACATATTGAGTCTAAACAGAGCTTCATTGCTTCAGGTTGAGATTATTTTATTTGTAGGTCTTCATGCAGATTCATGCAGAAACATTTTTCAAACTATAAAATTATTTTTTAAATTGAGAAAAGAAGCATGAATCAAGTATCTCCATATGGTAGTATGCTTTTACCATTACAAAGCGTACTCTGGAATGTTCCCTGGTTTCAGAAGTTACTTTGCTTTATAACTGATATTGGTATATCTATTTTGCATGCATAAATCTCTTTTCTGTAGCAAGTGAAGGTCCATGTGAAAATGCCAACACGTATTCATCACCATATGAGGAAGGGATTCGGTGTAGCGTGGTTCTTTGGTGGACACCTAACTTAAAGTAGGCTATAAATCAGACTTAGTGGAACTGTTTAGGTATTTACAGCTTGGACATACAATTACATTTTAGGCACATACTTAAATTTCATGGTGAATTTGGGCTGTAGTTTCTTGTATTCTGTTTTCAGAATGCCTGAACATTAGAAATAGGTAAAACACATTCAACTGTACACAATAGATAAATACAAAGATAAATACAAAGATAGATAGATAGATAGATAGATAGATAGATAGATAGATAGATAGATAGATTGATTCCATGTTTGAGCAGCCAGAAGGACTGAGAACAGCCCCCCATTAATGACAGCATACTGACCTCAATATTATGTATAAAAGAAGAAATTATTTTCTGTAATTTTTGAATGAAAGCTCAGGTTTTCTTAAACTTACATTTATAATTTCAAAATGGATGTCAGTTACCTTTCATGTTGCTTCATAGTATGTATTTAAAAGTACAGTCAAAGACAAATGTAAATGTATAAATGAATGGTAGTGGAAGACACACATATGGGAAGGTATTACAGGAAGCAAGCTTGTAACCAGGCTTTGTACAATGGGGGACATTAGCATGCTCTGTGACACACTATTGAAGATGTAATTATCAGTTCTCAAAAGTTTTAAGAAGAAAATTAAATACACCATTTTCTTTCCCCTTTTTGCTTCACCTATTTAAAGTTAATTCAAGCCAAGTAAAAGAATTGTAAAACAAAGATTCAGCCACAGCACAGAAATTTATGCCACTGCTTTGCACTGCTCTGTTTGGTGGAGTTTATGGACTTTTCCAGACTATGCTTATCTTCATGAAGTTCAAGGGACTGTTTTAAATTGATGTACAAGCAGAGGATGTCTATATTTGCAAACACATTTATAAATACTAACAACCCACCAGAACTCGATGGTATTCATCCAAGACTTCTAAAGGAACTCAAAGGAGCACTTGGCACTTTCTTTTTTCTTATTCTCATTCTGTTTCCACAACTGACAAGCTACAGGATGGATAGATGCAATATAAGTGCTCATATGTACTTAAGAGGAGGGAATCCTTTCTTTTGTATGATGAGTTTCAGCAAGGCAGTACTTAGAGCTGCTGGGAGAATATTAAATGGTCCAATGAGCCAGTCAGAACATGGACATATTTTTTTCAAATCCTTAACATCATCAGCAAAAGAAACTGAGACACTCAAGGGCTTAAATGGGCAGAAATATGTCACCTAGATCAATCCAATAATATATATATAAAAGCACTCCAGAAGATGCAGATAAGGCAAAGAGTTAACTAGTGCTGGACCCATAATGGACACTTTCAGACTCAGTTATATCTGAGAGTCTATCTTATGGTTTTCAGGGTCTATATTTTAGCACCCAGCTCCACCTCAAGGTTTTCTCTGAATAATAATAATAATAATAATAATAATAATAATAATAATAATAATAATAATAATAATAATAATAGCTAAATCCTCTAGCCATTGCCCTCACACATCTTCAAGAACAGGATGCAGCAGAGAGAGGCAGAAGTCTTCACTACAGTCTTGCCTTTTCCAACTGATTGAGTTATCTCTGTTCCCTCCAAGGCTTCCATGAGTGCCAAATGCCTGGCTTTCTCGTTAACCCAGGCAGTCTCTTTTCCATGCTGAATCTCTGTTCCCTGTAAAGGCATCAGTGGTGTCAATATCTGCCCAGGTTCTCCATAGGCGGGGCGGGGTGCTGGGAGCAAAGCAGCAAGGCAGCAACCTTGCTGTGCAGCAACAGCAGAGTGCACACAAGGTGGCACCTCTGTCATGTCTGTGTCTTTGGCCAGCAATTTTGTCCAAACATTGTCCCACTTGCAAGGAACAGAGATTAAGTGATCCTGTGCCCAACACAGCAGACACCACGGTATGCCATGTGGAAGAGGCAAGCTTGGGGTTTGGCTCTAGTGCCAAACTAAATATGCTAACTGGTATGTCATCCAAGCAAGACGTGAGAAAGTTTCTTACTGTATTTCAGATTTTCTTATCAAAGTGTAAACCCCTGGTAATACGGGCTGCAGGCATCCATGATGCACTTGAAATGAAGCCCTCTCCTCTGGTGGTCCTGTTAGTGAAAGTGTTGACTTGACTACACCTCAACCAGAGAAGGTGCGGCTGCCCCCTCCCTGGCAGTGTTCAAGGCCAGGTTGGATGGAGCTTTGGGCAACCTGGTCTAGTGAAGGGTGTCCCTGCCCATGGCAGGGGGCTCGAACTAGATGGGCTTTGAGGTCCCTTCCAACCCAAACCTGTCTGTGATTCCATGATTCCATGATACACAGCTCTAGATACAGGGAAGCAAATCCACAACCTGATTTGTACACCATGTAGGTAGAGAAAATAATTTTCAAATACAGAAGGCAGCTGCAGAAGGAGGGTATTCACTGGTATAATGAAAAACAGATTAGGAAGGCATTATTTACACTTGATAAATCAGAAATGGCATCAAAGAGAGCTAGTATTACAAACTATTAATGAAAGACATAATAATGAAACAAATCACATAATAGATCACAATGAAGTGATTCGATGTAATGAATACTGATACTAAGTGAGCTGTGCACTCTGGGGATACAATTTCAAATCCATTCCGGTGTGTGTGGTAGCAGTGTGAGCAAAAAGAGCACTTTTAGAAGATTCTCTTCCATTGCTCACTCTGATCACATCCACACCTTACATTAGCTCTCTCTTTGATGACGTATAAGGTAGATAAAAATGAAACTACTGCCAAGACCCATTACATGTGTTTATTATTATTTTGTGTCAAAGCAACAACTGAAATTTCATTACCCATACAGATATCAGCCAACATTCCTCATTTCTCAGAATAATGTGAGTAAATAAACATTAAACATATTAAAAAGACAGACAGACAATGTTTTGTCAGCACAGATTAGAAATTAATTTAATCCTCATAACTATAGAAAACACATTGCTGCTACAGAAGATTGTATTGCCTTGAAGATGAAACCAGTCTAAAGTTCAGATCTTCATACAGATTTTAAAATTTGGAGGTACTAAATGTGGAGCCCTTGATTAAACAGAGGGGTGCCCTATGGAGCTTATATACAGTATTTGTATTCCTATCACACACATGAAACTTCAGGTGGTGTGCAAGTCATGATTTCATTTCAGACTTATCTCTAACTTAAACCCTTCCTGAGTCAATCCTGGCAATATCAAAGCCTACCAAACCAAACAATAATTTGTGCATTTATAGCTAAATATATATCTCAATTTATTGTGCATTTTTCAAAAATAATTGGTTTTTTCTTTTTTTAAAGTAGAGGCGTTTGCATGTAGAGCAATGGAAAATCAGTTAGGTGGCTAAGAATGGGCACTGCAAAAGTCATCAAGCTGAGCAGGGAGCTGCCTAAGTCTGCCAGTAAGCCATTGCAACGCTACTGATAACAGCCTCTTTTAAGAGACCCTTTGAATCTAAAGGTTCTCCGCTGAGGTTCTGGCTCAGCTACAAGATTTTACAATCAAATGTCAGTGGGAGGCTTACTGACGCAGGGTGAACTCCTGAATAGCAAATTCTTTATTACCCTCTGTTTCAGTTTTACAGAAAAAGGAAGCAATATATGGTAAGGCTGAAGTGGAGTGCAATTTGTTTGGAAAATTATTTTGAGAAAATCTAAATTTTAATAAATGCTGAAATTGAAACAGATTTGCTAAATTAATAAATATTGACAGATTTGACTGAAGAGCTAAATTTAACTTGCTGACAAATTACTACTGCAACAAATGGTTGAGTATGTTACTACTTTTGTCTACCATCATGAATGCTCAGATCAAGTCCACAGAGCTGTGTTACAGATTTAAATTTCTGTTTTCTAAATTTCAGTCATGCAAAGTTTTTGAGCATCTCTAAAAGGATTGGAATGCAGTGTTCACATTAGACATGTTTAATTTACTGTGATGCTTTTAATGAATTGTTTTGACATTCCTTCACAGTAATTACAATACCTTCAGAATTATAAAATACAAGTAAATCAAATCATCGTACGTTTGGAGGAGCAGCACACTCACAAAGAATCAGAAATCAAGCAGCTAGGGATAGAGTCGCACCACGGTGCAGCCATCACTTTCATCCTCAGCAAGCCACCTTAAGGAAAAAAACATAAAACTGTCAGAGATGAAGCACCTATAAATCTTAACAGGCAAATCATGAGTGCCTACTTCTGTGCCTTTGGATTTCTAGGAGAGTTTTTACATTGGTTTATGCAGAAGCAGTAACCCTCCTGAAGAAAATAGTGACTTTATTTTCAGTGTCCATATATGTGTAATTTAAAACTGTAATTAACTCTATAAATACATTTATGAAATACACATTCATGCTATTTGTTGGTCATACAGGTGACAAAAAGGTTGTTTCATTGAGTAGCATAAAATCAGGATAATTTAGAGTAAGGAAAACTGTTCTGTGATAGCAAGTTATTGTCCATGCATTTCCATTCCAGGGGCTGTTTATTTCTCATATCTCCTTATCGTCTCACAAAAATAACAAGTTTTATGGTGGGCCTGATCCCCGCTCCATATGAAACTGTGGAGGTTTTACTATTGTTTGTATGGGAAATAGGATTGATTCAAAAGATCAGGTAGATTGATGTTAACTGGAACCATGGAGGCAGTGGTTTTAATATCCAAGAGAGTTTAAAAGCTTCTAACACTTTTGCAGGACTTATAAATGACTACCTGATGTGAAGTCTAGTAAAGAGCTAGTATGGGAGGGATTCCCAGCCAATATAATGTTAAAAAAGCTCACATTTGAAGTTGCACCACCAAACAGCTGAGAGATATAGCTGATACTAAACAGTTCCAGGATGAAACACAACTAAACTTGGCAGATAAAATTGCTCATGGAAGTCCCAGTGTCAAGGAATGGTGTGACGTGCAAACTAGACAACAGGTATTTAAATTGGTTAGTAAAGGATGCCCACCTCCTTTCGGGTTTCTCAGTGATGAATATCTTTTAGAGATGGCATTTGTATCAGAGGAATCATTTCTTTGAGAGAGAATGAACCCATTCCCCATTTACACAGCAGGCTATGAGATGAGAAGCTCAATGTCTCAGCTGGAATAGGGACATAAACTTACGGTTCCCTATATCTGAAGAGTGCTCCATAACCTTTGGGTCACTGAGTACTCTGGCATGGACCTCCTAAAGTCTTCTACTGAAATTCTTTTGAGTACATATACATTAAGGTAAAGACACAACTCTAACCCACCGAGATCCCAGTTCAATGTCCTAGCCAGCAGCCTGTAGAATCAATCTCTGTTAAGTCACTCTCACATCGACAGCATGATTCAAGTTCTTGCTCCAAATGGATTTCTTACATAGCTTTGTGCATGTACCATAAGACTTTAAATAAAATTGACAACAAAATCTCTGGGAAAAAAATGTTTGTTGCAGGCTTTTTCAAGAATCATCCTTTGACTCATATCAGATGAGAACTCTTGACAGGGAAAAGGGGTGGAGTGACATCAACTGAAAATCCCATCATGGGTTCTGTTGCGCACCTGAGTGATATTGTGGTCTAAGGACTTTTCTTCATGCCAACTAATCTAAATGTAGGTATCTAGACGATTAGATAGTACTTGAGCATGTTTTTGGAAGAAGGTTAATGAAGGGAAGTTTAGTGTTATTGAGTGTGGTAACAGCTACACATTCTCATGACAGACTGTAGAGACCAACTGACTATCCAATAATTAAAAAAAAACATGTTGCCTTTTTGGGTTCAGGGTTGGGATTTGCCTCCATGAATTGTCAAGTTTGCAGAAACATTTAAGGGAAGGATAAAAATAAATATTCTTGGCTACCATTTCTGATTTCAGTCTATCAGGCAACCTCTTCTAGATGCAGGGAACTGGTAATTTTTCACACTTGCCTGTTCTCCGGTTGCATTAAAAACCTATTTTACACTTAGAAAAACATGAATGTGCTTGCTTCTGTTGTTTACACTGAAATGCTTTAATCTGTAAACTGCATACTTTAGTGAACAGTCACTCCAAATATACCTTTCAATTTAATTTCCAACTTCTGAAGGTGTATTGCTTCAGCTTGGTGCAGACTGAAGAGCATCTTCTTTTTGCACAATAAAAGCCTTTTACCCCAGAACTTCTTTATCCAAATAAATGTCTAAATTTGGATCATTATCCTCTTAGATTACATCGCAAAAAGGTTTCTTTTATCTTACCACATTCACTGAATATATCCTACACCCATACTAAGCAGACATTGAACAGAAGGATTGTAATGTTGCTGTTGTACAATCAAATAAAACCTGACTGTTTTTTCTTGATTTATATCTATGCTGCCATATGCTACCATATTCCTGCCATGCTGTATTTCTGATTCCCTCCCATAACTGTCTGCATACCTTTGTTTTGCTTGTCAGAACTACATATTCACTAATACTTGTGTGAGGGTTCACCAGACAGCTTCTACCTCTTGAAAACAGCATACTAATATCTTCTCTTGGCAAATGCATTCGACTGTGTCTCTCCCTCTTACAGTTATTCAGTTATAACAGCTTGGAAAGATATAGTGTCTTCCTCTAAATATTCTTCTGACAAATTAATTTGTAAGTGGCCAAAGGATTCAAAAGTTACTGGGGATGGACTGAGGAGAACACAGCATGTCTAAAAAATTCTACTGTTCTAGGAAACCAGAAGAGAAACAACCAAGAGACTAAAAATACTACTGCTAATTCTTGCTAAAAAGAAAACAGCACCTTCGCAGTGATAATGAATTGATCTACTGACCTGTCACAGTTGAAGCTATATGACAAATTGCTAGATGCATCTATGATTTCTACTTTTTCCAGAAACCAGCCACTTGCTGTAGAAGGAAAAAAAGAGCAAATTTAATATCACCAAAACACAAAGAAAGGATAAGAAAGGTTTCTGACTTCATTTCCAAACTATGTAGTTCGGTGCTTCCAAATGTATTCAGTATCAATAATAAAACTGAAATGTAGATAATTCAAATTGTTACCAATTTCTTTCAATTTTACAGAGAAGGTCTTTGATATTTTTGACAAAAACTATAAATGACAACTTTTATTACAACTTAACTCATTTTTCCACATTGAACTGTACAGGCAGTAAGACAAATGAAACAAAGTGCTTGGTAATATCAAATACATTCTGGAAATCCCATTTTGGCATTTCTGGTACTCTGAAGTATCGCCTGGTGGGGTCTGGTTTTCAGTGTCCAACAAACAATAAAATAGACTTTATCAATGTATGTCATTTATTTAATGTTAACCCAAGCCCTTAAACAATGAGAAAACAGAAATTCTGTTGATTATTTCTAATTAATATATTTATATAAATTAACTGGTGAACCTGAATGCTACTCATATCCATATTTCTTCAGCAATAGTGATTCAGCATAGCATTTTCATTTAGGCCAGCACTCTTACCTGTTCAAGCTTTAAGAATGTATTTAATATCTGCTATTGTCTCTTGTTTTGCTGTGTGAAAAAATGCCTTTATTATTGTGCTATAGAATTTTATTTCACAGAATATTAAAATATGAAGGCTTTTTAAATAAAATTTTATCATAGAAATACAATGTTTATGCTGGCATCTTTAGTCATGTTTGCCAATTCAAATACTTAATGACAACATCTAGAAACTAATTAGGATCATACTGCTAGTAGCTGAAAACCTTTTGGTATTCTTTGCATGTCCTAGAGATAAAATTCTAACAAATTATTTTGGGTTTTCAAATATTTCCACAAAGTACTAAGTAGGCTAAAACCAGTAAATACATTTGTAAATAGGATAAAAATATAATACAAAAATATTTGCAAATTGTAGCAATTTAGGTAAAAGGTAAAGGCACAGTGACGCTCCTCCCTTTTCATGGACATTTCCAAGCAATTAGCTAGTATAACTAGGGCATAAAAGTGCCTACACTTTTCATCTCTATGATCCTTGGGGTCCCTTCCAACCCAGACCATTCTATGATTCTATGATTCTATGATTCTATGATTCTATGATCTCCAGTCCACAGGAGTCATTTGCTGATACTATCAAGTACTTTTGGAACCCCTTTCCTGAAACCTTGTGTGTGGTTTCCTGAAACCTTGTGTGTGGTTTAATATAGCATAGATTCTACTTAGAACATATCTGACCTTTCACAAAATCTCTGTAACTCAAGAGTCAAGATTATCAGCAATAAAAATTTACAATCTCTCAAATGTACACGTCACTTTACAAATGACTATAAAGGCATGTTTGCTCTCTTGAAAAGTTTAAAAGCTAATGCTTTATCCTATGTTGACAAAACTCCAACAGACCTCACTGACTGAAGTCTGCAGGTATGGAGGAATCTAGAGGCAGCTAGAAAAGATTAGCAAAGAGATGAAACATTTCAAAGATGTGTTACATTTGAGCCTGCTTGTGAGGATTACAGCTGATGTGACAAAAGACACTTGGAGATAATTTCAGAGAAAAATTTAAGAGGAAAGTAGTCAAGGATGGAAGATGAATCAACCCACACCATCTGTGCTAGGAAGGCAGTATTAACAACTATGTAATGTTGATCAGGACACAGAGATGAAAGATAATCATGTTGTTGACAGTTTGGGACCTAGGAAATGTAAATTCAACCTGTATTTCCCCTGCATACGTCTATGCAAAACTCAGAGTGCTAAAAGTTCGCCTGTGTGGAGTTCCCTCCCCAGATCAGTTTTAAGTTGATTGTGTGCAGGTAAAGCAGCCAACACAAACAAGATGGAAGTCAGCAGGAGATTTTACTTATTATTGTTATTTGAACAGGTTTGGAGATTTTTCTTTTTGAGATTTTAATACCATCACGTGCACAACATGACTGGGTAGTTAGGGAAAAAGCTATTCAACTTTTGTCTAAATATGAACTACTATTTGCAGAATTTTGCTCAGGCCAACTAACAGATAACACTAAAGTCTTGCTACATTAAGGTGGCTCATGCACTTACATAAATCAAGTTTTATTAAACTTAAACCTATTTCTTTCAGATATGTTAAGCAAAATTCACCTGACTAGAATATCTCAAGACTTTTTTGATTCAAGCTGCACACAGTCTGCAAATTCCATTTATATATTCTCTAGGTTATTTTGGCACTACTAAATATAAGCTCAAATATGTGTCCTCGTCTCCCATGTTTGGTTGTTTTAGTTTTGGGTTTTTTTTGTGTTGGGTTCTTTTTTAGTACAAGTTTAAGTGATTACATCTAATACATTGTACATAGAACGTTTCCATCCACATGTGTGGATCTGTACTGTAGCCACATTCTAACAACATCAGGGGAAGACCTGGTGCACACTAGTGCTCTCCTCATGGTTTAGCATTCACAAGAAGAAAAGCTGTATGTGTGCCAGTGAGAGCCACAGCATGCTTTGACCATAGTACCAAACTTGCCCAAACATTTCTTAGATAATACTCAAACCATAGAAAGATTACCCTGAATTTTGAAAATTCAATCCTATGTTATGCAAGACATCTAATAGGAGATTTGGTTGAGCAATATTTGAAGGACAAAACCTGAGGTTTATGCTAACCAGATCTCTTCTCTGTTAGGAAAAAAAAAAAAATCAAAGGAATGTCAAGGGAAATGTGATAAATACAGAAGTGGTGCAAGCAAAAGCAGTCACAGACTTGACCTGCTGGCCCCACTCTTAACACACCTCAGGATACCATTGTCCTTCTTGGCCATGAGGGCACATTGCTGTCTTGTGGATAGCTGCCTATCCACTGGGACTCCTAGGTCTTTCTCTGCAAAGCTGCTTCCCAGCAGGTCAACCTCCAACCTGTACTGGTATCTGGGGTTATTCCTCCCTAGGTGCAGGACCCTACACTTTCCTTTGTTGAACTTCATTTGGTTCCTCTCCACCCAACTCTCCAGCCTGTTCAGTTCTCGCTGAATTGTGCCACAGCCTTCTGGTGTGTTGGACTCTCCTTCCAGTTTGTATCATCAAACTTGCTACGGATACACTCTGTCCCTTTGTCCAGGTCATTGACAAATATTTTTAATAAGATCAGACCCAGTACTGACCCCTGGGGCTCAGCACTGATTACAGGCCTCCAAGTAGACCCTGTGCTGCTTATCACAACCCTCTGAGGTCTGCCATTCAGCCAGTTCTCAATCCATCTCACTGTCCAGGGACCCAACCCACATTTCTTAAGTTTTTTTACAAGGATGCTATGAAAGACAGTGTCAAAACCCTGGCTGACGTCAAGGTAGACAAGATCTACTGCTGTCCCCTCATCTAACCAGCTGGTCATGCCATCATAGAAGGTTATTAGATTGGTCAGGCATGATTTCCCCTTGGTGAATCCATTCTCAATAAGCTGCTTCTCCTCCACATGCTTATTAATAACTCACAGAATAAGCACTTCCATCACCTTACCAGGAATGGAGGTGAGGCTGACTGGCCTGTAGTCAGTCAAACTGACCTCATTTGTATACAGATTTGTATTAGCTAGCTGTAGGAGTAGCATGACTTCCAAACTTTTCCAAATGTCAGGCAGACCTTTAAGCAGAAGATTTTTTACAAGGCTATTGAACGCATGCAGTATACTCACCAAATCCTTTCCCATCGTGACCAATTTCAATTGAATGTAGGTTTCCTACTTTTTTTGTCTTAACCTTGAATGTATCAACCTTCAATATCAAAATAAAATTATTAAAGACAATACACAAATGCCTGGGAACTTATACATTTGTTTAGGTCAGTTCTGAGACTAATTCAAGTGTAAAAAGTAAATGGCTTGACACCTGATGTGGTTTATTTCCCTCATGGAATCTGTCGTATAGTTCCCTTCTAAATAGGTCTCTGTTTAAACATGAAAGATTCACTTTTCAACTTATAGTAGGACAATTCCTACCTCTCTTCTGACTTTCCTATACCAGAAATGTATTTTTGCTCCCTTTGAATTCTTATTATGATATACAAACATATGTTCAAGATTATAAAAGATAAAAACCTTTTCTAAATGTACTTTTTCTCTCTCAAATATATTTTAATTTAAAACATTATCTTGCTTCATATTACAGTTTTTTTTTAAATTAGATCCTTTTTTTGTAAGACATCTGACATCACTGGCTACCCATTCACTTAGCTGGATTGCTAACAGGATTTCTGTGTATCTACTTTTTCTTTTCCAAAGATTGTTGGAACTTCCTATGTTGTATTATCCAAAATGTGCTACTCAAGACACTTTCTTACTTGTTTCTTATGCCTATAGATAACTAGATTTATCAATCTCCTCAATATGGAAAGCATTACATGGGTAAAAAATCTTTTTGAAGATATTCAAAGATATCATGGATGAAGACACTCAGCCCAACTGCAAGTAAAAAGATGTTTAGTACTGCTGGAGATAATGAGGTAGATCTCATAAGGAAGATATTTTAACTGGAGTTTTAATTATTTAGTCATTACCTTTCAAGAAATCCACAGGAGAGAGATATGGAAAATATATTTATTTCTTGCTACATAAGGGTAACCATCATTATACTCCATTGCACAGGTGGTGAGCAAATGGAAAAATTCCTTTGCTGGAGTAATATGTTTATTATAATAGAAGAACATTCTTCTAAGTTACTGGGACATCATGCAGAGAACCAGCATTCTTATGCAAATGTCTGTAGCTGAATGCAGGGTCTCTGGATAGCCAAAAGCATGATGGATATCAGAATCAGGTTGATGTGCATGGTTCCATTTTATCTGGTTATAGGCTTATACATTCAATGAGGCTCACAGTATCAGTTTCCATGGCAAAGTAAAATGATGGGATGTAACAGACTGATGTATTCTCAAACATGATATTCAAAGTTCATGCAACAGCAAGGGATATTGCACACATATGCACAGGCACAGGCAATGCATGTTGTGCATTTCAGAATAAGGAAATGCTTAACTGGGAGGATGGGTGGGTGCCATATGACAATGCATTTGGGTCTAAGACAGAAGAGCATCAGTCAGCTAGATACAATAAAAGTAAAATGTCTCTTGGCTAGGGTGGTGAAAAGGCAAAACACAGACAGTTGAGACTGTAAGTCAGGATGAGGAAAACAGAGTAAATGCCTTAAGATCCAGAAAGATCTTGCATAGATTTAAAGTTTGCTTTCCCAGTTCAGAAATGGAGATATCTGATAAACTTTATGTACTCACCTTTCCTCTTTCAAAGGGGTTTTGATGCTCCAGTGACCGAGAAAGTTGAAATGCCTCAGATTTGCCCTCATTCCCAAACAAAATAATATGCACATTGGCATCAGTACCTGCTCCCCTTTTGTCACCGGTGTATACTTTAATAGTATACTCTGTCAGATTTCTTGCTTGACTTCCATCTTTATGTAAGTCATTATCTTTGTCATTCTTTTCTTTGTCTCCTTGAATAACAAAAGATAATGGGATTTCTTTCTGTATTTCTGGCTTATATGCATCCACAGAAAATGTTCTGAAAAACAAAACCACATATGTTTTTGTGGTCAGTAAATCCTATGTTTAATCAAAAGAAAATCCTATGTATTTATCTGTGACAGATAAAGGTGGACTTATTTTTTAAAATATCCATTGACTGAACCACTTTGTGACCGCCACTTCAATGCCCACTCAGTGTTTTCAACTATTACGCTACCAAATGTAACTAAAAAGTTACTAGCTTTACATAATATACTTACTCATTCACTTCAAATACATAGATAGGATGCTCCTTTACAGCTTCTTTCAAATGCAGTTTTTTAATGTCCAGTTTGCAGTCTACGAAGAAGGAAATGCAGTATAATGAATACATTGTACTGTATGTCAATGAATTAAGTAGAATCTGTTGATATAATGGTGCCATTCCTACAAAACATCATTTATTAATTCATTTATGAATAGCAACAATTGACTTAAAAATCCTGGAATCATCATCATAACTGTCCTTATTTTGTGCCTATTTGAAAGCTCAACTTAGAAATCTAGGAGCAAGCATTTCCTTTGTCTTGATGCTGCAGAGTGCTGTGCTCACTGTCCTCAGACAGTCACACAGAAAAGATTCACCATGACTCAGGCAGACATATTTGAGGAGAAAGAGCAGAAAGATATCTGGTGCTTCCTCCTTAGTGACTGGTTGACAAGTGGGTTGGAGCTCTATTCCATATGCAGTACAAAATGGATCTCATGAGATGGAAGGCAGGAAAGAAGTTCAGCAACTTACTGAATAGATTTGCTTGTTTGAGAAAGATTGCCCCTCTGACTTACGCTACCTTTTGAATTTTCTACTGGGGACTGCTCCTACATGCTGTAACACTGACCTGAATCTCTTGCCACTAGATATTCAGGAAGACTATTCATTTTCCCTTCTCTTCTGTTATTTTTCCCTTCAGCCCTGCTCAGCAAACTGCATCCCAATGTTTTCTACTCCTAATAGGCTCAGGCTCCTGGGGAGAAATCCAGGGCATCATATTGCACTCAGGATCTGTCCAGACAGTGCATGGAGAGAGTCAGAAGCTTCAGGAAGGGTTTTGAACCTTAAAAGGGATTTTTATCTTAAAAACCCGCTTAGATACTGGAAGAAGCATAAATGCATCAGACCAATGCTCTGTCTGGGCTGACAGTCCTGCAGAGTGCATATGACTTTATACGCTAAAGAGCTTTTGTGGTTGGGGATTTTTGGTTCAAAGTCTTGATCCAAATTACCCTCTGTCCAAGCTAGTCTAGATACAATATGGACACCCTTACTCATCTAAAGTGCTTTATCATCTAAGTAATTCCTTTGGAAGAAATATATTACACACCTGTGCAGTCCTCTCTTCATAACACACACAGAGCAAATGAGCCCTGAAGTCTCCTTTGTGAATCATGTATTCAAACCTGACCAGAAAAATCTTGCCTGTCATGCTCTCTGTGGTGCCCTTTGGCAACATCCAATTGCCATATTCAACCAATGTCAGTCAGACAGCATTAGTTAACCGACACAAACCAAGGTCTGGGAAGTAAAAGTAGTGGGCTGCAAGCTGTGCTCCCCAACAGCAGCATGGCAGGGCTGTCCCTCACCTTCCCTTTCTCTCTGTACTAACTGAAGGTCCATTTTGTGCCCCTACTGAAAACCTGTGGCCAAACGAACTGTGCTGAGGGGCAGGATGTCTTGATCAGTCAAAAGGTACATACACATTTACTACCCAAAGGCCTTTACATCTATACACATTTTACAGATTTGGTTGAAATTGTGTGGTGAGTCTGAAAGGTTATTATAAGGAGCAAACAAAAAAAGATGGGGATAAAGTGCAAACAGAGAACCCTCGTTTTCCTAGAAAACTCTCTGAAAATGCTAAACTGTAACACACAGTAAGTAACAATTTGCAATTATATAGCAAATTTCATTAAAGGACTTCAAAAACTTTACAAGTGATTCTTTGAATATTCCTTAGTACGACGATGGTCATCCTACAGATGAGGCAAAGAGACGTTAAAGTTATGACTATTTTAACAAAATCCCCTGACAAAACTGCTAATTATCTAATAGGGGTAACCCCCCCTCTATAAACGTTGCAGGGAGAAAGCAGAGCAGGTGGGGAAAACAATGAAAATAGCTGAATCACAGAAGGGCAATTACCCAACGCCAGCTTCTTACGTGACCTATAATTATTCTCCTAGGTCACTTATTAGTAGATCACATATTAATTGCAGAATATAGTTGTTTATCTTAATTTTCTGATTTTCTCTCTTGTATGGAAAGGAATAGTTTACTTTCATGATGAAATAATGATATAGCCTTTGGATTTTAATGTATAAAGATGCAGGATTTTGCTTTGTAAAATATTACCTTTTAGCAAAAAGAGCCAAAGGAATATAACTGGATTTAACTCTGGCAGTGATTTCATTGCCTTTAACAAGAGGCTAGCTGTGTGATTCACATCACTGACTTCAGCAAGCAGCAAAAGTACTTTACCTGTTTTACTGCTGATCAAAAGAACAACTTTGTCCAGTTTTCCCAATTCAACAGCATCCATGGTAACTAGAAATGACTAAAATAATATTATTCAGTATTACCACCTTAAACAAATTCCTTATTAGAAAAGATTACTTATCTTTGTGTGTAGTCCTGGGCTCCCTGGTTCAAGAAGGACAGGGTGCTACTAGAGAGGGTGCAAAAAAGAGCTACAAAGATGATTAGGGGACTAGAACTTATGATGATTAGGGGACTTCTCTTATGAAGAGAGGCTGAGAGACTTGGGACTTTTAGCCTAGACAGGAGAAGACTGAGGGGGGATCTTATTAATGCTTATGAATACCTGAGGGGTGGGTGTCAGGAGGATGGGGTCAGTCTTTTTTCAGTGGTGCCCAGTGAAAGGGCAAGAGGCAATGGGCACAAACTTAAAGACAGGAAGTTCCACTGAAACATGAGGAGGAACTTCTGTATTGTGAAGGTGGGAAAGCACTGGGACAGACTTCCCAGAGAGGTTGTGGGGTCTCCATCTCTGGAGATATTCAAAACCCGCCTGGACATTGTCCTGTGCAGTCTGCTCTGGGTGATCCTGCTCTATCAGGGAGGTTGGACTAGATCATCTTCAAAGGTCTCTTCCGACCCCTATCATTCTGTGATTCATTCCATGAAACTGTATCATTTAAGCACATAATTAAAAATAATGTATAGAAAGTGCAAGAATGGATCAAAGAATACATTTTCAAATATTTTAAGACAGAGTACCTCGTTTTCCTGTCCCTGCTGAACATTCTGCAATGACCAGAGAAGGGATCTGTCTCCTGTGTCACCATGAGTACCATATATACACACAGTCATATGTAACAAATTTCTCTCACTCAAAATGTTTCTAGAAAATACTGTTAGATGATATGTAACCACTGCAATAGCAAGGAAAAAAAGATCTTGTTAAGACTGTGCCACAACCTTGCACAGCTATTTGACAACATAGCAATGTGCAGTCAGATGCAATTAAAAATTCAAACACTTGAAAATGATAGCAAAATTCATTCTTTAAATATTTTTTCCCTTAATTTTGTCCTCTAACTATAAACACGGGTGATGCTGACAAGTCTGCACTAAATAAGCCAAAAGCATGCCAATGTTTTATGTTGTTTGTAGCAGTAGCATATTATGGAAAAATTATTTCAGTCAATTGCCTTTTTCTTCTTAATGACAAAGGCCTAATAGATGAGATCCTAGTAAGCCTTAGACCCATCAATGGCTTTGATGATCTTTACAATGACTAACTTTAGCGAGAGAGATTAATCCTTCAGACTTCATCATCTAAGAGATGGAGAAGCTCCTTGCCTGTGATTCAGGGCATCTAAGCTGCTCAGTTCAAAGCTGCTGCTTTGAACTTCACTGTGATGGAACACATCCACTGGCTATAGATGGAGCTCAGGAAGACAGGTCTATCTCAACTGAAGTCATCATCAGCGAGTTTGTGCTGTTTGTGATTTATGCAATGGTTTAGTTATTTAATTGAAGACAAGTTGACAACACCTGAACACATTTAAAAGTAAATGCATACACAGAGCATCTGCTTATATTTGTTTACATTTTACTCATAGAACTAAATGATGTGACAGTTCTGAATATTTACCTCTTCTAATCATCTACCCTTTTTATTCCTGTAGACACTCTAGTAGAGGGGGATGAATCCTGACCTTGCAGGAGAATTCTGTAGAATGTGGCTCAGAGCTTAGCTCAGTCAGATACTTATCCCATACAAGACTGTGTGTATAAAGAGATTATCTGCATCCTTTGAAAGTCCAGAAGACAAAGTCCAGGTAAAGCAGATAACAAGCTGCTATTATCAGCTTTCAGATCTAATGATTATCTGAAATACTGAGTTTGGTGTGAGAACCAACTTTGTTCTATGGGTCTTGCCTGTTTCCCCAACATCAGCAACAGGAGAAAGAGAACAGCCCCTTATTGCATGCCTACTGTAGCTGAGCAGGTGCATGGAAAAAAATTCACACTGCCAAAAATGTATCTAGTTTTACTTATGGAGGTAAAAATGAGTAAAACCCTAAGTGGGTTAAAATGAAATAAAAAACTGATGCTGCCTAAGAAACAACAAATCATGGCATGGTAACATAGAAAAGATTGAATACAAAGACTATGTGGAATATGATGGGTGGTGTTACAACCAAGATGAAGAATCAGTCAAGGAAACAATATATTTGGTCCAGGATGCAATGCAGTGAGTGGGTCACTATACAGAACAAAAAAACCTGTGCAATGCTATTTTGGGCTATAACTGATTTTCAGAACATTCTCTTTTTGTTTTACTTGACCTCTGTTTTTGCCACAGTCTCCCAGACCTGAAACTTGAGATGTGAGGCTGGACCAGCCCAAAACAAGAGTGAAAGGATTGCAGTTGGAAGGCTTGTTTCTTGGATCACTATGTCAGAGAGCAACAAGAGTGGGCATGCCCCACAAGGAGTGGACACAACAGGAGTTGAGCACCACCCCAAAGCAAGCAGTGCCCTCCCTGACCAGATAACAGTCCTGCAGCATTTGCATGTGGCAGGAAGAGCTGTCAACAGTGCTGGATGCAGCCATCAACGAAAAAGATCTGTGATCCATCCTGGTAGTCAAGGAAGAGCAGCAGGAGAAAGGGACAGAGACAGGACTGAAAATAAAGCTAGGTCCAAGATCCATCCAGAAGACAGGGGCAGACAGAGGACTAGAGATAGATGCATGTCCGATGTAGGTCAGATATGATCTTGAATAGACATCCTATGCCCATCATGGTGGGAGGCTCCAGGTGAGTCTGGCCAAGGCAAGTAAGATCTGTTCTCTTATCACGGTACTGTAGCCAATTAGAGATGAATGAACTTTGGGTGAGACTATGCAGTGGACAGAAACCACAGAGTACTATGTACAAAGCAGGGAAATTGCAGGAGACAAATGTGGGCAAGAGAAGAGGGCTAAAAACCTTAAATGGTGGTCTTTGTTAAAGTGGAATCAGGGCAAATGCGGGCAAGTAAGCTTTTGTCTCTGTAATGTACTGAATAGGTTGTGGAGAGGAAAGATGATAGAAATCTCTGAAAACAAGTTACCTAAAAAAGGATAACATACATGAATGTTAAAACTCCATTAATTTTATAAAATTTGAATTATTTCACAGTCACGCTGTGAATTATGGCTCTCTGTTAGCTTTGTGGAAATAACAATTTGAAAGTAAATGATTATATTTTATTTCGCCTTTCCACTATTCAATAATTGTTTTTCCTTAAAAACTCCAGCAGTTCAAAATTCACCTTCTGTACAGCCCTCTATGTGAAAGAGAGGGAGAGAGCAAGTGCATTGTTTCATCCCTGAGGATTCCCGAGGTGTAAGCATTTCAAAGGAAGGTACAGTGAAGAGAAACTATTTATGTTTATACTCAGCTGGAGGCCTCTCCCCATTAACACACCCAAAGGCACATGTGTGCACAGCCAGATCTCAAGGGTCTGCATGGTATTTTATCAACTGTTTTTTGATGATTTCAATTAGCCTTTAGCATATACTTCATCACAATCCCAAATACAAAATAAAAAAGAAAAAAAAAGGTAAGGGTAACTAAGAAATACTAAGGCACTCTATGAACGACAGAGCAGTATCTGAAATTTAACTGCACAAGGTTTCTGGTTAAAGTGATTATGATCAGCTGCTTCTCATTCCAATTAATAGAATACTGGTTTTGATTTTAGCTGAGAAAAAGAAAACCAAGGAGAAGATAAATTAGATTCAGAAAGCTGACAGAAAAGCAAATCTGTTTTGCACAATAAATTGCAAATAAGTTTGTGTGGAAAGGATCAATTTGAACTCCCTGTGTGCCACCTGCTGTGGAGCTGCTTAAAGGTCTTTTGGACATAAAATGGCAAAGATGTGGGGGGATATGTTTTTTAACTATCCTAGTTCTTTCCTGTGGTTACAAATCTCTCCTTGAAGACTTCTAAAACACATGTGGAAAGAAATAATAAATGCAACAGAGATGAGATATTTTGGTTTTTTGTCCTTTTACCCAAACTCATAATATAATACCTATTATTTTTTGTGATGTTTTTTAATCTCTTGATCTCATTACAAGGAGGAAAAATATAACACATGAAAGAAATCCCAAACAAAAAGAAAACAAAATCAAAAAGAGTGTGGAAGTGTTCTTTTTCAGGAGGCCATTGACAGAGCCAGTCATAACCAAGGTTAGGAGGGTTCCAGCCTCCCTGCATGTTTATCACCTATGCTGCACCTTTCTCTCACTATTTCCGTATGCTTGTACAAGTACTCGAAATACTTCTGCATGCAAGAGTGAACAGTCTCTTTCAAGGGGTACGCTTGTGTCCTTTATGTTAACCTGAAGGTCCTCTTTGCTCCAACCTTGTGAATAGGAGATGAAAGCCATTGAGCCCTGTTCTGTACCCATACAATGCAAGTCTTCAAGTGAAAATACTACTACTAAGCGATATAAAATCTAAAGCCTAAATACAAACTTTAAATTTTCAATTGCAGTCAAAACATGCAAACCCCCCCCCCCTCAGGCCTTGTTAATTCTACTGAGATTACTTGCCTGTTTACATTTTGACACTCACTGAAACTGGGCCATAAATTCCAATCCAAAGCATATTGTGGTACTTTGTTTAACATCTACTTCAGCTCACTTTGGATGAACTGACTTAATTCTTTACCCAGGTAACTCATTTGTTTTCTGCATAAAACTCAGGCAGAAAATATTTGAATATTAAGTATGATTATTTGGTCTGTTTATTAAATTAAGAATTGTTCTGTCATATGGTGGCATTCACTAAGGCATACTCATAGAAAAGTATGAAATATATGGTGGATTTTAGGTGAAAGAGTTTCTTACATTTTGTTTAACAAAACTGACATGCAAGACAATTGTTGAGGTGGTATTATATCAGCCATATATATTTGGAGTGTATAAAGATAATAAAGTTGATGTTTATACGTAGTTTTGAACATCTTTAGAATGTGCAAACAAAAAAAATCACTTAATAGTAAAAGAGCTATAAAAAATCATGTTGTTAATATCAGTAATATGAGCAGCTAATGGCTAAACAGAGGAGAGTAGAAATATAACATTGCAAGAAAAGGATGTTTCTTATAAAATGTTCTTTAAAGTATGCAATAATGGGTCTGTGTAATCAAATGAATATTGCATTTCCCACTTTATGGTATAGAAATTAAGCTGAGTGCATAGTATTTTCCCTCATACATTTTAAATTCTTATCCAGACTTTATAAATCATTAAGTACAGACAATAAAATTTTCTGTTTTGATAAAGGTTTAAATTGTAATGTTAGGATGTGTTAACCTCCTGGACCACTCTACTGCTTTAAAGTAGATTTATACCTACCAGAAAGTGCTTCTTTTAATGGCCACTCTACAGGGAATTCAATCCATCTGTCTCCATTAAGAGAAAGAGGAAGTGTTTTATTTATGGTAAGACTAAAGGTATCCAGGGTTGATGTGTTCTGCATTTTAAAGTGACGAAGAGACAACTGGGATACGCTGTTTTCCAAACTCGGGAGACCAAGTCTTACTTTATAAAGCGTTCCCAGATCAGATGGTAAATGTATCTAGGAAGCAACAAAACAATGAGTTACCATCCAGAGATATATAAATATAGGCATAGCTAATTTACAGGAACAGGGGAAGTTTTCCCTAAAGGGGTCAGCACGGACCTAGCCCCATTTGCATCAGTCTTCATACTAAATGTCCCACTGAGTTCAAAGGCAGCAGAACCAAATTGACTGTAAGCATTTATGGAAACATTAGCTTTATACTCCAGGGGCATTCATTGCAATTATTCTATCAAATTCAGATTAGATACTGCACTGATTTCTAAATGTGAATACTTAATGACATTTAAATTGATATGCATTATTAACTATGGCTATTTGTTGACCAAAAAGCCCCAACTTGATCATCATGAACTTCAGAAAACCAAAAATGAAAAAATAAATCTGGTGTGCAACTTAAAATTTCATTTCTGCTTCTCTTGAATACTTAAACAGTAATATCTGCAATATTTATAGCACTAAACAATTATTTATCTTTAAAAGGAAATACAAAGAAAATATAAATATAGACAAATTTATATATTCTTTTACATCATATGTTATTTGGTTCTTAGCCTGATGTTCCACTTTGTTTTCCATGGAAACTGGATTTGACTTGCCGTTGCTTCCGTAAAAAACCATAACCAACTTGGATATATTTTCTGACAACTTTTCGAAGTCTGGTTTTGTTTCTTCTTGATGTTTTGTGAAATATATCCTCCATCTGCCTTCTGAACAAATAAAATAAAGAAAATAAAAAGGAAAATAGATTAAAGGTGCTTCTGTTTTCCTGTGTTAGCCAAGTGACTTGAGATTACATTCGTAATACATCTATTAGTCTGCGTGGGGAGCGTTAATATCTAAGCACTTAATCTGGGTGCTGATCAACTCCCAAAATATATTACCATTTCTTACTATTACAGAGGGGAAAATATTGTCACTACTAGTGAGTGTAATGAAGTATTGTGATGAAAATGTTCTCACATTATTCTTTCAGAATTGATGAATAAAATAGTCAATGTAATGGCAGAAGCTATACCTGAATTCATTTCCTCTTTTCCTAAAGGCCAGGCAGAAGTGCTCCTCCTCTCCTGGATTTCTAATTAAAAAAAGATTGAAGACCAAATTAATACTTTTGTAGAACAGTGTCTAAATGATAATAAATGCCTGTATTCATCTTTAGTGAAGAAATTGACTGAGTATTATATCATTTAGATTAAAGATTTAACTAGGAATTGTACAATGTGATTTTCTACTTAGGCATCATGTCCTTCATATCATCCTATTTAACGAACTGACTCTAGAGCTAGCTCTTTGCTATTAAATGGTTGTAACATGAAGATTCAAGTAGTTTTCATTTTAAAGCATCTCTGTTTCATTTATGCAATTTATGTCCTGGCTGAATCAGAACTAATTGGATGGTTTTAATGCCCATTTTGGGGGCTGATGTTCCTCCCACTGATAACAGCTCTCATTGATTTCAGTGGGATTTTATAGAGACCAAAGCCACTTGTAAACATTAGAGACAGGCCTGAACCAAAGATGGAAAGCCTTTTGTGATGCCAACCAAGTTTGGATTTGCCAATTATTGCATAAAAACACTTACAGGGACACTATCTCCTTCTACAAAATCAATGCATTCTGGTAACAGAAACATTCTAATTAATATTATAAAAGTAAGTTATATAACCTACACTAAATATTCCTATACTTTATTTTAAAAAAATCCCAACAACCTACAAGCTGGAAATATTTTCTTTTGGACAATAACATCTTCTTCCTCTTCCTTCCAGGTTTCAGATAAGCAAAAGTTAGAGATGATAAAGCAGAGGAAATGGATTGCACTGGAATTCTGCTTGTTCTCAGTAGGTTATTGCTGGACAAGCACCAACTTGCCAGTGCCAACACGGGAAGTAGATATACCCTGGGTGTTAGGAGGAAAAGAACTAGAATATTTTCTGTAATCTAAGGACTCATCATGTATTTACTTCCCATAGGGGCAGGATCAATGGAAATACATCAGTCTTAAAAGTACATGCTGGCCTACTGATCTGGTTGGGCTGTGCAGTGGTTCCCTCCTGGCTTGCACACCAGATTGTGTTTGTATATAAACTACAGCACAGGGAGGGAGGATGCACATACCCTTCTTGTCTTGACAGAGAGTGCAGTCGCAGACAGTGGGGGTCAAAACTTCTACTCTATGGACTGATTACTCGCACAGTACTGGCCAAAAGTATCTTCAGTTTCTGGCAAAAGCTATCCAAACAGTATGGGGTAACTAATGTAAAACAGTCTTCTTGAATGCAACAGAGCCACTTTCTCCACTGCTTAAAATGTACTTTGCCTTACTATTTACCTCACTTTTGTCGTGCCTGGAAAGTAGCCAGAAGGATTAGAAACTTAAAAAAATTGTATGCAAGTGGCAAAGTAGACATAAAGACTTGGAGAGGCAGCAATTTGTTGCCATTTATGCCACTGTAAATCTGGAGTAACAAAGCAGAAATGATCCTCTGGCAAATAACGTTATTAAATTGTACTAAAAAACAACACTGTTCAGACACACTAATTCCCTGTGTAATGACAGTGGCCTACCAGAATATTTTAAACTATAACTTGTTTACAGAAGCAAATCACATAGCTGCATTCTTCAGTTTGGGATAAATTTCTTAGCAAATGATAGTTTGAAGATAATATTGACCTGTGGCTTTCAGAGCTACTGAGGCAGATCTTTTTCCACCGCGTCTGTCTTTTAGCCATGTTTGAGCCATAAACAACGTTTCTGTCTCTGCAGCTGCTGAATCTTTCACAATAATCTTCTCCAGAAACCAGTCAGAGCCTTTCCCTTTTTCAACCACCACCCCTTGTAGAGTCCCAAGATCTACTGCTTCCACTTGAAAAACATCCACCTGAAAATTTAGAATCAAAAATACATATGGAAATAGAACTGTCAAAAAAAAGTGCATTTTTAAATACAAATGTAAGAGGAAAATCAGGAATTTTTTTTTTCACTAATTCAATAACTATCAGAGATGACATTTTTAAAGATGCAGAAGTTTTGCATTAAGATGTATTCTCTTTGTGGTTCTGCAATTTACTGATAATAGCTCAGTTTCTCAGCACAGACCGATCAGTTGGTCGTGCTAACTTCCTGAGAGATTCTCCTTCCCAGATTTCACATTTAATGATTTAGAAGGATATCATTTTACACATCTCTTGCTCTCAACAAAATAAACCTCTATGTCTCCCTTTTGAGGGACAAAATACAGGGAATGTGAAGAGCAGAAGTGAACATCATAGAATGGAATTTTATTCTCTTAGGAAAGAATAATAAACCCAGTCCCAGATTTAAACTAGTACATGTAGGATTAGTTTTAATATAATCAAATTAAGAGGGGAAAATATTATATAAACTTACATTTAAGCTATTTCAAATATTCTCTATACATTAAAAAGTCCACAATATTTTTTAAATGTTAGGAACATTGAAGTAAAATCATAAAGAAAAGGGTCAGATGTCAGACATTAAACATTCACACAATATGTGATTTTGGCTTTTAGTGGGTCTTACACCTACATTCTCAGCTGGAAAACAGATTAATTTCTTGGCATGGAGACCTTCCACCTGTTTTGCTTTATAGATTTATGAATGATCATCTCATTTCTATCAGAATGATAACTGGTAAAATCTATTGCAATTTGTGATGGAACTTCCTGCATGATTTAGAGATATAAAGATGGTTTTGAGGGGTCTGGATTTCAATAATGATCAAAACCATTTGAGTTCTGAGAAGTCTTCTAAATGTAATCCACTTTGAAGTTGCTGAGCCAGAGCAAGAAGGCAGCAATCCTTATTCAAAGGATTAGGCAGACATGAAACAGAGAAAACCATTTCTCTTGCTTCATCAGCCACAGGTTTATGTGTTCCCTGGGCAGGTTTTCCAGCTGAAGAACTGATGAAAGATTTGTGTCATCAAGACCAGACTGACTAGCTGTATTGGGTCCAGCTGAGATGGAGTTGCTTTTCTCCACAGCAGCCCTCTGGGTGCTGTGCTGTGTGTCGGTAGCCAGTGAGGTGTTGGTACCACAGCGGTATGGTGGCCACTGCCGAGCATCGCTGGCACACATTGAGGCTGTCTCTCCAACAGTCCTCTCACCCATAGGCTGGGGGTGGGCAAGATCTTGGGAGGGGACACATCCAGAACAGCAGCCCCCAGCTGAGCAAAGGGATATCCCATACCAAAGCATATATGCTAAGCAATAAGAGCTAAAAGAAAGGGGGTGGGGGAGTTGCGGGGGGGGGGGGGGGAGGGGGGGGGGGTGAGGGAGCGGAATTTGTTATTTATGTTTGCCTTCCTGAGTAGCCACTACACCTACTGAAGCCCTGCTTCCTGGAAAATGGCAGGACATTGGCTGCTGATGGGAAGTAGAGAATAAATCTTTTGGCTTTCCTTTGCTTCCATGAACAACCTTTTGCCTTTGCTTTATTAAACTGCTTTTATCTTGATGCACAAGGGGGTTTTTCCATCGTATTTTGTCCCTCGTCCCCCTTGTCCTGCTGTGTGATAGAGTAGCTTGCTCAGTGCCTGGCATCCAGCCAAGGTACACCCAACACACCAGCTTGAAAATTCATGAGATCCGCAATGAATTAAAATATTGGGCTCCAAGTTGCAGACAATATATGATGATTTATTTTTAAAAAATTCTGGAAACAGAAAAATTTCAACATTTTTTCTTCAGCTCTGGTCTTTGTGGGTTGCCTTTAACTTTTCTTTCTCTTTTTTCATTAATATATGCACATTTGAATGTGTGTGTGTGTGTGAACTAAATCTTTAACAGATTTCTGAAAATAACCACCAACCTGCCATTGAATTACTCTATCGCTTCTTCTAGACTGAAAGGTAGTGTTAATTCAAAAAATGCTGTAGTGCATTACCTAACCATCACATCTGCACTGTCACCCCTGTGCTTTCGTGTGAAAAGAGAAAATGAGAACAGCAAGCTGAGAAAAATTTTAAGGAAAAAGTGTTAAAAAGGTACTTGAATAGCTATACTTCCTCAAGGTCATTGGCTGCTTCATAAATTTAGACAAGCAAAAGTACATTCAGGAAATGAAGGTTCTCAGGATGATGATGTCCTTCAGCAGAAGAGCAAATACATTGGAAGGGCTGAAATTCTAGATGGAGTGCAGGACTGCAGGAAAAGAGATTCCTCTTCAAATTTGCCATAGTTAAGTTAAAAAAGTAATGTTTAGTGTCAATACCACAATTATATTTCATTACCAAGTGGACTAATTTGATGATTGAGTACCATTAATCTGAACTCTTAATTTGCTTTAATTGTGATATGAGGCTGATCATCACTTTATTCTATCTTTAAATGGATTGGTAAATTTATGGCATCATCCTTGAATAAACATAGAATGGCTGGTTACACTTACAAAATAAAATGTACTAAAAATGCACACGGCTAGAAGACGGGTGAAAAACACTCGATAAACTCAAGTAAGAAGTGTACAGTTCTCTGTCACTGTTAGTAAATAAATATTTTAAGACCCCAAAATGTGAAAATGTGTTTTAAATTTCCTGCTTGCCCTTGCAAATCGTTATGTTTATATTAATGTGTTATTTATTTGAAACATATGAAGGAGCTTTTGTCAGACTAGAATGCTTATTCATACAGTTGTATTTTTAAGATAAAAGACTTTCTCAGAGGTTGACTAATTTAATGACAATGTGAAAAATACAGACTATACTCTGCAGAATTCTAGACTTGTACTATCTCCAGAAGAAGGTGGCTTGCACTGAGCTTGACAGTTAATAAACTCTATTAAGCTAGAAAATCTTCACACAACATTAACAGAAGTATGTGTACACCATTTTTCCCTAGTGTGAGTGATTCTGAAAGCTCTTAATAACTCAGGTGCAGCGTTATACTATGGGTTATTCATAAACTCGCTAATACAGCCGCAGGTAACAGAAAGTTTGTATATATAGGAAATGCATGAAAGGTTTTCCAAATCCTTTTTCCTCTGAAAAAAGGTATATTTTGGCTGAATAAACATTTGTGAAAACTTTGATGTTTGGTTTGCATTAGACACACTACTTTGTCATTTGCTGATGTGCAGTTTTAACGGGCCCGTTTCGGAACATGTAAAAATCTCAGAAATCCATGGTCAAATTTGCAGACTATTCAGCCAGCTAATAAACTGCAAGTTGAAAAATGATTAACTAGACGAGGAATTGTGACAACTGGAGTAAACTCACTTCACAGGCAAGATTACATTGTCTCTTTATGTGTACATTTGAAAATCCATGTGGTCTAATGAGCTTTATCGCAGTCAAGAGACCAGAAAAGAATAGAGAAAGAGCAGCAACTACAATTGTTACAGCTAGATTAATGATTTGATAGAGACAAATTTTTCACCAATTTTAATCCACTTTTCTCCTTCTAAACTGTCTGCAAATGGACAGGTTATGACATATATTTCATCATAATTTTAAGAAATTTAATTATTAACAAGAATTTAGTTCATATTTTTGTTGATTTATTTCAGACCATGGATTATTTATAAAACATGGGAAATATTTGAGTTGTTGACAGGTCTTGTGTGTCACATGATATTCCATCACTTATTTCATTTACAAATGGGGAATTTTTTTAAATTACAAAAGCTTTAATTCTTCTGCAGAAAAGAGAAATATAGGGGGAGAAAACACACAGAAGATAGGTAATTGCACAGAATATAAAACTTCTCTTTTCCATGTTCCCTCGGGGAAAATGTTAATTGTTTTTTAGTTACTACTAGCAAATTAGGTTTGAATGGAGAAAAGTCACCTTAAGTATTGATAATAATACATATTGTCTAATTCAGCAGAGCTTATATTGAATTTTCTCAGAATAGTATTAAAACAATTTGTGTGCATGTACAGCCAGCCCATTACATTGTCTTAACACTGTCTGGAGAAAAAAACATATTCTCCAAGACAGAGCAACTAAGACTGACAATGTGAGAGCCATGTATCCTCTGTGACCCGAAAGAGCTCCCTTAGCAAAACCAGAATTGACATTTTTCTTATTTCTTGGAGAAAAAAATAATCACGGAAAAGATCCGTAAAAACAATCATACCAACAACCCTTACTATTTAAAGTTTAGGGTATAAAACTCCTTTTTGAATTTTCTTCAAATGTTTCTTTTTATCCTGTGACCCATGTTTTGAGCATTTCCTTTGAATCTGTGACCCATTTCGAATTTATTCAGTACTTAGTGTTAGTCCTGGCAATATGTCACTGGTGTAGCAGTTGCAATAGCTCTTGTAACAGAAGAAGCATCTGAACAGTCACTAAGCAATATTTACCTTTATAAATGCCAATCATTTTATAGGCTCAGTATTGAGACTTGATGGTTGCTTAATGACGATATTCCCAGCGGAACTGAAAATGGCAAGTCAAGACACACCATATGCTTAATTTCATCAACCTGTATGCACAAGTGATTTCTCATACTGCTAATGTTACTATCATTTTAATAGGCTTTTATTGGAAAAGGAGTTAGAGTGTCTAGATAAAGGACCTTTTCTATTAAGCTTAGTAAACCTATTGATTTCCTGCCTGATTATTTTGATCTCACTTGA
Source organism: Gallinula chloropus (assembly GCF_964237585.1). Lineage (NCBI taxonomy): Eukaryota > Metazoa > Chordata > Aves > Gruiformes > Rallidae > Gallinula > Gallinula chloropus. The sequence goes on from NC_140086.1 coordinate 42,456,387, forward strand.
TAATCTGAAGAAACTCCACTGAAAAGAGTTTTAGCTAGCACTGGGAGGCAAAATAAAAGCCCATGGAACTCTGAGCCCAAATGAGAGACATTTTCTGAACATTCCTGTAAAAGGAGAAAAAAGAGAAAAATAACTTTTGCTGTCCCTCTTCAGACTGTGGTCCCATGGGCTCTTCCAGTTGTGCTGAACTGAACTCCTCTACTCTGTCCCAAATGCTTGCCACACCACTACCTTCTCTTAGAGGGCAATTATCACCTTTTTGGCTGTGCCAGCATAATCACACAACCATCTTTTCTCCACATTTTAGCAAGACAGACCAAGTGGAAAAGCCAAAATTATTAGCAGTGGGAATTGCTTAAATGAAATAAATATATGAACACACTGAGTGCATGTCACCGTGTCAGTAGACGTTAAGGGTAAAATCAAAGGGTGGTAAGCAGATGTGATGACAAACACTGGCAGCACTACTGTCTTGGCCCAGCTCAGTGGAAGAATGACCAATGCATCTGATTGTGACCTCAATGTCTTGTAATCTCTGTTCTGCAGAAATGCTTCTTTAAAAATAGGGTTTTCTATACAGCTAAAAAGCCAAGCCTGAATTTCCTCCTAAATTCACATGTATTTTCCAAGCATGTTTTTGTTTTCTGTTAAATTCTTGTGCAGAAATTCATTGAAAAACTTTACATGAAAAATTCAATTAATTTAGATTACAGTGAATGCATAATTAGAGGTTTCTGATAACCTACAATTATCATGGTTCATCCATCTTCAACAAGATTAGTGAAGAATAAATGAAAGAATAGGGGTAGTAAAAAAACCCCCTAATAATATTTGCCCTGAACTGACCTTATGTTAATTTCCTTAGTATAGCTGGAACGGAATCTTTTTGAAACAGGATTTGTATGCATAGAACAGCAACAGGAGTAAGAAAGAATAGTGGCACATTATAATAATCAGCAGCTATGACCATTTAACTAACTTGTAAAAGACATTTCAAGCAGACTTCATGTAAAATGCATTTAATAAAGTGCAGAAGGGCTGCTACAGAGACCAACGTCATCATCCACATCCAAATCTGAAAACACATATTATATTACAAAATAGAAATAAAAAACCCCAACCAACAAACAAAACCAACAACAAAAATACAACCCAAAGACAGACATCACTTTGGACAAATTCAAACCCATCTGATGCAGCCTGATCTTTGGACTGATTTAATAACAGTCCAAGTTCTGGTTTAGCAGGCAAAGAAAATAGGATGGATGTGATTTTTTTCAACTTTAGTAACATATAGAATTATGTAATATGTTGATTAAAACATTCTAATCCAATATTCAAATAATTCTCTGTGGAGATCAACCTGTCTGATAATGAGACAATAAAAAGTCTAACTGGTAAGTCTTCAAATGCATCTATAAACAGAGAGTATTTTCAAGCAATTTCATTGTGGTGAGGCTAGTTAATAAGCTTATGCTTTTTAATGCTTTCATGAGTTAACTGAAAGAAAACAAGATTTTAGAGATGATGCAAAAACAATTTATAGCTATGACACTTGAAGAAGTAAGGTGCTACATTGAAGAGTGCTCTGAAAAGATTTGTGAAAGTTAATAAATTGTTGGAAAGCCTTCCTTCCAGTGAATGAAGCAGTCTAATCTATTTAAGTCATCAAAGGCAGCCTGATTTGTTCATTGTCATAAATACTGTCAAAAGCAGCAGAAATTTGGTATGAGAAAGCTATCCAGGCTAGCAGGCAAAAGCATGACAAAACCCAGTTCCTAGAAGTTAAAGCTTGACAAATTTATATAGAAAATAGCAGGAATCTTTAAAAAATAAAAAAAATTCAAAGTTAAGCTTTGAAACAACTTAACAACTTTCCAACCAGACTAGCACTTCATCACTGGAACACATTCATTCTGAGTTAGATACATTTTCTAAACTATTTAACTTGAAGTCGATTCAGTTCTTACTGCATTGAAGAAAATTACTGAGTATTTTATTTACTGAAAAATGCAGACTTGGATTGATCATAACTACTTGCTTTTTTTAATAAATCAAGCTAATAATGTCAGGGGAATTTTGTTTAAAAATTATCTTGCTTATTAAAAAGCTGAAATAAATGTGGCATAGAATCCATTCACCCAGCTTTGCCTATCTAAAATAAGTCTATAGACAGACAATTGGTTAATTTTCCCACAAAATCTTGAGAAAGTAGCAGGTCCTATTTAAGGGTAATCCATTCCATTTTAAGATAAATTTCCAGATAAAGAGAGAAGGTAACCACCACCTGGAAGCATCTACTTCACTCACTTTCTGTAGAAGAAGCTTAAAACATCATGTTAGAAGAAATGTGTACATTACATGCAACTAAATCAAGGTGAGATAGAAATGTAACTTATGCAATTTATTTTTGAGCTCTATATAAGAATGCCACCCTCACCCTCCAAGTAATTATTTTTAGTATTAGTTAATTTTTCCCAATTTTTAATTTTTCTAAACAGATTTTAGATTGTTTCTTGCCCTGTAAGAATGTGTCAGGAAACGAAAATTAATTATTCACACAGCTCTAATCCATCATCCAGTGAGCTTCATGTAGGCAAACTGGGTGATATTGATGGCATGCTCTAGCTCCACCTCCTGTATATCTATTACTAACTGGCTGCAACTAGTGGCTAGGAAATACCATCCTGGAGTTATCACTGAGAACTGCACATAGCCCAGAAATTTGCCACTGTTTCCTGGGGCTGTATAAAGCTTTACCCATGTTTTTTCTTTCTGGTTTTCTTCTCACTGTTTCTAATAACCTCTACCAGTCTTTCCTTCACTTTGATGGCATTCCATATTTTCCTAGCTTCCATCCAAATAATCCTTCTCCTCTATGACAAGACCATTTTATTGTTCATTTCTGTACTACAACAACTTGGCCAGCAGCCACTATGCTTAATACATTTTTCATTAAAGACATTTTGTAATTATTTAGTCATTATGTCCAATATGCTCTCCATAAGAGATTTATCTGCAGTTACACAGTTGTAGCACTACGATGTGATATGGACGCTGCAGACAAATGTTGACCTCCTAATAGCAGCCATAGTACACTGACCCACATTCAGGCCCTTTTTACTGTACTGTGTGACATGTAGATTTTTTTCCTGAAGTTTTGTTTTTGGGTTTTTTTTAAATTGCCAATGCTTAATCTGTAAGTGAGCACTGAAACTGAACGCCAACAGTCACCTCTCACTGACAATTTTTGTATGTGCTGCAGTTACCATGGTACCAACCTGAGCAGTTGATGTCTAAATATAGGGCAGGATAAAGGATATATATTTTCCACAACTAATAGAATGAAGTAAAAATTCACACAGATTTTACTGTTTCAGTAACTTGGAGTACTTAAAATATTGGAGATTAAAACATTTAAATGTCAGTCATAACATATTCTTCAGTGTAGTTTACTTGCTTTGATGGAATTGATCTGAAAAACCTCACATTACCCATGAGGAAATTTATGGGTAACTCACAGTCATACTATGGAACATGCAGCAGGTCCATCAAAGACCATATAAAGAAGCACAAAGAATTTCATTCACTGAAAAATGTTGGGTGCCAGAAGCAACATGGTGAATTAACAATATCACACACATTGCTTTATCTACCAGTTCTCTGACAGTTTCACAGGTGTAAGGACTTTGGAAAGACACAAAGCAACTTTTCAGGTACAGGAAGCTCATTCAGTCTTTTAATATCATGTACTTCATATCATGTAAATAAAAGATGTGTTAAATGGGAGAAGAGTGTCTCCAATCCTCCCCTGAATATTTAAACATTTCTATGTATTTCTGCATTGCTAAACTCTTGTTTGTTGCAACCCTGACATTCTGTGAGACTAACACCATATTTTGATGTGATTTCTAACAGAAACACCGTTCCAGTTCACTAGCTGTTACTGTACAGTCAGGGGAAAAATTATTGCAAAGAAAAGCACATTTTAAAATGTCAGATCAACTGCTAAGATTCAGAATGCAAATTCTGTGTCTGTTACACTCCAAAATCCCCTAAACCACCAAGCCCAGACTCTCTGACTGCAGGGGTGCTTGGCACAATATGTGGTTGGGCTGGTATAAAGACACACTATGCTTGAGAGTCTTTTTGGAGATAACTTACAAAGGGAAGAAAACATTGGGAAATTTCCAAAACATGTCATGGACAAAATGTTGCTGCAAAGGTGGAAGTCTTCCTTGTAGTATCGAATTTCACTTTTTCAATTAACCAAATACCTGTAGTGTATTTTCACTGAACAAGGAATGAACCAAGGCTTTTCTGTGTTTCTCTATCACATATCTACAAGGAAGTTATTTTTAAGGCCCTAAAACATTACTATGCTGATACCTACTTTTAGAAATATAAGGATACCGTGTTACATTCACACACTGCTCTGATACAGTGTCAAATAAGGAATGAAGAGATGGGTATGTGCCAGCTCTGCCTCTACTCTGTAAAGCAGAAAGAAATCTGTACCACACTGAAGTAGACACAAATACTACAAAAACAACCTTTAGTTTATGAATTTTTGTAGTTCATTTCTGCTCTCTTAGGCAGCATTTCTGGATATGCATGCCTAGTCCATCTTCATTAAAAACTAACAGTCTAGAAATCAGATTGTTGACTTGTGGAATTATGATTTAGGGAGAAATCCAGTAAAATTTCCATTAAACTAACAAAAGGACTGTAGCTCTAAAATCCAATTACATTAGTTTATCAATAAAGCATAATCTGAATTTCCACATTAGAGATGACAGATGTGCCTTTATCAAAATGGAGTACCCTCCACCACAAGTGTTTAGTCCATTAATTATAAAGATTTATACTCTCTCACTTTATTAATTAAGTATGCATACACTGTAAGAAAGACAGGTGAGACTCTGTTGTAAAATATGCTGGGTGCCTCTGATTGTGAGAGGCTGGTGTTTCTTTTTCTAAATTTCTACCTCAAATTTTCTGTAACAGAAGTTTTCTTCAGAATCTACATTAAATTATTTTAATCCTCACATTTGTTTTCAAAGAAGGATCTGCAGAAAATACATAAACTTTTTTCATTCCATGCTCAAAACATCTGGTGATCTTTTTAGCTGAAAATTTCACTCATCTATCCAGGACTTCCGCACATGGACTGTTTTATGTCAAAGACACACATGCATTTTGCTGTAAATCTGCCTACGTTTCTGCAGCACATTCAGTAACTTAATTCTATCTGATTTGTGTTTATACTGACAAGGCTACAGGCAAATGCATCTCCGGCAGCTACTCTAGTCTTCCACTGGTTTACATCTATGAGCTGTGAGGCTCATTCCTCCAGAGTAAGTGAATGACTCTGTTGGTAGACCTGAGAAAATTCTGGAGGTTAGTGGCTGACTGTCTAGAGAGACCAAGAGCAAGACTGAGCAGGTAGACTGTCAGTGGAAAGGAAAAAGCCAGGGAGAAGAGCCCTAGCCTGAAGAATAGCATAGGAATAAAAGAGGTGTTAAAGGAAATTGAGTCTCTTTATAGCTGTATTGTGAAGCAAATACTCAGGAAAACCACTGGCATGTCACTGAAGACCTTCAATATTTGCAAAATTGAACCTAAAAGCCCTTTATAGTCACTTTATTACTTGACAGTCACAGTATTGTAAGTGTCAACTGTATAAGCATCACCGCTTCTCACGTAAGATAAATATATTGATACACTTACAGCCACAGAGCACTGCAAACTGGACTTTGTAGACTCTATCCTACTGCCATTAAGTCCACAGGAATTGAACTGGGTTCTTTCTAAAAGTACAAAATATCACGTAGAAATTATAAGTATACCTTTCCTCTAGTGAAATTGTCATCTCCTTTTCTGATTAACTTTCTTCTGCCAGTATCTCCCAAAAGGCCTTGTAGCATGACATAAACATCTGCATCTGTTCCTGACCCAGGGGGTGCCCCCGTAGTGATATAGAGAACATAGTTTTTCACTGTTGAGAAAAAGAGATCAAGGTTTAATAAAGTTTAATCAGATAAAAAATATTACTTAATAAATTACTACTACTGTATTTTTATTTTTAATCCTGCCCAGAGGGATCAAAAGGCCAAACTATATTATAAAGTTTAGAAAAGCATGTAAAAAAAGCATGTAATTAAAATCTAAGAATAAAATCTTTTATTATTATAAAGAGTAATAAGCTAAATAGTTTGTAAGTGGGCCTGAAACATGAGCAGAAGAGAAAAATGTAAAAAAACAAAACCACCCCACACATCACAAATTGTTACAAAAACATCCAAATTATACTCTACCACACACTTGCATGCATTTAAATGTTACACTCCTAGGAAACTGTTCCTAGGCTATGGATTATACTACATTACTCAAAAAGCAAATCACTGCTCCAAGCCTCAGAGAGTTCAACTGAAGCTGGACTCTGTCAGAAGAACTGCAACTTTTGTATTTCCTCAGGATCATGGTTCCATCAGTGGCTGGCCACTCTACGCTGTACCAGCTGCAGTTATTTGCCTCAGCAAAGGATTTCCAGAATGTTACGTGTTGTCTGACATATCTTACTTACAACTCTTAAACTGAACATTTTGTTATGTCTGTGCTAAGTACCTGTTCTCCCAGAGAAATGCATAACAAAGAGGTGATCTGGTCTGCAAAATATAAAAGAAGCCACATCCCCGAGATGTTTAATTGTAAAAGAGGAAAAAAATTATGGGGAGAAGGAAAAGAACGAGACAATAATTTAGGTTGGAAAAGACCTCTAAGCCCAACTATTAAATCTAGCACTGCCAACTCCACCACTAAACCATGTCCCTAAGCACCACATGTCTTATAAATACCTCTAGGAATGGTGATTCAAATGCTTTCTCTGGACAGCCTGTTCCAGTGCTTGACAGCCCTTTTGCTGAACAAACTTTTCCTAATACCCAATCTAAACCTTCCCTTGTGCAACTTGAGTCCATTTCCTCTTGTCCTCTTTCCACTCCTTACTTGGGAGACAAACATCCCCCTTGCTACAACCTCCTTTAGAACAAGAGGAAGGTTATATTAAAATCTAGGTAGACAATATGCATAGCCTTTCCTTCATCCACTAAGAAAAAAATGTTTTTCCTCATGTTAAATGCTCCTTGGAAAGAGGAGCAGGGATTTAAATATCATAAAGATTTAAATATCTGTGCTCTTCCAGGAAAACAAAACAAAACAAAACAAAACAAAACAAAACAAAACAAAGTAAAAAACCAAAATCACCAAGCATTTAAAAGACAAAGAGACTTCTCAGGGAATATCTCTGTAGTATTCTTCTAAATTCATATTCAAGAAACTTCTGCCCAAGTGCTTTTTTTGAGTTTAGCTTTTGAAAGGATGGCAGAAAAGGCAAGGAATACTCAGATTATATGTACTATTGATCTAAACCTTTAATTCCTTGGAAACATTTGGAGGACCCGAGATATTCTCATGAGAATATCCATTTAGGGCAAAAGCTCTTCCATTCTTCACTAACTTTGGTTATGAAACCTTCTAAGAAGCACAGAACAAGTTTTAAAAATCCAGTCGAGGTGATCAAGTCACAACTCACATGAAGGAGTTTTATGACATAGAACTGCTAGGTCACAGAAGAAAAATGCCTGAAATTTAAGAACACAAACAGATGAGCCTCTGTTGTGAACAGCCATGGATCTCCTTCTTATCTGAAATTACAGTACGAGAGTTATTTCCTTTGGATTTCCTTTGTTTCCTTTGGGAAAGAAACAAACCATATTATTGAGAAAAATCTGAACTCTGAGTACTGTTCAGAACTTTTTTAATATTTTCAGTGCTGCATGTTTGCTCTTGTATGTGTTCTGAACTGATTACAATCAGATTTGAATTCACAATGCTCAGTTACAGCTGCTGAGATATTTTTTTTTTTTAAAACGCCAGAGTGGATTGGACCTGGCCATGCATCACTAGCTAAAATTAATAGAAAGCATCTGCTAAATCCTCTGGACTGCTCTGAAAATCTTAGTCATCATCACTGACCAAATATTTTTTGGTGTTTCTGATCGGTGACAAACCTGCTGGAAAAGGAGAGTCAGCTGTGAGAACGGGAAGCTCAGCCACTCTTCCTCCTTCTTCATCTGCAAAGTTGCGACAAAACGGAAATTCTAGAACATTTTTACTCTCTCTGTGTTGAAGCTTTACCTTAGCAAAGAGAAAAAAGAAATACCTTCAGCATCTGTTGTCCTCCAATGGAAACTGCATGCTATTACATAGCTATGACACATCATCTCAATATTAAAAAATAAGAGGAAGTACATTTCTCTAAAATGTTTTTGAAAGCAGCCTTTGAGAAGGAATATATATCTTCCCCAATTAAAAATAATTTAAAATGTTGTTAATATTATTGCTGTAGAGACTGCAGTAAAGGAAAAAAATATTTGGAATGGTTCAGAAAGGTTTCTTTATGTAATCTAATCATCCAGCATATGGAAGAAAAAGAAGTGTTGATATGCCCATTTCAGCTTGTGAGAAATGTCAATATGCCACAACATTTTTCAGTGCAGAATATATTTTGCTTCTAAGTAACGGGAGAAAGAAAATAAAGTATTCCTGTGAAAAACAGGGAAACAGAAATTAAGAATGTTTTATGATATGTGTGTAAATTTGTACACATGTATCATGTAAATATATAGAGTATGTTTCTAAATATATTTAATCTCTGTGAAATTCTGTGGATAAAGTAATAAAAGGATGATCATGAGCTTAACAACTTAGACTTACGATAAGAAAACATATTGTAATAATGAGGTATCTTAAACTATGGCGCCACCAGCTATACCAAGAGATTAAGTACCGTGATCTAAACTAAATCTAGACCAAACATATTTGAAAGCACGTTGCAGAGAATAACCCTGCTTTGAAAAGGGCACAGAGAATTCACTGATACATTTCTTCATGCCCTAACTCACTAAAAGGATCAAACCCTTAACCCCATAAGCTCAATCATCCTTTATTAGCAATTGTCACTGGGACAGTAGCACTACTTTGTCTTCAAAAGACTCCTATTATTTTTCCTTATGACAGACACATTGAGGGGTTTTTTTAAGTTCAGTGTAAAGTATAATATTACTACAAGTTCCCTTTCATACTCAACATCTACACTCCTGAACAGTTTCTTGAAAATCAGTTTTCATTTACTGTTGTTAATTTCTTCAAGAAATGAAAGAAACAGGAATAAAGATGTTAGCTATTACATGCTTCAGAAGTAAAGCATATCTTAATTAATTTCGTCATGGACATTATTTTATAATGAATGCATTTTTCTCAAAAACATCAAAAGAATTATTCTGTAGCTATGATTATAACAGTGAATTCTAAATCAAAATGCAGAATTCAATCAACCGCACGAGCATTTACTCGTGATGGAAGGGGGAAATCTCAGACTCTCTGTGAGGTGCAATCTTGTAAAATCAAAATAAAATAACATAGAAATTACTATCCTTGTTCTAACCAGCAGTGTAAATAGACTGCTAACCTGTCTTTAATAACAGATATTATCCACAGCCTCTTATATCAACCTAGTTATTTCATACAAGGATTCAGTCAGTCCTGCTATGGAATCCATGGAATAACAGAGGAAACGTCTTCCTGAAACCCAAATAAATTACATATACCCCAAAGTGGAGAAATTTTATTTTCTTTCTAATGCCACCTAATGTAAATGTGCATCTTTTCCTTACCTATATAAATGATATTGATTTTTTTCTAACTCAATTTTGAGTCATTGTTATGAGCTAATGAAGTAAAACAGGCTAATAGATGTCACTATTTTCAGCTGCCAAGTTTTCACTCTGAAATTTTTACTGTGATCTACTGTCTTCTGATATATCCAAGAAACAGTTTTCATTTTATCAATAGGTTTGTTAGATGACTATTTCATCTGGCGATGAAGATAGAATTAACAATCTGCCTACCATTTAAATGTCAGGGGGTTCAGTTCACTAATATTTTGTATTAGAGAGAAATATTTTTTTTCCTCCAGCTTTTAATGAGAACAAAATATAAACATTAGTGGAAAAAGTGGGCTGCAATTAGAAAGAAGGTGATTCTTTCACTTAGACTTCTTTGTATTTTGCCAGTGTAAGAGGATACAGATATTTTTTGTGAAGTGCCACATCAATTTCAGATTTTAGTTTCCCAAACTTGGACATCAGAAGAAAAATTGTCACTTTTGCTATTCACTTCTTTTTTTCACATGCCAACTTTAAAAGCAGATATTGTCATCAAAAGGCATTTCTAGTATCTGGCTTAATTATTTGTCTCCTATCACTGAGTCTACAACATGTAACAGTCAATTTGGAGTTATGTAAATACTGCACTGTATGCCAGTGGGTACAGTTCTGAAAAGACACCCCTGGAAATGCTATAGATGATGGCACATCTGTGTGTATGCCCTCCAGAAATCCATATAAGCTTGCAAGATTTTTGTTATCCACAGCTCTCCTAGTAAGTGTTTTGAGCAGTCTCTGAAATTATCACTCTACAAGTCCTGTCACCAGATGCACTTACTTTTGTAAATTTAAAGCTATGTCGTTTCAGACAGAAACTAAAACTAGAAGCAATAACCATAGAATAAGGAAAAAAAGGAAAAAAAAAATAAGAGAGAGAGAATATTACAATGAAGACATGGAAAGTTGTTGCTTTAATTTTAATTATTTTTTTACCTCATGGCAATGCCAAGAGTCTCCTTCTCCAGCTTCTTCAATTTCTAGGCGAACTTTGAATATAGTATTGAATTTCTTATTCAGTTCAATTGAAGTCTCATAAATCTGGGCTTTTTTAAGTGATCCTTTGGGGAATATGACTGAAGCACTGGTACCTTTTTCACCACATACTGTCAGAGACATTTTAGGATTCATGGAATTAGAAGAAATGTCACTAGTTGAGACAAGGACATCCCAAGTCCCTGTTGAAACAAAACGGTATAAAAAAAATAATGGATTTGATGAAAATCCAAAATAATACAGCGATTTCTAACAGGCTGAGTGAGTAACTAGCAACACATTCCTGCCTTTGCACAGAGCTAAAATATTGGCATGTAACAGGTTCACTCATTATCACTGATTTAGTTAGAAGCAGATTTGGAAACCAGCCCTTCCATAGTGATAGCTGACCCTTTAGAGTCAGACCAGTCCAATAACTCTGTGCAGATAGGACTGCCAGTTCCGTATTAAAGACTTACGAAGACCCGTGCCAATCTGTTTACTTTTTTTCCATCATGTTTCCTCTAATGATTTTAATATTTTTTTCTTACTAATAACCACTGAAAAGCAACATATTTTCTACTAGATATTACTGGTTATTGGGTTTACCTTCTGTCAGGGGAGGGTATTTTTCCATTTTAACATTTTGAGGAGCTATTTAAACTACAACGTTAAAATTTGCTACATATCTTCTACATGATGATGATGATGATGAGATTAACTGGTCCAGAGCTTGAAATGAGCTATTTTTATCACAAATCACCACAACTGTCATGCCAGCAAAGTACAAAACTTTATCCATTTCTTCTGTGAAGAAGTGATGTTTACTGAGAGATTAAAAATCATCCTATATAGCAGCAGATAGATTTTCTTGCTTCAGGGATACAGAAAATGCTCAAAACTAGAAGTTTCACTTAAAAATTTGAAAAATTATATTGAAAAAGAATAGTAGTTCATGTTCAAACTAAAGGCCTGGTTTGAATCACCTTTAGCATCTTAAACATTCTAGATGGATTTGCAGTTGCCTGCACGCTCATAAGGACTGCAGATTGATATCAAGATCCTGTGTAATTTATGTGACTCTATACTGAACAGCTATTTAGTTAAACCTCCAATCAACATGACAGTTTTCAGGTTCAGAAACTGGTATCCATGAAAAAAATCCCACTAATTTAGATAGCTTTTACATTTCGATTCATGTTAATAGAACGTATGGAAAATTCAGGGCTATCAAGATTGTGTTTTCCCTATTAAAATACAGCGACTCCTACAGAGAGGCTTTGGTCACCTGGGCTGGTGCAGGATTGAACATGACCATTTTTTTTATTAAAACAACCTAGCTCTCTTTATGCAAAGAGGGACACAGAATTAATTTAATGATTTCAAATAGGTGAAACATGGTATTTTACGCTGGGTAAAGGAAACAGTGACTTTCTGAGTTTATGTCCGTAGTCCTATAAAAAGTCCAGCTTTCTAGCCACAACAGGCAACTCTTTATCTCCTACTATAAACTAATGCAAATAAAGCTTTATTACTTTAGAGAAGGTGAGGATCTGTGCCATAAATTCAGGACTTGGTGAAGGTAAAAAGTTAGTACTCACCATCTTTAAAATCATCTAAAACAACTTCAGATGTTATCACTTTATAGATAATCATAAATAGCTACCATTTTCATGTCTATGAGCATTAAATATAAATGAAACCAATGATATACATGAAAAAATGGAGGATATTAAAATTTATCATATCCCCTCTGACATAATCCAAGATTTTTTAGCCCTTTAGTACTGAAATATTAAGCTATGTCACATTGCTGTATCAAAAATTATCCTGTGATCATATAACAAACTCAGTTATTTCTCCTAATCATATCCTGCTAATGAACTGTTGTAGCAGAAATCATTATGAGACATGAGGATACAGATCCAATACAGTTTTTAGATGCTTAACTGCTACTTAGCTGCTGTATAAAATTAAAAAAAAAACCACCAAACCAAAAACTCAATAGAAATTCAGAATCTGTTCTGGAATTAAGAGCTCAAATATTTCCTTGGGTTTATGCTCAGGCTTTGTACTACAGATTTCATTTCAATTGCTTTCCTCCATTTCTCAAAATTTATCACATGTCCTGATAGTACTCTCAGCTTTGTAGCACTAACAGGTTTCATCAGGGTATTTATTCTGTCTTCTCCAGCTCTTTACAATTATTCCTTTTACTACTACTTTCCACTTTCTTAATAGTAACTAATAATTTCCCATAAAGCAAATAAAAATCAGTACTGAAATTTAGACAGATTAGATGTCATTACATTCCTCTTACCAGAAAGTATTACTAAAGCGTATCCTCTTCGTCTTACAATCTATCTTTAGTAGACTAATGATGCATTCCTTCTCACTTCCTATTTCCCTCTATTATCTTAACTACCATTCTTCAAAGTGCATTATAAAAGTTTACATGTGATCAATTACTAAGTATATAGTCACCTACATTATACTTTCCAGTTTTTAGATGGAGGTATTACCTTTGCTATTTTCAAGTCATACTTTTTGCCTTCGTGAAATTGTTTAAAATCCTTGCTACTAGACCTGTCATTTTGTTTCCAGTTCTTCCAATATTCTGGGCTAGTGACTCCTTTGGTTGTCTCTGTTTGACTACATGAAATGCAAAGTTCTATTTGTTTTTCAGATTTGGTGATTTCCAGTAACCTCATACCCATAAGTGATTTTGGGTTTGCTTCCCTTGCCAACCTTACGGTTCCTTAATGAAAACAGAGATAAAGTATTCTATTTGCTTAGGGATTTTACCTACCTTGTCTTCAGGCTGCACTCTATTGTTCCTGCATAGTTGCACATCTTTTCAAGTTCCTTTTATAAGTAAATGGTTGAAGAACCTTTACTATTTGTTTAATTCTTTTATAAAATCTGACTCATCTTGACATTTACTAAGTCCCATTGCGTTCATATACTTTCTGACCTCGAAGGTATAGCTCTCTTTTCTGATCAGTCTTTTATTTCTCTATTCCTTATAGGCTCTCTGCTCACTTGTCATATTCTTTCTGAAGTTATTATACACCCAGACCAGGACTGATTTTCAGTAGATACAGAGCTGAGAATTAATAATCATAGACTGGAAAATATTAGCAAGTCTGCACTTTTGAGGACTATGTGTGAGTGGGAAATGGGAAGTTTTTCCATACCTACATGCAGGCACTAATTAAGGTGCATAAGCAAGGATGCAGGATGTCTCTCACTTTTCATATCATCAGCGAAGAAAGATCTGACAGACTCTGACCAACCTTGGGCTTCTGCTCTGAATCACCCTCAGGAGATGTCTCGCTCTGTGGATTATGTAGGGCACCTATGGAATCTACTTTTTAGAGACCTGGAATATTTACAGTGGTGCAGTACAGGTATTTCTTAATCTGAAATTGTCACTACTCTAGCTACTCGTCCCACCCTTGTATTTACAAAATATTCTGATGTTATAGAGCCTCAGAGACATTATTTTTCTGTTTCCTTGGATGATAGGACATATTTGCTAGTGGACTAAGTGCAAGTAGCTAAATTTGAGGATACACACTACTGTGTCTGCAGCTATGCATAATATAGAGCTCTCTCAGCATAAAAGGAAATATCCAAGAGCGCAGAAACTAATAAAGATCAGTTTACAAAACTGCTTATATAGAATGCAAATTCACACCTTCAGATTAGTTAAACTTTACATAGTTTCGTCTACCAGTTCTGATTCAGATTTCATAAATGGACCCAAACCAATATTTTACACCTCTTCAAAAAAGACATGTTCAAGAGCTAAGAAATCCAGTGCCCTGGCAAAGCATAAAAGACTTAGCATGTTTTCAGGGTCTAAGTTGTTTCTGAATTTCAGTCTTTTTTTATTAAGCAATTTGAATAGGATATTGGGTTCGGGTCAACTAGCTGTTTGCAAGAACTTGTGCCATTGATATAAGTAAAAAAGAAAACTGCAAATAAAAGCAAATGCTTCCTGCAAATATATGAACATATGGGAAAATCGCATTCTGGTAGAAGTTTTTGTATCTCTTCTTGAGATTTCATCACTGTTGCAGGAGCCTTCTGCTCTGCATTGACTGCCATATGGAACAACCTACCTCTTTCTGCTTCGGCTTTTTTCTAGCCTCAACTAAAAACATAGTTCCTTCACTGCCTCAATCACTTAGTATCTCCCTTCTGTTCTAGTCTTTCTTCCCTGAACATTATAATTGTTTTTACCAGCTCTGGAAAGTGTTTGGACAGGCAATTTGTATGAGAGATGAAACTCACATTTCAGCTATATTATTTCTGTGTTTTGATTTTAGTCTTAAAACTAACCCTGAAAATAACATGAATTACAATAAAAACAAATGCTGGGAGGAACTTTGATGATTTTGGACCTTACCATGAATCTTTCCTGTTAACATCCCATTCCTGATCTTTCCAAGAAGTTTCAACATTCGTTCCGTCTGTGCATCACCAACTCCACTGTCTAACCATTGTTGACAAAGAAATGCATGTTGGACATCAGGCTTTCCTGATTCATGGATGACAATTTGGTCCAGGTACCATCCAGCTCCATAACCCACATTATGGTGCTCAACAAGGACTTTATTTAACTGTCCAAGATCTACCGCTCTCATTTCAGAGATACAAACCTGAAAAGGTAAAGAAAAAAATAGGAAACTGCTTAATCCATGTATTTTCTTGTCTGCATTTAAGAAGATTATGCTTGGAAAGACTGATTCCTTTTAATACTGAAATTTCTTTTCCTTTCTGATAGTAAAGTAAAATATTATAGGTTGACATTCATATTTGGAGACATGGTTCTGAAAACATGTGGGCCCCTGAATATGTGCATTTTTCCTTGTTCATGATCCCAAGCTTTATTATGAAAAGCATTCCACTATTGAGAGTAAAAAGAAACCACTGATCATTAATTTACTTACAGAAGTCTCATGAATATTGAAGTTCAACCAATCCCTTGTAAGTGAAAAAAAAGGAGTGCTTCAAATAACAGGATAGGCCCAGTAAATTGAACTTTGGTTTCGGAAAGGCATTTTATTTTTAAACATTTCAAGTCTTTTATATTCTAAGGCATCCTATTTTTCAAATGGGAAATGTCGTACTATTCAACTCTGAACAGAAATACTAACGCTGTTGATTACTATGCAAACAAAGGAAGATACTGACATTAGAAACTATAACTAAGGCTGTGCACGCATACAGGCAAGAATTGATGTGCTCTTTGGATGTAAATAGACATCTGTTTAAATATTGCTACGGCTACCAGTAAACAAAAGCTAAATGGCAACTGCACTAGTGCATGTTGGGATGAATAAATTATGTGTGTGAGAGAATGAATGTGTTCTGTGCAAGAGATAATATGAGTGGGTGGGTAGATATATGGGCATATGTGTGGGTGACATTAAAAAAAAACCCAGATGGATAGTAGAAACAGACCCTATAATTTTTATTTGTTGCCAACCAATTTGCCACCCGGCAGGGAAAAGCATGGGGACCAGAAAGCAACAAAGGAAGAGATGATTTTCGGAAAAAAATTATGTCATCTGGTCCATTCTCCTGTCTGTGTCGAACTGTTCTCTGCAATGTGCTCAGAAGAAAACATCTGAGTTATTATTCCTATCACACAGCTTTAGGACTTCCAGCATTCTTACCGTCTTATATCCACGGTCTTCCCAAACAGTTACCATGGCAAGTTAAACCCCTTCATGTAATGCATATGTAACCCAAAATAGGATCTAGCTGTGAGGAACATCTTGTAAATAACTTTTTGGGAGCACTCATTGCTTTTTAATTTTACTCTTTGTATTTCTGAGCCAAATATAATTTTCTTGTCAGTCTACATGACCCTTGACTTAGAGGAAATAGCCTGTATTTCTAGTATTCATGTTCCTTCACAGCTAACTCCATCTGAAAAAGGGACCTATCATTAGTCTCATTCTTTGTGATAATAATTAACAGTCATTAGACAACAGTGGTCATAATCACCCATTGTTATCAATGAATTCTCATAATAATACATTAAGTTGCCTACTCCCTCAGCATTAACAAGAATGTACTTTTTGGTTGATGTCATTACATTATTTTTTTTTCCACTCAGTATAAAGACATCCAGAACTGCATTAAACACACTACTGGAAGTGTAATTAATGAAAGCCAAAAGGATTTTATTTAAATTGTCTAGCTTTTAGATAAAGTGTTAGCTAGGCAAAATTACAATCACCATTCATTTAACCCATTAAACTGGTGAAAAAGTGAGACATACAATTACTTCAACAAATACAAAACAGCCTTGCTTTCTGCAGTAATTAAATCAACTTTACTCTCTTTTCTTACTCTTTGTTGCAATTTTCTATCTTCCAAATGTTTCTTTATATTCCATTCCTTTATGAGTCAAGATCTTTTGTTTTCATATCTCAGGTTTCCTTTACTTTGTTTTCTTTGCCTGTCCATTCCTTATTTTCCAGGGATATTACTGATGTAATCTTCTCTCTCAAGACAGATTGCCCTTTACATCCCTTCCTTTCACCTTCTATTCTTATATACTCTCACTAAAACCTTATTCCGACCTTTTTATTAATCTACCTATTTTTTTAAAAAAGTAAGACCTCTAGTAGTATGCCTGATTGCAGATCCATCTAGTCTAGTATACTGTTGCCAACAGCTACCAATAACGTATTTCTAGGGAAGAGTTGAAAACCAGAGCAAATATACAGAGATGCTTCTTGAATATAAAGTCTCTCAGGCTTTAACAATTTGTGGTTCAGAGATTTCCCGACCCAGAGATTGTGTCTTAGCACTTAACAGCCCTCAGCAGAAAGTTGCCTTCCATGTCAATGTGAAATGGATTTTTGCACCAACATCTGCAACATCTTGTGCAAGAAAGTAAAATAGATTAATTATACACTGAGTAAAAACACGTCTCACTTCTGGAGACTCGCTTCTAAAGGGAACAGAGGGCCCAATAGGTTGGGTTGACCCTTGTTACAGGGAGTCCTGTAATTTTCCTGGAGCTTGAGTAAGGGATATTAGAGAAACTCCCCAGACTGGTGTGGTCATCAGACCATTACCCGCTGCTCATCTTCCAGGTAGGGAGGGAGGAAGCTGAATCCCATAGCCTGAAGGGAATGAAAAGAGACTTCAAGGCCTTGGGACGGTTGGTGAACGAGTGTGGGGCACAAGTTATTTTCTTTTCCCTCCTTCCAGTTCTGGGAGATGACATGGGATGGAATAGAAGGATCCAGTCTCTAAGTATATGACTCAGAGACTGGCACTACAAGTAGGGCTTTGGCTTCTTTGGTCATGACTGGTTTTATAGAACAGGCCTGACAGGAGTATGTGGGAAGGGCTTAGCCTTCAAGGGGACTAGGGTCCTAGGAAGAGAATTAGCCGGCCTCACCCACAGGGCTTTAAACTAGATTTGAAGGGGGAAGGGGTTGTTGCTGCGTTCCCACCAGTGGGACAGTGTTCTGGCAATAATGAGAACCAGAAGACCTCACACCCCACTAAGGCAAAAATGGTGTGCTTGGCTTGCTCCCTGAAATGCCTGTACACCAATTCCCGCAGTATAGGGAATAAACAGGTAGAGTTGGAAATCAGTGTGCGGTCAAGGGGTTATGACCTAGTTGTAATTACAGAGACTTGGCGGGGTGACTCATATAACTGGAATGTGATGGATGGCTATGTCCTTTTTAGGAAAGGAGGCGGAGTTCTTCTTTATGTGAAAGAACAACTAGAATGTATTGAATTCTGTCCAGGGGTGGACAAGGAATGAGTTGAGAGTTTGTGGGTGAGAATTAAAGGACAGGCTAGTATGGGTCATACTGTTGTGGGTGTCTATTACAGGCCACCTGATCAAGAGGAGGAAGTTGATGAGGTCTTCTACAAGCCTCACAATAATTGTCTCATAACCTCAGGCCCTGGTTCTTATGGGGGATTTTAAGTACCCAGATATTTGCTGAAAGGCCTGCACAGCCACCTGCTCACAGTCCAGGAAGTTCCTCCAGTGCATTGACAATAACTTCCTAATGCAAATGGTGGATGAGCCTACTAGGAGAGGAGCACTGCTGGATGTTGTATGCACTAACAAGGAGGGACTGGTTGAAGGGGTGAAGGTTAAGGGTAAACTTGGCTGCAGCTACCATGAGATGGTGGAGTTCAAGATCTTATGCATTAGGAAGAGACTGCCAAGTAGGACCTCAACCCTGGACTTCAACAGGGCCAACTTTGGCTTCTTCAGGCAATTACTAGAGGAAATCTCATGGGACAGGGTACAGGAAGGAAAAGGGACCCAAGATAGTTGGTCCATATTCAGGGACCACTGCTTCCACGCTCAAGATCAGAACATCCCAATGGGAAAGAAGTCAAGAAAGGGGGGCAAAAGACTGGCATGGATAGACAAGGGAACTGTTGGGCAAACTCAAGTGGAAGAAGAGAGTCTGCGGTTCATGGAGTGGATGGCCACTTGGGAGGAATATAAGACTGTGGTCAGGGCATGTTGGGTGGAAACTAGGAAAGCTAAGGCCTCTTTGGAATAAAACCTTGAAAGGGAGGTCGAGGACAACAGAAAGGGCTTCTTCAAACACATTTCAGACAAAGCTAATGCTAGAGGCAATTGTAAGCCCTCTGTTGAATGAGGTGGATGGCCTGGTGACTGAGGATAGTAAGAAGGTGGACTTACTGAATGACTTCTTTGCCTCCGTCTACACTGCTGGAGCCTGTCTGCAGGAGACCCAGATGTCTGAAGCCCCAGAGGAAGTCAGGATAAATTATGAGTCTGCCTCAGTTGATGAGGATAGGGTTAGGGATGATTTAAGTTGTCTGGATATCCACAAATCCATGGGTCCTGATGGGGTGCACCCAAGGGTGCTGAGGGAGCTAGCAGAAGTCATTGCTAAATCCTGGGAAGCAGGAAAGGTGCTTCAGGACTGAAGGAAACAAAATGTTACTACAATCTTCAAAATGGGCAAGAAGGAGGACCCAAGTAACTACAGACCAGTCAGCCTCACTTCCATCCCTGGAAAGATGATGTGTCTCTAGGCGCATCAAGGATAAGAGGGTTGTTAGGAGCAGTCAACATGGTTTTACCAAGGGGAAGTCATGTTTGACTAATCTAATAGCCTTTTATGAGGATATAACCAGGTGGAGAGGTGCTGGTAGGACAGTAGATGTGATCTACCTTGACCTCAGTAAAGCATTTGACACTGTCTACCACAGCTTTCTCATGACTAAACTGAGGAAGTGTGGTCTGGATGGTAGAATAGTGAGGTGGATTGAGAGCTGGTTAAAGGGAAGAAGCCAGCGAGTTTTGATCAATGGGACAGAGTCCAGCTGGAGGCCTGTATCTAGTGGAGTCCCTCAGGGGTCAGTACTGGGACCTGTACTATTCAGTATATTCATTGATGACCTGGATGGGGGAATAGACTGTACAGTCAGCAAGTTTGCTGATGACACAAAACTGTGAGGAGTGGCTGACACCAGAAGGCTGTGCTGCCATTCAGCAAGACTCAGACAGGCTGGACAGTTGTGCAGGGAGAAGTTTAGTGAGATTTAACAAGGGCAAGCGTAGGGTCTTGTACCTGGGGAAGAACAACCCCAGGTACCAGTATAGGTTGGGGACTGGCCTGTTGGAGAGCAGTGTAGGTGAGAGGGACCTGGGGTCCTGGTGGACAGCAGGTTGACCATGAGCCAGCAATGTGCCCTCATGGCCAAGAAGGCCAACGGCATCCTGGGATGTATTAGAAGGGGTGTGATTAGTAGGTCCTTCTAATACAAGAGAGGTCCTTCTCCCCCTCTCCTCTGCCCTGGTGAGACCTCACCTGGAATATTGGTTCCAGTTCTGGGCCCCTCAATTCAAGGACATAGAACTCCTGGAAAGAGTCCAGCACAGGGCCACCAATATGATTAAGGCAGTAGAACACCTTCCTTATGAGGAGAGGCCTCTTTAGCTTAGAAGAGTAGACTGAGGGGTGACCTTATGAAAGTTTTTAAATATGTAAAGGGTGAGAGTCAGGAGGATGGAGCCAGGTTTTTCTCACTGGTGGCCAGTGGTAGGACAAGGGGCAATGGGTGCAAGCTGGAGCATTTCTGTTTTCACTGTGTGTGTAGTGTAGTGTAATAAATTAGAGAGTTTTCTTTCCTTTCTTATGTATTGAGTCTGTTGTGATTTTTTTTTCCTTTTTCTAGTAATTCTAAACATTTGATCTGTTCTGTTTTCTGTTGGTTTTGCTTCTATGGAGCACTGGGCTGACAGTGCGATCCTAATGCCAAGGTCATTTTCCTATGGTAAAAGCTATTTCAGAGCCCATCATTTTGCACGTATGTAAATTTAAGGGGTTTCCCTCCTCACAGCCACTGCTGGAATGAATTTCATCTGCCATTTTATCACCCAGTCACTCTGTGTGAGGTCCTTTTGCAATCTCTGGCAACAACTTTCATATTTATTACCTTAAATATCTTAGTATCATCACATCTCACTGCTCAATGCTTTCCCAGGAACCTATTGCATAAGGAAGAGCATAAACACACAAAACATCTAAGCTGAAGAAAACTTTCATTGTCCACAGTACAAACATAGTTCACTTGAAAAAAGGATCTCCTGGGGAAGACTCTCAGCATACTTCTCTATTGCTCAATATAGGGGCTCTAATTTCTTTAACACTAAGAGTTGTTTTGCTGACTTTGTATTAACATCCAGCTTGACATTATTTCTTTATAGACCTCTTCTCCAGATGATGTGCCCAGCTATGTACCTTTATGTCTTTTATTGACTCTTCTAATTGCCTATAAACATTTGCCCTCAAAAAATGCCAGGAATTAACCTGTATTTTTGATAATATCATCCAGGCAATTAATGTCACAAACCACTTCCTATATTTCAATAGCACAGCTTGGAATAAGACAGAATGACATCTTAAAAAAAAAAAAAAAACAAAGGTTGTAAGGGACTATAAGAAAGAAAAACATGTCTAAATACTTTGGGAGGGAAGACTATGGCTAAACTATTAAGTGTCTCCCAGTTCCTAAAAACTTCACTAGGTACCAGTACACTAAATACTGTTACGAATCTAGAACTGAGCTATTGCTATGAAAATGATAGATTATGTTTAAAAGATGCATTTAATTTTCGCCAGTAGTTACTGAAAGGGAAGTAAACTTACTGAACTATATGTGCTTACCTCTTTGTTCTTGCCTAAACTACTTTTTATCTTCATTGTACAGTGGGAAATGAGCGATACAAGAAAGGTAAAATTTTACATTCGGATCATCAGCTAAAACAGTGGCTGAGTTTGGAAATGGACGTAGATGTCCTGCCTCTATACTCTATATCACACAGTCCATTTAGTGCAACAGTTGTCTGCAGACAATCCCTAGATCTGAGACAATAGAACTCAGACAAAGAAGAAAAAATAGAGAAGCAGAGGAGGTGATGGCAATTTTTTTAAGATGTTGTAAATATATTAAGGAAGAGTCTGAAAAAGATACAGGAAAGTGTAAGTAGGACAATTAAAAAGACATTATTCTACACAAGGAACAGTGAACAATCCAGCAACAAAACAACTTTGCAGAGGGTAGAGGTCCATAAAATCAAAAAAGAGCAAAGACTGGGTAACAGAGAAAAAAACATTTGCTATGTGTCCTGGTAAAAGAAGGGAAATCAGGTGAAGTTAGTATGTGGAAGCCTTACACAGGTTGCAGATCAAATGCAGGCCATACTACCACAGGGCTTGGTGGATATTCATCACATATTAAAGAGGAAAAAATACAAATTACTATGGAACACAAGGAAAATATGGGTGGTTTCTATGTTAGAGAAAAATTTTTGATATTATAAAGCAAACAAAGAAAGAATTGTCTAAGGGCAAGGGTAGCGAAGATTTGGAACATGTTGCCTTGGTCTTAAGAAATGGTATGAAATAAGTGTAGAGGATCTTGCTTTATTATACAGTTATCAATTGAAAAGTCTCTTTAAATCCTATCTAGTAATATCTGAACGGAATCCAGGGTATGTGTGAACATGTGTAGATATAATCATTGATATGGTAATCTGCAAAGGTTTACCAGAAAATCTCTCCTAGGATTTATCTTGAGCAGTCACAGTGTGTCTATAAGCAGCTTTACCTGTTTGCAGTTCTAAATATAAATGGAATAATTAACATATAGTGGCTAACACATTTAAAACCTCTCCATTTATATCTGGACTGATTTTTCAGAAAAGCACATTTTAAAGGAGCAGTCACAGGAAATAGCCCTGATATTTCTATATCAGCTTCATAAATAAATGAAAACTAAGCCATGGCATTTCATACATCAAATGGTTCAATTCCAGTTTCTAAGAACAGTTACTGATGGTTTGTGTGTTTAATACTGAACTGTCTTTAAACAATTATCCCAATTCAGGTAAAATGTTTGTACTTAGTAAACAACACATCTTTTCCACAGGTTATCATGGTGTAACATAAATGCT
The DNA here is from genome assembly GCF_964237585.1 of Gallinula chloropus. Classification (NCBI taxonomy): domain Eukaryota; kingdom Metazoa; phylum Chordata; class Aves; order Gruiformes; family Rallidae; genus Gallinula; species Gallinula chloropus. Next base: position 42,479,646 of record NC_140086.1, read on the forward strand.
TGCATTTGATAACTGAAAATAAATACGGTATCAGAAGCAGTAAAACAAACCACATTATGCAAACATGTAAGGGAAATAACTCACTACTAACCTTCCCTCTTTCAAAATGTGTGTGTGTCAGTCTCCTTTTGCAGGTATCACCTTGTTCTCCAAATACTGTGATAAATACATCTGCATCAGTCCCCGATGCAGGCAGTGTTCCTGTATGAACACTGATCGAATAAAGAACTCCTGTCATGAAAAATCAGTGACACAAGACATTACCAAATCAGACTATTTAGCAATGTAATTACCAAACATTAGAAACCAATCTATTTTAGGTAAAAGCTTAATTTCAAGACCAAGGAATGAAATTACAGTAATGGACATTAATGTTCTGTCTGGGTTTCATATAGATTGCTAACTACCTCACACCAGCACAGGACAGCATTAGAGATTAAATGTCCTTCATGAATCAATGTAATGATCCATGCTTACATTACAGAAAATGTAGTTCTGAAGTCTTATCCAGTTGTCACCGAAATCAACTGAAAGAATCACTGTGATTTTATTAGGCTTTGTAACAGGCCTTGAATTCTTGCAGGAATCAAAAGTCTTAAATTGAGATGGACTTTATCAACTCTAACAACATTTTACCAAATAAAAAACACATACATAACAGATTAAATGTTCCAGATCATCTGAATTCTGGTTCAGTCAGGCATTTAGATAATCATGGCCAATATCAACTGATATATTCAGGAGAAATGGTTTAACTTTTTAAACAGATATGCGACTATCATTCTTAACCAGAAAGGTTAGGACTTTTGGCTGATGATATCCCTTGAGGAAGCATGGCAGAGGATATTTTTTATGGGTTCTGTAAGATCTGTGAAGAATTAAATAGTATAACAGAGTGTTAAGATATATTTCCATTCGCAGTCTAACCTTCAGTTCGATATTAAATGCAAAAAAGTTTAAAATATTTTAATTAAGACATCTGCTAATAGAGTACAATGAATGAAATTCTTTACTAAATATTTTAAAAATGCAATCAGAACAAAGAAAGATGTTATCATATTTTAAATACAATGATGTAATGAAACAGAGCTTCTGGAGTAAAAATGGGACTCCTTGAATCTGTGATTTAGTCCCTTACCAAGTATAAATCATTCAGGTGTTTTTAAAATTTCACTAGAAATATACTAACTGGGCTTTGAACATTTTTCAGGTTTTCACATTGGTACTTAGCCTGATGAAAAAATATATATTAGTTGTTTTAAAACATAAAAATACTTGAGGAATACATGTTATTAAAGAACCCACACAGTTTGCACAGGTATATTGAATGGATCTTTAAAAACATTTTGAGTGTTTTTTAATATATTCACAAAATGCTTAGCAATCTTGCCCATTGTGTCCATTCCATTAGCCAGTTCTCCATTTCGTGTGTGAATGAATGCATTTGCTCATGTATTTATTTCTTAGTTCATCATCATACCCTTCAATGGTGGCTTGTCTGGCCTGACCGCTGCTAGCTCTGCCACAGTCTCAGATCCATCTTCTCCAAAAAGACATTGTGCTTCAGTATGAAAGCCCAACTCTTCCTTAGTGTCCAGGTCTTTCAGCCGAAGCTGCAGGCAGCAGCAGAAGAAAGGAATTTATCTGAATCATTTCATTTCCTATTTCCATCCCAACAGAAGCTGACATTTCTTCCTATTGTTAGCAACTGCACACACACATATAAGCTACATGGTTCTGCATAACAAGAGCTACAGTAGTTGCTGCAAGTCGCCGATTCAGCAGCCTGATGTTTATAGGTTTATTCTTCATTGCACATCGACAGAGGCGTAGGACCCACTAGTTGGGAACCAATGAAGGATACAGATTAAATTGATCTGTGCATACTTGTGATTTCTGAATGTGAAATGAATGAATACAGTTACATCAATCTTAATAACATATGCTCATTTTGCAAAAAAACATTTGGTTTGCTGCTTTTTATTTGTTTACATGTGAGCTGCTATATCTCTGTTAAGATTTTCGAAGGTGGAGGAATATGGTGTCCAGCAGCCTTTGGGGTCCTTGTGGAAATAAGTTATTTGAAGGATTAATTTCAATAGAAGATGCAAGCTTAGGTCCAGCTTCATTCTACTTGACTTTAAAAAATCAGAGTAGACTAAAAAAATCAGGTTCCAAATTTGTGAACTTAGAACCACCTGAGGAAACAGACCCTTGGGAGCCCACCTATCCTAGCTACTGAGACTGTCAATGGGGAAATCAGATTCACGGGAGGACAACTCAGATTGTGAACTTTATCTTAGGACAGGTTATAAAATACAGAATGACAAATTAGTGAGCATATATAGAAACATTTCTGATAATTATTATGTGCATGATTGAACTTGGTGCATAGCTTATGACTACAAGTTTGTAGAAATGGTTTCTTTGGCATTTAGAATCTCTTTGTATAGAAATATTGTATCAAAGAAATTTAAACAAAAAAAAAACAAAAACAAAACCCAAAAAACCAACTTAATTTCATCAAGGCATTAAGTAATTGACATTCTTAGGCAGGGGTTCCCAAAATTACTGTGGTGACTCATTACTACTACTGACAACAGTAACAGTAAAAAGTTTGTGGCTCATCATACAGAATACATATACCACAGTTTGGAAATCCTGAGAATAGATTTCCTTACATAGACTTCAAGTCCAAGTTTTGATATGTATAAATATTTACATTATTTAATTATATAATTAAAATTATTAGGAATTTGACCATTCCACCCTTAAAAATTTTGTCAGACTATCTTGCCTAGAAATTTAATTACTGAACTTTTTCCACTCCTGCTTACAATTTGTGACCAGTGCCTCACAAGGTCGGGCACAAAGCTTCCAGGTGAAAGTAAACAGTTCCTCATGATTATTTCCAGAATTGAAACATTATTTACTTGAATCAACAGTGTTTTTCTTTAGTCAGTATTGAATTCCACTAAAAGTGCAGCCATATACCCATTTTTTTTTGCCCTTGGAATAACTAAATTCTCTCACACTAAAAGTCATACTAAAAGTCATACAAGAATATCCTCACTAACTTCTACCAATATAAACATCCCAAACTAAAGATCAATAAGTATCACCAACTCCTATCCATATTAAAATTGCACTAACTGTTACCTGCAAATGCAGGCAGGTGTCCTGCAGAAACCGGAATCATAAAAATTAAATGTATAAATTTATGCAGCCTTTGGTCTTAAAATAAAATGTACCTGACAAATTCTTGTTAGTTTAAGATTACATCTAAGTATGAACTTTATCACCAAAACATATAGCTTTTCTATATTCCATATGAAAGTGAAAATTATTTTGTTTTTTAATTTGGAAAGGGACAGAAACTTTGTTTTTGAGCAAGAAAAAGCTACTTATTCCACAGTATATAAATCCTAAAACTTATGTAACTCAGAAGTTACAGAAAATACTTGATGTTTTAGCTAAGATCGTATCATTTGCTATAGAAGTGTGCAGAAAAACATAGCTCAACAGGAAAAACTGGTACTCTGAAGAAGTTGTAATCAACAAAATAGAACAACAAAGTAACAAAAGAGGTGTAGGGACTTTATCTCCCTTATAGCCTTCATAGTTTCATCTGTAATTGGCATTTTTGTGAAATTTCTGAAACTTTGGCAATTATTTTTTTCACTTACAAGGAAAGTAAAGGAGTACTCAATTGGGGTTGGGGTTGACCACTGATTCATATTAAGCTCACATATATTGCTTTCCTCACATGGTCTTTCTATTTCTATACAGCATCTCTATTTTTACAGCACTCTCAGAGTCCTTTTAAAGTGAAACCAACTTACTGCTTCCATGTATAAATAATTTATAAAAAGACCAATAAAAGAGTAATAGATGTTATAAGCAGATTACTGGCACAAGCAGTATATGTTATTGTGGCTTCTGCTGTGGGTTATAAGTGCACAAGTAGAAGAGACTGCACAGGACTACAGCAACCTATTGATTTCTTGTAGATTGTAATAATTTATAGATACTAATAAACCAATTATTAAATAACTTTTGAAGTACTTTAAAAGTATGAACAAAAATCAGCCATTTGGTGAGGATTGTCCTTGAAAAATAAGCAGAAAGAAAATGATTACATTTATGAATTTTCTGGTTTGAGACACCTGTTCTGGAGACTGAAATCTCATATCACATAGTCACATAATGGATATAGTGAGGGTAGTATCAACGTATTTTTTCAATGTTTTATCAAATGGCCTGCAGGAGCATATTTAAAATAAGAAATTAATTTTGCTTCCATATTCTTTCCATTCTTATAGCCTTATCTGAGTCTACAAATTCAGCCAACAAAAGACACATTTGGGGAGGAACTATGAACAAGGTAAACCCATCCTCTATCCCCAGAGGATCTCATAAATTCAGACTTAATGTTACTTTCAGTATCATAAGGTCATTCAAATTTTATCCGGGATTGCAGCTATCTGTTATTTCCTATCAGAACAATTACTGGACTGTTTATTCATTTAGGGAATCACACTTTCATCTTTTCAATTCATAGTAGGGTTAAGGTACGTTGTGTGCCAGTTCAGAAAAATATTATTTTACTCACTTCAGAATCATTCAATGTTATGTCCAAAATGGTTTTTGGGCCCTTGCTTACAGGCAGAGCTTGTAGACACAATTTTTCCTTGCATTAACCTTCAAGTTTAAGCATTTCCCCACAGCCCAAGTATTTCCCCAAAGCCCAAGTATTACCAGGCCCAACACCTTTCTATTCAATCTTCCTTCCCCCACTGGAGAAATGTATACATTTAAAACCTAGTTGAACCACAAGATTGACAGCATTAAATCATTTCTCCATCCCTTTTTATCAGAGGTATATATATTTATAAACAACTACAATCAGATGTTTAAGGCCCACTGATGACCATGTTATAATGAATAAATTCTAAATTATCATCTTAATTGGTTTCCATGAGTAGGTTGCTCTCTCTCAGGAGACTGTTGGTATTTCCATGCAGGGATTTACATTTCCTAACATAAGGAGAAAAGTCTGCCTTCCATGCCATCATGAGCTATGCAGAATGGATCTGCACATCAGTGAATAGGTATGGCTGGATGCACCTCAGCAGGCACAAACAAGGTAGATCTGCCCACAGGGAGATCTGGAAGCTGTAGGCAATCATCTGTAGATACCAGGTAAATGAGCCAAAAGATGCATGGTCTTGTTAGTCTGGTGCAAAGCAAAGCTAACAATCTAAACAAAAGATATTTACTGTTATTACAAAGAATATTACATGGAGTACCTTGTGAAGTTTAATTCCTCTTTCCAAGCATGGACCAGATAACAAAAAAGAAATTTTTGTTATATCTCCAATATCACCCACAGTCAACTGTTAGAAAAATAAAGAAAAAAATTAACTATACATTATAAGGAACAATTTGGGTGACATACCTTAAGGTGAGGTAAGAAGATAAATAAAATAGGTAAAAATATTAATCAAGGACATTAGGAAGTCCCATTAAGATTGCAAGTTAATTTGGACTCACATTTGTATCATAATAATTCACGTTTATTTCTAGCTGGAATAATTGGCTGCAGAGCCTAAACCAACATATAAAAACAAGGAAATGCATAATTAATTCTATCTAAGACAAATTTATACGACTATTTACCTCCTTTCCATCACATCTTCATTGTCAAACTTGAATTGAATTTTTTTACTCAGAATGATTCTTAGTCCTGACTATTGGTTCTGTTCTCAGTGCTCAAAGAAAGGGTGATTGATTTCCTTAAACTATATCGAACACTGCTGCTTGTAGCTTTTCATCTTGCAGTGGATAAGGAAGAGATGATTATGTTGCATTTTTTGCAAAAGATGGGGAATTACTTTTATTTCCATATTTATGAATAAAATCCTTTTCAAAGGATCGACTCAGGTTCACACACCTATCTAGAAGCTGCCTTTAACATCATGAGCAAACTACAGAAATGATACCTGCCCAGGCCCAAGCTCATTGTAAAGATACACAGCTTCTAAGGAGTGCAAATAGATTGATTGAGATTTAAGAAGAACTTAAAGGAACTATGGAACAGTTTCATTATTTACAGATTCACAAATTCAAAGATTCACAGAGTGTCAGGGGTTGGAAGGGACCTCTGGAGATCATCTAGTTCAACGCCCCTGCCAGAGCAGGATCACCTAGACTAAATCACACAGGATCACATCCAGACAGGTTTAGAATGTCTCCAGAGAAGGAGACTCCACAACCTCTCTGAACAGCCTGTTCCAGTGCTCCGTCACCCTCAGAGTAAAGAAGTTTTTCCTCATACTCAAATGGAACTCTAGTGTTCCAGTTTGTGGCCATTGCTCCTTGTCCTATCGCTGGGAACCACTGAAAAAAGAGTCTACCACTTTACTCTAGATATCTACTCTTTAGATATTTAGTACTCATGAGATCCCCTCTCAGTTTTCTCTTCCCCAGGCTAAATAGACTCAGCTCTCTCAGTCTTTCCAAATACAGATGACACTCTAGTCCCCTGATCATCTTCGTGGCCTTTCACTGGAATCTGCAGTGGTTCCCTGTCTTTCCTGAACTGAGGAGCCCAGAACTGGGCACAGTATTCCAGCTGTGGCCTCAGCAGGGCAAAGCTGAGGAGGATAACCTCCCTGGATCTGCTGGTCACACTCCTAACACACCCCAGGATGACATTGTCCTTAGCTACGAGGGCACAATACTGGTTCTCAGGAAACTTGCTGTTCACCAGAACTTCTCAGGTCCTTCTCTGCCGCAATTTCCCAGCAGATCAACCCCAAACCTGTACTGGTGCCTAAGGTTATTCTTCCTTAGGTACAGGACCTTATGCCTACTAGTCTTAATTCAAAGTTATTGGGGTTTTTCATGTCAAAATTGGCATTTATTCAAGAGACCCTTCATTAGTGATATGTATGAACCCACATGTGAGAGGTACTCCAAGGGTTTATTTGAGACATGGAGGTAGAAATATTAACTCTGACAAGCAAAAAGTAATTCCACACTTTACCTAAGTTGGCTACAACTCTTATTTTACTACAATGATTTGGTAAAATATGTCTAGGGAAAAAAAATAAAACTAACCAAAAATGGATTATCATTAAGATTCTGAACTTTCTGTGCAGGGGATTTCCCTTTTCTTCCAAATACAACAACTTGAATATCAGGAACATCTTCTGGTACTTGCGTACAGTGCACCCATGTTTGCCATTGTCCTTTGCTTTTAGTATCAATTTTTTTTGTGAAAAGAGATGTCACTAACGTTTCTGCAATGAAACAAAAACATATTCAGAGCCAGTGTCTAAGTTATAAGGTAGCATAAACCAAAAGATACAAGTTTACATTGGCTGTTATTGCTGAATCTAGCACAGGTACATCAGGCAACAAGGCCTGAAACCCCAAATTACTCATTATAGCCCTATGGAGGTGTAGACAACCAGGCCAGCTTCTTCGTGAATCCATGTCACATTCCTGCAGGTGACATGCCTATCTTCTCTGCATTGTTCCAAGGACAGGATACATGCTGCCAGTGGACACTCTTTCAATACTGCCATTCCCATCTTCTCCATCCCAGGTATAATTTCTTCCCCTTTGTATACAGAAGGTATGATTCACCTTGGTTCAGGCCCTGCCCCTCACCATTGGGGTACCAATCCTCAGTTCTGCCTACACTGTGAAGTAGCCTTGTATTGGCTCTGCTCTGCACTGCCATGCAGTAGTGATTCATGCAACTGAAGGACATTTCTGCTGATATTACCTTTGAGTGGAATTGTCACTTCTACAAAATCTTTCTTGGAGCATTTATTGATCCAGTCATTGTGAACAAAAGAATGTGTAGAAAAAGGGTAGAGGACTTCTTTTATAACAATTTTTTCCAAGAACCACTCATCTGATTGAAAATAAACAGAACATTATTAATTTATACCTTTTAAGCAACAAAATGTTCTGTGTATGCAGTCATAAGTTTCTATCTTTAGAAAATCAATAAAATGTTTTCTTTTGTTGGGCTTCTTAAGGAAATAATTTTTAAAAATCTATTACCTGTGTCTATATGTGTTTCAGTCTGTTCTCCTACACTCCAAAATATTCAGCACAGTAGAGAAGTCTTAAAGATTTTACAAATCTTGTGAAATTAAACATATGGATAGATTTGATTTAATGATTTATGTCCAAAAGGATGGAAAGGCTTCTGTATGAGATCTCTAGGCACAAGAATCCCCCCATAGAAATTATTATCAATGACCTAAAGGCAAAAGTGTTAGAATTTCTACCACATTAGTCATCAGAAAATCCACTCAACACAAAACTAACTTTCTGAGGCCTTATTAAAGCACAAACTTCAGCTGAGGATTTCTTCTTGATTGAGACCACTGTGTTGATTCTCTGGAAACAGAGCATTTGAAGACTTAGACCACTGAGTCTTGGTAAACTTGGGTTATACTCCAAGTCTTGGTGAAGTCAAAGAAACTTTGATCATTCATTTTAGTGTTACCATCTAGGAAATATATAGGAAATAATCTCCAAAACAGTTTTTATGAATCTGAGTTTCATGTACAGAGCCATCTTATACTCTTGGGGTTTTCTGATAAAGGAACAAGAGACAGCTTATTATACTCTTAAGCAATCTTATCTCCATTATCAACATTATCTGCAGAAGTAGGATATCTGTAGAATCTTTGCTCTGTTGCCTCTGAAAAAAATGGGCCAAAATTGTAGCCAAAGTATGGAATAAACTATTATTTCACGATGCTTCTTGTTGTTATTTATTTTTAAGAACTAAGCAATTTTCTTTAGCTCCAACAGCTGCTGTGGAATCATAAGGAGGACAAGAAAAAATTGCTGCGGGAAGTACAGCCTTTTTATCTGTCACTCAACCTCACATATGCAGAATCCCTTAAAAAAGAACGCATTTTCCCATGCTAGAAGACAAAGAAATATGAGGGTAGAACAGCCTTTCTCCCATGTTCCACTTCCCAATCTGATTAATTGATTTTTCTGTTCCTTTCTTTACCTAGAAGCATTTAGTCCTCAAAAAAATTCTCTTATAAAGTTAAAATATCCATCATCTAAAAAATGGGGAAGAAAAAAATGTCAAAACTTGCAAAATCATGATGTCATATTGCCTCCTGAAAAACAAAATCATTGTTGACTATACTCATAAATACATAGTAAATTTTATGGAGACAGGTTTCACATATAATTTTATCATTTTACATTGTCAGGACAGTTCCTAGGAATCCTATGCACGTTTTAGTAAATCCAAGCTGGATAGCTGAACATGTATAGTCCAACAAAAATGATCTATGTAATGAATAGCAGAAAATAAAGAGCAACAGATTTTCTAGAACTTTTAAAGGAGCACTTGCTATTTTTAATTTAAATTTAAGACATTTCTGGAGTTCCAAGATCTCCTAAATCTAATGAACTACATTATTACTACTATACATTAACTGAAAAAGTTGCTGACCTTTTTTTAGACTCTTAAATCCAACAAGAACTTGGTTCAACTTGCCAAGGTATACTGTTTTGATTTTGAAAACATCCACCTGAAATATGAAAATAATCAAAATTATACTTTAGTTGAACTTAATATGTATCTGCTTTTGAATATTTATCAGTTTAGTCTTGTGTGTCTGGTCATGTTTTTGTATCACGGTGGAAGCAAATTTATCTTGTTTATGCCATTCATTTTATTTGAATTCATAATTAAACATTACATGCTGTAACTGATATTTTCTGATCCAGTTTATATTATGAATTATGAATTTTAAAGTGCTGGTCTATTTAATGGGAAGTAATTTTGGAAACATCAGATACACACACTAGCAATAACGTGCTCATTTCTAGTACCTCTGTGGACTGAAATAAACAGATCAATTACTACTTGTGTTGAAACTACTTTGATCCAGTACCTAACTCCCAATTAAACTGATGAACAACAGGTGTCTAATAATTCTGAGGATCTGGAGCAATTTCAATTTCACTAAAATTCGCAGTTAATTGAGTGGGAATTAGGCAGGAAAATTGGAATTATTAGTATGGTATCTGGGAAGGGGGATAGTGTCTGTGTTACGTGGACAAGGATTTTCACTGAAGCCATCTTTATAACTGGTCAAAATTTCCACATAGAACGTGTTGGCATGATAAATAGAACTCATGGAATCTTCCCTTTTTTTTCTACTGTAACTCTTTGTAGTATATTCACTTTCATGCACATACATGTTTGTCTTCTTCATTGAGCAGTCATCTTCCTTCAAAGATGGCTTCTCCTTTAAAGGGAAAGCTCACATACAAGTATGCACACTGACACTGGGGACACACATGGCTTCAGGTGTGTACTTGGCTTTTTTTTAATTGGGCCTAAAGAAATGAGGTTTGGAAACAAACTGTGAATGAATGAATTATTTTGGGAAACCAGCTATAGAATAAAATCTCCATGAGTAAGACTGCTTTATTTCTTGTGACTTAAGGAGCTATTCTGTTGTAGACAGAAGAAGTTGTCTTGAAAAGGTTGAGGTGAGAACGCAATCTGAAGACAAAATTTTGGGATATATTTGGGGTTTTGAAAACAAACAATAAAATTGTTCCCAGAGTTGCTGCCAAGCACAGTGACATTCAAAATTTCATGCTAAATGTGAGAACAATATTGATCACAAGAGCCATCATAAAAAAGAGCAAAGACTAACAACAGAGAATTAAGCATTTGAGGGCAACTTCGAGTAAACAACACTGTGAGAGAATTAATACCCAAGCAGTTGTTAGTTAAAATATTTTCTTTAAGATAATTAGGGTGCTATAGTTTCAGATAGAACTTGGTCTACTGAACAAGTCCATTCCAAAACTGACACATAATCTGGATTATACATAAAAAAATTATTGCGAATTTACAATGAATTGTATTTCCACTGGAGTGAGTATTCACATAATTCAACTGTATTGTTGACATATTTTACTCTATGAGTTTTATTCTTAAAAAAAAATAACATACACTGTTACAAAATATAGAATTAAAACAAACAAACAAAAAAATCCAACTTGGGATAGTTCAGTTTTTTGCAAGAAACAGGAATCAGTCCCTTTTCCAGTCTGTTCTGATACCTAATCCATTCGAGCAAGCAGTCTTGTTGTTCAGGTTTCTATAAAGTATTATCTTTAAGATATATTACATGTAACTAGTATTTATATCACCAAAAAGATTAATGTATAAAATTTCCTACATATTCTCCTTAAAGACAGATGAGCCCTACTATATTATTATTTTCAGATTTATTCTGTGAAGTCTGAGCAGTTTGATCGTTTCTTGATGAAAATGACATTGGGCACATATATTCTCTTCCACAATGGAGAAGGACAATACAGAAGGCATAACGACTAAGAAAGATTTAGTTTGGCTTTCATATGAAAACCATTGTGTCTTCTATAATCTTTAGAAGTAAAAAGGAAATCAGATAAAATAAAGAGGCATGTTAAAAGAATAAATGAAGGCTATTGCAAGCCTAGCTTTCTACATCAGAAAGCAAAGTAATCTGGGTTGGCTGGCAATAATTAACTACTTCCTCCTGCCCACCTCAAAGGAAGATTCCTATGTACTTTGTAGCAATTTTACAATTCCCTTAAAACAAAAATAAAAATATATTCCATATCTAAACTCAGAGCAAACAGTAGGGTCTAGTAAAGTATCAGCTAGACATTTCCTTTTGATCTGAAATAGACATTTCCTTTTGATGTGAAATTTGTTTTAGTTACTTTGTTCTTTTGCCAATAAATTCTCCAGGAATTACTCTTCTAGGAAAAGCCATTTAAGCCTCAAAAAGCAAGAATATGTTTACCATGTTTAAAAGCAATAAGTGGGTGGAAGAACTGGAAACATGAAATAATAAAACTCAGCTTGGAACACTGACATCAGTGTTCAGAAAAGTTAACAAGGAAAGGTCATGGTCTAAAGTAGATACAAAGACAAGATACCTACAGAAATGTTGTCAGTTCTAGCAGTCAGGTATATTTTAACAAAGCAGTGATACCTCCCTCATCTTAAAAGTCTGGAACATTAAAATAGAACTTTTAGAGTATATTTAGACCAACTCAAAAGTACTTCATCAACCTAACTGTTTCACTATTGAAAATTGCAGACGATGTTACACATGGAGAAAATCACCTTTTAGTTACAAGAGAAAATTATGTCTATATGGGATAGAAAATATCAGTGTTTTGGATACTCTGTCCATGAAAGATTTGATATAAAAAAAAATACACATTCGTTGTTTTACCTGCCCTCTAGCAAAAGTGATAAGGCTGTTCCTTGAGTTAAGCCATCGTTTCCCTGAGTTACTCTTTTCTCCTTGTATACAAAGATAGGCCTCACCAGTGGCATCTGCTTTCTTCAAGTCTCCCGTGTGGAAATGGATCGCATATTCAACAACTTCAGGAAAAATACACACACAAAGCCAAAAAGTCAGCAGGGGAAAATTATTCTTGTCATCTTACCCACCATCTCTATTATACACCAACAAAACCATTGCATGTTTCATCTGAATCCCATGTTTCATCTGAATCCCACAGAACAGGGAGTGTGGGGTCTCTTCAGTCCCCGTGACATATGTAACCAAAACACATCCCTCCTGCCTAACTCCCTATTTGGCAATGTGCAGAATACAGACTTGTACTCCTCTGACACCATTCCCAGAAAATCAGCACTACTGGTTGCTGCTTGCAGCATGTATTGCCCCCTTCCCTCCCTTCCCTTAGGGTAGGGAAACACTTTCCAAGAAATACTTCATGTTTACATGAAGACTTTAGAAAGTCTAAGTGCTGTTCTCTAAGACTATTTGTACATATTTCTTTGTTCCTTCCTTCCCTCTGTATGTGTCATTTTCTCCTTGAAATAAAATGGGAGCTTACACTTACAAAGTGGCTTAGAAGATAGCTGAGACCTGATAGTCTGAAGATTTAAACTCATGTCATTGTCTCCAAATAAATGAAGACACCCAGACTGTCAAGCTTTCTTACTAGTCAGACCATAGTAGTATTACAATATTCTTGAAATTAAAGCACATCAATGTGAAACAGAAATAATGAATTCACCAGCTTTGCTACATAAACAGAAAAACATTGTATTTTGTATCAGAACCTCCTATAAAATATATAATATAAATGCAAATTAGAATTAGCTAAATTTGAGATTAAAATAATTTGAGTTTAAAGGAAAGCATCCTCATTTTCTCATTGGTGGTCATAAAAGAAATGAGAAGAGACACCAGTGGCCACTACATGGAGTTTCTGCTTCCTTGCCTCTTTGACAACATACAGGAGAGGGGGGCAGATGAGACCAGATTGCATCAATTCTGAAAAAACTTAACGGAAAACTACTCTGTTCAGTTTTTAAATTATCTATTTTAGTCTCTGAGTTTTTCATTGAAACAAGAAACAAGGAAACACTTGAACAGAAGCAGGTCACAGTCTTAATATTCATGGTTATTTCATAACTTTAACAAGGAGACAGGAAAAAGAAGGGTTTTGGAGCAGTCTTTTACCCCCACCCTGCCCCAGTACTGTAAGTCTGCTCTTTCTGAGATTACAATAACAAATCTGTGCTCGATTGCACAATGCAGGTGCTGTCACTTCAGAAATCTAACTTTGGTGGATATGTTAGGAATATATATTCCTTATATAGCAGGGAAAGTCAGGTATTGTAGAAAACACCTGTGATGGGTTCCCACATATTCTATGGAAACACACTAAAAGTTAGGAGTCTAAAATTAGGTGGTTTGAATGTTCCTCTGCTTCCAACTGCAAGCATCATCACTTCAATGGAAGACATCTTGCAGCAACACAGATTTATAAAACACAGCAGTCTAATATTTTTCAGAAGGAGGAAACTGTAAAATGCAAAGTCACACTCGGGATGTGAGTATTAAGCGATTTACACATACCAAGAATGCATTCAAGAATGCATATATTATCTCTTGAACTTTTTTGTTGCAAGCTTCATCATTATCTTATCGGAGGAGGGCGGTGTGTAAGTACAGAGCACCTTAAAATCCAACATTTTACAAGTACTGAGCTATCTTTGATTACTCCAAACTATTCAGCCCCAACTCCCACAGCATTCATCACTGGTGCAGTAAAGCAGTTATAGACAGATAAAGCAGATAAAGCATCTAGACTATGTGACAGTTACGTACTGGAGAAAGTTTTCCAGCCTCACTCTGCCACTTGTCCCTATCTGGGACCTGGCTGGTTGTACAACATATGTTTGCAAAGAAGGGAAATGTTGCCTCTTACAGAGGTGAAATCAAGGTGAAACTAAGAAGCACCTTCAGTCTCACAATGGAGAATACAAGCCAAAGAGCACTGAAATAGTCAAGTCTGAAATACATCTTCCAGTCTGAAATCCATCACAGGATACACAACTATCTGAGTATGCATCTTGGAAACATCTGATATTTTCAGAACAGCTTGCCTCTTGAATTAAATTTATTCTAACGTAGAAATGGCCCAATTTAGACAAAATGTACATCCTTTAAAAAGATATAATTATGAGAAATTTCTGGTAGGTTTGACAATGATTGTTAGAATCCAGAAGCTAAAGCTGTCATTTATTTTCATGCGTAGGTGATAGGAAAACAGGGAGAAAAAACCCCAGTGTTCTGAGGATATTTATTTTCGTGCTTTTCTTACAGCTCTTTTCACAAGTTGGTGCTATTCAGATTGAGTGTTATAATCAAAAGACCAGAATTCAAATATTGTGACATCTTATATAGCTATTTCTTTATAGGTCTAAAATAAAAAGGTCACATAGCTTGAACAAGGGTCCTAAAGGGTGGGTTTGAATACTGATTAAAACCAAAATACTTAAAATTAATCATTAAGTAATAAGGGCTGTATCAGTCTGATAACAAAGGTGTATTCATTGCAGTAAACTTCTGAAATGTCTGTGTTTCTCTTCATCTTTTACTACATGTGGATGACATCTGAGAAAACCTGTTTTCTAAAAAGGGGCTATTTGGCTTCAGCACTATTTACTTTAGGGACTTCTCCTGGGACTTCTGTTTATTCTTTTTTAATCCTTTAAACCAAGCGCTGGGAAAGTACTTGTAATTGACAGCATCACTCATGTTGGATAATAAGAATTAACAAAAAGGTTTCCAAGGCTGGGTGCCTAATGTATCCCATTACTTTCTTCAATACAATTAAATATGCACTTCCAGGTGAAAGACAGCACAGCTGCATTAAATTCTGTGTAACTACACAGACTTGCTCTTGCTAGAGAACCAGATAGTTGAAAGTACATGAGTTGTCCATTTGACTCTTTGGCATTTAGCATGTGGGATTTCTGCTTTTAGAGGAGTTAGGATATGAAGGTAAGATTGTTTTTTTCATCTAGAGAGTTGTCTTGCCTGTATATCTTGGTCATATCAGCAGGTTCCTTGAGGTCAAAGGGTTACTTGTGTGAGTGAGATCAGAAGAGGTTAGTCCACAGATCCGATCACTCATATAGAATGGATTAGAAATCAGAATGCTTACAATCATCTTTACTGCTTTTTTTCCAGAATCATTAATATACTTGATCATGATTTTAGCTTTAATCATACAAGTAGTATTCAAATGAGATGCATGCTGAAAATTTGAAACATATCTAGTGCTTTTGCTGAGTCAGTATTTTCAGCTGAATATGCTGAATCTATCGATATGTAATTTAAAGCTCAATGTACTCAACAGCAAATATTCCCCACAAATTTTCAAAGGTTTTGGATTGAAGAAAGGGTTTCCACTAGATAAGCGAAATAAAAATATACAAGGTAACCCCTATGAAGTAAGGGGTTACAAGAGTTACTGGGAAATGGGGTAAAAATATTTAGGTTGAGCTTGGGACCACTCTATTGGATGAACAATAAAGCCCAACAACAAAAAAATACTAAAATAAGATGTTCTGTTCAACACTGACAGTCTTCGTCTCTTCCCAATCCTGTTTATAAAAGCTCTGCTTTAAATGTGAGCCAGCATGGTGTGAAACTGAAAGTGATCACACAATGTTCATCAAAAAGGGGGCAGGTGGGGGGATGTGAATTAAGGATAGGACAGAAGCTGTTGCTTTGAATTTGCCTATTTTTGGTTCATGTTGTGGAATTTACTATGTATTATATATCCAAAAATCATTTATTGTGACAATTCAGTAACATTTGACCACGGAACTCTCAATAGCCTTTCAAGGGTGAACAGGTTAAACAATGCAATTACACCCTTTCTGAATGTCAAAGTTATAGTTAAACCATTTACTCCATTGTGATTTTAGCCTTGTAATGAAATCAGACAGTGCAGGTAATTTTTCCAAAAGGCAGGGAAGCGGTAAGGAAAGCCGTGAGGAAGGAAATGAGCTATCAAATGAATCCCTCCTGTTGGACCTCTCAAGACCTTTTCTTTTACTGGTCTCCTCTATAGGTTTCCAGGCTGTCTGTGGAAGGATGAGATGATAGGGATGGGAATGCAAATGGGACAGGGTAGGGTGCTGTATTTTAAGTAGGATATGCAGGCAGGAGACATGGACAGAAGATACATTAGAGCTCAAAAAGCATGGAGTGTGTTTAAAGGTGCAGAAAAACATTGAGAGACCACACTCCTTTTAACAAAGGAATTGAAATTTTTCTGAAGATCATGGATTAGTATAGACATGTATTTTTGCCTTGCTATATTCCACAGAATAACTTACTTTAGATCAGAAGTTATTTTATTAGTATGGTCTTCATTATAATCAGGCAATTGACATTACTGATAAAGGCCACTGTTTATTTGGATGCTTAGTTTTTAGCATTTACTTTTCTTCCTGAAAAGTCGTATACATCTTGTTTGCTTTGTCTGGGGATAGCAATAAGTTATATAATTAAAATTGTTCCTTTGTCTTTACCTAACTTTATTCTGTCAGTACATTCATTAACGACAGCTCCATAAATAGATGCCTCTTTCAAGGAAATAATGGGAACAAATACATGAAAACAATTTTATTTCTTTTTCTCTAGTAATCAAACTGGAACACAAGGAAAAAACGGGCAGTAATTTTAGACTGTAATATACTGGGGCTACAAAGAATAAACTGATATTGCCATTTCCAGTTGCAGATCACTGGAGTTCATGAAATGGTTTGTAAGAAACTTTCTACGTTAGTGGATACTACCAATCTATGGAACAATTTTTGAGGGAGAATGTATACACATCTTTTTCCTAGAAATATTAAAAAAAACCCAGTTTAATATTTATATCAAATATAAAGTATAAAAATCTAAAATATATCTCAAAACTTAATTGAAATATAATACTATATCTCAAAATAGAATTGCTTAACAAATCAGGATAATGCTGTCAGACAATTTCTCCATTTAGTTCTTAGCGTAATAAGGACTTTGAGAAGTGCATTCTAGAGATGTTTTTTCTTTGAATTTCTGGAGGTTTTCTAGGTAGTTAATCATTTAGCATTTTTGAATTCTGAAAATAACTGCCAATACTTACAGTTTTCCCCAATTGTTCATAAGCAAATTGAGGGTACAGGGCTTTGTAACAAGCTCTAGATTTACTATATTCATAACTCTACATCCTGCATATAGTACATCCAACATCCAATGTCATTTTGAATGTGAGAGGTCAAAGCCTTAAAATATATATATTTTTTTAGTAAATTAATATAAGGCTATTAATTGTTTAAAATCATGCAAACCCACACAAAACCAGGGATCTAAAGGGTCTTCATTGTTTCATTTGTTCAAGTTTCAACTTTAAATGGGATGAAATATTTAGGAAAATCTCCTTAGAGGATAATGTGCACAAGTTCATATGAAATATTTTATTCCTTTTTCGGGCCGCTTCCATCTTTTTCTATTAGTTTCTGTTTAAGCATAACACTCTTTGTGCTATAGCCTCTAGCAATAAACCTCTTAACTGTCACTGAAAGCTTCAATATATGATCTTTACTATCCCTATCAATCCTCTTTATTCTAATGAGCTGGATAGATGGGAAGCCTGTTCTTAAATAGCTGGTGATCAAGTTATCAGTATGCAATTGGATGTTCCTCTCCATATTCCAGGGGGCAGCGAGGGGTGGGGGTGGTGGAGAAAGCGCTTTGTTATATCTGTGGCATCATGCAATTCACATCTGTTAATAACAGCAGAGAAACATGCAACTCGGTGTATATTTTTGTGGAATATTACTTGCTGTGATATAAATTGCTCATGAACATCAATAAAACACGTGCAGTTAAAATTCTTGGATACCTATTTGCTGTCTAATTGTAACACATTTTTCAAATTCGATCTCTGTTTTGTAGGGGATCTTTGGAATTCTTTCATTCTTAAATTGAGTCTTTCTAGGTCAGATACATTTCCTCATGAATAGGAAGGTTCAGGTAGTATCACACAGTAGGTGTTATTTTGCACACATCTTCAGCTGACATAGCATTAATTTGAAGAGATAATAAATAATCAAGAGCTGAAACTGGAACATCATCTAACATGAAAGAAACCAAATCCCATGTTTGGTGCCAGCAGTTAGAGCATCTGTCATAGTCCCAATAGCGGTGATTTCTGTTTTCTCAGTTTTCTTTTGTGACAAATGCATGTGCAAAACCATCATGTTCTGTAATAACAGATTCTCGTGGAAATCCTCACACGGTAATTTAGGCCCAAAAAAGATATACTGGTATTCCAGTGACAGATCCTGACCCCAATAACAAAAAAGGACTTAGCTTACCCGGCAAAGGCTCCTGATCTGCATAGAGAGCTGGCAGTTCCACACATTTGTCTTCATTAGGCTTGAACCAGCAGTCAAACGCTAAATACATTTCCTCCTTTGTGCCTGTGTGCTTCATATGCAGTAAATCTAAGTGCCATGGCTGGTTTAGCTCGCTATGTGGGCCCGTTACCTGAACTTTGCATAATGAGCCGATATCTGCCAGTTCATCCTATGTGGAGGAAAAAAAGAGAAGACGAATGGACCTCATTCTAATTGTGCCAGATCAAATGCAGCTGACAGCTGTATGCAACGGCTAAAGAAACTTCAGTAGTTAAAGAACTGGGGCAGATTTATAACTGCTACTATTTTTCCCCTTTCTAATCAATAGGAAATTGATTTACTAACATGAATGAGGAGATGGAGTGCTTGAGGTTTGATATCAGGGAACAGGTAATGGCAGTCACTGATGAAATTTGTACACAGAACAAGGCACAGTTTTCATATATATTACACTGATTCAATAGACTTCAGCAGGCATGGAAGCTATAGTAAATTTTGAAAATTTTGAACACTATTAGAAATACTTCCTGCAATTTGTAATATAAAAATTGTGCAATTAACTATAACTTTTAAGGAGCTTTATTCTGATTTTGATAAAGCACCTAAGACATCCTCCATCTTCATACTACATCATGTTTCAATACATAGGAGCTGTCCATTAAAATATTCCTCTTCTTGCATAAATCAATAATTTTTTACTCAGAAAGGAAAAAGAACGGAGAAAACAGAAGCTGTTGTTCCCTCTTCCCAGTGTTTATATCCCCTGCCCTTCCATTTCAAATACTGCCCAGCAAATAGAATTGTATGTGACCTGACTTCAGCCTTTCCTCTGACAGAGCTCTTCCATTTTCATACTTTTCTTTATATTTAACAGAGGCTTTTGTAAATAACTTAGAAAATTTTCTGGGCGCTCCTCATTTTAGGTCATGTTTATGGCCTAGGCTAGTTGGTTTAGTTCCTCTTTCATTAAAGAGGAACATCAAAAAACAGCAAATTATTTCTTCAGCTCAATCATGAAGATCAATTTACCTGACTGATAGCAAGAACCAAAAACCAGTTTTTTCACTCACAACTCCAAGGCTGCTTTCTGATGAAGCCCAATATGAAAAGCAACAGATTTTCACTCAGTCTTTGGACTTTTTGCCAGTGCTCTCTTCCCTTTTCTTTCCCTTCCCTTCTCTTTCCTCTCCCTTCCCTTCCATTCTCTTTCCCTTCCCTTCCCTTTCTCTTCCAGTCTTTTTTTTCCTCTCCCCACCCCCAATTTTCTCTTGCTACCTGCTTCTGTGGCTTTTTCCAGCAAGCAATTCTGAAGAAACATCTCTCAGGATGTGGCTTCATTGGCATATTTCTGTGATGCAAAACTGAGTTGTGAAGTTCCCATTTCCCTGCCTGCCCACTGGTTCCCATTCCCTCAGTCCTGCCTCTGTTTCTGCAGCTTCAGGATGAACCAGTTAAGGTTAAAACTTTTGGTTTTCTCACAAGGATAAAGCATTTCCCCAAAACTCACAAATCATAACAGAAAGATGGAACAAGTAGCACAAGAACAGGACAATTAGTAGTCACACTTCCTTTAAATGTTCTCCTAGCTTCCAGCACTTTGTGGCTCAGGGACTTCCTGAACCAGAGAAGGTGTCTGCAGTGTCAGTTCCAGATTCAACTGAACCAGTCTTTCATGGAGAGTAAAACCAGAAAAGCATAATGGTAACACAGCACCATCACTGGGAAGGAACTGGAGCTACATCGGGGAGTAAGATCATCTGTCATTGGGATTGCCAATAGCATTGGGAAAGCAGCAGACCAGAATTCAGTGAAAGTGGAACTCAGACACTTGTTAACATTTCAGTTAATGGGTAATAGGAGGAAGTGAAGACAAATGATGGAAGGGTAGAAGAACTGAATAAAGGAAAAGAAAACTTATGGGGAAAAAAGGAGCTGATCAAGAGGGAAAACAAAGTGATAATGACAGGCAAGAAAAACCAAAGAGAGAAACCATGTAAGGAAATAAAGTTAGCCTGGAGAAACATGGTGACAGGGATAAATACGTTACATTAAAGAGAAAAATGTACTTTCTGTAAATTTTGTCTCATGACTCTTCCTTCTCCATCTTCACTCCCAAAAGCTCTATCGTATCCCATGGCACATTCTACATTTACAAGTTACTTACTCTTGTGAGATCAACAAAGCCTGTAAATCAGTACCTGCAGCATGGTATACATGGTGATATTCACCAAGGGACCAATTTCCTCACTTAGGCATTCTCAGTATGAGACTTGGGGAGAATCTGCACATTCAAAAGACTTTGTTCAAGTGACAGTGTTACTACCTACAAACAGAAATGATGACCTGTGCCAGTCTACCCAGAGGAGTTAAAAATCAATTTGGCACTTTAGTTTAAAGAAACAATTTGTTTCAGAATTAAGAGGGTTATTGGATGCACGATTCTTAGATTTTTCTTTCAGTAGAGAAAGGTTTGAAATACTTTGATTTGAATTGCTTTTCCTGTAACTTGAAGTGGCAACTTTTTATGATGAAGGTGGCCGTAGAAAATAAAAGAAAGGCGTATTGGATCCACTTCGTTGCTCAAATCAGATCCAGTGATGTCCATTATCCAGAGACCTGATGACTTCATGTTGATTTCAGGCAGGTTAGGACTAGAAATCAATCTTATACCTTTAAAAATTATCAAAGAGAAAGAGGAGAGGTGACAGCATGAGAGAATGGCATAATATAACAGGACAGTAGCCTTTACAGTACACAAAGATCTATTTGCAGGTTATGTTGTATCTATAGCAACAGTTCACTAAGAATAATACATCAACACCTTTATTATATTTTTTTCCCAAGAAATTAACAGCTTAATGTTTTTGTGTGTTTATAATTTAGTTTCAGAGGTATTTTCTAGATGCCAAGGTATCTTCCTTGTCGTGTTTGGAATTACAAAGAGAACATTCAGTCACCTTTTAGAAGTCTAATTAATTGTTCTTTAAAAAAGCAATCAATGTCACTAAAACAAATTCATCATTTAGAAGCACCAGCCATCTGTAGCATGTAGACATCTAATGCAAAATGAACAATACCAATGAACTCCACTTGGAACTAGATCATACCTAACTATATAACATGTGCTGTAATAGTGTGAGACTGACAGGTAAACCTATAATAAACACAGATCCTTGCCAGATCCTCTGAAAATCAATATTACTATCTCCTGCTCTTTCTCTTTATTAATTGCTGTTATCCTTCATTTTCATTCTGGTTCAACCGTTCTTTGGGAAGTGAAAATGATTCATTGGGAAGGGACAGCTCAGTAAAATGTACTTTCTGAAACTCAGAAGAAACACTCAACTGAATACCTGCACATCTAGAATGGGCACCTTATGTTTTTAGTCTGACTTACTCCCTCTGGACAAACATTTACTTTATATGGAATTGTTTTCACAGGACTGAAGGAAAAAATATTTTCTACAAGTTCTAAATGGCCAAAGGTGTTGATGGACATGCTGTTTTCTCACAAACACCCAGGTTTAGATTTACACAACCTGTGGCACAGTAAGCTTGAAAAGAGCAAAACCTGTGCATACCAGAACTGCTGCTTTGTGATATCGAATAATACCACAGGTAAAGACTACGCTCACTTCAGTAAAGTAACTTTCCCCTGGATTTCAAATGAGAGCCTAGTCTACCTGAAAAGTAGTGCATAAAACATGAGTTAGTTATTCCTGTGAGTCACATATCCTAAACTCTAATCTGCATTATATCTTACGGTGCAAAGAGCTAAATTTAGTTTGGAAGGCAAGTGTTCTGCACACACACATGGACAGGATGATGAACTTTGATCTTACCAGATGTGGTTTTGTTGTAATAGTATGATGAAACTGAAAATTCACATTTTCAATAAAAGAAAGATGTTACAGATATGTGAAAGGCAGATTTATATATATATATATATATATATAAACAGGCAGGCCAGTTTTGCAGAAGAGCTTACCAACTGTCATGATCTCACAAACAGTCTCACAGCACCCCAGATGTGTATCAAGCCAGTTCCACCATGGGAAGACCCATTCTTTGTCTGAGCTTTGTGATTCCTTGACTGTTACCATCTTGAGGTACATCCCAGCCCCATAGCCCTCTCCATCATGTCCTATGACCACTTTTTGCAAATGACTAAGAGAAACAGCTTCTACCAAAAATGAATCCACCTGCAAAAAAGGGAAATACTTAAGAAAACATAGTTTGGACCCAAATATTTCTGAACTTCAAGGAAAATGTAGTCCTGGATTCAGGTGAGGATTTAAAATTTGTCTCTCTCTTTTTTTTTTTTTTAATATTCAATACAACATTTCCCCCTCTGACACTAAGAAAGAACACACTGATTATACCTAACACTGAATTACACGTTCATCATTAACAATGCATTGTACCTTCATTTGATCTTTGGACAATATAGATCATTTCATATCACATTAAAGTGCATATAACTCAACCTTCTGACAGCTATGACAAGATTTTGCAAGATTTTGGTTCTAATCAAATATGTATCTTTCAGGGTGCTTCTAGTTTTTAAACTTTATCATAAAAATATTAACAGTCCCAAAGAAAAGTTAGAAATCTAGAGTGTGCACTCTCCAAGACAACTTCTAAATTCTTCTCTAATAGACAGAAAAGCCTCTTTTTGCTTTTCTTACAAAATGAAAATAATTGTGGAAAAAACAACTGAGGAAAAGAGTAAGCAATAAGCAAAAAAAGTAGGAAGTTAAGATAAAGGTGGAGAATAATTTGAGCAAAATATGAGAGAGGAGGAGGGAAACAGAATGGAAAAGGCAGAGTAAGAAAAAAGAGAAAAGGATGAGAATAAGGACAGCAAAGCCAATGAGATAACAAAAAATGTGAAATGCAAAGAAAGAAATGACATGCCACAATAACTTATTTCTTGTATAGCAAGAAACCCAGGTGTTCTGCATATGGCTGAGCACTGTAATTTTAATTCTTTGCTACCTATGCCATCCTGTGTTTGGAACAGAAGTAAGAAGCATGATCACAGAGGTTCTCCCCTGCTTTCTGTGCACTCATGTGAAGGAAGCTTTTATTATCATGCAGGGATGTTCTTGTACAGAAATGAAATAACACTGGATTTCATCTACTATGAGTATCTGAAAGATACATTTTGTTTCCAAATTCTTGCACATCTGTAGCAAGATATATTTTGAACAGGCATCAAATGGCCCTTAATGTAATACTAACCCCTTCACATGTAAGACAGCATTTTTTGTGCCATTACCTTATTCCTTTGAAATTTTCTTCCTTTTGCTAAGGATGTATTAAGTTTCCTCATTCCTGTGTCCCCTCTTTTGCCACAGAGAGTAATATAAACATTTGCAAAAGTTTCTGCTCCCCAGTGGTCACCAATATATACAGAGACAACATACTTATATACTGTACAAAAAGAAGAAGAAAAAAGTTTAATAGAGCTTATTAAGGTGTACTTAAAAGTACTTTGTAAGTTTTACTGCACACTTTTGATTTTGCAGCTATTGAAAAATCTGCTACACAGACTGAAATGGGTTAATCTTTATGAATCTTATCTCTTCATGATGACCTCTGTGAAGACTTTCCATTAATTTCCTTAGAAATTTAGAGGAAATGGACTTGGACAATTTAGGTTTAGGCAGCTTAGAACTACCTAGGCAATTCTGCTTTACTGTGCAAGATCTGGAAAATAATAACTTATCTGAGTTTGTTCAGGAACTGTTAGAAACTGAATTATCTTTGCAGTAGATTATCACAGGTCAAAGAATAAAGCACTATGTAAAGTTTATGGAAATTAGCAGAGACATGTAGCATAGCGTCTGGATGCATGACATGACATATAAGTATAAAAACGTAGAAAATGCACTTATTAATTTAAGGTGCATGACAGGAGCTATAAACTTTTTGCCTTTATAGTGTTCATGTATAAATGCATTTCTACAGGGTCAGATTGGATTTTCTTCTGAGGAAGATAAATAAATTGCTTTTGTATTCATACTAATACAAAAAGAACAACCAAATTTTTTCAAATTTCTTTTTCAATGTACAGTCCCGCTGAGTTAACGTTTAACTAGCATAACACTCTACTTTCTTTTTAGTTCATGAATACTTTTGAGGTATTCAGGGACCAGAACATCTGGAACTTTAGTTTAGAGAAGCAATCATCTCTCTAATTACTTTTAGCTCATGTGCAACTGCTACCTTTTCTGAACAAATCCAGTACTTCCATAGGTCTTTATATTCCATGTGCATCTCTGAATATACTCTGAAACTCTCACCATGTTAAGAAATAGACCGTAGGGAAAAATAAATAAAAACTTCTCTTTTTTTTTTTTTTTATATACAATGAGGCTTGCTTCTGATACTTGTGTTAGGAACTAAAGCTATTCTAGGCTAAGTAATTCAGTAATGAGGTTACCACAAATTATTTCCATGCCTTTGAACATGTACTTTATATTTAAAAAGTATAACTATATTGTTCTGTCTTGCACACTTGGAATCATACAGAAGATTTAGCAACTGTGAAAGCCAATATGCAACTTAACTGGAAAATTAAAATTTCTGAAGTGTTCAGCATTTTTTTCATGCATTTATGAAGACAGTTTTAATAGAACCACTGAAGATATCAAATCCAGACAAACTGCTATATTATTTCTATGGCATTGATTTCTTCTCATGAGGTTAGTTTACATAGTTTATATCTTTCCAATGGTTTTACCTGGTAAAGTTTTCTGGTCCTTACTGACCGCAGGGAATTCTTTCACCAGCTCTTTTTCTTCTCTATTAAGAGAGAGCCAGCAGTTACAGACAAAGTTCCGTTCTTGTTTTGTTTGTAGCTCTTCTAAGTGAAAAGATTTCAAATGCCAACCCTCAAAGCCTGGCACATCATCACAGCTGACCCGAATCTTGTATACATCTCCCAAATCTCCAGTCTCAACCTGCAACAAATACCATGAGGAAGAGCATACTGTCAGGGCTAATTCCCAAATCCCTGTGTAGAATTCCCAAACTTAAAGTTAACAAATGGAAAAGATGAAGTGGAGGCTGGGATAAGTGTGATGAGAGACTCAGTCCTTCTCTTTTTCATGACATGATTATAGGTAAGACAGTCTCCCTTGTTTTCTTTATTAGCATTGTAAACATGATACCCTACCATTAAGGTAAGTAGGGTAAGTCAAGGTTAAAATTAGTAACATCTGTACATTTAAGCTCTTTATACAAGAGGCAACATGTAAAGTTTTGACCCCAATGGTTAAAGAGAGCATTAACTTAGAATTAAAGATTCTGATGTTAGTGGTCAAGTGAGGTATTAAAATTATTGATACTAATATAAGCCTAGTTTTAAATAAATTCCCATTTTCAAAATGGTTGAATTTAGAACGTGAAATTACCATGAAGAACAAATTCATTGCAAAAGAGAAAGAATATTTCTGCATACAAGTAAAACTATTTGTGTTACAGAAATAATTGTAGAACTCAACCCTGTTCCCATACTACATATGGGAAATTCAATTGCTGACTCTTGAGCTGGCTTCCATGAGATCTGATTTAACCATCCAACCTAGGGCTGTGGAAACTAGGATGATCAACCTCAATCAAGCGCTAATGATCTGCTTGATGTTAACCAACCAGGGCAAGTCTGCTAAGCACCAAGAAGTGCAGTACTGCAAGCGCAAGAAAGACAGAGTGGGAAGTGATTTTCAAGTGAAACAAAAGACAACTGTTATTTTATGACAGTAATGATTATTTTTTAAAATTATAAAACCAGAAACTGTTGCCAGTGACCTTCTTGTCATCTCATACTGCTTTTTTTTTTTTTTTCTAGACCAGTCACAACATACATTTTGGTGACTGTTGCTCAGAAATAAATCTTTTGAGCACCCAGTAGCATTAGTAAGATACTGAAGTTAGTCTTACACAGTGATGCTCTGGGACCAGAAGGCTGGCTCCTAAAACAGAGTACAAGCTGCTAGCAGATTAATTTATTCCACTTCTTATCAGAGCTCTGCATCTGATAACCCTTCACTGCTGCCCTAGTGTACTTAGAGCTAGTTCCCGTGAATTTGGACAGTGAATACACAGATGCAAGGAAATATCATCTACTTTATTCTTACACTGACTCAGGAAGAACCATGTAAAAATTGTGGTTTTATCTTTTTGGGACAGAGTTGGCCACCCTCCTTAGTAAATGCTATGTGGATAAGAAATAGTAAAACATCAGACTATGGAGAGGAACAATTAAATTAAAAAATAACAACCTGCCAAAATAATTTTACAGGAGCTTGAATTGTTCATTATGTAAAACTTATGAAAAGGCACCTATGGTAGGAGGGAACTGCACTGGATGACTTAAAAGATCCCTTCCAGTTTCAATTTCTTAAGGTGTTATAAGTGCCTGCCTTCCTGCTCCCACAAAATTTCAGGATTCCTGGCATTGCTCTTTAAGAACTAGGGAATAAAACGCTCCCAGTGATTATATCATAGTCCCAAGGCTGCAAGGAATCGCTCAGCTCAGCTTCTAGCTTTACATTGAAAAGAGCACAAGACCTATTCTGGCTCTAAGCCTCACCTGCCCTGCTCGCCTGGATATACTTGTAGATATCTTCAGGCTGTCCCAAACTGCAATACATATGTGACAAGACTTATTCCTCTTGGATCTACCACATATTCCCAACTTGGTCTCCACCATTAAACTATGAAAAGGGAAATACATTGGCAGAATTTCATGTCAAGAGATTTCATTCGTGTATGTACATGCTGGAAAAAGTATCATTAGCTATGGTTGGACTAAGTGGTCTATTTCATCCTAAAATATGCATTCATCTCTTATTAAACTTAAAGGGAACTATTTTGGTTCATTAAGAGAGCACAGAGGTTCTTCACCATCTAAATGATGGTTCTTTCACAACCAACAAAATAATTTCTCCTTCTCTTTTTGAACCAGAGTACTGGCTCACAAAATTATTGCCTGCAGATTTTCTTTCTTGTAGATTTACTTCATGACTCTATGACATGGCTACTCTAAATGCTGTACACAACTTAACTCTGTGAAGCTTTGTGGTTTGGAGTTGCAGGATTACAGAACTTGGTTATTTTTACGTGACAGGGCAAGCTGTAGCTCACATTTTACTTTGTCTACTGCTACCCTAATTTGTAATTCTCTGGGATTCTAATTTGTCACAAAAACAAACATTGTAACTCTTGTAGGAAATATGTGGATGGGATATATAGGAAAATAAATTTCAGAAGACAAGACAGACTATTTAAAAGCAGTTATTTTCCCTTTTGTTTCTAGAATCACAATTTCAACCAGTTAACATGAGAGCCTTTGAACCAGCAAACACTAATAGTACTACTGCCCATGATACATTGAATTAAACACCGCCAACTATTTTCAACTGAGTGTTCTAGATATTCCCCACCTTTTTATGGGTTTAATTTCCACACACCCCCACCTCACGCCCACATTTCTGGTCATTGTTATCATTTTTGTTCAGCTCCATCATTGTAACAGAACACTGCCATTACATCACTCTTGTAATCCTTTTCTGAGCAATTTAGTATGATCAGCTTCCCTTTGGAATATGAAATCATATCTTTGATCCCACAATTGTCTTTTCCCTCCATTGGTGCCCATTAATTGATGCAACATAGCCTTCAAAGCAGAAACAGACAAATAATTTGTCACTAAGTATATATCCAGTTAATATCCTAGTTGGAATGTTTGCAAGAGGATGCTTTGCCTTGTTTTTTATTCATGATTATAATTTCCTAATTAATTTTTCCACATTTATTTTTTTCTGAACAACAGAATGTTATATTCAGTACTTGAAATCTGATCTGAGTTGTATGTGATTTGCCATATACTACATAACACAATAGTTTTTCCATTACATGATCAAAGGAGCATAGCTTTTATAATCAAGAGGATGCCCTGGAAAAGTTACTGGAGTTTTACAGCTCTCAAGAGACAGGTAACTGATGATTAGAGAATTTTATAAAATTTTAAATCTTTTCCTTTTCGACTCACACAGCACTTCTCCAAAGACATCATGCCTGATGTAATAAAAGGTTTTTAAAATTTACTGTTGGATGCACATTTAAATGAAATTCTTTGTCATTTTCTTGTTTAAAAAAAAAAGTACAGAAATTATTCTAGTTATAAAGGGTGTGGTCAAAACATCCTAAAATTCAGCTTTCTGATAGGAACTCCAGAAATCTTGCTGCCTGCTGCTTGGAACATCATCTGTCACCTTCATAGTCCTTAACACAAAGTGCATTCTGTATTCATTGTGTGTTAATGAACAGCCCTACTTGCAGAGGTCTTTTCTTCATTTCGTACTACCTGTGCTAATGTTTAGGAGAATAGTTTTAGGGATCCCAATCCCATAATCTGGTTGTTGATGTATCTTTGATTTTTACAGTTCTCTGGTAATAGGACACACATGATACACTAGGACTCTCCAAAGGCATGCTCTGACAAGCTTACTCTGTAAGTAACCAAGAAACACTGACGACTGGGAGAAAGATGTATTTCTTTTTAAAAATTAATTTACTCATTCCGTGCAAGATTAGCAATTGCTTCCTAGCATCAGCAGAATATCAAGGAAAAAAATCTGCAATTGCACTGTCAGTTTACTTTCATTTTTCCAGTTATTCTTCCATATGTTTGCTCACTGGAGGTGGCGTGGTTTCTTGCCATGCTATCTTCAATGCTGGAACTCCCAGCAGATTCAATAACTTTGACACATTCACCTATTTCTCAATGTATTTATTAGAACTAAGGTGTTCTAATTAAGTTTGTTCTTATTTAAGCAGTTCATCCGGTGTACTACAGATGCCTGACAGCACTGAAACACAACTGTACCTGATAGCGTGCTGCTATTTTATCTCCTTTAGCAATTTATTCTTTACACTTGCTATGTGCGATTAAATTACACCTGTTCTTTCATGGGAGTCGGTTGGAAATATTTTGGATCAAATAGTCATTCTGAACACAATACACATCTGTTCATACATTTGTGTGAGAGCACCTGGAAAATCATGAATTTACATGTTTTCCTGTCCTCAGTGTGCAATAAATGTATCTCTGAGATCAAAATTAAGCTTTCTGTTTCAAAACAATGTGAGCTGCTTATAGCACATAACCTCTCTTTCTTTCTACTGCACTACATTACTAAGGACATTTGTCTAGGACCAGGATCTTGGGGGCATTTAAAAGTTCTCCTGCTTGGTGAAAAGCCAAATTCACAGTTTGTTCTCCTTGTGACATCATGCTCACGCCTTTAGCCTGCTGTTACAGTGGGAGGACTTAAGCAAAGCTTCTGCCTTCTTCTGAACAGCCATAGCATGAACAAAGAAAGGAAGAGTAAAGAGAACCATGTTTTTCAGCTGAACCAAGTAGAGAAGTTATGAAGGTATTTATGGAGATACCTGTGAATCCCCAAATTCTTCTTTATAGCACACCTGCTATTCTGATTTCCTTAGAAAGCCACAAAACCATAAAACATTCTAAGCAATGTGGCAAAGAGACAAAATTTCAAGCACAGTAGACAACACTCAAATATTATTAACTTCGTCATACAAAGCAATAGAAACGAGGACACAAATAGCTAAGGGGGAAATGTAGGCACTAACCTCAAGCCAGTGCAAAGTATGAACACGCATTTTAGAAAGCAGCTGGGGTGGGAAACCAGTACAATGGGTATGGTACTGTGGCACCTGGGATAGTAGACTATGAGACAATTATAACTGACACATAACAATACTAATTTCTGCTAACATGATACTCAGTCATTGAAATTAAGAAATCTTAACAAGGAATACATGCCATTTGGGAAATTACCAACAAGTTGGATGCAGCAGAGATCTGCTTTACAGAATGATGCTTGTCAAATTTCAGCCAGTTGATGTGGTTGCTCCAAACAGATTCTGCCTCTGTTGACCTCTTCGGTTTATGTCAAAGGCTTACAAAGGTCAGTGTGTTTCCTGTCTGCTTTCTGATAAGCTGCTGCTTTCTTGTCTTTAACAAGTGCCATTTATCTTTTCATTTACTCCCCATAAATTCCTACATTGCTTTGGCTTGTTATTTAAATTAAAAATTCAGCCTAGATCAGGTCATCATGATGGAGCTCTGACAACATTTCTAAATGTAGTTTTGCCATTGTTTTCAGGATATTTATTGTGGCCATTGAAAAGTATTTCTGAGCTTTATAAAACTGCCTTGAATTGCAAGCTATTTCTCTCATCTCACTGGCTAGAAGCTGCACTGCATGCCAATCAACAGAATTTGCAGTGACTTAGCCTAGAAAGCCAGGGACAGAATTTGAACATAAAAAGATGCCTCAGATGAATCCTCCCCAAGCAGCAGGATGCATGTCAGTTGTACAGGTAGTCAGGACTGTGTTAGGGTTGATTTTAATAGTGGCCATGTATATGCTACTGCTTCAGGGTTCATCACACTTTGATATGCGTGAATGCATTCTCCTGTGATTTATGATTATCCAGAAAGATCTGCTGCCTGCTGGCCTGAGAGACAGAACTATTTTTGGGGAGAGTGGAGACTGCTTTACAGCAGCTGAAATAAAGGAAAGAAAAGCCCACTTATGTTCTCTGGGAATACTGTCCAATTCTTCATCTTCTGCATTCTCAAATAATTGTATACTGCCTTTTGTATAAACTGCAACTCAGGAATCTTTAGAGAATTAGAAAAAATGCAAGACAAGATGAATGCAAAAAATTACACAAAATGAACCATTTTTCTCCATGTTACGTACACCTGAAGGCATTAAAAATTCAGAGGACCCTGCAGCTGGCTGTACTAGGACAGGACTACCAGAAGATAACCCAGGATCTGAAGTTATGTTACACCATCTTTGTAAATAAATACATCATTTCCACCAGCCAGACTAACATTCCGTATGTGTATAGATAAATCTCTTGGCTAGAGAGGAATGTCATGATAAGTTTTGTATAGTAGTGTGTATTTATGACTTACAGTGAATTCATCTGTTGCTCTGGGTAGAAAGCACACATATCCTGGAGTTTGTGGAGAAAGTAGAAGCTCATCACTTCTGCCCTTTGAGCCATAAATCACAAGGGTCCTTTTACACTCCTGCGGCTCTGGGGAATCTCCATCTGTTTTAACCTGCACTCTCCACTGTTGTACTAAACAAAATAAAAATGTCACATTTTTAGTATCAATAGAAGAGAGTAATTGATGGTTTTGTTACTATTACAACAAAAAATGGAAAGATAACTCTGAATTTATATAATGTTTTATAAAAATAAACAGACTTTCCTTCTCTTGAAGACAATTATAAATTAAATAAGACTCAATAAACGTAAGACAACCGTTGAAGTGGATATACCAGCAGAAATTCACACCAAGGAACCAAGCAAAGGACTGTTTGGCTAGCTTTTTGCATTCTTTCTAAAAAATAGTTGCTTTAATTGCAGCAATTAACTTAATAGATTTCCATTCTTACAGTGTTCATATGTAGCATCAAAAAGAAAGCTAATATTTTGAGAGACTTGCCATTTGCAAGAACTGCCGGCTAATACATTAGTTAAACAAACTTAGACCTATTTTCTCAGCTATTTCTAGCCTAATTTGTCATGTTCGCTCTGCTCCTTTGTCAGATCAGATCATTCATTAGGATTGTATCCACAGAAAGTTACTTAACTGTTTGAATGTGAAATTTCCCCTTAATTCAAATGAATTATTTGTAGCAAAGACACTTGATCCTGCACGGCAAAGGGAACCCAACAGTGGAAGGAAACCAAAAGCCCATTTTGCCTGTGACCTGTACTGTGGCAGTATGGCAATTTGCTAACGGGATTAACATAAAGGAGAACTATTTTGTGACTGTGTGTAAGCAATGCACTGACAAAATGAATTTTAGAATAGTTTTAATTCAGAAATAAATTGGACATGATTTCTTTTTTTTTTTTTACAGTACTATGTAGTCTTTTCATACCTTTTGTTTTCCTCCACCTTCTTGGAGATGGAGGTTGGGTGAAAACCTGATCTGTTTTTCTTGATTTATGACTTTATTTCCCCTGTTTTTCACATTGTTTTCTTTAGTTAGTTCTGTTTTCCCCATTCTTATAGAAGCTGCTTCTGCATTACATCTGACTGTTCCCTGAGTCTCCTGGCCTCAGATACAAAACAGCAGGCAAATACACATCTCACAGCCAGTCAGCTGAGTAAAAACACACCAGCTGAAAGGATCTTTCCCTCTGAACTCTTTTTGAGGTCATTTCCAGGAATGAGTCAGATGTAGTATGTGGAAGATCCACACTGCCTAATAAGGAACTTTTGTTGTTTGATATATGTGCCAGCCTAGAATTTTATCTCCTTGTGCCAGGTTGGCATGTGGTACCCTTCAGGGTGTCACACTTGGTGAAGTCAAGCATCGTTTGAGCTTCTGCTCTTCCTGAGCGCTCCGTGGGTTTATGAGCAGATTCAAATTTTTACAAAGACTCCCGACATAGCCCTGAACCTCTTATCCTCTCCAACCGAGCCCCATTTTGAAGGCTGTCCCAGGAACACAGGAGAGGGGAAATTAAGATAATTTTGCTTTACTGTGTATCCCAGGTGAGGTGGGTTTTTTCCCTCTTCAGGAGACAGCAAGACCCAAGAGAAAGCATGGATGCATAACTGCCTGTTTCTTGCACAAAGAGGCAGAGCATTTAGAGAAAGTATCTCAGGCAAGGTGATTTGTTTTAATTAATATCCATGACTGTGTTTTTTAATTATTATTTCAGAAGAAAGGCTAAGGCACCAGTTGGGAGTTTTCCAGGAAATAAATCAGTATTTAACAGATTTAAGGCCTCTTAGCATCTGTGACTCTTTGTTCTCCTACATTTAATTTTAATGCTTCTACAATTTGGTAACTGAGCTAACCCAGACTGACTGCATTTTCTGTCAGTTCAGCAAATTCATTTAAGCTGCTCATGCCAGAATAAGAAAAAACTATTTCATCTAATATTACATTCACTTAGACAGCTACTTGGTAATGATGGCTACACCAGACAGGAGACTGATGCCAAATACCTATTTATGTTCAGTGAGTTCTTTATCTCTTTCCAGGATATCCTGAAGTCCTCATTAAGTTCTGAAAATCAGACAGCTGTGCTTGAGTAGGTCATCTTCTGGGTTTCATAGGCATGACCACATTAAAAAAGACAATTTTCCCCTGATACCACTGAACTATGTCAGTTTCCTTTCACAGTGACTAGTGTGTTAATGTACTATTGTACTTTTTGCTTGTGTATAAGGCTATAGCCATTTTCTCTGAGACATTAGTATGATGAGTTAAAATGAACGGTGGGAGGAAAACAGACTTCTGAGAAAAACAAATTTCAGAATTCTCTCTTTTCTAAAATAATATAAACAAGGATCTGATGTCATGTTGCAGGTATATAT
This sequence comes from Gallinula chloropus, assembly GCF_964237585.1. Lineage (NCBI taxonomy): Eukaryota > Metazoa > Chordata > Aves > Gruiformes > Rallidae > Gallinula > Gallinula chloropus. The sequence goes on from NC_140086.1 coordinate 42,513,920, forward strand.
CCAGATATATGTTAGAAACAGGAACACTTTCCCTTCCAGAAAGTCTTTTAAATGCCAGTTTGGAACCTGAAAGATAGTTGCAGCAAAACTCTGAAAATCAAACCTGCAATGACTTCTGCACATAGCAAACTGGGCAAGGTAAAAGATAAAGTCAGTATTTTGTAATATAATTCAGTAAATTAAAAAAGGAAGGCTTTTTATTCTGTTTTTAAAATATTATCATTATCTATATTTTCAGAGGATCCCGACAGTTATTTTTACAATACATTATTCCAGATTTTTTACTCTAGAGCTTTTTGGTCTTAAGACCTAGAATGGCATTCACACTTTGCCAGATGTAGGAGCGGGTCGCTTACTGCCAAGATATTGCAGAAAATTGTGTTACCTTGAGGCAGAGTGCTCAGTCTGCTTATTGTATTTTCTTAGTAAGTTCAGCCTCCACCTGGCAATATGTACTGTCATCGCTTGTTGGAAGCAGGACCAATCCATTTGCAATTTGGGAGTTCTGTGATTGTTTTTACCTCATTAGTAAATAATGGCAAGGTAGGGAATAATTTCAAAACAAGGGGGAGTTTCCTGTATATTTTCTTGGTTCTTATAAATTTTCTATATGCCTTAACATCAGCAACCTTGCACAACACAAGAGTAGCCAGTCTAGAAATATCTATTAACTGATCTCCATTCATCAATGTTGAACAATGTTTTATACACACCCCCAAAAGGCCACACCACCACAGAGCACACTACGGATACCACATTACAGGAACCCAGCTCCTTTTACCTGACTGCAGTGTGGACAACATTGGAATATACTATGTCTTGTCTCCCTGCTTTAAGAGAAAATCTTTTACTAAGTGCTATTATGATACTCCACCTATTTTAAAGCAGAAAAGGAAAAAATAAAATGGAAGGTGGAAGTAGCAAAATTTCCCCGCAATGTAGGAAACTTTTAGGGTGATATAAAGTCAAAACAACTTCATCATTTGAGAGCTGAGAGCAGCTATTCACCCTCCTACAAAGGAAATCCTTGGTCTTTTTCTCTTGCATCAAGCATCATCAAGGCAGAATCAAGAATACAAATAAATCTGTTCCTATGCTTGATTTGCCAGAGCATCTCTGTAATCTACAGATGTACAAAGGTTGCTGAGAAAACTTGATATGGGCATACTGCACTTTGGCAGAATCTATAGCCAGCAGCAGCTTTCACAGGGATCTGGGATTTATGCTTCATTAAAGCTGGCATCATTCCAGCCTGCCTGAAGAAGGACTGGGAACCCTCAAGTAACCTACTTAGCAATGACGACTTTCAAAGTCTCTTCTTTGGCTAGGTAGTTGAACAGCTTACTAGCTTTATCCAAAGAGAATGAAATTTCTGACCTCCAGAGTGACTTTTTTCTTTAGTAACCCTTGTTACAGATTTTATCTAAGCACATTGATCTTACTCTGAAAATCACGAAACACCACTAAGTTATACCAATCAACTTTTTATGAATTTCCCTGAAGCCCACTTGCAGAGTGCAGCTCATATAGAATATAACCACAGAATGCATAAAATGCTGGCTCCCTAGCATTGATCCTGCTGCTGCCTCTTATTCAGTAAATGTATATTACATGGAAAAGTTTTGTTTCCATTTGAGTGGGACTGCTTATCATTACTACCTTCTCTTCCATACTACAACTTCTGGGAGAATTTAAGGCAATTACTTTTTCTTCCGAGACTGCATCTCTGCAATTTTATTTTATCAGCTGTAACCCTGGTACTGTGTCACAATGGATGGACACAGAACTGAGTAAAGTCATAGATTCACAGAATAGTTTGTCTCAGAAGGGACCTCAAAGACATCTAGTTCCAACCCCTCTGACATGGGCAGGGACACCCTCCAATAGACCAGGGTGCCCAAAGCCCCATTCAGCCTGGCATTGAGCACTGCCAGAGAGGGGATAGGCACAGCTTCTCTGGGCAGCCTGTGTTCACTGCCTCAACCAGAGAAGAATTTTTTCATTACCTGTAATCTAAACCTGCCCTCTTTTAGTTTAAACCCATTACCCCTCATTCTATTGCTCCATGCCCTTGTAAACAGCCCCTCTCCAGCTTTCCTATAGGCCCCTTCAGGTACTGGCAGTCTGCGCTAACGTCTCCCCAGAGCTTTCTCTTCTCCAGACTGAACAAGCCCAACTCTCTCAGCCTGTTCTCACAGTAGAGGTCCTCCAGCCCTCTGACCATCTTTGTGGACCTCCTCTGGACTTGCTCCAAGAGTCCGTGTTTTTCCTGCAGTGGGGACCCCATAGCTGGATGCAATACTCCAGATGGGGTCTCAGGAGAGCAGAGTAGAGGGGAAGAATCACCTCCCTTGACCTGCTGGTCATGCTGGTTTTGATGCAGCCCAGGACACAGTTGGCTTTCTGGGCTGCAAGTGCACATTGCTGCATCTTCCTGTCCACCAACACACCCAAGTCTTTCTCCACAGGCCTGCCCTCAATCCATTCTCTTCCAGGCCTGTATTTGTGCTTGGGATTGCTCTGACCCCCGCAGGACCTCGCACTTGACCTTATTGAACTTCATGACATTTGCACAGGCCCACCTCTCAAGCCTGTCAAGGTCCCTCTAGTCAGTATCCCCTCTCTCCAGTATGTCAATTGCACCACACAGCTCGGTGTCATTGGCAGCTTGCTGAAAGCATACTCATTCTCACTGTCCGTGTCTCCAATAAAGATGTTAAACAGTACTGACTTTGGAAAGACACCTTTCCAAACCTCTTGTGACTGTTACCCACCTATAAAGCTCAATCATTTCACATGCAAGGTCCAGGAGACAACCAGTAGAACAACACAAATTAAACTTTGAACAATCCTGAAATCTGTCCTGCTCATCATCATCTTTTACATAAGGCACAAAAGCACAATCTCTCACCTATCTCAGTTCCTTATTGGAATGAGACCCTTGGTAAAGAAAAGATGGCTAAAAAGCAATTCAAGCTAACCTGATATATAGTTAATTGGTAGAATAGTTTCTAAAAATGTTCTTCTCCTTTGTATCTTCATTATTCAGAACGCTTGATCTCAACCTAAGAAATCAGCAGACACTCTTTGGGTACTCCTGGACATCTTGACAGTGTGACATTTCACAAACTGATTAAGAATAAGCCACTCCTTTCTCCTCATAATCAATATATAGTGTCTAACAGCTCTTGACATGCACAGGCTCTCAGCATTCTGGGCATCTGTGCCAGCTTATTATAGCACAATAAAGAAAGAAGCTGCACAGGAAAGAAACTTAGATTAGTAGTAAAATATAGTTTATTTTCTGAACATAAGGTGAAATAGATATTGTGGTTGCATCTCTGAACTGTGCACTTAGCAGAAAACTGAATCCAATTCCAAGTCACTCTCGTGAAAATCAAATTTTTCTGCAGGAAAGCATTTTCTTACCTGAGTTAATCAGTCTCCTTTTGTCAAACTTACATTGTCATGGAACAACAATAAAGCTGTTGGCTAAACTGTTTGATTGAAGGCAAATTATTTAATTTTCACTAGACCTGGAATTAGATCGAGAAACCAAGACATCCTACAGAAAGCAAGTCAGTTTCCAGAGCCCACTATAAATGCTGGGGTTTTTTTACTTAAGTTCCTCCCATACAGTTCCCAGACACAGTTACATAGAATATGCATTTGCAGTTAAATGTTCATAAAGACAGTCGTGTCAATCTGTTTCTCTTTACTGTTTAGGGAGAAACACAGGGATAGTATCTCAAATTTAAACACTTCAGAGACACTAGTGTGCTACAGTGACGGGGCTGCCTTTGTAGGTATAAAAACAGCCAGCTAGGTAGATTTTTATTAAAATCTTTTTACTAATTCAAGCAGATTAACTGAATGCATATACTACATTTAGCTTCACCTACGGATTTGGATTTAAAGCCTGCATTATTTCTGGCTACTTCAGGAATACCCTGATGGATTTTGACCTGAAAATGCTTCCACTGACACTTCACAACACATTTTTCAACTTGATGATGTTTGCTAGGGGACCTGTCCCCATGTATTAAATGACAGTGACATTGGGATAAACAAAGCAACACTTGAATCTCTTCTCACAGGAATTCCTGGATGATTTCAGGACAGAATATTAAAAATACAATCAGAAATAGTTTATCTGTAGCATGTTTTTCTCAATTACCTAAAAAGACATAGTCGTTTTTGTAGACCACTGACAGATAATTTGCCTTTGTTTTCTCTAACAGTTGATAGTTTACATATATGATGAGGTCACTTGCTCACACATGAGTTTACATATATGATGAGGGCACTTGCTCACACATGTCACTTAACATTGATTTACAGATTAAATTCGAAAGACAAAAACAATGGTGTAGAAAACAACACTTACCTTTAAGGAATGTCTTCTTTGAATTGCCATCCTCTAAAATACAAACAGAAAAAAATGAATAATCTTTATTATCACTTTTCCTCTTAAGTTTCAATCTTATTCAGAAGGATTCTTCAGTGATAACTAGGCATTAAGTATACACAATATTGTTATAAAATTTTCTTGAAAAAAGTACTTACTAATGGCAGTTAGCTCCCTCTCAGTTCTCCCATCATCTTGATATTCATCTAACCATCTTTCATTGCAAAAACAAAAATAAGAAGATTAATAACAATTATCAGTATATTACAAGTAATGACAATTGCCTTCTCCCTCCAACAGCATTTTTTGTACTTTTTTTTTAATCTAATGCTTTTAAACTATTTCCTAGAATAGATTTTCATTTATATATACATTATAGTTGGCCTTATTCATATTAAGAGAGTTGGGCTCACTCTGCTCCAGGCAAACAGGAATGTTCATGTCAGCTGTATGAAATACTATATGAAGTGCATTATATAAAACACTACGTATTTCCAGGATCAGAGACTCAGCTGTACATTTGGGGGGGTTTATATAACTTGCAGTAGTTAGTTACAATAATTGTACTTTAAAATATATATAACTCCTGAAACTCTGGAAGCTTCTAAACTTCTGTAGATCTGCAGCAATGAACTGACCTAATCTTTTTACTTTCCCTTTCTGATGAATTTAAGGATCTTACCTGCAATACCATTTCACCACACACCTCCATACTCTTTCAGTTGATCCTCCTTGCTGATATAGTGACATTTTACAGCCTCTAACAATCTCATGCATTTAAAAATAAATAACTACATGCTCACTATCAAATTCTAGTGTATTTACTCCTCATTGATGTTGCATTTGATAAACCCAAGGGTCCATAATGCATTTCACTTCTTGTATATAACAAAATTCTGAATGAATCTCATATGCATAAAGTCTAAGCTTTGCTGTAGTTTAGATAGTTTGATTAAATTTTATGAGCTCTCTCCTCATTCCCCCTAAGAAACAAAAATCACTAGCAGTTTCTAAAAATAGGATGTAAACTTTGACACATTGGCAGCACACAACACTGCAGGCAAACAATGACTGGACTCCTCTAGTTCCACGTATCATGTCCCCAATCTTTGTATAAAAGCTTACTTTTTAAATTTTGTTTGTTAGTTTTTGACAAGGAGAGCCCAAGTGTCTTTATTAAGTATCCCTCCCTTTAGAGAAGTCTCATACAATCTCACTGAAATTAAAGAATAATTCTCTCTCACCTACTCTTTCAATAACATTATTAATGCATGCGAAAACAATTAAAAAGCTTAACAGCCAAAAAAGGAAAACTAAACCAAAACCCTGATCATCAGAATAATCACTTTGAAAGGAATAAATGCTTCTTAGCAAGTCATTCCCAGGAAGCTTGCAAACTGAACCCGTTTCTTTTGTAAACAGGTAGGATTCCTAAAGGAAGAGAGCTGTCATTACCTATCTCCTAAAGATTTTCAAGACTTTAAGGCACAGTTCCCCAAAATAACATGGAAACGGTTTCTCATACGTAATCCAAACTCATAAATTGCAGAAATCAGGTATTACAGAATATAATTACCTGGATATAAATTACAGTTTCTAGATTTATTTCCATTGTATTAAATACACTAATATAGAAATAACACAGAGAAATCCTTACTTTCATCTCTTGGCCTATTTTAAGGTGTTTTTTCTGTTATAGCCATATGATTCAGCTCAATGACTGTTAAAATTTTGGGTTGCCTTTGCCTCAGATAATAAAAAAATTTGAAAAATAGGCTGTTTAGTAATTGTTAGAACTGAGAGTCAAGCATTTTTCTAGACCTAGTAAGAGAGACAAGTAAAAATTTACTACATGAAAGGAAATATTGTAGCTCTGCTTTAGGAGAAATGTTAAAGGTCTTTCCAAAGATCTCCAGGATGTATATAAGTTTTTCAGTGGCTGAGAAACTGAGGAAAATAATTACAGCTAAATCTTCACACATAATACAGTTTAAAAGACTGAGAAGTGAAAACTTATTTCTTTTCATATAGTCTCTGCATAATTTAAATAAATGTTCCTTTTCTCCTATGCAACATTTGGTTTTGGACATTACGCTATTGCTGCTTCCTATACAGATACAGCAACTTTCTTCTTTGTCTTCAATGGCAAAATTTTGCATCCCTTATATGTTGAGAAACTTGGGCACTGCTCATATATCTAGGTGGTGTGCACATGCTTGTTCTGCAATTTTTTCCCTAGGTTGCTGGCAGTATAACAAATTCTTTTTCTCCATGAATGGCATACCTATTACAAGGAAATACAACCTCCTGAGCTTCCATTCCTTCTTTATATTTGATGACAATCTTATCCAGGAACCATCCATTGCCTGTGTTGAAATGACAAAGGTTTATCATGTAAAATAATGCATTTTTTAAAATAAATGTAAAGGGAAAAGCCCAGATTATCTTTTTCCAGCAGAAACACATGTCATATTAAGACAGCTCAGCTAAATAGGTAAGATATATTAACAGACTGAAAGCTTTATTATTCTGTGTCTCTCACAAGAGGTACGATGTTAATGCTTCTCTGCCTTCCTCTGTTTTAAGAAACGTGTTGGGTTTTGTGCTTGGAGACCAGTATATGCATACACCTGTGAACTGCCAGCATCATTCACATCTCAGCCTACAATTTACAGTACCAATACTTAAAGGGGTCCTACAGTAAAGTGGGAGAGTGACTGTTCACCAGGGAGTGTAGCGATAGGACAAGGAGTGATGGGTTTAAGCTGAAAGAGGGTACATCTAGGTTAGACATTAGGAAGGAATTTTTTACAGTGAGGGTCGATGAGGCACTGGAACAGGTTTCCAAGGGAGGTTGTGGAAGCCCCGTTGCTGGAGTTGTTTAAGGCCAGGTTAGGTGGGGCTTCGGGAAACCTGGTCTAGAGAGGGTGTCCCTGCCCATGGCAGGGGGTTGGAACTAGATGATCTTTGAGATCCCTTCCAACCCAACACATTCTATGATTCTATGATCTTTTGATCCTTTGTGATCAACTACAAGGATGTTAAGACAAATCTGTTTGTGCAGTTAACCGAGATCTGTGGTCCTCTGTGAGTAAGGTTGTTATTGCATATATATAATTATTATTAATTAAAAAATCATAAAGACTACTGATGTTGTTTGCAAATTGCCTGGGGCTGCAGCCTTAGAGGAGCTTTGTATATCCAGGTGCCAGTAACTGGGAAAACTGAGGATCTGAGGATCCAAGGATCCAGGGCCAATGACTGGGTATGCTGGATGCCTAAAGCCAGCTACTGGAGGCTTTATCCATCTATATTGTGTGTATGCATGTGTGTGTGTAGAAATTAATATATGTATATTTACCACTGATGGACTATCATTCTGATCAGCTGGAGAAGGTAACTGGATAAGGCCATTGGTGCTGTCTGGGTTTCAGTGCTGAGTTCCTGTCTGTGTTGATCTGTGTGGCTGGTCATTTGCATATATATATATATATATATATGTCTATTATAAATGTGTTCGTGTGTGGGCCTACTGGGAACACGTACTCAGCCTTGCTACTAGTGGGACCTGCAGGCATGGAGCTCTGTGGCCTCGCTTCTGTCAGGCTGCTGAATTCATCCTCTCCCTAACAGCAGTAACCACTGCCACATCCATGCTGATTTCTTAGATCACTTCCAATAACCATCCTAGTGACTGGTACAGTTCTCCTGCAAAGCCCTTTTCAAATATCCTGTTCTCACTGTGTCTGCACCACTCACAACTTGTCATATCGCTTATGAGGTTTTGCTTGACTCATACCATTATTTATCAGCACATCGCAGCAAAACAGCACAAGGGATGTTTTGGTTGGAAGCAGACAACCATCTTGTTTATTCTCATACTTTGCCTCCCTGGGAGGAGGACATGTATCAAGCATCTGAGCTTGGAAGTCTCCAGAAGGCAGCAGTCTCTGTTCCATAGGGAGGGTCTCTCAGGCCGTGCATGGAGAAGAATGGCATTTTCCCTTCAAGATTTCAGGTCCAGGACATTCTGCAAGGTTCTTCTGAGACTGTCCTACAACTTAGATGATCTTTCATTGAAAGAAGCCTACTAGCCTGACCAAGATTCACTAAAATCAGGCAGGTCACTTTGAAACAGGTCAAAAAGGATGAAAGGCGCTGCTTCTGAAAATGTACAGGTATGAATGGAACGGTTCTAAGAAGTTCTTTCAGCAGATAAGACACATCATCTAGTGGCTCACACTTGACCGATGCCAAAACTTAGTTGCCTGGGACAAGATTCCTATTCTTTCCTCACATACAGTGGCTGTGAGAGCAGATCTATGCCCTGTGCCCTAGGAGCCCCAAAGAAAGCGTATGTTCCATACTTCCAGATAGTCTCAAAATCAAGACTAAAGACCTTCTGCTCTATCACTCTGGCAAGTGATAAGATTAGAAAAAAGGCAGCCACACCTTTACACTTACTGTATAAACCCAATGGCCTCTCTCCTGTTTTAACGATTCTCTCAACCCTGCCCCCACAGGCCACCTTAAGCCAGCATTGTCTGGGGCTAGTTTGGAAACTGTTCAAAAGAGGTCTGAGATCTGTTTGTGCTGATTGCAATGAACAATCAGTTACTGAGGCATAAAATTTTTAAATATAGAATTCAATTCACTGTCCCATTTAGAAAACCCTCCAAAACCAGAATTTTAACTCCATTGTCAAAGAACAGTTTAAGTTATCTGAATCTCTTTGCAGATTTGTAATGCTGATATTACGATAAGGCTATGATTTCTATTAAAGGAGACATGAAGGAAGAGAGCATAATATGGTGTCTTGGGGGATAGAGTGAAGGTAGACTCCACCACAGTGCCTTCTGTGTTATGTCTTGGCCTACTAGGATGGGAAACAGATATACAGTCATCCATATTGCTAAAGGCAGCAAGCTCTAGAGAACCACAAAGATAACAAGAATCAAGTTCACTTCCCATACCAAGGCTGGATTAATAAGCCTACTTCTGTAACAGTCACAAATCTGCTCAGAGCTTTAGACAGTGTAGTCAGCAAGATGGGTGTTGCTTGAGGTCATTTCAGAACAGAGTAGGGTAAAAGCACTTTTCTCATCTACTATCAGCATGGCCCTGAGCTGCTTTAAAAATCCTTCTCATCCTTCCCTTCACTTGGCTTCTCTACAGCCACTAGCCTGCAAACATATTTGCAAAGCTTACAGCTTCAGTACTTTAATATGTGAGGTTTCTGTTTGTTTACATTATTTCAGAGGTGCACACTTCAAAGGCCTGTATCAAAAATTCATCTCATCATGAAATTATCTCTTTCTTTTTTTTCTGAAAAACCTGCAAGTTGAATGCAATGTCACTCACCACAGCAGCTCCACCTTGACTTGCACAGATTAAATAAATAACAAAATCTTCTATTGTTGCCCCAAGCAGCAAGATTATTATATGACTAAAAAACTGTCAGTAAAGCCAGGTGTTGAATATCTTTAATTCTATTCAGGCCAGTCTTCGCACTTTGTGTAAAGAAGGCAACATTTTCATGAATTTTCTATATGCAAATAAAATGTGCTTTCTTATAAAACTCATAAACTTGAAAACAAAGAGTGGAATGACAGTATTTGACATTAAACTCATGTCCTTTTTGCTGTCCATTACCACTGTTATCCACCAACCCATCACAGTGACCAGTCTGCGGGAAGACTTTTTATCCCTCCAAGCCCTTCTGTCACATTTTGTATGAAGGATGAAATATAAATAAAGTGCATTGTGTTTAAAAAGGACTTGAAAACAGATTGGTCTCTAGGAAGTTAAATCCTACCTGGACCAGCTCCATCATGGCTAATCAGAATTTTCTCCAAGTCTCCCAGTGAGACAGCCTTTATGCAGAAAATATCCATCTGTGGAACCATACAAGGAAAATGATCAAGGTCTTTAACACAGCAATTGCTTTGACTGTAACAGTATAGAATAGTTTATTTCTTCTTTCTCTTTTTTTCCCCTCAAACTGATTATAGGTGTCTTACATTGGTCCTGGATGAACAGTGAGCATCTTTTAAAGCTTTCTAAGGTGAAAAACACCTTAAAATTACTCCACAAAGACAGCACTTAATTCTTTTAGCATGACAAAAGGATCAGTTGCAAAGAATTATTTGTTCATGTCTCTACTACATTTATTAGCCCTATGTGTCTCAACAAGGCTGGAAAACATACTTGGGAATAAGGGTTTAGAACCTGATTCTAAAATTCATGGTGATCTTCTCAGAATAAACATGTTATTGTTAACATTTTACCTATGTGTGCATTATAAATAATCAAGAGTGTGCAAATTCTACTATCCAATACTCTTGGTAAATGATTGTTCCAAAATCAGCATGTAAAACTTATTCATGTGATATAATTCTGTAAATAATTTTGAATAAAGAAAATAAATGAGAAAATGGCAAACTGCTTGAATAAAAATCGTAAAGAAAAATATATTTACACTTCTGAAGAAACAGTTTGCAAGTCGTAATTTAGTCTTATTGATGAGAAGTAGCAATGGTTTTACTTCACCTGTCCATGTCGGAATTTCACCGTATTATTCTTAGATCTATGGAGCTTCCTTTTACCAGCATCTCCTCTTGTCCCAAGGAGGTTGATATAAACATTAGAATCTGTCTCAGCACCAAGTCTGGCACCTGTGTATACGTGGACCTCATACATCAACACTAGAAGAAGAGATTGAGATTGTCCTTGTAGTTTACATATGACTCAAAGGCTTTCCCATCGAAATTTTGAGGAAGACTGTACTGACTCTGATGTTTGGATGTAGCAAGAGCTAGCCATGCATTTGTCACTTCCAGGTTCAAACCTGGTATTTTCTGCACAAAAATATGACAATAACAAGCTTTTAAAAATGCATTATGCTGAGTATAGCTGTGCAGTGCTCAGCAAAGCAACCCATCATGTGTTTCCTAGTGCTTCATTTTCTTCTCTCACTCCCTGTTGAGTATGTAGAATTTCAAGACCTAATTTACAAAGTCAAGATTTCTTAGCAAGTTATCTGGAGACCACCTTACTGTGCCTAGTCATAGTCTCAAACAATAGCTGTATTTCACTAGTACCAAGACATTTGCAAACTCCAGATTTGTGCAAAACAGAATTTTCTGTGTGGTTGTCCTTAATTTCATCTTAGACAAAGCATAGCAATCACAAAACCTAGGGTTTTTAGTTTTTCACCTCACATACAATGGTAGACAAGCCAATGACTGGACTCCCTCATCTATAAAAAATGGACACTGAACTAGCCTTTGAAGATTATAACATTTATTACTAGTGGATGCGAAAGCATTCAAGAAACAACTCTGTTAAAATAGAACTTTTTAATGCTTCTCTTTCTAGTTCTAGACCAAAGTCTTACACACAAAAAATAGACACTTATCTTCAATGAATTCTGGAATATAATTCAGATGTCATATTAACATGTTTTGCACCACACTAATATTATATTTATAATTATCCAGATATGCAAACTTCTTTTCAAAAATGTTTCTAGTTATCAAATACTATTATATTTCCTTTTAGGTTTTCTTATTATGACTTTTTTAAAAAAAAACTAAATCTGTTCACATCTTAATGGCAATTTTTCCATGGAGTGTTTCTATTCTAATCACAGCTGGGCATTTCTGCTGCTACATGGTAGATCACAGAGGAGACTGCAGTTTCACTAAAGGGTAATCTTCATAATTCTTCAAAGTGAAGAAAGGTTGTAGAAGCCCTAACACAATTAAATAATATTTTTAAGAAGGAACTAAGACAATAACAGAAAATTATAACAAAATGCTTGAAACCGAACAATATTCTACAGAAACTAATCAAGACACTATTGCTCTTAAACAATCAAATATCTAGAAGTACCTGACTTTCCATATATTTTTAATTCACCATAACCCAAGGAAGCTTATACAATTCAAACATCATGTTATCAACTGTCATTGAAGAACAAGTATTTCTGATTCCCAGTGGACAAACTGAACAAGTAGTAAAATTATACTGCAAATATTTCAGAGAAAAAGATATCCCCACATAAAACATAGGAAGGAAATATTGATAGATAGACTATATGCTTAACCAAATTAGGACACTTCTTTTAATCTGTATAAAATTATCTCAAACTGGCAAAGACAATGTCTCCAACTCTTTATCACTATTACAGCTGTGACAATAGGGGTCGTGTACCTTCATCAGTTTTATTATTTTCTATAACTGCACACATTCATCATTGCAGCTGTCACATCCATACATTAGTATACCAACACAGCCTGTGGCATATAATTGGTCTCAATAATACATAAGCATCTTCAAAAATGTGGCATAGCCTTATAAAAACTAGTTTCAAGGTTTTTACCATAAAACCATTACATTAAAACAAATGGCAGATATGAAAGGCAAGTAACAAAGATAAATGGACCTGATAATTAGCATAATTGAGCTATATATCCAAATGACTTTTTATATCATAGCTCTTAATATAATCATAACTGTGCAGATTAGCAGCAGAATCTTTCAGAGTGTGGAAGGAGAGAGGTCACATTTCCAAATATTTTCATCAGTGACCAGCGATTTGAATAATGGGCCTGGACTATGCATGGAGCAAAACGCTGGATCAGTAAAAGCAGGGACATATCAACATGAAGTCTCCTCCATGCTTTTGCATTCTTACGTTATCAGTTTTGCAAAAGCAAAACATCTGTAGGAGCTAAGGAAAGGGCATAGACCGATCATGTTATGACTGTTTATATACAAAGATTGGTATCTGTATTATTTACACCTACGAGTAAATTCCATGATCAAACCAACAACACTTGAGTAAGCAGAAACATACTTTTAAAGCGTATTCAAGGTGTTTTTTTAAAGAAGCCCTTTAACAATAAATGATTACAAGAAGAAAATACCAAAAATGTTCTTTCATTTTTGGTGGGAGACAAAACCAAGCGTATTAAGTGCAGGAGACACAAGAACAGAATAAGAGATAATTATAACACAACACAAAGATATTAGCAGATAAATAAATGATAGTTCCTTTTGTAGCACTGTGCATCTCTGTGGTAGCCAGAGAGATGATAATGATCTAATCAAATACAACTTTCAATTGCTACAAGCCTAAATAAATCAGTCTGAAGTAGAAAACACGCACATGTTGAAATGTAAAGAACTGGAAAATATTTTCCATAGCTCCTCGTGTCTATACATTTCTCACCATCTGGAAAACGTTAAGTCTGACATTTATTTAGGCTACACAATCTGCATTATTTATAAAGGAACTGTCTTAACAAAAAGACCAGTTTGTGCTGTAAATTTTTGTGCAAATTAACAATACAGACTGCTATATTAGGATAATAAAAGGAATGTTCATTACTCTTAACTTGAGTGTATGTTACAATGTATTTTACAGGAAACAAAAATAAAGCAACAAAAATATTCTCCAAATTGCCCTGTACACGCCAATTTGGGACATGGCACTAAACAGAAATGCTTGGACAATTATATAAGCATTTGCTAAATGGATTGTGGAATTTAAGCCTTTTCTGTACAAATGAAAACTTAGGTAGGAGCTTGAATGGATGCAATTTTTTCAATCTTTATCAAGAAGTTCCTCCAGATTGCAGAACAGTTACAAAAAGGTGTCAGTGTTAATGGCTCCTGAGCTACAGGTTTAAATACAAGAAGGATGATGCTACTCTGTAAAAGAAAAGACAAGGTGCACCGGTGGTTTGATGAGCACAGGGGACATATACAGCCAAATCTTGAGAACCTACCTTATGTTTGAATGTACTGCTGAGAGAGCAAGGGTTATCATATGTGAAATTTGCCTGTTTGTGCCTTGTTCAAAAAACAAGGGGTTTTGTGCATGGAGTGAAATAAAAAAGACCCTATAAAATACGTTCAGCCTCTGTGACTCTGGTTAAATTTCCTTTGAGAAACTGACCTACTCTAAGGCCCAGACTGCTGCAGAAAAAAACATCCCAAAACTCTGAGACCTGGAACTCTGTGGCCTGTTCCTCTATTCTGCAGTAATGATTTCATTTTGATATATGCAGATTCCTGTGAACCAATGCCAGCTGAAAACTGGGGTGACAAAGCAGAGAGGTAGGCCCATAAGAAAAAGAAGGACAGAAAAGTTGAAACTTTATCACAAACCCAACCACTGAACAGTTGTGAGAGAATATTATTTTGGCATTATGAGCAGCCTGTTAGACTTACATCTAGGCATTCGTCTAATGTGGCACCCAACAATGCAATAGAAGGAACATCTCGAAAAGCACAATAACTTTGATAAAGGATTTCAGGATCAATTAATACAAAATAGCAAAAAATCTCAGCTAGCACTCACTAAAAAAGAAAATTACCTTTGAGAAAATGAGTGATTGAAATGTTCAAATTGCTAACAGAGTAACTTTAGATAAGCTCTATAATCATACAGGAAACTCTGAGACATGGATGAAACAGTTGAAAAAGGGGAGGTAAAATATTTTCGGAAAGAGGTAGGGAGCTCCATGAAAGACAGTATAATGACTATGATTAAAAAATTGGCATATCAAATATTTAAAAAATTCTATAGGAGTCGCTGAACAGTCAAGTGTGCAAGTATGAAACCTATATTTGCACAGTCCATAAAAATGCTACTACTGCTACACCTTGAGATGTTATCATGAGACTTCAGGATGCTTTTTAAGTCCCAAGTCAGGTTTCTGGCATCTATTGAGAACATGAGAATCTAAACTACTTGGAATAAAAAAGAGAGCAAGAAAGGATGTTTTGTTTCTCCAGTTACAAAGGAAATGTAAGTTAAGGGCATACCAAGGGCAGGAGAATGGAAGTTAGAGAGCACTTTTTTCGGACTTCTCATTCTGGGCACCTGAATTAGCATTTCCAATATAGAAGGTTGGTATATTCCTGATCATTCACCAATGATGAGTTAGTTTGGCCCAAATATGCAGGCACTGTATATAATTATAATTTCCTTCTAAAGGAGTAGTGTACAAAATCCACGGACTTATGACATTTTCCTTTGGAAAATGTAATCAGTAAGCAAGCATTACAGGTTGCTTTGTACTAAAGACGTTAATATTTCTATATGTTTTGGAGAAGAAAATAATCCTAAATAGATTTAAAGATTAATTTATTGGTAAAAAGAGAATTAGTTGTCATGGAAGAAATATTGGTCTGTTCCTGCTGACTTGGTATAAACTGATGTCCCGTTAGCAGTACCTTTCAAAGTAATTCTACTAAAAAATAGTACAGTCGTTATTTTAGAATTCTAGTTAAGAGCAAATTAATTCAAGA
The DNA here is from genome assembly GCF_964237585.1 of Gallinula chloropus. NCBI lineage: Eukaryota > Metazoa > Chordata > Aves > Gruiformes > Rallidae > Gallinula > Gallinula chloropus. The sequence continues at coordinate 42,529,650 of NC_140086.1, forward strand.
TAAATATCACTTATTCCTCAAAGTATATTAGGTGAACTATTTCCACACTACAACTCTGAGCCTAATGACACTGGTGTGCCTTCAACAGCACATTAGCTTGAATCACGAAACAAAATCCCCTGGTTAGACCACATTACCTCTTTCTACTTTGCAGCATGGAGTGGTTTTAGAGAAAAAAAAGAGATTTTTTTTGGATGAAACTAAACCAGAGTATATGTTCCAGGAACACAATAATGACGAACTTGCCACAAATTGGCAGTCAGTCTGTGGGAACAGACTAGATGAAGCCCAGAGTAACTTCCCTCTAAATGCACATAAAGAGGACATTGGAGCTTTAACTCATTGCATTTTTAGCACCAACTGCTTCACTGTGCGAATCCACTCCCATCAGGCTGCTAGTGTAAACAGACCAATTGGCCAAAGAACACAAAACCTAGAGAGATGGTAAATGCTATACAACATTAAAATTGTCAAACACTTTCTACTCAGTCCTCCCTTAATGACACTGATCCAAGATATTACACTGTAATAAAAAGGTTCTGCCTTTTTTTTCCATATGATGTGCCTCCTTAAATGAAGCGGTCATTTTGGCTTGGTTTGTTAAACAGTAAGATTGAATCTCTGTCACATGGCTACATCATTTGGTATTTACTACCCACAAATAGTGTCTGGCATTTTGCCATGACAGAAGGGTAAAGTTACAAATTGGTGTAGCATTAAAGCTAAAAGGGAGTAATTTCATAATGGTTTATGTTGGTTAAGATGCACTACTTTCCTCAGAATTGATGCATATATTGTTTGCGAAGACATGCCTGTGCGAACCTCATGAAGTTCAACAAGGCCAACTGCAAGGTCCTGCACGTGGGTCAGGGTAAGAATGGATTGAGGGCAGCCCTAAGAAGAAGAACTGGGGACTCTTAGTGGATAAGAAGCTCAATCTGAGCCCAGCTCAATCTGTATCCTGGGCTGCATCAAAACCAGCATGGCCAGCAGGTCAAAGCAGGTGATTCTGCCCCTCTGCTCTCCTGAGACCCCACCTGCAGTACTGCATCCAACTATGGGGACCCCAATACAAGAAAGACATGGCGCTGTTGGAACAAGTCCAGAGAAGAGTCACAAAGATGATCAGAGAGCTGGAGCACCTCTTCCGTGTAGACAGGCTGAGAGAGCTGGGCTTGTTCAGCCTGGAGAAGAGAAAGCTCTGGGGACACTTGAGTGCAGGCTGCCAGTACCTGAAGGGGCCTACAGAAAAGCTGGAGAGGGCCTGTTTACAAGGCATGGAGCAATAGAATGAGGGGTAATGGGTTTAAACTAAAAGAGGATAGGTTTAGATTAGAGGTAATGAAAAAATTCTTCTCTGGTGAGGCCCTGGCACAGGCTGCCCAGAGAAGCTGTGGCTGCCCCCTCTCTTGTTAACTCTGCAACAAGTAGTTGGTCCCTCCAAGTGTCAAAACAGAGATGCAAATTATATGTAGATAATTCTTGAGTCATTGATATTTGCTTTGGTCACCTTTACAATTCTTTCAGTCAGTGGGTGCATTATAACTTTTCTGCATTTGCTTGCATGTTTCTCCAAGCGGAAAAGAAATCTAAATCTTTTGAGCTGGAATTTTTCCTGTCTCAGCTTCAATGTTTGTCTTTTATCTCAAATCAATACAGATATTCCTTCAATAATGTGAGCAAATACAGGGCAGAAGTCACTATTTATGTTCTCATTTGAAGCTTATGTTCGCCTAAACAGAACAGTAAGAAAATTCCACACTTTGTGTATTATGCACCCCTTTAGATGAAAACTTAAGCCATATCTGAAGACAATTCATGTTTGGTTGTGTGATAAAGGCCATCTGCACTTCTACAAAGGAGCATAGGCAGACATTGGCAGGGGTGAGCCTAAATAACAACTTGCTCTGACTTCCCCCAGGCCCATCAGAGGAGCCAACAGTCCATCTCCAGGGTTGGCTGGGTTACAAGAGCAGATGGGAACCCATCAAGGACTCAGAGGAAGGGACACCCTCTCCTCGCCCCTGTAAGGGCTCTCCCAGGAAAGCCTCAGTCCCAGTGTCTAGACATGAAACACATTACGATGAGTCAATTTTGGAGAATCTATTGGACTGCTGGGACTTGCTGCCCAGGGGTATAGAACACAATATGGGACACGGGAAGAGTATTTCGGAATTGCACAGTATTTACTGTAGGATGTTTAGGGGAGGAACTAAAGACAGAGAAAAGGACGGATCTAAGGGATTTGGGAATGAAGTGTGGGAAAATGGAGAGATCAGTGGATCAAAAGGGCTGGAGCAATAGCTTTTTGGTTAGTATGGGTGTCTGACTGTGTCCTGCACCTGATCAGTGCAGTCTGTCCCATTTTCTAATTAATTCACTTTCTAACTCTTTTCCTGGGTGAAGGACTCTCTGTGTATATGTATGTTTGGGTATAGGCTCTGAATGCCAGCAACTGGAATGGGACCCTGCTGGGGTCCTGCCTAACAGCAACTGGAGAGACTAGAGGGAGTGAGATCATCAGTGACTGGACTGGGACCAGGGGTCAGGGGCTCATGTCTCTAAGGGTGAGATCCCATGAGCAGCTGACTTGGACCAGTGGAGTCCCAGTCAGCTGTCAGAGACACCGCGGGGTATAGGTGTCTCTAGGCATGACACCTGTGTGTGTCTCTAAGTGTGAGACATGTCTGTGCATGAGATGGTGTGTAGAGCCAACTGGAGCAGGGCTACACCCTCGGGGGATCATATGTCCAGGTGACAGAGTGCATGAGCCCAGCTGCTGGAAGCATCTACCTTATACATAAGCATACACATACATATTCCCACTAGCAGGCCTCCATCCTGCTCAGCCAGAGAGGGAAGTGGGATGAGGCTGCTAGTGCTGTCAGTGCAACTGCTCTGTGTGTCTGGGTTATCTGTGCAGCTGGCCACATATACACGTATATAATATATGTGGTATATGCAGGTGCCCTCTGTGTGTGCTCAGCCTTGCCTCAGATTGGATTTAGGGTTATGCAGCTGTCGGGCTGCCAGGTCTGGTCTGAGTCCCCTAGCACTCCTAACTCACAATGTTGTAAAACCAAGTCAAAAACATTCAAACTAAAGCATCTAGCTTATTTTCATTAAGTGACACTTAAGATTTTCCCAGTTCAAGACATTAACACTAATTTCCGATGCTAATCACTTAGAAATTAGTTGAAAAAAAATATTTTATTTTGGACATCACGATGTAACTAGGAGATGAAACCAAGCCAGCAACAGCAACAAATAAACAATACAATACTTGTAAAGTTTGGTAAAATAAAAACAATATATGGAATTTCCAGAGAAAAAGTGAGATTAGGTAGAAGAATCACCAAAAAACCAGATTGTAACAGATTTCCAAGGTTCATCCCATTCAACACCACACTCAGAACAGGTACAAGTTAAAAAGGCAGATCAGGTAAAGTTTTTAAAATTTCCAGGCCTGGAAAAGCAGAATTGAGGATAGAATAGGAAGAGGAAAAGGATCCACAGCCCTAGAAGACTTGGCAATAGAGGAAAAAATAAGAAAAGATTAAAGACAAAGGAAAGCATACATTGAAGTCCTAAGAAACCTGAGTTATGTATGAAAGTTGAGACTGGTAGGATTGAGAGAGAACTGAAAGCATCTCTCGGAATAAGGGACCAGATTAGTATCAGCTTTTGGCAGTAGCTGAGGGACAGTCAGAAAAAACAGGGTGGTTACCAATGGTGACAAATTTGGGTGGAAAAGAAGGGATCTCAGAGAGGGAGGTAAAGAAAAGATGACAGAATGAAGAAATAAGATTTAAAGAAGAGAAGCTAGAAAAAAAGAAAGACAAGGAATGAAAAATCAGCTTCAACATTTTATGTCCCTGTTGGGTGCACAGTAGAGCTTGCTGAAGAAAGGGAGGAAAAGGATAAACAAAAAATTACTGTTTCTTTTAAGAGATAAATTGAGTAATAAAGTGTTAAAGAGCATCAATTTAAAAAACAGTGCTTTCTGGCTTATATTTGATCAAAGATTACACCAAATGTAATGCTGGTAGAAGATACCAGATTGAATTGAAAGGACAAGTTACAAATGACTAAATCATATCAATTATTTTTAAGTAATAAGTAGTACATCATTTGTTCTGGTGGAGACTGACTTGATGTGGTTTGTCCAGTACTTGTAAGCAATTAGCTTCTAAATGGGCAATGCAAATAGCATTTCATTTGCTTGTTCTTGAGAAACTAAATAGGAAATCCTTGGGAGGCCTTGCAAAGTTTATGGCTATTCAATTTCAATGTTCCTAAACTCAATAATTAATTTGTAAAATTTATAATTTAATGAAATTTCCAAATCCTTTCTAATGTATCTTTTCTTACAAAGTTGATGCATATATTTAAATAAAGATAAGGTTTCTGCAAAAACAAGGAAAGATGCATTCATATAATGATTTAAAGGTAAGCAAACATGCTATTTTATACATATTCCCAACCTGGATAGAACTGACCTGTGTTTTCACATGCAGGTTAAATAAATGGAAAGGACTTCCTAGAATATTATATAAATACCGATTTCATACTGCATATTGCAGATTTCAGTTATTGATGTTGAATTACTTGTTCATACAACATAATTAGCTTTTGCACTATTTTTCTTTTGCACCAGTATATGATATTTAGATCAGTGTAAGAAATGGCATCTGGTACTGTGGTATTTGTTACTGACCATAGGGCCTGTTTCATCCTATTCAGTCCCTGGTTTTGAAACCTCTTATTGAAGTCACTAAACACTTTACAGAACAATTTAAAAAAAAAAAAAAAAAAGAGAGGAGAGGGGAAATGTAAGCTAGCACATATGTGTTTCACAGTATTTTCTGGCCTTTAAACAGAGACCAGTAATCTCCTTTGGCCATAAAACCCATGGAACACATACATATATCAGGAGTCTTGATGGGTTTTTTAAAAGAATTCTATTCTTTTGAGTTGAAGCTTTTCACTTGTTTGATATTTTCTTCTGAAATAATTTTATTGTCACTAAGTGTATGATGACACTTTTTTATGTTGAATCATGGATTCCTTACAATATTCACTGCTTCATTTTGAATACGGTTTGCCTGAATGATAGCACCAATCTGTATTAAGTCCCACTACTGTCAGAGTATGTTGTCAATGAATCAGCTACATCACTGTTATTCTGTTAATGTAAAGAGAATTCTATGCTTTTAAAAAATAAAAAATAAAAGGACTAAATTATTATAGCTATTCCTTTGTAGAGGCCCAGGACTTGTTAAATAATAACTTTATATAATGGACCATTTTCCACTTCCCTTGAAGAGAACAAAGTGCGTCAAAGCTGCGGCAAACTTTGTAGCACCAAAAAGCCACCCTGCAGGTAACAATTTCTCTATGAATAGCTGTGACTTGAGTCTCATTTAGAAAACACGTGTGATGATTCAAGTCAAGGGTTTCTGGTAAATAATATTTTATGCAACATAATAAAGGCTGTCACATGACGTTACATAGCTTGATAATTCCTTGATTTCCTGCCTGATGTATTGCTCTAAAGAGCAGACTCTGACAATGATTTAGGGGTACTCTGAGAGACCAGTAATTTTATAGGGGAAAGATGCCCTGGCCACTGCTATTATTCTGATTTGGGGGAGGAAAGGTGTGGCTTAAAATGAGCACTTTCCATTTCTGTGGAACTAGAGAGCATCTGGAAGGAATCGTTTCATGGTTCTGCTGGCTTTTGGGCAGTCTGCCCTGGAAGAAATGTGAAAAGCTGTCATATACTCACAGGATATGGCTACTGAACACAATCCAAAATAATGAGCACTTACATGGTAAAAGCTCCTTTGCAGGGTTTCTTATTGCCACTTCTCTCCACGTATCACCTTCACCCTTGTCTTCTGCAAGCCAGCACTCCATGGGGAGACAAATCTCTTCATCAGGAAGAGGGACTAGCCTTTCAAGTCTGATTCTCTCCAGGTACCAGCTGGGATCACTTCCAGTGTTGTCATGGCCAATACGGATTTTATATAGCTCTCCAAGATCTCTCAGATTAATCTGTAATAATAAACAAAAATAGATTTCAGATTTGAATAACAAATTGTGACATTTTCTTTTAGCAACCCATCTTACATTGGGCACGCAAGATAAATGTGCAGCTAACATAAGCTAGAGTAACAGGGTTGGGGGGTTTTAAAGAAATGAAGCTTTAATAAACAATGAAACCCAGAGCAAGGAAGCAAAAGCATATAGTCTGCAAGTGTGACTTCACTGACTTCAGTACCGCATTATTTAAAGTGACTAAAGGGCTGGAGCAATTCAGTCTGGTTTTAGATCTCTTGACAGAATTCAGTTTGTAGCGTTATGATGTAAATCTGTTTCCAGACAAATACTTCAACAAGCAGAAGTAACTTCAGTCATTGCCGCATTAAGTAATATATTTTGCAGTGCACACTGTTATCATCAGCAGAACCCTATTAACTATTCCTACCACTTATCAGTCTGCTATGGCCCACTTTTCCCTTTGTCTTCTATTTTTATGTGCATTGGTGTCAGGGTTAATTGTTTCTGTAAGTGCTGATGCCAAACTGCAGCAAATTTAAACAATAAAACATGACTATGTCACATCAAATACTGCAGTCCTGAAATAAGAGCCACTTTGTTTTGGACTGCAGAAGTTGTTTTTTTTCTGAGTACTACTGATGGAAGGAATGTAAGCCCAAAAGCAGGGTTAACCACCTTCATTTTCAGGGATGTTTTTGAAAGCTCATGGTATTGGGGAAAAAAATCATGAGAAAAAAGAAAGGAAAAAAAGGTTTATTTTACTGTTATACCAATTTTTCACTGTTTAGCATCAAAATAAAAAGCAAACAAGCAAAAATTGACAAGTAATTAACACCAGTATTGCTCCAATAGTCCAAATCACCAGAAATTAGGAGCTAAAATTTTTGTTTAAAGGTCTAATGGATCTCTTCTGAAAGTTAATGTTAACAAGTCTGCCCCAGAGTGAGAGTTTTCCCTTCAATGTTTTTTGCTAAGGAAAACTACAAGTTAATGCTCCTTTCTCTGTGGATCTTAGAAACAGCAGAAACCTTTTTGGTCTTTTATTTAAACGTTGCGCTAGGCAGTGACACAAACTAGTGCTACACAGATGTTTCTTGGTCATGAGACTATCACATAAGAGAGTCTTTCAGCCCTTCTCCAAGAGATACTCCTAGTTGCAAGCAGTTCAATTACATTTAGTAAAGTCCCGTTGAGCATCTCTAAAAATTCCTGCCTTTGTGTCTTTCTTATACTTGCTATTCATCCTTAGCATTCACGCTCTTATTTCAGGACAACATAACAAAATTAAGGAAGTTATACCCATGTACTAAGAGGGAATTTGTCCAAAATGTCAAGTCAAATGTATTTGCTTGCTTTCACCTACAGGATGGAAGAGTATGAAGAGCCTCTGTCTACTAGATTTTTTTTTTTTTTTTTTTTAATGAATGGTAAGCTATGCAGGACATACAGATAATAGCATAATTCTGAGAATGAAAGATCTCAAAAATAATTAAACCCACAGAAGACTTCCAAACTAATAATTTTTAATGTTTCTGACTAATTGTTTATGGGTGTTGGAGAAAAAAAATCATGGTTATCCTTGGGTGGAAATTAAGGCAAGAATGTAAATGGCAGCGAGCACATCAGCTGTATATGATGTTCTGGAAGACACATAACATAATGTAATACAATTGCAAATTTAGTTTCAGCTCCTGTTGTCTTTTTGGGGGGGTTGGAACAATTTGTCTTGCTGTCAGATCAGGTATCACATTGATGTCTCGGTGGTATTGACTTGCCAACTCGTTACTTTTTGCCAATCGGAATCCTGTCAAACGTATGTCAGATTTTGCTCTTGCAGTGAAATGCTGATGAAAATACTCTCATCACACAGTAGAGCAAACAATATTTTTTTGCCGACATAAACACTGTATCTTGAGGTGGCTTCTTCATTTCCAGTATTGACTAAATCACACTGAATGTCTGCATGACTTGAATACAAGCTAGCATTTATAAATCTACTTTTGCAGCCAGAACATTTTGTAAGAAGGTGTAAAGCAAAGTTGACTTTGTTGCCCTCATAAACAAGATGCTTACAAAACCCTAAGTCTAACTGTTCTCTATTATACCACCATGGCTGCAAAAGTAATGTTTCATTTTACATGGAAACAGCCTTTCTGACAGAACTGCAATAAATGGCCATGTAAAAAAGAAAGGGTGGGTCCCAGAGCTGCAGCATCACTCTGGAAATAAGGTAACTGGATTCTCTTCCCAGATCTGATTTAGTCTTCCTAAGAAACATCATTCACAAAGTTGTCTGAAAGTTAGCAAATGGGACACCCATCTACGAGAAGGGTTGCAAGGAGGATCTGAGGAAACAGAAGCCTGTCAGTCTGACCTCAGTGTCAGGGAAGGTTAAGGAGCAGATCATCTTGAGTGACATCACACATGTACAGGATAACCAGGCAATCAGGCCTAGTCAGCATGGGTTCATGAAAGGCAGGTCCTGCTTGACCAACATGATCTCCTTGTATGACAAGTTGGCCCACTTAATGAATGAGGGAAAGGCTGTGCATGTTGCCTGCCTGGACTTTAGTAAAGCCTTTAACACCATTTCACCTAGCATTCTCCCAGAGAAACTAGCTGCCCACGGCTTGGACAGCCATACTCTTTTCTGGGGAAAAAACTGGCTGGATGGCCAGGCACAGAGAGTTGTGGTGAATGCAGTTAAACCCAATTAGCAGACAGTCACAAGTGGTGTTCCCCAGGGCTCAGAGCTTGGGCCAATTCTGTTTAATATTTTCATCTTGACCTGTTTAAAATTTTTATCTCCAATGATTTGGACAAGGGGATCAAGTGCACCTTCAGTAAGTTTGCAGACACCAAATTGTATAGGAGCATTGATTTGTTGAAGGGTAGGAAGGCCTGTTTGGACATACTGGATCACTGGGTTAACACCAACTGTATGAGGCTCTGTGCTGGATCCTGCACTTGTGTGACAGCCACTCATGCAGAGCTAAAGGCTTAGAGAAGTGTGCCTGGAAGGCTTCCCAGTTGAAAAGGACCTGGAGAAGTTGGTCAATAGCCATTTGAATATCACAGAATCACAGAACTTTAGGAATTGGAAGGGATGTCGAAAGATCGTCTAGTCCAACCCCCTGCCAGAGCAGGATCACCTAGACTGAGTCACACAGGAATGTATCCAGGCAGGGTTTGAATGTCTCCAGAGAAGGAGACTCCACAAGCTCTCTGGGCAGTCTGTTCCAGTGCTCTGTCACCCTCACAGTGAAAAAGTTCCTCTTTATATGAGCCAGAAGCGTGCCCATGTGGCCAAGATGCCCAGCAACATCCTGGTTTGTATCAGAGACAGTATGGCCACACCTCGAGTGCTGTGTTCAGTTTTGGGTCTCTCACTAGAAAAAGGATATTGAAGTGCTGGAGTGCACCCAGAGAAGGACAACAAAGCTGGTGAAGGGTCTAGAGTACAAGTCCTATGAGGAACATCTGAGGGAATTGGAGAGGGTTTAGCCTGGAGATAAGGAGCCGGAGGGGAGACCTTGCTCTCTACAACTCTCTGGAAGGAGGTTGTAGCCAGGTGAGTGTTTTCCTCTTCCTCCAAGTAAAAGCAATAAGACAAGAGGAAATGGTTTCAAGTTATGCCAGGACAAGTTTAGACTGGATATTAAGAAAAATTTCTTCACTGGAAGGTTGTCAAGCACTGGAATAGGCTGCCCAGGGAAGTGGTTGGGTCACCATCCCTGGAGGTATTTAAAAGTTGTATACAAGTGGCACTTTGGGACATGGTTTTGTGATGGACTTGGCAGTACTAGGGAACAGTTGGACTCAAAGATCTTAAAGGTCTTTTCCGGACTAAAAAATTCTATGATTCTATTTTCATTAAACCATGTATTAGAAAATTTGTGCTATTTTTTTAATTGAAACTTAATAAAGCTTGTATTTTACGTGTCGTCTCAAAGCATAAATTTAAATCCAGGTTTATCAGCAAGGCATTCTCCCTAAAGAGGATTCAAGTACTAAATTTTAATTAAATTCCTAAATGTTCCATGTAAATACTTTTTTTAGTCCCTAGCATACAAATGATATTTTGCTCTCGCAGTTTGGATGGCCAATGGTACCCTGGGCTCCATCAGAAGAGGTGTGTCCAGATCTGGGGCCCCAAATACAAGCAAGACATGGAACTGTTCGAGAGGGTTCAGAGGAGGCCACAAAGATGATTAGAGGGCTGGAGCACCTGCCCTATGAAGAGAGACTGAGGGAGCTGGCCTTGTTCAGCCTGGAGAAGAGAAGGCTGAGGGGGACCTCATTGCAGCCTTCCAGTACCTGAAGGGAGCATACAAACAGGAAGGAAATAACTTTTTAAAAGGATGGATAATGACAGGACAAGGGGTAATGGATTGAAGCTAAAGGAGGGATAAGACATTAGGGGAAAGTTCTTTACAGGGAGAGTGGTGAGGTGCTGGAACAAGCTGCCCAGAGAGGTGGTGGATGCCCCATCCCTGGAGGTGTTCAAGGCCAGGTTGGATGGGGCCCTGGGCAACCTTGTGTAGATCTAGACCTGGAGGTTGGTGACCCTGCCTGTGGCAGAGGGATGGAACTCAATGATCCTTGGGGTCCCTTCCAACCCAGACCATTCCATGATTCTGATTCTATGATTTTGAGTGAAGTCATCTTTACATACTTTCATGCACTTGTGATGTTTAACTAAGTGAAAAGTGAAGTAAGAGTTCCTCGGCTTAAGAAGAGACTATTTAGTAGAAAGATACCTCAGTAAAAGGATGGAAAGAATATATGTAATGACTCAATTCCTCTTTCATAAATGGAAAAAGCAAAATAATGTCACTGTATTCCTGTTGTACAGAAACTATCCTGCAATCTCTGAAATAAACTCAGGCTAGCATGAAAATAATTTGGATAAATCAACACTTCTGAAGCAGCTACACCAAAATCCCAATGTTTAACAACCACTAGAGGCTATGCTTGACAGACAGTTATTAATTTCATGTAAGGCCATCTCATTAACAGAATTTCAGAGAAATCATGTGCAGCAGCTGGATTCCCAAAAGAAAAAGAAATCATTGACTGAATTAGTTTAACTTCTACAGCATCTGCATGTAATGGAAAAATCCCTGGAAGTAGAATACATTTATAAATTGTGAGTATGCAGCTGGTAAATGTTGCCAAAATTATTAACACATACCAGTGAGATACTCAGGGTCCACCCACTGTGCTTACATTTTCCAGTTGTCTGAATTCAGACAATTTGTTAATTGTGGCCAATAGAATTGGTACAGTTACACACTAATAGAAGAATTAGAATATATCACAGATGCTCACACAGAACCTTAACACCAAAAGGTGGATATAGACAAGTAAGGTGTAAGATTAAAGGCCACACAAAAATCGGCATAATTTTTCCCCACTTCATGCTTGCTTCAGACACAAACTTAAGCTGATTAAACAAGTACTGCTCATTGCATACTGACAATTAAACACTTACTTTTCCAGTCCACTCAAGCTATTTTCATCATGTAGCTATTCCAGTATCAATACTCACTCACTTGACCTTCCTATACAGGCTAACAAAGGGCTACTATTCACTAAAATGGATGCCAATTATCTGTTACGGGGTTAATTACAGAAAGGAAATGTCACATTGTTGTTACCTGCTAAACTAATGGCACCAACAGGCAGCTTTTTTTTTTCCACTCTCAAGTACAACAAATGGGAAAATGCTTTAGGAATAGCATTAAAACTCTAGGATAGCTTTTCTTCTACTGTGTGGTTAAATAAATTACGTCAAAACCAAGTATTTATGGTATCAGAATGTCAGTTCTTGAAACAAAGCACAAAAATCTCATGTTAGAAGAATGTAGTCACTTATATCTGAGGTTTTTCTGAGTGATCTGTGCTTTCCCAAGTCAGATCAGGAGTGTTTTAATGGATTTGAAACTTTACACAGTGCTTAGGTGGGGAGTTAAAAACACTGCCTACCATAGGAAGTTAGTTGGAATACAGCCTAGCTCTGGCTGTAAGAAAGCTAAACAAAGGTAAGACCATGTAAGAAAATGTCTACTTAACCTTCATCACATGCTTGTACATCATGCCAACAGAACGATGTTGTGATTGGACAAGTGGGCCTTATTGCAGAAGAAAGTGATGCATGATAAGAAAGATTATGCTGGTGGGCACATAATAGGGCTTCAAAGAGTCTAAAGACACATGAAGATTCATTTAAGAAAAGGTACAGAGTTGTCACCTCACTCCACCATCTAGGAGTACGGCTAAATCTCTGATTTACTCTCCTTTTGACTGTTGATTCTATAACACTGAATTGTGGTTTTCTCAAAGATTGTGAGCTCTGTACAACCCTTCTATGCTGTTGGAACAAACTAAATTTTGCTTCTTGCACAGCCTGTAGCTGATGGAGATTGTTTTACATACTTCTTCCTTTTATCTCAGTAAGGAATGAGATTCATGTTGTTATCACATGCATTTCATAGAGAGACGAACAGCTTCAAGTGGAGCTAAAGCCAGCAGTATGACTGCTTTATGCTGCCTGAAGCATATCTGACTAAAGCCTGGGTTTCTTTAAGTTTCATTCAACTGTTTCTGGACCTAAATGGTCATAATAGCAAACAGGAACAGCTGGAAAATAGCAGGACACAAGCTATGCCCGGCTTTTAGGCATCAGCAGTCCCATGGTTAAGAGAGTGGATAGCTACATTAGTGCTTGCGGTCACTTCTGCAATCTTCTCTCTTGGGAAGAATTCTCACTGAGCTCATTACAGGCTCTTTTATTTTAACAATGGGAGAAAAAGCATGAAAATGGATTTGTTTCAACCTATTTTTATAGCATTTGGTTTTCTCCCCACTACTTCTCATTTTCCTTCAGAGATCTGAGTTTTGATGGATGAAAGAATGAATAGGGATCCAGGGTACAAGGAATGAAAGACACGCCGTGAGACATGGCAGATTCTTACAGTCCATAGGGCTGACTGATGGAAGGTGTGTCAATTATTAATGCATAGATTATTTAAAACTACTCATAGCCAAAATGTAAAACAACAGATAAACTTCCAAGTATAAAGCCTCTGTGTGATGCAGAACAGCGTAAGGCATACCTGATGAACACAATTCTTTACAAACAAGGTACATGTGACTGGAAGGAAAAAGGCTGGATTTAACACTGTAACAGCCTCATCACAGGAAGATTATTCATAAGCATTAGTAGGAGCCCTACTTTTCATCTGTCTATATTAATGTCTGGCATTTTGCCTTAAAAGGCTGTGACAGTGTTTAAACAACTGTTTATTCTGATGAAGAAACTTAAACAGTGTAACTGAATAGGGCATCAACTTTACAAGCTAAAGAAATGGGCTTGAGCAGCAAATTGTCACACTGGTGATGGATTCCAGTTTCCAATTCTCCTAAAACATCATGCATACACCATTTCCCATGTTTGCAAACATGGAACAACTATCTTCCTTACAAAGACAACCACCAACTACTCAATTAACATATAGTTAAAGTGAAGATTTTGAAGATTGTTTTAGGAAAAAAATCCAGCACTCCTAATAACTAAATCTAGTGTTATTTAAGGTAGATAAACTTGAAAATGTGTTGAGATGAGCAAGATCAACACTGCCCTAAAGAGATTGTGGAACTGATAATGAACTAAATTTACAAAAGAAAGGATGGAAGAAGTCTTGTTAAGGAGGTGCTAGGTCCTGCCACTCTCACTATTTTGAAAGTAGACCTACTGAACCAGTCAGTGGTTTTACTGATTTCATTATTAGTGAACTTGTACCTAAAGGTGTGGAATTATTCTGCATTGAGGTAATAGAAAAAGGAGAGGACATTGTTGGCTTTTATGGGAGGTAATAGGCTTAAAGTCTTCTGCCTAGTTCTCTTTAACACTGAAGGGAATATTTGGCACAGCCAAACATTGAAAGAAATCTTATTAAAAAAAATTCTTTATCAAACTGTACCTACACTCTTAAGAGGTAATTTTCCATGTTTCAAAGAGTGACTATGCAACATACAGGGCTCTGGGTAATAAAGTTGACAATATAATTAAAGCTTCAGTGTCTTGAGCAACTCAACATACTGCCAAAATCAGTATTTTTGAAATACTGAGAAATACTCTGGGACTGTGATGACACAAGAGGAAAACGCAGGAAATAGATCACAGTTCTGTAACTTATTGTAGATTGATATCCCTCTGTTGGAGGAGGAATGGCTCTCAACAGAAAAATTATGTCCTAAAAACTATGCCTGAATAGTAACAGAAGCAGAAAACCATAGCCTAGAAGTAGTTTCTTTGTACACACAGGAAAAATTACTGAGCAGAAAGGGAAATCCATCAAATTTAAATTCCTTTTCTTTCCCATTCCCATATTGTTCATCCCTGACTTTCCCATCTGGTAGGAAAAATTGCTAAGATGTAATGGGAAATATAGTGCAGTTTGTACACAACCATCTTGTGAGAACCTAGAACCCAAGACTCCAGTCAGAAACAAGAACTCTCCCCGTCACACAAGTGTAAATTAGTTACCTTTGGTGACTTTCCCGTGTTACCATCATACAGACATCTCCAAGGGCAACAGCCTTGTTACATTCTACCTGCATTACATTGGAAGTCAAGCAATTTTTAATCTAATTTACACAAAACTTAATCAGAGAGAGCCAAACTTAATGACGTTACACCGGCTGTATGCAGCAATGAAAGCAATGTCAAAATCAGATTTTAGGTAAGCAACAATATCTCAGGAGTATATGAAAACCTGATTTATTCAGTTTTTAATAACTTCATTATTTTATTATTTTTAACATTACTGAATATCCATTATTTACTTATCCAAGTTACCATATGGTTAACTGTGCTTTCTATCAGCCTACTATTCTTGATTTTTATTAAGATAATTCAGTACAGTTTTGTCTCATTCTTTTCCTGTGGATCATTTTTCTGTCATTTCTTATGATTATATCTGTGACCGAAGGGATTTTGAAATGAGATGGTATTTTGATTGTTTTTGTGGGATACAATTTATTTTTTCCATTATATTAGGTTGAAGTCTTGCATCTCCCTGCAACAGCTAGCACTTTCTTCAAAAAATAAAAAAGGTTACCTGGAGTTTAGAAGAATCTTCAACCATGCAGCACATTCCTACACAAAGGCTGTAAATCTTGGCCCATTCAGTCAAGATTTTCCCCAATATACTTAACAGACCAAAACTAGCATAGCAGAACGCAACATGGGCTGTCCAAGTTTTCTGCAACTCCATAGTATTTCACAATATTGGTGTTATTACACTGTGATCCTACTGTTGGAAGACTGCAGACTTACAAAGTTCAGAAATATTTGGAAAATACAGCTTTCTTTTGGATTAACAAAAACTTCAGCTACCGTATTAAATTAGAAGTTATGGGGGGGTAAATGTGGGCAAAGGAAGCAAAAAAACCCAGCTTTGTCCATTCTTTTCTTTCTCTTCCCATTGATCTGCACTGACTGACAGTTAAAGAAGCCATTTTGATAAATAATGGATGGACAGGAATCTGGTCAACCTTGAAGCTTTGATGGTGGTGTTAGAATTCAGGAAGAAGCCTCCTCAAGAACCTCTAAAGTTTAAAGGTCTCATTGAACATGAACTTAAAAGTTTGATTACACTATTAGATTCAGTAAAAGGTTTAAGTGGTACTCCTCAGCCCACATTCATTCCACTTAAACTGCATCAGAGTGCTCTGCCTGGCCTCCAAGCCTCTTCCAGGCTTTCAGTGGTATTTCAGTAAAGAAAAAAATCGGGCACAAAGACTTAGCTACAGTGTAGAAGACCTAAGCCTGGGTGTTAGTGTGGATAGCAACAGATCATCAGAGCTCTTTTCCAGATATCAGGTCTTGCTCTGATGCTGGGGGGAATAAAAATGATGCTTTGAGAAACACAGTGTTCTTCCAAAGAGAAGGAAAAAAAATGTTCTGGGTGATTCCCTCAACAAACTGAATACATGAGGAAGAACTTGCTGTCAGACAGCATTAATTAGTTGGATAAATATCCAAGATGATCATCCAGACAGAATCATTTGAAAAGGAGCACTTAAATTTGGCCTTCAGATAAACACTGATTTCACTTTCCTGTTTTGATATGAGATAATCTTAAACCAACATCATCTGCAAACTTTAACCAACTTACTTTCAACTTAAATAAACACTAAGGCAAGACTGCTATTGACTTGTTTCTGCAAGAAATTACATGTTTACATTTGTAACTGGAAAACAAACAACAAACCCCCACCCAACAGAGAAACTGCCTCTTCTATCTGTCACTGATTCACCATCATCAGTTTATTATGCATAAATTATTTCAACTTAAGTAACATATAGCCATTGTAAAAATTGCAACAGGTACATTCCTCAGGAACTATAGGAACTAGAGGAAATTGTAGGAATCATACAGTCTTGGAGAGGTCCTATGCCATTCTTTGAAGCACCTCTCAGAGGTCTCTTAAAGAAGAGAGAAATCTCGCTGTTTGTTGGAGGAGTAGGACATCACTAGTATAAATCACCTGAGTTAACCTACTGAGTATGATTTCACTCTAGGCCCCAGACACATCCTCTTTCCTTCTTAATTTCTTCAAGAAAAGGTTTGCATGACAGCACCCTGCAGTGGAAGCCTGAGGAAACCCGTGGAAGAACTCACAGTGGACACTTCCAAAGATGGATATGCAACACAAGCCATAGCCAGGACTCTATTATTACATCAACACAAAGAACGGACAAAGAAAGTTTTTTCTAGCTCTGCAAACGCATGTCTAGTTAAAACAAGCACATCAGGCAGATGCAGATAGGAAGCAGATTCTGAGAGGCATGTCTGCTTGACACAGCTCTGAATACATTTGCTGATTCAAATCTCACTCCCTCAGAAATCCTTAATGATCCTTACATATCGCTTTGAGTCCTTTTTAATACTGTTACTATCCTGTTTTGAGAAAAGCTATTTTGCATATGTTTTGAATTCTCCAGTGCTTGTATAAGTGCCATACTATACCTTAAATGTGTCTTCACTGTTGGGATTAAACAGCTGATGTTTCCCAGATCCCAAAATAATAGGACCAGACGCTTTGTTTTCTCCATAAGCATAGAGGGATACTGTTGCTGTTGTGCCAGCTGCTTCAAAATCCCCAGTGACTACAGTAATCTTCCAGTCCCCTTCTGTAAAGTAAAAAATAAAATCAAAATGTTTCTATAACTGTTACTGGCATGTGGCAAGTTACACGAAAGCTATAAATGCATACTTTAGACCAGGGACTGCAACTATACACCTAAAAGCGATGCGAGAGGCAGCAGAAGGTTGGCTAAATGCTACATCATTCAAACTCATCTCAGGCAAGTTGTGCAACCTTAAAGATTTAGTAGTTTCCAGCATATTAAGCTGGAAATATGAACACAGTGTCTAGTGAGATTTCTAGCATTAACCCTGTGGGTCACTGTGGAAAAAGCGCAATCTTCAGCATTCAGGTAACATGTATAACCAAGAACTGCAACAAGAAAAAGTATCAAAGCATCCTAATTAAGTAGAATTTCCTCTCCTTTTACGTTGATGTGACACACCAATACGAGCCCTTTTTGCACCCTAGGTGAATGCATGACTTTGAGATGAGCATGAAGAAAAAAAAAGGTTTTAGAGAAAAATCTGACACTAAACAAAGACTCTTGAGAAAATCATTTTATATAAAGCTTTCCTGATACTAAAATGTCATCTCTGCTCCCATACAATGCAAACATGCTTTTTAAATATCTGAAAGCAGCTTAAGATAAATCTTACTTTATAAAAGAACAATTAATAATTAGAAAATGCATTTCTACATCTGAAAAGCTGGGATCTCATGCTCACCAATCCTCTTTTCATTGTAGCTTTTGCCTGTATGAAACAAGTTCCACTTAGTGACTTAAATTTATTATGTGTAAGGCAAACAACAAATGAAATACCAGCCCACAGTCATCTTATAAATAAATGACACAGTGTACACTGCAGTTTTATTAATAGAAAGCTGTCTGGTAATGCCTGCATGAATTAAATCTGTTGCCTGACAGCAATATTTATCTTGGGCTAGACCCATTATCCCTCAGTAATTTGCCCCACAAAGACTGAATTGGAGCAGGAAGTTAGATCTCCTCTTTTCCAAACTTTTGATGTCTGCTTGAGTCCTGGTTTTGGAAGGTGATCGACTTTTAAATACACAAAATACACAGCTGGCAATTCAGGAAACAACAACAGCTCATTTGGCCTGATTAATCAAACTTAGCAAAAAGGTTGAGGCAGGTGATTCTCCCCCTCTACACAGCTCTCATGAAATCCCACCCAGAGTACTACATCCAGCTGTGGGGTCCCCAGTACAAGAAAGACATGGAGCTGTTAGAGCAGGACCCAGAGGAGGGCCATTAAAATAATCAGAGGGCTGAGAGGAACACTTCTGTGAAGAAAGGTGGCTGTTCAGTATGAAGAGGAAAATGTTCTGAGGACACGTTGTTGCAGACTTTCAATATATAAAGGGGGCTTATAAGAAAGGCAAAGACTTACTAAGGCTGGTAGTGAGAAGACAAGGGGAAATGGCTTTAAACTAAAAGAGAATAGATTTAGATAGGACATAAGGAAGAAATTTTTGGATCTTGTGGATGCCCCATCCCTGGAAGTGTTCAAGGTCAGGTTGGATGGTGATTTGAGCCACCTGATCTAGTGAAAGATGTCCCTGTCCATGCCAGGGGTGTGGACGAGATGATCTTTAAAGATCTCTTCCAACTCAAACCATTCTATGATTCCATAAAGGAAGTGAACGATCAAATTCCCCTAAAAGAATTCAGTCTCCAGCTTGTAAAAAACTTTTTTGTGTATATTTGAAAATTTGCATCCTCACAGCTTCCTCTACAGAGACAATGTCTTGGGAGAAGAACCACGGCACCAGGCTAAAAAAGAATCAGCATCAATTAGAAGGATGAAAAGCTTCTATGCACAGACTGGAAACAAGAGCATAAGGCAGAAGGTCCCTGCAGAGCTCATCTACCAAAAAACCCAGCCTCTTCCATTTTCTGACAATATAATATTAATTCCTTAAATATTAAGTTCATTTGGACAATTTGACTGGAAAATAAGGATAATTCTATTTCCAAGTGCATATGAAGTGTGGTGCAGATAAAGGAGAAGATATGACCCGGTACTCATAAAAATTCAAAAATTGTTCAGAAACAAATATTTGTTTTAAAGCAGGCAAAATGTATTTTCTTTTGAAATTGTTCATTGTCTGACTTATTGTACATCAGGCGGTTTTGATGGCGTGTTCCGTTCTGTTCTATTCTATCCTCCAAGTCTCTCTTTTGTTAAGCAACACAGTTGGTACTCTTGAGAGTGTATATTCCAGCTCGACTCCTGCTTCCAAAGGACAAGTGTAGTAACAGTAAAATATTTTGCACTCAAGTACAACTGTCACAGTAAAACGTCCCCAAAAATATTATAGGAAAGAGTTTTACTCTGCAGTCCTCAATATTGACTTTGAGGCTTTTTTAGGAAACAGACGGGACTTTGTGTTTGAAGGACAATGTGGGTGTAGGAGAAGAATCCTATAATTTCTGATCTCTGATGCCAGAAATCCTCATGGCATTCCTGTACTGGAATAGAAGCTGGAAACCGTAAAGATTACAAATACGAAATGCTCATTCTTTTTGGAATAAAAAGCTAGGTTTTTTTCTGATGAGGCAGAATACAAATATTCTTATTACTTAACAGCTGAATAGGAATACAAATTGAGGAGAGGACAACCCAGAATAGATGTTTAAGTGACTTTCATTTATAATACATGGAGGAAAGGTGCAACTTGATGCCAAGTACATCCCCAAGGGGCGTCAGAAAGTGACACCTTACCACATATGAATTTCTAGAAATTTTGTTCTTTTTTTCCTTTTCTAGAATATTAAAACCAGTACAACACACTAGAAATTTCTACTGCCCAGAGAAATAGTTATGTTTTTTAAAAAATCTGGTACAGAATAAAAATTAGATCTTTTTTAAAAGCCCATGAGAAAAGGATAGGTGAATAAAATCTCAAATCAACCACTCAACAGTAATCAGAGCAGTTGCTGTAGCTGTAGGATACCCAAATTCCAGTTGCCTTCCCCCTGTTCCATATTTCAGCAAGTGCCCCAAACAAAAGGCTATTTGGTGCATATGCTTTCGGCTACCAGACTCTGAGACATTTGTAATAGAAGCACCTTGCATTGCTAGGAAACAGGTCTGTTTTGACAGAGAGTAAGTTTTGTCAATGACAAAGCTAAGCAACATTTCTGGGCATTTCTCTCCCAGGGTCAGGGTGAGAGTGCTGTGAACAAGATATTCACCGCAAGACCAAGCCCATCGCCACTAAAGATAAGCTGGTTGGACATCAATTTAGTTTACTCGCACCCTTTGTCATATTTTGTTAGGTTTATGGGGCAGTTTTTATCTGCTGCAACTTTTACTGTGCAAGCAGACAAGTACAGCTTAAATAAGAGAGTGTGGTTGTCCAGGTGCAGAAAGGTCTGAGCAGCCTGAGGATCTGTGGGTGCAGACCTTGCAGAAGTGAGGCAGGCGGAACAGCACCAAGAGTGATGGGCAGTTAGAAAATGAACGTCTTATGAAAAAGGCACATAAAGGAAGGAGAAGGATACTTGTGATTCATAATAAAGCCTGTAATAGGATGGCATTTGAATATAATCTGTTAAAAAAGTGGATACAAATTTTAGCACTATTTGCCATAGGGACACTACTTAAGACAAGGTATTTGGATCTTCATGGATATCTTGCTTAATAAAATAAATTATGAATAAACGCTTTCAAACTTTCTCCCAACCGCGTCTAAATTAATTTTCAACCTACAGCATGAAGCACTTCTCACAGCTCAGAAAATGTTATGTGTTATTAAGAAATGTAATTTAATCTGTGCTGGTTGCAAGGACAGAAAAGTCAAGCTGAACAAATAACAAATCACAGGTAAAACAGAAAATTAAAAACTAATAGTGAGAAGAAAACTATATATAGCCCAGGAGAAAGAATTGTGGTTTAAAATGTTAAATAAAAAAAAATGGAAATTAAGATAGATCACCAATAAGTATTAGAAAAATACGAATTTTCAAGCCAACAGAGAGAAAATTAACATTATGGAAAGAAAAATTACAGAATAAAAAGACAGCATAAATAAAGTGATTTATTGTTTAAATTAAAAACTGAAGTTCAGAGTTTACTAAAATATTCAAATAGTGTGCTGCAATTAATGTTTTAAAATAAATACAAATGGCAACAAATGCGCAAAGCAATTAGTTCTGAAACAGAAACAGTCTTCGTTAAAGACAGAGGACTACAGCAGCATTTACCATTTGCTTCTTGCACTTTCAGATGTTGATTCATTTGAAATTCTGCAAAAAAAAGAGAAACAGTTAATAAAGGTTCTATCATTTAACATTAAATAAAAGGTTTGAAATAAGAGATGAGACATTCTGTGCTTCTAGCCGATACAAGAAAACTTTTCTTCTCATTCATTCCTTTATCATTATCACATATACTCATTAAACAATGCAAACACAAAATGTATTATCTCAGAAATATAACACAGTAAGCCACAAAACAGTTAACTCTGATATTTAAAGTGTAAATTCAACCCAGATTTCTTCACAGGAAAAAACTTAATGATCTCATTTTCATGATGTTACAGTAGCCCTTACCTTGAGGGTACAGCACAATTTCTGAATGAATTACACCTTGGGACATAAACGGAAGCCACCTAAGAATAAGAAAGAAAATAAGAAAGCAGGTAGGAATCAATTTTTCTCCACAATATTATGATATAACTCAATGATCCACATCTTATTTTCATACTGAATATATGTAACAGAAAAGTGTCTCTACCTCTAACATTTCAGTATTTCATTTGATGGATATTAAAGTAGAAATTATTTGACCCAACAAAGAATTTTATTTGTGCAAACATAAGAGCTCTGTAGGTGTAGAATATTTCTGTGTCAGATTAAGAGATTCATGTGAGATGACTTTACTTATTTGTGTAACTAAACAGAGGAATATGGCACAGAACATTTTTCCAGTACTATTCATTGAGTGCTAACTATAATTTGTATGTATCACAGCAGTTCTTAAAATCAAAATTCAGTGTTAAAAGCAAAGATGGAATAAAATATTGTTCTTCCTTATTACTCCTACTAATTGACGAGAGATAGATGAATCTCAAACAGTACAAACAAAGGTAGAAGTTAGTTGGTTAGGCTTCTTAGTCGAGCTACTCTGGGCTACAGGTAATTTTGAAACTACCGACTTTTTTAGTTTCTTCCTGCTTTGTAAAAAATCAGGTAGTTTTTCCACAGGAAAAAAAAAATCATCAGGAAATTGTTGTTGGATTCAGTTGTTGCTACTTTGTATTTACTTGGTCCACGCCCATGGACTCTCCAGGAATGACCTAAACCACTCAATCTTCTACAAAGCCTCTTGAGAATCCAGTATAAGCTGGGCAGGATGAGTCCAGAGCAGCTTTTAAAGGTTCCTCTTTTTTTTTTTTTTCCTTGAAAACATTAACAGGCCCATTCATATAAGAACTAGTCCCTAAGAAATAAATTTTGTCTTACTTGACAACTACTTTCTTACACTCTTTCTGCTAAAACCTGACTGCACAGGTATCCAGCAATCCAAAATGCTACGTATCAGCCTATAACTAACACATACTATGTAACTGAAATGCAATGAGAGCTGTTGGATGTTCAGCAACTATTATCAGATTTTCAAGTCAGATAAATGCTTATTTTTCCTTTGCTAAATGTGGAAAAAACCCTCAATGATTAGTTTATACCCTGGATGATAAAGTATCAATGTAAAATAAATCCATGAGACTGAATATTCATAAAATGGAGAGATTTCTCAAGAAAAAACCCTCCTCTCTCCTTGAATAGAGCACAATGTTTCAGCTTTATATTTTGGCCAACAAACTGTCCTAACCACCACCACTGACCTGTTTTAACCCTTTTTCAGTGAAGTACTTCCTTGTAGAAGTTCTGAATGAAATAAAAAATAAACCAAACCTTTTTCCTTCTTGATAGTGTCTGTTGCTGAACAATTATTACAGAGTTAGTACAGAAAGGACACTGACGTGCATTGTCCCAAAGCTGTGTAACCCACTGAGGATGGCTATGACACAGAGTTGATTCTTCATGACTGAGGGAGGCAGCTGACCTCATTTCTCTGTTAGGAAATTTTACCTATAATTTTTAGCAACCACAGCTATCAACAAACAGCTGGTCTGTATCCAAATCTACTCCAGAGAAATTCTCAGTCTTATAGTACTATTTAAACACATTGAAGAAATATCTGGTTTACAGAGTTGTATAAAGGTGAGAGAGCATCTTTATTCCCATTTTTGAGGATTTGACGCAAAGAGTGGCAAGATTATAGAATCACAGGAATGTTTATGTTGGAAAAGACCGTTGATTAAGTCCAACTGTTAATGTAGCACTGCCGAGTCCACCACTAAACCATGTCCCTAAGCACCTCATCTATGCATCTTTTAAGTACTTCCAGGAATGCCAACACAACCACTTCCCTGGGCAGCCTATTCCAGTGACTGACAAATCTTTCCATGAAGAAAGTTTTCCTAATACCCAATCTAAACCTCCTCTGGTGTAACTCGAGGCTGTTTGTCTTGTCCTATCACTTGTTACCTGGGGAAGAGGTGAACACCCACCCAGCTACAGCCTCCTTTCAGGGAGCTGTAGAGAGCAATAAGGTCTCCCTTCTGGCTCCTTTTCTTCAGGCTAAACCCCCCACAGTTCCCTCAGACACTCCTCATAAGACTTGTGCTCTAGACCCTTCACCAGCTTTTTTGTCCTTCTCTGGGCACGCTCCAGCACCTCAGTGTCCTTTTTGTAGTGAGGGGCCCAAAACTGAACACAGTACTCAAAGCACAGCCTCACCAGTGCTGAGTCCAGGGGGACCATCCCTTCCCCTGTCCTGCTGGCCACACTATTTCTGATGTAAGCCAGGATGCTGCTGGCCACCTGGGCACACTTTTGGCTCATATTCAAATGGCTAAGGACAAACTGCCCCAGGTCCTTTGTCACAGGGCAGCCTTCCAGCCACTCTTCCCCAGCCCTGCAGCATTGCATGGGGCAGTTGTGACTCAAGTGCAGGACCTGGCAAATTTCCTATGTAACAAATTGATAAAAATACAGAAGAAAAACAACTAGGCATTCCACATTTATTAAATAATATATATTAAATTCTATTGATTTAATTAATTCATTAATTTGAGTTAATTCTACTGACATCACATGGTCACATTGTTTCTCCACACTTCACTCAGATGATACATGTACTCACAAGATGAGCTGCTAAAATGGAAACCCCAATTGTGTGATTAGTGTAATATATCTGCAAAGGCAATGCATTTCAATTGGCTTTGAGGATGCTAGTTTAATAACTTAAATTGAACAACCACAAAATGAGTCTGACTTCTGGACACTACATTTTTCCCTCTAGCAATGCTCTTTTTCATAAAGAAAGTTAAAGCTACTTCTGGATGGCATATCTGTTGTCTTTCTCATCTATAAATATACTTTAACTTACAATCTTCTTGTGTGCTTTGTATTTCCTTCTTAAATAGTTCAGTCCCACTTATAGCACTGACCTTTGTATGACAAGGCTGCACTGCACAACCTACTAACAGTCACAGTGTAAGCACTTGACCTTTGACATGGACCATACATTATTAAATCATGTAATCTGTTCCAGAACAACAAATTTTGTGAATTTGTTGTGAAACTGCAATATAATTAAAATTTCTCTCTTCCTGGAAAATTCATATTTAGCACATTTATTGATATAATACTGTTGGTGACATATATTTAAGATTTTTTGTGTGTGTGTAATTACCTTTCACAATTGAAAACATATTCAGAGTTGTTCTCAGCTTCTCTGACGATGACTTTCTCACAGTACCAATACTGGGCCTTGGCATTAGCCTCACAGCGCAACAGCACCTTCTGCAGTTTTCCAAGAGATACAGCTTCCACTTCAAAAGCATTGATCTAGAGGACAGGGGAGACAGCACTCCACAATTTGCCACCTCTAAGAAAGTCTGAAAGTTGAAGTATTTTAAAAGCCTGATTCATTCTTACAAGGTACAAAGATTCCTGCTGTCTTTAATGACAGCTGGACTGTGTTCAAAGTGGTTGGATATGAAAAGTTAAACGTCTTTTGATTATGTATCAGAGTAAATGAAAAAACACAATGACAATCACACTGTAGTAGTAACCCCAAATAAATTGACTTTTTCAGCCATCATCCAAAATGTTGCACTCATCCCTTCACTATTGTTTCAAAGCATCACCAACTACAATTATTCTTCTCTAGGTGAGAACCAGTTAAAGCTATTATTCCCTTTGTGGATATTTGTTTAAAATACAGGCTTTCTCCTCCTTTTCTCTTGTTGACCTCACCTCCTCTACTTACACTTTATTCTGCTGGAAGAAACTGAAATCTGACATGCTGTTTTCCCCTTGCTGTTCATTTAGGCTTGTGCTTACCGTTGGCAAAGATTGTTTTCATAGAAGCCTGAAGCTGATCAGGTGAAAGGTTCAGGTTGGTAATTTTCTGTCACAATAAACAGCATATGGTTTTCTCTCTCTAAACGTTAAGAGTCCAGGACACGTTTCTCAGTAAAAGGAAGATGAAGGAAAGATCTACGCTGGAAAATTCATATCCCTACAGTTCTCAGTCCTTAGCAAATGGCAGAACTGAGACTGGCTGTGCAACTTTAGTTCTCCCTTGTGTATATGTAATATATGATCGCAAGCTATCCTCTCTGAAGGATCCCTGCCTCAAATCGTGCACAGGCAGGACTGTAGCTTTTTAATACTTCTTTTTATCTTCATTATCTTTATGACTCTATGCATTATTTACTGCAACCACCCAAAACAGTTCAGTGAAGCAGAACTGATTTCCCCAGTGACTTCACTTTTGCACTTTTTCAATAGTACCCCAGTTTTCTGCAAATGCTGAAATCTATTTATTGAAAGGCCATCTGCATAATGTTTCATTTTACCTATCCAGTTAATGCACAGATTATTGCCGAAAGCTGTCAAAGATGCAAAGCAGTTTGGGTGCTCAGCTGAGAAATAGAGGGCTTAGTTTATCGGCATATTTAGCATTTCAAAGAGCTTACTATGTCCAAAGCAGAATTGTCTTTGAACAAACCTCAGTTACAGCTATGGTTGCTCAGAAAAGTTCAAGTGGTTAGGCAGCAGAACAGAGGCACACAAAAAGTGGTCACTCAGAGAAACTTTGCTTTCAGTGCTTTGCCTAGTATCATGTAGAATATCTGTGGCAGGGATGAAATCAAATTGTTCAAGTCTGCATTCAACTGTCTCTGTTGTAAAATGATATATCCCAAGCCCTGCTCTGCCTCTCCTACAATCAACTGTGCCATTTACCTATTTCCATAATAAAGTATGGGGCCTTGAGCTGCCTGATCCAGTGATAGGCTTCCCTGCCCATGGCTGGGAGGGTTGGAACTTGATCATCTTTGAGGTCCTTTCCAACCCAAACCATTCTGTGATTCTATGATTCTATGAAAGTGAACTTTGAACCACCCCTAACCTCTGCATAAATAATGTGCTGAATTTACTATCAGTCTGGTTATAATAATCCACCCAGAAAACTGCACTTAAATTCTGAATTTCAACAGAACTTTATATCTAATACATTAGTAACAGTGTAAAATATATTTTTTAAGATAGCATGGATACCTCTGAAGTTTGCCAGTAGGTTATTCTTATGCTTCTCATTTTAGATACTGCTTTTTAATTTCTAATTAAGTGTTCCACTAACAGTTTGATACCATTCGTTAGACACACAAATGATAATTCACAATAGCTCACAAGGGAAGAAACAGGCTTAACAGAAGGTCATAAGAATGCTAGTGGTAGAGCGAAGATTAAATTCCATAGTTCCTGAAATTCAACTATACAGTACTGCAGAAAATCAGGCTGATGTATATTTTCCTTATGAGGGAGATAGGAGGTAATTGAAAGGAAAATTACTTTAAATCTGTCCTGTTTTAATCATGATTCTATACTATTATCCATTAAAAGAAATACTGAACAAACAGTCCTACTAAGATCTGAAATCATGGAACTTGGATTCTACATACTTATTTAGAGCCAGCTGTAACTCATACGTCAATAGAATATGTTTTGAATTCATAGGCAGCTCTCATCAACATCCTAGGTAGGGCATTCTTCAAAATGTTTTTCTTCCCCTTTTCCAGCCCATGTTTTCACTTATTCTAGTCATTCCTGAATCAATAGGAAATCATTTTCGTTCATTCTTAAAAATTATTTGGCTAAACCTCTGTGATTTTTTTATTAGGACCCTGTTAAGATCTGCAAAAGTTACTTAGTTATCATAGAATCATAGAATAACCTGATTTGGAAGGGATCAAATAACGATCAAGTCCAACTCCTGGCTGCAGGGCCAGCCAAGTCAGAGCATGTGACAGTGCATCATCAAGATGCTTCTTGAACCCAGTCAAGCTCAGTGCTGTGACCACTTCCCTGGGGAGCCTGTTCCAGTGCCTGACCACCCTCTCAGTAAAGAACCTCTTCCTAACATCCAACCTAAACCTCCCCTGCCGCAGCTTCATACCATTCCCTCGGGCTCTATCACTGTACACCTAAGAGAGGAGATCAGCACTAGCGAAGCAAATTGTTTTTCAGACTTACCATTCCTCTATGAAACGTCACTGGCACACCAGATTTATGCAGAAGTCTTAGACCAGAATCTCCTCTTTCTCCATAGATACACAAATAAACCGCAGAATCTGTATTGGCTTGCTCCAAGTCACCAGTGTAGACATAAACATGGTATAAAACAACTTCCAAAAGGAGCCAAAAGAAGAAAATATGTTATGTGTAATGACGATTCATTTTCCTGCTAATCTAGCCTAATGGAAACAATGCCAGTGAAGTTTGATTTGTAATTCATTTGCTGGGATATATTCTGCAGAAATCAGTCTATCTGTTTTCAAGATTGAAAAATCCACATTTATGAATGTACAGCAAATGGAATATAATTCAGATTACACTAACACTGAAAACCAGGTCACCAATATATATGTAACCATGTAACTCTGAAGCACACACATACTTGGGTACATAGGTTTTCCAGCTTCTACTACTGGAAGTTCACACAGAAAATCTCTATCATCACGGTTCTTTGACAGCCATGCGTTTGCTGGAAAATTCAGTGTTTTCTTGCTCTTTAGATGTTGCAATGTCACCTAAGAAAGAAGTAATTCCAACTGTGAATCGATTCATTATTCCTAGTGTTTTAATTCTCAACAGCAAAAAAAAAATATATTTTTATATCTTTTCTTCTATCTCAGAAAAAAATGAGACCATCAGTAAATAAGAAATACAAAACTGCAGTATGAAAACATTGTTATTTTGGCCATTATTTTATAAGTTGGCTCATTACTAGAGAGGATCTTTACTTGCATCGGTGGTCTTGCAACAGAAACTGCCAGCCTCTTTTCCTTGAATACACCCTGGACTCAAAATTATCTTCTTGGAGCAAACAAATCTGTAAATGAAACTTGCTTTTGTGCCATAGGAAATGTTACTAATTCTGATTTCTCTTGGAGAACCACCTCTGGAGTACTGAATACTGAAAACTAGGTGACACTAGGGTAAGATTGAGCTTTTGGAAGATGTGGAAAATTGACATATTTTTGTATTAAAATGAAAACAGGATGAAACTTATTATCTATATCCTTCTGAATTTTGGCAAGGGGAGGATATGTTGAACTATTAAATCAACTTATATTACATTTGCCTCTTCTACAGCAGAACAAAAGACAAGTTGGATGCCAGCACGCTCGATATATTCCTCTGAAGATAATTAGAATTCAAATTCTCAAGTTATTTGCCACTGTACCTTATGAACCTTATCTACTGCTTCCTATAACTAAAGCGGTTGCTTTTTATTCTTTTATGGGAAGAGGTTTTGTTGGTCTTGAATTATAGCAATGCTTGCTACATTTTTTCAATAGGAGTTCACCAGCAAAAGGAAATCAGTGCCAAAAATTGTCTTGCTGTAGTTGTGCTTTGTATAGCATGCAGAAGCCTCACAAACAAAATTATGAAAATCATAGAACCATAGAATAACCTGAGCTGGAAGGGACCCATAAAGATCATCAGGTCCAACTCCTGGCTCCACACAGGACCAGCCAAGTCAGAGCAAATAAAGTATTCACATTCAAAATCTAACCTTTAGGAAGTCAGGACAATATATGCATTTATCTAACTTTTCAATAAAATAAAATACACCAAAGTATGTCTTTATTCTAACATGAAGTACTTTTGCAGCAGTGATTCTTCATCTCTGCTGTTTATTGGCAGAGCTTCCCCCGCTGTTTCATAACAATTGCAAATATTAACTGATTTGTCAGAAAAAACACAGCTTGCATCCTGATTTATTTCTTTCTGTGAAAAGAAACATCTGAAATCCCAGGCCTACCCTATGAAATTTAGACCAAAAAGTTAAAGAAATATTCTGTCACCCCCAGGACAGAAGGTAGGATTACTGCAACCATTTGAGGAACTGAAATATTTATACCTACATTCAGTTTTGTTACTGTTACAGTTAAGGCCTTTGGGTAAATGTAAAAATCTGTTATCACTGCATAATTCTGATCATCTAAATCAGGCTTTTTAAGATTAACTGAAGGCCAAAGGATACACTTGTGTCTTTTACCAAAATGGTATAGGTGAGCTTTCAGAAGCCAAAACGTGGTAGAACCTATCAACACACCAAAATTGTTACCTAGGAACTAGATAAATTAGGAATAATTGGAAAATAATGACACATATTTCCATCTCTCAGAAGACAGACTTTATCAGTGCTTTTGTCTTCTCTAAAGCAATCTAAGACAAAGTTAACAAGAACATATCACAATCAGCTGTGGCCTCATGAATGGGCTTTTAGTTCATATAAAAATTAATAAAGCAGGAAAAAATCACTGTAAAAAAATCTCACCCTTTGTAAGTTCCACTCAGATTGTCCATTCAGTAATTCATCAAGTTCAATTCTTATCTTGTAGATATTCCCAATGCTTTTTATTTTAACCTGAATAAAGCCAGAACACCACAACTTGTAACTACAGACAAAAACATACAAAACAGACTTAAACTTGTGTGGTAGAGCCTGCATGCTAAGTAAAGCCATGCCTAGCCAATTAACACTATCAAATTCATGATTAAAAGAGATTTCAGTCTCAGTCTCAGTCTCCCACACATACAGAAGCAGCAGCATCTTAATGGCAAGCACAGGCCTATGAATTCTATGACTAAAACTATTACAAGGACACCTTGCAAGCAAAACAAGAAGAAACAAAGCAAAACCAACCACCCCCCCCCCCCCCCAAACTAAATGTTACCCTTACTGTATATTCAATCATCGCACACTTTAACTCAAAAATCCAGTCCTCGGTGTTGCACAAACCCCATTTGCTCTGTATTTCTACATTGTTCAATTAATTTAATTTGGGCTATATTTCTGGAAAAAACCAGCTACATCCCATGTAAAGAAAAAAAAAAAAAACACATGAAAATGTATCTTTATCTTTGCAGTTGGTTCCAGATTTCTCTGAATCACTGTAGTATCTGAGTGTACAGGAATAGCACACAATATTTGATTGGCAGATATTGGATTAAAGGATCCAGAAAAGAGACTGCTTCTGTTTTTTCTAAGCAGATTTCTGTCTGAGCCCTGGGTTGACCAGATTATAGCCTCATGAAATCATAACGCTTGCCAGAAAAATGATTTGGCAGACATTTAAACTCTTCCAAGTTCGAAGACTAAAAAAAGATGGTAAGAGAGATGAGGAATACAGAATTAAATCCACTAAACTACAGGTCACAGATCTTTCATAATGCAGCACAGAAACACAACCATAAGCCCTAGTATGTCAAAGTGAAGGATATAAAAGTTTTGGAGACCTTAAGGAAAAAGTTCTCAGAAGTTGGCAGAACACCAGCAAAACTTTGAATGTCACTGGTGCTTTCTTCACTTTCTGACTATGATTTGTGTTCATCCATACTTTCTTCTCACTTTCAAGCTTTATATGCGCTCTTACTTATGAAATCTACTGTATGTAACCCTATCCTAACCCTCTTATTGGGGTTTTATTTAAAGTTGAATCATTATTTAAAGTGAGCCTAAATAATTTCAGATAATTTGTAATGTACTGCTAGGAAAGGAAAAATAAGAGTGTTACCATGTTATTTCTCAAATACTACTCCTATTGATAAAAGGTTGGTGACAGCCTGTTCCATGCCATCATTTGCATCCTGAAAATCTACTTAGATTGTACAAAAAATGTTTTCATTTCATTCTGTTAGAAACACCTACTAGTATATTATCCGCTCAGTCTTCACCTTCATCAATAAGAAAATCCTCTTCTCTTTCCAGAGGTCAGAATTGCCTCAGTTCCTATATCAGCTTTCATCAGTCTCTTTGTGCAACTGTATATTAAACTTTTATGACATAGTCACAGTGTTACCATGCTTTAGTCAACGATTTCTAGGAGCAAACAACTTCCCCTTGGTTTTCCTAATATTGAAATGCACTCAGTAAATCGGCACAGTTGAGAAAGAATCTGTGTTCATGCCTGTATTTGTATTGCTATAGTTGCTCCATCGACCTAAACTTCATGAACAAACTAAACGTTAACTCCAGCCTTGCAATATGGGTCCTATCCTTTCCATCAGCTTAAAAAAATAGCTTTCTGTGGAGTCAAATTCTGGTATCTTTGCTTATGCTGCATAAATTTGTCCATGATTAGTTACCTGGAGACTTTGGGATTAAAGCAGCAGTAAAGTAGGGGTATACATACAGCTTGACTGACAAGACCTCTATTGTCCTTTCCCACATTTCACCAACTTAACCAGCCCACTTCTCAGTAATATGAGATACGGTCTTCTCGTCCACAGAGCTGGTATTCACTGAATATGCAGTGCTGTCAAGTTAGATGTTTATTCTAATGAACTCCTCTTTAGCCTTTCAGTTAAAAAATAATAACAAAAAAGTTACATGATCATTTCATGTATCAATACCAAACATAAATGTACTGAACACAAGGAGTAACTTCTGACTAGAACAAGCAGAGGTTTCCCAAAAGAATTCCTGAAACCCTCTGGTAGCCTGGATTTTTCTCATGCACAGTCTTAGAAAGAATTAAACAAGCAATGGCTACTTATATGTGTAAGGTAAGGTAAGAGAGAGAAAGCCACATATGAATTGTTTTCATGTCTCATGATAGTTCTAGTTTTTCATAGTTGGGCATAATGATGATAAAGAGAAAGGTTAAAGAAAACTGATTCCAAATTGCCTGCTTATTACAGGCTTTTGGAAGCTGTTTTCTTCCTCAAACTCTTGGCCAGAGCTATGATCAAGCTGATTAGTTTAAAGAGTAAAATTTGGTATCTTCTGCTCTAGGAAAATATCAATGAAAACATGTCAAGCTCAAAGATGCAAATGGTGTAAATATGTAATTTTTTGAGATCCTACATTCCTATCCTGATTTCAAGACTAATCCTGCTTAGCAAGTGCGGGATAAAGTTTAAAGGGAAAAAGAAGAAAGAGGTCTTACTCATAGGCTTTTTCTTTGTGGATTTATCTACTGTAGACTAAGCAATGAACAGCACTTTGGTGACGTTCGCTGTTTTGTGCCTGAGAGCAATAGTGTCAGCATGATGTAAAGAATCATAGTAGTAGCCCCAGGTGCTGAGAGAAAGATTCTGCTCTCTCACAAGATCAATATCCATAGTGCACAGCCATAATGGGCAATATCTATTTTAGAGAAGAGAAATTGGTCCATCTCTCAAGAATGTATGGATTAACGCTGCAAACATGCCATTACCCAAGGATGCTTATAAATTATTCACTAATTAGGAGAACAGGATTCCCTGTGGATCATAATATATAGCCTACATGCTTAGAAAAAGAATATTACAGTTGGCTATCTTCCTGCCTATGCCCTATTCATAGAGTATTATTATTAATATTTTTGACAGTAACAATCTTGGTTTGTCCTAAGATTGAATTAGAAGAGTGAATGAGGGCAGAAAAAAAAAAATTGCACAAAAAGTGAAAAATGTCACTTCTTCAGTTAGCTGGAGACAGCAATGTGTTACATGCATCTCAGAGAGAAAGACTTAAGCAAAACTGAATTTTTAATCCCTTTGGTATTCCCTCCCAGCTTTCCTTGTTACAATAGAGGTGGAATTATTCTTAAATGATAGCAGAGCTCTTTGTGCTTCCATGACATGATGATATGTACATTTTTATTGGGCTCCACAGGTAAAGCTTCTGGCATTTCAGCTGTTCATAATACGTCAGCTGAAAAAGAGTTTTCTTCCTTAACTGAACCAGTTTCACAGTGTACGTTTTACAGTATGCTTTGGAAACTGCATGCACGAAGATTTGATTACTAAAGATCCCTGTACGATATACAAATCTTACAGCAGACACGGTTTGTTCAGGAACGGATAGTTTCTAAACTGAGTTTCGAATCAATTGCCTTAAAGAAATCAATTTACTCTTGCACTTGTCCCATGTGAGCTACTATATGAGGGTTAGAGGGTTAAAAGAAAGAGTATTTCCTCCACGGCTAACTATATGCACCAAACTGATTTAATGCAGAATTCACAGAGATCAGATAGGGATTTTTTTTGTGCAGCAAATGCAGGAGAAAAACATTTTTTCTTTTCACATGACAGTATAATCTTTGGAAAGGTACATATTAAAATAATGTTCTTAGCCTTCATTAGCTACCTGAAATTTGTCCTCCTGCCTGGGAAGAAACAGCTGCTTTCTGTTGTCCTTGGCAAGACTTATTGGTCCAGCTACTCCTCTGTCTCCATATATCCAGAGAATGACATTTGCTTCAGTTCCTGCATTTCCTGTCAGCACTGACACTTTCCATTCATCACCTGAAGGAAGAGGATACTCACCACCTTGGGGATTTCTCATTTCCTCTGTGAAATACAGAACATTAGTGGGAGATGAAAATCGACATGAAACTGCCAGTTGCTGTTGTAACTTCAGCACATGAGATGACCATAACAGAGAGGGGATTGTATTTTTTCATGGCAAGTGAGATATTCTGAAAAGATAGATTTATGTTTCTTGTCCAGAATAAAATGTACTGATTAGTTGAGCTACAAGGATCAGCTGGAAAAGAACGAGTCTTATTATTATTCTTTATACATATTCTAGTGTAGAGTAAGGATGCTATGATGCAGAACTATGGCCATTAAATCAACATTTCAGGTTTCTTAGCCTGACATTTAGATATTATTAGAATTACTTGTAAATACTCCTCCAACGCCTTGTGTTGGGACATTATTAGCAGAATCACATCTAGAATAGAGAAAATTTTCATTTCAAATAAAAAAAACCCTCAGAAAACTAACTTTTTTCAAGAAAAATATTAATTAAATACTTTAAAATACTCAATAAAGAGCACTATATATCCTTGTCCAGCCATACTTAACACATACAGCGCCATCATTGGGGCTACGACGTATTTCACTAATGGCTGAGCAAATATAATTTTGGGAAACTTATATTTCACTTTAGAATAACACCAAGTGATATTTCATCTACCCTTAAAAGAAAAATATCTATATACGCAAAGATATACACTCTCTTGGGATGAAGGAAATTAGTTTTGAATATTCTAATCTAAGTAAAGCTTACAAACACCACATGTCTGGAACACTAGTTTTCAACAGTGGGACCACTGACCATGAAGTCCTCTCCAAAAGATGAAATCCTTGCCCCCAAGAATTTATAATCTGTTCTGACACAAGAGGCAAATAGAAACTCTAAGTTTGAAAAGATGAACCAACTCATTGTCTATATGTTGTATCTTGCAGGGGTTCCCAAACCTATCTTCATGAGGCCTTTTCACTGATTGCAAAGAGACTTTTTAATGTGCTAGCTGCACTGAATATAATCTGTACTGCAGATTAATTTCCTTTTGTATCCCCCAGTTCATATGTCATCCATTATGTGGCTTTCTAATAACCAAGCTGTTGGAGGCTGGAGATTCCAAACATGTAATGGAATTCACTTACAGTTTTGCAGAATTCATAAATAGCCACTGATCACAGAATCACAGAACGGTACAAGTTGGAAGGGACCTCTGAAGTTCATCTAGTCCAACACCTCTGATAAAGCAGGATCACCTAGAGGTGATCACCTAGAGGCAGATCTTGAATGGAGACTCCACAACCTCTCTGGGCAGGCTATCCCTCAGAGTTTTCCTCTGTTCAGATGTAACTTACTGTGCTCCAGTTTATGCCTATTGCCCCTTGTCCCATCACTGGGCACCACAGAGAAAACCCCAGACCCATCCTCTTGACATCCACCCTTTAGATATTTATAAGCATTGATCATATTCCCTCTCAGTCTTCTCCAGGCGAAACAGGCCCAGCTCTCTCAGCCTTTCCTCATACAGGAGATGCTCCAGTCCCCTCATCATCTTTGTGATCTTTCACCAGACACTCTCCAGTAGTTCCCTGCCTTTCCTGAACTGAGAAGTTGTGAACTGGACACAGGACTCCAGATGTGACCTCATCAGGGCAGAGTAGAAAGGGAGGATAACCTCCCTCAAATTGCTGGTCACACTCTATTAATGAACCCAGGATACCACTGACCATGAGGGCATGCTGCTGGCTCATGGAGAGCTGGTTGTTAACCAGGACTCCCAGGTCCTTCTCTGCAGAGCTGCTTCCCAGCAGATCAACCCCCAACCTGTACTGGTGTCTGGGGTTATTCCTCCCTAGGTGCGGGACCCTACACTTGTCCTTGTTGAACTCTGATAATGATTCCTTGAAGAACTCCCAGTGCACAACTAGGTATGTTCCTGCTGCATTACATATCTTGCTATCAGGCTCCTTTGCTTTTATATTTACTGGATCAGAATACTGGACTGGGTTTCTAGTATGGAGTTTTTCCCTTTTCTTCCCAGCCTTTAATGCAAAGGTGGGGAGGGGAGGGCGGGGGGGAAACCACACACAACCAAACAACAACAAAAAACCCCCACAAAACCCCACAACCTAAGAAACCCCACCCAAACCAAACAGAAAAAACAAGTGATGTAAAAGAAATCACTCACCCCTAGCAGAAGGATCCACAGCTAGTCTCTGAGGAGTGACTACTTTGGAAAAACTCCTCTACAGTGTTATTGCTGAGCATGACAAAATATGATATGGAGCATCTCTTTGGTCAGTTTGGGTCAACTGTTCCACCTGCATACCCTCCCAGCCTCTTGCCATCATCCCCCCCACACACCCACCTACTCTCTGGGAGTGCAGAGTGAGTAACAGAGATGGCCTCAGTGCTGTACAAGCACTGCTCAGCAACAGCCAGAATGCTGGTGTGTCAGCACCACTGCTTTGGTCACCAGCCTAAAACACAGCACCAGACTGACTGCTGTGAAGAAAGGTAAATCCATCCCAGCCAAGCCCAGTACAAATACTAAACAAAATAAGTTAATAAAATAGTGACAGAAATTTGCAATATCTTTATCTGACTGTGCGTTTTTACTAGCATTAAAATATAAGTTTGAAGGCAAGGTGAAAACCCATTTTGAATCCTTGTGGCTTTCCTCTTAATAAACCTTTATGAGCAATGAATTTCACATTCTGCTGAAACACTGCTGAAGCCAATTGTGTAAGTGAAGGATCGATTCAATACTGAAACATGATCCCAATCTTGCCCTTAAATTTCTTCAAATGTCACTTTTATGATATTAAAAAAATGTTGGGGGTTTTTCTTAAAACTTGTACTTAAAAGGACTTATATAATTGCTTGGATCATCAGATTGTCCTGTAGGTTAAATCGGCCTAGCAACTAAAGCATCAAATCTGAATTATGATCCACTAGCACTGAACTCTTAAATGATGTCAAATAATTGCAAAGGAAATCAGATCCAGTACAAAGTTCTGTACTAAATAAGAACTAACTTCTGGAACCAGGGAGAATTTCATCCTTGGCAAAGACTAAAATACTTTTAATTGATTTTTAAGGAATTCTGT
The DNA here is from genome assembly GCF_964237585.1 of Gallinula chloropus. NCBI lineage: Eukaryota > Metazoa > Chordata > Aves > Gruiformes > Rallidae > Gallinula > Gallinula chloropus. The sequence goes on from NC_140086.1 coordinate 42,566,893, forward strand.
ACTTCAGTGCTTCTAACAGTAGTGCTATGACTTTGGAATGGTTATAGTAATTTAGAAATAAGCAAAAGAGTCATAATAATTGCTGGTTTTATTGTAGTCTTCATCATGACTAAAAGCAAGTTATTGTAAAAGAAAAAAGAAAATCCAAACACCAAAAATAAAGCAAAAGGCAAACATCTGATGTTTTAGTGACTGAAATAACAGAACTATAGCAAAGTAGTTGCTTCGGTATAATAAAAATTTTTGAGAACTTAACTATATAACTTTCTGTAACTGTAATTACCTAGCCCCCTCACCTGTAACTCTGAAAGCTAGAGTTCCTTCCAGCTATCTGAACCCACACCTTTCTCACAGCAAAGAGATTCAAATTACACAGGTATTCAAGAAACAGGAATCCCAGGCTGCTTCTCCCAGGCATCAGGAATCCCCCCCCTGTTGCTACCAAAAGCAGCTACTGCAACATCAAACTACTACCTCTTGAAAACAATTGTTATGCACAAACAATCCACAGGCTTCAAATGCTTTTTGCCTCACAATTTACTGGCTCTTCTTACAAATGGAATTCAGTGACATTGATTTGCTACAGGCTAAAAATATTCCAATCTGAAAAGAGGATTTGACGGTTACCCTGCATTAGTCATGGGAGTTTACACACTTCATGACACCATGCTGTAAATCTATTGCAACAAAAATTCATTCTGATTGGCCTGCATGAGAATGATGAAGTCACAGTCTTTCACATTGTTTCATAACAAACAACAAATATTTATTATTTGTGAAAACGAGGAAAACACAGCTGCCAGTTAGCAGACACAGACATAAAAAAGATGGCCTGGTCAGTCCAGGGGTTAATCTGCCTCCAGTTTGGATGCTAAGGGTGCCACTGGGTCACATACTCATACAATCATTACCCTTTTTTTGAATGTTAAATGGGAGTAAAAAAGCAAATGAGTATTTAATGAATATCAGTTTAAAAAATAAGGCTCACCTCTACATGTCAAAAATCAGTTACTTTTGAAGTATTCTGAGAGAAGGTATCGTACTTAAAAAGAGCATTTTCTTTGAAGGGCAGAGTAACTTTGATATTTCTATTCATCTTGCATAAGCAGAGTCCACATTTATGTACGTCAGATATACTTCTTACAAAGTGCTATAGACTCTGTGTAACCAATTTCACGGCAGATATTGCTTCTATAAAAGGATCCTTTGTATCCAACCCTAAAAACATCCAGCTTCTTTGAAAACAGGTTTGATGGCTTGTGTATTGTTGCCATGGGTTGCGAACACAGCATTTCTCACCAGTTGCTGACAACCCACAACACTTAGGGAGGGATTTCTGACAGAGTGATACAACATGAAGCCTGATAGATTGGAAACAGAAAGTGGGTGTTTTGAGCTAGGAATGGAAACAACATGGCCAGAAACAATTAACAGTAATTGATAATAATCCACATCTGTGCTTTGAATTTAACCAGGATACTTTGATTCAACTGAATTTATCTAAAATCCTTCCTGATACTTCACATTATACCCTATGAATCAGTATGCCACATCTTATGCCTTGTTTGCATTGTACTCTTTGAAATAGCCATCCATGGACAAAATTCAAAACCAAATCAGCAACCCACCTGAATTTTTTGCAACATGAATGCCTTTGGGACTACCTCGAGTCAACTAAGTAGGTCTCCCATAGTGGAAGTTTTAATATAATTTCGTCTTTAAGCTTACTCAAGATAACAAGTATTTTTCCACTATGTGAGTGTGCCTCGATGTGTTGTGTGCAGCTCGAAGTTTCCATTTAACCCATCTGTTTTTTATGGCACAATTCAGGCTGTGCAGACAGGGTCCTTGGGTACTTGGAAATAAAAGAGGTGGAAAGCAAACATGATCATCCCCACTCCTTAAGAGATGTGTCATTCCCTGTCATTCTTTTGGGGGTTTGTGTGGCAAAGTTTTAGTAGTGAGGGGGCTGCAGGGGTAGCTTCTGCAAGAAGCTGCTAGAAGCCTCCCCCATGTCTGACAGAGCCAATGCCAGCTTGATCTAAAAAGGACCCACTAGTTTGTAAACTGTTGCTTACTTGAGGATGGAAAAGATGAAAGGTTTTGAGATACTGGCTTCTGGGCTTTTGATGGTTGCAGATGAGATCCTCTGAAGTCTTCCTTCTCTTTTTTGGGTGCTGCAGATGTTCCCATAGGCTCTTCCCGGCCAACTAAACAAATTAAATGTAAATTCCATCACTAGCTACAAATAATTTACTTTTTCTTGCTCATAAGCTTCCCATATGTTCAGTCACAAACACTAACAACAGATATCACAACTGTTCAGCACAGTGGACATCATAATCTTTTCTCTGTGTATTGTGCAGCCACTACCTTTTATTGGCAGCATGCCAAAGTGGAAAAAATATGGCATATTAATAAAAGTCCATTTACTGCTTCGAAAATCTAAGTAACAACTTAACATTGATGTATGAATAAAAGGACTTGTTAGAAAGTAGTATAAGAAAAAAAAAATGTTTCTCCACCCCCTTGACATTTTCTTTATTGCAAGTAGGAATGCTGAAATGAAAACTGCATTTCTGACAGTATGAAGTGGCAAACAGACAATCTTGGTTGCTCTCATAGAAAATATTATCTCCTTTTATCTTCCTTTTACTGATTAGTAAGGATTGAGGAGAACTCAAGCCTGTAATGAAGTAACATTTAGTTTTATTTTAATGGCATAGTAAGCCCTGCTTTGTTGAGAATTTCCATTGAAAACCCTGCCCTTCCAAAAAGTAACAAAGGAAAACACTCTCCTCATTTCTACAAGGACACAGTGACCAAAATATTCTTGTCACTTGTCAAGCAGGGACTGAATGAATGGTAGGGGTGCTGTTACAATGACTTTCACAATACTTCCATATGTCTCAGTCACAACACACACAAAACAATTAGTAATAAGACTAGTTCTATGTTTTAATACTTTCCCTTTCCTAGTCAAATCATTCAAGATGTCCCTGTTCTCCTTGTGGCTGGTAAAAGTCTCACTGAATTCTCAATTTTGAACTGATGGCCATTGTCATGAGAGGTTTCATTTCTTGATCTCTGTGATTATATCCACCAGATAAAAATACAAGTACTGTACTGCCACTGCAGTTATTATCCAAGTCAGCTGGCTATGTTTAGTAACCAATTATTCACCACCAAATTAAAAACTTCATTCTCCTGAAGGAGGAGGCAGACAGTCCAACAACAGCGATCAAGAGTGTGCTGTGACCTAATTTCCAAGTCCTGGCTAGCTGACTAGAGCAGGTCAGCTCCCCAGTGATGGAGCTTTCTGACTCCAATAACTCTCAAATTCTTTTATGAGAGAGAAGAATTACATAATCAAGACACTAGTGGGAGAGTACAATGTATTTTCCAGCATAAAAAAAAGAACATGGCTAAACAGGACATCTCTAGAGTCTAATACTTTCCCTGTAAAAATCAGGAAAGACTATGTTATAGCTGACAACAAGACAACATCTCCCAGGTTTCCACAATCTGTATCCAGAATGGGGAATAGATCCAAGAATTCAACTCCATCTGCAACTTGTCACCTTTTTCAAGTCTTATGCTCAAACATTTATTTGCTTGGTAAAAAACTAGATTTCTTCTGCATCTTTTATTGTTATAAGAAGAGAGAGATGAAGACAAATTAACTAGCTACACAGGGGAAACTGCATGTGGGCACAATAAAGTTTTCACCTTTAAAATTACCAAAATACTCCAAAGAAAATGCTGTCAATCTAGCTTTTACAGTTTTGCTTTGAATTAGAAACACTAGTCTCTAAAGCAAACTGTAAAATATTAAGAAATTACATACATTTGATGACCTGTGGGTAGAAAAAAATGTTCCTCTCTCCATTGTTAATGACTGGCTTAGTCTGGCCATCTGGCAGAAGACCAACATACATCCCTTTATTTTGCACTGATTCTAGGCTTACAGATCCAGTTTCCAAATTCTTCTCAATTTTAAAGTGACAGTATTCATCACCTGTGCCCTAGGGAATTGAAAACAGAAAAGTGAATTCAACAATTTAACTGATGTAGCTAGGCAAGTTGAACCTTTCTTAAGACAGGCTTAAATATTACTAACTTCTAATAAAAATTCAGATTAACTTTATGCTTTGCACAATGTCCTACATTTCTTGCACACACACACAAATATCTTGTCCTTGCTTATTTCCTTTTGAACAGAAAGACCAATCTCATACTATGAGTAAGTGAAAGATGGTATGTGAAAGTATTCTGATTTCTGTTAGGATTCAGGCAAACTCTAGGATATATATTCAAAGGACTTTTCCACTTAATCAACCTACATCTTAATCATTCATTAGTGGTTTTTGTCATCAATGTATTTAGACTCAATACGACTTTAAACCACTGAACATGTTTGTGCTCTGCCACATTCAAAACAATTATATCAGCCTACATCAGCAAACAGACATAGGATTAGTAAATACTGTGTCTAATGAGCAAACACTAACATCTCATTCTCTTGTGTGCTCTTAAATGTAAATCTGCAATTGTTAAACTCCTAGCAAGTGGGGAATATTATAGGTCCAAAAATTCAGTATATTTCAACCATCCCCCAAGCATACTTTTATTAGTAATTATGCAGGCTACTTAGGTATTTCAGGAATAAACTCTATGGGGTTGCCTAATAAAGAAAAAAAATCGGGTTCTGCATTTCAGACAGAATCATTTGTATTAGCTAGGATGCCAACATCACTTCAACTTCTTCCAAACTCACAGTAGTATAACTGGTTGTTTAATAAAACTAAAATTAGAACAACAGTCTTGACAGAGTCATATGCTATCTAGGAACAAATAAATTTTATCTACATCTGTATTCTCAGTAGTTTAGAAATATAATCAGATCTTTACAATCAAGCACCAAATAGACATCACAGCTTCTCTTGCTGTATTTTTGTATCTTTCCTTGGGCAAATGAAGGAAAAGATATGAAAAAGTTCAAATATCTATAATTTTTCATCCCATTTTTATCCAAGCAAGTGGAAAAAAAAACCCCACTTTCTGCTATCACTGACAATTTACTCAAACTATCTGCAGAGGGAAATACAAACAAGAACTGCTTACTGTTCCATTACACTGGTCGTCTTTGATCTTCAGATACATTCTCGGGTTTCTCACACTTTCAAACATGCAGACTCCAGAGCTGATTTTATGCACTTTCCAGTAGGATTCCTGCTGCTGCTGACCTGCTCCGCTGCAGCTCCCATCGGGTCTAAGGGACAGAGCCTGGCTGAGACTTGTGTTGAGCAGAATGATCGCACCATGGTGAAACACACCCTAAAGATCGGAGACAAGAAGTCCTCTCTGAATAGCACAGCTTTCTTCCGTACCAAACTGATTTATTTTAAGCACTTATTAATGCATTTCCTTGTATAAATTTAAATGGATGCATCCCAAGCACTCCTTTATTTTTTTTTGTGCAGAAAACTAGCCTGGATAGTGGAAATCCTTCCCCACTCCACAGCTTCTCTGCTTTTTCTTGCTCAGCAGCATAGCACAACATTCAGAGCACAAGGAGCCCAGCAAGACAAGGAACTTGTTCTCTTTTCAAATGAAGTAATTCTCCATGGAGCCCTCCCGTACGAACCTACTTTCCTATTTTTGGAAGGTTTCCTAACAAGTCGAGAGATGCATCTTGGCCGTGCAGCAGCCCACCCTATTTGCCAATACCATCCTCAGTGTCAGCACCCCTTGCCCCCGAGGAGCAGCAAAGGGAAACCTGGAGTGCCGCCTACCTGTTAAGCTGTGGTTTAGCTCCACCTCGTGGAGATGGATCACTCTTCTAACCTGCAATCCTCTGACATTTGACTAGATACAACCTGCTTTGTAACGGGAAATTTCAGAAGAGCTCTCTTCGTTTCTCTCTGCCCACCTTACCTTGACATGCACAACAAATTCTTTGGTAAGCCCAGAGTATCCTGTGGCTGTTTCATCAGCAACTTTGCCTTGAAGGTTGAAGGTAACTGTGTGACCTGGGTTCCTGGCCGACTCAAGAATGGCACAACCACTTGGTTGAAAGTGAACACAGAGCTCACAGCAAACCTTGTCTTTGTTCTAACAAAGTAGGAATAATAAATCGTTAGAAAATCTACTAGGTGTTTTAAAATCCAGAACAGAAAATAACACGGTGAAGTTTTTGTGTTGTTCAAACTCCCACAATATTATCAGTCTGGTATGAAAATGTCTTTACATTTGCAGTCCTGATATCAAAGTCCATTGCAGACTGCAATTTCAAAGGACAGAGATAATTCATTTTAGGATGACACAGGTCTGAGGGTAACATGAAAGATACCTCGGTGTTTCAATCAGAGAGAAAGTTAGGGTCTCAGCCCACAAGTGCAGCAAAGAAAGGTTGGAACATAAAACTGATGTAGATGGGAAATGAACAACAGTAATTCTCTGCCACCAGCCATCCTTTGCTTGTCTCAGTGTTTCTCTTCATTTAATTATCCTTTCTTGTCCTTAAAGAGTCAGAGGTTTTACATGACAGAGCAGAGCAACACTCTATTCATGCTTGCCTGTTCGGGATTGCAGACTGTGTCATCCCATTGTATAAAAGACATGATAAACAAAATACTTATTAACATCTTTTATAAACTCCATCACCATTCTCATATTTAAATAAAACTAGGATTTTAATAAATGTAAATTGCTACTAATTGGCCCAATAATTTAAAAGAATTCTGGTCTAAACAATCTAACATTTCTGCAGCATTTTTAAGACTTTAAGGAATTAGTATTTCTAGAGAAAACTTTCATTTCCAAGGCACTACCTTCTGAAGAAAAGCTTCATACTCAAAAAAACCCCTATCAGATTCAGTATACTGTAAAGGAAAATATGTATGGATTTTAGAAGCAGTTGTGAACCAAGTGAGCCAGCATGTCATCAAAGTATAATTAAGTATTCATCAGAACATCAGTTGCAATTTTTGTATTGCCATTTTTGTTTGCATGTATCTATCTTCATTCCAAGGACCCAAAAAAGTTTTAAACAGCAGCATTTTTTCAAGTTCTCTAGGAAAAGGGACACCTTGTACTACTGAAAATGAGGAAATTGAGATCCAGATTTCCTATATGTTACACAAACTCATAAAGCATGTCAGTAGCAAAGCAAAAAAGAGAAAGTTCAAATTCAAGTACGCAGTTAATAATTTCTCTGTAGTAAGATATACTTGAATGTGACAGACTGCAAGGGGTTCTCTGTATCAGAATTACATCTATGAGCGTGAAGACTAGGAAGTCCTGCAGGGAGGTCTGGCAGTTTTCCTGGCAGCCTGACACTATCCCCATTGTGAAATCTAACTACTGAGAGTACTTTATTCCCACTAATGTCAGTGCTCATCATGTAAAAGAGGAATGGGACCAGCTTTGACTATGAAATTATTCACTGGATAAATAAGAGGAAGAACTAAAAAAAGTGAAAGGGAAACAGTTTCTTCCCTCATCAATACAAGATTTTCATCAGAAAGAAACAATTACTACAACCCCATTTGCCTACTTGCATGCTGAAAGTGCTGCGAAAGAAAGGCAATAGTAAGACTTTAAAAGCAAGGTGAAACATATAAAAATGGATCAAAACAAATCTGGAATATTTCAGTTGGCTTTTGACAGGCATGTTACTTAGAAAAAGAGATAAAGGAAAAATGAGCATTTAAAAAACAATGCTTAGAATTTATATTACCCAAAAAGAAGAAATAATAGAATCAATCACAGAATCATAAAATAGCGTGGGTTGTAAGAAACCTTTAAAGATCATCTAGACAAAACCCCCTGCAGTGAGCAGGGGCACCTTCAACTAGATCAGGTTGCTCAAAACCCTGTTCAACATGACCTTGAACACTGCCAGGGAAGGATCACTTAACACCTCTGTGAGCAACCTGTTCCTATGTTTTGCCATACACATCATAATTATTTTTTCCTTATGTGTAGTCTAAATCCACCCTCTTTTAGTTTAAAACCATTATGCCTTGACCTATAGCAACAAGCACTACAAAAAGGTCTGTCCTCATCTTTCTTATAACTCCCCCTTTAAGAATTGAAAGGCCACAACGATGTCTCCCTGGAACCTTATCTTCTCCAGGCTGAACAAGCCCAACTATCTCAGCCTGTCTTCATCGGAGAGGTGCTGCATCCCTCTGATCATCATCATGACTCTCCTCTGGACTCACTCTAAGAGCTCCATGTTTATGTTGAGGTCCCCCAGAGCTGGACACAGTACTCCAGAGGGGTCTCACAAGAGCAGGGTAAAGGGGCAGAATCACCTCTCTCAATCTGATGGCCGCACTTCTGTTGATGTAGCCCAGGATACAGTTGACTTTCTGGGCTGTGACCATACATTGCCAGCTCATATCTGGCTTTTCACCCACCAGTATCCTCAATTCCTTCTTTAAGGGTCTGATCTTAAGCTCTTCATCTCCCTGCCTATATTGATACCTGATCCATGTGCAGGATGTTGTACTTGGCCTTGTTGAACCTCATGAGGTTCACATGGACCCACTTCTTGACCTTGTCCAGGTCCCTCTGGATGGCATCTCATCCCATTCCTGAGGTGTGTCAATAAGATATGAGGACATTCCAGGTACCTTGTCAACATGTAACAAGCCAATACAAATTACAGCTTGGAATGTCCCGCTATTCCTGCATTTAGTCTATTAAAAAATCCTACCAAAGGATAAAAAGTGAACTGTGATAAAACAGACAAAGGCCTATGTTTAAATTTGCCTATTAATTAGCAGCTTCCTGGGTTCAGTTCTGCAATTCTTAGCTCTTTATCTGACTGGAAGCACAATTATTAGACAGACTGAAAACAGCATTATTTTTAATCATACAATGAAATATAATTATGCATCAGAAATCAGTAGCAGCATTTCCTACCTTTCCAATTACGTGGCCATTGACTAGAGCAAGAGCAAGACGTGACATCTGATGACTGCTGAATATATATGCATTTCTTCCTTTGATATTTACATCAAAAAGACCTAAGAGTTAAATTTTTTAAATGTTAGAAGCATAAGAGTATATTAATTCATATTTGGATGTAATTACAATCAATGATTTCTCATTTTCAAGGGAAAAGAATGAATCAAGTGTTTAACTCAACAGTTTGACCTCTCTGATCAATGAATTCCCTCATTCCTTCAGGAAAAGGCATCTGGAGACTACAGTGTACTTCACTGTCTTGAGAAGAAAAACCTCAAGAAAAAGCTCAAGGAAAAAATTCTTTTGATCAGCATATATGTTTTACAAGAAAATCCATAGAAAGGAGCTGAGGGCTCCAACTCCAGTGTAATGAACTGGGCTATAGCAGTGAATTGGCATGGTAAGTAACAGACCATGTTAGGGAACATAAAGCTCTCAGATAGGAAAAGAGAATTCATTTTCTCTGTATCCATATTAGAATTTGCAAGACAAATCTTGCAGCATAGCTCATGACTTCCAAAATTTTAAATATGGCCAATTTTCCAAACAATTACCTCTTATAGCTACAAAAAACTGATAAAAGCTAGCAGTGCCATTCTTATTGTTCCCAGCAGCAACAGCAGATTTGTTGAACAACTGTTATACCAGTACATTATGTTGCCCATTTGTAAGGTGCAGCTGTCTCTGGAGGACTCCCCTATATATGTAGATGCACTTCCTACTCATGAACTATACCTGGAAATTTGAATTTGTTATCTTAGATGGATCTAGTTAGAGAAGATTGTAGTTGTCCTTGCTATGGCAGTTCTGTGGGAGCATTAAACTGCAGGTAACGAGAATTTTCTATGTGGTAAGCGAAAGCCAGGGACAAGATTCCATATGAGAGGTTTTTTGTGCTTTATATGTAAACCAAGCAAAGATTTTCTGAGTTCTTATAGCTATTAATACACATAAATATTTACATAAGAAAAATGTTTATTATAATTATCTACTCCTATTCATTACAGGAACCTCTATATGAGATCAGTGAACTAAAAAGTCTCCCTTTTCTCCTCTTATGGATACATCCATATGAAAAATACTTTACCATATTTATTTTTCTTGTCACCAAGAGCATCAACGCTGCTATCTGGACTGAGACAAATGAAGCCCTGGGTGATCCTGTTGTAAAACTGAAGCGTATTGCCTTCCTGAAATTTCCACTTCTCAGCAGCCCACTAGTTTTGTAAACAACAAGCAGAAAAGGCTTATGAGAAGATGATACATGGGAATCTGACATACATGAGAACAACTGACCTGATTTCACTCAAAGTATAATTTGAATGGCTTAGGTAAAAATGTACATTCTTACAGTTTCCTCCCTCTTGAGTTCCAGCTCTTGTCCTGTATAGATAAAAACGGGTAATTAATTTAGAGATCATCGTCATTCCATTTGACACAGCTGCAGTGCCGCTGGGTTCTCCCCCACACACCAATTCTTACTTACTCCCTGGAAACGTGCTGGTGTCTGTCACAGCCAGTTCTCTAGCAATACTGCCATCATCCTGCCCCTGGTCCAGCCACCTAAGAACCAGAACCCATTTCAGTAATATAACCTTGATTGGCAACTCCCACAATGGTGTGTACGTGGTATTTGCATACTGATAGTTCCTGTTGCATTTATTAAAGTCTCAAGGCTGACAAACAGCTACACAAAAACGCAACTTTAGTGAAAAGACAGTGACTGTAGCAAAAATGGCTTCGTTTGTTCTTGATGCAACTTATAAATACACACACTCCTGGACTAAGGAGCCTAAGCCAATTGTTACAAATCACAGAACTCATTCCCAGATCGATAACAAAAGGTGCAGTGGTCATGATGTTTGCTCTTCCTGTCTGCAAGGAGGCTACAGAAGGATGGAAATTGTTCTATGCCCTGAAAATCCCTATACAAGGAGGCAAATCCATCACAGGCAGTGATTTCACCATGCCTGGACTATACCATTGTGACTGCTCCACATCTACTTGCGTAAGTTAAGTCTAACTCCATTTAAGTCAAAAGGATTCACAAACTGTGGGAACAAGATCAGCAGCATGGCGTTGGGCTCTAAAAATAACTAGCACATACCCTGTATTTTTCTGCCTGAAATGGATTTGAACTGTCCCTAAATTATGTATGAAGCTAGCATTATAGATCTCTTCATAGCAGTTCATCTCATCTAGAATACAGAATCAAAATTAGGTCAGGCAAGGCTGAGGTGCTGTATCTGATAGGCAGAAAGCCCTTACTCACACATAAATCAGTTTCAGTGTGCACATCGCTCACTCCGAGCTGTCTCAGGCAGTTATTTATTCACTCAGAGAAGTGAGAGGAGGAAATAGAATCGAGGTGCCACCGGCAAGCTGCAGCTAGATTCATACGTGACTGGACTTTACCAGTCCTAATATTTGCACTGATCTTTAACAATTATAATTTTTCCATAAGGTGTTGAGAATTAATAAAATTACAAACGAGCTATAGAACAGGATATTGAGAGCAGCTTCATCTGCAGGGAAAGAGGCAGGGAGGTTAGGATTGCTTCAAATTCCGTTGCAGCTCAAGTGATGGACTGCAAGGCAAATGAGAAAAAGAGGTGTGGTTGGGTAGCTGTGCTTGTGATTGCCATTTCACAAGGTATTAAAGCCTGATCCTGAGCTCATGGAACCTCAAGTTAATCTCCATACTAACTTCAGTAAAGTAGGATCAGGCTGCTAAAGAAACAGTAACCTACTCTTCCAAAAAGCCTTGCATTGGATGACATGGAAGAATGAGTGGACTTGCTGGTTTCAGATCCCAGGTGTTGGTTGGATATGAGGAATGTGTCAAAAAAAGCACCTCTTCAATAGTTTGCAAGGCACAAGAATGGCAAGTTCCCAGGCAGAACTTTGTATTTGAGTTTCATTACTTCAAATGCACCAGATTTAGGGCACGTGAAACTCAGAGGAGTGTAAGAAGAATCAGACCATTTCATCTCACATTTTAGGAAACATGTAATTCCCTTGGCAGGACATTTCAGAAGAAAAACTGTGTGTAATTACAAATTCATTAAAAACCTAGCTCAAATGAAATACCACCAACCTGTGACAGAGAAAAATATAATCCAAGTCTGTTACAGGATCCTTGATCACAACTTTGTCCAGAAACCAGCCATTTCCTTAGAATAAATTTAAGGAGGAGAAAAAAAAGTTAATGTGAGGCAGATTCAATGAATTCTGACTTCCTATGGCTTTTTCTCTTCTACTGGAACTGCAAAATCTGCAGCTCCACTGGCAGATTTTTAGAGTCAAAGCTGCCCTGATGGCTGGAGACAAGACCTGTACTAGGTACTGTACAGCTTGTTTATGGGCTGTCTATCTTCCAAGGCCCTGAGTGTTGCACATCCCCCCTTCATTTAACATATTCATTGCACAAGACTTGTTTTGCCAATCAAAATATCAACTAGCTAGCAGGCTATCGTGGCTCAAAATAAGTTACTATGTTTTATAATATTTAGGCCCAAGAGTTTGAAAACACAATCTTCCCTCATTAATTGGGTGTCTAATGACAAGATAGTGTAGCCAAAATCTCCAACTGCATCTTTACAGTGTAACTGATAATACTAATTGACCTAAAATTATAATAGCGGGTTTTATCTATAGCACAGACTGCATAAGACACATTCAGTGCCTCAGCATGCCGACACTCCCCCTCTTCAGTTTTTCCATAGGGATTAGTCAAAAATGTCAGAACGTGAGCAGATGGTGCCCTTAACGTAATGGTTGAGAGTCTAGTGAAAGTAAACACAAAATATTTGAAATCTGTGACGAAACAATAAGGTAACTGTGACACTTGAACAGTATTCCTAGAAGCCTTTGTCTTTCACTTCTGAAATATTTTCACATATAATAATATAACTATAAATAAAATATAATTTACATGCAGTTTATCTATAATAATATGTATAACAACTTTGCAAGCAATATTCAGTGACTATGGAGAGGAATTTCTGACCTGGTCCAAGACCACTGTGTCCTATAACAATCTTGTACAAATGTCCAAGGTGTACAGCTTCAACAGCAAAGACGTCAGTCTGTAATCAATCAACAAAATTTCAATAAAATCTAAAAAGCAGAGCATTCTTCAGCTGTGGAATCCCAGAGACCCATAGAACTGTCAAGGTTATCCTCTGAAATATCGTTAAGGATAAGGTGAGAACAAGCCAAGAAAGACAGGTTTCCTAAAATAAACCAAGTCTGATCACTTTGCCAGTGGGAGTAGTTTCATTTGAATGAATGAGATCAAGAGTCAGAAAAAGAGAAACCTGGTGAAAGGTACATTGGCTGAACAATTACAAATTACAACAGATTCCAACATTAGATATGCAGATTTAAAATGTAAATTTCATTTTCTCTTCACCTATTAAATCAAATTTTTAGGAGAATTAAAACCAAAAGTACAGAGGTTACATAAATTCAGAGGTTCTAAATTAAAACTGTATTCTAAAATCATTGACATAACTTTAAGAAACTTTTTTGGCTTAATTATGGAATTTTGGGGAAATATGGTTTTTCTAGTTGCACCTTGCCTGGGATAACCATCCACCTGAGAGAGAAAAGTCAGTCAAACATATCAGAAAATACCCTGCCTAGCACTTACTTGTCCTTTTAAAAATTTCTTGGGTTTCTGAGACCTGAGCAGCTGTCTTGATCCTGTGTCACCTCTTTCTCCATAGACAGAAATATAGACGTCAGCCTCAGTTCCAGCATTCCACAATTCTCCTGTTGTCACACACACTTCATAGAGAGTCACTGACAATAAAAGATGACAACTTTTCATATCACAGGTACCATTACAGTTACAATAACATCCAGTTGTGAATACGTGCCTGTAGAGTCTAAACACATCTCTATCAAAGACAGTTAGAGTATAAAACATTAAAAACACTATTCAATATTAAGTAAAATAATGTATAAATTTGCTTTGATGTTACATTTATGTTTTTTATCCTAGACTGTCACTATGGGGAATGCAAACAGAATTGAACTTTAAATGCACAATAGTAGGGCTTTGTCCTGCAGCATCATTTGAAATCATCATAAAGCTGAAAAGTTAATAACATAAATCCACAATTAGCCTCGCTGTAAGTAGTGAGATCAAAGCTACAAGTAACAAGAGCCATTAATGTTTCAAACATACTGGTTAACCAACCAATCCAAAAACCTAGCACCCTACTTTTAGTTTCAGAATTCATAAAACTACATTGTTTTATTATTTTGCTGATTCATGCAGCAGGATAGTATAGCCTTCCTCTATCACATTCCGTATGGAAATATTTCAATAGCTATAAATTTAGAAGAAGAAAACTAGTACTTAAGTTCAATAAATTGGTTATTTAACAGAAATGGATAATACAAATTAAATTTGAGTCAAAAGCCAATGAAACTGGAATAAATACTATGATACATAAAAATATGCATCAATAGAAAACTGTTGTCATTAAAATGCAGAAGTAGGAATCCTATAAAATTTATAATTAAGATAAAAACATGCAATTATAATCTTCAGTAGAAACACAGGAGAAGCAAAGTTTATGTTCACATACAGCAATGGTATTTCATTAGAAGTGAGATACAGAGAAAAGGGGAAGATAAAAACTCATTTCCTGGTACACAAGGTCTTCCAGATGTAGGTGTCCTTATACTTCTCTGTCTTGCAAGTAGAAAAGAGTTTCTGGACCATTAGTTCCAGAACATCATCAACATTATCATCATTCAATTATCAGTTTCCACTTGGAACACGTTATGAAGCTTGACTGTAACCTTCAGAAGGAGTTTGCTCCCTCATCTCGCTCTTCTGATGGACAAACACCTGCTTTTAAGAACTGATGAAAATTTATTCATGATCAGTCCTTATACTGCAGTTGTGCTTAAGTGGCCTTGCAGTGTTTGCAACTTTTACATTGAAGATTTTTATTATTTTTCATCATTATCTCACATTTATTTACATCTCATTTGCATGCAGGTTACTACACAAACTGTCTTTGAAGATTTTGGTTGGATAACAAATGTAGCTAAAATACTCAGCACTCTGCACAGGTTATTTTAGTGTGCCCACACTGAACGTTTGTGCTAGTTTGCTTCTAGCATCAGAGCTAACTCATTTTGAGATGATGACTGCATACTTCTAAACTCCACTAAACTATTGTACTGTAGCCACATGCTATTAATAAATCCAGCATAGAGACTTAAAATAGCTATCTTGAAAATTCAAGCATTTTACACGATTCTTACACTTCTCTCTACCTCTCCCAAGCCCGGGGATCATCCCAGCTTTATACTAAGTATTTATGAGTATTATAACACTTACAGCATTTATCCCAGGGAATAGCGATTCTCTTAATGGAATGAAGCTGCAGCAGGGGAAATCCTGGTTGGACATGAGGAAAAGACTTTTCCTTGAAAGGGTGGTCGGTCTCTGGAACAGGGACCCCAGGAAAGTGCTTATGGCACCAAGGCTGACAGACGTTAAGGGGTATCTGGACAATACTCTTAGTCATGCTCTAGTTTTGTGTAGTCCTTCAAGAAGCAGGGAGTTGAACTTGATGACCCTTATGGGTCCCTTCCAACTTGAGATATTCTCTAATTCTCTGTTTCTTTCCTTTAGATATTGCATAGCAAAGTGTTCAGAACAGAGATTAAGGGAAGGAATCATATCCTTTACATCTATTTTTGCCTGTAAGTATAGAAGATTACATTTGTAAACATGTCATTCTGAAATTAAAAAGTATTTAATTATTTTCCCCATGCCTATGAATTGCAAGAGATAAAACAAGGAGGTAAAGCACATATCTTTTTTCAGATCAGCTATTATTATTTGGACAAAAGCCAGCCACGTTTAAGGCACAGAAGCTTTTGACAGTCTTTAGTTAGCAGCACAGTCATGTACTATTTTTTCCCAGAGTGCACCTGCCTCGGTTCTCAAAATAGTTTTCATTTAGAAATTGTTAATTAATGCTGTATTTTACCCACATTATTTACCATGCCACCACCTGATTTACTTCCTTCCACAATTTTTTCTTTACAGTACCCACATGAACAGGTACCCCATGAATAGTCTGTGGCGAAGGCAGAGAATTCATTTCTCTAGACCAACAATCCCACGTCTAAGACCACAACAATCTTCTTTATTCCTACAATTCCCTCCTTTGTTAACTTCTGTAAGAAGAAAAGCAAAAGTCTACCAGCCACTAAACACTGTATAACTCTGATTTACCCCCAGAAAGTAGTTCACCATCATATAATTAAAGATTGCATCATAAAGCATGAACAGAAGGGGACAAAAGTAGGATGGTTGAGGATTAAAAAGTCAAATGAATGGTGCCTAGTCCCCCAGCATTAGACTCACAAAGTCTCTGTGTAATACTTCTTAACAGTTTAATTTAGATGTTTTTCCTTTGAATAAAAAAGGCTGTTAAACTGGAATGTGTTTCAGCCTCTTTTTATTCAGAAATCGGTTTTAAAGTGCCTCTCATCATCTCTCTCTCAGATTGAATCCAGACCTCTTCATTGTTCTGTTATCAAACTATCTTCTCTGAAGTTAAAAGCTATGTTCTCTTTTCACTGTCTCATGCAGAAATATAACGTTGGCAAAAAGACAGAGAGGCTGTCTTTCAATTATTAAGTTAGAGATGAAACTGCCTTCTCCAAACCCTGCAGCATGACCCTGCTTATACTGAAGCTGGCAAAAATGCACAGAAGTTCTTTTCTTCCTACTTTGTGTGAGGGAGAAATTGTTAACTACAAAATGCAGATTGAAAGGATGGGTTGAGCATGCTGTTCTACTTAACAAAGCACCAAGATTACTTGATAATAAAAATCTTTACCTCAGAAACAAGGAAACAACTTACTCAAAAAGAAGAGCCTGAAAATTAGAAGATGGGTAAGGTCAGTGTCCCAGAATATTAAGCAAGAGAACATTTGGGGAAGAACAGATGCTGCAAGTACGGGATTGGAGCATATTCAATATAACAAGTTAATGATCATTAATTAACGTTTATTTAAAGGCGGGGGAAAGGCTGTTTGGTTTTTATACAAATGTGCTTTTATGTCCCCCTACACTAATAGCATTAGTCTCCCAACCAAAGAGACCAAATCTATAAGGAAGCAGGCTGACTGCCTTGGAGGCTTTTCATTCCCTCAAGGATATGAAGATCATAACCACTCAAGATCTAAAATTATTGTGGTTAGGGCTGGCCAGCCTCTCTCCACAGCATTTTATGAGCCATTTACAGCTGCTAACTACATCACTGGAGGAAATCTCTCCTTCTATTCTTTTTCCTCTTAAAGGCATATTAATGAGGCACAAACCTGTTTTTCTGCTTTTCTTTTCAGGCTCTAAATCTCAGTGCTCAATCATGTTAAATACAGCTCCTGGCCACCGAGCTCTTTATTACCAGATTGTCTGCCCCACAGTATTTTTCCCACATCCATGGGCTGTTTTCTGGAGTCTTTAATTTCATTTATATCCTCTTCATCTAGCCTGCTCCCACAACAGTTGTTACCACTGAAATGCCCATTACTATTTCAGTTTTGCAAAATCAACACAAAGTACCATAAGCATGTCACCAACCAGTGGCATAGTATTAAACATTCTGAAAAAGGGGGCCCATAGTTTTTAGAGAACTTTGAATAGAAATGTCTCTCATCCAATTAATCTTGTCATCTGCAATTGATATGATTTTGGGGGGAAGGGAAGAAGGAGGGTGTGGGATCTGTCTCAGGTGGAACTTACTCTAGTGAAAGTTCCAGCACAAGTAATACTGGTGATGTTAGGATTTTTACCCCTCTACCATCACATCCTACAGGATGGGAATCTGCCCCAGCATTCTTGCCCCTTTACCCATACCTCTTCTGGGACTCGCTAATATTGTAACATTCCATGGACCAGAAAAGAAAAATGTCATTGGGAGAGAAGGGAAGAGCAAGCACAGACTTTCCACCCCCTTCTGATTGCTGAAACAGAGAGACTATATAGCAACAACACCCAGCATGGGTGACAGGGGTTGGTGTGGGAGAAGAGGACATTGAAACAGCATAACAACATACAATAATTTATTTTATTGCTTGATATTATTTACCATGGAATTAAAATACAATCTTTATGTGAGTAATGGAGTTTTTAACACCTAGAACCTTCTGAAATACTGTTAAAGTTTTGTTTCATAACCAGAAATTAAAAGTATTCTGGAAGCCTGTCTCAGCTACTTATAAGAAAGAAACTAAACCATAGCTGCCACCATAGTTATATTGATGCCATAAACCTCAGTTACTGAAAACTGAATTTGTGATCTGACTCGTGTATGACAGCTTCATGGTAGTTACACATATACAAGGTCTCTTTCCTATTGCCTCTATTTTAAAGCAAACACAAACACTGAAATTCTTATCAAAGAAAGAGTCTTCTGAAGGATCTGTGAAAGTCAAAGCATCAAAGGCTCTCCCATATCCTTTCCAGCGATCTGAACCTTTTACATGAGTCTGCCCAGTAACCACAGGGAAGCAACACAGAAAAAGTGGTGTAGCAGCCAAAAAGTAACAGAGGCCCTGATGAAGAACAATGAACTCGCCTCTATCAGCATCAGTCTGTGGCCTGACTTAGCTGGTGTGGTATTGTGCTTACCTGGAAGGATAGGCTGACCCTGCTGTAAAACAGGAAGCTCCATAGATATTTCCCCATCAGCCTGGTCCAAGGCCAGCCTTCGATGTGCCGGGAAAGAAAACTGCTCCCCTGAGAAAAGGTTCAGCAACTGCACCTAGACAGAGCCAAGAATTGCAATGTAAGCTGCTGATCTCAGTCCAGATAGAACAGGAGGTGAAATGTGTGGGATGATGTCGAAAGCTGTGTAGGTAGAACTCTGTGGCATGACCACAAAGCCATGGGTTTGGAACACGTCTGCTCCCTGGATATAACTGCCCCCAGTCTGACTTTTCACTCAGATTAGAAAGTGCAGGGTGAGAACCACTCAAGTGCAGCCAAGAAACAGGGTTTATCAGCTTGGGCACAGTCCCACAAAATATAGCTATGTTGTTCCAGCTGGTATATCCGTGTGGGCTGGCACTATGTGTCATGGCTTACCAAACGCCACAGCTCTTACTGGGAAGCTTGGCAAGGCTTGCTTCCTTTGACTTATTTTCTTATCAGAACAGGAATTAGAGGAACTGTGTTTTATTTTTTCAACACTGCTCATGCCAGAAATAAACCATGAGAGTGCTAGCCCAAACACCAGTATGCCCCATGCAACTTTTTTCCATGCCCATCTTCTAGCATATAGCAGCAAAAGGACAACAGGCATGCCAGCTGAAGGAAGGAAGGAGGTCTAGTTATTTTGTACTTCAAAGTATTCCTTCGTCAGCACCTTGGAGGCTGCTGTATATTAGAATAGTCCCTGATTATGGAATTTTATACTAGTAGCTACATTAGATTTTGGACCAGCAGAAAGAAGCAAAGACATTTCTACCTGTACTTTCACTCCTGCTCTGTGCTTTGCAGAATTTAATCTCCTTAATTTGCATACTGAAGAAATTCAGAATTACTGGAAACATTTTAATCTATTTTACTGCTTGGATTCTAAAATTTAAAGAAAGAGATTCATCTTGTGTGAAAAAAACTGGCACATCTCAGCCTGGCAACATCTACTGATGGATCTTGAAAAAAAAGGGAGCTTGGATTAGGGAAGTAGCAACTTTATGGATTTTCTCAGACCTGACACCATCTCAGATAGATGCAAAAAACAGAGGATACTGCTGCCTACCTACCAGAAAACCTCTGCAGTTGTAAAGCACACTCTCTTAGGATCTTCCAGAAAAAAAAGTAGATTTCCCAAAGAACAATGATGTTAATCATATGACGAGCCCACTCTAGGTTGTTTCTCTCCCATAAAGTCTAGAAATCAGTGGCAATACTCCTTTGGCTATCTACCAGACAAAATGCTGGGTTACTTGTAAAGTGTATTTGGCTAAATGTATTCCTTCTCTTTGACTTTCTGCCTGAAGTTGCAAAGAGGAAATGATTTAAGCACAGCTGATGAGTCACTCCCTAAAAACTGTGTCTGATTGACTGAGATTTGGAAGGTGGACAATTAAAATTTGAAGGCAATAATCAATGGAACACACTGAGGTAGTGAATATTTTACTATTGATTTCAATTAATATATCCTATCTGGGAAATGAGAAGTGGAATAATAACTTATTTTGCTTTCCTGTTTTTTCACCCAGAATTCTTCAATCACTCACTTTAAATGGGTGTTGTATACAAAGCAGGTGGTACAGCCTCTATTCACAGAGGATAATGTACATGAAACCCACAAAAGCCCATGTGTTGAGTCAGATTTTATGATAACCAAACCTTCTGATGCCAAGATCCATCATACAAATGAACTTTTTCCACAAGAGAAAATCCACTGTTCTCTTCTAGCTTCCCAGTTCAGATACACTTTATAAATCGCTGGTAACCTGTTCCTCTCTCTCACAGGACAAACCTATGAGGCATTTTCCACCCGTTCACTGCTTACACACACACATTTATGAAAAGAAAAAATATCAAGGAACAGAAGGAAAAAAGTATCTTAAATTATATTCTGACTCCAGCATTTCCTAAAACACAGCTGGAAAAAAAAATAGCTAGACTTTATAATCAGGAAATGCTCTCCTGAGTTGGAAGAAATATAATCTCTGTATTTCTAACATGAAGCCTCTGAGAGTGATACTACCAGTGACACAGTGTTTCAGTATAGACATGCATTGTGGGGTATAAACTCACAGGATCTTGCATAAACTTCAGTCAACGCTGCCCAGAGCTTACTTAGTTTTCTTTCTTAGCTTTAGTCCCAGATGAAAACAACTAGTTAAAGTATCAAATAGCCACAGGGTTTGAACATTGATCAGTGAATATTTAACCTCAGTGGACACTTTGCATTAGATAGATCTAGGAATACCCTGAAGTATGATTATAACAAAGCGTTTACCAGCAGCTTCTGAAGCCCGTCATAACCAAAGGATAAAAAATTCTGGCACATAGAGGGAAAAGTTGCAGGCATGTGTAGCACATAATTGGCATCCATAGTACATCACTGATGTTAAGAAGGATAAAAGCCAGATCCTTTCATTCCCAGTCCAGAAACCTATATATTGAGCTTCATGACTGAAATTTAGAACAGGGCTATCTGATTTTTCTCTGCTTTATTATCTTTGCTTTACCTGCACTAAGATCTTTATGAATAAGGAGGAAAAAGGACTTGATATTGTCTTTTTCTCCTCAGAGAAAGAACTAGAAATATTTGCAATGTAGCTCTGGTGCTGCACTTAAGAACACAGCACAAGCCACAGATTTGAGGAGGACTAGGCTAGGTTGAGTTCAATGACTTTTCTGGGTTTCAGCAAACACCAGACATGCTGTAGCATACAAAGATTGTAGAAGACTCAGACTACACCACTTTCTTGCTGCCCAGTCACACATTTTTAAAGAAACATCATGTACAGCTTTCACTAAACTGCAAAGAAGCAGACAAGCATGTCACTGCAAATTGGCTTTAATTCCACACAAAAACAATCCTCCATAAATAATGTCTTAAACGAAATGGTGAGCGTTTAATGATGCTAATATACCTATCCCAGGGATTTTTTTCTGACATGTATTTTGACTCCCCTGTCACAGTGCCTGATTTTGGAAAGATAAAAAGCTTTCTCGCTGCTTTTACCTCTTTACAGTGCCAGGCAGGGGAGTTTCCTGTATTCGTATGTCCTATGCGGATTTTGTAGAGTTGTCCTATGTTTCCAGTATTAACCTGTAAAAGAAATGCAGGTGTTGAAGTGTAGACCATTTGTTAAAAGGAAAAGTCACGACACAGAAATTAATTCAGTAACTGTCAGGTGACGTTTTTGTTTAGAGGAACTAAACATTCTGATGTTTAAGCAAATGTTTAAAAAATGTTTTGCTCTGGATAATCATTAAAAGCTTGGTTCTTTGGAAGAACAACCTTCAAAACCTTGTTGGCCTGCTAACCCCACTCAAATGGGTTTGGGATGCTGTTGGAGCTATTTTGTTCCTCACTGAGTATTGGTGTCATGATGAATGGAGAGTGTATGACCAGATCCCTAATGACAAGCAATGGGACAAGAGGAAATGGCGTCAAGTTACTCTAGGGGAGGTTTAGATTGGATATTAGGAAAAACTTCTTCACGGACAGGGCTGTTAGTCACTGGAATGGGCTGCCCAGAGAAGAGGTGGATTCTCCATTCCTGGAGGTATTTAAAAGACGATTAGATGTGGTGCTGAGGGACATGGTTTAGTGGCGGTTGGCAGGTTAGGGTGGTTGTTTGACTTGGTGATCTAAAGGGTCCCTTCCAACCAAGGCAATTCTATGATTCTTTACCACAATTCTACATGTGACTAAAAAGCATGACCATCTTGACCCTAAAACTAGTTCAGTTTAACATCCATACTACTACTACAAAATGATTTAGCTCTCCCAAACACCTCTCACATACCTCTGAGTTCTTCCCTACCCCTCCAGGAGGGTATGCCTTACAATTCCAAAAACAGTTGTTTTCAGCTCTGATGTTTCTTTTTTTACAAATTATTTCAATGAAATAAACTTAAAAAGCTGTATTTTTGGACAGGCTGGATGAGTGTGTCCAGTACAGATAAGAGGGTGCTGAGGGAATAGCTTCATGCGAAGGTTATTGAAACAACCAGTTATGAACTTAAGCATAGAAATAGAGAGCTTATCTTCAAGGAACTGGAAACACACCATGAGTGTCTTCCTACCTTGCTGTATTTTTTTTCCTTATTAAGTAGTCTGTATTTGCTGTTCTTATGTTGTCCTCTGTAGAATACATTTTTGTGTTTCCATTCAGTGTAGAGGTGTGTGTGAACTGAACTTCTCTGAACTCAGCATTATAAACAATAGACAGAGCAGCGAGGACAGACCAGAGTTGACTGAGACCATACAGCACAAGAAGAGAAGCACAAGAAAAGAAGCTTTTCTCTTCCTATATGTTTCAGAATAATTGTATTCAGTGCTATAGACACTCACTTAAGAGGGGAATCCTAGGTGCCAAACCAGGGACTGCTTCCAAATTTTGCATTTAAAAGTCATTGGAGTGGAAATTAAGTGCAATAAGAGGAACAGAAAACAGAGCCAACAACATATATTATGACAAGAGTATTTTCTTTCTTTGTCTGTCAGGCACCTATCTACTCTTTTCATACTTACATTTGGTGTTTTTTTGATATCACAGCTGAAAGAACAACACTCTATCAGAGATGCTGGATTCTTCTGAGAAAAACTAAGAGGCTAAAGAGAGCTAAGAACTGCATTTCCAATATCCCAAAGAGCTACAAGACTACTTTGAAAAAGACAAACTCCTCATCAATGTTGTCATTAAATACCTTTTCTCAGAAGGGTACTTTTTATGCTGGATACTAACATTTGAATCACCTGTTTGTTACATGGCTCTATAGGTAACACCTGCCACAGTCACTCACTGACTTAAGCTATGCAGTTTTTGATAAGAGACCTAGTCTACCTTACTTAAATCTAGGGGAGAAATTTTCCTGTGTAACTGGAAGCAGAAGCAGCTTCAGATAGAAAGGCTTTATTACAGATTAAAAAAAATGCCATTATTTAAATAAAGCAGTAGGTATTTTTAAAAGTTAAAATTTACTAATTATTAATTTTCTATATTACAGCCCCATTTCAAGTTTAAAGAATAAACAAGACTGTTGTTCTACATTTCTTGGAATTTTTTTGTGTGCTGTGTAAATTAACCAGTAGCTCTAAAACAGACAAGAAATACGTTGGATCAAATCAGCTTTGGACAGGTGAGTGGGAAAGGGACCTGAATTTAGTTCTACATTGAAGTCCTGTTTTTTGTTTCCAGATATGTGTACCATACAAAAAAATATTGTCTTTTCATCAAATAGATTTTGAAATGTCATACAATCTGGCTGGGTACAAGAGGGCAACACAATGAATATATATTACTTACTGTGAAGATGTCTTCATTGCCTCTCTGAAATAGTTTTCCCTTCTCTCCATCAAGAAAAATAGGCCCTGAACTGCCACGATCCCCATACAGTGTAATATAAACCTTTGAGCTTGTTCCTGCAGATGGCATATCACTGGTGAGGACTGACACTTTCCATTTCCTAGCTATCAAAAGATAAAAAGACTTACTGCATTACTTAAACTCTAGATTCTTAAGCAAAATGCATTTCAGTAATCAAAATTCTAAATAATGTCATGTCAATGAATACAGAAATACCTACTTCACAAAATTACAGCTGGCAAATATTGAGTTTGCCGTGTTGGGCATGTAGAATCAAGAAATGTCAGGTTGTATTCACATCAAATTTGTACGAAAATAGATCACTTTTCAAACACACTTTTGAAATATTGTATTAAATTGTATTAAATATGGCTTGCTGTTTACTTAGGCTACATCAGCTCTGCCTAATGCAGTGCTGCATAATGACAGCCACGTAGGCTCTCAGCAAGCTAGCTCTGGAATTACAAACTCATCACTTCAAGCATTAGCATCTCTCAAAGCAAATTAGCTCTGCTGAGAGAGACGTCTTTAAGAGAGGATCTGTATCTCTGCAGAGATGGGCTGACCTCCCTGTGATGGGCTACACAGATGTAACAACTTGTTTGGAATCCACTGAAGGATTACAAACATGTTCTTGCCTTGCAGTGTTGGCATTATACCCTGAGACCAATACTTTTTCCATGGTTCAACTTCATGATTATTAAAACAAAGTACACGGCTTTAGGCTTTGGCTTTGTGGAAGCTGAGAGTCAATGACATGGAATTAAGTGAAATGATATCACTGAGGGATGGCTGATAACAGGAAGGAATATTAAGAAAACACTTTTACTCCCTATCATAGAATAGAACCACAGACTGGTTTGGTTTGGAAGAGACCTCAAAGCCCATCTAGGTCCAACCTCCCTGTCGTGAGCAGGGACACTCCCTACTAGACCAGGTTACCCAAAGCCCCATCCAACCTGGCCTTGAACACTGCCAGGAAGAGAGCAGCCACAGCTTCTCTGGGCAAGCTGTGCCAGGACCTTGCCACCATCACAGTAAAGTATTTCTTTTTTAGCCTAAATCTACTCTTTCAGTTTCAAAACCATTACACTTTGCCCTACAGCAGCAGGCACTACTAAAAAGTCTGTCTCCATCTTTCCTGTTAGGCCCCTCTAGGTACTGGAAGATTGCTATAAGGTCTCCCTGGAGCCTTCTCCAGGATGAACAAGCCCAACTCTCTCAGTCTGCCTTCATAGGTGGGGTGGTCTGGGACACTCACTCCATCAGCCCCATGTCTTCTGCTGAGCACCCCAGAACTGGCTGCAGTACTTTAGGTGGGGCCTCACAAGAGCAGAGTAGAGGGGCAGAATCACCTCCTTTGACAATATTTCTAATTAGCTGATACCCATCTCAAATATTATATATTTAAGCACCTCCCAAGGTTGCTAAGATCGTTTTCCACCCCTGATTAATATCACTGCTTCTTAAAAGAGGACTTCTTTTAAAGTGCAGCAGCAGTAATAAAAGGGCCTTACTGACTACAGAAGTCCCCTACCATCTAATGAGTCTTCTCAGTTACACGTTTTACCTGTATTACTGACTTTTCCCTCCATCACGGTATCTGTGATCCTGTCTCCTCTGGCCAAAACACTAAGAAATAATATAGCAATGATGAGTGAGTTCATCATGACCTGATGAATTTAGTATTTATTGACTATTTGAGATAGTCAGTTGTGTCTTAAACCCCAGGCAATAAGCTATCCTGCAGTTCTGTCGTGAGATTCAGCAAAACCACTTTTGTTTTGAGTGTCACTCAGTATTTTCAGTGCTAGCCATGGGCGTTTTCTTAAAGGAATCAGTGGATGTAGATCATGACATACACAGAATTAGGCTGCAGCAGAATATTATTTGAGCACTAGTGAAACCAACTATTTGAGGAATATGTACTTAGTTTCTCCTGGCATTCTGGAAAAAAAATAGTAGGATTCACACACACAAACACACACACATTTTACTTGCTCACATTTAGTCATGTCCAAAAAATGAAGATATATTTAAGAAATTGATAATTAGGCTGATCTAGGCATGGTGCATGGCAGTATTTTTGTTTCTAGGAAATAAATTCTTGCCTTATAGCAACAAGTCCTAAGTCTTGTTTGTGTCTTTCTGTAACCATTGAGTTGTAGGTACCAAGGAAATTTTTCACTTTGGTGTGGCCATATTGTGCTTTGTGTGTTAAATACACATTCCTTGGGAAATGCAGTACTATGGAATCAGTAACTATTAAATAATATATTCTCTCCCATACTTTGAGGGGAGAGACAGGGAAACATTAGCATAATGCATGATTCATCTTTGAAGACAAACCTCAGAATCTTCAAATTCCACAGTAGTGTTCCGAGATTTACTTACTTTCTACCTGAGTAGAAAGTGTGACAATTTTAAAAGACAGAGACAGAATCTGAGAGAAGTTATATTGTTTAAGAGCAGGCATCTAAAGTATACTATTAGTATTATGAGAAATTCAGATTATATACCATTACTCAATTTTGAAGAGATACTATTAAAACAACACTTTTCTGAAACCACTGTCAATGTGCAACTACAGTGCCAATGCTTCCTAACTAATGATATTAAGTAATAAATTGACAAACAGCCACTCTTACCAACAGGTTAAACTTCATCATCACAAAAATTGTCATATCCTGAACAGCTTAAATTTAAAGACTAGAGAAAAAATAACAACTGTGAAACCTGAGGGGGAGAAGTAACAGACTGAATCACATTTGCCAACATCAGAGCAGTGAGAACCTCCTCAAAAGTTGCTGCAATCTGTTTTTTCCACAGCTGAAGTTAGCTTGCTGTTTCTAGTGCAAAGAGGATTCTTTACACTGTCCAAAGCAGCGTCTGCTCCGACTTTCTGTGAACCATGACTGACGATGGGTGGCCATATAATTCTCTATACAACATCTAAGTCATTCTATGTAGGTGTATTTAACCTCTTAAATTATTTTATAAAGGTAAGAAAATTACATTAAATACTCCCCCTAATTCTTACGGCAGATTAACACGATATTAGACTATAACTATTTTTTTTGACACTGTGCAATGGGTTCTTCAATACTCTGGTTTCAGTCTTTTGGAGCCTTTCCAGTTAACAGTTCCTGGTGTTCACCTCTACCCATGTTGTGAAGATTAACTGCAAAGTCAACAGATGTGTTTGACTTTTTTTTTTTTCTTGCTTTAAGGGTAATACATATACCAAATAAATTCTCTATTATGTAACTGGTTTATATATAAGCAAGTCATGCTCTGACAATGACATTCATTTGAAAATTTTATTGTGAGATATTGTTGAAAGAAAAAAAATTTTAAAAATTTAATATAAAATCCTGTATTTCAATTAAATGTTCATCTTCACTGTTATTGAATAATATTCTGTATTAGTAATATTTTTAATCCCTAAATATTTATATTGGCTCACAGCAAAATTAGTCCAGAATGCTTTTCATTTAAAAATAGCACATTTTTAAGACTAAGGGAAGAGCTTAGCAAAGTAAATTGAACTGAAAAGCAAGGTCTAGCAAGGGAAAATTTTAAAAACCTAGTAAAAAAGTTATTTAACAATGTATGTTAAAAGTGAATAAGCAAAGAAGGACTCTGTGTGCTGTGTGCTGCATTTGAGAACACGAGCTAAGTGTGCCTTGAAAATTTCATTCTTCTTATTTCTTTTTTTTAAAACAATGAGAATGGCAACATACAATGATTGGGAGATGCCAGCACTGTTGATAATTATGTGTTATGGAATAGGAAATTTAAAATGGAAAATCAGAATGGGATGAAAAAAGCATTGAGAGATTAAACCAGATGTATCTTACACCAGTGCAATACTAAGTAATGTTTTTGACCAAATTTTAAGTGAATGGACAGTTATCTCCAGATACATACAGCTAAGCAGGAAAAAAAAATTGCAGCATCAGTTCACTGTAGATACATGACACAAAGTATCCACACTTGCATTGTTCAAGTACCAAATCTCTTCCATGGTGATGAGAATTCATCTTTGTAGACAAGTAGCTCTACTCTATCCAAACAGTGTATGAAAAATTAGTAGCTAAAATGGACAAGTAGATTAGTGCAAAACTGTAGAGTAACAAAATAACTAGCTAAATGGGAAATTATACATCTGTACAAAAACGAGATGTATTCACTTTTAGGGCTAACTAGTAAGTTTCTCAGGAATCAGTGTTGGAATGTGTCTGGATTTCATTTTTTCATCAATATGCTGCATAAAGTAGGCAATTTCTATAACACAGCTGCTAAGAATTGTCAAAGAGGATCAGAAAATCCAGAGTACTAGAAAAGTGATAGTATATAACTGCACAAAGTGCAAGGAAATGCATTTTAAGAATATTACCAAAAGTTAATGCTATGAATTAGGAATTTATCACTTAAAAAAACAGAGAAAAGTTTGAGTCATTGATGTGACTGCAAGGTGCACCATGACAGAGACTTCGAAGTAGATAAATTCTACTATCAGTGCCCCAGAGTTTAGAGAAACAATCTTTCTAAATACTAGAAAAGGTCCTGAGAAACACCACTGTGATGACTGGATGAAATGGAGAAAATGTTAATGTAAGAGAAAAAATTGAGAGAATGTCTGATTTTATTGATAGATACCAAGTAGTAAAAAGACATATCTAAGGAAAGAAATTACAATGATGGCTTTGGGACACATGTCTATAAATTAGCCATGACTAGATTTCAGCTAGAAATTAGAAAACAGTAAAGACAGACATCAGAAGAAGGACTCAAGCTCTAGAACTTCCGTTCAGTGGAAGCTGTAATGACTACAGATAACAAGTTTTAAACATAGAAGGTAGAATCATAGAATATCCTGTATTGGAAGGGGCCCATAAGAATCATCAAGTCCAACTTCTGGCTCCACACATGGCCAGACAATTCAGAGCATGGGACTGAGTGCATCGTCCAGACGTTGTTGAACTCGGTCAAACTCGGTGCTGTGACCACTTCCCTGGGGAGCCTGTTCCAGTGCCCGACCACCCTCTCACTACAGAACCTCTTCCTAAAACCTAAACCTCCCCTGTCACAGCTTCATACCATCCATACCCATTCCCTTGGGTTCTATCACTGGCCACTAAAGAGAGAAGATCAGTGCCTACCCCTTTGTTCCCCCTTGTGAGGAAGCCATACACCATGATGAGGTCTCCCTTCAGCCTCCTTTTCTCCAAGCTGTACAAACCAAGTGACTTCAGCCTCTCCCCATAGGACTTCCCCTCCAGACCCTTCACCATCTTTGTTACTCTCCTCTAGACACTCTCCAATATTTTTGTGTCCCTTTTGTACCACACACACACTGCACCCAAAACTGCACTCAGTACTCAAGGTGAGGCCACATCAGTGCAGTGTAGAGTGGAACCATTCCCTCCCTGGACTGGCTGATGATGCCCTGCTTGATGCACCCCAGGATACAGCTTTAAACCTTTACTTACCTAATTGTGTGGTTTCCTGACAGCAGGAGGCTAAACTGGGTAAACTGAAACTTGGTGGGACTATGATCTATAGGTCAATGGTTTCTCTTTTAACAATGGCAAGACAAAAGATTCCTTCTAGAAGAAGGGCACAATCCATATAAAGCCCTTCAATGCCTGCTGAATTGCTTTCTATCCTGTTTGTACATTATTTAATATATTTGTTGCTTCAAAGTATATTTTATCCTGGCTTATTCAGAAAGGTTCTATGCCCTTTGCAGTTCATTTGCAGAACTAAACTACCTATAAAGTAGCTCATATTACTCCTCATGGTGTTTTTCCCTTTGTCAACTAGTAGACTGCTCTAGTCACCATCACTGGGAGGTTCTCTCTTCAGCTTTCTCTTTCAGCTTATCTTACCTAATGAAAGCAATTTTGTTTTATTTGCATATCTCAGCTTCTTAATATTCTATATCTTCCCTGAACCATTAGTGAATATATAAATCCTTTGGCAGTATGTCGCATCTCACTGTCAACCTTTTGTCTTGCTCTGAGGTGACCATTTTATTCCTTCTCTTTTGCTTAACATACCAAAATCAGACACAAGTCTTTCAGTTAATATAACAATCACTTCATTACTTGCTGGGGTCTCTGCTAATTGTAACCTCAGGCAGTACACCTCACATCCCACCTTTTGAGTGCATAGTTTGCTCAGTAACCCTATAAGAAACATCAGATTAAAGGTTCTTGAACCTTGATCTGAAATAGTTAAGGCGTTGTGAATGTAGCACAGGGTTTTGTGAATCCAGCAGAAAGACGGCAAGTGATGGAGGTGTTAATTTGCCTATGTAATATTTAGACATTACTTACAGCGTAGAAGCCTGGTGCTCAGAATGCTATACGATATTTATCAGATTCTAGTCATTTCAAGCTTCATTTTCCAAATATAGGTTTTATTTCTGTATTGACATGTAAAAGGATGAAAAAATCCTGTTGAGAATCTTCACATGGAACAGTTCTTAGACATGCAAAGGAGGATGCCAAACAATGGGGAGATGGAAGGAAACAAGTCCAGCATAGGAAATAATACACCGTTATTTGGTGTGAAATATATTAGACGATATATGTTGGTTTAGGGTTGTAATGTTAGTTTATTACATAGAATATACTGTTTCAAACAACATAAATGTACCCATTATTTATGGGGAAATAGATCTGCCACTGGACTTCTAAAACGAATTGAAGAGTGCTTCTAGGTCTCCTACCGGTACTGCAAACTCCTTTTGCTTCAGATCCAGCTTCTACTTCCTTTCCACGTGCCTTCTGTCCCACAGGGACACAAACAAAGCCTCTGGGCCAAAAGGGATTTGTGTCAGCCTTTAATTAGGTCCCCAGCCTGGATAAGCGAAGGATCATGATCCAGGGCTTATAGCAGCATTTACATACTAGTTAATCTAGACAGAGCCTCCAAGAGTACAGAATGGCCAAATTCACATCCTCTATCTGGAAAACAGCACTTTCCTCCTTCAGGTGTATCTCTGACTTCATTGGCATTGAAGCAAGACATTATGCAGTGTTAGGGATTGAAATATAACCAAAATCCTGAAATACTCTGACTAATATTTTCCAATTTTACATTTAAAATCATTTACTGAAAATTGGAAACCATATATAAGTGCTCATTACACACATGCAATATTTAAAAATTCTGTAAACAGGTATCCAAAATAATTCTAGTAACACATCACTTACACTTTGGATTCTCATAATGCCACATATTTACGAACAGAAAAGTAAATACAGGGACCACTTCTAAAGTACAGAGGTTAAAGACAAACACACAACTAAAACTTGTAGTGTATGTACAACAATTTTAAGCATAAGTGTTGCTGCCTTAGAAGGGAATATGGCAAGGGCAGTCAGGAAGTCCACTGACACACAGTCTTCCTTCTCAGTTCCTATGTAAATCCAGCAGCAGTAAACACGCTCCTTTTCTAGTATCCTCTGGGTAAAAGAGGCAAACATCAGTTGGGGGTCTGGATTAACCTACATACAGACTGAAAGATCTCTTTACATGCATAAATATTCTGAAGTTGGCAGTTAAAAAAATTAAATATCAATTTGATACTGTTAATCTATGTAAGACTAACTTGACTTTTGTTTCCTACTTTTCATTGTGCTGCAGCATTTCAGTAGTGTTTCCTACTTTTCATTTCAAATGTATCAGTTGATTTTGTTCTGGAAAAAGCATTTCTACTGAAAGACATTTCCTCAAACCCTTTCTCAAATGTCACGAAATTTAGGAATCTTATCTTAGATCTCAGGCAGGTATTTCATATTTCAAGTCTCTGTTCTAACAAGCAGTAGTTGTTTCACTACAAAGGATTTGGCTGGTATACAACTGAGTATCTCTGAACAAATAACATTCCAAGGAAAAAATGGTTTTTAACCAAGAAATCGTTGCCTTAGAAGAACAGCTTCCTACGTTAGTTCCCATAAAAATCTAATTAATTACCTGTATTTCAGCAATGATATGCACTTGTGATTTATATTTATCTAGGTCTGAGCAGTATTCACATTGGGATTTTTATTGGGTATGGTATTCAGCAGTTTATTTTGGAGGGGGGAGGGGGTTCTGAATATGTTTTCATTAATCTAATGTTACAGAATCTCCAACATCTTTATTACAAGTCTTTCTCATCTTTTCTATTTCCACTGTCCACTGTATAAAAGCAAGCTTTGTCGTCATCTTCATCTGCAGGAAAGGCATTTTCAATTTTCAGATTTTCAGAGGCATTATGTTCAATGTTATTTAAAGAACTGTCACACTTCAGAAATGTTTCAGAATGACAGGTTTCTGTTGGATCTTCCAACGTGGGAGCAATTTTTTCTCCAGCAATATAAATTAGGTTTATTCTTCGGGTTTGGCATATTTTTGGCTTTCTGTTGGGTAGCTCA
The DNA here is from genome assembly GCF_964237585.1 of Gallinula chloropus. NCBI lineage: Eukaryota > Metazoa > Chordata > Aves > Gruiformes > Rallidae > Gallinula > Gallinula chloropus. The sequence goes on from NC_140086.1 coordinate 42,599,409, forward strand.
CTATTTGTACCTACCACGAGATCACTGAGTATGTGTTTGGATACATCATTTTTACAGTTGCTGGCTTCCACGGGTTTTACATTCATATCCTTTCTAATATGTGTCTTCCCTAAACTGCTTTTGCCTTTCAGAGTTGAAGATGAAAGTATTCCAAAGTTACTAATAAAATCTAAGGTGTTATTAGCATAAAACCTATTAAAAATATTATTGGCAATCTTATTGATACAGTTATTCTTCAGAGTCATGTGATCATTTTCTTCTGCTGTTAAATCTTTGCCCAACCATTGTAAATGTTCACTCTTTTTGGCCAACAAACATAGACCCAGATGGTTCTCAAAATCGGATACCTTTTGGTAGGCATATCCTCTCTGTTCCTCATTAATCGGTGTTACTGTCACCATCAGTATTGGACAATGTTGGCCACATATAGCATGGAGTTTATCCAGAGAATCTTCTTCCCGAAGAGCACTTCTGTTAGCATTACCAACATTACTTGGCTGAGACCGTATGGGTTCATCATTTGAAGGCTGTTCCAATGGATGCACCTTGTTGTCAGGCATTCTAAATTCTACTGATGTAAAGGCTGGAAAACTGTTATCAGCCTGCGTGGAATGGTGTGTGGAAGTAGAACCTACCATGACTGCTGGTTTGACCATTTCTTTATTTTCTGCAGGAAGGGAAGTGATCTTACCATTGTGGCTGGGTTTGGTTTTTGTACTAAAGTCATCCTGAAAGGGGTCTGAATCACTATTATGAGGTATATTGAAGTAGTTGCAAAAATTTTCAGAGAGTTTAGCCATGTCTTCAAGTTCAGAAGAAGAGACTTCACTGAGGGCTGGGTACTGATTGAGATTGCCAAAATGTGAGTATGGAACATCATCACTGTTAGTATCAAGGACTGTATCCGTTGATGTCGTTTCCAAATTACCGTACATTCCAATCTGTTCCGGGGGTGATCTTCTTATCAAATGATTTTCTTTGAGAAGCCATTTGCCTTTATCTATCAATATTCCGTCATCTTCATTAACTTCTTCATTAGGTTGACAATGTTGCTTTGGAGATTCCCCTGAATGGCTGTTAATATAACTTGTCTCTTCTCTGTTAAGAGCAGATTGTGATGTTGGTAAAGAAGTAATTTCTTTTCTTGATATAGTGTCATCTTTTTTTGTGTTTACTGGAAATTCTTGTGATGGTAGTGAAGAATGTGACAATTTCTCTGCAGTACAAGACCTAGGTTCTTGAGAAAAATAAATCGTTTTTTCCACCACTGCAGAATGAAATTCTTCAGTATCCTTTTGAACTACTTTTGACATATAAGGAAATGTTTTGTGAAATTCAGGCTTAAATGAAGTTTCTGTCTTGCCATAAAGTCGTTCAATAGTTCTTTTTACATAGCCAGTATTATACTGTTTTTCAAGCACTGCTTCCTCCCCACTTTCATTGGTCAAATCACTGGATGCTCTAAAGTTATAATCACTTTCTTCACTATCTGGTCTGTAATCTGACCAGTCTGAAGTAGCAGGACTTTTTAAGCATTTTTTAAATTGAGAAGTGTCTGAACACATTTTATTCTCCAGTTCTCCTGCTTGCAATTTCTGTTCTCCTTCAGTCATATCACATTCTGTAATTTGCTTTGATTCATAACAAAATGATAAGGGAGAAACTGTAGACAACCTCTCAGAAGTTTCCTCACAAATTTCTGCATCTTCCTTGTCTTCCTGTAGGGGATAATCCTCATTATTACATTCTACAGAGGTTTCAACAGCTAGTTGAAGTTCATTATTTGTTTTTTCATCATTACCTGCTGACTTTGGATTCACTTTCTCATCTTCACTTTTAACAGTAGTAACACATGTGATATCTTTTTCACCTTCTAACTCAGAAGTATCCTGCTCTAAAATATTATTTTTATCATTAGAAGTTACGCTATGAACTGTTGAGTTAGGGTCCACTGAAGTTTCTGACTCTTCATTAATGAATGATGTATCAGTGTTTTTACCTTGAGATTCATTATATAGGCTATCTGGCATTTCTTCATGTCTTTCAGGTGGCTCTATAGCTGATTCAAGACTACAGATATTTGAATCAGTATTGGCATATTGACTGTCTAGCTGTGCTTTGGGAGCACACAAGTCTGAAGTCTCTGTTTCTCTACAAAGATATTTATGTATATCAAAACAGCTTTCTAATTCACCAGTCAATTTTAGAGCTTCTTCAGAATTTACACTGTCCTTTGGAACACTGGGAACACTGGGCTCAACTGATTTTTCATTTTCATACAACTGTATATGATTATGAATTTCAGATATGGGCATATTCTCGTGGCAATGTGTGGAGTCCTGCTTTTTGAGTTCTCTCCTAAAGTGTAAGAAGTTATTTTCTGTTGATTGTTGAAAACGTGAGAAGGCAGCCTTCAGTTCATCAACTTTTTCTATGACTGTAGTTTGTTTCAGAAACTGCAACTGTGTAAATATCTCAGAACAGCTACAGGTAGTTTTCTGCATATCATCTTTGATTGCCCCGATCACATTCTCTCTCAGATTCAATACAAGCAGCCAAGCTAGGAGGACATTGGAGGAAGAACCACAAGGTGAAGGAGAAAGATCTGAAAGGCTGCAGGCTTTTCCTATACATCCACTATGTTCTTTCTGGAGACCAAGCAAAGTTGATTGTAGTTCATGCAGCAACATGCTAGATATGCAATTATTCTGAACATCAATTCCCATTTTCTCATTGGCAATTGCACAATCAACTTGAACAGCAACTTCAGATTTTTTGCTTTGACATAGGCTGGTATCTTGAATATCAACTGCTGACATCTTTTTGTCATTGTGATGTGTTTCATGAAACAAATGTAGCTTACCATCATGATGAAATTCTGACTTCAGTGAATACTCAGCTTCTTCTACTATAGTTGTATTAGCAAGAATCAAAGAGTCAGTTTGTTTTTCGTTTGAATCTTTGGATGATTCTTCTAAATTTCCCAATTCACAAATAGGCTTTAATGATTTTTTGGTTAAATTATGTTCAACTAAATGTTTTTTTCCAGTCACATGCACTTCATTTGTGATAAATCTTGTTTCCTTATCTATAGATGCATCAATACATTCTTCAGGAAAATCACAGACATTGCTATTCTCTGAATTTCCTTCTTTTTTCTTTATAGGTGGTAAGACAGAATTTGGCGACAAGTTTTTCAGCCACGTTTGGATATAGTTTTCAAGGGAATGCTCAACATCCCCCTCTTGAAAATCCTCTTGTTTTAGAGCCTCTAGTGTAATTCCACTCTCTGACATATGTAATTTATTTGCACCTCTGCTTAGATTTTTCTTCATCCCCTTTTGCTTTTTCTTTGATGACAAATTTTCCAAAATATTCTTGTCCTTTTCTTTTTCAAAGCTAAGATTCTTTGGCACTCCTGGCAATGGTTTTGAAATCACTGATAAGTTAGGTGTCTGCTCAAAAGAATTGGTTGAGAGATGTGTACCTTCTTTCTCAGTACTCATTGCATCCTGACCGTGTTCAGATTCATTGTTCGAATCAACTGTCATTACACTATTTTCACTCTTTACGGATGAAACATTACTACTTTTTTTGCCTGACTTCAATTTTACCTTGGCCAACTTGTTTCTTCTTTGTTTTTTATTAGATGATAATCCATTTTGTTCCATTGAACCCTGGTGATAGAACTCATCTTCAGGACATACGTTTTTGTCTGAATGGACAGACCCATCACTGGTCTTTACAGAAAAATCTGTTCCTTTTTTCTGTGGTATTTCAGAATAATTATCCATATCCTCTATTGTGGAATCCTGAGTTGTTTTGTTTGTGGTATGCATTCCCTCACCTTCAATTTTTGCAGGAATTTCTTTATCTTTTTGATTTTCGTATGTACCTTGCTCTAGAGAGTTAGCTGATTTTCTCTTCTTCTTCTTCTTTTTGGTGAGGGAAGATGCAGATAGGCCGTCATCATTGAGATGTTTTGCCATCACAGGTTCAGTCCTGGCAATGATTTGATTCTCACTTTCAGTAGGAAAGAATTCATTTGTTGGAATCACTGTCTCAGTAGGAGCTTTACTACATGGAGTTACCCTCATCTTCATCTGGCTATGTCCAGGACAGGCTGAATACACTGAGTCTTGAGAAACAGGTAATAAATCAGTAATTTCACACTCTGCTCCTTCTTTACACTGACATTCTGAATATCTAATGAAAGAACTCAGTGATCTTTTTATTTGCTTAATATCACATGATTGATGGATATGGTCTGCTGAACCTGGCCTAGCTGTCTGGTAAATTTTTGATGACGGTGTGAAACCACTGATGCTAGCTTTGCAGGTTGATACTAAACTAGTATAAGTGCCTTGTTCCACAAATGATTTCTCTAATATATTCTGTACCAATTCATCCTTGTCAGGTGCTTCTAACGTCTTCCTATTTGTGGTTTCTATTAAATCATTACTTTTGTGGCTTACTTTAAAGAGCATTTCTTCTTTTATATTCCCTGAAGAAAGCTTTAATAAATCATTGTCACACATTTCACTAAGCTTTGGATTACTGACACTTGATTTTTTTCTGCTTGAATGAGCTACCATGCAATACTCAGATTTATTTTCCCCGTTCTGTGCTTCCTCACTGTAGGAAAACTGTCCTATTGTCTTCTCCTGGACCTCTTTCTCAGATACCAAAGTGACACTCTCAACTACTGCTTTCTTTTGTCTAACACGTCTTGGTCCAGGGGTGGGAGGCCTATAAAAGCGAGGCTTAATACTATCCTCAGGTACATTGCTTACATCTAGATCTGCAGAATTGTTCTTACAGATGTTAAAACCAGAATATTTAAAATTGGACTCTGATTCTTTGTCTGACGCTTCTGCATTGGATTGCTGTAATGAGTCCCCTCCTTCTTTATTGTAGCTCTTCAAAAACACAGCATCTTTTGGTGTTATACATTCTGACACATTTACATTGGATAAGCAGTCTTCTGCATGCATTGCAGAATTGCAAATGATGGCGTTTTTGTCATCAGAAAGGCCAGCACGACTTACAGTGGTTGTCCATTTAATGGTTTCTTCCTCTTTAATTTTGAATCGGACTTTCATTTCCACTGTGATACTGCCATCTTGATTAAGGTGAACAGATTTCTCAATGTCATCTTCATACTGTGCCACAGGTAAGTCTTCACCAGAAACTGAATGATTTCCTCCTATACCGTTATGACTGCCAGGAATATAGGAAGAATCTGAATTGTTATCATTTGAGTTGTTATCATTGATGGACCCTTTATCAGAAGAAAATGAGAATATCTGAGATCTTGAGCTGGAGCCTATTTCAGCTCTCGCTACCAATAATTATATTGAAATAACCCGAATTCATTCAGCACATGGAAAGCAGAACAGATAAGTGTCATGCGTAAGGATCCAGATGGTGAGACAGCAGACAGGCAGCAAAGGAAGACAAAAGAAGAAAGAAGAAAAATTAGTATCAAAAGAGCCAGTGAAGTGTGTTTATTTTACCAAAGTATTAGAAAGTAAAGAGAAAAGCATGACTAATCTTGCTGTTCATTTTAAAAACTTACTGTAACCAATTTTTAATAAAGAATCAAGCATTTAACTACTTTTCCTCTTAATTCTATTTGAAACAGGTTCTTTCTAAAGTCAGAACTATATTCTTATTTGAAGCTCCAGAGCTTAAAAAAGTGCTAAATGCTCTCATGTTATACTTAGTTGGGAGACAGGAGGTTGTCTTGAAGTTTACAAGGGATTCACAGTCCCTCACTTGTTTGGGCTTCAAACTGCCAAATGTATTTTCAAGGCTTCACGCCTTGGCTATCATTGATATATCATTTCCTAAGTTCTTAGTGCTGAAATGTGTCAGTCAAGGTGAACATACATATCCCCGGGCTTAATCCAACAATCCACAACATATGAGTAATTACTGTGAGAGATGTCACCGTCAGGTGAATAAAGGGTTGATTCAATCCCCTGGTCTGAACCTCTGTAGAGAAGCACTTCACACCGTATAAAATCTGAATAAATCATGACATTCTGAGGTACATTTTATGCTATGGTACTGTAGACAATGATGCAAAACTCAGTAAAGCCGATGAGGATAAATCCAGACTTCAATGAGTTTTGAGTATGGCCCAATAAGTGTTTGCATACACATTAAATATTCCTAAAATATGCTTTGATTACTCTGTAATAACTTTGCTTTTTAAAAATTATGTCTCATCTCTCTCTAGCAGCTGTCACTGAAGAGGTGAGAGATAAAAATAGCTTTTCTGTCTTCCAAGAATTTCTCTATGTGCAAGGGAAGCTGTTCATGACACCCACACAAAGACATCCACAACTGCTACCGATACCTAATTATATAGGAGCCACCATTTAATACACAGGTTTCACTTGCAGAAAGATATTTTAGCACATGTAATGGTAACTTACCTATACAACTTAAAGCTAAGCATTTATTGTTTTGCTCAGGTGAGTCTAAAATGGTCTCATATCAAGACTTTCATAGCTAACATATTGCTATTATTGATACATGTCTATAATTTCAGGCAGAATGCCTTGCAAGTTTCCCAGGCACATACTTTACCATGAACTGAGTCAGAACTAAAAGTTTGCACTAATTCCTCTATCATGAACAAGACTTTATGCTTCTGGAAGTAAAAATGTCACTTTTTCTGTCTCGGGAAATGGAATTGGAAAAAAGTGACTGAAATTTGATTTTTCAAACTCTCACATGCTACAGGATACCTCTGAATTTTTGACAAAAGAAAAAAAGAGGGTTGGTGTTTTTCTCTCTCTCTGTAATTTCTCTTTACTAAGGATTAGAAGAGGGAGTTTAGATTCTCAGATACTGACATTTTCTGCCATTGCGAGGCTTAATCTCTGGCTCAGAGCAAAATTTGGGTAGGATTTTTTGTTTCTGCAGCACTTGCATTCTCAAAATGTTCCTATCCATTCTCTCTTGACTCATTACTTATTCTTTGCAAGCAGCTCTCAAACTGTGCAAGTCAAAGAACATGAAGACTGAGAAAAACTAAAATGAATAGTTTGGTGGTGACGTAATAAACTGCGAAGGATGTGGAAGAAATTCCTTCAAATAAATAAAAGCCAAAGTCTCCTATGTATCAACGTGCTCCACAACACAGTCAAGATTGCCATGGAAAGTCTCAGTACAAAAACAATTACAGTGTTCCCCGGGCCCTCCAGTACAGCATGCAGCTCTACCAAGAGTACAAGGGGCTTCTGGATTAAACAAATTTCCCCTTTACCTCTGCCCTACAGAGTGCTCTAATACCAAGGATTCCCACATGACCTAAAGCTCTGGTACCAACCTAAAGATCTGATACCAGCGCATTTCTTTCCCCTTAATTGTCACACTACTCAGCCTGGCTTTTCTCCAACAGCCCCTCAAGTTCTTGGTCATCCACCTGCCACTTCACACTCTTACTGACCTTGTCAGTGGCACAACTCCATGACGATTCAAAGGGAAAATACATATTTGTGTATCTTTTCCAAAACTTGTCCAAAAAACATCTATCATAGCCAAAAGAATATAGGAAAGGGTAACACTTTTTCTAGAGAAAAGAAGCTTGGAAAACATGATGAATTTATGAGACAACGGGTGCTATAATGTTTTTCCCTTTTATGTGGAGCACAGGACACAGGCAAAAGTAAAAGTCATGACAATGAAAAGTCAAGCCTCCACTTTCTGAGGTGAGTTCTGAAAACTGCACAAGTTTTGCTCAAGAAATGTAGTCAGTTCAGAGCCTAAAATAGCCTGTGGTTTCTCTTTTACCCCTGTCTTTACTAACTGCAACACCAAAAAATTCATAAAAATGTCTAACAAGTAAATTAAAATAAAATATAGATTTGCATCCGTGTTCTAAATAAGTCTGAAGGAAAATATGCATACTAGCTAAGTGCTTAGCAGAAACTTACATTTTAAGAATAATAAGACTTTGATCTTTCTTAAGCTTATAGAGGAGTCACAGCAGACAGAAACAGTTTCAATTGGCCTTTTTGAATATCCGTGATCCTAGTAAGATTCTCATGGTTCATGTCTTATACTGAGAGAGATAAAACCAATTAATAATATACAAATGAATTCAAAGAACTTACTGTTTTCACTTTCTGACTTGGCATTTGCTTTTGGGTACACACGATTTGCAATTGCAAGCAATTTAGCTGGCCGTGAATACCCAAGAGAATCGTAATTGCTTGGTTTAAAAGGCTCTCTCCCTGCTGCGACTACAGCTCCGGAGCACAATATCAGGGCCTGAAGATTAGGAACCTGGAGGGGAAAAAAAAAAAAAAATTAAATTCTCTGTCTTAGTAACCACAAAAACTAATGTAAGAGATTTATCCCTTTCATGCTTTAATATCTTCATTTCTTAGTCTCTACATTAGTTTGCAGCAGGCTATTAAATATGTATCATAGCATGGAATTAATTTTTCAGTTCCTATAAGGCAATTCCTATCTCTGTGAGGGTATGTCTTGTTATATAAATATCTTAGAAAAAGACTTCAAGAAGCAACTTGGATCCAGATCAAAATTTTCTTATAACTTGTTTCATCGTCACAGCAACTGTTCATAGCCATGAAATAAGTGTAAGCATTTGGCAGTAGCTATACACATAAACACGTTTGGAGGAAGAAAGGGGTTCTGACAGAGTCAAAGAACAATATACATTGGAAAAGACCTCTGGTGATCGTGCAGTCCAACCTTCTGCTCAAAGCAGGTCTGAATGGATCAAGGTGCTCAGAGCCTTGTCTAACAGTTTTCACTTTATGTTACAAAATATATTGTAAGATGAGGCTTACAGTCTGCACTTCACTGACTTCTATGGTCAGTTTCCCAACCCGATACAGAGGGTAAACACAAGATTTATCTTGAAATCTTGGAGCTTTGTGTGGAATTCTCTTTCTAGTAACCTGTTAGGTGTAATCACAGGTGCTTTTCTATGGTTGAACAACACACAGATAAAAAAGCTAGGTGAGATTAAATTACATAAAACATCATGTGTGAGGTGAAAATCAGGATTATTAGTGCTGAATCATCTGCATTTAGAGGTACAGAACCTGGTCCACATTTTGAAAAGTCTAATAGATAATTTGGTGTCATATTTTCAAGTCATTAATGGCAAGCCACTCTGCATTTGTGTGATTATAAAATATGTGTGGCTATTAGAAGCTACTTAGCATATTTTAAAGCATTAAAAATCACAGATAAATGGCATTAAGACTAAAGGAAGTGTCTATGCAAATGGTTTAAAATAAAGAATTGAAAGCATGCTTGAAAGAGGTCCGAATAAGAAAAAGTGGTTTTTTCATGGTGACTTAAAACAAAGTTTCCTCACTTGCTGCTTTCTGATTTCAGTATTCCAATATATTTTCTCCGACCTAGTAGCTTTTCTGAAGGGGAAAAGCCATATAAAGGAAACAGCGGGAATTCAGCGCAGCAGATGTTACACCAGACCCCTGTCCCATGCTTATAATTGATAAAAATCACCTTTTTAATCAAAAATTGTCTGGAAGTAATGATAGAAAAGTTTCCAGAATTCATCTTTATTCTCACCTTTCTGCCATCAGTGGTATATAGTTTCACGACTGGATATTGCATTAACTCACTCATATAATCCAGAAAGGCCTCAAAGGTTTGTGTATTTTTCTTCCCCAGAACTATGGTGCGCCTGAGTCTTACATCCCCGTTTTTGAAAACAAGCATCTTTTTGGGAGTTGTTATTTTGCTTTCTCGATGGCCGAATCCATCTTCATTCTCCCTTGCTAATTGCACAGCTCGACGACGAGCACTGATGGGCCTACTGATCTGCCAGGGCAGCGGCTTTTTGCTAGCCTGCTCCAGGTTGATTGGCTTCATTTTCCTCTGATGAGAGCAAATATAAGATTTTCCATCTTCAAGATCCTCCAAATTGGTGATGCTGTGTCTCCCTTTGGGTGTACTAATATTCCTCACTCCAAAAGGTAACGGGACCCGTTTGGATAAACTATCCAGCAAGGCATCAAATGTTTTGTAAGACCGGTTGTTAATGACCATTTTGATCCCATTGAACTGAGGATCTCCACTTTTATAGAAACAGATCCTTTTTGCCACAACAGGTTCAGTAACATTGACATGGCGCATGGATAAACTCTGTTCGCTCTCGGAGGAGTTGGGCTGATTCACCGAGTAACTGGTTGAAGGTGTTTCGCTCATTCTGACAGCAATCTGGACAAAAAACAAAAGAGGAGATGGATGTAAAACTTTTCTTATGACTAGTAATAATACAGTCTTCATTTTGAAAGATGCAGAAAGAGAATTTACAAGAAACCAACAGCAGCATGTTGTGCCAAAAATCATTGGATTTAAATGGATCCAAGCTGTTATCTCTAAATTCCACAAAGACTTAGCACTGTCGGATTAAGTTAGCACAGCTCTACTTGTAAATATTCCCAAACCCCTCCAATGCAGTATCAAATCTCTTATTATTTTTGTACAAGACAAATTTCCTTAGAGGAAGGTATTTCATCAGCCCAAAGTAATAACTAGATGTTTTCTTTCTTGAGGGTGAAGCTAATGACAACATTTCATATTTAAGATATTACCAAAATCCTTATAAGGAGGGAGAAATTTCTGCCTAGGCATGAACCATATTTGGTCCAAAATAACAAAACTGAAAGACAATACATTTCATTCTGATTCCATATACTAGTTTTGTAACAGGGAAAACCCATTGGAATCAGAGAAAAGGCCCCTGATTGACTACATTGTAAACTATGCCAGAACAAGGCCAAAAACATGTCTTAGAGTTAAGTTGCATCATAAATTGACAGATAATTTCCTTTTCTATTATAAGTTTTCTATTTCAGGATGCATAAATCACTATAATATTTGCATTTATACTGAAGAAAAAACTACCAATCAAATAAGACTAAGGGAAAAGTCTTTTAATCCTTTCTAAAGACACAAATATTTCAGGTATTCTTCAGTACAAGTAGCCTTTAAAATGAAACATTTTAATACTAGTCTTTTAAACATTATTTCTGACAACTATATCCATAGACTTCAGCTTGAAAACAGAGCACTCTCACTACAATCTTTCCTTTCCAATCCAATCTACATGCAGGTACTGTAAAGACAACCCTTTAAACCAGTAAAACTGCTTTATCTAAATGATTGGCTTGTTTTGACTGGAACACAGGGTAGAAATGGCTAATCACTAATCAGCCTCAAAGAAGCAGTTTTAGTTTAATTTTACTGAAAAGCTGTATAGCAGTCTCAGGGAATATGTTTGTCATCAAAATATTATAAATTAAATTCTTTGGCAATGTCATCTCAATGTAGCTGCCATATTGACTAATGGAACTATCTTTTCTGGATGCTACATAGTGTTTTTAATGAAGCTATGGAAAACAGCATTTTGACTATTTTACTACTACAGACATACATCAGGTCTGAAACTGATAAGAAAATGTTGCTATTTTTCAAGACAGTCAAGGTTCAAATAAAGTCAGATTTGACAAGATTTTATCTTACTATGTTCTTACAGCATTTCCAATAATGCCCTGTTTTCAGTTTAGCATTTTTCTTCACTAAGAGCTAATAACTTTGTTATTTTGAACAACGACCACAGCACAGGAAGAAAAGTCTGCTTTTAATATATTATTTATGAGGTAGCTAAAAGTGAAAAATAAGCAAACAGGTCTGCACTAGAATAATGTACACAAAGATTGATTTAGATAATCACAATTCCATTAAAATGAAATTTAAAATATTATTTTTTTTCCAAAAATAAGTATTTAATTTAGGAATACACAGGAAGACATTTTCAAGCTTGGATACAGCCACTTGTATACCAGAGACCATGTTGGCTAGCGAAATGGCTTGCTTTCTGTGCAAAGGAGGAGCTCCACTTCAACTGAAATCATTGAGCGCTATGGTTTCTCATCTTCTTCAATGCATCTATCCATTAGCTGCTGAAATTTTCATTACATTTCTAAACTGAGAGGTTGACAGGTGAGTTAAGATCAAGGACAAAATTTGAACCAGACATTTTATATTTCATCCGTCATTCTGTTTATACTGGTATTGTTAGAGGAAATCCGTACAAGTAGTTTTTTATTGCTAGCTGCAGTACAAACTTTCCTACTTTCTTTGCAGAGCAAATATTCAACTCCAGTGAAAGCAGCAATGACAGTAGTAAAGTTCTTGAGTGAAGTGACTGTCATGTTACCCTATTTAAGTGGCCAAGAAGACCTGAGCTCACTAACAGAGTCCAGTCCAGCTTCTCTGGGGAAGGGGAGAAAAGAGTTAGGATATCATCAATGATGACCAAAGACAGAAATGAGCAGATAGAGCTCCTCACCTACTCTGTGCTAAGACTTCTCACACTTTATGAAAACAGAGTGGAATTTCATCTAATTGTATGATTATTCCCTTTAAAAAATAGGTGGATTTCCTCATGAGACTGCTGACAATAATCACTCTTGAATCAGCCTCTCAGAACCTGTACTGGGTATTTGTACTTGTGTAAAACATTCAGTTATGTAAGCATCAACATTGGGAAGAGAAATACATTTTGCATGAAGATAATTATTAAACTGAGTCTTGACACTGTGAGAGCAATGAAATGCAAAACAAAAAGAGACACATATAAAGAGACATATAAAGAAAAAAGACAATTTTACTTGTAAACATGGAATAATTTGAATTCACAAAAGTAACTAAAAAAGTTTTCCTTAGCAAAAGACAAAATGAATGATAAAACTGGTAGTTTTGGCAGAGAACTGATAGTTGCATAGCACACTATATATGAATACTTTCTAGTATTAATTTCAGTAATGAAAATTGCTTATGCATCTTTCAGATATCTTATAATTGCATCTAACAAATAGCAAACATTTCAACAAATGAATAATCAACATATTGAGGAAGTTACTCTTTCATAGTGCAGATGATCACACTGTAATAGATTCATTTCATCTTAAAAGTATTGATTTTCATACCGAATGATTTTTTTCTATAATTAAGGAAGAGCTATATTACGTGATACAGAATGTCTATTAAAATATTTTAGCAATTAGAATATTAAGAATTTTATTCTGAAAGAAAATCAAACAGAATTCAGAATTCAATCCCTTTGCCTGCATTCTCATAAACAAAAACACTCCTTGAAAGTTTATGCACAAAGCTACAAAATTGTGTGAAGCCACTAAGTGGAACACTTTGTTCTAAACATATAAGAATATGTCTAATGCCATATAGCTGGTAAATATTACAAACAATTTCATCATACTCACCCACAGTCACATCCTATGTAAATAAAAAGAGTAGTTAGCTTGTTTTCAGAGACTTATGAATTGTACATGTGATTGTCTATGCCATATGCAATGAACATCTCCAGTCTTATTCCAAGTGCGCTCAGCTAGGAAAAAACATCATAATCCATTTGCTAATCAGCTAATGTTAGTCACCAGACCAGGTTCATCTCAGGTAGCCATTGTTCAGAGCAGTGTCTTGTCCAGCAACTCCTCTTATATCATTTTTAAACTCTATTTACTTTTTAATTATTTCATTTATATAATTTTCTCTTTGCATAGGTTGCTCAAAAGACTCACAGAACCACATAAACTATTGTGGGTGGGGAACGTAGGCCATCTAATCTGTCTTGTTATCAGCGTAGGGTTGTCCTCCAACTAAATTCTTTAGTGATATAAATTTTAAATGTTACAACTGAGCTTCTACTAGTCACCTTCCAGGACTATTAACTGTCTCCTGGCATTAATGCTTTTGTTCAATCAATTCGTCACGCCAATCCTTGCCGTGCTAAGGTTGTCCCATATTTTCGCTATTCTGATATCACATACAAAATAGTTCCACCGTGGTTTTTTCACAAAAATCAATAAAACATGACAGTCTGGAGGAGTTTTGTCATCCATGAGGCAGTCTTCCTTTCAACATGTTGGAAAAAGGGCAATGTAGCAATTATAAATGTGTGCAGATATAATTTATGGAGACCGAGTCTAACTGCAGCTTAACTATACCACAGAATGCGGGGCTTTTTTTCATGTTCCAGTGGAAATAACTATGTCCCCGGATGGTAACTGTCCCATCTAATTGCTACCAGATGTATAATCTGATTTGGAGCTTCTTTGCTTAATCAGGATTACAGCAAGCTCTCCAAACTAGCTGTGTAGAACAGTAAGAAAAACAGTGCTCGGTAGACACTGCCACTGCATGCCAGAACAAGCTTTTCACTATTCACCTTAGTAGACAATTCAACATTTATAGTAGTTTTTTAATACCATTTCAGTTCCACCTTCACAAGATCCATAGGCACAAACATTAAATGATAATTTTGCACAGATATTGTGCTATAAACATTGCTTTCTTAAATATTATATTTACAGAATTATTTAGGTCATCGATCTATTTTAGCTAATGTACTGCTTATATTCCATTCAGTATTCTGTTTATACTTATTCAGAAGATGAACAAGTGCAAATTCTATGTGTTATTCTGATGTCTTATAACCACTTATACAAGAATTTATACACGTTTTCTTTTAAGTGCAGGATTTAAAATATCATTGCCACATTCGTTACCTTTCTAGTGCATGCAAAACCACTTTCAATAACCAGCTGATCAGTAGCTTCCATGTACCACTAGAATTTGAAGGGGTACCCTTCTGGAGGTCTCTAAGAGAGATTCAAAAGGCTTACAAAGGTTCTGTCCATACCTATGTAACTTAAAAGCTCCACTGCATTCCTCCTTTTGCTATGAACACCCCATATATTCTGAAAAGATTGAAGAAATTGTTAAATTTATAGTAAAAAATAGCATCAACAAGTATTGTGGTTAATTCAGCCTTAAAGCTAACAGACCACCAGTCCTATGACAATCAATACTGACAAAAGCACTTTTCATCCATTCACATGGGCAGTTCGTTTAGTATCAGAACTGAGAACTGAAGAAGTTCTGGAGATAAACAGTCACGTAATTTAAAACTGAGGATTACAGCAAACCACAAAATTGTAATCCTGCTTGCAATTAAAATAGGATCCATTTGGTTGTATTGTTTTCTAAAGGTTACTGACTGGTCAGTAAGGGAAATTATGACAATAACACTGAGTCAGGCAACTTCAGTTCTTTTCTGTCATTGAAAAGAAAAAAGAAAAGAAAAAGTAAAGCTCTCTTTTGACTGTGAACCCAGTGAGGGATAAACACAAAGGATGTACTCCAATGATCACAGGCACCAGTGGCTGTTTTCCTTTTGGATTCCAAAGGCTGTCCTGTAGGAAAATCATGCCGTAGAGATGGTCAGCTGAAGGTCCAGTGCCTGCAGTTAGCCTGCAACACCATTCTATACAGCAAAAGGCCTGGGTCAAGCACCCTAAGCAAATACTTGGCCTGCAGTTTCTGGGCCAAACAAAAGCTCAAGTGGAAGTTTTCCAAGTCAAGAGAAAGTTTCTAACCGACTCAAGAAATGCCTTTATCAACCCAGAAAAGTATAGCTTTAAAATGGCTGTAATAAACATTTTTATCATTGCTCTTTCTGATTTTGATTAACTACTTCTCTTTTTGTATGGACTTCACTTAAGTAACAGAACTAACTAAATGCTGAAAGTACCTAAATATAACCTAACACTTTGCACCTCATTCTGTGAGTCTTTGGTGTTGCAGCAGCATATCCAGGAAACTGATGTCCAAGAATGAAAAAAATACGTCAGCAATTCCATTATCATATTTGCCGATATATTATTTTATTTCCTTTGCAGATAACCAGCATCCCAGGTTGAGAAGCATAAGCAGCCCTTTCTGCAGCATTGTCCTGAGTCAGAGCAGGGTCAGAAGCTGTGTTGTGGCTCTCCTTGCCTGGCAATCCTACGGCCCTTGAATGACACCCTTTGTTTAAGTCGGCGCCACAGGGCACAGCAGTTAAGGCTCGAGTATTTTTATCATTCAAGCGTGAGTCACTTCTTTAAACCAGTCAGTTGCTGCACCAGTTAAACTATTACTGTTGACCTCATGCCCCAAGTAAATGCTGATAATGTGCCTTATATTTCCAAGTCCCTTCAGCCTCTTATGCATCTGCACTTTTTTGGCTTTCTTTTTTTTTTTAATTGGACTGCTTGGTAAAGTATGGAACTAGGAAACCGCTATCAGGCTAAAAAGGAAATTATCACATTAGAAGCAGGGGCCTGGGTCAAGCTCCCTTCAGTGTGCCCAGCCTGTTTACATCCTTTCCAGTAAAGCCTTCCAAAAAATGTGCCACTATTAATATGTTACTACTGATAAGATTTCGAGCCACTGCATTACAACAGCTTTTTAGTGTTTGATATACATGAACTTCTTATCAAGTTAATCCCCGCGGACTTTTATTCATTAAATTCTCCAACACAGATTTGATAACCAACAGCTGGGGATGCAGAATGAGGAAAAAGAAATAAAAAAAGTATGCCTCTGGGGAAGAAAACAAAACAAAATCAGAGCCTCGTTTTTAAGAGAGCTCTGCCCGGATGGTTAGATGGACTGCAAAGCTCCTGTTTGAGCTGCTCTAGTTTTTGACCACCACAATATTTAACTCAAATCTGAGCACCTGTTTGCATTCCAAAAATAGCTTTGTATGGGAAATTTCTGGCCTGCTAGAAGTACATATTGACCCATCATCTTTAAGTGGGTTACAATTTCATTCTGGCGTGTACAGTTTGTCTCAGAGTTAAATGCATAATCACTCACAGCTCAGTTTTCCTTTTTTTCTTGCCTCAGATTATTTACCTATCTACACTTACCTTCTGTTCTGTAGCTGAAGGGGAGGGTCAGACATATTTTAATTTTTTCTGAGTATGGGCATCAGAAAAAAGAGCCATCTGAGACTATATTTTGCTTTGTTTGTATTACATCTACATAATTCACTGCAGTGATATGTGAATGCTTAAAAAGCATCTAGAATTCTTTAAACTGGATCTCTTTCCAGTCCTCTTTTGTGACTAGACATTTCCCCCATCACTAGTTTTCTTCTCCTACAACATTTTGAAAATTTTTCTCCCTTGAACATTTGCCTTCATGACCCTCCCAGCCCTTTCAGCAAATTAATAATGCAGCCACCTTCACTGGCCTTAATACACAATGACTTGTAATAAACAGCTATGTTACAACTAACTGCAGATCTAATTGGTGCTGTCAGCTTATTAAAGCCTGGTTTCTTCCTGTATTCTTTAGAAAACTCCTATGTGGACCTTAAAGTTTTACTAAAAATTTCACTCATTAAGACAGCTGGGGTTGTCACACATTCTTCTTTTATACTCTTTTAACTTCCTTGTACTTCTTACCAAACTGTTAATTTGTAACTAGTATTCTTAGCATCTCCCAAAGAGCATGGTCAAAGAAAAGGATTAAGCAGGCAGCACATGAGTTCCCTGGCCAAACTGCTATCAGCATACCTTGAAATTTAAGCCCACATGCCTCAGTTTACCTATCTGAAATTCTCTGCAATGGCATTGCCAACTTTCCTAATTCATAGAAACGTTGTGAACTATTAAAAGAAACCTTCAGCAGCATAAGTGGCTATGGGGGACAGATCTTTTGGTTCTTCCTGGTAATAAAATCATTTGCTGGGGTCTGGTGTTATTTCCTTTAGAGTTCAGAGGCTGCTTTTTTTTGAGAGTTCATAAACTGAGGCCAAGAAGGGAAAAAGACAAGACTTAGACATCTTATACAGCTTTGCCTCCTACAAACACTTTAAAGTCTTTGATCAAAATTTACATCTTCAAACACTTGCTCTGATCTGCTGCCTACTCCTGTAGGTGCCCAGGCTCTTGAAGCTCCTAAATTGCTCACAGTAAGCTTTGCTGCTGGGCACGTGTACACCCATTCCAGCTCTGACACTAAGCTACTTAATGTCTTAGCTTTGTTGCAATGCACAGCTCGTCACTGCTTTGCCCATCTTGCCCGAAGAAACCTGACTGTCCCCTCTTCCAGCCCAGGCAGCAAGCTGTTGCTGTCCTCCATTCCTCTGGTTAGTAGATAAAGAGCTCTCTTACCACTCCAGAGGTCCAGTTCACTACCTGATGTAGGGCAAGGATTTAAATCCATGTATCTCAGCTTCCAACACAGTGAACTAGCTCAATGCTCTTTCTCATATCTAGGCTTTGTGTAAGAAAAGAGTGAGCTGTGTATAGCATCTAATTCCACAACAGACTTCATAGCTACAAATGACCAGTGGCGAAACGCACCTAACTTTAAGTCTGGGTTTAGATACCAGTTTCTTTTACAGACATGGAAATAGTATCAAATATGGACTCTGATCTATAGGCCTCGCATCTGTCAAGGATTCAGAAGACAAGATATCTAGCTCAAGCCTGAAGATGCCCAGAGGAAACAAGCTGACCACCTCTGGTCTTGTATCACAGTGCCCAAATCCCCAGTATGAGTCCAGCTTAGTTCTGTTAATCAAAAGGTTCAAGGTGTATAGGTGCAAGCAAGAAGTTCTCAGAAAACACAGGTATCACTAAATTATACTTCATTGTCATACTTGCAGTACTAGGTGTAAAAAATGGAGCTGAATTCATTTTTCTAAAGTCAGTCCAGGATTCCCATGCTGAATCTTAAACCTGAAGACGGACACCACTTCTATTACTATAGCCCTCCAGGATACTTGGTGTCCCCCCTTCTGCATGTATTCTCCTTTACACTTACACACAAATCTTAGAAGTAGAAATTTCTGCTTAAGCATGTTTATATCTAACAAAGTGTATATAGATACACAGACAAACTCTGCTCAGGTACCTTCAGTTACTTTCATACCCTTTGGATTAAACTGTCATTCTCAACCATCTTGATATATTCCCAGACCTGTTGTTTCCCTTTCATATTTTTTTCATTTGAAAAGACATTCCTCCAAACTCTCTCATGTGCAGGGCCAGTATTTTACCAAAGGAGTGACTTTACATATATTGACTTCTGACCCAATTATATACATGAATTGCTTATTTTCTCTGAAGACATCTAGCCTGTGTTTCCTTACTGTATTTTTGTCACAGTGGCAGTTTCTAATCTCAAATAGTATTAAAATGTGACATCAGATAAATAAAGATTTTTTTGACATATGCTAAATAAAAAATACAAGCCAATATCCACCTCCATCAAAACCAGTCAAACCATATTATGCATTATCACCCCAAAATTTCCATCTATCAATCCTTTCCTCTATCTAAATAAAGTCTCAGATGTTGTCAACATAATTTCTTTCTGCAAACAGTAATATTGATTAAAAATTATACATAAACAAAATGGTGCTATTCATATTAATTAAACCTTCTATAGTAAGCTTATAATTAATAGAAGTAGTTTTGTATTGATGCTATTCATTTTTAACCAAGTTATAATTAAATTACCAAAAGCAATAAAAATATTTGTAAATAGGAAGCCTGTGATTTAAATACATGACCACAGACAGAATGGAGAAAGTATAGCTGCTGTCTTCATGCAGTTCTATCAATAAAAAAAGAGAATTTAAAGTATCATTATGCAATGTGCTGAAATTAAACTAGATTTTAATTTTTTTAAAAGGAAAGAATGCATTAGCAAAGCTGTACATTAAGTAACCACTAAGAGATCTTTCTGTGTCTTGAGTTCCTTTAGTCAAAATAATTTACTTTGTGGCTAACACAGACACAAAGCAGTACATGTAATTTGTCACATTCATTTTCCCACTTGATGAGACTGATTCCCAGAGTGATCCTTGCAGTCATTCTCCAGTGAAATATCATCACAAAGCCAAGAAAGAGCAGATGAGTTAACTTAGACGACAACATCACATACCATTAAAAACCAAGGGGAGACTAATGATGGAAAAACCTGGCCATCAATACAGTTTTATATGGTTTCTGCTTCTGTTGCTTGATTACAGCAGAAAGTTTATGTGTTTTTTGAAGCTTTCTTCCTCTTACTGCTATTACCCTTCACTTGAGACAAACAAAAAATGCATTTTCTGTCTCATCAACTGTTATTTTGTGACATTTTCCTTCTATAAATTTTATCAGGGAGTCAGAATCTCAGAGAATTCCTAAACTGAAAACACAAAAAATCTACAATTAATTTTGAACCAACTGAAAAGTTATTGTTTTCCATAATATTGAAGTGTTTAAATGTGCACTTTTACTTATTTTAGGTTTTGAAAATATATGCTTTTTCTGATTTTCCACATTCTATTCAACTCCAGCTCTGTGGCCAGCCACCCATGTTTCTCTTTCCTCTTGCCCAAAACAGCATAAGCAGAGCCAGGAATTTTACCTAAATGTATTTCTACACTTTCTGCTTTACTTTGTGGATGAGGAGGACTGCCACGCTGCATCAGGAATTCCCTCACCAAGCTTCTAGCTCATACTTGCTGTGAAGTGTC
Organism: Gallinula chloropus; assembly: GCF_964237585.1. NCBI lineage: Eukaryota > Metazoa > Chordata > Aves > Gruiformes > Rallidae > Gallinula > Gallinula chloropus. The sequence goes on from NC_140086.1 coordinate 42,619,819, forward strand.
TGGGAAATGTGTCCGTATTTGGAAAGGAGGCATGCTCAGATGCCACACTCCCCTTCAGTGTACAGCTATTGCGCTATACTGTGAAATGCATTCATACTTTTGTCTTCGTTATAGTGAATATTGAAATAAATTGATTTCCTAATTGAAAAATCACAATTTATAAGGGGGGGGGGGGAGTGTATGCTATTGTCCCTTAACTTCTTGACAATTTCAAACACTAAGAAAAAATGCTCAGATTTTTCAGACTGTAATGAAGGACAGTAGAATTCTTATATAGACCTAACGTTGTCTAGAGGATGCTAAATTGGAGAGATATATTCAGACAAAGACCTTGGGCTCTCATGACAATGATGCCATACAGGTTCGTATTGTCCTGACAAAGAAGGTATGCTTTAAAATCAATATCAGCCTTCCATAAGGGCACATTTCAGTAGTTACACTTCTGAGGCACAGCAGCCAACTCTCCCCTTTTGCAGGCACTCTTCAGAGATGCAGAAGACAGCACAAGGCCTTAGAGAATGAAAAACTAATGTGGGAATACAAAGCGCCCTCCGGAGCAAGGTCTACTTGGGATCATAATCCTCGTGGCATTTCACTTTGAATGTGTGAAGAAAAAAAAAAAATAAAGCAACTGGCAAAAAGTTATTTGAATGTTACTGAAATGAAGCAGTATTTGCAAAACCACCTCTGATCAGGTCATCAGCCAAGGTCAATCCACGGCAATCTCTCAGGAGCCGTGACAGAACAATAGACCCACCGCACGGAGCAAGCGGGCAGGCGCGCGGGCTCTGCCGCTCTATCTCGGCAGATAAGCAATCCTGGGGACTTCAAATAAATCACAGGGAACAGCTAGCGGAAAGAGTGATGTTGGATAGATCTCCTCTCATGTTTTTCTTAGCAGACTGCCACGGGGAAATACTCAGATGCTGAAGGATGTCTGTTTACTTAGAAGAGACTGATCTAAGAAGAAGTGACATACTATAATCTGGTCACGCAAACTGTCTCTAAGCAATTAGACTGTCTTATTGGTTTAATGCTATTTTGGGTTTATTTTTGCTTTTGGGAATTAGACTTGCTCCTTGAAAAACACAGTATGTGTTATACCACATCGCACATCCACTTATGATGATATCAGAGGATATTGTCATTGCATCATTTTTGTAAGAAAGGTAACTTCAAACTGCACTGAGTTACTCTGTTGCCTTTTTGAACTACAGAGAAAAAGAGAATGTAATAGGCTTTGCTCAGAATGTTCTCTGGATACTAATCCTTAACTTTTATCTCCCTTCTGTAGTAAATGGGGGTGAAAAGTAATGTTTTTGTGGCCCCACTTCAGGGCTAAAAAGCGAATTTTCATGTAGATATTTCTTTCTCTTTTTTGCCATTGATTTTCCTGAAATTACAAATCTTCATAGACTTTTCTCAAAGTAAAATTTAAATTGAGAGATAATTTCTAACATACCTGGGTTTGTTTATACTTCAATAAATAATGAGCTTGTTTGCAACTGAGAAAAAGGCTCCCTATCAAGATGTAACTTAAAATAGCTGCAGAGACAAGAAGATAAGGGAAAGGAGTACTAATTAATAGCAACATGGTTGTACTCTATAAAAGGAAACGATTCAGAATAAGTTGGTTTTTCTTTGCAAAAACCATTTCTACCAGGCTGGCAAACTAGTGTGTGAGACAAGAACTGTTCCCAAGCCCTCTCCACACATGTGCACACACACAGACACACACATCCTGTCTTAAAAAAAAATACAACAGGAAGTACATTCCTGAAAATTAGAAGTGAAAACCATTATTCCTGAAACTGGTGCACCTTTTAGTCAAATCACGATTACTCCTTCCCACAGAATCCAGATCATTTTGTTTAGACTGTTTTCACAGAATCACAGAATTACAAGATTGGAAAAGACCTTTAAGATCGAGTCCAACTGTTCCTGTCCTATGCTAAACCATATCCCTAAGTACCTGACCTACGGTTTTTTAAACACATCCAAGCAAGGTGACTCAACCTGCTCCCTGGGCAGCCTGTTCCAGGCCCTGACAACTCTTTCAGTGAAAATTTTTTTCCTAACATCTAATCTGAACCTGCCCTGGTGCAGCTTTGTGCCGTTTCCCCTTGCCCTATCACCTGTCACCTGGTTGAAGAGAACATCACCCACCTCCCTTCAGGTAATTGTAGTGTCCTGGTTCTGGTCAGGATGGAGTTAATTTCATTTGTAGCAGCGGATGGAATGCTGTGTTTGAGAGTAAAAATGGGAGTAGTGCTGATAACACCCTGATGTTTCTAGTTGCTTTCAGACAGTCAAGGACTTTCTCAGCTCTTCATGAGAAAGGAGGAGCGAAGCCAGGACAGGTGACCCAACTGGCCAAAGAGAGTATTCCACGCCAGTTACGTCCTGCCCAGGATATCGGGGGGCTGACGGGAGGAAGGCCTGGGGCGGCTCCGGGACGCGCGGTTCTTGGGGGACGGTCGGGTCCGGGACGGCTCTGGGTGGCACGGCCTGAGTTGTATGGTTTGGTGAGAAACTGCATTGTGTATCAACAGCTTCATATATTTTTGCTTTGAAGTCCTGTTAGCATTGTTACATTGTATCTTTCTGTTATCTTAGTAAACTATCCTTATCCCAACCCAGGGGCCTCTTATTTCTTGATTTTGGGGTTATTTGCCCCTTTCTCTTCCTTTTCCCTTCCCTTACTTCTCACCCCTCCCTCCCCTTCCCTTTAACCTGCTCTTTTCCTTTAAGGAGCAGGCAGCTGCGTGGATCTTGGCTCTCAGCCGGGGTGAAACCACGACATGTAGGCAACAATAAGGTCTCCCCTCAGCCTCCTCTCCTCCAGGCTAAAGAGCCCCAGTACACTCATACGCTCCTCATATGAGCGTATACTTCACCAGCCTGGTTGCCTTTCTCTGGACTCGCTCGAGGATCTCAATGTCCTTATGGTGAGGAGCCCAGAACTGCACACAGTACTCGAGATGCAGCCTCACCAAAGCAGAGTACAGGGGCACAATCATCTCCCCAGACCTACTGGCCACACTGTTTCTGATACAAGCCAGGATGCCATTGGCCTTCCTGGCCACCTGGGCACATTGCTGGCTCATATTCAGCCTACAGTCAACCAGCACCCCCAGGTCCTTCTCTGCTTGACAGCTCTCCAGCCAGTTTTCATGTGAACCTTGTGATGGACTCCTTGCCTTCTCTGGGAGATCAAGCTGTTGTGGATGCAGCTCAGTGGCAGAGTCCTGTCTGTAGTCATCTGAAGTTTCTTTTCGTTGTCTTTCTAAACATTACCTGTATGTTGGTTTTAAAATAACTCATATTCATTCTCCTGCATTCTCACAATCTGCTGTATCATAAACAATTTAAGTTTATTTTATTTTCATGATATAAAAGTTTTAGTAGTCATTTTAAATGGGAACAGAAGTGTAAATCTGAAAGTTGGGGAATGGAAGGAATCATAATTACTCATAATTGATCTTCTGGTCTCAAAAAGTATGGTTAATAGTTAAAAGCTATTCTTTTACACACACGTGCTCATATATATATGCTACTAATTAATTGATTACTGTTATTAGATAATGGAACGGCTTTTATATCCTGTCAAGTTAAAAAATTTATTTACACAACAGTCATAGAATAGCTCTCTTTTATGGCATATAACACAGGTATATTACCACATTTCTTTCTAAAAGCTCCATCATCAGGATTGCAGAGAAACTCATGAATTGAGTGTTGGTGTCAAGTTTTGGTAGCAGGGGAGATACAGGAAGGACTGGGAGGAAGCTATGCCAGCCCTGTGCAGGACACAGCTAGTTCCAGCTAGTTCAAACAGACCCACCATGGAACACAGACATGCAGCACATCTGTGACAATGTATTTAAGGGCAAAGATGCTGGATAGGCAGGAAAGCTACGACAGAAAATGAGAAGAAGTAGTATAAGCACTGATGTGAGAGAAGAAGGAAGGAACTGCAACAGAGACTCCCCAGCAGCCCCTGGAAAAGCCCACACTGAAGCAGAGATCTGAACAGTGTCCTGGGGACACCTCATGCTGGAGCCAGTTTTATTCATGAAGGACTGCAGCTTATGGAAGGACCCACACTGGACTAGCAGAAAAGTATCAGGTGGTAGGAGAAGCTGAGAGGATCTGTTATAGACCAAATGTACCCCACATCCCTCCCTGCACTGCCTGGGGCGTGGGTAGGAGTCTGGAGTGAAGGAGTGAAGTTTAGCCTGGAAGAGGCAGAGGAAAGGTGTTGTTTTACTCTTTGTCTTCAGTTTCTTGCTTCCTGAATCTATTTTCATTGGCATTAAATTAGTTTTCCTCAAGTCAGGACAGTTTTACCCACAACGGTAAATTGGTATGCAATTTCCCTGACTTTATCTCCACCCATGAGCTTCCTCATCCTATTTTATCCCCCCTGATCCCTTGAGGACCAGGGTGGGTGAGCAGCCGGGTGGGAGCGTGGCCCTTAGCTGAGGCTAACCCGCTGCACCTCCCCCGGGAGCCAGGCGGAACAGAGAAACTGCAGCTCCGCGCTTGTGCAATTCCTCTAGCTGAACATCAAGGTGTTTCATGAGAATTACTGCCTCATAAATATTCCTTTTTTTTAAACACAATGCCTGGTAGCAGCAGATGTAGATAAGAGACAAATGAGGCTGAAAATACTTTTTCCCTTAGTTATCTTCAAAGGATTCGGCGCTAAAATCCTCACTCTCATAATAGTAAATCTTTAGTCACGGCGATGTTTCCCTTGATACTGGTGGATTTCAGACAACCAGTCCACAGACTGACAAAAACTGTGTCCTTCGGCTGAGTAATCCCATTCAAGTAAATGGAGCTAATAGTGCAACCAAGGGTTTATAACCTCAGGTCACAAAATTGGAGCTCAAAGTTGTCTGAAGTGAAATGGTTCAGAGGAATTCAGTGCATTTCAGGACTTATAATACTCAAATATATATTACATCTATATATATGCACATATATACACACACATATATATATGTAATATAATAAATATATATATGAAACTATCAAATATCTTATTTAGATATTTTCTGAATGAAATGAAGTTCTTTTGAAGAGACCTTTCTTTTGAGAACTTCCCATATGTTTGAAATTGTAAAATAAGAAAAGATCAGTATCAAAATAAGATATCAAATAATTTAAATGAATTATTTCAAACTTATCAGAGTTTTTTGTCTTCTTGGCTGGTTCCATATTTCCTTTTTTCCCTCTTTTGAGATTTTAACTCCGGCCTCGCTGAAAATGAGGAACAAACCCTGAAATCTCAAAACATACTTGCATGCTGGGAAAAGACCATGTTTAGAATTTAACAGGACAACCAGCATTATGATCACATCTTAAAAAGTCACTGCTGGTTTTCATAACATCTAAAGCTAGGCTATAAAAACTGAGTAACTGGGAGACTGCCACATCCCAGCCAGTATAGGTTGGTGTTACTATCCTAATGCCCAAGGATTTACAGCAAATTGCACCAGCAGATCAAGTGAATCCTCCTGTGCCATTATAACCATGCCATTCTACAGGAAATTCAATATTTCTGGTGCATAAAAAAACTAAAACATGACTTTTAAAATGCAAACTTATAGTAACAGAGATGCTCAAAAGAAAAATAAACATCACTTGGAATTAAAAGTACTTTTACAAAATCCTTACTGCATATTGCTGAAACACAGATTAAAATTTTTATTCTGACAAACAATAATGTCTCCAATGCAGACAAAGTACATGACAAATCACTGCTTCAGTCTTTTCCTCTTCACAACAGTGTCGGTAATTAGCCAATACAGTTTCATTTAAATAGAAAATTGAATTTAAGTTCATGTGAAGTCACTGCATAGCATACATATATCCATCTAATAATCAAAATTGAGCACTACCTTTGCTTTGAGAATATGTGCCATATGAACAATAAACTCTGCTCAGATCAGGATCCTAGTGTGAGCTCAATGGACAAATACAGAAAAAAAGCTTTGTACCAAAGCTTATGATGAAGTGGTAGCATTGTATTTCCTGGGCTTTTGCCTCATTATCAGTATCCTATAGAAGAAACTCCTATAGCACGAGTAATTATTCACAGAAGGGTTATACCAAAACAAGCTGCCTCGTAGGGATAGAAAAGACACCTTAGAGATCTGTGACAAGGGACCAACCCTGTCCATTCTAGGGAGGCAAAGCTAAAGTGAATTCATTTCAAGCAAAAAGAAATACTGATGCAAACAAGGAGAAGAACACCATTTGGTTTCTCCTTCAATCTTCTGATGTTTCCTTATAAAAAGGAAAGATTTGAGTAAACTAAATTATGTCAACAGTGAATTTGGCCTCGTGCTTATAAGAGGTCTCTGCTCACATCCGAGAATGAGACTGGCTTGTTAAAGCATAAAGTTTGCAGTATTCCTGGGATACATTGCATTGCAAAATGTTCTTGGGTGTGGGATGCTCGGGCATACGTGCTACCTTGGCCCCCATCTCTGACAAAGACACACCTCAAAACACATAAATCTGGTAAGTCTAATTTCACAGTCATTTCTGATTCTATATTTGCTCATATTTTTAATACCAGACTGACAGAACAACTGTAAAGGGGTACTTTTGAAATGTCATATAAAATTATTCATATCACTTAACTTCATCAAGTGAGATATTTATAACTGATGATAAAATTTGCTCCGGTGCTAGTACTGACTAATATTGTCCCCACCCAGAAGCCTTTTGCAGCGCCTCATTTCAGTTTGCTTTTGATGCCAGAGCCTTATCTATGAAACAAACCCATCAATTTCCAGACAAAAACTGGAAAAAGATTAGCTCCCTCCCTGCGGAGATAAATCACTTCCCGGTGTATTCACTTGCTGACTTCAACATTTTTCATCTGGTTTTCCCTCCGACTCGCTCTGTGAAGGAATGTTAGCTTCAGGAGAATGGATACTTGTGTGATACAAACCTGGAACTGCAGCTCCATTTTCAGAAGTGATGGGTCGCATTATTCTTTAACCACATATAAATTCAAGGAACTGTTTGCTTATTTCACATGAATGAGCATGGTGGGAGGGAGTGGGGAAAGGAGGGTTGAGCCAGGCAAAAAAAAAAAGGAAGAAAAATACACTTTTTGTGTGTGTTCAAATTAAGTTGATAGTTAAACTTTAGAGGCTGACTTTAGAAACTAACATTATAAAGCTGCAAATGTTTTTCTGATTCTACATGTGAACATCATTGCACAACCACAGATCCCACAAGCTTCTGGAAAAATTCCAGTTCTCTAGCACCCAAGGTCCCAGTGCTGGCCCCTTTCTAGACTGTGATGAAAGCTGTGCAACTTTTTGTACTTTAAAGGCAGTTGTAGTCTTTCATTACTCCAAAATGGATGAAAAATTAGGTTAGAGGATATGGTCCAATGCACTGCATTATGTATATGGAAGAAAAATATTGTCCTTTTTTACAATAAAGCAAGTTCCAGTTAGTCCTTTAATATCCAGACTAAATTATCTGTCCATCAAACATTGACTTGTCTGTTACAAGTGCCTCTTGAGACATATGAACAAGCAGATATTGGTGTTCCTTCAGATCATCATAACCAGACTGTTAAGACATAGTTTGTAAGGGTTTTGGAGTGGGATCACAGAGCAGATGATGTTGGAAAGTGCCTCTGGAGATGACCTAATCCAACCCACTGCTCAGAGCAAGGTCAGACAAAGCAGGTAGCCTAGGACCACATCCCAGTGGCTTTCAAATACTTCCAAGGATGGGACACCACAATCTCTGAGTAGCCTGTGCCAAAGGTTCACTGCTCTCTCAGTAAACCTTTTTTTCTTATGTTCCAGTGGAACTTCTGGTATTTCAATTAGTGCCTTCTGCCTCTTGTTTCACTAAATACCACTGAGAAGAGCCTGGTTGTGTCTTGTTCACCCCTCTCCCATCAGCTGTTTAAATGCACTGACAACATCCCCCTGATTTTTCTCAAGGCTAAACCACCCAGGTTCTCAGTCACACTTTGCATGTCAGATGATACAATCCCTTAATCATTTTATAGCCCCTTTGCTGAACTCACTCCAGGATATCCATGTCTTTCTTTCAATGGGAGTTGTTTTTTCTTTTACTTTAGATTTGGAAATGTATATATTTCACATACAAAATATCTACTACAGCAGAGCAAACTCTGTTCCCAGGGATTTTGTACCCTTAGGCTACAGAAAAAAGAAGTTCTTGGCAAACCAACTGGTACAATTTTATTGCAAAAAGTACCTGGGAGGGGAAAAAGTATGAAGTAATCAAACCAGCACAGCAGAGAACACTGCTTTAAGGCATTCACTTGTTCATCTGCATCCAGGTAACAGTCTAGAGGTGGAATCACATTTTCCCATCTCCTTTTCTGGTGCAAATGTATCAGATGAGGGTCAAGATGTCAGGGACAGAGAAAGAGCCAAAGAGAGAGAGCTGCCTTAGCAATGGGGGGAGGAGAGATACTTCCCAGCTGCTGCTGCTGGAGTTACCGATCGACACACAAACTAATCGATTTGAACACAGAAATGTTTAACATGGGTGTTGGCATTGGAGAGAAAGGAACCTGTTTAATGACCAGCACATTTGTAGAAGTCCAAATGATCCTTTCTAAAATTCTTAATCCATAATCACACAGCAAGTAAACTAAGGTACAAATGGCACGGTATTTGTTTTGAGTTTTATGGCACACGAAATCACCAACTAAGAGCATTATACATCTAACACACTCACTCACAATCTTTAACCCTGCAAAAGAAAGACAAGGATAGGCTTTGTCATGAGGCATGAGTTTGTACAACAGCTGCTGGAAGTTGAGGACCGCAGAGCTCAGTTTGAGAACAGCAGCAAACTCGTGACAACAAAAGCTGTGTCCGAGTCTGAATAAATTAGCTAATTATTTTTCTTCTGCCCTTCTTGTTATTTGGTGCCATTATTAAACAGCATGCAGGCAACTCTCACATCAATTTGTTTCTCATTTCTGGCTGAAATAACCACAGTGCTAGCCTTTAAAAGCTGATGCCTGAGCAGCTCCCAGAGCAAGGCTGATGAACATTCAAATCCCGGTTCTGTTAGCTTTGAAAAGACTAATTGGAAACCAAAGGCTGTGCATCATCTAAGCTGATATGTGTCATGCTGCTTTCAAAAAAAACTGTGACTGATTTTTTTGAACATGCCTAAGCCATCTGGCTCACAGTGCACCCTCCCTTGTTATGAAATGTTCACAGGCTCATTCCTTTAAATTTTGCCATGGTAGAGAGGACTTGTTTAATGTCAGAACCCAAAACACAACGTGTGTCTTGGTTTGCCTAAAGTTAGCCTGTTAGTAGATAAGGCTTACTTCAAGCAAAACCTTATGTTTACCAAAAACTGAAGACGGAAACTCGCTCTGCATTTCTCAATCATGGAGAGAAGGGTGTAACAAAGTAAATACAATGATCTGGGATTTCTACAGAAATGCAACACTAACAGTCATGTTAGGTGGGGAAAAAAAAACAGCAACCCTATGCAGACACAACCTTTCCTTTAAGATTTAAGGCAGTAGTTATAAAAGCTGGAATTTGGTGAGTAACATAGTAAATCCTGATCAAAATCCCTTGAATTTCCTTCCGTCCAAAATGTAATTGCTATGTGAATCGTCCATTATAACAAAGGTAAGAGAGTGATCAGATTTCTGATCTAACTACATGTAACAACTTGATTAAACAAGCTACTTATACCAGACAAGTGAAGTTTTTAAGTGGGAGAAAATAACACAGCTACTAAATAGTACATTTTGTTTACTAAGGTAGTACATGGAGTGGTGGTCTAAAAGTGCAGTATCTTAAAAACCACGAAAATTATAAAATGCCTGTCAATAGAGAATCCCCTGTTCAGGGGATTCTGAGTGACTGATGAAATTCTTTTTTAGAAAATAATTGCAACTTAAGCTGATCAGAATGAGAAAATAAATTTAATTTCTAAAGCTTTGTAAGACTATCTTATTTTAGCTCTTAGCTCCTGCTTCAACCTTCTCTTTCTCTAAATTTTGAGATTTAAAAGTAATTTAGGTACCTGGTTTGAACAGCGACATCTATTGTTTGCCTAAAGCCCTCAGCACCTTCCTGCAGAGACCTGAGGTCAAAATACATTTTACTATAGAGAACAAATATAATATTGAGCATATTACACTGGCTTTTCTACTAGAACAAAAGACAAGTTCTGAATTTGTCAAATGTACTCCCAATGAATATTTGGGACCAAGATCACTGAGTAACAATAGGACATTTGCTGACTGAAGAGACTAACAAAAGACACGCAGTAGATACCCATTTAGAATGGGACCAAAGCATCCTCATGTTGAGAAGAATACTGCTTTGTCAGAGCGAGCTGTCAAAGGAACAAAAAGACAAACTCAAAGCTGAACTATTTTTAAGATGAGTGGGCATGCATATTCAAACAGCTAGGAAAAGTACAACATTTTTACTGCTTGGCAAATGTAAATCACTGGGGAAGAAACCTGTACCACAGACTTGCTGTTTTCAAGTGCAGGTGGCAGGTAAAGAAATTGTGGGAAGAAAATATTTTCTTATGTTGTTGATGGTCTTTGGTCCTTTCCATAAGATTGTTTCCTATTAATTTTTATACTCCTGATAACTACGCTGTTATTGAAGCCCAGAAGATATTCATGACACCTTCGTGGCATTTAAAGAGATACAGCCCAACACTGAAATACCTACATGCTACTGAAGAAATGTATCGCAGTGAGCAGTGATGGCATGAAACACAGCCGAGCATACTTTGCCAAAGAAGCAGAGGAGGCACATACAAAACAGATATTATGCAGCAAGTGCTGCAGTGCTGCATTCATGGAGTGTTACTCTGAAAGGCTGCTGCGAAATGTGTTATGTTTCAAAGCGCTCACCCTAAGAATTTGTGGTAGCAGGTATCTCTTAGACAGCTCTACCTTGACATATAGTCTTCAGATATCCTTCGGCAGCAGAGTCCTTGGGTATGTGGATAGAATAAAACAATCCTCTTGGGTCTCCTGTCAGCAACAAAATGGAGGGGGGAACAGGGGAGGGAAGGAGTGGTTTCTTTAGGTTGGCACGATAAAATACCATGACTGAGTTGGATCTTCACAGCTACAATACCCATTTTATGTGCTACTATCCTACCATAACAGGGTGGCAAAAGCAAGGTTTTAATCCATGTGAAGAAATAAAACCTTTGAACTTAATAACTCTGGGGTTAAGCCAGACCAAACATCATCTTAGCCAGAATTTCTGACCATGCATAACCAGCAGCAGTGTTAGGAAGGCCATAAGCATAGTGATACTTGCTCTGTCCCTCAAACTTGCCAGATTTTGGATTGAGTGGCACCCTGAGTCTGAGGTTGCTTAGAAACCATAAAGTTCAACAGCTGGTGATGAATATATTCTCCATTAGCTTTTCCTTTTTCCTTCCTTTGTCTGTTTATACTTTCAGGCATCCATGACAGCCTATGACATAAGTTTTCACAATTTCAAGTTTTGTGGGGGGAAAAAAGATCTTTTTCCTTTCAAGTTTACTGCCTGAAAACATTTGCCTAGTTATGGGAAACAGTGATTATTTCTCAACATCATTCTTGATTGACTTAATTTTATCTGATTTGACCTTTCTCATATTCCTTTTGGTCATTCCCTTTCCCTTTACTAAACCAGCACAAGACAGATGAAGGTAGATTGAAGGGTTGCACAGACCACCTATTACTCTCCAATACAGTGAAGAATGTACACCCTAAATGGACCAGAAAGGAATTCCTAAAAATACACTGCTAAATTTATCACTTTCATGAAATCTGGAGGATTATGGCCAGCACAGTGCCCCAGAGCAGGACAGACACTGAGAAGGGAATTATAAGGATAAAATTTTTAATAAAGCTGTACTCTAATTTGAGTGTCTGCAGTAAAGCTACAGTGCACACCATCAGTTCTTTGGGGAAATACATCCTACTTTATCAACTGCCTTTAAACTAGCAGAAGGTGCCTCTTCCAAGTGTCTGCAACTTTTGCCTGGTTAGCTTTGAGTTATCTGTTTGATATGTCCACACAAAATGTGCATGCTAGATAGATAAAGAAATTCTACAACCATTTACTCATTTGAAGAATTTCATGATGAAAACAAGAAAACTAAGCCAAATCCTGGAGTTCTTATGATCTATTTTTAGCCATAGTTCTATTGTTACAACATAATTGGTTCCTTGCACAACAACGAATACCTTTTCTGTGCTGTTTCATCATTCAGACAGAAATCTCATGGGTGGCAATTTGTGTTGCTGAATATGGTACAACTAAGACTTGACAAGTCGTAGTTGATCTTTATCACATTTCAGAACACAAAATGCATCACAAGCTATATGGCACCAATTGTGCTCCCGTGTTTAGTTTACAGTTTCTAAGGATACTGTTTATTTTGCATGTTCTGCTGACACAAGTGATACCAAGGCAGTGGAATACATACAGAGAAAGAGAAAGCATGTATTGCCATGGCACAAACAGTAAATGCATTGAACATTCACTTCAACAAGGTGGGGCTCATTAAGATATTTTTAAAGGTTTATAGCTGTACAAATAAGCCACTTGGGTTTTGATGTGCAAACAAAATGGTCTACATCATAGGAAATAAGGTAACAGAAGCTGAGAGTGTGTGTCTTGCTACCATTAGGTTACTTAAGGTAACTTCAATACAATAAATGTGGATATAGCAATGTTGTCCCCTTAGTATTAGCAACTATCCCTAGGCACAATCAACAGAGTAGAACATATTTTCCTCTTAACCATATCAATAAGAGCTAAATTCACCCAGCCACTGTGTCTGTAGTCCCAAGTTAGGTAACTAGGAACCCCATGGGAGAATTCAGCATCTCTAGAATAGTTTGTTGTGTTTGTCTTTAAAGGCAAACATAGACTTGCTGTGTTTACACACAGCTTCGAGACATGTGTCAGGTCCAAATCTATGTCTGCATAGAATTGCTGGAGCAAAATCAAAAGGAGGTACTGCTGAGGTCACTTCTGCGATAAGGCAGGTCTATACCATCCCACATCCCAGTAAAATACATTCACCACTGCCTATTCTGGAGGGATTTGTGGCTTTTCTTGTTGGATTGTTGTTAATTGGCACAAATAATTTCATATTTTCTAAACAATAAATTTGTTTGACTCTCAAACAAACTTATGTCAGATGTCTGTCACTCAAAAGCAATATGAAAAGTTAAGATTATTTGTGTACTGATTTGTTTTAATTTACTGGCTCCAAAAGAGAGATTAGCCATTGTGACATCAAAACCATATTAAAATCAACAAAATTGGTTTATTTACACAAGAGCAGGTCCTTCAATCAAACATGCCTTTCATATTAGGAAGCCACTGTATTTATTCACCATATGGTGATACCTTAGGATAAACTGACTTCATCCACAGTAAAACAAAACTAGAGAAGCTGCCAAAAGAGGTTCCACATACCCAATTAGATGATCTCCTAGTCTCCTTTGCAACCTTTATCCTTACAGTACTGTATGTTTTAAAGTTTCTAAGCCATGACACTCAGACTGAAAAATAGGATCTAGAGGGTATGGCAGATAAAAAGCTTCTATCCCTTCATCACACTTTGCCTCTCCACATTTAGTATGTGGGTGCTGAGACAGAAACTGTGCTCTACAAGCTGCTCATTCAGTGCCCAGCACGGTAAGAAAGACCCTGATTTCATTGGTAGCATGTAGGTTTTGATGTACACAAACGCATACAACTGCAGCTGTATGGTACACCTTATACTGCTCATAACGTCACAGCTTTCCTATGTAGGTAAGGATGGTGCATCAGCATGTGCTGTAGGAAAGCTGTGCACACTTGGTAAAGCAGGATTTATGTATTCTAAAAAACAATTATGAATAAATTCCAGTGGGAAAACTATAACTGCTGCTGCTGTACAGAACACCTCGAGCAGACCAACGGAAATCTGTGCCAAAGGACAGGTAACACAGCACACTAATAATGTCCGAATGGAGAAGTTTCTAAAGCAAATATCTGGCACCTCAAGACCTCCAAGGATTTTCCTCCCCTGATGACATAGATGCACAGCTTGTGTATTTTGTCACTCTTGTTCCTAAAGGAGGTGCACAACCACAGGTAAAAAGTGTCCCAGAGTTGGAGCTTAGGACACACAGAGATGGAGCATTCTCCTGCAAATCTTCCAGCTGGAGTTTTTGTCTTGAAAGAAAGAGGTTTTGATGTCTGTTTTTCAAGATGTATCTCACCACTCAACAATGCCTCAGTGTTGTTCTCATGGATTTTGGATGGAATGCTCTGTTTTACCAGGCTGGAAAAATCCATGAACCTGGATTTATAAATATATAACAACACTGACCACTACCAGTACATCCCTCATTCAGCCAAGACCCAACTGTACTGTGTGGCAGGGGAAAAAGAGAACAAAACAGACAATCACTGCACTCAGGCTCACTGCTGGCACCTTAAATGTAAGAAACTATCCTTTCCATTAACTCAGTAAAACGTGGGAGAAAATCTACAAGCCAGTCAACGGATTTGGTTTGTCTATATGCCAATGTGGTTTGTAGGGTTTTTTTTTTTTTAATTTAATTACATTTTCAGAAAATTAAACTCTTTTAATTTCATTTGAGCTGTACAAGTGGTGAAATACAATAGTTTTCAGAAGGGGAAGAGTAGATAGGATGACAGCTGAGAAAGGAAAATATGAAACTGTTTTTTCTCATGTATACATTTTCCCCAATTTTATGCTCCAAAAGAATACACTACTCCTAAGCATGCCTAATAACTTTTTTGACTAACATCTCCTAATCTGATCTATTTTGAATGTGTATTCATAATCATTAACACAATTTTTTTCAAATTTAGACACTTAAGGTTAAACTTCTAAATAAAAAGTCTTTTCTTTTTTAAAAAAGAGACTGTCACTGAAGTCAAAGGATCTCTGATCCTGCTGAGACAGAATTAACCAGTAAGAAAATCCAACATGAGGTAGTACAATTACCTTCCTTAGCCAAATTTTTAAATGTTGGTACACAAGTTTCCGAAAGCTGACAGAGAAAATGGCAGGTAGAACAATTAATACATTACAAATTTAACATTTATCAAAATGTTACAAACAAATATTTTTGTCCAGAACTCTTAACAAAAAAAAACCCAAAACAAAACAAAAAACAAGAAAAAAAAAAAAGCTGCAGTGTAATCAGAATATAAATTAATCCTGATATAGTATGACTCTATGGAAAGAATTATCAGGAAAAAAAGCAGGAGAGGTATTACCTGTCCTGATGGAAAGCCTCTTGATAGCCACCAAGGTCTCTGAAATGCTATAAGGTGTGTGAGAAAAAAAGTCACATCGGTGGTATCTAAGTGATGGATACTGATTCTTCGTGCTCACACATATCCCAGCTACAGTGTGTTTCAGATGCTATTGCCCTAGCTGAAAGCAAATGTTGATGTTAGTTTAGTATCATTTTCTGCAGTACCTATAGCAACAGCAAACACATTATCAAACACTTAAGCAACAGACTGATTGCTCCGTTATCATAGTTTCGGTTGTTAATCTGTGAGTGGTGTGTAAACACCTGATACTCTGTAATGTGTGTCTTCTGTATGGTAAACTTTCCCTTGTACAAACATTTTCTTTTGCAATACAGTTCGACATAGGGGAGAATCATTTCATTTAAGATTTAAAAACATTGAAGATATTTAAGATCTTACTGTACACCCCCAATACTCACACAATAGCTTGTGGGTATCATAAAGAGTTTGGCATCTCTTAGAATCTAACATCACTTATTAATGAGATAGATAGATTACCCTAGCAAAGGTAGCATGCAAATCATCACACAAACATCAGTTCATGACCCTTCGTAGCCTTTTCATGAGAAATGAAGCATCTAATATGATTTATTAAATGTGGAAAAAAAGTCAAAGATCAACACACAGCAAGGCAAAGTATTTAAGGACTGAGAGAATTGTATTTAAGGAGAGAAAGTATTTAAGGACTGAGAGAATTGCCATATTCCCCTGACCACAATGGTACCAACTTATTTGCTTGATACCAGGTCTTTGCTGTTTCAAGAACATATGACTTGCTGAAGGCGTGGGAACTATGGAAATCCAAGTCCAGATTTAGGAGAGCTTAGTGACGATTCCAAACCCTACACCTAGGCCAAACAATCTATGCAAATGATCAAACCATGTAATAAAAAACAATGTTGTGTTACTCATTATGAATTACATGACAGATGCAATAAGGTATTACTGAGAACCTTACTGAGGAGCACTGTAGTTTAGAATATTGCTTCACTTAAATTGCTGCAGTTACATGAAAATGGAGTGACACTCTGGAGAATCAGGGCATAATATAAATAATATAAAACCCAAAATACACCACATAGTAAGTTCATGTTTCTGTGTGTAGATGAACCTCATGTCTGATACAGAAACTCGTTTGGAAGAGCAACATACCAAAGCATATACCCTGGCCAAAACCTGAGGTATTATTTCTTCCTTTTTCAATATTCTCTGCAGCTCTTCTTCCCAGAATCTGAAGAGAAGGAAAAATTCAGGGGAGTGGAAAATAAATTAAAACTATATGAATTTATGAATTCCAAAATTAACAGTGACCCACCCTTAAAATAATTCATTTGGATGAGAGCTACTGGGCTTTGCTCATAACATTTTATTTTTAAATAGAGAAAGGATTCCTCCTTCTCCCACCACATATCTGACCCTCTTCAGATCTCCTCCCACATCCTATGGATGATACATTAAAGGATCAGTAATGGACTACTTCAAATGACTGCCAAATCTAGGTAATACCATAATTCTGCATCTGCCCCAAACTTTTCTTCTGTTTATAGAGGACCTGCTGTTGACATGGCATCATGGAAGACAAGGTGTGATAGGAGACTGTGTGTGTACAGCCTGTGTCTAGGCAACACCATCAGTTGTCTGTTTTCTTGCGACTTTCACAACTTGTGGTATCTTCCATAAAATATGACAGAAAGTGAGAGTCTCAGCTTCATTAAGAATAACTACATCTTCACTCATTTTAGTCACAGAGACAGTTCTGAAGAGACCAACCTGGAAGTGCCCTGACAGCTCACAACCCACATGCAAATAAATTTAAAACCAGAAATCCTTTTGAATATCATGATTTTCAGATGCTGAATTGTGACTGTAAAGACACTTGCAGATGACGACTCTGGACTTTTCCTCCTAGTGGAAGGACTAGTGATCTTTGTAAGAACATGTATCTCAGCATTTCTCTGGTTCAGGTAAATGATCCAAGTGCTATTTCCTATTCTGATTCCCCCTGAACCATTTATCACCAGGTAAGCATAACTTCAGAGAAAGGGTGCGTGTAAAAACCGTGGGGAAAAGCTTATTAGTAGACTACAGAAAAACAACCACATATTAAGAAAAACAACATACTGAAATTGTAGGGTATGGAAAATGGACACAAAGTGACAAAATCCTGGAGCTCTGTATCTGCAGCTTGTGATCAGAAGCTTGCACAAGATGACTCCACTTGCCTTACATGCAGGCTTGTCTGTCCTGCATGACGATGCAGTTGCAAACCGCGGTGATGGACAGTTTCTACAAAGAGCCTTAAAGGGAACAGAAGCGTATTTAAGCAGTGCCACCCGGAGGTGAAAGAGAGCTTTTCATCTCCCGTGGCACCAAGGCACATCTATCTGTCTTCTACCTTTTACACCAGCTATAACCTTTCCGTAAATGCAGGAACCCCTTAATAGTCCCCTTAATCCTGTAAGGAAATGGTCCTTCAGAGCACTCACCCGTGGGTGGAGGGAAAAGGGTAATCTCCACTGAGCCAACTCCTATTCTAAATTTAAAGTGCAGTTTCACATACCTGAGTCCCAGAGCTACAGTAAAGGCAGAATCTCACAGTGCATGTAGTTGCCACAGGAAATAAGTCTCTTTGCTCTGTTGGAGGGCTGTGTGTTTGGGCTGTGCTGTAGAAAACTCAGGATTCAGGACTTCCTCCTAAAACACACTTGCACCCATGAAATCATGCAAAGCTCATTCCCTATCCACTTTAGCAGCCCTCCACTTAACACACACCAGTTTATTGTTGTCTTTCTTGTATTGGGGTCCCAAAAATGGATATAGCATTCCAGCTGCAAGACAGATAAACTCTGCCAGGAATGACCCTGAAGAACCCTGTGAGGTCTTCCTTCATCTATTGACCCTGACCGATGTATAGTAAAACATACATGTCCCAAAAAAGGTGAAGTCTGGAGAGGTCTAGCCCTGCCCAGGACTCCATTCCCAAAGAGAAGTCTATGTCCAGCACCTATATACATGCACTGACCACCTCATCAAAGCTTGTTTCCAACAAAAACTCATCAGGCTACAATCTTTGCCCATCACAAAGCAAACACATCTTTATGTCACTTTTAGAAAAAGTCAAAGCAAAACAAAATAGAAATAAAATATTTTTTAAATGAAGAAAAGAAGAAAATGCTCCACATTGGCAGAAAACAAAGGACTCCTTCCCATTATCTTCACGATTGATAGAATGAGGTAACCATCAACACAGTGTAATAGAAGGGTAGGAATAAAAGTAAACCAATGATAGAATAGAATAAAATAAGTAAAATATGGTGTTGAGGTAAAAGGGGGCTTATTTGGGTAATTACATTGATGCATCAGGCCAATTTACTATGCCAAAAGAGAACTCCCACTTAACCAAATAAGAATTGAGAGGAACTGTCCAGCTGCACATTTCCCTTTAATGAGAGAGGGCAGAGCGTGTGCAGACCCTGAGAGATGTGGTGGAGCAAGGAATTGCACTCAAAATCTGTAAAAAGATTATGCCCAGTGTGAATGTATGTATGGACAAGCACTTGACACAAACACTTCTTGCCAGGCTTCCACTGAAAATCAGTTTTATGAGAGAATGTTTCTATTTTGATTAACAAAAGTCCTTTAACAAAAATATTCCTTCAGATATTTTTTGTGAACTTCTAGTTAGGCCTGGCAAAAGGTATGTTTAAAGCATTAATACCTGCTGCTTCCAATTAGAATCAACTGGCAGCAGAAACAAATCCACCAGTTTTGTATTTATTTATTTCAAGCATTAGAGGATTTTCAAGCACAGCTGCAACATTTGGACAGTTAAAAACTCAAGGATGTACATAAATGGAGATTCTCATCCCCCTGCTTCATCCCTCAAGCACTTCCCATTTAACAACTGATGTAGCAAGTCATCCTGTTGATAAATCCAGTAAATAACATACGAAGTTGTACCAGTTTGCAGGAGTGAATTATAAAATGACAGAAGATAACAGACTCAGTGGTACTTTTAAGACCTTTAAAATTCTCTCTTGCAATCAGAGTGCAAGTCTCACACAGCAGCTGTTTTCCTCCAGAAGAAACCTGTGGATTTTTATCAAAAATTCTGTGAGCCGCTCTGTGCTTTCCCATATTCCAAAATTTCCAGATGGTTTTGAAGCTGATTTGTAAAAATCTAATTCTTCCCATGCCTTTTTGACAATGTCTATCCTGAGAACTACAACTGCATGAAATTTTAAAACGTGATGAATCAAGTATTTACAGGCCACTCGATGATTGGGCTTTGATGGCATTACCAGGGCTCACTGCCTTTGTCCAGTTTCCCCCAAGACCTCCACCCTGCCCAGGTCCCAGGACCTCATCTCAGTTCTGTGGGGCCATCGACCCCAGTGATACTGCAGCAGAGACTGTCTCCAGTTCCCCACAGCCCTGCTCTACTACCACCCACCCCATTGAGCATGCCAGGGAGGTGCCCAGTGCCCCAGGGCTGGTGCTACTGCAGTGCCCCTGGCTGCCCTGCTCCTGGCCACGGTGGTGAGGTGGGGATAGCCTGGAGACACCCCGAGTCTTCAAATGCCCCAGCCCCAGAGAGCCACCAGCCTGTGCCGCTTACTGACAATCATAATCAATTAAATAGTCAACCTCTTCAATCTACTGAGATAGCTACAACACCATTTATCTACTTAAAATCAATGAATGGCATAATAGTCCCACTTGTGCAGTTCAGTAGCAGCCAACACTGAGCTACACAAGCAGAGCGGCACCATCGCCTCTCAGATGCTGTACCTCAAACCTCTGTCAGCGCGAGTACTTCAAACGTGAGAAAGATGGAGGCAGAGCAACATGAGAAGGAAGGCTATTTGACTACAATGATAGCTAATCTTTGCATATATTCTGTACAGTTGTTTTTTGTTTATTTAAAAAGTTTTCTGGCTCACTCTGCAGTGTAGGCAGCTATACAAGACAGACTGTTTCTACAGTCCTGTAAAAGTACGCTACCAAAAATAAACGTGTTAATTATGTTCTGAAGGTTCTGCTACACCACAATGAAAGTATAAAGATGAGGAAAATTAAGACAAGCCCATACGGCACAGGCTTCCAGAAATGTGAGAGAAATCTGCTTCTAAAAGAGGATTACACCTAAATTAAAAATATTTATATTAATGGTTTCAAGTTGCATAAAACCAGAGATGTTTTATATGGTTTTAGGATGTCTCGCCTTTGCCACTACAAAGTTATGTGCATATTTACAATGACTTTAATATTAGCATCGCCCTATAATATGCTGAGGTTATATGCACTAAGTAGTAAAGATCCTACACAGAAGCTTTTTTGAGTAAGTAGTGGGATCAATGAGATGCCATATGAAACTTGGAGCTGAAGGCACATGTACAGTGGCCAAACTAGTATAAGCAACACATACTGAAACAATGAATCTCAAATGTTCCCTTTCCCTCATTTTATTGATGATATATTGATGATTTAAGCAGTAGAGTACACTGGAGTAGCTGAAGAGCAGTGAAGAGAGAAGGCATGACATTGAATTCAGACAAAACAGCTTCCAAACACTCTGCTGCGCCTCACCTTACCTTAAATTGGAGGGGTGGGGGTGTCTTTCCCACCTCAATTTTTAAAACAGGCTGACCTGACGCTGAGCTCCATCAGGATGTTTAACTCAGTGACACAGTGGAACCCAGTGCTTAAAACAACACAAAATTCCTTACAGTTCTGCCAATGCCACTCTGATGCAACTGATGGCTGGAGCACTGAGCAGGTACAGTGAAAGCATTCGTCTTAACTGGTAGAACAACACACTGTTACAATTGTTTTAAGGGGAGGGGAGGGAAGAGGGGGATGCTGCCTGTTGTCAGAATAGGTACTTCTCCTTCAAAAATCACTCGGCTTCAGAGAAAATACGTAGTTGGACAAAAATGCCAATCTGAACACTTTCTTCTTCCTCCTTAGGAAGAGGAATTAGATGGTCTTTAGAGTCCCTTCCAATCCAAACCATTCTATGATACTGTGATTTAGCTGAACTCTGTATCACAGGTATCAGTCATGCATCCTTGGAGCTTTATGACAAGACAAGGAAAGGAAAAATATGTTCCCAGTCTAGAATCCCACTAAGGGATTCTCATGAGTCTGGCATGAGAAGACTAGGCTTATTCATCCAAGAAAGGGCAGAGCTGGAATCCTAGCTTACTGTCACTGAAGAGAAACCTGTTCTCTGAAACAAAGATCACCTTCCATAGCTGTAGATTATACCACAAAAATTCCACAAGCAAGTACCACAAAAGCTTTGGGTTTTGCCTGTGCAGGGTTTCCCACTTCACAGAACAGTTCAGATGCAGTGAAGTTAAACGAAGTAGCCAACAGTTTATCATTTTGTTACTAACAGACAAAAGCATACATATCACTTCAGTACAGTTATCCAAAGTGGTTGCACACCTCTGCCTGTACGGACATTATCAATCATCACATTTGAATAATATCCATCAGATGTAGAAAACAGCTGAGACTCTGCTAGCAGCAGACCTGCCCAAGCACAACAGCCATAGTATATCATCTCATTGCAAACAGCTACCAAGAAAGAAGCTTTTCAAGTCCAACAGAAAATGTGTTTAAAAATAAGCAGTAATTCATTTGAATGAAGCACATCATGTATTTACCACAGACCCAAGTTACACCATGAATTGTAATAAGTGCCAGGAGCATCTCTTTAGCAGTCTACTCTTAATATGCTCTTTTCTTACTATACATATGGTTTCACCTTTTTCGGTACCCCGAGAGACCAGAATCTAAAGGATCAAAATCTGATTTTTTTTTCATGAGGAAACAGTAGTGTAACAGTGATAACAGTTCTAGGCACACAACCACTGAATAAATAGATCAGACTTTCGTGCAATTAGAATAAACTGAGAAACCACCTAGCTTGCAGCCATGACATTCAGCACAGAAACTCATTAATCTCACTTCTGAATTTCCTCAGGAGCAATGTCTGCAGACCTTTGCTGCAGTCTGCAGTCAGGCTTGACAAACAAGTGCATTTGCTTGAGTCATGAGAGAATTCCTTGCCTTATCCTTTACCAGACCTAGTCCTATGACTTCAGCCAAGCTCATCAGTCTAACGGAAATACATCATCTTTATCTTCCCTTTTCTCACAAAAAGACTCACTATGTCATTGTTACCCCAAATCCTGTTCTGCTGTAGTATTAGTTAGTCTACTCTAAATCAGCCCAGCAATGCTCATTTCCTAAATAACCAGAACTGTCACATGAAAAAGATGTTGCTGTCTCTAATTATTAGTTCTAAGTCCAAGGCACTGAAATACTGAAAGGCATTGAGCTCTGAAACCAAAGATCACAACATCCAGCATATACTCCAAAGTATACATGCTTTATTAAGTCCGTTTACTTCATTATTTCTTGGTTCTCATTCCAGTGCTCTGCACAACAGTAAGGGCTTCCCTGAGATGCCCAAGCCTGATGCTCAACCTCTCCAATGAAGAGTGAGAGACAGCAAGGAAGGCCTGTTTTTCCAACACACAGGGGCATAAAGAGAGACGGTACTTAGGGATGTGGGATTTTAAAAGTATATAGCACCTGTGTTTATAAATAGGAGACTGATGGGGACAAGAGAATAATGAACTCTTTAGTCCTACAGTGGCAACGTGAAGTTGAAAAGAAGACTGTGTGACTATCCCAGCATTACATTCAGAGACCTGTTCACACTCTTTGAAGACATGGAACAACACCACTGACAAGTGTTTCTTTCCCTTAGTGCAGAAATGCACTAAATTTCATTTTTTCACTGGTTACATATGGTGATGACTAACCTGTTTGTTTAACTGCTGAGGCTTAATTTGTCCAAATATCTGTGTACCTAAAACAGAGTTTTAAGATCATTATATCCATAAAACATCCCTTCACAATCTTTTCCTTTAGTTCATAACAATTATATAAAAATATTTGACAGGTGCATAGCCAAAAAAAAAAAATCACTTCAGACCTCTTCATATATTCCCTCACTTTAATGAACAACATATATTAGAAATTCTTTAAAGTAACACTTAGATACTTCATACAAATAAATTTCTTCACACAGATAAATGATTTATTAAAACAACCATTAACATCTCTTTCTACCTGTATCAGACATCTCTAGAAACATTCTAGAGAGAGCATTTCTAAGATGAGCAACACATCCCAAAAGGTGGGTGATAGTCACAGGCTCAGAAGCAGTATCTTGTCTGCTCACCTCCATATAAGTCACATCAAGTCCTACAGCCTTCTCTACTTGGCCTGGACTGAAATATTTCTAATGTTTTCAAATGTTTTTGAACTATAATGAAAAAAGGTAAAGGTTAACTAATGCTACTGTCACACTCAACTTTAAGGCAGTCTTTCTAAACCTCTAAAGGCAGTGCCTTGGGAAAGTGTATTCCTTGAACTCAAGGGGAGTTACTTTCTACAGCTGTGATGAGAATACAAATATAGAACAAAACCCAGCAGGGCTCGTGCAGCTATTTATAGTGCTGGGATTTACCCGAGTAGCATCTCCCAGGCTCAGTTACTGAACCTGGGCTTTAAATTTTTTTCAGTGAAGAGATTGTCTTTCTTTTTACTCCACCATTATATTGCTTCGACTAACAGAGCTGCTGCAGACAACGTATTAACTGAAACCCACCAATCTTAATAACATCTGCGTGCTGTAACGACTTGAGCCCCCCGGATTCTTGCAGAAACGTTTATATATAGGCAGGCTGCTGAGTTACACATGCTGCGGCAAGTCTTCCACCTGCTGGACAAAAGGCAGCGTTAAGCTTCCTCAGCAGGAAACAGATGCAGTGAATATCCCAGACCTACACAATGACCCAGGGGATAGGGAGATAAAAAAGCAACATCAAGGTTCCCCTCTTCCTGTCTAAGTGCATTAAGTAAATAAATAAAGGTGAAAATGCAGCCATCTGATTAAAAGGATGCAAAGAGGTCAAGTATTTGTTGCTGAGGTGGACCTGTTCTGCTTTCACAGCATTCCTCTCAATAAACTGTCCATACAAGGTCTCTTGTGCTTTTTGAAAGGGCTTGCACTGCTTGAGAAAGGAATACGTCAGGCCTTCTGTCTTTGGGCTGTCCTGGATTGAGAACCACCTAATAAAGCAAGCAGAGAGACTGCACCCTTTGTCTTCTTTGTCCAGCTCAGGTGATTGGCTACATCAGAATATCATGTATTCCATGTGATCCTAAACCAGCGGAGCAATTTTCAGACCCTGCCGTGTCCTCAAGCTGATTCAGGCAGGATGCCAGGCCAAGCGCTGAAGGCTTTTTATTCCCAGATCACCCCTAGAGAGGACTGTTCCCCTTGAACAGGGAGATGAAGGATGCTGCTTTGCCTGGAATGCAGGGGATATACTACATATGTCTCAAGAAGACGCAACAAAGCCTTTCAGCTGTGTACAACTCCATACCAAGCTACAGGGTGTTATCTACTGATTCAAAGAAACAGGAACTACATCTTAACTAAAGTTCACTTAGTTCTCTCAAAGCTCAACTAGTTGTTTTTCATTACGTTGCTTCCTTGGAGACTCCCAGCAGCTTTCTTCCCTGAGGTATTGCCTAAGCCTTGAGCAAATCAAAGATGCAAATGGGGACGCTGCAGGCCTCTCAAACACATCATCAACAGGGAAGGTTGTGAAACTGCCACTAAAGGTTACAAAATCTTGTGGGAGTGTTCAGAGATCTGAAATGGCATTAGCAGGCAGTACAGTGAGAGTAGAGCCATCAGACGGGCTTTGGAGTTTTTAGGTCTTGATAAAAACAGTTTGTAATTTAGGGCAAGGAAAAATTATGCTCGTTCCATTGCTCTTAGCAACAACAAATATAAACTGGGCTCAGCATTATGAAAGTTATGTTCAGAAATCAAAGACCAGACAAAAGGTACAGATGAAGCTGGTTGGAGACCTCAGCTTTTATGTTGCCAAGGGCACCACAAAACAGTCCCCTGCATATATAATACATACACATGTGCATGCACATGCGTGTGGAGGCGCATATGTGTATCAGCTACTTTAAAGGGTCTGTTTCACAAAGATAAACATAATACAATGAAACTAATTGCAATAAGCAGTATAATAATTTGGAAATTACCCTGTTGCTCAAGAAGCCACAATCTGATAATTATTTTAAAAGTAAATAAAAGCAAATAAAATTACATAGAGGAAAACTAACAACAAACATAGAAGTCAGCAATAAAAGAACTTTGATGAGAAAAGATTGAGAATGACTTTTAAGTAAACTAAGAATAAAGGCAATGCAATGGTAATACTATAAATCCTCCATGATAATGTGGGCACAGCAGGAATGTACAATGGATCCACTAATGGGTCCACTAACCTGTTTTATGCATGGATAATCAGACGTAGTCATAACACAACGCTGCCAAAATTCTCTTTTATTTCAGTAGTAATGAAGGAGGCTTCTTTAAAAAGCTTACTAAATTTGGATATTATTTGATTAACAGGTTGGGAACATGAGTTAGGAAAACAGGTGGCAGAGGAATTTTGATCGTTTTCAGGTCAGAGATATGTGGTTACATTAGATCATGGCAACAAGTTTGATGGATTTTTTTTTTTTATGGCATTACAAGTCCAGCTGATAACAACAAATAGTGTCAGTGAAATGTACTCAGATCATCACATAAAGGCACTTCTATACCTGCTCCCCTCCATATGCTGTGCTGGCCAGCCAAAAGCCAGGGTGGCTGGGTAATTCCCACCCAAAAGCAATAGCACATGTTTATAAGCAGGATGCTACTCAGCACTGCATTAACATACGCACGTGGTTTTTGGACATAACCTGTGTTTTTCATGGGACTCCATAGGATCAGTTGTTTTCTCTTCCAACTTAACACCTCTGGAAGAGAACAAAGTCACTGCAGAAGAGGAGAAGGCTGGTGAAAAGGCAAATAACAGAAAGGGTTGAGTTCACTGATACAGAGCAGTCAAGATCACATGGTAAGGTGGACACAAGCAACCCCAAAGCATTTTAAGATAAGCAAATGTAAAGTCATGCATAGGAACAAAGACAACAACTGCAGCTCTGGTAATCAGAGACATTGAAAAGGATCATCAAAGGACATGGTTTTTTAGAGAATTCTGTGCTCAGAGGGGCTACTGTGATTCTGGGGTGTTTGCAAAGAGGAATATGAAGAAGGAGCAGAAAAGAGGAGCACAGAAGTTCCATTATCTCTGTGCTTGGCAGTGCCACATTTTCTGATAGAAAAATACAACCTGATGTCAAGCTAACACGTTGACCCAAACATTGATTAGCTACTATGACATCAAAGACAAGAACAGGATTGATTCAGAGATTTGATGCTGCAGGACTCCAGAGACTCAATCTTTTCAGCTTAACAGGGAAAGGCTGAAACAATGATTTGATCACATTCTTTAAGCACACAGACGGAAAACAGTGACACTGTAACATCTTTAAGGCCAGCAGCAAAGATACAGCAAGACCCAGTGGCTGGAAATCCAAGCCAAAACTTCCAAAGAGGTAGAATGTAAATGTTAGTAATGACAGTGCTTACCTGTTAGTTAAAAGATTTTTTTTTCTCAAACATTGAATAATAATTATCTATGACTGTAAGCTTATTCTGAATATTGAAGTAATATAAACAAAACATTTTTGCACTTATATAAAATGTTAATGCATTGTATCATGTATTATTTAATTCTGTGTTAGTATAATTTTCACTACGTGACAGATATAAAATTACAATTACATTAACAGTATTACATTGTGCTCTATCTCATTATCAATTACATAAAACTGGCCAATTTTATTAAAAGATATAAATGGTAATAATATTTGTAAAAATAAATGGATTCAAGATGCAAATGCCTAGGTAAGGTCTCTGACAAAGCACGGTTCATTTTTTGACAAAAGACTATTAACAAAGCCGGAGAGATAACTGGTTTTGCTTAGACTTCCAAAACAAACCATCCTCAAGGATAGGCAAGATCCGGAAAATAGTAATTCCAAAAGATATGTTTTAACAAAGGAAGGAGGGAAAATTCTTGGGAAAGCTTAAATATAGGTTTTGCTAGACAACCCACAGAAAATACTTATTGGGAAGATAACAGAATCACAGAATCATTAAGGTTGTAAAAGACCTCCAAGATGATCTAGTCCAATCCTCCCCCTACCACCTATATTACTACCATGTCCCTAAATAACGAGTAAGTAAGGAGATAAGCATCCTGATTTACACACCTCAGGTAGCTAAAAATCTCATTTGCAGAAAAAAAAAATTAAATGTCTACAATATTTTCCTATCTCTTAATGCATCAACATGTGTGCACTGAACACATTAAAATGCTGTTTACTGGCAATGATTTGCATCACTTTGTAAATCCTAAACCAAAGCCAAAACAAAAAGGTTAAAATTAAAATATCATTCCTGTCCTTAAAGATCAATTGTTTAGCCTTTTTTAAACTTCCTGTTTTGCTATATAGGAACTCTTCTTTATCACACTCGATTCACAGAACATGCTATTATTGTTTTGCTTTGCTTTACTCCCCATCAGCAAAAAAAACTACTGCACCTGAACAAGACAGCAAACCCCTTTTCCATGCATGTGTTCTCACAGAAAAAAAACTGACATCAGTAGATTGTTTGCTTTTAACCCTGACACCTCCCCGACCTATTTTTGAAACAAATTTTATTTTAGGATGTCCTGACTCTGATACTAAATTGGAAACCCTGGTGTGAATTTTATAGAACACTATTTCCTTTTATAGAGGATGTTCACAGCTAATCTGTCATCTACGGGGCAGACAGAGGCCAGAAGGCTAGGAAACCAAGACAGGTGTTCTAACAGAAGCCTGAAACCTTAACTTTTTGGCATTTTGTGCTAGATTAAATTGCAGGGAATATGTGTCTTTTCTCATTGTACCTTGGTTTGTTAACACTGTAGAAAAACAGCTCTGTAACACAAGAGGCAAACATTGATCTTTCTTGCAGAGCAGTGCTTCCCTCCAGATAAAGATGGGCAGCAAACTCCCGGTTTCCCACAGATCTTTTCCCAAGTAGTAATGCCGGGAAATGAAGAATCTGGGTCTGTTCAGAGTCTCTGCCCTGCAGCCCTGCAAACACCCACTTGTGCTTCTATGTTTTTAACTTGCTTTAAAAAAAGTATCTACATGAAGTCAGCAAGCAATGTCAAAACCCCTCCTCACCTCCCCCCCCCCCCCGCCCTGTTCTATTATTATTGAATGAAATTATTATTCTATTAAGTATTGCTTTTTAATCATTAGGAGCTTGTTAATATTAGTTATTGCACATTGCCATTCGACTCAGTGTAAATGCATGGCAGCACTGCCACCGAAGCAGCCACAAACAGAAGGTCTTTGACTCCTCCCTTTCCTTAGCACATCAGCCATCTCTAGGAGACACGCAGTGTGTGTGTGTTGTACCACACTCCTGCTATCCTGATAAGACAGAGTGGTTCTGAGAGCTAAGCATACTTTGTCCTCGTGCAGACAAGATACCATGGAGATAAGGGACCTAAGTCTGTAGGAGCAATCCTGAGCGGAGAGCAGTGGCAGAGAGAAGTGTGTTACACTAATCCACATGGAACTACCATGCCAAGATTGTCCAAGATTGTCCTTAAGTCCCTGAGCTACTTCATTGATGTGGAGCAGCAGCAAGTCCTACTTTGGACTAGCAGTGGTGCATGGGCTAGCTAGTCAGCTCAACACTTACAAATATGCTACATCAGTCTGGAAGACCAAAATATGCTCCAACAGCACATTTGGTCCTTCTCTTTCACATCAGCCTGCATTATACTGAAGGTCTTTATTTGACTTGAAGGTGCCAGTTAGCAAGTCTTCACAGAAGAATTCCTTCTGAAGGCAGTGGTTCACAGACAAGCAGCAGGGATTAACCCGCTTAACTGTGCTGAAAGTAAACCTTAAGGAAGAAATGCTGATACCAGAGTAGTTAATTTACTGAAAAAAGATCTCCCATTTTGAACACAGCAACATGGTTTCTACTGTTATCGTATTAAAGGCAGGTACCAACCTAGTATTTGGGGAAGATGCTTGCAAAACATGGAAAGAGAATAGAAATGTCTGTGTTCATGTGCATGTCTGCACAAGGGATGGAAGTACCTGTGTCAGCAAAAATAACTGCCACTTCACGAAGTAACTGCTCAGCTGCATCACAGTGTTTCCATTTATTATCTACAACATATAAACTATTTTACCAAAAAGGATACACACTGGAGACAAAGCACAGAAAAATGAGATAGCAAGTACATTTTGAGAAAATTCCCGGCTTTCTGTTCCTGGCAACTTCTGTCTTCTCAGACATGTAAAATAAACATAGCTAGACTGACTTCAGCTGCATTTTTTTGTTGGGTTTTTTTTTTTTTTTGTGGTTTATAGCCTGCAGTCCCAAAACCTGCATGTACAGAGAAAAGATATCATAAATGAAACAAACAATAAAATGTTTTCCCTGCTGCATTTTTCTACACTATCCCACCTGTTAGCAGTTTCCCTCAGGAGTACCTTTTATTCTTAGAAGGATTTCATTATAAAACTTTTCATTATGGACTTCTGCTCACAACACAAAACAAAGTATTTTGCCTATCCATCTCAAACATGCTGCAGCGTTCTGAAAATGCATCTTCTTAGTCAAGAGTTTTTTCAACACCAAGTTAACTTCTGCTTTTCACTTGGGAAGTTTTTGACTACAAGAACAGGGCGTCTGGCAGAAAGAGCACAAACTTCAAGAACTTCAGAATCATGACACTTGAGCCATAAATGCTGACCTAACAAGCTTTTTGAGTGTCCCTCCTCCTAGTAGCCCTATGCAAATTTCCCACACAAACTTTCTCATCTCCTCTTTAAGGTCAAAAATAACAGTTCTACCAACTGAAAGCCCCTGCAGTGATTCTAGATTTTCTCTTTGCTGTATAGGCAACCTTCTGTTTTAGATGTAATATATGTTCTCCTGAAACACGTTTTTAAACCAGTTAAATACAATTTGTCAGCGACTGCGCCCCGATTTTGGATTAGCACGCCCTTCGTTAATTACAATAGTCCCCTAACACAATCCTGCCAAGTATTTTGGCTCCGGAGCTTGTGAGCCCCTAAGCTATCATCAGCTCCACAAGTTTCTTAATTTACGCCTGCTGAGATAGGATCAGCAGACTTGGGTTTGTTTAAATGAAAGTTTCTGTTTGGACTAGGGACTGAAGGTGCCTACCCAGGGGCGTGCACGGCGGGATAAACAGCCACCGTAGGTGGCCACTCTCCAAACGAAAAACATTGCAGAAAGTTGGCTGTACAGATAAAAGAAAACAAATGAAGGCATACCAAGAGACAAGCATTTGCATTTACTGTATTAAACTGATTTTGTTAAATCCAGCATTACGCTCCTGTACGCATTATGAAGCTCTTTAAAGGCAAGGTATTGCAATGATGTGTGTGTGTCTATGTGAGAACAGTTATAAGTAGGCAGAATCTTTCAAAACTGACCAGCAGTTGTGGTGCTAGCTTATTTGCATCAATTTAAGACCTTACTTTCAAGAGACTGAGCGTTCATTTTTGAGGCAAATGAATCAGGCAAAATACTTTCCACATATATGACACAAAGGCAATTAAGAGTATTTTAAAATTAACAGGAACGTAATCTTCAAGTTTCTTATTAATAAACTTTACCTTGAAGGTCAGTTTTCAGTGAATTTTTCTAGGAGGGAGACACAAGAAGTTGGGTTTTTCATGAATTATGGAGAAAAAAAGGAAAAATTACAGTAATTTCCAGAAATTACCCAAATGTGTGAAGAAAAAAAAATCAGAAAATAGCTTTGTTTTGTAAATGTAAAGAGGAGTCAAGTATTATAAAGTCAGGCTTCTAACTAAAGAGATCTGCATTAAGAAAAAACTTTACATGATACCATCACCTTTCCTGTGATTGCAATCATGATTAAAACAACTAAATCAATCTAATCCAAAATGCTTGGATTGCTTTTAAGAAAATGTACTTCTATTGCCTCCAGATTTAAATATGCCATTGCATCTGGCTATGTCAGATACTTGATTATATTGTTGGTTTTTCTAATATGAATCAACAACCATGTTTGGTTTAGAGATTTGCTCCCTACTGCAAAGCATTTAAGTAAAGTTGGCAACTAGGAACATTACATGATAACCTGCCCATGCAAAAGGTTCAAATCCACAATTGCAAAACATTCAGTTGTGAAAACAACCAGCAAAGCCTGAGGCAAGCCAATAACATTTTCTTGTATTTTCTCACCAATTAAATGAGATCCTCTTTCCTAGTATGAGGTGCATGTAGGTTATCAGGTGTGTGTGTGCTTTTAAGATTAGCTGTGTTCATGGCAATACAATTACCTTCAGGAACTGGGAAGAGTTTGCACAGTCCAAGTCCAGCTTTTCCGTGTTCCATTTCTCATGTCACAAAATATTCTAAGGCCCTTTGATTTTCACCAACTGCTGTCTGAGCATTAACCCACAGCAATAATTATGATCCATGGATAGAGTGTACCAGACAAGGTCACTGTCACTGTCTCTAATATATACTAAATTGAATGACTTACCGTAAGTTGTCTCAGTTTATCCATCTACTCACTAGGCATGACTATGGAAAAGTTCAGAAACAGTTGGGGGCAGAGTCAAGAAAAACATCCACAATGGGCAGACTTTATCAGCAGGGGAAAACAGTCCTAGGAACATCATTTTTTCCATGCAATTCACTAATTATTTTTCTTTATTAAGAACTGTTACTGCAGTGGTCCTATAATCACAAAAAACTGGTGTGGCCAGCAGGACAGGGGGAGGGATCGTTCCCCTGGACTCAGCTCTGGTGAGGCCACACCTCGAGTCCTGTGCTCAGTTTTAGGCCCCTCACTACAAGAAGGACATTGAGGTGCTGGAGAGTGTCCAGAGAAGGGTAACGAAGCTGGTGCAGGGTCTAAAGCACAAGTCTTACGAGGAGTGGCTGAGGAAACTGGGGGGGGGGGTGGTTAGCCTGGAAAAAAGACTGAGGGGAGACCTCATTGCTCTATACAACTACCTGAAAGGAGGTTGTAGTGAAGTGGATGTTCACCTCTTCTCCCAATTAACAAGTGATAGGACAGGTGGAGATGACCTCAAGTTACGCCAGGGGAGGTTTAGACTGGATATGAGGGAAAATTTCTTCACTGGAAGGTTGTTGAGCACTGGAACAGGCTGCCCAGGGAAGTGGCGTGAGTCGCCACCCCTGGAGGTATTTAAAAGACACGTAGGTGTGGCATTTAGGAACATGGTTTACTGGTGGACTTGGCAGTACTACAATAACAGTTGGACTGGATGATCCTAAAGGTCTTATCCAAACTAAACAATTCTATGATTCTAAGGACACGCCCTTCCCTGTTCAAAAGTTCAAATAACTTTGCGGTTACGGAACCCCCTATGAGTGACTGACAGCTAACAGAGGTACCAAGTACTTAATAGGCATTAAATAGTAAAAAATAATTATCCAATAAATTTTCCAGGTAGGCTGCAGTAGAAAAAAAAATGAAAGGTTATATTTTTATTTTTTTATACACATACATAAGTACATACTCCTTTCCACTGCAATGCAGACAGAAAACTGCACTCTTGTGATACTGAGGTTTGCTCTCTAACCGTTTCCTAACTGTTTCCAGATATCATAACTCCTCTTAACTAGGTATGAATTGAGTATTATTCTCCCTTCACTTAAACCTCTGACATTCATCTACAGGCTTGTTCACTCACCTGCCTCTTAACTGCAATCTTTCTGAGGTGGAGAGACCTTTATATTGTGTTTGATGATACAGCATCTAGTGTGGGGTTGCCATCTGGTTGTCCTCTACCACAATGTAGGTGATAACCTTAATACAATTAGTCACATTATGTGAGCAAAATATAAAACCCAAGCCCATTTTGTTTGGACAATTTCCCGCTTGCTGTACAAGATCAAATGCAAATTGAGAGCCTGATCTTTGCTTTAGAAATACTTTCACTTTAAATTTGAAAAAAAACAGCCATGCAGTAGATGACCCTAGCTTTCTGACAACATGTTACAGAGGTTGGTGAGCTAAGGACAAGGCGTGGCCCTGAATAATGAGTCACATTACTGAAAATATTTATAAATTTTGTAAGGGAAGTACTATTATAAAAAGGAGTCATACAGAGCGTACGTTTCAGAAATAGATGATGGTGAGAAAACAGCATGTGGTGCTCACTGTGAAATACTATGAAATACTATGTGTACTATTTAATTACCATTAAAAAAAATATTTAATTTCCATTAAATAATTACACACCACCTAATGAGTGCATTGTCTACCACTGCCATGGCAGGTGCCTGCTCCTGTACAGATGTTCTCAGGACAGGGAAGAGTGTGTGAGGTTACTGAAGGTTACTAGTGGATGAAATGTAGAACATGTCTGAGGGGTTGATGTAGAAGATGTCTGAGAGGGTTGAGTACCTGGGATTAATTTAGAGGAGGCAGTGAAAAGGGAGTTTTCTTCCATACATCTGGATGAAGGGAATGCCCATGAGGAGCCAACAGATAGGAACTGCCTGTGGCCTTAGGTGCTGTACATACTTCCATTCTTTTCCTGCAGTCTGTTGCCAACTCTTCCTTGCTGCTGGAGTCCAACTCAAGAAATGAGAGACCAGCTCTGATGTCATACCCTGTTAACACATTTTGAGAGCTTCATGCTGTTTTGTTGATAAAGGAAGATACTAAAATGCTTGTTATGACAACCTCTGAAATACTGTTTGTTCACACTTGTTTGTTCACACCATATTTTATATTTTGAAGGCAACTGTTTACATCTAGTATAATTCCATTACACACTGAAAACACTACTAATGTGCTCTTTAATGGTATTTTGTTTATGCTGAGGAGAAATAAATTGAGAGAAATCATTTGGCCTTGTGACCAAGGAGAACAACTGATCACCATCCCTTAATTCGTGAGTAGACTGAGCCTTCAATCTCTACTCACAAATCATGTTTTCAAACCTCTGTGCTTACCCCCAGCTTATCTCTCTCTTTCTCCAAGGGTGGAATGCAAACATAGATGCAGTCAGTGCTCACCTGAGGTCTCGTAGCTACTTCGTACAGTGAAACAACTAACTCTTGGGTGTCACACATGTTCTTCTTCATGCTTGTCACGATGACCTCTGCTTTTTTCTCACAACACATTTGTTGACACAGATCATTAGCAATGTGAGGAGAAAAGAAGCAGATTAAGGTAATGTATTTTATTTTACACTGCAGGGGACTAGGTCTGTAACTGCATTTGGTTATTGTATCTTGGCTGAGGTGTTTCGACTCCCCACTAAGGAACTGTGACTGCCCAAACTGTTCTGTCCAACTCATTCATAACCCTCAGTATTCTGTTAGGTAAGTGCCTTGCTGCCTTGAGAGTCTCCCTTTTTTAACAGCACTCATAAAGTCAGCTACACTTACATTATATTTATGCATTTATTAATTGTGCTTTTATTAATTGATTTTCTTCTTGTTGATCTCAGGCTATTTCTCCAAATCACTCGAATAATTTTAACTTCTAGTTTTATCCTTTATGGAAAAGGATAAATATGGAAATTTTGTTAAGTATAGTCTATATTCATCTGGCATTATTAGAAGTACAAAATTAAGAAATGAGCCTGCCTAAGGATTCTCTCTGAGATAGATTTTCAATTTATAGATGAAGGCACCAATATCTATTCTTCACTGTCATTTAATCTCAATCATATCTCCTCAAGTTAGGAGAAAGTAACGTATAGCAACAACAAAAGTTCTACTATCATCAAGCTATATCTACTCCTTCTCCCTAAAACACTCAACCATTTACTCTGCTAACGTACAAGACCACACTGAATTGACAGGTTTTTTTTTCTAGAAAAAGTGGATTGCTTTCTTTATCCTCTCACTATTTGTAGTGTTAATTGTTTCTTTTAATATCTCTCTGGCTATCAAAGTTAGGTCAAATGATTTTCAGCCCTCCAGGTCAGGCTTTCCTTAAGAAATACGCTGTTTGTCCTTTTTCATCCCAGGGAAGTTCCCTCAGGGTTGTGAATCAGAATGTCATGATTACTCTCACTAAGTTACGTCCAATTTCTGCCAGCACTTTCTGCCAGTTCCCTCATCATTATTTTTAGAAAATCAGAGATTGCATAACTATCACTTTCGAAAATGTTACTACACTTAGCAGTATATAAAACTATTCATTTAAAGGCCTGGTATAGACAAAAGCTACTTAACCTTCCCACTTGAATAATTTTTCCCCTCAGTTCTTGACTACTGTTATTTTTTCCATCCCTTGTCCCTCCTCAGTGTTTTGCATTTAAGATGCTATAAATACAATGCAGTGTTTCAGAGGACAGTCTCTTTGCTCGTGCTGTAAGGGGAGAGAAATCTTGTTTGACAAACGAGTTTTCCAAGCTGTCACAGTCATAGTTAAAACTTACACTGTTTACCTTCCTGTTATCAAGGATAATGGAGGTAAACTTTGGAAATCTGTTAGTTTCTTGTGCTTTAAAGTAAATCAAGAGAACTCATGGGGGTTAGAGATATTGGAAAATATTTGTAATTCCTGGATATTACTGCAGTTCTAATTTAGGAAGTATGAAAGTCACGTTAACTTGGTTTGTTTATATGGGACGTCACAACACTTACTGTTATTCATCACTTGGCACAAAGGGAAGCTTGGAGTATTTCCAAACATCTACAAACTGGAATAATTTCACGTAACACTTTAGACAGCTGAAGAGGCAGCATCAGAAATGGGTTTTTATCTAGCTCAGACACTGGGATTCACTCCCAGATGTCAACTTAAGAACACTTCAGGTCCAAAAGTTGCTATTTATACTGTATGGGCAATCACATATTCCAGTCAAAAACCTGCTCTCAAGCAAGGTGCTGCTCCACAAAGATGCATGTCTTCAGTAGGTCCAATGTCACATCTGCTAGTCTTGTGTTATTGTTTTGAATCTCCTTAGGATGTCTCAAATGGTTTCAGACCCTGATGTGTAGGCAAGGATGGCATTGTTCGGAAGGTACTCAGGTGACAAAATCCACTGATGAGGAATACATTTCTCAGGCTGCAGATGAGAACAGAACACACTAGAATAATCACAAACTTTTCTGGAACTCAGGGGATAAGCTATGGCCTTATTGCTGATGTAAATTCAAAGACAAAGTTAAAGGCAATCCTACTCTCAGGTAGCTATAGAATGTTTAGAAGTTCTGTTGCTTTTTTGAGATGCTCAGTTATTTTGTCCTTAGCAGGGGTAAAGGTTTTCTAAACCAAGAATAATAGTGAATAAAATATTGCAATATTTTTTATTAAGCAAAAACCCTGAAAAAGCATCAGAAAATATTAGTACATACCACAATATGCATTTGTCTATATAGTCAGTTTGTTAAGCATCTCTCTCTACAAAAGATGAATACAATTTTGCATGTGATAGGAGACCATAATGAAAAGTCTCTTGGCTTTTCTTTCAGATCTCTAACTTCAGTAAAATAAAAAAATATTCACACTGACAGAAAAAGATCTGGTAAGTTAAAAAGGTTCTTTAGTAACTTCATGACAATGTATTTATTGTGGTTATGGATCATCAACTTCATGTTTCAGCTTCTAACCCAAAAAGAAGGTTCATTAATGGCAGTGTGGCTGTTACAGAGCTGAGCAATAATCTTGTTATGGTAGATGAAAACCAAAATGAAAGGTAGATTGCTTCTCACTACCAAGAGCAACTGGGAACATTTTCTGAAGGCGTTGAATAGAAAAGTCAGTAACGCAGGAAACAGAGCAGGAATCAAATTTTTCCCAAAGGAAGAGGAGACCTCTTAGTTGCCAGGCTGCAGAGCTGGGGAACTGTGTATGTTACATTGCAGGATGAATCCTGGGAATTTCTAATATTTCGCTTAAAGGGAAAATTTTAATCTTAGATGCACTGCCTGCCATGCTTGCCAGCAGCAGATCACAACCAAAGGAGACCAAAAGCAACTAATACTTTTCCAATGTAAAATGAACTCTTAGCACTAGTATTACACTGTTGCATAAAGTGAAAAGCTAAAGGAAATCCAAACTGAAGTACAAAGAACAAATTGATTCTGGGTTATGAAGGGCAGATAGCCTCCCAGCTAAAGTTTAGGATTTGTGTTGTTACTTCTCCAGTACTCAGGTTGTGCACGCATAGCAAGTTATATGAAGGCAGTTTGGGAACAGTAAAATGAAACTTCTTGCCCAAGGATGTGTGTTGCAGCCAGGGACTGCTACACAAATAGAGGAAATGGCACAATTATGTCAAGGTTGTCAGGCAACAGGACAAGCCTGAACATGCCGTGCCGTGTTACTGCAGTAGGTGGCTTCCCTACAGCAGTAAGCCCACAGTGACTGAACTATGAACAGAACACAGATTTTGATAGCAATAAGTGGTCATTCTGAATTACTTTATGTATAGCGAGTCAATCCAAACAGCTCATCCTGCCTGAAGGCTGTTAGGAATGCAAGAATATGCATGTCTTACCCCCAAGGAGGCTCAGTTGTCTGGCAGGTCGGATTTTTCAAATTCTGCTAAACTTCAAGAATTACCCATAAATACAAGCAAGTGGTTTGCTCTCTGCTTGCAAACACAGATTACATACAACACACTGCATTTTTTTTTTCATAAAACATAGAAATGAAGATTGTTACTACACTGAAGATTGTTACTACACTACAGATTGTTACCATTATTTATCCTTCCTCAGCCATCCAGTGGTCACGTTCCCCAGCCAGATTTCCCCTGGAGTCGGGCAGCGTGGCTGTTCCCATCAGGCTAACTGCATTCTCGGTGTGGAAAAAAAAGGAACACTGTTATTCAGGCTCCACTGTGCACATTTCACTGCTGCTCATTATGAAAAAAGGTAACAACGGAGGAGTTGTGAACTCTGCCTTAGGTCTTTAAGAGGAGCAAACTCTGAAGGCAAATCAGCAACAGTAACTGCAGCCCTAGAAATAGTTTCAACGTGCTGCAGCTTTGCTGCGCTGGGATTATGAACAGAGGGAAGTGCTGTGTAAATCCAAACTCTCCACAGCACTTAGACGCTTCTCTGAGAACTTGGTCAACAATGACGTGCTGAAAGGTACAAGTCAGATGCCACCTGAGGCGTTAGGCACTTGTATGTCCACCGCTAGCCACCCAGCTCCCAGCACAGGTATAAACTCAAAGCAGACAAGTGGCTCCAGCTACGGTGCATGAACACTGTGCTCAGAGCAAAACCTGACTGAACCCTACCCCTAATAATCTAACTTGGATCAGTGTCATTGGGTTTTTGTCACTATGAAGAAGTTTGTGGAACTAAACCCTCACTTAAGGTGACAGAGCTCTGACACAGGCTTTTCAAACTGAGTGTTTCCCTCTTTTAGCAGCAGTGCTATGAGCTTCATCTCTGTGATGTAAATTTTTGTTTAGATCTTTTCTTTCCATCTCGTCAAGACTCTCAAATCTCTAAAGAAAGTGTTTCACTGAGTGACAGGCTGTTTGGAAACTTGTCTGTCCTGAGATCATATTAATCTGGATTCTATTTTTGTGAGTTTTGAAAGACAAAGCCTATTTTGCTACATCTTCCAACCAGAACAGACTGTACATGACTACAGAACAGGCCATATGTAACTATATAAGCTTACTTATATAAATATGCCAACCCACTCAGTACAATGAAACCCTCTGGATGGAGGTAGCTATCCCCTATACCGATGACACAGTGAACAGGTGATGGGAAGGTAGTAAGGAATGCTTTAGGAGCTGTAATCTGGAAATCAGACTCTTCTCACATGGATGAAACACATCTGTCTCCTTAAGACTCCTTGCAGGATGCTAAGAAAAAAAGCTGAAGGAGCAGGAGATCTTTTTCAGGCACTTCAGTTTATAGTGATAAAATAACAGCCTTTTTATTTTTCACATCCCATGCAGGGATATGCAGACTATATATAAGTATACAACAGTAGATTATTCCCCAAGAGATTGCCCTGACCTTTTGAGGAACAGCAGAATAGATTCTCTTTTTTTTGCCTTAACTTTGCACATGTGTTTCTCATTTGGCTTTTAAAGAACATCTGTAGTGAAATAACATAGGAAATTTGGGCTGAGAATAGAAGAGGTAGCACTTGTATCTTGACAAATTCTATCAAGTTTTCCAATCATTAAGTAGCTCTCTATGGGTTTAACCTGTAATTCCAAATCAATGGCAAATCGAGTCCATTCTTTCTAAAGCAAGCCCAGGACATTGTGGATCGAGTTTCTTACATCAATATTAGTCAGTATTTAACATTACACTTTCAGACACCATATCCAAATCAAAAGTATGAAAAATGGCCACATATTGCATTAATCTAATGCCAAATCTATTTCACTTTGCTCATGGAAACCACTCACCATATTCACTCTTGATTTTTAAATGAGCAAAATGATCATACATTGACACCTTGAAAGAATATGCATGTAATCAAGGAAATATGTGCATATGTAGTCTGGTGACACTTCTACTGTTTAACCCCAGCCAGCAACTGAGCACCACGCAGCTGCTTGCTCACTGCCCCCAGCAGGATGGGGAGAGAATCAGAAGAGGGAAAGTGAGAAAACTTATGGGCTGAGATAACGACAGTTTCATAGATAAAGCAAAAGCCACAGATGTGAGCAAAGCAAACCAAGGAATTCATTCCCCACATCCCATGGGCAGGCAGGCTCTCAGCCATCCCCAGGAAAGCGTAATGGTTACTTGGAAGACAAACACCATCACTCCTAATGTTCTCCCTTCCTCCTTCTTTGCCCCAGCTTTATATGCTGAGCATGATGTTACAAGGTATGTAATATCCCTTTGGATATCCAGTTGGGGTCAGCTGTCCCAGCTGTGTGTCCCCCCCAAATTTCTCGTGCATCCCCAGCCTACTCACTGGTGGGGTGGGGTGAGAAGCAGCAAAGGCCGTGGCTCTGTGTAAGCACTGCTCAGCAGTGACAAAAACAGCCCTGTGTTATCAACACTGCTTTCAGCACCACTTTGAAACACAGCTCTGTGCAAGCTGCTATGGAGAAAATTAACTCTATCCCTGCCAAAGCCAGCACATCAGGTTCAGAGTAACTTACAGAAATGAAACTTTTCATTAAAAAAAAAATAATCATAGCCCAAAACAAAATCAAGAATGCATAACCTGATTATATCTTAGACTGTTCTCCAGTAAGTAATCTGTGCATTTGAAACCAGGACTTGTATCAGTCCAAGTCTATGAATTCATAAATATTGGTTTACCTTCCAGTTAATTTGAACACAACCTTTAGCCACAAAAACATATTATTATATTTTTTATCTTTGTTCAACAGGGGACAAATTTTTGTTTTAAACAGGATGTGTGCAGGATAAATTTTGTTTCTAAACTGCAATAACAAGAAGCTTTAAAGTAAATCAGACACTGTAAAGTAATTCCACAATGCCTTGGAAAGGACCCAAGACTCACTAGTACCTAAATATATTCTCTATGGGTAACTGGAGTGGCCACCCTCAATGTGAACAATAACTATATTCCCCTGACAACTCCAAGAAATGCTCCATGAAGTGAGTTTTCTCTCTGAAAAGGATGGAAATTTATTTCATTTTAATTGTTTCATATTAAAACACACAGAATGTGTTAGAATCCTACATCTACATGGCAAAATTTTATTTTAATGAAGAACTTTGATTCTAAAACTTCAGCATTTTTCAATGTCAGGCACATAGAATTATTTTGCACAATGGTACAGCTATGACATGTAAATTAATTATTTAATAATGAGAAGATACATCTGTATGAGCCTCAGCAGCTCAAACACTTTCACTTTCCTTGTTACTCTACATGAAATACATTCCTATAACAAGTGTTCTGAAATAGTATGAAAACAGATGGAAACAGAAACTTAGAAT
Organism: Gallinula chloropus; assembly: GCF_964237585.1. NCBI lineage: Eukaryota > Metazoa > Chordata > Aves > Gruiformes > Rallidae > Gallinula > Gallinula chloropus. The sequence continues at coordinate 42,661,183 of NC_140086.1, forward strand.
TTATTTAATTGTGAAATTCTTGCATCAAGTTTCAGGATACTCATTATTTTAAATTTGTTATTACCTCAAATGGCATTTCTATATGTACATCAATGTTCTGTATTTTTCCTATGCTCTTCGTTTTGAGGTTCTTTTTATGAAAGGACCCATGAGATCATGATTAGTGTTTCAGTTGTATCTGCATCAGGTCACATATAACAAACTTTGGGTATTTCAGTTTCTTTCTCTGAAGTTTGAAACTTACATCACTAATATTCTAAGAGCTGTGACACTTTCAGATTAAAGAAACATGTGGGTTATAGTCATGCATTAATTAAATCTAAGATAGACACCTTAGAACTCAATTTAGTCCCAAAAATACAAAAGAAAAAAGAAATAATGAGGGTGTGCTACAATGTTTCAGCTGCAAGGTCTCCCATGGACAGTAAGGCACTCAGTGAGAAATTCCCTGTCTCCACGCAATCATGTACCCATTTAATTAAATATCTTTTAAAATCATTGGGTTATGCCAATATACTTATTCCTGACTTACCTAACAAGTAGTATAAACTAACCATCATTTAGGGCTACAGGACCATAGTTGAATTGTTTTTGCTTCACTGACTATCCAAGTCTTCTCCGCTTCACACTGCAATCTCTAACACAATTTAAAATCTTTATATCAATTTACATTAATGCAGCAATCATTCCTCATACAGCCATAAAAGTCTTGGTCACTAAAGCACTTAATGTATCTTCCTTGTCTGAAAATCCATATTAATTTTAAAAAATATTAAGATTTTCAATAAGTAAATCAATAGTTTTCAGAATATCTACAGAGGAAACTGACTCTCACTATATTAGAACCTCAGAATGGTTTGGGCTGGAAGGGACCTCAAAGCCCATCTAGTTCCAATGCCCCTGACATGGGCAGGGACATCCCCCACTAGACCAGGTTGCCCAAAGCCCCATGCAACCTGGCCTTGAACGCTGCCAGGGAGGGGGCAGTGACAGCTTCTCTGGGCAGCCTGTGCCAGGGCCTCACCACCCTCACAGGGAAGAATTTTTTCCTAATGACAAACCTAAATCTACCCTCTTTTAGTTTAAAGCCATCACTCCTTGCCCTGTCACTACACTCCCTGACAAACAGCCCCTCTCTCAGGTACTGAAAGGCTGCAATATAGTCTCTCTTCTCCAGGCTGGATAAGCCCAAGTCTCTCAGCCTGTCTTCACAGGAGAGGCACTCCAGCCCCCTGATCATATTCATGGCCCTCCTCTGGACTTGCTCCAACAGTTCCATGTCTTTCCTGTACTGGGGACCCCAGAGCTGGGTTCAGTACTCCAGATGGGGTCTCACAAGGGCAAAGTAGAGGGGGAGAATCACCTCCTTTGACCTGCTGGTCATGCTGCTTTTGATGTAGCACAGGACACGGTTGGCTTTCTGGGTTGCAAGCACATATTGCTGGCTCATGTTGAGTTTCTTGTCCACCAAGACCCCCAAGTCCTTCTCCTCAGAGCTGCTCTCAATCCATTCTCTGCAAGGCCTGTATTTGTGCTTGGCATTGCCCCAACCCATGTGCAGGACCTCGCACTTGGCCTTGTTGAACTTCATGTGGTTTGCACAGGCCCATCTCTCCAGCCTGTCCAGGCCCCTCTAGTCAGTATCCCTTCCCTCCAGTGTGTTGACCACACCACATAACTTGCTGAGAATGCACTCAAATCTCACAGGGTGCATTCAACTCAAAAATTAACATCAAAGCTACTCAAAGTAACATGGCCTCTGTAGATCAGGTCTAAGGAAGAAAGTAAAATATAGAAAGTAAAATACAGAAAATTACATGATTAAAATGTTTAAGAGCATCCACACCCTGATTTCCAACTTACCATACTGATGGACTTGGATGTATGATGACCCTTCATTTATTGTGACAGAAGAAAACAGTGTATTTCAAAGCTCCCAAAAGGTGCTCTGATAACCTGGGTTGATCAGGACAGCCAGAACCACCAGAGACTGACATGTACAACACCTACCAGCCCATAAACTCCTCACATGGCATCTCCAGGAAACCAACAATAGATCAAGGTGAGGAATCATACTTCAGTCCACACTGTGCAGACTGTGACATCAGTGTCAAAGTAGCACTGCACAGCCCAGCCACCCAAACAGGAGCCAGGCAGCACACAAACCAGCTGGGTACCCAGAGCACACAAGGGAAGCTGTTAAACACACTACACATAATTGAGGAAGTCCTGCGTGTAGCCTGCGAGTATAGGAGACACTAGATGACCGCCACACAGGATTTTTTTTGAAAGATATTTGTCTTATGCCTGAGCCAAAACAGCAGCCAAATTATGCTCCTCTTCCTAAATTCATGCCCACCTCTGGCAAACAGCCCAAATGCCTGAGTATTACACACAGATGATGTTGAATAGTGCAGATAGCGATGCCTGCCACTGAAGCAATCTCAAACTTTCCCTTTCAAAAACCCACAGCCAGTTTCCTATAGTTTCAGCAACACATTTGGATCACAAACTTTTCATCCCAGACAACTGGCTCTAGCAGGATACAGAAGCTTTCATTGACAGTGGTCAAATATTTCTGCAAATATGTCCTTTCAACTGTATCAAATCAATTTAAGGTCATTTTGCAGTATGGTTTTAATATTTAGTCTGGGCTAGGCATTGCATCAGTGCCAGGGGTGTGACTACCATTGTCCTCTTTGAGAAGCTGCCCAAGTTGAAACTCTGAAATAGAAACCATAGAAACTCCAAACAGCACGAGGAGAAGTGGACCGTGAAATGTGATACAGGAAGGCAGGAGAAGCAGCCCATAAAGATGGAGCTACTTCATGGGCTAAGAGCTAGCACCAACAGTGGGAGGACACAGAAAAAGAGGAGAGATGATGGGACGTAGGAAGGAAAAAAGGCAGGGTTTGTGCAAGAACAGGATTGGGAAATAACTGGGGAGCACAGGTAACTATAAAGAGAGTGGGGAACTAAGAATAGGAAAAGAAAATGGGTTAAAAAAGCAAAGAAATTAAGGAAAGTGGTATAATTTCAGACAACGGGGCAAAGCTTGGTACTTTGAGAATGGAAAGGAGATACATGAATAAGGTAGAGGCGTTTAGACTGTTCTGGAAAGGAAAAAACCTAATATAACCAACTGAAGGAACAAATTAGGCAAGAATATGGTGTAAGGAGACAGTAGGAAAAGGAAAGGTACAGAAAGGACGGAGGGAAAGTAATAGTTGTCATTCCAGAAATGGGAATCTAACTAATCATCCTCTTCTCACAGATAAGCAGCAATAGGACAAGAGGGAATGGTTGCAAGTTGTGCCAGGGTAAGCTCAGGTTAGAAATTAGGAGAAATTTCTTCTCAGAAAGAGTGGCCAGGCATTGGAATGGGTTGCCCAGTGAGGTGGTGGAGTTACCATCCCTTAGGGTGTTCAAGGAAAGGTTGGGCAAGCTACTTAGGGACATGGTTTATATAGGTGGTAGGGGGATGGTTGGACTAAATGATCTTAGACCAACCTTAATGATTCTGTGATTCTGTAATTATTCCACATCTCTGGTATTGTTTTGTTGTTCTACATAATTATCTCCAAAAACACTGATAATGGCTGTCCCTCAGTCTTCACCTCATGGAAGGTCAAAATGCAGGCTCATATAGAAGCAGAGGATAAATTATGTTATTTGATGAGGCATTCCTCAGTTGCTGCTTCATTTCATGCAGGTGATAGATGAAGATCTAGGAAGAAATCAGTGTTAGAAGCCAAGCAGTAAATGAAGAAAGGACCAGCAAGAGAAGAGGTCAAGCAAGGCAGGAAAACTGTCACCTCAAGGTTAAGGCAATTTAATGATACTTTAGAGAACTGCATCCTGCAAATATGGCTCACAACATTGTATGTAATAACAGATTTCCATTGAGATTGATTACATTGCACCAGCCTCTCATTTCATCAAGCAAGTCAGTTTGGGACAGTGGGCAGAAGCGTTGAGCTCTTGTAACTGCAACTGTAGGCAAGGGGACCTCGACTTTGGAAGGAAAAAGGGCTGTAAGTGCTAGATTTTGGTTTCAGTCTTCACGTATCATTTCTATGTAAGATATGGACCGACTTGTTTAGAATTACACAGAAAATCTGTCTAGCATGTACAATTAATGCCTGTATCATAACATCACACACTAAAGACACTGTGGATGCAATATTGTACTATGGAGAGAACAAGTCTTGGGACATCTGTAACAAATCTAAGCATAAAATGTGTGGGTTTGCTTTTCCTTTGGGATTTTAGCACATTAACATTTGTGCAATGGCATCAGCAAGGGCATCTCCTGCAGTTTTAACAGCCTGTAACTGAAGGACTGTGACTCCCAGGATGGTCATCACAACAGCTGGTCATCAAGAAGCCACAACCTGCTCAACTATTGACTTTTCACTCGTGTTACAATTTATACTCACCTATAATTGTAGTATGTCCAGTGTTCCTTTCCAGACTGATACATCATATCAAAAGAAGAAGGTTTTTCTTAAAATACTGACATACACACAGTCTCAGCTCCCACCTTGCACCCAACACTCTAATAATAGAGGTTTGACACAGGCCTTCACACTACCCTCATCATAAAGTGGAAAGACAAAATGGTGTTGTAACAGTGTGAGGCAGTGAAGATTTCAAGGGAACTTCAAAAAGTTACACTTCCATACAGTTAAAAAACTCATTCAAGGCAAGGGATCGTGGTTTCTTCCAACCTAATGAATTAATAAATAAAACATTATCTACAGAGATATATTTGTAATTGATTGTTTTAAGATAATGCAGCTGGCTCTGTGTACACAATAGGCATTATCATCTTTTTTTTAAACAAAGCATCAATTACACAAATGTAAATTTTGCTGGATTTCTTCATCCAGGACTCAATAGTCTAAGGATCTAGTGCAGAACAAAGTGCACTTACCTAAAAAATATTTATTTATTGTCATGGATATCACTGTTGAACTGTCATTTGCAAATTAAATATCCTAAATTCTCAACTGCAATTATTGTAGGTTGACCCTGACAGCATCTTCCAAAATGGAAGAGACATCAAGTGTTGTTAGCTTTAGGCTTACCTGACAGTGTTACAATGAAAATGAGACATAGCCATCCTCTTGCACTGACAGAAATGTCACAGACCAGTACAGATTTACATGTTAAAAAAACTCCTGGCTTAATAGCTAATTGATACTGGCAGCTGATTGACAGCAACTGAGATGAGCACTTCAGCTAATATGTTTTTTCTCCCTACTCAAGTAAGCCTGAACCCCACAACACAAAGTGGCCTAAACCTACTTGAAGGCAGGTTGCAGAAAGAAGAAGAATTGGCAAATATAGCACCAATGCTATTTGGTTCAAATAGAGACTGCTATGTAAAGGGGAAAAAAAAAAAATCACATTCACATCTACGAGCCAGTGGGTCTCCAGGCACACTGCAGAGTTAGTATCCCAACTTACCTAGCTCCTTTTGTTACAGGTACTACGGTTTCAGGAAGAAGGTTTTTCCCCAACACAATAATGACAATCCCAAATTCCAGTTGGCGTTTGCAAGCCAGAAAAAAAAACCCTGCAAGCAATGCAGTACAGTACAGCCACATGTTCTGTACTCCCAGAGACAGACAGCAGCACAGGTGTAGGAATTCAGCCACCTATCAGGAATACAGCCACACCTGGGAACAAAACGTCTGTGGTCCTGGAGACCCTTTTCATGGCATTGCCATTGTGAGAGCAAGCACCACAATGTCTCCATTGGTTTTACCTGAGAGTATCACGGATTTAACTTGAGATTAGACTCCCTAAAAGGCCATATGGCCAAGAAGAATGACAGAAACAGCTGTAGATCAATTTATTTTCCTAAAGTACAAAAAAAACCCCAGATAAATAGAGTTAAAAACAGGTGACGAAAACATATTCTGGGCAAATATGTAACAGTGCTGATGTTACAAGAATCACGGTAGCTTTGGGCATGGACGGGAAAAATACGTGAACATCCCAGCACACCAGTCCCCAGCAGTTCGAACCGAGCTTTTAACCTGCACGGCAGTGGAATGTTTATGCCCAGGCGCGGGGTTGCAAAACTCTCCCGGTAAGATTCAAATAAATTACATAAATAGGAGGGGGCCGGGCGCCTCCCTGCCAGTCCGTGGGCCGCCCCCGGGCCAGTCCCTCACAAGTCGGGGTAGCCGCAGTAGTAGACGGCGCTGCTGGCGTCCGACACGGCCGAGGAGACGGGCCCCGCGCCCTCGTCGTGGCCCGCGAAGGGCAGCGCCAGCTCGGGCTTGCAGGCGAAGCGCAGGTACTGCTCGAACTCGGTGCGGTCCACCTCGCCCAGCAGCTCCTCCTGCGGCAAGTGCTCCAGCGGCTCCCGGCACGGCGCCGCCTCGGGCGGCGGCGACGGCTGCCCCACCGCCCCCGGCGGCAGCGGGCCGCGCCCCGCGCCCGGCGGCTGGCACGCCTGACCGTAGTAGGCGTGCAGCGGCGCCGGGCAGCCCAGCAGCCCTTGCAGCGAGCCGCCCGGGCCCAGCGTCTCGCCGGGCGGCAGGTGCCGGCGCAGCGCGGCGCCCGCCGCGCTCTCGCCCGCCGACGGCGGGTACTCGGCCGCCGGGTGCGGGGCGTAGCCGTAGGGCACCAGCGCGCACTCCTCCTGCAGCCCCGCCGCGAAGAACGGCGCCTCGCTCTCCGCCGCGTCCAGCGGCGACGGGTCCGGCGTCGGCAGCCCGTAGCCGTCGAAGCCGGCGCCCAGCGGCGGACAGTCCCGGTAGTGGCCCGCCGCCGCGTAGCCCTGCTCGGCGTAGGGCAGGCCCAGGGCCTCCACGCACATCCTGCTGCCGCCGCCGCCGGCCTCGCTGCCCAGCCCGGGCCCCGCCGCCTCCGCCAGGCCGTGCTGCAGGAAGCCGCTCTCCACCCGCTTCAGGCGCTTCACCTGCTTCCGCCGCCGCGGCCGGTACTTGTAGTTGGGGTGGTCCTGCATGTGCTGCACCCGCAGCCGCTCCGCCTCCTCCACGAACGGACGCTTCTCCGACAGCGACAGCGCCTTCCACGATTTACCTGCGCCCACGAGCACCGTCAGACCGGCCGCACGCCGACGCCCGGCCCCGACAGACCACCGCCGACCCCGCCCGCAGCCCCATCCCGCCCCGCAGCGTGTTCCCTGCCCTCCGATCCGCCCGCCGCCTGCAGCCCGCCGGTCCCCCCGAGACCCCTCACGGGCTCCCGGCTTGCGCGGATCCTCCCGCCCGCCAGCCCCCCCTCAGCCCGCAGGGACCCCGCGACCGCCCGCCGCCACCCCCGCGCTCACCCAGCATCTTGCTGAGCTCGGCGTTGTGCAGGTCCGGGTTCTGCTGCGCCAGCCGCTTGCGCTCGTCCTTCGCCCACACCATGAAAGCGTTCATGGGCCGCCGGATCCGCGTCTCGCTCTTGCTCCGGCCGCCCGACGACCCCGACGACGGCGCCGCCTCGCTCTTCACCTTCGCCTCGCCCAGCGGGCTCAGCGACTCTGCCCACGGGCAGGAGCCCATGGCCGGCATCATGGTCCGCAGCGAGCACCGCCCCTGCGCCTGGTCGTCGCTGCTGGCGTAGCCCGCATCGGGGCTGCTCATCTCGGGACGCGCTGCCGCCAAGGCCGAGAGCTGCGGCGGGGCCGCGGGACGGGCTCGGTGCTGAGACCCCACTCGCTGCTGGCGGCTGCCGGCGCCCGGCCCTATTTGAGCTGCGGCGCGGCCAATGGGGCCGCGGGGGCGGGTGCGCCGCCGGACGGTGGCTGCGGCTCCCGCTGCGGCGCGGGGCGGCCCCCGAGGCTCCTCCCGGCGCGGCCCGGCACCTGAGCAGGTCTCGGGACGCTCTCACGGCTACCGCTTCCGTCCCTTCGCGACTGCGCGGAGATGCTTCGACGGATACGCGCTCCCCGCCACGCCGGCGTAGAGGGAGAAGTTTCTCCCACATCTGGAAGATCCCGCTGCTCCGCGGGATCTTCTCTTGCCTTTCACCCTGCGCTTTACCTCCCTGGCAGGTTCGTTTCATTAAACCACAGCGTGTTCAAAGCAAAGCCAGCCCTCTGAAGTTCGTCACAGTATTTAGAAATGCTGTGAAGACACAGTGTTTGGGTTTTCCTAAAGACGTCTCTTTTTTGTTTGGTTTTTTCGAGGGTTTTTTTTAGCTAATTATTTTTATTTCTGTCCTCCTGCCACCATTATGAGGGTGGTTCTGTTAGATGATACGTGCCCATCAGCTGTAATAGTTCTTTCATTTCCAGCTCTCCAGTGTTTGAATGTATGTTCGATCGTACCAATAACCCCGGTTTTGACTGAGAGCCACGGAACGTATTTCGTTACTGCCTTTTAACGGGGTGAATGTGTAGCAAACGACCCTGTAAACGGCAGCCGAGCGACTTGCAGCCTTGCCATGATGTGGAGTGTAACTGTTGGGCCACTGTTACAAGCCGAGGGCATCCCTGCCTTTATGTATGAAATTTCTGCTGCTCAATTAAATAAAAAGGCTGCGCTCTTACCGGAGGGGAGGAATACTGAAGAAATCTTGCCCTCAGTAATTAAGTTTGCAGGCTGTTAAGGATAACGCTTTTTTTCTTCTCCCTCCCCTCACACACACACCCCCCCCAAAAAAAATGCGAATGTCTCCGTGTCAGCCTCTCCCCGCCGGGTGGGCGGTGGGGGGCGTGGATGGGCGGGCGGTGCTACCGCAGGGACGGGGCGGTGACTCCCGGGGGGGGGAGCGGGGCGCGGGGCACCCCCGGCACCTCTCTGCCCCGGCTTCTCCCCACCAACCGACACAGAAATTATTAAAGGCATCTCACATTCTCTTGCCCGGTACCTCTGTGTCCGTGTTTCGCTTGAAGTCGCGACTAAGTAATTTCGTGACGGTGCTTAGCAAAGAACAGCGCGGACCTGAGTCCCTTAGTCCGTCGTCTTCCACATGAAGTTGAAACTGGGCACTCCGAAAAGCGAATATGGATGCCCGGGGGCTGGGAAGGAGCCGGGCTGCCGAAGGAACGATCAAACGGTCATATGATGGTAATAATTATAATTCTGTGGAATTAAGTGTGACAGAATTCCGTTCGAATATATTTATATTAAACCCCTTTAAGCTGCAGGCAGGGCAGCTTCTCCGCTCCACTTTTCAACACATGCAGAATAATAATCACTTGCATTCTTTTAATAGGTATTTTAATTTTCCCTGGTGTATAAATATGGATCCACCCTGTTCACTATTGCAACGGAAAAAATTTACATCCTCAGGGCCGGGGGTGGGGGGGAGGTGGTAGGGACAAGGACCTGCCGTACAACTCTGCATTGCATCTAGCGGGCTTGCCTTGGAGCCGGGACCCGCATCTCTGCTCTTCTAGGATGCCTGTGGGGCGGCCCCGTCTTCTTATTTCAGTCCTTCGTGCCCCCCGCCGCCGCCGCCTCCGTTCCTGCTGCGTGGCAGCGGGACGGAGATGCCTCCGTGGGGCTTTGCCGCCGGCAGGACACCGGGAGAGCGCTGGGCACGGGTCGCCCCGGGGGTCCGCACCCGCCCGGTAAACCCGGGAACCGGCGCCGGCTGTCCCTGCCTGGGGCGTGCTGAAGAAAAGATGGGTGCTGAATATTTAAGCGGGAGACACGTGATCTTACGCGGATGCTGCAGGTTTTCTTCGGCAAGCACGAACGGGTTAACCGGGCCGAAGCAGGGCTGGTCGGGTCTCAGCACCGACCGGCGAACTGGGACGCGATTCACTCCCGGCACGTAAAAACACGACAGCAAGAGCTTACAGGGCGCAAAGCTGCTCTGCCGGTGATCATCATCACTGTCAGCAGCGTTCATGGGTGCGAATGATCTCCGAGAGCCAAAATCAAAGATTCGGCAGCATTAAGAAAGGAGCTTTAGGAGATGCGGCAGATGCATCAGGTACTCCTCAAAAAAGGCTGGCTTCGAAACGAGTTTCAGAAATGAGACGAGCATGCAATCCCACGCGGTCTCCAGCCGTGGGACACGGCGGTCGGGTGAGAGAACAGATCGTCAGCTGGTGTCGAGAGCAGCGGGGGCATGGTTGGGTCTGTGCCCCTCAAAACAGGCAGAAGGAACAACTCACCTTTTCCTACACGAGTGCCAACGCCTTCATAAAGAGTCGCTTTTAAGTGTAAGAAACTCTTTGTTCCTGCTGACAACCATTTTCTCCTTTTTTCCCCCTTTTTCAGAACGTGTGGGGTCTGAGGTTTGGGGTTTGGGTTGGGTTTTTTTTTCCATCCCAAGGAATAAAACCAAGGATAAATTCATCCAAACTAGAGAAAAGTCGTTCAGCTGTTAACAGGAACAAGGAGAATTACACGGAGTTTTGCTGTGGGGAAGGATTCACGTCTAATTTGAAATCTCTTTGTGCCGCGAACCTCCCGTGAGCTTGAGAAGAAATCGCTCAGGGTGACATCCACGCACAGAGAGTATCAGAAAGTCTGCGAGAAGCCTGGGCTGGCCGGCTTCCCCGGGTTAGCTGCAGGGACAGTTGCTGTACTTGAGAGCCTCTGGCCAAACACACGGAAGGTGAAAGGCACTGGGTTTCGTGGGAGTTTTGGGGGTGGGATTTTGTTTGGTTTTTCGTTTTTGTGTTTTTTTTATACGGTAAGCTGAAACAAGGCGATTGAGTTCTTGAGGGCATTTAATTAGTCGACACGTTAATTCTGTTTAACGTGAAGTATGTGCCGGTATTTACAGACCTGTCCGTAGCACACGTTCCCCGGTGCGGCAAGGCAGGGATGCTGGGCCACCGTCGGGCCCTGAGGCATCGCATCTGGGTGAAGACCCCGGGGAGGTATTCCCGCTGCTTCCCTGTCCTATTTGAGCCGTCGGGCGATTCCAACAGAATTTGGCAGCGGCTCTCAAGGGAAAGCGAAGCTCTGAGGACTGCGGGACGTTCGCAGCCGTGAGGTCGAGAGGTCCCGGCCACGCAACCGGCTGTCACGCACCGAGCAGCGGGTCCCGCCAGACTGCAGGCAGACCCACGGGTGAGGGACGCAGGCGGGGGCGTCCCGGGAGGGTAACGACTGTAATTCGCACGTCGTTGTAACCCCGGGGACCCGCCTCATCTCCCTCCGGCCCGCCCAGCCGCTTCGTCCCCGTGCTGCTTTCATGTGACAAGGTGGCAAACGACGTGTCGCTATCGGCCGTGCTGTTTGCCCCGGTGTCATTACCGGCTGCGGTGTGGCTGGTTGTGGTTGGCAGTGCATCTCCTCGCGTAGGCTAAAACACCCTAAAAGCAAGAGGTTTGTATGTCCTTCGCGGGCCACGTAAACAGCGCGGGGAGACAGGGCAGGCATTGATTACAAAACAAGAGTAGGGGCGCCACGTAAATAAGTAAAATTTGTCTACAAAGAAGAATTCCGCAGCACTGTCACTGTCCGTATTTCCTACGGATTGCTCTCTTTCGAATTGGAAAAGCACACAGCTACCAGAAACGGGCAGGTGCCCGCTGAGTTGATGCTGTTTTTTCAGAGCCACAAGACCAGTGCTCCCGGCGTTTCCAGTCCCAGACACACCAGTGAGTGTGTTTCTATTCTCTCCTCCTGACCCTTGCCCGACACCTTCCCGGTACAGGCGACCCCTGAGTTGCTTTTAATTCAATACTTTTCTCTGAAACCCTTTCTCTCAGACTAGGCCTACTTACTTTTCTTCTGATTTACCTAAAGAATAGAGAGCAGACACAGAGAAAACAAAACAAAACAAAAAAGAAACCAAAACAACCAAACAAAAAAACCCCCACCACTATCCCCCCCCCAAACCAAGCCCACAGAAACCACACCAAACACCTCACTACCAGCACTCACAAAACCACAAACCACAAACCACCCTCCCCCGATTGCAGTGTGACACACCCACATAAGGAGCTCGGCTGTGTTAGGGAAAGTCGAGATCCCACCTCCGACCTCTTGGAACACAGCGAGTAGGTAGGACAGGGATAAAAAAAAACCCCAAAAATAAATGAAGCCTTTCGGGAACAAGTGGCCCGAGTGAGCTGCGAGAAGCACCCGCCCGTCCCTGCGGCGAGGGCCTGAGGGCGCTGCCCTGGTGATGCCGCTGTGCAGCTGGAGGAGAGAGAGGATTTGGCGAGGTTGGAGAGGCGTTTAAAGATGACACCCTGCCTTTTCAGGTTATTCTTGGGAGTAAACCCGAACTGCTAAGTGTAGAGCAGACGCGGTTTCCAGGGAGCGAATTGCCCCGGGTGCAGCCCCCGGCTCTGCGGGCAGAGGGGCAGTGGAGAGGCCGAGAGGCACCCCTGGCTGTGCCACATATTCACAGCCTTCTCCCCATCCCACCCGCCGCTTCCACCGCCTGCCAGCCAGGTCCGTGCCATGGGAAATACTCCCTAAAGACTATTAATTAGGTCTGGGTCTTTCTTTTGATACCAGATTTTTGTGAGCGCTCATGGGACGTGAGGAAGGTTTAACGTTTTCAGAAGGGCTGCCGGACAGATTTGGGCGTGTATCACTTGAAATCGGAAAGTCAAGGCGTACTCTACAGAACACAGGGCTTCGACAGAGCTTCAGCTTTGCTCCGAGTATATTTATTGGCGGCGTATAAACTTGCCACATCTTAGACGTGTTGAAGAAGATTCAGACAGCTTTCACAGGGAAAAAAACAACCAAGCAACCAGCCAAAACCAAACCCAAAAACGCAAAACCAATAAGAAAACCAAACTAAATCCCCCACCCCAAACATCACAGACGTCTGGATGCACACAGGAAAATAATGTTCCTTAGATTTGAGTCTGCAAAGCTCTGTGCAAAGTGATGTAAAATCTGTCTATACGTCATGGCTAGACGCTGTTTGGCCCTCAGGACTCCGACATTTTTGCCTAAACCTTATTTTTTCAAGGCAATTTATTGTCGATCACGTCCGGTATGATTATAAAATTAAGTAGAATGATTTCAACGTTCGTCAGCAACCCACTTACAGTTTCAAGTTCGCTTCAGCCTTCAACTATCTGACAAATTGGGGCGGGGGGGGAGGGTGGGAGGGGGGAGAGATAGGGGAGAAAGAGGAGGAGAGAAAAACCTGCACCCAATGGAAAAATGACAAAAATGTTGGCCACACTTTGTCAAAAGAATAATTATTATTTGTTTCCAAAAACAACGAAAGTTGTTTTGTTCCAGAAAGCTGTGAAGGTGTACAAAAAGGGCAAAACGAATTTAATTTAATCCCGTAGATTAAAACTCAACCACACAAACCCGTTATTTTTCATGCGTATCTTTTTGCTGGGATACATATTTCTTTACTGGGTTTACGTATGTGTGCTTGGGAACGCGCTATAAATCCTAAATAAAGGATTAGGAAGACATCCAAGGTCCTGATGTACCACCTCATTCAGGAATATTTCATTTTTCTCGTGTACACGTGGAAGAGGAGGGAAGAGAGTGGCAGGATGGCCATTCTAGAGATACCTCGGAAAACCAAAGATTGTTTGAAAGTAGAATGCAGAGATTAAGCAACTAGAGGGTATTGTACCGTATACTAAGGCTTTGAAGGCACTTCCATTCAAGGCGCACTAATAATGTGCAATTACGTAGTCATTTTTTTTGCCAGAGAGGCTATGCTCGAAACTCGCTGGCAGAGGCAGCTTGCATTTGGAACCGTCTGTGTTATTTTATCTTTCTCCGGTACAAACATAAACCTCTTTAAATGTAATTGGAAAATGCACCCGATTTAATTTCCCGTCCCTATGGAAGACAGGTTAATCAGCGGGCAAGTCTGCCACTTCGGGCTGGGTCCCCTCCTCCCCAGGGCTCAGTTCCGCAGCTTTATCTTAGGAACCAAACGACACAGATTACTGTTCCCCCCTCCCCCCGATTTAAGTAATAAACATAATTAATTATCAGTCCCGCCCCACAGCTGGACCCAGTCTTACCGTCTAAATTATAACGTCTCTTTTCCACGGAAGTGTAACTGCAGGGTGCGTATTTGCCAGTCACAGAGGTATTTCGATCTATAGTCGCGATGACGTAGCGTAAGGAATGTCTTTAGGGAAGGAAGGGGACGCTGCTTCGCCGTGCGGCACAAGGTGCCGCCGTGGCTGGGTGCCCGAAGGCGCTGCTCCTGGCCGTCCCCCTCCTCCCCGCCCCTTAGAGGCTCGTGTCGAGGTTTTTCACCTACTTCAACCCCGATTTATTGCTCTAGTTTTCCGCACAGCAGATCTGGCATCCCCCGCTGCCACCGCCGCCCCCGGCGGCTGCTACTGGGACACGAAAGATGTTCACCCGGGGGGGATGTTTCAAGAAGTGCTTATCCGGCCATTTCAGCATTGATAACGGCATCCACTGTCCCCGATTGCATCAAAACCAGACCTAACCCCTGACCCACTTTGGTAAGAGCTTTCTTATAGTCTTGTTACACTAAAAACAGGTCACCGTTTTGTTTGGGTTTTTTAATTCAGGCATATTAATCAACGCTCTAAGAATCGACCAATAAAGATTAAAAAAACCCCAAACCACAAATCCCTAACCAAAACAGTGTAGGCAGTTTGCGAACGCTTAAAGTTTTGTTCATAATTTGAGCAAGAGGAACAGAAGAAGACCCTGTACTGAAAGGGTGACAGGACCTAACGCTGGGTGAACGGGACGTTAGCAAAAGTAGTTTAAGAAGCAATAATAATCGGTTACAGAGGAAGATAACATCTCTTTGATGAGTTATCAGCGATCAGTTTTATTATTTTCCCTTTATTTGTAAAAGTGCAAAATTATTCTGTACAAACCCAACATATAAAACCAGCACTCTGTACAATATTAGAAAAGCAAACGGATCTTTTAACAAGATCTCAGAAAATTGTATTCCACGTGTGTAACTAGTATGACGACTCCTCAGCAGGAAGAGTTCTGTATGTCACTGTCGGACAGCGATGGTAAGACCAGCACCACCGGGACAGTGAGACAGCGCGTCACCTTTTAAACCTCGAGCAGGTCACGGATACCCTGTCAGTTCTCAAGATTCAAATAAATTACATAAATAGGAGGGGGCCGGGCGCCTCCCTGCCAGTCCGTGGGCCGCCCCCGGGCCAGTCCCTCACAAGTCGGGGTAGCCGCAGTAGTAGACGGCGCTACTGGCGTCCGACACGGCCGAGGAGACGGGCCCCGCGCCCTCGTCGTGGCCCGCGAAGGGCAGCGCCAGCTCGGGCTTGCAGGCGAAGCGCAGGTACTGCTCGAACTCGGTGCGGTCCACCTCGCCCAGCAGCTCCTCCTGCGGCAAGTGCTCCAGCGGCTCCCGGCACGGCGCCGCCTCGGGCGGCGGCGACGGCTGCCCCACCGCCCCCGGCGGCAGCGGGCCGCGCCCCGCGCCCGGCGGCTGGCACGCCTGACCGTAGTAGGCGTGCAGCGGCGCCGGGCAGCCCAGCAGCCCCTGCAGCGAGCCGCCCGGGCCCAGCGTCTCGCCGGGCGGCAGGTGCCGGCGCAGCGCGGCCCCCGCCGCGCTCTCGCCCGCCGACGGCGGGTACTCGGCCGCCGGGTGCGGGGCGTAGCCGTAGGGCACCAGCGCGCACTCCTCCTGCAGCCCCGCCGCGAAAAACGGCGCCTCGCTCTCCGCCGCGTCCAGCGGCGACGGGTCCGGCGTCGGCAGCCCGTAGCCGTCGAAGCCGGCGCCCAGCGGCGGACAGTCCCGGTAGTGGCCCGCCGCCGCGTAGCCCTGCTCGGCGTAGGGCAGGCCCAGGGCCTCCACGCACATCCTGCTGCCGCCGCCGCCGCCGGCCTCGCTGCCCAGCCCGGGCCCCGCCGCCTCCGCCAGGCCGTGCTGCAGGAAGCCGCTCTCCACCCGCTTCAGGCGCTTCACCTGCTTCCGCCGCCGCGGCCGGTACTTGTAGTTGGGGTGGTCCTGCATGTGCTGCACCCGCAGCCGCTCCGCCTCCTCCACGAACGGACGCTTCTCCGACAGCGACAGCGCCTTCCACGATTTACCTGCGCCCACGAGCACCGTCAGACCGGCCGCACGCCGACGCCCGGCCCCGACAGACCACCACCTCCCCCGCCCGCAGCCCCGTCCTGCCCCGCAGCGTGTTCCCTGCCCGCCGACCCGCCCGCCGCCTGCAGCCCGCCGGTCCCCCGAGATGCGCGGATCCTCCCGCCCGCCAGCCCCCTCAGCCCGCAGGGACCCCGCGACCGCCCGCCGCGACCCCCGCGCTCACCCAGCATCTTGCTGAGCTCGGCGTTGTGCAGGTCCGGGTTCTGCTGCGCCAGCCGCTTGCGCTCGTCCTTCGCCCACACCATGAAAGCGTTCATGGGCCGCCGGATCCGCGTCTCGCTCTTGCTCCGGCCGCCCGACGACCCCGACGACGGCGCCGCCTCGCTCTTCACCTTCGCCTCGCCCAGCGGGCTCAGCGACTCTGCCCACGGGCAGGAGCCCATGGCCGGCATCATGGTCCGCAGCGAGCACCGCCCCTGCGCCTGGTCGTCGCTGCTGGCGTAGCCCGCATCGGGGCTGCTCATCTCGGGACGCGCCGCCGCCGCCAAGGCCGAGAGCTGCGGCGGGGCCGCGGGACGGGCTCGGTGCTGGGACCCCACTCGCTGCTGGCGGCTGCCGGCGCCCGGCCCTATTTGAGCTGCGGCGCGGCCAATGGGGCCGCGGGGGCGGGCGCGCCGCCGGACGGTGGCTGCGGCTCCCGCTGCGGCGCGGGGCGGCCCCCGAGGCTCCTCCCGGCGCGGCCCGGCACCTGAGCAGGTCTTGTGCCCGCCGGGAGCAGGGTTGCCCCCGCCCCCGTGGGACGGGGTGGGTGGTGTCGTTCGGTAGAACAGACAGCCCTCCGACTTCAGCCCTGCTCCCCTCCATGGCAGCAGATACCGGTCCCACCGAGGCCCTACGCTACCGGCCTGTCATCAGGGAAATACCCACCCGTCACCGGCGCGGGCAGAAAAGGGCAACCCTGACCGGAGGAGACACGAACGAGGCGAAAAAGACAGATTATCTCCAACCGTACTTAGAGGCTCCCGGGGAGACACAAGGGCTTCTTTTGTAGACAAACTCGAAAAGTAATTTGGGAAGAAGCAGCTAAGCCATCATCTGTATCCTGCACCGCAGCTTCCTACCTTCCAGTGCCACCTCAGCCTGTTTTACCTCGAAAGCCCATGTAAACTGCGTGGGGCAATCGGATACTGAAGCCTCGGGGAAGCCTATGAAATACATGCTATGCACTTTTAATACATGGTAGTGAAGTTATTCAGTATCTGCCAAACCCCCCAAATATTTATTGTATGTAGAGTAAGGTGGCTTAGTTATCACTTAAGTTGTGCATTGCAGCACGCGTTGCTTGTTGCACTGCTTTGGTTAGGGTTTCTAATTTACCTGAATAAAGAAACCGTATATAAAACCAGATGTTTCTAAACAAAGCCCGTCGCTTTGCACTAAACAAATCCCATCTCTCTATCATTTATATTCTTCTTCGGCATAAAACCCAATGTAAAATGCAGCGTTTTCACCCGCGCTCTGCTTAGTATTTGCATTGTTATGTGGTGCTATTAAATGCATCAATGCTTATTTGAGAAACCGCTGAGCTTTAAACTGAAGATCAAAGAGGTTTATTTGGTTAAGGACACCTTTGTTTGGGTAGCCACTTCTATCAAATAAACCAATATTGTTCGAATTCGCGCTGAAATGAAACGAATGAAGCCAGCGTCACTATCAACTTATTCTAACGCTGAATTTCCTGGTTTCGTGGAACCTAAAACCTGGTCCTTTACACTTGGCAGCCGGTAGATATTCTAAAAAGAAGAAAAACGTGGGTGACAAACGATGGCTGCCCAGGACGGACACATGAGAGAGCAATCCTCGAGGCAATTCCACATTGATGCTTTCTGCTCCCCTCGGTTCGTTAGAGGTTATAAACAAAGGATGTATTACCAGACTAATGATGTCCCGTGCTTTTCGCTGTTGCGGAGTCCAAACCAGTGCCAAAAGGTGGGTATCGCCTAACACCGAGCAAAGAGAGGGGTTTAGGTTTCGGTTTGTTGGTTTGGGTTATTTTCCCCGAGTTCGAACACCAGCGCTAGCCCAACATAACAAGAGGCGGCGATTGAAAGAGCTCTGCTTTTCTTCTTTACCTCAGACGCTGTAAAAAGCAGCGGAGGCGAAAACCACGTCCCTACACATCTGTACGTGTAAATTGGTCTCATACTAGTATATAATAAGGCCATTCTCGCAAAAGCATAACGCATTTTAAATGTATTGTAAAAGCAGTCAGTAGGGACAGGCTCCTCTTGCAATGCCAACCGTCATCACAGAGCTGGCGAAAATAACCAGGGACGCTCGTTTGGGAATTAAGGGCTTTTTCAATCCTTTTTAGTCCGACGCCTTTGGGCCACTACCTCAGGGTGTGCCTTTTTAAGGCTGGTGAGCCAGTGACTTCGGTTTTATGGCTGAGGTTGTGACATTTCCCGACCCGACGTGCTCGGACTCAGCGCCCTTAATCCCAGGCCAGCTGCCCGAGGACAGGTGGGTCACGCACCCGAGCTTGGCTCACACCCAGAGAAAACGGCGACTTAAACAGAGCCCGAATCGTGTCTGAAGCAATCTCAAGCAGGAGGAGAGAGCGTGGTTTTCCCTGCAGAGAAGAGAATACTCAGCTGAGGAGTGGGGGAAAGCAAGATAACTTCTAAGCAAAACAAAACCGGAGAAGGTAACAATGTCCTAACGAAGTCGGTGCATTTCCAGTGGCTTCCAGATCAGCTCCCAGCTCTGCTCACGCCGAAATATCGGACAGTAGTGACCGCCTAGGAGTTTAACGCGCAGAAGAGGGTATTACCTGTTTTTTAACGAGCTGACCTTGTTAAAACGCCAAAGCGTCCCTTTTACTCTAAATAGCAGAAACGTTTTCTTGACCCAAGGGATCAAATCCCGTAAAAGCTTGCACTGAAAAACTTCGGCGAGTAGAGAGACCGGTTACAAATACTCTCTAGGGTAATTTTGGGGCTGTCAATTCCAGCAGAAAAGAAAATGTTTCTCTGTATAATGAACATGAGGTAATAAACTAAGCAAACTGCCGCTGACTTTGTTTGGGAGATTTGTGCAAACTGTTTCTACAGCTCATTGATCTGGGATCAAAGAAAGAAAGGTGTGTTTTGAATCTAAGCCGAGAAAGTAAAAGCTCCTCGGTTTGCCCAGAAAATGTTGGCAGTTTGTGACCCTTTCGGTGCCCCTGGTGTCATAAATAGATTATCTCGCCGCTTTTCGCGCTCTCTGTTTTGGATGTGCAGGTATTGTGGACCCGTAAGTAAAGCACCCCACACAGCGCTGACTCCGAGTCAAGTTGCGCGCTCCGCTTATACCTCCCTGCCACGAAGCGCTTAGGGAAGCGCTTCTTCTGACGCTCCTGAAACCTTCGTGGTCGCACGACTCCTGGGGTCATTCGTTAACTTTCCCAACCTAACAATGCCGCCGAGAGTTCATCCTTCTGATTTATTGACCTTTTAAACCCGCCGGCACACAGCGCGGGGGCGCGGAGCGGGGATCCTCCGGCGAGAGATGTGTTTCTATTTCAGTCCATTACAGAATGCGGTGTTGGAAGTGGTGCTCCCAGCGTTATCAGAGCCGACCACAAATGCCACATGAAAAGCAGCAAACATCCGGAGGGTTTCCTGCAAATCGAGCAGTTTCTCAAGACAAGAGCTGCTGGGTTGGGGTTTTGGTTTTTTTTTTTTTCCCTTTTCTTTTTTGGTTAACGTGTATTTAAAGGCATCACGCTTCGCCTCTTTAAAGCAGTTCAAAACCACTAAATGAAAGCAGCCCAGCCCGGCAAGTGTGAGGAACCTCCCCCCCCCATGAAGACTTTTCGGGACTTTGCGTTAGGAAAGTGCGTGGCTCAGAGAGGCCCCGGGCAGGAATGACCCACTATTGGAAGGGGGAAAAAAAAAAATCAAATCAAAACAAAGCAAAAAAGTGTCCCTTTCAGAAACTCTGTAACTCTCGAAGCAACGTTAAGTACTTCACAACAAAGTAATAGCTCCCAACGTTAACAAAGTTACTGGTTCCCCTGCGGCAGGTTAATCTCCGACTTGGTTTCTAGCAAGAGAGACACGAAACCCGCCAAAACCTTGTTGCTCGTGACTGAGGGCAGCTCCCAGAGCGGAGCCGTCTCGGTGGAAACTCCTACCGGAGCCCAGGGCTCGGCGGCTGCGGGGGACAGACAGGCTGGGGGCACAGCACGGTCCCGCGCAATAAGCTGCCCGCATCTGTGCGCGGCTGCTTCGGGGTGTGACAAAGCAACGGTGCGACCCGCGTTTTAGGACCGAAGGGCGTCCTAAAGGGGGAGAGGGACGTGCGCGACACCCACTCGGAGGTAAGAGCGCTTCCGCCTCCCGGGGACACGAACGGGGTACCCACGGCGATCTGCCCGTCCCTGCCATTGGGCTGGGTGCGAGGTGGCCCCCGGCACCACGGCCGGCGGGCTCGGGGCCGGGCAGGGCGCGGGGCATTGCCGGGCAGGAGGCAGAGCGGAGCCCCCACCCCCGCGGCCCGCCGTCTCCCCACGCCCTGCCCCTCAAGATGCCCGTTCGGCCCCTTCCTCCGGCGCTCCCGCTGGCTTTCCCGGGGGCTGTCCGCTCTCCCGTAGCCCTCGCTGGAGGAGCCGGGGTGGGTGGGTGGGGGGAGAGCCTCCTACGTGCCTTCTCCTAGGAAGAGGTTAATTTTGTCGCCGACGGGACTGCTTGGGCTTGGCTTTAATGCGGCTTGACTTTAATGTAACGCCTTCCCTACCCCAGTCTGGAGACGTAAATCAAATGTATGCGAATCAGCAGGAAATGACATGTTTAACTGACACGAGTGCTCAGTTCTTCTGTGATACCTTTTCCACATAATCCAATAAAGCCAATGGCAAATGCCTCTCGGTTTAATGGTACTGAAAGAAAGCCTAGAAATGGCACTTTCCTAAAAAAAAAAAACCCACCCTAATCCGTAATCTAGACCCAAGGCTCATCACCATTATATTCCTACAATTATCTGCTCCTTTACAGTAAAGATTACTTCACGAGACTAAGATCACAGACCTTACGTCTGACTACATAAGGAGTTCCCAACCTCATGAAGGTTGCGGTGCCCTTCGGTTGGAGAACGAGTCGCTCAGGGCCACGAAGCAGTCCAGTTAGTTGCTCGGCCCCTGCACTTGAATTTCCAAGAACAGAAATCCTGACAGTTTTCATATTAGGTACATGCAAGTCATTAAAAAGAAAAAAAAAAAAAAAAAAGCCCTTTATACAATGCTGGAGACACTCCAAAAGATCAGAGATCTGAACTGAACTAAACAATTTGGCCTAACCTCTGTTTGTATTTATGCTGGCTTTATGTCAGCGGAGATGCTTCAAATTGGTATGAATGTTATGTTTTATTCTGACATGCTAGATGCTAAAGCAGTGGCTTGGTGAAGCCGTATAAATGCACAATTAATTAACCCACATCAGTTACACTGGAGTGAAATAATTTTTTGGTTGGAATCACTCGGCTCCCAGGGTGTCATAACAAGGCCAGAAGAACGAATGTCTTAAGTTATTCTGCAGAAGGTGGGCTATGCTACTATATCTAATGCTGCTGTGGTCTTTTTGCTTATATTTATATACTGCTTTCTTTGGTAGGTAGCAATATTTCACAAGTACTTGCAAAGTGTAAAGGTCTTTGTCTTTAGTCAAAATAAAATTGTTGCATTATAGAAATGAGAAAGTATCTGGGCCTGGAACTGGGCAGTTACTATTCCACGATGCCTGTCACTTCGAGTCACAGAAGAGATGATCTGGGATTTTAGCATACAGAAATAATCCTATGCTATCAGTTTAGCAGAAGCATATTAATGATACTTACAAAATTATTAAGTGACAATGCCTAAAACCCGATACCAGCAGCATGCCACCTGCCATTTCAGCAGCAATGAACAAGTAAAATTAGACAGAAATTAAGAATGGATTGAAACACTCAACAACACCTGAGTGGAATAAAACCTTTTTCCAAGATGGACAATAGGAAACATTTATTTTTCAGGAAAAAAGTCTTCTTTCCTTCAGTGGTAATGTTGTTAAAAAGTATCTGTTCTTACATGACCAAAAAAGCCGTTCTTCATAACTAAGACATATCAATACAAACTTTGATGCTGTTTCTGCAAATCAAAATATTAAATTGGTTAAGGCTGTAATTCTAAAATTTGGCCAATGGAAATGCTCTGGATTTTCACTGTATCTTTACAATTCCATTCAGTGATTAACGAACTAAACTTTTGACACCTGAAATTTATTTAGATAAATTAACTACAAAACAAAACAAAAAAAAAGGTGGTTAAAATGTCCAGGATAAGAACTTGGTTTCACTTCTTGAGAGAGACAAGTGTTTGGTTTTCTGAGTTTTATATTTCTTGATTACTCTTAAGATTAAAAAAAATAATTCTATTATTTATTATTATGTCAATAGTATTTTATTAATTTAAGATTCCAATAATATTCAATTGAAACATGATATAAATTAGTAGATGAATAAGAAAAAGACATCTGCACAACTTCCAAATCCTGGCAATCTGACCATGTTTCTAACAATATTTACCAAAGTTGCAGCACGTCCAGTGGCAAGACAGGCACCTGCTTGCTTTACAGGGCACAATCAAGCCTACAATTTCTCTCCCTCGAATCTATTAATATTCAATATTCTGAACACCTTTAACTCCCATGGAACAGTGAGAGAGAAAGGAACTCAGCTCCTCATCGGATCACACCTGACACAGCTGGGAACTTTAAATAAAAAAGATAATTTAGCTGCACAAACCTCCAAACTAAATTGAGCAATACAGGAGTGAGGTGGGGTGGGGGGCGGGTTCTGATCCAGTCCTTATTTGTTGCGCCTGAGATATGTTTAGGATTATCTAGCTGCAGTTCAGCAGTCACACCTATTTTACTTGCCTGGCCTATTTCTGTTTGAGTAAAACCCTAAGAACTGAAAGTCCCCTTTCCTCCTCCTTTGTCCCCTTAACATCGCCTTTTTATCTTCACAACACCCTTTGAAGGGTATTTACTGAAGGGATGAGAGAGCAGTTATCACACAGAACTGAAAACTTAAAAAGAAAAAAAAAAGAAGACCCAGGAATTTCAAAAACCCCCTACTCTGTAGCTAGATCAAGAAGTAGAGATCCTCGCTCCTACTGCAAATAACCTGTGAGACCTGAGGCAATTTCTACCCAGCTACCTCCAGTTTACCAGTTCCATTAAGATAGGATGCCTGTTCAACTAGGCTCAGCATGTAAATGTTGTGAGAACATTTAATTTAGAAACCTTGCTTCAATGATAAATTTAATGACCTTTTCAGCCATAAAAATTTAGGTCAAATCTTCTTTCAGGTGCAGGTTATGTAGTACCTAAATGTACCACATTGACAGCCCTCTACCATAAAAGCCTGGAGATGTTTGAATTAATGAAGGAAGGTGGATGACTACAGAGCTCTAGTTTCTGGATTTACATGTGTATAAATATACTTGCTACAAAAGAAAGCATATTTGTGGTTTTTTTTGGTTCAGACCAGCATCCTGAAAATGTTAAAGGTGGAAGAAATACCTGAGCAATATCAACCAACTACACTGGCGATTTACTAAGGACAGAGATAGAACTGAAACACACCAAAATTCTCTTAAACAGCTGTAATATCTAACTTTCCATAGGCATTTGTTTCCATCAGTGAGCCTCCTAGCCTTCAGTTACTGACAAATACCACATCTGAGATGTGCTATTGCAAGATCTACACCACTTCAGGAAACGCAGACAGCGAGTGTTGACAGCTGCTGACAACACTTTGTATGCCAATGAATGTGGGTGCTCAACTACTGTGATAGTCCACTCAAATATAAAACCTGAACCAAGAAGCCAGAACACCTAGGTAGTTCAGTTGACAACCACCCAACCACTCACCAGAGGGAGCCCATTTTCCCCAAAAGCCAACATCTGTAGCCCAGCCAGGCTGCTACCTGCTGGGGCCTCAAGAACTACCCCTCTAAGAACACTTCAGCTGCTGGCAGGGGCAGCTGCCAGCTAAGGGAGTCCACAGACATACCATGAACAGGGGGGTACGGAGCTGTGGAGGATTATGTTGCAGCTTAATACTCTCTGCACCACAGAAGGTACTTCAGTGAAGAAGATGCTACATTTGCCTTCCAATTGGAACATTTCTGAGGGATCAGCCATATACCTGCAGCATGTCACTGACAGATGTAAGCATTTAATATTGCCCTAGGTAGTCTTCTCTCTACTGTTTGTTAGACTGTATTTGTGGTCTATTGCCATTGGATACCTTAAGCCAGGCTCTTGCAAGCAAAGTGTTACTTTTCCAATAGAAAAATAAAAACTTTTCAAGGAAAGACACTTCTTACTTTATCTTTCCTCAGGGGGAGGATCATCCCTCTAATTCTCAGATAATCTGTGAAGTCCAACTGAAAAACTTTAGTCATCTAACTTGCACTGCAGCTAAGCACAGAAAAACGTCTGAGCTCATAGCCAGCACTAGAACATATCCTGCTCAGGAGGGACCTGCAGCTCCTTCCAGGGCCAGAGAGTGTGTGTATGGTCAGTATTTAGAATGGGGCAAAATATAGAGGTTTCTTGGCAGCTTTCAGAACCCAACAGAGCTGCAAAAGTTGGGGGGTTTTGTTTGATTTGTTTGTGTGTTGGTTTTGGGGTTTTTTTAATCTTAGGCCAGTTTAACACAAAATCATTTTAGTGGTGAAAGTACCCTGCTGCCTATCTAAACAGGAAAACCTTGCTAGTGAAGATGTAGTTACATCAGCAAGTCTGTGTTTCTGGCACTAAAAGATTACCAAGAGTTGCATACCTCCCAGTATCTGTCCTTTTTTCGCCTTCAATGTAGAATATTATTAAGTCATTACTTCTGCTTTTCATGTCTTTTTTGCTCTTCTCATGCTTGTTTCTGAATTACTGATTAATACATCTCCTCAGAACTTTTCTTTTTGCAGGTACTCCTAGCCAGGAGTCAGTAGATGCCACAGCACAGACCTGAACTACTGATCAGTAAAAATCAAGCCTCATTGATTATCTCCTTTCTGTAAAAAGCAAATCTAATGGTGCAATCAGTTTTGGTTTGGGGACACACACACACAGATGCACTGGGGTTTTAAATCTCCTTTTCAGGTTCATAGCAGTGCAGTCACACACTGTTTTGCCACTTGTCAGACTAATTCAGTAGTAAAATACAAGAAACAAAGATCTGATCTGAGTAGGTAATAGTTGTACATAAACTGGTAGTTAATGGCTGTATGAATTATTTCAAACTAATTATTTTCTTTGCAGTCTACTGCTTCATTCTGAAATAGTGTCAACTCATTTTATTTAAATCTGTAATTGCAGAACTGAGGTGGATAGTCTTCAGAAGGGTTCCATTAGGGACTTGCTGGTCCGTCAACTTGCCTTAACGAGATCCTGAACCTTACCACAGCACTGGCCAGACACAAACCTTTCAGAACTTCATGTTACAGGCACGCCAAATTCATCTGAAATTGAAACAAGAAGATAAGATAAAGTTATTCAGTTACTAAATTACATAGAGGCATGAGTATGGAATCTGGGGAATCCCTCTGACAGATGCATACAGGGTTTATGTCTGTAGAGAACTCTTACTGTTATGCACACAGAATGGTGAAATATTCAATAGCTATTTTTTTTCACTAAACAGTGAAGCTACATAACATTTTATAGTATGCTTATTAAATAACATGTAGTACTGAAGTATATAGTTGCCTAAGATGTATACTTAATTAGGAGTAAGAAAACATTATTATAAAGATTAGAGACACAGACTGCCAACTATTGACTGCTATTACAAGGCACAGATTATTATTCAATTATTATTCATATTCACCCATGTTAGAAGAGTTTATAGGTTCATATATGTTACATGTGATTTCATCCACAGGATAGCCATACATTGCAGTGATTGCTTATAGAGGTGTAGGTCAAAATCTATCCTAATACTAAAATAGTGAGTAGATACATGTCTGTATGACAGGATTTGATAGCAAATATTGTGAAGAAATTGCTTGTTCAGCTCTGTAAATTTCAGTGGTACAGCTTAGTAAATTACTTAGTTAAATATATCTTTACAGAAATAATTTAAATAATAATGTGAGTTAAGTATAATGTGTGGCCCCAGAAGTAGTTTGGACATATCACTGAGAAGATCACAAAGCATTCAAGGTTATGCTTTAAATTTCTAGCCAGAATCAATAAATCTATCCCAGTTACTTTACAGCACGATACATTCACTAGGGAAAGTTTTCTTTCAGGAACCAATTATTATCCACTGTTCTGTTAAAAATAATTTAAAAATGGCTAACTGGCTTGAATCTTAGAAGGTGGCTTGGATGCAGTGTTAATAGTATTAGGGCAGCTTTCCAGAAAGTAAACAAATCAAAAGTAAAATCAAATGTATAAATCCCACTTCAACAAATTATTAAAAAAATTAAAGTTTTCAATCTGAAATGTTTAACCACCTTTTTTTTTTTTTTTGGTTAAATCAAAGAGGAGGAGCACTGGCCAGACTCCAGTTTCATAGAATACCTGCATGTCTAAACAGTAGAGTGGACCAGGAGGGAAGAACCTGAAAACTGCTATTTCAGAAGACTCTGAATGGTACGCAACTGAGACAACACACCAACATCGCTGAAGTACCCCCAGCAGCACCCCCTTGTCTCAAGCTAAACTGGACATTATTTTGAGCAGCCATTGTATCAAGAACTAAAGCAAGACAATAAGGGGATAGAGCACTCCTTGAGAGTCTCTATGTGACTGCAACATTAGATCATCAGCTAAAAGTTGTGTTGATCATGCCTCTATCTACTGCTCTTACCTTGTAATTGAGAACATTCTGGAAAAAAAAAATCATACTTTTTCCAAACCTAGCTTTTGTATGCTCTCTCTCCACAAATGGCATTTGTCTACTATTTTTCACACAATAAATGCTTTATGAAGGTATGTTAGTATTATTAACACTGTTCTGGATGGTCTAACTGACCTGTCTGAAGTTGCAGGAGAGCAGAAAAAGGTCTGTGGATCATGTGCCTCTCCCTTTCTCCTCTCCAGTTTTCAATTCCATGCTGAAAACAGAGATGCTGGTCTCATGCTCCCTTTCTCCCAGTTCCTGCCAAAGCTCCAAGGGAATCGGAGCAACATTAGGATTCCTTAGCAGATTCACCTTTGGTAGGATGACTAGTCAGGGATTAACAATAACAGACGGTTAACAGTCAATTGGGGAAAGGGTAAATTAATGGTCCAAAAGAAAATCAGTAGTGAGGAGCCCAAGCCAAATTTAAACCTTCACTTCCACTGTACTTTGTGTGAGCTATTCTGGAACTGCAACTGAACGCTCCTTTATTGTAAGTTTAATTACCTTCTCCCATATTGATCTCAGAAAACTGTAAAGTGGCAAATCACACAGACCAAAAATGGCTATATTTGTACATTAATCAGCACTTACTGTGTAGTACACATAACCAATACTAGTGTAACTGATATGTTTTTCATTATTTTCACTACAGAAAACACAGTGGCAAGCTGAAGTTTGCTATTTAAACTAGTACCAACATCTCTGACTACAAGAAAACCAAGCTAGGAAATCATGAATAATCAACTGACTCCTTGTTGTTATTCTAGTAATATATAAGTGAATGAATCAGACATAATTATTCTATTTGATTCCAAAATAGACATGAAAATATATTAGGAAAAACAAATTAAGAAATATCCAAAAATTAATTTATACATCTAAACATTCACATTTGGATAACACAAAAAATCTTGGCCATTTGGTAAGAAAATATTTTTACCTTTTTATAAAAATAAAGGTATCCATACTGCTGACTAACTATAGGTCAAATTGCAATTTAGATAGCTGCTTTTGACTCTGTAATTTTGTTTAAGCAGTGATTTCTTACTGCCTAATTTCAGGCTCTTAGCTTAGGGATTTTACATGGTTTATTAAAGATAAGGAGGAAGAGCTAACTGAAAAAAAAAGTGCTGTATTTTTTTATTTTACATTCTTAAACATTTTACATTTGGGTAGTGCCACTTGTGAATTATTAAACTACAACTATATCCCCTCCAAGCAACAATTACTTTCTTTTTTTTTTGTGATAAGGATTCCCTTATATATAATTTACATAGAAATTGTGAATCCTTCAGGATAAGGTCTTCTATAATACATGTAGTCAGTAGAGATACACAGGTTGCTTGCACTAAGTTTCACAGATTTTTTTCCCCCTGTAATAAACATATAGAATTTTGACAGCAATTTTTTCATATAAAATGAAAATCTGAGATTGTTTATCAAATGGTTCACTATCAAAATAGAAGGAGAAATTGATTGGAGTTTTATATGAATCAACCAGTAGTAAAAATAAACTTTTTACTAAGGTAAATGATAGAAGATGGCATATATTTACTAAATTTGCAAACTTCCAGCAAGTAAGGAGGCATATCAAGGAGTTTCAAGAACAGGACTAATTAAAGTTATCTCAAAAATTACACAAATGGCCTAAACCTAATAGGATAAAATCGATGTGGATGAATGCAAGGTATTTTAGTGAGGTAGGAATAATCTATGTTAAAGATGAGGAACTTAAAAGCAAGAAGCAGGACTCAAAAAAAGATTTGGGTGGGGATAATTGTAGATAACAGTTTAAACACCAGTCAGCAGTGTCATGCTGCTGAGAGGAAAAGAAAACACCCATCACACTGGGCTGTGTAGACACACATGCTGTCTGCAGCCTGTGAAGCTTCCCTCCTCAGGGAAGAGCTGACAAAATAACGCTCAAATAACGCTCTTCATGTTCCTGATGTTTGGTGCAGTATGGATTAATATCTACAGAGGCAGAACAGAAAATCACGACATACTTGA
Organism: Gallinula chloropus; assembly: GCF_964237585.1. NCBI lineage: Eukaryota > Metazoa > Chordata > Aves > Gruiformes > Rallidae > Gallinula > Gallinula chloropus. The sequence continues at coordinate 42,690,076 of NC_140086.1, forward strand.
AATGCTTTAAGGAAAATTTATAAGAAAATTAGTCTAAATAAGGTAAAAACAGTGAAACATGTTTGGAATATGTTGTCTATGGAGAATACAAACCCCTCAAGTTTTTATACACAGAGATAAAATGTCTTAAAAACAGGCTGACAAACATCTGTTAAGAATGGCACAAGTACAGTTGATCTTGCATCAGATCACAGAATAGAGTTGGGGCTGGACCAGACCTCTGGGGGTCACCTGGTCCAACACTCCTTAACAAGCAGGGCCACCTAGAGCCAGGTGCACAGGACCATGTCGAGATGACTTTTGAATATTTCTGTGGAGGGAGACTCCACAACCTCTCTGGGTAACCTGTTAGGGGGCAGACTAATATCTCCATCTCTGGAGATATTCAAGACCCGTGTGGACCTGTGTGAGCTGTCCTAGGGAGCTGCTTTGGCAGGGGGTTTGGACTCAATGATCTCTGGAAGTCCCTTCCCTACGATTCTGTGATTCTGTGAAATCTTTGTTTTGACATTCAATTTCATAGTAAGGTTGTGTCTGTTTAGGAGCTGTTATTCAGAAATTGCAGAGAAGACCAATCGTGTTCTGCATTACACTCAGCCCTCAACAGTATTTAATAATCCCCCTCTTTAGATTCCTAAAACAAAATAGCAAATTCACTGACTTGAATGCTTCTTGCATGGAATTAATAAAAACATTTCTAAAATAAAAATCAATAAATAAACCTTATATCCAGGAAGTGTGAGAACAAATAATCTCTCAGCAGTGTTCCCCTCAAGAAAAAGTTATGACTATGCAATTCTGATTTCACACTGCACACTCAGATTATTCTCATTCTTCACAGTTTAATTTTCATCCTCATTCATAAAGTACATGAGCCCCATTGGTCAGCCTTGCAATGAAGAGGAGAAAGGTGTTCCAGTCATTTTAGATATCAAATGCCTTATAAGCTATTTAATATTTCCAGTGAACAGAACAGAACAAATCTTTTGCAGACACGTTACTGATGCTTACACAAACCGTAAAAAACTACTGTGGGAAATTATAAGGGATACAAAATGTAACTCTATGTTGAAAAGCTTATGTTTCAACTGAGTTTGAAGGATTTTTTTCTAACTCAAAAATGTTGGAGTTAACAAGATTAAAACCAATACTCAAGTTTGAAAACCATCACAACACGAAAATTACTGAGACATCCTTCAGGAAGCACACAGTTTCTTTCTCACTTTTTAATAATCCAGAATCATATATGTTTAGTATTGACATTGCAATTTACTTCTAAGTACATGACATCACAGGTTATTAACATCTCTGTACGCATCTCTATCTTACCCTGGTTCTGCTTTAAGATATTCTGCTTCATCCTAGAATACCTTTCCTAAATAAACTCCAGAAGGTAAATACTTAAGACAATAGCCAATGAGGGGTGAATGAATGTAAGAACATCAAAGGTTCTCTGAGGGAGCTGAACTACAAGAGAAGCTTTGAACCCAGGTTAAAATGTCACAGGGTGCTACCTGAGCACTGCATTTATCAATTTAATTCCTTCAGAATCAACAAATAAACTTTGTAACAAAGATAAAGAAAATTTAAACTTGTATTTCTTTCTTAAAGCTATCTTTGAAGTTGCCTTATACCTTAATGTATAACTACCATTTTAGACACACATTTAAAATATATATATAAAAAAATCCTAGCTAATTAATCAAAAGATTAAATCATATTGAGTCACTGACACACACTCCTCAAAAACCCCAATTAGCATCAAATAACAGAATAGCACCAAAACTATTTTTAATTGTAGGAAATAAATACCAGATTTCTACTCAAGTATTACATCCCTCTTTCCAAGATGAGCAGCAACCAACATTAAATATAGAAATTTATCTAACAAAGGAAATCACACTGAAGAAACTCAATTAAATTCTCAGCACTAAAGAATATGCCCAGATTTATCAGCCAACCTTTTAAAGTAGGAACCTAAAACTGTGCTTGTGAATCTAAGTGTTAGTAGCTAAAGCCTGTTTTGCATTCATATCTGTACTTTAAACAAAAAGATTTATTTAATTGGTACATTAAACCATAACTGTGATGTGTTTCTAAAAGTGTGTTGTGTCCAACCCCCCCCCCCCCCCCCCCCAGGTCACTCCTGTTCATTGAGGTATCTAAAAGAATATTTTATAATTGGTTAAGTGTTGGTATGAACCTGTCTCATAAAAAATGCTAAGTCTGAAACCCTCCTTGTTCACACAGTGGAAGGATGGGCAGACAGCCCCAGTTTTTGTTTTCTTTTCCTTTTTTTTTTTTTTTCTCCCCCCAGTTTGACATTGTCTGAAATCCAGCAGACAAGAATACTGGCTTCTGATGTACAATGAAGAGGGCGAGGAAAGGGAAGGTCGGCTTTCTCATGCTTCCCATAATTAGAAGAGTCAAAGGAAAAAAAAAATGGCCCGTGAAGATGTAACTATGAAATAGCAAAAGTCAGATATTTTTCAAAACACGGATACATAGAATAAACACAATGAAATTGGCATTCAGAATCACAGAATCACAAGGTATCAACTTGATTTCCAGTACAGAAAATCCTATTGAGACTTTTTAGTTCTCTTTGAAAAAAAGCATCTTTTTTTTCTTTTTTTTTTTTCTTTCCATGGAGTACCATGGTGACCTGGAGCAGCATACAGATAGTTTTGTTCTATAGCCTGTCATCCTCAAATATCCCTTCCCTGGAGAAGCTGTGTCTGTGACCAAGGACAATGTGGAACGTTTGGTAACAAACTTGTAACAAATAGTGTGAAAATGAAAGAGCAAAAAATCCGCAGGATTTATTTTCTCATGAGTATTAAGAAAAGAGAAGTTTCTTGAAAATTCCTTTTAAGAGGTAGAAATGGAATAGTTATGCAAACAGTATATATTTTCTGTGAGTAGCATGGAACCTGACAAATCAAGACTTTTCATAGAAGTCTTTCAGCTCAGCTTCAATAAATGTTCTCTAACACACAGACTGTTATGAGAAGCAGTCTTTAAATTGGACCTCATGTTCATATGCTGCCTTCTTGAACTCTGACAGTCTTTAGATTTTGGTATGATTTTCTGATAAAAATCTTGTTCCAAGGCTTTTTAGGAGAGAGATCACTGAATTTTAATCCAAAGAGTTTATGAGCAACATCTGTACATTCCTGTTTAAGAAATAAAGTGGCAACAATGCTGTACAGGAATTCCAACCAGACTACCTGTGTAAAAGATAAGCAGATTTAGCCAAACATGCCTTTGTCCGGGACTGCAATGCATACAAAGAATCCTGAAAAACTTCCAACTTCAGAAATACACTGTTTATTTTGGAGCACCTATATCAATAACAGCAAAACATACCACAAAGGTAGTAACTGCTCATCTGCCTTATGAAATTCAAAAGGAATGTTTTGCTTTTAAATCTGAGAAGGAATGAAATAAAATGAAATGAAAATGAACTGTCATGTAGAGCCACACGATAAGTTAGCAAAAGGAATCCAGTCTAGCTGGGGGAGCCTTTAATTTTTGCCACCACCATTCTAGGATGTTTTCATGTCTGAAAATCTAAACTTTCTCTGCACTTTGAAAAAGAAAACTATTCTGTCAATACCATCATGTGTCTTCTCATATATCCTAACCCTGTCATCTCTACATCTTAATTTGACTTCAAGGTCATGTTAACACCTTTATGTGCTAAATAAAGCAAGGTACCTTTGAAAATGAATCCACATCTACCAAGTAGGAAAAAAAATGAAAAAAAAAAAGGATGCAAAAAGTTACATCTGCTTGGCTGACAGTTATATAGCTGGCCATGGGCTGAGAACCTGCCTTTAGCATCCTAGAGAGCAGAGATGGGAGCTGAGTACCAAAATTAGAACAAGCATCTTCTTTCCAGGCAAGAGACAGCCTTTCACCAGATATGTTTATTTGGGTGTCTGTTCCACTAGCTATTAACCACTCTTTGTCTGATGCTTTCCTCTGACATCCTAATCAGGCTTATGGGGACTACTCAGCATTTTTCCACAATTCTGTGTATTCCTCTTGTGTATTAGAAATAGTTTGATACATTTCTGATTTTGTTTAAAAATATGCCCATTCGAGCCCATGGGATAGTTAACGTGACTATTCTGAATTTGCTTTTGGTTTATTGACTGTTATTACAACAGTTTTTTCACTAAACATATACGGTAAAGTATGTTTATTTACTAACTATATATCTCCTATCCTTCTGGTTTGTCTTTTTTGTTATTTTCTTTTTTATTTTCTTTTCCTTTTTTCTTTCAGTATTGTTCATCTTGGATTGGATTTATGAAGACATGAATGGTACCAAAGCTTGAAAAGAGAAATCCAAAGCAGTGTCATATTTAGGCTTAATTCCCCCTTCTATATGCAACATTTTTTTTATAAAACAAACTCTTCAAATTTTATACACAAGAGGCACACTCTCTGTGAAACTAGTCAAAAGGGGATGTAGATGGGATGCTCAAATGGAAATAGCTTGATTGCTATACCTCATATAATAAAAATTGAGTATTTCAGAAATGCAAGACTAATTAAAAATTCATAGCCAGAGAAAAGTAGGAAACAAAGAATCCCTGCCACTGGAACCAGTCAAATGCCACCAATATACTAAATAAAACTTGGAAAACTTTTATTGACTAGCAAGCTCAGCATGTTGGAATAATAAGGAAGTTTGGAATTTCCTCTCTCATTTGGAGTGTCTTTGCAGAAATATCAGCTGGTAACTACATCAGACGGTGCTATGTATAGCTCTGTTGATTTACAGAGGTCTTCAGAAAGCATACGCCCAATGTTTTGCTTCACATGAATAGCCCTTATAGACCAACTGCCTAGCATGCCCAACATTTGGAGCATAAGAGACAACGTTACTTTCAAAAGTTTAAGTCATTAAAAAGGATACTTGTTTAATTTCAGCACTATCAAACTGAGGTAATCTAAAAGAATTAATTTATAGTTATGAAAGCTATTCTCTGGACTTCCAAAGGACAGCCTCTTGCAACACAAATAATGAATAGTTATGAAGTAAAGGAGGAATGCATGATTTCATTCCAGTCCCTACCATTAATATAATTTACCTGCTTTATTTCTTGTCAAAATATATTTTCTTTGAATTTTTCAACAATGTTAATTCATTTTCTAACTGTAATTTTTTGGTAATGCTAAGTGAAATAAATGGAAAATATGAAAGAAAAGGAAAACATTAAATAAACAATTAAGTCATGTTCAATTATTTGCATCACATCAGTACTTTTAGAGACAGGGCATAATACCTATCTTTATCAAAACATATCCAATTAAAAAAAAAAGGGAAGATACACAAAGTATTTTTAGTCCTTTAAAAGTTACATAGACTACAGTTAGAGGTTAGATGATTCACTTCATGTCACGTTGGCATATCTGTGGCAGAGGTCCAATTAAAACTTGGTCAGATGAAGAAAAAAATGTAGTCAAGTGATATTTACACAGGCAATCTCCTAACATAAATACCTGGTGGCTGCTCTGCAACAGAGTAAGTCATTTCACCCAGCCAGCTTGCTTTCCTCTTTCCTTTTTCACAGGCACAAATTTTGCCTGGCTGCAAATGGGAGATGGTGAGCAAAGGATAAATAAATAAATAAACATGCAGCTCTGAGAAATTAACAGTGCTAATGGAATAGAATTCATATATTAATTCAAGGATACTTTGTTCTGAAAATTCTTAAATAAGCTGAATGCAAAACTGCACTTTGGACTGGACCCTGTGCCATGCCTACCAGCCATGGAGAAGCGTTTAGTTCCTACTCCAGCTTAGCATTTCTGCAAATCTGCAGATTTTTTTGAAGTTACAGCAAGCTTCAAGGAAAGGAGTCACAGATCTACAGATAACAGAATGATTTCTGAAAGCCGTTACGATGACTTCTCCTTTAGCAATAAATACTGTGTGTATGATGAAGGGCTTACTTTCCCAGAAGTGCTTATGGGACTTAAGATTGCACAAAAGGGCTGTGAAATGTGTTTCCCTCAGTTCTGGCTCTTTGGTTCCTGGAGCCTCAGGTCACATTCAACTCATAGTTCCTATCAAGCTTTTCCCAAAGGACCTTTGGGCTCCTGCAGTAGCCAAACTTCCCTGGAACAGGAAACTCTATTTACACTGATGTCTTAAAGCCTGGTGCTCATCCATAAAAGGGAAAAATAATACTTTTAGGAACTGTATTTTTCTTAACCTTTAACAGACCACACGTCTAGTCTAAAACACAGAATCTGTAAAAGCAAGTTTTCACAAAACCAAGAAAAACTGTTTCTGAATAAGTAAAAAAAGTCATTCCCCTGAAGTGCCAGCAGCATTCTGATGGTATGCCATATCTTGACAGGAATGTGAAACAGAAAAATACAAATTAATTTCTCAGTGTTCACTGTCTCATATGAAAGAAAGACCATCCATAAACATTAAAAGAATAAAATATTAATATATTTTATCTGCATAATTTTTGATGCAGGTACATTGTTTTGTTTTGTTTTGTTTTGTTTTGAATAGTGACTGGGCAAAATTCTGTTTCAAATATCTGTTCACAGGGGAGAGCCAAATCCTTTTTTGGGGAAGAGCCCTTACAAGAAATTCCACCAGGAATTTAAAATAACTCTCAAAAAAGCAATCTGACTCCTGAGGTGAAAGATCCTGGTAGATCTGCTTCATATGAGATAAATTAGAGCAGGTTAATCAGAAGGTGAAGTAGCTACTTTTTTTTTTTTAACTGCCATTTTGCATACAGGAGAGTAATCAATTATAAAGTTATCATGAGGATTTTTATTTGAAGAAAAAATCCACTGTGACTTCATGTAAATCTTAAGATGCTTTTTGATTTTAAAAAAGTTTATCTTCATGCAGAGAAGAGTTTTGATTTGCACTCTGATTACTACAGTACCAAGATCAAGCTTTCCTGCATTACTACAGTCTATAATCACATCCCCTGCCTTTCCTTCCCCTTAACATCTTTTATTTACAGCTTTCTTTTCTGTCACATCTAAAGTGAGTGAGACTGCCAGCTCTGTAGGTTTCTGTAAAATGCCCAGCATTTTACAAACTACATAAAATAACAGCATCTGTCCCTCTCAGGGTAGGTGTGCTGAAGGCTGATCTGGGATACTGAGAAAAATCCTTCTGAAAAGCTGATTGAGTTGCTGGTATGAACAGTACTGAAAATAAGCCATAGAGCTCAATGCTGCAGACACCTGACTTTCCATATAAAAAGCCTAAACTCTGAACTTGGTATTCAGACTGAGCTTTTGGTTTGAGAATGTACTGATTTTTTTCAGTAGATTGTGCCTAATTAGCACCACTCTCCTTCCAAAATCATTGTATCAAACTGAGTATCTATTCAATAAAGTAAAATACTTCACTTTTGTATTCTTATTCGTATTTTTACAGAAGTCTAGTTTCCAAATACAAAGAAAGAGATTTCAACTCCTTTGTTAAACTTCATTTAGGTCCAGCGAAGAAACTGAGGTGCAGATGATGCAATCTGATTGCAAGGTGAAATTGCATCTTTAGTCGAGCTGTAAATAACAAGATGATGAAGGTGCTGTTACAGTAGTATGTATATATTCTGAGTGATACATTATTTTGCTTGAGGTCATCCATTACAATCTCTGGTTTAAATCTGAAAGTTGAAATACGGAATCACCTTCCTTACTAACAATGGCAAATAGCATCTGCATGACCTTTCCCAAATTATATTTCAATGCAAGATTTTTAATGATTTAGCTATGAGTCTTCAGATGGACAAACCTATTTAATTTGTTTCCAAATGCTGGACAATTCCTGGCCTCAGACTAGAAGTCTGGAGACATCATGGTTATACTCTATGAGATTAAAGAAAGCAGGACACAGGGGTTTTCCATAGCTTTATTTCACTAATGACAAGGACTTGACAAGTAACGCCTCTAATCTGTCATCTAGGAAATTAGTAAGGTCCCTAAAAATAATTGGGAGTATCCCAAAGTGAATAAATGTAGGTCTATGAAAAAAAAAAAGATATTATTATCTCTGTATAAGGTTACTGGTTTCTTTATCTTGGCATATGTCCATCTCTGTCTTGTTCTTGCACTGAATCCTCTTATCTGCCTGAGCGTCATCATCACATCAATTCTACCAGCTCTTCAAAGTGGCTGGTTAGGTTTTTCATTACTTCCTACTACTACATTCTCATTTAAAGCTGGAATATACGAAGAGATAAACTTACTATTAATAGCAAAAGCTTTATTAAAGCGTTGTTCTCCTTCCAGATTTTAAGTGTCCATAGTATTGTTCATGAAATAAGAGACATTGCCCATTACTATTTAAATGTTATTTTTCCATCGAGATATTTTTAAAAAATATTAATATACTTAATTCTACCAGATTGTTCTGTTTTAAATTTATTCTTTTGAACTTCTGATAATTTTCTTGATTTTAAAACATAAAGTCTATGATAGCAATTATATAATAGGTGTTATCCAAACACGGGCTTTTGATTTTCAGTTACAACCTACACAAAAAACCTGAAAATATTTCTGTTTGGTTAAACATATAAATGGTGTTCTTAATTTAAAATTGCAGTTGAGTATAAGGCTTTGTTCTTTTAAAACTTTTACGGTATCTAGCAGACTGAATTTCAATGTAAACATTTGTAGTTTACTTCCATTAAAGCTACCACAGAAGAGAAATACTTATTGATACTGATTCAAAAATACTATCTTAAAATGACTAAACCACCCAACTAAAGCTGTAGAAGATCTAAAAAATTTTACAAAGGTGGAAGATGGTAATATCTAGAGGACTAAAATGTCTCTGACATGACACATCTCCCTTTTTAGATATTTTCCCAGAAAAATGGAATATTTAATATGTTGTTTCATATGTAAAATAGAGACATAGAAGCCTTAGCTCTTAACTCCCTTTCCTTTCCTCTCTCATCTGCTCTACATTCAAAGTTCTGAAAATATCTGGGAAATAGGGGATATGAGGAGCATACCCAGTGTAATTGCATTAACTAGAATGATGTCTGTATTAATTTGGACCAAAATTCTATGTTCATCATCCAATAAAAACATAGATTTGCAATTTAAATCATGCAGCATTTCTCCATCTCTGAGGAATTAATCCTTGTACATCATAGTCCCAAATGCATATTTTCCTATTCAAATATGCAGTCATGCTTTGAGTTTTGACTTTCTGCAATTATTTGCTACATTTTCCATTACAAAAGAAAGGGAATCTGAAACAGTTGCTTTAAAACTGGCAATTGCTACATTAGGTAGGGAACTGTATCAACTGGCAATCACAACAGCTAGTAGTTTGATCTTCCACAATTTTATACACCTAAACAGACAAATTCTAGCTTTAATAATTCAAAATCTATGACTAACAATTGCAATAGTAAGGTTATTTAAAATGATTGAATAAGTCAGAATTAAATAAATTAAGTTTCTTTTAGTACCTGGCTACATAACATGTTGCCAAACATCTAGACCATGGGTCCACCAGTGCAGAGTCATTATCTTGGAAATGCCAGGGAGTCCACCACAGAATCACAAACTGGTTTGGGTTTGAAGGGACCTCAAGGATCATCTAGTTTCAACCTCCATGCCATGGGCAGGGACACCCCCCACTAGACCAAGTTGCCCAAAGCCCCATGCAACCTGGTCTTGAACACTGCCAGGGAGGGGGCAGCCCCAATTTCTCCACATGTCCAAATATCCTACATTATCTATCTACCTTTAACAAGGATCTTTCCCAATGTGTTGTATTTCAGAATTATAACTCAGCTGCCCTTGCTTTAATGATATCTGGACAACATTGGACAGATAAAACAGTTCTCTGTTCCTTCACTAAAGGACCTCAGTTCTCTCTTCTGCACAGGTGCAGGGCAGTGGAACACAAATGTACCACGTGTAGCTGACTCTCTTGATGTTTAAGATTTCAAGCTGCTTTTAGTACCATCTGGAACATTATGTGTAACAAATAAAAATTCCAAAATCTGTAAGAAACCCCACCAACCCAATTTGTAGTTAAAGGTTTTTTGTTTTTAAACAGCTTTTTACCATTCTCTCAAATAATTTAAATTAATATTAATTTCAATTTAGTGTTCCATAAAGCTGTACTGAATGAAAACAAGACTGCTGACCCCAAAAATGTAACAGTTAACTCTTTATCTATAAGCAATTTTGCAATAAACATTGTATTGACCTGTACAAGCAAAGAATAAAGACATAAAATCAACATATTTATCAGGAAGTTGACCAGAAATTACTAAATATTATAGTTATTGTAATAATGTGCTATTTTGGTTTACTTTTAAAGTTATCATGTACAGCATTTTAGGTGATAACTGTTATTAAACTGACAAACAAACCTCTTAATGGCAACTAGACATTATGATCCTTTTCCAAGAAGTGTATTTTGAGGAGGGTTGTTTAAGTGGAAAGGGTGGAGGTATGAAACAAGTTTGTTTAAAGCTAGTAGTCAAATTCATATATAACATGGCACTACTGATTTCAAATTTTCACTAGAGATAAATTTGGAGCAGGGATGTTACAGTAGTTTCAAGTATTCCATGGTTAGACATACAGGATTGTTTTATTGGAGAGTTTTCAGAAATACGAGGTCTCAGTCATTTCCTCTTCCTTTTATTCCCTCATTTTTTATCTTAATTTATAGTGATGTGTTTATAATAATAACTTGGTGATACAGACACTGGGTAAGTAGCAGGAACCATCTGAAAGTGACTTCATCACCCACATGAAGACTGCCTTTTTCACTTGTCCTTGACCTGCCTATGGGAGGTAACTTCAAAACAGGAGGTCTCACTAACAAATGTCAAATTATGCATGAAATTTCCAGCCTAAATTGTCTGTAATTATAAAATCTTCCAAGAACTCCGTAACCATTACTTTGTGCACTATTATACAAACAAACAAAAAAAAAAAAAAGAAAAAAATAACCCAAAACTTTAAAAAATGATTCCTGGAATTTCCTCTTAAAATCTTTCAACTCTTAACTGCCTGAAAATAGTACTGTAGTGAGTCTGACCACTTCCCTTCCTGACTTTGAGGTGAGTAATACTGAGTTTGCGTACACTGCTGAAAGGCCTCAGATCAGCTCTAGTATATCGTATGGTGCTGTCAGTTCTAGTGGATCTTATTCCTCTTTATTTCTAGCTGAATGTTTAAACCCATAGCTACAAGGGCATGGATATTTAAAAACTATTGTATGTAAATATTACACAGGGATAAAGGCAGTCATGACATATATCTGCACTACAACCTGCAATGGAACTCTAACTTGTGCTGACACACAAGAGCCAGTTTAAAACAGCCTAAGCCAGGGACCTATACAACCCAGTAACACAAAGTTCAACATCAGCTGTTGAGTCTAACTAAGCTTCCATAATGTGAACATAAGCTTCAGTACATTTAAATGAACACATGTGCCATCTTCAGGAAGAGCTGAAGGCACATATAAGCAGAAGAAAGGGAGATAGTCACAAATACAGTTTGTGCATTAAAATGGACCCTACAGAAGGAAAAAAAAAAAAAAAAGAAACTTGTCCTCCTCAAATTATTTCATGTTTCTGTAATCTGAAAATCATGGATTCATTATCCAGAAAATAAGCACTGCTTCCCTCTTATGCTGCACAAGTGTTCCTCTATAGACCTTGTAAGTATGGTTTTGATGTTGACATGCATCCTAATAGGGCTGTCAGTCATACATGTGCTTATTCTTACAGAATGTCATGCATATGATCAAGCAGTAAGACAAGAAAGATCAAGAGAACTACAATCTAGGTTTATGCATATGTAACACTGCTAAGTACACCAACAGAAATTCAGAGGGAAGAATTTCATAGATCAGTGAAAAAACTCTAAGTCTTCATTTTGGAAATGAAGTGTTGTGGTTTTCTGTGACTGGGTTCTGGTGGAGGAAGTGGGGGCTGCAGGGGTGTCTTCTTCAAGAAGCAGCTAGAAGCTTCTGCTAGGCCCAACAGAGCAAACACCAGCTGGATCAAGGCCGGACCCACAGCTGACCAAGGCCAAGCCCATCAGCGATGGTCACAGCACCTCTGTGAATCACATTTAGAAAAAGCAAAATGCAAGTGGCCACTTTTTCCCACTAAGTGGTTGTACTTCTCATTAACTTACTCTGTTTTCACTCTGTGTGTGTGTAGTGTAATGAATTAGATGAGGTTTTTTAATTCCGCGTTGAGTCTGTTTTGCCCGTGACACTGATTGCGGAATGATCTCTCCCTGTCCTTATCTTGACTCCTAAGCATCTCAGTATGTATTTTCTCCCCTGTCCAGCTGAAAAGGGGAGTGATAGAGCTACTTACCTGGGTGGGTATCTGGCCTCCAGTCAGTATGAAACCACTGCAATAAGTCTTCAGAAGAAAAAAACGACAAAAACCCCCTAAAACAACTCAACAACAACAACCAAAAAAACCCTCAAAACAACTCAATAACCAAAAAAAAAACCCCAAAAAAACCCAAACCCAAAATAACTCCCAAAACAAAATAAAGCCAAAGTGCTTTACTGTTGCCATAAAGGCTAACTTGTCTCCTGAGGAATGCTCATGGCTTCCCATGAGATAAGCTCTTTTGTTTAGACACTGAAGCTAGAAAGTGACAGCCATAGTTTCTCACTCATCTGAGCAGACTTGTCAGTCAGCAAGCTCCAGCAAAGAGCTAAGCTGTTATACTACTGCCAGTCTTGCACATCTGAGCATTGCAGACACATCTGCATGAAGATGGCTTACAGACCAACATGTGAGGTCCCTACTGTGACAGGAAACCTATAAATCTAGGAACAGACTAAATTCCCATCCATTCCTGAGATTATCTTGTTAGACAGATAGACAGTCATTAAACTACCCATCATGACTTAACGTGTTAAAGTACAATTACAGAAACAAAACTGTAAGAGCTCTTATGTTCATCAACTACTTTTCCACTTCAAAATGACATTAATATTGTAGCCTGAGTGTCCCTTATAATTAGGGAAATAATCATACAACTGCTGTGTGTTATCTGGTGAGCTGGAAGCAGCCATGGATGTGACTTTATGAATGGTTTTCCAGGCAACTTTCAAATTTTGTTTCAGACATTTTCCAGAAAATGAATAGAAATCTGTGTTAAATGTTTTTATGGATAAATTCTCTGCTGAAACTATTTGCTTATATCCAATATAGAGGTAATTATAAATACTTCCCATGTTATTAAAAAACCTACTGAAAAATTAGCATTCCAATTGGCATTTCAGAAAGGGGGACTGAATAGTCTGATGGAGAAATAGCAGTGATAAATTTGCAGATAAACATTTTGTGTGAAAATGATGGTGGGCTTTTGTTTTCTTTTTTATTGGTAGAATTAATGAAAAACAAGCTGAATGGTCTGATCTTACTGGCATGCACCTGATTCTAAAAGCACAGTTAGATTTCTACAGATGGAAGGGTTACATGTACAGATCCAGCTGCAGGAATGGGTTTTAAGTAAACCAGCAATACATGTGAGGATGTTATTAATTTAGGATCTTCATTCCTGTATCAAGGTAATTGTCAAAATAATATGTATCCAGCTAAGGAACTCTTTTTCTCTATTTTAGTAATTCTAAACAATTCAGCCAACAGAATTGCAGGAAAATTTAAAATCTTCTTAAATCTTTTCAAAATCTAAGACATGTCACTGAAGTAGGTCATACTGAACTGACAAAACTCCACAAGATTGTAGAATCATAGAATGAATAAGGTTGGAAGGGAAGGGCCCTTTAAAGGTCATCTAGTCCAACCCCCCTGCAGTGAGCAGGGACATCTTTACTAGACTAGGATCTTCACAGTGAATTTAGAACAAGTGGGTCCTCAAATCTTTTAGGTCTTGTTTTACTGGTTTTACTCAACATCTATATAGCTGATTTCATCATCTGCATCCTATGTTTTTATTTACATGCATCAGAACTAGGAGGGGTTGTCATACCCATGGGTCATGCAAAAAGCAGTGCAACCGGGAGCTATGGATTTAGACTGATCAAATAATAACTGTACTCAATATTGTCCTGATTATCAGGAAACCTTCTGCACCTGAAATTCTACTAAAACTTCCCTGAGAGATCAGTCAGTCAGACATGTATTCATCTTATGACAAAAGATGTAAAGAAAACTATAGAAGAGGGTTTTTTTTAATCAAACAGACATTAGGCAATGTATAAATACCTGCAGGAAAATTTCTTTCTATTTCTTCAGCATGTCAAATTGAGATGTCCCACTGTTGGTTGGCATCGTAGACCTTACCAAAACTACAGCTACACTCTTAATAAAAATTTATCATTTCAGAATATCTGAATTATCCCCTCTCTTTACATGTCACATTCCCTTATTTACTAAGGTAAGGGAATATTTATGACTAAGCACTAGCAAACATGAAAGAGATTTCTTTCTCCCTGCAATGAGATTTGGTTACTGCACATAAATCAAAAAGCTGAGCTTTTTCACTGCTACTGATAGATCCTATCCCCCTACTCCACCAGGAAGACATTCTACTAGACACATATGTAGTTCAAATAAAGCTAAGAATCTGACCCATCATACCACAATACACACACACACACACACCCGTCCACCCACCCTCACACCACCCCCCCAACTATAAATTATACTTTCTAAATCAACTGTGTATTTAAAATGCATTTATCAGTTGTTAATGTTTCATTAACATGTTACAGAAACTGAGACTATATTTATGCCTCATCACCAACATAACATATCTCAAGAGCAAGAGACAGAACAGTCAGAAACATGCATGACAATATAGGAGACTTGTTCTCAAGGGCTTTTTTTTTTTAAAGATGCTGTGAATAACAAAAGATCTTTTGTGGCAGGTTTTCTACCTTTCCTACCCATGAGATCGGTCACATTAAATGATTCTTCACAACTTCTCATATACTTACTATAAGTAAAATGAAGCCAAAGAACAGAAGAATTGATTTTAAATATCCTAGAATCATAGAATCCTGCTCCTTTTAGATGTAATTAAAATAAGCACTTGCTGCAAAGTGTTAGATTATTTTAAAAATTATGTTCTTTGTAGTATAAGACCCTGCTGGTGCTATAGAACCTGAAATAGAATCTTACTCTCTTTCCCTTGGTGACTCATGGCCGAGTCGACCATGACAGAAGACACTAAAAATACAATACGTTGCTGCATGCAGCGCCTGTAAATCCCAGGAAAGAAGTAGCTTCAGACATTTATACAGCTAGTCTGGCGACCGAGTGCTGGTGAGTATGTCAGCAAGCGCTTGGAAAGCGGACAGTTTGTGCAGCCGCTCTAAGGACAGGAAGCATTGAGAGTTTCTGCAGCGGTGGTTGGGCTGAGATAATACCATTGTATAAGCAGGCTGAGCGGCCTCTCCCAGCGCTGGGAGCCCAGAGCCTGGCGTCTGGCTGCCTGGCCCCCAGCCAGGCCGGGCCCTGGGCTCTGCGGGGAGGGCGGCAGGCCCTCCGGCAGCTTCGCACACAGCCCGGGCCACACCTCACCTTGCAGAGGAAATCTGGCGAGAGCTCCAGACTTTATGACTTCTTCTTTACGAGTCCCCTCTCTTTTTTTTTTCTTTCTTTTTTTTTTTTTTCCACTCTGGTACTGGTATTCGTGCTGGGCTCTCAGGGAACTATTTAAAGTCACAAGCAATAAATGAGCTGATGACAGGATTATTGGGAAAAGTCATACTTTGCTACCCAAAAATGCACATTACCTTCCTCTCACTTTTTAAATAGTGGCAAACTGCTATCAACACCACCCATCAAACAGAATAAAAGATTCGTTTCGACAGGCAAGTTCTCCCATCTTTTAAATTTTTATCCCCTTTATTTCTACCAGGTTTATTTAAGATATATGTTCTGTTTAAAAGAGACATTGTTCTTAACACACAAAGGAGTTCAAGGATGTGGCATCAGTGTGTTCCCACCCACCGTTTGCCCTGATGGCGTTAGATTCTCTGAAAAAGCCATTGCAAGTATTGTGCTGAGTATGTTTTAAAAGTGTGTGTTTCGATAATGGTAAATCAAAGATATTCAGAGCTGAATAAAACCTTTCCCTTTGCAAAATCTATGTGAAAAAAACAAACATCCACCAACAAAATATAATACAGCACAGCCAGCATCTGCTACCTTTGTTCTAGAGAAGCGACGCTGTACAGGCCAGGCAGCTTCCCCAAGAGCACCTCTCAAGCGCCTTCCCCAAGAACACCCCTCATATGCCTTCCAAAGTGACATAACTGCTCACCATGTTGGATTTAAGGACCTCCTTAGGCATTCCCTAGAAAAGACAGCAAATGGAACAACTAATCAGTGAGAGTTCCAATATTTGCAATTTCAAAAATATCACACATTTATGAAAATTCATGGAAACTAGGAATAGTTTTGTGTATCAGCATTAAATAATCTTTTCCTGGTTTTATATTAGTAAGCATGAAATAAATTCTTAAATGGTATGCAGGAATTTGTAACTTAATTTTATCATAAAATACCAATTATTTCAACATATGAATTACCAACCTGTACTAATTTCATACAAATATATTATAGAACATATTATTAAACAATTCTAATTTGTTTGGTATAGCAGTAATATTTGATACAGCAATAATTCTGTTTTGCAACACAACTGTGTGTTTTTATGTGTTTATCAAGTAAAGTCACCATGGCAGCAATCTTAAGTTCCTAAACAGCCTATGCAAAGGTGGTCTTATATTTAAGGCACTACATTTAACCTGGATCTACAGAAAGGCACTACAGCGTAATACCCTGTCCATAAGAGATATAATCCCTACATTGTGAACTAGCAAAAGTCTCCAAATTAAAACTGTTATGGCTGAGTTTAATAGCAGTTCACATTTTGAGACAGATCTCAAAAATAAAGAAATGACACTAACTTTAAATTTCACAGGCTGGTGTGGGCTGGAAGGGATCTCAAAGATATCTAGTTCCAACCCCGCCCCCCCCGCCATGGGCAGGGACATCGTCCACTAGACCAGGTTTCCCAAAGCCCCATCCAACCTGGACTTGAACACTGTCAAGGAGAGGGCAGCCACAGCTTCTCTGTGCAGCCTGTGCTAGTGCCTCACCACCCTCACAGGTAAGGATTTCTTCCTAAATCTAATCTGAGTCTTCCCTCTAGTTTAAAGACAGTCTCCCTTGTCCTGTCACTGCATGCCCTTGTAAACAGCCCCTCTTCAGCTTTCCTGTAGGGCCTGTTAGGTAGTGGAAGGCTGCAACAGGGTTTCCCCGGACCCTTCTCCAGGTAGAACAAGCCCAACTCTTGCAATCTGTTCTCACAGGAGAGGTGTTCCAGCCCTCTCGACATCTCTGTCGCCCTCCTCTGAAATCACTCCAGCATTTCTATGTCTTCCTTGTACTGGGGACCGCAAAGCTGGAATGCCGAACTCCTGGTGGGGTCTCAGAAGAGCAGAGGGGCAGAATCACCTCCCTTGGCCTGCTGGTCCCTCTGGTTTTGATGCAGCCCAGGAAAAGGTTGACTTTCTGGGCTGCAAACACACATTGCTGGTGTGCTAAATTTAATGTTTAAAATTATTTTTTACTTGTATTTTGAATTTTGCACCTCTAGGATTTGCCTTTGCAAGTCGCTCTGTAATCAAAAAAGTGAGAAGAATACTTTAGTATCAGATCATATTCTTCAAGGCATGCTACGTTCACAAGGAAAAGCTTCAAAGGAAAACAAAATAATAACTTATTTAAAGCTTGTTTTAATTAAAATAGTTTAGATATATTCTAGAAGAATAGAATAATAGTTAGAAACTGTCTCATACTTCTCAGCCAAACCAATGTAGGCATCAAAAAAGTGGCTCATTATAAAAGATGTAAAATTTAAAATCAATTACTGTGTTACATGCATCAACATATTCAAAATACTTAGAATGATGTATCATCATTTTAAAAAAGTGATGAGTAATTCTGGACATCAACTTGACATATCTTGAAAGTCTCATTTTTAGATATGATTGCTCAAGTAATACAGAAAGCCACTGTTTATTTTTGAACAACTGAGAATAGAAACTAATACACAGGTTTCTCTTGGTTCCTCTAAAAGTTGTAGTAGAGATGAAGTCCCAAAGGGTTAACCTCTACCTTGTCACACCTATTGTTTCTATGCAGTGACAATACAGAAAGCCTGGTAGCAGCCTAGACATGACCCTGTAGCAACCCTCCTGTGTGCACTTCTCTGATTGTC
Source organism: Gallinula chloropus (assembly GCF_964237585.1). NCBI lineage: Eukaryota > Metazoa > Chordata > Aves > Gruiformes > Rallidae > Gallinula > Gallinula chloropus. The sequence continues at coordinate 42,708,352 of NC_140086.1, forward strand.
TCCTTTGGACTGATCTAACTGGTTGTCCAAAGATCCAGTAAATATTTGCATGCACAGAGTAAGGCAGCGGCACTTTCCGTGTAGAGCTGGTAACAAGACACAACATCTCAGCTCTGTGTCAACAGCGAAAAACAAACAGTGGCCGCGAGTGAAGAACATCAACTTTCATGCAACAGTCAGCGCTCAGGTACTCATGACCGTGACCTACACACTTTATCGCGCTTCGATCTGCATTGTGAAAGCAGAGACTACAGCGGTGGATGCCCACAGTGTAAGCCTTGCAGGCCCTCTGGTCCTAGAGGTATCTTATTAGTCCTCTCTCTGTTTCTTCCTGATAATTTTTACCACTTTGTGCAGACAATGATAGAAGCTACGTGATGGAAGGTGGTACATATCTATGTAATTGTTGATCTCAAAGCCACATGCTGACTCTAAAATTCCGCCTGCAACCCAAGGGCAAACATGAGGGCTGCACACATACTAGTGTTAGTGGCAGTGGAATTAGGCAGCAAGGGGCACTGTAAGCTTAGGCACTGGACAGATGCAAACGCAGTCAAATTTCATTAAATGCCCAAATACAATATTTTACCATATGCACCTATTTTTTTCTGTCCAGGAACAGTCTGGGAATAATCCTATTTAAACAATAGTGGCACTGTTTTCTCTGAGTCAAGCTCAGGCTCCTGATCTGCCCTACAGCTCTACTGTCCATTCTGAACCAAAGCAGAATAACTTATGTTTCAGTAAATTATACGTGACTCAAATAGTAAGAAATACTGTGCTGAAGGGAAGTAGCTCTGTGCAAGAACTTGCACAGTTAAATAAAGTTAAGTAAAATGTGGGCTTTGTAGAAACAAGAACCTACCTAACTAGTCTGAGATTAAAAGGAATTAAACCTGGGTCTTTCAAATTCCTTAACTAGTACTTGTTGTAATATCAGTGTTTTAAACTATTAGTTGTGATTTGGAGTAAAACTTAAAGGAAACTGAACCATTGGAGGGACATCAGAAAATACTATCTTTTCCAAGATTTTCATAGTTTGACAACAAAGACATCCTAGCCCAGGCTAAGTGCAAAGACAGCCCAGGTTTGTGAAATTGCAGTGAAACTCTTGTAGTTTTGGGCAAATTTTGGATCTCTACTGGAGAAACTTCAGAAAGCCATTTTATTACAATGCATTGCACAGCTTTGATGACAATGAAAACTGTACATGAGAGCCAGATTCTGTTGTATCGCCTTCTATAGAATTTATTAAGAGCAGTTTGCCAAAACATGAAGAAAGAAAACAAGAAATCCTCAGCAAAATAGCTAGTTTTCCAAAAGATAAGGGGTGGAGTGATGAAAGAAGGAAGGTTCTTTAAAAAAAAAGAAGCCATAGGCAAGTAAAAGGTGTAAAAAGAAGTGTTTATCATGAGCTCAAGAAGGATTAGAACAGTAAGTAGTTGGAATTCTTTCATCTCTGCCCTTTCACCCATTTGAGTCTTAGTTGCAGCATTACAGGGTTCAGGTGTGACAGCTTGAGTGATAATTTTAGACCAAGGTGATTGGCAAGGAATTTTGTGATCAATGTCTTGCAGTGGTTGGTAGTTTCGAGACTGTGAGGAAGTAACACGCTACAGAGCAGCAATCAATATTCAGATCTGCAAGTAACAGGAACAAAAAACCCTCTAGAGCACATGCCAGAGTGGGATCGGAGCAAAGCCAGGGAGCCAAAGCTTCAGTGTTTTGTGAGTACAAACAAGAGGCAGTTCATCAAATTATTATTTTTTGTATACTTCTCAAACCGTTTGTAGCTGGACTTCAGTGTCACAACAGCATCTTTTGCATGTTACCAAGGTTTCCCCCTCTTGTCAGCACCCTTCTCTGCTCCTCCATGCCTCCCAAGCCCCGGGTTTCCTGCTGCCTCCTCATCCATCCCCACACGCTTCGATAGTGATCTCTGCCCCATCTTTTTCTCTCGTGCTGGGCCCCTTCCCCACGGCCCGCTGGTAGGCCCCGCTCTGCCCCCCGGGAGCCCAAGCGGTTAAGCCCCCTTGTGGACGGTGGTGGTGGGAGCAAGGGGAGCAGGGGGAAGGGGAGAAGGCCTGACCTCCCTTGCACAGGCGGGCAGAATGGGGGAGCTGGACATCACTGGATTTATTTCCAGGCTCTGCAAAGTGGTGATGCCATTGCAACTGTAGACTCTTCCAATTACTCTGAAGACCTTTCACTTACACGGCATACAATTCCTATAAATTGCCTTTCATACGCATCTGACTCTCTTCCTCTCCTTTGTTCCTCCCACAACATTAGGGTGTCCCTCATCCCATGTCATCTCTTTTTTTTTTTTTTCCCCTCAACTCTTTGCATTTTAAGTTGCCTTCCTTTCTGAAGCTTGCCAGGAGGAAAAGAAAAAAACATGAGAACTGCCTCTGTGCAACTTGTGTAGCTCAAGACTAGTTGCAGAAAAGGTCTTCCTTAACCCCTGCTACTGTGTTTTGTGGCACACTCAGTAACGACAAGGGTCTCTGTTTACATTTAGCTTAAAATTTAATGAAAACTACAAGCATCTAAAATGACTTATATTTTTCTGTAATGAAAAATATAAGAGGCATAGAGCCATGGTAATTCTCTGCCTCCCTCCAAACAACTGATTTTTCAAGCCCATTTTCCAAACAATATAGATGCTGGATGACTGCAAATTAATATCAATTAAATGCCAAAGCACTACAACATGACTAATAAATATGCTTTTCCAAAACTCATCTTCAGAAAATTCGTTATAGTCTGATTAAATTAAGAAAACAAACCAAAACACAACATCTGCCCACTCCCATGAGCCAGAAACTCATCAGGAGATGTCTACATCTAAACTATTTAAGTCTGGTAACATTAAGAAGATCTTAAAGTGGGAGGTGTGGGGACCTGGGCTGGGGCCTGAGAAAGTGCAAAGTGTGATCAATTCCAGTGTGGTCACTGCAATGTGATCCAGGAAGGAAATTCCAGAAGAAAGTTTAAGCAGGAAAATAAAATTACAGGTTCTCTGCCCATTCAAAAATGTGACACTTTTTCTCTAAATACTGCAGCCCATATTGAAAATGCCTATGTTTGTGAAAATCATTGTTCAAAACTCAGTATCTTGTTCCTCAGAAATGCAAAAAAAGTATTAGCAATTTTACAGCTGAACAACATCAAAGATACTTAAGAACAGTGGCAAAAGCCATCCTAGAATCTCAGATCATGGCATGGCCTTTCCCCTGCTTATTGACCTCACATAAGAGAGGACATAAGTGGAAGTAGTAGTATGATGTCAGAGGTGAAAAATGTACAGTTTTGCACTGCACTTGGTCACATTTGGGCCCTGTGGCATATAACTGGAACCAAGCGATCCCAGAGGACAATATCAAATTTGTAACAGGTGACGATTTTATTCTCTGTCAGTGTATATTTTTGATATCCTTTGCATATATAGCTATAGGAGCCATACTACTTGCACTTGCTTTCTACTTGATAGCAACTGGCCTTCAAATATCTTATCTGTACAGTGAAACGAGGCGAGGGGGAGGCTGACTCCCATACTTGCTGGTAGACACTGCAGCATTACGATGTAAGGAAATAAAGTAATGCAGGACCGACTCAAACCTTTTCAGAGGCACTACTCCAAGTTTTCTATTGCTCTAAACATTACCTTTAGTGCAGCAGTGCCAATTTACTCTTCTCGCATAAAAAACGTAAAAGTTTCCAGGGGTAACTATTTCTTATTTCACAACATTCACATTTAGAATTACATGCATTAACTAACTTGCCAGATATAATCTCCATACCATCCTTTAAGCCTGTTTTCAGTGGCACTGGGTGTAACTCCTTAGGCAATGAATACCTAATGGATTGCAGATGTATATGAATTAACACTCATTTCACACAGTATATGAACAGAGATCACAGCTTACCACAGTTTGTGCCTAGAAGTGCAATTTTCAGATACAAATACCTCATGGAGACTCTGCACAGCACATTTAATTTTTTGGCTATGGATAATGTTTTGTACGATTTTAGGAAACAAGATATTTTCACCTTAGAGATGCTTTTACAGTTCAAAGGATAGACTTGTGCAGAATGGACCTTAATGGTGACATAATCATCTTCTAAAATCTTGGAAATTAATCTAATAATAAGTATCTGATTAGGAGTAACAGCTGTATATTTTAATAAACATGGCCATCTCAGGACTCCTGGGAAATTTTAAAATGCATGTACAAAGCCAATTTTCTCTCCTGCTTATGTCTTCATAGTTTCCAAATGCACTATATCATAGCACTAAACTTCCTCATTAAAGATCACTTGTTACTTAATGATAATCAGCACTATTAATTTCATTTAATTTTCTTAAAACTGCAGAAGCAGTAAAGACAGGCTACCAGGAGGAAGTCTGCTTTAGGAGAGTTTGGTTAAGATTTCATAAAACCCAGCTTAGAAAACAGCAGTCACTAACTTGGCACTTGCCTGTACTTCTACATCCTCTGTTATAACCTTCGGTACTACTGCACCAAGGAAGGTGCAAGGCTGGTGTATCTCAGGTGAACCATTAATATACACAAACCCAGAGAGGTGAAGCTGGAAGAGACTACTGTAAGGAGGCATTAAAGCATTTGTTGTTGTTGATGATCAAGGTAAAATAGAAATTAAAAATCTTTTCAGAAAGATTCATAGCTTTACCCAAAATCTCCTCTAGAGCACAGCCCTCCAAGCTAAGAGCATAGGACAGAGAAAAAACAGCTCAACCACTGCCAGCTTCACTTTGTTGTCTATTAAGACAATAAGAACAGTATCTCCTCCTTCTGTGCTGCTGATCAGAGAGTTTCTGTTCAGAAAAAACAGTAAATGGACAAAGAATTTCAACTGAGGCTTCAAACTCAGTAACAGCCAGGAAGACAAGACTCTGGGAATTATAACAACTTTGACCATTATAACAAAGAATGCTATTTGGGTGGTTTCTCCCTAGGATTTTAATTTATGGCTTATATACCTTTATGGTCTATCTGTAAATTCTTAGAAAACATTTCTGAAACACAAATATTTACTGGTGGAATATGCTAGATTGTATCAAATTCCAAAAGCATTCCCAGTAAAGAGACTCTTGCTTGCCAGTGACCTCATACACTAAAATTCAACTGTAAGTTTACAGACTGTTTGTGCCTCTCCAATATTTGCACTGAAATAGCAAGATGTGCTACACTGTGGAAGTTCCAATGACAGAAGGAATGACTGAATTTATCCAACAATTAGAAAGACTTGTTTTGGACTGAAGGTAAAAGAATGGAAATGTGATTTTTAAGGTTCCCAAAATTTGTGACCCTATTCTTATTATTTTCATGTCTCATCCTGTAACTGAGCATTGGCACAAACAGACCCATAATGCAACTGTAGTGGGCAATCATGCTTCCCCCTGCACCAGGACAAGAGAAAATGGCTTAAAATTGCACCAGGGGAGATTTAGGTTAGATATCAAGAAGAATTTCTTTACTGAAAAGGTTGTCAAGCATTGGAACAGGCTACCCAAGGAAGTGATGGAGTCACCATCCCTAGAGGTATTTAAAAGGCGTGTAGATGAAGTGCTTAAGGACATGATCTAGAAGTGGACTACTCAGGGTTAGGCTGTGGTTGGACTCAATGATCTAAAGGGTCTCTTCCAACACAGCTGATTCTATGATTCTATATGGCATTGTAAATGTTTTATGCTTGAAAGTATTTTTCTTATAGAAAATTTATTTTTAAATATCTGTAAAAATGTTTTCTTGACTTCATTGACCTGGTGGAGTTTAATTTCAAACTTGCATGCATCTGACTACATTTTTTTCAGGACATGTTCATTACAGTTTTCTCTCCAAGGCCTGGTGAAATTTGAAAGCATTTTATCATCCAGTACTGTCTCTAGTACAACAGCAACCTTTTACCAAAACATGTATGATTTTTTAAAATTTATTTTTGTACCTGTTATCTCCAGTTAATTTCTAGTTAAGAGGCACAACACACTAATTTCTTAATTTCAGCCTAGAGAACACCTCCCCTCCCCTACCTTCCCCTCCCAGTTTATGCTAAACAAGGTCATAAGTTTATTTAGAAAAAGTGGTGATTTTAATGAAGTTGACACATGGTCCTTTTTGCTATTTTCATATTCACAGGTACTCTTTACAGGAGGAGCTGCTCTGTCTAGGCAAGGATACTTACAGTAGCATTACCCTTACTTGTTTGTACAATCCTCCAACAGTAGCAACCTGTGCTAATTTTTTGCACAGGTATATACAGAAATTTTGGCACATGTTTAATATAAGCAGGCCTGGTCTTGTATTCTCAGCACAGGCAAGACTCCAACAAATCAGTGAACCGGCAATTTTCCTGGCTAAAAAATAGTATGTGTGGTTTAATTACATTCTTACTTTAATACATACAGAAAGAAGAACTGAAAATCTGCTCTTAGTTCTTACATTCTCGGCTTTTTCACCCAGCTGACACATCAAGACAGCTTGATGAGCCACACAGTTCTGTCAGCTACTCTCTCTACAATTTTAAGAAAAAAAATAAGACCACAGGTCCGAAGTCACAAGGCTACAAGAACCTATTTTCAATTTTACAAACAGAACTGTGAGAGGGACCCTGGAACCACCATTCCCCAGCGTTTATAAACTGCTGTCAAACACAACTACAAGATGAAGACAACAAATCAGCAGCCACCACCCAAGAAAAAAATCTTCAGCCTGCTCATACCAAAGTGAGCATGCTGACATTTTCATGTGGTTGACTAACTTTTCTTTATGGCTACCATAAATTTAACTTGTTATAATTACTGTCAATAAAATTAATGAAATTACAGGCTGCTCAACAAAAGGAATATCAATCTGTAGCATTTTATTAGGTCAGTAAGACCTTCATTTATCACTGGTACATTTTGTATAAGGCAGGGATTTGGCTCGGGATTTGTAGCTGTTGTAATTTCTTAAAGTTACATTCCAGGATCTTTGAAACATCTCATATATTGATTCTGCTTGCTTGATCAAGAAAAAGCTTCTTAAATTAAAGTGGAACTTCTGAAAGACTTTCTAAAGACTTTGAATACCTCCGTTCCTGAGCCAAACACAAAAAGAATGTCAGTTTAAAAACCAAAATGAAGCAAATTTTCAGTAACTGACGATTTGGAAAAGCATCTTAACTACAACCCTTCCCAAAAGCAGTTGTAAGGTTTTCCACTTTGGAGCAACAGGCATGAAGAACTCCATGCCACACTGGTTTCCTGTTAATTATGAAACACGAAGGAGAATGCTGCATGGGGTTTTTTCATTTGTGATGCAGCATTTTCTTTTATAGAATTAAGCTGAATTCATTGTGGTGGTTTGACCCTGGCTGGAGGTGGGGTTGTTTTTTGGTTCTTTGGTTTTTTTCCCCACAAAAAGCCCTCTTCCCAGTATTAAACGCCTGGACGCCTATCTGTGCAATATGAGCCAGGGAGCTGCTCTGGCAGGGGGGTTGGACCCGATGATCTCTCGACGTCCCTTCCAACCCCTACGATTCTATGATTCTATGATTCTGTGATGAGCAACACACACTCAAAAAACAAAGCAACACCACTATGCTTTATCATCCTGTGTTACATGAAGAAAAAGGATCTTGGTGATCTCAACAAAGAGGAAGTGAGGCAAAAATGCCCAGAGGCCTGCATGGATAGACAAGGAGCTCCTGGGCAAACTCAAACATTAAAAAGGAAGCCTACAGAGGGTGGAAGCAAGGGCAGACATCCTGGGAGGAACACAGAGAAACTGTCCAAGCAGACAGGGATCAAGTTAGGAAGACTAAAGTCCTGATAGAATTCAATCTGGCCATGGATGTTAAGGGTGACAAGAAAAGCTTCTCTAAGTACCCCAGTGATAAAAGGAAGACTAGGGAAACCAGGAGCTCTCCCTGGAATGAAATGGAAGACCTGGTTACCCAGGATATGGAGTAGGCTGAGGTACTCAATAACCTTTTTATCTCGGTCTTCATTGGCAAATGCTCCTGCAATACTGCCCAGGTCTCAGGAGGCAAAGGCAGGGACTGGTAGAATGAACTTTAGTCAGACATCGGAACAGGCTTCCCAGAGAGGTGTTGCAGTCACCGTCCCTGGAGGTGTTCAAAAAACATGTAGACATGGCACTCCAGGACATGGTTTAGTTGACATGGTGGTATTGGACAAATGGTTGGATTTGATGATCTTAGAGGTCTTTTCCAACCTTAAAGATTCTATGATTCTATGACCTTCTCCAATGTAGTAGAAGATCAGTTCAAGATAATCTAAGGAACCAGAAGGTGCACTTATCCGTAGGACCTGACAAGATGGATTCATAGGTCCTGAGGGAACTGGTAGATAAAGTTGCTAAGCCACTCTCCATCATATTTGAGAAGTCATGGTTGTTCAGTGAAGTTCCCTCTGACTGGAAAAGTGGAAACATAACCCACGTTTTTAAAAAGGGGAGAAAACGGAAGGGCTGGGGAATTCCAGGCCAGTCTCACCTCTGTGCCCAGCAAACTGATGGAGCATATCCTTCTGGAAACTGTGCATAGGCACATGGAAAATAAAGAGGGGATTCATGAAAGCCAACATGACTTCACTAAGAGCAAATCATCCCTGACAAATTTGGTAACCAGTGATGATGGTGTTACAGATTTGGTGGATAAGGGAAGAACAATTGGTGTCATCTACCTGGACTAGTACAAAGCATTTGACAGTATCTAGTGCAACATCCTTGTCTCTAAATTGGAGAGGCATGGATTTGATGGATGGACCACTCATTGGATAAGGAATCAGTTGGGTGGTCTCTCTTGTAGAGTTGCAGTCAAGGATGTGATGTTCAAGTGGAGATCAGTGACAAATGGTGTTCCACAGGGGTCAGTAATGGCGCCTGAACTATTCAACATCTTTTTCAGTGACATGGATAAGTTTGCCAACAGCACCAAGCTGTGGGTGACACACTAGAGGGAATGGAAACCATCCAAAGAGACCTTGGCAGGCTTGAGAGGTGGGCCTGTGTGAACTGCATTAAATTCAACAAGGCCAAGTGCACATGGGTTGGGGCAATTCCAAGCACAGCTACAGGCTGGGAAGAGAATGGATTGAGAGCAGCCTTGAGGAGAAGGACCTGGCGGACTTGGTGGATGAGTAGCTCAACATGAGCCAGCAGGCTGCCCAGACAGGCTGTGGCTGTCCCCTCCCTGGCAGTGTTCAAGGACAGGTTGGATGGGGCTTTGGTCAGACTGGTCTAGTAGAGGGTTTCCTTGCCCATGGCAGTGGGGGTTGGAAAAAGATGATCTCTGAGATCCCTTCAAACCCAAACCATTTGATGATGATGATGATGGTAATATGATTCCACAATCAACTAATAATTTAATTGCTTTGCAGGTACTTTGACACTCACTGGCTGGTAATCTGGTGTCAGAACTTTATTCTGAGTCCCAGACAACAGTAACAATGGGAAACATGCTTGAATTTAACTTTTAAAACTTTGTGTGATCTTACTTTTAAAACTATCTGGGTTATATCATAACATGACTTACATTTTCAGTCATGTCCTAGGCTCTGAAGAATTAAAATTTCACTGAAAGGCAATGGGACTTAGAGTTTATATTACATGAAACCACAAGAATTACTCAAAAAAATCCCAACAAAACCAGTTACACAAATAGCTCCACAGGTTTTACTGTTTAGTCAGACATAACAAAAATAATTTATATGCCTTCTAGTGTCTTCCAATCTTCCTTTAGTAAAAAGCCTTTTTTTTGTGTGTGTATGGCTTTTTTCCTGCTAGGTATTCTCAGGTCAAGTCTTGAAAACCAGCAACTTGAACTGATATCCTAGGCACTAACATTATGAGAGTACCTCCAAAGAAAGCAGATCTGCTCTGCAGAGAAAATCCTTCCTAACTCTACAAAACTGCATAAGGACCACTAGTGTCCTGCCTAACCACAACAGCAGCCACGACTGGAGTTGTCAGAGGAATGAGCACTTCATAAAAGAAATACAGGAAAACTGTTTTAGAAATGCATGCTTCAGAGGAGATAACCAAAAGCACACACAAGAGGACCCATGACAAGCAAAGCATCACTTCTCCCATGACTATTTGTGCCTCAACTACAGAAAAGCAAACTGTCCTTCACTCTTGTTTTTGGAATGCTATCATCACAGTCTCTCCAAGGAAAAGTTAGAATTAGTCTTGCTTTTCCGTGTGTTCCTCAGTACCTATTCCAGGTGAAACACATTTTTAAGGCACTAAGAAAAGGATTTTTCTTAGATGTTGACTTTACATCTCAAGAGTGTCTATCAAGCAAGATCACTTTAAAGAGTGCTGGGTTATGTCCCACTTGCTTTCCTCCCACTGAAGGAAAAACAGCTTAATATGAAAATCACTTTCCAGTAAGATAGAAAAAAATTGTGAAAAACAGTGAAATCACACAGGTATTTTACTAAATAATTATGTCTAATTATAAGGCAGCAGCACTTAGTCGACCTGGTGACAGGGCAAGTGAGAGAACTAATACAAATTTAAAACAAAAATTTTATTCCATAAAGTTTACAGGTCATAATTATTTTATAAAAAGACACTTTTTAAATTAACCTTTCATTTTCACCCAGGACTCCTGTGCGATCCCTGTGAAATAGCTGGTTTGTTCATCACTTTTAAAGGTACAAAGATTCACAAATATTTTGATTTCTACTGCAAAATACAATTTTGCACTTGTCCTGAAAATTCTACTGAAGGATACTTGGGGTAGATGAAATATATCTTCAACTTTAAATCACTCTCTATATCTTTCACTATTTACAGAAAATACACAGTTACTTTCAAAGTTCTGATTCCTTTGTGCCTTGAAGAACATGTGGTGTCTGACACAGAATTTGCATCAGTGCAATTACCATGCTGGCAGTGTGCCATTTTGTGAGGCCTTCTCCTAAAGACTTCTGTTGCTGAAGCTCGTTCTCTAAAGGTTCAGGCTGAGGCCTATGCAAGGCCTGAGCCAAACAGAGTATGATTCCTAAACTTCATTTTCATCTTAATTATGCTATGAATGTTAGGCCTATAGAAGAGGGCAAATTAAACAGAATTACTACACCTGAAATAGCACGCTCTTTCACTTATTGTGTTACTTTAGCATTGCTGTTCCAGAGGAAAAGTCTGTGTTACCACAGCTTTTCATTAACAGACCCAAAATCGTAAGTAGCCTCAAGTAGGAAGGAGACAGTGATCACATTCCTGCAGGACTAAAATGCCACCTCTCTATATGTTACCCAATAAGCAACCAATGTTCCCGCCAAACCAAAGTACTTCCAAGCTATTATTAGCTTCCAGTAACTAGAAAGACGTTACGCATTTTCAATACGCCACATACTACAGAATTTGGATCAAACGAGCTTTATAAGCAGAAATTTCAACTGGATAATAACTTTAGTCTTGAAAAACATAATGCCAAATGAGGCCATCAGTTTTATGGAGAAAATCCAGATCTGAAAACAAAAAGTTTATTGTAGTGGGTTGGAGTAGCAGCATAAAGTAATGTTATCTTTTTTACTAGCAGAAACCTGCTGTGGGAAAAAAATATTTCTCAACCCAACTGTTTAAAACAGGGCAAGGGCAGACAAAATATGCTGTGCTGAGATGACACATCTACTGTACATCCTCTGGCAAGCAGGCCCCAATATTCTAGACAACACATAAACAAGCGACTTTTTACAGAGGGACAGAATGGCTCCAGGTCCAAATCATAGCTTTCAATAACAAAGCAGGGAAGTGAAAACTCCAGTTTATTTACAAAGCGTACGTGCTACAAATGACAGAGATAAAAGCCTTTCCGAGAAGAAATTCAAGGAACGTATTAGCTTGTAGCCTTACAGTATTCCCTTTGATATGCATTAAAAGTAGAGATATATGTGTCACAAACCAGTTGTGAAACTGTGGCAAAAAGTAATTTGAAATCTTATCAACAACTACTTTTAAAATTACAAGTAATTAAAGAGTATCTATATCTATCTTGAGAAAGTGAAAGCTGTTCCAAGGACTACAATTCCAGCTTTTGAAAGAAAGAAATCCAAAGGTTTTTCTTGGCTCAATATTTTTATGGGTCAATTGCAAAGACAACATAAAAGTCAACTGGAGTTTCAGGAGGAGGAAGAAGTTTGTAACAGGAAAGAGAATATGACAGAGGAGAGTAGAAGATAAAAAATCAGGTGTCCTGCAGTTTGCACTTTCTGAAACTTTTTTTGGGCAATTTTTTCATCCTGTTAGTTTTTACCCTGTGTTAGCACATAAATTACACAGATTTAATTCTTCATGAGTATTTTTTTTCTAGAAGTATATTTAAAAAAAAACAAACCAGCAAAATCCCACAATGTGTTTTGTAAGTGTTCTAAGTACAATATAATACTTCCTAGCTTTCTAATCTATGAGAAACATTAGGCTATGAAATTATCTTTGTTACAAAATCCATCTTTTTCTAACAGCAGAAATAGAATATGTATGAAGTTACTGAAAGTTCTGAGGATTTTTATAGCATTTACCTGCACAGAGAGGCCCATCTGACGCCAGTTTATACATACTGACAGGATTTAAAACATCTGCAGCAGATTTCTCTTAATAGAGTGTATCAAATAACCAATTTCCCAAACATGTATCACACACTGTTCATGCAAGTATGTTTCTACAGCCATAGTTATATTCCTAAAACAATATGGGAGCCACCTAATTGCAGTTTTTGGCAGTTTAGAAGCTGATTTTACCAGCTGCTTTTTTCTCGTTAACAATGCCCTGTGGAAGGCGGCTGGGTGTGATGCTAGGAGAGAATTTCATGGCACTTTTGAAAAAAGAGCCCGTGTCTGACTACATGAAGGGTGAGGTTATTTACCCCCACTCCCCAGCTACAACAGAAGAGCCGATAAACAAAATCCTCTCTTCCCCAGACGCTGCATTTTTTGTGCAGAGGGCAGAAAGGAGCACAGCTAAATGGCCGGGTCAGACTCACCCTTCCTGGCACACCTTCATCTTAAGCTTCCACAGAGGTTTTCTCCCGCTCTTCTTCATAGGCACTAGCCGCACAACTGGCTTCACTGGTTTAATCATGCTTATAATCTCATTGTTCCCCAGGAAACTCAATTTAAATCCTGCAAACCAACATAAATGTGTAAAATCCTTCCAGCTTTGGGAGAGTGACTGAATCTTTCCTGTCAGCACCAGTCACTCTCTCACCTCCTGGCCAGAGTTGGGGCTCTCATCTCTTCCGCAACCCACCATTGTTTCCCTTTGGGACCTATCTTTGTCCTCCATTTTCTTTCCCTCTTTTTGTCCCAACACAGACTTTTTCAGAGAGGAGCTTCTCAGTGGCCCAGCCACTAGTGGGTACAGAGGGCAGAAGGAGAGACCAGCCATGCCAGCTGAGGTGCTTCCAGGCATCAGCCGAGCCCTGCCTCCTGCTGCCCACTCAAAAATGCAAACTGAACTGACTGCACTTGCTCATCTTGGCCATTAAAAAACAGGTGACATCACCTCTTTGCTAAAAAATATAAAATCTGAGAGGATGGGGCTGCATGCTGCCATCTGTAACCTGAGGCCCAGTTGCTGCTTACAAAGAGCGGCTGCTGGATCACTTAGCAGAACAGGAATGATCCCCCCCCGAGTCAATGCATTAAAATGTGCAATCTGCCTAAAAGTGATGCTATCATATGAAGTAAAACACTAATACACAGGAAGGGTTGAAGATGCCTGAATTTTTTGTGCTTAAATATGGGATTTGGCCTTTTTTTCCCCCCACACTTCTGCCCAAATTTACTATTTGAAAAAAAAAAAAAAAGATCTTATGGGAAGTTGATAATTAAATTTGGTTGTAAATAAAACATGTTTAAGTTAGGTACTTAAAAATTTGGCACCCAGTGTCCTTTTTTAGTCATAAATATTTCAGTGGAGGAAAAAACAGCAACAGAAATTCCTGAGATTTTCCCTACAATTAAAAAAAATAAAATAAGGGATATAAAGTTTATTTCACACTTGGCTTCCAGTTAACAAAGACACAAGATGATAGAAATACTTCGGATATTATGTGCAATGTATTACCTTATTTTTGGACAATTGCACATTGACTGCAGCTGTTGTATAGGAAACTGTGTTTAAAAAGCTAATTATACTGAAATATTCCAAGGAAAGTGGGCAGGAGAGAGCATAAATAGCGAGGATATTCATCAGACACTGGCAGGAGCAAAAGCATATTGTGGTTGGGATTTTAACACATTTCAGAAGCCTGCTGCCTGAGATAGTTTTGTGATTACATACCCACTCATCTATTTCCCCTCAGTGTTTATGTTGGAAAGATGGCACATTATTTTGAAAGAAATGAAGGGGGGGGGAAAAAAAGAAAGAGTTTGTGAAGGAAACTGTAGGTCCTGATATGGAGTAATTTGACACTGAAACATGTAAGCAAAATGTATAAGTTAAAGGTTAAAATAATGAATGTGCAATAACAGTGGTTTAATGCTTTCGGAATAGATTGTGTATTATTAAGGTCTTGAAGGTAGTGTGAGTCTTCCCCTTGACTTTAACAGACCCTGAATTACTCCTGGTTGTCGATCTGGGTGTTCTGGGAGAGTGAAATTTGCTTTGCTTTGTAAAGAGAACAGAATATTCCTTTCAGATCAGAGGACAGGTCTGCTTGACACTGCAGACTCTACCAACATTTCTACCCCTCCTTCCAGCTGCGTTATTTAAAGAACGTGTCTGTTGTACTCCCTGTATTTGTTCTGATTTGGACAATTTCTTTGGTCACTACTCAGATGGAGCAATAAAAAAAGCCTTGGAGTTTTTGTGACAGTGCATAGCATTCTGGACAGGGCAGGGGCTATCCCCAAATTGTGAAATACAGCACAGTGACAGACAAGAATCTGAGCAGTCTTGCCATCCCAAAGTCTTGAAAGAAGTATAATTTTCTAAAAAAAAACCAAAACCAAAACCAAAAATGGAAAAGATCTGATGGCTGTGAGTTATTTAAATAAAGGGAATCTTATTAAAGCTTCTACCCAGGTTTCATGCTTCAGGGAATTCAGAATCTCAATAAAATCACAGTTCCTTTTTTTTGCCCTAGTCATAGTAAAATTTAACTGGAAGGAACATGTACTTGCGGAAGCTGTAATCTTTTTAAAAGAATAGCAAAGAACTCTGTCTTATAACAGATCCTCTTTCTAGATGAAGTAACTGCATAGCATGATAGGATTTCCCCACTGACTATCAACACATTCATCAACACCATCTTTCAAACTGGAGTAGTGAAGTTGCTAACAAACAGATTGACTTTTATTGCACAATACTTAAAAAACCCCCAACACCCTACAATACTAAAAAACAATAAAACAACAACAATAACAAAAACCCAAAATGAAAACACTGTCTTCAATTAATAAAGAGGATTTGGGGCAGATGAAGTATTGAGTCAGCATCCTTTGCCTCAATCTCTGTAGGCTATGCATAGGCACTGTAACAGGGTAAACGAAGATTTACCTAATGTAGTGAAGGCTTACGTGAGCATAAAGTCTCTGAGGGAACTGAAATATTGTTTATATTGTTCCAGTTCTCCTTGGAAATTATTTCCACTCCCATCTAGGACAACAGTCATGATATCGTGCTAACAACAGATTAACCACAAACAAGGATGTAACCCCAAATATGGCAAGCCTGAGGCACCCACTACCTGCTGTTAAGACCACAGTCCTAGAGATAAACGTGCATTTTAGATAAAAGACACACTTGTGAAAAAGATTGTCTCTTGTGCAAACTTGTAATACCTAGGAAACATGACAGCCTATGCCTTTGTGAGTTGAGTTCAAAATATTTCTCTCCGGTATGTGTAACACAGTTCAAAATAAACCAGAGGAAAGAGGCTAGCCAGTTCTCATAGGATCCAGAAGAGATGACTTGGACTGACTCGGATTTCAACTGAAAATGCTGTAGTTCAGCTGAAAGTTAAAAAGGGAAATGACACAGAGGCATGAACTCCTCCTGTAAAAGACAGGGGAAAGTCACTGTGTTGGAAGACACTCTAAGTATAATAAATAGTTCCTGGAAGAAAACAAGGTCAGCATTCCGCAAGGTAACCACTTTTCAGCTACTCACAATGCTATGCTATAAATTTCAGCTTGAGAGACACCAGACCAGATCTCACAGCCATTACTGTTGCTCCGCTGACTCAGAGTTAACAGCTTTCTTAAACTGGTACATGTGAGTCAAAAGCATGTTTGAAAGCAATTGTCCTTCCCCATAGCTGAAAATAAGTTCTACTGTAAAACAAATGTAATTATGTCTCTGCAGGAAGGAACACATCCAGAACGATCATGAAGTTGGTTGTAATCAATGACCTTTTCCGAAATACCTTGAACTCTTTCTTTTGTTGATGGGACTTTCTAAAAGTATACTGGGAGCCATAGGTTTCTGGCTTGTACCCATTTTAAACATTGCTTATCGCGCAGTGCTACAATTTGTTATCAGATGACCCTGTGCTCATACACAAACACAACCACTATCAGGCACAGACAGGCTATAATCTGGCAATAACTTTAAAAAACAGAAACAAGCACAATGTGTAGGGAATATTAATAAACTCAAGTAGTTCTGGCACAGAATAAGACTACTAATAAGGATTTGGAGAGAAGTACAGTAAGACATGACAAAAGCCCATATGAATTCTAGTCCTATTCCCTATGACATAAGCTATCCTAAATAGCTACCATCACCTGAAAGTGCTCTCTTGAGAGCAGTTCAGAATCCTTTAGCCTTATCTAGCTTTCGCAAATGTGATAATTACCTTGCTTTATAGGATCCTATTGTATCTAATAAGTTAATAGACATTTGTACAGAACCAGTAATTTAATTATAACTATTATGCTTGCTTTGGAAGAAAGGTCTTCCAAGAAAGGGTCTTCCTTTAGCAGTTACCCTACTAACATACATCACAGGATAAATCTATCTAATTTCAGAATTCGTTGGTGTCTGCAACAGGAGCCAGATTTTTTAAAAGCACTCCCATATAGCAAGATATGTGAAATAGTCTTATTTCAGAAACTAAACCATGGTTTGTAATGTGGTTTAGGTTTACAATCTCCCCTAATACTGCCTTCTCAAAAATGACACTTCATTGTACCAAGCTTAAATAGAAAGTCAGCGAATTGTTTACAGTGAAATAGGGATTATTTCCCTGCCACATGAGAATATAATGAAAATAAAATCCAGAAAGGTCTATGCAGCTAGCAGATACTTTAGTGATGGGTGCTATATAAACCAGCTGGATGGGTAGGAACAGAGAATCTAACTGCATAGTTCTATTGCTAGCATAATCTGAAGAATATGGTGACTTTTTGTTAATTGAAAAATGTGAATGAATTTTTGAGGTGCAGAGTATGCAAAATACAAAGGCCATAGAATTCTAATTTAGGTTTATGTTGAAATGCTTTTTGTGTAGAACAGCATGTTTCCCCAGATGCAAGTTCATCTTCCTTTGCTGCTGCACGGGTAGAGTTAAATTCCTCATTTTTCATCCCTTTCTATCTACTCTGGCACAAAGCAGGAGGAGGACCAAACACACAGTTTCTCCTCTCATAGCGTATTCTCCTTATATTACTTTTTAGATTTTTAAAAAAATCCTTGTCTTACCTTTCTCTCCTTTTTTTTTTTGATGAAACCTTGTAACACATTCATTTTACATTGCCAAAATAAAAATCTAGAAACTGTGGTCAGCAAGTGTGTGTGGCAGGAATAAGGATCACTTGGGAATTATGCTTACCAAGTGTGGAAATAAATGGGATTCCATTTAAATGGTGCTTGTTCTTTCTAACCTTATCCCTTGAGCTGATGCAAGAGTTCCTGGAAAACTTCAAGCCTTGACATTTTAGAGATAGGCTTACTTAAGAGACCATGGAAGTTTTTAAGCCACTCAATACCATTTTCCTTTGATATGTGAGGCACGTGCCTTTTCTTAAAGATTTCACTAGTTTATTTGCAAAATTGTTTGAACGAAATCTTCATTCTTTAGAGAAGAGTTTGATAATAGAGAATCCAGTCTCCTCATTGGCCCTTCATCTAACATTCTAACACAGATGCTCTTCTCTCATCATTACCATGATGTCACCGATTACAGTATTCCAACTGACTAATCAGGAAGGAGGCTATGCCTAAACTGGATGAGGTTATGACTCTAAAGTATTGTTATCTTTTTCTGCTAAGGAAAGATTGGTTGGGGAACTCCCACTCAGGAATTCTTTCTTTTGCCAGCTGAAGGGACATTGCGGTGCCAGTTCAGTCTGCTTTGTCACATACATTGGTAGATTGTGCCTGTACTGGGGGTGTGAAATAAATCCACTCATCTCTTATTAACAGATAAGATTTGTATTTCATTAAAAATACCATATAATATTTGTATTCTGGTAGCATCCACAAGTTTCACAGCACCTTTACCAGCATGGAAAAATGTGGTTCTTCCCCAGAGATATTTTTTATCTCATACTGTCAAAAAGTGACATGGAAAAAGAAGGCAGAGAGAGATATAATTACATTTGCATACATGTATATGTGTGTGTGTATGCAGACATAGAGTTTTTATTAAAATCAACATGAAGAACCTCAGTATTCAAAATTTTACCAAGAGCCACCATTACCCTTATCAAATATCTGATAAACTTATTTTAATGTAATCAATTTAATGAAAATATAATTATAATAATTCAATTTATTTAAAAACAGTTGTTTCATTAGCCATGTTACCACCTTAATGTGATTCTTTTGCCCAAGAGGGATGTCAAGACAATCAACTTTTTAAAACCAAATAAATCTATCTGTAAATTCAAAATAAGATTGATGTATTCTAAGATGTCCCTTAAAGACACGCCCATTTAATTAAATTATTTTAGAAGAGTTGATGAAGAGTTGATGAAGAGTTTTAATTGAATAAATTCTTCTTTTGTTTATAGCTAACACATTTATGGACTAACACCTTTGACTTCAGTGGAGTCAATGCAATTTTTTCCTAATATATCTAAGCATAGAAATTAGTCTTTTGACATTGCAAAGCCTAGATTAACAAAATAATACTACAGATACAAATTTAGTTCAATATTAGTTCCTCATTTAGGATCTGAAAATTAACCCTACTTTATCTAAAGCAACATAGAAATCCACAAATAAGCAGAGAGTAAAAGGAAATCAAGCAGAGGGGAAATCATACTTGGCCAATGGGATAGCCTTACGTGATAGCATGACTGGCTGGGAGAAGAGAACAGTGGATGTTGTCTGCCTTGACTTCATCAAGGCTTTTGACACTGTGTCCCATAACATCCTGCTAGGCAAAGCTTAGGACGTATGGGCTGGATGAGCAGACAGTGAGCTGGGTTGAGAACTGGCTGGATCGTAGAGGGTTGTAATAAGCAGTGCAGAGTCTAGTTGGAGGCCTGGAGCTAGCAGTGTGCCCCAGGGGCCAGTACTGGGTCCAGTCTTATTCAACATATTAATCAATGACCTGTATTTGCTGAGTGCACCCTCAGCAAGTCTGATTATGATACAAAACTGGGAGGAGTGGCCAACGCACCAGAAGGCTGTGCTGGTATTCAGTGAGACCTGGACAGGCTGGACAGTTGGGTAAGGAGGAACTAAATTGCATTCCACAAAAGCAAGTGTAGGGTCCTTCACCTAGGGAGGAATAACCCCAGGCACCAGTACAGGTTGGGGGTTGACCTGCTGGAAAGCAGCTCTGCAGAGAAGGACTTGGGATTCCTGTTGGACAACTGCTCTCCATGAGCCAGCAGTGTGCCATCATGGCCAAGAAGGCCATGGGATATATTAAGAAGTGTGTGACCAGCAATTTGAGGGAGGTTATCCTCCCTCTCTACCCTGATGAGGTCACATCTGGAGTCTTCTGTCTAGTTCTGGCTCCCCTGTCCAGGAAAGACAAGGAACTACTGTCCAGCAAGGGGCTGCATAGGTGGTGAGGGGACTGGAGCTTCTCTTGGATGAGGACAGGCTGAGAGAACTGGACCTGTTTAGCCTGGAGAAGACTGAGAGGGATTCTGATCAATGCTTCCAAATACCTAAAGGGCAGGTGTCAAGAAGATGGGGACAGACTCCTTTCATTGGTGCCCAGTGACAGGGGCAATGGGCACAAACTGGAACACAAGAAGTTCCATCTCAACATGATGAAAAACTTCTTCACTGTGAGGGTGACAGAGCACTGGGACAGGCTGCAGAGAGAGGTTGTGGAGTCCCCTTCTCTGGAGATATTCAAGACCTGCCTCAATGCAATCCTGTGCAACCTGCTGTAGGTGAACCTGCTTTAGCAGGGAGGTTGGACTAGATGATCTCCAGAGGTCCCTTCCAACCCCTACCATTCTGTGAATCTGTGAGAGTATTAAGAATAAAGTGACGATATTACCTCTGTATTAATACCTCTGGTATTAAGGAAATCATTATTCACTTATTATGTCCAGTTCTGATGATTACACTTGAGAAAAATGTATTAGATAATTGGACATAATTTTAAAAAGTACAGGAATAATTTGAGATTGGAAACTAGACCTTGGAGAAAGGAACTAGAAAAAGATCTATTGAATTTTTCCAAGAGATGGTGAAGTATTTTAACTACAGATATGTACAAAAGGAATAGTCTTGAGGGTAACCAATGCTTTAATGTACCAGGAAAACCACAAGATGTTCTAATGATTGCCAACTGATGGAACTCAACATAATCAGAATGCTTCCCTAATTTGCTCATTGGAGTATGTGACATGGTGATGTCCTGAATTATTTATGATTGTTACCAGATTGAAAGCTGATGATGTTTAAGGTCTGTGAATGTCAGAGTTTGGATTAATGATCATTAATAGTCACCTCTGACCCTAAAATATGATAATAAAATGGTCTCTATATGCATGAGAAGTTTTGTAGAAAACATTTTTCTCCTTAAGAGTATGTGAACAATATTCTTGTACTTGGATGCTGCTGACTTGTTTCACATGGCTTTGAGGCTAATTGGGCAGAGTATGAGGGGAACTACGCTTTTCTCCTTAGGAAATTCAGCATTTAAATTTAAAATAATTATTCAATTATTCCACACAGCTGGGTCTGGTCAATTTAAGCCAGCAGAATCATTGTTTTGACATGCCTATGGTCGTATGAGGTATAAAGGCTTTTAGGGTTTTCACATTTGGGTTCATATGAAAACAGTATTGCAAGTGGAGAATTAATTCTGTTACTGCACTGGGGGTGCAGTCACATTGGATTTTGATGCACCACCTCAATTTCTTTTATGTACTGAACTCCTGCAATATCCTCCTTTTAGCGTTTAAGTCAAGGAGACATACCCTTAACTGATCTTAGCTGACACAGAGTGGTTAAAGTTATTGCAATGTTGATTTTAGCATCCTGGGGGGGGAGGCATGGATTCTCAGCTTGCAGAAAAGTGAACCTAAAAGAAACGAGAGAAAATTTATTTCTTTTTTTTTTTTAATCTTTTTCAAATAACATATCTAGAAGGGAAAAACTAGAAGTATCAGTGGAAATTTCTCAGCGATCGGCAGATGCTAGCTGTTTGCAAATGCAAGGGTAAGGATATTTCCCTTTGCAGAATTTAAAACACATTCCAAGTGGTGCAGCCAGTACAGCGTCAAGTTTTTTGCCGTGATAAGGCCAGAGGCAGGAAGCCATGAGAGGTCAGGAAGGAAGCACTATCAGGCCTGAGAGAGGACCGAACAGCAAAGGGAGCAGCAGCCTCTTGTATTTCGGCTGTGTAACAACTGCGCTGTTTTCCAAAGATAAACAGCTCCAAGCCCAAAATCCCAGCTACTGTCCCTTTAAACTTACTGGGGGAAAAAAAAATAAATCCTCCTTTGCTGTGTTTGCCTTTTGCTTCCAGGAGCTTTGTGAGGAAAAGTGGGAAGGAGGGGAAGGCAACAGGGAAAGTACTATTTCGCGTAAACATTTCTTCTGGGATGCAGACCAGTTTGTTTATAGCAATTCAGCTTGACCCTGGGCACACCAAAGGAAATGGCTTTAATACTGGTTTTGATCCATCGAGCCAGAGCTGAATCTGAGCTATTTAGTTCACATTGGTATGTTTCCAAACACCACCTGCTTGGCAATATTCTGCCCGATGGCATAAAGGTCAGAGAGCCAGTTAAGTAGAAAGGGAAAGCTCTTGCAAAGTTTGGCTTGTAAAAGAGCTGCATACAGGGAAATATCCAGGGTTGTTGCTCTGTATTACACCAGCAAAGGTTTTCAAACTAGGTTTTGAAGCCCAGCTGAACTCAGATGACAAGTGATTTTCCCATCCCATGACATGAGGGGATTTATGTTTTCTCCCTGTTCCACTCTGCAATGAAATAAAGACATTTTACATTCTTCCTTCAAAAAAGAGAGAGACAAACACCAAGAGAGCTGTTTGAGCCCTGCCTGCTATGGTGTTCATCCATTTGTTATTTTACCCAGTGAGGTTAAAGCTCATGAACTGCTCTGCACCTATGTTGGGGAGAGGGGTTGAAGGGATTCTGGCAATTTAACCTTTGGTAGTTTTGAGATATCATCTCTGAAAAACAGCAGATGCTGAAAAAACCATCTTCAAGAATAGCTGACACATGGTAGGACAGCCATGGAGGAGAGGGCAGATGCAAATCAGAGGCAGTAATCATGATGCTGGATCAGACAGTGCTAAGATTTGTCCTAGATCTCATTTATTCTTCATACTGCCCTCTTCAGCGGACACCAACTAGCCTGCATTGCACTAGTGTCCTTCTTGGTCCTGCTGTGAATTTCATAGGATTTCACACGTTTCCCTGGTTTTCAAAGTCAGCCTTCTCTCAAAAATAAAAAAGTTGTTCTGTGCAAAAGTTGGCCACTAGCTCTAGATTTGACTATACATCTTTAAAAGTCAGTGTAAAAATTAAATACGTGACCACATCCCAGCAGTACTACCATGTTTAGGTGTAGAGAGACTTAAGTTTTGTTGCTACTATTTTATGCTTATGTTGTTAAATGGAAGCCAAGCAATTTGCTATTGTATGAGTCCATCTAAAACATAAAAGATGCAATCCAAAGCCCAATGAAAGCAGGATAGCAAAAAAATAGTTACAGCTCCAAAAAAATGTCTAAAAATACAATTACTCACAATAACAAACTTGTGCTCATGCTTTGGGATCTGGGCCCAGATAGGTGCAGAAGAACTCTTTCCCAATTAACTGGAGAGATTGCTCAGCTGCAGTTCTCTAAGTTATGGAATAACAATCAAGGATCTTATCCAATTTATAGCAGGCTGGTGATTATAATTCTTTTTCTATAGGAAAAGCACTGTCAGCAGTGAAGAGAAAAGCAAAGAGCATAAATCTGTCCTGACTCCCTAATTTTTTAATTTTTAATTTTTTTTTCAACCATAGGACTATAATTAGTTTTCAGGGGGCTCTTTTGGAGCAAGCAACTCAAATAAAACTGTTCCATGAGTTAGAGATTCATTCAAAGGAAATAAATAAGCAAGTATTTTTAAAAAAGTGATTAATGAAGACTAATCTTATTTTTTGTATCTTTCATTGAGATATTAAACTGGAACAGCAAAAAGAGCCAAGAGATGGACAAGGAGAAAAATCTAGTTATAACTTTTTGAGTTATCAGAAAGACATTAGGGGCAATTGAAATGACTTTCATATTTCAGGAGTGTAGCCAACATTCAATATTTGATGCATTTTTTAAGCCCCCAGCTCCCAAATCTCAGGCATCATTATTTTTTAAAAGTTTTCAGAACTCAGAGTTGCTGAGTAGAACTAAAATTTGAATTTTGAATAGCTCAGAAGCCTTAAGAAGAAACTTGACAATTTGTTATCTCTGAAATTTCATTAATTCAAGTCCATATTCTCAACCTGGGAGGTGGGAGATCCTGAGTTGTGTTTTGAACACACTAGACTGCCATTAATTGTTTGGGGTTGTTTTGGTGTTTTTTTTAAGCAGTGCCTGATTTTCAGAAGGTGAACCTTTCAGAGCAGAAACCTCAGAGTTCAATAGGGTTTGGATGGAGAGATTTTCCTCCAAATAATAATTATATTATGAAGGAGGTAGCCAACACGGAAAAAAAAAGACACCTGAAAAAGGAATGTGAAGTGATCACACCTCCATTCAGAAAGAGCTACAAACGCTGCCATAGCACTCTAAATTATGGTTTTGGTCTGTGTAAAAAATGAACTTATGATAAAACTAAAACTCTGGCAAAACTTGAGCATTCCCATGGAGGAAGAGGTTTGGATATTCCTTAGTGTGCATGAGTGTATTTATCCACATGGTCAATGTATTTATCCTGGTCAAAACACGGAAGATAAATTCCTTTCTGAATACCTTCTCAGTCTGAAACACTTTGCCTTTGAATGCTTCCTCTGTTCAGTCAGAAATCACAAATATGTTTCATCAGAAAATAGGAACACAACAGGAATGTAAAGAAAAAATTGCTACTTGGACTGAAAATGCATCTTGAATACTGCATATTTCCACCCCTTTTAAAAGGCAAAGCTTAATCCTGTTGGAGAAAGGTGAAAACAAGTTCACTTTTGTAAAAATATATTACCTACCTACTTACCTAGCTGCCAAGGTCAGTGAGACCTCTCCTGGGTTGAATAAGTACCGCTGGGGCAAAAGAAACAGACTGGGAGGTACCTTTAACTTACAAACGACTTTTTAGGTTGCTAAACGTGCTCGGGAGGAGTACACATAGAGCTCAATTCTATATGTTTTATAATCAAGTGATTCAATTATATTAACCGTGCCTGCACAGCAGTAACAGAGAGAAGAATTTGGATCACGGCAAAGCAATTCTTTGTCGCTGCCATTAACAACAAGTTTGTGCAACATTATTGTGTGGCACGTCCATAATGGGAGAGTTAGTGGAGCCTGACAAAACCTGGCCCGATTTTACATCAGGTTTTTAGCTAAAACAAGGGCAATTTTCTGGCACGATCTAGAGATTTTTATTAAATCGGAACTGATGCAAAATCGGGTTGGTCCACCTAAAGCTCACACTGAATTTTTACACTTACTTGAACATCAAAGTACGCTTTAAGAGCGGACCAAAATAAATTACCCAAAAGTGTACCCACAAATCCTGCAAGTCAGAGGTAACAAGGCTTTTACAAAGCTCTGCCAGCTATCATTTGTGATGCATGCAGCTCTCTCCATGTATGCAGAAGCTATATAAAGCTAAAGATAATATATAATGTAAGTAATGACCTTTTGTTTACATTAAGTAATATCTTCAAAGACATCAATTTTAGCCTAATTTTTCTTTCCTTAAATTAAATCTGACTGCTTTACCTGCCCTCTGCAGGTACTTTTCCCCTTTGCATAGGTAGCAGGGACCTAGACTAGAGATACATCTTCTGTACAAATCTAGCCTATGCCTAATTTGCCAAGCAGACAGTCCTTCTCAGTATTGTGGTCCACAAGCACATCCATTTTCCTTTCCAATTAGATGGCTGAAAGACATTTTCCATAGGATTACATCCAGCAACAGTTACTCTAGAGCATGCACTGTAATACCTGATTAGAAATGGGACAGTGAAATGAAATTTAGGTGACCGAGCTGGAGGACAAATGAGCCGACCTTGTTGAAAAAGAGCAATACTATACTGTTTGAAGGATACTTCAGAAACATCTTAATAAAGAAGTTTACATAAATGGAAATAGGCTTCATTGCATAAATTCTTTAGTCCAATAACTAAATACTATGGGCTGTTCCCTGATGTTCTCATTCTTCTCTGTTGTCTTCCTAAAAGTCAAACAAAAGCTGATTTTCATGTTTTGAATCATAGCTATTGGATTTCTTATGTAAAAAGACATTTGCAGACCAGATACAACTATTTGCCTGCTCCCTCTTGTGTGCCATTACAGAAATGGTTTGAAAAATATGACTTCACTTACAGAACCAAAAGAAATCTCATCTAAAAATGTCATTTAAAAAAAATCTGAACAGCTGGATTAAGCATTGTAATTCCTCTGTTAAAGACTGTCAGAGGTGCTCTAGCAGATACTGTGGAAGCAATTTAAGACAGTTTTCCTCTCCTGTCTGTCTGTGAGAGATTACTATTCCCAGAGCATGTACCCACCCTTTAGTAATCCCAATTTATAGCACATCCTCTCTGAAAAGCCTGAGAAGTCTACTATGAGTGAGAAAGGCTGAGGTGCAGACGTACATCTATTCCTCTACCTGGCCACAGGCGCTAACCCCTGTAGGTGTCAGTCCACCAAAGCTAAGTCTACTGCAGTCCATAGAGCTGAGCTTTTCCAGGAAGTATGAAATGCTGAATGATCTTCCATTCCCAGAGGAGCTTCTGCTCTCCTCTAGTTTACTATGGATTGGATTCCCTTTCCTTCTGCTTGAAGACTGCAGTGGGTTGAACAACAGTTATAAAACTGTATGGTGGAGGATTTAGTGGGGATGTTGTTTGCCATTAGAATTTGGTTTGGAATTTTAAGGAGCTTTCAGGAGACTTAGCAGATAATGATCTGAAGCCACAAAATTCCTCCAGGCATTTCTTCATCCCACTACCTGAGGCTGTAACACCATCTCCCATGCCTGAAGGCTATTTCTAAGCAAAAGGGTGTTTTAATCTCTTCTTAAATGCTTTTGTCACCAGATCTCTTTGTGTTTTTAATTGAAGTGAAATTCAACACTTGAGAAAAGTGCAAGGATGTTGATATATTGGAAACTAATACCAAAATAAACACCAGCATTCACAAGCTTTCCATGAAGAAATGAAAATGATGTTGCTATATATCATTCTATCATCCACTGTGCTACCCACCCTCCCCACTCAAGGACAGACCAAGGTTCAGTGTGAACAGTTAGGTACCCAAAGAATGGCCATTCTAACTTTCTGCAAGGATGCTTTTTGAAAAGAGACGAAACTGCACCAAATTCTTCCAGCTTCTTACGCAACCCATGGCCTACTCCTCCTGTCGGCACCCTGAACTAACATTTTTGTCACCTCTTCAAAAACATTGCTTTCATAACATACCAAAGACCATTGTATTTCAATATTGCAAAATATTGGGGGGTAAGTAAAGGACTCATTGAGCTGAGAGGTTCTTACAGAGAAGGCCAGTGGTAACTGGTCCCTTTTTGATAGTCCAGACTGAACTGACCTGACCTGTGGTAATAGCACACAGGACTTTTAGGCAGGTAGGCCATGTGGGGCTGTTCAACTTAACATCTTAAAACTGCAATTGGAAGCCAGTAAATAACTGGTGCAGATCACAGATAGTCACGGACAGCTGGAAAAACAGGCAACAACATTCTGCATGAGATTTGTGTCCTAAGCAAAAATAATTTTAACAAAGCGTTGAACATGCACCGTGTTTCATGGTCCCATGTCCATCAGTGGGTATGACACAGAGAATCACCATCCATCTGAAATGGACCACTATTTGGTTGGACAGGTACTAGAAAAAGGATTGGTTTTTGTTGTGGTTTTTGTTTGATTGTGGGTTTTTAAATGAGATTTAAAAAGAATGCAATGATATTTTGATAAGCCGTAACAAATATTAAATAAGCAGAGGACAGTTCAATTTGAAAAATTTCTTCTGATTCAGTTGATCAAGTCACAGATATCCCCTACTTTCACCCCAATGAACAGAAAAACATATTACTGCCTTGCCTATGCTGAATGAGGCAGAAATAGAGATTTGGGTACCAGAAAGTAATACTGAGTGTAGAAGAATGATGAATGCTGCAGCTGAAATCTCTTGGTAGAAAAGCAACTGTCAGTCACACCCTTCTGTGATGTCTAAGCAAGTAGGTAAGTAAGGAAACAAGTGAGCAAGCCAGTCATGAAAGTATCATCTCTCATTCCAACCAGCAATAGCAGACCTGTGGACCACATCTCATGATCCTAAGTATTAAAACCTTAACTCATCTACTTGATGAGACCAGTGTGATCACCGCAGGAGAAATCTTGCTCCATGTAAGTCACTTTTTTTTTCTTATTTTCTTAGTGCATAATTATGAGTGAAGCTTAAATATTCCCCATTCATACCAAGATTTTCACATGGGAACCCAAGGCATGATCCCCTTTTTTTTTGTTGTTTGGTACTGAGTTATTTACTGTGATATATTCCTGAGAACTTTAACAGGAAAGAACGGTAGCTGACATCTGGCAGAAATATAGACAGTTATGTAGATTATAAACAGAATGATCTATCACTTTTAGCAAATATATACCAGAACAAAAGACATTAAGTAGTAGCCTAAATGGCAAAACATAGATGGCAGGAAGAGATCAAAGAAATCCTGCTCTTTGCTATATGAATAGAATAGGTGAAATTACTATACAAGGAAGAGTCTTATATAAAATTAGCATTGATATGTTTATCCTTGTTTTGAATACAGCTTTGTTTGAACTGAGAAAAAAATCATAAAGCAGCCAGCAGTGCTCAAGAGTGGGTATCCTTTATTGCTCTGTTATGTTTTCAGGAAAGATTGATTTCCACCCTCTCCTTTTCTTACCCCCTGCCATTAAACATAAAGGTTTCTTTTACTATCAGATTTTTATTCATTTGAAAGCATTGAATAGAAACATTACATAGAAGTTTGAGCTAAAATAGATGGAGAAAAATGTTACCTTCTTAAAAGGCACATTAAAAAGTACATTTTAATACAGCACTATATGGCCTATTAAAAAAAAGAAAGATAAGGGGAAGCTAATGCTTTCATTGCACATCATTATGAGTAGATAAGCTACATTTAGGCAGCTGTGAGGTTCCTCAAGGGTGACAGAAGCTGCAGTGGTGGTAGATTCACACAGCCCTGCCACCAGTCCCAACTCACACGACCAGCGACATGTGCTGCAGTAAGTGGTGCTAACGCAGGCGGGGGCTGCAGCCCCCACAGCTCTCCTGGGAAGTATGGCTTTAAACAGCATGCTCTGATTTTGTACTGGAGTGGGTATTGATATATGTGTGTATTCCATTTAACTGGGGGGAAGTGGTAACCTGCTGCAGAGTCGGGATGGGTGACGTAGGGCCATGAATTCTTCACCTGGGCTCACTGGCATGTCTATGTCAATGTTTTAGTCAGCCAAGCGTTAGTTCTGACTTTCTTTTTCTGCCTGAAATAGTTTTGTCACAGAAGTTGTGAAATTGTTAAAAGTAGTGCAATGAAAGAGTACAGTCACACTATTCTCTGTCAGACAAAACTGAGGACCATACTACAAACTTTGCTTAAAAAAGAATCAAGATCTGTGCAACCTTTCCTAAGGAACCTGCTTTGGCAGGGGAGTTCGACTCGATGATCTCTGGAGATCCCTTCCAACCCCTACGATTCTGTGATTCTTTGATCATCATTAAAATCATGAGAGTGGGATAAAATCACTTCAGTACATTTGATTGCAAGTTACGAAGACAATAAACACCTGGTTATTTCAGATAACTCTCAGATAAGGTTCACAAGAGGGGTTTTGCTATATGGAGGAAGGTCACCTCACTAAAAATATGAATGTGTAAGACTTATGACACCATTTCAAAATACTACATAAATAGTCACCAGGATGAGCAGGTCATATTTCAGTGGCTTTAAAGTCTAGTGTAAGATTTCATTAATGAAAATGAAACAATTAACTCCTCCATATTTTCTTAATATGCAAAGTACAACAAAAGCAAGTTGGATGATGCATCACATAATGCAGTTCTTAATTTGCACTAGGGACAAACTGAAGCAAATCAATAGTCCAGTGAACCCACCACAGTGGTACTCATAAAGTCAGGTTTTATGGTCTGAACGGAGAGTTAAACAAACTCTGAAATACACCCAAGGGAAAGTCCCTTCCTCATTGCTTTCAGCTTAAAGTTGCCTTCTGTTCGGAGGCAGCAGAATTCATATATCTTTCAAACCCCTGGGATTTGCTGTTCATTTAATTATCAGACTATCTGCATTATTTAAATTATCTATAAAGAATGACTGTCACTTTTTAATCAATTATACTGTGTTCTGTGGTTCAGTAAAAAAGAAATGTGCCAGTAACTTTTATCAACAGCTGTTTAGAAAAATGCCTATCACTTGAGAGGGAATATACAGATTTATGGATACTAAAGCATTTCACAAGAATGTCACTGTATTTTCATAAAATTAACTACTTTGATCTCATGAGAACTTTGATGCCTTTCTGTCCAGATACTTCATCAAGTAGTTCATTATTTTAACAATATTTCACAATAGAAATAAAAATGAGGACTTGACTAATACTTGGTTTTGTTTTCAAAATGTAATAAGAAATGTCCAAATTTCCTCTCTTGCACAAAATCAGAATTTTTGCTCTAGGCTAGACATGCTTCTTGCTGTTATATAGTAAGGCCAGCCCCAACTTAAAGGGACTTAATGCACATTTTCATGTAACCTACTTCAGTCCTTGAATTAAGTTGTTGCTGACAGCTCCTTATATAATGGGTTCCTTCCAAGGGGCGATCAGAGCAGGTGTTTGAAAGCAGATTGTGTGACTGTCTCCTAAAGAACCCAGTTCTGGTCTCCACCCCACAAAAAGCCTTAGAGTGTATGGAAAGAAATTCTGGGCAGTATATTGTGTAGAAATAGTCAAATGTTCACATGTTTTAAGGTCTTTGGAAACTTTCTTGTTTCTTTTCTCTAGCTGTGTAAGTTTGCTAACTCTTTTTTTTCCTTTTTTTTTTTTTCTGCAGAGGTCTTTTAGTCCTTGGCTGGCAGCCACAGTAAAACAGCTGAACATCTTGATTATCAACAACTTCAGCTGTATTTCCATCCTAGAAATAATTTCTTTCCTGACTCAGGTGGCAATTCAGCCACAGAATAACAGGAAAATGAACTTATGCTTCCAAAAGAGTATAACACTTGTGACATTCATGCTTCAGCAAGAAGTCTGACCAGAAGTGAGGGGTTCTGCGCTTCAGTTTTGAATCCAAATGGCTCAGAAGTTGCCAAATCAAGTTCAATGTCTTTATACAAAATTATATATTTAACCTCCCGAGGTTTTCTTCCTGATAGTATCAGTGATAAGCATATGGCTTCTGTTTAATAAAAATTAATGTGACTATGAGAATATATTGAGTTACTAATGAAATTAAAGTCTTTTGACATTTGCTGAAAGCAACACGTTAATTTGAATGTAAGTATGACTGACATTAAATTCACTCCTTATCCATCATCACGAGCATTTCTTACCTTGGGATTAATAATATGTGTCCCAGACCAGCAGGTCTGTCCTACGAAGGTATTATCCTTCAGCATCCCTGAACTCAAATCATTAGTGCATTTAGAGAAAGAAGATGAGGACTTAAGGAAGAAGTGTCACCAAAAACTTTCCCCCAATATGAACTGAAAGTGAAATATAATTTTTAGTTCTACTTCCATGATTTTGGTTGCTTTTTCAAACCCTGTGATTTCAAATTCTGCTGAAAATACCTATGCAGAGACTATTTCTGTTTTAAAAAAGATGTATGGATATTACCTGTGAATACAGATGCCAGCTTCTAAAAGATGATGTAATTTCCAAAGTGTCAGGTTTTTAATTTCAAAATTATAGACTATTCTATTCTATTCTGAATTTCAAAATTATGGCTTTTATACATTAAGAATAAAGGCTGGTGCCCACTCTATTGATGATTAATTTCATTAGTTAATCAAGGATGAATTACTAAGAGAATCGAAATAACAATTAGAAATCTCCATGCTCTTTTGAGCAAGAGTCATTGGCATCTATTCCACACAGCTGTTTTCTCCAAAAAGCCTTGTTCACACATGCAGATATTTTTCATTATTTCTGTTGAAACAGAATGTTGGTATATGACTGCCCCTAAAGGACACAGCTTTAACAGCACTGAATTCCTTTATCTTTCTGATGCACTCACTAATTGTAAAACTGTATTCAAATATGCCCTAAAAAGACTAGACAGCTTTGTCAGCTACTTCTAGCTTCTATTTATCTAATAACCAGTTTTACTGAAGGAAAAATTACTTGTTTTCTTAGTGGATGAATTTTCAAGTACTGCAGACCCCTAAGGTGACTGAGGCCAGGTGCCTGCTCTTAAGGGATGGGATTCAGCTCATCAAAATTTAGTCACCTAAGGGTAGTTATCTACACCAAGGTTCCTTGTGGCAGAGGGAGATTCACTGCCCTGATATAGACACCTATCAGTCTCAATTATCTCTGGCCATAGAAGGACTATTGAGCTTCAGAAGTGTCTGAAAAAGTAGTTTTCCCTTTTTTCCCTTAGGGCCTTTTTCAGTGTCCAGCCCATGACAAAGCCTGGGCGTTAGGGATGTGTTTTAGTTCACTGTGCTGGAATGAATGAGCTTAACTAACCAGTCACTTGAAAACAGGCAGGTGAGAGAGAAAAGGGCTGGAGAAAGGGAAATGGAATCATAAACCTCTGTAGGGATAACTAGGGTCCCTACTAAAACTAAACCAATTTATAGGCAGAAAACAAACAAGATACCAGGTATATATGGGATTTCTCTTCAAAACTTTGTGTGTCTAAAAGATCATTTGTTTATTTCAATTTCTTTAGTTGTCCTAATACAAAATATTCCCTCTATAAATGTTTCCTTTTACCTCCTTAATCTGTGAATGTTCTACAGAAGTTAGTGAAGATATATGACTCTCTATAATATTTTTAGATTATTTTTTTCTGTGCTACTTTATGCAATATCTCTAAATGTAACAATTATCAGTGCAAGCTTCTGATCTCTCCAGGTTCCCAGAAATTTCATCTTGTGTTTTATAAGCATGATAATATTAATCATGGTGTATTTGTGTTTAGAACTTTTAGGGTTATTCTGCTTATCTAAAATTGTCTCTCCATGTATGGTTGGAAAATGCATAGTTCGTTTTTAATCAAGCCATCGTATCTTGTCATAGGTGGGAGCATTCATACTGAGCAACCTGAAGTCCTTCAGCTACTCTCCATAAATTCCCTTTACAGAAGTAGACTGGCTGCTCCAGAGGACAATTCTGAGCACTGCATTACAGTGCTAATTTACATAATTCTATATCAGAACCGCTCTCCCTGAATATAAAGCAAGTCTAAGGAGATTAGCTAGCAAGTAAGAAACCTTAATTAGATGCCTACAGCTTGGTAGTGTGAAAATTGTCCCTGCTCTTAAATAGATAGTATGAACAGCTTTAAATACCGTTAGGAAAAAGATTTGAGAATATAGTTTAATTTGTAGTTGCAATGCTGTCATCACAGCAGTAAGGCTATGAGACAGTCAAGGTCTGCACAGAGATTTAATAGCCTTGTACTAGTGAGCTGTGGTGTGACTGGGGAAAATCAGACAATTTTTTGAGCCAATTAACTCTTCAAATGTGTTGAAATTGCAAAGTTTCTCTAGGTAGATGTCACTTACACAAGTTCAAGGGGAGCCTGGGAAAGCCAGAGGAAGAACAATTCATAATGAGTTACTACCTACAGAGAAACCTCATCTACGTCAGGAAATCCCAGAGCTTCAAATGTTTGAAGGCTGGAAGAGCATTCAGGAAAATAAGATATACACTCGCCCTGTTCTTATAGTTCCCCTTAGGCATCTGCTCTTGACCACTGCCAGAAATGGGATACTCTGGTAAGCAGACCTTGGTCTGACCTAGAACAGATGCTGTTATGGACATATTTATGTTTTTTAAGAAATAAACCATGTAGATTATTTATAGTGTCATTAAAAAAAAAAAAGAATGAAAGGAAAAAAAAAAAGGAACTAGATATAGTCCACAGCTGAAAAACATTTTCCAGGTGACATTTCGGAGAACTCATTTGTCTCTTCATGCAAATAACATTGATAATTCTTCATTCTTTGAAATACCTTCTTCCACATCTCAAGAGATACCTAGTTAATAAAAAGCAATAGATTTAATTCAGGAGATACACTAATGAAAGGCAAAACATTTTCTAATGAGGGACCGATACATCAAACTTCTGTTTACTGACAAGTACTTCAAAGCCTTTAGTATGCATTCTCACCCTAATTTAGCTTGCTGGTCCTCTAAAAAGCTTGGGATGAAAGCAAAGCTAATCCTCAATCCACTCTCCTTCCTGGTTATACATGCAGCACCAATACAATGCCTTCTCGGTTAGAAGTGAGTCAAGTACAGGGTGCAAGGAGAAGCCACCAACAGAAAATATGTAGATTGCCATTGTTTTAGCTGGGAATGGACATCCTCTCAAGCCTAATCTATGCAGTGCTATCAGGTGCTAAAATATTCTCTCTCTGACAGTACAGCAGCAAACAAACAGGGTCTTTTATTGTACTGCTCCGAACTGTCTCAGATTCACTTGTGATCCCATGTTGTTACAAGAGGAATGTGAAACAATAACATCACAGCCCTGGTGAACACATTCACAAGATTTACCTGTCAAGAGGACAGCGGACGTGCTGCATTGAAAGGCAGGGATGATAGCTCATTTCCTTGTTTTGTCTTGTTTGCAGAAAACAGGACCATTTGGGGCTCCCACAGTTGGAAAGAGAGAGAGGGCAGAGAAATCTGTTTCTTAGATTGGGATCTAGTAGAATTGTAGTGTATGATCAAAACACAAGACATCACTAACTTCAATCTTAGTAAATTATTCTCTGGCTGATCTGTAGTTTAGCCTAGCTGAGATCATAAGCTACGTAATGGTTGCCTTATAACTCCATATAAGCACAGTGCTACCTGACAAATATATCAAAATCTTTCAACTATTGTAAACTGAAGAAACTAGGACAATAGCAGCACTCAGTGATACCAGCTGCGAGTTTGGCAGGAAATCTTTATCACCTTCTCCTTTTGAGCCGTCTAATTCTTTAAGTAGTATTTCAAGGTGATGTTCTTTGGTTTGTGGGTTGTTTTTTTTTTCACATGAAGCCATGCTTAAAGCACAGAAAAGCTCAGTCTTTGCACTGAGCATGCTCTGCCTGCCTAAATGAGTAGAGAAGAGCAATGAGAATAATTCCTCTTTAGGAACTGGTAGCTATTGTTAATGCTATCAGAAGCCAATTGGCCCTGATCTTCCTTTTACCTCCAGATATTACCATTGAGGAAAAGGGATTGCAGGCTCGAGACACAAACACTTAAGTAACGTCTTCATTGGCATAATAATTAAATCCACTAGCTATACTGTTATGAAATTCACCTTGAGACTAGGCCTAATAGCTTCTGTTGTAGTGCAAGTATATTTGATCAAAAACTGTGTTGTCTTACAAGGAGAGACATGAAACAGATTGTGTCTCTTAAGGCTGAAGAGCAGAAGGCTGAGGGCAATGTGCTTTGAGATCATCACAAAGACAGTGGATAAAGGGCATGTGATGAAGGTGAAATTGTTAATCACCACTTCTGCAGCAGTAGAATGAAACTTATTACAGAATCACAGAATCACAAGGTTGGAAGAGACCTTTGAAGATCATCGAGTCCAACCATTCCCATCCTATGCTAAACCATATCCCTAAGTACCTCATCTAACCGTTTTTTGAACACATTCAGGGAAGGTGACTCAACCCCCTCCCTGGGCAGCCTGTTCCAGGCCCTGACAACACTTTCAGTAAAAAATTTTTTTCTAATATCCAATCTAAACCTGCCCTGGCACAGCTTTGTGCCATTTCCCCTTGCCCTATCTCTTGTCACCTGGCTGAAGAGACCATTGCCCACCTCTCTACAACCTCCCTTCAGGTAGTTGTAGGTGGTGATAGGTCTCCCCTCAGCCTCCTCTTCTCCAGGCTAAACATCTCCAGCTCCCTCAGCTGTTCCTCATATGATTTGCCCTCCAGCCCCTTCATCAGCCTGGTTGCCCTTCTCTGCACTTGCTCAAGGACCTCAATGTCCTTCTTATGGTGGGGAGCCCAGAACTGAACACAGTACTCAAGGTGTGGCCTCACCAATGCCGAGTACAGGGGCACAATTACCTCCCTAGACCTACTGGCCACACTGATTTGATACAAGCCAAGATGCCATTGGCCTTCTTGGCCACCTGGGCACACTGCTGGCTCATACTCATCCTGCAGTCAACCAACATCCCCAGGTCCTTCTCCTCCTGACAGCTCTCCAGCCAACCTCCCCCAACCCTGTAGCGCTGCATGGGGTTGTTATGTCCCATGTGCAGCACTCTACACTTGGCCTTGTTAAACTTCATCCCATTGGTCTCAGCCCATTGGTCCAGCCTGTTCAGATCCCTCTGAAAAGCCTCCCTACCCTCAGGCAGATCAACACTTCCTCCTAGTTTAGTGTCATCTGCAAACTTACTGAGGGAGCATTCAATCCCTTCTTCAAGGTCATTGATAAAGATGTTGAATAAGACTGGAGACTATTGAAACGATTAGAAAATGTGTTTAAAACAGGTAAAATATTTCTTTGCTCAGCAGGTAGTAAACATTAGGAAATTGCTGCCATAAGAGACAGATGGCAGCAGGTTCAAAAAGGGATTAGACAAATTTGTAGGAAAGAGCTCTATAAAAATGTCCTGAAGGGAAGTGACAGGGACATTCCCCTGAGCATCCTTCATGCAACAACTGGGGCTGTTGGGAAATGTAGGGGAAAAAGCACCACCGAATGTGACTGGGCTTGCAGGCCTTTCTCCAGACAGCATCTCCTGTTGTCTTGTTGGGGACAGGCTGTGGACACAGACCACACTCTAACCCTGTAGAGCTTTTCTCACCTTTTGCCATGAGAGCTGAATAGGAGATTCGTCTGTCACTGCATCCTCCTTCCTCTCAATTTAAACCAAGAGTCTTGGACATATGGAAACAGTTTGACATTATTCAGCCTGCTTTCCTTCCTACACTGCTCAGAGAGGAGGCACTCATGCTTAATCCTAACACCACAAGGAGTTCTGTTCATTTCAGTGAGACCAGTCTCACAGGCTTGAAGTTTAGCTGTGTGTACCTGAAGTGCCTGGCATTCAGTTCTGTGAAACAGAGGGAACCCAAGAATTCACATTAGAAAGATAACAGATAAAAACACAATGAACAACCCAAAATATCATTAATTGCTTCCCATTCTGAGTAGTCCATCACTTCCCTTAATTCATGTCTCTCTCCTTCCATCTTTTATCTTCACTTGCTAATGAAGTAAGTAAAAGCTTGCCCTTACGTTTTTGTTCTCTCTCCTTTCTGACCTTTCTTTCATCCTTTGCCTGCTCACACCAGCATAGCTACAAGGCTGAGGGAATGAAGACCTTAAAATGGAATGCTTCAGAGAATTTCTCCATCAATTGAGAAAGTAGATAGAAATTCTTACTGTTCTAAAGGCGCTCATTGTGATGCTTGCAGTGTGCTTTGAGGTACTTGCATGGAAATGCTATGTAAGTTTCATGTACTATTACTGAGGTCCAGAACAGGTGTGTTGCCAAGCTCAGCAGCAACATGGTGCTTGTTGTCACTTTTTGCTTGCCCTTTCTAGGTTTTAAAATTACTGATATTTAATTCAGACTACTAGGGGTTGAAATGTCTTTCAAACATGTCGTATAGGATGTGGGTGTGGATCCACCCAGAATCCTGCTTCTGAAAGGGAGTGAGCACCAAATGCTTTAAATAATTGCTGCTCACAGTGCATACACCAAAAAGGTTCCACTTAACCCCCTAAATAACAGGTAGATATGGTGAGGTTTGCACCCCTTGTAGAGAAACACAATCATATTTTCTATATAAATGTCCAATCCTGGTTGTTTTTTTTTTTTTACAAAAAGATGAAGAGAAAGTAATGATTTCTCACATTGTCCAGCTAAGATCTGCTGACTGATAAAACAAGCAGGAAGGTGGAAGGAGAAGACATGCATGCCTGCTGTTAAAGAAAAGCCTATTTGCACATAATGCTCTGGAGAAATTATTGAACATTTCATCCACACAAAATACAAGCCCTGTCACTCTGCCAGGGTCAGTGAGACCTGGGCTAATCTATTGAGTCAGTTCTAGTTATGCAAGTTAAACGGTTTAGTGGTTGCTTTAATTAGGAACCCCGTTTCTCTTACAAACTCTCAAAAAAAAAATGTAGCAAAGAATGTTCCATACCTGTGCTTACCAGCTCCAGTCCTTCTCCTAACCCTCACCACTCCAAAAAGGGTTTCTTTGCCTCCTTCCATCCACGCCTGGAGAGCTGCCAGGAACACATTCCAGCATGTAACAAACATAGGTATTGCAGTGTAAAAGTGAGGTGTAGCACAAAGCATCTCCTCTGTGAGAATCCCACATCACATTAGGACAAGGAAGGATAAGAAATTATTGGCACTGTAAAGAAAACAACAGGAATTTAAATTCAAGAAGAATAAAAAAAAAAATATTCACATTTTCCTACATCTGTTAACAGCATCACTGCAAATGTTTTCATTGTGACATCAATCGTCCTTCACATAATACTCCCTTCTCGTACTTATCTCACAAACATATCCGCACCTTCTTCCATGCTGCTCTTTTTAGGAGATAGGATTGACCTTCCACAATCTATTTGTCCAGTTTTGCCCTTACCTGACACAAACCCTGGCCAGGGGAAGGTTTTTACAGCATTGCCTCATTGAAGTGCTGTACATACCAAGGACAGAAACTCATCAAACACCCAAATTCTAGGATGGCCAAACCTAATGCTGTTCCCATACCACACCCTCATCCCCACTGCTTGGTGCTCTTTCTCCTGAGGCTGTTTCTTCTGCCATTTTGGTTAACTGTTCTGCTTCTGTAAGGGGCTGCCTTTGCTGCCACTGTCCTGAGGACATGAGACCTCCTCTTGGGTAGAGAAGCAGCAACTGCTTTCAGTTTGGTCATCTATAGGCCCAGTACAATCAGAGAAGACATTGCATATGTGGTCACTCTTCTGCCTTAGCAGTCACCTGCCTTGCTCTAGCTACACAGTTTTTTCCAAAGTATATGATGGAAAAGAGGCTTCTACTTATTTGAAGGAAACCTGTAGAGAAACGGGGTTTTAATAGAAATTAGTTTTACTAATTCAAATACAGGTAAGTCCCCTCTCCCCAGATCCCATACTTCCAGAAACTTTCAGGAAAACAACAAAGAGGAAAATGTCCAAGTTCTCACTTGGAGATCCCAGTAAAACCCTCAAGATAATATGGAGTGGACCAGAAGGTTTCCTTATTCAGGTTGGAAAGCCACTTTGCTAAGATTGGACTTTGAAGAGTTGCAGCAGAACCGACTCTGTGACCCAGCTGTGTGCTCTGACAAGGGAGGCAACTACCCCTAACATCCTGCGAGCTGACCGTGCCCAAGTGACCAGCCACAGCGCAGTTCTGACCAACTAATGCCGTGGCCAGCCGTGTAACTTTCTAGTTTGTAAACATGCCTAATGAATCAGGAGAATGACCCTCCAAGATGTACTGAAATCCAAAGGAAAATACAACAAAATTTGGGCTGCAGCAGGACCAGACATCCTGTTCAGAGAAGTTGTTCTTCTGTGCAGCTTCCTTTCCCCACTTCCTCTTGGCTCCTAGTCCCATCCTCAGGTCATTAGACCACATCACTTCCCTGTTGTTAGCAGGTTATAAATACTGAGACAGATAGGTACTGACATGATGCTGATAGCAGTTTGATAGCAACAGATCTACATTATCAGCTATATCACTTGCCTGAAAGCTAACAGAGATTTACTGGGGCCCCCTTGCTGCTAAGTACCAGTTGCAAATTTACACATCCCCTCCTGTGAGCCTGAAAGGTTTTTCCAATGTTATTATTCACTCAGCCTTGTGAATTTTCCTACGTGGGTGAAGCTTTTTTTAAAAATTTAAAACCCCCAGACAAACAGTGCAGCATGTTTTATCAGTGGTTAAATCAAAGCACTGCCAATCAATAGTGAATCAACCTAATAGTGAAGTACCTAACTCCTAGTTTCGCATCAATAGTGAAGTACCTAGCTGTTAGTTTTATTAATTATGTCTACACAGACTTAATTCACAGGTTAACTGTGCTGACTCCCCAGATCTCCTCTTTGCTGTACCCAGACATAGCTTGCACAGAGCAGAGAGTATGTTCCTGTCACACTTGTGTTCTTTAACCTGATTAATCCAATCTAAATCCCTGTTGGCAAGTGCTGGACTGTTTGGTGATGGTGTAGCCAGGGAGAAAAATATTTCTCAGTCTGAGCTGAGTTTTCAACAAGTATCACAAAGAAACAGGTTGTCATTTCTGTCATGTAAAAAAGCACCAATGAACCGATGCTGTCAGATGTTCTCAGATCTCCTTGTAAATTCACCTGAATTATTTAGATGTTTTTCCACTCAAAACAGAAATTATTCTTTTTAAAATTGAAAACAGTAACATCAACAAACCTCTCATCAATAAACCATGAATTTCAGGCAAATCTTGTTGTGCAATGATGAGGAAAAATGGCAATGCAGGAACAGATTTCGGAGGGGACAGTTTGAACACAGTCTCCTAATTTGCAGGAGGAGTCCAATCAGCAAGGTGTCATCCAGCTGTCTGAAGCAGTGAAGGTATAAACTGTGTGTTAAACTCAGGCTCTTGGCAAACTCTTTTTGGTACCTTTTCCTCCAAGAACATGCTCTGTAGTAGCCAGTAAGGATTTTGTCATCAGTTTGGGGTAGTGAGAGAAGATTTCTGCTGTGGAGTGAAGGATTTGAGCGAAGAGGAGGAAGAGAATGGGAACAGCCATTCAGCATTTCATCAGTGCAACTTCTCATGGCTGTGCCAACCAAGGTGATGATGGGAAAGATAAGTAAAAAATTCTCCCAGGCTCAGGTCTCAGCTTGCACTTCTCAGGGGCTTTGGGGGCCGTTTCTCTTAATGCTCTGTACAGCTTTCTAGGACAGATTTGCTGGGTGATCAGCTGAGGAGAAGGGAAAGAGGATGAATTTGCAGCCTTACAGACCGTACTCACTGTTTATGCACACCGACTGCCTTGGTTTTACTACCCCTATCAGACTTCTGAGACCATGGGTATGACACTAGTCCCTGTCACATGCAGGATTACCCCAGCACCCCTGTTTTCGCTCTGTGTAAGCAGCACTCAGCACCACAATGTTACAACATTAAGAGCCATGTCAAATTAGAATGTGGCACTTGATCAACACTACAGCTAAAGACACAATGAGGGTGACCATAAAAAAACCATAATCAAACCCCTCAAAATTCTCACAGCCTGCCTGTGTTGAGAGCCACCAATTACCTGAGCAAGTAGCACAAGATCTGTTTGCAGGCTCATCTCATACCCACAGCGAGCCTCGCTTCACACATCATGCAATCCTCTCTCAAACCTTGTCTGTCAGGGAGGAAAAAGCCCTGTCTGCTGGCTCTCCCTACATTGTATTACCTCTCCTACCCTCCTGAGCCTGCACCTGAGCAATGTTAGGCATCCTTAGTTTCTGTATCCAATAATGTCTTGCTTGAGGCCGCATATTGAGCTGTTGTTGTATTAACACTATTCATCCCTTCCAGGCACTGACCTAAGTGATTTTTAAGATACCAAGAAAATTCTAGATTTCATTTCAGAAACTGCCCAAATTTAAGAATAGATGTTGAAAACCAACTGCAGAACAGTACGCCCTGTTGCTGCTGTCACACGCTCTGCAGATTAAACTACTTATCTTCCTCCCTGGAGGTGAGGTGAGGCCTCTATTCCCAGAAGGCTTTTCCCTCCTAAGGGCAAGTTGTTTCCTTAGATGTTGCGCTCAGCAAGTGGAAGAAAGTGGGCAGAAAGCTGCACGGGCCAGGGACCGGCAGTCCTGTGAAGAATGGGGAGAGCTCATTGTGTGAAGTAATAGCTGTGGCTCCCCAAGGAGGAGAAGGATGGAGGGGAAGAGAAGGGAGGGTGAGTGAAGCCCAAGTCAGATTAAGATCTCTTTCCCTCTTTCTTCTTGTTGGCTGCAGCTGGGTCTCACCCACTCTCCGCCTTGAAGCTGTCAGCAAGCCAACGCCTGGCACAACGGCCAAGTAATTACTGATGACATGTGAGCGGTATTTTTTCCAGATTGGCTTTCCTGCCTTTCTGCAAGAAAAATAAATGAAAAGCTGTACCCCAACAAACATGACAGGAAAAATAACAATACTTGTGTGGGGCTGATACTGGAAACGTGCTGCTCCTCCAGCTGCAGACGGGAGAGAGCTCCTACCACCCTCTCCCTCCCTCATCTCAGCAAGGAAGGGAAAGATCGAAGGCAGGATGGGAGAAAGGCTCTTTCCAAGGGTCAGCACATCTCTTTCAGTCAAAGCTCAATGTCACACCAAGAACAGGGAGAAGACAGTGATATGGAAGTCACCGGCCATGATGGTAACTGAGATAGACACAGAGCAGCTTGTGGCTGGTTTACTGGAAAGTAAAAGAATGGTGTCATTCATTCCTCTCCTCTACTTTTCACCTGAGCTATATGAATCATTCTGTCATCCATTCAAGACTTACAAACTCATGCCTGGCCTGTCATGTAAGTGGGTCTCCTCAAAAGATGATTTCTAGAAATATCTCTCAACTATCCCCCTCTTCATTTTAAGAGGGGAAGATCAGATTCTAAAATTTCATCCCATATTACAGAACTGGCCTTAATGTTTTGTACAGCTCTATCTTGCTGTCTTATTCAATATGCTGTGTTACTCCATCTCACAAAATCAGAAGCAGAGATCCCACCACCTGAAGAGAAATCCCTGTGTGCAAGCAAGACCTCATCTTGAGGTCTAGAAAAGTGTTTTTTTCTTTATTTACACATAAAACTTTCATTCTATAATCCTCAGCAGGAGACACTGAGAACAGATTTCTAACTTTAGCCTGCTGCAGTCTGTGAGATGTCTCTAATCTCTCTCGCTGTGGACAGCACAAACAGAAGTATACCCAGTAGATGGGTGAATGAATATGATTCACTTGGAAGTCTCGTGGTCTTTTTTTGCTCTGTAAGGACCTTGTTTCTCTCCCCTTCATACCCATAGATGATAGATTCCGTAGGGCAGTCCTGGAAAAGACTGTTTTGCTTAGATAGTTAGGCTTTCTGGGATATGCTTATTAGAATACTCTTCAGTTCACAATTAGGAGGTAGAAAATCAGAACAGCAAGTCTGTGTATAGGTGAATGGATAAGCAAAGGAATTGGGATATGATTTGCTACAGGCAAAATTAATTAATTAATGAGAGATGAAATAAAAAAAACCACAGTTTAAACCTACACATTTCAGAACGTGAAAAAAGGAAATGGTTCATTCAAACTGCAAACAGTTACACTGATTGCCACAGTTAATTCTGCAAAACTTTCTATTTTAAGTTCCTGTTTACATATCCTTCTCACTAGAAAGCATTACCATTTTCAGGGTAGGTTTTTTCATTCTATTCAAAAGTGATCTTCTTTATTTACATTTTTGCTAAGTTCCTATGAAATTACTTCAACTATATTACAGTCACCCAAGACTAAAAACTCAGACTAAAAGAAAAAAAAGATCTGCCTAGCTAGGCCTATAAGGTTAATTCAGAACATCTTGCACTTGAATGCCTCAAGTTTGGTGTTTAGTCCTCCAAATAAGAGCAACCAGCCAAAGTGCATACGAGAATTAGTGGGAAAACTCCTCTCAAAGAAGTCCTGGTATAACTTTCTAATAGTTTCTATTTCCTTGACAAACTGATGCAAAATCTGGGCTTGCTCCTCCAGAAGCAAGTTATCAAAATAGCATGCCTTTGGATGATTTAAACTAACCCATTGTCCTTAACACCACAATAGAGCAGAACACACAGAGCTACTGTTCCTCAGCTGAAGGATAATAACTTCCTGCTAAGGGATGGTGGCTCCTTTAAATGCATTAACTCGTTCACTTTCAACCACACACCCGTCCGTACCTGTGAGTAGCTCACCAGAAGGTGTTACCTGTGGAGCACTGGTATATATCTAGCTCTGCTGCCCTGAAAGCTTACCCTTGTTTTTCTCCTGGTTGAAGTCTCTGACTCATGCTCCTGGTAGATGGGACTACTCCCCTGTCTAGTGGGACGATCGTCACTGCCC
Source organism: Gallinula chloropus (assembly GCF_964237585.1). Lineage (NCBI taxonomy): Eukaryota > Metazoa > Chordata > Aves > Gruiformes > Rallidae > Gallinula > Gallinula chloropus. The sequence goes on from NC_140086.1 coordinate 42,752,309, forward strand.
GAACAGCTAAGCTGCCTCTGAAGCAGTTTGAGAACCACCACAGTTTGCTCACAAATTGTTTAGTGACAAAACATAAACCAGAACTCAGTATGTGACCATTAACAGACACAAACCGTACATGGCCTGGTACTAGAACATAACCATGATGCCCTTGAGCAAGTTTGAGCCTTCTTCCTCCCACCCTTTTTCTCTGAGTGCTTTGGCACAAACAGATCTGCCTGTGAAAGAAAGAAGCCACTGTGGTAAAGTTCTTAAAAGATTAGATTACTCTTCAGAATATTTGGATAGGTCCTAAACTGGAAAGTCCATTTATAACATACTAAGAGCAGATAGTCAAAATCTGCCCCACGCCTACCTATAAACCCCCCTGCGTTCTGCCCATTTCCATTTCCCTCCCTTCTTTGCTGTGAGCCAAGGTGCCGGGTTTGTTTCTTGAGAGGTTCCTCACATAGGGGAAGAAGCTCGCTGGGCAAGAATCAGGAACTGTAGATATGCTGTCTGTGCAGCACCAGGGGTATGCACTTGTTGCAGTGTATGATACATAAACTTTTCATCTAGAGCCTTTCCAAGCTCTAGAGCTCATACTTGCAGTATCCAGTGCCATCTCCAATGCGTCATCATATCCTCTTCCATGAACCATACTCACTGGCACTGCAGAAAACTTTAAAAGCATAAGATCACATGCAGGCTGGCTTTACACAAGGTATGGAAACCTCACTTGGACTTCTATTATGGTAAAGATCCAAATACTGCAGCTTTTTGTTTGGTTGGTTTTGGGTTCTTTTTCTTCCTCTCTCTCTTTCTCTCTCCTTCCCCTGCCTCCAATCCTTATTTTCCCCCATTTCATAGCCTTTGCAAATCGGGTTTCAGGGTGTTAATAAAGCACGGAGCAGAATTCTGGAAGGTGTCCAACTCTTTACCCCACCCAGATGAATACCTGGAAGCACACTGTTACCATGGCTATCCTGCCAGACCGAAATCAAGCGTGGCCTCACAGCTGGAACAAATGCTGAAAAGATGCCCTCTGAAACAGGTAACCCTGGGAGTGACACAGCAATTCTTAGTTTACAGATTTACACCTTTCTGATAAATGCTTTCCTTTTACTCTGCAGTCCTCTTACAGAAGGACCAGACATGTTGTGAGTAGGTCCCCATGATGTCTGTCCACGATGTGCTTTATCTTGCTAATTTCTAAACTAAGCTGATAATTTTAGCAAAACATGGGACTTGGTCAGGTTCAGGATTTAGGATTCTGCAGGACTGTCTAGTATCACTTACACTGCCCAGTACCTGGCAAAACAATACCAAGTGGTTTTCTTTGTGCGTCAGAGCTAGAACTGGCTGAAGAGTTTGTAAAGCAGAAAATGCTTTGTTCCGACTTCAGGATCTTTCACCAAGCCCAAGGCAGGCACCCAGCGGAACTCTCCAGCCACTTCCACCAACTAATTTAGAGCCAGGGACACTGGTGCTCTCCTGGGTCCTTGGCTTTAGCTCCAGTGTCCTGCAGTGGAGGACTCTCTTCTTCCAAAGTCTGAGGTTTGGGTACAGCAGCTCTAGCTCATTTGTGCCAGAGGCACCCCCAAAACCCCTGTCTCCAAAACCACTGTTCCATGTCTTTCTGGTTCTGTACCATGGAGTGAAGAGGCTGAGATTTAAGGTTCCCCCATCAACCACTATTTGCCTTTAGGATCCACACTTAGGCCAATAGTTCCTGGGTGTCCCACCTTATTAAAAGCCACCCTCCCCCTCCGGGGTGCTGTACATCTTCAGAAAAACTGATGTGATGATCAGTGCTATGGCTGAGAGGTATCAGAGGGGTGGAAAGAGATAAAGAAGCTTTTCATGCCAAGCTGTTGGCCCTGTCAACACACCTGTCTGTGGTACTGTGAGAAATTTAGTTTGGCTGGAAACCACAGCACAGAAGACTCACAAACCAGCAGACAGAACCAGCCCAAAGCAAATGTTGGTGCTAACTCCAAAGCTTACTTTTCCAGGTGATCGGGCCCTCCCCTGGACCCCTTGTGCACCTGGGGAACTGCTGCAACATTTTCACCCTCGCACAGAAATGTCAGAGGTAATGCTGGACACAGCTCTCAGCCAGGCAAAAAGCCCTTCCTTCTTAGCTCCCCTTCATTGTGAGCCACCCAGAAGAGGCAAGAGGGTGAGAAAGGCCATTACTTATGTTGTTACTTCCTCTGACGTCTGCACCAGAGGGCAAAGCCTTTCTCCTTCAGAGTGGTAGGGTTGGCTCTTTTGTCCTCTGTGGCAGATGGGGTTATATCTCTGGAGACAAGGTTCCTCCCGGGTCTTCCTCTGTGACAGCTGGCTCCACTGAGCCCCTACCATCAGCCTCCCTGTGTCTGGCACCGTGTCTGACTGTATTGATTTAGTAGTCCTTTGTCCTGTGGGAAAAGTGCTTAGTGGCAAATACCAGAACACGATCAATAACGCTCAGACTCCTGTGTTAGAGCTTCAACTCCAGGCCTTGGGCACCAGAAACACCTCGGTAGCATCACTGTAAACTGGGCATCAGTCTGGTGACAGGAATGGATTGAACTGGGAAACATCAGAAACAGGCCAAGGTCACCTGCTTTGCATGACCCAGGGGCCTGCCAAAATGTGAAAACACACCTGTTGGTAACATGGTGAGACTCTCTGAAAACCTCGGAGTTCAAAGGCATGATTCTGATTTCAGGTACACGATAATGTCACTTCTGAGAAGTTGCCACTGATTTCAGTGCAACGTCTCCTGATTTTTAGAACTGCGAGCTCAGGCTCCAGAACTTTAATTTTTAAAACGCCAGCATCATGCTGTCACCAACCCCAAGCCTGGAAACATCAGCTGATCGTGACAGATGTGTTCCTTCTCCCTCCCCTTCCTGGAGCCCACTCCCTGCTACCCACCGATACTCCCTACCACGTCACAAGTAAGTCCACAGCAGCGTGGCATATTCTTGCAAAACAAAATAGATGAGGTTTGAAGAACATAAACAGCAACGTACTAACCCAGATCATCGTATGATCCCAGGCTCCAAACAAAAGGGCAGGGGTGGGGCCCACAGACCAGTCCAAGTGTCGGGTGGGTCCATGTTTTACGCAAGATAAGAACATATTCTATTAAAAAAAAAAAAAAAAGAAGTCTTTTGTGCAGTTGCTCTTTGCGACCCTGAAGGGGGAAAAAATTATCTCTGTGTGCAGACTGCAGTGGTGTGGGGCGGTGCACGCACATACACGTACCCTTGCACTGGTGTTGCCAGGCGCTGGGGATGTGTGTGTGTTACTCACAAGCCAGCACTGCCAAGGGAAGGTCGATGGAAACTCCATCGCCCAGCGGCAACCTGGCAGCAGATTTGCCCTAGGGTATGTTTTTATCTTGGTGCGGGTTTTTTTAACTTGTCTTTTCCCTTTTTTAACCTCTTGGGTTGGTGCTGCAGCTGGCAGCTGGGGAATGCTGTCTTTTCCTATCACCAGGGTTTACAGACACCAGACAATTACGTGGATGGGGATATCCAGCGTCATAATTTCAGCATCAAGAAAACACAAAAGTCTTCGTGCTTCAAGGCATCGCTGTTCAAATGACCTACTCATGGTCCTGATCCACAGCAAGTCTGTTGTATCTGGGGTGTCCCAGACTGCTCCAAGCCAGACCACAGCCCCTCAAGGAGCTGCAGCAGGGTCCCTCAGCCCAGCTGAGCCAGGTCTGCACCCAACATCCTGCACCTCAATATGACTGTATGAGAACCTCAACAGTGATGCAGTGAGGAGCCCAGTTTTAAAACACAGGCCAAGCCATCCTTTTGTAGCCAGCTGAGCAAAGCTTTCCCTGGAAGCAGGTTCTGCCCTAATTGCTGAGAAAAGGATTTTTGTCACTTGCAGAGGCAGAGGACAAGGAATTGACCAAATTAGAAGTATAAGCATCTGGGAAGTTTTATATTCTTCTGCTGATACGTTGTGCCCAGCGCTGCTGAAACTGCAGGATTTGGCTTCACATCCAGTCTCAAAAGTAAATTTCTTTAAAGTTCAGGGAAATGTTTGGGTTTGGTTTCAGTCCAAAAAGAGCCAAATTTAAAACACTGATCTACATCTAGGTTCAGGCTCTTCAAACACTTGTGACTGCTCAGGTGCAAGAGCCTGGGGTCAACCCATCCTAGGAATCATCACAAAGGAACTGATATTACTGAGATACAAGGAAATTAACACAATCATATGAAATCAAAATAATAAATGACTGCAATTTTGTCCTATTTCTTGACACAGAGATTGAAAATGTATGTGGTTGACTTTCTGTAATCAACATAACTCTCAGCAATCCAGTAAAGGATTTCAGTCCTACCAGCATTTATTTCTTTCAGGAAGGGTTAATTATACCTAAACAAAATGTATATTTCTTAGGAAGTAACTTTAAGTGTTTAGGAAGGCACGTTTGCCTGTTTATCCTAAAGAAAACCAGTCCATCAAATTTAATGACAAGTAATATTGTCCCTGAGAGAAGCTCTATAATTACCCATCTATCCCTTTCTATTCTTTGCAATTACTTGCTCACAATTATCTCCATCCTGCCTGATGTTTTCCTAAATCCTGCATGAATATAAAGTGAAGCAGGGCTCAGATCTGTCATGATATATATATTTTTAATTTCTGACAGGATTTCTGCAGTCAGCGAGAGGATGGTATGGAAGGGGTTACACTCCATGTTTGAGTTCCTCTTTTTGTCTCCAGGGAGAGGAAAGAAACAGAATACCTCCAGAAGCTAATGAAACATGGAAACAATTTGTGTACAAGCAAAAAAACCATGGTTTGTCGTCTCTCACTGCCAATAATAATACTTTATTTCCTATTTGTACTGTATAATGTCCAGGATGAAAAACAAGTGAAATTACTTGGTAATTCCCAAAGATATCATTTTGTAGGTAGTGTGACCCTGAGCTCACCAGAGGAATAACTCTGCATCCACACAAATGGGAGCCAGAGGCTACCTGTTTTGTTATAGTTGAGGCACCTTTTAAATCTCCTTGACAGAAAACTTGAGGAATTTTGGCTTCTTTGAGGAATCAGACTTTCAAATCCATCCATCATAAACCAAATCAGAGCTCTCCATCTGCAAAATAAATCCAACTAAAGCTTCTTTACTGGTAGTATTTACAGCCTTAATTTTTTCCAAAACCAGAGAAGGTGCAGGCGCAGCACAGGACAGGGCACGAGAGTGATTACAGATCAGAGCTGATTACTGTTGACAGATTCCTCAAGAAAGAATTAGCATCAGAACCAGTCCCAGTTTAATTAGGATGCAGCCTCATTGGCATTCATAGAATTTCCCCTCTATTTTCACAAGGTCTGCACGTGTCCAGGGAAGAAGCTGAAAGTACCCGCCAGAACAACATGCGAAGGACGCAGCATTTGGGCCTCCCACAAATGACCACTCAGATAATTATAGCAGGTGTCAAAATCCCTAACAATAGCTGAGAAACCAGCTGAGCCCCAGCCCAGCTCTGGTGTCAGAACAGAGATAAACCAACCAACAGAGGTGCTTGTTGTGGGTCTCCCCAGGCACCTCAGGCAGGGAGCTGAGCTTGCCTCCCTCCAGAAGCTTCTCTGCTGCTCCTGAAAGCAGACTTCTCTGCTGGTTTCATACATCCCTTCACCAGGCACAGCAGTTTGAGAGCCTGCTTTATGGCCCAGGAATGCAGCCCAAGGACAAGAATTTCCCTGTAATGTGTTTCCAGAGGTGGGCTGAAGCTGACGCTTGCTTCACTGTAGACAGCAACTGTATATTCAGTGACTGCTGTGGCCCATCTGTTTTTTAAAGTTCTCATGAATCCCTCAGTGGGCTTGCCCTTGAAAAAATAAGATATAAAATGTGCCAGCAGACAGCACCTCCTGGCTTGGCTGATCAGGGCTCAGGAGAACATGGAATAACCCCGGTGCTGTCTGCTAGGTGCATCATCTTCAGCAGGTTAAAGCCTCTGATCATGCACTGGTAGTGCCTGCATTTTTTTCAGAGTGATAATGATGGGGCTTCAACCAGTTATGACTAGAAATATTGTCCAGCCCTGTCACAGCTCTCCATGCCCTTTACACGCAGGTGTCTCACCATCAGACGTGAGCACATTGCACTAGCTCATGGCGAGCTGCCAGGCCAAGGGCAATACTGCTGTGGTGGCCTGGGTTTCAGCACAAGCTGTATAACTGCTTCTAAAGCACAGTTTCTTTCTGGTATCTTTTGCAGCTTGAGTAGTCTTGCCACAATGCATGTAATCAGAATCATGGAATGGTCTGGGTTGGAAGGGACCCCAAGGATTATGATCCAGTTCCAACCCCTCTTGCCACAAGCAGGGCCACCAACCTCCAGGCCTGGATCTACACAAGGCTGCCCAGGGCCCCATCCAGCCTGGTAATTATGGCATAGACATATTCCCTATGATGAAGTAGGAGGCCCAGTTATAAAATGGGTGTTTCCTGATTCAGGTGTAACAGAATAACATCTTGCAAGTGAAAATACAGTTATGTTTCAAATAATTACCTAACCCTCAGAGAGTCCAGGATTTAAAGCAAGTGAGATCGACATTGCTTACTCATCATTCTGTACATAGCTATGGCACACCTAGTAAACACAGGCTTCAGAGATGGAGTTAGGGAAGCCTACTTGGTAGCAAAGGATGCTTCAAACAAGAACTCACTATTACCAACTCCCTGCTGCTTAAACCAGGAGACAACTATTCAATGAAATGCCTCATCAAATTTTTCACTGAAAGAGTTGTCAGGGTCTGGAACAGGCTGCCCAGGGAGGTGGTTGAGTCACCATCCCTGGATGTGTTTAAAAAAAGGGTAAACGAGATACTTAGGGATATGGTCTAGCACAGGACAGGATCAGTTGGACTCGATCTTAAAGGTCTTTTCCAACCTTGTAATTCTGTGATGTTCAAGGTCAGGCTTGATAGGGCTCTGAGAAACCTAATTTAGTGAAGATGTCCCTGCTTACTGCAGGGGGCTTGGACTAGATGACCTTTAAAGGTCCCTTCCGTCCTAATGTATTCTATGATTCTGTGATTCTATGAAAATCACATGAAGTGATTTGATGTTGGAAGTTTCTCATTTATTCTGTGGGAACCAAGCAGCCTTACAGTTCAGATTTAACAGTCACCAATCACCAGCAGCAAGTACATATCCCAAAGCAATATCAAGTGCAATCATCACAAAAAAGCCCATTACAGTATGTGTCTTGCTGTCATTGAACTCTGGCGCTGTTCTGGTCATATCTGCAGAAGCTATCTGGTATGAGAAAAAGCTCCAAGGGCAAATCCAGACTTTGCAGACCCATACAGGGCTAGATACTATGGAAATGAATTGCTTGCTCTGCTGACCAGCTCCATTGTTTAAAGCAGCGCCCTTTCAGACTTCAGCAATAATTCAACAGTGAAATAAACAGCTCTGATCAGATAGCTAGGGAAATTAGATAAAGAGCACAATAGCTGTGAAGATAGGAATATTTCATGACGAGTCATGTATCAGTCTATTCCTGATTTAAGTCCCTTTTAATTCCTCTTTGTTAATACCTGGCATCTGTACGACAAGCCAGAAAGAAAGGCAAAGACCTTTTCAGACAGAATCTGTTACCTTCATGGCTTAGTGTGCAGCCATCTCCTTGTGACTCTTTCATGTTACTTAGAAATAACAACCGTGTTTCAGGACACGGCAATTTCCTCAAGGCTAGTTTTTATACTTCAGTGTGCTCCTGAGATACTAAACTATTCAAAAGTGCTCTTTTCCTCTACGTCTGTTCCCACAGAAGTACAAGGCAACTCCTCTGAGTCTCAGGACAGCATCTTTGAAATTCTTTTCCCCCCTATCACTTCGAAAATAAGCAAGTTAAACCCAAGTTTAGCACTTATTTTATACTGTCACATACTTATTCCTTTCAAAATAAGTCATTTAATTAAAAAACCCCCAACCAACCAGCAATAAAATGTGCTCAGTGCCTGGATATAATGGGGTTAATGGGATCACCACACTGCTTTAATAGTATACTTTCTAAAAATGTTACCAAGGGGGCTGAACGTGGTTGCTCTGGATGAAAAAAAAAAAAAAAGCTGTGGGCAGTAGAAATAAGTTTTCCTCACTGGGAAAGAAGCAATCTCCAGCCTTGGCAATTTGGGCTACTGTGGAATTCAGGATGTGCCGTACAGACAGCTGGCTATAAAACCCTTCTGATCATCCAGCTCTACCTCTCCCCTAGAGCAAACAGTTCTCTTTGCATTTCTTGTCACCCTTATCAAAGGCAAACAGGCTGGGTATTTTGTAGTACTCCAGGGTTTTTTGAGGATATTCTTAAAAGGCCTGGCCAAGCTGGAGGACCCCAGCCCAGAGAGGAGAAGCTGTTCTCTTTACTGGTTTTGGGGGCTATGAAAGGTATCTCTTCTTCAGATAGCTCTGAGAGGTAGATTGATACCAAGCTAAAATGTGCCTATCTGGCTTTTATAACCGTTATAAATCATTTCTGTATCTGATCAGATATCATAAATTCAATATTGCATCCTTTCAAATGAGTACATTTAAGAAAAGAGAGGGGGAAAAAAAGGCACATTTAACTAATGATACCAAACTATTGGTTTTCCTTTGCCTTTTCATGGACATGCCAAACAGCTGATGGCCAGGCATTCACACCCTGTGTCCTGCTTCCAGTTTATTGCTATGTGGTTTAGGAAGCTATGCTTTAATTAGCACAGATAATACCTACCAGTAAATTAAAAAAGCCAAACACCTTCAAAGTTTTAGTTTCAAACTAACTACAGAAATCCAAAAATCTTTCAAAGATATTTTTTTCCTCCTTGTAGATGTAAATCATGTTACCTCAGGGCACCTTAATGAGTTTCCTGGATTTGAAGACATACTATCTGCAATATTAATAGAACCACAGACTGGTTTGGGTTGGGAGATACCTCAGATATTATTCAGTTCCAACCCCCTGCCATGGGCAGGGACACTTCCACTACACCAGGGTGTCTAAAGCCCCATCCAAACTGGCCTTGAACACTGCCAGGGAGGGGGCAGACACAGCTTCTCTGGGCAGCCTGTGCCAGGGCCTCACCACCCTCACAGGAAATAATTTTTTCGTAATATCTAATCTAAATGTACTCTTCTTGAGTTAAAAGCCATTTTCTCTTGTCCTCTCACTGCACGCCGTTGTAAACCATTCCCCTCCACTTTTCCTGTAGGCCCCTTTCAGGTACTGGAAATCTGCAATTAGGTCACCCTGGAGCCTTCTCTTCTACTGGCTGAACAAGCCCAACTCTCTCAGCCTGTCTTCACAGCTGAGGTGCTCCAGCCCTCTGATCTTCTTTGTGGGTTTCCTCCTGCTTCTTACAAGTAATACTATGTTTTAATCACCATGAATTATTGTCAGTCCTATTTAAACTTCAGTAAAGTATTTCTAGGGAAATTAACTTAGCTTTCCTTCTGCTCCAAACAGTTCTACAGTCTACAGGACATAAACTTCAGCTGTGATTAGGAGAGTGACACGATGGAGAGAGAAGGCTTTTCTAAGGTGATGAGAAACTCTTAAGCATTGCATAGAAGCCCTAAAAATTTCCTCACTTACCCTTCTTTCTCACCAACTCTCCAAGAGTAGATTCTCTTCCTCCTGCAGATCTGACATTGTGAGCTGGAATGAGCTGTAAATAGTGAAAACTCATGAAGAGCTGGGAAATACCAAGTTTGTGATGGATTCTCTTTTCTAATCATAATGATAAACAGGCTCCTAATAACCTCTCTTATTTGCTCCAGTATAAATGTAAATTCTCTAACAGTACTAAAGTTATTTTGGAAATACACTACTGTTATTGAGGCAAAGGTTTGACTCTACTTCTTAGTGATATAACACCATTAAAGAATGTCTTAGGGTGAAAAATCTAAAAAATCTGCAGTATTTCTGCTCAGATATAGTAAATGCAAAGTTAAATGTATTTAAAAAGCACCCTCTGCAGTACTGCTCAAGCAATAGGATGAAAGTCGCTGGCTTTACTTCACATTTATGGGGGAGTAGCAGGAATCCGAATCTAATTTGTTGGGCCTGTTAGCGAAGGGATCAGCAGAGGCACCAGCTTCAGTAACAGCTGCAAGCACAGCTTCTCCACACTCCATGGCAAAGTTCTGCAGGTGAAAAGAAAACGATGATTTCAGGTGACAGGTTTGAACATTTAACAGTGATAACGATTTTTAATGTTTCACAAATTGCTGCAACCAGATCTAAGAAAAACATGTGTATATATTTTGCAAATACTCCACTCTGGCCCAATCCTGTGACTTTCATTGGGCAAGGCATTCGGCTTGGGCTAACAGGACTCAGCTCACAAACTCATGCATCAGAATTAGGCTCCAAATGCACTTAGGATTTGTAGGGCAAAAGTCTTCGCAATGCTGATTATTCTTTTAAGAAATCTGCAGTGTATCAACAGGAACGCAGAGCATATCTTGGGTTGCATCATTAGCTTCAGTTTCAGGAATTACTAAAATCCCCTAAGCTACAATTTGTCATGATTCTCATTCTTGGGAAATCCTTTAAAGGGACTGTTAAAGCAATTAAGCTAGTGTCCTCGATTTAATCTTTAAGGCTGCCCAGCCAACATTGAGTCACCGTAGTCTTCTAGGTCAGACAGGAAAAGAATTGACGTCATTGCAAAACGCCACTGCGTAAGTGTCTCTGAAAAAAATGGCAGCCAAGTGTACACAGTTGGATAATCAGATGCTGTGAATAACAGGCAGCTCAACAGGTGAGCTTAGGGAATTTGGCACTTCAGAGCTGAACCGAGTGTGTCCTTAGGCGAATGATAAAAGATCCGCCATACACTTTCTCTGACATAACGTATTTAGCAAACTTATCAAGATGTTTCCTCTGTCCAGAAAGTCAACCAGCCTATTAGGAGTGATAATTTGGCACACAGAATGCTCGAGGGACAAATACGATAAGGGATGTTTCATACAAAGGGGCTTCCACTACTAGTCAGCTATGTCAATCTGCAGCTAAAAACAGAGCGGCATAAAAATAAACTTTAACTCTTCACCCCGGGCAATTAGGCTGTTTTCTAACAAAATAAGCACAGCTTAAACAGGCATCACGCTACGGCTCTGCTGCTATGCTTACTGTTGAAAAACCAACACCGAGCATTTAAGCAGGGCACTGCTTTCTAGCTATTTTCCCACTCAACGTTTAACGTTTCCAAAGCAATGGGAGTGGGTCCATGCAGTTTGAACAGACCCCCCTGTTTTCTCAAAGCCTGGAGACCCTTCACACCAGAACTGCTCCCGTTTGGACTCATTTTTAGAAAAGTCACAAACAGGAAGCGCATGTGCTGCTGTCCACGGGAAAATGGAGGGAGAATAAAGCTGTGTGTAGGCATACACTAACCTTGAACCTTATCCCAGTGACTTGTACCTGCCCCGGCACTAAGCAGAAGACTGCTCATGACTAGCAAAAGCCCACATCCTTGCAATGATCTGAATGATTCAGAACTAAATGTAGCTCTGGCTGTCCAGAATCCTTACCCTAATCCCCAGAATAGCCTCATTGTAGCCCAGAAATCCTTCCTACAGGAGAAATAAAAGTAGCACACATTTGTTCTTTAAGTTTGAATGGTTCTGATCTTCACTTTATCTCTAAGAGCTTTATTTAACTATAAAGCTACCTCTGTTGGATCCATCCTAAACCTAAGCCCAAACCTAGCCCAAAGACTGTGTAACTCTTGGCTATTAGAAAATTCTTCAATTTGTTATTCAACCCAGTTTTCCCAACAACCACAACAATACAGCATCCAGTAACAACCTCAATTCTTAATTTTTCATTAACAGACACTTTAACCGTAATTCACTGGTAGCCCAAGGATTTCTATCCACGTCAAGAAATCCTCCTCGGTCAGCACCCAGAGGAGCTGTGACTCTAGCAGGACCCAGCACAAACACACATCTTCCACGCTTAGTTGTGAGAAACTTTACTCAGCCCTAGCTTGAACCCAAGATATTTTAAACCTTGCCTTACAATATTCTCGCCTGTCAGACTGAACCTTCTTCCAGGCCCTGCAGGGCTTTCAGGATCCAGCAGCGAAATGTCTTCACCTTTGTGATACTCAGGGCTAAGACCTAACCAGAGCTGAGTCACTCTGTGTAGCTTGCAGTATAAACAGCGATACAGAAAGCATACTCTAGAGCATATAACTCTGCTAACTCCTGCCGTCATCCCTGTGGACATAACCAGGCTACAGTCTCATCTTGGGGTTAGAGTTTGTGTCCAGGACAGGGCTGGTTTTATTACTGGATGTAAAAAGCTACAGTAGTAGGATGAAGACTAAGCCAAAAAGGGTGAATGACTTCTGCTGAGTCCTGGCACAAATGTGAGTTTGCTGTGTTTTACCTTACCCTACAGTTGGAGTTGGCCTTATGTTCTGGTTGGGTACAATGTGAGTTGAAAAGATCACTTTGTCACTGAATTTTACAATACGTGGAGGAGGTGTATGATGAGGTCAGGCACCAAGAGAGATGCCTGAATTGGATAAGATGCAGACTGGTGTTGAAACAACCAGCACTGGCAGGGTTGGGCTTAATGGGCTATAAAAGTGGGGCTGGAACCAGCTGGAGCAGAAGGCAGCATGCAAAGCCCAGCAAAGGCTGGAGGTAGTAGCAAAGGGCCTCAAGTTTGTTAATAGGAGTTCTGTCGGTCATATCACAAGCATAAGTTAATCTTAGCATTGAACTCTGAATTTAGGACAGCGGGAGCTAGAAAGATAAGGAGGTTGCAGGATCCTGCAGGGACAGATGGAAGGCTATGATCACCTCAGAGCAGTGACTAAAGGTAAAGATGGATTAAGTTTGTGGTTTATGACTACGGCAAAATAGTTATATATTATTCTAAAAATACCTAGAATATGTTTACCGTTAAGGCTGGAGGAAGCAGTTTTGCCAAGTGACCCCAACACATTTCCAAAAATCACTGTCTGAACTTGTCATTAGAAACCCTGCAGCTGTTATAGGATACAGCAAAAACAAACCCCTTAGCTCTAGACAAACTGTCTTAGCTTTAATGCCCTTGGCCCTACTCCTCCCTCCAATACTTGAGTTTTAATTGCACCATAGAGATTTCTAGCAGTCACAGAACTGTGGAGTAATTCACTCTGCTGTCTCTAACCCTAACCTTGGCTCTATTGGCTTTGCAAGATCCAGCTATAAAGCCAAGTCTTCTTTGCCCCCTACCCTGAAGGAAAACACTGTCCTCAGACAAAATGCTGGCCCTGACCATGCTACTGTGACTCACAATGCTAACCAGTTGCCTCTGCCTGCTCTGGCTCGTATCCTTATGGTGCCAATCTTGCTCTTTAAGCTGTTTCCTAATGCAGAAGTAGTTCTCAAAGTGGGATATGGCTTCTCATGCATCAGACCATGGACTGCAACAGAAAAATTGAATGTTTCTGCTCTGATTTTGCCTTGCCCTCACTTTCACTCTTATTTCCCTGTTTCTTTTCCCCTCTGCTCTGGCTCTCCTTCCCACCAGATCTGTAGCATTCCCATCACACAACACTGATGCAGTGTGCATGGTGCAGTAGCAGGTGAGTTAAACCAGAGGATGTTCACTACATCTTTTGGCAGCAGCTGGTTTGCTCCTTCCACTGCCTCTTTCTTCCCTTTCCCCATCTCTCATATATAAGCCACTCTCCATTATATCTGAGAAGCCGTGGCAGTCCAGTGAACTTCCCACTGACTGGAAAAGGAGAAACATAACCCTCATTTTTATAAAGGGAAAAAAAGGAAGACTTGGGGAATTGCAGGCAAATGCTGGCAGCCCTGGTGCTGCAGGGGCCACAGATACCTAGGCAGGCAGGCAGGCAGGCAGGCAAGGGTTGGTGCACCCAGCTGACCTCACTGCTAGGGGCAAAGAGAACTAATTAGTGGTAAAATCTGCATGCCCCACCACTGCTGCAATGTGGAGCTTTGGGAAGAGGGTGCTAAATTGCTGCAGCTGGAGGCAGAAGGATTTTTTGGCAGTGGAAGAGAGTGCTGGGTACAATGAAGGCTGGAGGTGCAGGATCAGGAGCCACAAGCATCCACACATATATACAGGGAGGACAGCTGAAAAGTGGGGAAGGGGTCCAATGAAACAAAATCACAGTTTGGGAAATGTGCATTTCCTCAGGACTAATGTAGAACACAAGTTCTAGGTTGGTCAGTGCTGAGGTTTCTGACCCACCACAGACACCTTGTGTGACGTTGGACAGGTTTCCCTCTGTTGTATATGCACAGCAGCTATCTTAAATGTTGCATGATAACTACCTTCATTTCCTAAGAGTGGTGTGAAAGAACTAACAGAAGACTGTGAGGTGTTCAGGTGACTTGTAGGGGATATTATAGCCATGAATCAGCCATTTAACTAGCCCTACACCTATATCAGATTTTTTCAATCAAAGAAATCCCCAAAGATTTTGCAGCTTTGGTGAAGAAATTATTCAAAACTCTTACCATTTAATTTTCATTGCCTCTACTCGAATAAGGCAGCTGAAAAACAGTGGGTGTTCAAACATGTAACTCCAGTGATATTCTCGCTACTACCAAGCGACTCTTTTACAAAGCAGACATCTAATAAGTAGTTGTTTTGGTGGTCTTGTGCTCTGATAATTCAAACAGACTTTTCCCAGTTGTCTTTAATACCCAGTGCAGGGCGGAAGCACTGCAAAACCTGGACCCCTCTATCCCGTGTTCCACCAGGAGCCGAGAAAGCAAAGATGGGTGTGGTGACAATAAAGGCATCCCTGTTAAAAGGTGTGATATAGAGCAGGTAAAGCCCAGAGCAGATAGTGGCTGAGATTTGTGCCCAAAACCTTGGCAACTCTCTCCCTTACCCTTTAAGCAACAAGGTCTGGAAACACTGTATAAACAAAGAATCAGAAGTCAAATTCTAATGCAGCTAGCTGCTTCTCTAAAACTAGGCTAACAAAAGCAGTTAGTCTTACCCTTAACTAGACAAGATTATATTCTTTCAGCAGATCTCTAAGAATTATGTTTAAGGTACATGAATATTTAACAGAAAAGATGTCTTCATTTTCAAAAATAATCCCTTAGACTTGGAAAAAGAGGTGGCCAGAAACTGAAGAGAAACGAGTCCCTAGTTAGTGGGACTTTGAGCCTTCTGAGCAAAGCCAACACGTCAGTCACGGTGTCCGACACTGGCTCCCTACCTTGGTGGCTGTGGCATGCCAATCCACAGTCTATCACCTCGCCAAGCACTTTGTTTACATGCCAATGACTTTCACCCTCTGGGGTCTCAGATTATCAAACTGCCTGGTAGCAGAAAGGGATGGCTGTTTAAAAGGCTGGCCTGGATTTTTCATCAGCAAAACCATAAATACCCAATGTCTTTATAAAGCACAGTAGAAGGGGAGAGGTAAGTGGGAGTTGTTTCTAGGACTAGAAACAGCTGTGTAACTTGGTCCAGTCTGCCTCTGGACCACTGCACCTAAATTAGCAGTGAATGTGAGCAGTGAGCAGGCTCCCAAGTGCTGCAGGCGAAATCACTTCTGCTCAGATTTTGAGCTAAGGTTCTCATTTTCATGTCCTTATGGCTTAAAGGTAGCAAATTTTCTTCTGGGAGATTCCACAGCTTCTAGTTTTAATTTCTGTCCCATTAACTGTTAAAGGAGGCACATATGCAAACTCACTACTTCCTCCTCACCCTTGCTCTTGATCAAAATCACATTCACGCTGAAGGGCTTTTTCAAACACTCGGGTGGTCACTTGGCCCCATCACACTGGCAATTACTTCTCCTACTGCCTAAGTTCCCCTTCCTGAAAGGTTAGCCCAGCATTCCTGGTTCAAGTACTGCGCAAACCATCTTTTCAGGGTAGCAAGAACAGGCTTGTCCAAGGGACAAGGCTGAACTTGTTCACTCAGCAGTCTTTCCTTTCTTCTCCCCCTGGCTCCATTTGCATTGCACTTCACTGTGGCAGACAGAAATCTCAATCCTGAACCGTTTAGCTCCTGGGAAGAGTTTGTATCAGATGAGCTAAGTAGTGTTTACCTCTAATTAAACCCTTAACTTTTACAAGGGACCGTCTATCCACAGTATGGATTTGTTCTTTGGAAGGGCAGAATCTCAACACTTCCTCCAGCTTGGAAATATTTTTCCACTTGAATGAACTGTCCATAAACAGCTACAATTTATGTGTTCATTTTATATGAACACCGCTTCTATTTTCAAGATTTCCTTTAGATTTTGGAAACAGTTAACACATCTTCTTAAATCAGCTGAATGGATGGATAAGGACATTTCTATAGGTTCTGGAGCCCTGAAGTTTCCTTTTTTCAGTATATGAGATTTCACAATGTTGCATATTTTCAAATTATTAGTTTTGTTCAGGTGTTTGTAGGAGGCACTGGCAAAATTTGAAAGAGCAGGGGAGCTTATAAAAGCACTAACTTTGTTTACAAGGCAGTTGCAGGTTAGGAAACCAAAGGGGAACAAAGCATTCCAGGTGAAAACCTTTGCCATTTTTGTCATTTGCCATCGTGCTAGAGGAATGCCAGCTGCAGAAAGGCACCTCTGGACTGGCAGAGTACGTTATGTACAGTCAGGATACCACGTCCTGGACTCTCACACCTTTTCCAGACCTGCCAGCTTGGCTGTCAGCCTACAGTAATAGGAGGTGCTTAGCTGATTGCTAAGAACAAACAATACTTTCGGATCTTTAATACCTGGTAGACAAAGTACAGTATGTGCTGTTAATGGCATTTCTTATTCAAAAGGAGAAACTATCCAAGCAGGGCAATATAAGCTGTGCACCGAAAGGCAACGAGGCAAAACCAGGTTCTGCTCACAGAGCTCTGGATTTCAACTTTATCTCAGTGTTATTACAGTGTCACCTGAAGCATCTGCCAGTGGCTGTTTCAAAAGCTACTAGCTATCAATAGCGTAGATTCAGGAACCTATAACAACCTCGGCTTTAGGGCAGACAGTAGGTAAGCCTGTCAGAGGTCTAAATAAAGCAGATGAATGAATGCAGCCGTCTGTCACATGTGCATTGTGTGCCACAAAGGTAAATTTAAGTTGAGCTAAGGATGTTTTAAGAGCAAGTGTGCAAAGCTGAGCTTCTGAATAGGTATTATG
Source organism: Gallinula chloropus (assembly GCF_964237585.1). Classification (NCBI taxonomy): domain Eukaryota; kingdom Metazoa; phylum Chordata; class Aves; order Gruiformes; family Rallidae; genus Gallinula; species Gallinula chloropus. Next base: position 42,769,447 of record NC_140086.1, read on the forward strand.
TCCTATCAAGGACTCATTGTTTAGCAGATCCTATATCTAACAATGCCTCATTGTGAAGGCTCCAAAGATCAGTGCATTAAATACCAGTTTTTCAGACCCCTTCACATTTTCAGTGTCTTCCAGTGCTGCAAACACTTGGGATATTCTTCCTACACTCATACCTGTATGTGCACCTACCTATTGGCTGTGTCTGTGCTGTGCTGTGAATGGGAGAAACAGCTCAGATGGATAGCTTCAGCTCTCCAGGATTTTTATTCCATCCCATTCCAAAGAAATCTCCTTTTTGGGATGCTGGAAAGCTACTGCACATGTGGAAATAGAAATACGGATTTCACAAATGATTCCACCTGGATGGCTGCTTCAGACTGAGACCAGGAGAAACAGCACTGTGTAAGGCCATGGATTAACATGCATTTGCATGTCCAGGAGCTGTACGTACAACTGGAGGGAGGATATGGCCTTCTATAGGAGGAGAAATTCCGGTTCATTATCCTGGATGTAGGAAGTGGCTTTATGCAATGCTGTCACAGGCACAGGGAGACAAGTACCGCTTCCTTGCTGACAACTGAAGTATCTGAAAGGGCTGTAATCTGATTACCAAAAATGAGTGGAAGACTCATGATGGAATCAACATTCAGAGCGGCATGGTGGTGCAGAAGTGCCAGGTGAGACATCTCCACACCTCTACTGCGGAGAAGGTGAGACCTAGCTCTGGATTTGTAAAGCCAGTGTAAAGAATTGCAGCAAACATTTAACTCACAACAGTTCCAACATGAGATACGTTCACAGGGCAGATCCCTGACACAGAGGGTGGTGGTGGTGGGGGGGTGTCAACAGCCTTTCCTATCATTAAGCTTAATTAAAAGAAGTATCTTCATTTTCCTTCTGGCACAGCCTCCAGCAAGGGACCCCTTGGGGGCAGGTTGGAGGAGAAGGAAGGTGAAGGGGGTGGAGAGGAGGGAGGAGATCTTTGAAAGCACTGCTTAGGGATGACAGGGGGATGCTTTAAGGGCTCTGTCAGCTCTCTAAACCTCAGCACAGCTACAGGCAATCTGGTGGGTTTCAGTGACAAGTAAAACCACTGCTCCTTTTGCTGGCAAAGAAAGGTGCAAGGTTGCTATAAATGCCCTACCCCAGCCATTGAAAAGTGGCAGTGAATGGATGCCATGCAGTAAGTCTGGCAGAAGGATTTCCCTGGGCTTGTCTCCCAGGTTAGCTAGTTATTTCCAGGTCTGTACCCCAGATTTTGCAAATGTCAGTCTCTTGCTCCAGCTTCGTGCTGGCATCCCACCAATGCAGGGCATGCAATTAGCTACCAGCGCTGTGATGAGAGGAAACTCTACAATCCAATTTTGCCACTGGATAGCAGTTCGGGTTGCTGGTGGCTTCAGCTATCTGAGCTCAGCCAGGTTTCTGAGCAGTGTGTGCTGCATTCAGCATATCACCTGTAATAAAGGCATCGTTTTAATCAAAACCTGTACCTGTTACACAGGCCTGAAGCTCCTCTGTAATAATAGAAAACTGTATCTGTCTAGAAAACTAATGAATTAGGCATCACAGATTCCTTGCATGTGATAGTCTCTAAAGATGCTTGAAAATGGCATGTCTAAGGGAAGTGAGGGTCTAACCATGTAAGGATACAATGAAGTTCAAAAGGCACACCAGAAGTTGGTGCAGGATGTGGTCACATCATCTGTGAAATCAGCCTCGTTAAAGCACAATTAAGGTTAAGGTAGTTTCTTTCACCTGAATTATTCTTGTGCTCTTCTCACCATGTTAAGATAATTAATTTACAAACCTTTTCCCTTCTAGAAAAAAATGCCCATTCCAGAAAATCAATACAGTAGAGCTACTGCCAATTCCCCCTTTCTGCACTCCCAGCAGCCTTACTTTAGTGTGATGGAGGAAACAGAAAAGAAAAAAAAACTCTGAACCTGTGTTCAAATGTAGCAATCCCCAGCACTCAAATGTATCCAACCAGATTTTACTGGGCAAGAGATCTGACTCTTAAATTAACCCTAGTGATGTAACATTGCCGTTCAGTGTCACTTTTGAACTGCCATTTAAGATGAAATGACAGTCCTTCAGAGCTGCTCAGCTTTGCAAGCCAGAAGAGGTTTTTCCAGCTTGGACTTGCTTAGAACAGTCCTGCCTGTGATTTAAATTTTGTCAACACAGAAATGCTTTCCACTGTGTCTTCCCATGGCATTCAGCAGCCCTGAATTTCTGGCACTCTCCTTCTTCCCCTCAAAATTGTAGGGGTTTTATCTGATTAGCTGTATCTTGATAACTACTCAGATCTAGTTATTTCTTGAATTCATTGCTTGAAGATCAAACATTACATCACAAGAACTTAATCCTGTTCCAAATGAAGCCAAGGACAAAACTCCCATTGACTTCAGTGTGTGCTGGATAAGGCCATAAATCCTTGGAAAGCCGAGTGTCCAATTTTCAAATTAAAACATAATGAACTTAATAGTCATGGATTTAAAGGCTGTCACATTTCTCGTCTTGCAGGAGATTCTACAGCTGGTTTACAAACAGTTTTTAAACTTTGATGCTCTGAGGGAGGGTCATTTTCTGGGAGCTCCCATCATTATCTATCAGGCCAGTACACAAAACACACAATGGGAGTGATACTGCCCTGACTGCAAACAATGTCTTTGGAAAGCTTCAAACAATTTCTTTGCAAACAACTGATCAGGGTAATTACATTTTCTAATCTGAAATGGTGCTGTGACATTGTTTCAGGTAACACATGAATCATGCTAAAGGGTTTTCCTCTGCTAACGCTGGCTACCTTATCTAAGCAAGCTCTAGTCTAAGGATGGAGACCTAAGCCTGATGAAGTATTGTACTGGCACTGCAGGTAGTGGCTCCACCACCTGACCCCAAGACTCCTCCAATCCACTGCTGCGGCCGGGCAGACAGCTCGCCAGGTAATTAGAAAACCTGAAGAAACAGTGGAGCTGCATTAATGTCTCGTGGTCCCAACTCATTCTCCCTAGGAGATGAGGTGTCAGATGGGCCAACCTTGAGTCGAGGTGAGAGAGCTACAGCCTCGCTTAGCAGGAGAAGGCAAACATGGCTTGGATTCCTTTGTGCTTGCTAATGAGCGCAAATGACCTAGAACACGAGTAAGTCTCCCACCACCTTTAAGCCAAGTTACAATGTAATAATGTGGCTGTCAAATCCTCACCACTACATGGGATTTTGTTAACAAACTAGTCCAAGTTTATTACACAAATCAAGGTTAAATACTTGCAGAAGGAGCAGCTCTGGTTTCCTGGTTTGTTTGGTTTTGTTTTTAGCAGCAGTTACAGTTGGAAAACTGCAGTATGACCTGCCCCGTCGGTATTCCTTTATTCTTAATCTCTTGTCATAGATGCAATCTATACACCGCTTAATTTCTGTTATCATTGCCTTGGATATCTACCAGCTATGATTGTCATGATTAAATCAGTATTAATTTAATTACAAAGGGCTTTACTCAAGATAAACAGTAAAGAAGTGATCCAGAACAGTCACAACTGCACTGCTGAGGATGACTAGCAAAGGCCTTTCAGACACTTTGAGCTATCTTTCTTTTTTGTTCACATAAGTTCCTTTTCTTTTTTTCTTCTTCTTCTTTTTATTTTTTTAAATCCAGATGTGTTGTTTTTGTCAAATCCCAGAAATTAGATCAGTCTGTCACCTCCGAGTCTGACCCTTGAAGCCAGCCCCATCAGTGCCTTTGGCCATGATTTCTCTTCCTTGCTTGCAGCAGCTATGTTTTTCTCTTCGCTCCGAACTCAGTGCCACTGGTGGTTTGCCATGAGTCAGGCACCAAGGGTTTCCCTAATTTCCTCCTCAGTGACATGAACAAAGGACAACAGGATCTGGCACATTTCCCATGTTCATCTCCTGCTCCAAGGTATTCCCATTCTGCAGGATGAACACGCAATCACTGATATAATTATGATGGAAGGAACCATTGATCTCTGCTTGCCTCTCTTGTTTAACCTTCCAGAAGTGGAGCTGGGATTTAGACACTGAATCTGTCCCAGTTGAATTCAACAGCAGAAGTCCCATTGACTTTAATAATGTCAAGCCTTTTCTAATTAGGAAAACAATCACACACTGCTGACACACTGGCTGATGATACAGTCTTTGAGAAAGCCTTTAAAGAAATTCTCAAATGTTTCCACACATTTTTGAGAGTACTGCATAGCAAATATACATATGCCACATGTAAACTGAGAGCAAGGAAAATTTCAGCATTTCAAGCAAAAAGCTGAGAGTTTTCCACAAATTAAACAAGATTTGCTTAAAAGTTTAGGCCCTAAACTAAGTTTTTCAGAGACCGTGGTCTGTGTATTCAGCTGTTTGATATACAACCTGTGGCTAACCACTCTCTGTTCTCCAGGGAGAAGCCTGGAAGAGCTTCCATCAGTCCTGGTTTCCCTCAAAGTCCTGCCTTCTCAATAGACTCCATTAGTGTTCTCCTGAATACTATCAACAGAAAAGGAGACATGGCATTCAGTATGAAATCCAGGCTTCTGGGTTGGTTATTTTTTTCTGCCATCTGTGCTTAAAAGAAAATACTTCCAGATAATGAATGTTTTCTAATTTCTCATGCACATATGCCCAGAAATTTATCTTGTTTCTCAAGAGCAGGAGAAGGAGCTACTATTGCACCCTTTCTCACTTTCAAGAGCTGAAATAGGGTCCTGTTTATGACACACTTCCATGGCACGATAGCAGAAGGGTATGGATGAACTAACTCATTGCTTGTGGTGACAATTTCTTGTATGCCAATCCTTGTATGACATTCCTTTTAATTTTTCTATCTTGCATTTCTTCTGTAAAATTTCCCTAACCATTAAATACTTTCTCCAGGGGCCTGAAAATAACTTAGGGTTACATCCTGCCTACTCACCGGTATCTTCTCCATTTTGCTGGGTGGTACAACCACTTGCAATTCTCTCTGATGCTTTTTTATCCTAACACGGACTAGTATGCTCTTCTAAAGGAATTAGACATAGTCTTGTCTGTTAAGCACCAGATAAATCCTACCTGCGACTAACCATTCATATGCAGGTTGTTAGAGAGCCAAAGTTATGGGATGCAGGCTAGTTTCTTGTCCACTGGCTTCTGGCAAAAGTCAGAAAGTTAAAACTCAAAGACAGGCACGCAGAAAAAACCTTCCCCTGAAGGAAGGGAGGATGGATTTGCTGATGTTGCATACAGTGTGCTTTTCAGCTGACAGAAACTTCATAAAATTCAGAAGTTCTTGCAACACTACAAGCTGGAGACTGGCTGGGGAGGGACCAGCTCTGCAGAGCAGGACCTGGGGTGGAGAAGTTGTTGAACATGAGTCAGCAGTGCGCCCTTGAGGCAATGAAAGCTAAGCACACGCCAGGCTGCACTAGCAAGGGAGCAGCCAGCAGCTTGAGAGAAGTAGCTGTTCCCTTCCAAGTGGCACTTGTGAGGCCACATTTGGAGTACTCGGTCATGTCCACTTTTGGGTTTCCCAGTAAAAGGCACTAACATATCTGTATCAAGTCCAGTGGAGGGCCACCAAGACTGTTGGGCATGACATTCTAGGAGAGGCTGAGGAAACCTGTTTTGCCCAGTGTGGAGAAGAAAAGGTTGGGGGTAGAAGGGGGACCTGACTGTGATCTTCAACTACTTAAAGGGGCGCTACAGGCAAAATAGATCCAAGCTTCTCTCAGAGGAAAGGATGAAAGGCCCCAAGCTGCATCCAGGGAAATTCTCAGCAAGTATAAGAAGAAAAACAAAATTCAGGTAAGAAAGGTTAAACCCAGCCAGAGAAGTTGGGGAATCTCCACCCTCAGATACTGTCTGAACTTGATGAGACAAAGCCATGAACAAATTTGCCCTGCCTGGAGCAGAGGGTTGGACTAGATGACCTCCAGGGGTCCTTTCCTATCTAAATTATTCTGTGTTTCTATAAATAAGATAGAGGTTGCAAGGAAAAGGACCTAAATCAGACTCAGGAGTGGCATGAGCCTTTCCTGTGTTGAGAGGAGAGAACAAGTCTGCAGGCTGTTGCTACCACTGACCTCTCTGGGGCTGGATGATTGAAAATCACTCCTGGATGCAGTGGAGCATGTGTTCCTGGCACAGCACTTGCATTGAGCCATTTCCAAGTTTCTCTAAGCAGTGGCCTTATCTGGGTGGAGTGCTGTCAGTCAGGCATTTTTTCCTTCAATTTTGCCTCACCCCTTGCCATCGCTGTGCACTAGACCCAGCCTGTTAAGAGGACTCCCCAAACTGCCACACTTCCAAAACAGTAGTGTGATTTTTGCAATATATATAATTTCTTTCTTTTTTTAATTACCCTTTTAATTTCTTGGGAATTCATTTTTACCTTCAATGGCACAAGTGTTGCACAGGTAAAATGTACCAATTATACCCAAATTCCTGTTTCTAAGTTGAATTAGAACATCAGTCAGCCAGAAGAAACAAACAGACTTGGACTACAAACGGTCTCCTCTCTTTCTTTTGGCTAAAAATTATTCTACTTAAGATAAAAAAAGAGCTATATATTTAATTATTCAGATTACTTCAGAAAATAATAGGCTGGAGTGACAATATCTTTCCTGTTGGGTAAACTGGTGGAATGTATACTCTAATAACTACTAAAAAATAGTTTTGATACATTCCTTAGGAAAGTTTTACTCTGCTATCAGCCACACACCAGCTATACATAACTGCCCCTTACCTCTACTAAACCAAAAGATTTCACACTGTTTTAAAATAAAATAAAATATTGAATTTGATTTTCTGATTAGTCAGTTGGAGACAAACAAAAGTTTTCATCTGATAATGCCCACCCAGCAGGCTAATAAAGCTGTCTTTCTTTAGGAGAAAGTATTGGAGTTTGGATTTTCTTGCTGTATGGAAGGATGTGTGAACCTTAAGCAACGTTGCACATGTAGGTAGTTCTAGTAATGTGGCTTCTCTTGGGTTTATTGTTCCCTGTTCGTGATTCATAGGGTTGAGGCCTATGAGAAGAGTAACAACCCAGTGATGAGAAAAGCCCGTGACTAATTTCAATAGGTTTTTTAGGATCACACATCTTTCATGAACGGGCTGTTGCTCCATTGTTTTAAGTCCTCGATTTTTCACATTTTTGAAGAACCTCCTAATATTTCTCTCTCCACTGTAGAAGTGTCATTTTCTGTTAAATTCTCACATTTCCTTATACTCAGAATTTGACACTGACATGTCACAGTCATTCTTACTTGTAGGAAAGAAATCAAGAGAAATGTCCATACTATAAAACTATTGGCAGGCCTGAGAATAGGTTCCCAATGGGCCGCTCCATCACCCTGGTCTTCATTCAGCCTAGACTGCTGCCTCTTAGCCCAAGTGGAGCTCAAACACCCATATGGTGCTTCTGATGAGCCAGATTGAAGATATCTTCTGGCGGCTGTGCTGTCACACCTGATCTGTCCAGGCTGTGGGAAAGGAAGATCGGATCACATCACAGTGCAAGTGTGATCTGCCTTCCCCCTTAGGACACCACTGAAACCAAACCTACAACCAGTATGAAGGTGGCCATGCATTGCGTGGGTGGCTTGTTTATAGCCAAGGGTCTACTCTGTGAAATATGCCACGGTGAGCACTTTCAGACCAAAAATTGTCATCTTCATTTCCAAAGGGACCCAACTCTCAGCGTTTTCTTAGGCTTTAAAGCTGGGAACTAAAAAAGACATGCAAACATTACGTGAGATAAGAGGTGGAAAGCAAAGACTGTTGAAGTTAGGTCTCATGACCCTAGCTCTTGCCTAAGTAGATTTCAGCATCCAGCAAATCCCATTATTTTAGGGCATGCTGCCACATCCCAGTCCTTTCGCAACACATGGTAAAAGTCCCAGCGACCTCACTAGGAGCCAGTTTTAAAGCAAAGTTGGCAAGCTTGGCAAAAATAAAATAAGGCAAACGCATTTTTAAATCTTCATGTCAGAACAAAAAGCATCTTGGAGGCTGTGTACCAAAAGTAAAAACTGAGTCTGGAACTTAACTCCAGTCTCATGCGCACTTCTAACCTTTACGCTAGCACATTGACCAGTTTCTTTAAATACAATAGAAACTCTGCCACTTTGAAGATAAGCCCTCACAGTTAGCTTAAAACAATAATTCTGTACTTTCTTTCCTGTTTCTAGATTTATTTTAAGTATTAGTATAAAATGTCAGAGTCTGATAGCAGCCAGATCAGTTTGTATAAAAATCGACTGCCTGTTTGTAGTATATTACAGGCTATATTTGACACAGGAAAGCACTTAATCATGAATGCTATCAGCACACCACACCCATCTTTGTAAGTGCCTTATAAGATAGATTTATCACCATGAACTTGAACTGGATAGAGACAAGTAATAATGGATAATGTGAACCCCTTCTGTGGAGGTAGGGTTAAAGGTGTACTGCCCATAATAGGACTGCCAGACTACAGTTCAGATGCCGTGCTTCTGTCTATCATTGGTGGCACAGAGGCATCAGAACCAACTCTCAGGACTATTTCCACTGGAGTCACCAGGCTCAGATAAACAGACATCAGAAGAATCTGTCTCAAATATATGATGTATCCCTAGGCTCACTGGATTTGCACAGCAGAGCTGGAAGCCCTTCAAACACTTCAGTAAACCCTACAAACCCCTTTTTGTCACATGTTAAGTTTGATTTTATTTCACACACCTATTTTTTTATCCTTATGCAAGCTTTTGAGCTCCACGATTTGGATGTGTGCACTTCAGAAACATCCCCCCAAAAAAGTACAATTTACATAAGGGATAGGACCTTCCTCCTTTTCTCCTTTGACTCCTCCTTTTCTCCGTGGACTCATGCAAAAAGTACTGCTCCCTCCCACCAGGCTGTCCCAGTAGCCAGCCCCTCCACCTTTCTGTGCCTGCCCGTGTGCAGAAGCTTTTCCAAGCTCATGTATAGAGTCTGGGAGGGAGATAGAGAGGGAGCAGAGCCAGGGTGGCCAAACAACTACAGCTGTTCCCTAAGCTGCCTTCTGCCCTTCTTGTCTCCCCAGCTCCTGCCAGCAGTGCTCCCGGTAGAAGGGAAGGATTGAGGTGGCTGTAGAGGTTCCCCCTCCTTTGGGTTGCTGCTGAGCCCCAGCCTGTTTCTCCCTGCTGCCACCATGCTCTGCACCAGCCAGCCCATGAGGACAGCGGGGTCCAGAAGGAGCCCCATGGGGCTGGACCAGAGATGCCCCTCTCCCCTTGGAAGAATGTGTCAAGGAATCAAAAATCTTTGCAAGCAAAGCAAGAAAAAAGCCTGCCAAAACTGACACCTTTTGCAAAAGCTAACTGGAGAGTCAGCTATGACAGTCACTTTGTGATACAGTGTGGACATTCATGCTTTCAGCCCATGTTCTCTACTAAATACACACAGGAGACCCGTTACCTACTCACCACACTTGTTGACAGCAGCCCAGTTAGGAACCACATTTTAAAATCTGAGCCCTTGGTTATCACCTTATCAAAAGTGAGGAATTCTGTTTGGCTTTGGTTAGTGTATTAGTTAAACCTGGCTCAAAGACAACGCTTTTCACCCTTTACATCCTCGCAGCTTAAATGATACTTACTGGAATGGAGCTGAACCCTCAAACACTTTGCAAGTAAATGCACCTGCACGGGAGTTGCACATTTGTGAATCACTTCACCCTTCACAAATGCCTTTAACTCAAGCTAGGACAGGGAAGCTGCTGAACAAGATGCCAGGATGTATTTGATCAGCTCAAAAGAAATGCTGAAATATAGAGGGAAGTACTCCTTAGGCAGAAGGCTTTTCTCTCTCCAGTAAGAAAACAGCCTGGCATTTCCAAGGATCAGATTTATCTGTCTGGTCAATTTTATCTATCTAATTTTCAGATAGATAAATATCTGTCAGATAAATAGCTGCCAGAAAGGTGCCTCCTTCAGCAGACGGTGCCCATCGTGCAGCAGTGAAGGACTTCTCCAGGGTGACTCAGAGGGCAGCGTGCCACCTGCACACACTGAATCACCAATGCTTCCCGGAGCGCCCACGAACTCCCAGGTGGCCCAGCCTTGCCAGCTTGGGGTGAGGTAATATGGTTACAAACTAAATAAAGACAGAAACCACTGAATCAGATGCAAAGGGGTATGGCCCAGTGAAATATATGTTGGATTTCAGTAAATTAAGGTCATTCTCATTTGGGAATATGATTCTCTGCCCACCACACAGAGCAAACCCTCCTCCATTCAATAACTTCTTTTTGGAAGTTGCTAAATTTTTTTTTTAATTAAATTAGTATTCCCTTAATATACTTCTTCAACTGCATAATCTGTGTACCTGGAAGAAATAATGGATTTGGTAACCCTAATGATAAGCTTGAGCACTGATAATCAACATGACAGTAGGAAGTGTGTCCTAAACCTCATCAATCTAGCCCTAACTTTTAGTCACAAATGTCATTAGTGACCATGCAACTGATTGACATTTAAAAAAACCAATACAGGTACATTGTCATCTGAATCTGGTAACCAATACTATGGACTAACAATTTATTCATCAGAGGTAGTTGCCCACAGATCTAAGCTCAAATCAATGTACAGGAAGGCAAAAAAAAATTCCTAGAATCATAGGATGTGTGAGGTTGGAAGGGACCTTTAGAGGTCATCTAGTCCAACCTCCCTGCAGTAAGCAGGGATATCTTCACCAGACCGGGTTGCTCAAAGCCCTATCAAGCCTGACCTTGAATATCTCCAGGGATGGGGCCTCCACTACTTCCCTGGGCAGCCTGTCCCAGTGATCTACCACCCTCTTATTGAAGAATTTTTTCCTAATGTCCAGCCTAAATCTCCCCTTTTCTAGTTTAAAACTGTTACCCCTTGTCCTATTGCTACATGCCCTCATGAACAGTTCTTCCCCAGCTTTCTTATAGACACCGTTCAGGTACTAGAATGCTGCCATAAGGTTCCCCCAGAGCCTTCTCTTCTCCAAGCTGAACAAGCCCAACTCTCAGTCTGTCTTCATAGTAGAGGTGCTCCAGCCCTTTGATCATTTTTGTAGCCGTCCTCTGGGCACGCTCCAACAGGTCGATTCCAGGTGAGGTCTCACCAGAGCAGAGGGGCAGAATCACCTCTCTCCATCTGCTGCCCACACTTCTTTTGATACAGCCCAGGATGCGGTTGGCCTTCTGGGCTGCAGATGCACACTGGTGGCTCATGTCCAGCCTCTCATCCATGAGTACTCCCAAGTCCTTATCCTCAGGGCTGCTTTCCAGCACATCATCTCCTAACCTGTATGGACAACGGGGGTTGTCCCGACCCAGGTGCAGGACCCTGCACTTGGCTTTGTTGAACCTCATGAGGTTCACCTGGGCCCACTTCTCCAGCCTGCCCAGGTCCCTCTGGATGGCATAATTAAAATCTATTAATGAGACACCATTGAGGGCTTTATATTACCGCATGTTACCTTCAAATTATCTCAAGCATTAAATTAGAAAGAGAAAAATCAGAATAAGGTAGATGCACAGAGCAATAAAGATCATAAATCAGCTTGCTCCAGGTAGATGAGGCTGACAAGTAGCTTTATAAGGAGCAACACTTAAACTCTGAGTAATCTCAGGGCCAGTAAAAAAAGCTCAGACAAGAATAAAATATACAAGGATTTTGAAAGTTTGAGGATTCTACAATAGGCCTCATCATCCAGGTGAGCTGTAAGCTTCCCCATAACACTGTTTAAGAAAATAATTCAGAAATGATGTGTTACACCCAGAGGTACACAAACCAACCAAACACACAGAGAGATAACAGATAATAAAGGCAGCACATATGAAGTGGGAAAGCTTAAACTTGCTATTAAACCAATGGTAAAGGCCTATTTGTTTCATACAGGTAACATCAGAAATAAGTACTAATCAATCCTAGCTCATGAAATTGCTGAGCCAGCTCAGTCACTGCTCACCCATGGATTCCTAAATCTGCCACCCCTGCTGTGAGATGCCTCTCATGGGTTTGTGGCCAGATTTATCCTTAAATGTACTGCTGTGACCTACAATTAATGCCATGGAAGCAGAAAATAAACAATTATGTCTGATAATCACTTCTAAGGCTGCAGAGATTAATTAGCCCTCTTGATGTTTCTTTTCTTTAACGTGAGCTTGCATCATGATTTGTCTCCCCTCTTTTTGGTGTAGAAAGTGGATCTATTTTCATTATGGCTTAAATGTTCCCCCAAAGAAATGGAACATCAGCTGGAAAGAAGTTTTACAACACAAATACCTGGGAGATTGGGGACCTGAAATGGAGGCCATAGAAGAACCTTCTCAATCTTTGTATATTGCAGTTCTTACCTTCCATCGCCTGGCCAAGCAATACTGCAAAGAGCTGAGGCTTCACCCCTGTCCTGAGCACTCTGTGTATAATTCAAGGGGTGAAGAAGTAGTGACGGCCCTAAAAGAGGAGCAGAGAGCTGTCAGAAGACATCTCCACTGGCATGGGCACTGAGCCTGTCTCCAAAACCCAGATATAAGCCAAATCCACGTCACTACCTCACTCTGTTGCCTGTCCCGGGCTGTAATGCACCTGTATCAGTTGCCTTGGGTCTGTCCAAGGAATTTGCTTTTTGAATGAAGGTGTCCAGCACCCACAACAGGACCACTTGCTCACTTCTGCTGCTCTGGCACACACATTTTTGTCCAGCTAACCTTTTAAATCTCTCCCAGCAGCAGGAGAAGCTCATGACCACTCACCAACCCACAGCTGCAAGAAGGAAGACGTTGGGAGAAGTCCCTCGCCAGTGTCACCTATCCAGGCTTTCTTCCCCCTGGAAATCTGGAGGTGGTGGCTGTTGTTCCCTGGACCACCCAAATCCACACTCCTTCTCATGAAGATAGCCTGGGTCCCAGGGAACAGGCATTTGCATTGGTATCTCCACAAAGAGCTGACAAGAAGAGCTTGTGGCTGGATGCCTACAGCTCCATGCTCCATCTGTGGTCCATCTGGGCTGAAGGGCAGCTGTTATGGGGTGAGAGTGCTCTGCCCCTTTCAGCCAACTGCCCCCAGAGCCCTTGCCTGCTCAGGCAGCCCTGTGCTCAGCATGCCAGGGGTTATTTGGGGCACTACAAATGCCAGCACTCCCTGCTTCTACTTCTCTAGTGAGGACCTGCAGCTGTGCATCATGCTTGGGACCAGACGCTTTCTGGGGCTGGATAAGTATAGAGGGAACAGGACACAGTGTCTAACCCCCACAAAGCAGTGATGCACCTCACAGAAAGGTGGCAGGCTCAATGCAGAAGACCTACGCTGCATGTAGGTCTGCAGCTGCTCTGCAGCTTCTCTAAAGGCAATCTAGTATTTCTAGTGCAGGGCAGGCAGCTGAGAGGAAGAATTTGTGTACATCCAACTATAAGAATTTTGAGGGTAGAAGTAGATCCTTATAAAGATACCCAAAAAGCTCACCTCTTTTGTCCTGCACCAGGACACATGAATGAAATGTGGCTTACACATCCAGCATAGGGATGGGTGTCAGTACATAACATCGGTCACCCCAGCAGCCTAAAGGTGCAGGGCCAAGAAATTTAGTATTCAACTGTCAGTGCAATGTTAACGCTGGCAGAGATGGCTGGTTTATATGCTGTGCCTTTGGAGGAATGCTGACACTACACAGGCTGCAGAAATCATAGGACCATTTAGCTTGGGCAAGTCCCTTCAGGTCATCAAGTCCAACCATCTAACTAACACTAGAAAGTCCACTGCTAAATCCTCTCCATTTGATTTCTCAGCTTTCACTCCTGTATTATTATTATTTCATCTTAGTCACAGAGCCCTCCAGGGACAAGCAACCCCCAAATTTCTGATGTTAAAAAGCAAACAAATAAAAGAAACACAAGCAGAGAGGAGAAAAAAAATCAGGAGGAAAAACACCTCTCCTTTGTGCACTACAGCACAGCCAAATCAAAACACACACACATCCCTCCCCACTTTGTAGTTCCCTTCTAAGTCCTGCTGTGTCCAGCAGCTGGAAGCTGCCTCACTGTTGGACTGTGCTAGGGATGTGCCAGAGATTCCCTCTTAGTCCCTTGGGTGGGATGTAAAGAATTCCTCTCCTCATAACCAGCATTCCTGCTGCACTGAGTCACTTTATAAATGAGCCAACAACTTACAAGTTATGTTCAAACAGAATCACACAATCACAAGGTTGGAAAAGACCTTTAAGATCATTGAGTCCAACCATTCCCGTCCTGAGCTAAACCATATACCTAAGTACCTCATCTACCCTTTTTTTGAACACATCCAGGGAAGGCGACTCAACCGCCTCACAACTCTTTCAGTAATTTTTTTCCTAACAACTAATCTGAACCTGCCCTGGCACAGCTTTGTGCCATTTCCCCTTGTCCTATCTCCTGTCATCTGGCTGAAGAGACCATCACCCACCTCTCTACAACCTCCTTTTAGGTAATTGTAGGTGGTGATAAGGTCTCCCCTCAGCCTCCTCTTCTCCAAGCTAAACATCCCCAGCTCCCTCAGCCACCCCTCATATGATTTGCCCTCCAGCCCCTTCACCAGCCTGGTTGCCCTTCTCTGCACTTGCTCGAGGACCTCAATGTCCTTCTTATGGTGGGGAGCCCAGAACTGCACACAGGACTCAGGTTGTGGCCTCACCAATGCTGAGTACAGGGGCAAACATTCGTAGTCACTGTGATGTTTTTCCCTAATGTTATAAATTTGAAAGTGTCCACTGGATATGAAACTTCCTGGCTGAAACCTCTATTAAGGACAGAGTAGCCCATGCTCACCACCTGCAGATGGGAGACATACTTTGGTGTTCTTATTCTGCCTTCCTGAGATTAATTATCCAAGATTGAGGAAGGGGATTCAAATTCACAGCACAGCTATTCAAATAATTTTTACTCCTGAAAGATGTAGGAATTGGTAATATGGTCACCTGCTTCTTCCTCCTACTAGCAACCAGCACAAGCACAAAGGCCTGTTGTGCTTTGTTCCTAAGCATAAGCTCTCCTGGTGCTTTACCAGCAACTTTAGAACTTGTCACCTTATCTGACATGTTCGTGCTGCAGTGGTGAGGTAAAACCAACTTTAGGGGTTGGTTTGGGTATTTTTAGGTGATTTGTTGGAAATATTAACAGGAGTCAAAACTGAATATGGGTCACAAGATGCCAAAGTTGTACCTCTACTCTGAAGACATTATAAGAGGCAGTTGAAAGCAAATATCACTGTTATTCCTGTTGTCACCATTAGGTGAGTTTCAGTGCAGACAGGAAGAGGAGGTGAAAGAGGTAGATTTGATTTTCAGTCCAGGTTTGGTGTCTTAGCAACACACGAAAATTGAGATGTCTGTGGTTCTGGAGCAAACTGAAATGAAAGAGAAGTCTTCACTGAAAAGCTGAGACTAATTGCCAGCTTGTCAATATCAGTGTTTGCTGTCCACCTGGGTTATGAGACTATACCCAATCAGGGAGAACATCAGAGTTCTGCCTGTGCCAGAGAAACACAGAGGTGTCAGACCTGTCTCACAGTGTGAAGTAGTCACCTGTGGTTGGTTTGAGCTTTATTACACTCCAAGCACCTCAGCAAGCTTCTCCTTGTACCTTTGCTCAGAAAAAGCTTCCTCTTTTCCATGTGCATAGAAACATTTCTCTTCTCAACATCAATTAAATGTCAGCTTTCCATTGAGTGGGTGATAGACATTTTGGGGGGTGGGGTGGGTGGGAAGAACAGAGGAAATTTGGAATTGCAGGACTGCAGATGCAGTCTAGCTTGTACTCTGTGCAGAGTAAAGCTATCTTGCCATTCAAAAGTAGATCTATGGAAAATAACAGGATTAATCGCTCAACAAAGTAAACTTTTGCTTAAAGTAGTTCACTGGTATTGTAGCCCATGAGTGAGAAGCAGAGCTACTCTACAGAGCAGTCACAATTCTGTCGATTATGCCAGACTCTTGGGATACTCCTTATATTCCAGGCCTCGTAGCTCAACGCTGCTTTGTGGTGGTTCAGACTTTCTGCCTTCACATACACAGAAACCAACAACTCCAGTCCCCCAAGGTCTTGGTTTCACCAGTACTGAGACTGCAGAAAAGCATAGTGGTAAGCAGACATAGTTTTTGGTTCACTCTCTCCAATCCCCATCTGAGAGCCAAGGCTCTCCAAAAATTGACTCTCCGTCTAACCACTTGGATCCTGGATGACTGGAAATATATCAACACATTTCAAACACAGATAAGAGGTCTATCTTCTGCAAGAAAACTATATGCAGAGTATCCATGCAATAAGCTTTAGGAACTATTTTACTATAAAAAGACAGATTTATAAGTGCATGTTTATAGATGCTAGAACATGCTAGAAGGGTATTGGTGCACAGTGTAGGCTTCTACAGAGCAGGCATCCTTTGTGTTCAGCATCTTTCTAAGCACATCACTGGCTTAAAAGTAAATATTGTCATAGAATCATAGACGGTCTGGGTTGGAAGGGACCCCAAGGATCACAGAGTTCCAACCCCCTGCCACAGGCAGGGCCACCAACCTCCAGGCCTGGATCTACACAAGGTTGTCCAGGGCCCCATCCAACCTGGCCTTGAACACCTCCAGGGATGGGGCATCCTCCACCTCTCTAGGCAGCCTGTTCTAGCACCTCACCACTCTCTATGTAAAGAACTTCCCCCAATACCTAATCTAAACCTTCCCTCCTTTAGCTTCATTCCATTCCCTATTGTCCTGCAATTATCTACCCTTTTAAAAAGTTGAATCCCCTCCTGTTTATAAGCTCCCTTCAGGTACTGGAAGGCTGCAATGAGGTCCCCCCGCAGCCTTCTCTTCTTCAGGCTGAACAAGCCCAGCTCCCTCAGCCTCCCTTCATAGGGGAGGTGCTCCAGCCCTCTAATCATCTTTGTGCCCCTCCTCTGAGCCCTCTCCAACAGTTCCACATCTTTCTTGTATTGGGGCCCCAGATCTCTGGGGCCTCACGAGGCCAGATTAGAGAGGGACAATCACCCCCCTGTCCCTGCTGTAAATATTTTGTTTAAACAGAACAACAAAAAAAAAACAAACCCAACCCTTACTGGAACTAACCTACTGATTCACTTGTGGTCACTTTTACCACTCAGCGCAACGTCCAGGCAACAAATGACTCCTTTTCCTGAGCTGGCCAGGATTATGAGATACTGGCCAGGGCCAGGTTCTGCAGCACAGCGTGGGAACAAGCACAGACAGTAGGTGAGGAGCTCGCTGGGGAGCTGGGCTGGACCCTGCTGGAGGAGGGGCTGCTTATTTACCCAGTCTCTCATTAAAACACAAAACTTTGGTTACAATGCACAGACACACATACAAAAGGCAAAACAATTATTTGTTTACATACCTAGTAGAATTTTTTTTTTTAAGTGTGTCTTCCAAACACCCTGAATACTTCCTTACTGTAAGAGGTACTTCTGCATACAGCTAAGATAACCCTCTCTTTGTTCCTGGGGTTTTGTTTGTTGTTTTTAGTTTTTTTTTTTAGAAAAGCAAAATCAAAGGCCAGAGTGCAGAAGAACAGTGGTATACAGCATTAGACGGTAAACCCATGTCTGTTACAGAAAACTTTCACATAGCTTTAGGCAGCAATTGCAGCTCTACAACCCACTGAAGGTGAAGGTGCAGGTGCCATCCCACGACTGCTGGTGGGTTTGGGACATCTGGTCCCACCGGTTGTGATTTCAAGACAAAATCTCTACCTTGTCTCACTGTATAATGAAAAAGACTCTGGTATTTTTGTTGTTCTTCTTCCTTCCTAGTGAAATCACACCAAGCATGGATTTGATGTGGTAAACAAGCCTCTATTAAGGGAGAATTTTGTATTTCTAATTTTTCTGCATTCAGAATTAGGCTGCTAAGATGTGGCAAAAGATCCTATTTGCCCACTGCAGTTACATTACACTGATAGTAACTGTCCATCAACACTGCCAGTGAATAAAAATGTCCCAACTTCATTCTTTCTTAAACAGAGAGATGCTGCGTAATAAATTACTCCAGTGACCACATTCCATAGGGAGAAGTGATTCATGGTGATATCCCACTTAAATTTCCTGCAGTTTCTCCTTTCTGCCTCTGTAGGCTGACATGTGATTGTGATGCTCCAGCTAACATTGCAGTGACTACTAATCGTCTAGTAACTCCTGTCTGCATATGAAGCCCTCTGTGTTAAAAAATGGTCTTTTTAATAAAGTATGGAAATGTCTTGTCTCTCACTGTTTAAAGTGTTTTGCTTTTAGTCCTGTTTGAAAACACAGAGTACATTCTTGCTGCAAACCTTTCAAGCCTACCTCATTTTTTGGGGGGGTTGGGGAGGTAGATTATGAATTCATTTACCAGTAACTTGTGCATGAGCCTACCAGCAGGAGCAGGCTAGGCAAGGGTCTGTGTGCTTCACCCACAACACTGTCTTTCTAATGGAAATGTAGAGCAATAGGTCAGCAAGAGGGTTAAATTTCTTTGATCAGGCTCTGATGCACTCATGTAGCACTGTCAGTACCCTTAGTGCTGGGTTTTTCTTCAAATACTTTGCAGCACTTCATCAGAACAGTGGTTGTGGTCTCGTCTGTGTGTGTGTGGTTGTGTCTGTCCCCTCCCTCCGAATGATCTCTTTTAACCAGATGAGGTGGTGGGTCTGTGGGAATGAGCAGCTCCTACACTCCTCTTCACAAGCCAAAAGGAGAAGAAGTAAGGACTAGACATGATACGTGTCCAGCCACAGCAACTGCAGCTATTAGGTGACAGCGCTGGCCCCAGGTTGCTCTATAGGTAGTACCTTAGGAGCATCAGTGGACCTGCGCTGAGGACACATTGCACCAGACTCCTCCTCTGCCAATGAAGACCTGGCCACCACTTTCCACATGATAGAGAAAACTAGATAAATCCTGCTCTGAAGTGAAACTCAAATTCTTGTGATCACCTGAATCTCATGTCATGATCTTCAGCCTCCTCGCCCCCCCTTCTCCTTTCTAAAGACGACCTTTTCACGAGTCTCCTTTACACAAGAGGTTCACAGGCAGCTTTACCTGCATTTTTATAACCCTGTCATGCTTGCTTCTCCCCCCTTTCTTGTGCATGTGTGTATGCTTTTGTTACTTGTATTGTATAAGGTGCCTTGGGATATTCGCATCCTGTGCATTGTGTGGCATTGTGTTGAATAGGAGGTACAGAAATTAAAAGCAGGTCTCCTCCTACCCACATATGCCTTTTCTTTGCAGGTTTTCCTGGAAGTTTTGTGCGGGGAGGGAAGGGAAGAGGTAAAATATGACTTGGCTGAGACTGCCGGATGCTGAATCAGCTGCGATTGCCTCACGTTTTCCTTTCTTTTAAAATCAGGGGTGCAGTTTTCAAAAATGCCCATCTGACTTCGCTACAGGCCCTACCCAGCCCATCACTTCTCAGTAAGTCCCTTTACAAAAATGGTACATGTGCTCCTAAGTCACATGGGCACCTTTGGAGAACATCGTTACAATGCCTTTCTCCTAGGTCTAGGTACTGCGTGCCGTGGGATTGCTGCGTCAGGCTACCACAGTGCCTGTGGTCAGTCACAGCTACTTTTCCCCTCCCAAAACTATTCTTTGCAAGAAAAAAAAACCAAGAAGAGGAGGAGATACCCACACTCGTTAACTCAAAAAACCCCAAAGAAACCACTACCAAAGCCCCAAACCACACAACCTTATAATTAACATTGCATTTGTTCAGCTGCGCTGCTCTGGCTAAAGGAGCTGAGGCCTAACGTGCTGGCTCCTTGCTGCTCATACCCACACGTGATGGCACAGGTTACCGTGGTGAGGCCAGCAGGCAATAGCATGATGATACATAAGTCAGTGGACAAAGGAGCACTTCAGGAGCAGCAAACATGGCATCAAAATCCTACAAGCACCAGAGAGAGCCCTTCTCAGAAGACTCACGCATCCCAAGGTTGCAGACAGACAAAATCAGCCTTTGGTTAGGAGCTAATAACAGAGCTCTGGAAGCACATCACCTGGTTTTAACAAGGGTCAGTATTTTGCTACCACAGCATCCCTCTCTTGAAAAGAAAGAGGAGATTGATGTCTTTTAGTTAAGCGACACACAGCCCTGTAGCATCCAACCACATATATATCATATCATATCATATCATATCATATCATATCATATCATATCATATCATATCATATCATATCATATCATCATATATATACCATATCATCATATATATCATCCTTTCCAAGGCTGCTTCTCTGCTGTGCACTAACTCCTGCAGATAAAGGTCCATCCACTCTTGCTGCTTAGCTGGGCAAGCTGATGGGGCTGAGTACTTGAAACGCTGGCAGAGCAGCAGCGGAAAATGGAGTGTTAGTGAGAGCTGTGCCCTCCGAGGTGTGCAAGAAGAACTGGCATCTGACAAACAAGGCCTTTGCATTCAAAGGAGAGGAAAGTAATTGCTGATTGGTATCTTTCTTTTTTATCCTTAGCAGAGATATGTACATATTCACCTGATATGCCAGCTTTTGAGGTCTGGATAGCTGGTTTTATACGCTCTTCTGAAGGTTATTAATTCTTCCTACGCTGTTCCCAGTTAGATGGAGTGCCTTATAATATAACTTCCTCATTAACATCAAGAGCTGTGATTATACAGTTGTGTTACCAAGGGCTTCAAAGACATGAAGCCTAAATATAATCTTACAGTACCTTGTTACAATACAAAGCACATCCTCTAATACATTTTTTTGTTTGCATAAAATGCAGCACAATAATGGTTCGCTTGACCTTTGCCCCCCTGTATAGTTCATTTTAACATTGTTCGAGGAGCACAGAGTCTGCCTTTTGCAGGGCACAGGTGCTCTGCCCCACACTGGAGGCTGAGAGGCTCAACGTCGGCGGTGTGGTGCACCGCTTCTCCCCCCCAGCAGCTGGACTCAGGGGATTGCTTTTGTGGTCCACCAGGAATTTCCTGTGATAGAATATCAGAAACCTACTGGTGACTAGTAGGAGGTGACTTCACAGGGCAAAAGTTCTCTCCCTACAATAAACATTCTCAGTGCCGCTGCGGAGATTTCCTACACAGACCTGACAGCCGCCAGCTACTTGTCATCCTGACAGAGAATGGCTCAGGGAAGGGATCGTCGTCCTAAAAGTGAAGCTGCACCCATGTTGCCATTTTATTAATGCCCTCTGAGAAAAGGAATAATTCAAACTCCCTGTGCTCATTAAAAAAACCCAACCATTTTGACTAAAAAAACCTTACAAAGCACACAAATCCACAGTCAAAGATGGAGTATACTGGTACCTATAGGCACCACCATGCAGCCCATAAATACCAAATACCCTGGTATCCAAAACTACCACAATACCCATACTGTCAGAGAACTAATACAACCATAGTAAAACACCCTACTCTCTCTGTGAGGAGGTTTACTTGGGAGAAAACACAGGGTTATTCAGCTGCCGGATTTCTAGCAGGGAACTGTATTTTGGAGGATTCAAGTGGTAAATCCAAGCCTGACACAATTCCTTTGGCTAAAGCTATGAAGAGGACTGCCAGGGGCACTAGGTTCGTTCGGCTGGCTGAAATAACGTGCAACTGGGCAGACTGCAATGAAGTTTAGAGACCGAAATAGCTTTGGGGAAACAATACATTAATTTCCTGTGGAAAATACATCTATTAAAATGGAGACTAGCCTTGGTTGAGTCCAACACAGTAAAAAAGCATGCTGTAAAGCTGGGAAGAAAATACAGCTCATTGTTGGCTTGGAAGTAAAAATATGCCGAAAAGTAATATTATCCTCAGAATCAGGACTGTGTGAGGGGCTTCCCTGGTAGAGGCAGTGAGAAAGAGCAAAGGTTTCCAGAAGATATCTTTAAACCATCTCACCAACTCCTCTGTGTACTCGGACATTTCTCCACACAGCCCACAGCCATAGCCTTCACCATGTGCTTTCTGAGCAGGTTTCCTGTCCACTGGACAAAATCCCAGTGTAATGCTTATTTATTTTGCTTCTGAAATCTCACCATCAGCTAGCAGCCATTGCCACAGAGGAGTCTTCATCAGGGCTGGGCAGAACTGATCTGGCTCGCATCACACCTCGCTCTGCAACTAATTGCTGACTGCTCTGTGGAAAAGAAACCTGTAGGGATACTCAGCGACACTGGAGGCATTTGATGCCACGTTCCTTGTTTGCTGTTCCTGAGGTGCTCCGATATTAGTTGACATTTGCACCCCACAGAAACAAGTAACTACCCTGGTCAGAGCAGCCTGTGCCTGTACGCGCTGGTGTGAGGAGCAGGGAGTCAGCACTCAGCTCATTTAAGCATAGCAACGAGGAGGAGGAACAAAGCCCTGGTTTTGAGGGTTGTTTCTCCTGACATTCTCAGATAAACTTTTCTTTCCCCCCAGCCAGGTGTAGCTTTTAAAAGAGCATGATCTCTACGAGAGCTCTGGTTCTCCCCATCTTGGGGGGCTTAATTCAAAGAAACAGCATCCGCCGTACCCCAGGGGCTGTTAATGATGCCCTGAGAGATGAGATCACATTATTTGACTACAGCACACTCACCAAACTTTTTAGTGGCAAATAGATGTTCTTGCTGAGGGAAACCTAAATCCACCTGTCAAACCCTCCTGGCTTAGGTTTTTTTTTTGGTGATCAAGGCTGATATTTTTAGTGCCAGTGACTGAATTTCCAGTCAGTCACTATGTACTCAGGAGGAAGAAACCAGTTTGGTTAGCTTTTTTTCTGTTTCTCAGCAAGCAGAACACTGTATTCCATTTCTGTGGACCGTGACATCCCATGGCACATTAAAAGCCTTATTCAAACTGCAAGACAGCCATATTTCACACGCAGCAGGAGGCTCTAGGAAGAAGTATGAGGCCAGGGTTATTCTGACTCTGGACAGCTTGTCAAACTGGGACTTAGGAACAAAGCTTAGGACATTCTCTGCCAGTTCATGTGATCCTGAAATAAATAAGTAGCAGATTGTCTCAGCAGGAATTTTCTTTATATTACACCAGACTCTGCAAAGAGGAAGGTTTGAATTCAGAAGTAGCTCAATGTGTGCCTGTGCTTTTGCTCTGAGTCTCCATCCATTGTGCCCCAAAACCTATGGAAATGTCGAGCACAGGACTGAAATAAACAGGTATTTATTTTCTTGTCCACACTTGAACAGAGCAGTTGAAGAGTAAAAGTCAGTTCATGGACCATGTTTACTGGTATATGGGAACTCCTCTTGGAACCTGGGTCATGCCTCGCCTGCTGGTCCATGGTTGTGCCTCAAAGTATAAAAAATTAATCAGATATTGGGAGAGCTTGAGAAGACCTTTGTTAGTCTGCTCAGCCTTTTATTTTGATTGATCTTTTCAAAGAGACGATGAGAGAAACTGCAAGAATCACTTCTACCCTCCAAAACAATACATTGCGTTTATTGAGCTGTACTGCAGAAATGTCACAGATCACTCATCACATAAAGGCAGAGTACATTGTATTTCCTGTGGCTGCCTAGTTCTACCAGGTTTGAGAGAGAGGGCTTATACAGTCCTGCATGCCAGGGGACCTTTCTCTTCCACAGCAATTTATGATAAATGGGAATGGAAAAGGCTAGGCTACACAAGGTGGACATTTGGTCTTTGACTTCTGTGTGCAAGGCCAGATTTAAGCTGGGCAGAATCTGACCTTCTGAGTGTGCTGAAAAACATCAGTTTCTAGATGATATTTCTCATGTCCATTGTGAAAATTAGAGCTATCATCCATGAGAAATAAAATCATCCAACCTCGCTTGTGCATTGGAGTTTCAGGATTAAGAGGCACAGAGGTCAAAAGCGCTTCTTGGAGCAATTTAGTTCACTTTATTCCAGAATGCACTAAGATGGCTTCTTGTCTCCTGAAGCTCATTGCAATTCATAGGGTGCAAGCGGTCAGCACACCTTGCAGTGATTTTGCCTTTGCACAGGACAAAGTTTAAGGAGTCTGATCTTCATGCCATGCAGAGAGGAAACCTTTAGATACTGATTTTCTGCTTGAACTAGCAAAATTTAATCACAAAAATTCCACTGAATATCTAAGATAAACTTAGGGGAAAAGCTTTGATCCAGTGAACGTGTAGGAAAGGTCTCAGGTTGGAGCTGGGCTTGTCACTCCATGGGCACATCATGGGAGAAAACAAATCCATTGACTTTGGCAAATGACTTTCCATCAAAAAGCAGCAGGATGAACTGTATGACCCTTTTGATCACTGTGTCTACTACATTTGGTGTGCATATGGAGAAAGACTGGAGACAGACAGAATGGCTCTTGCTTTTGAGCATTTTGAAGTTAGTAAACTCAGTCTGGTTTCGTTGAGTATGGAAGATCTCTTTTGTGAGAGGTCTCTAACATGTCATAGGGGTTGTTACATTGTGTGGAAGACAGCAGTGACTGTAGTCTGGTCTTACATAGGTTTTTCTCCTTTACATTTGCCTCATTTCCTCAGGGCTGTAACCAGAGGAGTTGGGGACAAGCAATTGTGCTTTTTGGAAGAAAAGAGAAAACTTCCTAGAGTCACCAGAACATTTCCCATCTAACAAGGTATCTGACAGCAGTGGACTTCAAAAAAATCCCGGAACATTAGGAGATGGAAGGGACCTTGAAAGATCATCTAGTCCAAGCCCCCTGCCAGAGCAGGATCACCTAGACTAAATCACACATGGACTTCAGGAAAGCAGCAGAGTTTATGGAGCCACTAAACTGATGAAACCCAAATCTTGACCTCGGCAGAGCTAAAAACAAGACAGTCCTTCACCAATATGCTTAAGTTGCAATGCTATGCTAAAAATTTCTCAAGCTTGAGGAAGTCCAAAGATCCTACTTCACTAAACATTCCCATCTTTCCTGACTGTGAGGTGAAGAAGAATCAGATGGTTCAGTAATGGTAAAATCTGGACAGTTTGCTTTATGTCTTGTCTTAACACTGCCTACCAATAACCAGGAGGTGACACAGCTGTAATCCAGAAATGTACTGCTCGAATTTTTTGTGATACAAAAGATCCTGGAATCGGCCACTTTGCACCTGGGTCTGCAGAACAGTAGGTTGCTCAATTTTAGGGTGAAAAGGAGAATAGACATCCTTTTCCCTTTCGGTGGGACACTGACTGTGCCTCTAGCCGTGTTCCAAACACGGACTGCACATCACAAAACTGGCTTCCCATTAGACTTTGGCTATAGAAATGAACAAGAAATTGCAGTTCACTTGGATTGCATCTGACTTCCCAAGGCTACTCGTTCCACCACATGGGTCCTTGGCACTGCTTTCCCTCCTGGAAGGCTAAATCTCAGCACTCCTTCAGCCCTTTGCTTTGTAAGCAGGGCGCTAGAAGAATAAGCTTCTCCCACTAAGCTGTAACTTCATAAGCAGCTCAGTGGGGCTGTTTGTAGACTAGCACAGCCTAATGTAGTTCTAAACCCCCCCGAAAGCTGCTCCAAACAACATCACGCTTGACGAGTACTTTTCCATCAGCATCCAAATCTATCAAGAGAATTAAAAAGCATCTTTAGAAGAAACCTTTGCTAATTGTGTTGTTACTGCTTCTTTTCCTGACAGTCTTAAAGGGTTCACCACCACTTCATCACTTCAGCCCAACGAGAGGATTCATCTTACGGCTTCTGCCTGATGAGCGGTACCCTCACAGGCTGCGCTCGTTAGCACCAGGAAATGTAAACGCTTTCCCATTTACTGACCATTATCTCTCCAAACTCTCCTTTCCTCCCCTCCGCCCCCCAGGTTGCTGCCTCATTAATCTCCACGCCTGGCTGAAAGCACAGAAACCTTTCATGGCCGATTAATTGCAAAAAGACGCGCGGGGCCGTTTCTCATCGTTTTAAAACCGCCGCTCTCCGGTGCCCGTTTGTAACGTTTCTGCTGCGGACACAACCCCGAGACTTCCCCCCCCCTCGCTCCCCCCCAAAATCAGAGACTTTTCACCTCAATACCTGACCCAGAAAAGGAACGGACCAGCTCGGGAACGGTACCCCTCGGCACCCCCACCTCAAACACACCCTCCCCACACAGCCCCGGGCGGCGTGGCCGGGGTAAGATCTCCCCCCAGCGGCCACCGCGCTGCGCTCGTCATCCCTAATTTTCCCACGTTAATTTTGGGGAGGCTCCCCTCCCCCGCTTCGCCCCCTTCCCTGCCCCCCATTCCCTCGTCTTGCAGCCTCAATTCTAATCGCCTGCAAGGCGGTGGCAGTGACGGCTGCACCCCCTGGCTGTACAGCTCCGTGCCCCGGGCGGCAGCGACTGGCCCCCGCGCAGCTCTGCAGGCAGCCGCTGAGTCTTCCAACGGGCAACACTATTCCAAGTGGATTTACTGTAAATTCAGTTCTGCAAGATGAATTTTTACCCGATGGTTTGTTCCAGCTTTGTACCTGTCACCCCTCACACTCTGCTTTTTTATTGCACCCCCCTCCACTGCCCACACAGACACTTGCCGCTCCTGGACAAGAGAGATGGATTTTGTTGAGCGGCATCAGAAAGAAACACACTGTGAGGGTGACAGAGCACTGGGACAGGCTGCCCAGAGAGGCTGTGGAGTCTCTAGAGACATTCAAACCCCACCTGGATGTGTACCTGTGTGATTTAGTCTAGGTGATCCTGCTCTGGCAGGAGGGTTGGACTAGATGATCTTTCGAGGTCCCTTCCAACTCCTAGTGTTCTGTGATTCTGTGATCAACTGCCTTATTCAGGGATGGCACAAAACCCACACTGGCAAAATCCACGGCTGCAGGCTGGGCACTGCAGCTGCTCCCCACCTGACCCCCAGCCTTTGCAGCTGTGGGAGGCAGCCAGCTCATCCCCGTGGTCCTCATGGAGCACCCAGCTGCTCCACCTCATTGATGCTGGGTTTTTAGCAATGAGCATATTTTGGTGGTTAAATCCCCTTGGAAGATGCTGAGAAATACCAACCAACCTCCTTCTTGAGCAGTGAAACACACACCGGCTCTGCTGGACCCATGCGTAGCTGAGTTACCTCCTTGTTTCCCACTGTCACATGGGCAGGTACGTTCTCCCAGCTTCAGCCAGGACAGGAAAGGAGCTGGTTCCTCTCCCAAAGAAAACTAGGAGTGAAGGAAGAAGAGAGGTTTTGTGGTTTGTTTTTTTTTTTTTAAGGCAGGTTGAAAATTTGCATCTGGCAAATAGGTTTTTGCACAAAACATTATTCTTTGTTTGTCTCAGTCTCTGGTAAGTCACCACCAAGTCACACATGGCATAAGGGTGAATGTTCTTCTCATAGAAAGTTAAGAAATGATTCTGTTAAAAAAAAGTCTCCTAGGCTATTAGCAGCTCACAGTTATTCTCATTCCCTGTATTTTTTGAGCTGTACAGCTATCTTTCTGGCACTGATAAAATCTGCCTCTCTTGTTCAGAAGTAGCAAGAGAAGAAAAAAAATCAGAGTAGAAATGGAGACAAAACTGGACCAAAACAGTGTGTAAAAATTCAACTCACTGACATGAGTTTGGATTATAATACACTTTGAATAGCTTTGAAAGTAGGAGGTTCTAATTACAATTTTTCTAACCCTGAAGGGCTGTCCACATTGAAATGTGAAAGTGGTGGTCTTACTTCTGTTACAAGCAATATTAAGACTGCTGTGACTGAAAAAATATTTGGGGAAAAAAAATGTTTTCTATTTTACAACAACTTCATCATCTCCCTCTCCAGTCAGTGCATCTTTTAAACAGCACCAGGGGCAGGAGACACGTGCCCTCACCCCTGGCTTATGAGCAGCAGCCCTGCTGAAGCCTGGCTTCTCCAGCTGAAGTCTGGGCGCAGCTTCTGCTGCTGTCTGGGAAGAAGAAGTCACCTGTATGCCTGTGTGTTGGTGCAGACATATGAGCCTCCTCTCCCAGTCTGTCTGCTTGTCTTCATGGGGCTTGCAGGACCTTTTGTCTTTGACACTTCCACTCCTCCATCAAGCAGAGCTGAAACAGTTGAGAAGGTTTCAAAAGAGATGGTGAGGAAGCCAACTGGATGCTCAGACAGGCAAGCACACACTGTTGTATGCTGCTTCTCTCCCTAGGAAACCAGACTACACCACAGGGACACTTGACTAGAGCATTCCCTGAACCTGACTGAAGGAATCACCTTCTGACTGTATGAGGTTATGACAAAAAGCCACCATATTCTAGGAATGGCAGCTGCCATTATTGTTAGCTATGGAAATATATTTCCCTTCCTTTCTGGGTGGGTCTGCAGCTGAGAGCTCTGCTACCTGTTGAAGAAGTGGTTAGGCCAGCATCACCAGCTCTTGCTTTATCTGTGCCTCCCAAACTCTGTAACCAAGTGACTACCACTACCAGTCTTTCAGAAATACTATAGACTATCATCTTGCATCCTGGTCAAAGTTCTACTTGAAAACTCTGAAAAGATTATATACAGGGATGGTGTGGGCTTGGCCTCCAGAACGTAGCTTGGCATGATCAGTGGGATGTGGGTTTTTTTTTAAAAAAAGCCAGGGAGTATCTTGCTGACTAGATTTTGATTATCAGCCAAAGGGTAAAAAACTATGGCATTTTCAGAGTAAACAAGGAACCTTGGTGTAGATTTGTTTAAATACTGGATGCGGAAAATTACCAAAGAAGATACGTAATCTAGGTGATCCAAATGAATTAGTACAGAGCAGAACAGAACTGTGTCATGAGGCAAGATGACCTGTAGGGACCCACAGATGTATCTTTTGTGTGGTCAGAGGCTTTAGCATCCCAGGAAGGATGGCACAAAAGAGGTTGAAATGAGCAAAGAAAAGAGAGAAAAATGTTTCAATCCCAGGAAAACCAAATAGCCACCTGTCATAACTTCTTCATTCATATGAGCCCATCTTATTTTCCCTTTGTCCTCTCTTTCAATGTGTTTTCTGTTTATGTTAATCATTTGAACAAATTGCTCAGATATTCAGTCATCCCTGAGTGAGTACAAAAGATAAATCATTACTTAAATCATAGAATCATAGGTTAGGCTAGAAGGGTCCTCTAAAGGTCATCTAGTCCAACCCCCCTGCAGTAAGCAGGGACATCTTCAGTAGACCAGATCTCTCAGGGCCCCATCAAGCCTGACTTTGAGTATCTCCAGGAATGGGGCCTCAACTGCCTCTCTGGGGAACTTGTTCCAGTGATCAACCACCCACATATTTAAGTTTTTTTTTTCCTAATATCCTACCTAAATCTATCTTTTTCTAGTTTAAAGCCATTCCCCCTCATCCTGTTGGTACAAGGCAGTGTGCTGTATAGCTCAATGCACGACTCTATATTTCACCATATTCTCTTTATCCAAACCAGTTTATAAACTTTCACAGAAATGTGGAATTAGGCATTTTCAAAAATTCCTGTTTCAAAAAGGATTAAATAAGACCATAAGCAGAAATGATCACAAACAGGTGACTGCTTCTGATAAAGAATATTGGTAGACAGAGATATAACCTCAAAGGTCTCTCCCCTATAGTACTTCAATGTAGAATCACGTGTTTGCCTGCTGTTTCCTATGAAAAACAAAACACCGATAAACAAACGACCTCAATCAGTGTAAACTTTTGTGCTTAAAAGTGTCATCAGTTGGTATTTTTAGAACACAGTTGTGTTCTAAAATCCAAGTGAATGTGCAGTGGAGAGACATTCTGAGTCATGAGAAGAGCTAAGATCAAGCATACCTTTAACTCCACCTTTCATTGAACTTCAGCTGTGACTGGAATGAGGAAATGCCTCTGTACTTCATGTTTGCAAGTGTACAGTAAATCCAGCTGCATTAATAATGGCAGAAGAGCTGGTAATGCAAAAAAGGAAGTATGTGTGGAGAAGTGGCCTGGCTCCTTGGAGAGCTGGAAGTATCACTAAAGCTCTTGTGCCTTTGGACATGATAAAATGAGAAGGAAAGCCACAGAGCTGTGTGCCACACTTGTTGGTTCCTACAATGCCGTATGCAAAGCTGTGACAAAGGCACCCAAGCTTGGAAGATCAGTCTCTCCTTTGGTGTGTGACAGTTGGTGGTGGGAGCAGGCAGAGTGAGGCCTGCAACTATCCTGCCTGGTCTTGCCATTGCTCACAGAAAGGAAATATAATTCTTCCCATGTTACCAGGTGGCAGCTGACAGTGGGGGCCTTGCAAGTGAGCTCTATCTGAGGAGGCAAACCTCCTCCCAAACCCTTTGCTAGACCAGGGGGTAGGCCAGGCCTTCGGCTCCCAACCCCGCTACAAAGCAGCTTGATCCAGCGATGGAGGAGTCACCCTGTGAGGGAGGTTTCAGGGGAGTTTTGGGGACAGGGGATTATCTGAGTGACTTCCCCTGTCTGTGCCTGCACACGTTCCCACATCTGCACGGCTGGAGCTCCGTACCACGCATTGATTTTGGAGCAGATGTACAAAGCTAGCTCTAGGCCAAGGCACCTGCTATTTGGGTACTGCCACCAGTGTAAGTAGGGCAGCACTGGACGAACAAAGACTAGGCAGGTTGTCTCAGGATTCCAGTAGGTTTTCCAGAAGTGATGTCTACCTGTTCACAGAGACAGAGCCATAGAGACGCCCTGCCTCATTCCCCCTGGACACAAGAAGTTACTTTGACACTGGAGAGCTTTATTTTTCCCCTTGA
Organism: Gallinula chloropus; assembly: GCF_964237585.1. NCBI lineage: Eukaryota > Metazoa > Chordata > Aves > Gruiformes > Rallidae > Gallinula > Gallinula chloropus. The sequence goes on from NC_140086.1 coordinate 42,800,045, forward strand.
CGCTGCTTTGAACAAAGGCAGGAATCCCACACTTGTGGTCTGAAATAATGAAAACAATTAGCTCAGTCCGATTACCAAAACTACCATTACCTAGACAAAGGGAAAAAAAAGGAATCATTATATACTGCCTTCCTTACAAACTCAAGGATCACATTCAAGGCCTTCAGGGTCCCCCAAAATGAAGAATCTGAAGCCTCTTTAGTACTTATACCTGGTCAAAATCACATTTACTGTTTCTGTGAGCCTAGTTCACGACTGATCGTTAGCTTTTCACTATGAATCAAATTGTATTTTAAGGTTTTTATTAAATTTAACTTATCTTTCAGCCAGCTTTGTGAATTTTTAAAATACTGATCCAAATTGATGGTTGGGGCAGTCAGGCTTAGTGGTGTTTTTGCAGCCCTGCAACGAAACTGGGAAAGCTGTGATGATGGAAAAAAAGGAGGCCGTGATGCAGGACTATTCTGCATTTAAAAGAAAAAATAAAAATAAAGAAAGAAAGTTTTGTGTAAATGATGTCAAAGTGCCTGAATCCAAATTTATGGAAAGATAATGGCTATTTGGAGTCTCCTAATGCTATTGCTCAGAATCTGCTGCCTGTGATGGAGATTTTTGCCTCAGGAATTTATTAGCCCTCTCTCCAGAGGCACATCCTATCAGACACAGTTAGCAGATGACAAAAATCAGTGGAATTTAAAATACAGAGCCTTTATTTTTTTCCAGGGGCTAATTAGAAACATGCCACAGATATAGAACCCGAGCCATACGTAAAGTTCTGAGTCAGATATAAAAGACTATCTGAAGGAAAAAAAGCCTGCCTTTTCCGTTCAACAACACAGGGCTTGTGCGAGTTCCTAGTTATTTCATTCAGGAAGAATCAAAGTTTCCTTTCAGCCACAGAAAAACACAGAGCTCTGACTCTTTGTGTAGCCAAACACAGTGCTAGTAGCAGAGAGTCATGCTGAAACAACCAAAATGTTTATTTGCAGTATTTCCAGAAACATTTAAATGACAAAAAAAAAAGACATTTAGAAGACAAAAACTTCCTCCAGTCCAAAGGACCACTGCAAGGAGGCTTCTTCAGACCTTCATGTGAAATCCTTAATTTAGGGAAGCACTGAGACTCTGCAGTCTACTTCTGGGAGTCCATGATTATTCTCATAAGGAGCAGACTGCTTTGGTCCACACTGGGGGGGGGGGGGGGGGGGGCAGTTCCCCAAATTTACATGGCCATTCCTTTTAGTAAAGGTCATACACGATTCTCAGCAGTATGATATAGTCCTGAAATGTTTATCTGGATAACCAAAGAAAAATCATCAGCACTCTGAAAGAATCTTTTAGCTTGGTTTTGCTCTTCCTCTTTAATATGCAATTCACCAAGGCACAGAACTCCAAAGTATTTCCAGCAGGATCTGCAATGATGATGGAGCAGGTCACATTTTCCAGGCTGGCAGCATTGTTGCAAGATGCAACCCCCGGTCAGCAGACAGAAACACAGAGAAAATGTCTGCAACACACAGAAAATTCTGCAGCCCTGAGAACATCCCATAGTTTGATTTGGGATTCTTTAAAACAGGAGGAGCAGAGAATCCAAACAGCAAGGTCAGCCATGACTTTACAAGGGAAAACCCACATGAGGACCATATGTTGAACTTACTGACTGCTGTTGGCCATCTCAGTTTGCTTGGAGCAACACACAGCTCCCAGGAGACCCGCATGCAAAACCTTCACAGCTCCAATACTAAGCTTGAACATGCTTTCAAACCACCTTAACTTCATCTTTAGAAGAGTGCACCAGAAACATAGCAAACAAAGGCCAAAAGCGATCATGAAATACATGAACTATTCAGCTTGGAGTTTAATCCTCCCCGACTTAGAAGTCACTGATCCAGATTTCAGTGAACTCCCATGGGAATAAACGCGCCTGGTCACTAGGTGTCAGCCTTGCCTGTACGAGGACACCAGACCTCCCTGTCCCAGCGAGAAGCAACTCTCAGCACTACACATGATCATAGCAATCCTGTAATTTGGGGAAAGGAGCAGAGGAGGATGTGTTTTGTGTGGGATGGTTTTGTACCTGGTAATACAGTACTCATAACCCTCAGGTTTGGATGGTGGAAGCAGCAGCACGGTTCCTTCATGCCGAGGAGATGTGACTGCAGGTCAGCTGCAGAGTCGGCAGAGGAGTTACGCTCTCCAACGATGAATACATGAGCAGGGTGTAAGCAGTGAGTCAGTAGCTGTTTTGCAAACCTCACAATATTTACTGTTTATTCTAAAGCACCAGTTCCTGGAATAATGCCATGACATGAAAACGCTGGCTCCCGCTTCTTAATCTGCCTCTCGCCTCGCTGGATGCAGGAACAATGCTTGGAAACAAGATCCCCGCAGGGCTGAAAACTCCGAGGACAACAAAGAAAACCTAAAATGTGTTCTTTAAATGATTTCTTGAATACTTGACTGTTCATAACAGCACAGTCAGCAAAAACAAAGAGCAAATGAACAAGCAGTGGAGTTTCATTCGTGTCTGCAGAAAGCTCCTACGTTTCTGATCCTGGAACCTCTTTAGATGGAAACTTTCATGCCCTGATTCCCATGTTCCCAAAGCTGCACATATTACCTTTTCTTTCTCTAGGGCCAACCACAGTACCATAGGAGCCAGTCATCATCCACAGTGGCCTGCTGCCACTGCAGCTTCCCAATGTGCCGCAAGCAAAGCTGCCCAGCTCAGCAGAGAGCAACAGTTCCAACCAGGGGAGCACGTGCTTTTCACAAGATGTGGCAAAAATGACTCAACAGCTTCTTACCCTCCGTTTTCTTCTCTTAATGGGCAGATAAATTTTCCCACTAGAAATAAAGAGAAAAATCATAGCACCCAGGTTCTTCAGCTCCCTCAGACACATACTAATGAGGGCAGAAAAGCTGAACCAGGAAGAATTCTGCAACACCTTCACATCCTAGCTACGGTAAGTCTTTTCATGATCATTCCACAGTAAACACCTGTCCTCAGTGATGACTCTGGAAGGGCTGGAGCCTTCCAATAACAACATCAACAACAAGAAAACCCAGCAACAACGTCCCAATCAGCCCAGGCATTTCACAACTCCTAGAAGTCAGGGCAGCAGCAGTGTCAAGCTAGCCAAGCCCAACAGAAAGCCAGTAGAATAATATTTTGCCTGGAACAGTCTCAAGGCTCCTACATGTGCTTGCTGTGGTGACTGCCGTGCCAAAAAAAAAAACCCAAACCAAACCAAACACCACCTTCCCTGCCCCCCTCCCCCCCCAACCCCCTCAAAAAAAAACCAACCGAAAAAGAAGGGATGAATGATTGCCTATGCATGAAATAACAAACATGTCTATGAGGTCTCAGGGACCCAGAAAACACTGAAAACAGGAGAAACAGCAAGTCGAACTCTAGAAGGATCAGTCCCAAATCTTGCTTTTACACACACACCACAATTCATCACAGCAGTTGTAGAGGGGACCCTGAGACACACAGACACACTAGACTGCATGCTGTCTCACTGCTCTCTGAGAACATCTCTGCTTAATGATCTCTGCCACCTTGTCTGACCATTAAAAACACTACTTTCTGAAGAAAATATCTCAGAGGGACACTATCCTCCCCTTCTATTTTATTCTCATTTGCAAGTTCAGGCAGCTAATTTCCATGCTTTTCTTCCAGAAGAAACACATACATCACACGAGTCAGCACAAACACCAACAGCATACTGCACGAGGGCCACAGAATGTGGAATCATAGAATATACTGAGATGGAAGCGACCCACAAGGATCAAGTCCAACTCCTGGCTCCACAAGTTTTGAATGGTGATACCAGTACAGAGCTGTGAACTGGGAGCCACCCACCACAAAAGACTCAGAGACTTCCAGGTGATGATGCCATCAATTTCTCTATCCTGGAAAAGTTGTTCTCTACAACAGTCGTGAAATAACACAGATCATCTAATTGGTAGCATTTCACCTCTTGTGGCACCAAGATGTCCTCTGACTTATTTGTTTTTTCAAATTAAATTAGCACACTTACTTTCAAAGACAAACACAACCTAATATATCAGACTTGAGAAGCTCACGATGCTGAGCCAGGCAACCCACACATGTGACTCGTGGTCCACAAGATCTTCCTACTTCAAGCATCTTGTGTCACTGAAAACAGAGCGGGATTCAGTTTCAGATACTTGTCTCCCATGTACACAGATGTGCTCTATGTTAAAACTACCCTCACAGGAGCCTAGAGCACAGTTTAGTTGCTCAGATGTCTACTTCAGGCTCCACTGAGTCTATCAAACTCCTACTGACTAGGAATTGAGCTTAAACAATCATCCACCTGTGAGCAATTTTAATTTAATAAATAATGCAGAATGGCATTAATTTTGAAATTAAGACAATACCTTACTACACTAAATTTGTAGAGAACTTGGACTCTGACTTCTGAAGCTCTGAACCACAGCTACACTCAACAAAGTAAAGAAAGCATCTGCCTTGTCAGGTATTAAAGAGTGAATTTCTTAATTTAAAATAATCCACACTGGGACCAAGGCAAATTACACTACCACCACAAACAAACAAACAATTTTCCCTAGAGAACTAGTTTACTGTAAACTTGCACATGAACTTATCTTTCATGGACTGCTGAATGTACACAAACTTCTAGCTCTCATTGCCTGCACAAGAAGTAACAATAAAATATAAACACCAAGAAAAGGCAGACTTTCAGGCTACCTTACCCCTATTTATAGACTAGAGAGCAGAGAGGACAATCCCATTACAAAACCAGAATGAGCCTTACAAGGGCTGGGTTTCCAAAAGTGCAAGGAGACAGTCACTTGGGTACTGATGCATTGAGTGCAAAATTGCCTATCCCTTAAGACTTGTACTAGTGTGTGCAATTCTGAGTTAAGAGCACCTTCTAGGAGTGTTCCTTTACTCCAAGTAAACGTCAAATCCATTACCTAAAGGCTCCTCCAACCCTCCAACCCAGCCAGCCTGTGTCTTGGATTCTACAAGGTTAACAAGTAAACAACATCGCTGTTGACATTTTTAACAACAAAAGCAACACCAGTCCAGGAAACTCAAGCCACGAAAAACCTCCTCGTATAAACAGATGCAGGAATGATCAACACTTTTCCTGCTCCAGAGGCACATAAAACAACCAGATTTCCAAACCCAGAGTGGGCCAGACAGGATGACACTGTGAGAATAATTGAGCCCTGTGGTTCCCACCACTGCAAGGGGAGAAGCAAGAAGAGGCCTCGGGAAGATGCAGATGCAACAGAGGGAATATTAACCAAAGGAGACAGAACAGATCTGAGGGTAGTTTGCTCTCACTGAGAAACCAGAAATTCTATAGACAATGCCATGTATTTCTGCTACAAAAGACGAAGAAGCCATCTGGGCTGAGAAATGAAGGAGCTTGAAACGCTCATTTTCCTAATGGGCCAGAATTCTGTCACACCAGGGCATCTAAGTACATCTTTTCATCGACTAAACAGTAACACAATAAACTGAAGTACACACTGTGAGTCAGGTAAAAACTACTCCTATCTGCTCACCAATCAAGAAATGTTAAGAAATAAATCTGTGTAGGGAATATTAAACTGGCTGGTTTTGACAGACAGAGCATCTTTCTTCTTTTAGATATATGTAAATAGAACACTAACATTTTAAATGCAAAACTCAAAAATTTCAAATTAGACAATTTTTTTTAGAGAACTTTTGAGCGTTCACCAGTGCAAAATTAGCTTTGCATTGGCATTTTAAATTTTCCCATTAAAATAGAAAATAGTAGGATAGCAATGGGAAGCTATCTTCAGAATCGATCACTTTTATATGACTTCCTGGAGCACAGACATCAATTATACTTGTATGTCAAAACAATGTTGGCACACTGCCAGCGAAGATTCAGATCACAGCCACTGATTTATTCCTTTATTCCTTTTGGGAATCAGTGAATGGCACAGTCACTCTTCAGCTGTGAAACACAAACACCGTGCTACAAAGTGTAACAAATTAGAAGCCAACATGCCTTTATTGTACATATTAAGGGAAAATGCATTTATTTCAACTTGCTTCATCTCAACTCTGCAGTCAGCCACCCCCAAGGGCAGAATTGTTTGGCCGCTCTTAGTGTTCCATCTCTAAAGAAACAGGTGATTCCTAATCATCAAGGTATGATACACCACCATATGTACTCCTTCAGGAGCCTTTATTTTCATTTAATTCTCACGGTTTTTAATCAAGGAACTACTCTGAACTATGATGTTGTTGCTAAAAATTGATGTGGCATTCCAAACTTCATGGCACAAGTAACGTTTCTTTTCCTCAAGTACTTGATGGTGCTTTTCCGGTGCCGGGAGATTGGGTGCTGCTGGCTGTGTATCACACTGCTGCATATGAAAAACCTCTATCAAAACAGGATATCCAAGGCAATCATTTATCCTACGAGCATGAAAACAGTACATAATCCTGAGTAAAAAGAATGGCCTTAGGTGCCAGTACTGACTGGAGAGCCTTGCACCAGAGCGTCACCGTCCTATCCACAGCCCGCCAAGAGATTGTTTATTATGGATTTATTAGAAACCTTGTCAATAACTGACTTTGATAATTCTGCATTCAGTTGCCAGGAGCCTTGTGCTCCTGACGAGATAAAACGAACAGGAAATCCTCTATAGCCTTGTCACTTTTTTCACCAGTAAATAAAAATCAGAACAAGTGTTATAAAATCCTAGCCATTGTAAACAGAAGAGAGAGGAAAAAAAAGACAAGCATTGCCTGTTTTAAACAGGAGCAACATACAGCCCTTTGTGCCATCTCCAATTATAAGATGATAAAAGATCACCTTTATGAAGCAGAATGACCGGATTTTGTGGAACGTGGCTGTTTTGGCTCCGAGGTATTTGTAGCCTTATAGTATCAGAGCCAGGATACAGCTGCCTTGTGACTAAGACGTCGCTCACTGAATAAGTGCTATCCAATCCCTCGACGTCACCAGACATCTGTTTCCTGTTTTCATTCTTTCTTTCGGTGTTATCATTTTATCCAAGTTACCCTTTCACCTGAAAACCGGTTAGAAACCTACAGAAACCAGCGTGTGCCTATCAAAGAAGTTGATTTAGAAAAAATAAATATTGCTTAGAGCAATTTCTTCATTTTAATCCAAAGAGCAGGAGTGGAAACAAAATTGCCTTCCCGCCTCTTCTCCTCCCCAAAATACACAATGATACATAAACACTTTTGTCTTCTGGTCTTCACTAATATGACTAACTTCCTTCTTTGCTTCCAGTTAAGTAGCTTTCCTGTTGAGTACCACCACCTCCACAAAATACAATTGTGAATTGATTCATAAAAACAGAAACATTATGGTACAAATAAGGGAAGGCAATAAATACTCTTTCCCCTCCCCCAACTCCTTCCCAAATGGAGGCAATAGTATTGTAATAACAAAAAGAAAAAAAAAAAGAAAAAAGTATTGCTTGTCATTTAAGGTTCCAAACCAACAATCATCAGGATGCAGAACAGGATACATCTAAAGTGAGAAAGTTATTTACTTCACATTCAAGTTGCCACTAGCTATACTTTTTTTGGCAGCCGGTATTATTCTTAATGTGCCAAAAAAGTGTTGTGCACCTTATAAAATATGAATGTTAATGCCACCAAGACCAAATTCCTGCTATTCACAATGCAATTTTATATTGGTGTTGTTTTGCTGTGTTTCACCTCACCTATACTTAAACCACCAGTCAGGAGAATGACCATTACTGATAGCATCTAACACACATTAACAACACACAATAGAAGGTGAAGCATAAATTGTCAAAACCTAGTGACTTTCCACTGTTAATCTCTGGATTTCAGATTATTTAATCAAAATGAGAATACAAGACATGTTTTATTTTGTTTTCAACTACAGATACTTCTATTAATTGACCAGGCTGTTGAGTGAAGCAAAAATCTGGGCTGGCTGACAAACACCAACAAGCAAGATTCATCCGCTTCTTATTATTCTCTGAAAGAAAAAGAAGATATTTTTAATTTTAATAATTTATTTGCCCCCTTGGAGGCACACCAGCAAAATACAGGTGTTAAACAGGAGAAACAGGAGATTCGGGCACTCAAAGGGCTTTCCCTAGGAGATGGGATGGTTTGGCAGCTAACAGGAAGTTATAAGTAGCATTTCCAAAGGCACATGAAAAATGGAAAGCAAGATGACTTCTTGTGTTCTGGTCTTCCGGACTGTTTCCTGCATCTTAATATCCAAATTATCCCTATTTTAAAGCCAAATTCAGCTTCCATTAAAGTTAATGCAATTATGAAGCACCTAATTACCTTCTGAGGAGTCAGAGCAGGTTCTGATAGATTTAGTCTCCTCTCTCATCTTTCAATTTTGTCCATCATCCCAAACACCTAACCCTAAGCTTTTGTTAGAAACCTATAGTACTCTTGCACAGTAATAATACCCTATTCTGGAAAGACCGATGAAACAAACACTTGTTGGAAAATTATTTCAAAGACTGCATCAAACTGGAATAATTAAAATACCGTTTCCCCAGTAAGTTATTCATAATTTTTCAAAACATCTACGTTCATTTCTCCACTCTCACATGCACAATCTGTGATCAAGCTGAAAACTGAATCCTAATTGTGTACTTTATCCATAACGTCCCCATCCTCCACAATCTACTGCCAGTATCTAATATTCATTGATTCTGGGTTCTGCCATGCATTTTTATTAATGACATTGTATTTGTGTCTGGACAAGTTTTAAATTCTGTTTGAATAATAAAAGCCATTGATTTAAAATAGCTATCTCTTTTTTTTCCCCCTTCCCTAAACTTAGATAAATAGAAAGTTCTTTTGAACTGCACTGTCTTTCTCAATTTCCATCTGAAGGAATAAGACAAAAATCAAGACCTCTCAAGCTCTAGTGCTATTGATGGCAGTGCCAAAATCCAAACCACTGCTATGGAATTGAAGAGGCTAATGAACTCTTCTGCACTGTGTTCTTTCTGGTTGTTTTTAATTTTCTCCATCCAAAAACAGATGGTCTGCTTCTTAGAGGTATTCTAGATACCATTCTCTAAAACAGAAATGATAATGTTATGCAGGATTGCAAAATTAATACCAGTTTTGCACAGCCATGTTTCTCAATTTAAATTGGGGGGAGGGGGGAATAAACTAATTATCAGGTCATGTTACTCTTTGGAATCATCCTCTGAAATAAATGCAACATCAAAACATTCTGTCTGAAAAAAAACTGGCAAATCACCGCAAGAGAAAGTTCCCGAACACACGCTTTGATTGTATCAGACCCCATAATGTTTCTAAACATTAAGACTTTTCATACACTGTGTTGACAATAAAAGAAAAAGAGGTTGAGAGCTACACTAGAAGATTACATAAACAAAAATTTATGTTTTGTCTAGTGTAACAGGAGTCTTAAAAAAAAAAAAACAAACACCACTTGGTATCCATTATTTCATACCCAGATGTTTCCTGTACACCTGCAGTTGTCTCCAGCCCTGAATTCACGAGCTGTAGTATTCTAACAGGTTCTCATCAGTCGGTTTGAGAATTTTCTTGTCTGCCAGGTTTACGATCCACCCCGGAGCAAGACCAAAAAAGATCTGCCTGGGGTCCTTGCGTGCGCTTAGCATTTTGAAGAGTTCATCCTTGGTTATGTCTGGTAAGACGTAGCCGTATTTCTTGGCAAGTTCAAGCCTGGCTTCTGCCACCTTAGATGGATCTGCCAGGTACCCACGATTCTGGGCGTCTGTGTAGTACTGGACGAGATCTTCGGGCGGAAGCATTCGCTTGGGAATGGGCTGGCCACGCAGGAAAAATAGCACTGGCTTACATAAAATGTCTGTGGGCAAAGATGAGAGAAAATTAGATGCTATGCTTCACAACACACATTTATAAACATTAAACAACACCTTCTTATTTAGTGCTCTGTGCTAAATAAATTATCCAGCTCTTATTAAAAAGTACCGAGTCAGAATATTCCCGTTCAGAATGAGATAGTGGGTTATAAGTTTCACTTAACCAACCAACTCTCTTTTACCTGGTATTGACAGTGACAATCTGGATGAATTATTACTTCTAATACATTTAGAATTCCTACTTTGGAGAGATGCAATAACTAAGTTAGATCCCACTGTTTAGTTAAGGGGCTGACCTCCAGGTTAGAAACAACACATCTACACGGCTACTCACAGTGCATTAACGTATTTCAAATTTAGTGTTTCTCTAAGTATTTTAAATAAAGAATCAACAGCACCTGCCCCTGTTCAGTCATTTGGGAAACTATCCTCTCCTCCTCGATTTTTACTGAGTTTGGCCATTTACATGCCAGATCATTTGAACATTAATGTTTTGATTATTTTCTGGATTGGGAAAAACAACTTGTATCACTGCAGGGTACCTTACTTTGCACACTAAGAACGTCTATTCCTCTTGTTCTCAGCCTCATTCACACATGAAAGCTCCCTTATTGTCAATAAAAACTGCATGAATGAATATTAGGCAGGATGCAGCCTCAAGCAAAGCCTCATTCTTCAGTGAAAGTGTTCTGAAAACAATAGCCATTTTGACTGGAACGATTCTGAGCTTCTGTAATTTATTTGTTTCCTCACTTTAACTGGAAAAGTATTTTAAATTAAAAATGTAAATATCCACAGTGTTTTTTAAATCTGGGGATTTTTTCCCTTGAATTTTCTTCAGGTTATTAAACATGTGAGAATGTTGAAAGATAAAAATTAAAAGAAACAGTCTTTTATTAGTTCCTCTACAAAGCTGCTTGGATTTCTTTAACTGGCCTAATGTTAAATGACTACTAACACTAGTAGGAATAAATAGGTTAATGGTTAAAAAGTGAAAAACTGAGGATGTGTTACAGTTGAACATTTGTATAGCAATGTGGTGTTGAAGCTTCCAGAATAGAAGAGGTGAATGATTTTTCATTTCTTCGAAATTTTGATTTGGATTGTTTATTCTTTGCACATTAAGAAAAAAAAAAAAAGTCAGAAATGAAAGGAAATTCTTACCCAAACTCCTTGGATCGTAGAATGACGTTGTTACAACACCTCCATTTTTTTCTATGGCTGCAACTGCTAATTCAGAAGCCCTCTGCACTTCAATATTTACTTTTGCTGCAAAGATATCAGCACCCTGAAAATTTCAACACGTATTAGAGTAACACTAAAACGAGTATTTTAGGACACACATTTATTCTTTCCTCAGAGTTGTAAGAAACACTACATCCCACAACGTACTATGCAGCAAAACAGGTAACCAAATTACTCTCTGTCACATAGTCCGAATGAAAAAAACTTGCCTGTCCAAATTATTCCTTTATTTCTTTCTGTACATTCTAGCACTCTATTGTAAAATAGTTGTTTGACATCATCTTATGTGCTCCTTAACTATTTTTTGTAGTCTCTCAGACCTTATAACATCACCCCGGGTTGGTTTGGGGTTTTTTTGCTAATACACAGTGCCCTCTAGTGGATTAATTACCGCAAAACCCCCGCAGCAAACTAATTTAGCAAGGCAAAGATGCTTCAGAAACCGGGGATGTACAATCTGACAGCCTGGCTTGGAGGAATTCAACACCTAAGGCTTTATACTGCCTGAGCAGTAAGTGTCTTGCATGCATACCTCCTCCACCAGCTGGACACCGTAATCCCTTTTGCGGGGTTGCACTGTGACACCCCTGGCGTTAATGAGCTGCGTTAAATCAATCGGCTGCGTGGGGTCAACTCTACCCAGATCGATCAGGTACTGCAGCCTCTGGAGACTCAGCGGCTGATACTGGCGTCTGAGACTGGAGAGAGGAAAACAAACAAAACAATGAGAAAGTTACAAAATTGAAGCTTTAATAGGAACTGGCCAACTGAAATAAAGCACACTGCATTTCCTTTTCTACCTACTCCTAAAGCTGCTAACTAAACATATAAACCAGACCCACCCATAAGCCAACATTTTAAGTTTAATTTAATGCAAACACAAGCCCTAGTTACAACTCAAGACTCCACTATGCACTCAGGTTTGCTCACACACTCCCATCTCCAACATCCTGCTGCTGAGTTCAATTTACCCCAGGATACCTCCCTACCTGCTGATTGTTTTAAGGAAGAGAAATAAAACCAGGTGAAGAAATTGAAGTGTCAGCATTTCTTGACAACCCAACAAGATACTAAATAACCAGCATATTCAAAGTGAATATGCAGCTTGTGAGGATCTGACCAAATACCCATTCCCTGCCCCTCCCCACACCACGGCAGGGTGGGGGGGTGAGGGGAAGAAGGGAGTGAAATCATGACTAAAGTGAAGTCTGCTGAGAAGGGAGGGGTAGGTGCTTTAAGATCTGGTCTCACAAGTCTGGTTTCACTCTCTGTGTGTGTAGTGTAATAAATTACAGAGTTTTCCTTCCTTTATTCCGCGTTGAGTCTGTTTTGCCCATGACACTAATTGCAGAATGATCTCTCCCTGTCCTTACCTCGACTCCTGAGCCTCTCAATATATATTTTATCCCCTCTCCAGCTGAAAAGGGGAGTGATAGAGTGACTTTGATGAGGGTCTGGCCTCCAGCCAGGACCAAACCACTACACAGAATTTGCATAGTCAAGACAGTTCCTAACAGAGCAGAAGTTCAAGTAGTAGAGGAATACCCCTGCAGACAGAAAGAAGACAGGCAGAGGCATTTTTTGGCATGCTCACGTCCTGCTGTGATAAGTCTCTCTCAGACGTAATTACAGAAATGCCAGAAAGGCATTTACAATTGCCTGGCATTGAAATTTTGCCAACAACATGGAAAAGAAATGACTGAGTACTTTTTTTGTTTCTACATGCTGTCAGGTGTGGTTAACACCAGCAAGACCACATTAATTTCTCATCGCTGCAGAAACATGGATTTTCGATGTCGATTACTCATGAACTTTTGACCACCATTAATGTAAGAAGCTCAGTGCCTGAATTCTCCAGCATTTCCTTTTGGGACTGTGGATCCACAGTGTCTTCAGCTGTGAAATGTGTTTCTCATTTACTCTTATTGTAAGTTAAGTAAACAGGAGGTAGTGACAGTACTTGGAAATACAGCTTGAATAACACTTCAAAGTTAGCAAGACTGGCAGAGAAAACCTTTGAGAACCAGGACAGGTCTGTAGGTTATAATAATGCACACATACAGAAGGGAAATTAAAAAATAGAGCACAGCTATTTGATGAAGTTGTAACAGCAAATGAAACACAAAAGCAAACTGTAGGTTTAACAATTTGTAAATAAATTCACTTTAAGTCCTTCCACTCTGGAGCTGTCTGCTAGGTGTGGCATGGTTTTGTTACTACTGTGTGTAACGACTCCTATATCCACACAATGCTTTCATGACCATAGCGAAAAGCAACAAAATGGTTAGTGACCAAGGTAAAAGACATGCCATTTTAGGAAACAAAATGGGTTCAAGCAGCAACAACATTTTGTAATCGTCAATACAGTGAAGGAAATTAATAAACAACAGCACACAGATATCCAGCTAAGAGCACTGACTGGAAGAAACAGTATTTTAAACTTTAAAAAGCTGAAAAAATAAGCACCATGTGAAAAGGGGACAGAAGTGTCAAACAAGGCTGAATGCCTGAGGAAAACAACTGTGAAAGATGACTTAATGGCTTCACCCAATAGATCTGATATTAAAAAGCTTTTTAAGATTCTAGGTGGCACAGATGGAGTGCAGACAAAGACTGCAGTGTTGTAGGGATGAAAAAGACTGATGAAGAGAAGCAGAATTGTTTGGCTAGCAGATCAGAGCTTCAGGTGAATAAAGCAAACTGAAAAAAAAAACCCGAAGCAAGGTTTCGGATTGCATTTCCATGCCAACAGCCTCACTCCAGTCAATGGACTGTTCCCTGGCAGTTCAATAGGTTATCTGCTGTGCAGACAGGCAAGGGGAGAATCAAGCACAAATGGAGGAGAAATACACTCAGCTGCAGGAGGAAGGTACCCTGACACATAGGAGGGATTATGCAAAGAAAAGGGAAAATAAGCAGAGGTGTAAAACAGAAAATAAGAATAAAAAAAAAATCTCACAAGCATATTAAGATTCTGGAGAAAAATCAAAAAAGACAGATCAATTTCTGAGTAAATGTGAAAAAACTTACCTATGTCCATCATTGAATCCATATTTTGGTATGACCAAGTAGAATGGAGTCTGACCACCCTCAAAGCCTAATCGGGGGCGATTTCCTCTTTGTCTTTCTCCTTTGTGACCTCGACCACACTTCCTACCTCCATGTCTTCCTCGGCCACGTCTTTTCTCCTGGGAAATAATCAGTAATACATTTAGTCAACCACTTTGGAATTAAGTATCTACAAAATGTAAAATTTCAGAGATACAGACAACTGAGCAAAACGCTGGTTCTTAAGGGAAAAGTAAGAGATAGCTCTTTCCTATGAGGCACAATAGTCAGAAATGCAGCTGGTGTGATGCTTTAGGGCACAACTTTAAGCAGGTACCACAAGAAGTCTGGAAGTTTATATGAACACATATCTCAATAAAAGGAATACTAGTATTTAATCCTACCCTTATACCCTGTACTCCACAAGTAAGAGAGTTTTCCTGAATTTACTACTGATATTTCCTCCTATTTAATGATAAAGTTGCTCAGAAGCTTCTGAACACTGACAGTGAAAAAAGAAATTTAAAAAAATAATCAATTAAAAAAATCAATTCTACTTAAGGGACAGGGAACAGACTACACATGCTATGGATGCATACATTTTTTCATGCACTCAGACTTTCTAAAGAGTTTGCAACTGTTGCAATTGCTACTGACTACCAACTAAACCTGAAGACTGTATGTTCAATCTTTGTTAGTTTAAGAATTAAGCCTATGGTACTAAGCTATTCAGTTTCCTGAACACTTCAAAGCCCCATTCCGTTTCCACAAGTAGCAGTTCAGCAATCTTCTTGCACTCACTTCCTAACTGTGCCAGCAGAAGCACTTGCACAGCTAAATGGTGAGCAACAAAGAGATAAGCAAAGGTAAATCCCTTTTTAATAAATAAATAAATAAATTAATTAATATCCTGGTCAGTTACACCAATTAATGGGTATATCTACAGCATTACAAAAAAGGCAGGAAGCAAAGGTGAAAATGAGCAGCTGGGATTGACTTATTAAATGAAGTGCTGCCATCTCACTCTGGCCTAACAAAGTTTTCTGTGTAAGGTGACTTCATCTAATTCATATACTGAAGAATTTGCAGCATTAAGGCTCACTGATTTTTATTTTTCACTCTTTATCAGCGATAAAAGACCCACAAGCCTCAGACTCTCACTGCCATGCTGCGCAGTCCTTGTTTATCAGCCCAACATCACAAAGACATAAAAACTGATAGTTTGTGCTCTTCATTGTGCCTGTATGTTTTCCAGACTTATGGAGCACTTAATGTGCACAGAAAAATCAGCAGAAAATTCAGTATGGGCATACACCAGAAAGAAATGTATTAACATGAATTAATCTGAAACATCAGACTTCAGGTGCACTGCTTACCTGGATTAACACCAAACAGTATAGACCTCAAGTGTGGTTTTATGCTGGACTAGACTACCCCACCACCAAAGGAAGCTGGCTTGTTCCCAGCCCACACACTGTGCTGCTTTACTCATAGCACCTTTTCACTCACAGACAGTTCCCTGGCTTTATCTTGGACAGGTCAGGGAATTAAGCTAGATGAAAACTAATTTCTGTCTAATTAGCTTTCACCTGGTTTAGTTCCCTGCTCTGTCTCACCGCACCACCTCCAGCAGCAGTGGATGTGAGCACCTGGATGGAGAGGGAGAGCGCAGCTGGTCTGCCCACCCTTTCTGGCAGTTGCTCCTACACACGCGAAATGACACGGTGACTTTAGTTAACAAAAGTACACTGACAGTATCTGTTCACAAATGGAACATCATCAGCACATCAACCACATTTCAGATGTGGTCAGAAGACCCATATTTTTTTGTTGTTGCCACAACTTTCTGTTTGTGAAACAGAAAACCCTAAGAATCACCACTCCAGCCCTGCACAGGCCTCGTCTTCCAGCTGTGCTTCACCCTAATCAAGCTGGGTGTTCACAGCTCCAAGTGAAGTAATTTGACAGGGGAACCCCAACAGCTGCATGGGGGAATTTCCGTTCTATTACCTTGCCACAAGTTTATAGGGTTACAACTATGCTGCACTTGACAGCTCTGTAGGGCATCTCTAGAGAGCCTTGAGTACCTACAGGGAATCGATGCTCCCTGTCAGTTCTCTATTCCTATGAGTTTAGCCCTTGAACATCATCCCCCTGTTCACTGATTGATATTCCCCCCAAAACAGGTGCATTTCTTCTTGTGGCTTGTTTACTCTTCTATCACTTTACAAGGAGACAGGGAAGATGACATTTAGTTTTTTCATGAAAGCACAAGTAACAAGAAGTGTTGGCTGGCATTGTGTTCTTTTGCTTTTTAAGTCTTTTAACCTTCCCTTTTCTGAATGTATTATTCCACCTTGTCAACATCTGGTATTCTGTGCTTTGTTCTGTTTCTGCCCACCAACCACGACGGCTCTGGGCTTTCCCTAGGGCCACCCATCAGCCAGTTCTCTGCGGGGATGGCCAGACAAGGCACATAATGGGCAAGAGCAGGGCCAAAATACACAACAGTTCGACCCACTCTACCGTTCCACGCCTGCTCCAGCTTGGCTGCTCTCCTGGGCCTGCCGCGGTGTCACCAAAGGTCTCCCACAGCGCTCGAGTGAACGCCACCAGAGCCGGGCTCGCCCGCCGCCGAGGCGGAGTCCTGCCGCCGCAGGGAAAGCGCCCCCGCGACCCACCCGACAAGCTGCAATCACTCACCAGCTTTTTGGAGCCTGGGCTGGGCCGTAAGTTGGACAGGGAGACCCTGGGCAGCGACCGCAGCAGCTCCAAGGCCTTGTTCCCGCCATTCCCGCTCATGGCCGCTCACCTCCCAAGGGCGGCAGCGACGCTCGCCGGGAGAGCTGCTTTACGGCAGAACCGTAAAACGCGAGTCTCCCGCGTCTTCCCGACAGTGTCGCGCAGCCACCGCCATCGGCGTGGCGGCGGGGAGGGCTGGCCCGCCGGCTTCAGCCCACGCGGTGGCACTGAGGCCCGGGACGGTGACGGTCGCCCGGTGACTCGGGGGTCCCGAAGCGCAGAGCCGGGAGAGACGCGGTGTGCCCTGGCGGGGCAGCCGAGGAGAGCAGCGGCGCCTCCGGCTGAAGCGCTGTCGCCGGCCCGTCTTACCGGGTGTGCTGGCAGAAGGGGGAAGCTGCGGGCAGTTACACGTTAACGGGGATCGTTCTTCTAATCGCGTTCTAGCGAGGAATGCCGGTGGATTAGATGTAGGTCCCACGCCGCATGCCGTTTTCCAGCCTCGCCCACCCGCCGCGCAGCTCTCAAGCCGCTGAGACCCCGGGGCGGCATCGGGATGGGGCGGCTGAGGGCGCGGAGCACAGGGGGCTGCCAGAAGCCCAGCGCCCCGCACCCATCTGGAGAGCTCAAAGGCGGGTGCTTACTGGAAACGGGCGTTTCATTATTGGAGGCTTCCCTTGTACTGCTGCAGTACTGAAGCACTTTTATTATTGTAATCTAAAAAGTGGGCCAACTGGAAAGTCACGCTGGAGTTGCAGTCAGCGTGTGGTCTGGCGGGAAGTTAGCTGCCCTCTGGCACAGGGGAGTGAGGGACTGGATTAGGGAAGCTGCTGCTGAGAAGTTACACAGCAGTATCACAGAACATTATGAGTTGGAAGGGACCTCAAAAGATCATCTAGTCTGACTGTCCTGCCAGAGCAGGATCACCCAGACTAAATCACACAGGAACACATCCAGGCAGGTTTTGAACATCTCCAGAGAAGGAGACTCCACAGCCTCTCTGGGCAGCCTGTCCCAGTGCTCTGTCACCCTCACAGTGAAAAAGTTCCTCCTTATATTCACATGGAACTTCCTACGCTCCAGCTTGCACCAGTTGGCCCTTGTCCTATTGTTGGCCACAACTGAGAAAAGCCTGGCTCCATCACGGCTCTCGCCCTTTACATATTTATAAACATTAATAAGGTCACCCTTCAGTCTCCTCCAAGCTAAAGAGGCCCAGCTCCCTCAGCCTCTCCTCATAAGGAAGGTGTTCCACTCCCTTAATCATCCTGGTGGCTCTGCGCTGGACTCTTTCAAGGAGTTCCCTGTCCTTGAACTGAGGGGCCCAGAATTGGACACGATATTCCAGGTGTGGTCTCAAAAGGAAGGGCTGGTTCCCATTGTGAATGTTGCAGTTACTAACGCATCTCAGTGTAATATCCTTGGACTAATTATAAGCAGAGGACTGATCTACTTGGCTAATCAGGCCACCTCACAGAAGTTACACTGATGTGGCAAACAGCACAGTAGAGGTGGAAGACAGAGTTTTGTTCACGTCCCAACAGGATGCTCTGCAACAGGAGTCAGGTTCAGCATACTTGATAGGCACCTGTCATAATGTAAAGCTCCCAGTCCTTTAGGAATCTTTTACAGAAAACCGTATTTCAGTAACAGATTTGAAGTGGGTACAGCGCATGAAGCAAGAACACACACTTAAGTAGACATAAGTAAAACCACAAAGCGCTACCCCTGAAAACAACCCAGTTTGCACAGTAACAAGGATCCCTGGGCATAAACAAAGCAGCCTAACAATCACGGCAAAAGAGGCTGCACATTTAATGCTTCACAGTTGGTGCAAAGGCTTCTCCAGTACATTTCACCCATCCATGCTGACAGAAATACTAATGTTGTTGAGCAAAAACTTTGTGAAAAACATCCCTGCCTAGCATGGTACATGGCAGTGGGAAGGATGTGAAAGAAGTACAGCATGCATTCAGCTGCTGCTTGAGCTGCCAAAAAAGCATCCGTGTTAGCCAGATAACCACCCAGCAAATACAATGGGTAGATTGACTTTCTGGAAGGAAATATCTGACAAAGATGTATGGAACAGAAGACAAAGAACAAAGTATTTCATTTGGATAGAAATGTGTTTGCCATACTTATTCAGAGTTGGTCTAAGTATTTGTAATGGACTGGAATGATCCAGTAATTTCAATACAGAGTGCCTGAATAGCCCAATAGATTTCAAGATGAGTAAGAATTACTGACTCTTTGGCTGTAAGCCAAGAGACTTAATTGGGTGATGGAGGCATCTGATCTGAGGGCATGTTAGTTGCGTGTAACAATGCTGCATGCTGGTTTTCCTGTTTCCCATGACTTAGTATATTTACCTATTTCAGAGTAGCTTTTCTTTCCCCCCCTAAACCTCATAATGCAGAGGCAACACTCCAGCCACAGGCACACACAGATGATACTGTAAAAGCGCAGCATCACCTGGCAGGCACAGCCGGCTGTTTGGAAGGTAGTTTGAAAAGTGAAAGTTCAAACTCCTCGAAACCACCGGAACCCCACGGGCAGAAGTAACTTCGTAGCGCCTGACTTTCACCCAGCGCACGCAGACTTGTCGCTTCCCAATGTGCCAGGCTTCGGCCGCCCTGCCCGGAGGGGTTTCCCCTCGCCGGCGTTGGCTGCCGCCGGCACCCCCGGAGGCCTGCAGCGCCCTGCCCAGGCGGCAGCTCACGCCGCCCGCGCCTCTCACAAGCAGCGGGACGGCCCGGGAAGACCCGTACGAGGCCGAAGGAGGAACCAAGGGTCGCTGCTCCGGCTCAGCGGAGGCCGAGTTAATCTTTCACCCCTGAGGCGCCCGCTCACGGACAGGCCGCTCCCAGGCGACCCCTCGGCGCGCAGGAGACAACGGTCGCCCGCGGGCCCGCACCGCCTCACGGCCCGGATGCCACCTGTCCCGCCGCCCCGGCGGCAGCCAATCGGGGGCGGGACGGCCTCAGGGGCGGGCGGCGAGGGCTCCCCGGGAGCGGGGCGGCGACGCGGCGGCGGGGGGGCTGTGGGCGCCAGGCCCGCTCCCGGCTGCCGCAGCGCCCCCGGCTGCCACCCGCACCCCTCCCCCCCCGCCTTCCCCCCGCCTTCCCCCGCCCTCCTGGCCCGGCGCCCGTCCCGCCTCCCCGCTCTTGGCCAGTGTCCCGCTGGCCGCCTTGCAGCCCGGTGTATGTGCGGCAACAACATGTCGGCGCCGCTCCCCGCCATCGTCCCGGCCGCCAGGAAGGCGACGGCTGCCGTGAGTGCGGGCGGGGGTCGAGCCGCGGGCAGGCCCCGGCGGTCGGGGGTCCGCACTGAAGGGCGGCGGCCCCCACTGCGCTTTGTTCTCCGCTACGGCCTCAGCCCCGTAGGGGGGGTGGCACAAGGGGCCCCGCGGCCCGGGGACGACGTCGTGATCGGGCCCGGCCCGGCTGAGGGCGGGCGCGACCCACTCCGCCGCCGGACGGGTGCCTGGCTGGGTGTGAGGGGGTGCGGCGGGGCGGCCCGGCCCGGGCGGGTTGACAGGTCTGTCCGTTACTTTCCTGTCAGAGCCGAGCCGCGCTCGGGACCGGGGTCCGGCTCCCCTGGTGGCTGGAGCCAGCGCCTGGCGAGAAGGTCATCGGTGTCAGCGGGTCCGCGCCAGCCCGCTGCCGGCGGGGGCCCCGCGGCGCCGTGCGCCGGCCGAGGGCGGGCTGCGCCCGCTGATGGCGGCGGGAGGCCGGGGAGCGAAGAGCAGGGGTGGGGAGTGAAGGAAGCAGAGTTTGCTTCCGAGAAAGTCGTGCCGTGCCCCGGGCTGTGTGGGATCTCGTGGGGACGCTGGCGGTCCGTGGGCCAGGTGATCTTACACCACTGTGCTTCGTTCCGTTTATTTATTTATTTATTTATTTCTGCTTTAGGTCATTTTTCTTCACGGACTGGGAGATACCGGGTGCGTATTCTCATCTGTTACCTGCTGTGTAGTTTCAAATGTGAGGCTGCGTGTTTTAAAGACGTGTGAGCTGTTAAAAGTCAGTAAGGCATCTTATTCTGCCCATGAATGCCGTGGCTAACAACGGATGAAACTTCAGGTGTGCTGGAGTGATGGTGACAGCTATTCACTTAAAATTTCCTAGCCTGAATTCTCAAAAGGTTTTTCATCTCTCCTTTCGATCACCTGGCTTGGTCTGAATGAACGTCTTTTGTTCTTCAGGCAAACTTGGTGGAAAAAAGAAGTCCGTGGGTTTCTGATCTTTTGCTTTCCTTAGAGTGGGTTTCTGGTTATTCCTGTGCTTGTCTAAATTTAGAGTTCTCTCTTTTTTTTTTTTTTTTCTTTCATACTTGAGGATTGCTGATTTGCTAGTAGGTGTAGTTAGTCAGGCCATTTTTTTTTTTATGGTATGTCACAGTTATGTTAAAATCCATGCTTACTTGATTCATCTAATTGAACTTGTCAGTAGTCACTTAACATCTACAGATTTCTCTGTCTGAAATACAGTCTTCAGACTCCGGGGAAAAGAAAGACCAAACAAGCTGTGAAATACGCTGTTTGACTTGTTCCTGTTATTTCCTCATTTAGTAGATATGGAAAGAGAAAGGAATTTCTCCAAGGTGCTTAGGTGCCATGTAAAGTTTCCATTTGAAGCTTGTGAATGCTGGGCTATAAGCACACATTCATTAACGCTGTTGAATTAGCAAGTTAGGAGTATGTTGAAACTTTTTTTGGTAGAAGTTATTAAAGGAGTTATCACTTAGGTAACTGCAAATAAGTAGCATGAACGCTTTGTCTTTTGTGCTCCCTTATGGCCAAAATGACAGAGTCTTTTTGTGTTTATGGTTTGGGTTTTTTTAAGAACTCTGCTTTTGTTACCTAGAACTTCAGCGTTGCTTCATTTCAATTTCAAGGTTGAAATTTGCAATGTTTAGGACACAAACTTTTTCTGAGGAACTTAATAAAACCACCCCCAAAAAAGTGAGCAGTCGAAAGTGAAACTTGTGTAACCTGGATGCTTAAGTTAAGAAGAGTCGAGTCCATGCACTTGTCAGTACTCTACAAGTAGAGATGTTTGCTCTCATTTGTTGTGCTGACACACCACCTTGTTTGCATTATTCCTCTTCCTCTCTGCGGGTAGGACGCAGCTGAGGCAGCAGCGCTTCCTGCATCTTGGCACCAAATGCTCTCCAAGTGATCACACAGGCTTTTGAGTCTTTGGAATTTGAGTCTTTGCAAATCGGGTGGATGTTATTTTGGCAAGGGGGAAAAAAATAACCCCATCACAGAGGTTTGCTCTTTAACATAAGTTGTGTTCTTTATGCAAATGTGGTATTTCCATTTTGGTGACAAAGCTAATGCACAGTCTCAAGCTTGCAAATGAATGCACCCAGCATACTGGAATGTGTGCATTAACAAGTCCTAACACCTCTGTGATGTGAGGGTGATTTAGCTCTATTTATTCCTCTAGTCCACTGCAGATCAGATTGGCTAAAACTGCCTTTGACATACTGCCAATTTTTTTCCCCCAAGAAATCTGTAGTAGTGACCCAAAAAAGAATTGTCTGGAGAGGACCAACCGTGTTTTTCGTACTCTGAGAAGCGCATAATGGAGGTTATGTTCTTTTTCTCTCTCAGCTCCTGTATAAATGGCATGTACTTGTGTGCCAAGGTACAAGAGAAGGTACAACGTAGAGTATTGTTCTGAAGCGTCTGCCTAAATGTGTGTGCAGTGTTGCTTTCCAAATTTGCTAAATTCATCTTTAGCTAAAAAGAGTCCCTAAGTCCTTACCTAACTAGCTTTTCTCTGTCATATTTCTCATTTAGATTCTTATTTGGCATTCTGTGATGCTGCAAATACTATCCAAGTAGTATGACTTAAAATTGGTTAATGGTATATATGAAAGTATTGGTAAGAAGCAGGATGAGATGCCACCCCTATTTCAAATGTCTGTGCTGTGTTTGAAACATTGTTGATGTTAGGCAGCAGACATTTGCAAGATTAAACTGAACCAAACGCCTTTATGGATTGTCTGTTGCTGGTCTGATAGATTTGGCTATGTCACTGATGAATTTGTTACAGGTGTTTTCTGCTTAGAATGTAGTCTAGGGATTGAGTTTGGAATACTGAATAATGAGACAAATCAGAAAATACAAGTACTACTGAGTGTTCTGGGAAGCAAATTTCAGGCACAGGCAGTGGTCCTGCACAAGTTCAGATTTGGGTCCAGCTCATTTCATGTCAAGACGAGCTCTGGCATGAGTCTCTGGAGGGAGCTGTATATTTAAATAACGCTTTCTGGTCTCCTGTTTTGTAGGAAGCTTGCTAATTTGCCCGCTGTGCAGATCCCACACTGTTCTGTGCGTTCATACACCACATGCTTGAGATTGAAAAAGACCAACTCTCTGTAATCCAGAGCCTTGTTCAGGGCTGCAGGAAGCTGAGATCATTCAAGCTGAGCCAGAGTTAATAGTCCTGATTGATTAGGTTGGCTCCGTCTGGAGTTAGTGTAGATGTCAGTTCACTGCTCCCCCACATCAGGAAATTTGGTTCAGAAAAAGCAGAGTCTTCTCTGAAAGCAACTGCTTTTCTTCAGGAGCAGCAGAGCAGCCTCTGGGCTGGAGCTGCCCGGAAGCAGGATACCTGTGTCTGTATGTTGTGGCACCCCAGTTAATAAACCCAGACAGATACAGAGCAGGCTTTGCCTGGCGCTGAAGTGGCATTTCTGCAGCTGTGCCTGAACTGTGATAGGCAAATTAGGTAAAGTGTCCCTGGCTGTTTATACGCAACAAACAGAGGCAGAACAAACCTTTTAAGTTTACGACTATATTCATAGCATACTGCAGTTGATGTGAATTTTTTCTAGAAATATGTTTATATTGACCTAATTCTGTATATTTCATACATGTGCTGTGCTGTGGCACTAATGTGGACTTAAGAGTTAAGGCAAAAACGTGAATGCTATTTAATTTTTGTGTGTGTTTACAGGCATGGATGGTCAGAAGCCCTTGCAGGTATCAAAAGCCCCCATGTAAAATACATTTGCCCACATGCGTAAGTTTGTAACTTTTCTTGGTTTACATTCCTCTGTAGAGTTACTAAGATGCTTGCACAGGTGATGAAGTCAAATGGGATTTGGATGTCTCTGCATTTCCATGGAAAATGGCAGGTGTCCCTGTTTACTGCAGTGGGGTTGGACTAGATGACCTTTGAAGGTCCCTGCCAACCTAACACATTCAATGATTCTGTTAATTCTATATTAAAAAAACCCAGTTTAAACGAATGTCCATACTATTAAATATTTTTTTATTATTTTTAGGAAATGCTGTGTGATTTACTTTGTAACAAAACTGCATTTTTATTCATATTTTGCTTTTGTTAATAGTTCAGACTGAACACATGCTTTGAAAGTTTTATGTGCAAAGTTAGGTTGTTTTGACTTCATGTTTTCATTGAATTGTTTGTGGCTTTTTTCCCCCAACAATCATTTGTTAAAATGTTAAAAGCCAGTCTTAAGAAGATTTTTTTTTGTTTGTTTTACTGACCCTTAAATATACTTTGCATTAGGTGCATGTATAGTAGACGAAATTTCCCTGTTACTGCCAACAGGTTTTCAAAGATTGATAGGATGTTCATATTTTCAGCAAATGATGCAATTTGAGAAGTGAAATACCCAGGACAGCATGCTCAGGAGTCAGTAAATAAAGCATTAACATCTATCTAGTATTTACTTAATGATAGAAAAACTAATTAAGTATAATCTTCATTTTAACACAAAATTCAGATTGTCGTTTGCTCCAACATGCTTGGGAGATGTGGAGCAGGGATGATAGGGAGATAAATATACAATGTTTTGCTGTGTTGTTGATTACTGGGCTGTGATGTATTTATTTATCTTACCACGTGGCTGCACTCTGCTGAGCCTTTCAAAAAGAGCTTAGTGGTATCTGCTGTTTGTTCCCTTTGCTTGCCCTTTGTCTTCTTTCAGTCTTTACCTGCAGAAATTACATTCCTCAGTTTCATTAGATTAAAAGTATTTGATTCATGGTTTGATCCATGTCCTGTTCCTTAGCAGTTGTCTCGGTGTGTGTGAAAAGATCCCATACAGAAGCATTAAGGGTGGGAAGGAGTCCTTTGGTGAAGGCAGGCACTGCTTATGCAGATTCTGCTCTAGAGTGAAGTGTGTGTGGCCAGGCTTATATCCACCACCGTGCTGTGCTTGGCTGCTTCCTTAGGTTTGCTGGTGCTGCTGTGTAAGGTGCTTTCATCCCCTGAGAGTATGTATGGAACTGTAAATAACTGTTACTTATAAATAATTGAACAAGCTATATAGGGGGTTTTATATATATATGAAATATATGCACTCACAAGTATATAAAGCAGCCCATTAATGCTTTGCTTGCTCTGCATAGAGAGTGGTAATTCAACCCTGAATATTAAATGTGGTTGAGCTGGTACATTTCAAGGGAGGTTCCTTTAAGGGACACTACAAAGTAGCTAATGGTAATTATGGTTTAAAAGTAAGACAGAATTTGGGATATGTAATTTAATGATATAACTGCATCTGCATTATTAAATTTCATTATATTTCTTATGTCAGTGATGTTCATTCTCATTTCTAGGCCAGTTATGCCAGTTTCTTTGAACATGAACATGGCTATGCCATCATGGTAAGTATCTGTTCAATTGCAGCCAATCTAATCCAAACATATCTAGGGGGCTGAACTCACCATTCTTTATTAAAAATCATGAAGAACCTGATTCGCTGGTTTTAATTACACCTAAGGGTAAAAAGGGTTTTGCTTTAGTTGTGTTCTTATGAAAGGGCGCTCAGGAGGATGCTCCAGTTCTCTTTGTGTGTCTGTGGTAATGGTTATTCCTTGGGACTAATCTGTGTATCTTAAAATACAAACCCCACTTTATTTTACAAGTATGAATTCATAGTGAGTCGTAGTAGAGACTTCTAGTGGAAATATTTTCACTACCAGTGAGTAATATTTGGTAGGTCAGTACAATATCTAGAAACTGTTTGTTAGAACATCTGTTCTGGATAAAGAACGAAAAAAACCCAGATTTCAATGGTCTTAAGACAGTCCTCTTACAGTTATGGGGTTTGTGGTTTGGGTTCTTTTTTATTTCCTTCCTCTAGTAACTTGTGTTTGTTTTTCCTCTTTTTCTTCAAACAGTATTTTAATTTTGCATGTGCAACTGATAAATTGAAATCCCTGATGATATTTTTGGAGCAAATATCAAAACTGAGCTGCTTGATCTGCAGTAAATTACAGAAGATATCAAAATTCAGAAAAGCTGTGTTGACTAGAGCTCATCTTTTAGCCACGTTCACAGATTGTCCCTTATTTCTTATTATCTTTGAGTGGTTGGCAATAAAAAGAATATGTCAGCTAACATTATTTTCTGGAAAATATCCCAATTTTATTATTTGTATTTTAAGTGTAATGGGTGCTCTAATGAGTAATGCTCTTGTTAATATTTTTGTAAGGTTTGATATCATTGGACTTTCTCCAGATTCACAGGAAGATGAAGTTGGGATCAAGCAGGCAGCAGAGAATGGTATGCTTTGGGATACTTTTTAATGCTTTAAAGGTATTTTCATGTATTATAAAAAAATAATTATCTGCCTGAGACAGATTCTCCAAAACCAGAATTATTGGGGAAAGTAATATGTGTGTATTGTATTATTGTTGATCAAAGTTTAGCTAAGTGCACAGTTTGGTTTTTTTTATTTGGGCTTTTTTTTGTTGTTGTTGTTTGCTTTTGGGTTGTTTTTAAAAAAATACAACTTCACGAATGTATTGGGCAAGGATTTGGTAGCAGGGGAGCTACAGGGGTGTAGTAGAGGATAAGTGAAGTAAGTGTATGTAATTTATAACTAGAGTAATTCACCAATCCGAACACTTCGTACTCTCAAATACTAAATGTATATGGGAGCCAGTGTACTTTCAGGTTTTTTTAAAGACCTTCTGGGTAGTACAGCATGTTAGAGCTGTATGAGCATCCACTTGTGATGGTGAATGGTTAGAAGGGAATACCATCTTCCTGGCAGTGTGGCTTTTGCAAGACTTCCTTGTGTGTCCTTTCCTTTGGAGAAGGTGCAGTGGTGCAGGAATTTCTGATCATCCTCTGGATTTTCTAATACTTTTTAATTTATAGCAGCCTAGATTTTCCTTTCATTAGCTTTATGTTGGCATAGGGGTGAGAGAGAAAGTCTAGAAGAGGAAAGAGACTGTGGAATGGAGTGGTTTGTAACTACTGGCCTTTATTTATGTTGCAGTTAAAGCACTAATAGATCAAGAAGTAAAAAATGGAATTCCTTCAAATCGAATTATTCTGGGAGGCTTTTCTCAGGTAAGGTATGGTTGGAAAGAAATGTGTCACTTTCTAGGGAAGTAACCTAGCTTTCTTAACGTGGGAAATGCAGACACTTGGATGGAAAAGGGCTGATGTTAGATACTTCCAAAATTTTAAGGTGTTGGTTTCCCTTTGCTGTAACAAATTAAATCTTTCAGTTCTATGCAAATAATTACTATTCCCTGGAAAATGATCCTGCATCTAGAGAAAAGATACTGAAGTTAATAGTCTACTTATATGCACATAGCTTACATACCTTTGCTTGGAAGTCTTGCTAGTATTCTTAACTTAACCCTTCCTTTGGTAGATACTTGATAGTCTGGATTTATTTGCGTAATTCGTCCCTTCATAGTTGTAAGATATCTGCATTGGTAGGTTAATAGATTAATCAGTCCATGTAATAACTTCCCAGTCTGCACACAAGTTAAAAAGTAGTAATAATACTGTTGTGAATGATAGTGCTTCATTTCATGGTTTGGGTTTTGGTTTGGTGTCCCCACACACCTCCTTGGTATGCTGAGTTTGCGGTTCTACTTTTGAATTGATCACGTGGACTTGGGAGGGGTAAAAAAAGCAAAATAAATGTTGTACAGGAATGCTGGGTTTAGTGTTGGCTCTAAGGAAGAATAGATTAGAATAGAAAAAGACTTTTACAGGAGAAACCAGAGATCTTCAAACAAGCCTTAAAAGGAACATTGCCATCACCATTCTAATACTTATATCCTTTTATCTTAGGGAGGTGCTTTGTCATTGTATACAGCTCTTACAACACAACAAAAATTAGCAGGTGTTGTAGCCCTCAGCTGTTGGCTTCCTCTACGGGCTTCTTTTCCTCAGGTATTTATATTTCTTTCCTAAGATAATTTGCACATGGGGCTGAGTATATCTGAAGATTCTAGCTTGTGCAGGCCATCATTAGTGAATATTGATAGTTGTTTGATAACTGAGAAGTTTTTAAAATAGGGCCCTAGAGTTTTAGAGTGTGGCAAGAGGGAAAATGAGGAAATACACAGTAGCTGTCTCTGTTTAACATGACATTCGTGGGAAACAAAAGCTACAGCAATTTTTTCCTTGGAAATGAATTTTCTATTTGGCATTTATGCCATCTGCAATATGCTATCATTAGAGACTAAGTACTTAAACAAATTATCAGCTTTTTGCATGGCCAGAAATCAGGTTGTTCTGAAATTAGTGCCAAAATTTTATTTTCAGGTTTTTGAATTTAAGCTCTGTGCCTGACAATAGATTACTTCATAAGGAGCTTGCATTGTGTTTTTTCCCCTTCATAACTCAACTTACTTGCCATGCCATAGGGCATGGTGCCACAGGATTATTTGATCTCGAAGATGTTTGCCTTAGCTCAACTTAATGTCTCTTTCTTGTCTTCACCCCTCTAATTCCACCCCTAACAGGGCCCTATCAGTGGTGTCAACAAGGAGATTGCTGTTCTCCAGTGCCATGGGGACTGTGATCCGTTGGTTCCTTTAATGTTTGGTTCTCTGACTGTTGAGAAGCTAAAGAGTATGATAAATCCAGCCAATGTAACCTTCAGGACTTACTCTGGCATGATGCATAGTTCGTGTATTGAGGTAATTTTCTTAATATACAGTGGTTCAGCTGGGTACAGTTAGTTATTTCCCTCAAAACAAATATGCGTGGTTTCTTTTGTTGTGGTTTTTTTATAACAAATGCTTTATGCTACTAACTTACTTC
Source organism: Gallinula chloropus (assembly GCF_964237585.1). Taxonomy (NCBI): domain Eukaryota; kingdom Metazoa; phylum Chordata; class Aves; order Gruiformes; family Rallidae; genus Gallinula; species Gallinula chloropus. Next base: position 42,829,036 of record NC_140086.1, read on the forward strand.
AGTGAGCAACTGAATGTCTGTCTGAAAAAGCATCCAAAGCGGAAGTTGATATAACTACTGGGAACTTCCTCATAAGACTGTTCTGGGGACAGGGAAGGCTACATGAGCTATAAAACAGGCTTCCTCCCATTCCTCCCACCCCCTTTTTGCTATTTGCTTCCTGTAAAAAAACAAACCCCAAAAAACTAAAAAATCAAACCAGTGAATTGGAAGGCCGATTTTCCCAGCATAAATCCAGATTGGTATTTTGGAGAAAAAAATCTCGTTGGTTCTATGGAAGGAGACATCAAAGGAATGATAAGGGGAAGGTTGGTGTTGCGGAAGAGGCAGCCTCAGGATTTATATTTATGGATCTAGTGCAGCAGGCAGCTGAGCTGATGTAATAGCTTGTTGCTGCCAGAAAGGGGTGCACTAGTTCCCTCTGCTTGTGACTTTGTGGCCCGCTCTTCCTTCTGGCACCATCTCTGGAGCTGATCAGAAACTTCTTTGAAACATTTGAACTTGCTAAAATGACAAAAGCTGATGGCTTCAATTTTTTCAGCTGTAGTGAGCTGAAGCATCAGTGCTCACAGAGTGCCAGGAGTAAGAAACAGAAGAGGAGACAAGGAACAAGCCTGCCACTTGTAAGCAGCCATAACTGCTAAATTGGATTGCTGCATCTTGTGGGAACTGTACCCTTGGACAGTTTTTGGACTCTTTAGGACGTTTACCAAGTTCTATTGTGTTTAGTTAGTAACAGCACTGACTTTTCACACAAATGCATTAGTACTGTACTTTTTCTTCCAACACTGACTTCATGAAAAGGAAATTAAATCAGATTATTTTTAACATGAATTGGTTTCCCAGTCTAGTTTGCTATACTGTGTTTTCTAGGAAGGAAGTGTTTTAGAGGTGAAACCGCATGGTTAGGAGAAGAAGCTACTGGATTTTCACACTGCTGCCAGCTTGCAAAAGTTTAAAATATACCCAGAGCTGCAGCTTTAGTTAGATTCAAGTGCTGTGCATGCTCAGCCTGCTGCTGTTCAGATCACTTGATGATTTATTATGTAGCTTCCCAGATCAACTTCAAAAGACAGAGGAAAAAAAGTCGTTTGTACTTTAATTTTTTTTTTTATTTTAGCCTCCTCTAAATGTATAGTGCCTATGAAGAGTTACCAGCCTTTGCTTCTTGTTTCCAAAGTGGTATGGTTTTATCAGCAATATTTCCATCTCAGCTGCTCAGTATAACTGAAATTTTGAAAAATGTTTTCGTGTAGCTGAACATATATTAGTAAGGAACTCATAAAACTTTTTTTCTTTTTATTTTTAAATCTTTAAACAGGAGATGATGGATGTAAAACAGTTCATAGACAAACATCTACCTCCCGTAGACTGAAGCGATGCGCGAGAAGCCTTCTATATAAATACACCAGCATCAACTGTGGTAGAGTGTTAATCTTTCATATGCCTGATAGGAAGCATTACTTCTATACCTGCAGTGTTACTACTGTGTTGCAAATTTGTACTTAGGATGAGGATTTAATAACACACATGTACAAGAAGTGATAATCCTTCTGGTATCAATCATCCACTGCTGGGACTGTATGAATGAGGCAGCTAAGTAACAATGACGGAATGTCACCTGAGCATACTGTTCTAATATGTCTAATTTTTTTTTGATTGCAAAATTCTGAACTATTTGTAAAAGTAATTAAAAACTAAATTTAAGCAAGCAATGTAATCTTGACCAGTTTAGTTATACTCAAGACATGATTTGTTCTTAATACTCATGGAAAACCTATTAAAACGTTTCCTTTCTGTACCAATGTGTGAAGTACATGACATGTAAAATAGTGGGCATATGATGATAGAATAAATGTTACCACGGACAAAGCTTTAAAAAATTAAATGTTAATCATTACTCTAGGTAAGGAGGGTTTTTCTAGAATGGCTAGAAGCCGGCAAAGGTATTTCTTCTATTTAAACCACCTCAATTTTTAACTATTTTCATATAGGTAGATACTGCAGAAATTCTAGAGAGTCTCATTCCTTGTTAGGCTGTCATTTGTCACTTTTTATTAATAAAAAAATACCCCAAACCTCACAGAAATGCTGACATGGAACACAATTCTGAGGAAGTGCATAGGATTGTTTCAAACTTAATTTAAAAATTTCTGGGTTTGTATTAAAATTCATCTTCTACTTCAGTCTTTCTGGCTTTCATTTGTGTAGAAATGCTGATATATGTCACATGAGCAATTCCAGCATATAGTTCTGATTTTTTTCTGTCTGCTTTGAGTAACTAACTGAAAACAGTGCAGCTGTCTGATTTTGTGTATTGTTGAAATCTCACCTGTAGCACAGAAATATAAGTGCAGTTGGGATATAACTCACCTATTATTATCATCTAATACTTTCTTGTATTGAATGTTGAGGTTTTTCTGAAAAAGAACAAATAATTTTATTTTCAAATCTATCATTCTACATTTCCCTGGATCAGTATAGCCTAGGAATACAAAGACCTACTATGGAGGAAAAAAAAGATCTACAAGGTAGAGGGTGCCTTTTCTTTCAATTGCTTAAAACTGTAGAACACACTGGGTTACAGAAACCAGTGCATACTCAAGAGCTTTTTGCCATTAAGAGCCATAATTTACTTCTGGAAACAGCTGTTTTCTGTAGAGTTCAGAGGCTGTCACTGTACTAGGAATTTTTAAAAAACACGCTGCTTTTACTGCACAAAATGCTGCATAACAACGTTCTATACTGTACTGTGTTTGCAAGCAAAGTATATTCCTGCTTTGGGTGCATCTGTCATGTCAAGCGCTGTGCTTCATTGCCTGCATTTAAGCTACTTTCTTCTCTCCCAGCTTAATCGAGTGGTCCTCTTACAGTGCATGGGGATTTACATCCCAGGCATCTGCCCACAATAAGTGGGGAATTTTGCCCTTATATCCCTTCTGTAACACAGCTGCTGGGTGAAATCTGGCTTATTCACCTAGTGTCTCAATTGTCTTTTTTTTTCTTTGTATGTCTCATACTTATTCTTTTAGGAAGCCTTTTTTTTTTTTTCTCTTATACAATTTCTCTGGGTTATTAAACGTTTCTGAATATGTGAAGTTGAAAGGGAGGGGGTTTTTCTTTCTAAATGGTACTGAAGCACTTCTAGATATTCCATCTGTGTGGTTGAGAGGGCATGTCTATTAACTTTGAAGTTCAATTAGTCTTTTCCCTCAGTCACTCTGTTCTATAGATCTGCCAATTTGTCTTTCAGTTAATTTAGTTCACAGAAGAAACCATAATATTCTGACTGTAGTTGTGCCAAAGTTCTATTGAGAAAACAGTATGTCCTAGCTTGGAGTCATTCCCAAATGGCATTAGCTAATTGTGCAGTTCTGCTGAATTGCAGACTTGGTAGGCAAGCTGTATGTTACTTCTCCTAGTTGTTAGATTTATCCTCGTTCCCCTGTTGTCTAAATAATTCCCCGAATATTGACATGTTTCCAAAGGTCTGCATAAGCTTCTAATTTTCCCTTTTTTAAATTTTCATGTTCTGTTTGTAAATTGTTCAATCATGGTGTTCAGCTGTCTTGTTCAATTTGTAATTGACTCTGTGCTCAGCTGACAGAGTCTTTCTTCTGTTAGAATCAGTTTAAAAATACTTTAAAGATGTTAAAATGAGATCAGTCCTAGCTTTATTCCCTTAGCTTCATAACACTTTCTTCATTTTGGTGAACTGTGTTCACAGCTTGTGGTCAGTTTCTAGTACTTAGCATTTCAAACCAAGTCAGCTTCAACTATCCTCTCTGTGATGCTTTCACATGTTTTTCTAGAAACGCTTTATGTGTTAAATTTGTTTAGATACTCAGCTCTCATAACAAGATTTTCCTCATGGCTGTTGTTTTTGCTGCTTGCTTTATCTACAGAGAGCTATGTTGCCAAAGTAAATGTAAATAAATGTGACTTATTTTGAATTTCTGTATTCTAGGAAGAATTCTTACCCTCAAGTTCATGGGGGTTTTGTTTTGGTTTTTTTTGTTAGGGTTTTCTTTTGTTTTGTTGGGTTTTTTTCCCCCGAGGTCAGTAAGTATGTTGTTGTTGGGGGGATTTTAAAGAGTCCAGGATGTAGAGGAAAATTCAAGGATGTATTTGAAATCTGTCTTGTCTCCTCCCATATTAGTGTGCATCTTGTGCTCCTGTCTTTCGTAACTTCCAGCTAGTTGGAAAGCTGTATGTATGACCTTGTAACTGAACTTCTTCAGTTCAATGCTGGGATTGTCATCACAGTTGCCTGTATTTTTAGGCTGAATGACAGCTCAGTCTGGTGTGGGATTTTCATAATTACTAAAATGCAGAAGTTAGACTGTCAGTGTTCTAAATGTGAATGTCCTATCCTCATAAACCACAGTTTGAAACCATCCAATAATTGTTTCTTTTTTCTAATGTTAGGTTTTCCCCAAGAGGGAATGATGTCTCTCAGATCTAGGAGAGCATTGATAGGAAAATACTTGGCTTGCAGATCAATTTGCTTCAAAGGTCCTCTGACTCCCCAGTGCGTTTCAAAGTGGTACTTAAATTTGGCTGCAGCTTTGTGTGGTCAGACATCTGATTTCTTGTTGACACATGTTGCCCACTTTTTAAGAAGCGTGTTGAATTACCTACTGTAAGCCAAATCTTCCAGCCATTCCTGAAGCAAACCTGTACTGTGGTGAGAGCTGTATGATTTGGTTGCTTCCTCTGATCTTGTATAATTACAACACAGTCGATTTGGTAAAAGTACTGTATGCTATAACTGGTGTTAGAACTGTTAATTAAAACAAGTTCTCTCTAATGGAGTATACTGCACTTCATTGAATTCATTAGGATGCATCTTTTATGTAGAGGTGCTATTTTTGTTGATGGATGTGACTGAGAACCAACTGTGTAAGATGTTAATGAAGCCATATGTACAAGGCCTGTGTATCTTAAATTTTATAAAGAAATACTGAACATTTACTCCTTGTGTTATGACGTATAAGCCATTTATATTTAATCTAAACATCTAAGATGTAATTTACTTAGTTTACTCATTGATGATAAATCTCAATTTTTGAAATTATTTCTGTAGGAAGGAAAAGGTAACATATTTCCATTTTTATCACTGTGAAGTAAATTTCAATCAGCATTTGGGCAAGTACTAGAGACTTACTCTGTACTTAACCTCAAAGAAGTTGAGCTTTTATGTGCTGTGAGACAGGCACTTGAAAGGCTTTTTGCAAATGTATTGCATGGTAATGTATGCATGATGCTATAATAGGAAAGAATGATGATTTGTAGTTACTGGGGAAAAAAAAATCACCAAGTTACGTTTTGTTACCTTGTTGGCTTGTTGAGAGACTGCAGAGTATGATTTGATGTTTTTCATAGCCTGGGTTAATTTTATTTTGACTTATTTTCTTGGATTTGGCAATAATTTTGAATGGTAGAGGAAATGAAAGTATTTTCTAGTAGCCATATTCTAGGACTCTAAAGAGCCAAAGCCTTCTCACTATGTACTGCTACTCCTTTCTCTGGGGGTTGTGTGGTGTTGGGGAGCCTTTGCAGTTATGTTAGGCTTGGTGTACATACCACTTACCGTATTTGTTAAAGAAGTTGTCAGGTTACATGTCCTACTTCAGGTTAAATAATATTTGAGGCAGCTGAGTGGTGTATGTAGTGTGGGGCACTCCAGAGAAAACCCCAGAGTACCTGGGAAGGGATGCTGGTGTAGGAGTGGTAAAGGTAGACTTTTCCCTCTCAAGCAACTAAGAGGCTGTTTGTCTCCATAGGCTGTGGTGTCTGTACGTCAGTGCTGAGTACAGGTAGGAGGCTCATCAGTGTCTGGAAACGCAGTGCTGTACGTGAGCATGTGGTGGCACCTTGAGGGTGTAAGAACAGCTAGTAACAACACACATGCAGTACTAGGCAGAGTAGTTTGTCAGTTTATATTTTTACGAAAAACTTTTTGAGTAATGTTCAGTTTTTGTTGACTTTCAGCCCTGGCATCCCTGAGGAGGTAACTACGAGAAGAAACATTGCTTAGAATTAGCAGAGTAAAAAAAAAAAAGAATAATTACAATGTACTACTGTACTAAACTTTATGAAATACGGTGTGAGACTAGTGGCAGGAGTGAAGAAGGTGACTTAAGAAGCTTTCAGTCTGTTGGTTAACTTTGAACAGATCATTTTTTCCCTTCCCCTCCCTTCTGCTCCCCTTTCCATTGCTTCTCACTCTCAGGTTACTGCTGTTTGCCTTCTGGATAACAGGTTTTGTTAATTCACTTTGAGTGAAACAAGTGCCTTTGTAGCTGATTTAAACTAAGTACTTGGATAATTTAATAGGTATCCCATTAGGTGAATCAGTTGATAATGGTTTTCTCTTGGTTCCAATTACTAGAAAATAGTAACCCATTGCCTCCTTTTTCTCTGCAAAACTTCAAACTTCTAGCCACCGTGCCGTGGTGTAGCCAATCTTGCTTCAGGCAACCAAGTGGGAGGTTTGCTTTCTCTGTGTAATGAAGGTAGACCTTCTTGAAGGTGTGTTCAAAGTTTGGGTTTTAATATTTTTGTTTTTAAGGCTCCTTGTCTGCCTTAACAGGAGGAGCAGATGGAGTTAAAGTTGGAGTTTGAATGTTCCCTCATCGTGAATATGAGCTTACTCCTAAAGTAGATCCTGTTTGTTGTAACTTGCAGGCTATGTTGCAGTATTTAAGATGATTTGGGGGGGGGGAAACCTTTAAAAGGCTTGAATATTTTCAGTCTCTGTATGAGTCTGTGTCTCCAAAATCTGTCCCTGAGAGAGAAGGCATTATTTTCCTTAAGGAATCATTCCTTTGGTGGCTTGGATTGCTTGGTTATGTTGGGTTGTGGTTTTTTTTCTCTTGGGCAGAGCAAACAAAACCCCCACGGACAAAGTTTTTTTATGCTTCCCCAGTTCATGGCCCACACTGAACGTGTGGGAAGACCCTAATAATTTTGTCAGCTTCTGCTACGCCTGTGTGTATGCGGGCCTTTCGGCTGGCAGAGGCTGTGACCATTGTGCACCTTGAGAATGATGTAGAAGTGCCTGAAAACCACCAGTCCCTGTATGGCTCCAGAACACAAGAAAGTCTTGCTGTGAAGTACGTGACCCGTGAGCCCTTCTTGCTGTAATCGCTTCCTTGAGCCTCCTTTCGAGGAAAGCACCCCCCTTGCCTATTCTCCAAATCGTCTCCATTGTAAACAGAGGGCTGTAAAACGTGGGCATCTACAGCATTAGGCTGCTCACTAATAATAGATCCCAGGAGGACGTGTAAGCACCTAAGCAGGGGATAATCATCGTGCAATCTTTCTGTAACCTTCAGATACGCTTAGCAGTTTCTTGAAGTAAACACTTGTGTCTTCCAGCAGGCATGGCTTAGCAATGCTGTTCCCTTCAACACCTCGCAGCAGCGAGGCATGTAGCAACTCAGTTGATAACAGAATTTCATCGATGGCGCGTTTTACAGACGTACTGAACTTAATAAATGTGGTATGTCCTGTGGGACCACGTGCAAGATTTATACCGGTTTTAAGACTTGGAAACGTTGTGGCAAACTGCAGTGTGATAGCTGGCTGATTGAAAAGCTTATCTCCATCTCTGTTGTGCTAACTCCAAAGTTGTACAGCTGGAGCCTACTCTGAGCTTGCAGCTTGAAACTCTTACTCTGTTTGATACAAAATAACTCTTCAGGGAGAGGCAACTTACTGCTTACGGGAACTGGGCAGTTCCCATCTGTTTGGAGCTAACAAACCCAAGTGCCTGCTCTAATTCCCAGCCTTCCGACAGCTGAAGCAAAGCTCGGAGGCATGAAACGAAGTCCGGGTGGTGTGTTCTGCTCTGCATCGTGTGCCGACGAACAGGACAGCGCACTGAGGAGCGGGGAGCTGGGGACGGTGATACAGTCCGAGACGTCAGACCGTTTAATTGTACTTCTGTAGGGTTTCCGTGCATTATTTTGGGGAGGCGGGAGCCTTACCCACGCCGCTTTCCCGCCCAGGCAGGAGGCCGCCTGCGCCCCGCGGCCCCGCCCCCGCGCCAGTGTGCTCGGCCTGCCGCAGCGCTGCCTGGCTCCCGCGGCCGGCGCTCGACGCACGCTGCCTGGCGCCGCCGCTCTGGCTGCTGGGTCGGGGCGCTGCGCCGCGGCCTGGCTGCGCTCCTGCCCGCAGAGCTCGGCGGCGACTCCGGCAGCTTCCCGCGCCCTGAAGGGGACGTGAGGGGAACGGGGCGGGAGTCTGCACCGCGGGCTTCGGATCCCATCCGCTGCGCCGTGCCCCGCACGGACCGCCGCAGCCATGACCACGGAGGACGAGATCATCCGCATCGCCAAGAAGATGGACAAGATGGTGCAGAAGAAGAACGCGGTGAGCGGGGGCGGGACGGGACGGGATGGGATGGGAGGCGGCTCGGCGGCGCGGGGTCGAACCGAGCCACCGCGGGCTCCGGCTGGCCCTGCGTCCCCTTCTTCTGGCGGGCCCGGGGCCGTCCCCCTTCCCGCCGCGCGGCTCCGGCGGCCCTTAACCCGTCTCCCTCCCTCCGCCCTCCTTCCCCCCCGCGCTGCTTGTCGGCCGTGGCGGCTTTCTCGCCGCCCCGCGCGGCTGGCAGGGCTGCGGCGGCTCCCCCCGCGCCGCCCCGCTGCGAGAGGACGTGGAGCCGCCGGCCAGCGCGGCGCGGCCCGGCCCGCTGCTGGGGAGCCCTCGCCCTGTCAGCCCGCCCTCCTCCCCGGCGGGTTATCCCCGGCCGCTCTCCGCAGCGCCGGCCGGCGGCGGGCCGGGAGCGGCGCCTCTTCCCGCTGCAGCGCGGCTTGGAACCCCGGGCACCGACCCTGGCTCTGGGCGGCGTTTCCCCCGCCGCGTTCCGTTCGTTACAATCGCAGCGCTGGTCCCGCTCGGGACTTGTGCGGGAAGCGCGGCGAGAAGCCCCGTCAGCGAGAGGAGAGCGCCGACAGCGGTGGTCTCCTTCAGAGGGGTCAGTTTCGCCCTCGGGTAGAGGGGTTAGAGCTTTGTGTGGGGCGTGCGAGCTAGAGTGTGGATGGAGAGCTCTGATTCTGCCTCGGCAGAGGTGTCCTGCGGGCAGGGGGGTGTGAGCCGCTGTTTTTCTTTGCACCTGAAGGCAAGCATAAACATCGCTTTGACTGCGTTTGTTAATTCAGGGAATACCTTCTGCCTCGGAACGGAGGTAGAATGTTAGGTAGAGTTCGGTGAGCTCCTTCAGGTGTTATTCTCAAGTGTGCCCTTGATGCGGAACTTAAGCTACTCGCAACACCCGTACTGACCCCTATAAAAACACTGACAGAAGTAAACCCAGAGCGTGTGGCAACAGCCAAGCACCCAAATATTATAGCGTAGGAAATAGGATACAAGTGAAACGGTACCTCTGTGTGCCGCTTCTTTATCAAGTGGGTGCACCATTATGCCCTTGTAATTTGTGTATTTGTGATTGCTGCTCTTACTGCTGGCTGCTACCTAAAGTTAAGGGGTTTTTCTGGGTGTTATGATGGTGCATTAAATGCTCAATGTTAGTGATAGCTCAGAACTGAGTGGTGTGGAGTTTCAGTTTCTCGAAGTCTTTTTGTTTGTGTTTAAGATAAATGAAACTTAATAAAGTGTGTGTTTTTATAGAAATACCGATTGCATCAAACCAGTGAAGTTTGCTTAATTCAGAATCCAAACAGATTGTTTATGAGTACACACAGGCCCTGTTTCAAAATCCTTGCTTTTCCATGGTAGTGTAGGGTTTAGCTCTGATACATTTGAACCCTCTAATGGTAAGGTGTCGAGACAGGACTCTAGTAGAATTTTTTACAACAAACCTTTATCATTTTTTAATTAATTTTATTTTGTTAATTATTTTTCCTTTCTGTCCACCATACTTTTCAGCACAAAATAATTTACTGTTTAACTTTCCTGACTCAAAAATTGAAGTTGTGCCTCTTACCTATGAGGTGTCTGAAGAGTGAAAACCTATGGAATGTGAAACAATTAAATATTGTGGTGAGGAGAATGATGAAGTGCGGTCAGCTCAGTTTCATTTGGAAGACTTATGACAATGGGAAGAAAATGGTAATATGGGAATGACTTTTGCTTCTCGGGACCATCACTGTGACAATCCCAGAGATGCTCCTGATGACCACAGTGTGTATCTCTGTGATCTGGGAGGCTTAGGAGTTTGGATGTAACTCCTAGCAGCAGCTGGGGACACGTATTCACACTCTAGCCTGTGTAACCTAATTACCGTCCAAAGCCCTGGGGAGCAGTGCGGTGTCAGAGCTGAGGTCAGCACAGGTCTGATGTGGCCAAACACAGCGTGCACAGCTGGGCCAGGCTGTGCCTGGCTGAAGCCAGCCCCCAAGTCTCCATCTTCGCCCCTGTCCCAGGAGCAGGGGCAGCACCAGAAGCAGTTGTGCTTTTGTACTTTGTGGGAACAGAGCTCGTTCGTTCCAGCTTGTTACCGCACACAAGTGCTCTGTTGTTAGATGCTGTCTCAAAAACCCTCTGAGGCTGAGGGCTCGAGCTGCCTCTGTGGCCCTTAGCTGGAGGTCTGACAGTTTATCCAAAGCATGTTTGTGTGCCATGATCAGTTTTACAAGAGTACATCAGTGCTTAACTCAGCCCTTGTCATGGATAAGGTATTTCTTTAATTGAATAATGTGATTTCCTACCTAACCTTGCCTGACAGTTAAAATGCTAACTTTAGGAAAATTAATTTCTAGGAAGAGGTACTTCTGTGTCATGCAAAGATGAAGCTGAATTGAGAAATGCTTTCTTACCTAAGTACCCACTAGATAATGATGCTCCTGACAACATCTTTTATTTCTTTCTCCATTTTTACTCAACAAGAATAGCTATTTGGTGTATGTCTTTGAACATGAATGATTTGTTGAAACCCATCAATAAAGGGGGAGGAAAAAAAAAAAGCTTTGATACTTTTTCACTTTGAAGTTCTCAGGACTCAGATGGTGAGAGGTGCTTCATCTCTCATACAAAAGGCGACTCTGGCTGGTGGCAAAGTGATCTTTGGCATTTCTTTGGATGAGTTGAAAAGGCAGGCTGTGCAGACACCCTTCCTTGAGTCAGGCTCTTGGTGGTTTGCCTTGGCTAAGGATTTAACTGTAGCTGTGCAGATTTCGTAACTATTTTAGTGATGTATGCAGTTTTTCTGTTTTGAAGGACTAAATAGTCATGTGGTGTTCCATTTAATGTACTGTGAGACACTTATTTCTGCTGTTACCTCAAATAGTGGTTGTATGCGTGGAATACGTTACTCCTTCAGAATAACTGTGATCGGATCAAAACAGATGTAGTGGCTTCCTTATAGCTTTTGCTGTAGGTAAGTGCACTTTTATTAAGCTGCTGTAATGAATAGGTGTGTAAAACAAGGTTGCACCCATAGATGAAAAAAAAAATCAAGAACAGTTGAGTTAGTTTAGAGGAGGAAATGTAAAATTGTCTGTGTTATTAAAGGTTTGCTCCTGTAAATAGAAACTGAATTATAATTGGATAGCTCTGCTGTCTTCAGAAATGTGCTCCGCTTTCTATCACCTGAAGCATAGCTTTAAAATATGATTATAGAACATCACTCTGGTGCTATGATCTGATCAACTGAGAGAAGCTGAGAGGAGTAATTCCTATATCTGTATGAAGTTGATGTCTGTTATTTCAAGCAACAAGGTAAACTGGAAGCCAGCCAGCCTAGTGGAATAAAGTATTGCCTTTCGTTTCCTGTAAAATTGTGGAAATGTTTTTAAAAGAAGATTTATAATAATGTTGTTAGTGGTTGAAGTTAGTTTGTTTGCTTTAACAGAGAAGTCTTACATTAGAAAAATAGGAATTATAAGTTTGACTGAGCAACTTCCACTCTGGTTTTGAGGAAAAGAGGGCATTTGACTTTATGCTGAGAGAAGTGGTTATCAGAAACTGATTGGTTGCTGTGAGTTTTAAACTCGTTTTAAATTTAAAGCACCCGATCCTTGGTATGCTTAATGAGAATTGGGTAGAGAAGAGTGAAGGCTTAAAAAGCGTCACTACATTAGAATTTTTGGTAATTTGGTACAGAAAACAGCATGAAATGTAGGGAACATCTATGTGGAGGGGTGTTTTTTTTTTTTAACTTGCTCCATGGTTTGTTAGCCTCATTCTGTGTGTGAAGGTACAAGTTTTAGAAAGCATTTAGGCTGGGAATAAGAAAGTTGTTTTGACCTGTGCAACTGGAAAGGAATTTCAGAGCAGCACATTTTGACTAGACTGTATTTCTAGGGTGAGATAAAAAGAGTGCTACTTTGCATGACAGTATCATTGTTATGCTGAAATTGCAGACTAAACAACCTGTGTTTATTTTGAAATGACATACCATGTACAGCCTGTTAATAACATCATCGGTTTAGGGGGGTTACTGGATTATGTTTGTGAAAATGACAGGTTGACTTCTGTCATTTGTTTTTTGCTTTTGGCTGAGAATTTTCTTGAAGTTGTTTAACTTGCTTTGCTTGGATCTGTGTTTGCACAGAAGAAACTGTGCTTATGGCTGTATGTGAACTCAATTTAGCACCTGAAAACAGCATGACATTTCCTAGTCTTGCATCATTGCGGCTAAAATTCTGTGGTTAAAACTGGAGAAGTTTTGTATATCGTGAACAAAAATTAAATAAGACTTTTTGCTATCATCACAGAATAGTAAAAGTTTAGTTTTGTAAGTGGATTGGGTTTGTGGGGGGTGAGGCACAGCGAAATGTTTGTTTTTAGAGGCTTCTTTGCAACTCCGATGTGTTTGAAAACAGAGGCTGCAGCAGACTTGAAAGTGTCCAAAGCTGCATCTGTTTGGATGTGACACAGAAGTTCCAGTTTCATATTCCTCAGCCTCTCAGTGGTTATTTTATGTGCTGTCTGTACTAGTTAAATTTTAAGATGTGCAGATGCAGCAGGAGATTACAGGAGTTTCCTTGCAACGTGTGTCATATTTATTAGAGGTCAGTTAGGGAGAACTTTAAAAATAAAAGCAAGCAAAATGCATATTAAAGTAAGCAAAATAGGATGAGTTGAGGTAAAGGTAAGGAAAGAGAAAAGAAAGAAATTCCTAAGAATTCTGAGATGGAAATTTTGTGGGGTTTACTTCCAAATCTCAAGAGTTAAAAAACCAAAACAACCCCCCCAAAAAACCCAACAAGTGGAAAGGTAATGTGCTTAGCTGGGATAACGTGGCCCCTTCTGCCTGAAGGCAGTTGCCTTCTAGCTGTTTATGGCTCACAGGTTCAGAACCGTATGCACTTGAATAACAGCACAGTTGTCTCAGCCTTTAGGAGGTTGCTATGGTCTGACAAGCCATCTGCACAGTGAGGAGAGGATGGTGCAGAGCTTTACTGAAGTGGAGGTGGTAAATTATCAAACATGTAGAAGTTAAAGTAAATCCTGAAGCTCACCTACATGAAAATGTTAGGTTGGATATTAGGAAACATTTCTTTACTGAAAGGATTGTCAGATATTGGAACAGGCTGCCCAGGGAGGTGGTTGAATCACCGTCCCTGGAGGTGTTTAAAAGAAGAGTAGATGTTGTGCATGGTGACATGGTCTAATGTTGGACCTATTAGTGCTGGATAGATGGTTGGACTCAATCTTGAAGTTCTTTTCCAACTGAAACCATTCTATTCTATGATTCTAAATGTCTTAACTCAGACCAGTGTTGCTAAGGATGAATTGTTGGCCAGAGTAGCTGTGTGTAGAGCTTATTAGTGCCTGACAGGGCAAGCTCTGAAATTAACTCCTTCATCTAGAAAGTTGATGCAGTCTTAGTTTGTACCTTGCCTTAGCAGGGGGGAAGGAAAGAAAAGACACATCCGTGACAGCCAAGTAATAAAAAAGTGCCTTATTTCAGATGTTACAGCACATCAGGGTGGGCTCTGGCTTCTAGTTTGGAACACGCTTTGCCAGTCTGGTATAGGTTGAAGAGTCTACTCAGCACCATCCTGTGCAGCTTAATCTATGTATTTCATTGAATTAATATTTAAACTTAATAGTTGAAAGTAAGGCTTGAAAGCAGGGCTTGCTTGGGGTTTTTTTGTTGTTTTTTTTTCCTCTTTGGGCATTTGTTGGTAGACACACTCACTCTTTGTAGTGGGGAAACTATAGCTGTATCTGGTAAAATAGTGTAGTCTGATCACAGTTTTTAAACCAGAAAACCGTTTCTGGCTTTACCACACCATTGCAGATATGGTTAAGAATATTGGCTATGTATGTTTTATATATAGTTATGTATATTTATGTACTGTTGTTGGACTGTGCAGAGCTTTGAAGTTCTTGTGCTAAAACAGGTGAGGTTGTCCTGAATTGAAAATTGCTGCTGTCTGGCTTGTTTCTGGTGCTGTTAAGGGAGGAACCCTTGAGGCTGTTTTCTTGAGGATGTGTTTTGCTTAAAGTAGTAGTTGTCAGAATGCTTTAACTGGAATTTGAATTATATGGGTTAAAACTTCTCTAGCCTTTGAGTGGATACTTGGATTTCTGCGTTAAGGCCTGTTAGTGTTGAGAGTTTGTGAAGCAGAACATTCTTTGTGCAAGAGTTGTTCTGTGGATAAATTTGGGATCTTGAAGGCAGGTAAGAATATGTTGTTGATAACCATTTAAAATACCTGATTGCTACCAAATTTACACTTTTCCCTTTTTTAACTTTCTCTTTTACAGGCTGGAGCTCTTGATTTATTGAAGGAACTTAAGAATATTCCCATGACCCTTGAGTTGTTGCAGGTATGATTTCCTTATTGTTGTTATGTTGCAGATATTAACTCCATAATGATGAAGGTGAAGCCAGCAACTTTAGGGAAAGGTTGCACTATTAAAGTAGATTCATACAGAGAAACTTCTTGGAAGAATCAGTGTTAATAGAGGGTAACTGGTCTTACTTCACCCTGATTTAGAGCACATATCTTACATGTTTTCTTCCTTAGCAAGATCCTAAGGCTTATCTTTCTGTTTTAAAGTTTAAAAACAGTGAATTTTGTCATGGAGAGAGGAGAAGAGCTGCTTATTAACATATCTTACATACAATCTTAGACTCTTAGTGATATGAATGTGATGTGTGTCTTTACCTCTGAAGGAGAATGCACCCAGTAACAGCTGTTATCTTTTATGTAGTTAGTTCTGATTTAGGATTGTAAGTGAGAAGAAGCATAGTTTGTACCTCCAAGCAAGCTATGTTTGATAATTTCCATTTTTTTAACCCCTCACATAACTCTGACTAGTGTGTTTCTTAATGTCATTATAATAATTCTCTTCCCTTTTTACTCCCCTGGGCAGGAGTGATGGTGTGGTACAGTCTCTCTCACCTGCATGCATACGCTCTCTGTTCTACTTCTGTCTATATCTCTTAACATAGTATTTTATATATTATTTATAAATTATTTCTAAAACTAACTCAGTAAACTTTATTTATGTGTCACGTTTCAGAGTTTGTCCTGTAATTCATCAATGAACTCTTTTTGTTCCAAAGTAACTAAATAATTCTAACAATTTTCAAGTGGCAGAGGTAAATATAAGCTGACTTGTGTGGTAGCCAACTAAATTGGAAGAGACCAGAAAGTAACTTTTCTTGAAGTGGCAGTTACTGGTCACAGACGCAGGATTAACTACGAAGTTCAAATCTCAAGTGTCAATAGCAACATCGCTCTTGACACATGTGTCCTGTATATTTTCAGAATATATTTAGTATGTTGTTAGTAATACTGTTAGTGAGAGAAAATAGGGGTTTTAAAGTGTCACCTTCATGCATGAATGAGCATCTCTGGTGTGGTGTGGCAACCTTTCTCTCCCATATCCAACCCCCTTCCTTAAAAAAGAACCCAACCAACAAACCCAAACTAAAACCCTAGTGAAAGAAACCACATCCTCAAGCCCTGCACAAAACAACAACAAAACCCATGAGACTCCTCCCGTTAGCCTGATTCTTTTGAGTTCTTTGTGCAGCTCTTCATACAAAATACTCTCTGTAATGTTTTTTGACTTTGAGCAATGAGGATCTGAAGAATGTACAAGTAGATAACTTGTTACCTTCTCCCCTCCCCCCCCCCAGTTGCAATGAAAACCTTAGTAATCATGGAATGGTCTGAGTTGGAAGGGACCCCAAGGATCAGAGAGTTCCAAACCCCCTGCCACAGGCAGGGCCACCAACCTCAGGCCTGGATCTACACAAGGTTGCCCAGGGCCCCATCCAACCTGGCCTTGAACACCTCCAGGGACGGGGCATCCACCACCTCTCTGGGCAGCCTGTTCCAGCACCTCACTACTCTCTCTGTAGAAACTTCCCCCTAATACTGAATTTAAACCTCCCTTCCTTTAGTTTTAATCCATTCCCCCTTGTCTTGCCATTGTCTGCCCTTCTAAAAAGTTGATTCCCCTCCTGTTTGTATGCTCCCTTCAGGTACTGGAAGGCTGCAATGAGGTCCCCCCGCAGCCTTCTCTTCTCCAGGCTGAACAAGCCCAGCTCCCTCAGCCTCTCTTCGTAGGGCTTATCAGCAGAGGGGAACATTTAATCTTGTGAAGTACGAACAAATTAACTGTTTGCCTTTTATAGCACTTGTGTGACCCTGGCTTTGTTTACATAGGGTTGCATATTAATTCTGTCCCGTTTTCTGTCCTATTTGAAAGTAGCCTGTTTGCACGTACCTGTTTGCAGTCAAATACTGTTTTTAATCTGTATTGGGGCAGGTGCCACCTGAATCTGTAAAGAGGATTTCTGTGTTACCTGCTCCCTTTAGGGTCAGGTAGTTCAGCATACTCTTGTGTAGCTGATGAAATGTAGCTTAGTTAAGTTTTTTTTAAGTATCCACCTCTGTATTCAAAACAGTTGCACTGCACAGGGTTGCATTTAGCAACATGTTTAGGCTCAAATTTACATGATTTTTGTTAAAGAGTTTTATAAAAATGTGGTCTGCTGTAAATTTTCTATGTTAGCCTCTGAAATTTGCTTAAGCAGTGGAGGACTGAGCAACAGTTGAAATGCAAAACAATCACATGCATCGCTCTGGTATTGAATCATTACTGTGCTAATGTCAAGAAGGGTGATGATTATGAGACAGTGGGAGCACTGGCTTCCTCTTGTGTAGATTGAGTTACGATGTGTTTGAACTGATGAAATGTGTGACTCAAGTGAAAAATGTGCTTCCCCACCCGTTCTTAGGGAGTTCTGAGAGCTGGCTATGTTGAGGAAAGCACTGGTAGCTGGCATGATAGTTTCATTATTTCTGTGTAATAAGAGAAGCGATGAATTTTCCTGTAGCGTGACTGCTGCTTCAGTCTGAGCTGGTGAGGTCACCTGGACAGCAGTTTACAGGTGTATGGAAAAGGAAGGTGCACATCAATAGTCTGGACTGGTGTCTTTCTCGCCTGATTTTTCTCACAGAAAGCTGGTTACAAACAATAATACGAGTGTGTCATATCTAACAAGTTTTAGGTAAGCAAGCTGATCCTTACTCAGCTAGGCAAGGAGCCAGTAGCCTTCCTCACATGTGATTTATCCAGTGGTCTGTGAGTTATCCAGCAAATCTGTTTAGCAGCCGCCACGCAGCATTAAAGGTGTTGTGGCCCTGGTGCTAATTGTGGGTAGTGCACAGCCAAACAGTGAGACAGACAGTCTTTATTGTAGCAAACAGGTTTTACTGGAAGTTACACACATGTGGGCAGAGCTAGGTTACGATGTACAGTCCTTGTCAATGACTTCTTGACACTTCCTTGGTGAGCCAGGGAGACCAGGTCACCTGGGGGTAGTTATTCTTCATGGGTTGATTTGGCTCTCCTTAGGTCTAGGTGCTCACCAATTCTGTTGTCCTCATGCTCTCTTACAATTTTAAGTTGGTGGCAGCTCTGCTTGCTCCAGTGGAAGCCTTTCTTTTCTAACTAATTTTCCCTTAGTTTTGTCCTTTCATTTGGTCTAGAAAAGAGTAGCCACCACCATATGCTTTTGTATGTGTTCAGGCAGGGGTGACTTAGACCAACTGCTCGTGCTACCTGAAGGCTACTTGGCCTACAACTTGAGTGCTTCAGGGGTGAAAACAGCCTCTTTACTCTCAGAAGGCCTTGGAATTTGATGTGGGGAAGAATAACTCATTAAAAGTGCATTTTGGACAGGCTGAGGAAGGTTTTTGTGTGTCTGTTATATAAACTGGCACAGAGGCAAGGCAGTTCCACAGGTTACGCTGGGCTAGGCAAAAAACCACAAGTTTTCCACTTAAAATAGCTCTCTCAAGGATAGCTTGGTAGGCTTGAAGACTGAGGAAATTTAAAAAGCAGACAGCTAGTTTGTCATTAAAGCACAGTAATTTTGAGAATGTAACACAGGTAAATTACCTGTGTGAGTTTTCAGGCAAGTAAATTGATCATTCCTTCCCCTGTGTTGAAGAAGCCAGATCCAGTGCTGTGTAAAAGCAAACAAATGAACTATGTTTATTTTACTGCCTTAAAAGAGCAGGCAGTTTAGACAGTTACCATAAATTAATTTCTTCCTCTGGTCTCACAAGAGAAACAGGTTATCCAATTAGTTCTGAGATTTAGTTGAATTTTTTAATTTTACTTACCTAATTAAGGCTGTAATTTGGTGTCTTTCCTTTTTGCTGATGAGAGTAGGCCATGGTTGTGCCCATTTATCAGTGAGGTGGTGTTTGTTTGTTTAGATATGTTTTCCTCATTCAGATATGATGTGTATTTTATGGAGTTCCATGCACATGCTATTCGTTACTGTCTGAACGTAATGTCCAGAGTATGTTTTAACATGCCAGGAGTTGGCCAGTACTGTTAGTCTGAGTGAGCAGAGTCCAAATTGAAACACTATAGTTACAGGTGAGTAACCATCTAGTTTCTTAAATGCAAAATACCCGTTTAGAGCTGATGCTCAGACCTGAGGTTATTTGATGTTTCCTTTGCTGAAACAGCTATGGAATATTTCAGTGCTTTTCCAGTCATTTAGCACCTCCATTGTGCCCCAAAAAGTGTTGTGTGGGTTGTAAGGAGTAATTTACAGGAACAAATTATTTCCATTTTTAGTGAGCTGCAAAGATTTATATTTTCCTTTAAAGGAGAAGGAATTTTTTTATGAACTACTGCAAAAGTAAGTGGGTTAAATTATACTTAGTGAGTCTGGCGAATAGTAAGTGCAACAAAAGTAAGTATCGTGAGAACATTTTAAAAAATGCAGTCGTTAATCAAAATATGAAATGATAATAAAATACTTGTTTGTATTATTGCAGTGGTTTGACCCTGGCTGGAGGCCAGATGCCCGCCAAAGCTGCTCTATCACTCCCCTTTTCAGCTGGACGGGGGAGAAAATAGATATTGAGCGGCTCGGGAGTCGAGATAAGGACAGGGAGAGATCATTCTGTAATCAGCATCACGGACAAAACAGACTCAACGTGGAATTAAAATAAAACACTATCTACTTCATTGCACACACTCTGAAACCATAGTTGGGTAAAACCAGATCTTAGAACATCCCCCTTCATCCTTCCCTTCTTCGCAGATGTAACATTATTCATAATTTGTCTCCCTTCTTCCCCCCAGATGTCACAGGGGGAGATGGGGAATGGGGGTTTTGGTCAGTTCCTCACGAGTTGTTTTCCTTGTTAGTGGGGCTGAGGGGCATTCCTCACACCCTTCCTCTGCTCCACTGTGGAGTCCCACTCATGGGAGACAGTCCTCCATGAACTTCTCCAGTCTGAGTCCTTTCCCATGGGGCTCTGGCTCTACACCAGCTGCCCCAGTGTGGGGCACTTCTATGGGGTGCAGTCATAAATCACAGAATGTCTCTGTCTCTCAGGCCCAGACTGCTCCAGCCTGGTCCAACATGGAGTCACAGCCCCCCACCCCCATTGCTCTGGCTTGGGCCTCTCTCTCTGTGGGCTGCAGGTCCTGCCAGGAGGTTGCTCCAATGCAAGTCACAGCATCTTCTGTATGTCTCCACCCATTCCAACCGACGAGAGGTCTCTCAGGGGCTGCAGGTGGGATCTCTGCTCCCCATCATCTTCCATGGGCTGCAGGGGAATCTTTCTGGCGCCTGGAGCGTCTCATCTCCCCCTTTTTCACTGACCTTGGTGTCTGCAGTTTCTTACAACTTCGCACTCCCTTCTCTGGTGGCAGAGAACATCCATTTGTGTTTTGTTTTCTCCTAAACGTGGTTCCCAGAGGCACTGTGACCGTTGCTGGTGGGCTCGGCCTTGGTCAGTGGTGCGTTGGCCTTGAGCCGGCTGGTGTTTGCTCTGTGGGGCCTGCAGAGAGTTTCTGGCTCCTCCTTGCAGAAGCCGCCCCTGCAGCCCCCCTTCTCCACCAGAACCCAGCCATGCAAAACCACCACAATCATTAAGAGCTCTTTTAATCTCATGAAACTAAGATGTTAGATCTGTCTTCTGAAAGGCGACTTCTCTTGCTGTTGAGCTAAATTTATATCCTCCTGTGCCGTCTTAAAGGGAGTGGAGTGTGAATGAGTCTCCTCTTCACTCTAGGTGGCAGTAGTGCCAAAGGCTTGAAGCTTCTCTACCGTCATGGCCCTCTTACTGGCATAGGCCAGTCTGGCTGGCCTGACAGCAGAACCCTCTGTGCTTACACAAAGATCATAAAGAATTTCAGTATTGCCAGAATTATTAGGAATCTGAAATGTGGCTACTCACAACTGGTAATTACAGCTTCTTCCGCAGCTACTAAATGGACATTCTAAGAATATGAAGTCACTGAAGCAGTTGGCAAGCTTCTGATCATGCCAAAATGTAAATACAGTTATTGCTTTGCAGAAAAATAAGCTTTTAAGGCTAGAACCTTTGCAAAAAATGTTAGAAGACATTAAGATCTATATATGATTTTTCACACTGTTAGAGGCTTTGAATGGCATGGATAATACAGGGAAGTAATTTTGCAGAGCTTTTTGAAACATTTTGGGAGCAAAAATCTTCTGATTGAATCCCCTTAACCCTCCTGCCCCCTCCCTCTCTTACTCCTAAATGTCTGTGATGGAGGCAAACATTAATAATGGTTTGTTTCTTTTTAAAATGGCCACATTGTTAAATTAAGTTTCGTTAAAGGCTTGCAGCACTTTATCCTGGTATCCTTAAAAAACCACCAACCAAACACAAACTAACCTGAGAAAACATACTTAAAAATGTCGAAGTACAACATATATAATGTTTACTTGTTAACTTATCTTCACATCCCCTTTGATAGTGTGTGTTTTTATTCCTCTGGCAGTCTACCAGGATCGGAATGTCAGTGAATGCAATCCGCAAGCAGAGCACAGATGAAGAAGTTACATCTTTAGCGAAGTCCCTTATCAAGTCTTGGAAGAAACTGTTAGGTATGGCAACACAAGCTTCCCCCTTCCTCCCTCCCTCCCCTGCCCCTGCTCTTGCATGGTTTAACTGAATGCAGTTTTGATATAAATCCTTCACCCTGCCTTGCTTCAGATACCTTTGTGCTCCTGTGTAAGTATTGAAGTGTTCTGCACTGATGTAGCTGTTTTTTACTCTCTGTCACCAGTGGATTACTGTGAAAGCGTGTTCAGAGAAAAAGTTAATGTATTTTTACTGGGGGTGGCGAGCAGTAGGAAGTCAGTTTCTGTGACATGACTAATTTCTGAAGTCTCATTGCCTGCTGTTGAGCTAGAGGGACTGTACTGCTCTACTAAGTACTAACGAACCTCTTCTTGACTATTTCCTTTGTCAAATATAACAGGTGCTGTGAAGAACTTGTGTGAAATCTCATGATTGTAGAGGCTTTGAAGTTTGGTTAGAAAGCAATTTGTGAAGAGAAATAAGATGCAAAAAACTTACATTAAAAATCTGTTAGAACTTGCAGAAAATGGAGCTGCACTTTCTAAAACCTTCAAAGTTTCAAACAACTTAACCAATTAGTGAGTGAATACTTCTTGTTTAATTTCCCTTGAAGCAATGAATGCAGTTAGTGAAACCTTTCTGTTAGCAGGGTTATTGTGTCCAGATATTTTTGTTCGTATGCTGTGCTGTACTCTGTATTTTGTTCCTTTGCATCTAATTTTAGGTAAACTTAAACTTTTGAAATAGAAAACAGCTTATATTGTTTTTCTGCTGTCTAGAAAAATATTTTAAATGCCAGGAGGTGTTTAGTCCCCTGCCATTTGAGGTCCTGTGTTTATCAATAATGTATTGTTTTATTAGATACTTTGTTACTCCTGTAAATGGTGTAAAAATAACTTTGTATCCATGTGACAAGTCTGTGTGTGTAGAAATGGACAGTTTGTCACAGCTTTCAACTTCTGTATTCTACCAGGAAGCAATAGCAGCCCTATTTTTTTAACTTACCTTTAAAGGTTAGGAAATAGTAATTATGTTAGTTTTAGTAATTAAATTCAGATAATACTAGATATGCTGATAAAATGCTTCTTAAATCATTGTAGTGATTTTTACTATAAGTGAAAGGCATGCTTTATAAAGGATCTGATCAGTGTTTCTTGGATATATAGTGAAAAGTATGTACTTTGTATGTTTGAATCACCACTTAGAGCTTTAAGTCCAACTGTATTAGATTCAGTTTCAACTTCTGGGAGTGCCCTAGGATGCTGATTTTGGGGGTGGGGGAGCGAAGTGTAGGGCAAGGTGTGCTAACCCTTCTGGATATTGCTATCCTTTGTTCAAAGAAACTGCAACTTATTTCTGGGGACAGCAAAAATAGGCTTCTGTCTCTGTGTTGTTTTTGTTGGGTTTTTTTAAACACAGTACTTAAAGTCAGTCACACTTGTGTTAATACACAGTTACATATAGCTGACTGATCTTTAAGCGTTCAGATGTTGTGAACAGTCAGTGTTATTCCTGCCAGTGTTGTGATGCTATAGACTTTTGGAGTAAAGACTGGTGCCTGATGGTCCAGGCAGGGCAATCTGGCTATAGGCTGCTGGTGAAAGGGGTGGTACTGGCTTCCCTTCTGTGCAGGTGTCTCCTTACTCCCTCCTGTGTTACACAGCTATCTGGGAGACCAGAGCTGGGCACCAATTGTTTTGTTCATGTCTTCTGGCTTAGCTTTCAACTGTATCAGTTGTTTATTGGTTCAGCCTGTTACTGTTTGCTGTACAAGGATTGCAGCAGTAACATACACCTGAGGCAAGCTGGACCATCCCTTTTTGATGGCTTGCAAAGTTCAGATAGTTTTAAGACAGTTGGGAGACTACCAAAGGCTGCTTACATCAGGTGAAGTCAAATGTGAGGAAATGGAAAGTAAATAGCGAATGTTTGACATTAATCAGAACTAAATACTATCTTCTTGAGGTAGTGGGTTATATGACCTTTGTTCATACTTCGTTGCAAGGCAGATATTATTGTGTCTGGTCTAGTACAGTTGTGGTTGTGCACTTAGATAAAATGAAGTTATTCCTGAAAAGACAGCGCTGCTTCTATTCAAAACTTGCATGGTTAAATTCTCCTTCATCGTGATGTAGACCTTGTAATACAGCATAGTAGGGAAAATGTTTCACCTGTCAGTAATTCGTTGGAATGTGTAAGATCTCATAACTGTGGAAGATAGAGTATCTGGGCTGTGTGAAGTTTGGGTGGGAATCTTACAAAGTGCTCTTATTCTGTTTTGTCATTAGTTTTGACTTTCTCAGAAGAATACGAGATACCGTATGTTGAGCTGCTTGAGCAATCGGTTTCCATTGTGCTGTTCGTAGTGCATGTAAAATGGTGTGGATCAAAGATGGCCACAGGAGCGGACAGCTGTTAATCCTACCAAGCATTGTACTCAGACAGCTGAAGTCTTTGTGAGTTATTTTTAAAAATGACATTTTTAATTTAGGCAAGAGTTTGTTGACTGCCCAGGCTGCATGTACTGTTTAAGTTCAGTGCTTTTGGAACTTAGTGTTTTAAGAACGCATGGGAAACATGAGAAGAAATCAAAGTCAGGTTGTGCATCACCAGATAGCTGTGGCTTGACCAGAGACGTGCCAGGTCACCCATGTTTTTCCAGGGAGGTGGGAAGCTGCCTGGCAGAGGGATTGCAAGCACTGTCTGAAGTGACTCACTGAGTGAGCTGCAGTGGAAGATCACTTTCAGATGTTAAAGACGTTAAACCACACAGCCAAGTTGGTTGCAGTTTGCAGAAAGAAGAAAATTCTGCTCTCAATAAAATACTGTTCAGTTGGGATTTGCAAATAACCACTGCTTAGCCAAGTAGCTGCATGTATAGAGTATGCTGTGTAGATAATGAATCTGTGTATACCCACTTAGGCTGTGAGGAGTGTTCCTTTATATTAGTAAACAATTTTTTTAAGGAATTTAACATTCTCCATCACAAATAATTACAGAACTCTAAGACTATACACTCAAAAAGAATGTCCATACCCCTAACTAAGTAGGCTTAGCTCCAGTAAGTGTATGTGCTGAACTGGAAATGCAAAATGACTAGACAATAATAAGTGCATGTGGGGTCATCTGTTGCCAGTAATAAAACCTAAAAATGGGGCCACAAACATTTCTAAATGCCTATTTCAAAAAGTGCATGCCTGAGTAATGTTATTTTAGAAGAATGTTTAAGTGCTTCCTGTTGTTCAAGAGAAGATAACACCAGCCAGACTTCACAGAAGTGTTTTAGTCAGATTATTATTTCAAACCTAAGTTTGATGCTGCTGGAGCTGGTATGGCCTAGGACTATCTTACAGGTATGTTAATGCTGTCATTAGGTAAAGTTGTCCAATGACATCAAGTAGCCTGCTGGCTTTGCTTGGAAAAAAAAACAAAGGCTACTGACAAAAGTTGCTAAATTACAGTCTAATAGTGTTTGTATTGCCTACTTGTGATAAGAGGAGTACATGTCTGTAAGACACCACATAGAATCAAGTGCAAAACCAATTTCAGTAGTTTCGTTTTGATGTCAGGTATGAGCTGTGGAAATCACCTCCTGTCAGATGTATGTTTGGAACTGCTCCATGTAGAGCTACTAGACCTGTAGTTTGTGAGGATTATCAATGGGGAGATAATAATACATGATGCAAATTACATCATACTGTATAGAAGAAAAAACTTATTTAGCAAAGAAGTTGGTGTCGTGTTCTTTTGTCACTTAGGATAAAAAAAAAAAATTTAAAATGCCAAACAGTTAATGATTTTGTTGTTTATCTATAGATTTTGGATGTTATTTCTCCCTATGCTGCTCCTAGGAAGAAGCTTTTCTGACCTTCATGTCTTACTGTATCTTGCAGAGGAATTACTGACAAGTGTAGCTACTTTTGCATCTCAAGATTGTTTTGGTTAGGGTCTGGAGAATGGGACCTGAAGAATTTTTAAATATGAGGGTCATTGTTAATGACTGTGCCATCTGTTACCTGTTCTCAAATCACTTTCCTGTAAGATATTTAAACAGCATAATCAGAAAACTTTACAGGTTTTGGTTGTGATATCTGAATTAGTAGCATAAAATAACCCACTGAATTAACTTATGTGCTCCTGGGAATAACTAGCCATGTTTCATTAACATCTCTGGAAAATTCTTACCTGGAAAAAAATAATCAAGTTAAATTTATAAATTAGTAACATTGCATCTTTTTATTTTCTGACTTTTTATTGTCACTAGTAAATGTCTTGAGTTCACATGTAGATTCTTCTCATTATATTACAGTGAAGCTATTAATGGCTTCTAACATTCAGATTAATTATGTTATCTTTGGTCATATATTATTATGAACTAAAAATTTTGTTCTGGCAACAAAGAACACTGTAATGTGATGTTTCAGTCTGGACAGATAGAGGTGGAAAATGTCTTTCAAATTAATTGCAAGTCCCAGATAGAAACTGCAATGCAGTAATCAGAATTCGATAGTCTTATTCCAGTGGCTAATAGTCAGTTCATATTACTAGCTTGTTCTCTGCATTTTAAAGAAGCATTGATAAAAATAAGCTTAAAGAGGGTTTTTATGGCCTGCTGAAGCTGCAGTAGCTAAAACTGAAGTTTTTTAATCCCCAAATTGATGGCAATTTTAGTTTGCTTCTGAAAAAGTTTTAGGAAGTGTTAATAGCCGTATGAAGTTGAAAAAGTAATTATGCCTCTTTAAAGGCACTTGTAATTTATATTATATAAATATTTATGATGCTCTCTAGACTTCCTGATATGAATCACTTGCTTATTGGAATTTTTAAATGCTGTTCACAGAAGGGCCATTTTTTCCATCTTTCTTTGTTAGAATTTCCGTGGCTGTTTGTGGTTCCCATTAGGTGTCATTTTCCCTCTGAGTGAAAAGTCTGGCTGTTGAATGTAAAATAAGTAAATTAGTAGGGACTTCTGGTTTCTCAAGGATAACTTTCCCCCCCATGCCCCCACCACCCCTTATGCCAGAGGATAGCTGAGATGCTGTTTAGCAGGCTGTTAATTACCTTCTGTTCTTTTGTCAATACAGGATTTTAATAAAATAAGAAGCCCTTATTAATATGTGGGTTTATGAATAAATACTGCTTGACACTGGATCTTCTCTCCTCAGTGCTTTCCAATTTGTGATCCATAAGAGTGGATGACTTAAACACTTGGGAGAATATTTTGAGCAGAGAAGGTTGTTAACTTCTATTTCCAGATTTCTGAAACTGAGTTAAACTGAAGTGTCTATAAACTCTGTTTAAAGAAGTTGTGGTTTTAAAGACGTGTTTGCTGAAGATGGTCCAGTTGTCTCAGCTGCTGAAGTTTGACCTTGATTTGAGAAATGCTTGCACAGACTGGCCTGCTGGTGTAGGAGAGTTGTGTTTTTACCTCTCGCTTTACTCCTGTGCCTTCCCCATACTCTGCCCTCCCCAGGTGCAGGAAGCAAGCAGGGTATTTATTGGCAGATGTTCTCAGGTCCCTGCCTTCTCTGATGAGTGGTGCTGGGCTAAATGGAACTGTTTGATAAGCTGAAACTAGGAGCCAGCTATACCAATGTGAGGGGTTTGATGCAAAATAAGCAGGAGACACCTAAACCAGCTCTGAATTTGGCAGCTTGTGTTCCAGGAAAAAAAAGGGCTGAGGCAGAGCTGAGCTCTAAGGCAGCTACGCCGCTTTGCAGGGCGTGAGCTGTACCCCGAGGTACCCATTTGATGTGTCAGTTTGTCTTAAAGCCCCTGACAAAAATGATCATGTACTTAAAAAACAATGAGGGAAAATGTGATTATGTGCACATTGGTAATGCTTTTTTTTAAAATTGTATATCATGTGTTTGTTGCCATAGAGAGTAGTCATGTGAATATGCATGTTAAAAATGGGATTTGTTTTCTTCCTCTGAGCATTGTACACTTTGGGTCTCATAGCAAAGAACTGCCGTGATCCGTTCAGTTTTGTAGCCTTGTTTGCTTTCTGAGTGAAATTACTTTTTTTATAAATAACATTTGATTGATTTGATATGTTTATTAGGATTTTTTAATAATTTATCTTATTAAAGACAAATCAGTCCATTTGCATCATTTACTGCGTGCGATTTTCTTGCAGGATTTTTTTCCTGTAATGGAGAAATTTGTTGAGGGTTGAATACAAAGTTACAAACTGTGTGTGAGGAAATCACTAAACCTTTTAGGCTCTTGAAGACTGGGGAGATAGTCTGAAGAAGTATCTTTATGTGTTTGTCTGCTTCCTGTACTGTTTTGCAGGCATCTCTTTTTGGGTATGCCTGGAGACAGGATGGTAGATAGGTGCTTGGTCTGATCCAGTGTAGCTGTCCTGTGGTCTCCTTTTATGATGCTGATTTATTTGTTTTTTGGTTGGTTTTTTTTTTAACCAAAGTGATACTTGATTTGGTAAATTCTGTAACTCAAAAATTAAGGAAAAGATCAAAATCCTCTTTAGTATTGTTTCTGGGTAGCTTTAAGTGTAAATTGTTCCTATTAAAAATAAGCTGGTGCAGCTACTCTCTGGGAAAAAACCCAAACAACTGAGTCTCTTGAATATGAGACCTGAATTTGTGTGTTCCATACCACCAAGTTCCACTGAGAAACCTGGGGTTGGAAATGAGGATACTTAAACAAGGATTTAGATACCTAGTTCAGCACATCTTCATGGGAAAGACTGAGTTGTGTGAGATTTCCATGCTTGTCTTGATCTGCTTTTAGTTTATTTGAAAGTTTATATATGTCTATGGACTTAAACATGTAAGAACAGCTTTATGAGGGTTTGGAGAGAGAAATTCAGAAAATTGAGTGATGATGCCAATCTCACTAGGTTTTTTCTGTAGGCAGTGGAGAGTCAGCCTTTCTGGAGACCAAATCAAAGTAGGAGCTCGATTTAGCTGTTCTGAATTCCTCTTTACAGTAGAAGGGTGTATGTGTTCTTGCTAAGATGAAGTTAAATGTTGGATCGCCCTTTTTAATAAAGGCTTTCATCTTTATTCTGTATACAATCATCATTAAACATAGCCTGCATGGAAAAGGCAAATTCAAGTATTTTTAAATCCTAAGGCAAATAATTTAAGAGCTATCACAGAAAATACAGTGTGTGTGTGTCTGGAAAACTCCTTCATACGAAAATGGCATCTGTATTTTTTTTGGCAACCATGATAGCTTTCACATGAGTTTTGTTTGGTTCAGTCCTTTGGTAGAAATCCTGTGAATATAATTAAAAAGAATGACATGTATTTAGGAAAAACTTACATTTAAAACATTGAAGACGAATTCCAGAAGCTTGATGCAGTAGTTTACTGCATGAGGTAGACAATAACTTCTTAGAGTTGGCAAAAAATAAATCATAGAAGTCTACATTTTCATCATGTCTTCACTGCCAGTTGAAACAGATGCTGGACTTGACTCGAAGGACCTGAAGTGTTGTCATATTTTTCATTTTCTGGGTTGGGGAGGGTGTTGGGGAGTGGAAGGCTGTACTGCAAGAGAAGGTCAAAGCAGAGAGTGGGAGCTGGTATCCTTTCCAACTGGTTCAGGAGAAATCCTGAGAGATATTTCTCCACTGCTTTAAATCGGTTACTATTTCTGGGTAAAAGAGTTTCTCATGTTTTGTACTTCCAGATGGACCTTCAACTGATAAAGATTCTGAAGAGAAGAAAAAGGAGCCTGCATCTTCCTCACAAAACAGCCCGGAAGCAAGAGAAGAAAGGTGCTTAATTCTTCATGACTGTACAAATAATCTCACTCAGTATAAATTAACATTAAACTGTTTGGTCCAAATTTGTCATATTAGAGACCACTTACACATTCTTTTCAGAAATAGTCATACAAGAACTGATGTACTGTTAGGAAAGTAAATCCTGCTGCAGCTCCCATTTAATGAAGATGAAAGCCATGGGTTAAGATGTGGCCAGACTAGTTGTTTGTTCCATCTGTCAAATCTTCCTGCTCTCAGTGCTAGCACTGAGCTTTGAGATCTGTAAAACAGTTTTCAGTCACAGCCTTGTGGTAGCTGCATGTGTTAGAGGTTTAGAATGCTACTTTTGTCTGTTAGCTTGGATGTTTAATATACAGTCTCGCTCTGCACTTGTTTTGGTAAACACAAAATAAATGTTATCAGAGAAAGAAGCCCGTGTTAATGACGCTATTGGAGCTGAAGAACATGTGCAAAACAGTATCTGCAAGGCCATTTCTAGTACATTTCTAGTCAATCTGTTTCCAGCAAGGATTTTCGAATTGAAATTGAAGATCTAACTATTTGTCCAAAACTTCTTGGTTTACAGTTTGCAAAGCTTCATTACTTGTTTGTGACCGTGGTACCACCTCAGCACAGTAAGCAGACTGGATGCAGTGCGTTCACTGCAGACTGAGTGCTTGTGTGATTTACCTTCCCTGCTTTGTAAAGTAAAGTTCCAAGGGGGGGAGCAGAAAAATCATGTGTGTGTAGAGAACTGAGAATTAAAACTGATGTGCCACATAATGGAACACCTGCCGTGTCCCTGCTGTGTGGACTACCTCGGTGACTATTCTAAAGACACATTTAAAATCACGTTGACTCCAGTGCTATAAGTAGCTTTAAAAGGGTGGCATGTGTTCTCCTTTTGGAACAGCATCAAATGGGTATAGCAGAGGACCTGGAACAAAGTTATTTGAAGAGGAGAGGGAAAAAACCACATTAATACTAGGGGGGTTTTGTCTTTCTTTTTCTTTTTTTTTTTTTTTTAGCAGTTCAAGTAGCAATTCCAGCAGCAGGAAGGAGGAGGGTACTGCTCCCTCAAATTCTTTCATCCCTTCTTTTCCCCGGGCTCCAAGCACTTCGGATTCTGTACGAGTGAAATGTAGAGAAATGCTCTCTGCAGCTCTCAGAACAGGAGGTGAGCTTTGTAGACAGTATTTTTGAGTTTAACTCTTTCCTTCTTCTCTTTGTCAATCCTTTGCACTCTTTTATTTTTTTCTCCTGCCCCATAGGGTAGAATAAACCCTCTTTATGTCCATTTGTGTGTATATACCCATAGGCCAGTTCACCCAAGTTGCAAGTAATGAATCCATTAGTTGCAAGTATTGAAGTCCATTTCTGTTGATGGTCATATGGGAGATTTTGTGGCTTCTGTTCATCTGATAGCTTGCCTACAGTGGGACTTCTTTTTGGGAAGGTTATTGCCTCCTTAATTCCTCACTTAAATCTGTTTGTGGAAGCTGGTATTTTTTTATCTTGTCTCTGACTGAGAGTGCTGCTATAAACACACACCTCCCTTTTTCTTACACCAGAGTTCCCATGGGCCTTCAGGTTTTTGATTTTGAAGGCTGCTTTTCTGTTTTGATGTAATCAATAAGAGAGTCTTGCACTGCCCTGTCTTTGTGCCTTTTGGGCATCTGTAAATTCCTTAACTGTTTTGGGTGGTTTGCTTGTGTGTTTTGGATTTTTTTTTCTTCTCCCCCTCCCCGCCATGTATACTTGTGCGTCTTCAAACACAAATTGAATTATAGGCTTGGTAAGGAGCAAACTAAAAGTTGGGCTTGTCAGAATGACCTGGCTTTTTTCTTGTCAGTCTGTCTCTCCTACCAGAACTTACAACCCAATTCCTATTCCTCTGTTCTTAGTTTAGTGTAACCTGACCCAGTGTAACCAGACTTCAGAATCATACTTTTTTTTTTTTATCCTGTTCACTTTTTCGTTTTTTAGTTCACATAAATTCAGATAAAAACAGTCATCAAAGCTAACTAAAGACAATGGATTTTTGGTCCTTTAGATGTGAAGTTCATAGACTTCTAAGATTATTTGTGACCAGAGAGTTATACATAGCATTTTAGTATTCATAATTCTATGTAGTCGCAACCTGAACTTGTTGTCCAATAATTTTTTGCTGTGTTACTGTCTACAGTGCTTTTATTAAAAAAATAAAGTTGTTTTTTGGTTTTGTGGCCTTATGCATGAGATAAAGGAGAAAAGGTGTTTGGATTACTCATTGAAGTACATGAGGAGGAAAACACATGTCGTATCTAGTTTGTCCTAAGTTGTCTTGGAAAGGCAGCTGGCTTTATGAGCAAGAGTTTTGTTCAGAAACAGTAAACAATTATTTTGAGACACTTTAGATAGTGTTGCATTTTCTTCAAGATTGCTGTGGTTTATTTCTTCTAATTTACATGTTTTGTAACATCTCAGCTTTGCATTTTTAAAAAAAATCTAATAATATTGTTTCTGTTATTTAATTACTGTGTTTCTAATGAGATCTTGCATGCATGCAAAACATTAATTGCTCATGCATGTGTTGTCTGGACTGAAAGAATTGATGAAATACAATAAAAAATGTTTTCTTTTTATAATAGTCTATTCTATGCTGAGATATGCTGTGGAGATGGATACTTGCCAAGCCTGTTAGAATACTTAGTTTTTTTCTGTATAACATAGGGTTTTTTTTATTTTATTTGTGTTTGCAACTAGATATCAGAATTTTTTGTTTTGTGAAAGGTGCAGGGTGGTTCTACGTTTTTTAAACTTTTCGTTGCTCTTCATTTCACTTTTGTTCTTCCATGTGGTAAGTTAACAAAGGTTTGAAAGGGTAAGGAGACAGTAAATAAAGCTTTCCTATGCAAAAGGGAAATTCACTGCAGTCGTTCCATAATTTGTTGAGTTTCAGAGTTTTGAATGGGCTCTCAGGGGTGCACAACACTGATGAGATTTTTCAGGTTGCTAATATTTCAATATTTGTTTTTCCAGATGATTATATTGCTATTGGTGCTGATGAGGAAGAGCTGGGTTCTCAGATTGAAGAAGATATCCTTTGTTGTATATGTGCTCTAGAACAAGATTATTTTTTAAAAGTGTTGATAATGTTAAAATTCATGAACTTTATCCTATATATTGATTATTTTAAAATTTAATTTAAAAAGCAAACTGTTTAACACACTGGGGTAGAAATCTAGGGTTTAAAAAAAACTATCACAACCTAAATGATTTGTCTTTAAAACATGTAGGAATGTGTGTAGGTGAGTGTGTGGGTTTCTTCAGTATGTTTTTCTTGCAGCAGGAATACTATATCTTACTGAAGCATTCTGACATAAAATGCTGGGCTTTTCTATGTTACTTCAAAATCTTTCCTTATTAACAGTTTAAATCTTCTTCTAATGTCTTTATTTCATTTTCTACAAGTTTATTTCTAAATTAATTTGGACTTTTCAGAAGAGTCATTCTGGTAGCAGTATTTGAGTAGTTATAGAGCAGAGGTCTGGGCTTCCTTTTATTTTAGGGTTTGGGGTTGTAGTTGGTTTTTGGGGGGTTTTGGGAGGGTGGGTGTGGTATTCTTAAGCATGGAAACGGTCTCAGCTTCCTGATTCTAATTTGCTTGTGTCCTTTGGTGTCAGCCACCTTTCCTGTTAAGGAATTTCCTGTTTCTGTTGCAAACTTGGTTTAAAATTCTGTTAGTGGGCTGCCAGTATTTGAATATTTGGTTTAGAATTCAATTAATGCTCAGGGGTGAGGTCAAGGAACTGGACATACATTTATGGGTGACTTTCCACAATTCCAGTTGATATCCTGCTACCCAAAACGTCACATTTCTCTGACCATGTGCTAAGGGAAGGGAAGTCTGCTGTGCCGAACAGGAAAGTAACTGTTGATTGGGGCGGTGGAGAGGGAAGGACTTGATCAGCAATGAAGTACAGTGTTTCCCCAAAAATAAATCCTTTATAGAGCTCTGTTTTACTATTTTTTTTCCTTAAATCCAAAGCACCTATTTTTCAAGAATTAAAAAACACTGATATGAAATACAAAAATAGGGTACGAAGTAGGATAGCGAATCTCAAGGATGCAAAGAATCCTAACCTAAGGAAAAATGTGTTATGTGGGAACATTCCTCCTGACAAGTTTGCCAAAATGACAGCAGAGGTATGTAATCCATACATCTTGAACTATTGCCCTATTGGACTTACATCCTGGCCTGTATTTATTAGACATAAAAAATAACGTAAGCTGACTGCAGTTCTGACAGACTGTGGCTTGTCTGTGGCTTGCACAGCCTGAATTAGAGCTGTTTTGGGGTGGGGGGAATTAAAAGTGATGCCTGTTAATGGTTCCTAAATACCTGGATTTATCTGTAAGTCAGGAGGCAGGTAATCTGCCATGTACAAATTTCCTGGAACAGGGTATGTTGTGCTGTTTTTGAGATGCCATGTGATGTATTGGTGATAGCTTTTTAAGTTCAGAAAGATGTAAATGTGTCTGGCTTAGTGACTCCAAGCTGCTTCCCCATTCACCCTTCTGGATACTTAAGTGTTAGCCTGTCTTGCCATTTGGTTTTCAAATGCTAACCTCTGCTGCTATAATCCTGTGCAAAGTATAGGGCTGTGGTTTTAAAGATCATTCCCTCTCCTGTTGGCATTTTCAGTGTTCATTAAAAGCTTATCTCAAATTTGACAGAATACTTCAAAGGATTTTGAAGGAAACTCTTCACAATAAACAGACAAAGCCGTAAATGGTAGTGGAAAGAAGCTGGCAGAATTGCCCTTTATATCAATTTGTTATTGAAAGAACATTTTGGACACTTGAATAGAAATTCCTGTTTAGATGCTCAGTGTCTTTACAAATCCAAATAAGTTTAGGAAGTCAAATAAAAATTAGATTTTGTGGGAGCTTTCAGCAAACGGACTGGTAAAGGAACGTGTAGAGAGAAGTAGGTTTCATCTTCACTGAGTATTTTGAGGGGGTTTTTTTATGCATGTGTATGTACATAAGCAGAGACATATGTTTTGTGTTGTCCAGTGCCCATTCTTTACTTTAATTAACATCTTGGATTAAAATTTCACTGTCTAAAATATACCTTTGGGTTAAGCTTACTTGTAAAGTGAAACAGCATTAATGAAAGACTTGCATTCCACATCTACATGGGATGTGGAGTAAAACTTTATTGCAAGTGCACACTTGCCTGAGGAGATCCTGCATGTTCAAAGGAAAATTGGTGAATCTGAGCAATTTGGTTAGCGTTTTGAAATTACATGTGTAGGACTTCTGGTAACATATGGTAAGTTATGACTATATTGCATTTCTAAATACAAATATGGAAATACTAAAAAAAAATAATGATCTTCTGTAGGTAATGAGATGATAATACAAGAATCTAACCTAGGGAAAAGCGCTTTTTTGTCCTCTTTAGAGAACTTTCAAAGCCTCCTCTACCATGTCTCTCTCGCATTTCTGAAATGCAGAAATGCATTTCTACAGGAATGTTCCTAGGTGCTTGATGTTGTAACTCCCACTGATTTTTTTTTTCCCTGTCTGCATAAAAAAATTTAACTTTTTGTAGCTTCTGTGCTGTGAAATATCCCCGCTTAAAGCACGTACAACTGAAAATGTGTAGAAATATTTTTGCCTTTCAATAGAGTTGGAATCCACAAAGGATTCCAAATCAGCAATGGTATCTGCTCACACAGCAATGACTTGTTTAAAACAAAAATTCCCCAGTAAACTCTCTCTGCTCTTTGTCCATAACAGGAAATGGCAAGTGATGAGCTGAAAGAAATGCGCAAAAATCTGACCAAAGAAGCGATCAGAGAGCACCAGATGGCTAAAACAGGAGGTACCCAAACTGATCTGTTTACATGTGGCAAGTGCAAAAAGAAGAACTGTACATACACCCAGGTACATCATTATTCGGACTCTTTGTTTCCCTTTTCCAAAGCTTAAGTCCTATATAAAGAATGTCATAGAAAAAAAAGTTTTATTGAATTAATTCTGTAATTAAAATGCTAACAAATTACAGAATATGTGGAGACAGTGGGATCTCCTTAGGCATGCTTACATAAAGAATGTTTGCTAATGTAACAAAGAATTACTTTTTTTTACAAATCCAAGCTGAGTATCTCTATGGCCTGAAACCTTTGCCATGATGAGTTTTTGCTAATTCCTATTAATATGGTTTAAGTGGAGAGCTGATTTATTGTTTTTAATGTGTGTGAACTTTTCTTTACAGAGGTAATAGAAAATTACAATACATACATATAATGTATGTACACACACATATATGTTTGTTTATATGTGTAGTCTACTGTATGTGTAATACTGGATGCTAATTTAAAATAATTCCTACAATCTATCTTTTTCTATCTTAATGTGCAAGAAGGGCTTGAATTTGTTCAGTAGTGCTGCAGGATATGTAATTTGGATCACAGGATCAGCAGCATTTATAACTTAAGACTGTATATTAAATGCTTTTAGTAGGAAATTTATTTTCAATTGTAAGACATCTAAAAAGCCTTTGCATCAGTAAATGTATGTAAAGCTGTACTGAACATGTAGTTTTACTGCAGAATCTCTTCCTACAAGTGTGTGGACAGTTTCTGTGCTGAAATTGATATTTTAAATCTGTCAGAACATAAGCTTATGATTGCACTATAGTCTAGACAAAAAAAAATCCAATTGATACAGAAACTGAGCTTGTATTTTTATCCATATGTGTTTCTTTAAACTTTGACCTTTTTTAAAAAATCCTTTACACTGAACACATATACTAACAAAAGTTGAGATACTAATTTTCCTTTTCCCCCCTCTGGCCCTTTGCTAAAGGTTCAAACCCGCAGTGCTGATGAACCCATGACAACGTTTGTTGTCTGTAATGAATGTGGAAACAGATGGAAGGTAAGACTGTTAGGCTGCTCTGTGTATTTGATAGCAGACAGCCAGGCTCAGTGCTTAATTTTGGTTTGCAGTAAATGACAGATGAGTTTCTGTTGACTTTTTGGTTGTTTCTTAGCCTGTTAATAACATTATGTGTTGATAACTGCAAAATAGCTTTAGGTTAGAAAAAGCTGTTTGGCTGAAGGTGTGAGATCACACAAGCAGGGTGGTATCAGAGGCAGAGAGATGTCAGGACATCGCCTTAGCCCTTCTGACGTTTAATTACAGTACTGCTTTGCCATGCAAGGTAGTGGCAAGTTTGGTATTGGTTCTTCTCTTTTTTCTTTTTTTTTTTTTTCACAAAAAGATAATCTGACAATTTTAATCTCTGCTTCAATGACTGGAAGACGCCTTTTTAGACCTTTTCTTATAGTGATTTTCTTTTTTTCTACTCTGAAAAGAAAGGAGGGGATAAAATCAGAGATGACTGCTGACACATTCTTGTGACAGGATAAGCATGGGGCAGTTGCAACTTAATTTTTAAAAATTTTTTTAAGCACATGAGACTTGTAAAAGCTGCTGAGGAACACTGGTAGTTCAGTAAAGTGAAGAAACCTTCAAATGAAGGCCTGTAAAATACACGGTGTAAGATGGGAGTAGAGTGCGATGTGAAGTGTGGTGCCTTCGTTCTGTTGTTTCTCTGTTAGGAATGCTGCAGCTCTGCAGAGCCATCTTGCACAGCATACATTAAGATTGATGCATGTATCTTGTTTTACATATTATGGAATACTGCTCAAATCTGTGCTCCAAGATATCGAAATAATTTATAAAGCTTTAGAGATTGTTTGGGGCGTACCCGGAGAAGCTCATCTGTGTTAAAAACCTTCTGTAAGGTGGTGGTTACCAAAGTCTCCCCATAAAGATGTTTGAGCGAAGGGGTGGCTATAATATAAGCAAATGTTTTAACTAGTAATTTCCATATGCTAAGTACAGTGTCATATTTCTGTTTCTTCATGCAAAGATTTAGAAATAAGCTGTATGGAGATCTCATAAAAATTCTTTTCTTTTGACAGTTCTGTTAGAAGAAGAAATTGTCAAGACATCTGGACCAGTATGAAAGGATTTTGTAATTAGCTTTAAAAACTAGGCTAAGCATCTAGCTTCCTGCAAATGAGAGGTTTTTTGGGTTTTGTTTTCTTTTTCTTACTTTCTTTTTCCCCCCCAAAGCAGCATACATGCCTAAAGGTAGCCTTTGTTTTGACACAACCATCATTTCCTGAAATGCCTTCCTATAGCTGATAGTCAGTAGGGCCAGGTTGCTCAATTGTATGGTGAATGTTAAAATATTTTTTCATTTTTATAAGTAAGTTGACATTAAACTTTTACCAATTAAACATTTTGGTAATTGGCTTGGTTTTTTTTCTAACTATGTGAATAATGTACTGTATTTTGGGGGGGTCTGAAACATACACACTCCTCATGTATGTATTTTATCTCTTGACATTTTTTCAGTTGTAAGAATAGAATTTGTTTCTTGTTTCTGTGTTCGCTAGTTTTGTAACAAGAAAAGGTATCTGACTTAATCCAGTTACATTGATCTCAGTTGTTAACTAAAACACAAGTTAATTAACTCTCTAGTCTGTACATACCGCTTCTGAATTAGGACTAAACTTGTGGTCATGGCGCTTGGAAATTTATTAGTGGATACAATGACCTCTTTTACAGTGGTTGGTTAAGCTTGTTTATGTAACCAGCTTTGATCAATGCAATATATTTTATTTACCAAAGCATGTCTCTTACATTCTATCAGTGGGTATTATTTCTAGGAATGTCTTAAAATAGTCAGTTAAATCTGATTTGAGTGCTCAGTTTTGCTTAAAATGCTTGACAACCGAATTTGGTTCCGACTTTGTAAATAAGCAAAGGC
This sequence comes from Gallinula chloropus, assembly GCF_964237585.1. Classification (NCBI taxonomy): domain Eukaryota; kingdom Metazoa; phylum Chordata; class Aves; order Gruiformes; family Rallidae; genus Gallinula; species Gallinula chloropus. The sequence continues at coordinate 42,866,918 of NC_140086.1, forward strand.
CTTGTGTTGTAGGCTCTCCCAGCTAACCAGTTCTTCACAATATAAACTGACTGGGGAAGTCGTATTCAATTCACTTCACGTAAGTGACATTGATTTTTGTTCATTAACTGAATTTTGAGATGTAGAGTGTCTGATGTCAATCACAGACCTGCAGGTGAGAATGAATTATTAAAGTTACGGTCTTTTCCATTTGTGGAACAATGGAAACACTGCTTTGTTAGAGCCTGCTTTTTTACAGCACACGTGTTTAGGTGTATTTTCAAAAGAGCTTTCAAGGAAAAACACATCAACGTCTTCAGAACAGATTAAATTCTTTCATTATACCTAATTTTATTTAATTTTATCACAGCCTGGGGCTGAGGACTTGTGACCTGCCAATGTATAAAGGATTCATGGGGGGGGGATGGGAAGAGTGTGTGCCGTTCCTGGGGAATAAATTCCTTGGCTGTAAAGAACGAACGTGATTTTCTATGGTGAATGTTTTTTGTGTGATGGTCACAATCATGACAAATGAGTTGGCAATAATATGATGACACTTGAACTTTGCAATACAAGAAGTGTTTGGTGAATACTTTATAGAGCAAGCTTTACCAGTCAGCTTATGTAAGGAGGGAAGAGTGGCTTTTCTCCTGAAAGGAAGTTAATAAAATAGAAGTTTAGTTACAAAGATGTTTTAGGCGAAAAATTATTCAGCATTTAGAGTTTCTTGTGTAACTTGATGTAATTAAACTTTTTTTTTCTTATATTTATGTCCTAATTCAGAAAGTATTTTTCTCCTAACACAAGGGGTTTATTTTTAGTCTGTGTTGTAGGTCCTTCAGCAGGATTGCTTTTTAAGAGTTACCTAAAAATGTATAATTGACTATTGTTTTTTCCCCACACATTAAAGCAACAAACTAATGACAGATGTTTAATATCAGTTGCAGTGCTTTGTTAGGAGACCTTTGTAAAGGAACAAGTTCAATAATTACAGTAAAAATGTTTGCAGAGTGGATGCCAAGTAGACCTAAATATCCACTGGCATTCACAGTGCATGTGCTGGGCAGGCACAGGTTGATTGGTTGGTATAACCTTCCTCATGCTACATGTGCTGTAATCTTTATGCCCAGCTGTGACACTTAGGAAAATTAACTGTTAGGGAAATAGAGTAATTGTCTTCCTCTACTTACTGAATTCTATCTGGACTTCATTGCAACAACTAGAACTGCAACAGGGCTTTCTGTGATACAGCCGTATCCAAGCAGGAGTTCAAATAAAATGTCATTTAACCTAATGTTACTTTATGGCTGGGCAGCAGCCTTCACCCTTCCTTTTTTCTGTCCCCAAGGTAAAAAGAACTCAGTGAAAGATAAAAGTCTGAGAACTAGATCCAAAAAAGACTGTAGGTGCCTAAATTCTCTTCACACTTCATTTTGGTTACCCAACTATGTGCACCTCAGTTCAACAAATACTTCAGTCTTCCTTCCCAATTGTCTGAAATTACCCTCCTCTGCCTAAGAGGATGCTGAAGGCTGAATAGGAGAAGGGTGTAGAAGTGGGGCTGGGACTGTATCTCATCTTCTCAGCTGGCTGACTCGTCTGCTGAGCTACAGTCCTGCTGTGACTGGCCCAGTACACGTTTTTTTGTAGTGAAAGATGCCAGAAGATCTGGCAATGAATCTCTCCCATCCAAGAGTAACTTAATAAACTAGTTATTCTTTAGAATGACTTCTTACATTTATGGACATTTCAATTCTTTCAGGTGAAAGAGAGACTGGCGCCTCATTGCCCTACATAAGCTAATTTACACTAATCTGTTAGAGAAATTGAGGGGCTCATGTTCCTTTTAGTGTGAATATGGAGAAATCTTTAAGAATGTCATCTTTCCTTCTGTAAGGAGGGCTAGAAATTTCTGCTGCTCAGAAAACACATCTTCCAGAACCTTCATTGAAGCAATTTCTTCATAGATAGTTCTCTTAATTTTCTCAGGAGAAAATGTGGGTTTCAAAATCCTCTGTACTAAATGAGTCTTTTTGACTAGCATGAAGCAGAAGGTAAATACCTGCTCAATGATTTTTGGCTTTTGTGAATTCTACTTTGAAGTCCTATTGCACTTTCCAAACATTGTCAAGTCTTTTTATCTAGAGTTTGGGATTCTGCTTGTGTGTTGGGATTCTGTATGTGACTTCTAAATTGAAAATTGCATACCAGCTTAGGTAGACTGTAAATTCATCAACGTGAAACCATTCACCAGAACGTGGTTGCATTACCTTTCAAGCACATGCCTTTTGAAGTAGATCATTAGTAGTTGTTCATACAAACTAACCTGAGGAGTGTTGAACTCAAGTACAGTTTCATACAGCTGCATATTATCTTCTCTTTCACCAGATCATTACTCATCTTGAACAATTTCACCAATTTAAAAGGTTTGGGATTAATTTATTTACAACACTAGTGTGGGAAATCTTACATTAATGTAATTGAAACAATACTGATACCTTTCATGGCAGGAGACACGTGTTCTCAATTACTGTTTAGAGGAAATTTGTTTAAAAACTACTTCACATTGAGGTGAATGAAGTAGCTTCACTACTTCACTTGCTCTTTTTTTCAGATATCCTTTGTAATTAGAATGCATAAGTACATGATGTTTGTGTGATAAATTTTAATCCATCTTTAAGTAGTATAGCCCTTCAGGGTAGGGGTATGTGTGTGTATTCCCCCCCCCCCTTCATTTGTATTGTGCTAATGACTTTGGAATTTAAAGGTCAGCGTAAGGCACAATACATTGGCTGGAGGGGCCCATGCAATTTTAATACTGCTTAGCAGGCTGGTGAAAAGAGCAGTCTTTAACAGTGTGCATGTTCTGTGGGAGTTACTGGTTTGTGCAGTGCAGGCATTGAAGAAGGAATACCAGTGGACTGGAAAGTTGTTGGAGCTTAATGATATCCTGCAGTTAGATAAATGCCAAGACAAACCAACCATGCTTATTTTCAAGCTAGGATAAATTGATTTTGTGATAATTTCTTACTTGATGAATTATAAATAATGTCTTGTGTCGCTATGATTATCTTCTCCTGCTATTCATGTAACAGCTCGTCAACAGCAACTTTTCAGTGCAACTCATTTTTGCCCTGAGAAAATTTGTGCGTAAGAAGCAAGTATATAGTAATGAAATGTAGTTAAAACCGGTCTTCTGTGCAGGTTGGTTTTTGTTTTCATTGTTGTCCCCTGTAATTAAATCCAGCATTAAGCAGTCTCAAAATAACATGATGTATTGGGGGCTGGGTGGGTTGGTTGGTTGGTTGGTTGGTTAAAAAATACTTTTGGGGCATCTGGGGACCGGACCAGCATTCTGCTGTTGGTGTTGGGTGTAAGCTTAAACCTAAACCACAACAGAAAAAAACTGTTAGGCTTTTCTAGGAAAGATGTGCATTGTAAATGTTTGCATGTTGTAACACAGAAGTAAAATGAAAATTGCCTAGGGAATTTTAATTGCTTAGGAGTTGTGGCACGTAGTAAACAAGAGTAGAAATTAGTATTTTCTTTTAATGGTCACATCTGAGCCATAGAACTGCCCAAACCAATATAGTTTTCTCTCCCCTCTAATTTCATTGCATCTTTTTCTTTCTTTTTCTTGCAGAATAATAGAGTATATTGTTTGATATAAAGTACGAGTGTTCGGTCTGTCTTCCAGCTCCTAATGAGGTATCTTTGCCGGGAAGGCAGATAACTTAAAAGAAACCAAATCCTCCATTGCATGAAATGACACGCTTTGAACTTTTTTTTGATGTGCATGTCTGATCTCTCCAGCAAGCTGGATTTGACCTAGTTAAACTTACTTTGTTAGCTTCAAGTTCTAGAGCAGCCTTACCCTCCCTGGTTAAGACGAGTACAGCATGGCCGGTTTGACTGCAGGCTCCCCGTGAGTGCTGCCTTACCGATACGTCCGGCTGGCTGCTTTGCAGTTACTACCTGTCACATAATACTTCATGTAACCAGATTGTATCGATAGTGCCCCGATTGAGTTTACTACCAACTCAGCTGAGGTGACCAATGTTCATGCATTCAGCAGTGACCACTGCACGTTGTTTTAAACAGTGGTATAGAGAAGGGCACCCTCTTAATCGTAGTTATCCGGTGCCGTGCTACAGAGGGCAAAAGCACTTTGTTTTGCTCTGTCTTTTAAGGTTATTTGTTTATGCTGATGTGTCAAAGAGTGCTGCCCTTTTTGGAAGGGGATGATGGTAAATCTTCCATACCTATCACTGTTAACTTCCTGTGTCTACTGGGTCTTCTCCTCTGGTGCTGTGTAATTGTTAAACAAATGACCATGAGGTTTTTCATGTGAATGCAGTAAGGGCTGAATGTGTTTGCTGCTGAGTACGTGGAGGGAACAATTAAATTGATCTCCTAAATTCTGCTTTGTTACACCCACTTCCTTCTTTTCAGAGCCAGAAACCCTCCGTTTTGTGCTTTTCCATAGTGCTGGAATTAGTCAAAAAGTAGGCTTTAGAAGGCTACAGTAAATGTCACTGAACTGCGTGTGTCTGGTTTTTCCCTTCTAGGGGTATTGCTTTTCTTTTTTCCCTTTGTATTTCCTTTTCCAACCTACATGTGTCTGATTGAAATATGTGTGCAGGAAAAAATACAATTTAATGGTAGGTTTAGTATAGTGGAATTGGAGTGAATCTTGCTATTTAAAATAAGTCAGTCATTCTAATAACAGATCTACATACAAACTGATTATGTGGATTCAATTTACTTTCATCCTAGTACTTCCTGTGATTACTGATTTTGACATATGATCAGAAATCAAGTGTAACTGGAGAATTGTATCTATTTCCGGGCTCCCCGGTACAAAAAAGACAGGGATCTCCTGGAGAGACTCCAGAGAAGGACTACGAAGATGGTTAAAGGACTGGAGCATCTCCCCTATGAGGAAAGGCTGAGTGAGCTGGGGCTGTTCAGCCTAGAGAAAAGAAGACTGAGAGGGGATCTGATCAATGTATAAGTATCAGATATATGGGATACAGGGGGAAATGGCCAGCCTCTTTTCAGTGGTCTGTGGGGACAGGACAAGGGGCAATGGCTGCAAGTTGGAGCACAGGAAGTTCTGCACCGACATGCAGAAGAACTTTTTCACAGTGAGGGTGACAGAGCCCTGGGACAGGCTGCCCAGGGAGGTGGTGGAGTCTCCTTCTCTGGAGATATTCAAGACCTGTCTGGATGCCTATCTGTGTCACCTGTCCTAGGAACCTGCTTTGGCAGGAGGGTTGGACTTGATGATCTCTTGAGGTCCCTTCCAACCCCTATGATTCTGTGATTCTGTAATGTTCTTGGGATACTGTAAATGGACGTTGTTTATTGGCAGATAGAGCTGTTGCTTTCCTTTCGGGCAGTCTGAAGTGGCGCTATATCAGAACAGAGTAGTTCCAGCTTCCTCCTTTTGTCAGTTAAATGTATGAGTATGTGTAGTGGAACCTCTTCAAGATCTGTCAGGTTAACAGGAGACTAGAGTATGTACAGAGATGGTTGATACTGCCATCCTTTCTGAATGCTGAGGGTTTTTTTTTTAACATCTACCTGCTAAGGGAAGAGAAGAATATGTGAGAATTCTTGTGCTTTATTTCAGAATTTAAATGCCCAGACTCTTTTTTCCTCATTAAGTAAATAATTTATAAATATCAACAATATGAACTTAAAAATGCTTTCGGCAGACTCTAGTAGTAAAATAACAATTCTTCAGCAAAAGGTTTTTTTAGGCAGCATTATTTCAGCCATTAGCTTTCATGAACTTGAGATTGCCACACTGATATCTTTTCGGGCACCGTATGCACATCAAATATACCAAGACAAGTGGAGTGTACCTGTGCCAGGTACGATTTGTACAGCATGTGAATCGTTGTCTAGTGTAACTCGGATATTGACAGCACTGTTTTTACTTCTGTCACAGTGTGGATGGGGAAACTGGTTTGGATTTCCAGAAAATTCCAGCACTCTGCTTTTATTTTAAGTTTAGTTTTGGTGCTCAGTTGGCATTTGTAACTCAGACATACGTTGTAACAGATTTGCAGCTGAGTTGCGTGCTGGGTTTGAAAAAAAAACACTGCATCTTTTTGAACAACACTTTCTCTCTTCCTTCTCTTTTGCAATGTAACACTGAATTTGATCAGAAACTGTAGTTAGCTGATTGTGTCAGAGCCTTGTGCGGGTTTAAATCATTCAGTCTGCGGTCAGACTTGCCTGAGTTATTTTCAGGTAAATATCTGATTAAATTCCCTGTGGATTGGTGTAGCCCAGAGTTCCATTTGTTTTAAAATAAATACATTTAAGAAGGAAAAAAAAAAATTAATCTTATGCTTCAATGGATTTTTCAGATAAGGACCGAAGCAAGTCCTTATAAATAGCAGAGTTCATAAACCGTGGGTAGGAGTCTCTGTGCATTAAGGTATAAATCTGAAGCTGTGCGTCATCGAAGGTGTGTTGTGAGGGTTCCAGCATATTTCGGTTAATAACTTCTCTTACTCTGGAGTCCAGGCTGACCTGCATATTTAAAATAGAAAATTCCATAATTAGTGGTGGCGAACAGTACGTGCGGGGGCTTTAGGCTTGAGAAAACAGTCGTGTTTAACCATTTCTGCTGGTGTCCTTCAAGAGTGTAAAAACTGCTAAATATACTTGGGCAGAAATGACTGTGTTTAAATTTGCAAGTAGTAATCTCTCCAGTGTGGATAGAGACGTTTCCTCACCGGGGCGACCTTACAATCTGCTGCCTGCAATAATCCCCATGTTACAGAAACCCAGGAGGTGGGCAGACTATTTCCAAACTGACTCCCTGCTTCCACAGTAGGGAGGATCTGTAATTTTTTGTGACTGTTTCCTCAGGAGTTAGGGCTGTTGTAGAGACTGAATCTGGACTAAGCAGTATGACGCAGATGGAAACTGTCACCTGGGAAGCTGTGGCTTAATCAAATTCCTGTGCTAAAAAGCAGGGTGAGTTGATGCACGCCACAGGTATGGCTCTGTAATGACTGTACAGCATCCAAGTAATGTCACTATTTTTTCTGCTGAGCTCTAGTGTCTGTAGAAAGATGTTTTAGTCAGTCTCCTGCAGTAATACCAAGCTAAACAGCATTTCTGTACGTGCTTAAGTACGGTTTGCACTGCAAACAACTGTGTGAATTTTGCAAGGATATTGGAAGGTTTAAAATTCCAGCCTGCTTGGTAGGATTATATTAAAACTGAACTAAAGAGTCTTGGAGGCTTGACATATTTGCTAACAGCGGAGTGACAAGTAGTTTTGTAAATGTTCACTAAGTTGGTGTGTTTGCTCCATGGCATGTTTTGTCAGCTGCTCTATGAGCCACTTGGGCTTTGCAGGTAACACTTTATGTGTGGCTACCATGTTTTTGGAGACACATGCAGGCCCTCTCATAAGTGCAGAGCAAAAAGAAACTGATTTGTCCAGCAAATAAAATTGAAGTTGAGCACCTCCCCTACGAAGAGAGGCTGAGGGAGCTGGGCTTGTTCAGCCAGGAGAAGAGAAGGCTGCGGGGGGACCTCATTGCAGCCTTCCAGTACCTGAAGGGAGCAGAGAAACAGGAAGGAAATCAACTTTTTAAAAGGGTAGACAATGGCAGGACAAGGGGGAATGGATTAAAGCTAAAGGAGGGAAGGTTTAGATTGGATATTAGGGGGAAGTTTCTTACAGAGAGTGGTGAGGTGCTGGAACAGGCTGCCCAGAGAGGTGATGGATGCCCTGTGCTTGGAGGTGTTCAAGGCCAGGTTGGATGGGGCCCTGGGCAGCCTTGTGTAGATCCAGGCCTGGAGGTTGGTGGCCCTGCCTGTAGTGGGGGGGTTGGAACTCCATGATCCTTGGGGTCCCTTCCAATCCAGACCATTCTATGATTCTAAGGATGATCACCTGTACGTTTGTGCTTCGAACTAAACACATCAGCATGTCAGGGTAGCACAGGTAAGAGCTTTCTTGCAGCCAGTCAAAGTAGTTTTGACCTCATCTTGCCACAACAATGGCTCTACCTTTTTCCCTTAAATCTCCATTGTTGGCACTGGAATGTGGGGGGAAAATGTATACCACTCAAGTATAGCTGTGGGTGTAAAGGGGTGTTAGAACTAAGTGTGCAAAGCAGCATCAGAGAATGCATTGGGGAAAGTAACATACCTCTTTTGGAGAAAGGATAGAAATATAATCTTCATAAATTAGTCTTGCTTTTTCTTCGATGACACTTTTGTTGGATTCTTGTTTTAGTTCCTCACAGGCCATCCAGAAAAGCATGTTTTCCTCACTGAATTCTGTTCGTAGGAATTCACGAAAAGCATTTCTGCCAGCTGGAGTAAGCATCAGCTTGTCAAATGACTGAGCCCAGGCATTTACTTCTTCAAGAGTAGGAGCAGGACTTGAGGAGGAAGGAGAGGACAAGAAGAGAGAAATGCATGATCGTTACTCAAGCTGTTTGCAGCTGGCAGGAGGCAGCTACCATCCCAGTGGAACAAAATTGCAAGGTTCATGGGGCTCTTAATTCCTCACCAGAACTACCCAAGTGCAAACACCAGTAAACTTATTTCTGAGAGGCTTTTTTGAAAGCGTGCTTAGGGAAAGCTGAGATGCAGGTGATTGCCAGCACTTCAAGGCAGAAATTGCAGTTTACTGCTGAAAGTAATTGCAACTAAGAAGTCCCTTTGCAATGGTTCAGGATTTTTTCTGTACCCAATAGTCCTTTTTAGAATCATTGTTAAGAAGTGAATGAAAACATGGAAAGAAGCAACAGTTCAAACCCCATAAAAGGCACCCTCCTGTCTGTTATGTTTTCACAGGTGCTCCTACCTGTTTGAGCAATTCTGAAGAGACAGTTGCCTGACCCTTGGGAGGATCGACCTCCTCTTTATTACTTTTGTGAGGCTGAGCACTGCCAGTTACCTTCATCACATAGTTGCTGGGTGGGAACAGGATGTATTTAAAAGATACTTCAGAAAAAAGGGGAGACGGTGTTTACAATGCTGGTTTTGATCTGCCCTGTTATGAAAGTAGGGATGTGGTTACATGCTGCATGTAAATAAGGTAAAATATTCTAGATCAGACCTCTGGTTCCTTGGGAGGTGCGAGACAAATGGCTACAAATTCAGCAGAAGTGACAAATAGATAATAATAGTTATTTGCATATTTTGTTTCATTTTGGCTTGCCAAACACTTAGTGTGAAGGCCATACCTTTCCTCACAGTTTGGAATACTCTCTGCTTGGAGCTCATGAGATGTTCTTGTTCGCTCTTCGTCTTGATTTCTAACAGTGAGACTGCAAGGTAGAAAAAAAATGAATTAGTTCCCTTTCTAAAGGAAGAGGCTGACATACACCAGGTGCTTTTCCTCTGATATTTAATAAAAAAATAAAAATCGGGCTGAAGCACAGAAGCTGCCAGCAGCCACAGTACTACTCAGTTGTTTGAAGCTGGCAAACGGTGTAGCTGAATGCTGCTCAGGATTGCATCATGTAGACTTTCTGTGCAGGGACTGGAGATTCGTAGAGTATCTCAAGGTGGAGGGGACCCGTAGGATCACTGTGTCCCGTTATGGCTGCGTACGCACACGCAAGCATATGTACGTGGGATACGTATGTAAGCACGTGTATATCCACAGGTACCTGTGATCATATAGCAAATCTCTTCTCCACTGGCACTTAACTATGCTGTGTGTGCTTGATGCAATGGTTTTATGTGAGTTGAGTTTCAAGGTCGGTGGTCTTGGTCTTCTGGTTTTGGGTTTGTTTTTTCTCCTTGGCTGTTTTTTTATATCCATAGGGCACAGTGAGGCCAAGACTCTGGTTTAGCATGGTGATACTGTGTTACAAGGCAGCCAGAGCTCAGGAGCTGGAGCAGAAACTTTAACATGCTTCTCTGTGTCGTTGGCAGTGTCAGCATCTGTCAGAGTTCAGATGTAGGTATAACCAGACTGCGTGGTAATTGATTGTAACTTTAAGTAAGTGCTAGTACCTGCTTCAAACTGTGAGGCCTGGAGCACGGAGAGCAGATACATCATTGCCAGATACCATCTTGAGCATGTCTGACTGGAAATAAGTATTAGCTTGTTTGCAGCTTTAAAATACAATAATGTTTGCTGTCACTGCTGGTGATCACTGAGAGAGTTGTTCACATCCCATGGAAGGGGAGCTGTCAGCTCCTGCTGCTTTCATCCAATGCTAGTTAAAATAGCTAGTTTTTAGAAACCTGTAATGTACATGAAATGGGTCCTCCAGCTAAAGTAAAGCAATTCAGTTGTTATAAATTCTATGAACAGATCAAACAGTTTCTCACTTTGTATCTTTCTTTAATGCTAATGTCGTAACAGTTTTGTTACCTTACTCCTGAAGAACCTTGTTTATCTCTAGTGAGGCTTTTCCTTAAACCATTTGATTTTTCTGTCCTTTCTGCCTTGTCAGCTGATGGCTCTGTCCTGTTTGCAGCCTTGCTCTTCACTGGCTATCTCCTCCTCTTGCTTCCTCCTGTGTTAGTCCATGATGTGCAGAGACCTGCCTCTCTGCCAAGGCAGCCCGTGCAGTGAAGAGGCAGGGAAGCTTTGCTGTTGCTAAGTTGGAAAGCACTTACTGTGAACACTTCCCTGCCCCCCCTGCAACATCTGAACTGTAGATTGAAGCCAGTGAGATATTTCAGTTCACATTTTCAGAAGAAAAAAGTAAGTACTGTTAGTTTTATCTTCTTTTGGGGTGTATAGGGCTCAGTTCTTTACTACGCTTTTTACCAGAGATTCTTGCCTTTTTTTGTACTCTTGGGAAGTGATGTATTATGTATTTTTCACACACAGAGGAGAAGTGGTATGCTTCTCAGAGCTATTCTTGGCTTGAGGGGAACCAACAGATCCAATGGGAGTACTGCAGCCTCTCAGGATAATGCTCGAAAGGGGAAAATGGCAAAAGAAATCACAAAAGCTTCCTTGAAATAACAAAAGCTTCCTTGAGACAACGTGCTATGCCTCAGAAAATGCCTTGCAGATAGGCTCTTTCCCTAGAAATGTAAGGGAAAAAAAAAAGACACTAGTGCTGTAGTGCATCTTTTCAGGATCTGGAAGAGTAAAGCACTGGAGACTTGAGTTTTGGCTGTAGGAATGAACACAGGCTCTGAGCATCCAGCTGAGAGACTCATTTCACCATTTCTTCACTCTAAATCTACTATTAAGAGTGTGCTGGATGTTGGATGTTCAGCAGCTCAGCTGCATGACTCATGTAGACAGTTATTTTTATTCCTATTCATAATTTTTCAGCTCAAAGTACTTGAGTTATTTTGAGGAAAGGCTCTATGAATAGGGAACTGAAATAGCTTAATTACGGTTTGTTTTGCATTTCTTGCTACTAGAAAACAATTGTTCTCAAAAAAAAAAAAAAGAAAAAAACCTAATTATTTTAAAGCTAAACCAGGCTGTTCTGTTTTGGAGCTTGTACCATTTTCCCAGATGATTCTGAAATGCAAATAGAAGTTTGAGGCTTATCATGAAATTTGAGTAATTTCACACACCCTATTGAGTAAATTGCTTTCTTTGAATTGTTTGAATGGTGAGGTGCACAGAAAATGAGCATCCTGGAGAATATCTGGTAAAATGGCAAAAAAAAAGCGCACTTTATTCACTATTTGAAGGATAAAATGCAAATTGTCTGTACTCTGACTTAGTAGATAAATGTATCTTCTTTCTTTTTTTTCCCTCTTCTCTTAATGGAAGAATGCAGGTTTGTGTAATAGGGAGGTGTAGATTGAGCCCCTTGGGCCTGTGCTGGACAGCTGTCCAGATGGTGCTGGAGCTTGGGTGGTAATGCTGTAGTGTAGATGTCATTCTGCGAGGCAGCGAACTCTCAGGTGCACCATTTAATCTCCCTTTAAACTCTACCTTAGTCTACCTCTAGGCCACTGAAGGGCTTTGTAGGATCAGAGCCAGTTCACTTGGGATCTTGCAAAAACAAACACTGCAAGCAGCCTTTTGTCCTTCCAACACGTTCACTGTCGGCATCGGAGGATGGAATTGGTTATCTCGGCTCCTGCTGAGCTGGGGACCAATAGCAGAGGAGTAACTTGCTCTCCCCCAGCTAATGTTCTCCAACATGTTTGCTACCAGCTGCTGTTAAGGGAAAGGAAAGGAAAAGAAAAGCAACCCAAAAAAGATTCCTAGCCTGGGCTGTGAAGTTGTTTATGGCTTCTTCCCTTCACCTGGGTGCTGGGTTTGCTTGCTCTGAACTGTTTGGGTGGTGGATAGAGCGCTGATAAGGAACGCTGAGCTTGCTGTCAGTGTTTTGGTTGAGCACCTATGGCTGTGTTAAGACTTTTTTGTCTTATTTCAATGGGAGTTCTGGCCTCACCCAAGGATTGACACTTGGCCCCTAACAGATACAGGACTTTTGAGTATCTGAAGCTTTACTTCAGTTTTGAATTAAATCACTTGGGTGTGGAGGAGCTGCTAAGAGAAAGCAGGTGAATGCATCATTCATTTAAGGAATTAAGTTGGTTCCTTTTCCTCTTTTTGCTTCCCTGGTAAGAAAGAAAAATTAACACCTTGTAATGGGAATGCTTCTGAATTATGTACTGCTTAACTCATCCTTCAGCAGGTCTCACAATGTCTGAAATCTCTGATCCTAAAGATTAACTTCATGTGAGTTGCAATTGCCGTGAGTTGGCAGCACCTTATTAATGTCAACAGATCCAGTTGCCTTTCAAACAGCAGAAGTACTGGGCACGTGGTTATTCATTCCCTGACCCACAAATTCTTCTACCTTCTCCTAACTCAATTTAACAGCATCTGTGCTGCTCCTTAAGTTCCAGTCTTAAATCTAAAGCTATTACAGTTTTTACTAAAATCTAAAGCTTTCAGTTTTTACTGGAAGACCTGGGTGAAGCTCAATGCTGGGGAGAACCTAGATGAAACAGACCTTCCACTACACAGTACTAACAACAAAAGTACAAGAGAGACTGTGCAGAAATTTAAAAAAAAATCAAAATATCAATTGCAGGGGGGGAGAGTAAATGAGAAGGTTGTGTCTAGTGCTGGAGCACAGTCATCTCTCAGCCTAGTGCTGGAGCACAGTCATCTCTCAGCCCCAGATTTGGAGAATTGCCCAGGTGGTTTGTTTGGCTTATGTTGTTTTACACCCTGTCTTATGTGTCCCTCCCCTGTGGCTCTGTTCCCTAGAGGCTCGAGTGAGAGGGGTTACCATGAGCAGCTGCAGCAACAGCACCAACAAAAGCAGCAGGCATTGGACCCTCGATTTCCTGTTCTGTGCTGAGCCTGTGCAGCGCCTGGGGTCTCCTGGGTCGTAGACATCTGCCGTTTGCGCATCTCCATCCGCTCCGATCCCATGGGCTGCAAGACAGCAAGGGAAGGGGGGAGTAATCAACATCTCTCTTTCCTTTTGTTTGCTTTAAAAGTCTTACCAAGAACTGCTGAAGGCCACAACTCCAGAGGAACTGAAAAGCTAAGCGCTTGATTTCCATCCCACCCACCCCCCCAGAAGCTCTTCTGTGTTGAATCCTTTAGAAAAATCCTCTCAGTTTATTTAAGTGGTGTGGTGAAAGGCAAGGGGCTAATAAATTCTGCACATGGGTGGGAATACAAAGAAGAAAGTGGTGATGCAGAGAGAAAAAGGTGGAAGTGAAGGGTCTCAAGAGGGCTGCAATGCAGGTATAAGTAAGCCTAGGAGTTGAAAAGGGTTTCCTGAGGTTTTTGACCTCAAGGCCAGCCCCAAAGACAATGGCACAGAATAAAGGTAGCTAGAAGCCTTTTTTTTTCTTTTTTTTTTTTTTTTCCATCTCTATTTCTTAGCCACTGCACAGCCTTAGTGGAGTTTGAGTGAGACACCTGAGCTCTCCTGAAAATGTGGCCTTTGGCGAGTATCAAGGACTCTCAAACCTGCTGGTTGCCCTGTCTGTAGCAAAGGGGAAGGGCCAGCACTTATCCGCCTGTTGCAGCTCTGATGGCCACTGGCTTTCATAAAAATGTTTCTCTCTCAAGAAGGAATCAGGTGCTTCTGTGAAGATGAGGAATTGCTGATGGAGGAAACACACGGCCGGACATTGATACTCAGCGTGCAGGTTACGGTCGCCTCCCCCAGCGTGAAATGATTTGTGGTGGAAACACTCATCGTTTTTACACTGTTCTAGGAAACCTTTTTGGAGCCTGGATTCTGCAGCCTGTGCAGAGTAGTGGTGGTGATGAAATGACCAGTCCCCTTGAAGTCCCTTTCCAACCTATCTCTGACCAATGTGGCGCTTAATAGTGCCCTTCCTATTATGCTGAGGGCTGTGCCGTATCTAGGTGACAGGTGTCTTTTTACAGATGAAATGCTGGCTTGTACAAAGATGAGTACCTTTTTCTTCATTTTTACTGTATTTGATTTTTGGATATGTAACTAGTCATCCCCCTGTGTTGGGAGATCCTTTTGGGTGTAGGTTTTTTTCAGGTTGCCAAACCCTCTTTTGAGGCCATGACAGTTGTAGGGGAATTACAATTAGGCTCTACCAATTTTGAGTTCTTTTCTGAATCAATAATTGAATACCAGACTTGAAACGTAATCTGATGAGCTGAAAAAGGGATGGTTAAAAATTGCCTTCCTTTTGAAAATGTTCAGCCAGGTTTAGGAAACACTACTGTTGTAACTTGAGGGAGAATGCACAGATGTTGTCGCAGACCCAGGAGGGGTGTCAGCAGGAGAGTATTTTAGTAGAGCGCCACATATTTTAATGCTGGATTTGTTTCTCTCTTACAGACCTTAATAGTTTTTGGTTTTGTGAGAACCACCCACTCTCCCAGGAGAAAAATGCATGCCATGCTGAGCAGAAGATGCACCTGTTTTGCAGGAGGAATGAAATATAAAAACAACAGTACAGATAGAAATGATAACCCATTTTGTAACTCTGTAGACCTGATCTGACAAGCAATGCCTAAACGCCCAGAAATAGAAAACTAGGAAAAGAACTCAGCTTCCAAAAAGCCCACAACCTTTCTCACTTCAAAATGTGGGAGAATAAATGTGAAATGTAAGATGCATTTGTTTGGATTTCTTTCCTTCAGTGTTTCAGATTCACAGCAATAGAAGGAACCCCTAAGTATTAATCTCCTTCCTGATACCTATGCTTTTTTAAATGGAGCATCTTCATGTTTCAGCTAGAAAGTGATAGCATATAGAGTGTTACTGGAATGATAATATATCCAACAATATTTCGGGTTTCTTTCAATATTAAAAAATATTATCAATTAGGAGGGTGTAACTTGGGTTCCGATACGTGCAGTTTTTACAGCCTAATCCATCTACTCTTACTTATGAGATGTTTTATGTGGATGATTCCCTTGTGTGTGTCTGTCTAATCCATATTACCATTGAACTGATGGTGCTGTGAATAGAAAAGCTGGTTCCTGTTTGCTTTTTTTCCCAAGGAGAAAGGTAAAGGACAATGGAAGTAGGAAGAATATGCTCACCCTCCCCACATCATCCCACTGTGGCTTAATTTGAGAGACTGTCCTGGATCCGTTGTTACCATCTCAGGTGGTGGCTCTTGCTGTTTGAGGCCTTTAATGCAGGGAAGAGTGTGTAAGGGGCTGTGTGGCAAAACCTGCCCAGCAGCATCGTGACACTTGTTTCGCCTGAGAATTGTGCACCTTACTTACAAGGCTTTGTGGAGTATTGTGTCCAGTTCTGGGCTCCCTGATATAAAAAAGGCAGGGATCTCTTGGAGAGAGTCCAGAGAAGGGCTACGAAGATATTAAAGGACTGGAGCATCTCCCTTATGAGGAAAGGCTGAATGAACTGGGGCTGTTCAGCCTTGAGGAAAGAAGACTGAGAGGGCATCTTATTAATGTTTATAAGTATCTGAACTGTGGGACACAGAGGGAAATGGCCAGCCTTTTTTCAGTGATCTGTGGAGACAGGACAAGAGGCAATGGCTGCAAGTTGGAGCACAGGCAGTTCCGCACCAACATGTGGAAGAACTTTCACACAGTGAGGGTGACAGAGCCCTGGGACAGGCTGCCCAGGGAGGTTGTGGAATCTCCTTCTTTGGAGATATTCAAGACCTGTCTGGATGCCTACCTGTGCAGCCTGTCGTAGGGAACCTGCTTTGGCAGGGGGGTTGGACCTGATGATCTCCGGAGGTCCCTTCCATCCTCTATGATTCTGTGATTCTGATTTTGGTGCGATGGGTTTTTACCAGTGCTTGTCATCGGGTGATTTCTCACACAGTTTACAGAAAATGAAGGATTGAGCAACACAAAAAATGTTTCAGATTAAATGGTGCTTTTTCATTTTCATTTGGCAGATGTATGCTAACTTTCTCACTGAATGAGCAAGTAGGTACTGGTCATTTATGTGATGAAGTTTTGTTTTGAGAGAGATTTTTAGTAGATAAAGTGTGCTCTTATGAGAGCAGAGCTGTACCAGAGTAATGGGAAATAAGAAAAAGAATGTTAGAAAAAAATTCTTCACTGAAAGGGTTGTTGGGGCCTGGAACAGGCTGCCCAGGGAGGTGGTTGAGTCACTTTCCCTGGATGTGTTTAAAAAAAGGGTAGATGAGGTACTTAGGGATATGGCTTAGCATAGGATGGGAATGGTTGGGCTTGATGATCTTAAAAGGTCTTTTCTAACCTTGTGATTCTGTGAAAACTGTGAGGCACCTGTTGGCTTAAAGACAGCCCAAGCTTTAGACTTCTGGAGCTGTTCAGTGATGATTGTGCGTGGATTTCCTGTGGCTGTTGGCAGTCATATCGTACTTTTGATGGCAGTTTGGAGTGGGTCACAAACTAATTAGGATGTGACTGTCACGTATATTAGCAGGAATATTCTGGAAAGATACAGGAAGTAATTTACTTCTCTGCAAGTACTATAGGTATCACATTCCAAGAAAGAGCATTAGAGATTAGAAAGCAAAATTTAGCAGAAAAATTGTAGGAATTTGGGTTAATCTAGAAAGAGGAACTGAGAAGCGTATTGATCTTCTGATCAGTAAAAGGTTGTGATGTTCTGTTGTTCTCTACTTCTTTCTGAGACAAATAATGAGTTATCTTGGGCTAAATAAAATCCAGGCTTGATTTCATAGGGTAGCAGGGTAGACAGCTGAGGAGTGGCGGAGGTTATTACAAATTTCTAGAAGCTTCTTTGGCACAGGTTGCCTTGCAGGTCTTAATGCTAAAACATTGGGCTGGGGCAGGTGCAGAGAAGCAGCAACGTTCTTCCCTGCTTGGCTGATTTTTCGTTTGTTTGGGTTTGGATATTTGTTTGTGTGAGTTTTTTGTTGGTTTTGTTTTGGGGTTGGGTTTTTGTTTGTTTAATGCAGCTCTGGCTCTAAACCATTCAAGCACACTGTTCTGCATACCTTTCTACCTGAACCATCTCCCTTTGGCCACATGAGAATGATTGATCTGCAGAAGTGTATATCTAACATTAAAAGTCTAGGGAGTTTTGTGGTTCATCTGCTAGCCAGAAATGCAAAATAAACTTAAAAACATCCCTGTTCTCAGCACAATTTGTTGCAAATGTGTATCCCAAACATGACTGGACTAAGGCCACACAATGCTCGACATGAGGCTTGATGTGTCATAATTTCTATGTATATTGATGGATATACACTTTTTTTTCTGGATTTCTTTGCTTTTTTAAGAAACAGATGCAACTGAAAGAAAGAAGATAAACCAAGGAAACACAACCCCTGCAACATTGCAGCAGTGCATGGGGATCTAAGATTACCATGAGCTCCCCATCTCTTGCTTTTGCTCTCCCATAAACTTCTACTTGGCTGGAAGAACAACAAAGACACATACACTGAGCTTATGAAAGTCATCTAAGGATTCATCTTCAAAGAAAAGTACCTTGAAAAGCATTGGGCTGATCAGAGTCTGACTATTCAGGGAAGTATCACCCTCTTGGAAGGTGCACAGAAAAAAAAGAAGAGGTGAAGCAAGTTGAGATTGTGCAGTGAGCTAATGACAGAGCCACTAATGGGACATAAACAGCAAAGCCTTATTTTTGTGTCTGTTGTTGTCTTTCTGCATCCTCTAGTGTATCCAGAACTTCACAAAGAGACCCTGAAGTTCTCCCTGGCACATTGCTGCTGCTTGCTGCAGCCACTGCCGGTGTGCAATGAGCCTTCCCAGGCAACTGCTGGGTTTGAGCTGGGCTGTGTGATTTATCCACAACTCCAGTCAATAATATCTGCAGGAACACACAAAAGTTCTTGCTGCTTAACAGTACAGCCCCTACTAGCAACAATTTAAAGGACTGTGTGACTGACCTGCAGATCTGTGGGAATGGAGGCAAGCTGGGCTTTTTTTTTTACCTTTAAGGAGAATTTAGGTGCTCAGGGCAAAAAGGAAACTTCTTTTTTTAGACCTCCAATAAAAAGGTCTGCTCAGGTAATGTTAATTTGTGACATTGGATGGTCTGACTGGATCATGGAGCAGATGTCAAACCAGTGAGAAAAATTTAGTGTTTGTGTGTTTTGCATCAGTGAGGAGACTGATATTACTTAAAGAACTATTCATCTGTGGATGCTACTAGAGCTTTAGTCCATGGTACCACTGATTGGTGACCTCTTCCAAGTTTCTTATCCCACAGTATTAGCCCAAAGGACTTCAATCAATCAACTGTAATCAACAAGTGGAAATGTGACCTCTAATTCTGCAGGACGGCTTTCCTTATTTTCCAGGCTGATATTGCAGGTGACCAGTTTGTTCTAATAATGAAAAAAATTGAATTATAAACAGCATTTTAAGCTGTTAGCTTGCCTTGAACTTGTTAAAGAGAATGACATATCATGGTAATTAGATTTAACTAAATATTTTTGTTTCATAGAATCATCATAGAATCACAGAATTGTAGGGGTTGGAAGGGACCTCGAGAGATCATCGGGTCCAACCCCCCTGCCAAAGCAGGCTCCTTAGGACAGGACACACAGATAGGCATCCAGATGGGTCTTGAATATCTCCAGAGAAGGAGACTCCACCACCTCCCTGGGCAGCCTGTCCCAGGGCTCTGTCACCCTCACTGTGTAAAAGTTCTTCCGCATGTTGGTGCGGAACTTCCTGTGCTCCAACTTGCAGCCATTGCCCCTTGTCCTGTCCCCACAGACCACTGAAAAGGGGCTGGCTGATTCCCCCTGCTTCAGATAATTATAAACTTTAATTAGGTCTCCCCTTAGTCTTCTCTTCTCAAGGCTGAACAGTCCCAACTCACTCAGCCTCTCCTCATAGGGGAGATGCTCCAGTCCTTTAATATCTTCGTAGCCCTTGTTTGGACTCTCTCCAGGAGATCCCTGTCCTTTTTATACCAAGGAGCCAAGAACTGGACAACTCATCCCAGTTGAGAATACATTCTGCAGACCTGCAAGTGGTAGAGTGGGGAACTGGTTTCCTGCTCTACTTTGCCCTGGTCAGGCACCACATGAAGTATTGTGTCCATTTCTGGGCTCCCTGTTATAAAAAAGACAGGAATCTCCTGGAGAGAGTCCAGTGGAGGGATGGATTATGATTAAAGGGCTGGAGCAGCTCCCCTGTAAGGAAAGGCTGAGTGAACTGGGGCTGTTCAGCCTTGAGAAAAGAAGACTGAGAGAGGATCTTATTAATGTTTATAAATATCTGAAGTGTGGGACACAGAGGGAAATGGCCAGCCTCTTTTCAGTGGTCTGTGGGGACAGGACAAGGGGCAATGGCTGCAAGTTGGAGCACAGGCAGTTCCGCACCAACATGCAGAACTTTTTCACAGTGAGGGTGACAGAGCCCTGGGACAGGCTGCCCAGGGAGGTGGTGGAGTCTCCTTCTCTGGAGATATTCAAGAGCTGTCTGGACACCTATCTGTGTCACCTGTCCTAGGGAGCTGCTTTGGCAGGGGGGTTGGACCCGATGATCTCTCGAGGTCCCTTCCAACCCCTACAATTCTTTGATTCTGTGAAGTAGGATAAAAGGCACACAGAATCATAGGTTGGTTTAAAGGTCATCCAATGCCCCCTGCAATGGGGTTGGGAGGAATCTTTGACTAGATTAAGTGGCACAGGTCCCTGTCCAACCTGACCTTGAATGTTTCCAGGCATGGGACACCTACCACCTCTCTGGGTAACCTGTGCCAGTGCTTCACTGCACTCACTGTAAAAAATTTCTTCCTTAAATCTAGTCTAAATCTTAAACCCATTACCCCTTGTCCTATTGCTACAGGCCCTACTAAACACTGTCCCCATATTTCTTACAAGCCTCCTTTACATATAGAAAGTATTTAGGTATTGAAAGGCTGCAAGAAAGTCTTCCCTTTCCTTCTCTTCTTCAGGCTGAACAAGTCCAACTCTAACCCTCTCCTTGTGAGGTGTTCCAGCGCTTGGATCATCTCCATGGCCCTCCTTTGGACTCGCTGCAACAGCTCCACGTCTTTCTTGTACTGGAGACCCCAGAGTTGGACACCGTGCTCCAGGTGGGGTCTCACCAAAGTCGACTAGAGGGGCAAAAAGAACTTCTCTTGATCTGCTGCTTATGCTGGTTTTGATGCAGACCAGGCTTTCTGGGCTGCAGGCATGTATTGCTGGCTCATGTTAAGCTTTTCATCTATCAGTACTCCTAAATCCTTCTACATGGGCCTGCTCTCTGCTCTCAATCCCTTCAGCCTGTATTGATACCAGAGGTTGCCCTGACCCACACAAGACTTTGCACTTGGCCTTGTTGAACCTCATGATATTCACGTGGGCTACTTTTTCAGCTTGTCCAGGTTGCCCTGGATGGCATCTCAACCCTCAAGCGAGCCAGCTGTGCCACTCAGTCTCATCTGGAAACCTGCTGAAGGTACATTTGGTCCCACCTTCTATGTCACTGGTGAAGTTCTTAAAATGTACTGGTCCCAGTATGATCACTACCCTCTGGATGCAACCATCTAACCAATTCCTAAGCAGTGCACCCATAAAATCCATATCTCTCCAATTGAGAGAAGGATGCTGTAGGGGACTATGTCAACACCCTTTGCTATGGACATTCCTCCCTGCCAGCTGCTGCATTTCGTAAGTGGAATAAAAGGTGACCTAATCTAGTTCCCACAACCTATGATGCTTAAATAAAGATCTCTGTGCTTTCATACCAGTAGCATGATGTTGCAGAGAAATGCATGTACAGAGCTGGGCAGGGAAAGCATTAGTAGAAGCAATCAGCTGGAAGATGACTTTGGGGCTTGAGAAGCCCTGGGAGCTCAAGTGTATAAGTAAGTGCATTCAAGGATGAGGGGTAGTTCAGAGCTGCTGTTTAGAACAAGGAACCACAGAATCACAGAGCGTTAGGAGTTGAAAGGGACCACGAAAGATCATCTAGTCCAACCCCCCTGACAGAGAAGGATCACCTAGACTACATCACAGAGGAACGCATCCAGGCGGGTTTGAATGTCTCCAGAGAAGGAGACTCCACAACCTCTCTGGGCAGTCTGTGCCAGTGCTCCATCCCCCTCACAGTGAAAAAGTTCCTCCTTATATTGATATGGAACCTCCTATGCTCCAGCTTGCACCCATTGCCCCTTGTCCTATTGCTGGCCATCACTGAGAAGAGCCTGGCTCCATAAAGGCTCTCGCCCTTTACATATTTATAAACATTAATAAGGTCACACCTCAGTCTCCTTCAAGCTAAAGAAGTCCAGCCTTGCCTCATAAGGAGGTGTGTTCCTGAAGAAAACAAGGTGTACAGACCTGACACTGTCAGGTGGATCACTCTGATCTGATGTGAGACTATTTTTTTTTTTTTAGTCAATATGGTATTGAAGTGGAAAAGAACCTGAAAGAGCTGGATAGATTTCTCCTTGCAGAGAAATGTTAAAATGTGGTTAGAAAAAAATGAATAAAGTAAGTGTGTTTTCTGTAAACATCAGTGCAAATGTTCTTCCATTGGCCAAAATACTCTGGTCCTTACAGAGTGCGTGCTTTGAAAATGGCAATTGGCCAATACAGCTTGTTGTCCCACCAGCCCCTCGGGACAGTCACTTATTTCATCACCTGACACTCCGAAATAAAAACAAGATGGAGATGTTCTTCCTGGCATGCAATCAGTATCTGGTTGTAAATGGATTTGTTACTGGCCAGCGTCGAGTATTTTCTGTTGTCTTTCCATGGACAATCGACTATCAGTGCGTCCATCAGCAAGGAGGCTGTTTTCTTTGGAACACCGCAAACCCCGTTGCGATGAGAGGAAATTCCATCCTAGTTTTTATGCATTCAGTTTTGAAGCATGGATGCTTAGCACATGTAGCATGAGTCAAGTCTTCAGCTACTGAAAAGCAGCACCTCCTCCTCGCTACGGGCAGCGGAGACACGGGGCTTACGTCAGCTGCGGATCCGATCCGGTGCTTGTGTTTGCGCTGCAGAAAAGTGACTTCATGTTTTGGGTTGGACTTAATGCCAGGTGGTGCTAAGCAGGGGTGTTAGGAATCATCTGAAATGCCTTTTTTCAAAACTCATGTAAACATTTGGTTTAAACCTCCTCCTGCTTCCCGAATGCCTTCACATGGATGGTTACAAATGATGGGAGTTTTATCACTGAAAGCGACTTCTTCCATCTTACACGTTCACCCTCTGCGCTTCCTTCTCTGCACATGAACAATTGTTCTCTGTTTCTGCTCTGATTGAATAGTTTTGCATTACTTCTTTGAGAGAACTCCTGCTGTTTGACTATGAAGCAAAACCCAGAGATGGATGGCTTTGTTTTTCCCAAGGTAGTTTAAGTACGTTTGGATTTTTAGATATGTTTCTTTAAATAGTTAAAGATTTCAGATCTATGAAATGCTGTTGTCTTTTACTCACTGAGGTCCTCACAAGTTCAGGAAGACCAACATCTCATGGGTTCAAGCTCAAATTACTCTTCTGGTATTGCCTGGGTTTTTTTTTAGTGGGTAGTCACACTGAGCTCTACTGAAATCCTCTGGATTTCAAAAACCTCCCTGCTCTCTTGTGCAATTCCTTATGACCTTCAGTTCCCTTGCTAGGTTTCTTTACTACAGGAGAGACCTGTACTATAAAACTTGGCTTGCTGAGGAAGAATAAGCCAATCAAAAATTGCTTTTCTTCCTCCAGGCTCTCTTCTTTATGAAGTGGAGATTTCACTGCTCTAAACTCCCCATGCAGTGAGCCCCCCTTTATCCTCTCAGACTTCCAGACCTCCCAAAAAGCACCAGGAAAAGAACAAATGATGTGAAAACCCTCTGTGCTGGATGCTCTCTGCACTTGAGAACTGGGGTCTGCCTTCTCTGTCCTCACCACCTGGAGCAGATATGTGTCTTGTCGGAAAATGGGTTGGAGAAGAAAATAAGGGGATTAAAAGCTGGAGATGGACCACCCTCTCGTATGTGTTTTGTAAGGAATCCAAAAATACTTGTGGACCACTGAAGGAATGAGGTGAGAGACTTTTAACCAAAGGACTTGAACTTCTGCCACCTTCAGCATTGCTCAACCCCAGCCTTAGTGCAGTTTTAGCCAGTTACCGGATATAACATGAAATCTATGTCCAATTATCTCAGTCTGACTGCCTGAAGTAGTGACAGCACTGTCATGGGCACCTCTGTCTGTCTGGTGAGGGCTTGGGTGGCCATAATTTAACAACAAAATAATATTTTTTTTGTTATTGTTTATAGAGATAGTGAAGGGCTAGAAGATGTTATTCCTCTGGTTCTTGGGTAGTCAATGGGATCTGATTTTGCTAATATTGTGTCACCATGGGAATCAAATCAGTCAATGTCCAGATGCCAACAGGAGTTTCTGTTGCAAAGATCCTTGTGGTGGTGGTGGCTGGACCAGATGAGGCTCCCTGAGCTGTGCCTTCCTGCACAGTTCTTGTGTCCACCTGGCCTGTGCTCCTCGAGACCGCTCCAGCACATGTATGACCCATCCCTAGTGATGGTCTTGAGCTACATACAGACCATGTCCTAACTACCTAAACTGTGTGCAAAAGACTGTCCACCATGATCATTACTGCATCGACAGGAACTTTCTCCTGACTGCTTACAAGTGATGGGTGACTTAAAGCTTTCCCATGACTACCTGCAGTCAATGTCGAGGTGGAACAATTTTGCAGTCCTAGTCTCTGGAAGAGCCAGGTTCTCTTCTCCAGATGTTGATCAGCACATTGAAATGTATGTTGATCAGCACATTGAAATGTACGGGGACTGGTCTGGGCACAGCATGACCTGCTTGGAGGAATCCACAGAACTGTCCAAACTCCACATGGAGAGCAACAATTAGTCAAATACTTCATTGAGAAAGTGGAGTAGGAGTGGAGTGCAGTTGACCACCAGCTTGTCTCTGTTTGGTTCACTGTTTCAAGTCAATCTAATGTTGCATCTATGAAGATGCTTGGGTGCGGAGTTTCTGGATCTCCCAAGGAGAGAGAGGTCCTTCTTTACCTAATAATAACATCTAATTTAGCCCATTATAAAAAATATCCCTGACAACCCATGAACCAAAGATAGAGAAAAAATAATGGCACATGTTCTTGCTTCTTATCCAACTAGATAACATCTGCACTTCATATAAAGAGCACACACTCATATTACTGAATACTAAGAAGTGATTAAAAAACAAAAAAGTCCAGGGATTTAAGCATCTGAAAGCTACTTTTGACCAGAGCAGAAAACTATCGTATGTCTGAAGAGTTGTGTTGAGGTACTGTAGTAAGCATGTCTGCCCTACCTTTTCCATTCCAAGGTGTGCCTATCTGGCATTCAGATTATGAGGCATTTCTGGATGTAACCTTATGAAAGCCAAGGAGCGTGAAGGTCAGGAATGAAAATGATTTCCCTGGTTAAAAGCAGCTCAGGTGGTATTTGGCTATATTTAAAATCTAAGTCACAAATGTCAAATCTAAAAAACAAAGCCAAATAAAGAAAAATAAAACAAATCCCACCACACGAGCTGACATGGAAGAGTTTGTAGACAAAGCCTTTCAACTTTTATCCTCGTTTTACGCTGAAGCACGATGGCATTTTCTCAGCTCAAAGTGCAAAGATTCTACTACTTAAACATAATTACCCTAAGATAATGTGTGCAAGGAGCACGCCGTGCAGCTGGGCAGATGTGCAAGCCTTAACCTCTGCCCGGGTCCCATTGGCATGGTGACAGCAGGAAGCTTTTGCAGTAGCCGGGGCTGCGAAGCCCCCTGCTGTAACGCTGCCTCACTGCCCGGTGCGTCCTCACAACACGGGTATTCTTCAGTAAATGCCCTCCATGCCTGATCCAAACACCCTTATGAGAACAAAACCCACCTATTGCTCTTGGTGAGCTTGGGGCGAGGTAACTCCTGCGCCTGCTGCTCTCCCTTTGGGTCCCCTCCCCAAATAGTGAAAACCGGTGAGTTGAAAGAGAAGAGGTTCTTGTCTGCTAATGTCATAAGAATCTGCAACTGGAGTCAAGCTCAAAGGCTCAAATCTCTGGATCCTTATTTTTATTAATACATAAATATTTTTATATTTATCTGTATTCTTATTAATTCATAAATCCATATTTTTCTTAATTCCTAAATACTTGGGGATGCAACATGCTCCCACTAGAGCCTGTGCAATTTATTGGCAAGTGAAACACCAACAGGGAGCTCTTCCTCTTCATTGACAAGTTTGACAGCAGGCAGGCTTTCTGCATCGAGCAGCATACTATTTTAGATGGGAGAGGAATTACAATGTATGTTAATGGCCTCACCCACACATCTGCACATGCCTTAGGCACTTTTACTGGGTTGCCCACACCAGTCAGTTAAGAGCAAGAGCTCATCAGGAGTTTCTTTTGTGTAGCTGGAGATTTGGCATCTTGAAATGGGATAACTGAGAGTTTATGGAAGTGATAGAGGTTAGCAGAGAGGAGACTGCAAGCTGTACCAAATAAAACAGCTTCTTATGTCACTGCTGTGCCCGAGTCCGTCACAGGCTTGACTGGGTAAAGTTTCAAGACAAAGTAGTAGCCTTCTCTGAGTTTAATAACAATTCTGGGTTGGTTTTATGTAAAATGTCTAGGAATTGAGTGCCTTTACCTGTTTTAATTCATTTTTCCAGGGGAGCAAGCAGCGGCTCAGAGGAGCTCGGTTCATCTATTCCAGTTAAAGCACTGCTGCACATTTCGAAAGGTAAGGCTGAAATTGTATCAGGAACTGGTTCAGGTTCTTGCACAGGAACTGGTAATGGTTCCTCAATCATGTCATCTGTAACTAAGAGTTTTTCCTATCAAGGGCTTAGATGCCTTCTGCTCCTTTTCCTTTTACTTGGCCGCCAGATCAGCCTGCTGTCTGCAAGAAAACTTCCTCCACTATTTTTCTGAGTAAAATCTGACTTTCTTGTTAAGAAACATCGTTACTTGGGGTTTCAGCGGGATCTTTGTGGTGCAGTTTTTTGGTTCTTTTTTAGAGGGATGCCCTGTATCTCCTCCGGCAGCACTGTAAAGTAATACTTTACTTTCCATTTTATCACAAGAGACTACACTGCAAACGTTGCTCTAACATGCAAGGAGTCTCCCTGTCATTATTTCTCCTGTAATGTGAAAGACACGAGAGAAACTTTTACCAGTGGCAGAGCAAAGGCAACAAGTGCAACCTGTCGCCTGGATCCGGCCGTTTCTGTGGGTGCTGTGAGCAGTACGAGTGCAAGTATGGACATAACTTCATCCCATGCTGTTTCCCTTAACAAACCAGGTCACTGCAAACTGCAATTAAGTTAAATCAGTGTCAAGCCCTCCTCTGCGCAGCACAGACTGACAGCATCCCTCGCCTTGTCTCCTGTGGCAGCTGGAGTCAGCCTGAGCAGATGTGCATCAGTTTGCACGGGCTGATCAGCCGTCTCAGAAGCAAAACCAAATAAAATAGACCCCAGGCTTCTGCAGTGCTGGGAGTTCTGCCGCTGCTTCAGCCCTGCTTTTGCTGGCTTTAATGGCAGAGGGAGGATTTGCTTCTGGTTAGTTTTATGCAGCTCACTTTAAAAAGAAAAAAAAAATAATTCATTCAGCCTGATATTTTACAAACCTCTTTACTATGCAGAGAGTGAAACCGGTGCATGCAGCAGATTGCTCTGCTCACTCCCATCATCTCCTACGGAGCGCTTGGTTGCATCGTGCTTAATTATGAATGGTCTCCAAAAAGCCCATTTTACTGTACTATGAAGTGACTCACATCACACAGAAGCTCTGACAACTCGCACTGGGTACCGGAGTCACATGGCGCTGTATTAGTCGGTGACTCATTTCATATTGTACTCGGTGCTGAGATCTGACTCATATCGAACTGTGCGAGGAGCTGACTGACATTGTGCTGGTCTGAAAGCGGGTTTGAATCGGGATGACTCACCCCGGAGTGCATTAAATAGTGATTCACGTACCGTTACCTATTGATTCCGATTGTCGCGATTCACTTCGGACTGTACTACGCTGGCATCTGGCTGCCCTGGCAGGGTGGGCACCGTGGCGGCTGCCCTCTGCCTTGCGAGCTCGGCTGTAGTGCCAAGTGGGGCGGCGTCAGGCACGAGGAGTAGTATCAAAGTCAACGTAAAGCTGAAGTAAGGTCAGAATCTGACTTAGCACACTGTCGTGATGCTCTCTAGACCTTCTTCCCTTCACCCAGCTATGACAAATTTTGGAAGGTCCCTATGAACAGAAAGTTAAGAGTCATGAGCCTCTAGCTGAGGACGCTCTGTTGCTTCGGAGCGCTAGGAAATCTCCACAGTATTTCCGAGACTTGCTGCCTCCTTGTGATAACTTTTCTCAGTGACGAAAAGGGGAGATGAATTTTTAGAAGTGACTGGCTGAGTGCTGGCAGCTGCCCCACGCTTCGGGTTCATCAGCCTGAGACCCGGGCTCCGAAAGACACACAAACCTCATGCTCAGAAAACTCCTTCCTGGTACTTTAAGGCCAGTCACTCTGAAAAACAGGCGCTGCTCTTTCCAAGAGAGAAAGAGGTGCACAACAGCCATGGCGATGCTCCCTCATCAACAATTTAGGACCCAGAGTAAAGATACCAACCGAGTATTGACGGGAGGGGCAGATAAGAAAATAAAGGGGAAATAAAGTAACTGTTCTCCCATCTTAGAGCATTTTATAAAACACAGTTTACCTTCAGCTGGCTTGAACACGCTCTCATTTCAGAAAGACGCTCCTAATTTTAACCCGACACTTCTAATTTTAACCTGGCCCCAACTGGGACTCTCCTGGCTGACAGTTATTTCGGCGCTTCGTTTAGTTGAACTAGTGGTTACTGGTTCTTTTTGGTCCCGTGGTACAACAGTGCTGTAGTCGGCACCACGGCACACAGCTCCTGACTGAGGCGAGGTGCTGTTTGTGCAACAGGCACAGAGGTACAAGGGGATTCCTCACCACTACGTCATGCCGATGGCACCGCGGGAAAAGTTTCCATCTCACACTTTTTTAACAGCAAAAACGAAACGATGGAAGAGTTGCATGAAGCCAGTTACACCGGTATCAAATGACTGTCATTCTTACTGGCACGGGCAAGGATAATCTTATTTCACTTTCCAATTTTCATTACCCCCTTTATCATACCTACTGAGATGTAACTACTGCTGGAGCTCGGGAAGAGCTCTTCCTCTCACTTGAAGATGCATGATGTGCATCCTCGGGTGAGAGGATTTTCCCAGCTGATACTGGGAAAGCTCTACACGGAAACGCTGGTTGCTACTCATCCCTCGAACTTTGCAGGGGAGCCGAGGGCCCCCAGAACGGACGTGCCTCGAGACTCCCTTTGCGAAGGGGAGTAGGGGGGATGTGGGGGGATGGTGATGGATGCTGCCTCATCTTCATCCTCACTCGTGAAAAGAGGAGGAAGGGCTCCTGACCTTACGGACGGAAGCCGAACTTTAGTGGTGGTACCCGCGCTGGGGCGAGGGAGGGGGCGAGGAGCGGGGCAGGGGCCGCGTCCAGCGCCGGGAGCCCGTGGGGAGGGACGGGGCGGTGCGAGCCCCAGAGCGGAGCGCTGCCGGCTCCCGACCCTCCGAGGGACGGGGGGAAGCGCCTTTTGCTACGGATCCCTCCGGTTTCTCCCCAGCCGCGGGGGCCGCCAGTGGCAGCGCCGCCCGGGTCCCGTCCCGTCCCGTCTCGCCGTACCTGGGGCAGCCCCCGTTGCGGCGCGGTGGTCGCGGCTGCCGGCGACGAGCCCGCGAAGGGCCGTGGGGCCCGGCGGCCGCCAGGGGGGACCGAGCGGTACTTACGGTGTCGGCGGCGGGGCCGCGCCGGGAGTCCTCGCCCGCTTCCCCTCCGGTAGCGGCGGGCTGGGCGCCCGGGGACGACAGCTCGCCAGCCCCGCGCATGCGCTCGGCCCTCGCGGGCTCGTCTCAGGGTGCCGGCCGCGGACGCGGGTGGGCTTCGCTCGCCGTGGCCGGAGCGGCGGGAAGGGGGCGAGGCCGGTAGCCCGCGCTCCCCGCCCCGACCCCGGCACGACGGGGCGGGCTACCGCCGGGCCGCCCCGGCGAGACGAGCACCGGGGGCCGCTGCGGCTCAGGGGCGGTTTGCAATGGGAGCAGCCGCCGCAGCGGCCGCACCGCGGCGGCGGGCTGGGCAGGGCTCGGGGGGAGCCATGGGGCCGGCGCCGGAGGGGGAGCAATGCCGGAGAAACCGGCGTGAGGCTGTGCGTGTGTGAGCGAGCGAGCGAGCGTGTGCGCTCAGGGGAGGGGCGGGAAGGGCTGGAAGAGGCGGCGATGGTGCCGCGGGGCTCGGTGCCGGCGCTTTGATGTTCATAGGTGCCTTAAACGAGAGCCGCGCTTATAAACCCGGGATTGGAGCGCGCTTGCATCTTAAGTAACTGCAGGGCTACATCTTCCCTCCCTCCCCTCAGCCGCTTCCTGCCTTCCAGCGGCGCGCAGCTCACCGCCGCCGGGCTCTCTCGGTCTAGTTCTCCCGATCCGGCGGGGCATGATGTTACCCGGCTGCGTCATCCGCGCAGCGCGGCCCCTGGGAAGCCGTGTGCTTGGCCCCACGCAGGACGGCGGGCAGGAGCCGCCGGGCTCGGCGCTCACCCCGCTCCTTCGGGGCGGCTGTACCAGCACCGCCCTTACCAACACCGCCACGCTTTGGGGACTATCTCACGGGTAACGTCCCGCCACGGCAGCTCCCCGGCCAGTCCCAAACGTCGCCTGCCGGGAGGGCGCAGCGCGCCCGTCGGCGGGACAAGGGTTAATGGGACGGTTGCGGCTGGCTGGTGTCACTACCGTTCCCGGGCAGCGCGACACGATCTTCCCGTCACACCGAGACTGAAAAGGTGCATGAACGCCCTCCCCGTACCCGTTTCCTGGAGCTGTGCTCCCGGTTACCGGGAGACGTGGGGAGCAACTCTGCCGTCGGGGCTGCTCCCTTCCCGCCTGCGCACCGGGTGAGGAGCACGACGGCCGCAGGAGCCTCCTTGCTGGAGCCAGGGGGCCCGGGGAGCGATGAAGATGGCAGACAGGGAGCGAAGGGCTTTGCCTGTGGAGCCCGGGGCTCTCAGCCGGGGTAGCTCACCCAGCGCCCCCGAGACCCCCACGCTGCTGCCGGCTGGTGGGGGGACGGGGACGTGGGCGGACAGCGGCTTCCCCGGTGCGGGGAGGAAGAAGGGGCGGACGCGGCCCCACGAGCGGTACTCACAGCGCCGGGCGGCTCGGGGGCAGCGTGGGGCTGCGGCGGCGCGGCTCCGTGACACGCCGGGCATCTCCGGCGCTCCGGGGGGAGGCGGCAGGGCGGCGGCGGGGCCGGGGCCGGGGCGGGGGCCGGCAGCAGCGGCTCAGCCCAGCGGCCCCGCAGCAGGGCGGCGAGAGGGCAGCGGGCGGCCGCCCCGCTCCCGGCCAGCAGTGCCGCTAAGCCCGCGGGGCCGAAGAGGAGCCCCGGGGAGTCTCGACGGGGCGCCGAGACGAAGCGCGGGCAGGGCCGGCGGGCGGGGAGCTGCGGCCGCAGGAAGGGGCTGGAGAGCAGAGCTGACAGCGGGGCGAGGGGCCCGGCAGGCCTCGGACGCTGCGGCGTGCGGGGGAGGTGTGGAAGCGGGGGGACAGGGCGGGGAGAGAGAGAGAGGAGAGAAAGAGAGAGAGAAAACACAAAATAAGCATTACCGGGGGGGCAGGCGGGCGCCCTGCGCAGCCCAGCCCCGAGCGGAGCCCCTCCACCGCGTGTTAATCCGTGGGGTGGCAGACTTGAACCCCCAGCTGTCAGTCCTTGGGTGCTCGGGCTGCCCCCTCACCCCTCCCGCAGACACGCTCAGTGTTTTTAACTTTTCTGCGCCGCCCCGTTAGGTGCGGTGCAAAGGAGACTTCTCGTACCGACCCAGCGCCCCTCGGGGTTCAGGGCTGCCCGTGGAGGACGGGGAGGAGGTTGACCAGTTACAACCTACATGCCAAAAGCACCCCCTAAAAAAAGCCCCGGCTCACCCCGCAAACCAACCACAGTCGGCGGGAGGAGCTGCTGCGGCGGCAGGCGGGCCCCCCTCGCAGCCGAGTCCCCGCCCGTTCAGACCCTGTCCAGGGTCCTGAAACAGCCCCGCCGCATCCCGCCCCTCCGGCGGCTCCGGACCCCAAGCATAAGGGCAGAGCGATCTCCCCCTTCCTCATGGCCCCGGAGAGAGGAAGCCATCCTACTGGGGTATGAGCCTGGAACAGGAACAGGCAGGAATCACTGCCATGGGGGCCCTGCCTTTTCCTGTTCAGCGTTCCATATTTTTCAGCAAGGCCCTGGCCTTTCCAAAACATCTTCCCCATTTCTGGCCTACAACCAACCTCTTTATGCCAAAGAGACAGAGAGCAACTGAAGTCTGCACAGTGTGAAGAAAGCCCTTCCTGTGGTGGTGGTGCCAAAGCCACCTCTACAGCAAGCGGAGGACATGGGTGTTGGTGCCAGGAAAAGGTGCCCGTTAGAACTGGGACCTGCAGGGAAAGCTGCCATTCCTGTATATAAGTAAAGCCTGTTGTTGCTTAGCAGCAGAGAGTTTCCCTAGGTCTGTTCTGAGAATTGAACTAGGATGGGAGCTGGACAATGTTTCCATGAGAGTGGAAAAGATAGGCTGATTTCCTCCCCACCCACACTGCCCTCTTCTAAGTATTTCGCCTGCCTAGTGGCAAGGAGCCCTTCTGCAAATCTCTGCCCTTTTGATTGTGGCACAAAGCACACAACTGGGATGTTAAATACACTTCCATGCTGAATTACAATTGTCAAGGCCCAGGCAGGACCTATGGAGATATTACAGGCTGGAGAATTAGGATTAAATGATACTTCCTCACTTCTTGGCAGGGAAAAGGAAATAAAGACTCAGTAAGCGTACCAAGGTGGTTCTTCATGTATCACAAGATCCAGATAGAAACACCTGTTAATACCACTGGCCTTTGAATGCAGTTCCTAGTCACACTTCTGGGTAGGGCGGTCATTTCTCACACCAGAGAGTGGATGTGACACCCCTAATTCCTCTCTAGACTACACTCTCATGTGCTTTTCTAAATTCTAGCAAAAATGCTTCAACAAGTGTAGGTTTAAAATGTTGCACAGCAGAATCCCCTTCGGAAGGGATGGTCTTGCTCCACCCTTTGCACTTGTCTCAGGAGGGTCATGATCAACTCACATCTTATGAAAGATGGCTACTAGAGTATCTTGCTCTGCACCTGAATGTCTGTGGCCATACTCCTAGTCTGCACTGCTGCCCCACTTTGTGCAAATTAATGCAACTGCAAGGAGACATAAAGAAAGCAAAATGTGTTTGTCCATCTTGCCAATCTAGTTAGGTGTGGGAGCGTTTGGCCTGGGTCTTGGTCCTGTTCCAAAAACTATGTTACAGAAAATGGAGTGTTTCCACATGTATTCAATAAAATTATCCCATATAATGGCACCTTTGCTTGTAACATACAAGGTCAATTTTAAATTAGGACTCAGTTTCAGTATTTATTGAGCTGCTACTACATAAGTCACTAGAAAATAACAAAAAAATTCTCTTTACTAGACTTTCCTGAACATATCTCCTTAAGCCTACATAGGTTACTGATAAATGTCTAGGAGGGAAGTCTATCCAGCATGCAGCAGTTTTATTTTATTCTACATCAGAAAGGAATGGCTTTATCTGAGGGTGCTTCTGCTATTTAATATTGTCCTTTTGTGTGTCTCTCAGACTCCAGCCTCTCTCTTTCTGCAGACTTGTCCACTTTACCTTTGTGGAAACAAGGAAACCTGTTACTGTTGTTATGATGACATTATTACTGAGAACTTGTATGGCTTTTTTTTTTCCTTTATTTTAAAATTTTATTTGTCCTCATTACAAAAAGATATGAAGTTACTAGAAAGGCAATATGGAACAAGTATCTGCATTTTAATAAAATCATATTCCAACATTCTTGTAGCCCCATTTCAGAGGGTGTCATAATGCACACAGTAGCTCGTCTGGGGCTTGTGTTGCTTTAAGGTGTTAGGACAGGTTGCTCCACCTCCCACCTGAACTGCTCCTTGCCCAAGGACAGGCCATACACCCTTGTGTGGTTGCTTACGGGTACTAGTCTATTTTAGCGTTTCCTGTTCAATTGTTAAATAGAGAGTTTCTAGACCGTTGAATGGAGCTGATTCATAGTGAATTAGGGAGCAATTCAAACAGAAAGTAAGAAGCCATTTTTGATTATTTTCATTGACATGAAAGTGCACTTGTTACAAATCACTTTGATAGGCTGATCACAGATGGATAGGCTTTTCTGGCAGAACAGATATTTTCAGAGGGAAAATGAGTTTCCAGGGGCTTTAGTTGAACTTAGATTATATATCTATATGTCTATCTATCTATATATATATATCTATATCTATCTATATCTATCTATATATATATATAAGATCTTTATATATACATACACACATATATATATGTATGTATATATCTCTGCAGTATTCTAGTGTTTGCTTTGCCCTATCCCTTAGTTTAAAACTTAAAATCTAAATAAATATACATATTTAAAGGATGCAGCTTAGGTAACCACATCTTGAATTGAATGCAACGAAGGTGATGTTATGGGAAACAGCTTTCTTGAACTTCTAAATATTTGCATTCTAAATATTTGTATTCTTTCAACATTGGCCATGTAGAGGTGTAAGTTACTTTTCTTAATGGATCTATTAGTGATTTATTTCAAATAGAAGGGGCAGGTTCAGTGTTGATGGCAGGCAGAGTAAATAGGAGTCTTCAAACATGTAAAACTAACCATGGGGTTGCAGCAGCCCACAGAGTAACTTATAAGTAACTTGTCCCACATGCAGGGATGCCTCTGAGTGCTTGATTTTTCATCAACAGTAGTAGCAATGAGTTGATTCAGCAGTGGAGTTTATTCTGTGTAAGCCCAAGTGTGAGTGTGCCCCAGAAAGTTCCTCCCAATGCCATGTCAGTCACACTGTCAAAATGTTACCTCTCAGGAGTGCAAATGTAGAGCTCAGGGTTTTCCTTAGTCTTTTGCTGGAGGGTTAAGTTTCCTCAAGGTCCTGTGCCAACACCTGTGATTACATTATGTTAGGACTAGTGCTTGAAAAGTTACTGCAATGGTTAGCCTTGGCTTAGTGCTCAATGCAGCCAGAATTATTTGCTATTGATGGCTCTGCTTAGCACTTTGCACCGTGAGGTTACTTTCCAGGGTGATGTACTTCCTTAGGGCTGGCCATTCCCAAGAACCCTGTATGTTCTTCCAAAACTGTCAGCCTCGGTATTTAGATAAGTTAGCTTCTACTCTGAAGACTCGGGCAGCCTGGAAATTAGCCTCTGCTGTCTCCACTCACAACCCTGTTTCTTTTTGACTCCTGTGTATCCCATCTTTGCTGCTTCTAAGGAAGGGGAAGCTTAACGAGGCATAATCTTTGAGATGGAATTAAATATTAGAAACAAGGAGATGTTTTCCAGTAATAGGACTGAGTGCTGGGTTTTAGAGCATCAGAGTCAGCCCAGTAATGGCTCTGCTCCCCATTCTGGCCCCGGTCCAGCTGATGCATGCAGGCACCGTGGGGTTCACGAGCCCTCCGACGGAGTTCTCTGGCACTACTCGTGTGCTTAAAGTCCTTGGTGACTCAGAGGTTCTGGCAGATTGACAGAATGCCCAGGAAGCCGGCAGCTTGGGCAAGGAAGGTCTAATTAGAAATTGTGATATGACACATACCAAAAAATGGACACTTTGCTGAACTACAGCTGCATTAAGTAACCACGTCATCAACTTCATTTGCAGTGTGTGGCAAATTGAAGCCTCACCATATCCTGTCTGAGCTTTTCTTCCTATGTATGTCAACAAATAGTTAAAAATTTAATGCCATTTAATGCCAAATAGGTATTTTTTTTAGATCACAAGGCTAACACACATCCCTACTCCTACCTTTTGGGGCTTTTTGTGTGTAAAACTTTGAATTATTTGAAACCATTAAAAAACCCCAACCCTACAGTGTTGGATTGATTTAAAAAAGCCTTATCACAACAACTTTCTGTTAGTGCTGTTAGTTCTCACATCAGAGAACCTGTACCAAACGTCTGGGCAAAATGTGGACCAGAAAAAGATCATCTTCTACACATAAAAATTCAAGTTTCCAGTGGAAGCTGCTCGGTAACTCTCATTACATGCTTCCATAAGGTGTCACTGTGCACCTACAGTTTGCATGGGGAACCTCAAGCGTTGAGGATTTGTTCCTCCTTTAGCTCTTAGGGGTCCTCTGCCCATGATGGAAATTAAATGAACTAAAACTGGGGACAAAAATATTTTCCTTTTTTTATGATGAGTGAAGGGGAAAATAAAGAAGTCTTCATAGTTTTCATGTCGCTCAAGAGGTACCTATCCAACCAGGACCCACAGGAATATTCCTGGGTCACACATAACCTAATTATTACACAGGATCCTTAACAACAGGTGCTTGGGAAGAAAAAAAAAATACTGTTAAAGAAGAATCAACCTGACATGACTGCAACTGTTAGGTCTGAAAAGCAGTTTGTAGTTATATTGCAGAACTAATTCAGAAAGGAAGATTAATGGAGCAATTTGGAAG
Source organism: Gallinula chloropus (assembly GCF_964237585.1). NCBI lineage: Eukaryota > Metazoa > Chordata > Aves > Gruiformes > Rallidae > Gallinula > Gallinula chloropus. Next base: position 42,902,880 of record NC_140086.1, read on the forward strand.
CAATGTTCCTGAACAACTCAAGGTTTCAGAGGAGTTCAAAGTGTGTCTGAAAGCCTGGTTGCACAAAGTGGCTGCACAATAATATTCCAGCCTGACCAGACTCCTGAGGGAGCTCCTGTGACTTTTGCCACTGACTTTTGATCAGATTTTGGGCTTCAGAAAACCTTGAGGAACTAGGGGAATTAAGCAGCTATGTTAAAAGGCTGATATAATATAACTCACAGGATGTGGTGGAGAACACTGAAATATACCAGAGCTAAAATACAGTATAATTCCTTTGAAAAAGAAGAACAAAAGAATAAAGAATAGGCAAAGAGAGACTGCTAAAGAATGTGTGGTTAAAGAGATTAGTATCATAAAGGAGAGTCTAGGCTGATACGTGCTGGCAGGAAGAGCAAACTGTGTTGGTCTCCTTGCAGATTCATTTGAGGTAGTGACATGCAGTACTTCTCCAGCATCTAAAAAAGGACCTGTGAATGACAATGGGAGGGAAGGGAGCTAATTTGATAAGAATGATGGTGAGAAGAAGGTGCAAACATATTTGGGCAATGAAAAACTTCAGGTAATATCTACTCCAGTGTACTAAGTTATCAATGGAAGTGAACAAATACTGATTTAGAGAGGTCAGGCTATCCCTGTTATGTAGATACTCCCATGGAATTGAGCAGAAAGGTGCAGAATCTTTTACTAATCTTTCTTTCACAGATCCCTGTGATATAGGAGTGCCTGGATTAGAGAGGCTGTGATTGCAGACAGCACAAATTACTGTCTAAATGTCATGCTTGCTTTAGGCTTAGGACTTACAAATGGTTATCTGTTCCTAGGTCTCCCTTGACACCACAGATACCAGGTTACAGGTTATAGATACAGGGGACCTCTTGGGGAAACAAAACAGTGGGGGTGGGGTGGAAACTCAAGATGTCCTGCCTGCAATAGCCCAGATTTTCTTCTCTGATCTGTAACACACTTAACTTCTCCTGATTATTTGGAAAGACTGGTAAGAAACCAGTAGAGTTTGGGTTTTCTTTTTATTTAAAGTGTATCTGCTTACAATCCAGAGTGATACTTGAGCAAGCACAGCTATTTTATGAGCCTGAAACAATTTTATAGTCTGAGTAAGACACTGTTGGTCAGGTAACTCATTCAATTAGATGCTATTCTTGCACTTAAATGAAGTGCATACATTTATCTGCACAGGGTCTGTATGAGCAAAACAAACACAGTGCAGTAAGGAAGGTTAGTCTGTCATAAATATAGGAACCATCTTTCAGAATAAAAAAAAATATCAATAAACATAAAGAAATTCTAGTTAGAACGAACATCCCTGCCATTTAAGGCTGTGACTCATTGCATCAGTCTTCTGACTGGAGAACTATCCAACTATTCTATGTCCAACTATCCAGAAGATCTAGATGTATACTGAGAAACACCCTGTAAACCTCTTATTTCGACCCCATATTATATATAGTTGTTATAGATGTCCCATTTATTGACATGCAGAATTCTGGGTGGTGGATCAACAAATGGATGAAGAATTTGCAAATTAAAAACCAGAACACTGGAACAGAGAAGAGATTCTCAGCCACTTCCTGGGTGCAGTCTGAGTGCCCCCTGCACATCTGAGCATAAGTTTGGAGTACCAGAAGGCACAAAGGGTGTGAGTGCCAAAGCTTATTTGGCATACTAAACTACAGGACACAAAATCAAGCACTGCAAAGAAATGAATACTTTAAAATATTATAATCTTCCCATCTCTCATAATAAATGGCAGTCTTATGCAGTTCAAGAACAAATACTTTAGCCTATCTTGGTCTGATTTTGCTCTTAGCTTGGTTATCCTCAAAGAAAACAGTGAAGTTGACAGAGCAGCAGGAACGGTTTTGTTCTTTATTGAGTCCTAAAGTAAATTACACAAGTGGTCACAGGAAAAAAATCACAGCTTCTTGCTGAAATTACGCTGTGTTCACAAAGGCAGCCTAATTAACAGAATGAAGTTTTCATTCCCCTTTTTCCATATGAATTCCTCAGCCTACACCTGACTTCTCTAGACTCTGGAGAATAATTTTGATTCTTGTGAGCATAATTAAACACTTGCAACAGTGAACCAGGAAAAGTAACGTGACATTTTTGTAAGATCATCAGCTGCTGCTTGAATGGCATCACTGGGCAGCTCCTGGTTTGTTGCAGGCTGTTCTTACCTTTAGCAGTTGATGTGGTGTTTTAGATTAGCTTTATTTTGAGACTAACACTAGAATAACACTGCTCACTGATCCTTGCCAATTCCCAAGTGTTACCCTTCAGGACACCTTCTGCATGTGGCTGATGGAAAAACAGCATTCTGCCTGCCTCAGAGTTAAGTTTTAATGCTTGTGATACAACATGCAGTTACCTATATTGAACATAACCAAGGTGTTTTCATTCCCTGTGTGGCCTCTGAGAGAGGAGTGATGGTTTCTCTCCTTTGCTTTTCCTGGCTCGGTAGGGCTTTGACTTTGACCTCCTCTTGGGAGGATGCGCCTGGTTGTCACCTAGCAACCTGGAGCTGGGCTTTGAAGCAAAGACATTTGTGGTAGGATATTGTGACCTCTTTTTTGCATCTTTCTTTTGACTGGATTATAAAAAGATGCAAATCAATGGGAGTAAGAAGCTGTCCTGTTACTGCACAGGAGGGGCCAGCAAAATGTAGCACTGAGTAAGGTCTAAATGGCTTGAAAGGCTCTTTGAATTCTTCTTTGGTGGAAATTGCTGTGGAAAAGCACGTATATGATTCATGACTTTTGTGCTGTTGTACCACCTGCAGGAAACTCACACTGGGGAACATGCATTGTATCCAAACAGGCAAGTGGACGGAGTCTATTACTCTTCGTGCTTACTACATATACAGCAAGGAGCAATGGATTTAAGCTGCAGGCAGTGATATCTAGGTTAAATGTGGGTTTTTAGTGGTAGGATATTGAAGAAGTGGAGCAGGCTGTCTCGACTGTGGAGTCCGTATTAGTGAGGTTTTAAAGAGCAGGTGAGTTAAAGCTGTGCCAGGAAGGGCTTGGGGATGGTTGATCCTAGCAGCAAAGGTCAGGCAACACTTTTAAGCTCCCAGTCAGTACTGCCTTTGATGATACTGCACCCCACATCATTGCCCTGGTCACTGGAAGGATTTACTAATTAGCATGGACTGGCTGACACCTGCAAATCAGGCACAACTTATTCTGGCACTTAGGGATTCCTCTGGTACTCATAAATCCCTGACAAATCTGAGCTGAAAAAACCCACACCACAACTCCCCTTGCAACTGGACCCGAGGTGTATTGGAAATAAAACAGGGTGTGATGGGAACACTGTGCTCAGGTGATCTCTCCCACATGAGGGCCTCTAGGAGAAACCAGGAATCACAGCAACAGTATGTCATCATTCTTGGGCTTGTGTTGCACAACGGTACTTCATTTCAGGAAATCACTTACTCTCATCAGTCTGCGTGTGAGTAAAGGTCAGTTCCACCTGACAGACACCCAAACTAGCTGCCTTTTCCCAAAGGTCTCCATGGTCTTCCAGGGAGACAGAGGAATTGTTTATCCCTAGTATCCTCTATCTAAATTGTTGATTCTTGCTCCTGGAAGAGTATCCTAAATGAAGATATTTGTAAATCTGAAGTTACCCATATCTCAAATTAGTAGATTTAAATTTAGGCTGAGTAGGTTACAGCATTTTGTTCCACTTAAAGAAGGTCATCATGTATTAATGGAAACAGCCTCTCTAGTTCAGGTCAGTCTAGGATTGTTTTGCTGAAAAAAACTCTGGAATTAGTGTAAAAACAGTTTATATTTTGGTTTTTGCATTACATTCTTTGGCAGTAATATCCTAATCTGCCCAGGACTCTGCATTTTTCCATTTCAAAGGTACACAGCTAGAAAGGAAGTTTTAGGGCTCTTTCAAAGGCAAAATATGTAAATCACTAAATTGGAAAAACACATGATTGCAAATTAGTACAAATTATCGAGGACTTGAAAATTTGCACACCATTAATATGCAAGTAAGCCACCCATTAATGTGCAGTACAGTATTGTTTTGACAACTTTTGCAAAAGAATGCCCCGTGATTGCTGCCTGCGCAGCTATTATTGGTTCACAGACAATGCTGAGCAACACAGCAACACAGCCAGCTATTCTCAGAGCAGTGGTTCTGGGTGCAAGTGAAAAATCTTTTATGAATTGAAAAAAAAGTATTATTATGCCAGGTAATTACAGAACAGTTTAAAAAGAAAGACACTGTGAAGAGCTCTTTGTTTCACGGAAGAGTTGATATTGGAAGGGGCCTCTGCAGATCATCTAGTTCAACCTCCTGCTCTAAGGCTTTGTAGGTCTGTGCTGAGGAGGGTTTGAATACGTCTCTGGATGGAGACTTCACAGCCTCTGTGGGAAACCTGTCCCACTGTTCAACCACCCACACTGTAATAACCCCAGTTTTTTCTGCCAGATTGAGTAATTCCTGCAGAAGCCACATCCTTCTGTTCTTACATTCACGTATTATGCTGAAGATGAAATCATATAATTTTTAAAGAAGTTGTATTTATTTGTTTCAGCTGCCTGGAGCAGACTTGCATACTAAGGACACTCAGAGGAAACATGGGGAAAAGAAAACTCCAAGCCAAACATGGATGGTCTCTGCAAGGTTGCCTGGGGTAGCAAAAAGCCAGTGAAAAAGTGGAGAAGATTGAGAGGGGATCTCATAAATGCTTAAATATCTAAAGGGTAGATGTCAAGAGGATGGGGCCAGACTCTTTTCAGTGGTGCCCAGTGGCAGGACAAGCGTCAGTGGGCACAAACTGAAACACAGGAAGTTCCATCTCAACAGGGCTTGATCTTGGACGTCCATTGTCTGTGTAGGCTTGCCTGGTGATCATGGGACTTGATGTTAAACCTTGATCTGGGGGGCTGACTTCTACCCTGCAGTGATATAGCCTATGGCCCAGACCTTGCTTGCACCATACCTGTGTCTATCCTGTTTGCCTTGCCCAAGTACCGTAGCTAGTGAGGCTCCTGTCCTTCTGGTTGTGGGATCACCTTGGATCTCTGCACCTTCCCTAAGGGAACAGCCCAGCTCTTGCTGCTTTCTGGCAAGCAGAATGCCTTCCAAATACTATAAAGATTTATTACCTGTAAGGGCTTGCTTCCCTCTGTTCCCCAAGGCACAAAGCAGAGAGGAAAGCATGGTGTGAAATGACAAGACGTGCGCCAAGAAAGGAGAGCAACTACTAAGCCTGCTTTAACATCAACATGTAGGCTGAGGCCCAAGGAGACCCCTGTTGCACCAGCATCACCTTTCTGTTTTCAGAGTCCTACCCATTTGAGTTCTGTGTGGGAGACCAGGCAGAAACTCAAATGGCCCCAGGCATGCTGCCCAGGGGAACAGCCCAAGGGAAGTATGGCATCCTTTTCCCTTCACCTGTCTGATCTCAGATCTGCAGAAATCCTTTGGGTCTGAAGATGCCAAACAGTATTCTGCGAGCTGCATGGAGTGTGGAAGTCACTCGTGACCGTGCATAGCTCATCTGAATTATTCAGCAACTGCTGTGAATCATGTTTTGTTTGATGAAATAAGAATCCATTCTCAAACAACTCCAGAAAGGTCAAAAATCATAACATATGTTATTTGCAAAGTACAACATGCCAGTTCAACGATTGCACTGTTTTGCCAAGTAGTCTAGTGTCTTGGGGGGATGAGTGCCATCAGTCGTTAATTACTGTTAACAGTCCCTTTGAAGTCAGACACTGTCTTCATCTTTCATAAGAGGAGGAGAAGTCCTGACTTTAGTAAATATACTCACCCTCTTCAGTCAATATAATGTCTCCCAAGTACATTTTCATGTCAGGAGTGTTTATTTGGCAACGCCTGTTTTTCATACTTAGTCACAGTAGCATTTGTGTGTCTTAAAGCTTGTGATTGTGTCATAGGGTGTTAGGAACAAACCAAGCAGCAACTTATAGCAGGAACACACTCTTTCTGTTCTTTTGAACAGGTGTTGTGCTTAGTTAAATAAGCTGAAACATAGCTAATAGTCACATTTTATCTAATTCTTATGTGTTGAGATGGGCAGAGGGAGCAAACGCCTATGGCTGTGGATTGAATCACTTGGCAGCTAACATTCCTTGTCTCTGCCAAAATTCTTACACAGCAGATGTAAAATTTGAGAAGTGTTTGATGGTCTGTTTCATTCAGGAGCAGTGCTGCAAAGAGACAGTATTCTGGGAGAGAAACAGGAGTATTGCAGAGTATTTAGGACCACCAAATAATGAGCATCTAGTCTTACTGACAACTTCTTTGATAATGCAGTACACTTTTAGGTAGGGAAAAGAGTGGCTATTTTGCTGAGTAGTTACAGACTAAGATAATGAGGTAAAATCATGCGCAGCTGGCTTTGAAGTTAATCAGAATTATTTCTAAGAGAAGCTGGAGAACATTATCTCTCTTCTGTGGTGTTCTGCGCTGGTTAATTTTCTTTCCTTCACATGTTTTCTTTGTAACAAGGGTTTCTCTTGCCCCTGAAGTGTTTTTTTTCTAGTTAAGAAAAGTGTACTCCTGCATATTTTTAGACTGTGTCATCCTGAAGTATAAAACTTTTTGAAACCAGCAGTGTCCAGCAAAACACTGGGGTGCCTCTCATCAACAGACCTATTAGAAAGATTAAGGCCTGTCAGTCCCCAACCCTGCAAAAGGGGTCAGGTAGAAATTGGTAGTTTCTCTTGGTTGCAAGACACTATGTCCAAAGAAAAAACTTATTCACTGTTGCTTTCAAAGTCACAAAGTAAGAGTCTGAGATTCAGTGAGAAATATCTCCATTTACCTTTTTCCCAGGTATTCAGTGAGGACCAGACCAAAATCCACAGGAAGGTCCCATGCAGCTATATTGGAAAGTCATCCTCCTTTCCCTCCCATCTGCTTAGCCCAGTCCAAGCTGGGGAGGGCCCTTCTGAAAGGAGGCTGGCAGAGCACCTCCAGTGGCTGGGCCACCACCTTGGGAGATCAACTCATGCAAATTCAGAGCCTGTATCATCTCTTTCTCCAAGAAATGTGCTAACAGCAGCATTCAGACCTGTGGATCTGTGGGCTGAGGCTGTGGCTCCCAAATGAAGGGTGGTGCACACACAGTGCCAAAGCAGTCCTATAACTTCCTTTGAAAGATGCAGCCTAAGTGGTATGTCCTGCAATTGAGTGTTTCTTCTGTCCCTGTGAGGCAGCTCCCCATGCAGTGTGTTGGTGGGTTTTGGATAGTGTGTGTAAATACCTGATCTGTTCATGCGGGATGAGGAAGCAGGGTCTGGTGCCTAATTCAGGTCTGTGAGTCTGGCCCCATTCTCTTGACATCAATGCTTTACATATTTAGAAATATCAACCAGATCTTCTCAGCCTTTTCTCATTGAGTCCCCTCATCATCCTCATAGCCCTCCACTGGACTTTCTCTGCTAGGTCTCTGTCCTTCCTGAACTGGGGAGCCCAGAACTGGACACAATAGTGCAGATGTGGCCCTAGCAGGACAGAGTAAAAGGGGAGAATAACTTCCCTTTACCTTCTGGCCATGGTCTTCTTAATGGACCCCAGGATACCATTGGCCTGCTTGGCCATGAGCATACACTACTGGCTCATGGAGAGCTTGTTGTCTGCAGGGACTCCCAGGTTCTTCTCTGCTGAGCTGCTTCCCAGCAGGTCAACCCCCAACCTGTACTGGTGCCTGGGGTTATTCCTCCCTAGGCACAAGACACTACACATACATTTGCTGAATTTTACTAGGTTTATCTCTGCCTGATTCTTCAGGTCCCACTGAATGGCAGCGCAGCCCTCTGGTGTATCAGTCACTCCTCTAAGCTTAGTATCATCACCAAACTTACCAAGGTGACCTTGACATCACTACTCCTTCAACACAGCTTAGGCAGGGAGCAGGTTCCTAGGACAGAGCTTATATAATGCTGCTGGACCCATGGGTGTGGGGTGAGGTCCCAGGTGAGGCTGGTCAGGACCCTTAAGACTTATTAGTGCTCCCATAGCCCTGACACTGTTGTCATGCACTTGCCCAGTCACTTATTGTCTGTAGGTGTATTATTCATGGAAGCCTAACCAAATCTGGAACCTTTATGTTTAGAAATCATAATTATGCTACTGAATTTAAATGGGTCCAATCCAGATGTAACCTGAACATAAACTAAAAAGTGACATCTCTCTGGAGAACATTCTCATCCTCTTCTGAGGAAGCAATGGCAACGAGCTCTGTGTAATGGGTCAGATTTTGTTATTAGGTAAATACTGCGATGTATTTGCAGCCTCTCACTGTCTCCCTGAGCAGTGCAGAGTTTCTGGGGTGTTTATTTTGCTAACTGGCAAAAAGTACATTGGGAGCACATGAGAACGTGTCTGTGTTAGCTCTGGGTTAAGTAAGTTCTTGCATCTTTGTGTTGAGACTTATAAAAAGTTTATACAGTTTTGCAAATGGAGATTAGAAATAAACAGCTCATGGAGTTGATTTAAATGTCATGAAGAGGATTTAAGAGGCCTTTAAACTGCCTACCACGTCTCAAAAACATTTCTCTTGTAATTCAGTTCCCTTTGAAAGTATGTTCATGAATAAATAAACCCAATTCAAGCACTCTGTTAAAAGACTATTTTTGTTTTGTTTTTTTAAATCTGAATTTATTTAATATTTCAACTTTTTTGCTATTTAGCATGTTGAATTAGATTGTAACTCACTCTGAAAGCAGCTATTGCTCTCACATACAGAAGCATCAGATTCAAAACCTCACCTGAGGTGGAAGAGAACATGGGAATTAATGAGGATGGGGGAATCAGTGATCAAATCCATGGCAGTCAAACAAATGTATGGGTCTGAGGACATAGTTTATCTATAGCGATTAGTGTCACATACAGAAACATACTACTGGAAAGAATCTGAACTTTCTGCAGGCTTCAATGTCACTGAAGAAAAGGTTTTGGTGTGATCTTGTCTGTTTTGGAAGTATAAGTGACAAACTGATCATGAACCTTACAAACTTGAAGTCAATTTCCTAAGTCTCAGGAAATCTCATAAACCCTCTGTGTCTTTGTTATGTGTTATCTGTTCCCCAGCCTTAGGGCTGTGCACATTTATAGATGGGTAAGCTTTCTGACTTCCTATCACTAGCACAATCCTTGTCCCTCAGAGACGAAGGCTGTGCCAGCAGAGCTGCAGCACTTAGAAACAGCTGGCAGCACTGGTGTTTAAGGAACTGTGGACAGTGAGTGAACCCTGCAGTGTCACTTAGGTTCCTCTGCAGATAAACCCTTCCACAGAACAGAGAAATAATATGTTGTCCTCTGTGAAGCCCCTGACTCGGTCCAGTCCACCATGTTCCCCAGAGACTCAGCAACAAACTGATTTCAGGTTAGAGCTGTAAACGCCATCACCAAGCTGAAAGGAAGGATTCACCTGGGATAAATAACAGGATGGCTTATGAGAAATGTTCAGGGACAAGAGCTGCGAAGAACTCACTATATGGGTTTCAGAAGGTATGACTACCAAGGGTTAAATTCAGGAGCCAGTTGTGCCTATGACAAAACCCCCTCTGCCTTCAAGAGGGCCAAGAAGTCCCCAGGCTCCTGTGCTAAATGGACAGATAATGAGACAGAATGACATGAAATTCTGAAAGGAGTGTACTTGGGTCATTATCAGAAAGAGTTTCCTGATAGTGGCAAAGCAGGCTGAGTATTTCCTCTCAGCAAAAGCAGTGAAAGTCATTTAGGATTTCTGATGACTGTATTTCTGTAATTCAAATGAAATGGCCTCCTGGAAATGGGAATGCATTGGCTAAGGACATGGGATGGAGAAGCCAATTCTTGCTTAAACCTGAATGTCTGTAGGGCAGATATTGGGGAATGGGGAATGTCTTCCCCCGTCTTGCTTTTCACCAACCCTGCCAACAACCTCAACTAGCTGCCTCAGTCCCTCTCTGATCTAGTGCCAAGTTAGTCTGAAAACCCCCCAGACTTTGTGGCTACAAGAGTGTGTGACTTTGCTGACATATTCTCTTCCCTGCTGTGCACCCATGTGCACCACTTCTGCACCAAAATTTTAACAAGATGGTTTTTTTCCACCTGTCGATCTTGCTCTGTTGTGCTGCGCAGGAACGTGCTGCTCACCATAAACAACATTGGTTCACTCCTCAGGCAACCTTCAGGCTTTTGACAAAATCTAGAGGGTAGATGACTCTTGTTTTTAATTAAGGAAGATGGTTCAGCTCTCCAGGTTCACTAAAGAGGATTTACTGTAACACCCTAATAGATTTCCATATTAGACTGCAGCATGTTTTCTTTGGGATATCCTCTTTTGTAAACTACCAACAAATGTAGATCTCCTCAGTGTCTAAACAGCCATGAAGCAACAGGCTTTACCTCACCCTTTTAACCACAGATCAGCTCCTCAAAGTATGAATCATTTTTATGAGTTAGATAGATGTGTTTAATTTGTTGTTTGAAAGCAGACACCTAACAGGAAGGTGGATCACCACTTTCTTTGTCACTGTGGATGCAACTTGCTGAGGGCAGAGGATGAGGCTCAGGCATAAAGGAAAACTACATGAATACTGATGATGTCTTGGTGACAGATAATCTACGGCTGTTATGAACATTCTGTTTCTTTCCAGGCACACCATTTCCCCCCTCCTTCAGCACACCTGGCTAATCCTGGGTTTCGTCTTACCTTGAAAATCCACTGTGCTGCTTTGACATCCTCTTCATCTTCACTTTGGAGGGTCTCCTTTGCTTGACAATTGTCTGCATGGTAGCTGTGAGTCCTGAAGTAGAGCAAAAATTGCCTCCACATCGAGAATTAAAAAGGCTGTTCCTGAATCCAATTCTACAGTGACCTTTCTTGGAGAAGCACCACTTTTATTTAACGATGAAACAAAACCAAATCCCAGACATTGGGCTGAATGACAACAACATAGAGATGGCTCCTCCTCACACCAATAGGCAAATGTCAGGGCCTCTTGCAGCTTGCCAGTTCTTCTGCAGCCTCCGCGGCTCTGAAGACAAACAGGATTATCTGCCCTCAGATATCTGTGGTGCCTCATCCCCTCAGCAACGTGCCAGTTTAGAGATTAGATTTACGACTTCGTGGGTTTTAGTAAGTTGAAAAGGAGGAAGACACACGCATAGTGGTTGAATACATGTCAGAGGAACGGGCTGCAACAGTCACGGGACACATTCTATCACATCAGAGCGAATGTATTTCATTTACAAGTTGAAGGAAGAAGCAACTCTGCGTGTAGTTACACTCTGCAGGCAGCACCAAATGGGGATGTCTGTCCTAGGTCAGTGGCACCTGTCAATCAGGGTTTTTTCTCTCCGACTGAACAGATGGTCTACTGGTAATCCTTCCAGCCCCAATGACAGCACCGCATGAGTAGCAGCCATGTCTGCAGCTAGAGACAAACTAAATATAAAGACTAAGACTCCAGGTAGATTATTAATAGATTATTTCTCTTAGCTTTGCAGAGGGCTGATGGGCTCTTGCCTTCTGTTTGTCAACATTCACTTGCTCTTTATTTCTTTGTGCTTTTCAAAATGCCGATGGAAGAAACACAGAAATATTAGGAGGAATATTAAATTATTGTGAATTTTTCATTCAAACAATTATGAAAATGCTGCTTATTGTTCTGGCCACTACCAATGCTGCTGTAATGAGAGATAAGCAAATAACAGTGTTCCTCATCTGGGAAAGCATTTGGTAGCCTTTTAAAACACTTTATCCTGGAGACAGAAGTAAAATTCATATATATGTTAGTGTGTGCTGAAAAGAGTCAGTCTGTTCACTTATCCATTACTTCAAAATACTTCCAGTTCTAATATTTTTATATTTTAAGTTAGCCTTTTATTACTTAGCTGAAACTTCCAAATGAGAACTTCCTATAAATGGGGAGCCAAGAGAGCTTCCATTTTAAAAGTATCTGATGGGATAATCTGTATGTTTTGAAAGTTCACAACATCTCTTTCCATGTTGAAAAATATGCCTGAAGCAACATGCTTTTTCTGCCAAGAAAAAGTTTTGACAGTTCAGTACTGGAGATGTAGATATAATGCCATCTGCCCCCATCACATCTCTTGTGAGAAGAGGTGCCTCGGTCACATCTCTGTCTTTTTTTAGAGAAATCCAGTAAGTGCTCAGGAGAAAAATGAAGAACTCTGAGAGAACCCTTTTTCCAGCATTTGATGTGACAAGCTGAATTGCACTAGAAGTCATCGTACAGTCAGAAAGCTGTTGCGTAAACTCTGATAATAAGTCTGACTTTGGCAGTGTTACTGCTGAGGTTTAGGTAATCACCTTCTTTTCTGTCCTCCAGCCAGGCTTACTGTAAGCAGCACTGGGTAGCTCAGCATTTCCTTTTTCCTCCAAGGAGCCACTGCTCTGCCCTAGCCTCTTCTTAAGAGAGAGGATGAAGTTAGAGGATACATTGCTTTTTAAAATTATTTTAACCCAGCGGTGAGCTTTACCTCACCTGGCACTGCAGCAGATTCCCAGAGAAGGATGCTCCTTTTACACATTCAGGTGCAAAGCCCCTTGTCCAGACAAGAGCTATTGGCACAAAGCAGCAGAGACTGACAGTAAGAGGAGGAGATATGCTGTAGGTTGCAAAGAGGGGATGGAGACTCTGAGACCTTCCAGCTTTCAATACAGAAGCTCATGTTCATGAGACAGAGACACTTGTCCCCACACCCTAAAATAATGGACTCTAGTATTTTAATCCCAAAAGCCTTTACTTCTCAAGGCTATAAATAATTTTCAGCTGGCCTTTCTGTTCCTGTTTCTGCACAGTACTTCACTTCCAATTTTCTGACAATATTGCATTGTGACATTCTACCAGGAAAAGAAATTGAAACACGTTCTACTCTTGGAACGCACCCATGGGGGCTTCCCGCTGAAAGAAGGCACACTAAGAAGCCCCCTGCCTACAGCTCGCATCCATCCCTTGTCATGCAATATACATGCTGACCCTTTCCACACTGCCCTGGCTAGATGGTTTTAAGCCTTGGGAAAGCAGAACATTGAGGACCCAGAAGATCTGTTCTGAATCCCTACACGAATAACCCTAGGGTAGGATGAGGTACTTGGTTTAGGAATAGTAGTTTTTAGAGCTGAGGCTAGTCGGTGTTTTTCTAGGGTATAGGTACCAACTTCAAAAAGTCCTCCTTTACACATTTTCCTATTTTTCATTTTTTTCATGTGTGGAGAGTATTTTGTGAATTAGAGAAGTGTGGTCACTTTTCCTGACCTTCTGAATTTGTTTCTCTTGGATAAGCTGTTTTTTCTACACGTGCTAAGATCTTGTGTGGACATGCAGGAGACAGCTACCTGATGTTCAGACTGCTGCAAGGTTAAATGGCAGGTGTGTAAAACACTTCTGCAATTTGCAGAAGGTATGAAAGACAACGATACATTCTTGCAAGAGGAAAAGAGAGAACAGGAAAATGCCCTCACGATCCAACTGCCTGTAGTCTTACTGTGAGGATGACTCATCTGCATTCATTTTTCTAGTATTAAAATACAGATAATTTTTATTCTTTGTGATCCTAGCAACTGATGACTTTAATTTCTGCATGCTGATAGGCATTGAATTTTTTTCTCTATGTTTCACACGACAAAGTCCTGTAAATACAGCAACTTGAAGTGAAGCTGTGCTGCCTGGAGTTAATGGACAAGCACTGACATAACCAAAATTAACTGAAAGAATTGGTTTGTAGAACCTGAATCCTGAAGGCTTACCAGAAAGTTGGAGCATAACACTTCCAATCATTACCTTTAGCAAGATTCAGTTCAGAGAAACAATGTGTGGTTTTGCGTGGCAAGGTTCTGAAGGAGGAGGGGGATGCTGCAGTGGGTGGAGACATAGGGAAGATGCTGTGACTTGCATTGGAGCAGGATCCTGGCAGCACCTGCAGCCCGTGCAGGTTTGCTGGGGGGGCTTGTGACTCCGTGGAGAACCAGGCTGGAGCAGTCTGGGCCTGAGAGACTGAGAGACATTGTATGATTTTATGACTGCACCCCATAGAAGCGCAGTCCCCCCCCACCCATGCTGGGGCAGCTGGTGGAGAGCTGAAGCCCTGTGGGAAAGGACTCATGTTGGAGAAGTTCATGAAGGACTGTCTCCCGTGGGTGGGACTCCACTCTGGAGCAGGGGAAGAGTGTGAGGAATGTCCCCCTACCCCCCACCTCCACTAGGAAGGAAAACAACTCATGAGGAACTGACCAAAACCCCTATTCCCCATCTCCCCCATGACACCTCGGGGGGGGTGGAGGGGAAGAAAGGAGACAAATAGTAGCTGCATACTTTCAGCCATTAGGCCTCACTCCAGGGATACAGAAAAGTTACAGGGCAGTATTTTTTACTTTAGCCTTTAGACTTTTTTGAATGTCTCTAGAGACTCCACAACCTCTCTGGGCATTCTGTTCCAGTGCCCTGTCACCCTCACAGTGAAAAAGTTCCTCCTTATATTCACATTAACTTCCTATGCTCCAGTTTGCACCCGTTGCCCCTTGTCCTGTCACTGGCCATCACTGAGAAGAGCCTGGGTCTGTCTTCCTGATTCTCACCCTTTATATATTTTTAAACATTAATGAGGTCACCCCTCAGCCTCCTCTTCTCCAAGCTAAAGAGGCTCAGCTCCCTCAGCCTTTCCTCATAAGGAAGGTGTTCCACTGTTAACATGTTAAGCCACAGCTTTTCAAAGTTCTTTTCTATAGACCCCCCCCCCCCCATGTTGTTGCAGCATCAACATTTCAACTGCAAAGAGTAATCTATCTTCTTTTAGCCAGACTGAATGGATGGTGCTAGACTCTTGCAGGTAGTGCAATTAGGCCATAAAAATAGTCCACTACGAAAAAGAATCCAGAGCCACTGATGACACAAATAAGGTATCCCTTTGGGCACCAAGCAGAAAGCATGAATTTATTTTTCTCACATGAACACTGCAGGCTATACACTGCTGAACAATACTGGAAACAAGGACTAGAAGTGAGAGAACCACAGTCCTGTGTGTATTTGCACTTGGATACTGGTGCTTGGGTTAAGCCAGAATGGTGGGGAAAAAATCTGCTGTGCAAAGTAGACTATAGTCCAGTATTTTGGATGATTTCCTGGTAACAGGTGATCCTCAGCAGAAGAAAGGGCTTTGCATGCTTAGGCAAGTATTTGGGCCATTACCCTGATGGACACAGGGATGGGCACACGATGGGGAGCAACACTGTGTCTCAAAACTGGTAGTTGGAACTGCACTTTCAGAGGTGCTGATATGGCTTCCAGGAGTTTATTAAATTCTAAGAACAGCTACCACACTGAGCTTTGAAGGGTGAAGTGGAGGAACACCATATCTGGATAGGAAAGAGAACGGCCTAAGTTATCAGTGTTTTGAGTACTGAGACATCTTGGGGTTTGGACAGATGTATCACTGTGGACAGCTAAGTTTCACAGAAGGGAAGCCTGATGTGCCTCTAGGTTAGATAAGGGCTCAATGGTGCCTTACAGGATCACTGTACAGGCCTTCCTTCTCCAAGTCCCATTTAAAAAGCTTCACCCCTTGTTCAGATCATTTTGTAAGCCCTTTGCACTTTTGTTTATTTATAAAACTGGGAGAGTCATCTGTAATGTCATCAGTGGTAATGCAGTTTTGAAATGACTGTGGAAAAGGTGAATGTGTTTATTCCAGGTGCCTGATGGCAGAATGCAAAAGGGTGGTGAGTGAAACATGCCATAAAAAGGCAGAGCAGAAGCAGGAAATGCAGAACCCCAAGGGATCAGCAGTTACAAATACCAGTAAAAGAGGAACTGGTTAAAATAAGGCCTAATTCTGTCTCTCACTCCTGAAATAAAATCCAGATTCAAGTGAGCTTTCAAAACCCCCAGATTTCCATTCAAGATTGCTTGGAGATTTCTATGCTGGAGATCAGGAGTTGTGCAAGCACTTCTTACCAACATATGTAAGTAAGCAACCTGCAAGAACACAAACACATTAGATTAAACCTCAAAGCCCCACATGTTGGGTAATCCACAGAATCACATTAATGGATGCATTTATTACAGACTAGACAGCAAATGGCTTAGAGAGCTTTCTTCTGCTGAAGCATAAAGAAATGCAAATGCTGTTACTCCAGACTGTGCCTGGGATTTAAGCTCAGTTATCAAGAAATCAATAGCCTTACTATGGCATTGAAAAATGATTGATTTTAAAGAAAAATAAACGTATGGTGGAAGTGGAAGTATAATTAATCAGTGACACAGTCATGAAGATCCTCCTGGGGTTAAAAAGAACAATAGAGGTAATGGTCAGGTATAATTTAAAGAATAGTCCATTTCCTACAAGGAAAATACAGACACCTTGGCAAAATGAGATGTTAACTGTAGATGTCTCTAGACCAGCTCTACATTGGCTGTCTTGAGCTGCTTGCATGCAAAACTCTGACCTATTCTCTGCCTTTCCTCCTTGTATGTTAGCAGAATTACTCTTCAGGATCAAGGAGCTGGATTTGATGATCCTTATGGGTCCTCTACAACTCAGTATATTCTATGATTCTATGATCATTTCTGACCAGGAGTGGTTATGTCTATGCGTTTCCTCACAGTATGACTGGAAAACTTCACTCAGCAGCCAAAGGAAGTTTTTTTCTCGGAAACATGGAAATTTAAGCCTGTGGTTTCTGAAATATTGGGCTTTTGGTCTGAAGTTTCCCACTCCATTCGCTTGTAGAGACAAAGCCTGACATAGACAGGCTGAGGTTTTTTACAGGAAGAAGTTGTGCAAGGTGTTAACTCGGGAAGAAGGCAAGGTGTGCCCCATTACTCGAGCCCTCAGGAGGTGAGGGTGAGGTGTGAGGCAGCAGGCAGTGAAGCATGGTGGAACATGGCCAGGCCTCCCTAACAGGGGCTGGGGTCCACACCACCAGCCTGCTCTCCAGCTGGGGAAAAGGTTAAGCTTGTGCCATTGCAGCATGAGAGGCAGAGAGCAAAAAAATCACAGAATCACATAGAATCACAGAATCACAGGGGTTGGAAGGAACCTCCAGAGATCATCGGGTCCAACCCCTCTGCCAAAGCAGGCTCCCTAGCTCATATTGCACAGGTAGGCATCCAGATGAGTCTTGAGTATCTCCAGAGAAGGAGACTCCACCACGTCTTTGGGCAGCCTGTCCCAGGGCTCTGTCACCCTCACTGTGAAAAAGTTCTTCCGCATGTTGGTGCGTAACTTCCTGTGCTCCAACTTACAGCCATTGCCCCTTGTCCTGTCCCCACAGACCACTGAAAAGGGGCTGGCTGATTCCCCCTGCATCCCATACTTCAGATATTTATAAACATTAATAAGGTCCCCCCTTAGTCTTCTTTTCTCTAGGCTGAACAGCCCCAGCTCACTCAGCCTTTCCTTATAAGGGAGATGCTCCAGGCCCTTAATCATCTTCGTAGCCCTTCTCTGGACTGTCTCCAGGAGACCCCTGTCTTTTTTATACCAGGGAGCCCAGAACTGGACACAATACTCCAGGTGGGGCCTGACCAGGGCAGAGTAGAAGGGGAGGATCACCTCCTTTGACCTGCTGGCCACACTCCTCCTGATGCACCCCAGGATCCCATTGGCTCTCTCAGCCACCAGGGCACACTGCTGGCTCATGGCCAACCTCATGTCATCAACCAGGACCCCCACGTGCTGAAAAAACCCAGGAGCATTCCAGCACAAGGGGCACTGTCTGCCATCTCCCTGGCCTCTTCCCGCTCCTGGGCTCCCTCCACAGCTTGGTGGCCCCTCTCACAGGCAGGGCCTTCCCCAGGGGTGCAGAGAAATCATGACTAAAGTGAAGTCTGCTCAGAAGGGAGGAGTGAGGGGAGGTGCTTTAAGATCTGGTCACACTTCCCATTACCCCACTCTGGTGTCACTGTGTGTGCCGTGCAGTGTGATAAATTAGAGAGGTTTCTTTCCTTTCCTCTGTGTTGAGTCTGTTTTGCCCGTGACACTGATTGTGGAATGATCTCTCCCTGCCCTGATCTCGACTCCTGAGCCTCTCAACACACAGTTTCTCCCCTGTCCAGCTGGAAAGGGGAGTGAGAGAGCGGCTTTGGTGGGCGTCTGGCCTCCAGCCAGGGTCAAACCACCGCACTTAGGGAAAACCGTTTACGCATCTACGTGTGCACACAGATATGTGCTCTAAATACAACTAAATCCCCACAGCCACGCCTGCATACGGCTGGCACCCTACGCCAAGGCCCCACACGGACGCAGGGCCCTCAGGCGTCCCGCTCCACCGGCAGCCGGGCGAGGCTCCGCCCACCGCGCGGCGCTCCGTGGCAGGGCGGGGCGCGCTGGGGGTGACTTGTTCCTCGGAGGCCGCCGTCGCGGTCAGGTGAGTGGCGTCACATGACGACGGCCGCCGCCGAGGAGCGCAGCGGCCGGAGGGGTCCTGTGGGCGCGCGGGCTCCTCGGTGCGGCGGCTTCTCCCTCCCGCGCCCGTGGGGTGAGTGGGCGCTGTCGCGGGCCCGGCCCTGCCCCCCCTATGGCAGGGAGTGGGGTGGGGACGTGCCGCCGCCGCCGCACAGCCTCCTACGGGGGCTCTGGCGGGCCCGGGGGAGGCGCGAAGGGCCCCGCCGTGGCACCGCCGCTTTCCCGAGGGCTTTCCCCGGGAGGCGGCCGTGCCCGTGGGCCTGTGCAGGGAGTGGCGGGACAGGGGCCGAGCGCCTCACCCTCCACCCCGCTTCCCCAGGCGCCTCTCGGCTGCTTCGGCTTCTCTGTGGCTTGCGCAGGCCTGAAGCCGCTGTTACCGGCCCTGTCGCCCTCTGAGGCTCGGGGCGTGTTCAGATGGCTCTGCCTGGGCCGTGTAAGAGCTGGGAAGCGTTCAGTGGCCGTTGAAGGGCGCAGTACGTGGGGACCGCTTAGTGGGTGTCGGCTCGGGAAGTAGTTTTGTAGGGAGGGGAGTTCTGCGGCTCCATCAGTTCAGGGATAGTTCCCTTTTATATTTTTTTTTTTCTTTCGTTAGAACCGTGTTTTCATTCAGTCAGGCGAGTGAGGTGTGTTTGTCAGGGACGGGGCAGAGTGTGCCGGTTTGGTCTCGTTTGCTGCTGGAAAGGGAACCAACAAAGTTCAGAAGTAAGCTGCGTGGAGAGGCTTGATGCAGTTGGGGTTGGAAGGAATTCCTGCTCCAGCTGGGTCTCGAGCCTTTGCAAACACACGTCTTGTTTTGGCATCAAAGTCAGGTGGAGATTAAGCCATAAGGGAAGGACAAAGGGGAAGTGGTGAAGGTCACAGTCAGTGGTAGTGTAGTATGCCCTGATGAAGAGCTGCTGTTTTTTCAGTTTGCTTTTTGTACTGCAGTGATCTTAATTTTATAGTTAAACTAAAACCTCTGTTACATAGATTATATAACTCTTTTTTTCCTGAAGTTGGAGTTCATGTGTTTTCCATGTATAAATGCTCTGAACTAAGTCAGCCCGAACATGCTGGGAGAAGGGATGATGTGCACTGAATTTAACCTTTATCATCAGTCTGAACTTGGAAGGAAGGCAGCTCCTGTTATCTGTAGGGCTACTTGGGCATTGCAGAGAAGTCATCTTCAAATAATTTAATTTGATTGTTTGAAAACTTACAGGACTGAGAGTTATTTAGTAATGGTGTATATCTTCTACTTTAGCAAACTCATGATTTGCTACACTTTAGCGTGTAGGTATGGCTTATTTGATTTAGGGAACTCACATTTTCCATGTTATATAAAACTCTCAGAAAGTACAGTTTCAGGGAATAGAGCACCTTGAAAACAGCTTATCTCCCCCCCCGACCCTCCTACTTTAAAATACTGGACAGATACTCTGCTCTTTAGTACTTTAATAAGATATCTCAAATCTGACTTGCATTTCTAGGCACATTTTAATTATCAATCAAGATGGATATCCGAGGTGCTGTAGATGCTGCTGTCCCAACAAACATAATTGCTGCCAAAGCTGCTGAAGTTCGGGCAAACAAAGTAAACTGGCAGTCATATCTCCAGTAAGTAAAACCTTTCCACAGTTCTTTTCTCCCTTCCCTCTTAATTGTTATGATTTTTTTAGATTTTTGGGTTACGCTGGGACATTAGATTACAGTGAGGAACATTCTCTCTTGGTCCCATGGAAGTTGTTGGAAAAAGTCCGCGTTAAGTGGAAATGCTTGGGGAAAATTTTCCCGTGACTTATTACTGGAAAAGGAACTCTGCTTTTGTGAACTGAATGCTGTAATAATAAATATGTTTGCACAAATCTGTGGTGAAACGGTCCGTTTTTTTCTCATAATTTGAAAACCATTCTCAATTTTAGCCTTGTTGGATAGGAACTGATATAAGAAGAGTTTACAGTTAGAGCTGTCTTACATGTAATTGCATCACCTTTATTGCTGAAGTGCTTTATGTGTGAATACAGTTGCAGTAGTAAAACTGAACTGGTAGTGTAGGAAAATAAGCTGCACCTCAACTAAAGGAAGAATTGTACTGGAGAAAAATTGAAGCAAATAAATGGAGGAGTAAGCTGGAAAAATACTTGTGTGGTGCTACCATTTCATGTAAGCTCAGTGTTTACTATGGAAGGTATATAATGGCACTGGGGGTAGGAGAGGAATATTGTCTTGAAAGCAGATAGGGACAAGCTGAAGAAAATAGCTTTTTGCATGAGGTAGGAAGCAGGGAGAAGAAACTATTTCTCTGTAGACTAATGGCAAAGTCTAAGTTAGTATTATCTCTTGAGGGCCCAAGTATAATAACAAATTACTTTGGTGTCTGTTGCTCTGTAACTGACTTGGCAGAAATCTTGATGATCCTAGAGGTACAAGCTCTGCTAGTGATGCTTAGTGTAATGATCAACATTATAGCACTTAACAAAAGTTAGTGGGTTTGGTTTTTCTTTTTTTTTCGATAGCTGCAATATGTTAAATCTATAGTATATATTAAAATAAGTTTGTGAAAAATGCACATGCAGGCTGAGAAATGCCAGTGTGGTGGAATCTCATTGGTGATGACTACCTGTCTCATGCTATGTAGCTCCGCTCTGCCTATTCCATTCTTTCATTGTGTTACTCTTTCTCTTTGTGGTTGTGTATCTTAATGATATGCAAGATTAAGGAACTGATCTGCTGAAAATGACTCTCTTCTTGTCTATCTTTTCAGATGGATCAGTCCCTTGCTCAGTTTGCAGTGTGACATTACAGTGGCTTTGCAGGCGTAAGAGTGAGGCTGATGTGGTAACTTGCCAGTAGCAGCTACCAAGCAGTTGTCAAACAGCCTACGCAGCTTTTGCTGTCACGGTGTGCCCTGTTATCCTTCTGATGGGAAGCGTGTAGGGAAGCCTGGGCAGCTCTTCCCGTGCTGTCCTGGTGGCAATGAACAGCTAGTTTGCAGTTGGGGGGAAAGTGGAAGTACAGTTGTTCACCAGTGATCTAAGCAAACTTGGGATAGTCTTTTTCACCGTGTCTCTAGTGGCTCACTCATAAGGGTGATGAGTTTCCATTGCTTTTGTTAGTATATCGGATGGTTCTGTTTTGCAAGGAGCTGTGTTTTGAATACATTTGCAGTTATTAGTTGCTTGACTGGCTTTTATGTGGTCTACCATTTATAATGTGCCTTTGTTCTTGGGGTTGTTTCTGCTGCTGAATAAGGATGGGAGAGTTTTGTTTATTTATCTGTGAGTAACTTTCTGTGTAACTTCTTTTGACCAGCAGTCAGGTTTGAGATGGTTCTTGTTCAGATTCTAGATGTAGAATTTTATTTTGTTTTGTTCTGGAATCTATGAAAGAAAGATGTAATAATTATTTTCCTCTATTTGATGGGTTAGCCAGGTTTTGGAGGCTACTGTAGCATATCTGGCAAGTATTTGGGATCCTGTTGTGAGACTGTTCAATGCTTGGTGACCTCTGTATGTCAATGACAGTGTGTCCTGTTTGTTACAGCTCTGAAACAAATGTAATCTTTGTTTCTTGTATTTACTGATAACAGTCTGGCTATCTAGCTAAGGTAGCTTCAAGGGTGAACTTAAATATTGCCAGAGGGATTGTGGAGCAATGTGAAGATAACTGTAGTTCCTTGGATGAGGAGCTTGCTTATCATTAGTTATTGGAAAATATCAGCAGGACTACTGGTGTTTCTAAAGGAGAGATGAAATGATACCTGCTTTTTGGACATGTCCCTTTTACAACAGCCAGGTTTGGACTTGATGGTATCTTTCAGGCTGGTGCTTTAAGGGATTGGTTGAAAAGTCTGGAGTTATTTGGACTCATTTCTGCAATGAAGCACATTATTAATGACTGGAAGTGGTTTGCCTCTAACAAACCTGTTAGCGGCAGGTCAGAGTGGTTTATTCTCTTCTGTAGAGTAGAAGAAAGAAGGGGTACTGATGATGTTGAAGGATACTTGTGAGCTGCTGTTCAGGCAGTCTATGCATTTATTGTAGTAAGCCCTCATAAATTTACAGAGGCATACTTCAAGTCTTCAGGTGTAGTTATGTAAGAGGAAAGATATTTGTTTTCCCTAAATTAACGTGTTAACTCAGGCATGACATCATTTGTGTTCTTTAAACTACAGATAATGTTTATGTAGTTAGAATTAATGAACTTCGCACACAATTCTGATGAAGCTTTTTTTTTAAAACAAAAAATCTGGCTGTGACAATTGTATGTGTATAAAGGCACTTAAAAGATTTCATCAGTTGAAACAGCATGAAGTCTGGGCCATACAGGAGGGACTTTAGAAGTTCTTTGTGTGTTCTTCAGTGCGAAAGTAAGATGACTTACTGATAGTCAGCTAGGCTTTAGTAGCCTGGCTTCTCTTGTAGAGTCAGTTCAAGCTAAAGATTAACTGGCATGTTCTTTTACTCAATTGCTGAAGCTTATAACTATAAATGTCAAACTATGCCAACTTTTGATGTTTCCTGTGTATACTGTTGGCACAGAAATGAAGTATTTAGGTATGATAACTGTACCTATAACCAGTTTGCCATTGTGTTCACTGTGCACTTCAAAATTGGGCTGTAGGGAAAAATAATGCTAAAATTTACACTTTGTGTTGAATTCTAGCTAGTGCCTGTCTCTGAGGGAGAAGAGAGTGGAACAGTGGAAGGAGATGTGTAGGTCTGCCACCATTCTCAAAACTAAATGTAGTTGGGGCCATTAGTACTGGGCAGACTCTTCTGCTTGTAGATCTTGACACTTGTAGCAGTTTAGAAGTGTTGATGCCCTCTGCTAGTTGGAAATATCATGTGGAGGTGTTGTGAAGTGTGTGGTTGTTTTCAGCATTTGCCTCTGGGTATCAAAAAACTTTTGGAGGGTCTGAAGCAAGTTTGGTTTTGATTTCTAAGGGTAATAAACGAGTTCTGTGGAAAAGTGCACTTGTTTCAGAGTTTAACTTGCATCTTGCTGCACTGTAAACTTTCTAATACACAACATTTGGTGATACAGGTGAGATACCTGATGGCTAATTTAGACTTGGTTTTCTATGTTTTCAAGTACTTTTCACAAATACACACACACATGTAACCTCCAGAATTACTTGTGTTGAATCATTAGAACAACAAAAAAAGGAACAAGAGCTGCTGGAGGAAATGTACAACAAAAAGAAGGAATCACAAGTTTCTGAATCATATTGGGAGACCAAGAGGGTTTAAAAACGATAGTCTTGCAAGTTCATTCTTTCTTAATCTTACATAACTTCAGTTTGCTCTCTTGTAGCTTGTGCTCTTGAAGGCCTTAGTTATCTCAAGTGCAGAGCTTTAAACTGCAGTCTCCTGGTCTAAACCTGACTTACCAAGAGAGCAGAAGCGTGAAGTGACTTTTTAACTGTTGATAAAATAGTGTGTGGACATACCATGGAAAATAAGAAAGTTAGGAGAAGTGATGGAGAGAAGCTTTGATTACTTGTATTGCTTTCTTAAAAGTGCTGGGAAATTCCTGTCTCTTTGAAGATGGGATGAGGAAAAGGTAGTGATAGTGTAATAGCATCATGGTGACTGGTACCAGCTGTCTGAGGCTGCTCTCCATTTTTTTTTTTTTTTCAGTGTTTGCTAAGTTTTACTAGTGAAGCTGAAATAAATATTTCAGTTTTAAAATGAGATGAATCAACGTGGATGCATTTGAAATTACTCAAACTATTAATCAGACTTATGGGATCCCAATAAAATATGAACAACTTGCTTACAAAGCTGTCAGATCCCTTGTACAGTTTTGTATGGGTTGGTAAGTGTCTTTTGAATGGTACTTAAAAAGCAATGAAAAGTAAAACCCAAACTTCAGCAGTTAGGCAATATCAATGCCCACCCTTTTTTTGACTTTTTCTTTTTTCCTGTGGTCTGATGGAAGATGCCAGCAAAAGCTTGAAAGCTTTTTCCCTTGACAGTTTGGTAGACGCACTCTAATGGCCTTGCTGCCTTGCTATAAAGAAGCATCTCTTCCTGGACTGATACTTTTTCAAGCCTTAAGGCTAAAATTTAAGGATTCACCTGATGTCATCTTTGCAGTGCTTCCTAAATGGCAGTAGCCTCATAAACAAGCTGCTCATCTCGTTACTTTTATGTCAGTATCATCCAGGAGTCCTTGGCTTGGCCAGCATTTATTGCAGTGTGAGAGGCTTCTAGGTATGGGTTGTGAAGTCCAATGTTTGTGGTGAATTGTCCTTATCTTTCAACAACTACTCAAATCCATCCTTCATAGGCAGGACAGAGCATGAGTCAGTCTAGAAAGCATGTGGTAGCAGCATGGTTGTCATTGGCTAGTTACTTTTTTGTTCATAACTAGCTAGGCTTTAGTAGAAACTGATTGTGGACTACCACTGGCTTTCTGAATCTTGCATCTAGTCAGTGTTTGTTGCCTTATGTCAGTGCATGTAAGGATACAGGATACTTAGAATACAGGAAAAGTGTACATGGTACTGAACTACTTATGTTCTTTGCTTGAAAAGTAAATAGGTAAAAGATGGCTTGATTATGTCTTGAGGATGGCCTGATCACAACTTAAGCAAGATGAGAGATAAGAACACATTGTAATTCTTGGTTATGTTTGTGTTTCAAGAAATTTATTAAAAAAACAACCAACTGACCCAAAAGCAAAACATGAACATTTTTTGTAAGCTTACAAGGATTTTAATGGGACCTTTTGTGGAACATCTGGAAACTGCCCTGGACTGTGGAAAAGATGGATTAAAAGACTCTGTGCTATATAGCTTTGCAAAGTGGAAGAGATATTTGACTCAGTGGAAATGTAAGAGGAGATGAGTCTTGGAAATAACTGAAACGGAGTAACGTCTGATACTCTCATCCCTTGTGACTTCTGTATTGATGATGAAGTACATGATTGTCTTGTTTCCTGAAGCAATCCTGGTAGTAACCTAGTGAAGCTTGATTTAAAATTAGTTTTCTTACTTGACTGTACAGTTTTGACAAGTTTGTTATTTGTTGTGATGACAAGCTTTGTATTGTAACAAAAATGCAACTGATGTTCTGCCAGGTCCTCAGCTGAGTCAACAGCTTTCTGAAATAGCATTGATGATGGCAGTAACCCTTCAATATTAAGTTAAAGGAGAAGGTCAGTGGAGATCTTTTAGCTTCTAGGTGCCTACAGTGTTTTACTATATTAAGCCCCATTACCCTGTGTTTGAACGAGCTTGCATGCCTATCAGTTTTTAAACTACCAGGAAAAACTAGTGAAAGCTAACAATACATTAGGAACAGTTCTCTGTACTCCTTAAAATTCTTCTCAGCTTTTATGACAAATTTATTATAATAACTAATTTTATGTTTCCCTCCTATTTCCAGTGAGATTAGACTATTATTCATGTTCTGTATTACAATTTTGGCATCATGTGCTAGCTGTGTGTATTTAATTTCTTACCCCTGTTTCCACTGGCTGTTGTATTTGGCCTCTAGAATTATTTAGAGAATGCTGTTGAACAGAGGCCATGTATAGGAAAAGCATAAATTGGAGAGTCTATTTTGTGATTCATTTTAAATTGTTAGTACAGGAGACCTTTTGCAGACAGGAACTCTTTATGAATCCTGTATCCCACAGTAGAACTTAAAGCAATGCTGTTGAGATACCAAGTTGAAGTAAATAAGGTTTGTTTGGTGGGTTGACCTTGCCGGCTACCAGTTGCCCACCAAGCTGTTCTTACCACTCTCCCTCATTCAAAAGAACAGAGGAAGTAGTACAACAAAAGTTCTTGGGTCAAGATAAGTACAGGGAAATGAGTTGGCAGTTATCATCATGGGCAAAACAGACAAATCTAATTAAATGGATTATGATAATGAGAAGTAAGAACAAATCTAAAAAACTTGCGTCTTCCCAGTCTTAACTTCACTCCCAACTTCTTATCTTCTCACCCCAAGCAGTGTAGGGGGACAGAGAATGGGGGTGTGGATGGTTCATAACACTGTTTCTGCTGCTCTTTCTTTATCATGCTCTTCTGCTCCATCGGAGTCCCACCCACTGGTTACAGACTCCATAAACTGCACCAGCGTGGGTCTTTCTTGAAGGAAGTACCCCATGGATAATGGACTGATCCAGTATAGATCCTCCTATGGGGTTGCAAGAAACCTGCTCCAGTGTAGGCTCTTCTCCACAGTCACAGATCCTGCCAGGAGCCTGATCTAGGATGGGCTTTCCATAGGCTGCAGCTTCCTTTAGGGCATACCTACCTGCTTTGGCATGGGTCCTCCATGGGCTGCAGGTGGAATCTCTACTCTCCATCATCCTCCATGGGCTGCAGGGGGACAGCCTGCCTCACCATGGTCTTCTCCAGGGGCTGCAGGGGAATCTGCTCTGGTGCCTACAGCACCTTCTCCCCCTCCATTGCTGACCCGGGTGTTTGCAGAGCTGCTCCTCTCACGTGTTCTCACTCCTCTCCCCTAGCTGCTGATGTGCAGCTGCTGATGTGCAGCTGCTGATGTGCAGCTGCTGATGTGCAGCTGCTGATGTGCAGCTGCTGATGTGCTGTGTGTTTTTTCCCCTTCTTAACTGTTATCCCAGAGGTACTACTGGTATCACAGATGGGCTCAGCTTTGGCCAGTGGTGGGTCCATCTTGGAGGCAGTTGGAAATGACTCTGTCCAACATGGTGTCTTATAGAAGCTGCCTGCTACTCAAGTTTAGCCACCCAAGCCGAATATAGTTTGAAATGACTTACTGTTCTTGTTGCTTATTGTTTCATAATTTGCTTTTCAGAGGGCAGATGATTTCGGGTGAAGACTGTGAATTTATTCAAAGATTTGAACAGAAGAGAAATCCAGAAGAAAAACAGGAGTTGCTGCAAACAGAAGGCAATCAAGTAACTTTCCTTTCTTTTAATAATGTATCTTTTGGGGAGGATGGGAGGAAATTTTTCATACTAACTCTGCTTTAATGTTGGCTATATGTAGTTAGGGTGCTGTGGAAGAAGTATAAAACTTGAATGTTATGACCTGTTTTTTTTGGTATAGGTTGAAAATTATTTTAAAAAACTACTAAATATCTATTAAAAGCCTTTGAAAGTGTCTGTTATGGGACAAGCTACCTCGTGTCTTTTCTCATACTGAATTACTTGACCATTTACACTTGTACTTGAGCCACATTTTTTTTTTTGAGGGCTACTACCGTGGCATTTCAGCTCAGTTAGCTGAACAATTAAAATTACTAGACTCCACTGACTGCTAAGGGGATTCAATTAGATGCAGGTGTCTAATGCCATTTAGACATGGTAAGATAGGAGACATCTGCATTGGATAGAGCTGATGGAAGATTGATAAGTGGCCAGTGCCTTTTTGGCTTACAGAGTCCAGGCAAGATGTCAAACAACACTCTCATGATATATGAAGCAGTAGAATCTCAGCCTCAAAGCCTAAGGCTCTAGCAAGTTCAGATGTCAAGAGGGTTGGGGAAGGCAGGGAGGAAGATGAAAAGTAGGAGATGCATTCAGGATGCAAAACCTTCCAACCTTTTTTTCTGCTTTAATTTTAGGCTGTTCTGTTAGGGTTTTTTGCCCCCAAATTCTATTGTGTGACTACTATGTAATGGGTCATTATTTGCATTGTGACAAAAGCATATGTGGTGAATTTATATGCCAGTGTATAACTACAGCCTAGCAGTTCAGCATTCCATCTCAATGTCAATTTTACTTGTATGTGGTGAAAGGGAAGGAGGTCGTGTAACAGTAGTGTTGTGTCTGTTTCAACTTTTATCTGTTGCTGAAACTATAGAGTTGCTCAGGAGGCAGAAAACAGCTCAAATATGAACAAAGATTTGCCTACAAGGTATAGGAAGTGGACAGGTAAAATAGACCTGTCTTCCCTCCCTCTGTTCAAGTTTGTTGCTGTTTTATCAATTTATTTAGTTCTTTTACAGCCTGCCATAAAAAAAGGATGGTGATGGAGGTTTTTCTAATCAGTCTTTCAATGAAGCAACTTACTGATTTTTCACTAGTGAGTTCTTGTTATTTCATTTGAGAGCCATAAAAGACTTTGTAAAGGGTAATGATGAGTGTGACAGAAAATTCTCTTTGTAATATAATGCCAAATGTATTCATCTGCTGTTGTGGTTGAATAAGGTGTTGGGATGCTCAATGTTTATGTCAGACTAAACTGAATCAATGAGGTCCTGTTTTATATTATCAAAAGGAGTGAAGACAATCACTAATATTAATTTTAATGTCTCATTTTTCTAGTGTGCTAAAACATTTATAAACTTGATGA
Organism: Gallinula chloropus; assembly: GCF_964237585.1. Lineage (NCBI taxonomy): Eukaryota > Metazoa > Chordata > Aves > Gruiformes > Rallidae > Gallinula > Gallinula chloropus. The sequence goes on from NC_140086.1 coordinate 42,931,594, forward strand.
CTCACATCTCCAAGGAACAGACGGTTCAGTACATTCTGACTATGGTTGATGATATGTTGCAAGTAGGTCAATAACTTTTCTTATTTTTAAGTCTTTAAATGCCTCCTTGAATGTTTCCTTTGCCTAATTCAGGTCTCTCCAGTTGTTTGTCATACTGTATTAAAAAGATGCTTTTAAATTTCCAGATCTTGTCTTCAGAAGTTAAATGCTAGCACTGAACTTGGATGTTCATATTCTGAAAATAAAACATATTTGTATGCTTGTCTGCTGTCTCTCAACCGTGTTTGATGCAAAAATTGGATGTTCAGGCATGATTTGTGGCTTCCACCCTTTACTCTTGTGTAGACAAGGTACGACATCTAACTTGAAGCTTTTCCTGTGAAGATGTTGATTTGGCCAGCCTCAGCAAGAAGGGGTGTTTTCTGCAGCTTCGTGTTTCCAACATAAGTTGCACTGTTTAGGATGTGTTCTGAAGTTCTGCATGGTTTAGTTATAGAACAGGAATTTCTGACTGAATGAGAGATAGCTCTTTGTAGCTGTGGGATACTGTGACTTATAAGGGTAGGATATTACATGTGGTGTCAGGACACTTTTTCTGACCTGAACGAGTCAGGAGTGAACTTTACTCAATCAGATAATCCTGCTTTTGCATTTCTTTGCTCTCTAGTAGACTGAGGAAGTGGTTGGAGTGATGATAAAACAAAATATGTTGTGTGAGGTTTTCTCATGGTGTTCAGTTGGAGTATCTGGATGTCTGACAGTTTTTCTTCTGCTGTTTTATGTTATACTTAATACAAAGTTGCAGTGAAATGTGTCTAGTGATAACAGTTTAGGGCATTGCCTTAGGAGGTGAACCATGTGAGTTCTGATTCTAGCTCTGACTATTCAGGATTGTCAACAGGGTTGCAAAGTGTGGCCTTCTCCATCCACAGCAGGTGTAAGGGGGGGGATTATGGTATTCTTTCTAGTGCCTGTCTACCCGTTAGAGCCCTGTGTCAGTGCCCTGACTGGGAGAATAATAGTGGGGCTGGCAGTGGTTTATTCCTGCTAGTCTGCAGCTTTGTCACTGACCCTCTTCCTCTTTTCTTTAGATTTACTTTTTATCAAGTGTGATACAAGAAGCAGAGAAGATGAAAGGGACCCTCAGTATTGTTCCTTGATTAGATCACTGAGTTGCAAGTGCTTTGTTTTTGTCTGTGCATTTGATGACAAACTTTGTATTAGGGTGCAAGATCTCTGTTTTTTATGGCTACTTTTGTGAGGAATGGCTCTCTTTTGTGAGGAGGTGGTGGCTGTAGAAGTAATCCTTTCACTTGCTGCTCTTTGGAGCTTTTTGTATAAATAGGTCTTGTTTTGCTTATATGCTTTGACATTAGCACATAGTCAGTTGCTGCGATACTGTTTCCTGTGCTCTGGAGTTAGTACATCACAGGTAGAGGTTTTCACTGGCTCACTCTTGAACAACTGCATTAGTTGTGGGTGGTCACAGAAGGTAGTTTTGAGTAATCTCTTAATTGCCCTATTGGTTCTGTCATGTGTCTAGATGATCATGTTTTCTTGATTTTTATGACTATGTACTGACACTTCCATTTTCAGGGCCTTATGCTGCCCCAGAAGTGTCATGTGTGGAATTCTTAACTGTACTGACTTTAAATTGTCCAGGTTTCATAGTGATGGAAGAGAGCAGAGGTGTTGGTGCAAAGTACAGGCTTGCTTTTGTTTGAAATTGGATGCCTCTCTCACTCTAGAAATTGTGCAAGGCTGCACTGGCTTTTGCAGTGCTCTACTATGATTTCATTATTCAGGGATATCTTGCTGCTGGCAAAGAGTGTTTGTATGCAGGTGACTGCATGGCATCATCCCAAAGCTTCCTAGCCCTCCATGTCTCCACTGGGCAAGGCTGAAACAGGACCTGTTTGGTGCAGAACATGGTCTTTTAGCCACGTTCAAATGGTAGAACACGGTGCCAGCAATGCCTTGTAGGCCCTTGGTTGCACATTTTTGGGGTGTAAGCTTGTGAGAAAGCAGCATATTGGGCATTGTTCAGGGACATGGCCTGTCATGGTGCCACTGGCTCTTTCAATAAAATAGTTTTGAGCAAGAATATTCATTGCAGTTCCATGTGATGAACAAAGAGCACTTGAAAGGTGAAACTTCTAGAAACTAATGTCGGTAACAGTTTCCAGCTTTTGTCTGTGTTGATAATAACTGTGGTTCTTCTATTATCTTTCTGTGCTTTTCTTGTGAGGTAAAAATCATACCAACTGTGTTTTGAGCTCATAAAAAGCCTACCTGGGTGTCTAGGATTGTTCCAGCAGTTCTACTTACAGGTTTAATCATAATTCTAAGAATGATTTTTTTTTTTGGGGGGGGGAAGCTGGCAGAAGTTAAATTAACGTGGTGATTGCCTTACAAGAATATCACCATTCTGCTTATTTCTGAAGGTGGAGAGTGTTAGCATACTGAAATCCCTGAGGAAACATTTCTTATTCTATTCACATGATAAATACTTGGAACAATTTCTCTGGATCAGTGACCCCGTCACACTGCAGAGTCTGTTAATTATGAAGTCTTTAAGAACCTGTGCCGGTTGCAGTACCACCCAAGTGAGCTTCATTATGCTGCTTCAGGAATGACAGATGCTAAATTATTCAACTGTTGGTGTGAGAGCTTCAGGATTTCCTTTTTATCAGGGTAGCCAGCTGCCTGGGAAGGTGCTGCACTATATACTTCAGGGCCATAGGCAGTTCTCCACTCCTTCCCTTGTGGCTCTACCCTGAACCTTAACAGCACACCAGACTAGTCTTCTGATTGGCAGCATGTCAAAACTGTCTCAGCTTTTCCTTTTCCGGACACGTCTGTCTCCTCAGGTATGTTGTAAGCCAAACACATTGATCTTGTTGGTTTTTGATCTTTTTAGCTGGAGTCTGTGTAGCACAACTGTAGATGCTAACTGACATATTAGATCAAACTACTATTTTTTTAAATCAAACTAGCACACAGAGTAGAGGCTGTCCACCAAGGCACTGTGCTCTTGAGATTTCACTCTTATTTCATAGTTTGAACAACAAATTTTGAGAGGGTTTCTGAGTGCTCTTTGGTAGATGCCTTATAGAGCACTAATCACTGTGAGGGTTATGACTGTGAGAACTTGTGGCTCCTGACCTTCCTCAGTCAGTGGTCAGGACAGCAGTTCGCAGCCCCCATGTAGTGTAATAACTGTGGTACTCTAAAGGAAGGGTTGGTTGCCACTCTGATGCTTAGTGCTATGCCAGTGTTTGGGTCATGGATACATTTGTTGTGCTGAACAGATAGTATTCCAACAAGAAGTCTTGGCCAGCAGATTCTTGGTCCTTAGAATTAATAATAGGGTGCTGAATGATGGTGGAAAGCCTTTCAGCCAGGGGAGCTGTAAAATTTAATTCATTGGGTAACAGAGACTAAGAAACTGTTCTCATGTGAGTGTCCTAATTACAGCATTTCAAACAGTTTTTTACCTTCCTTGATAGTTGTACACTTGGTTCTAGTAACTTGACTTCAATAGGGATGCACCTCTTTAGAATGAAAGGTTACTATTCACCAGGCTAGAAAGTATATGGAAATGCTGAGGAAAAGCAAGAACCCAGGCATTTGATTTTTCTGTAAGATGTCTGTATTCTAGACTATTAGGGTCTGGTCTGCTTTAAGGAGAGGCACAATAGCTGCTTTTCATGGTGGTTATTAGGTGAAACACTTGAAGAAACTCTGCGTGGTGCCCAGATTCGGATGCTCATGGTCTGTTTTGGTTCAACCTAGAAGCTGTGGAGAGCAGAGTTGTTCTCTCCCAGGTATACAGATTGTCTGAAGTAACAGCTGAAACAGTGGCAGCCTCACCTGGGAGAGACCTAGCTTCCCATTGAGAAGAATAGAGAGGCAGGGCTAACTTATGTCTCTGAAGTTCCACTTGTAGCACGTGCAGCCGAGTTGAACAACGGGCTCTTGCGTGGAAGTAGCAATACACAGATAACTTTGTGTGGACTTTATTCGAGCATAGTTGATTGGATCAAGAGTAGTGATCATCTGGAAAATGTCAGTGTTTAGCTAGTGTCTTGTTTCTCTCATTCTGCTTGCTTGCTCAAAAAGATACATCCATTTTTACTCAAGCAGGTGCTGGAGTACTGAAGTGTAACTAGGGTTTCAAAACTTGTTTCCACACCCCTGCCCCAAATCATAATGTTGGAGTGCTGACATGAACTATATCCACAAGTAACTGTCAAATGGCAAAACTTCCATGGGCTGTTACAAGCCATGATAACACTCTGATAATGTATGCCAACATGATGAGGAGCAAGTAGCTGCTTTATGTCGAGTGCTTTTGGAAGTCTCTCATCTTTTCCCCTCTCCCAACTTTTACAGGAAAATCATCAGCGTGTGTGTATCTTCTTTGACTATGCAAAACGTGGTAAAAACACCGCCTGGTCCTATTTCCTGCCAATGTTGAATCGACAAGATCTTTTCACTGTGCATATGGTAAGTTTGAAATGAACCTGACTCTGAAGATGGCAGAGAAAAATGCTGGGTTTATTTTTCTTCAAATTTTGGAGTTTGAAACTGAACTACTGCTGGGACTGGAAACTTTTCCTCTTACAATCTAGATGAGTCATGCTTAATATAAGCTTTACATGGCTTCTACATTTTAAAAAGAAGGAAATCTTTCCGAAAGAAAAGCTACATTGTTTATTGACTCTTGTTTCTGGGAAATTTGATACTGTGCAAGCACTGCTCAGTAGCAGCTAAAATACTGGCCTGTTACTGGTGCTGGTCACCAGTGTAAAACACTGCACCATGTGGCTGAGAGGCTGAGGTGAACTCAATTTTCTTTGTATCAGCCCAAGCTCAGTACAACGATATCCACTGTATGGCGTCTGCTGTGCTTTAAGCCACTGGGTGCTACTGGTGTGTATGGAATAACTTTTCTGGAATTCTTCATATTATTCTTCATATTCATCTGTGGTGAGAACTGGCCATTTCATCTCGGTAGTTGTTTTTCCCCACAAGAAAAAACATGGCTGTATTAAATCAAATTCCTAATTGAGATTAGGCTGTTGTTTCCACCACTAAAACTTCTTTAAGGTTTCAAGAGGGAGGAAACTGCAGAGCTACAAATAGCTCTTTGCTGCATATGTTTCTGTCAGCATGGTAGGGTCATGTGGCTCGAACTACAAAGCACATACCTGGCTTGTGCTATGCCATGGTGGCAGTACCAGTGCAAGGAATTCCAGGAAAGTCACGTTTGCCCTTTGCTGTGTCTGGTGCAGCTGTGTTTCACACTGTGCTGTGAATTGAACAGTAAGCTGGCCTATTTTCAAGAAAAATGTCAGGCTTGATGGTTTTAATCTGACTGATTTGCTGCATGGCTGGTGCAGCTGAAGGGAAGAGTCTAGAGGTTTGTTTTAGTTTGTTTTTTTTTAATTTAGTTTTTCCTTTTTTTAGTTTTAGGGTTTTTTGTTGGTTGGTTGTGGGATTTTGTGGTGTTTTGGTGTTTTTTTTTTTTTTTTTTGTATTGCTGCTTAAGACCCATCTTGCTAAACTGCAGTCTGAGCAAACTCAGGCAGTCTTGACTTGTTAAGTATACAGGTAAAGTATACTTTTCAGATCCTTGCAGGGAATTCAGTTAGTCACCATGGAAAGGACATAGTGTAGAAATGTCTGTCTGGTATTCCTTTGTTCACAGACGTGTTGTGCAGCTGGCTGCTGCAAAAATGCACAAATAACTTTACAAGTCCCAGAGAGCCTCATAATGTGAATTCACTTTAAAACACTAAGCTTGTGCTCCCTCTACTTACTTGTGCCTTTTAGTACTCAGTGTAATTTTTTTTTTTCTCTTTGCAAACACACACAGTTTTACGTTTCAGGTATGGGTGTTATTTTTCCTTGCTGAATACACTGAAAGACCTTTGATGCCACACCATTGCATCTGCATGGGCAAATGAATGTATTTGTCCCCTGCAAGGACAAACTTTTTCACTCTGAAGGTAACAGGACTGGGACAGGCTGCCCAGAGAGGTTTTGGAGTCGGATTCTCTGGAGATATTCAAAACTGATCTGGATGTGATCCTTTGCTATCTGCTCTAGATGGTTCTGCTTTAGAAGGGGGAAAGAACTGTACTCCAGAGGTCCCTTTCAGCCCCTACCCTTCTGTGAATCTGTACCCAGGCATGAATGGTCTGTTGTTTAGGTAGCAGTTTGAATTCAGGAGCGTGCTAAGCTAAAGATCTAGTATCTTGTGTTTTAAAGCTGAAAGGATTTTTACAGGGCTACTTGACTGTATCCAGAAGTGGACTTGATGTGTTTTCAGTGTAGTGTAGAGTGTTGTTCCAGCTTCTCGCTTGTGATCCCTCCAGAAATCAGTGGTGGTCATGCTGCACATCTGAATGCTGTATAGTGGAAAGGTGCCTGGAATACTCTCCTTGTTGCATCATGTAGCTGTATGCAGGCAAATGAACCATTGCCTCAGTGTTTTCTTGATTAAGGGTCTCTCTGCTCTGTAGGCATAATGAAAACTCTTAATGTGACTACATTTTTACTCCTCAAGGTCATTTTTGAATTCTACCTTCCCTTTTCATTTTCTGCTCTTTTTCTGGGCTTGAAACATCTCCCTCTTGCTTCAGGTTAAATACAAAAGCCTAATACATTACTGTTATTTGTGTTGGCATATAATGTATTTGCTGTAAAGTAACCCTTCTCATGTATGTGTTAGGCCATGAAGTGTTTTACTGTTGATGGATTTCTGATTGTAATGGGATTGTAATGCTGTGCTACAGCTGCAGGTATCTGGTAAATCACGAAAATATACTAGTTACTAGGAAGTGAAAGCAGCAGAAAGCTGAAGAAACAAGATTGCTAGGCGTGAAAAGTCGCCTATTTAGAAAATAGGTAGAGTATCTGTAAGGCGCCGTCTTTTACTTAAATGTGGTTTCCAGAGCTTATAGGACTTCTCACTGAATCCTGAAATTATTGTGTTTTCAAAAGTCTGCTCATTGCATTCTTTTACAGGCAGCAAGAATTATTGCCAAACTGGCTGCATGGGGGAGGGAACTCATGGAAGGCAGTGACTTGAATTACTATTTCAACTGGATTAAAACTCAGCTCAGTTCACAGGTAAAAAGCTACGTTTTTTTTTTTTGTTTTTTACACATTACAGTGACTTCAGAATCTTTTTTCCAAGAATATGAGCTATAGATGCACAAAAGGAATCTTTTTGATTTTTACGTTGTAATTTTAAAATAAAATATTATTTATTCAAGATCATAGTTTTTAACTTACCACTTTATTTTCTAGTCTAGCCCTTGAAATGTAAATTAAAAAAAAAGGCTTTTTTACTTTTGTGTAGGTTAATATCGATTTTCTTCTGGACACTGAGAAAACATGTGATGAGGTGTCCTTTTTTGTCTTTGGCATTGTTTTGTTTCTTAGAGTTTTTTTTGCTGGGAAGAAAAATTGCATGGCAGCAAGAAGTAAATTTCAAAACTTTTTTCCCGTTTACAGTAGCACAAAGCTTTTAGTCCTGTCTCTTGGCACTAAATAAATCCTGACTTATTTGGACAATATTTCTGATAGTATTAGCTCAGTATGAACAGCTTACTGTTGGCTTGTCCTTCAAAAATGAATCATTCTCCTTTGTATGAATTTTTGGAGGTCTTTCCTTCAAACCTTTTCAAAACCCAGTCATTTGTCATTCTCTAAGGCAGCACTGTAGCCCAAGTGGAATATGTAGAGTTGAGAAACATTCAATAGGCTTAATAATGGTGTATTTTTTCATAGTGTTCCAAACTGGGTTGATTAAAAAGTTTTTTCCCCTGGAAAAAGTTTCTTAAAGTTGGATTTTCCTTCAGAAAGATTCAAGAGAACAGTTTTTGAGTTTTAAGATGAAGATGGATAAAAGTCTTGAGTAAATCCATGCTTAGATAAATAAAATTAAATCTTAATATCCCAGGGTCAGCTCAAAATGTATTCTTCTAAACATGGTGTGTGAAATACAATATATTATCAGAACATGTTGAGCAGGAAAAGTATCTAATATACTTCTAATCCTTTTAGGACTAGAGCAGTGAGAGAATTGAAAGAGATTTGGTAACAACTGTTCTGTAAGGGTAAAGGACAACTGATTTTAAATTTTTTTTTTTTTCCTAGAAACTACGTGGTACAGGAGGCTCTGTGGAAACAGGAGCAGTCTCCACAAGTGATGTGAGTATATCTTTGAAGTCAATTTGCTGTTTTGAGCAGGTGATACCCACTCCATGGATTAAGGTGCAGAGCTGTTACTGTGTCAGTAATAGAAAGTACCTGGAATCAGAACTGTATGGCAACACAGTGCCAGGTGATGGCGCCAAGAAACAAAAGTATTTTGAAAGCATTGATGACACAGAAAATGCTGGCAGAGGAAATATGTACCTTACAAGTTGGCTTGGGTTGTTAAAACTGTTAGTTTATCTAGCATTCTCTTTGTTAAAGCTTTAAAAAAATGTGATTAATACTTGAAACAATGCTGTCTGTTCATCACTGAACTGTCAGACTTGTACAGGAAACCTCAGCCTAAGAAGCTTTTGGCTCTCGTGATGTGCAGAACTGTGGTGGTTTGACCCTGGCTGGAGGCCAGATGCCCACCAGAGCTACTCTATTGCTCCTCTTTACAGATGAGCAGGGGAGAAAATATATATATTCAGAGGCTTAAGATTTGAGATAAGGACAGAGAGAGATCACTCTGCAGTTAGCATCACGGATAAAACAGACTCAACATGGAATAAAGGAAAGAAAACTAATTTATTACACTACACCACGCACCCAGTGACACCAGGGTTGGGTAATGAGAAGTGTGGCCAGATCTAAAAGCACCTCCCCCCACCCCTCCCTTCTTAGCAGACTTCACTTTAGTCATGATTTCCTCCCTTCCTCCCCGCCCCCCCTGCTTTGCAACACAGGAAGGGGCAGGGAATGGGGTTTTGGTCAGCTCCTCACAAGCTGTTTTCCTTCTTAGCTGGGGGAGCATTCCACATACCCTTCCCCTGCTGCACTGTGGGGTCCCACCCATGGGAGACAGTCCTCCATTAATGTCTCCATGAGCCCTTTCTATTGGGGTATCAGCTCCTCACCGATTGCCTCAGCGTGGGTCCCTTCCATGGGGTGCTGACCTTCGGGCCCAGACTATTCTGGCCCCACAAGTCCCCCACGAAACTGGCTCTGGCACGGGTCGGTCTCTCCACAAGCTGCAGGTTTCACTGCCAGGAGCTTGGTCCAGTGCAGGCTTCCTATAGGGTCACAGAGTCCTTCAGGTGTTTCTACCCACTCTGACATGGGGTCCTAAGTGAGCTGTAGATGGAATCTCTGCTCCCCATCATCATCCACGGGCTGCAGGGGGACAGCCTGCTTCACCATGGTCTTCTCGATGGGCTGCAGGAGAATCTGTCTCTCTAGCACCTGGAGTACCTCATCCCTCCTCCCCTCCCCCCCCAGCCCCCTTCTTCCCTGGCCTTGGTGTCTGCCTGGTTTCTCACCTATTCTCACTCTCTTCTCTGGTGGCACAATGTGCCTGCTAGCAAATTTTTTTTTGTTCTCCTAAATGTGATTCCCAGAGGCGCTGTGACCATCGCTGATGGGCTCGGCCTTGGTCAGCAGCAACTGTGGCCTTGAGATGGGTGGTGTTTGCTCTGTGGGGCCTGCAGAGAGCTTCTGGCTGCTTCTTGCAGAAGCCACCCCTGCAGCCCCCCTTCTCCACCAGAACCCAGCCATACAAAACTGCAACAAGAACTTAGAAAAGGGCATGTCGGATAGTAAAGCTAACATTGCCCCCCAGCCTCTGTAGTACGAAATTACAGGAGTGCTTTGAAAGGTGTCAGCTCTTTGTATTTGAGTAGTTTGAATTCAGGGGAAAACAGACTGTCCTTTAGACATCAGTATTTATATTGACTTTCATGTAGCTATAATGGCTGTTGAGCTTGGAGATGAACTGCAGCAGTATAGCAAACCCAAGTGACCATTTTAACTGGATTTTCTGTTTTATTGTGGCACAATGAGGTGGTTCGTTGTAGCTTTTGAATGTGGAGTAGAATTCAGCAACCTGACAGTGTTTGCAGTTTTTCAGAAGACTTAAACATGGACCTGAAATTTTTTTTCTTCTAAATGTTGTCACTGCTTTAAACTATTAGCTTCCAGTAGAGAAAATCCTATTAAATTACCACCTAACAGGTTTAAAATAGAGAAGAGGAAAGACTGTTATTCTTGACCATGGCTAGGGGGTAAAATTATGGCTTGAGTATAGAAATGGAAATATTTTTGTATTTCATATGCAGTTCTGTGTGCCATGCTGTTAGATGTTGTCAGCCCTTGGTCATATAGACTTAAAAAGAGTAAATAGTTCTACAGCATGCAACGCTGCTAGTGATGGAGCTGTGAGCTCCTCTGACATGCTTAGGAATCTGTTTTTGATGTCCTGTAACACTGCATGGATGTACTGTGCCACTGTAGGGTCCCAGAGCAGCAGAACTGATAGTGCAAATATGTTCTAGGATAATTTAGTGAAGTATTGTCTTGACCTTGGTAGTGTTCTGATTTCAGATCTAGCTTGTACAGGATTTCCAAGCCAGTCCTAACTGATTTATTTCAGAGTAATTAGCAATGGGCTTGTAGCATTTTACACAGGAAATGAAGGCTGGGATTTATTATGAAATTCCAGTCATAATAGTGTGGGAAGAGAAAGTTTTTACTACAGTCTTTAAAAAGAAAGTTCCAAGTTCAGTAGTACGCGGGTTGGTGACACATCTCAATAAGTCAGTGTGTTATTTGGAGCAGGAGAGCTGTCTGTGTGTGTATAGCTGGTTTGTTTGTGTGGAATGTGAGTGTGAATACCTACCTAAGGAAATCAATATTCTGCATGATGATTAGGGCCTAGATGTTCAGACACTCAATTTTTACATAAAGGTCTTAATCTCTGATGAGAGAGACAGATTTAATCTTTATTTTTAAATTCTGTTTATTGTCTTTTCATATGGGATTGCCTGACTTCTCTTTTCCATTAAATCTTTGAACGGTTTAACCTTGTATTATGTGAGTGATCTAATTTAAGACTTTTAAGGCACTTAGAAAAGGGCTTATAGTGGGGAAAAAAACCCAAACAAACCAACCCAAAAAACCTCACAAAACCTCACTGACAGCACTGTGTCCAAGTATTAGTGAAGGTAATGCCAGAGATTGAGCAAAAGAGAAGGGGGTGGTGGAGGAAAGCCATCTCTGTGTTGTACCTTGGGGTCTTTCTGCTGTTGTAGTGGGAGAGACAATGGTTGACCAAAAACCCCTTTTTGAACTGCAGCTCATTGTCTGAGCAGTAACACATGAAATACGTGCTTGTAGAGATGAAAAGCTGTGGAATGATTCTGTCTTTGTGACTGATCATATAGGAGGCTGAATGAAAATACAATTGAGTGGTGTATCTTTCAGCTTTTTCCTAATGAGAAAGTTTTAGTCTTATTATTCCTTTCATAGCACAGTAACTGTGCTAAGCTTTTAATGAAAAGAAAAGGAAAAAAAGGCAAAATTAAACTTGTGAGGATGATTTTGCATACACATTTTTCTAATGGTATTTTTTTGTATAAATATACATCTCATTATGATAAGCATGGCACTTACTGTGTGCCACACGTGTAGGAAAATATGCAACTTTAATGACACCACTGCTGGCTTGAGTTGGAGAATGGGAATGGGAAGAACTTTAGCCTGGGAGTCCTTTTCCTATAATGGTCTCTAGCAAACCTCTGCAGGCTCGGTAACCAGGTTGCTGCTCTTTTTCCCCAGGGTTTACTTAGTAGAATAAGAGTTGACTCTGTGCATGAAAGGGCTCTGGCACTGTAACCAACCAGAAGACAGCCTTCATTCATGATGCATGTTCACATGGGCTATAAAAAAACCCAACTGTTAGGGTAATGTAAAATGGTATCACTTGCATAACACTGCTTTCCTATTCAAAACTCTAATCCATGTATATTTTGCTTCCTACTTTTTCTTGTGAGTTTTTTTTGTTTTAAGGGAAAGGGTGAGTTGTCTAACTCAGAAGTGTTGATGAAGAAATAGACATGTGTTGAAGTATGCCAGTAAAAACTAGTAAAGCCTAGTTTGGAAGACTGAACTTTAACACTTGCTGTGTAACTGTTCCTGTAAGAAGTGATGTGTTCTTCTCTTCACTCAGAGTTCCCAGTACGTACAATGTGTTGCTGGATGCCTGCAGCTGATGCTCAGGGTCAATGAATATCGCTTTGCGTGGGTAGAAGCAGATGGAGTGAATTGGTGAGCATTTATTTCAATTTATATGGATATACTTGCACTTGCAATAACATGTTCCCCAGTGACCTCTTTTGGAATAGAACTCTATTGCAAAGGACAGCTGCTCTGTTCGAATGCAAAACCTATTTGTTTTCAAACATTAATACAGTCAAACAGGCAAATTGAACTTGCAGATACAGGTACCAATGTTGAGGCTGTAACGCTGCTTTACTTTCCATGAAGAACTGTTTAAATAAATATCTGAAGGGAAACACAGCTGTCTGCAGCTGAAGATGCTGTTTTTCACTCAATAGAACAAGGACTAACAAAACGAGTTTCTGCCAGTCTTCCTCGTCTTTTCAGTTTGAAGTTGTTCAGTCTGAAAATAGAGAAAGGAGAAATGTTCTAGAGCTAAGCTCAACTTTTTTTTCACACATGGCTTCAGGTAGATCATTCTTTTATCCAGAGTCTCTTCATAAATAGCTCTGCATGAGGCTAGGATGTTGTCATTCATATTATTTAAAAAATACCTGTGTATAATAACGCTCGGCCATGCATGCCTCTATTGGGGATGGTGGCTATACAGTTTGCACTTTAAGAAAAAAAATAACCTTGTACTCTGAAATGGAAAAAAATCCAAGTTGCCAATGAATTGAGAATTCAAGATGTATGTGTGTGTCAAGGTGACAGCATTGAAACAAATATTTTCATCAAGGAAGCTGTTTAACAAACTACTAAGGCATTACCATAAGCTTGAATTTCTTTGTTTTGATAGCTGTGATCTTGAAAGTAGTTTGATTTATTTTCTGGTTTTGCATTTGTTTTGCTTTTTTTTCTTTTAAACTGGGCTAGGGTTTGGGTTTTTTTTTTTTCTGAACGAGCTTGTTACAAGTTGAACAAAGTATGTGATTTCTTTGAGAACTTGTGATATTACTACTTCTCTAGTGGTGATTTGTGTGTCTGTGATGTGTTACCTATGAGCTGTTTCATGAGAACTCACTTGTTAAATGACTGCTTCAGCTTATTTTGGGCACTCCTGTGGAGAGAGAGAATCAAGGTAACAAGTTCCATTTGTGTAGATTTTGTTCTGTCTGTTTATGCCTCCCTCTCAGCTCTGAAGGAGTAGGTATGTGTTTCTATTTCTTCTAGAATGACAAATCATGCTGTAAACATGCACTAGAAATAAGTCTTGGTGAACCTGAAGATGGATACAGTACCACATCCGTTCATATGGGAAAAGCTGCTTTATAGCTGTAAGGCTAAGGAGGGAATAACTAGATCTCTAAAAGATGTTTTTCTGAATGAGCTGTTTGTACAAAGATAAATACTGGTGCATTATAGTGTGAAGTGTGTGTTGTATACTCATCTGGAGCAGCACTTCCCAAAAAGTTCCTGTTAAGCATTTCTTCTGATGTTTCAGGGTACGGCAGTACAATCTATGCAGCTGTTATTTACAAATCAGATCTATGGCGTGTTAATTTTTCAGTATCATGGGGGTCCTGAGCAACAAGTGCGGTTTCCAGCTCCAGTACCAGATGATTTTCTGTGTGTGGCTGCTGGCATTCAGCCCTCAGATGTGTGAGTATCTCCGCCGGTACAACATTGTCCCGGTGCTGTCGGACATCCTTCAGGAATCTGTCAAAGAGAAAGTAACCAGAATCATCCTCGCAGCCTTTCGGGTAAGTGTCTGTTGGCTGCAGTCACACTGCTTTTCTCTCTCTGAAAGCTGTGTTTTGCTACAGGTAATATATATGCTATTACAGGTAATAAACACCTACTATTCAACATTGTCTTAATAGAAGTTAAACTAAAAACCCCTATACTAACATGGGCACTAGGGATTTCCCTCCTTCAGTTTAAGAGGGTTTTTTTTTTTTCTACTGGTAGTAGTGTAAAACAATGGAGTTACTAATACATGATAAACTCTGCTTTATGAAGCTTTAATGAAAAAAATACCCCTTTAAACATGTAGCTATCCAACTGACTGACTTAGACATTATTTTTATCTATTAGTCTGAAAATATTTTCTTGGTGGCTCTGTCAAGATGAAGATGGATATCCATGTAAGAGTAGTTAGTTGACTTAGTGTGTCTGTGTTAACCTGAAAATTCACTGGTCCTATTTAAGATAATTTGGACGGAGCACCTAGGCTTGATATTTTCATTGTGAGAATACCAGTTTGTGTTAGTGGATGCTAATTGTGTATGTGCAGATAGTTATGTGTGCATGCTTGTCAAGTGTCTTGTGTGCAGTAGCGGAGTGCAGCAATAACTTGTAATCCTATCTTAAAACAGGACTTATGTCCTGAGTAGGACATGTAGATCTTGGAAACTTTGTTTTCTGAATAAGGTAGACCATAAAAATAAGGTACATATCCTGCTGAAGGAGGTCAGTGGTGCAAGGTGTTTAATAGGGGCTGTTCTTACTGTGTAGAAGTCTGTAGGTGCTTGAGTGTTCTTTAGGATCTTAATGTTAGGATTCAACAGGGATGTATGAATCCTAACATTAAGATCCAGCTTGAGGTGAGGGTTTGGGGGCTCAGCAGTTTTATATTCAATTTTTTCCAATTCCAAGGTCATAAAAAGTAGACAAAATAATTGGTAGTTCTTAGATTTAGTGTGTTTTGAAAGAGGACCTGACAATGAACCCAAGGTCTTTTATTTATTAAGAGTGTAGAAGGAATAAGATGGTCCTGTTACAGGCTTTGGGGGAAAAAAAACATAGCTGTTTTTTTCTCCAGTGTTGAAGGCTCGTATTGGTATGAAAATGAAGTTATAAACTGACAGCCAGGAAATTACAGAATAGAAATTAGACGAGGAGCTGTGAGTTGGGTACTTCTGTTTGTTTTGAATCAACTATTTTCTCTCCTTACCTATTAAAATGTTTTTTCGTCATTATTCTTAGTGTGTTCTATGTCTGTTTCCTACCTGTAATTAACTTTGTGCCTTAAGACTTATTGCTGAGTGATTTACTGATCCATTCTATTTAGTCATGTGTTCCTGTGTGTAGTTTTCTAATTTATCCCTTCATTTTCACTGTAAAAAGCTTGAATATCTCATCAGGGTATGAGATGGGTAATAATATTTGGAGTGGCTTCCACATTTGCCTGTAATTCACGTAGCCAGGAGTTCTTTGGGAACTCTATATGCTCCTTGAACTTGCTGAATTTTGTCTTTTGAGATTCATTATTTGTTCTTTTGCTCTCTTTAGCACTTTTAACTATAAGCAATTTAGCATTATTTTCTGTAAATTACCTCTTACTTCTCAGGGCTGTTACGGAAATAGAAACATTTTAAAGCACATTAAAGCTAATTGTGTGTGGCCATTAAAAGCAGTAATATGACTTCTAGTATGCAAGTTTTAACACTTATTTGCAGTGTTCTGCCTTACTAACTAATATGATATCAGATATCTTAGAAGCCTTAAATGCTGTTGTCCTGTGGCATGAGGGATGCAGTCAAATTCTTTCTGTATGGTTTCATTGCTTATTTCTTGTAGATATGAAGGCTTATTTATATGAACACATGTTCTGTTAAGGACTTTGTCTTTTATATGGAATTCATGTTTTCACAGCTTTATCTAAAAGTGCAGGTGGTTAGAAGCTGATTAAATTGAGTAGAAATGTAATGAATAAATGACATTGGAACTTGACTATTACACTATGTGCTTGTAATTCCAGTCTTGACAACAAGCTTCTGTTTGAATAAAAAATGTCTAGTTGGAATATTCCCAATTTCAAAAGAAGCTCGTCTAATCCAGATGGTAACTCTTGAATTGGAAAGATGTCTCCAGGGATTTTATTTGTGGGTTTTTAAAAGACTTTCTTGCTTTATGCCATTGCTGCACAGAAAGCTAAAATGATAATCCCAGATAGTAGTTGTTTATGGCAGAGACTCTGAGATTTGGCATATAAGCCTGTTCTTTGAATAACTTTTGCAGTCAATCTGATTTCTTGTGGAAAATCAGCAAAGCAGGTACATTGCTTACTAATACTGAATCAAGTATGGTTGCATTACTTGCATCTTGCATAACAAAATCTTTTCTTTTAAGTTCCTCTTTGTCTGCTATAGTGACAGATATGAATACTCTTGTGTAGCAAGGTCAGTCCAGGGCAATTAATGTTTCTAATTGTTGGTGTCAAGCAGCCACTGTGTGGTAGACTTACACTGTACTCCTTTGGAGAAATTACTTCAGGAAGTGGTCAATTGTCTCACTTACCGACACTTTTTAATTTAGTAGGAATTTCTTTTAAAAAATCTCTTTGTTTCAAAGTAGTCTGTTCTTAAACCAACCCAAATAAATGAATTTTTACTCCTCTAGAATTTGTTAGAGAAATCTACCGAGAGAGAGACTCGCCAGGAATATGCTCTTGCCATGATTCAGTGCAAAGTTTTAAAGCAGCTAGAGAATTTGGATCAGCAGAAATATGATGATGAAGACATCAGTGAAGATATCAAATTTCTATTGGACAAGCTTGGTGAGAGCGTGCAAGACCTTAGGTATGCTTTACAATGTGAAATTAAAAAAAAAGCAGTTATATGACCGTTAGTAAAACTTTTTTCATTTTAAGGATAAACAGTGTACAGAATTATGATAAATAAATGCTGGTTGATAAGGTAGAGCATATGGAGATGCTGGTTGTATATAGAAGTTTCCTATTCTAGTTGAGTATTGACAGGCTGAATAGGAAACAAATGATTGCTTTTGGATATGTGATTTTGTAACTTAGTTAAAGGATTCCGGAGGGATCTTACAGGAGTTCCAGTCTAAGGCGAAAACAACCTGATTAGAGTTACATTGCAGTCCAGTTTTTGCTAGTGCTTATCTAATTCTCTTGTGCCTAAACTGAACTGCATATTGTAGCTTATGTCAGAAGTTTAATTGGATGAAAGGCAAGGTCTGGGATTCTTGGTTGGGGAAGTTAGAACCTAGAAAACAGGCAAAATAACCAATTAAATTCCCAAATGTTGTGGTTGTGTGGTTTGGCTTTTCCCTCTCTTTTCTTTATACCCCTTCAGGAATTGTGTTTTGGGGTGGATGGAAGAGTATATTTGAAAGTAATTTTTTTTTGTTTCCCTTCATGCTTTTCCTTATCTTTAGTGATGAACTCTGAGACAGGGAAAAATTGTCATACTCTGTAGAGAGCTGACTTCCAAATGTGTCATAGCAAGGTGTGCTCCAGCTTTGTCTTGCTAGGGAGAGGCATGTGCGCACGGTTCAAACTCTGCTCGCAGAAGCATAGTTAGGGCTTTGGTGTTGCAGCTCATCTGATGAGTACAGCCAGGTGTTTCTTGTTGCAGCTCATTTGATGAGTACAGTTCTGAGCTCAAGTCAGGAAGGCTGGAATGGAGTCCTGTACACAAGTCTGAGAAGTTTTGGCGGGAGAATGCTGTAAGACTAAATGAGAAGAATTATGAGCTACTCAAGTAAGTTTTCAAGTTTTGAATCACACACTTCTTTAATATTTTCTGTGTTTAACTGAACCTGTCTCATACAGGTTTTATGTTTCAACATGTAATAATGTCTAGAGTCAAAGCAAGCCAGACCATCTTGCAATTTTTAGAATATGTGGTCTGGTTATTTTTCAAAAGCAGAATTATTTGCCTTTCCTGGCCAAAATATATCAATGGTGATATTACATGGAATAAGTCTAGCTTAACTTCTGTGCAAATCTGTGTCACTGACACTCTTAATGCTTTCACTGGAAA
Source organism: Gallinula chloropus (assembly GCF_964237585.1). Taxonomy (NCBI): domain Eukaryota; kingdom Metazoa; phylum Chordata; class Aves; order Gruiformes; family Rallidae; genus Gallinula; species Gallinula chloropus. Next base: position 42,949,593 of record NC_140086.1, read on the forward strand.
AACAGCTACACTAATTGGTGTTATTAAATGTTTTTACCATATCTTAGTCTTAGTTTTGTGTTGTTGATGTGAGTGATCATGTCCTTTCTTGAATTCTTGTGGCTTGAATGTTATGGTACTGTTCCATGGAAAATCTGCTGCATTAAGTTGCAGCCTGTCTATTTTGTATTGGAATTGGTATATGTAGATTGTTAGATGAAGTGAAACTGAAGCTCATCTTTCTCTTGGAGTATGGGACTTATTTGCTGGTTGCTGAAAGTATGGACTCAAAAGATGTCAAGGTCTTAAATAGCCAATAGGACCTCTCAGTTGTTTAACTACACTGCCATTAACGGATAATGTGTGATGTTCTTCCCGTTTGGTATTTGTTAATAAGTGCCAGACCTGATAGGAATCAGGAGGTTGAGGGGAGTGTGTGAGATGTTAGAAGACAGGGCAAAAGCAAGCTGAGCCTGAGCTTTATGTGCATTTCAGTCTGCCCTGAAACCTCACCAAAATAAATCTTATAAATTCCTCCCTGAGGGCATATTGCTGAATATGTAGGATTGTAGACTTAAAAGTGTTAGATGCTGCCAACTGCAGCATGAAGTTGGTGTTGAAGCTTAGTATTTCCTATTGCAATTGCAGTGTTATTCTGTATTCTGGTTCTGTGACTGCGGCAGCACATACACAATAAATTTACCTAGCTAAGTCAGTGATCTAAAATAGTTCCATTAAAAAAAACACCAACAGCAACAATAAAACCCCAAAACCCAACCAAACAAAAACCTGACACCAAAACCAAATACCACCACCACTCCCCTACCAAACCTCCCAACCCAAACAATCCCAGCCACTCCCTCTCCAAGATACTGTAAAGATTCTTGCACCTTAAAACTTCTCTTTTGCATTGCAAAGCATTTGGCAGACAGTCCTTTACTGCTTCAGGCCACAATTTTATTTCCCATTATCTGCCATCTTAATTGTTTTTTAACCCTAATATACTTAAGTTTTCTGTTAAATGTACTTTAATATGCCAATTTAATTTCACCAGAATAATGTTCTTTTTAATTCCAATTAAATTTTTAACCTATTTATTTCAACTTGTTACTAACTTTCTGTGATTAGAGCACATTTGTCATCTCACTAGGTGTAGATAAATCTAATTTTCCAGTGATCTGTATCTTTTTATCTTTTTAAATGTACTGTTAGTGCCTAACCTTCATATCTTCATGTTCCTCCCTCCCCTGTTATGGACTAGAGAATAGTGTTACTGGTAGCTGCTTTCCACTAAAACTGATTACTTAATTAAAAAATGCAGATGTTATTAAGAGTTGGGAAACTGTTTTCTAATTCTTACAACTTTCTGCTCATGGTAACAAAAAAATTAATATATGAAATTGGAGTAAATTACAAAGTACAGCTTTCATCATCTCTGTCTTTGAATTGGGATTAAGCTGCTTTTTAGACCAAAACGGTTGACTGAACAAGTGATGACTTTGAGATTAAGTTGAAGTTCTTGAACTAAGAGTTTAGGTGCACAGACCAAACAACTCAGTGTGCTGCTTTGTCCTCAGCTGCTAGGGTGCTCTGTAATTTTTAAATGAATATATATATATATATATATATATATATATTAGTGTTCTGCCTCTCTTGTCTTCTGTGCTGCATTGAGCAAGGCTGCTGATGTAAGGTGAAGAATAGCGTTGTGGAAAGGCTGATAGATACCAGGCCTGTCATACCCTACCTTGACACATCGTGAGCCATGCAATCTTACCACTTTCCGAATCCACAGTGCAGGATCCCAAGCGCAGGAGCTGGCAACAGCATGCAAGCATGACTGGGCTCTCCTGTACAGCAGGAGCATCTGTTGGCCTTGTGTAGGCTTTGTGCTTGTGTCCCACTCCTGTCTCAGTCTATCTGTAGGCTTGGTTAGGACAGGTCTTGAAGCCAGTGTATAAAGAAAGGAGGCATTTGTAAGCCTTGGTTTACAGGTCTTTATAGATATGGCTCACTAAACTCACTCTAGTGAATGCCTGTAATAATTCTGTTAATTGGGGCAGGATCTCCATTGTTTTAAGCACAAACTGCAAAGCTGTTCTAGGTTTGCTATTTGACTAACTTGTGAAGCATTTTTATGGTCACAGGCTTTGGTAATTCAAGTTACCAGTGATTTTTAAAAAATAAAATCATCAAACTCAAACCAACCAAACAACATAAACCCAAACACAGAAACCAATACCTGTTTTAAATTGGTTTTGATTGTTTCAAATCTCTTCCTAGAATCCTGACAAAACTTCTGGAGGTTTCTGATGACCCACAAGTGCTGGCTGTAGCTGCTCATGATGTGGGAGAATACGTACGACACTATCCCCGCGGGAAACGGTAAGAAAAATGCCAATGTGCTGTTACTCAAGAGGCCAGCTAGAGTATCTGCTTTGCCTCTGGCTTTTTGGCTTATTTATATTAAAATATGCTACATAGGGATGGCAGGTTATGCAGAAGTTTAATTCACTGGGATGGTGAGAAAACAAACTAGATGAGGAAATGCAAACTACATCTTTGACTTACTGTATTTCAGTGTCTCTTAACAGTGAAGGGAGCCTATGTCTAAAGAAGTCTTGAACAGATTTTGGGCCTAAAGTGGAAGACACATGCCAGAAGAAGTTAGAAGAGCTAATAAGAATTTAATAAATAATTTTGACCCTCTGTTATGACTGTTGGATTATAATTACTGGACTTACAGTAGGGATGGACTATTTCAACAATGATTAAGTCTGATTTTTGATTTAAAACTACTGGGATAAGGTTTTTTTCTCACAAACAATTGCTATTGTTTGCAGTGTTAGCACAGATTCAGTTATTGTTCTTCTATTCTAGCATGTTTTAGCTACACAAACACATGCTTTGGCGAAAGTGTTAATGTTTATTTTAAACCTGAATTCCTATAAAAATAGACAGACATTGCTATGTTTTCTTGCTTTGTTTTGTTTCACAAGCCTGTGAGCAAAGATGTTTGTTTGCTGAATAATTGCATCTCTAAGGTAGAGAGATCACTGAAGCAGAAAGGGGCCTTTGTTCTATGCAGGAATCATGCTTGTCAGTCACCCAAAGGGGCATGTGGCCATTTTTGTAGCAAAGTAGTCATATGTTTCTGGTTTCTGTGTAGGGTTTAATGGGGAAGATAAGAATGGTCTCCTAGGCTTGCTGGGAACTTTATGAATGCTTCTTGAACAGTCTGCTACAGTATTAGAATACAGGCAACAGACAAAAACCAGGAAGATTTCTTCACTCTGAGGACTCACAGCCCTTGTAGTCCTGTAAACAACCTGAACTGGAGATATTTTTAGATTTTTAATTAACTGATTATTAACAAACTGTTTTCTGACCTTTCTTAGTGAACCTAGAACTTCTCAGTGTGTACCACTTGTACCAAGCAGTGCTGTGGATTTGCTACTTATCTCTTGAGTCCTCCAAAAGAAACTTATGGCAACTGGTGTTTGGAGGAGAGGCAGAGATACTCTCCAGTGAGGTGGAAACTCACACTGCTGCTTGCAAGTGGGAGGGCAGAAGGACTAATAGTGGTTGCCCCTGCTTTGACCTGCCCTTTGTCTGACACAGTTTTACTAGGCACTTGCAATAATCTGGGAGAGCCTGTGCACATCCACCCAGACACGGCATAATGCTGGTGCTTGTATGGCTGTGCAGCTGCAGGACCAAAGCTGTGGGGTTGGATGAGTGGGTAAACAGGACCTGTATCTCTCTCTCTCTGTAGTTAGAAAAGTGTACTGCTGGTGAGACCCCAGCTCTGTTCAGCTCCCGGGCTGTTAATCTTATTCTGAAGTGCATCAGCCTTCAAAAGGAGTGGTCATCAGTAAATAAGTGTCAGAGATGCTATTCTAACCCACATTCTTACATCAAATTATAATATTTAGCTGCTTTCTGCTTATGGGCTTGGCTTATTTAGCTTTCTGTGAGATGGACAAACTAAAATGCCTCTGTCTCTTTCTTTTAAAGCATTCCCTTTGAAATCCTGTGTATTCTTGCTAAGTATAACTTAGGCATTTCTAGGACCAAAAGCTTAAAATACAGAAGGGCTGTGTGTCACTTCCCATGTAATAATAGTCCATTTTTTACCATGAAGTTGTTTGATACAATAGCTGTTTACTGCTCCCATGCCTGAGTGGCATGTCACTTTCATTGTATGACTCACTTTGAGAACATATGCTATTTGTTGGTTTAGAATCAAATGTCTTAATATTTTTGTTTCCTTTAAGTATTTACCTTTAACTCTTCACTGGATTGTGCTTCAGCCTTCGAAGGTTGCAGAGCCTCAAACTTACTCTAGTTTACCTGCTGTGCACACTAGACACCTAGAGTTACAACTCTGGTTAACATCTCCCTTTGACAAAATAAAATGTTAATTTAGATACTTCATTTTTTGCTTGGTGGTTCTTTAATGTTGTCAGCTTAGCTTAAATTTGCCTTTAAAGGTGCAGATTGTGGACTAAATTTTTAAGGCAGTAGCACTGTGGGCTTCTACTAAGGCTAACCAATGTGCATTTTTCTGGCAATATAATAGGAGAAATAAAGTCCAGCATTGGAGTTTGCTGTCACTGAAAATAAATGCAAATTAGAGATCAGCCTTCCGTGTGGCCCCAGTGTTTCTGCTCTGTAAGATCAACACTTTCAGTCACCTGAATACCCCGAACATACATTTTATGTTTTGCATCTACAAGAGATTGACACCTAGAGCTATTCCCTTCCTTAGGTCATCATTCAGAAACAGTTTAATTACATTCCTTTTTTCATTATGGTCTGTTCTTAAATATTTGGTGTGGATATTGTATTTATTTTTTTTTTCCTGTAACAGTCAAAGCTGCTTTCACTTCATCTCCTGTTTCTTCTTTCTCCCTTTAAATGGGTCATGTTAAAATCTGGCTCTTCAGCATCCAGAAACTTGTTTGAATTGCCACTGTTATTATGGGCAATGGTCCCTGCAGATGATATACACGTACTGTAACTGGCCCACTGGGCTCTGTTGCTGCTGTAAAGTAAGCAGATGTTCAGAAGAGGGAAAATGGAACTAAAAGTAGTGTTTTGGAACTTGAAGGAATGGCATTCACTGTGAACTTTCTCACAGTTGATTACCTTTTGGTCTGAAACACATAGCTGGGGGGTGATGTGCACCCGTAGGTAGTGTTATGCAAGAATGGTGACACTGTTCTCTGACTTTCAATACTATCAGCCAAAATTTCACTGCTATAGTGTCATCTGAAATACTCTTATTACTGATTGTGATTATAGGATTTAAACTTTTCATTTTGATTTCTGCATACTCCTGGCTTAAAAAGGCTGTTGAAGTTTAATGCCTTTTTTACCGCCTTTCAATTCCTGAAAATTCAGTGTTTATGTCAGTCCTGTAATGAGGCAAAAAGTTCTTGTTTGTGTTTCATAATCTTGTCCTTGTGTGCAGTGGTTTTGTATTTAACAAATGTTTAAAAACTGAGTCATATAAGGCAGGCATAAAAGTTCTTGTGGGTTTTTTCTGATCAGTTACATTGCTAATAATTTCTTGAATTCTTGGCAAGGATTTACCAACTCAAAACAATTGCACTTTTGTAAGTGCATTCCTGTTGTATGAAATATCCTTAAATACTTTAATATTGTTGGGAAACAATATTACCTGTGGTCTCCAGCATGGTTTTGACAGAGTTGTAAAATGCAATGGGAAATTCTCTTTTTCATCTTCATGCTATGCCTTTATACCTGTTCTGCTGTTTACTAAAATGTGTTGTGCAGCAGTAATACTTTAATTTGGCCATGAAAAGAACCGTAGTAAAATCAGACAATCTGATGCTATCCTGCCACTCTAAGCTTACATTAGCTAAGTATAATCCAAACAGTAGCCTCTTCAGGGGATATTGTGTTTAATTACTCAGTGACCCATGAGAGAACTAATGTAAAAAATATATGCAAGTCAGTAAGTAATCAGGTTACATATTCCTTGCAAACTCTCTCCAAACTTTCTTTGTAGTGCCAGACCAAAATACTCCATGTAGAGAGTCATCTGGATAAAGGGCTTCTTCCTTGATTGTTATTTATTTAAAAATTTATGGAAATAGGTAGTGGGTAGCAAACAGAGTTGTCTGATGTGAATTCTTATAAATAATTCAGTAGGTCGTATGAGATCTGCATTTTTAGCATGTCAATATGCTGGGTAATAAATACATTAATTACTATGTGATATGAGCTTGACCTCGTAATGCCTTGAACATGGAAGGGGTTGCATAGGAGAGCTACTGGGGAGCTGAAGTAATGTAAAAAAAGGAAAATCCCTTCTCTTTCAGAGTGATTGAACAACTTGGTGGTAAACAGCTGGTAATGAACCACATGCATCATGAAGACCAACAAGTTCGTTATAACGCACTACTGGCTGTGCAGAAGCTGATGGTTCACAACTGGTATGTGAGAATTATTTAACACATTACCAACAGCAACAAATATTGGCCTGTGGGGAGAGTATTTAAGGCTGTAGATTCCTTTAAGGGGGAATAACATTTCATGTGGTAAGACTGCAGTTGTTAAATGACAGAGCAATGTGATGTTGATGTGTAAAATCTTAGCTGTGTTTTCTGTATGTTTCATTTGCAGTTGAATTAAGTAGCTTCAGTTCACAGGAGTAATTCACTTGATCAGTATATTTTAACTTGAACTACTTTGTATTTAATATTACCTGTAATTTAGTCCTGTGTGCTGTTTTGACCCTGGCTGGAGGCCAGATGCCCACCGAAGTCACTCTGTCACTCCCATTTTCAGCTGGGCAGAGGAGAAAATATATATTGAGAGGCTCAGGAGTTGAAATAAGGACAGGGAGAGGGTCATTCCACAATTAACATCCTGGGGAACACCGCCTCAACCTGGGATAGAAAAAATATCTAACTTACTATACATACACACAGTGAAACCGGAGTCAGATCATGAGAAGTACAACCAAAACCCACCTCCCCTCGCCCCTCTCTCTTTAGCAGACTTAACTTTATTCATGGTTTCTCTCCCTTCTTCCCCTTCATCAGGTGGCATGGGGGAGAGGGTGGAGGGATGGGGATCAGAAATGGGGGTTTCAGTCAGTTCCTCATGAGTTGTTTTCCTTTTTAGCAGGGGTTGGGGGGGCATTCCTCACACTCTTCACCTGTTCCAGTGTGAGGTCCCACCCATGGGAAACCATCCTCCATGAACTTATACAGTGTGAGCCCTTTCCCACAGGGCTTCAGCTCTTCACCAGCTGCCCAATTGTGGGTCATTTCTGTGGGGTGCAGTCTCTCAGATCTAGACTACTCCAGTCTGGTCCCCCATGGAGTCACAAGTCCCCCCAGCAAACCTGCTCCAGCGTGTGCCTCTCTCCATGGGCTGCAGGTCCTGCCAGGAGCCTGCTCTGATGCAAGTCACAGTGTCTTCCATATGTCTCCACCTACTCCAGTGTGGGGTCTCTCCAGGGACTGCAGGGGGATTTCTGCTCTCCATCATCTTCCAGGGGCTGCAGGGGGATTCACAGATCCACAAAACTGTAGGGGTTGGAAGGGACCACCAGAGATCATTGTGTCCACCCCCTCTGCCAAAGCAGGTTCCCTAGGACAGGTCACACAGGTGACAACCTGCTCCACCATGGTCTTTTCCACAGGCTGTAAGGAAGTCTCTCCAGAGCCTGCAGTGCCTTCTCCCCTTCCCTTCTTCACTGACCTTGGTGCCTGCATGGTTTCTTACATCTTCTCACTCCCTCCTCTGGTGGCAAAAAGCAGCTGCTTGCATTTTCTTCTCCTAAATGTGATTCCCAGAGGCGCTGTGACCATCGCTGATGGGCTCGGCCTTGGTCAGTGGTGGGTCCGGCCTTGAACCCAGCTGGTATTTACTCTGTCGGGCCTAGCGGAAGCTTCTAGTTGCTTCCTGCAGAAGCCACCCCTGCAGCCCCCCACTCCTCCTCCAGAACTCCACCAAGCAAAACTATAACAGCTTGCAAAACTACAGCCTTCAAAACGTTAAGGATGTGTGTAGGTATTTTAACAAACTTCTTAAGCTCAGCTGAAGGAATCAGTTGCTTGATGTGAGAGTTGGTGTTTCAAGTACTTAACTTGCAGTTGCTTAGCAAAGGGCATGCCTGACCATTCATTGCATTGTTGTGTTTCATTCTAGTCCTTTCCCCTGTTCTAGACTATTTTTCTGTTGCTGTTTTAAAGGGTGCAGGTACAATTTGTTTTGAGCTCCTGGAGTAGTAGAAGTTTATGGTTGGTTAGATGAAGTTGAAAATCACTTGCTGCTATCTCTTTCATCAATTCCTGAGCACAGCATTTGAAATAAGGTTTTTCTTTCATTGTTTGTGGACTATTTCTCTAACACTTTCTCTGATAAAGCTCCAGAACCCCTCAAGTTCTGGCCACAGAACTTGCTGTTGAGTGGTGGTGCCTTTCCAACAGAGCACAGGACTCTGTAGTGAAGTATTGAGGAGCTGAAGTGCTCATGTAACAACTTTGAATAATTTACTAAGCTGATTAGCTATGCTGAGCATAAAGCACAGAGAGTTAAAAATACTAATGAGGAATTCTTAATCTGATAATTAACTATGATTTCACCAAAGCTTCTATTTCCAATTTGGCATTGCCTTAGATAAAATGCAGCAGTACACTCAAGTACATTGGAACGGAGATATTGAGATACAGAAAACTAATTTAATTTTGAACTTAAACCAGCCTTTTATTTCTGAAAAGCTTGGTTCTTGGAATTTTTGTATAACTTTTGTCAGTTTTTTTTCTACTTCTGACAGAATGTGAATGTTTCTAAAAGGCTGAGTAGTGATGGTGCTAATGGTGTGAAAGCGGTAGCGGAACAAGCTTTAAGTCATCTACTTGCTGTAGAAGACAAGCTAGCGAGGCTGACGAAAAGTTCCTTTCCCCTCAGTCTGTAGTAGATCTGGAAAACAAAGCTCATTTCCCCCCTTCTGAAAAATAGGGGTTTTAACTTTCACACGTTACACAGGATCACAGAATGGTAGGGCTTGGAAGGGATCTTTGAAGGTCATCTAGCCCAACCCCACTGCTAGAGCAGGATCACCTAGAGCAGGCTGCACAAGACTGCATCCAGGCAGGTTTTGAATGTCTCCAGAGAAGGAGACTCCACAACCTCTCTGGGCAGCCCGTTCCAGTGCTCTGCCACCCTCACAGTAAAGAAGTTCCTCCTCATGTCAAGGTGGAATTTCCTGTGTTCAAGTTTGTGCCCATTGCCTCTTGTCCTGTCACTGGGTACTAATGAAAAAAAGACTGATCCCATCCTCCTGACACCTGCCCCTCAAGTATTTATAAGCATTGCAAAGATCCCCCCTCAGTCTTCTCTAGGCTAAAAAGACCCTCAGCCTCTCTTCATAAGAGAGATGTTCTAGTCCCCTCATTGTCTTTGTAGCCCTTTTTTGTACTGTCTTCAGTAGATCCCTGTCCTCCTTGAACCAGGGAGCCCAGAACTGCATGCAGTATTCCAGATGAGGCCTCACCAGTGCAGAGTAGAGGGGAAAGAGAACCACGTTTCTTGATTCACCCCAGGATACCATGGGCTTTCTAGGCTACGAGGTCACGCTGCTGGCTCATGGTTAACCTGTTGTCTGTCAGGACTCCCAGGTCTTTTTCCACAGAGCAGCTTCCCAGCAGGTCAGCCCTTACAGCCCAGCCTGTACTGGTGTTACAATACTAATTTGATTGTGCTTCCTCCCGGTCTCATACTTGTGGGAACCTTCTGTAGTAGAGGAAAACCATGCACATCTAGATAACATACTATGACAAATCCAGACTTAACACTTTACATCTAAGAAAGACTTCAGTGCAAGACATTAAATTTCAGAGTGTGTGGAGGAGACTAGATGGGTGGTCATGTGTGACCTAATTATGGGACAGTATTGTTGTCCTGGTTCTGAGTAGGACAGAGTTAACTTCCCCAAGGAGCCAGTGTAGGTTAGCTGAGCTGGCCAAGGGTGTTTTCCCTACCATGTGACATGTGCTCCATAAGGGGGCTGGCTGAGGAGAGGTGGGTCCACACGGCTCCAGGACGGGCTGAGTTTGGTTGGGACGGTTTCAGTGCAGGTGGGTCTGGTCTGTTGTCAGGTTGGTAAGTGCTCTGTGTTACCTCTGTGTGTGTATTCTGTCCCGGGCTCTGTTGCTGTTCCCCTCTCCCTGTGCTGTGTCAGCAAACTGCAGGGGAGATGGGGGAGCTGAACCATGTCAATTGCCAGCCGCTCAGCTTAGTGATAATGCTGCTCTCCTCACAGTGCTCTTCTGATACATTTGAAGCATTCTGAGTATTATAAACCAGCTATAGCCAAATAAGTGTGGGAGGCATAGTTAATGAATTTGCCTTCTGTAGTGGGAATAGGTCTTATTTCATGTATGTTCAGATGTCTTGAAAATCTGGTAAAACAGAAATATAAAACTGGTCTTTCTCCAGCACAAACCTCACTGGTAGTAAAGTCTTCCTAGGTGCCTAACTTGGCTCTCTCTCAATTTCAATTTAAGCATATTAATGTTAAAAACATTACATCTGGTCATTGGATTTGTCCGTCTCTTTTAACAGCATGAACACTTACTACTTTGCATGCTTTTCACAGTTTGTGAACCTTTAGACTTCAGACTGAGAGACTGCAGTTACATCTAGCTTCAGATCTTCAGAGGTGTCAGTAGAAAGGATCTGTTTAAGTTAGTGCCATTTTCAGATTCATATTGTCATCTCTGTAGGAAATATGTTCTTGTTGAATCCTTATTGGAAGAAGTGTCTGGGACACATCATCCTCGGGTTGTATTTGTCAAAGCAGTGTTCCCCCTAAAATGGACATCAGATAGCTTGAGTTAAGGAGATGACACATCACGGGTACGTGGGAAGCTAGATCTGTCTTTCTATAGATCTGACTTTTGATGTGTGTCAGGAGCTTTTCTGTTTCATAGCTTGTGTGGGGAGAAGAGAAGGCAGAGTCCGGACACTGCACAGTGCTGTTCAAGTGCCTGCTTAGCTTCTCATTGGAGGGATTACTCTGCAACTTCAAGGTTTTGTTTCTCCAACTCTTCAGAGATGGAGAAACAATCCTCATTTCTCCCCTTGCTTCCATGTGTCTTGGAATTCCTGTTACTTCCTTCAAAGCAGTTGTTTTGTATTTTTTTTCCTTCAACGTAACTGGCACGGAATAGCTCTGCATTACTCTGACACAGGCATGGCAGAGGTGGTCAGGCTCTTCCTAGATCTGGAGGGTGAGAGAAGGATGAGAAAATAAGGGGCTTGCTCCACCAAGTTGAAGCTTGATGCAAGTTTTGTGCCTGGAGCAGCAGAGTGAGGAAAACTTGTATCCGAACTGGGGGAGTGTGATGGGGCAGCTGAAGTGGCATTCTGCTTAAAGCACAGCTGCATCGTTGTCTCCAACTAACTCAGCTTGGAGACAATTAAATCCTAAGTAATTTGAATAGTTCATTACAGGCTCCTCAACTGCCTTTTCCTTAGGGTTTTTTAAATAGGGGGTAAATGGGGGGAAACCAGACTGTCAGGCATTCTGTTTAAGAGTGAAACTAGGTTGACAAAAGCAGTAATTGCTGTCAGCTTTTCAGATGAGGTAAATTCAGGTGAAATATTTCAGTTACAGTTGGATATTAAATGTTCACGCACTTGACGTGGGGAGTGAAGGTATCTTTTTAGCTGCTCTTCGCGTCTTTAAATGGTAATTTAGCCTGTGTTTTAATCTCACTTGAGCTGTTAGTCATGGCACCCTATGCTAATGATAAAAACTTGTTATTGGCAGATGGGGGAGTTTGGCATGGCAGTGATGGTGCAGTTGTGGCTTTTTTTGTCTCTTGTTCATTTTGTGCTTGAACTGTGTATGAGAAACATCATCTCCTTATTCCTTGTCTTTAGGACAGGGAATAAAGTGTTTAGAGACAATACCCAATGTGACCGTTTTAGCACTAGGAACTGGTTTTGGGAACCTAATGCTGGTTGAAGCAATGTTTTTAATGATGCAGACTTGTAAATTATCAAATAATTAGTTTCTGAAGTGACATCACTTACATATATCACTCCAAAGAAACCCAGTATGTTAATCTTTACAGATGAGGCACGTGCCTTTCATGTGCTTCATGGCATGATGTTTTGCTGAACTTCAGTGATGGATGTTGTAATTCAGAGCACCTGCAGTTTTCAGCTCAAGTTCCTTCCAGAAACAATGGAGAGAAGCTCTTCACTAAAAGAAGAGCTAGATGATGGCTAGGTTAATTCTAGATGTCCTACGTTTAATTTGTACTTTATTTATGACCTTACAGGTCATCTAGAACATACTGTGTCAGTTTCCAACACTTGCTTGTCTTTTAGCTGGGTTAGGCCCAGGAAAGGTTTACTTATGACTTATGTAGCAAGTGTAGCGTGTTTGTGTTTCTTGCCAGGTCAGCAGTAGTGCTGTTGAGAGTTGGGGACCAGAGGTCAGAAATAAGAGAGAGTTGTTACAACATCCAGTCTAGCTGAGGGGTGCAGCAATAGATCATGTGTGCTCTTTGTTCAGATAGGTGTAAAATGCAGTGGTTTAACCTCTATAGGTCAAAAGTTCTTTAGTATTCATGCAAGTCCTACTGAAGCTATGATGGAACTGACTGCAGACTTGTTTATTTTTCTTCTGGATGAGTCAAGATCATGGCAGAACTCACAGTGCCTTTTGGCACTTGCTCCCATTGACTAAACTGCTGGACTGTGGTGCTCCACCTCACTGGCTATGCCATCTCCTCAGGAACCTTTCACCTGAGCTGTAAACTTCCTTTAAAAAGGCAGCCCTTTTAGAATAAACTGCTATTAATTGACTTGATACTGACAGAGAGAGTGAGAGTATGTTGGAGGATGCTAAGCAATTTGTGTTAGGATGCATCATTGCTGCACGATTGAGTACGGTATTGGAAGTAAAATTAATAAATGGCAGACTGAATGAAGCAACAAGTTCAGATAGGCTTTGAATCTGTGACATTCATATATAATTTTCAGAGTGCATGTCCCAGACAAAATTACTTTCAATCTTTTCAAATGATTAGTTATACAGAGAGACATTAAAAAGCCTGAAACTGCCTGGGATTCGCAGCATATGCTATATTTAGAAGCTGTAGTTTTGTAGAGTTAGCATAGAATGTTCAGCATTTGTCACTACTCTAATTTGGTACAAACTTTGTTCTCCAAAGCCCATGTATCCTAAGATAGCTTCTGTACTGTGCTTTTGGTAGTAAGAAGTGAAAAGTGTAAGGATAGTTAACTGGCAGCCATCAGGTTTGCAACCCTCCCCCCTCGTTCTACCAATGTTAAGTAGTGTTTAACAGAGCAGGTTCAAATCTAGGCAACAATGTGTACGTGATAATGCAATCCACAGCATTTACTTATCCTTTTTCTTAGTCTTCAAAATCAATATAATTCCTATTTAATAGTTAACAGATGTTAACTAAAGAAGACAGATTGTGCCCCATATAAAAATTAATACTTGTTTTAAGAGGACACTTCCTTGCTAGAATGAGACAAGTTAGGCAAAAATCCAGTTAGTTCTAGTCACACTTGATAACTTTCACAGTAAGGGTGACATTTCACTGCAAGGGTGACAGAGCACTGGAACAGGCTGCCCAGGGGGGTTGTAGAGTCTCCTTCTCTGGAGATATTCAAGACCTGTCTGGATGCCAACCTGTGTGACCTGTCCTAGGGAACCTGCTTTGGCGGGGCAGGGGGGTGGGCTCAATCTCTTGAGGTCCCTTCCAACCCCTGCAATTCTGTAATTCTAGTAGGAGTGCTTCATCTTTTTATTTGAACATAGATACCTGTTCTTGCAAAGCTGCACTCCACACAGGTAGGGACTGTGGTTCGGATTGTGCATACGCTCTTTGGGATTTCATGTCGTGATCCTGTTTTATGTAATGAGATCTGCACTGCTTGTAAAACACCCTCTAGTTTTTCTAGAGCTTCTGTTAGCATGGAGTGAATATCAAACATTCTGCTCAACTTGCATTTTCCTTCTTTCAAAGAAATTGTTCATTTTCATGTGCTGTGATGGAAAAAATGTCACCAAAGAGGTAACTGCTTGGTAGTTTCATTTCTGATTAGTGTTCTGTTAAAGATTTGATTTCCTGATAGGAAAATTCAGTTAAACATTATCTATGTGTGTCAGAAATATTCTGTGCAAGCTTGAAGCCCTTAAGTATTGAAAGCATTTTGCTAACTGTTCACAGTGGCAACTAAATCTTCTGACTAAATGTAAAACCACTTTTAAAGCAAGCTGCATGGTTTAGTCAGTTTGGTTCTCTTCAGTTCTCAGAATGGCTCTCTGTAATTGTTAGCTTTTAGCATGTTTTAACTGAAAAATGGCTTATGTCATTTCCCTAACAGAAAGGCATATATTGAATTGAATTTCATAGGTATTTTTCTTTTTATAATCTAATAAAGTTTGAGTAATAGCCTTGTCATAGGAGCTCATTGATCTGATGTTTCTTTATGGCTTGCATGTGAAATTGTGAAGTGGAAGTCTAGAATTATTGGGAGAAAACAATTCACTTGAGAGTTAAATGAAAAAAGTAACCAAACCCCCTATGCCTCACCAGTGCCTGGCTGAATGCCTCCAAGGCAGGCACACGTGACTGGAATGGGTTTGAGGGTGACTGCCAGCTTTGTCCTCTGCTGGATTAGATGGGGACTGGAGAGATGGTTGCAACCTTGTCCTGGTGTCACCACTTCATGACTGTTGCTTGGGAGGTTCCAGGGATTGTCACATCTGTGGAGGTTTTTCAGCAGTCTAGCACTTACCAGCCCAGTACTTTCAAGGGATTGATTTACATCAGTTGTGCACCTTGAATACCTTTTTGTAAAGCCACAATAAATGATTAAAATGGTTCTGTCTCAACAAATCCAGGTTGTTAGAATAGTTTGAACAAATTTGTCATCTATATGTAGCATTTCTCCTATGGGTCTATCTGCTGCCTGTCCTCTGAACTTGTTTAAATATTCATTGTATCTTTGATTTGTCTGTAACAGTGTATTTTGAGTTGCAGTGTCATTTGAGTTGCTTGAGTCATGTGGCAGACTCTTTATTGTAGATTTATTATGCTTCTGTACCCTTTCATAAAGGGAAGAACGAGCTTTTCATTTTCGCTTTCAAAACCATGGGACTTTTTTCTTTACTAAATATAAACCTAAAATCATTATTTTTATCTTGTCAAGGGAAAGCTTTCTTTTTCTTAGGAATCTCAGTCTGCTAAAACAAGGTACAAATTACAGATGTTGAAGACAAAGTAATTTTTTTTTATAATGTAGTTCTTCAATAAATTGGATTTAAGCAATGTTTGAAATTAAATTTTATTAGAAAAGAGAGAACAGGAAAAAAATAGCCCTTCAGAAAGGGTTGTCAGGCATTGGACTGGGCTGCCCAGGGAGGTGGTGGTGTTGCCATCCCTGGAGGTATTTAAAAGCTGGATAGATGTGGTGCATACGGATGTGGTTTTGGCAGGTTGATGGTTGGACTTGGTGATCTGAAAGGTCTGTTCCAACAAAGACAATTCTATAATTCTGTGATTCTTCTCTTACATGTTTCATCTACTTCCCTTGCCTGCTGAAAAGAAGGATTTCCAGTTTTCCTTAAAGGACAATCTAACTGCACTGGAATTTTGACTATACCTCTAAAATTAGTAGTTTTTAAACTGCAAGGCTTGTTCTTTTTAGTGCGTGACCTTGAGAATTCTGTTGGAAACCTTAAAACTTTCCGATCTCTCATAGTTTGTTTGGATTTGACAATGGTTCTTTGCTCAGTCTCTGAAAATTAGCATAAAACCTTCAGGTAGGGTCTTGTGCCCAATTGCAAGTCCCCTTATTCCATCCTTGCTGAACTTGGTAGCTTATGTTTTGGATCAGTTTCTTGTGCATTTTCCTAAACGAGCTTTAAACGCTTGCTGTAATTATTATGGTACTTGCATGTATCTCAGCTTGCGGATGTCAGTGTCTCATGTGCCAACAAAACCAATTAAATGAATCTGAAGGAAGAAACAAATTCATGTATTCACCTCCAAGCTTCCTTTTCTTCGTGGAAAAAGCACTTTGGGTACCATAGAAAATTGTGTGTTTAAAGATTAGGCCCCGAGAAGGGGAAATTGCTAGTGTGGAAGGAACCTTAGTTATTTTAATATGAAGGAAAGATGAATTTGGAAATGGAAATTACTTACACCTCACCACCAGACTTCTGAACGACCAAGGGAGTGAGAAAATGTGGCGGTTCAAGTTTTGTTGATCTGAGCTTTAGTTGAGAAATGGAGGGTTCTGTAATTACTCTGAAGTGTTGTGCTACACCTGCGTGTTTTGATGCTGTTCTGCAGCACAGGGGTTCACAGAATCACAAGGTTGGAAAAGACCTTTGAAGATCAAGTCCAACCATTCCCATCCTAAGCTAAACCATATCCCTAAGTACCTCATCTACCCTTTTTTTGAACACATCCAGGGAAGGTGACTCAACCACCTCCCTGGGCAGCCTGTTCCAGGCCCTGACAACTCTTTCAGTAAAAAACTTCTTTCTAATATCCAGTCTAAACCTGCCCTGGCACAGCTTCATGCCATTTCCCCTTGTTCTATCTTCTGTCATCCGGCTGAAGAGACCATCGCCCACCACTCAACAACCTCCCTTCAGGTAGTTGTAGTTGGTGATAAGGTCTCCCCTCAGCCTCCTCTTCTCCAAGCTAAACATCCCCAGCTCCCTCAGCCGCTCCTCATATGATTTGCCCTCCAGCCCCTTCATCAGCCTGGCTGCCCTTCTCTGGTCTCACTCAAGGACCTCAATGTCCTTCTTATGGTGGGGAGCCCAGAACTGGACACAGTACTCAAGGTGTGGCCTCACCAATGCCAATTACAGGGGCACAATTACTTCCCTAGACCTACCTGGGCACACTGCTGGCTCATATCCAGCCTGCAGTCAACCAACACCCCCAGGTCTTTCTCTTCCTGACAGCTCTCCAGCCAGTCTCCCCCAAGCCTGTAGTGCTGCATGGGGTTGTTATGTCCCACGTGCAGCACTCTACACTTGGCCATGTTAAACTTCATCCCATTGGTCTCAGCCCATCGGTCCAGTCTGTTCAGATCCCTCTGAAAAGCCTCCCTACCCTCAGGCAGATCAACACTTCCTCCTAGTTTAGTGTTATCTGCAAACTTACTGAGGGAGCATTCAATCCCTTCATCGAGGTCATTGATAACAATGTTGAGTAAGACTGGACCCAGGACTGAGCCCTGGGAGACACCACTTGTGAATGGCCTCCAACTGTATTGAGCTTCATTCAACACCACCACCACCCTTTGGGCCTGTCCATCCAGCCAGTTTTTAACCCAGCTGAGGGTCCACCTGTCAAGGCCAGTGGCAGCCAGTTTCTCAGTCAGAATGCTGTGAGAAACCGTGTCAAAGGGTTATAGTTTGTGCTCATGTAAACTTACACTGAATCAGTTGTTTCATGTTTGAATGTAGTTAACTGTAGATGCAAGCTTGTCTGGACCAGCTTTCTTTGCTATGTGATAAGGATGGGTTTATAGTGAAGGTAGTCAGAAGGGGAGTAAAACTGACCCTTAAAAAGGCCTTTCTGTTCCAATGCGAGCAAGATGGTCGAAGTGGAACTTTTTGTCCCGTAGAGCTCAATTTACACATTTGAACTTTCAAAGTACTTGGGTCATTGATCAATGAACTTTACATCTTAGTTATTAGTGCTGAAGGATGATGAATTGCCTCCTTGTGCTTGGTTGCGTGGTGCTAGTGCTACTAGGAGCTGTTGCAGGGTACCTTAAAAATATCCAGAGTTTACTGTTTCCAACTTGCTTTTGAAATACTGTGTAGAAGCACAGAGTGGTTTAGGTTGGAAGGGACCTCGAAGATCATCTAGTTCTAACCCCTAATATATGCAATAACACAGTGCCTACTCAAGATAAAAGGCAGCTTTCTAGTGGAAAGAATTGGTAACTAAATCTGTTGTTGGCCAGGACAGTATTATGTTCTTTTCCCACAAATTTGTTGAATTTTCTGTGTCTTGTAGATTGCCTATTGAGCAGCATTCTGCAGATCTGCTTAGCCTGGTTAGAGGGGAATATGGTATTACTGCTAAGATTGCATATTGAAGGATACAGTGTTTGGGGGCCCTGAAGTTCGTTTATGTCAAATGTTAGCATATGTTTTCTCTCAGTCTATAATATGAGCTGATCAGGCATACTGAATGTCTGCCAGTAGTGGTCACACTCATATGTTGTATACTTTTGCTTCTGAATTTAACCATCTTAGACACTTGATGTGCTTGTAAAGACCAACCAGGATGTTTTTGTTACTGTAGAAGTGGTCTTTTTTTTGAAGTTATGAAAGAAGGACTAACAAAAGTTTAAGGTAGGGTGAAGTAGTCCAGTTCATGGATTTGTTGTTTGTAATTTTAAAAATCAAGTATTACCTCATTACTCTCCATTGTAGTTTGCATTTCTAATCTCAGATGCTTCTTTGAATATTTTGTGATTTGTTGGTGGTGGCAAGATCTGTCCTTTCATTATACATTCTTTTGTAGTATGTGATTACAGTGCTACTTAAACACTGATATTTCATCACATCAGGAGGCTAACCCCTGTCCCCCCCCAAAGCAAACAACAAAACAAACCCAGAAAAACACCAAAAAAACCACAAACAAAAAAATCCCTTCAGTTTTCTTATCCTCTTAGCATGTGTTTTAACAGGCTGAGACTAGGGCTCTACTGAAGCTACTCACAGGAGCTTGAGTTTTAGTGAAAGATGGGAGGGAGCAGTGACCAAAGGCCTGCCAGAGTAACCTCTCAGTCTGCTGTCTGAAGGCTGCACGTGAAAGCTTTACGTTGAGAAGCATCTAAACCCCTCCTATCCCTTTTATCATCGGGCATAGGCCATGCAAGAACTTGTCCTAGCTTAACCATTGACAGTCAATTGGACATAACCAAATAGAAGACTAGCTGGTACTTGTCACAGCAGGTGGGACAAGTGTTTTTGCTCTTCAGGTGCCTTAGGCAGTGAATAAAGAAGTGATGGGGTAGGGACAGTGTGGGGTTTTCACTTGGGTTTGCAGCATTTAATTCTTGTAATTATGTGATGTCAGCATAGAGTAGTAACTGCAGATATTCATTCTATATGGGGAATGGGGTAAGAGTGTTTTTTTGTCATAGAATCATAGAATCTTACGAGTTGGAAGGGACTCATAAAGACCATCAAGTTCAAACCCTGGCTCAACATAGGGCCAACCAAGTCAGAACATGGGACTGACTGTATCGTCCAGATGCGTCTTGAACTCAGTCAAGCTCAGTGCTGTGACCACTTCCCTGGGGAGCCTGTGCCAGTTCCCAACCATCCTCTGAATTTAAGAACCCCTTCCTAACATCCCATCTAAACCTCCCCTATCTCAGCTTCATACTGTTCCCTCAAATTCTATCACTGGTCACCAAAGAGAGGAGATTGGCACCTGTCCCTCTGCTCCCCCTTGTCAGGAAGCCATAGACCAGAATGACCTTTCCCCTCAGTCTCCTCCAGGCTGAACAAACCAAGGGACTTGGTCTCCTCATAAGACTTCCCCTCCAGACCCTTCACCATCCTCATTGCCCTCCTCTGGACACTCTCCAATAGTTTTGTGTCCCTCTTGTACTGAGGCGCCCAAAACTGCACCCAGTACTCCGGGTGAGGCCGCACCAGCGCAGTGTAGAGTGGGACTTAAACCTCACACCTGCTAATGAACAACTGAAGTAAAAGGGTTTTGTAGGGAAGGTACTGTACTGTGTACTGAATGCCCTTAAAGTTGTGTCTTTAAAGGCACTAATTACCTACCAAATATGCTACTGCTCTGCCTTCTCAGAGAATTATATTTTTTTTTGAATACACTGTGTTGTGGTTGGATTTTGGTAAGCCTTGGACATACATCTGAACCAGTGTAGGCTGTGCAGTAGTTGCACTGTTAGGGATTGTTAGGTTGCTTGATTTTCCTACTAATAAGTAATTGCATAGGAATATCACATGCAAAATGGTTCACTTGTGCTTTAAGAATAAATAACTTTGCAGGCTTGTGATGCTCTGAGCAGAGCCATGTACATGCACTAAGTGTCAGTTGCTTTCAAGGCTGGATGTTAGACAAGAAATACTAGAATCAGGGCGTGTCTATAGGCATGAAATAAAGAAAAAAACCAAAACAACCCAACAAACAAACCAAACTCTGAGGGAGCAGAAGGTCTGGTGAGTTTGGAAGCTCATCCATAGTTGCCAGCTATGTTTTCAGGTGACTGTCCAATTTTTGTTTATTTTGAGTCCTGCAAAACCCCAAGAGAGCAGCTTGTTTCCTTCTTTGTCATTAGGAGCCCCTACATTGAGGGTGGTAACTTACCTGTTATGATCAAGAGTCATATCTTCAGTGCAGCCCAAACACTAAAATACTGCGGTTCTGCAGCAACACCCGATAAAGCCGTGAAGGAACACGTCATAGCATGTAGCTCAGCCCACAAATTGTGTATTACTTGGATTGCTAGTGGAGTTGAAAGTCAACACAATACTTCTATAGGAATGTTGCTTTTCTAGATACTTAACTTTAAAACTAAGAAGTGCTATTGGTTGGTAGAGTTGGGATACTGAACTTTGTTGTGATACAGAGGGAACAGCTGTTCATCAGGATGCAAAACTGAAAAGTTGTTTTGAAATGTGCAGGAAGGACCAATCCTTTTTTTCTTTTCTTAAATAAAGCAAAACTGCATAATCTTGAGGGTTTTTAAAGAAAGCTTCATTTCAAACATCATTTCTCTGAACTGCTTTTCATGTTTAACCCGTGTAGGTTGAAAAATACCTGTGTAGTGAGAGAAACTGTGGTGCTAAGTGTGTGATCAGAAGTGGCAAAAAGAACGCCTACGTTTCGCAGGTCCCAAAACCTCTCTTTGAGCTGATACAGTGGTACAATTATTGAAGTTCATTTTCTGTAGCAAGCAACAACCCAGATATTACTAAAGACCTCTTTCAGCTTCTTTGTGGTTCTGTGAAGTGTTGAGCTGCTTTCATAGGAGACAGTGAAAGATGGGAACATTCAAAAGAATCGTGCAGCATTTTTCTATAGAAGTTAGGTATTGTTCAAGGCAAACACTCCGAATTTGGGGTATGTTTGTTCCAGTGCTGAGAAAACAGGTATAAGATAAATGACTTAATGCACTTCAAAATACAGGTGAAGAAAACACTTCAAAGATCATCAGTTTTGTTTATGCCAGGTTTGTACCTTATTTCTGGTGGGCTAGATGATAGCACCAGTTGACTATCAAATATTAGTGGACGTTATTTGAAGAAATAACTCTAAACTTAAAGCTTTTTCCCCTTTCTCTACTTCATGTTTCCCACCGTTATCATACTCCTTACTCTCTTTTGTCGTTGTGTTTCAGGGAATACCTCGGAAAGCAGCTGCAGTCAGAACAACCTCAAACGGCCACCGCAAGGAGCTAAACACTTCTGTCAATCCATGCTTATAACTACAGTATGTTTGTCTTTAAATTAATATCAAGGGAATATTGAAATCACATGTTCTTTGCCCACTATTAGCACATAAATTCTCTGGCTTTCCTCCAGTGTTGTTGGCGTAGTAAAAATTTGTTCGTTCGACTAGTTCCGATGATTATGCCTATTAACTTCCTGTTATATTCTGAATGTATATGAAGAAATGTGGCTAATATATTGCATTTGTTTTATGTATTTATTCTCATAATAAAGAATGTTATTAAAGGATATACATTCCATGTTACAACTAGCCTAGAACAATTGGTCTTTTCTTGCAGAAGAAAACAATTGTGGTAATTGAACATAGATTTTCATGGGGTCTTTTTGTTATTAAAAATACTTGTAAATGTTAGGGTTCTGGTGATGCTTTAAAATCTATTGTATTTCCTTTATATCAAGCCAAATAATTTGGCTATCAATTTTTTCTCTGTTCTGTTGTTCCTGATAGTAAAAAAGATGTAAGCATCAATAAATCACAGATGATATTGGACTGGCATGGGAAAACAGTCTCGTTGCATGTATAGCAGCTTTGTTCCAGGCACTTGCAATGCTAAGCAGTTAATATTCTTGTGGTGCCTCTTTAGAATTAAAAGAAAAAAAAAAGTTGAGAACATGGCTTAATCTCATCAGTAGTCTTATATTGTGCAAGTCTCTGAGGAAGCTTGGGGTACTTTGTCATCACGTAGAACCCCAACAAGTTGGAAAAACTACTTTCCCAATCTCCAGTCTGGATTTTCATCATAAAAACCTAAAATTTGACCACTGTTACAATGGAGAGGGGAGACTTTTAGGGATGACAGTGATGATTTCTTGGCCAGCTAGAAGCACTCTGCTTCGGTCTACGTATAGGTGTCTTAAGCTTGGCGTGGAAGTTAGTACCATGAGGATAGAAGCTGAAGCCTAAAAGGAATTAAACTGACTTTATTTGGGGTGAGAGTTATCTGAAAGCATTTTATCTCAGTGCTCCATGGTCACACTGTGATGAGGATTACCTTGCTGGCATGCAGAGCTGTTTGGAGAACAAGAGTGCACCTACACTGCTGTTTTTATCTTGGGTAGTTGAATGCTCTTTATAAATTTGAGTCTTTCCTGGTTCTCGCACTTCAATTTGCTTCACTCGATGGTATTGGTATATGAATGAGGTGGTTCTCTGGTAAAGCTAACTGCAGGATGTACATCCCTGTGTCTTAGCTACTTGGTAAGTGTTCAGTCCACTGGACCAGGTAAGATTTTGTCTGAAATATGGCCCTTTTAAGTACATGCAGAGTGGGAGTTGGATTCTTAGTGACAAATGTCTTGCCTTACGAGTTGGGTTCTTGTGTCAGACATCTTGCTGATGCAAGCATAGCACAAGGACCATGACAGAGCATTGATGGGGAAGCAGTGTCTTTAAACCCAGAAGTTTGTGTTGCTTCCTTGTCTGAAGGGAGCACTGAAGCACTGCGTGGTAAGAGGATTTGGGTTGACATTTTATGTTTAAAGACAATGAATGATACCAGTAGTAACCCCTCCTATTTTTTGGCAGCTAGAAATAACCAAACTATAACATGAAACAAAATTGCTTACAGGGTTGTCCTGAAACATCTAAATATTGTGTTAAAGTATTATACAAATACCATCTCTCTGTTGCTCTGCTAGCTTTACTCTGTGCAGAGTTTAATTCTTCGTTATGTGGTCTGTTTCTAAGCTGTATGATACCTGGTGTTCTCCATTTAGCTTAGAAATCTGTTGGAGACAGATGAAGGTATTTAAAGAAATGACTGTGATGTTTCACAGTGTGCAGCACTGATACTGTGGTGCCTGTGAAACCTGAAAGCCATGAGATGTCCAACCCTGGATGGTAACATTCAGGTGGCTCAAGGGTTGTGGTCTTTGAGTTTCATGCCAACAACTGCACAGTAGGAACCCTGGTAACTTGGGGGAGGGTGGTGGTGGTGTTATGGAGCACCTTTCTCTGCAGCCAGTAATTTGGCTGTGGAGTTGCTAGAGCTGAGATTTCTTTAGGAGTCAGAGTGCTTATTGTCTCCTAGAGGTCCTGGGGCCTCTTGGCATAGCAAGGAGCTGCAGAGAGGTTTCCAGCTGTAGGTTCTCTAGCTTCCATCCCAGGGCAGGCCTATACCTGTAGGCTTTGCATCCATGGTCCCAAAAGACAAAATGGAGCAGAGCTGCCCTGGAGCTTTTAACGTTTGAAATCGGGAAACCTGAGCAGAAGTTTTCATTGAATTTCATCTTATAAACCTTTCTGCTGCATCTGATTTTAGCCTGAAAAATTATAATTATTTTTAGCTCTTGCTACTGAGCACTGTTTTTACTGTTCATCTGTTTGCATTAGCTCACTTAACTGGCTCAGCCTCCCTCTCCCAAACTCTGGCATAGGGCGGGTAGGCAGGTGCCACGTCGTCGGCAGATTGAATGCCTCAGGGCTGTGTGGTGACAGTGTGGGCAGAGCTCTGTGTTAGGATGAGAAGTGTGTGCCAGCATCTGCCTGCCTTCCCTCAGGTGATGTGAAGATTTGAGATGACTGGAGATAAGCTGCTGTGGACCAGATAACTGACTTCCTTCTAAAGCAATGAGATGCAGTTACCTCCCGTCAAATTAGGGTCATCAATCTTCCTGAAATCTTTCTCTCTTGTCCTAACTTTTGTTCTCACTCTTACTTAGCATCCAGGAATAAATAAAATGGGATTTAATTTTTCTAGAGGGAAGGTAACTGAGTCTTTGAAATATTTATAAGCTTTGCATTCGAGGTTGCCTTTGCTTTTCATGATACACTTGCTTCAATTATTTTCTTTAACCTTTGGTTTCAGTGTGAAACCTGAGTGGAAATAAATTGGAGTTAGTTTACAAGATGTGCAGCAACTGTAAGAGGAATTGAAACTTTTCACACTTCAGTGTAGGAGGGATGGGGGAAGCATGATGAACAACAGGACTGACATCTGACACCAAGGCAGGAAAATCCTTTAGTGCATGTTTAAGATTCCCACAAGCCATTTTGAAATCTGAAGGCCTGCACCTGGATCAAGAGGAGGCCAGATCTTGGTACTGGACAGTGTGAGCCACTTTGCTAGGAACAAACCAGAAGATGGGCTGTCTGGATGTACCACTCTGCATCAAACCTCTCTTCACTATCTCATTAGAACTACAAAATGCCTGTGTGTGCCTGGATGAACAACTGAAGATTGTCAATAACTTCTTATATTCAGACCTGTTGGGTCAATATTTTTTTTTTTTCATGAATGTGACATGCTAGATTTAGCCCAGTCAGGGATAAGGGGTCAGAAGGAATTCTGTTGACTCATTTTTGTCCCAAAGCTGTTTTTTTTTGTTTTAGCAGCTTCTACAGAGTAGCTGTGAGTTGTCTTAGAAACGTGGTGTGTCAGAATTGGGAACAGATCTAGAGCTCTCAGGATGATCAGGTGTGTTAACAACTTGATTATATTTGCTTTCTCCTAAATGCCAAAGTGATTATTCTAAAAAAAAAATAATCTGAACTGCTGTTGAAATTTTCCAGTGGCCAAGGGTTATCATCACGCAAACACTATGGAAAGCAGCAGCATTCTGTGCAAATGTTCAGTGGAGCATTTAGGGATTTAACCTGGGAACTCTTCTTACCTTGGGCTATGTGTATTTCATCAGTACAGCCAGTTCTGAGATGCATCAGACATTGCTGAGCATGAGAGATATGCTAAAACTCTTGTCAATAGCCTTTATTTAAGAACATTTTTTTTCATGGCTTGTCCCTTGACCTTACTGCTGCGTGAAAGCAAAGGTACTGTATGGTAAGGAGCATAATAAAACCCCGAAGAGTAATGGGCGACTGCTCTGCAGGGTGTCTTGTTTCTGTTACTTGGTTGCATCCAAGAAGGTGTTATGGGAACTTAATTTTTCTTGGGGGAGCTGGGGAAACTTAAAAAGGCAGTGGAAAAAGAGTAACTTTTTGTTCTGTTTAATCTGGTAATCTCACACTTGCCCAGAAGTGCACAATTTGTGTGACGCTCTCTCTGTGAAAACTAAAGCTGCAGAAGGGAACAGTTGTGGGATTTCTTCACAAAGTGCTGTTATGTACATATTCATGACTTTTTTTTTTTTCAAGGCTCTTCAGTTAGTTTTCCATGTGTGGATTCTCTGTAGAGACAAAAATGTTGAGCTGCAAATTTAAATACCTTTTTCAGTGTCGTCATAAACTATTTTAAAAAGGTTGCAGACCTCCACTCCTGACAAAAAATTGGCTGAGAAATTGGGTAGTTGATTATCACCATGACAGTTAAAACCTATTGATGTGAAAATTGCAGAAATGCTTATATTCTGTTGCTCTTAATCCATCAGGTTTAAGTCCAGACCACTTCCTCTTTTTTTCCCACTTAAACATTAAAGTTTCCTAAATTTTGTCATCCCTGATTTTAATACACCTTATGCTGATATTTTTTTCTTCTAAGAAATTCGGAACAGGATGAAATCTTCCCCTGAAGAGAATGCAGTAAGCTCCCTAGATTTTGTTTCTATGTAAGTTTCCATTTCCCTTCCTTAATTTTATTAGCCCATCTGAATAGCCTTTAGCATGGGGCAAAGCTGAGCCTGTTCTTCATGGTGTGACTGCCCTGCGGGCACTAGGCACTGTGACTTCTTTGTTAACAGCCTGTGTGCCTTGTGCCCTTTCTGGAGATCAAAGGAATTCCTTTAAGGTTTTTGTTTTGGGGTCTTTGTTTCATAATCCAGTATAGTAATTGATAATTTTGATGAGAATCTTGTGATGTTGCAACTCAACAATAAGTAGTGATTATTCCATCGAACCACTGAGATCACTGTCATCCTCTGTTCCCCATCCTGTGCTGTTTCTCTCAACAGTCTGAATTTCCCATTAGCTGTTCCACTGCATGAGAAGAAAAGTTCTCAGTCATGTAGAGCTGCATCTCTTGCACTGGGATGAACTGATCTCTTGTGCCTAACTTTTTAAAATTTTTTTCTTTCCATTCTTTCTTTTCTTTTGTCTGTGGCCTGAAGTGTTGCAAGGCACAAGACTGGTTTCTTCTTTCACCAGATACATCTTTGGTCACATAAAGACCATTTTTCTCAGGTGTGTTTTATTTAACTTGAGTTAACTGTTCTCCAGCTGCTCAAAATTGCATATGGACTCTGTTTCCAGCTTTAACTTTAGTCTCTAGGTGCTTAGTGCTTTCTTGCAGGGAAAAACTCTGAGTATATATTCAAAGCTATTAAGCAATACATCTCTCTGTAGGCATCTTTATTTGGTCTCTTTCAGTGCTGCTGGAGTTGCTAACACTACCCATTCTCTCTCCCCCCCTTTTTTTTTCTTTTTTTTTTTTTTTTTGAGTGATAAGGACCACTATTTCCCTGTTTTGTAAAGTCACTTGCAAATTTTTGTTTATGCAAATTAGGGTTTCTAAATTTGTATTTTGAAGAGATGGAAATGGTTGGGGGGGGGGGGGGGGCTTTTTTTCCTACATCAGGGACATGGGAACATGTATCTCAGATTGTTAGTCTACAGCTACATGTTTGCATAGCACTTTTTTTGTAGGCAGATATCACAAATAGAAATTTGGGTTTCAAAAAGCCAGTTCATACTATGGAGTAATCTCAGCTCACCAGATGAGATAAATATAATATTTGAAATCAGTAGATTTTTGATCTAGAATCATTTTGTTTGGAAAAGACCTTTAAGATCATTGAGTCCAGCTGTTACCTATCACTGCCACGTTCATCACTAATCCATGTCCCTGAGTGCCACATCTCCACATCTTTTAAATACCTCCAGGGATGGCAACTCGAACACTTCCCTGGGCAGCCTGTTCCAATAACTAACACCCCTTTTGGTGAAGAAACTTTTCCTAATATCCAATCTAAAGCTGTCCTGGGACAAATTGAGGCCATTTCCTCTTGTCCTATTGTTTGTTAGTTCGCAGAAGAGATGAACACTCACCTGCCTATCACCTCCTTTCAGGGAGCTGTAGAAAGTGATAAGGTCTCCTCTCAGCCTCTTTTTCTCTAGGCTAAACCCCTCCAGTTCCTTCAGCTTCTCCTCATAAGACTTGTGCTCAAGGGGCATGATCCTAGTCCTGCTGGCCACACTGTTTCTAATACAAGCCAGGATGCTGCTGGGCACACTGCTGGCTTGGTTGTTGCCCACAACAGCTGGTTCCTTTTCCTCTGGGCAGCTTTCCACCCACTCTTTCCCAGGCCTGTAGCATTGCAAGGGGTGGTTGTGACCCAAATGCACTCAGCCTTCCTTATACAGTTGGTATTGGCCCATTGATCCAACCTGTCCAGATTTTTCTGTAGAGCCTTCCTGCCCTTAAGCAGATCAACACTCCCACCCAACTTGGTATCATCTGCAAACTTACTGAGAGTGCACTTCGTCCCCTCATTGATAAAGGTACCAAAGAGAACTGGCGCTAGTACTGAGCCTTGGGGAAGACCACTTGTGACTGGCCACCAACTGGATGTAACTCCACTCACCACAACTCTCTGTGCCTTGGCCACCCAGCTAGTTTTTTACCCAGCAAAGAGTATGTCCCTCCAAGCCTTGGGCAGCTAGTTTCTCCAGGAGAATTCTGGGGGAAATGGTGTTAAAAGCTTTACTAGAGTCCAGACAGGCAACATGCACAGCCTTTCCCTCATCCACTAAGCTGGTCATTTTCTCACAGGAGGAGACCAGGTTGGTCAAGCAGGATCTGCCTTTCACAAACCTGTGCTGATTAGGCCTTCATTCCTGGTTATCCTGTACATGCTGTGTGATGGCACTCAAGATGATCTTAAACTTCCCTGGCACTGAGGTCATGCTGGAATGCCTGTAGGTCCCCAGATCCTCCTTCTGGCCCCATATTCCTCTCTTGCTCCAAGGTGGTTTGAGAAGAACATGTTGAAAAATTATGATTCTGAAGGCCACGTTCTAGAAGACCTTTTTGTAATAGAAGTATTTTTACTAGGTCTGGTGATACTTAAAGATCCAGGCTCTGCACTATCAGCAGCATGATACTTGAAATTTAATCAGTGTCCCTTGGACTCTGTAACCTCACAGAATGAGGTAACGTCTCCTCAATTTAAAATAAAATTCTAAAATAAATTAATTTTGAAAACTAACTTTTATGGTAAAAAGGAGATTGACAAGGCAAAAATCAGTAAGAATGACATGTAATCCGCTTCCAGCCAAGTGCTCTGAAATTGGTTCTGTTGTAGTTTATGTAGATGATGCTAATGACTTAGGGAAAAGCAAGTTAAATCTTTGTCAAGACAGACTGTTGTGTGCCATGTAGCCCTCCCTCTGCTCAGCGTCTCTGGCCATATTTCATTCAAGGTGCCTGTGGAGCAACACCTCCAGCTGTTTGCTTCTCCCTGTGCCCAGGCTGGATTCCACAGAAGTAATTGAACTGGGGATATGTGTAAGGTAAATGGATTCCAAAAGAGACCAGTAAAAGGGGGATGATTTATCAAGCTGCCCTTCCGCTGTCAATGGCTTGTTTGGCCTTGCATGAGTTGTAAAGGAACAAAGATGGATGGGTTCTCCCTGCCCCTGCAGATGGACAGCTACCACCTTGCTTACTTTAGAAGAAACCAACAAATAAAACACCCTTCTTCCATGCTGTGTCCTGGTATCAATGCTGACTCCTAGGGCAGTGAGGAACCGCTTGCTGTTCCCACTTAACCTTTTGGCTTTCTGGGAGGCTTGCAAAGCAGCAGGAGGTGCTGCGTGGCTTGTGCTGAATATATTTCATTGTGCCAACTCGTTTCCTTCTGTAAGCAGACCTTCAGTTTCATTTTTCTCTCTTCTACCATGACTGCAGGAAAACCTTCTCCCACAAGGTATAAACAGCAGGCAAGCCAGGAGAGGCATTGTTTCCTCCTGGTGTAGTTATGGCTAAAGATTTACACGCAGCTTTTCCAGGGATGAGAGCTGTTTGAATTTCCTTTGAAGCTGCTTTTTAAAAAAGAAAATCTCAATTATATATTTTTTTTCCTGTTATGGGGAGCTGTTAGCAATTGCAGATAAAACTTGTCATTTTATGAAGCAGTAGGCAAGCTATTTCCTACCTGAAGTGCCTGGGGAACAAGTGAAATAGAGCCAGACCTGATCAAATGACGCTTCTGAGACTTACTCAAGGGGCTGATAATCGTATTGTGGCTTTCTAACTTTAGGCTGACACATTCACCGTGCCTGAGAGAGAGCATCTTTCACCTGTACGGGGGCAGAGGAACTGCTTTGATTGAGTAGGTAAAGAATCTGTGCAAGGGCAAAGGTTGCTGCTGTGTTTCTGTAGCCTGGCTGAGGAGTTGCGGTGGGGTGACAGGCAGTTGAAGGGGCCTCGTGAGTAACCCAGCTCCGTGCAATGCTGAGGTCGGAGCGCTGGGAGGTGGTGCTGGGGGATCAACGTGCAGCTGCCTCTGACTTCTGATGGGATCCCAGTTTAACTAAGCCCAGCTTTCCTAAGCCCTGGTGTTCTGGTTGAAGTCTTGGTATTGGTCTTTGACAAGTTAAACTGGTACCTTATATACCCAAAGCATCATATATTAATAATTTCTGCTTTGCTTTCAGAAATGGTCTGCACCGATAGCAAGAGGTTCAACCTTTAGTGTTTTCATTGACTTTTCCAATCTTTTAGGAGGCCTGCTCCCAGCCCAAGCAGATACTATAGCCAAAAGACACCTTAAATAGTATTTTGAATACAGTAATTGCTATGAAAGGCCTTTACAATGGGGTCTGCATAAAGCTTCTCTAAATATTTGGGAATAGTCAATATTACTTTGGCAAAAAGGCATGCCCTTCTCTTAGCATTTTTGAAATCACATAATGAAAATGAGTGCCTGACAATTACTAAGAGGGTGACCAAAGTAGGAGACAGATGGTGCTTTTCTCAGCACTGTTTTGCGGTAAAGGAGTTAAAAATAAAGGTTGCAATATTATCAGGAGCTCCTGTCTAGCTTAAATAACTCAGTGTCACTGCTTAATTAAACTTGTGCTTGGCAGTGCTATTTAATCGCCACTGTTGCAGCACAGGCACAAAGAGACTAAACAAAAGCAATTTGTGTACTGATGCAATTCCTTATGAAAACAGTTGGCTGGATGCCATGTGGACAGAGCAGGTTCCACAGCTAACTTGCTGTGTTGCCTCCCTTCTGAGGTATGGCATCCAGGTAACTGTATTAAACAAGAAGGTTTTCATGAGAAGGACTCAGCCTTTTTAGCAGATGCCATGAGTGGTGTGGGGCACTGCTCAGTAACACCCCTGCTCCCCAGACCACTACAGCATCATGAGCATGGGCCTCTGGTCCCCCAGACATTACAAAATTAATTGGCCTTGTCAGTTGTGTTTTTTTCTTCTACTCTTCCTGTTGGGAAACTGGACCAGAAACACACTTATGATGGCTTTAAACCTTCCTGCTTCCAGATTCACTGAAGCTGTGGTAAGGATCTATTAAGTCTTCCTCTTGTGCTGATACTTTCCGATTGCTACTTAACCTTTGATAGCAGTAACTCTCCTTAGGACAGGTCCTGAAGTCATTTAGAGAGAAATCACTTAGAAACACTGTTACCTCTGTCTCTAGTGGGTCCTAATACTCTTGCAAAGTGTGCTTACTTCTTCCACTCAGAATGCAGAAACCAATTAAGAGCACCACTTGATGTCTTAGAGGTGTTACAAAGTCCTGACATGAGCCTCACATCTGTCTTAGAGGGAACCAGTTTATGAGATGGGGGCTGTATGCATATATACGTGTATATATTATCAGTGACCGAGCTGGTACTTCCACACGCAAGTAAAAACTCTTTAGTGTGAGCAGCACAGGCAGAACTAATGAGCTGGAGCCTTAATTACCAAACTGATAATGCTGTGTTTCTATTGCCTTTGCCAGGTCAGAGTTGAGGCTTTCTGGGGAAGGCAGCAGTGTTATTCTAGACTAAACAACACCTTAATTAAGCTGTTTACACACACAACTATTTTTTGTTTCCTCTTGTAGGGAGCAAGCCAGCTTTTATATACCTGGTACTTCATAATTCTTTTGTGACTGAGTCTGCTGGCTTTTCATGGAGAATGAACCACCTTGCGACAGGACAATAAAATTCCTGTGTATTCACCTGAAGATACCCGAATTTTTTTTTCTTGTATCCAAATAGCTCTGTGGTCAAATATGTTAATCTTTACTCCCCTTTTAACCATCCTAAGTGATTCAGGTATTATTTAGTATTGCATTACTCCATTCCTCTGGTAATCTTCTCTTGAAGATAATAGAAAAGTCACTTCTGTTGCCTCAAAATCTTTTCCCCCTAAGCTGTTTTCCTTCTTTGAATAGCTTCTTTCTCACTGTGGTGGTTTGATCCTGGCTGGAGGCCAGATGCCCACCAAAGTTGCTCTATCACTCCCTTTTCCAGCTGGACACGAGAGAAAATATATAGTGAGGGGCTTAGGAGTTGAGATAAGGACAGGGAGAGACCACTCTGCAGTTAGCGTCACAGGCAAAACAGACTCAACATGGAATAAAGGAAAGAAAACTGATTTATTACACTACACCACACACCCAGAAGTGCCACCAGATCTTAAAGCACCTCCCCTCACCCCTCTCTTCTTTGCAGAATTCACTTGAGTCACGATTTCACTCCCTTCTTCCCCCCACAGGGTGGCATGGGGAGGGATGTGTGTGTGTGTGTGTGTGTGTGTGTGTGTGTGAGTTCCTCATGATGTTTTTTCCTTCCTAGCATGAGAGGCACATGTGTGAATTTCTCATGCTCTTCCGCTGCTCCAGCTTGGGATCCCACCCACAGGAGACAGTCCATCATGAACTTCTCCAATATGAGCTCTGTGACCATTGCTGATGGGTTCAGCCTTGGTCAGCAATGACTCTGCCCTTGAATTAGTTGGTGTTTGCTCTGTAGGGCCTGCAGAGAGCTTCTGGCTGCTTCTTGCAGAAGCCGCCCCTGCAGCCCCCCTTCTCCACCAGAACCTTGCCACACATAACCACAACACTCATCCAAGTGCTATGATGTTCTCTTAACATTACACTGGTACTTTTGTTTCATCAATGCCTGTGCAGCCACCTCATAGTTTATTTGGTGTGCAGCAGGTTGAAGATATGTAGGGAAGATCTGTAACATTAAGTAGGCATTCAATCCAAGTTAATTTTGCGCTACCTTATGAATTGTGTGGTCCTTGATGGCAGTGTTACTGCCCCTACTATGCTGACCCATCGCAGGTCAGTGTGAAAGCTGTGTGACAGAATATGGGTTCTACCTGTCCTAGCCCCTTTCACTGTCTGTCCTGTTTGGTCTTCGTTGGTCGGTATTTCGAGACACGAGCCAGTGTAACCTACTTCTTGACTGTGGCAGATGAGCCCTGTCTGGTCCTGGTCGGGATAACTGGTATAATCCTGTGAAAGCTTGTAAGGCTTTGGGAGATTATTGAAGGTAAGGGGAGATTGTGTGTGTTGCTAATTTTGTTAGCAGAGTAGGTGATGCTTTTCTCCTTTCTCTAGCTGTGGAGCTAAGAAGAGGTTAACTTCTTCTTCTTCTGCTTGCAGGGTTTAAGCCTTCTAACATGTTTTCTTGAAAGGCAGGGCTGGTTCTGCATGCGTGTGGCTACATAACAAGTTCTAATTAAGAGGCTTTGCAGTCTTCTTCCTGAGCTGAATTGCCATGAAATAGTTCCAAAATTTAACATGTTGATTGCTAATTCAGCATGATTTTTTTAAAAAATTATTATTTATACAAAACTTGTTTAGGTGATGAGCTGTAAGTGATTTATTTAGCTTCACTAAATTGCTTAGGTATTACAGTATACTCTGAGCATGACAGCACCTCTCCTGTATGCTTACATTATAAGGAGGTAATTACTAGCTGTTGAACTAATGATGCGAAGTGAAGCTCTCCAAGAGAATGAACTGGGGGCTGGAGGGTTCCCAGTTTGAAAATCTAGTTGTCTTTGGGTGGTGCTGGCGTGTGTCCAGATGAAAGTGGATAGCAGAGGTAATGCTGGAAACAGACTGTCTCCATGCATCACTACCTCACATAGAAAGTTAAATACTGGGCCAGAGAATGGGGCAGAGAAGTCTGAGCACTTGTTAGATGCAGAAGACAGAGGTTCTGTCTCCGTGTATTGTCTACACAAAGTGCAGGTGCTCTAGCAAAGCAGATGGAGAAGCTTCCCAAGAACAGTAGGCTGGAGGTCACAACACTCTTGTGAAGAGAGATACCTGCTTTCAACTTGATATTTCAATTTAGGCAGATGGGTATATTTGAAATTGGCTATTCCAAATCAGATTGACTAGTGAAGCAATTACTTTGAGGCTTGCAGATTTTTTCGTTTAGACTGAAATCCCTAAGTAGCTTAAATGCTTTTGAGAGTTAATGGGAACTCACCATGTAGAGAATGGAAACGAAATCCAGCTGGCCAAACTTGGTTTCATCTTATGTAGCAATATAAGTTAGTCCACTTAACACTGGGCATGGAAAGGGCTCTCATGTACACAGAAATGCTGATAGAGTATTGTTTTAATTTTAAAGGTAGTGCTTTACTGTCTGTGTCTAAAACTTAGTCTATAATTTCATAGATAGAAGCAATATTGAGTGGGTAACTACAGAATTTATTGGAATTATTGAGATGAAGTTTGCTCATAAAATGCCTATGAGCAGGTTGTGATTCCATTAGGGTTACTTCTTTAATTTATTTGACTTAATTTGCTGTTTAGAACTGAGTTTTGTTCCTCTCCATTATTGTTAGCAACTGTTATGTGATTAACTAATGCCATCAATTTGAGCTAGATGAGCTGCTGTAATTACATAAGTCACAATCTATCACTTATATATCTAGACTGGAGGAAAACAGCTTTGTAATTAGGAGAAACAGTGGAGGCCACAGGATGGGGAAAAGGATTTGACTCTTGGGGAGAAATGGTAAATGAGGAGGATTGGGAAACTTTTCTTGGCCTAAGTACTATCTGAAATGTCAACCTCAGCAAAATAGCCTATTTTTATATCTGTTCTGAGTTCAGATGTGAAATTAAATTTTCTTTTGCAAATTATTTATATTACAGTGGTTTCTCCCTGCTCTGATGGGGGCTGTTGCCCTTTTTGATGGGCATTATGCATGATACAGCATCTTGCTTGTCTGCATGAAATAGGGTCCATTGTCCCACATACTTTCTATTAGCTGTGGAATCTTGGTGGTTTGAAAGTTGAGTGCTTTTATTTATAATTTTAACTTGAGTATGTGCAGTGGGTTATTTTATTTTTTACTGTTTTGCTCTGGGAAGCAGATGTAGAAGAAACGTGATCACATTTAAGACAGTAATTTACTACTCAGCCTACTTCTTTAGGTGCATAAAAGACAGCATAAGATGAATTACCAGAAGTTATGGATGGTGACAAATGTTAATTTGTGGAATGACTTTGGTAGGGGAACAGATCTCAGTACCAGGAGGGAAAAAAAACCTGTTCTGATAAGTTTTTGTTATTGTACACTTTAACCTGTGTGTAGCTGTCAGCTGTCTGGCTCCTTGTGAGATGAGACATCAGCTTTGCAGCCGTTCTGCATGAAAAATTACAATAATCTGTAAGCAGAAATCCTTAATGTGCTTTCTTGCAAATCTGTAGGGTGTTTCACCCTTCAGGTTGTGAAATGGCAGCTTCCCCCTCGTTCTGTGGTCACTGACTGAATGTGATTCGAGTCCTAAGAGATGGACTTGGGTGCTCCGCTCCTGAGTGTTGTGCATATTCATGATCTGAAGCAAGGTCAGTGGAGGGAATCATGGCATGGTTTGGGTTGGAAGGGACCTCAAAGATCATCCAGTCCCAACCGTTCCTACTATGGTGGGAGCCCGGTCTGCCTTGAGTAGACCAAGTTGCCCAAAGCCCCATCCAACCTGGCCTTGAACACTGCCAGGGAGGAGGCAGCTACAGCTTCTCTGGGCAGCCTGTGCCAGGGACTCACCACACTCAGAACGAAGAATTTATTCCTTGTTTCTTATCTACCCTCCTTCAGCTTAAAGCCATTACTCCTTATACATCCCCTTGGTAAAAAGTTTCTTTTTTATAGGCCCTCTCTAAGTATGAAAAGGCCAGAATCAAGTCTCCCTGGAGCCTTTTGCATTTTTGATTCCAGAATTTCTACGATATTTTCTGACCTGAATTGCACAGATAGAGGAATAAAGGTTTTACTTGTGCTGTGCAGGTTTATCTTGTCCTTCTAGGGGTATATCTGCTCTTGACTTTGGGAAGGGACTAAGCCCTGGCTGCCCAAGAAAATGGGTGCCTGCAGCATCCTAAATCCTTAGATTCTCTGAAAGAGCTGTTGGAGCAGAGCTCCTGTTTGGCTGCAGGAAGATTAACATCTATGGCAACAGCAGGTGTTTTTCGCTGGCTGAGGAACAACTATTTGAAACAAGAGAGACAATTGGTGCCTACAAGCTAGGGTCAAAAGGAGAATTGAATCCTCTGCACTTATCTTCAGCAGTGGCTTCATTTGCATCTCTCTAATCTGCTTGTTACTGGGGGACTGTGTGGTTTGGGCTTTCTTTCCTGGGTGGGTTTTTTTGTTTGTTTGTTTATTTTGGGTTTTTAAAGGCAATAGTCTTTCTGTCTTTTCAGTGATATAGAAAATCACTAATAATAAAGGTGAAATTAATGACTTTCCATGGTGGATGCACAGTATAATTATTATTTAGTCCCTGATACCATCCCTGTTTTCCTGTTTTAGAAAGGGAAATTCTGGTTCTTCAGTTTACTTATTTGCCTGTTAAAAGGTAATTGATGCTAGATGCTTATCATAAAAAATACTGAAGTTCCCTATAGCTCTTCACAGCATCTTTTTTCCCCCTTATGCTCTGTATCATGGGGAGTTGAGTGTTATAGAGCAATATTTATTTCAAGCTATTTGGTTGGATTTCTAGTGCTTTTGAAACAAGTGAAACAATTTTTTAAGATCCCTTGTTATTACAAAAACAACCAATCTTGGTTCTCTGAAGGCTGACTGAAGAGAAGAAAGTAGATATATTTTTTTTGTAAGAACAGCAATCCATTCTAATGTAAGAGACTATGATTTTATTGCATTAAATTTTGCATTCCTCTCAAGCCTAATTTCCTATAGAAATTCCTAATCTCCTGTGGAATTCGTTAAAGTAAATATTTGTAACCTATGGTGAGCCAGAAGTCAGCCTCAAGGCTACTCTGGAAAGAATTGCTGGGTGGCAGAGGTCCTGTTATACTCAGCCCTGGTGAGGCCGCACCTTGAGTCCTGTGTCCAGTTTTGGGCCCCTCAGTACAAGAAGGATGTTGAGATGCTGGAGCATGTCCAGAGAAGGGCAATGAAGCTGATGAAGGGTTTGGAGCACAGGTCCTGTGGGGAGCTGCTGATGGAGCTGGAGCTTTACAGTCTTGAGAAAAGGAGGCTGAGGGGAGACCTTATCACTCTCTACAACTACCTGCAAAAGAGTTACAGAGATGTTGGGGTCAGTTTCTTCTCTCTAGTGACAAGGGAAAGGACGAGAGGGAATGGTTTGAAATTGCACCAGAGGAGGTTTAAGTTAGATATCAGGAAGAATTTCTTTACTGAAAGGGTTGTCAAGCACTGGAATAGGCTGCCCAGGGAAATGGTTGGGTCACCATCCCTGGAGGTATTTAAAAGGTGTATAGATGAAGTCCTTAAGGACATGAACTAGAGGTGGTCTAGTCAGGGTTAGGCTATGGTTGGACTCGATCTAAAGGGTCTCTTCCAACCAAGGTGAATCTATGACGAAAGACTACCACTTGTTAGTGGCATTTCATCATGTTGTGGCAGCAATGCCCAGGAGATGCTCTTGGCGCAGCGTGAGCTCTCCCTGTGCAAGCATAGAAAGCAGTGGCTGATGTGTGCCAGAGCTGTAGTCCTTGAGCCAAGGCCAAGGGTGAGCCTGCTGGTAATGTGTGGATATGGAGCCGATGACTGAAGGTGACAAAGGTGTTTGCAGAGCACATCCCCACCTGTTTGAGCAACAGAGTGGAATAGGAGGATGCAGTACATCCTGTGGAGATGTGTCTGGCATAGCTCTGTGTGTGTGTGTGCACAGGTCTTGTGTTAGATGTGCATGGATTCCCTACATACTGTCTTGTGACACATCAACTGTTCATGTCATTCCTTGCTTCTGCATACAACCCTGTAAGTCCTGGAAGATGCTGTCAGTCCCTCCAGACATTTGTTACCTGTTTGCTTAGAGGGAGGCTGTGGCAAAGGGGTGGTGGAGGGGAGTGGAGAAGTGTTTTCTCTCAATTAAAGCAAAGCAGGGTCCCTGGGCCAGGTGGCAGTGTACAAGCTAGCTGTGCCTGTCTGTGCTTGCCTGTTGCTCTGGGTCAGTGTCACTGTGTGGATAAAATAGGGTTCCCTTAGGGTGTCTGCAGACATTGGCTTTTCTCTGCTCGGAGGCTGAGCTCCAGGGTCCCTGGTGTGCAATGAGCAAGCAGAAGCAGCAGGGAACTGTGTCACAGGCGGGATGTCAATCTGAAACTGTGGGGTTTGGGTTGTTTTTTTTAGTTTACAGAGGCATCATTTCTCATTTTTTTTTGTGCTTTACATGGATGCTAAATTATGTAGAAACAAGAGAATGAAAAGCGTGTCACCTCTTTTATAAGGTCAGGTTAAGGGAAATGTCCATGACATAAGAACAAGAGCCCATCAAAGGGGAGGTTTAATGAATGCCTGCTGGGCTGCTCTTCCCCTGTGCGGGAGGAGAGAGTTAGTGTGATGAGACTTGTGGGCTTTGTCAACGCTGAAAGGTGTGCTTGTGATTGAGCAACCACCGATTCTTTCAGAGACGAAAAGGTGGCATATTAATAGAACTGAAATCATAAAAAAAGAAGCGGGGAAATTGAGTTTTAAAGAGATTTAGGCTTTTTCTGTTCAGTGTGCATTGGTGGCTGGCAGTCCTTTTTAAAGTCAAATAAATACAGAAACAATTGAATCACGATGCTTTTGCTTAACAAGTGGACAGCCAGCAAAGCATCTTTTTGTGAATGACAGCCCCAAAAATGATGTGTATGATGAACTGAACCTAAAATGATAGCAATTTATTTGGCCGATTTAGTTATGGGCTGTTTGGAATAATTTAAAAGTCCTATCGCTGTGGCACTTACAGCTGATGAACAGCATGTTAAACGCACACGGACAAAACCTCAGGGGATGTAAACCATCAGATTTAGATAATAGCTGTATAAGCAAGTGCTATGAAGAGTGTGTCTGCCAGGGTGCAATGAACAGTGAACTTGTGAAACTGAGTTGGTGACCATTTAATTAATTCAGAGGATGTTTTCTGGCCATCTGTTCATCCTGGGCCTGTTTTTCAACAGGGAAAGAAATACCACCAGTGAGTTATTTTCTTTGAGACTAATTTTTGTCAAGTACAGTGGGCATCTATGAAGCTAGCTCTCACAATCTCCTGTTATTGGGCTGTCTGGTACCAAACAAAGCCGGAATTAATGGTATGAATTGTATGGGAAATCATCTGGTGGCATTGCAGGTGCCTCTCTCTGGAGTGGTTGCTTCTGTCACATAAACACATACATATGTGGTTTGCAGGCAGAGTATCAGCTATAAATATTTAGCTGGAATAGGGTGAAGAGGGTGCTCAGTTCTTAGCACTACCCTGAGGGAGAAGCAGGTCCATCAGGAAGGCACCAGCCACTCTCACTGTGTTTGTAGCTGACTGGAGGATAAAATCAGTCTCTGCGTGGAAGGCTGATGTGCAAGTCTCTGGTATTAATAGCCACGGGGAAAAGAGAATAGCAATAAACTAGTTTGGCAGAAATCCTTTGCTTTCCTGGCAGGACTTAAGAAGGGGATATGTACCTTCATGCTAGACAACAGGCTGAACACTCGAGTCTGTTGGAAAGCTAAATCAATAAATATTTGTAACTTACTGCCAAGGGACTGAGTAGCTCTGTGGGTATTTCGAGCCGATTCTTTGAACAAATAGCTGTGGGATGATGAGTATGCTATGAATGACTTGGGACAGACATTATGTATCTAGGGGGTCCTGGCAGTAGGACTTGGGAGAAATGAGTTGTTGTTTGGGGTTTTCTGGGAAACAAAGCTTTTTGTCAGTGAAGTTTGATATGTTGTAGGACTGGCCTGCTTGGAGAAGTTATGGTGTAATAACAAAAATGTGATTTTATGTCCCCCTTAGTGACTCATTTTATTTCTATCATGCTATTGCTGTATCAGGTTTAATTTGTTTTGCACAAATTTGTCCAGCGCCCTTTTGAACCCAACTCTTTGTAGTTCCAACATCCTGTGATGGCATCCTATAGTATAACTGCCCCTAGGGTGAGGAGATATATATATATATTTTTTCCTTTCTTCCTCCCCACCCCTCCCCAGAATTGTTAGTGCTCTGTATTTTCAGATCTTCAGCTTCCCTCCTGGAGCCATCTCTATGTCAGTACTACTGTATCTTGCTCTGTCATGGAGAGACACTGACAGGAAGCCTTCCCATAACCCAATGAAGTGTGGCATGGCAACAAAATTATTCCTTTTAGAACAAAAAACACTGTAGGCATTCAAACCAGTTTTCTAGAGAAGTATTTTTGCTGTTTTACCTTTGACCTGTTAGTATTTAGCTGGAAAGCAGTTGCACACTTGCTCTTGCTGCCCTCCTGTGAGAATAAAAGCAGAGACTCAAAGGGTTTTGTTTGGCTTCTTTCTTTTTTCCTTTTCTTTCATTCTAGCTGTGAAAGCTGCTTCCTGGAATGAGTGAAAACATCAGCAGCTGCATTGGCCACTGAGTCAATCCTAGTGAAGAACTGTGAACCTGTTCTTTAAAAATAAACATGTCTGTTGCTTTTTAGGTCTTGAGAGGT
The DNA here is from genome assembly GCF_964237585.1 of Gallinula chloropus. NCBI lineage: Eukaryota > Metazoa > Chordata > Aves > Gruiformes > Rallidae > Gallinula > Gallinula chloropus. The sequence continues at coordinate 42,989,966 of NC_140086.1, forward strand.
AGCAGTAATTCAAACATATACTCAATAGAGGCAGAGTTTCACGTAATGAAGCCAAGGAAAGCTTTCCTGGACCCTTCAGTGAAACCTGGTCTTGAATTGTCTGTCCTCTTAGAGAGCAGGAAAAAGGAGGTTCAGGTCCAAAGATGAGTTGCATTCTCAGTCTTATTTTCCCTCATATGCTGTGATGTTGCTTCTGAATTTTGCAAAATATTTTTTGAAGTGGAATTGAGATGAACAATTTGATGAATAATTGCCAGTACACTTGCCAATATTTCATTAGTATTTTTTTCTGAAGCTTGCTTTTTAGCTGCAAATGTCTGCAAAGGAGTATTTGAAAGGTTGGCTGTATAACAGTGAAATCCAGCACAGTCATGATAAAACCTCCCCCCGCCCCCCAGATAACATTTTGAAGGGGTTTTGTTTTATTGATTTTTAAAATATTTAGCCTGAGTGCCACTGCCTGTGACAGAATGTTTAAATAATGCAACAGCAGAAGAAGATAAACATCATCCATAAAACCAGCAGTTGCCCAGCTGGAGAGATTAAAGCGCTATTATGCCACTAGACCTGGGGAAAAGAAATCCACCTAGCTTTTTACCTCAAAAGCTGAGATAAACAGAAGGGGTCTCATGGCCTTTCAATAATCCCTGTGCATTATTTTAGGCAAGGGGTGGAGGGGAAATCAAAGCCTCAAACTGATGATGATTTGTAGACACTGTTCTGTTCATAGTGCTTCTTTTCTACTTGAAGAGGCCTCAGTTCAGATACTGCCAGTGAAAGGCCAAAAGTCCAAAAGAAAATTGTTCCCCTGGGTCTACCAGAGACCTCATCTCACCACTGGCAGCACCAAAGGTGCAGGAACAGACATCCAAGACACATACATGTCTAGTGTTGGCATGCTCCATGCTGCTTTCATCTAACTGGAGAGACCTCAGTTCAGGTGTTGCTAATGACTGACTGAAAGCCCCAAAGGAATTTGTACTGTCTGGGTCCATCAGAGACCTGGAGCTGTCTAAGCTACTGGCAGCACTGAAGATGTTAGAAGCATCCATCAGCACATGTATGGTGCTGGCATACCACGTGTTGGTTAGTTTGAGCCCTACCTAAGCTTGAACTGACCAGAAGATGAGGGGTAAATGAACTGAATGTTTACAGGCTTGGCAGGGGGAAAAAAATAAATCAACCCCCCCCAAACATAATAGTGCCTTAAAAGGAAAATCCTGCAAGGTTTTTTGGTTGATTTTGTCTAAAGATGAAGTTGTTGGCTTTAGCTGGGAGCTTTGCTTCCAGTACAGCTGCAGTGGGCATAAGGCAGTGCTCAGGGCCAGGTTGGATGGGCCTTTGGGCAACATGCTCTAGTGGAGGGTTTCCCTGCCCATGGCAGGGGGGTTGGAACTACATGGGCTTTGAGGTCTCTCCCAATCCAAACCATGGTCTGATGACTGAGTCAAGCCATAGATCAGCACATGGGAGATGCTTGCAAAGCAACAGTAAAGGAAGTCAAAATACCTGTAAGTGCAGAGGAATAGCAGGCACTTCTTGCTGAAGGGAGTGTGATCTGGCTTTGGGGTCATGCTATGTCTTACATATCAGTAAAATAAGTGAACTGGAGCTAGATCCCAATTCAGGGCAGGGGCCAGGGGATGAGGATGATGCAACCTCTCCTATGTTCCGGTGTCTTCACATACTCTCCTTGTGGGAGGTCATCTTGACAAAATCTGTGATTGTGCTCCATGACATGGTTGTAGGAAAATACCTAACAGAGGTAAGAAGGATTTAATCCGATTAAAGAGCCCACTGAAGTATTGGAAGGTTTCCTGGTGATTTATGCGAACTTTGAACCAAGCTGCTTGTACCAAGTGTGCCGGTCTGCAGGCAGGGTCGATCAGAAGTGTGTGATGTCAGACTTTATATGAGCAAATGTGCTGGTTTCAGGTTATTCTCTACCTGGAACAAACCTACAGCTATTTTTTTTTTTTTTTTTTTTTGCTCCTGTTACAGACTTTTAGCTCCATCTTTCATCTATGCAAACAGTTTTGTGAACTTTGAGGATGGTCCTCTGTGCATTAAAATGTATTTGCTGTTGAAATGTTAAATCAAACAGCAGCTTGAATATTTTTAAAGGTCATAGTCACTGAAGCAAAACACACACATTGCATACACCTTTTCTGAACCCTTTTTCTTCTTTCCTTTAAGCGTGGAATGCTGCAGTATATAGACAACACTGCAACTAAAGTGTGTAGAGTGGAATCTGATTTTGTCCTACAGGAATTAACAAGTGTGATGATGTTTCCATCTTCCATTTACCTTCTATAGGCAATTGAGAAGAACAGCAGAAAAATAGTAATGGTCTTTTCTTAGAAAAAGCTCTGGGCAATTAGCAATTCAGCTTTCCAGTATTTTCTCCATCACTCCAAGGCTCCAGGAGCATGTCTAGGGCAAGTGCATCAATGGCTTAAATGAAAGCTGAAGTCTGGGAATGCATTTCTGCAACCAGGGCTGAAGGATGGAACAACCTCCACAGCTGTGGGATTGCAGCTTTGCAAGGCTCTAAACAAATGCTCTGGCTGCTGCAGTAATAAAACTTGTTAAACAGATGCCAGATAAACAGGATGCTTTGCAAACAGACGCTATTATCATATATTGGGATGATTCTGGTTTTAGTTACATCTGGTCATCTGGCTGCAGCTCTGCAGCTACTATGTTCAATTCCATCTTAATTTGTCTCTTCTGGCTGTCAACCATATGTAGATATAAGTGTTTATAATATTTACAGTAGTCTCAAGTACACATCTATTTATAAACTGGTAGAATCGTGTGGCATTTGGCACTGGTGCTTTTGGATATATTGTGCTCTTACTGTGCATTCACAATAAAGAATTGCACACTCAAATGGGAAAACTGATTTAGTAATAACATCAGAGATGCATTCTTCTGTTTAACAGCTTAGCTCCTGGCTCATCAATTTTAAGACCCATCCATCCCATGTGCATTATATCACATAGTTTAGGGGTTTTTTTTTACTTCCTTTATATTTGCTAATATAAAACAGGGGTGATGGTGCAATTATTTCCCTAAAGTTAATTAATTTGAAGCTTAACTAAATAAAAAGCACTTATTAGATTTTTTCCACTGTAGCTGGTGAAATTAAAAATCTAATCTTTCCTGCACTCAGGAGGGAGAGGATCCTTACAATTTGCATACGTTTACAGTACCAAAAAAAAAAAGAGACAAAAGAAAGAGACAAAGATTACAGAAGTTCATGTAGGTTAGGATTTGAAAAGCCATTAATTTTATTTTTCCCAGTGATGAACTCAGCCCACAGTGATATGCAGCCATTCAGTGTCAGCAGCAGTTACTCCAGATGCTGCTGGGTGTTTAGCAGGAACTACTCAACAGAGTTTAGCCCTGTGAGGTGCTGGATGCTTTTCACCTCTCCTTCACTCCCATTGCAAGAAGCACTCAGCACCTTATGGACCTCGATCAAACTACTTCTAGCTCAGGATGTGGGTCTGTGTCCCTGAGATATTTAATCATTTGCCTCCTATTCTTTTAGACACAGTATGAAAGAGCAAAGCCATGCTTGACCCGTGCCTAAAAGCAGCTGCATTCTTTGTATTAGCCCCTGAATGCATTATAAATATCTGCCCATAAGTTTTTTTTTCCTGAAGTAGTATTACTTATTGTGTCTATGAGGAACTCATTAACATCCTTTACGCTCTGAATCAAAATCATTAACCCTCCCCTTCTCCCCAAACCACAAGTGGGCTTTGTGGTGCCATAAATGACTGAGTTATAATTTATTAATTTCACAGACTCTGATCTAGGCAGTGTCCAATTCTGTAATTAGAAGTTCCACAGCATCAGCATCTGGTAACGGCAGAACATCAATGTGCATATGGCTGTGCAGGCAGGGTGTTTCAGTAATTCAGGAAAAAATGGTGCATAAGTCATCTGTGAGGATGCTGGTGGAGGCAGGCAGGAGGAAAAACACCATTTGTTTCTGCAGCTGTGAGGCAGTTCATTCATCAGCACGTTTTCGTGCTCTGAAAATGCAGAAATGATGCATTCAAACCCGAGTGGCTCCTTGAGTCTGAGGGCTTTGCACAATCTGGTGCCACGGGTGATGCAGAGATCCATAAAGAATGATGCGATCTGCAAGTTTGGGGCGGAATCGTGAGCGGCAGGACGGCTTAACAGAAATGAACTGTCTGCGTTTTCAGATAGCTGGAACATTGGGAAAGCTTCCTCAAAATACTCATATGCTTCACATGCAAATTTTTTTCCCCTGAAATTGGATTGAGATTTTAATGATTTAAAATAATTTGACTGAAAGGAGAATACTGTACAGCCTACTTAGACACAAAAAAGCCCATATTTGTCACCATGCCGAAATTCATTAACTTGATGGAGTGTTGCAATCTGGGCAACATCCAATTATTATAATTAGCACTTCTGTGATGTAAGACCTGGGAACAACAGAGCCTCTGTGTTTTCCTTGTTTCTCTATGCATTTGTTCATTTCTTCTGCTGGATGAGCTCCTGTGAATGCCTACTGTAGCTCAAACTCCCCAAAATGTGATTACGCAAAAATGTAAAGTTACTTAAAATCAAAATGAGTGCCCAAACTGCTGCATTTCTACCCCAAAATTTGAGTGGTGCTCCAGAGCTTCATGTTGCTGGTACCTCTTGTGTTTGATGGGGCAGCAAAATGAGCCATGTGAAACACCTTCCCCCCTCCACTGGGTTCTGCACAGTTTGTGCTGCTTCTGCCTGCTGGCAGTAGAAGGGGGAGGTCATCAGAAAACCAGACCTTTTGGTGGGTGATGGTGGGTTAGCAGCTTTCCTCTGGGCATCACAAAGCACCTGAAGCCATCGGTACTGTGCAGCATGACACCTTGACCCAGTGGCCATACAGCACAATCCCAGGGAACAAGTAGACAATTAAAACCTACTCACTGTAAAAACACGTGGGGTGGGGTGCAATGCAGAAGGCAAACTATTTCAATTCCAGTTAGCCCTGGATTAAGGCCTGTGTGTGTTATTAGAGGGTTTCTGAGAGCATGTGATTTTTCTCCAAGGCAAGGGAGAGGGAGGCAACTCTTGCCTTTTTTTCAAAGTGGGTTTTGCTGAGCTGAACCACCCTGAAAGGCTTAATAGCACAAAACGCAGCTGCTGTGGCTGAAGCCAAAGCAGGTCATTGAGGCAGGAACACAGGATGCTTTAGAAATCTGAGGGCTTCTTGTAGTGTTTTATTCATGATTAAGAGCTGGCTTGGAAAGAAGAGAGTAAATGGGGTGGTGCTGGTGGGGAAATAGGAAATAATGTGATTGCAGAATCATTAGCAGACAATTTAGAGACCTTTATGAAGGCTGTGGTCCACCCCCTTCTCAGGAGATACGTACACCTGTGCCACAACCTTGATTAGCCTTGATGATGTTTTGCCTCCTTGGCATCATGCCTTAAAGAGGAAAGGAGGCTCTCACCTGGGTGGGTTGAGACACTGTGAGGGGGTTGGAGATGTACCATAGCCCTTTGTGCTCCTTCACTATTTGAGTGAGGCATGTGTTGTCCTCAGGCAAGCATGCTGCTCTGTGTTTCTGCACCCCAGCAGGTTGTTGAGGTGTCATCATGGGTTGGGGACCTCAACCAGGTCACTGCCTCCTGCACAGAGACCCTGGTATGGAGGCAGAGAGAAGCAAGGATCAGCCCTTCATGGGAGAGCTTGCTGTCCACCTCCTTTACAAATTCACCCCAAAGTCACAGGTGTGACATGGAGAAGTTTTCAAGTGAAATACACCTAAACCCCTCATAGGTGCACAGAGCACACCCCTTCAACCTCCTCTCAAGGAGGAGGATAAATAGATATATAGGGGAATAAACAGAGGGGAAAGGATTTTGCTGATCTTTAAAAATACCTCTGTGTTCTTGGAGCTGCATGTGTTGTCAGAGTTATCAACATCTTTAGCAGAGGAACAGGTAGGCAGCAAGATTAGGGTATTCACAAGTTTCCCAGCAGCTTCTGTCAAAATAAACATTATTTTGTTAACAGAACAAGGAGTCATGCCTATGTATTGTGTAGAAACATCACTACATTTTCACTATATTGCAACAACTTCAGGATAAGAAGAGTGCAACCATTTAATCACATATGTATTAATTATAATAGCTATCTATGTTTTCAACAAAGCCTAAGTGGTTTACTGATCTAGATTTACTTCTGTCACAGCTTAGGTATTAGAAGTGTGAGTTGCTTTGGAAATCAGCGGTACTTAGGCTCGAAAGCTGCTTACATACTTTAAAAATTAGATTCAGTGGTTTGAAATAGAAGTGATTTATGGATAAACTATTAATTCTGATGGAAAGAGGACTTTGGGCTAATTTAGAGATTATTCTGAATTGTTCCTAAATCTAATAAGCTAGATGTTTAAGTTTATTGTTAGTCCCATGATTATCTTAATGTATTTATGTAAATATGCATTTTAGGTTATGTTCCCTATGTCCTTAATAAAATAGTATTTGGTATGTTCTAACCCTGTACTGTCAGAACTACTCCCAACCACACACCCCCATTTCACTTCACTAACTGCTTTTAGTGTTTTGTGACAAGCTTTATTTTTCAGAAATGAATTATGTACTTGTTCTTCACAGGAACAAGCTCTCACCTTTCTCAGGAAAAAGCTGGTAATCCAGAGGTTACTTTGGGACATGGGTATTTCTGTTAAAGGCCTTCTCTTAGATCAGGTATGTAAAACTCTTTGTCACAGCCCTGGCTGATGCTTTAATCAAAAGGACCCTTGGACAACACGTTATTTTCTTATCAGCAGAAATAACCTGGGGAGCCATACAGAGCTTCCCTGTGCAGAACTGAGAAGCTTTGTACTTGCCTTTTTCAGCACGGGTGCGTTCTCCCCAGCTCCGTATCTTCACGTCATTAATGGATACAGTTGAAGTCCACGCAGGGTCTTGTGGATGTAACTGTAACAGCAGAGGCCAAAGGCCAGCCTTTAGACGCTGCTGTTGCACTCGCGTTAGGCCCGTCGAGCAGGCCACAGCTCAGTGGCGGCTCGTACGGTTGTTACACCCGGCCTGCCTTGCTTGTGGAGCTCGATCTGGTGTAAAAGTGAATATACTTTTCCACTCACAAAAGGTTGCCCTACAGCATACTGTCTGTGACTGCAAAACCAGGTACGTGTCCTTTAGATCCCCCAAAGCTGTGGGTAAGGTGCTTCTTGGGCTGGAGGGAAATCTTTCTGCTCAATTTTGAGCAAGGATCCACATCCTAGGGAAACGTGCCAGTTACGAGACTCCCAAGTACTCTGCAACGAGCCTCCCACAGCCTCTTCTGCAACTGTCCCACTCACTGGAACAAGTATGTGAACATGAATCTGCCACTTCCATGGGGAATGCTTCAGTGAAAAGGCCTTTGAGAGGATCATTTTCATCCTTGAAATGTGTCATGGCAATATGGAAAGAGATGGTATAATTTAGAAAAGACAAGGTGCTGTTTCATATGAATCATGTTTGCCTTTAATCACTTTGAACTTGAAATGAGAATTAAAAATATTACAACAGTATCATACCTGAATATTCCAGCAATACCTCTGTGTGTTCTGGATTGCTGTCAACTTTCATGAAGCACTGTGAAGATAATACTTTTATAGATGAAGAAATAGAACTTAAAATGCAATTCTAAACAACGTTGTGGGGTTCTAAATTAAAGGAAGTCACACTCAGTAGCTTTCCAGATCTTAATTTCAAAAAGAAACAGGAGAAGTTTTGAAGTCTTCTTCACACCAGCTGAACCACACAGGACTCAGCCAGTCCAATGACCACAGGGACTTATGCTTGTGACCATCTCTTACACGGGCATTAATATCTTGTGAGGAAATCTGACATTAATTAATATTTCATTAAGCTTTTATCCTGGTTTTTTTTGTTAGCGTTCTGTGAGGAATTAGAAATACAATTAATTTTGCTGTTCTGCTGCAGGGTTCATTAACCAGAATTAAAGGATCAGAGAGCTACCCACCTCTCTGAAGCCAGCCAGCCATTCTCATTAGGGCTTGTTTCTCCCCTTTTTTTAACAGACAGTTAAAAAAGTGCCTAGATAGGCAGCCGTCATTTTTAGCTGCCTATCTAGAAAGATGCTTTGCAAACATTTTCTTTTGACAATGTGTCAGCCAATCCTAGGATTTTTTCTCAAAAAATTGCTGGCACAGATTTTAAAATGGCTTTAAACTGATGGATAGGTGTTCAAGTGTGGGGGAAGAGTGGGTGAGGCGTGGCTTTAAAGGCCATTGGCAATTAGGAATGCTGGAGTGCTATTGATGATATAAAGGAAGGCAGGTCCAAGAGAAAAGATCTCACCATAAATTGTGTGTGTAGTTTTATTACTGTAGAAGACAAGAACTCACAACTCTGCTAGTGACAGATGCGGAAGCTTCCTTACAGAAGCACTTACTGCAGATTCTAAACTCCAGGGTAACTAATCATTAGATGATGATTTTCAAAATGATGATAAACATAACTTTGTGGGAGTGAACATGATAAAACAAACATACAGATTCTGGACAGTGTTATTAGAGAACAGTCCTTGGGAGAAATGTAAACTTGAATTTGAGATTACAGCCATCACAGTACTTCAGTCCCTGAACAAAATGAGGAAAAGAGGAAACAAATTTGTTTAAAACTACAATTAAGTAGCCTACTCAGGTAGGAAAAGACTATGTGATCTCAGCAAGTATCTTGCCAGAAATGGTGAGACCAAACCACTGAAACCAAGGACTGTTAACAGTGGCTTGTTGGGATTTAAAAAAGAGAGAAAAGGGGAAAGATTCAAGGGCATGAGGCTGGAGAAGAACAAAAATAACCAGATGTGCATTTTGTAGTGACAGGCCTGCAAAAAGCCTGCTGGAAAAGGGTACCACCACAGAGTAAGTGCCATCAGTCATGTGAGCTGATTTCTTCACATCAGTTTCTTTTTACCAAGGAGATTGATGACACCTATTCAGACCTGATTTTCAGTAAAGATGAAGAAAGAACTGGACTGTTAGGTGATGAACCTAAACCAAGAACATTTTGAAGGAGAAATGTGCAGCTGTGTTTCTTTTGAATGGTAATGCAGATCAGCAGGATACATTTTAAGCTTGGAAAGCCAAGAGACAGGAAGAATTTAGCTATACATACAGAATAAGTTGCTGTGAGCATTGGCAACTGCTGGAGAAAAAAATCATTGCTGAAGAACAAAGCAATGGGATATTGGAAGTCAGTGGTAGTTTAAAACTTTTACATTTCCCACATGATAGATGAATCAATAGGATTTTTCCAGACACCTGCTACATTTACTGTGGTGCCAAAGAAGAGAGGGAGATCGCTGTGACGGTATAGCAAGATGCTTCTGACATGTGCCATGGTGGTGGGGAGGCATGAAAGCAGCCAGATGCATGGTGTGTTCTTTACATCACTGTTTCATGTATTAGCAGTAAGTTTGTTCAGGTCTCTCTACCCTTTTCCTCTGGTATCTACAGATTTTTGTCTGAGGACATGTTTCAGTTTTTAAAGCATAGTTCTTTACATTTTACTATCAGTCTTGGACTTGCATCCTAAAACTTGCACCCTAAAACTGTCATCACTTTTGCCTACATCCCATGGCAGGATTGACACTCTGGAACAACTACTGTATCCTGAAGGTCTCCATGGAGGGAGGTAAGCACAATGTTGCTGAACAAGCCTGTGTTTCAGCCGTTACCAGTGGGGTGATATTTGGCAGGAGCTTGATCACTTTTTGTAATGTTTGCTCTGAAATGAATGAGCAACAAAAGTGGCTTCTTAAAATAAATGGGGCTCATTCAAATATACACTCCCATCCTAGTAAATTCCTGACGTTAAATCAAGTGGTTCCTGTTGCACCTTTCATTTTCTTCAGTCAAAAAGAATTCTGATGGGAAATTTCCAGCTGGACATAAGGGCATAAATGGCAACGTACCTCGGTAATGTCTGTGTTACAGTAGTTAATGGGAATAATTGCTCTCTACTGATCAATGAGCACAAGACAAATTCCTTCCGTTCTTGATCTCTGTTCGTTGTGTTCCAGCCTGTTAGAGAAACAGCGTGATTTATTTCACAGCAGATCCTTTTATTATCGCCTATAACCTTCATCACACACATTTGTATAACCTTTCCTAAAACTGGGGGGGGAAAGTCATTTCCAAAAATGTATGTGTAAAATGTCTTTGTCATATGTATGAGGGAAATTGCATAATTACCAGATCCTCTGGTACATTGGTGTGATGTCATGAATTGCTCCGGATGACACGTTGTCAATTCCTGGCCCTGCATTTAGCACACTGGGGACTTGTCCAAGGGTGGGATGCCTGAGAGCTATCAGCTAATCCCAAACAAATCTCAACTCCAGGCAAATTTAAAGGTAAGAATAGAACATAAATTTTGAGAAATCTGCTCCTTCACTCACAGACAGGTGCAGAGAAATGAAATTATAGAAGACAACACCTGAAATTCTCATTCTGGTTTGACTTCATGGAGATTTCTGCACTCCAAGCAGGTTCTCAAGTCCTACTGTTACAGTGCTGGAGCTGAGTCCCCTAGGCAATCCTGCAAAAGGCGAAACTTTCTCCTTATGTTGTCCTTTCTCTGCTGGGCTTCTGTGGAATGAAACTCCATGCACTGTTGCAAGGTTTTGCAGCTCTTTATCCTGGCAAGTAATTCAATCTGGATGGTATTTTATACCTCCTAGTCAATGTACAACTTGTACAGCCTTGGTGTTTATAAGAAGACTGTGATGATGTTTTTCCAGCAGAAGTTGTTCACTTGTCTGCAACTATTTCACTTTTCAATTGCTGTGATTTTGAAAAAGTGCTCTGTACACAGTTTGTGACCGAGTGAAGTCTAACAGGCCAGATACATGTCATCAGATTCTGAGGCTTACCTAAAGGCTCTGCACCTTCTCCTGATCCACAGGACTCAGTACCATGCTAACAACGATGTTTTTCTGGTAGGAAAGCTTTAGGGGCCAAGGTCTTAAATGTGTCTTTGTGATTCTCTCTTGCTCTGACTCTTCATGGTAGGGGACTATTTGCTTGGTCCTGAGGCTGGTGGATGACACCCACCAGAAGCCATAGCCTTGTGAGGATGGGCAACATAGAAGTAATAAAAAAATTCCAGTCCTCTTTTTCTTCTTGTTTTTTAACAAATGCTTTGTAACGGACTGGTGGTTTGACGCAGGCTGGAGGCCAGATGCTCACCAAAGTTGCTCTATCACTTCCCTTTTCAGTTGGACAGGGGAGAAAATATATATTGAGAGGCCTAGCAATCAAGATAAGGACAGGGAGAGATCATTCAGCAGTTAGCTTCATGGGCAAAACAGACTCAACATGGAATAAAACCCCCTCATCTAACTACATACACACAGAAACAGAGTAGGATACCGAGATGGAAACCCAAGCATTAAAACACCTCTTCTCACCCCTCCCTTCTTTGCAGAGTCCAATTTTATTCATCATTTCTCTCCCTTCCTCCCCTCCAGGCATCACAGGGAAGAGACAGAGAGGGGGGATTTGGTCAGTTCCTCAGTCAGTTCCCCAAGAGTTGTTTTCCCTCTTGGGGTTGGGGGAAGGCATTCCTCACACTCTTCCCCTGCTCCAGTGTGGGTGTCCCACCCACGGGAGACAGTCCTTCACGAACTTCTCCAACATGAGTCCTTTCCCACGGGGGTTCAGCTCTTCACCAACTGCCCCATTGACTGACAGAATGTCTCTCAGTCTCTCAGGCCCAGACTGCTCCAGCCTGGTCCCCCACGGAGTCACAGGTCCCCTCAGCAAAACTGCTCCATGGGCTGCAGGTCCTGCCAGGAGCTTGCTCCAACACAGGTCAAAGCACCTTCCATATGTCTTCACCCACTCCAGTGTGAGGCCTCTCCACAGGCTACAGGTAGTGTCTCTTCTCCTTATCATCATCCATGGGCTACGGGGGGACACCCACTCCACCATGTGTTTCTCCACGGGCTGCAGGGACATCTTTCTCTCTGGCACCTGGGGTGCCTCCTCCCCACTTCTTCCCTGGTCTTGGTGACTGCACAGTTTCTTACATCTTTCTTACATCTTCTCACTCCCTTCTCTGGTGGCAAAATGCAGCTGCTTGCATTTTTTTTTTCTCCTAAATATGATTCCCAGAGGTGCTGTGACCATCGCTGATGGGCTCGGCCTTGGTCAGCAGCAACTGTGGCCTTGACTCAGCTGATGTTTACTCTCTGGAGCCTGCAGAGAGCTTCTGGCTACTTCTTGCAAAAGCCACCCCGGCAGCCCCCCTCCTACAACAGAACCCAGACACACAAAACCACAACACAAAATTTTGACTGCATTATAGGTCTGGTAAGTTCATTTTTTGTAGTTACTGTCAGTTACACTGAGTAGTTGTATCAACTCATAAATCAGATAGGATTTCTGGATGTAGATGGTATCTTGCTTTAGTCAAATAAGTTGTGGGGTTTTTTTAAGGTAATTTCTGAAGGTATTGCCCAAGGAAAAATTTCATGTGTGGTGTTTAGTGAGAAATATCCTAATTATAAATTGAAACACAGATATATCTTTAGAAAAAGAAACTTAAAAACTCTTTTATCTCCCCATGCAGTGAGCCTTCCTTTCAGATGCAAATGCATCAATTAGAAACTAGCTGTTATCTCACAATTTGTGGGGGAAGTAAACATGACATTAAATAAAGCGTATGGCTTGTCCAAGTTATTGTCAGTAGTATCTTTAATAACTAGCAGATGAGATATTCGTCTTGTAAATCATGGATGTTACTCCATTAAAGTGCTCCCAAACTTTTTTCTCTTTTTCCAAAGGCAAAAACTTTGGTTCAAAAATAGGAAGAAGTAGAATTGTTCAGCCACAGAGGACACAAGAACAACATCTGCCATTTCTTAAGTGACTTTTCCAGAGTTTCCCTATGAGATACAGCTGATGCTGCAGTGGTCCTGCACAGCTCCTGCTGCAGGGGAGGTGTTTGTCCTCTGAGAACCCACCGCTTGTCAGACTGAAGAGAGGTAGGGGATGAGGCAGACTAGAACTAAAAGGTTATGTGATGTTTGAGGGGAGGTGCCCTACAGCAATTCTGCCAACCATAAAATAGAATACACTTAGTTAAAAGGGACCTACAACTATCACCGAGTCCAATTGCCTGACCACGTCAGGGCTGACAAAAGTTAAAGCATGGGCATTGTCCAAATGTCAAACACTGACAGGTTTGGGGCATTGACCACCTCTGTAAGAATCCTCTTCTACTGTTTGACCACCCTCTTGGTACAGAAATGCTTTTTAATGTCAAGTCTGAACCAGAAACAGAGTATTGCTCTGACAAATCCCATGTCATTGTTTCCTCCCATGCAGCTGGAAAAAAGGATTTTGATATATGAAATACATCAAAAATACAGATGAAGCAGCAAGTGAATTTCTGCTCTATCAAAGACAATGTGAAAACTCTGGCAGTGAGAAATAACAGCAAATTATTTTCTGAAGGAGTGCAATATTGCTCAAGGTAACTCAGCAGGATTGCTTCAGTGGTCTTGTAGGGTTTTTCTGGTAAATTCGTTCACTTCTGAGAGTTACTGCTGGTGCAGAACAGAGACCATGCTCTAAATATATATCCCATTGCTGAGCTCTGAGATGCCCTTTGTTTGGGTGTTTTTATATGAAAGCTAGATCATCTGGATGGGCTTCAATGTCTTTTTTCTGGGCACTGTGTCTGGATGTAGAGCTTTGGACTTGGGTGAGGTAAGTAACAGCTGAAGAGAGAACATCTGACCACCAGCACCCCACTCCTTTAGCTGCAAATTGCCATTTTCCAGCTGAGGTGGTATCTGACTGTGCTTAATTTGTTTTCCCCTGGACATCAGAGCTTTAGCTCTAGTTCTGGAGGCTGGGTTAATGTAAGGGGGTACATCTCATTTTTATACTTTGAAGTCAATCTTGCTACTTGTTTGGGCTCATGGGAATCTTCCCTTACCTGACCTAATGTGCCAACAGTCCTACCCACCAAGTGGCTTTTCTTAAATTCACTTACATCCAAGGTGCTAAGATCTTTCAAATGTGGCAGAGAGCAGCCAGGCATGCACAAGGGCATTCTGTCCATCAGGAAAAACCTTCTACAGACAGACTTCTTTGGAGAACAAGCTTTCACTTGCAAGGGCAGAAGAGGATATCTGAATATTTTAAGGGCAAATCAATTTCATAAAGGCATTCAGAGAGGTGCAGGTCTGGACCTTATTATCCTAATTAACTATATCACCAATAAAACACGGAGAAAGATTTCTATGCATGAAACAATAAAGCTATGCTTGCTGCTTCCACTAAGTACATTATGAGCTTCTGGTAAGCTTATTGCAGTATTAATACTGGCATTTGTTTAAAAATATCCTGTTGTAGCTCTGTGTACTGATTAATTTTGATCTCTAGTGTTGCTGGAGAAAATCATCTCCAAGTCATCCACTTAATCTAAGGAAAGTCTGGGTGAGACAAGGCTGTACTTGCAAGCTGTAGAAGGACAGTCTTTTCAAGTGGAGACAATTTGGAAACAAAAACAAGAGAAAAAGAGGAAAAAACACCAATGTTTTCTGCCTCATTTTCAAACACAACAGAAAATTTTGGGGTAAGAATTAAACCCACAGGTAACACTGAGAATTAAGGAAATAAAAATACTGGGGCTGGGATTGGAGGGTCTGGCCTGAGGGCCGAACTCTACCTTTGATTACACACAAACTGATACAGTGCTGAAACTAAATGTGAATGACATGTTAAATGATTAAAAGGACAACCCTATGGCATTCAAAGGTCAGAGAAAATTGGACTTGCACTGCACGAGATGGAATGAAGAATAAATACTCGGTGCCTGTCTGTGCGTGTTTCATACAGGAGACCCGATATAGAAGGTGATCCGGTATGGAGGTTTCAGTACAATGAATCTCTTTTCTGTCTGAAAAACTAATTTTGTTTGAAATTTACTTGAAAAGTGGATTTATGACTTCTTGGCATCTTTGTATCCTTTCATGAATTGGATTACATTGGAAACGGCTATATGGAACACTTTGTGCTGAGGTATTAAGGTTGCTTAGTGCAGATATCTGGTGCTTATCTTTCATGAGGAGTGGGGTTTTTCTGGCACTTTAGCTGAATTATTTTAATCCAAATCCTAGAACTGTTGGTAGTATTTTGTTCCTGGAAGAATTTCCATAAAACACTTAGGTAAATCTTCAGTTCTCATAATTTACAGGTTCTGCAATCATTCAGAAAAGCTGGAAAGGACAAAAAAAACCCCCAAAACCTCTACTAATGTATTGTCTGTGAGTAAATGGCTTCTGAATTCTGTGCCATGAGAGAGCAAATGCTAGCAGGCTCAAGAGGAACGGCGCAGCAAACTTGCCCCTTGCTGTGATCAGTGATTTCTTCTTATACCTGATGAGCCTTTTTTTTCTCCCTCTGTGAAAAGATTAAATCAGAAGAGGGCAACAAGGAGTCCAGAGATTGTTTGCAATACTTACTTCCACCTTTTTCTTTCTCTTGATCATTTCTGCATCCTAAATAGTTTTCTAAATATGCCATGGGCTGCTTGGCCTCTGGATTGTGCAGGCAGCATGGACGAATGCAAGAATGTGTTACAAACACCAAGGTTTGATGTGGGAAAAGACTGCAACTTTTTAAATGATTGCTGTTGCAGAGCAGTAAGGCTATAGGGAAATATAATTTTATAACTTTCTTTATAGATTCATAAAACCTCATGAGAGCTATGCCTAAAATGTAGCTATTTACAATATATTTTTGTCACACCTGAATACTTAAACATGATGAATTTAATACAAAAGTATTTGCGTTAAAATACTGTACCACATGCTTCATGAGTTTATAGTGCTTTAAATATACAATAAATACTGCTATATTAAATGAGATTGGTTTATGAAAGCTTAATGCTTTTGGCTGTGATTTTTCTTTGGCCAGTGTTTCCTTCTGAGCAATCATTTCAAGTGGAAGATCCATCTGCGACTTCTCAGGTTATTTTTCCATCGAGTTTGCAATAAACTGGAGCCTTGTGCAGAATTGCCAGAGCAACAGTGGCCCAGCCTTATTAGTTTAAGTCTTCCCTCAAACGTATCGTCTAACATTTACATACTGTAATGTTCTCTGCTCTAATGCCATACTTAGAGCAAAGGTGCAGAGTTAATGCTATTGCAACTTTTAGGGGCTTGCTGGGGACAAGGTGGATTAGTCCTGTGGGGAAGAAGGATTGCAGAGGCATTTTTCACGGTTTCTTCGCCAAGAACACGCACAATCCTAATGGTGCAAATGGCAGGCATTTGCCTTGCTCACACTTCCAAGTCTGTTTACAGCTAGTGTGCTGCCCCAGAGCAACTCACTCGTGGTTTCCACTCCATATGTGCTGCCATTAGTAGGGTTTTTTCAACAAAAACCCCTAGCTTTTTCTGCCTGAGAAGAAGCCAACCTGACAATCAGACTTTAATGGTACTGAAGAGAGAACTGTGGAAAACTTGATTGCTCACTCTGTCTCTCTCTCTCTCCCTCCCTCCCTCATCCTTTTCACCAGCATTTTTCCATTTTAGGTAGAATAACACATTTTATTTGACTTCATATGAAGTGCTTCATTTTGCAGGTCTTGTTCTACGTGCTGGGTTTTCAGGTCCACTTCTGCAATACTGAACTGTCTACCAAGCAGACACTCCATAAACTAAGATATTTTCCTTAGAGTACACAATTATGCTCTGGGAATTCCAGAATTTGATGAAACATACAACATCATGCATGAACTGTTTTTCTACACTGCTAACCCCTTTCCTCAAAGGGTTGTGCCTAACGAGTGTGCCATGGCCAAGGAAAGCTCAGGACTCTGCAGGATCCAGGTGGTGGGAGCCAAACACCAGGGTATGAGTGTTTAACTGAAAAGCTTTCAGGTTAGTTTTGTTTCAGAAAAATGAACATACTTCTGGTGCCAAAATGGCTTGACCCCACTTCTAGCAGTGATAGATTGGTTGGCTGAAACCTCTAAGATTCCATTACCAGAAAACCAAAAATGTTTTCTTAGAATGGCATGAATTGCCATCCTCTTGCATTGCTCAGTTTATTCTTTCTTTGGAACGTTGTTCAAAAATTAAGCAAGCACTATGGTATTGAAAAGAAATATTTCAATTGCCCTTCAAGTGGAAACTGGAAAATAAATGAGAGTAGAAAGATTACCCCTTTGCAAAGCTGAAGCACTGGTATCTTTCCAAAGGAGTAACAAATTATAAGGATTTTTTGACAGGCAAAGAAATTGAATTTCTTCATTTCGGTGGATAACTGTTACCTGCATCCTTGGTTTGTTCACTTCCATTTTTCATCTACTTCTGCCATGCTGCTTGTTGCTAAAAGCATTCTTTTATCTGAGAAACACCCTTGAACAGCTCTCTCAACCTACCAGTGAGCATTAAAAGCATGCTGGGAGAATCCTCCTTTTTGTAGAGGCTCATGGTGCTTTTCTGTGGCGTGTACTCCAGTAAGCTTTTCAGGCTTAAGATCAAAGGTTTGCAATGTTCTGCCAAAATACTTGCAAATTATTTCAGTCTGGATTGCATCAGGACTTGGTAGCTTGAGCATGGCTTTCTGCTCAGGTCTGTTGGAGTGCATTTTAGAGCAGTGGTACTCCTGATAGCCTGAGGGTTGGTTATTTCTGGTCTTAAAGACTTAAAGAAGTCTGAAAAGACTACAAAACTGATTAAAAAAAAAAAAGCCCACTCTAAAAAAATCCTCAAAGTACCTTGAAATTCCCATGTAGGAATGTATGAGTAGGGTAAGCAGGAAGAAAATAATGACGTGAGGATTATCTGAATGAAGGTTCAAAATTCACTTATTTTAAATGAAAATAATTTGGTATCAGAGCATGGGATGGCAGCTGGCTTATCTTTTAGAGCAGTCAAGTAGTTCTTCAGTTTCAAGGAAATGGTGGAATACTGTTGGTGGGTGCTCTTTTTACATGTCCTTCCTAATGAGGGTTGGAAGGCAGATGCTTTGCTGGATGTGCTGGGATTGCAGGATTTCCTCCTGTAAGACATTGGTCACTATGAAAGGACATGACCAAATGGCAAGGGTCTGCCACAGTTATTCTTCAATAACCTTTTGATAAGTTGATTTTTTTTTCAATGAAGCTGAAAAAAGGGGCCATTAGTGTGTGAAACCAGAGTGGTAGCATGGGCAGGGGGGCTTGGTGCTGATTGCTTAATGTGCTTTCATTTCCCATCTGGGTTTTGTTTTTTTTTCCCCTTAACAGTGGCTTTCCTAGATAGGCAAGCCCTCACTCACTGCCTTGGAGATGGCTGATCTGAACATCTTCAGGAGGTTTCACTGATGAAACTGGGAATGAAAATAGAAGGGAGCCATTGCAGAGCGTGTGTTAAATAGCTTTCTCTATAAAGCCTTTTTTGTACCGGGTACCTCAGTCTGTGCCTGGAAACTTTAGCCTTTCCCATCCCCCTCCTCTTCCCGAAGACTCACTCTAGCACAATATCAAAAACACCCAACAAACCCTCTGTTCTAGGCTTCTGTGGCAGCTCTCCCATCCTTTCATCTGACTGGGTTTTTTCTTGGGGTGGGGGGTGAAGGATGATTGTGTTTAGCTTCAAGTAGACTTTGTACATTCTGTCTGTTCATTGTTGGAAGGACTTCTGCCTTGTGACTGCTGCACCTTATGTTAATGGATATCGTGGTGTTGCCTATTACCTGTCTTTGTCATCATCAGCATCATTATGGTTCCTTTCTTTTGTTACTATTTTATTGTTGATGAAAAACGAAGATATAGAACAGTGGCTGAAAAGCCAGTTGCATTCAGATGTGTGCGTGTCTTCAATTTTGTGACTTAAATAGAACCATTGCAGTCTTGTTGCAAAATGACCTTCCATGAATTGCACTGTGATCATCTCAACAGAGGAGCATAGTCCGTATTCTCGGTGCAGTCACGAACTCCTTTTACAAGGACTACAAAGCAGAAGATAGCTTGTTTTTAAATTCTGAGACATACAGGACTATGAGACAACTGATGAATCAAGTTCTGGTTTGTCCCTCTGAGACTCTCTGTTCTTACAACAAGAAACCAACCCACTTGGTCCTCTAAAATGAGTCTGGAACAAAAGATGGAAATTATCTTTTATCTCAAAATTGAGAAGGGGCTTTGAAAGCTTGCTTAAAAGTCCCTGTGGTGAATCTGGCCTACCAGGCTGTAAAGGCAGCAGCTCTGCAGCCTTCCATATCAAAGTATAAGGGAAAAAAAAAAAAAATCATAAAACCTTTCTCAATCCCCATCCAAATAAGTGTTCAAACACATTGAGAGAGTCAGTCCTAACATTTCATGACTACACTGTTGTTGACTGGCTGTTTGAAGGCAGCAAAATGTAAATAAGGTTTTAATTTTTAGAGGAAGCTGAACTGGTCAAAATATTTTGAAAACCTGTTATTTTTAGTTTGGTCAGAAAGTCTGTTCCACCAGGTTTGTGTCTGTTCCTTTATGGAATGGAATAGAATAGTTCTGATTATACTTGCCCCTAAAGACCTTTAAAGTTCAACCTGGAAATCATGGTCAGGTTCAGAAGATTTACTTACCCCAGAACAGCCTTTGGGTCAGTGGGCTGGTGCATCAGCTGTACCTGCAGCTAATGCCTTGGGCTTTTGGGGCAGAAGAGGGGGCTGAGTGAAGATATTTTATTTTCAACTTCCTCTGTTGATGAAGATGGTGTTGTTTAAATCCTGTCTTAGATGAGGCTTTGTCTGTGGGCTTACAATCACTGGTCTGGAAGGGAGTTTATAGAACCATAAAACCATTTTGGTTGGAAAACACCTTTAAGATCATTAAGTCCAACCACTAACCTTCTAATGCCATGTCCACCACTAATCCACGTCCCTAAGTGTCACATTGACACATCTTTTAAATACCTCCAGTGATGGTGACTCAACCACTTCCCTGGGCAACCTGTTCCAGTGCTTGACAACCCTTTCGGTGATGAAATTTTTTCAAACATCCAATCTAAACCTCATCTGGTGCAACTTGTGGCCATTTCTTCTTGTCCTGTTCTTTGTTAGTTGGAAAAAGAGACCAACATCTGTTGGCTTCAACCACCTTTCAGGGAGTCGTAGAAAGCGATAAGGTCTCCCCTCAGCCTCCTTTTCTCCAGGCTAAACCACTCCAGTTCCCTCAGCTGATTCTCAAAAGACTTGTGCTCTAAACCCTTTGCCACCTTCTTTGTCGTTCTCTGGACACACTCCAGGACCTCAATGTCTTTCTTATAGTGAGGTGCTCAAAACTGAACACAGCACTTGAGGTGTGGCCTCACCAGTGCTGAGTCCAGGGGGACCATCCCTTCCCTAGTCCTGCTGGCCACACAGTTTCTGATACAAGCCAGGATGCTCTTGGCCACCTTGGCCACCTTGGCAAACTGCTGGCTCACACAGCCTATCAACCAACACCCCCAGGTCCTTTTCTACTTGACAGCTTTCCAGACACTCTTCCCCAGGCCTGCAGCATTGCATGGGGTCGTTGTGACACAAGTGCAGGACCTGCCCTCAAGCAGATCAACTTGGTGTCATATCCAAACTTACTGAGAGTGCACGTAGTCCGGATCATTGATAAAGATATTAAATGGAACTGGCCCCATGGACCCATCCTGCATTGATTTGGGGTAATGTTTTCAATACTTCATTATACAAATAAGTGACTCTTGATCACTTTTGGTTTCCTACCTGAATGACTGATGTGGGCCTGTTGTTCTACAGCAGTGAGGCAGTTCCCCTGCCCGCCTGTTCCTTTAGTCACACTCTAAGCATAATCTCCTTTTGACAATATTTTCCTAAGGTGTGTTGTGCTTTTATGTCTCCCTACAATGTAGAGTCAAGGGTTTCTCTAGGTTTTAGGTATAGATTTAGAGACATGATGTTGGCTCCATGGCAACACCAAGCATTTACAGTCTCAGAGGAACTGATCTTTCCAACGGATCAGCCTGAGAAGACAGCTGCATCCCTGGAGCAGGAGGGAAGACCCAGGCATGCAGCCTAGTCCACCCCTGCAGCCGCAAAGCAAGACGTGCCAGCAGCCTGCACATGCTGTGGAGGTCAGAGCTTCCCCTGGGTGCGTTCCTGCCGCTGTGTGACAGTTGCAAGTCTGCAAATAAGGCCCCCAGGGCCTACAGGAGCTGCCCTACCTCTTTCACCATGCAGCTCCTTGGTATCCATGTAACCATCTCCATTTTGGCAAACTTCTTTTGTGGTGGTTTCCTTCACATCCTCAGTAAACAGCTTCACACGCAAGTCTCTCCTTAGATGTTCCACTGCCTAATATATTTGTCTGTTTTTCCCCCAGAAATGAACAGGCTGATGCTGGGATGGTGCTGGTCACAGTCATGTAATGATTGGCAGTCACAGGGAAGAATCTCTTTTTGAGATGCTTCCTTCCAGGTACTGCCTGCATTCATATTCACATGGAAGAGGGATGGGAGGGCAGTGCAGCAGGAATGTGGCCCTGCTTCTGCTGCACAATCAGAAATGAGGCACTGAAGTCCCCCTGATGCTGAGCAGGCAGTCTCTGTCATGCGATGCTGGTTTTGTGCTGAACAGAGAGCAGCAGTGTACGTTTATGTGTGTCTCAAAGTGCTGTTTCATCTTCCTGGATTAGAGCAAAAGATATCTCTTGTTTCTTCTTTCTTTTTCTCTTTCTTGTCAGCTGGTTTTGAATGCCATGGGTGTGAAGATCTGTTGGTTAAGACTACTGTATGCAACTTTTTTGTGTCAGTTTGGTTTTTTTTTCCTTTGCAGAAAGGTGACAGAAAACCCATGCAAAGAACAAGGTTTTCATAAAGCTAAATTTGAATGCCATTATGCTTTTGTAAGCTTCAAATACACAGAATTGTAATACTGGAATTCTGCAAGCTGATGTAAGATTTACCGCTGACTCTCTACCCCCTCTCTTATGATACACAGGTAATGTCTCATAGACCAAATGTCACTGAAACTGTATCCTTGGATAACTTTGCTGTTTACATAAGTAAATTTTTAAATATATGCTCCAGATAGTAATGAGTATTTACACTGTCTCTCAGAACACAGGATAATTCTATTTTAATTATAGACTGTGGTTCTTCATTACTGAATGCTCAGAGAAAAGTGAAAAAGAAATCTGATTTTCATGCTGGTATAATTAAAAGGAATATAAAATTTAAAAAAGAAAAACAAACCAACCCCAACAAACCAACACCTGAAATAATCACAAGTTTGAATTTATAGCAAGGGAAATGTTTTGTTTATTAAAAAATAGAAAAGATTGAAATATCAGAAAAGAAGCAGTGACATCCTGCAGAGAATTAATTTGAGGAGGCAATATGATTGGATGTCCCTAGTTTCATTTCTGTGTGTTTGTTTCTCCTGTTCACCCTACTTTTCCCTTCCCTTTTGGTGTATTCACTGTATGACTGGTCTCCTTGTAGTCATAAGGACCTGGTGTTAAACTACTTCAATGCCAAAGTCATGAATTCCACTTAAGCTCCTGTGCAGCTGGGGGAAGCTTGCAGAAATGATGTCTCATTTTTGTTCCTTGCCTTTACAATGTGAAAGGGATGGTTTATGCAAATAGTGCTCTTAGTTGGTTGAAATATTGCTCTTACTAATGTGCTTTACTGTTTTCTGCAAATAAAGCATTGGTTGTCCAAGTGCTAAGTGCACCACAATGTCTGAATCTTCTACTTCTAGAAACAAAAGTGCTACAGATTGTAAGATGCAAATTTCTATTGAAGTACTGCATAAACTAAATTGATTTTTACTCTGTTGTTTAGGTCTTATTGTCCTTCAGATCTCAGTAAAAGTTTTTTGGTCACTCATAAGAACAATAATGACTTATATATAGTCCTGATCTTTGGCTAGTATCATGGTACATGGGCATACAGGGATATCGACAGTGGGAAATAATTTATCTATAATAATTATTTATTAACTTAAAGCAAATGAACTGAACTTCTGGCAATAAAAATGACACTGCTCTGTCTTCCAGGTTGCTTTCTACCATTCCTTTTCCTAGAAACACTGGTAGGAACTTACAGCTAGTTGCGGTGTTGTGAATTCTGTTTGTCTGCTCTTGAATATGACATTTCAGAAGAAATCCATCTGTCTGTCTGGAAGTGCTCTGTGGAGCACTTGTGTCTGACTTCTCTTATTTTAAAGACAAATCTTTCCCACACAGACTTTGCACAGAAGACCTTGTGGTAGAAATACCATCTATATGAAAATACATCAGCAGTGTAGTTTCAGCCAGTCAAACTTGCGTAGTACACTTGCTGCCCTCAAAGCAATTTCTTTATCCTGTGCACCAAATAAAGCAGTCATCCTGAGGAGAATGCAATTATATTGCTTAAAATTGTGAATATAGTACCCAGGAGGCCTGCCTGGAGATTACGTAGATATCTCAATTTTGGCATTTTTGATGTTGAAATATTTGATCCAGAAAATAAAATGTTTTTGTCTGAATTACTGTGTGGAGTTGTTATTACTAATGTTTTTATTATATTTAATTTATCACTAGTGAAAAAAAAAACCTCACAACTCCCTAAGGTTGGCTTCTCCCTCTCTCTGTTCTCCCAAGTAACTCTGACACTCCGGTAAGTGCCAAAATTTAGTGGGGATGACAAATGGGCTGCTTGTACTTTACATTTTTTGTGGCTTTTTAAGAAGGATAAGATGATTAACTTTCTTCTCAGTGTGATATCTCCAGATGAGGACACCAGGTACAGTTGTGCAGGGTTTGTATTCCACCCCTATTCTTCATGAGGATGAACATTATATACACAGAAAATGATTCCTGTTTTAGGTATATCACAGATACAGCTGCGCTGGTGCTTGACATACTGGAAGATCTTCATGACTGAAGTTCCCCAAGAAAGCTTGCATGTTTGCTCCTACTGTTTTTCAGATGATGATGCAAGTAAAATAGAGACAAATCCAATGGTTTTCGCAGCACTCATTTTTGAGAAAAAGCTTTATTTTTTTAAATGCTTGAGAAGTCTTGTACTCTTTAATTAAAAAAACAAACAAACAATCAACAAAAAACAAAACCCCACAAAAAAGCCAACCCAAAGCAAATGCTAATTTAATTGTTGTCTCTACAGGTGACACAGAACAGGCTTCCCTTTTGAAGAACTGAGTGGCAAGGGTATGTTTTTGCACTGAATTGGACTTTTTCTTCCTGGTGGAAAAAGACAAGGAAAGTGAGTTAATCTAGGCCCAAATCAGTGTTTAGGATTCCTCCAAACTGTTTTAGTTCAAGATGTTAAAAAAACATTTGAAAAAAGTAATCAGATGTGATTTGTTTGTGTAATGAATGTAATCTACTTTTCAAAACTTCTCTGTTTGGACAGCTGAGCAATCTTCGAGCTCACTCAGGAAAGTTTTGGAAGTAAGGAAGAAAATAGAGTTTTTATCTTCCTCTAAATTCCAGCTGTGTAGATTATTAGCAATGTGGAAGATCAGTCTGCATGTTTGGTACTTTTATTACTTATATGTGTTCCTGTATGGCAATTAATTTATTAATTGATTTGCTGACGCTTTGTGTTTTGGGACCTATATTTTGTGTAGGTGAGAAAATAAATCTTCTACAGCACACTGTCAAATTGATCTCTTTTATTACCTTAACCTAAAGACCTACTTTAAATGAGTTGCCTGCTATCGCAGGCAGGTATCCAGCCAGAGCTGGATGCTTTTTGGGTCCGAAAGAAAGAGTTCCTGCAGGATGTGAAGGATGCCAGACTCTGTCCTTGGCACATGTCATGATTTGATGTTGTTGGTTTGAGAAGCTCTGGAGCCAAACAGCTCACTTGAGAGCTGAGCTATTTGCATCAGAGGAAGATCTGAACAGGGAAACTATCAGATCAATACAGTACAAGAGTGAGGTAAACTTCATTGGCTTTATAATGGAAGAAGTTTCTGCCCTTTGGGATGATATGGAGCTTCTTCCAAGTGAATCTCCTTGAATTTCAATCAAACAGCAAAGGATTTACCTGCCATGTCCTGCCTACGCCTTTCCCCCTATACTGCCGTAATGTGATGCAGGGACATATTCCCTGCTGGCTGGGTCCCTGCTCAGCTAAATGTGTGTAAAACCATCGGGGCTGCGTTAGAGCATCTTGCATTCAGTGAATCTGATCTATCAGCACGACTTAGTTTTATTTTTAGAGCAAGAAAACCAGAATTAAAGATAGCTTATTGGTTCCTTGTTTTTTTCTTGGCTAGGTTAATTCTGATATGCACCAGAATTTCTCCCCACCTGACTGGGGCTGGTTTTAATTTGGGTCAGAGTACCTACAACTGCAGGATAACATTGTGGTGTCTATGCAATAGGCAGGGATAAGGTGTCTCAGTACACCACAAGCTACTGGCTTGGTACAGAAGTGGTGTACAAAATTAGCTTTGCACCATCCAGGGAATTTTCCTGGCACTTAGTCTCCCAGAATGATAGCTCAGCTTAATGAGAGAAACCAACAAACATGAGTGTAGCTTTGAATCTGATCTGATGAAGCCTGGCTTGAATAGCTGCACCAAGTAACAGGCAATGCAGAATCACAGCAGGAGACTTATGAATTTCTTCTCCCCTCTTTGTTCTGTATACCCCAACTTATACTTTTTATTCTCTGCAATTATGGCAGTCAGTATTAGTGGCCTGGGACAGGCGTGGCAGAAAAATCTACACAAGCTTCAGTTTGTCAAAACCCACATTTTTTTTCCAGCTGCAGAACTGCTGTTTTCATGACAATTCTGACTGTGAAAGGAGAGGAAATTTTACTCCTGTAAAATTCTCAGGCTTGGAAAAGGTCTCAGCACCCTGGCAACAGAGGTTAACCATCAGTAAGCTGGCCATGCCCAGTTTCCCTTGGCACTGGCAAGCTTGAGTGGAAAATTTTATAAACACTTTGTATCCTGACCAGATTTACACTGTTTTACAGATATCAATATGAATAACAACCTTCTGTGTTCTCTGAGAATGATGAAACATAAAAATGTCTATTTAGAATGAACTGTAAAATAAACTAGCCATATTTCTTGGGTCCTCTCCAGGTTTCTGAGATGCCCGTTCTTCTGCCCAGTCTGGAAACTCACTTATCTGAACAACCAACATTTCATAACTGATGGTGGGCTGCTCTGAAAAAAATATTTCTGTGAATTTTCTCTGAAGTCATATGCATCAGCTGCTCATTCTATTCATCTCACTGGCATAACTACTTCTCCAAAATAGAGGTACACATCCCTGATGTATTTATTGTCATATGTGAAACGTGCCCTGCCTGGCGTTTGAAAGCTGCAGTCTTCTTTCTGGTTCATTCCCAAATGCAAAGCTGCCCAGATGGTTGCTGTGGCTATGGGACACTCAGCTAAAAGTGCTTGCCCCCAAGGACAAGTTGTAAGGCACGCTGTATTTTTCCTCCTGCCCCCAGTACTGTCAGCTAATTGATTGATTGATTTTTAAATCCTAAAAGGCTTAATAGTATCCTCAAGATCTGTAGCATCAATATAATTCACAGATAAATTAATATAAATTAAATTAAACAAAGATTTTTTTCATCATGCTTAAGGCATAAAGTTTCAAAGGGATTTTAAGTACCAAACTCCCTTTGAAAATCCTGAAGTTATCTGATAGAACTTCATCTAGACTTGTTTTTTGTATGCTAAATTTAGGCATGGCTTAGGATGTTAACAGTGAGATCTGTCCTCTGTTACACACAAGCTTATGGCAAGAGATTTCATGCCGTGCATCAGTTTTCATTTATGTCTTGACGGTGTTTACCAGCTTGCTAGTTACTGGGATTTGGGATGATTTGCATTCCTGGGTCTGCACATTGCTGAACAGGGGTGCAGTCATGAGAAGGAATTGTACCTGGACATGAACTGCAAAGGTTAAAACCAGCAACTGAATAGTGACAGGATATTTTAGGATGGAGGGGAAACTGTAAATTGAGAAATGATTATTGACTTCTGGCAGAATTCACTCCAAGAGGAGACAGTGGAGATAGGGACAGAAAAATTGGGAAAAAAATGTTTTGCGTTTGGAAAAAGGACATTTATACCCATCAAAAAGAAACACAAGAGGGAGATGGGTGTTTCAAATCCTGCTTCTGTCTATAGCCTAAATCTGGAAGACACCCTGCCTTATGTTTCCAAGTGGAAAGGTCACCACCTCTAGCTGGGCCCCACCAGCTCTCTGTATAACATGCAAGCAGGAGGGGCTTAGCCTGGGAATTGTTGGGAGCTTGGGTCTGTGACATTGGACATTGAGGAGTAGCATGCCTCATGTTTTGGTCCTGCCATGCTCCAAGTCCTGAGCGTGGGAAAAAAAACACAACAGGGTGTTAAAGGAGAAGCTGGCAGATGACCACTGCTGCACTTCTGTGTAAGAGGGGTGAAGGCTGCAGACTTCTGTGCTGAAGTGAGCACTTGGCCAGCTCATGGTACATGACGTGATTTACTTTGCCTTCAGTTTATGATACTTCATTGCAACAAATTGCTGGTGCTTCTCTTGTTCCTTCCCACAGCCAAACTCTACCCTGGGGAACTCCCTTATTGCTCTTCTTGAAAGCAATCAAAGGAAACAGAAATCTCCCTAAGATTTTTAAGATTATTGCCTAATTTGCATATTTGATCCAAACTCTTTATCTGACAGGGAGGTTGCCACATCAGTTTGTCTGCTGGGCTGAAGGAGATTCTACCTGCCAGAATCACGAGTATGTGGGAGAGGAACGGCTCTAGTATCAGCTGCCACACTTCACATCTGACCTATTAATGTTAGCTTCAGCTGATGGGCTTAGCCTTGACAGACAGGAAAACACCTTGCAGCTGTGCACCAGCTGCAGCAGTGGTAGCAGGGTGGCTACTGGAGCTGCACAGGACTGATGAAGGGCTAAATAAGGAGCTGACTGCCCAAATTGCTGGTGCTTAACTGGAGGTGTCCCCACTCGAAATCCCTCCCTTCCTGAGCAAAGGGAGGCCTGAGGGAACTGTCTTGGAGCTGCATTTTTTTTAGATGTTATTTCCCATATTGGTTGAGTGATTCTCAGTTATACATATAAAATGTATACATATGTATACATGCCCACACATACATATATGAACAAAAACTCTGATTTGCTTAATGTTAGGTGAACATGAAGCTGGAAGCCAGAGATTTTCACCAAAAGTTATAATAGAAATCACTAAATTTTCAAAGTCACCCAGTGTCTAAGAATATAATGGTAATGTGCTGTCATCCCACAGACATTGGTAGGGGTTGAACATCTTGTTTATAAATGTGCCTTTTTAAAAAACTCCATGACAAAAGAGAAAGGCACCTGAGTTGGGTGATTCCCACTGGCTGCCATGGGTCATGAAGGCTTTGGCTGTGCTTCCCTGCTTGCTGTCTTTATGGACAATGACTGTGGCCTGGGGTGTTTTGTGACAGATGATGTTAAAATTAATTTTCTCCTGTATGTGTTGTGGTTTAACCCATCAGGCAGCTAAAACAACCACACAGCCATTTGCTCACCTTCCTCTACCCTGCAGTGGGATGGGTGAGAGAATTGAACAAAAGTAAAAATCATGGGTTGAGATAAAACCAGTTTAATATGATAGAAAAGTATGTCCAGCTAGTTCCCAAGCCACAGCACTCCCTGGCCACTTCCCCCAGTTTATATGCTGAGCATGACATCATATGTTATAGAATATCCCTTTGGTCCGTTTGGGTCAGCTGTTCTGGCCCTGTCCCCTCCCAGCTTCTTGTGTACCTCCTGGGGAAGGCTCATGCCTCTGTGCTGGCAGGGCCTGGGAAGATGAAAAGTCCTTGACTTAATTGTAAACACTGCTTGGCAACTGCTAAACATCAGTGAGTTATCAACATTATTCTCATACTAAATCCAGAGCACAGCTACTAGGAAGAAAATTAACTCTACCCCAGCTGAAACCAGGACAGTATGTCCTAAAGGTAACTGACACGTTGGGGGATCTCAGTGTGAACTGAAATCCCAAGCAAGTTATTTGTAAGGGCTGCAGCACACACAGTGGGAACCCACTATTGGGCAGAGGTTCTAAAATGGCTTTTGGAAGCTGTTAAAATGCAATTTTTCTTGAGTGGTATTTTCAAGGGGTTTATAATTGTAGTTCTGACATCTGTTGCTGAGATTAGCAGTAATCTTTCTTTCCTGTTTTCTGGATGACATGCTAGTACGGTCCTCATAGAGTCTGTGTCACTACAAGAATATCAAGTACTTAGAAATTATTTGAACTCCATGAGTAACAAGTATTTAATGGTAATCTATGCATTTGTTAAATTTAAAAGCGAAGAAGCACAGTATAAATAATTTATCTGGGAAGAGGCTGGTGATTATTGAAGTTTCCCTTCCCTTCTTACAAAACCACATTTTCCTCAGGAGAATACAACTCTGTTGGCAAGAAGCACACCAGATACTAAACTCCTGAAGGCACTGAACTCCTCCAGGTTCAATTGTAGTGGATATTTAAGCAGAAATAATCAATATTGACTAGCTGCTAAATCTTTGTCTTCAGATTTTTATCTTGCTCATGCCAGAAAAGTATCAAGAATTATTCAAAAAATTCTCTTGCAGCAATATGTCTTTGTCATCATATATTTAAATAACTTTCAGTGAGACCTTAAATTTCAGGATAAAACTGTGCTATTGTAATCCTCTTCTTCCTTTTTTCCCTGTCGTCCTCTAAAAAGTTTATTGAAATGTATTGTTAAAATCTGTGTTCATACATTGTACAACAGTGCGATGACAAAGGGCTGGTTAGAGGGAGCAACTCTCCACAAACAGGCGTGTTTTCTCATCGCTCTTGTTTACTGGAGCTATTATTCAGTTAGCAAGAGTGTTACAATGTATAGTAAGCTAGTTGTGCTGACTAATTTCCCTGGTGAACACTCTGAACCGTGCACTAGCGATGAGGTAGTTTTCAGAGGAGAGCAAAATCCTTCACGTGATGATGCCTTTGAGGTTCGGATGCACAGCTGAGATAACCTGTTTTAACACTCCTTCTTTGTCATTTAAAACTCTAATGAAAGTTACATGCTCAAACACTCTCTTTGCTAATGCAAAGATATTTCTTCCTCTTATCTGAGGGAAACTTAACTATCGAATACTTAAGACTTAGATATTTTGATGTTGTAAGATACTTGAGGTACTGCTACTTGTTGTTTTGAAGGGACATAATTACTAAACCATTAAGGTTTAAGTAAATAATTTTGTGATGCTTTAAGGGAAAAGTTATAGCTGTCCTTCTGATAAAATACAAATATTAAAAGAAACCAAGTACATGCACACACATGCAACTGAATTTGAATGTAAGACCTAATTTAATTTCTGATACCAGCAACAGTAACATCTTGCTGCTAATTGTAGCTTTTCTGTATTTA
This sequence comes from Gallinula chloropus, assembly GCF_964237585.1. NCBI lineage: Eukaryota > Metazoa > Chordata > Aves > Gruiformes > Rallidae > Gallinula > Gallinula chloropus. The sequence goes on from NC_140086.1 coordinate 43,020,440, forward strand.
AACCTTAGGGTGGCATATGCTATTTGATACACCCTTCTAAATGCACCACATTCTATTTGGAAAGATTCTATTTTTTTGTATGCCTGTTGTGTTCAAGCCATAGGAGAAAAAAATCATAGAATCATAGAATCACCTATAATCCTTGCAATGGCCAGGTGAAATTAATAGTATAATTTGTGTTATCATTGTTGTAAATGTTATCATTAGTATCATGATTCACAGAATTGTAGGGGTTGGAAGGAACCTCCAGACATCATTGGGTCCAACCCCCCCTGCCAAAGCAGGCTCCCTAGGACAGGTCACACAGGTAGGTGTCTAGACGAGTCTTGAATATCTCCAGTAAAGGAGACACCACAACCCCCCTGGGCAGCCTGTCCCAGGGCTCTGTCACCCTCACTGTGAAAAAGTTCTTCCGCATGTTGATGCGGAACTTCCTGTGCTCCAGCTTGCAGCCATTGCCCCTTGTCCTGTCCCCACAGACCACTGAAAAGGGGCTGGCTGCTTCCCCCTGCATCCCACACTTCAGATATTTATAAACCTTAATAAGGTGCCCCCTTAGTCTTCTTTTCTCTAGGCTGAACAGTCCCAGCTCACTCAGCCTTTCCTCATAAGGGAGATGCTCCAGGCCCTTAATCATCTTTGTAGCCCTCCTCTGGACTCTTTCCAGGAGATCCCTGTCTGTTTTATACCAGGGAGCCCAGAACTGGACACAATACTCCAGGTGGGGCCTGACCAGGGCAGAGTAGAGGGGGAGGATCACCTCCTTCGACCTGCTGGCCACACTCCTCCTGATGCACCCCAGCATCCCATTGGCTCTCTTAGTCACCAGGGCACACTGCTGGCTCATGGCCAACCTGTCATCTACCAGGACCACCAGGTCCTTCTCTACTTAGCTCTTCTCCAGCAGGTCATCCCCCAGCCTGTACTGATACAAGTGGTTGTTCCTTCCCAGGTGCAAGACTCTACACTTGCTTTTGTTGAACTTCATCTGGTTTCTAACTGCCCAGCGCGCAGCCTGTCCAGGTCTCTCTGGATGGCAGCGCAGTGTTCCTGCGTGTCAGCCACTCCTCCCAGCTTTGTATCATCGGCACTTGCTGAGGGTGGATGCTATTCCCTCATCAAGGTCGTCAATGAAGATATTAAACAGGACTGGACCCAACACCGAGCCCTGGGGAACACCGCTAGTCACAGGTCTCCAGTCAGATTCCAGTCCACTGATCACGACTCTCTGAGCCTGGTCTGACAGCCAATTCTCAGTCCACCTCACTGTCCACTCATCTATCCCTTGTTCCCTCAGCTTCTCTATCAGGATGTCATGGGAGACAGTATGGAAAGCCTTGCTGAAGTCAAGCATGGTGATGCATCACATTGCCTCCTCTGTCTAGTGTCTTGTCAGCCATGCAGGTGCAGAATTACTAAAGCGTGTCTTAAAATACACACTTTCTGATGTAAATTAGAGAAGATCAGCAAAAGATACCTAAAATAAGGCAGCGATGCAGATGTGATCCCGAGGGTGATGTTTTTCCCACACACAGTTAATCCCTGGTCCCTTGAGCACAGGGAGCAGGTGTGCAATGTGGTTGTCTCAGCAGGAGCAGCAGTGTGAGGCAGAATGGGAGGTGCTGGCAGGCCACAGCAGTGGTTTTGGTTCTTCCATCTTCTTCAGCCTTGCTGCCTGGCCATGCTCTGCCTGGCTGGCAGTGTCCTATTATCTTGGGAGCTACTCACCACAGAAATAACTGGTGAGTTCTGTGAGAGCAAAACAGATTTTCTTTTTTCATCATTAAAAATATTTTATCTAACAGGATTCAAGGTTCTTCATTATGGAGGCTCTTTGTTTAGTTTTGTTTTTCTTCCTTTTTTTAAGCTTTTTTCCAAATTATCTTACAAGACAGAAAGAAGAGTAGACGTGCCATTTCTTCAAATTAAAATGTAAAATTTACTTTGCAATGTAGATTTTGCAGCAGTCTTCAAAGAACATTCATGCTCACACAGTAAGTGCCTGTTACCTCCGTGTCTTTGTATCCTTGCCATAAAGGTGGCACAGCTCCGTGGAAGTGGTTGATAAACTTAACATTAGAGGGGACAGCCTCCCTTTAGCTCTTATTCACATACTAGTAACCTAGAGTCATTTAAATGATGCCAGTGAGTCCATGCTTTTAGCTGGGTGAGTATGTGACATGTAAGATGCTTCGGTAGTTAAACATAGCTCATCTGTTTGTAGTGTCAGGCAAGGTAATGTGAGCACCAATTGTCTTGTATTATGTTTTATATATACTTATTAGAAATAAATAAAAGTAAAATAAATAAATAACAAGAAAACACAGTGGAAGCTTATTTGCTTAATTATACTTAAGATGTCATTAATGTGCTTTAACTAGATCTTCTGTCCATCTCTATTTGACAGAATCACAGAATTATAGGGGTTGGAAGGGACCTCTGGAGATCATCTTGTCCAGTCAGTAAAAATCTGCAGCCACCAATAAACATCGTCCCCAGCATTTGCATTTGAAGCACAGTCCAGATAAAACTGGTGAATACAACTAAAACGGGTCACAGAAGGTCACTTTCCTGCCATTAGTGTTCAGGTGCCAGCGTTTTCAAGATGAAAAGCTTTGGCTGTGTGATGGGAACAGGCACGTACTCCGGCCTCCACGCTTTGTGCCGCGTGTTTGTGATTGCTTTCCTTATCGATCTGGGTTCACCAGCAAAGGCCGTGCGAAGGGAAAATGCACCAATGCTCAGTGCAGTGGGGCCGCCTGTTCCACCCGCAGCGGTGGCCGGGTGACAGAAAGGGAACACGCTATTTTTGAAACAAAGCGGCGGCAGAGTTACCTGCGGGATGCTAATAGCGAGTAGGTAGAGCATCAAATCCTTCCTGATAGACCCAGAAGCCTTCCCAGTGAGGCGAGGCTTCGGGAAGATCTAAGTGCAAACAGTTTCGCCAGAGCTTAATCATTTGACAGGTCAAAGAAGATTAAAGCAGATGCTGAATATAAAAAGGAAAATAATCTCCTTTCCTCCGTGCAGCATCTGCTCCTTTTTTAAATTTATTTATTTTTCCTTTTGCCAGAGGTGGCCTCTCTGCTGCTTCTCACAGCTAATGAAGTCAGCTAAATCAATTGGAAAAGCTTGCTGCCGTTTTTTCAAGCACGTATGTTTTAATTTTATAAAACTGCACGTGAGTGGCGTGCTGACAATGCATTCCTGAGTACGTGTTTATCTGGGGGCTCAGATTTTAAAATTCCTGTATAAGCTCTTGTTTGCAGAGATGAATGAGGGGGATCAGCAGAAAAGCAGGTTGTTAAAGGGGAGACCAGACAAAAAAAATAAATGCTCGCTGAACTAAGTTCACTGAATTAACTGTTTGTGGTGAGGAGTCCATAATACAGTGGTGTTGCCCTTCCTTCAGTGGTTATAATCATTTGGTGTAAATACTTTTTCCTCAGTTTTTACAAGGCTGTATACAGAAATGTGTCATCATTCATCTCTTCCAACATCAAGGCCAATTGAAATTGCCAAACGGTTTCCTGAGTTATTACAAAGGACTGACCCAACACGAGGCTCAGGTACATGTTTCTCAGAAACTCAGTCTTTCCCTGTCTGGGAAATCGTCACCAATTTCAGGTTGTGAAACCTAGAGAACGTTTGTACACTGGTAATACCAAACACTTAGCATTTGCACGGTGTTTCTAAGGTGGAAACCTCTAGAAAAACATCTTAGAAGGGAGGTTGCTACGATTTTCCTTATTCATAGAGTGGAAGTGAAGGAAAGTGAGGGAATGAGCTGAACTGGGACAGCAGGGAATTTAGCCACGGGATACTGGATTACAGTGAAACTCTTTGAAATACACAACAACTCTGAATGCTGATCCCATACACCTTTCTACAAAGGTTTTTAGACATATATACATAACCCCTCCTTAACTATATAATATATATTGATTTTTAATTATTGATATCTTATGTAAATATAATGCATGTTATATCAATTTTTCTCCCACTGTGTGTATACGTATGTATTTTTATATAAATATATAAAGGTGTAATTGAGGAATAAACCTTTGAATCTGTATATAGTAGATATTTGGAAGGCAAAGGAGGAAAACAAATTATATTCTTTCTGGCAAAGAAACATTAGACTCTACGATAATGAGAAAAATATTTTTATTTGTTTGTTTGTTTGCTTTATTGCTCACTAACATTCTGGGTTTATTGCACTCAGAATTACAGTATTTCTAAGGAAACAGCAGCTTTTTCCAGTTCAACCCTCTCAGTGTTGTAGCATGTTAGGACAGCAAGCTGAAGCTTTCCTTTCCTTTTCTTGCCCTCTCCCAAAAAATAACATTAGAAAGATATATTTGTATTTGTCCCCTAAAATATCGGTTTTATTCATGAGAAATGAGTCCCTTCCTCCAGGAAGCTTCCTCTGAAAACCATGAACCACTTCTGGGAGAAAATATTAATTCACAATATTTGATCCCATCAGAGAAAGAAAAGTCTGTTTTGTGAAAATGACTGTCCCTGTTTGTGATGTCCTTTTACACAATTCCTTCCTTTATTGCTTTAAAATTCTTTCCCAGCAGTTTCCAGTTCTCACTGAGATAGGACAATAGGATGGCTAGACACTGGACACTCTCCTTTTGAAGGGTGTAATGACTGATCTGTGCAGAGACTGACTGTTCCTTTTCACACTTTTTTTCCTGTTGTGACTTATAATGGAATGTCTTACTGGGTTTTGTTATTGACCTGAAAACAGGGAGGTGCATGTACAGCTGACCAGACAGTGACTTCATCTGCAGTTAGCAGCATCTCTGTCAGTGCCACTTTCCATTGTGTGTAGCCTTTGTATATTCTTGATCAAGAGAAGGAGGAATGGATCTGTGCTAAAATGAGGAAAAAAATGCAAAGCCTGAGCTTACTCCAGAAGATGATTGCTGTTTGAGAAGCTGGCCTGCCTGGGAAGCACCTATACATCCCCCCCTTAAAACCCAGAGCCTGCCAGACACATACAGAACTAACTGGTGAGCTACAACCCAAAAGGAAACTGTTGACCTTAAATATAATTCTTCTGAACTAACAGTAGGTGGAGAAGGTCTGCTAGAGACTAATGATGACAAATCATGGCAAGGTGATTGTGGCAATATCCAACTAGATACTAGACAAGCAATCACTCAGAAAAAGCACAAAGTCGTAGTGGGTCAAGGTTGGGAATGTTCCTTCAGACACCCTTCAAGGCATGCCCAAGGAAGAGAAGCAGCAGGCACAGACCCTGGTCAGGTAAGTTGCTTTGGGTCAGAGTTAGTCGCCTCCCATCAATGCCATGGGTACCTTCCACAGCCATCACCAGGGCGGTGGGCAAGAGCAGGACTTCCCAGGTGCTGCCCTGTGGAGCTGGTGATGGCAGGAAAAGTGGTGGTTATGTGCCAACAGGAGAGTTAGCATAAGTGAGTGTTCATGGTTGGCATTTGGATGGTTGTGTAGTCACAGGTCACAGAATTTGTTTGGGTTAGGAGAGACTTCCTGCTCATCTGCTCCAACCTCTCTGACTCAGCCTATGTCTTCATAAGCAGAAGCACCAAAATGCTTAAGTCTCTTCATCAGCAGAAGCCCCAGTGCATTTATGAAGGGAAATGTGGGTGGCATTTTGTGCTTTCCCACAGTTTCAAACAGAGAACTCTTCATTGACAATAAAAGGAAACAAGCTCATTGACATCTACAAGTTAAACACTAGGCTTTTGTGTTTGATCAGGGCAGGTAGTGCCCAGCATGCCTGAGAGCTGGTTCCTGCAGTGTGGTGACTGGTGAGGGTGTTCCTCATTGCTTTTAGTGCTCCTTCTTCAGCAGTGCCCCAGTGGACCTTAGATAACCCTGCTGCGGTGCAGAAAGACTTGGAGCTGGGTATAGGATGGGAGGACACCTGCTCCTGTGCGAGGTGGAGGCTGAGCAGGAAGTTCAGGGTGTGGGGGGAAGACTGCAGTCAGCTCTGTGGATCACCTGATACTCAAATATTGATGCTCAGCTCCATGCTGAGTAGTTATTTCTGTAAACAAGCCCTCGGAAGTGCCTTTGTCCTAAGGCGAACACAATTTATTTATTGAGTAGGTTCTATATAAGCTAACAATTTTACATTGATTTTTCCAGGTTTCACCTTAGATTCCCAGCTGGGAAAAATCACTGTCACTTCAAAGGAACTACCTATACTATAGCTTCACTTGCCTTCAAACGAGCAACTTTAGAGGAGCCCTAGAATCAGCCTGGGAAGTTTGCACTTCTCAGTGATATTAATGTAAATGTACTTGATCGTTGTGTATGCTCTTTTAAGTGAGAAGAACAATCTTTATTACCTTATCTCCTCACTTCCAGCACTCTTCTGGCCAGAAGCAATCAGAAATATTTCTGCAGAAGTGACAGACCTGCAGCTAAAATTGAATGCCATATTCAGTAATAATAAAGGTGAAAGCAACAGAGTGACTAGTGAATTAGTTCTGCTCTGTGTGGGTGGGTGCAGAGCTTTAGAAAGAAACCTCAAGAAACAGAGAAAACACATTTTTGCAAGTGCCTGTCTTTTGGGAATTTACAGCCCAATACAGTCAACGTTCGGAAGGCAGTTCCTCTAACATTATCCCTTCAGCTTTATCCACCAAAGAGCTGGGCTTAAAAAATAAAATAAAATAAAATAAAATGGCTTCAAATGAAACTTCTGTGTGATCAGGGACACTTAGACTCAGGATTTATCTCTGCAGATGTATTCCTCTAGGGATATCAGGACCTTTTAAGGGCTAAAGAAGTCGGCACATAGTTTTCAGCTGTTCAGACAAAAGCATTCCTTGTCAAGCCTTTCTTCTGCACCTTTGGTTGGGAGACTCATCACCTATTAGGAACAGCTGCCTCTGAGAAATGCTGGCTTTACACAGAGTGGGGGTGAAAGGTTTTGAAACATTTCATCGTCAAGAACCACTTCTCTGTGACCTCCTTATCACCCAAAGGACTTGCATTTGTCTCTCCTTGCAGCCTGAGGATCCTGGGCTGAACAGCTAGGCACATACTCTCACACAGAAATACCCACACACATTTGTATGTGTATCTTGGTTGTGCAGCTCCTTGAAGCTGTATGTGTGGGTATGGAATAAACAATCAACTCTCCACAAATAAAGAACACCTTATAAAATATTCATAATGAATTCTAAGTAACACACTATGCCTAACAGAATGAGAACATTTAATTTACATTGACAGAGCTAGTAACTAGCGGTAATGGAGATACTTGTCCAACAGGGAATTAACTTAATCTTTCCTCATCTTCCTGAAGCCTATTTGAACAGTCACAGCCCCAAAATGTACCCTGATACCCTTTGATCGGGTTGTGGAAGGGGAGTGTGGTTTGAGAGCTAGAGCTGCTGAAGGTGCTACCAGCTGATCCTGTGTGAGTCTCTTCTGGGCCCAGAGCAAGTGGGTCAGTTACAGGTTTGGGAGCCTGGATTGGTGATGTGGTTGCCCACAGGGGAGGACAATGAGCCCCCATGCAGGACATGGGACCCTGCTAAAAAGCCCCAGTTCAGGGCACGAGGAAAACTTGTTTTCTGTGGTAAACTAACAGTATCAATCTAGTTGCAAAATGGCAAATGCAGCACTGGCTTTATCTAGTTTCTGAGGAGAAAGCAGAAGGGTGCAGCAGAAATTCATGTGGAAGAAATTCACACTGACACGAGGCCTAAGCACCAGCTTATGTGACTGTAAGCTGAGGTGACACAGCTAAAGTGGTACTTTCAGTTTATAAGCCAGTTCAATAGGCACCAAACAATTTCAGTTGCTTTAAAATCTGTTTTCCTTCTGAAGTGATGCATTAAATGTGTTATGGGAGAACTTTACATTCAGAATTTATGGAAGATGGCAGAATTACAGACCTAGACCTTGGGGTTTGCTTACTTAAGGAAGGTGCTGGAAAAAGGCAGCTAAGCTTTCCATTAAAAAAAATAAATTAGATGCATATATATATATCAAAAAGCTGGGCTCAGAGCTGGAACATACAGATCTTTTAGAAATATCCTACTAACAAAATAAGATTATGTTCACAACACATCCACAGGGGTAACAGTATGCAAAAGCCATTCAGATCAGAAGAATAACTCAGTGCTACCTAAACAGATTAGAGTTGGAGACAAAACACTCTAAAAGCACATTCAAATTGAAAAAATGCAAATGGGAGTTGAAGGAGGGTTGGAAAGTTCCAGACAAGGCACAAACCTTGAAAAATATCATCTTTAAAAACCTCAGGGTGACAGTGGGACACGGATTAGCTATAGATGGGGATATTCTTAACCCTTTGTAATCCTATGACAATTGCTTGTGACAAAACGTACAAATACAGAGACAAGCCAGACAGATTTCTGCTGGTCTGCAGGTATGGGAAAATGTTTTCAAGGGGTACAGATATTTTCACCACTTCCCAGCTCTGGAGATGCAGTCTACTTGACTGTCCAAAATAATATTTTTAGAAAACAAGAGGGAAGAAAGGCCTAATTTGCAAGTACAAACCATCTTCATTATTACATGTTCATCTAAACTTGTTCTTAAATTCTGTTGTGGCTTTATTTCAATTAAAATTGGATGGGTTTTTCTGAAGGTAGAAATGCAAATGCCATCTGTGGTTTGACTGCTTATGCACTGCATTATCTGTTTGATGATTATTTTAATTTAGGCTACAGCATGTTTTTTTAGCTTTCAGTGAGTCTCAGGTGCTTGTGATGGCAGCACAGATGTACAATTGGAGATATAAAATGCCTGCTTCAAAGAGATCATCTAAACTTCACAGGGATTTTCTCCTGGGTCTTGGCCACCTGGGGTGCCTGGGCAAAGAGCAGTTAACTGCTCCAGGGAAGCAATATTTCCAGGGAACAGGAACTGGGCCAGAGATACTGTGTGCATTAATTTGGCTCTTGGGATGTCTTCTGCTGGAGAGTAGCTTCTGTGGGGAAACCTCTCCGAATACCAAGGAAAGCTATAGACTAGCTCCAAGACCCAAGCCCACTGGTTTCACTGTTATCCATGTGTGTAAATAAGAGCCATAGGCTGTTTCCCACTAAAAGAACAAACGTGGAGATTACACTGACCAGGCTTTTAATGGTGAGATATTCCAGATGACTATCCTGTATCAAGAACTGTGATGGACTACTGCTTTGTTAATATTGGAAATAAAGGGGCAGCTGTTCAGATTAAATGCAGGTACTGCACTACAAAAGGAAAAAATCGAGTGGTACTGAAATAAATGAGTACAAATCAGGAACTGCAGAGTTTTGTTATCATTACAATAGCAATGGAGCAGGTCATTTGAGAGGTTTGGCTGTGCAAGTTAACACTGAAGAGATGGGATGTGCTACTCTTTTCCAAGGAAGTCATCAAGCTTATAATGGCATGATACCAGTTCATCCTTGAAGATGAGAGGAGAAAAGGCTGGGAATGGGAATGGCACTTCTACTTAACATGAAATTGTGACGTCTACAGTCAGCACTCTTGTTTATAAAGCCCCAAATTGGGCATGCATATTTTAACAAAAACTGAATCTGTGTGTGGGTGTGGGTGCTGATTTCTCTGCTTTAGTCCAGTATCCAGGTGTCACAGAATCACAGAATTGTAGGGGTTGGAAAGGACCTCCAGAGATCATCGAGTCCAACCCCCCTGCCAAAGCAGGCTCCCTAGGACAGGTTGCACAGTTAGGCATCCATATGGATCTTGAATATCTCCAGAGAAGGAGACTCCACAACCCTTCTGGGCAGCCTGTCCCAGTGCTCTGTCACCCTCACTGTGAAAAAGTTCTTCCGCATGTTGGTGCGGAACTTCCTGTGCTCCAACTTGTGATCATTGCCCCTTGTCCTGTCCCCACAGACCATTGAAAAGAGGCTGGCTATCTCCCCTTGTGTCCCACGCTTGAGATATTTATAAATATTAATCAGATTCCCTCTATCTTCTTTTCTCAAGGCTGAAAAGCCCCAGTCCATTCAGCTTTTCCTCACAGAGGAGATGCTCCAGCCGATTTGGGCAGGATTTTTCTCCCTGCGTAAGGCTGAGAGGGACCTTTAAAGGTCGGTGTGGGGTTTCTGTGTACTCTCTTTTGCAGCTTGGGGACTGTTAAGGCTATGAAGCTAAGTGTTTTTTTAAGGAAAGGCCTGGACATTGCCAGCAGCATGCTCTCTAGCTAAGGTAGGTGTTATTGTGAAGGACTGGAATATTTGTTGATACCTGATAACCACTGACATACAGAATCTTAGATTATCCAAGTTAGGTTTATAGAGTTTATACAAATATATATAATGTAGAAAAATGCCTATATACACGATCACAGAAGCATGTATATCATTACTGTGTGGCACTTTCAAAACATACTGTGAACAGCAAGCTATGAGCAGAAACCAGCTACTGCTCCACTGTGGTATCAGGAGGCATCCAAGTGTTTCAAACAGTAATTGACTGAAACAGCCACTGACCTCTTTAACTAGTGATCCGGTGTTCCCTGTGATGAATTCCTTTTGGCCAAGTGTAACTCCTATTATTCTACTGCTGTTGTTGATTTGGCTCTGATACTTTTTAGACAGCTGCAGAAGCAACCAAAGCTATTTTATTTTCCTCTGTCCTTTAATTTGCTGTGTCTACCTGGTCATTCAAAGCCTAAAAGAGCAGCAGTAGAAATAGCCTGACTATTCCACAGAGTGCAGACTTATATTTCTTTCTATTGTGTTTCTCAGTGTCTTTTTATGATTGTTGACTCCTGATACTGGTCTCTCATGGCTTATGGGTCACTGTTTTCTCTTTTTTTGGGATCTAAATATGTATTTTATTGTTTTAGAGCCGGGAACACAAACATGGGCGGGAACAGTGTAAATAGTCTCATGTGAAAACCCAAGATTTTTAAAATTTGATTTTTCTCTTGCTGTGACGTTTCCAAAGTGCAGCTAATCAGGCAAGAAATCCCAGTTAGGAAAAATCTTTCCATCAGCCTGTAAGAACCAAAGGCCCAGCATGATCAATGGAGGTGTGCTGATTCATTGTTTGTCAGATAGGTGTTTCCCTGGTACTGCCAAGCCCAAGAAACTGGTTGGATGGTGGGGCTTGGAGGGTGGTGGCTGACAGGTCATATTTTAACTGGAGGATGGTGAGAAGCACAGTACCATAGGGTGTTTATCCTGGGACCTGTCTTGTTTTACATCTTCATCGATAGCCTGGAGGAAGAAACATTGCACACTCATCACGTGAGCAGGTGGCATCAAACTGGGGGGACTGGTCAATATGGTCAATGGCAGGGTTGCCATCCAGAGGAACCCATACAGGCTGGAGCAACAGGCCAACAGGAAACTTATGAAATTCAGTAAGGACAACTGCAAAGTCTTGCCCCTCAGAAGGAAGAATGGCTGGCAGAGATGCAGGATGGGGCCAGACTGGTGAGGAATCAGCTCTCTGAAAGGATCCTGGGGGCTGTGGCAGATAATAAGTGGCACACACACCCAGTGTGCCCTGTTGGAAAGAAGGCAAATGGCATCCTGGGCAGTATCAACAGCAGTGCAGCCCATAGGTTGGGAGAAACAACAATATTCAATAGTCGTTAGGCAACACTGACTTCTGCATTCAGCTTTGGGCCACCCAGCAGAATGAAGATTCACCAATCACCTGGACCAAATTCGGCAGAAGGCTGTTGAGATGGTCAGATAGTGGAGCACTTGACCTGTGAGGAAAAGATGGGGAATAGGGTCTTGCTTGGCCTGGGGAAGGGTCAGATTTGGGGGCACCTGACAGCACACCTCTGGTATGTATGGGGAGGTCATCAAGAAGAGGGAGCCAGGCTCTTCACAACAGTACACGATGAGAGAAGAAGGCACAACAGACATGAACTGAAAGAAAGGTTTGACTGCAAACAAGGAAAACCTTTTCTCCATGAGGACAGTCAAACAGTGACACAAGCACAGTTGTACAGTTCCCATCTTTGGGGTTTTCAAGATCTGACTGGATGAAGCCCTGAGCAGTCTGGGCTGACCTCATGACTCAGCCTAATTTGCACAGGTTGGACCTCTGCAGATCTTGCAATCTAAATTGAGACCAAAGATGACCATAAGAACACAAGAGATGGAAAAAAACCCCAAACAACAAACCCTTCAAAGTATTCTTGGTCAGGTGGGAAACAGCAGTTTTGGCATCCAGTGGTTTTACTCTTGAAAATTTAGACTAAATGTGAAACATGGTAATGTCATAAATTGTGGTAACTATGACCCATAAAGACACTGCCTATCTTTTTCTTGACAAAACTCTGTCAAACCAGACCGATCTGAAGGAATGTTGACTGTGAACCCTGGTACCTCCAGTGTATTCCAGTATGGGGATGACTTCCTATCTGGAAGAGGTCAGTGGTAAAAGTGAGTCACAATGGCTTTCTTGGGACCTTGCTCCTTTCAGAGACCATATGAAAAAGCCAACATGGAATGTGTGTGTGTTTATATATATATATAAATATATATATACATATATATAAAATATATTTCAGTTCACTTTTTTCCAGATTTTTTTATTTAACTGAGACCAAGCTGAGCTACTTAGAGTAATGATTAGAAATCAGCATTACTCTGTGTGTCTGGATTTTGTATTCCCATGTCTGGTTTTTCTGGTCCTATGAACTCTGTTTTAAGTATTCTGTTTCAAATTATGCTTCATAGATTAGCAGTGACTGCATACAGCCTACAAAGTGAATCTGACTGCTATAAGCCTTTTATAGAATGCTTTAAAGATCAAAAAAGGAGAATTATCTGTATACGTGCTACCCGTGTACACAAAATTTTGACCCATCTCTTCAGTCAGAAAGGTTTCATCCATTTAGGCGAATTGAAAATTACAATTTTCTTTCTGTCACAACTGCCCTAGTCAACATTTCCCTTTAAAATGGCAAAATTTCACATTCTTATTATCTCATTGCTTGTCATCTGCTTTTCTCCAAGCATATTTTGCACTTCCTCAAGCAGAAAGTGCTGAAGTATATGCCCAAATCTGTTAAAAGAGAATGTACAAATCTCTTTTGCCTGTGTGAAATGTATTCGCTGTCATAAAGATCAACTGGTATGTTTAATTCATACCACAAGTTTTTAATCTGCTCATTTGACCTTTTTGATATACTGTCAATAACACTGGTGCTTGAATAATGAATTTTATCTGTTCTAAGCACTGATTTTGAAAGGTGTCATGTCATTCAAGTGGTACAAAACCTGAACGATGCAGTGTTGTGGAGCAAAATGGTAAATACTGCCTTGAGCAAATGTTGGAGATATTAGAGCAAATACTTCCAAGAAGATTAATGAAATATTTCTCTCTTTCCTATAAAGAGAATTCTTCAGCACCTTCTTCTAAGAACTCCAAACCTTTTCATGAGGCCTCAGTTTTCATTTCTCATTGTTTCTCATGTACGTGCTGGCATCTAAGGGCCCCCAAAGTTTTGATGTGTTCATACCAATAGCCTACTGTGAATCAGTATTCAAGCAGAACTGAAAAGCTGTGAGAAAGCCTATGAGATTGTATTAGGTTTAGGAGGCAAGGTTTTGGTATGGGGGGGGGGGGACACAGACTGCAGGGATGGCCTCTGATAAGACGTCAGGAGCTGCCCCTGTGCCAGACAGAGACAGTTCCAGGTGGCTCCAGTATGGAGCCACTATTTCCCAAAGCTCTGCCCCATCAGCTGGTGGTGCCTCTGCAACGGATATTCAAGAAAGGGTAAAAAATGCTGTACAGCAGCTGTGAAAGAGGAGTGAGAAGATATGAAACAGCCCATCCTGTTTTGTCTGATATAGAGTTAATTTTCCTTCTAGTAGCTGGTGTAGTCCTGTGCTTTGGATTTAGTGTGAGAATGCTGCTGATAACACACTGTTGTGTGCAGTTCTTGCTAGGTAGGTGTGTCTACACTAAGTCAGGAACTTTTCAGCTTCCCACCCCCTGCCAGGTGCACAGGGAGCTGGGAGAGCACAGGCAGGACAGCTGACCCAGGCTGGCCAGAGGGATGTTCCCTGCCATGTAACGTCATGCTCTGTGCATGACTGGGGAAGTCAGCTGGGAGGCAGGATCGTTGCTTGAGTGGCTGTGTGGTGTTTGAGACACACACTGCAAAAGGAGGGGGAGGAGGGGCTCCAAGCACTGCAGGAGAGATTCTCTTGCAGCCTGTAGAGAAGACCATGGTGAAGCAGGTTGACCCCCAGCAGCCCACACCAGGGGAGGTATCCACTGTGCAGTCTATGGACGGTCCTGCAACTGCAGCAGGTGGATGTGTCCCCTGAAGCCCATGGAGAGCCCATGCAGGATCAGGCTCCTGGCAGGATCTGTGGCCTGTGGAGAAGAGGCCACACAAGGACAGGTTTTCTGGGAGGAACTGCAGCCCTTGGAAAGCAATCTCCCTGTCCTTAACTCAGCCCACAAACTTTTCCATCTTTTTTTCATCATCTGTGGTTCTGAGGATGGGTTTGAGAGAGCAGCTGGGTGGGAACCTGGTGGAGAGCCAAGGTCAATCCAGCACAGAGAAAAACGGTGTATAGACATCATTTAAGAAGCAGTTAGGTATAGGACTGAACAGATAAATATTTAGAAAACAAATCTAATTTCAGTCTGGTTCTAGATGGCAGTATTTCTGAAGTGAGTGGATGTTGAATGGATGATGAATATATATCTGATTTGTTGACCTTTCTTCCTAACTACAGAGATAGGTAGTTGTGATAGACAGTAAATTAGAGTCTGTGATGAGAGGCTCAGGGTTTATAAATGTATATGTACCCCAAGCTCAAAGCAGAGATTGCCACATGGCCCATAGAACTTCTTATTTTCACCCAGAATCAAATTAAAACTATTTTCTTTTACAACTCTCCAGTTGTAAGCAGATGCTTGCTTAAAGCAAGATGCTATTTAATTCATCCCTAAACCTGTCAGTGTGAAATTGAGATGTGTTGCTACCTTCCCCTCAACAAATGTGATACCTGGCAGGACTTGTTCAAGACAAAAAAATTCAGGGCTGAGATTAAACTGGAACCTGATCTCCTGCAGAATCCCACAGCTGTAACAATGGTGTTGGGGTGTTCTTGGAGTTGTCTCATGCTAATCATAATAAATAAAGCCGTACTGATATTTTCACTGCATCTCTCTCCTGAATGTGTTCCCTGCATGAAGCAGAAATCCTGAAGGTAATAAGACAGTTCATCTCCTTTATAATCTCCATGGTAATGCATATGCACAGAAGGGAGAGCTGTGAAGACAAAACCAAGTCAAAACCAAGCATCTTTCCCTCTGCCTTTTCTGCCTTCTCCATGCCCTGCCATGTTGAAAATGTTGCACTTAAAATAAGTAAATTTCAGCCATAGAAATTGAAGATAAATATTGTTCCCTCAGTGATCTGGAAAGTGTAGTTGGACATAAGCATGGCACAAAATAGCTTTAAAAATTTAAATCAACTTCTGTGGTTTTATATCTGCATATTTACATTTGTATCTATGTCTACATATAAACATACATGTGTGTATACAGATAAACATATAGACAGTATTATGTAAGCTGGGGAGGGACTTTTTAGAAGGGCATGTAGTGATAGGATGAGGGGGAGTGGCTTTAAATTGAAAGGGAGGAGATTTAAAGTGGTTATTAGGAAAAAATTCTTCACTACGTGGGTGGTGAGGCACTGAAACAGGTTGCCCAGGGAGGTGGTGGCTGCCCCCTTCCTGGCAGTGTTCAAGGCCAGGTTGGACGGCGCCTTGAGCAGCCTGCTCAAGAGAGGTGTCCCTGCCCATGGCAGAAGGGGTTGGATCTTGATGATCTTTAAGGTCCCTTCCAACACTAACGAGTTTGTGATTCTATGATTTTCAGAAGTTATATGAGACTGTTTCTGTTCAAAAATATTTTATCAAAAGTTTTGTCCATTAATAAACATATTCTAAAAATAGATTCTGTTTACCAATAATATTTAAAAGGAGATTTTGATGCCAGAATCACATCCAAAAGTTCTATTGAAAAAAAACTTTTTTAAAGCCTAGATCATAATTAAGGATCTTTGAGATCAAATGTATTTTTTTGTGTTCATTGCAAAATGTATGGCCATTACAAGATGCACAGCATCCTTCATGTTCTACTACTTTGTTTTTTGGTGTTTGGATTGAAGAAGTACTGTGTTAATGTTCTGTGACAAATGTTTATTCAAGCATTTGTTAAAATTGAAATTGCTTTGTATAAGATACATTTTAAAGACACATTAGTCTTCATTCTGGACTTGATTTTTGAGTCCCAGTGAGATTTCAAGAATAAAGCACATGGAATAAAATGGATTAGCTAGCTTTGGGAACATTCATGTAGTCATAATAGCAACAACATCAATACATATTGTTCTATGTGACCAAAGCCTTACTTGTTGGGATTTTTTTCCCCAGATGTTGTGGTTGATGTAAGCCTGAAGGTGACAGCTGGAATTATTGGTGGTAAAGTTTAAAAGCTTCGAAAAAAAAACCCAACCAAACCCCTTTTAAAATGCTTATGCTCACTCTGGAAAGGCCAGCTTTGCAGCACTGGTGAGTTGTGAAATGTGGTCTCTGTGGCATATGGATTTAATGTCACACTTCTATTGCCTGAAGTAGCACAGGGCTAAGGCAGTGCTTGGTCCTGGCCTGTGCTGGTGGGCTTCTTACTGGCTACACTGAGAGAAAACACTCTCCAGTCCGTGAAGGTTTCAGCGCGCTAACAGCAGGGGAACGAATGCTCCTGCTGGCATAACAGATGCAGTAAAGTGGTCAAGATTTTACAGACCTTGTTTGTCTAAACCCATCCATCAATTCTGTTTTCAATGTAGGCACAAAACATTTTCATTCCAAGTCCTTGTGTACAACCAGCTGGATGCTAAAGAGCAGTGTGAGGTTTGTTGGTGCTGCAGACATCTTGTTTCCAAGGTTTAAAAGCACAGCTGGCTTATGTCAAAGGGAAAACATTTATATAATCTCACCAGAGAATGCTCCCCTGAAGGTCTTGTAGCTGCTTGGAAAACTGCAGCCCGTTTTTCTCACACCTTTCATTCTCAATAGGCTGAGACAGTGACAGAAGTGACAGTCTGGCAATTCTGGATACCAGCAGGCTGGATTTAGTGAGAACAGGGTTTCAACCTCAGACCATCTTGCAAGAAAGAAAATGTCTGTTAATTAAAACATGTTATTAAAGCATATTAGACACTGCCTTTCCCTTGCCCTAAATAATGGCAGTTATAGGAAAACAAACTAGCTTTTTTGTAATTATCTGGTTTATAGTCTTCAGAAACTCACATTAGAAAATCCATGGATTCCTGGGGTCCATGGATCAGATGAAATAACCTTTTGATTTTGTTTGAAAGCATGACTGTTCTCCACACCTAGTGTCACACCAAAGAGATATTAGACATATTAAAATACGAGAATATCAGAAATACTAGAAATCATCTTCAGTATCCTACACTGAAGATGATGAGCTGATGAGTTTCACTAGAGAAGGAATGATAGTGTTACAGCTCTCTTCAGAAGGAGGTGATACAGACACTGGAATTACTGAACTATAAGCAAGGGTAAGATTTGGTCCACAGAACATTTACTCCTGGTCTTAATGGAAAAATAAAACCCAAAACAAACGTCAAACTGCTCCTAGACTTTTAGTTTGTGTCAAGCGTCTGAGGCACAGATGGTTAGAAAGCTGCCTTTTTATTTCTACATTGATATACATACACTGTATTGTGACACAGTAGCAGTGAAAATCAATGATGCTAGTCTTGCAGTACCCTATTAAGTACTTTGGAGGAGTACTCCAAATACAATGAAAAGAAGTAACTGTGGAGATATTTCAGATTTTTTTTGATCTCCTAGGGACAAAAATAATTTAAATTTAAAACTCTATTTGTCACATTCAAGTGTAGATATGCACAGACACAACGGAGAAATAAAATATTACAGCAATTTCAATTTTGTATCTAAAGATGAATTTTTCAGGGAAAATAAACAGAAACAAGAAAGAAAAGCTCCATGCAGTTGAATAAGTATAATAACAGTGGAATTTAACACAGCAATCACAGTCAACTTTAGAAGGTCAGAAGACCTTCCTTCATTCTCTCCAGACAGAATATAATCCATCCAGAGAAGGGAAAAAATAGCTGTCTGCAAAACTCCAATAAATTTTTCATACCCCTGTAGTACTATAATCTCCTTAGAGCAGCAAAGATGCTCTGAATTTTTGTATGTAACGCCAGCCTAACATGTACTGAATTGAGGTGAATTTCTTGGTGGGGGGAAGATTTTCAGTTCTCAAGAATTTTCCTTTCATATTTAAGAATAACTGTAATATCAGCCTAGAGAATAACACTAGGAGAGTTTGTTGGCGTAAAGTGCTTGTCTAATCAAATGGCACAGACCATTTGAAGTACGCAATTGTTAAAGCTATTAACATTTTAAAGGAATAAAACCTGCTTACTGGGCTATAGACTAATTTATTCATCAAGGCCTAATAGCAGCCTTTGGAGAACATTTTATCCAACATTCGGGTTTAGCAACAATACTTTCTTTTAGAGGGGTTAGTGCCAATTCTTCAGTTTATAGGCATGAGTATGATTCGGTCTTTTCTCCAAACTGATTTAACTCTTAGATTGAATTCCTCTCCAAAGCTCACCATCGAAGTGAACTACCTGTTTTCACATACTTGTTATTTATTGTTTTAGAGTTAAAAGAAATAATCTGTGGCTTCCTGATCTCTAGTGGCCATCCACAGCACCAGGTGAACCTTGCTGGTGGCCACACCAGGTGTGGTGAGCCTCTCACCAACTGTAGAGGAGACTTGGAGGTCTCTGACTAGACAGCAAATGCTTGGTGTGCTGAAGGGGAGCTCCAGTCCTGGAGGGGTGCTGCCTGATCTTTTCTGTGTATAAGCAGTTTGCAGCAGATGTAGCCTATCACTGTGTATGTGTAGGAAGCTTGTTATAAAGGATCTTAATTTGGGGTTGTGCTAAGCATGCTGCTAACAAGCACCAGCGCTGTGATGGATATCACACAGGAACCTGGCAATGTTCAAAACGTTCCTGTCAGTGTGAGCAGTGCAGTGGTTGCCTTGGCTGTGTGTACTGAAACCACACATGGCCATGAGCTGTTACCTGTTGTGAGCCCTCTGTGGCACTCCTGCCTTAGAGTAGACATCTGTATCTCATATGGAACTGGAATTCAGGAGTTAAATAACTTATCTGTGTCGGGGAAAAGGTGGTTCCATGAATCTGCATGGTACAGAAGTAATGTACTGCTAGGAGGAGAAGACAAGTCTCCTTGCTGTCTGTATAATAACAGCATTTGGATTGTTACAGATATTAAATGCTTCTCATTGCATGTCCCTTTTAAATGAAAATTTAAAATACGGAAGACAGATTAGCACAAAGTACTTTTGGAAGTAAATAAATGTCAGAGGAAAGATCTAAAATATTAGAGAGACCTTGATTAAAAAAAAAAAGGAAAAAATATAATGGAGTGTTATAGATTTATACAAGCTGGAAATAATAGAGGGGATAGCTGGGTTAGGCAGAAGGAATGCTCCCATCATTTATCCAGCTGGCTCTAATGTGTCTCATCACTAAGAGAAGCAAAAGCAGTTTGTGGGTAGAAGCAGTGTCCTGGTTTCAGCAGGGATAGAGTTAATTTTCTTTCCAACTGCTGATGTAGTGCTGTGTTTGGGAGTTAGGACGAGAGCAATGCTGATAACACACTGATATTTTTAATTGTTGCCAAGCAGTTCAGGACTTTTCAGCTTCTCATGCCAAGAGAAGGTGGGGTGACCAAGAAATTGGGAGGGAATACACCCTGTAGAGCTGACCCAAACCAACCAAAGGGGTATTCTATACCATATGATGTCATGTTCCCTGTATAACCATGGAGTGGGATGGGAGGTGGGTCCGTTTGGGGTCTTGTGGGGTCAGTGGTAAGAAATTGTGCTGTTCATAACTTGTTTGTATATTATCTTCATTTTTGTTTGTTTCTTTTGTCCTATGAAATGGTCTTTATCTCAAACCACAAGTTTTGGGTTTATTTTTTTTCTTTTTCAGTTCTTTTCCTTCATCCCACTGAAGGCACTGGGGACTGAGGAATGGCTGTGTCATTGTTTTAGCTGCCTGACAGGTTGATGCACAACAGGTGAGTATTCTTCATTTTCCTATTAGCTTCCTATAATTATTAGGGCCATGATGTAGTAACAGATGCCTAACACAAAGGCACCTAAAGGAAAGGTCATGGTAAGGTTTGTTCACACACTTTAGGACAGCACTGTTGTCCATTGTCAGATTTTTCTGCAGGCTGTTGTGCTTGGCTAAATCTTGTGGCATCCCATGGGAATCCCCCTTCAAGGCCTCCAGAGCCATGCTCGACCCGATGCACGGGTGAGCAGGCAGGACTCTGACTAGTGCTGGTCACAGCCAAGAGATGTCTTTGGTTCTCTAGGACCCCATGGTGACCACATATAGTAGAGATGTGAGAACTTCCCAGGCTCTTAAATCCAGCAGGTGAAGAAGCAGATTCTTTGCCTTGGGATTGGATGTGCCTTGTTCGAGGATCAGAAGTGTCCTGAGTTAAGTTTAGCAGTTTCCTTTTTGAAGGAATTTACTTTACTATGCAGCTTATGTTAAGGGCTGGGATCCCTCTTTATAATTTACTTCCCAAAATATTTTATAGGGTATATTTTCCATGCTTGTTTTGCATACTTTACTTTTAGGAATAAAATATTCAGTGCAAGCCTGTCATCATTCTTGAGGATTACTCCCATTCCCATGTGATTTAAGATTCTCAGGATTTCTGCCTATTTATGAAATGTGTTTTTGTAAAAAACCCCTTCAGTCTATGTTAATTTACACAGCTACAACGATCCTCCAATCTATTCTGTTACTGATTACAGTTTTGTCAGTGCTGGACAAAGAAAAAAATGGTAATCTACTTTCGCCAAATGATTTCTCTGTTTTAAAATACTTGTTTCTTGTTTCCTACTGATCTTGAAACTTAATTTTCCCAGAAAAACTAAGTATTACTTTTTGTAAAGTGTCTTTAGTAAAAATAATGTGTGATAAATATAGCTAAAGTAAAAAGTAGAAGGTAACATTAGTGCAGGTACTACCAATCCTGTCATCCCTAGAAATATAAAGGATGCAAAACCAGTTAAATAGGAAAGAAAAAAAAAGTCAATGTTAACTTAAATTTAAAAAAAAAAACCCAAACATGATGATGATTACTTAGAGTTTAAACAAGGAGCCAAGCAGAAAATAATTATTGAACTGAAAGCAATCAACATCATGCTGTCTTTTGAAGAAGTGACTAAGATATGACCTTTCCTTAGAATGGGTAACATTTCTAAGCTGTTTGCTCCCCTTTTTCAATTTTAGTTTCAAATGGAGGCAAAGCCAACAGTCTGATAATAGCCCAGTTTTTCACATTGTCAAAGTCACATTTCCAACGGCCAGTGGCTAACATGGTCACTGTATGCAAAAATGGGTGCCAAGGACAAGTTGTGTTCTTCTGATGACATTTATCTGCTTCCATGGACAGAGAATGGCTGACAGCTTCAGTTCCCCCTTGCCAGCATCCGCGTGGGATGAAGCAGCTCTGGGCTCCGTGGGTTTTCAGCGCAGCAGTGCGTTCTCCAGGCTTTGTCCGAGTGGCTGATTTTAGTCTGCAACTGAAACAGAAAGCTGTGACCCACCTTGCTGGTTTCCACATGCAGCTTTTATGCAAAGTACCAACTTCTGAAGTGCTAACCCAGCCAGCAGATAACTAATAGCAGCGCAATGCCTATCACGGTATGATGCACCATCCAAATTCATTCTGATGGCACACCATAACCCGCAGTGCCAGAGTTACTGTGCAATGTACAGAATGTCTACAGTTCAGAAGGTATCGAGCTGTGTTGTTTGTTTTCAGGTATAAAAGGCAAAACTGAACGTCACGTGGACCTTTTCATCTTGCCTAATGGCCTTCAAAGCCATTGGCCAATTTTAACCCAGCTTGTCAAAAGAACTATCAAGAAGATTTAATACACGTGAGATGAGTTTCATGAAATTGAATGGTTGGATGGAGAAAAGAGCGTACATTAGGAGCCCCATTTGAAGGAGGGGCTCAAGAAGGCGGTTTTAAACAGGACAGGAATTGTTAACAGTACTGCCAGGACAACTTATTTTATTTTCAAAGCTTTTATGAGTTTTTAAAGGTCTCCATGATGATCACCAACCTATCTTGGCATAGATTAGTTGTCTGGGTCAGAGTGCCCTATTTTATTATTTATACGAGGAAAGTATAAACAGACAGAAGTGATGTACACCTAATTCTTTCCAAAGCAAGTACACTTAAAAATGTACTATATGATGAAGTGTTTAATAAATTTATGTTTT
Source organism: Gallinula chloropus (assembly GCF_964237585.1). Lineage (NCBI taxonomy): Eukaryota > Metazoa > Chordata > Aves > Gruiformes > Rallidae > Gallinula > Gallinula chloropus. Next base: position 43,042,851 of record NC_140086.1, read on the forward strand.
CCAAACGTCAGTTTGAGCATCATTTATCCACTTGGAACAGTGCATTTTTTGCCAATCCATTACTGCCTCCAAGTCTGTGATTGAGTGTTTCTCTGGGAATAGCACGTTGATTAACAGTAACAACATGTTCTGCATTTTTCTGTAGGCTGGGAGCATGTCATCTCTGTAGAACGTATACAAACTAGATAGACTGTTATGATGGTTTATAGCTTTGTGTTCTAGATTACCCATGACTTTAGCCTCATTACAACATAAATGTTTGTTATCAGTACATTTTTTCTAGTATTAAAAAATACCACTTCACATCCATCCTCAGTCCCCCTTTCAAATATTAAACAATTTATTTCATCAGGTTCATAATCGAAATAGGCTTGAAAATAAATTTTAAAAAAATAACCAAATGCTTTCATACCAAATTAATGTTATTTTCCTTAGACACTTATGCACAGTGGTTAATTGATGTAGATTTAATTGTAAGCACACAAATGCCACTGTAACTGACCTTCCAAATTCAGGTATTTTCATTAACAGCAAAGAAGCAAATTAGCAAACTCTTGTGAAAACTCAAGTGCAAGCTTTTCCATGTAAGAGCTAGGTGAAAAACTATAAAGATTTTTTTTAAAAAAAATAAAAAGGCAGGATATGCAGTTAGGAAGAAATCAGTGTAGAAAATTTTTCTTTCATCTACTAAAAATTTTTTTTTAATGTTTTCTAAATCCCATAAACACTGGAAATTACAGGTACAGCCATGATAGTGAAGCAGTCAATGGATGTTTTTCTGTTGACTGAAGAATGGTCAGAATTTTTGCTCTATTTTTACTCTAGAATTTATTACCTCAGTATTATTAATCCTATAGGCTACTGGAAGTACCTAGGCAGTTTGTGAACTCATGTCGTTTTTTCTTCTCCAAGGATGTTTTTAGACCAAAGAAGACAGTATTTTGAGGAGAGAAAACGGGAAGGAAAAGGTGGAGGAAGGGGAAATAAGACTTCAACCCAAGGTAGATTTTCTGCTGTTTTGAACAAATCTTTGTTTTGCCAGTGTCAAGAAAGAAGTTAATTTCACAGCGGTGGAGCTGAACCAGCAAGTTGCCAACGCATCCGTGAGCGACAAATGTTTATCAAACTGATGGTCTGGCCTGAGACATTGTAATCTTATGCCTGTAAAAGGTTCTCCATATCAGACTACAGAAAAGCAGGTAACAAATGGGGTAACAAAACGATTCCACTGGATAACAAGGATAGTATAGGCTGCACTGCTGAGTTCCTGCAGACATCAAGGCATTGAAATCATTGAGACGCACAGGATTTCAGAGGATCCTTTTTACAAATGTAATTTCAATGTATTTGGAGGGAGTAGTTTAAAAGCTTTTTTTTAAAAAAAAAAAACCCTTTTAAATATGATTGTAAGGGAGGTTAATTTTCTCATCCACCTTGCAATGCAGTGAAAAATGAGTAATATAACAATATTTCCTATGGACTCCTAAACTAAAAAGGCAACATGGAGGAAAGCATGGCCATAATTATTGAATGTTTCTGCTTGTGAGTTGTCCTGTTGAACATTGCTTCTAGAAGAAAAGAATGAACAGTGAGATAGACCATAAAATGGTAGTAATAGTAATACCCTGTAGCCTGACTTGGAGAAGCTTGGGACCTGGGTGTCTTCATGCCTGGCAAACCAAGGCTTTTGAAAATTACTGCCCATTGGCTGGATTTTGGAAAATTTTGGGGAGATATCATCCTAGTCTTTGAATTTTCAACTGGATTTATTTTATGTTATTCAATTATTACTGTCCTGAGTGGCTACTGAAAATAAGGATATACTACAAAAGGAGTTCTAAAGTGGAATAGGTCAGAAAGAGTATTGAAGTAATGAAATCTAGAATGTTTGCTGTCTCTGTTAACAAGGTAAAAATAATCACTGCCTATTTTCTTAGACTGTAATCTCTCTACAGAGTTTATAATTAAAAATAATATTTCCGTGTAGGTTCTTCATTTACTATGTCTTACTCTAAGTAAAGGCAGTAGGCAAACAGCTAGCTGCTTTAGTCCACCTCTGCCTATTTCTTTGTCCACTTTCCCCAGCCTTATAATTCTCCTTCTCCCCCTTTCCCTCTTTTCTTTCTTTTCCTCTTTGCTGCTTCAGTGTCAGTACAGAACCTGATGAGCTGAGATTTCAGTGTTCAGCTGGACTCAACCTGCTCAAGAGTGAGCAGACTCTATGGAGATGTCACCTTCCTATGGTCTGATAAGTCTCCTTGAGGCACTTACTAAGTCAAGGTTTTTCAAAAGCTTTCAACAGAGTACTATTTGGGGAAATTTCAATACAGGCAGGACTCTTGTAGCTCAAGGTGATTCTGTTTTGAAAGATATCAAGTCTTTCCACTAAGATGTGTTAGTACCAGAGGGCCTCAGGAAGAAGGAAAGGTAAAACTAAAGTGCCTAACCTTGTGCTCCAAGGTGCTCAATGCTTTTCTACAGTGCCAATTTCTCTCCAAACCATTAAGCTAAGGGCTGAGGCAATGAAGAATAAAAAACCCAATTCACTATTAAAACATTGTCTGAGAACAGAAAATGTGATGTTTCAGAGAGGACAATGGTTGAGCATCTCTACCTGCTAGAGCAGTAACTTTTTAAAGGCTGATTTTTAACCCCTCCACTGTGGGTTATGGGAAGGGGCAGGAGGAAACTTCCTTTTCTTGTTGTGGAGAGATGTCACTCATTTTTCTCCAAGGATTGCTGCTGGCTCCTTTTTCTTGTCCGCTGTGGGGCAAGGTGAGTGGGGCCACAAACATATGATTATTTTGTTGAATTTGGTGACTTAGCAAAATGGCTTAATCCTGCCAAATAATTGTAGGTATCAAAATAATTCAGAACATTTTCCAATGGAAGCATATTTTTTCAATGTTTATTCTGTTCTTCCAGTTTTCAGTGGAAGCATATTTAGGCCAGGGTAGGTTAAATATGCCTTTAAAATGTTATTCTTTCTGGAATTGTCCTCCTTGCTAGCCAGGCATTATCTGTCTTCTGGGAGTCTGATGATTTTTAACTACCAACAATTTGACTTTACAGGGAAAGGGGAATGGTCATGTTGGTAAAACTGTATAAAACTCTCTGAAGATGTTTAATACCATCTGTCAGTGGTGGTATATACCCAACTGTATAAGGGCTGCATGAACAACATAGTTGACGAGTATAGAACAATTATAATATTTTTTATTTCATTGAGGAAGAGTTGCTAGGCTCACTGGATTAGGAAAAATTGGCACTCCAGAAGGAATAAAAATTCCAAATTTGAACCAAGGAAGCTATTATACTGTCTTATCTGATATTTCATCTTCCACAGGTTGTCTATGTCCCTACCTCAGAAGGTGAATAGGTATACAGTGGAATTAAGCTGTGGATCTCATGGTCAAGAGATTAGTAGTTATGTTTGGAATTTAGTTGCAGCAGATACGATTGAAAAAGAAATTTTTCTTTTCTGCTGAGTGTAAAATAAAGACAGACAAAAAATTTTCTTAAAAATAAGAATGGGCAAGGCTTAGTACCAATGCAGTCTGGAGACAAGAATATAGGAAGAAGGATGTGTCCACCTGTAGTGTATCAGGAGCTAAAACATGTATATCTTCTATTGTAGAAGGAAAGCTATGGACTCAACTATTTATCAGTGAATAACCTATTTTGGAGCCATTTTTCAATTCTTTTTTCATACCTGGTAGAATTTTAAAGCCCCCAGATTTGAATCCTCCCCATAAAGGGTAAATTACAACTTGTCAGTTGTATTTCATATCTATGATGGTTGGACATTATTGTTGGTGTCAGAATTAAGTGCGTCAGCCTTTCTTATTTTGTGTTTTTCTTATTTCTTGGTAGCACTGAAAAGGCCATAAGGCTAAACCACTTAAAAGTTATGCTTTCTCTTATATATCAATTCATGCTTCCTAAGAGATCTTTTCAAACCTCAGAGTTGTACAAAGACTTACCAAAATGTAGGTTTGATAAGATCATGTGCAATTCTGCAATGGCATATTTTGGGGTTTTTTTTTAGTAGCTGTAATTAATTGCTGCTTGTATCTTTCAAAGTAAAGTAGCAATGCAAGTGCTAATTATCAATTATATATGTCTTGAGTATATATATTTTTATTTCTTAAAACGGCCTTTTTTTAAGACTGGCATCTGAGGCATTAGCTGATAGTACTGCTGTTGCTCAGTTCCTGAAATTATTCTTGTGCACACTAAAGATTAATTCTTCCTGTCATAAAGGATATGGATTTTATACCACTAAAATGCCTGGCCTTCTGGAGTTGAATAGGTGGCTCACATGATTTCTTTCCTTCACCTCCACAGCGAAGAGCCGTAGCTGGTCTATGAAAGCCACTAATTTCCTGAACACACAGGTGGTGTGAAATTCTAAGGATAAAGCTTTTCACAGGGTATGGAGTTAGGTGTGCCTTTATTTTCTGTCATTCTTATTGACCCCGAGTCATGGAAAAATAATCCACTGTTCCAAAAGTCGTGGCCTGTAGGGTCTTTCTGACAGGGAAAATCGAACCAAGTCCTGCCAGCCTCTAGCAGGTAGCATTTGATAGATACGGACTGTTTGACTCACAGAGGGTTCATAGCTCTGATGCACAACTAGCCAGTGATAGTAATGCAGGGAAAAAAGCTTCAGGAAGAGGAATAACAGAAAATCTTACAGAACAGCCAGACAGGAGATCTAGTAAAGGAGAAGTAGAGGGTGGGGGGAAAAGAAGGGACTTTAGAGTCTCTTATGGCCCTCTTATTGATTGCCTCTGTGTAGCTGGCAACACAGCATAACCTTTATGTGTTCTCTCTGTCTTACAGGTGCAGTGTCTTTTTACTGTCTTTGCCCCACAGAAGTACTGTGGTGCTTAAGCAGTTTGCAAAGCGCTGCACTAAAATTAATCCGAATGCAGAAAGTGCGGGTAGTGCCTTCGTGCTCCACGCAGGACTGGTTCAGACTGTTCTGCTGGCAGGATTTACTTAATCGTGTCCAGTTACACACACAAAAAAGGCCTATTGAGAATTAAAAGAAGAGTTTGGGGAATTTAAAAAATCCTCTACCTAGTCAGACACATGATTATGATGGAAATTGTCTTAGTGGAGTATACCCCCAAAATCCATTTAGTGCATTGCTATGCAGTAACGTGGTACAATGACAGAGTGAAAATGGCAACTGTGTGTATGCATGGCAGAGGTTCGAAAATGTTGAACCTGGATCTTTGCCCAGAAACACCTTCTCTCCAGGAGGAATTATTAATCTGGAAATGGTAAATACTTACTTATCAAGTGATAAAATCTGCGAAAGAGCAATACTAAGTAAAGCTGCCTTTCGATTTGTTGAAATAAATTTCTGCAGAAATTGCTTTTGTAGAAAGGTCACATCATACAGATAAGATTGCTATTCCATCTGCTTATCGCTCTATCATCCTAGATGTACAGAAATGCTACAGTTACCATAGTTTATAGTTAAATATTTGTCTATTTCCTTTATGATTTCTTCCTCAAGGTACAGTTGTTTGGTATCAGATACTAAGCCATGGGGATAAACTGGCTTAGCAGCTAGGGAGTAGAAATTACAGGGACAACGGGTGACCAGGAAAACCAGCAGCTTGAATGGTGTCAATGCAAATACAGGCATGTAATACCAGTGTCAGCTGAAGCATGCCACTGGTCTTCAGATTAATCACAGTGCTGAGGGACTGTAGGCTTTTTGAGCCAAACTGCCAGCGGGTAATTGCACAGCAAAGGCTTATTGGAGCCCAGCTACTAAGAAGCTTCCATGGCAACATCCACGAAAGAGGACCTTCACCTAAAACCTGGAGTGCCTGCGGGAAGCACTTCCAGAGGCTATGGGACTGATCTTGCTTGCACGGCTAGACTGAACAGCAGGGATGACCATGAACTCTGAAGACCCCTGGTTATTTTGTTGCCATAGACACACAAAAGGAGAGAAAATCTAATTATAAGAACAGTTTATCTGCTCCCCCTCCCACCCCAAGACACAGAGAAACCCAGGAATGTAACTCTTCACAGCAGCCTTGGGCTCATTCCATTGTGGGTTTTTTTTCAGAGGAAACAAAGGTACAAGAGCAGAGGCCTCTGATCTGGTCTACTTTCAAGTGGTTCATTTTTATATTGCCCATACTACACATAAAATTTAGTGTCAGCCTCTCTTCTTTCATCCTGTTTGGTTCCTAAAAGCCGGTCCTGTATCTTCAGTACTTCTAATAATGGGGGGAAAGTTAATGACAAGAGGTGTCCTGCATTGTTCTGAAAAAACATAAAGAACACCGCATCGTGACCCTTTGCACTCAGTGGACCTGTCTATAAAACCCAGACCCTCATTTCTGTGGAACCAGGATATATCCCCGTGATCATCTAAGACTATCTCTGGAACTCTTTCCTGAGATGACATGTGCAAGTTGTGATTTATGAAACAGCAGCGTATGGGTCACTGGCATGCATCATAATGCTGCAATATACATTTTAAACCTACTACACTTGCCTTCCAAAACAGTAGGATGCTGTTTATCTCAAAGTTTTTCTTTTTAACTTTTAGCCTCTTCCATATAATTTTTAACATCATAAATAATAAACCTATCCTGCCAGAGGACCCATGATTGTGTCTGAATTTCTTGCTGACTGCCAACAGAGTAAATTTAATCTGAATATCTATTGAGACTTCTCTAAATCTTCATCAATTTACGAGGTAGTTTAAGAGTTCTATAGTCGTCATGTGGCTTTAAATTATATAATGCCCCATAAACACTTGGTAAAAGTCAAGGCAAATATTAGTTGAAATCTGCAGCCAAAATTTCAGATTTGAATGACTGAGGACACTCAGATAAACATCTAAGGATTTAGCAAGATGATTTTACGATTTATGTTGAAATAATTGTTTTATTCCTAGAATTTACAGGCTACTGAAGAAACTGGCAATTTAAACTGTAATGTTCTAGATGAAAACAAACACAATACTAGTGGAGCAAAACAGTGCTCACTTGGCCAGCATGTAGGAGATGGAGATGGTTATGATATCTAGTCTGGAGGAAGGAAGTTGAGCCTTGGCTTTCTGCACATCTAGCAAGAATGTTAGCTACCAGACTAGACAGTCTTTCTTTGAATGTTTATCTACAGTGGAGTTACAGAATCGTAGGGGTTGGAATGGACCTCCAGAGGTCATCTAGTCCAAGCCCCCTGCCAAAGCACGTTCCCTAGGACAGATCACACAGGTAGATACCCGGACAGGTGTTGAATATCTCCAGAGAAGGAGACTCCACAACCCCCCTGGGAAGCCTGTCCCAGGGCTCTGTCACCCTCACTGTGAAAAAGTTCTTCCGCATGTTGGTGCAGAACTTCCTGTGCTCCAACTTGCAGCCATTGCCCCTAGTCCTGTCCCCACAGACCATAGAAAAGAGGCTGGCTATTTTCTACTGTCTCCTACACATCAGATATTTATAAACATTGATCAGATTCCCTCTCAGTCTTCTTTTCTCAAGGCTGAACAGCCCCAGGTCACTCAGTCTTTCCTCACAGGGGAGATGCTCCAGGCCCTTAAATCATCTTTGTGGCACAGGCAGGAAGGACACACTGGTGTCTTCACTTAAAACGTGCTATTGAAACAATGAAAACAAAAACACCGGGCGGGCACTAAAATACTTTCTATTCTTGAGATTTCAAAGGATCTTTGCATTTAATAAAAAATAAGATAAATAATAATTAAAAAAATCCTTTAGTTCGTAAAGCAATTAGCAACCTAAGGCAATTAGTTATCTTCTTTTAGCACAATTGAAAAGTACTTTGGAAAATTAGTTGGTACAGGATTCTAATTTATTCAAATAAAAAGGAACTGCCTTGGTGCCATTTACTTTATGAATATGCTGATAATTTGTAATAATAGGCAGTTATGCTAACAGTAAAAGAGGTGAAATCAGAAAAAAGGTGAAGACAACCCAGTCACGGGGTGTGTACTTCAGTGTAATGTCTTAAGCCTTTGATGATTTTCTTTGTTCCCCCTGCCAAAGCCTTAATTTACACTCAGTGTTTCTGTTCGGTGCCGCTCGCTCGCACTAATGATACCCAGTCAACACTTTCTCCTCCCGGCGGTTTTGTTCGGCTGGGGTTGCTCTAGCAATGCTCTACGTTATACTACAGCGGGTTTTCTTTGCCTTCCCCTCCTCCTGGTCTATTAGGAATGGAATTTTTAGCCAGATATTTTCACCCTGTGCGCAGGGGTACTGAGCTTAGCGGCACTGCCCGCGCTGGGTCATGGCAACACAATCGGACTTCGGTATTTTACGTGACCGGCTCAGTGCCCCTCTGAGCAAAGCAAGAGCTACCCAGTTGGATGCCCAACTCATCTCTAAGCCACTAACAAGTCAATCCCAGGCTAATTTTCTTCCTGCACGGCTTATTTAGGCAAATGTCTCAAGAGGCGTGTTTCCATGTGCTGCGAAATGTTGGCACGAGCTCTCTGGTTCATATTCACATGTTGCAATCTGCAGTATAGTAACAGCATCAAACAACGCGGTGTAAAAATGCCCGTTCGTCCTCTCTGGGACATTCTGAACATGAGCTTAAACCTCTTTTTGTCTGCACCTTGGAACAGATGTAGCTGTTTCACAGGCTGAAGCAAATAGCTGCAAAAAGCTTAAAATATCTGCTTTTCTGTTGCTTGATGCCGCCGAGTACAAATATAACCGGGGGGGAAATAAAAACAAAACCAAGTGAATACGGGTACGTGATAGTGCCAGGCTGGAGGAAGAAAGGAGAGGCCTGCGAAGGGGCTCACCCCCCCGCCGCCGCTGCCTGCGGCACCTCCGGCCCCGGGCGGCGGCAGCGCGGGGAGCCCGGCCGGGGCAGCCACCCGCTCCCGGGGGGCGGAGTGGGACAGGTCCCTGGCGCGGGGGTGGGACGGGCGACCGCTTGCCTCGGTGGCAGCGTGTCAGGGCACCTGCCCCCTCTGCTGTTTCCTCCGAAAAGCGGCTGCCTCCCCCCACCGTGGGTGCCCCGTCCCCGGCTGTACCTGCTCAGGGTGCATTTGCTTTTTAATTTTTTGATTCTTCTTTAAATTGTAATTATATATATATACATACATATACACACACACACACACATATATATATATATTTTAAGGGTGTACTCTGGCTAAATGGTCTCTCTGGGGTTTGACAATTTGGGGGCTTCACCCTGACCCTTGTGTTTGAGTAGCTGCTCATCAGTTCTTCACCCTTTGGGCAGTGCTCGAATTAACACTGATAACCACAAGTAATTGAGGGTTTGGGTTGTGTGCGCGACTGGTATGCGTGTGTTGAGGTAATTCCCCCTTTAACTTCACTTCACTCCTGCTCCTGCACTCACTTTGTCCTCCATGCCTGATTTTTCTTGAAGCTCTTCACTCTCAGCATCACTATTAATGTTCACTCCCTGCAGCTCAAGTAGTTCCTCTGTGGCGTTGGCTGAGGGACTAATAGGACCGATGTGCTTAAGCCATTAATTACGTATGAATGAAGGTGCCAAAACCAGGAGCGGAGGAGGTGGGAGGAGCAAGGTTTAGGGGTTTTGTATGTAAAATTCACTTTTCTCCAGCTTCAGCTACATAATTTTTCAGTCTGATTCTTACTTCTGCCAGGCATCGGAAAAAGCCAACAAGATTTGAGTGTTATTGGCATATAATCGGAACAGCTCTTACCTCCGGAAAATTAATCATCTTTCTTTTCCTGTCAAAAAGGTAAAGAGAAAGCTCTGCAGGAACTTGAGCTCTTTGGAGAGGAGTCAGTACTCATCCCACACAATCCGCTGGGATCATCCTGAAGTGACTAGGCTAACCTTACAGTGGCTTTTATTTATTCCCATAAAACTTATCAATGGCATCAACATCATCTCCTGTCTTCAGAGATGAAGCTGGGTGGAAATTTGGGTTGTGTTAGCTGATCCCCATTCCTGCTTTGGGGCAGCTACCAGCATAAACATGTTTCCCTGTGCTGGGAAGCCAGTTTACTGTGAAAGATAATTAACTGACTTCTCCTCACAGGAGAAGTAATTGTAAATAACAATTAGAGACACTTAATTGTTTTTGTTTCTTCAGTAAAAAAAGCAACTGTGTCAGATGAGCAGATGAAGAATATTACAATTTTATCTTTTAAAGAGTAGTGCTAAAAGTTGTTCTTGTAGCTCACATTCAGCTGCTCTCAGCATCCTTGAGTATCCTCTGGGACACACAGCTGCAGCCTGCTCCAGCAAAGTGGGAAAATAGAAAGCTCCAAGCTGAGGACCTTGACAAAATGAAATGCAGGGAAGATAGAGAAGTGGTCGTTGTGACCTGCTGGCCTCCTTAATCCCAGCCACTGGCCTCCTTGCTGTCAGTTAGCTCTTGTCAGTACAACACCCCTCTTTTTTAAAGACCTGGGGTCAGAAGCCTCTCACCACCTGCCCTGTGCCTCCTTGCAGTTGGCAGCTTGTGGGTGTCTGGTCTCTCCATACCCTCCCATGGACTTTCCCATCAAAGTTGGACATGTCCTGGGGCAGGCCACAGAGGCTGTCCTGGTGCTCAGGGTTTCATCGGGTTGATTTCTGAAAGGGGTAAAGAAGATCTGTAATAGTAATTTATTCTAAAACATAAGACAAACTTCTGCCATCTACAAGTAAAAAGCAAACCACAAATTTTATGCTGAATATTTAGTCTTCTATGGCCAAAATGTATGTACAAAAGCTGTTGAGAAAGTATTACATATGCTTTCCTGCCTCTCTTTTCCCCCTTCCTCTCCTGTGCTGGTCTTTGAAGAGGATAAAATGCATCATTTCCAGAGAGCTGTGCTCACACAGAGAGCTAACATTTCTGGATACAGAGATACAGGAGAACTTTGTTTCCCTGGCAACTAGAGCCACCAGAAAGCATTTCCAGCATCTCCTCCCTTTACTCAGGTTCACTATTGTTGTAGCCTTTGGTCAATCAGGGAGTAAAACCAATTATGATCTAAAAAAAGCATCTCGATAACCTGCTCCACTTAACTCATCTGGCCTCCCCTCCCAATCTCTAGAGTAAAAAGTGACTTCTGCCAACGATCCCACATCAAAATATCAAGTGCTACAACTCATGGCTGAAAGGGAAGGTCTGCCCTCTTCTGAAAATTTAACTTAAACCTAGAAAGTGTCATGGTCATCAGCAACGAGTGTCAGTGGCTAAGCAGCTTTCACTCAGAACCTGCGTGTGCTGGAGGGATGCAGCCGCTGCACGGTGAGCGGGTGCCACACAGAGTCGTGCTGGTGATTCAGTGTGGTTCGCTCTTACCTCTGAGTCAGGGCTGAATTAATGTCCCAGCACATTGTTAAGGTTTCGAAGCAGTGTGCTGATGGGGGCAGCTCGTTACTGTAGCTTTTGGTAATAAAAAAAGACAGCGTTGAAGCCCTTCCCACCTGCTATTGTTAAACATCACATATCTCCCTCCACCTGTGTTCCTTATTCATTCAAAGAATTTAATTAGGATTGTGAAAGAAAACACTTTACAGATACAAACTTGCCAATGTATGGTTGTCCTTCCACTTAAATACAGCAATATTATACAGCTGTGAACGAGGCAGAAAGTCCAGGTTAAAAAAGCAAAAGTAGTGTAAATACACACGTATTCTAGTGGCTAGGTATCAGACAACTGAATGTGACATGTTTTTACCTTTGAGAGCTGGAATTCTGAACCTAAACAATGTTGCCTAAGCATAGATTTTGATACCTAGTTATATATTTTTAATGAAAAATGTCCAGGTGATTTGTGTTGCGTTTCCCAAAGTCCAGTGAGGTGAACACTGGCCCTACAGTATTATAGTTAAAATACTGTGGGGGAAGGGAGGGGATATGTGAGCCAGAGGTTTGTGTACAACAGTGGTGGAAGAAAGTTGTAGCTGAGTGGTGAGACTGTACTTTTAGGCTGTCTTTCTACCCCAAAACTTTTCTTGCTTTCCCTGGAAAGAACGGGGGCTTCTGGCATGGGTGTATGGACAGTCTGGGTTAGGTTGTCTGCAAACCCTTTCTTTCTCTTCCCTCGGTACTTCAGGACACTCCCCTGACCTTTTACGAAGGACTGTTGGGAAGGGCAAAGAGGCACGGAGCAGTTACGTGTTGAAGAGGAAGATGGTGATGGAACATGGCTCATGTCCCATGAGGTCGCAATGCACACTCCATTCAGGGTCAGTGACCACAGCTGTGAGTCCATCTTTCTTGTGCCAACTCTAAGAACACTGGATGGTTTCAACATAGAATTTAGCGAGAGAAAGAGCAGTTTACTGTCCAGCTGCTGACACTTGAAAAAGCTCTGAGTCTGCTGTTAATCTTAAGTTTTCTACATCTCTTGCTTTAGATTTATGCACAGCAGTAACAGGCTTTTCTTTCCCTTATGGAAGTTTCTGATCCACCTGTAGCAACTGCAGAGTGACAAACTGTTGCTTCTTTCTCCCTCAGTTCAGCCTAACCTTTAGAATCCATTTCATTGGTTATTTTGCAGCTGTGTGTTCTCAACCTTAAGGTGCTTATCCGAACAAACTGGTTGTTCATAAGAGATGAATTATGAGTGAATGTTAAAATATTGCTATTTTACAGCTCTGCTGTATGTTTTAATTTCAAAATGTGGAGAAGTCCAAGGAAAATGTTAACAAGAAGTTGAAAATTGACAATGAAAACTGTATCTGAGAAGTAGAGGAAGCAATTCTCTCCAGTACATGTGTAAAAACCCATGGATTGCAGAATGTAAAAGCAGGACGGAGGGTACATTTTATGCTAGGGTCTCCTTTTATCTTCCAAGAAATTATTATTGTTCAAGTCTGTTTTCCATTCTTAAAATATATTTGGCTTGGGGGTGTTTTTGTCATGTGTTTGCTGTTTTGTGATATTTTAAAACTTCATTAAGGGTGCGACTTTTAAGACAACTCTTTACAGATGACAGCAGATGCTGACATTCTGGAGAAAGCAGTGACCACAGACCAACCCATCACCATGTTTGCAGAAGCCTCTGCCTCTGAGAGAGGGATTCTGTAGCTTTTAAACCTTCTCCATGACTTTTGACTCTACAACTGATATAATTTCTTATCTTGATCGTAGGTTTAGAAAAAAAAGTTTTAGAAAATAGAAACTGCAACCTGGTTGCTCTCAACAAGAGGAAGTAAAGTGTTAATGTTAGAGTTAGAAAAGGATGGAGGAAACCCACAACCCCTTTCCTGGATGTCAAGGCTTCACCAGATGCCTAGACAGTCATGACTGCCTGCTATTCCTTGCAGAGACCTGCTTTCCTGCTGCACGCTTTGAGATGCAGCCAACCTGGCTGTTCCCCACCTCTTCCTAAGGAGTGGGAACAAACAATGGTCTAGTCTCATGTCTCCTTTGCGATTTAGAGGGACTCCTGGTGGGCATTTCAAGGTCTGTTTGCAAGTTAAGGGATATCCTGAACACAGATTCCCAGCCCCTCCTTGATGGAGTATATTAGGCATAAGCCCAGAGGGATGTGATTTCTGTGCACACAGTCTCTCCATCCCTGGCTGCAGCTGGAGCCTGGGGAGAGCAGAGCTCCAGCAGAGCTCCAGGGAATTCTGGGGTTCTCACACAGTGTGGGACAGCTTGAATAAACTAAGGACAATAAACGGGGTGCCTCTCTCTGCTTTGGTAGCCAGCTTCTGACTTTCCTCCAAGCTGCAGGTATAAAGGCACAGGGGCACGGCCACTCAGCGAGAAGTGTTTGGGATGCACATGTGAAACTGAGGCACAGAAGAGCTGATGGACCAGGCAAGGAAGGCATCTATACTGAGAATTCCTCTTCTATCCAGCACCTGCAAAAGTGTGTGAGATTCAATAAGGCAGAGAGGATCATTGCTTGAGGCCTGGGAGTGCAGGGGGAATGAGGAAGGGAACTTGGAAAAGTGTATTAAAAATAAGCATTCATTCATTGCAGAACTTATTTTTCACTTTTCTTTTAATTTATCTGCCTCTGGGTGTTTAGACAGGAGTCATGTGAGCTTCTGAGCTGCAGGGACAGAGACAGAGGAGAACGTGTGCATCAGTGCAGAGTGCTGCTGGAGCCCTGGCAGAGCGAGAGGGAGGCAGAGGGAGCCTGAGAGGGAAAAGGAGAAGTGGTGGGAGCTGGAACAGCAGCAACTGCTGCTACCACTTCGGAGCTCATGCCTGAGAATCGTCTCCGCTGCCAGCACGCCTCTCGGAAGGTGCAGATGCCTTAGGTTCAGAAGTCCTAGGAGATTGGGGGTACTTACAGAAGCCAAGTGGGGCTGCTTCATTTTTTCTTCTTTTCCTGCGAAGAACATCTGTTTGAGGATTCCACTCCTTTTCCTGGACTAAAAGAGGTATTTTGTGACATTAATGTCTCTTCTTTAAAGCAGGTATGGGATTTGAAAAAAAAACAACCCCTCATAACCAAAGTTAGAGCAGGATGTCAAAGCAGATGTGCAGAGAGGTTTCTCTCTCTCCCCACCTCCTCACCCCCTTAGAGCAGAGCTTAGGCAGGAAGGACCCCTGTCAGTAGGATATTGTTTGACTTAAAATATGGAGGATGGGAGAGAGAGGGTTAAAGTGTGGGGGTGGATCTGAGCTGTTTCCCGTCTGATTTGTTTCTCTGTGCAGTCTCTGAAAGTGGAGGAAAACTTTCCTTGTCTACCTGGAGGAGCAGCACTTACCTCTTACATAGTGAGATGTAAATCTTGTAATTATTTAATATGAATGTGTTTTGCTTAAATCTCTGCTTGGTGAATTACAGTCCCCATTACAGCAGAGCTCCCCTTAGCATGTAAAAATTTTGGAGGTATTAAAGTCCAGTGGCTGTGACTGCACTTCCATTCCTTCCCCTCTGTTCCCTCTTTCCAGCATACTTGCCTCCTGCTGTCTGCACCCTCCTCTGGGTCTCCTTCCTGCCTGAGCGGGCTGTGCCCCTATGGATGCCCCGGTACAGATTTTCCGGGAGGAGCCGGACTCCACCTGCTCCCCGGGGCCCTGCCGTCCCCCCAGCACCAGCAGCAGCTGGCTCCTGGGCTGGGCAGACTACGACAGCAATGCCACCGGGGCCTTCGGGGACGCGCAGCACAACCACACCAGCATCTCTCCTGCCATCCCCATCATCATCACTGCTGTCTACTCGGTGGTCTTCGTTGTCGGCTTGGTGGGAAACTCTCTGGTCATGTTTGTCATCATAAGGTAAGGGGCTTTGGAGTGCCTGACCACAGAGGTGCAAACGGCCACCCCTAAATTTGGCAGGGGAGGGATGGGGTTAGTTTATGGGAGCTCTCTGGGAGTGCTTACTTGAGGAGCTGGAAGAAAGTACCCGGCATGACCCCAGCCTTGCCAGTCCCAGCTTGTTTGCCTGGACGTGCAGTCAGAGGCAGAAGGGAGAAGCTGCTTAGAAGTGCTGAATCCCGCAGCCTGCTGGAAAGGCGCTCTGTGCCCCAGAGCTGCGTTCATCGGGTGCCCTCTAGGGACGAGAAGATGCTGGCATCCGAGGACAGCTCCGGCGGAAGGAAAACTCAAAACAGCTTCCCCCCCACCTCGTGAGGAGCCCCCGAGGGACAGCGTATGTATCTGCTGGTGTGGACTTTGATATGTCACTGCCTTGTCACCCGGTGGCTCGTTCAACGAGTTGGGGGGGGTGGGGTGGGGAGGGGAAAGGAAACGATAAAGATACGTGGCAGTGCTCAACATAAGGCAAGGGGCATTGCTTCTCTGTCCAGTGGTGTTTAACTCCGGTTGTTGGTGTTGGATAGAAGGAAGCGAAGCAGATGCTGAAATACCCTCCCTGTTGTTTTTCAGGAGACAGCTGGGTGTCTGTGACAGGCAGTTTTTCATATGAAACCACTTAATGAAATGCACCGATTGTGATTCCCCTTAGGCTCAGGTATTGGTGTGTATTTTAGCTTGCACTACGATTTCTCTCTCCTTTTGTCCTTCTCCTTTGCAAAGTATAAAAATGTTTGGAGAGTGCTGCTCAGCAGGGAGATGATGAGCAACCAAAGGACTAAAACTGTGTAACTTTTTGGCCTCTTGCTTCACAGTCCATTAGAATCCTGCAAAAAATTCCAGAAAAAAATTTACAAATTGTGATGTATTTATTGCTCAAATGAAATCAGGTCGTGCACAGAAAGAAAAAATGGAGGTAGTGGAAGAGATCTTGTTAGTAAAGCATCCATGATAAGGGTGAAGCAATTGCAGGATGGTGAAACAATTGTCAGACTTGGTATAGGGGGAACTTAACTAGAAACAGTGAAGGTATTGATGGGGTGCTTCATGAAAGATGAGTCATAACCAGATGAATACTCTTCAATAATGGAAATAAAATCCCCTTGCAATAAATAAAGATTCCTGTGGTCAATGGAGAAACTGGTTTGCTCCAGCTTTCTGATGCTGTAATTTTTACACCCCTACATGCTCTTTTCCCTTCATTCAGAGTAGAGATTTCATTTCTTTTTGTATTTCTCTTGCAAGAAGAGAGACTCTGTACTTGACAAAAACACTGCTGCAAATGCAGATTTTTTTTTAAGCCATCAGTTGCTAACAATGATAGTCCATTAACTGGCCTGGTCAATGGAAATATATTCAGATTCAGCCAGAACCTAAAAGCTATCATGTGTGGATTATACTGGTGTATATGTATTTCCTTTCTTTTCTCCTTCTGTTAGCCCCTAAGATTATTTTTGTGAGGATCTAACTAGCTATGGCTCCCTGTCCTACCAGTTCCTACATTAGCCTTTTGCTTCAGTTTCCTCTTGGCCTATCTCTTGGTTACATGATCAAAAAAAACCCCTAAAAATGACAAAATACCCATCGGTTTTTGTTTTGTTGTGGGTTGTGTTGGTTATTTTTTTAAACCCCAGTATCCCTCTCTCCTAGCTTTTCTCTGTGGCAAATGCTTTAAGCATTGCTAGAATCATTAGCCAAAATGCCTGTACATGCAGACCTACAGTTTCAAACATTTCTTATGAACCCTAAATGTTCATGCAAGAGGTGTATTTTTTCATTCTTGTCCTATTTTCTCATTTCTCTCTCTCTTCCTCACATCCATTCTCTGCATGACTGCATCTCAAGATGGGTTTTTCATGAGCCATTAAAAAATATAGCTTGCAGTGATGTCCTTTTGTATGGAAAGCCAAGGTCTATATGAAGTTTGTGAAAGAAGGTGGCAGGGGAGAGGGAAATTGTGTTCCCCAGCTGTCCCATGTTGCCTCTCATCCAGCTGCCACAACTCTAAAGGATGATGGGGACACACTGTCTCTCTTGTTCACCCTCCAGCTGAGCACAAGGTTTGTGTGAGGCCCCCTCATTGTTGTTTTTTGCCTCTCTGAATCCCAGATCTGCTGTTCTCCTCCTAATCCCCTCTAGACCCGCAGACAATGCAGGTCTGGTTCTCTTCCCTTTGCTCTTTCATCAGCACATGGTTTTAGAAGAGCTCAGTTGTAAGGGCCCTACAGTGATCACCTAGTCCAACTGCCTGACCACTTCAGGGTTAACATCAAATCATCTTTTGGGTGGCACAAACAAGACTCCTTTTGTTCTGATACTTTCAATGAAGCTGTTGAAGCATCAATGCTGTGGTAGATCCAGGAGAATCCAAATAGTCTCAAGATGCCTCAGAAGCAGGCTCAAATTCATTCATAAGCTGTGGCATAGGTAGGCTTTGACCTTCCTTAATACATCCACAGGGACAGTTTTGCAACTTCTGCTCAAGGGCTGCTGAAGAAGCCTGGGGAGACCAGTGAATCGGCATGTCAGCAGCATGCATTAGGGGTGCTGGGTGCCCAAAATCTCCTTCAGGTGTGGTGGAGTGTGTTTCTGCTGTGAGGGAAAACCATCTCAGAGTTCCTCCAGAGGAAAAACAACAGGAGACTGGCATTTTGACATGTACAAACTCCTGAAAGAAAAGTAGCTGAGTCTGGGACAGCTGTAAAGAGAGATTTGTGTTGAAGACCAATTGGGAATGGTACTTTAGTAGGGTGGTGGCAGCATGGTCTATTAAATCATGTCTCAGGAGACCTGGATTATTCTTTTGGTTTTGCTACCAGGCTTCAACACTTTTTTTCTGTCCTGAGAAGGTCACCTCATAATCCTGTGACTTGGTTTCCTTGTGTGTAAAATGAAGATACTGGTATTCACTGTCTTAAACACACAGCAACTATTAGATTTATAAGCCAAAACCCAACCAATAAAAATCCTAAGAGAGCAAGACTAGGACTATTGTGAGCACTTCAGAGTGCTCCAGCACATATGAGTAGTTATTTTCAAGGTGCAGAAGGAGCTGTCTTGAGTACGCAGTGGACCCTGCACCCTTTGCATGTCTTCTGCAGTGGGCACTCACGCTGTGGATGGCTTGCAGGAACTCTTCTCATGTTCACCTCAGCTGTGAGGCACATCTATCAGTATCAGTCCCAGGGCATCTGCAGACAGCCCAGCAGCCACCTGGGTGGACTGACAGTGCCTTGCTCACGCCGAGCCAAGGCACACGAGGTGTCATGGTCTCCTGCGGCTGCTGCTTTACTTGGGGAGAGAGTAGGAGAGAAAGAGGGCATCATGTTGCCTCGTACACAGGTGGGAAATGTGGAAACACTGTCCTTCCCCTATGGATGAGGAGAAGGGGCATGAAATGGATTTGTAGAAACCAGGTGAAATTACCTGACCTCACCTGAATAAAGTTGTACAGCTGTGAGTGTCTTGGCATAGTCAGAGACTATCTCAACCCCAAACCTTTTCTTTTGAGATTAGCTTTACCTCTGAGGTCTTAGAAGATATTTCTGGAAGTGAAATAGTTGGCTGAAATTGATAAGTCAGTCTTGTCCTTGGAAGCAAAAAGTCTTTTTCCTCCCTTTCTCCTCCCTCCTGACTTTATTTCTCTAAAATTTAGTGTTGATTTTTAAAGAAAATGGTGCTTTCCAGTAACAACTGTAAGGAAAGAAAAGTCCCCTGACTAAAGTTGTAACTTTAACTATGGATTCACTCTTACCAACACCATAAACTTACTCTGGCAAATACTCTGAGACACGTTTCTTACCCCACTCCAGATTCACTTTTTCTAGGTGCCTTACCTCCATTGTTCCTGAAGTCATTTACTGACAACAGTTCCCATCATCAGGATCTTAACTAGCCTATCCTGTCTTTCTTTAAAATTATCTTTCGAGCTTCCACTGAACTGAATAATTTTCTGCATTCAAAAACAGTTTTAACAAGAGGCTGTGTCATAGATATGTAGATTCATTCCTAAGGGAAAAGAAAAAGCTTGTATTCCTCTGCTTAGTCTAATGTGGAAAAAAAAAATCTAACTAGTAATACATTTTTATTCTTATATTCATCGAGTCGAATAGCATCTTATGTAACAGGAAGAGTCTGTTAAAAATGTCATATAAAATCAACTCCTTTCCAGATTGTTTTTAAATCTTCTCTATCATTCATTTCACGAGAATGAAAAAAGATATTTAAAAAAGAATAAAATTGAAATGAATTTAATATATTGGTTTAAATCAAGATTAGATTTTGGCAACATCAAAACATTACTTCTCAATTTGCTCCAAATTATTTTTCCAATTTACTTAATCTATATTTGGGAAGAATGTTGTTCTGAAATGAAAAATGATGCTCCAGAAGAGTCAACCTAACCGAATTACCTATTTCCTATTACTTGCAGTCGGTATGATTTCATTCTTTTATGAAATCATGGTTTTGGCTGCTAAAACTGAAGGACTACCTGTATGTAGGCCTACCCTGTGAAGTTTACAGCTTTATATCTTTTTCTACCCAATCAAACATCTGACACCTTACTCCTATCAGTACACAGGTATCAAATGAATCAATAGTAACTCACTGCAGGAGCTCAGAGCATCTGGCCTTACCTCACTGAATGAAGGTAGGTTTGGTAGGTTCTGCAGGGTTTGACCAAACTTGTCAGAATTTTCATCATGACTTTGAAGACTGATCATTACCAACACAAAGAGCAGCGTAGCAGGAAACACGGAAGAGGACAGGTCTATAAAATAACAGCATAGTTTAAACAGTTATTCAAACAAAATTTAAATGTCTTTAATACATGTAATACCCTGGTAGACAATGAATAAGTGAGACCTCAGGTTTCTAAGCAGACAAGAAACTCAAGATGAGTTCCCAATATGACACTGTGGAATAAGAGCAGATTCTGAAAAAAAACAGAGAGAGAAATTATTGGAAGGGCTATTTCCTAGAGACAGCATTACAGAGAGGCTAGAGCTTATGGTGAGCAATCTGCTTGGCTTCTGAAATGTAATTTGGTGTCTATCCAGACACTTCCGCTGGGCTAGCGGCCAGGTGGTCATTTATTTCAGAGAAAAGCATAACAGGAATCAATGTCTGGATGCAAGACAAATTATGGGGAGCCCTTTTGAACTGTCAGAAGTGAAAACTTACAAGAACTTTCCTGCTGGTGAGGCAGAAAACTTGAGATAGTGTCCCTGTCCTCAGCAAGGAGAGTGGTGAGGAAGCTCATGCTCCTGGCTGTAGTGTGGGGAGGGTGAAGATGATGTTGGGGGAGTGCAGGCTGGCTAAGCCCTCCTGGTGAAGGGGACAGAGGAATGACTGGGAACAAGGAAAGAATGTGGACCCTTTATTTGTTTTTTCCCAACAGAGGATTATGAATTTGCTGAAGGGGTGATGTGGCAGGGAGTTCTTAATGACTGGGTGGCCTGGGATGCACTAAGAGCAAGGAGAGATAAACTTCCTGGCTTGTCAACTCTCCCTGTCTCGTCAAAGAGTGATTAGTTTTTCCCTTAAGTGAAATTCTCTGAAACAGATGAGTTCCCAAGGATAGCTTTGAATTCAGTAACATATTACTTTCTAAAGGAAAAGCATCCAGAAAACCTTCCATATTATCTACTTCTGGGAAGTTTACTTCATGTCTGTTTTGGTACTCCCATCTGCAAGAATTGGTTAATTCTTGTGTGAAGTGTGAAGCCTGTGCTTTCCTCTCCTTGAGGAAAACTCTGCACTTTGTTTGTTGTTGGAGTTTGAGACACATGAGGAAAGGGCAGCATGAGTGTTGGTTTGTGTGCTGACAGACGTGAGTGCACAAACTGAATTAGCTGTGGGGAAGGGATGTGTAGAGATGGAATGAGGACATAGGCAGAGGAGCATCTGACCAGGCTGGCACTCTGCAGAATGTATAAAAAAGAATATCAATAAAGAATAGGTAAGGGTGCACAGCATTTCCATGGTCCTTTGGGAAGTTTGTATGCTAGCCTGTGTATTATCTTCAAAATATTTCTTTTTCCTGAAGCCAGAGGTTTCAGCTCTCATTAGATTCACCTTCTAATCCCTAGGGAAGTGAAAATTAATTCTAGGCAGTTTGCTATTTTCAGTTTTGAGACACTATTTATGATGAAATCTCTGTCTTCTCTGCATGAGTATGACAGCTTGGTGTGATTTACTTTAGTGCATGAATTTCCACTAATACATGGCAAGAACATGTCCAGATCCTTTCTGTGTCTTCCACTCCTCACACCAGTCCACTTCTGCAACACAAGGTGCCCTGTCTGGCTGTTCATCTCTGATCTAAAAGTCAGTGCCATTCAGGAGTGCATTGTGAGTGAATATCTAGGCTTAGAATCATAGAATCACAGAATCATAGAATGTGTAAGGTTGGAAGGGACCTTTGGAGGTCATCTAGTCCAACCACCCTGCAGTAAGCAGGGACATCCCCACTAGATCAGGTTGCTCAGAGCCCCATGAAGCCTGAGCTTGAATATCTCCAGGGATGGGGCCTCCACTACCTCTCTGGGCAACCTGTTCCAGTGATCTATCACCCTCATATTGAAGAATCCTTTCCTAATATCCAACCTAAATCTTCCCTTTTCTAGTTTAAAACCATTACCCCTTGTCCTATTGCTTCCCCAACTAAGCTACCCAGCACTTGGAAGACAGGATTTTATATGTGCTGACTGACTACATAGCTAAATCTGCTTGCCACTGTGCTGTAAGTAGCCTAACCACTGTGGCTACCATAGAGCAACTGGGAAAGGCGGCCCTCAATATTGACAGATGGGAATCTGAATAGTAGGATTAGTTCGGACAAGCCATTCAGTATTTATTTAATGTGCACACCCAGAAGTTATTTTTACCATGCTGCTGGCTGACAGACAGCATCAGGTAATATGTCTAAGAACTTTTTCACAGTGGGGGTGACAGAGCCCTGGGACAGGCTGCCCAGGGGGGTGTGGAGTCTCCTTCTCTGGAGATATTCAAGACCTGTCTGGACGCCTCCCTGTGCAACCTGTCCTAGGGAACCTGCTTTGGCAGGAGAGTTGGACTCAACGATCAGTGGAGGTCCCTTCCAACACCTACAGTTCTGTGAATCTGTAAATCTGTGACTTGCTCTTTCAGAATGATGGGCTTGTTAAAGTGTACAGGAGAAAAAGAGTATTTTCAGCATGGAAGCTATCAGCTGTGCTGTTCAGTTGACACTGTCTTAAAGTTTCCTGCATTTTACTTATATCATCGCCTTTGTATTTTCAGCTGGTCTGTGCTATGGGCTTCTCTGAGGTAGGTATGGAAAACAGTTGAATGGGTAGGGTCCAGAAAAAGCCACTTGCCACTGCACCCCCGGCTGCCTCCTGTGAGGTACCGATGACTTTTCCCTGAGCTGTCTTGCTGCTGGTGTATGCATTTGTTGCCTTGCCATATAATTCTGTACTTGTGCTACAGTGAGGTCCCTTATCTCCCATTCAACTTTATTACAGGAGTACTGACCAGAGATTCAGGTCTCCACATGGCCAAGTATGTGGTTGTCCTATAAAACACTCTCAGCAGTGGCAGCTATTATTCATCCCTGTGGCTAAATGCAGACCAGGTGCTTTTTTTTTGAGAACAAGAGTGATACTTACATCACTCTTGGGGGGCAAGGACCCCCATGTGAGAGATTGCTGAATTCTTTCCTTATTTGTCTCCAGAAGAAACATCTTAGGGGAAGCAAATGTTGATAACATTTGTCTGCTTCCAATCAACTTCTGCATGCATAGCTACCTATGGAGATCAGATCCTCTCCAAAGAATAAGAGGGGAAGTAAGACCCTGAAAAATCTTCTTCTGGATCTGATATCCCCTTGAGCAATGAGATTTGTTCTCTTACCAGGCAACCTCTGTACTGCTTACTTTCCTCTTCCACAAGCACATAGGAAGCACTTTGATCTGCTAAGGGAGCTCATGCCGTTCAAGAAAGAAACCAAACCCTTCTAAGAGAGAAGAACAATTGGAAAGGTGTGTGTTAACAGAGACAGAGACTCAGCACTCATCAGGGATGGGTGGATGGGCTGTGTAACATCCTGGGAACTCCCCATAGCATGACTGGTCACCAGAAAACATCTGCAGCAGTAGTAAGTTTCTCAAGAGACAGGTTCAGCTGCTTGACAGGGTCTAGGTTTACCTTTCTTACCAATAGAGGTCAAAAGCTCAGCTGTGTAGTCTAAGCTAATTGTCTAGGCTCAGTAATAATAACAATAATAAAAGAGTCACACTGGGTTTAGATAAAGTATTGATTTTGCAGAATTCTGCATTCTCACTGCTTCAGTTTAAGCAACAATAAACCACAGAACATTGATGTTTCTATGAGCTCCCCTAGCAAAATCATGGTACAGAAGTACAAATTTCACAATATTTGTGTTCCCAGCATTAAGCATATTTCTTCTAAAAGGGGCTCTTAAGCTTGCAAAAAAATATATGCAGGTTTGAACTTCTATAATTCAGAAACTGGTTGTTTAGCTCAGGAAGGAAAACTTCCACATGTAATCTAAATTTGCAAGATCTTGTTCAGGCTCAGTTTATGGCTAATTCAGAGGATGAATGCTAGTGGTAAATTTTAAGCATTTTAATGATACCTTCTGACATTCAGGTAGATTATGTTCTCTGAGGGGAGAATACAAGACAAGATTATGCTTTTCTTCTTTAAGCTGATTAAAAATAGGTACCCACATGTGCTTATTAATAAAGACAATTCCACTTTAGGACAGTTTTGTAGGCAACAGGTGCAGTTTTTTGTAGTCTCTGAACAATTTTAATGCTAAAGACAGGCAACCTTTAAATGTGTGCAGTAACAATGTTTGCCTTTATTTTTTTCTGAGGTCCTAGCCTTTGCTAAATTCTGTCTGTCATTCAAAACATGGTAATAGCATATAACCTGATATGAACATAGAAACTGCAGCATACTAATTTTTGCATTCTTTAAAGTACCTCAGTCTTAGTTTCCTATTGGCTTAAGCCTTTTATATTAACTTATGAAGATCCAACAGATAGCTGGGCCATCCTTTTGACATGGTATTTGTTTAGAACAGATCCTCCTGGGTTGGGATTTTGTTTGTTTGTTTGTTTGTTTGCATTTGATTGGGCTTTCATTTTTAATTCCTCGCCCAGCCCTCGTTCTGACGCAGTCTGATATTGAGAGCGCCTTCAGATTTAGAGCTTTCCTGACTAAGATTTTCAGCTGCTCAATCTCCATATACTTCATTCAGAGGTACCCAGTGGAACAGAGCCTGCATCCTGCTGATAGGTGGTTTTGCAATTTGCTTTTAGATGTGCTTTAGCTTTCATTTTCATCCAGTGACTCAGGTATCTGCCAAAAATATGTTTGCTATACCTCATTTTATTTCATGCTTTTGTACCTTCGCTCTGACACTGTACGCTGTTGTACTATGTTTGTGTTTCTCCTCTCCCCATCCCTCATTTCATACTGCAGGGAACATTCCAGCCTATTACAATTATGTGAAAAAAGAACTGACCAGAGCTTCCTTCTCAACTTGTATTAGCTTTACTAATGTTATGGTGTACCTTAGAATCACACTCCTTTTGTCTGCTTGAGATAAGAACTTTAAAGGGTGCTACTAGCAGATTTAGTAATGCATTGTGATTATTTTCTGAAAGC
This sequence comes from Gallinula chloropus, assembly GCF_964237585.1. Classification (NCBI taxonomy): domain Eukaryota; kingdom Metazoa; phylum Chordata; class Aves; order Gruiformes; family Rallidae; genus Gallinula; species Gallinula chloropus. Next base: position 43,067,773 of record NC_140086.1, read on the forward strand.
ATACCAACATGCTTCCTTCTTCTCTTACCACGATTTCATTGATAAGGTTAGTCTGGAGGTGTGATTTTTTCCTATTCACTGTCTTAAAAAAATGCACAAAGTAAATTCTACTCCAGAAGGAAAACTACAGCAATGATGAGTCAACTGAGAAATCAGGGAAATTTTCTAAGGGTGTGATTAAAATCAGTCTCAAAAAACTTTTGGAAAGTAGACTTAGCCTAAGGTGTGATAGTTTTGTGAATTTTACATCTGAAATATAAGTAGACATCATTTCAATCTTGCTCCTTAAAAACTCCCATCATACATCCATCAAACAAATACATCCAAACAAAAGTTTTATTTTTCATCCTGACTATTTTTCAGCAGGGTTTCCGTATATCTTCCAGTTATTTAAAGTCTACAGAGGCTTGAGGCCTGCTTATAGCTCAACAAGTAGTCTTGAGATCCACCAACTAACTTAAGTCATCAGAGGTTTTTCTGCCTCTTGAAATTAGATTTTAAGACCTGATTTGAGAGGTACTTTCTATTCCTATGCAGTACTAAAAAAGCTGTTGTCTTAATATGAAATCCCAGTATTTAGCAAACCATTTTGTAGACACAGGATTTCCCATGAATGGAAGTTATTTATCAAAGACATTGAGAAGCTGTTGGTTATTAATAATCACTGTGGCATCTATGTTGTAGTTATGTCCAGCCAGTTATGTCCTGTTCTGCTAGATCAAGTAAAACAGGTAGTAGTATTTTTTCCGAAAATTAAATTCAGGTATTCAATCAATAATTCTAATTTTTCAAAGGAAGGCAAGATTACCATAATTGATCACTGTTTTGACCTTGTTTGAGTGCAGATTTGGGGGAACATAGGATATGGTAGGAAAACCTGAAACCACATTTGCAATTTGGTGCAACAGAATGAGCTGTAGAAAAGCAGTTAAACCCTTCATCTCATATTTGAGACTCACTTCAAAGTATCTGACAGCAACACCACTCACTCCAGTACTTTAACTGGACTTTTGATTAAGCCTGCAAGCACATATCTTCAGAGGCGTGTCAGCCTTCAATAATTTTTAGGTGTTTAATTAAAAACATGGAAAGGAGTTCGGATGACTGAGCCCAGATTCTCAAAGGCATTTATGAATTTTATTAACTTCTAAATGAATGTATGATTTAATCTAGATTGCCTAACAACTTTAAAGACCAACATCTCATTTACATGAAGGCCAATGCTTTCAGGTGAAAGTAATCAAGATCTTTACATTACTAGTGTGAGATCAATGAGTTTTAACATTGCATTGGTAAAACGTGCTTGGACTTAGCATTGCTGAAGTTAACTAGTACAACCTTCATCCCTGAGTTAGCTACACATGATCCCTCTGCAGCGCCTGGAACAACTGATTGCCTAAATTTAATAAAGTATTTACTGGAACAGGATTTGTTGGTCTCTCACCTTCTTTAACATCTGCCAGAAAAGGGGTCAAGTCCCTAGTCTTGGCTCAGAGTGAGTGGTGCAAGGAGGTGCCTGTGCTCTGTGAGCTGGGGTGGATTTGGGCAGGGCCAGTTAGTCATGATCCAGGTGACACTTAGTCATTAACTACATGACCTTTAAGGTCCCCTCCATCCCAAGCCATGGGACTGCCAGGATGGTGAGCTATGGGGAAGCATGAGGTGCACGCCAGGTGAGGTTATCAAAGCTGGGATTGCTGTGTGCATATGTGCTCCTGCAATAAGCTAAAGCTTTCACAGAGATTTATGGGAGGAATGGCACGCTGGGGGTTTTTCTTTTCCCAGGTATATTTTCACTTCCATATACAGCTTTGATTTGTTTACACTGGAAGTTGTCTAAATGCTGATGCTGGGATGAGTTTATATTTCTTACTACCTGTGAAAGATGAGACAGCCTTCCTGTTGGATCAATCGTAGTGAAGAAAACTAATTTTGTTACTTGTGCATGTGTTGCATAGTCCAAAAAAATCAAAATTGTTCTTTTTACATGTATAACATAACCAGTGTATATACAGAGAACACGCTTAGTGTTGCAGCTTCAAAAATTCTAATTCTGAAGTTGCCTAAAAAACTAGTGGCATTTTATAGTGGATCTGTCTTACTCTTCCACTGGAAGGCTGGGGTGAGAAGGGAAAAGGTTACCAGGAAAATATGATATAAACGGTCATAGTGTCACAACAAGAATTGAATTCAGGTGCAAGGAACAGGAAATGTCTGCTATAAAGTCTTTCAGATATATTTTTTTAAAGGTTAAGAAGATCCTCTTTGTTATTTTTGACTTTTCTTATTTACTTTAAGAAAAAAAGGCCAAATGAATTCTTCTAAATGTGAAAGCAAACTTTACCTATCCAAACCCTTGTGAAAGTTTTCCAAAGATATACAGAAGTAAGGATTCAGAAGACTTGTTAGCTACCTCATCTCCGCTTATCATAGGCCAGACCATTTCATTTAAATATTCCTGTATTGACTCTGGTAACTTGTATTTGACTGAAGCACACCCTTTGCAAAGCAGCAGACATTGATTTGGACACATCAAAAGATGGAAAAGTTACTCCTTTCTTGTGTGATTTGTTCCCAGTAATAATCACCTCAGACGTTAGGAAAAATCCATGATGGTTTCTAAGCTGAGTTTGTCTGGCTTTGACTTTTATGTATTTGTCCTTGTTACGCTTTTCTTTGCAGTCTGAAAGAACTCTTCAGTACCTGCTATTTTCTCCCTGTGGAGGTCTTCAGACACTGTAATCAAGTCACCTCTCAGTGTTCTTTTTGATAAACTAAATGTGCTGAGCTCTTTAAGTTACTCGCAGTAAGAATTTTCTCCAGTCCTTTAGATTATTTTTGTGGCACATTTTTATGTATCCTTTCCAACTTCTCATAGTCTTTTTTTGCAATCTGACCAAGACAACAATTCCAAATATCATTGGTGATGTCCACTGAAGTAAAATCCCCTTTCTACTACTCCTTTTCAGATATTTAATGGAAATTAGTCTATCTTAGCACAGATTTGCAGTCTGAGTGTTTAGTGAGTTTTTATTCAGTTGTACAGCTGAAATGCACTCAGTACCTGAAAAGTGCCTATAAGAAAGCTGGGAAAGAACTGTTCGCAATGGCATGTAGCAGTAAGATGAGGGGTAACGGTTTTAAACTCGAAAAAGGGAGATTTAGGTCGGATATTAGGAAAAGATTCTTCAGTATGAGGGTGGTCGATCATTGGAACAGGTTACCCAAAGAGGTGGTTGAGGCCCCAACCCCGGAGATATTCAAGGTCAGGCTTGATGGGGCTTTAAACAGCCTGATCTAATGAAGATGTCCCTGCTTACTGCATGGGGGTTGTACTAAAAGACCTCTAAAGTTCCCTTCCAACCTAACACATTCTATGATTCTATGCACTCAGATTTACTTTTTTTTTTTTTAAACCAGGAGGAAAGATCCTGGTCTGTTAATGTGTCTTACATTTATTTCTCCTAGCTGTATGCTCTCACATTTGTGTGTAAGTAGTGCCTTACAGGTTGTCACATGACCTACAGGACAGACTGCCTCCTCAACCTGAGGAGGTTCGTCTGGGAGGGGGCACAAGCCCAGCTCTGACTAGTGGGTGCCTCCTCACTCCACCTTTGATCTCTGAGAAGTTCAAACTGGGGTAGGAGTCTGGACCACAGTGGTCACACCATCAGTGTAGAATTTTTGCTGCTGCTTCCTTTTATCTGTCTTTGCTCAGAGATACCTAACGTTTCACCAGCTATGGCTTTGTTCAGGATGTGAGCCTGGGCATGGCACCTGGGTGAGAAGGGTTTATTTCTCCCTTGCAGTTCTCTTTTCTATGCTTTGAACCAGCATTTGGGTTTATGTTCTCAAAAAGTTGTCATGAGAGAGTTTTAGAAAAAATGGCTCTATTTTTAACATTTTTTATTGATAATAGAATGACATTTCTGTCCGTATTCTAATTAATAGCTAATTTACATATTGGGCACATTTAGTCAACACTGCACTTTTTTTTTTTAATTATCTTTAATTTTACATATCAAAGTTTTAAAGACAAATAGACACACTGCCCTATGTGTTCATTAGCTGAACTACTTGAATCTTTTGTTTGCACTGTAAAATTATTAATGAAAGCATAGCAAAATCTAGCTAGATGTGTTTCTGTCTGTGCTATGTGTGTATATTTTAGTTTGGGCAGACATTCAAAATATGGGGCTGAAATAATCTTGAGAAAGAAAATCTGTCATTGAATCTGATAATAAATTAACAGTAATGAGCAAAAGTAACTAGCTGGGGAGTAGCATTTCAGAAAGGAGTCAGGTATATCCCTATGTTAAGAGGAATATAGCATCTTCCTTCACACTTTATGTCCATAGCAGAGCTGGAAGCAGTCCTTCACACCTTGGGGCACAGGCTGTCCCCCCAAAACTGGTATCGGGGCAGAACAAAGCAGGATGTTGTTTCAAAAGAAACTCAAACAAACCTAATCCTGGTATTCTCTGAAGGGTGATGTTCTTACCAGCTGGGCAAAACAAGTGCTTCATTTTGATGAAGTTAAGGGATGAAGAAAAAAATATTGGTATGACCATTTTTTTTACCGCTGTGGTATTTAAACAATAATCATCTCTTACGTTGGCAGTCACAAGAAAGCGGACTGGGAGAAGCTAATGATAAGAAAAGATAAGAAATGTGGAAAAGAAGGAGCAAAGAAAGGGGTTGTCTAAAATATATATAAATTGGCATCACTGTAGAGAATTCAAGATAGAGAAACTACTGTGTAAGCGGCAATCCAGCCTTGCAGGTGCAACAGTTTGCATGAACTCTTACTGGAGAATGGGATAACTGTTCCTTCCACAAACCAGGATGCTTATGATCACTGACAGTTAGTTAAGGAAAGGAAATTGAAAACATTTTGATCACTTGCAAATGTAGCAATGCTATTTTCTTGTAGAATCATATGAGAAGATAGAATTGAAGCAAGCATTTGACTAACTGGATAAAAATGTATTCATGTAGCTTGTTTTCCCTGTGGTGAACAGTTCTAGCTGCTAATGCAGGTGCTGACAGACTGAGTCAAATATATTCACTATTACCCCAAGGGTTTTCCATTTGTGTGCACTTCTGTCAGAAAAAAACCCTAACTATGGCAAAGTCTGACTGTTAAACCATTATATATCTGAATGTGCAGAATCATATTTTGAAATATTAAAGCCTAAAATATTTCTGTTTTTCAGGTACACAAAGATGAAGACAGCAACCAACATCTACATTTTCAATCTGGCCATGGCAGATGCCCTGGTTACCACGACCATGCCTTTCCAAAGCACTGAGTATCTGATGAACTCTTGGCCCTTTGGTGATGTGCTGTGTAAAATAGTTATTTCCATTGACTATTACAACATGTTTACCAGCATATTCACACTGACCATGATGAGTGTTGATCGATACATTGCTGTGTGTCACCCTGTCAAGGCTCTGGACTTCCGTACACCTCTCAAGGCGAAGATAATCAACATCTGTATCTGGTTGTTGTCTTCATCTGTTGGCATATCTGCAATAGTTCTTGGAGGTACCAAAGTAAGGGAAGGTGAGTATAAGCATTCAAAAGTCAGTCTTTTTGTTTCTTAAATGATGAAAAATATAGCTTTGAATATTGATTGAACCTGACTGATCCCTTCTTCAAAAGGTATGTCTACATTTCTGACACTTTAAACTGTATTGTGGAACATCAGTGTTTGACACATAAATCATTTAAGCTCGGTTGCCCTGGCCAACAAATGCACTTTGAACAAAACTCGCTTTGAAGCATTGTCTGTGCTAGAATGAGACCATCAAAAACTTCTAGCAGACAGCAGGGGAAAATAATCAGGAATTTGATCACAGCAGACAGATCAAAGACCAGTTTAGGGTGAAACTTTACATGTGAGCTTAAGGTGCTCTTTATAGGTATTGTGAGAGTAGTTCTGATGAAGGTCCAAGGGCAGAAACTAGATTGCTTGTCATTAGTATTCATATTACAACTGTCATTAGTATTAAGATTTAGCAGCTTATTATCAACAACCATTTCACAGAAACTTGAAGGCCTGGTAAGGAAAGCAAAAGTCAGCAGTAGCTGGAGACAGAAAATCAAGCGAACTTAAACACATTGGTATCTCAAATTTTTGTTCAGAAAGGGTTGGAGATGTATCTGGAGACTTGGAAAAGCTGAGAATAAGGACCAGCAGAGGAACTGGGAATACAGACCATGGCAAGGAAGCAATTAGAAGAACATCAAGTCAATGATACCTGTATGCAGACCACCTGTAGGCTGTGCTTGAAATTTGTAACCCATGAAGGACTGTGTATTTAGCCCTTATAACTGGAGACTCATTACCAAAACTTCCCTGCTTTGGGATTAATCCGATTTGAAATCCTCCTTGAGAAGGAAAGGGAAGAACCATTCTCACACACGTATATTTCATACTCAGAGGCATGACTGTGGTGCAGGAGCACCTCAATGTCTCCAAAAGGCTTCAGGTCTCTGATGTTGTCCTTGGGTTGGGGCCATCCTGTTAGTGAATGTCTTGATAAAATACAAGGCACACACATTTATTTGTTTGTTGTATAAATACTATTTTTAAAAATTACTAATAATTTCCTGAATTAACCAACTTTTCTATTAGAAGGGCTTTGCTCCTCCTGAGAGAAATGGCAAACTTCCATCAGGACACTTTTATTTGACAGAGACAAGAAATGCTGCATTAAACTGTACAGCACAGATCAATGCCAACAAAACATTTCAGGAATCAAGGGCTGATTGATTTGGCTGACAATGTATAGATTTTGTTCCTGCAGTCTGTCTTCTGGTGTGTAGGGGACAGGAGAGTTCTCTGGAAGCTCTTCTTTCAGCCCTCTGGGGGATCAAGTGTCCTGGTTTGCAGTGCTGTAACTTCTCCTCAATAAAGCTATGGCAGTGTCTAAGGAACAATGACCAGCTCAGGAAACATTGGCTGCATTTGGGAAGAATGATTGCATCACTATGTGTGTGATCTTGAAGGGCACGAGATGGTGATTTGTTGGAGCATGCTTAACTAGGAGAATATTTCTGTCATTCACTGTAAGCATCACATTCAGATCAAGGGTGAGGCCAGCAATGATTAAATGCTTTTTCCACACCATGTGATAGGCAGCTTTTAGTGGTTGTTTTTTTATCCTGAAACAGAGACCAGTAATACACAGCTCAGCTGGGCCTAACATAGTTGGAAATTATTGGCAAATGCTCATCAGGCCCTACTGTTCAGCTCTGCTGAGGTCTCTCTTGAGCATTTACAGCCAATTACCTTGTCTGGTGTGTTCAGGAATTGCTCTGACAAATGCTGAGGTGGAAAAAGCAAGGATCCTCCCATTGCCTGACAGCTGGAGCTTGGGACTGAAACTTTAATTTGGTCAGAAGAGTTGTTGTTTATATGCTACAGGGACTCTGTTGGATTCGGATTTAAAGGAAAACTGTTCATCGAATGAAAAGTTGTCATATTTAAAGTTCCCACCCCATGCCCAGTTAGTCCATTTCTTTCTCACAGGTCAGGGTTGCTCCCAGCAGTGTCCTTCCAGATGCATTTTCCCACAGAATAAACTTTACATCTGTATAAATATTCCTTCCCTGGCTATAATGGAGCCTTTCTTGATGAAGAATTGTTCATTTTAAAAAAATAATTAAAAACAAAGGTACTATTAGTATTCCCAGTAACAGTATGAAGGCTCCATTTGAATACAGAGGAATATGGGTGCTTCAATGTTACATAATTAATAATATATCTAACAAATCACAGAAGCACAGAATCACAGAATCACAGAATCATTAATTTTAGAAAAAGCCTCCAAGATCAACCAGTCCAACTGTCCCCCTACCACCTATATTACTAACTAAACCATGTACCTCATCCAACCTTTCCTTGAACACTTCAAAAGACTTTGACTCCACCACCTCACTGAGCAATCTGTTCCAATGCCTAACCAATGCATTTCCCATGTCAAGATTAAGATTATTTTCAATTGGTATCTTATCAAACACACAAAAAATATATATTTACACTAAAATACTATCCAGAATACAACATTTTTTTTTAAATATATTGAGGCATTTGGACATTTTGGCTTTCAGAGTGGAAAAGGAAGGAAAAAAGTGGAAAGAAAGGAAGGAAGGAAATCTTAGGTACTCGGTTTGTGCCAGTTCTGAGTTCTGCATCTTTTCAGGAAACAAGAATAAAATACAAATTGGATTTTATTATCTTCCAAAGTTTCTGAAAATTATTATGATATTGTGCATTATGACAAGATCTTCATTGATTGTTTGCCTGGAATGCATTTTTTTTTTTTTTGTTAATTGTTGTAAATTGGGAAAATGTAAATGGATTCCATACAATTGATAGTGTTATCTATATCAAATGAAACATGTGAATATTAATGCATTTAGAATAAGATTTTCCATAGAAAGCAAACTGTAATGAGATCATTAAATTTGTGTTCAATAATTTGGAATTCTGAAATACCATTCCAAACTACAAATGATATTAAAATGTAGCAAGAATGTCCTAATTATTTTCATAAATATGTCAAATTATGTCACTAGGTCTGAAGAGGCAGTTCCCTCTGGGAGGTGACTTCATTGAGTAGCTGGATGTGGTCTGGAGCAGTCAGCCCTGATCACATCTTGCTTTTATACAGAGCTGCACATCTGGATGCAGCTTTACTAGTCTAGGTATTACAGCTGCATCCAGATTTTATCGCTGCTGCTATGCTGTGATTACTACAAATAAATAATCAATGTGAAAACTTCTTTGAAGGTGGTTGTTGACATTTCTAGAATAAAAATAAGTAAAAGCAACTACACATATGAAAGTCTAGATCACAAGTTATTTAGAAAAGTTGACTGAGTGTCAAGATTTTGACAAGACATACCTGCTGTAAGCTTAGTATCCTCCATCAGGCTTGAAAGATATGTCATTTACCTTTTCAGCTTTCAGAATCAGCCATTTGTTGTTATATTATTTAAAATAAAACCTCAAAATGTTTAGCCTTGATTTCGACATTTTTATTCAATGTTTTAGTATTCAGTGCCACGCAGAACAGCTTTCTGATATCTAACCATGAAAATGTCTGTATGATACCATAATGACAATTTCCCTCCCTCCCCCCAGCTGTTTTCAAAACAAATTCTTTGCAATATCATCTTGACTTGTGAGGCATTTTGATAGTGAGGAAATAGAGCTTGATGGAATTTTTCTGACTAATTCTACTGAAGACAGATACAAAAAAGTGATGTGCAAGAATATATTGAATCATTTCACCCTTAGATCTGGTTCAGTAAAACCCAATAGATAATAATTTGAGAAGAAATGACAAATTCAGTAGGGGGAAAAAAAAGAGTAATGCAGTACTCAAGAGGATAAAATCTAGGCTATAATTCAGAGTGAAACATCCTTGTGCTACCTTGACTTGTCTTCAGTAGAGTTTAACTGCCGATAGTAGTTGTAAATTTACCTCTTCTCTTGCCTGGCCATTTATCTTGCATCTTGGTTTATATACTGGAAGGCTCCAATGAGGTCAGCAAATGAAACCTCAAATATTTCATTCCTTAGCAGCCTCCTGTCAGATGGAATGTTTCTGGGACATAAAACAAAGTGACAGCCCGTGGCTCTGCACCCTGGCATGGGGAGTCAGAAAGGGAGTGGGCTGGTGTCAGCGGCCCGGATCCTGCAGTCTCTCTGCAGGCTGAATTTTCAATGACATGATCTGCAAAAAGAGCAGCTTCCATTTGACTCTGTGCAGGCACATATTTTATTTGCTTCTATTTAACTGAAAAGACGACGTTGCCAGGAAATAAGTTTTTCTGAATGCAAGCACTTACGTGTATTCCTTTTGCATGGAAGAGGGCACGTGGTAAAAGATTATTACACAATTAGCATATATTGGCAAAATCTTCCTACAATCAAAACCTCGTTCAGCTCCCACCCTTCATACTGAAAATCTGTCTCCACCCACAGACAAAAACATATGTAGTTAGATAATAATTTTGGGATTTCTACTCCACTGAACACGGTACTCATGCTGGCTTTGAATCTCAGCAAGATTCAAATGGAAACATCTTTACAAATTTTTATTTTTGTGCTCTGCATTTTTAGGTCCTCCCATGGGAAACAAATTTTATAAATGTTATGCATTTTAAAAAGCCCCCATCTCTCTAAGTAGTTTCTAGAGACAGCTGCATAAAACCAGTTTCAATGGCAATTGAAAGCTTTCCTTGGAGTGATTTAATGATAACTCAATTTATTAGTATAATGATAACTCCATTTATTAGTATCACATTACATGATAATCACTTTTTCTAGCTTATGCTATGATAATTATGTTGTTTAGAATATCTAATAATAAAGCAATTTTCTTCTTCTTGCTTCTTTCATTCCTAGATACTTCTGGCACTGAATGCTCCTTGCAGTTTCCAGACAGAGATTACGTGTGGTGGGACATCTTCATGAAAATCTGTGTCTTTGTCTTTGCATTTGTTATTCCAGTTCTCATTATAATAGTTTGCTACACCCTGATGATCCTGCGCCTTAAAAGCGTACGGCTTCTCTCAGGCTCTCGAGAAAAAGATCGAAACCTGCGCCGCATCACCAGGTTGGTTCTTGTGGTCGTGGCAGTTTTCATTATCTGTTGGACTCCCATTCACATTTTTGTGCTGGTTGAAGCGTTAGGGGATGTGTCCCACAGTACTGCTGCTATATCCAGCTATTACTTCTGCATCGCTTTGGGTTACACCAACAGCAGCCTCAATCCAATCCTTTACGCTTTCTTGGATGAAAACTTCAAGAGATGTTTCAAGGACTTCTGCTTCCCCTTTAAGATGAGGATGGACAGGCAGAGCACCAGCAGAGTCAGAAACACTGTGCAAGACCCAACTTACATGAGGGAAGCAGACGGGACAAACAAACCTGTATGACTAGTCGTGGAAATGTCGTCTTACTGTCCTCAAGAGAGAGAAGAATCCAATGACCTAGGACTAACGCAGATTACCACTGCGGTGTGAACTAGACTCACCCAGACAGATGATTCTGGAATATTTCAGAAGTCCTAACTGTTTGAACTAAAGCAATTTTATTACTGACAAACAAGAACCTCCTGAAAATAAGCTCAAATGAAAAGCACCTGGTCAGGGTTTGGCACTATGTTTGCTGTGCTTGAGCAGGTGCTAGTACATGCTTTGGAGGCAGGAGGTAGTGTTGTACTAGCTGAAAGTTCTGGCTTTTCTCTTTACAATAATTAGGGTTACACTGAGCGACATTTGGTCATAATACTGAGTTGTGCCAGAAACTTTTGCCCCAAATGATTGCTTCTGAACTATGTAGTTTGACAACTTGATACTCTTTTTACAATGAAGAGTGCTGTTTTGGCTTCTGCTGAAGAATGCCAGAGCTATAATCAATATTGTCCTTAACTAACATATCTGTAATGTTTGTCTGTGCTGTGGAAATCCGATTTAAGCATGATTTGCCTCCACACCAAAGTGATTTTATCGTGTCTGTGTATGGTAAAGCATTTTGGCATTTAAAAATATTGGGATGTAAGGAGAATTGTTAGTATATTTTTAGCACGTGTTTATCACCTGTGCGTAATGTTTTCTACGTGTGATTTTTTCCAAGATGACTGTATATTTATTGGTTGTGAACAATATAATATGTGTTTTCAGAGTGTATTTTGAACAAGGGGCTGGAGATCTTCAAATACTTCACTTGTTGCAAAACTGATGAAAGAAAGATGCCACGAGCATTACGTGGGGAGGGTGGGTGGTGGGGTAATCATGTTCCGTTTTCAGTAAAGGGGACAAATGGGCAAACTTAAAAATAGGTCTGTACTTGTTTCCCTGGACAATTTGTAAGCAGACTAAAATAAAAATTTAATGAATTAGAAGCCAGTGAATTATCACATGTTTACTAGACTGATACAAAGGTAATTAAGACTAAATATACTGGATGCTGTAATGGCACTTGATTGGAAAAAATTCCTATTTTATTGTGCTTTCCTTTCAATGCCGAATCTAACTCTGCATCAAATACAACATCTCTCATCCAGCTTCCAAACCTGTTTATACAGATGACAACACCTCAGATGGGATTGGGGAGTTTTGGGAGGGAAATACTCATCTCCTTTATAAGTAACAAAGTCCTGAGGTGGATTGATGGCTGTAGGGATTGAGATTGCTGCTTTGCTAAAAGGAATATCAGAATTATCTGCTGTGTTGTACTCCAAAATCCTACCAGAATACCTTCTATTCTACCTTCTGGAGGTATTTATTAGCGTTTATTAGTGATGATTTCATGGTGTGAAGACTTGGTAGTGAGGGCATAGGCACATGGTGAGAGAAAGTTGTATTGACACTGATAGCAGGTGCTTAGGAAGAGTGTAAAAGCCATGAGACATGAAAAATAGGGTGTGTGAACACATGTCTACCCATGTGTGGGTGTGCAAGATCTCTTTCTTTTTTCTCCTGATGAAAACCTGTGTCTACATTACAAAGGAAACAGCTGGCTTTGTTGTCTGCTTTTCATCAGAATGGAAAAACTCTGCAAGACTCCCTAATTAAACATGGATTTAAACGTGGTCTGGCAGGTCAGGAAGTTTAAAAGTTCTTAAGTTTTTGTGGATTGCTCTCTGTACCTTCAAACATAATTGACTTCCTAATACTTGTTAGACATACTTGGTTGCAGGTCTTTATTCATCCATTGCAGCACAATTAACTGCTCATCTGTTGAAGTAAGACTCCCTGGAAATTTAGTAATGGAAAGGCACAGAACCCAGATTTCATCACAGTTTCAGAAAGCTATTATAAAGCATAAGTCAGCAGGGTAAAAAGAAATTTATTGGTAGCATCACCGCTGTGGAGCTACCCTGGGGAAACAAAAATGCCAGGTGAAAGTGGCATCCTTTTGACTTATACAGGTTGTCAGTATGTGCAGAGATGGAGCTCCTGAGCAACTCCTGCGTGCAAATCCTTTCTGCAAACCAGCCATTAGCAGAGTGCTGGGCCCCTGTACCTATCCTAAGGTGAACTTTACTAATAGAATATTTTTTTCTTAAAGTAGTCAAGTGCTATAAAATGCTATTTTGCAGATGACCAGTCCTGCAATATGAAGTTTTCAGATGAAGTGTATGTATTACAGAGAAGTTGCTAATGGCCATCAGCACCCAGTAGGACTGGATGAATTATTTTTTCTGTGGCTGAGCTAACATTTTAGTATAATAGTGCATATTTGCCATTTGAGGTCATTTCTAATCTGCAAAAGAAAAAGGGGATAAAAACTGTTACCAAAGGAATATTTTTCAATATGTATTTGCAGGCTAATGATAGAGATGGAATGGCAATCCAAAGTGATATTTCTATCTCATTTTTAAAGCTTTTAATAATAAGAAGGATTTTATCTTTTGATCTGAAATTAAGATTGTTTAATTTGCATTTTTGCTTATAGAACAAAGAAAAGTAAAATTATTTCTGTTTCAAATAAACTCCCAACTTCTCCCAAAATTATATTTGAAAAATAACTCCTTTTCTGATCAAAACTGAAAGAATTGCATGTATTTTCTGAAAGATGGAAGTTTTTATTTCCACCTGAAATTTCAACAGAAAAAAAAGTTTGAAACCACAAACAGTTTATAGGGTCTTGGCGTATGGAGATAAAGTAGAAAATAAATAGTGAAGTGTAATAACTTTTATATAGTGGGATGAAAGTGCAGGGTAAAAAGGGAGTTTGAATACTTCTGTGGAATACGGCTGAATTTGTTGGCACAAATCGTCACGTCTAGGAAGAAGACAAGTCTTGGAAGAAGGCTACTTATTACGGCTGATGATTTTTGTTAGACTGTCTTCTGTCAAATCAAACACTTGGCTGTCTGTCTCAAAAAAAGCCAGGACCATTATTAAAATATTTTGCTGTACGAGAAGGTTTTCAAAAAAGCAACACCAGGAAGCAATCATGAGGGCGGTCTGATGATAGACCTGGGACTAAAGGAAATTGCTTAGTACGGGCCAGAAACCTGTTGACTGTATTTATTTTCAATTTCTAAAAGTCTGAAATAGCATCAAACTTCTGCATCTCTTAGACAACTGATTGATCTGTGAAAATAGTCTCGTACTGTGAGGTTGCCATGTATTTGGTAAAATCACTGTTAATTAAGCAAGGAAATGGCAGGAGACATTTTAGGGATACATACCTCCCCTCTGTCTTCCCTTTTTCTATCAGATGAATTTTGTATGGCAAAAAATGCCCTTATTCAAAAATACCTTTATTCAGCTCAAACCCAGCATTAATATGCTGCCCTCTGTAGTAGGTGAGAGGGTATTTCATGTTCTCAAAGCACTTATTTCCTCAGCCTAGTGCTGTTTCTTACTGCTCCGTTTAGTCACAGTGCAAGCAGTGTCCGAGGCAGGGTGAGGTAAGGCACGGACCATACATGCTTGGCAGTGAGTCATGGCACCATCCAAGGAAGGAAGCGCTGCTGGTGTTGCCACTGGCAGCACAATTCCTTCACAGGGCTTAGGTTTATCTAATGTGTCATCTTCCCCTCTTGCCACTCCTCCTCCAACTTCTGCCTTCTTCATTGAAAAAAAAAAAATCAGTGTTTTATATGTAGGCATATAGCTGTTATCTGTGCATCCATATCTTCCTTTTTTCCCTCTTGGGCTTTTCTTTGTTTGCTTGTTCATTTTAATCTCCGAAAGTCCTGTATACCCCCAAAACTCAGTGCTTGCCTCCAGATACATGGATCATGTTGCTTTGGCCTTATGTGAACTACAGGAGGTGTTGCAGTTCTACCCCATATGTGAGTATGCACAGACAGTGCTCCCTGGCACCTGTTTCTTCGTATGGGGTTAGGACCTTGTGTGGTAGGTCTCAGAAATGGATTCATGGTACAGAGTGCTCTGTCCCTAAGTTAATGCTGTTACTACTTTGTTATTTTCACCTGCTTGAATGCCAAACGGTGGCAGCTGCAATTGCACTTTATGCTGAAGCCTGAGAGGTATGTGGGAGAGGTTTCCAAGACACGACTATCAGGCAAAAGTGTTGGTTGGGTTGGGCACAGGCTCAGCATGCACAAAGCAAAAATCTGGACGTGTGGAAAACTTTAGGAACATAGATATGCCTACAGATTTCTGTAGTGTTAAATGGCAGCTGGGCAAGGCCTGGAAAGTGTGTAGCTGGTGTGCAAAATTCTGTTAAATTCTACATATTCTTGAAAAAGAAGCAGGTCTTTCTCTTCACAGTCTTTGTACTAAAAGTATTTTTTCCATGTGTGGCAAACCCCACAGTTCTGATTTCATTCTGGTAAATTAATGTTAAACAGAAAATAAAATACAGTTAAGTCACATAGACCTAATGATAACTCCGTGAACATTGCAGCTGCAACTCAACCTCCTTTAACACTGAACGACCAATATAGAGCTCTTTTTATGAACATACAAGCTTAACTTTTCATACCAGTTCTGGACAGGTGCACACAAGGTTTGAATCCCACCTATGCAAGTAATATTAACAAGTGTCACATATATATCGTGTCAGATTATATTCCCTCAGACAGCTGCTGTACAACACCTTTATAACATTTTTTTTCATTTCTTAGCCAGTATAGAGAAAAAGTAGAAAGGCTTCATAAAGGGATATTTCCCATTTAAATGGCTTAAAAATAATAAATTGGATGGTAGTCAGGACAAGAATCATGCTGTTCTGCAGGAAGCATTTTGGTCTCATAAAACAGCACAGAGCTTACAAATAATTAAAATAATAAGACTGTATCTTTTTATAGCCCTTTTCATTTGGAGGCATCCCAAGGTACTTTACAAAACACATACAGTGAATAGAAATTTCTTTCCTGCTGAAAAAACTGCAGCTACCTATTTTATTATTGAGAAAATCAAAAGAATTTTTTTCTTCTTTAAGTGTAAAGCCAGATAATTTCAGGTAGGTGAATGGCCAGGCTTATAATTAGCCAGTTCCTTTGAAGGTAATGCTGTGTTTTTGCAGAAAACAAGCAGATATGGTTTCCAGACAGTCTGATGTTGGACTTGATAATCCTTATGGGTCCCTTCCAACTCAGTATATTTTATGATTCTATGTTCCCAAGAGCAAAGAGTGGCTCATGACAAGGAAACTGGGTTGGCTTCACTAAGTACAAGGAGCCAGGCAGGAGACAGGATGGAAGAACGCAATGTTTTGATAAAAGGGCATGAAAAGAGCTCATGGAGAGGAATTGCTGACAGCACCTTTATTTTGTTAAGGCAATTCAAAGGTTGAGGCACCTACAGAGGTATTGCTGAAGAAGTGGCATCTTCTGGTCTTGTACCCATCACAGAAAATGTAGCTGCAAGTCTTGATTTTCACTTCTTCCTACTCAAAAAGCTTTGGTTCCTACACCCCACACCAGTGAGGATGACTTTCAGTATTGGGTATTGCTGATTAAGCAGCTGATAATGGTAGGAAGACCTTGGGTATATGGCTATTGCCATTGTCAGGTAAGAAGATGGAGTAATACTGTTTGCATCCTTAAGATTTTAGTGATATATTTTCCCTGTTGGACTCTCAGAGGGTCATTCATCCTTGCTGTGCATTTGGGACCCATAAATATTACCTGTATCTTCAAATATAAATCTGAAACTCCACTCAATCCTGCCTTTGAGGAATAACATTCCATTATTTGGAGGGATGGAGAAGAGCACATGTACTAGCAGGATTAGATAGTCAGTCTTTTCCCTGTTGATATTTTCCATGAATAACATGCATTCTGGTAACTAAATGTACTACTTAGGAGATTTTTATTTTATGATATTAGTGTGGTATGAGATTGCCAGATGGTTCCCTCTTGGCTTTGGACATGGAAGAAGGATTCATATGGGAATATATAGGGAATTTTTCTTTATGGGGGAAATTTGCTTACTGAAGTGTAGTAAGCAGCTCATGAATTGTTAATTTTTTTTTTAAATTATCTTGCTGACTTTCAATACATGATCTTCAAATACCTCATTTTGCACTGGTCTGAAATAGGAACTCTCTGTTTCTTGACCCCACCCTTCTGTATTTGTCTGGCACACCTTCTTCCTCATCTCGGGGCAGGTATGTCTTGTCCTGTGCCTTGTTATAGCCCTGCCAGTAATAAAAAGAGTGTTGTGTAGCGATGAAGTAGTCTTAGATCACTTTCATTGGATTGTTATTTGTAAGCCTTGTGTATATTCCTAACATGTGCTATACCTTTGGCATGAAGGCACTTCATAGGTGTTTTTCTGAGTAACACAATATTCTTGTAGTTACATACACTAGAAAAATAGTGTCCGACATCACGCTTCAAAATATTTATCAGTGATGTTAACAGTCAGTGAGAAAGCAGGAGGGCAAATGTGGGTTTGACACGTAGTTGTTCTGTTAAATCTGGGTTCAGACATGTTACATTTCCCCTCTGCCCAGTAATTTGTCTCTGCTTCTGCAGTAGGAGTGCACTGATCTTGCTGGAGCAACAGTCCAGTTTGACACGGTGAATCCTCCAAACTTTTGTGGCTTTTTTGATTAAGTCATTACCAGTCTGTTCTTTGTCCTCAGTGGAGGTAGAAACACTTGTGTAGCAAGCGTAAGGTGAATTCCCTTGGTAGATACGCAGAAATGAGCAGATAAGAAAGGGCTTCTGCTCTGAGTTTTATCCATATTTTTTCAACTTAGTAAAACAAGCTAAGCTGGATGCTTGAGATCTTCCTGCAAATTCCCATAACATTTTTTCCCTTGTCAGCTAATCTTTTCTGCTCTTTCTCTCTTAGCAGATACCCGTTTTTGTTTGCTCCCACTCCACCCGGATCAGCTGCACGCAGTGGAACCAAGCACTGCATTAGGCGTGCCTAAATGCTACACTTGTTTTTTCAGGGCTGATAAATGTTCTCTTTCCCATTTTCAATTTTCTGGTTGACAGCTTGCCAGGAACTTTCTTTAGTGAACACTAACTTATTGCTAATTATGACAGTTGACAGAAAGTGTTCCTGCCCATGCTTTCATTTCTGTAAACAGCAAACAAAGCTCACCACATCCCAGTAATTAGCATACATTGATGCACTAGGATGCAACCATGAGAACAGTACATATCACTAGGAAGTATTGTTTTGTCAAAACTGAATTTCTCTGTAAATGTATTTACTCTGATAAAACTTTTTTAGGGGAGGTTTCTAAGGGAAGGGTGTAATTTCTTCTGAAAATAAACACAACATCTTCCAGAAGGGCTGCAGGTCAGGTGCTGCGTGCTTACTGGGGATGCAGGAGACAGAGTTTAGCATGGCTGGAAAGGTGTATTCAGGGACCATAACTTGGATCTCTCATGAACTACTAGAAACTGGCTTCACCTCTGGACTAAATTAAATCTTCTGGCATTCACTTTCCAGTTGTGCAGACCTCTGCTCTAGAGAGATGTGATACCACAGGGAAAAGGTGGCTCTTGCCATGGGGAAGAGGACCTGTATGGGGGCTGTATTGGGTTGACCCTAGCTGGAGGCCAGGTGACCACTAAAGTCATTCTATCACTCCTCTCCTCAGCTGGGCAGGGAAAAGAAAATATAATGAAAGGCTCATGGGTGAAGATAAGGACAGGAAGAAATCATTCAGCAGTTACTGCTATGGGCAAAACTACTTAACAACAACAACAACAAAAAAGCATCTAATTTCGTACTCAATCACAACAGAGTTGAATACTGAGAAATAAAAACAAATCTTAAAACACCTTCCCCCACCCCTCCCTTCTTGCCCAGCTTAACTTTGGTCCCAATTTTCTCTGCTTCTTGCCGCTGAACAGCACAGGGGCAACACAAAGACAGGGAATGGGTGTTGTGATCAGTTCATCGCAAGTTGTGCCTGCCACTCCTTCCTTCTCAGGGGGAGGGCTCCTCACACTCTTCCCCTGCTCCCGTGTGGGATCCCTCCCACAGGAGACAGTCCTCCATGAACTTCTCTAATGTGAGTCCTTCCCATGGGCTACAGTTCTTAATGAACTGCTCCAACATGGGTTCCTTCCATGGGATGCAGACCTTCAGGACCAGACTGCTCCAGTGTGGGTACCAGGAGCTTGGAATCTCTCCCCCGATGCCTGGAGCACCTCTTCCCTCTCCTTCTTCACTGGCCTGGTGTCTGCAGTTTCTCACATATTCTCACTCCTCTCTGGCAGCAAAAAATGCTGCTAGGTTGTTTTTGTTTTTTTTTTTTTCTTTCCTAACTCTGTTATCCCAGGGGTGCTACCACCACCACTGATTGGGTTAGCCTTGGCCAGCAGCAGGTCCATCTTGGATCTTCTAGCAGCTTCTCACAAAAACTGTTCCTGAAGCCTCCTCCCCCTCCAACCTCGCCATGCAAACTCAAAATAGGGGCTTCAGATAAGCTATGTTGTCACAAGGGGCTGTGAAAGCAGGACACTCAGCCTTTTAGCTGGGCTCCTGGGAGAGTGGGGCCTGCCCAGGCATTGTCAGATCTGCTGTGTTAGACCCAGATACCCAAGGCCATGTTTGGCAAGGAGCAGAAGAGGGACAACAACACAAGTTGAATACAGCTTTGCTCGAGGAAGAGCTCAAGGCTCAAGATGGGAGCCAGCTGCATGAGTGTCTTGCCAGGCGTGGGAGGCTTGTCAGGTCTGTATTTGAGGATTTTTCCCTCTCTCCCTGCACATTTTCAAGTGGTCTTGGCTTTGTTGCTACAAATTGAATTCTCATTTTTCAGACTGCTTGAGCAGCTGCTTTCAGTTAAAGAGTCATCCACTTTTTACAGTTCTCTATTTCCTTACTCTCTGCTCTGTTACTAAGAGTTCCTGTAGGCAATGCTTTGATTTATCTGAGATTTGATCATGTAAGAATTCATGTTTCAGTGTATCATGTGCCAAAGCACAGGGTGTTGGGCAGAAGTGAATGTGCAGATGCTAGATCTGTTTCACACCATATTGTTAATTTGCTTTCAACAAGTAAAGCTAAATAGTATCCATGGGAAACTTGAATTGGTGGAAACTGGCTGTGAATTCCAAATTTCCTTTTATCAGAAGCTATTGGTATATTTGTAGCACTTACAAAAAGAAATAACTGATAAGGTTTTGTCTACCTCTTCAATTAGCTCCAGGAGTGAAAAGATGATCCTGAAGGTATCCTGAACCAGCATTTGGCAAACTGGAGGTTGTTCACAGACCCTGTTACTGGTACTTGTTGGAAGATCAAAGAAATCAGGTGGGCAAAATTTGCAAGATAGTTTCAAGCAAGAGTAATTTGGAAATGCTAAACCAGCTGACTCCTTCAAGGATTTGAGTGCCAGTATGTTTTAAAAATAACACTGAAGGCGTATCTGCATATTCAGATACCTTTACAAAGATGGTCTATAGGATTTAAGTAATTTCACAGCTGTAATGGTACCACCTCTTGGTGGCTGAAGAAACTGTCTTGCTACATATCTGACTGTACTGAGCAGGTCAGACCTGAAGCCCTCTACTTGGGGTATGTGGCTGCAGACAGATTTGGTTGGAAGAGCAAACCAAGATCTAATATGAGGGAAATGTAGAGACTGAACTGCAAGACAGCTTGGTTCTACACATGACAATCTTGCAAGACTTAGGTACTGCAGTGATGGGGTGGAGGTAAGTGGGATTCTAGAAAAATCATCCAGCTCTGATGATTTAAAACATGATATTTTAAGTAACTCAATTAGCACTAGAAATGAGTGTGAGGATATAGCTAGCACATGATGGGATAAAAAATGGTGTATGTTGTTTTTGTATAACATTAATTCCACCCAGAATACTTATAGAGCATGAATTCGCTGTGTAGGATAAATTGTGATTCAAAAACGTTTGAAATACAACAGAAATTCTCTTCTGCAGTTCATGCTTGGGACTGATATGGTGCTTGAAAATAGTTTCGGTAATTGCTTGAGAGAAACAAACACAATTTATTCCTCTTAAGAAATTACTGAAATAAAATGACAGCCTATCATGCAGTTAACTACCTTGATATTTTTTTAAAATCCAGTAAGGCACACATCTCCTTGAGGGCTCCTTCTGGTGTTTATTCTCCCAAATGTTGATGAGTTATTTAGTTTACCATACTTCTTTTTATATAGAGCTTCAAAACTGAAATTTTCATCCATTTTCTGCCTCCTTTGCAAGTGTTTCTGCCGTATTTTGTGGATGGATTAAACAGCTCAAATGGGCCATATGTTTAATCTTTGGCCTTTCCAAGCACTGAGGTGGCCATAGTTAAGATAGCTAAGTTACCCATTTTGGGTAACCCTCAATTCTTTTGTAGTCATGCTATCATGGAATCATAGAATGGTTGTGTTGGAAGTGACATCAAAGATCATCTAATTCCAACATGCCCAAAGCCCCATCCGATCTGGCCTTGAACAGTGACAGGGAGGGGGCAGCCGCAGCTTCTCTGGGCAGCCTGTTCAAGGGCCTCACGACCCTCACAGGGAAGAATTTCTTCCTAATATCTAAGCTAAATCTACCCTCTTTTAGTTTAAACCCATTACTTCTTATTCTATCTCTGATAAGTTAAGATCATGGAACAGATCCTCCTAGAAGCTATGCTGAGACACAGGGAGGACAGGGAGATGATTTGTGACAGCCAGCATGGCTTTACTAGGTAAAAGTCCTGCCTGACCAATCTAGTGGTTTCTACAGTGGAGTAATTTGTCAGTGGACAAAGGAAGAGCTATGGATGTCATTTATCTGGATTTCTACAAGGCTTTTGACACAGTCCTCCACAAAATCTTTCTCTCTAAGTAGGCGAGATATGGATTTGATGGTTGGACTGTTCAGTGGATAAGAAATTGTCTGTATGGTCTCATGCAGAGGGTGGTGGTCAATGGCTCCAAGTCCAGATGGAAGACAGGGACAAGCAGAGTTCCTCAAGGATCTGTGCTGGGACTGGTGCTGTTTAACATCTTTATTAATGATATTGACAGTGGGATTGAGTGCCTCAGGCAAGTTTGCTTATTACACCAAGCTGAGTGGTGAGGTTAATGTGCCAGAGGGATGGGATGCCATCCAGAGGGACCTGGACAGGCTGGAGAAGTGGGGTCCAGGTGAACCTCATGAGGTTCAACAGAGACAAGTACAGGGTCCTGCACCTGGGTCAGGAAAACCTCCATTGTCCATTCAGGTTAGGAGATGATGTGCTGGAAAGCAGCCCTGAGGAAAAGGACTTGGGAGTACTCATGGATGAGAAGCTGGACATGAGCCACCAATGTGCATCTGCAGCCCAGAAGACCAACCACATCCTGGGCTGCATCAAAAGAAGTGTGGGCAGCAGATGGAGAGAGGTGATTCTGCCCCTCTACTCTGCTCTGGTGAGACTTCACCTGAAGTACTGAGCCCTGAACACAAGAAGGACATAGACCTGTTGAAGCATGTCCAGAAGAGGGCCACAAAAATAATCAGAGAGCTGGAGCACTTCTTCTATAAAGACAGGCTGAGAGTTGGGCTTGTTCAGCTTGGAGAAGAGAAGGCTCTGGGGGTACCTAAGTAGTGGCCTTCCAATACCTGAGAGGTGCCTATAAGAAAGCTGGGGAAGAACTGTTCATGAGGGCATGTAGCAATAGGACAAGGGGTAATGGTTTTAAACTAGAAAAGGGGAGATTTAGGTTGGATATTAGGAAAAAATTCTTCAATATGAGGGTGATAGATCACTGGGACAGGTTGCCCAGAGAGGTAGTGGAGGCCCCATCCCTGGGGATATTCAAGCTCAGGCTTGACGGGGCTCTGAGCAACCTGATCTAGTGGTGATCTCCCTGCTTACAGCAGGGGTGGTTGTACTTGATGACCTCTAAAGGTCCCTTCCAATCTGATTTTGTGATTCAATAAACAGTCCCTCTCCATTTCTCTTGTAGGCCCCTTCAGGGACTGGCAGGCTGCAATAAGGTCTTCCTGGAACCTTCTCTTCTCCAGGCTGAACAAGCCCAATTCTCTCAGTTTGTCTTCATAGGAGACATTCCCCAGCCTATGGGGCCCTTCTATCATCTCTATGGCCCTCCTCTGGACTTAGTCCAATAGGTCAGTAGCTTTCTCGCACTGGGGACCACAGACCTCGACACCATACTCTATGTGAGGTCTCATGAGAGCAGAGTAGAGGGGCAGAATCACCTCCCTTGACCTGCCAGGGTCACACTCTTTTTGTTGCAGCCCAGGATACAGTGGGCTTCCTGGGCTGCAAGTACAAATTGCTGGCTCATGTCCAACTTTACACCAACCAACACCCCCAACTCCTTCTCCTTGGGGCTGCTCTCAGCCCATTCTCTTCCCAGTTTGTAGTTGTGATTGGGATTTCCCTGACCCCTGTGCAGGACCTTGCACTTGTCCTTGTTGAACTTCATGCTGTTTACATGGGCCCATCACTCATGCCTGTCAAGGTCCCTCTGGATGGCATCCCTACCCTCCAGTTTGTCAACCCCCACAGAGCTTGGTGGTGGTAAACTTCCTGAAGTTGGAATTGATCCCACTGTCCCCGTGGACAGCAAATATATTAAACAGCATCAGTCCCCCTGTTGACCCTGGAGGAACATCACTTGTCACTAGTCTCAATTTGGACATTGGGCCATTGACTGCAACTCTGAGAGTGACCATCCAGCTAATTCCTTCTCCACTAAGAGTTGCATCCATCACATCAATGTCTCTCCAAGTTAAAAAAGCAAGGATGTTGTTCAGGACAGCGTCAAATGCTTCACACAAGTCCAGATAGAGGACATTTATCACTTCTCTTACTCATCAGTGCCATAACCACGTTATAGAATGCCACCAAATATGTCAGGGACAATTTGCCCTTAATGAGACCATGTTAGCTATCACAAATCACCTCGTTATTTTCCATGAGCATATTTTCCAGGAGGATCTGCTCCATGATCTTGCCAGGCACAGAAACAAGGCTGACTTATGAACTCTTTAGTTTTATAACATCTCTCACATTTGGCTTAATATAGTGTATAAGAATTTTGATGTAGGATTCAGAAGGTAGCTGTTAGAAAACATTCAGAGTTTCTTACAAAAACCTTCCTTGAGACTGAAGATTTTAAAAAATCTTATATTCCTTACCTCACCATTAAGATGTGTATGTGCAAATGTGAACATAAAGATATGGGTAAGCTGATGGAAATCATGTAAGTCAGACATATTGTAAAGAATTGAACATCATAGAAACACCTAGAATTAAGGTGAACACCTTATTTTTTCATTAAAAAATAAATCTCTGTAGGGTCTACTAAACTGTGCCAGAGGAATATAGGGATTAATGCTTTTTAAAAATGGGCAACACGCTCTTTTAAACCAGAATATGGTTCTCATGCTTATAATGAGAAGTTTCTAACTATCTTATATAGAAGCTACACTACTTTGCCTTCTTTTTCTATTGATTATTTGCTTTTAAACAATATACACAACTGGGCAACCAAAGGATCATCCAAACAATTGACAAAATCTTAGAACAGTTTGTCAACTACGCAGAGCAAACAACGGGTACTAAGAAACACCTTCAACACAAACCTGTGGTTCAGTAGCAGAAATTTTTCCACTTTTATTCGTTATGATAATATGTATCTCCTGACAAACATTATTTACTCAAACATTTGCTTATACTTTGGTGTAGGATTTTTTTTTCTGTGATCTGTACCATCAATGTTATTGGGATGTTGGCCCAATGAAGGGAACAGCAAAGGGAATGTTTCTCTTAACCCTTTTCATGTTTTTATTTATAAAATTCCTGTTCTTCATGAGGACAAATTAAAAAAAAAATCTTATCAAAGCCAAAATGAGGCCTCCAAATAGGTGAAGGGAGTGGAATATAAGAGAACAATATGATTAATGCAGGAAAAATCTTACAGAGGAAAGTCACAGTCATATCTCCAGGGATTTTTTATTTTGGGGCAGTAGAGCTTATCACTGACTGTGTTTGTGATATTGCTTGTGATTTTTTTTTTACAGGATCAAAATGTTACTTTAATTTATGTGAATCATTACTCTGTTATTTAAAACTCCTGGACCAAAAAAAAAAAAAAAACAACCCTCAAACTTGTGAGGACTTTGTCAAAATAATTCAGGCTCTAAACTCTTCGTCCAGGATTTGAGAGCTTTACTTATTCCTCCCCTGCTCAACAAAATACAGAATCCAATTGAATTTATTATCTCCTAAGAATAATTGAATTTTAATCTCTACTTTATGGGGTAGTTCATCTTAGATTATGGTAATTCTGTACTATAACTTGTTAATTTTAATTTACATAGGATTTATTCTGACCAAATAAATCAGAATGCTAAATTGAACGTTAATTTTATAATGTAAATTAAAAATGCTAACATGATCATTTACAGTTAAAGTTTATTTTGAGAGTAGATTACAGCCTCAGTACTTTTTGGGGGGGTTGTTTACCTGTTTGAAATGCATTAAAGGCTTAGCTTCTTGCCTTTGTTAAGAAAGTAAATTTTCGCTCTTACTTTTGCTATTGGACACTATAGAAGTCTAAAAGTAAGTGATTTGGATGCTATTTCTCCTTCTGGAATTAAAAAAAATTCCTAAACACAAACAGATGAAACTAGGACAGTGAAGGGTCTGGAGGGGAAGTCTTATGAGGAGATGCTGAAGTCTCTTGGTTTGTTCAGCCTGGAGAAGAGGAGGCTGAGGGGAAACATCATCGCAGTCTATGGCTTCCTGACGAGGGGGAGCAAAGGGGCAGATGTCAATTTCCTCTCTTTGGTGACCAGCGACAGAGCCCGAGGGAACAACATGAAGCTGAAACAGAGGAGGTTTAGGTTGGATATTAGGAAGAGGTTCTTTCCTGAGAGGGTGGTTGGGCACTGGAACAGGCTTCCCTGGGAAGTGGTCACAGCACTGAGCTTGACTGAGTTCAAGAAGTGTCTGGACAATGTGCTCAGTCCCATGCTCTGTCTTGGCTCATCCTGTGTGGACCCAGGAGTTGGTCTTGATGATCCTTATGGATCCTTTCTAACTCATGAGATTCTATGTTCTATGATAAGCTTCTGCTGAAAATGGTTATACCTCTGCAAACCCATAAGTATGAGACCATGTTGGTCAATGCCCCACTGAAGACTAAGGCGCTTTATGCTTAAAATTGGTATACATCAGAGTGTGGTAAATTAACCAGGGCTCAAATCTGCACCCACCTGAGCACATAGGTGTGGTCCTTAACTCAATTTGGGTGCTTTTTTTTTCTGTCACCCTCATGATTACTGTATGGATATACTTTTTGAGTAGAATTTAAACTTTTGTTAAAGATGACAGAAATAAATCAAGTTGACTGTCTTGTTACTGTCTATGTATGGGGCTAAAAACAAGAGGAATGTGTAAACTGATTGTCAATATGGAAAGTATTACACCAGCAAACATGGAGTGACACACAACTGACTGTGCTATCAGTTTTCAGAAAAACGCTTGTAATTTAAGGTTATATGAACAAATTTCCCATCTGGTTTTCTTATCAGAGTTTGCCTGAGAATGGGTTTTTGTAAAGTGCTTAATCTGGCATGGAAAGCTTTAAAATCATTCTCCCATATTTAACAAGCATGAGACATGGCTGATGGGTTCATCATAATTAGCTTGATTGGAGACCAGGATGTATTCTCAAAAGCTAACTTTAGTCTGCTTGGGCTCACTGGCTCAGGCTTCCTCGAGACAACAGAAGCAGAGACACTCTCACCCACCCATGGAAGAACATACCTCCCTCCTCGGGCTGCTAGAGCAATACAAGGACACTGAGCTCACATTAGCCTTGGCCTGCTTTTGTGCACAGTCTGAAGGTGAGGAGCAGAGCTGCCATCTCTAGGAGGGCAAAATTCTGACAGATGCAAGGCCACCTGCTGTTCATGCCTAAAGAAGAAAGCGATTAAGTGCAAACTGTCAGAGCTAGTATCACTGGAGGAGCTCTGATGGCTTAAGTAGTTATGCAGGTTGCCTGGGCAATTTTCAGTTATTATATATGTAAGAACAGCTGGCACTTTGATGAAATAACATATTTCACTTTATATTCTGTGGTTCCCCTTATTAATTTAATATCAAGAAAGAAACCACAGGTTAGAAAACATAGATTTATCAAGTTCTAAGTAAAAATAAGTTCTTAATAAAAGAAAGAACATGTGGGGAAAAAAACCCTGAGCATACATTTCCCAGCTAATCATTCCCTGCTAAAAGGTTTAGCAGTATGCTTTTGTGGGTTTTGTATTGAAGATCTCTCAAGAGGAGGGCAAGGCAAGGCCAGAAAGCCTTCCTCTCTTAAGGATACGGTAGATACAGGTACTTGATAATTCTGAAAATCTCCAGCTGCCAGGGGTTCAAATACCGTGGTTCAGATACTGTGGTTCAACCTCTCAGGCCAATATGTGCTGCATGTATATCAAGTGAGGGATGGGATTAAAAGACCTTTAAATAGAAATGATGATGATTTATTGATCCCTCTCACACTAGCAGTGATGATATTAGCGTGACTGGATAGTTGAAGTACCATGTTGCATGTAATTGACTACCATGCAACCTGGGAAATTTAACTTTCACAAAAATTAGAAATTTGTCTACCAAAAGCAAATATATTTGAATTCTGTAAATGTTGCTGGGAGGAAATATTAGTAGATTTTTCAATTTAACAGTTGCATATCTATCTTTTCTGCTGTAATAGAAAAACGTCTTTTCCCTGTGACAGTGGAGATATAAATAAGCTCATGCTTTGCCTACAGAAAAAAAAAATCAAAATATTCTGAAGAGTTGTATTCATACAGTATTAAGATATTAAGAGACTTTACATAAGAAAAAGACATGCTTTCACACTTTAAACAGATTTTTTTCCAAGGTCATGCACCAAAATGAAACAATTTTCTATGTGAACATTTCTGGCATCTAAATACACATCATTAACAAAGTCCAGACTGGAAAATAACTGCCTAAGCAGCTACTCTGAAGAAAGTTCTAGGGTTATAATGACTGAGTGCTGTAACGATCTAGCAAAACCAGGCATTGCTCTTGCTTGGCAATGTGCAAAAAGAGAGTTCTTTACTTGCTCACACCCTGGTAAAGTTTCTGCTAAGGAGTTTGTCTGATGACAGGTCAGCTAGCTGGGGTCAGTCCAAGGAATAGTCATAGACAGAAGTTCTACAAAAGAATTATTGAATGCAGTGAATTTGCTCACATCAAAGGGGAAATGCTGAGAAATGTAGAAGTCATTATTTGCGAGAGGCCACTTCAAAGAGAAAAAGAAAAATCGTATGTGAACTTCATGTTGTAAGGGGAGTTCATAAGCTGCAGTGGGATGTCGGGAGAGGACATGAAGCCCCCATCACTGGGCTTCTTTAGGAACAGGCTTTCAATAAGCAGTGACCTACTTGCTCCTGCCTCGTCAGCTGAAGTCCCTTCCAACTTTTTATTTAGTGATCTGTACACAGAAACCTGTTTTTCAAGTCATTATGCAACATTACAGGTTTTTAACTAGCTTCATACTGAAATTGATAGGAAATTGAGTAAGCAGTGCAAGACTAAAATAAATGGTGAATTTGCAACATTTGGCAGTGATGCCCTCTGCTCTGTTCACTACCTGTTCTCCATACATTAAGTAAATTTCACTGATGTTAAATTTATTTACTAACTTTGAAAATTCCCTCTCAACTCCCATTTGACTGTTTTGCAAGTATGTTTGCTGTTCATTCAATCCTTTACACATGCAGCAGCAGTATTTGTTACTTTACTTACAACTCAGTCTGATTCTGATCTCACAAACAATGCCATAAATAGGCATTTTAGTTGTACCCTAATGTAAAAGAAATGAAAATCAACCTTCCTTACAGACATCAATTGGGTAAACTGTGTATTAAACGGGCCTGTTAAAGTACTCTAAAAGAAAGAGGTAAATAAAAGGAAGGTAAAGTTCTCTAGGGAAATAAGTTAATGTCTTTTTAAATTGCAAGAAAAAACATTGTGTAGCTAATACTGAAGTCAAAGTCATTGTTCTCCAAAGATAACTCCATAGGGCAAATTCAGGTGAAGGAACAGGGTAGATGATGTGGTTTACATGGCTGGGTTCTGGTGGAGGAGGGTGGCTGCAGGGGTGGCTTCTGCAAGAAGCAGCTAGAAGTTTTCCCTAGACCTGACAAACACCAGCTGGGTTCAAGGCCGGACCTGCCGCTGACCAAGGATGAGCCAATCAACGGTGGTCACAGTGCCTCTGGGAGTCATATTTAAGAGAATAAAAAAGCAAGCAGCTGCTTTTTGCCACCAGAGAAGGGAGTGAGAAGTAATTGTGCAGACACCAAGGCCAGGGAAGAAGGGGGGGAGGAGGTGACCCAGGTGCTGGAAGACACTGTAACCTGCATTGGAGCAAGCTCCTGGCAGGACCTGCAGTCTGTGGAGAGAGATAGAGAGAGACCACCACAGTAGATCATCTCATAATAGACACATGGCTGTGTCCCACCCAATTTTAACCACTAATTTGTATACACATATTTGTAAAGACTGTTATCTTCATAAACCAGAAATTCCTCCTCCTGAATCACTAAATTACTTTTAGTTAATAATCTTTATTTGTTAATTTAAGGAGGAGTTGTTGCTAATTTTGTTGTCTAGTGGAAAAGGAAGATTGTAAGTGTCATGGTTTAGACCCAGCCAGCAATTAAGCACCATGGAGCCACTGGTTCACTCCCCTTCCCAGCGGGATGGGGGAGAGAATCAGAAGAGTGAAAGAACCCATGGCTTGAGATAAAAACAATTTAATAGGACACACACAAAAAAGAAAATAATAATAATATACAAACCAAGTGATGAATAGCACAGTTTCTCTCCCCCCTAAGTCGACACTACACAACACCATCCCAAGCTGCCCAGCATTCCAGCCCATACATGCAGGCAAAGCAAAACAAGGAATTAATTCACCACTTCCCCTCAGCAGACAGGCATCCAGCTGAAGTCAATGTAGCACAAGACCCCCAGCTGCCACACAGCCCCTCAGCCCACCTCCAGTTATAAATGGAACATGACATCATATGGTAAGTTTGTGTCACCTGTTCTGGCTGTTTCCCCTCATGGCTTCCTGGTTTGCCCTCTACCTTCTCCGTGGCAGGGCAGGATGAGAAGTTGAAGTCCTTGACTGCTTAGCAACAACTAAAAACATCAGTGTGTCATCAGCATTGTTCTCATTCTAACTCCCAAACACAGCACTGCATCAGCTACTAGAAAGAAAATGAACTCTATCCGTCCTGAAACCAGGACAATAAATTGAATACCCTTTGTGATTTTTATTATGATTTATTGTTTGGGAGTTTGCCTTACATAAACAATACTGGATCTGACTTTGATTTTTGTTTCGACCTGAAGCATGAAGTTGAGGGCGCTGTTAGATCTTATTCCTAACTCCAGTAGTTAGTTCTGTTGTACAATCTTGTTTTCATCAGTTCTGTGTTCACCGCTGACTGAATTCAAGGGGAGATTCTCAGTGCATGAGAGGCCCTCTCAATCCATCTGTTCCTCAGTTTCTCCATCTGCAGAGCTGATATAAAAACTCTGAGATTCTGGGTCTTGTTGATTTAAAATATCTGAATGTTCTGAAATTGGCAAACTTTCCTTCCTTCTTTGCTATGAATTTCCCAAATGTAGGAGGTAAACTAATTCAGCAAATTAAACAACTACATTTTGAGAGCGTTTGGAAAAAGCTTTGCTCCACACAAGAACCAGGATGTCTGCGTGTTTGCTATTCAGCCATCTGTCATGTCTCTTGGCTACCAAGTTCTGAAAGATCTTGATACATTTGTTGGATTTATTTCCCATGTGTCCTCATATTGTGTTATGGCTATGGTAGGGTTTAGAGGTGTGAACTTCTTTTTGTAAAAATTTACTTATACTGACTTTTAGCAGCATCCTTGCATTAATTTGATGTAATTCAATTTCTACCTTACTTTGCAGTAATTTATGTGCTTCTGTTTAATTTTTATCACCATCCTTTGAAGAAACACGAATTTCCAACCACAAACTTGCTCTTTTTAATCTTTCTTAGCCTTCCTCCTGCTGAGTACAGTTTCTGAAGTTTCCAAAAATTATTTGTGCACTATAGCTTACTTTATTTGATGGATTTTTAAGTTTCTGTAATAGTAAAATGGCAATTTTCTCAGGAAATACTTTAACAACTGACTGGACAACATATCAAAGTGCTTATTGGAAAACTCTTTAAAATTACTAGGACCCTTTCATGTAAGTTCAGTGGAATTTAGATCAGACTCCTTATTGATCACCTCTCACATGCATCTTGATTTTACAAGCCCATCTCTGGTATGTAAATGTAGCAGCTGGTTAGGCAATCATGATATATGCTTATCTATGCACATTTACACATAATCTAATATTCTTTGCCATCAAATACACAAGTGGGTTTGATCCTTCCCCCAATTAAAAAGTTGTAAATCTGAAGAACAATGGTGAGGCAGAAGAACAAGATGGTGAAAAAAGAAATATTTTACTTATGTTCTAAAATCAAGGAACCCACGACCCTCCTAAAGTTGGGACAACAAGGAACTCGTTCCTTCATATCACAGGAGAAACTCTTGCAGAGTGACTTCACCAGTAGAGATGGCATATGGAAAGACTTGTGGATGAGTGTGCATGCAAAATGTAGCAGGGGTTTAAAAGAGCAATGTAAGAGCATTAAAAAGAAAGCTTTCCGAAGGAGAAAACATGGAAGAAACCTTGATCTGGGTAGTTGTAAGTTATTATGATTTAATATACAGATTTATGTCTTTTTGTCTTCACTCTGTTTTTTTTTAAGTGTTGTTAAGACTGTAACATTTAAGACCTGCAGTTATGCTGTGTATGTATTACTGTTAGTTTGCAGTATGGTGTGATTTCTTCTTGCTCAGTTGTGAAAGTTGTCAGATTTTATAGGATGTATTGAAATCCCTGGATCTGCGATAAGAAATAGGAATGTTTTCTTTCTTTTAAAGGGAAATGTATCTTGAAGTGCAAAACTTCTGCTTAAAGCATTGTGAGAATCATCGTTTGCTTCCATGGGCTTTTAACAGGACAACTCAGACTGGTTTTCAGGAGTTACATTTAGTTGTGAAAACCCAGCTTGCAATGGCCCTGCAGAACTGGCACCACGCTGGAGAGGCTGCTGGTGACTGCCATCTGGGGTTGGGTGCATTCCAGGCTACACTCACGTACCCTGAAAACACTTAAATGGATTAGGGTATTGTCAGTTACGTTATGCAAACCCATTATGAAGACAATTCTGGGGAAAAATAATATGAAAACAACAAGCGCTCTGCTCTGAGCCCAGTATTTAGTACACTCTGTTCCCAGCAGTGTTAAAAGCTTGCTGTCATTCTCAAATGCTGTTGGGTTTTTTTTAGGCAGGAATTGTTATGTGGCCAGATGATTGCAGATGTGTTGAAAAAAACCAGTTAAAAACCTAAAACCATGAGGGCAACTGGTCCTAAAGAAGTATACAATCCTATTTTCTTGTGCATTTATACCCATTCTCTTCTCTCTATGGGATCTTCTAGTGTTACAGTAGCTTGATATTCCAAGTCCAAAGAAAAGACCCTGTCTGGTCAATGGTCATTCTTCATTAAGCTACATTCCAGATTTGTTATTCAGCAACTTTGCAATAGCATAACAATCCCTCTCACAAAGCCTAAAGGATGGCCCAACCTGTAAAACTAACTTTGAGAAAGGCTTAGAAAATATTTTCCAACTCTTTTTCAGAGAGGAACCTTTAAATAGTCACTGCATTATAGAAATAGAGTCACAAACAGATTTTACATGCTTAAGTGACTTACCTAGTGAAAATACAAGTGCCTATTAGACAAGACAGAAGTTCTGATGATCGTGCTGGTTCATACTTTAGTGCCTAAACTGCACTTAGGTTAATTGTTGGAATCCTGTGAATCTTAGTGCTCATCTACTGTGCAAGGTCTAGTACAATAAATTCAAGATACAGCTTTTCTCCTGGTGATTTTTCTCTCCTCTAAGCAGCTATTTTACCTCATGAAATTTGTGGCAACTTCATACTTTTCAGAAGCCAACCCTTCTGTCATAGTTGATTGAAATTTGATTGCATGGTTTAGAAACCTTTAGGAAGGGATGACATTCAGAGGCACATGCACACATGGAATTACTTCATTCCCTTTCCTGGGATATAGAGGCCTCTCTTGCCACAAATGAACCACGGCATATCATTGAGCTTGGTATAGTCACTAGAAGTCCTCCACCAGCAAGTGCAACACTCAGCATAGGAAGCATTCGTAAATATGGCAGATGCTTTGTAGAAGATGTGTGTGACCACAAAATGCAGGTTTCTTCAGATTCAGTTTTTATTACCAAAAAAAAAGACAAAGGAAAAGGTTTCAGCTCAATACACTTGAAGTCTCTCTTCTAACCAAAGTACTCAGTGACTAGCTGTGCTAATTATGGCTTTTGAGACCGTCTGGGCTCCAGGTAAAATTGAATGATTGGCAGCTAATGAAGGGGAGAAGACAATAAGATAAGAGTCTACAGTCTAAGAATAACAGAGGACTGAATTGAACAACATATGACGATAATGAAAAGAGTAATGTTCCTTTCCCAAAGCAGACACAAAAGAGTGACTTCAGATCTGGCAGAAAAGATGTCAGCTGCATTCTGAACTTGGCCTCCTATCTTTTGTTTGGAAAATGTCTTCATATAAGAATAGGTTTGATAGTAATGAGAAAGGTTCCAGGCAGAAAGAAAATGGTTGCTTATACATTAATGAACAGACAAAATTACAGTTAATAACTAAAAACATGAGCCTTTTGAATTTGTGATTGGATTCTGGGTACTGGCAAGATGGGTTATGAATAAGAAGAGAAAGAGAGGAAAAAACCTCCACTATTGTAAATAATCAGAAGCATATGTAAGGAAAATATAGTATACTTCTGTGATTATCTTGTGAAGCCATGTGCAATTGTTTCGTGCACACTAACAGACTGAACCTTGAGTAACTATGGGAAGTTGGTGCTTTGCATAATGCAATGCTGGAAATGAAGGAAAGGAAGTAAAATGTGAAATCTGATTTCTGCCCTTGGTAGACAGCACTGTGGGGCTAAATTCTCCCAGCCAAAGCACTGTCCCTCAGAGAGATATATGTCATGTGTTCCTTCATTTTAATTTGAAAAACCTGAACCTTGATGACAATCCTGTAAGTTACCAGCTGGAGCTGCCACTAGCCTCATGAGAGCCAGCCTTCAGGAGTACCTGCTCCAAGCAGTCATACAGTATGGGCAGAAATGAAACAAAATTAAGCAAAGTACATCTGCATTCTCCCGTGGTAGAAAGGCCCTTTGACTTCCGTCTATATCCTGCAACATTTCAGAATGTGGAGCAATTCTTCTGAGAAAGCCCTATATTCAAGAATAATGGACTTGCACAAACTTTGGTCTATACATTGGGCTTTTTTGGTATAATCTTCCTATATTTATTTCCCCCTTTTTTTGGTGAAATTTTGTCTCCTCTAAGAATGGCAGAAATGGTAGGATCAATAAATGTATCCTGGCACGCTTGGTTTTGACATGAATATCGTCACAGTTCAAGAATGACTATTTAATTTCTGATGCATTTTATAAAAAAAAAATGTATCATCACCTTGCAAATTTCCAAGCTTTGGCCTCACTCAGAAAGCAGTTGCTTGTCTGCTACGATTATTATTAATAACTATGATTTTATATAGATGACTCTGGTTGAAATGAGCTATTAGCCTGTACCTACTGAATGATTTAAAGACCATGATTAGCAAAAACTTTTTCAAAGCTGTTAAATTAGGCTGCCTTTTTTCTACAACTCAGTAGAGAAGTACACGAAGAATTAGAAAAAAATTTCTTTTGATAGTTGGGTGTTGAAACAGTTTATTATTCTGTTGCACAAAACCTATTTAAAATAATTTTACTGATTCTTTCAGTTGTTACCTACTGTTGTGATTAAGAGTTAATACATTCTCCCCTAAAGATTATGCTATCACAAGTACAAATGCTTTGAGGTAAAGCAACTGTCCAGGCAACACACTACAAAAGAATGCCCATTCCAGTCTGACATCATTTTTCATGTTATCATGGCTGCTATTACGCAGTCTAGCTGGGTCCGAGATCCTTTCCATCCTAAAGCTGCAGAGGTTGTGGCTGCTTTGAGAACATGTTCTACATGCAGTGATGGGAATGAATGCGACAGATCCCTAGGAGCACAACCCAGCTACTCCTGGTAGTAAAAGCATTAATGGGCTTGTTAAAGCTCTAGGTACTGAAGCATACCTCTTGAATTTTCACAAAGAAACAAAACTTACTTTATGACCCTATTTTTACTTCTATCTGCTTCACAGTTTAATACCATCATGAACGGAAGACAGAATTTGTGTTATGGTATTCTTGATAGGCTAAAATAAACCCCCACATAGCTGGCTTTCCCCTCTCTTGGGGTAATATGAGGAGCAGATGATCAGGGTCACACTAGTTTCAGGAAACTGCTGTCAAAGAGGAGAAGGGGCTGAAACAGCTTTACTGCTCAGTATTGATTCCAAAGGGTTTGTCGCTGCCATTTCTGTCCTCCTACTTGGAGCTATTCAGGCCTACCCACACACTGTCGGCTACAATTAAGTATATATGCCAGGCATGACAAACAGACAGGATTTATCATGCTATGTGAGGAACAGATTTTGTGTACTCTCTTCAAGTGACTGATTTACTGGAGACACAATAAGCCATGTAATACTGTAGCTGGATGTAAATAAATAAAGTGTCTTTTGCAGAGCAATAGAGACAAAGGATAATTCTACAATTCTATCTTATAACGTTCAATAAACTGGGTCCTGATACATAAGGTACAAAGTACAGCATCCCACAGATCAGAAACAAAAACCAGAATTTGCTATGTCACATAAAAATTATGTTGTCCAACTTTTCAGGTTTAGGCCTGCCTCCAAATAGTTGAGTATCTGCTGAGCAGCAGAGAACAAAGGAAGTTACAGGGTTTTGCCACTTTGAGAAACCAGCTGTGGTAAGAAAAGAAGATGTCATTGATTTTTCTATTTAATACTACCTTGATGAAATCATGTTGAGAAAACAAATTTAGATTCCTTCATTTCATGTCACGTTCATTATATCAAAGAAGGGTAGAGGTGAGAAAAGATGCTTGGAGATCATCTAGTCCAACTCCCCTGCTAAAGCAGGATCACTTAGAGCAAGTTGCACAGGATCATGTGGGTGTTGAATATATCTGGAGAAGAATGCCAAAGGCTCTCTGGTTATCCTGTTCCAGTGCTCTGTCACCCTCAAAGTGAAGTTTTTCCCTTATATTGAAATCAAACTTCCTGTGTTCCAGCTTGTACTTAGTCTTTGTCCTGTCACTTGGCACTACTGGAAAGAACCTGGCATTATCCTCTCGACATCTAACCTTTAGGTAATGATCACCTCCCCTCTCAGTCTTCTCCAGGCTAAACAGATCCAACTCTCAGCCTTTCCTCATACAGGAAATACTCCAGTCCCCTCATCTTTGTAGTCCTCCACTGGAATCTCTCCAGTAGTTCCCTGTTTTTCCTCAACCAGGGAGGCCAGAACTGAATACAGTACTACAGATGAGGCCTCACCAGTGCAAAGTAAATGGGGAAGGATAACCTTCCTCAAGCTGTTGGCCGTGGTCGTCTTATATGTAATAAGAATCTTTGTGAACTACCTATTTCTGTCATGAAAAGCCTATATAGCATTCACTTAGAAGGACAAACTTTGCACAGCAAGTTATCTTAGCAATTTGAAGAAATGTACTTGATATGGTATTCTACCAAATGCTCTAAATGAGAAAAAAGATTCCCACAGATGTTCTATGTTTTTCTTCTGGCAAAGAATTTCTGCAACAAGAAAAACTTAACATTGCATATCTTCTGTTTCCAAAGAATTAGAGAGGTTGTTTTGTAGGTATTTTTTCTGTGGATTATAGTTCTCCTGAAATTTAATCCAAGTGCTAACAGAACTCAATTTGTAGATTAAAGCCCATTTCAAAGTTAAAGCTATGGTAACGTGAACAAGGAATGAGACAATAAGTGTATCTTGAAAGATGACAGGTATGATGTACATAGAAAGGTCCTTACTCTTTGAGAAAAAACCCACACTGTTCCAGCTTTAGGTTTTTTTTTTTTTTGGTGAGGATTAAATATTACAGCATAAGTTGTTGTGTGATTGAAAGATGACTTAAAAATCACTTTGAGTAGACCTGGACTTAACGGGAACAAGTTGCTTATGTGTGTAATGGAGAAAATTATACTTTCAGATATAGCCTGTCTTGTAATTTGTCTTGATATCCTTTAAAATTATGATGTTAGTGAAGTGGCAACAGTCTGCTATTGTTTTCTATACCAGTAACATGACTATTTTCCCTAGTTTCATCGCCGTTCATGAGCTCATCTCACCCAGAAAACAGGAAGGACCTGATGTTTTTAGAATCTGAGGTATTGCAAATGTACTGAGACCAAAACAATAAATATGCCTTGGCCTTTGGCAAGATGAAGGATTTTATTTTTCCTTTGTTATTTATTTGCTTTCCAAAAGAAAGAGATTTACAAGAGGTTACTGAAGATGCATGAATTGAACAAATTTTAAATGCTACTTTTCTAAAACATAAAGTGCTCATAAGGTGAAGAGATATGACAGAAGGAAAGAGAAACAAAACAGAAGCACCAAGAGATGAAATGGTTGCTCTAAAAGCTGTGGTAAAAAACCCAACAAACCAGAACTGAAGCTCTTAAGCAGCATTGTGAGGAAAAAAGTAATTTGGTAGTAGAAGAGGAAGGTCTTGGTATGTTGCACATATATAAAATTAAGAGCTGTTAAAATAAAAAAAAGCTGAGATTACTGACACAAGATAATGCCGAGAACTTTTTGTTGAAATATGAAAATATATTTCTAAGTAACACAAAAGGGAAAGACTTGGTCAAGTATCCTTAGTTCGCTGCATGGGAAATGATTAAGGGAATTCTGCTGGTAACAGAGAGGCTACTCAATATATTACTGAAAAATTAATTAAAAAACTCTAAAACTGTTTAATA
Source organism: Gallinula chloropus (assembly GCF_964237585.1). Taxonomy (NCBI): domain Eukaryota; kingdom Metazoa; phylum Chordata; class Aves; order Gruiformes; family Rallidae; genus Gallinula; species Gallinula chloropus. The sequence continues at coordinate 43,105,851 of NC_140086.1, forward strand.
TCAGTTCAATAACTTTTTGGCTTATTCCTTTTCTGCTACTGAGTAGAAATTCTTAATTTTCTTGTAATCTGGTGTAAGGAGTGCTGTACACAGCTAATTAGCTTAGAAAAAACTCATCTGTAGAAATAGCCTTAATATTTGGTTATTTAAAACCAGCTCTTTTGTGAATTGAACATCCTTGTTAATAGAGAAATAGAATTAGATAACATGAAACTGAAATTACTTTCCATCTCAAAATAGACATTCTTATGTCTGGATGGGGTCAGCATGCCCTGTCAGAGGTTCATTTTGTACAACTGTAGGAAAACAAAGTATTTAGTTGAAGTTAAAGATCTTAGAAGGATCAAATGACACTACTGTTAGCAGAGCCATACGCTTTAGATCCACTTCCATTAATTCTCCCTCTGTCCTACTTCTCAATTATTTAAAAAAAAAAAAAAAACAACCCTTCCTATTGCTTTAAACCTGGCTGCCTTGTTTCCATTCAGGAATTCACCTTCCCATTCTCCTCTTACCTTTTTCTCAAGCGTTTTTGACTTGCACTAGTTTCTTTTTCAGGTGGATGGCTTACTTCATTAATAACAAGGTCTACTCTCCCAAGAACAACACTGCCTCCTTAACATAATCTTTATCTCTTAACTTCAGGACCTGCAGTTCACGTGAGTGTTTGGGCATCTCTTCTACCTACTACTCCCCATTGCTTTGGGAAAGGAAGATTTGCTGCTGCTTTGGGTGAGTAAAGATTGCCATTATCCAATCCCTTCCCACATTGTTCTCCCAGATCCTTAGCCCAGAAAGACATTTGCTGCAATGGAAGCTTTCCATAAGTAAGTGAAAATTGCTGAGTAGGCAGGGAAAGAATATAAGCACGCTGAAGATCTGTTGAACAATCAAATCCTCTCACTTTTTTCCTGATGCACACAGAGCTTTCATGCCCATTTATAATGGGCAGTCATTTTTTAGGCATGTATTCCTCTGATTTGGAATACTACTTCTGTTTCTAAAATCTTAAGATGTTCTCCTCTACATTTTTATCGCAAGAGCAGATGAGTTATCCTGAAGCTAATGCAATATGATACAGGTAACAAATTTAATATTGCTGATACAAAAATCCATTCAGCAGTTTCAGAAGCGCATTTTCTTAACTAGGCTTTCAGCACGCTGAAATAGCACAGTGCAGTATGTTATTAGTTTTAAATGAAGTGATTTGAACCCGTAATTTGTTGAAGTCTGGAAAGCCATTGTTTATCAGAATGAAGGATTTTTTGTGAGGATTATAATTGTATCCCTTACCAGGAGTTGAGCAATAATTTGAAACTACATCATTAGACCATATACATCTATCTAGAGAGCAATTTTGCTATATCAATGGAAGTATACCTGAAGCACATTTGGCTGTAATATAACTGAAAAAGATATTGCTCATAGGTGTTTTTAAAAGAAATACTTCTAAAGAAGTCTTTTGCTTAGTTCCCATGTAGTCTTCTAAATTAGGTGCTTAAGTTAGCAGCCTAGGTTGTTAATAATGAAGGGGCAGATTTGAACTCTGGATTGAGCTTTGATTCATCTTTGGAGCCTTATTGACCATATTAGTTCAACTATTGAGATTAGTCTGTAAAATTCTCCTCTCCTTGTTTTCCCTTCCCTACTATTGCCTAATAATACCTTTATCTTCCTTAAGCCATTGCTCTTTCCCTTTACATTTGTATAATTCACCCATTTTACCAAAACTTCAGCCTTTATAACTTATTTAAATAAAAGCAGGTAAAGAGTAAATAAATCCTTTTAATGCACACCTTTAAATATTTGATTTCTCTGAAAAGCAAGCTGTTCTGGCCCCTTGGGTTAATACTGCAGTAACACCTTATGGGCAGGAAGACTGATAAAAGAATGCGATGTTTGAAACCAATTAGCAAAGCATAAAATTTATCAGCATCCATCAAACAGCTATTCTCTTTTTGACACCTTTGAAGGAGTAGCTGTATTCAGACAAAGTGGTGACTGTTTATGGAGGTATATATTAATGTCTGCTGGAAGTGTTGATATTCACCCAGTTTCAGGTTATCTGTAACAAAGGCTTCCTCACAAGCCAAGAGCAAAGAAAACAAGTGAGCTTTTCTACTCAGGATATTTATTTTAAGACAAAGGAATGACCAGAGCATGATAGTATAAATACAAGCTTAATCTGTACTATTTGTGTAAAAGAGACTCTATTAACAAGAAAAAATGTTGAAGTAGCAAATACAAAACACATTTACTTGCTTTGGTCAGAAGACAAAGAGAAAATAAGAATACAGTGAACAGAAGGTGACAATGACTGCTCAAGAATAAGTGTCATAGAAAAGCAGTTGCAGATTGTTGCAAGCTCATGTATTGTGGGTGTGTACTATAGGCCCCCTGATCAAGAGGAGTGGGCTGATAGTGCTTTCTATAAGCAGCTAGAAGTAGCTTTGAGATCCCAGGAACTGGTCCTTATGGGGGACTTCAATTACCCAGGTATTTGCTGGACAAGCAATACAGCCAGTCATATGCAGTCCAGACAATTTCTGCAGTATGTTGAAGACTATTTCCTGCTACAGATGGTGCAGGAACCCACAAGGGGAGGGCAGGTGCTGGACCTTGTTCTTACTAACAAGAATGGGCTCATTAGGGAAGTGAAGGTCAGGGGCAGCTTAGGACAAAGTGACCATGAAATGGTTGAGTTCAAGATCCTGGGTGGAAGAAGCAAGCCAAAAAGCAGGATAGCTACCCTGGATTTTGGAAGAGCCAACTTTAATCTCCTCCGCAACCTATTAGAAGCTATCCCGTGGGCTACACCGTTAGAAGGAAAGGGAACCTGTGAGAGCTGGCTAGCATTCAAACAGTGCTTCTTCCAAGCACAGGAACAATGCATCACTTTCAGTAAGAAATCAGAAAAGAGAGGCTGAAGACCTGCATGGATGAGCAGGGAGCTAATGAAAAAACTCAAAGGGAAGAAGAAGGTTCATGAACTGTGGAAACAGGGTCTGAGCACCTGGGAAAAATACAGGTACATTGTCAGGGCCTGTAGGGACGTGACTAGGAAGGCTAAAGCCCACTTGGAAATGAAGCTAGCAAGGGACATAAAGGATAATAAGTTTTTTTCAGATATGTGAATAGTAAGAGGATGACCAGGGATAATGTAGGTCCCTTGCTGAACAACACAGGTGTCCTGGTAACAGGGGATGAGAAGGTGGAGATACTGAATACCTTCTTTGCCTTGGTCTTCACGCCAAAGGCCTCTTGGGACCCACAGATCCTGGATGAAAGTAGGAGTGTTTGGGGAATTAAGAGCTTCCCTCTAGTTGAGGTAGGGGTGGTCCAGGAGTGTGTCAAAGGGATTGATGCACACAAATCCATGGGCCCTGGTGGGTTTCATCCACGTGTGCTGAGGGAGCTGGCAGAAGTAATTGCGGAGCCGCTCTCTATCATCTTTGACAGGTCTTGGAGAACAAGAAAAGTGCCTGAGGACAGGAGGATAGCCAATGTCACTCTCGTCTTCAAAAAGGGTAAGAAGGAGGATCCAAGCAACTATAGGCCAGTCAGCCTCACTTCTGTCCCTGGAAAGGTTATGGAACAGCTTGTTCTGGATGCCATCTCCAAGCAACTGGAAGAGAAGAAGGTCATGAGGAGTAGACAGCGTGGATTCACCAAGGGAAGATCATGCTAGACCAACCTCATAGCCTTCTATGATCTCATCACCAGCTGGGTGGATGGAGGGAGAGCAGTGGATGTCATCTACCTTGACTTCAGCAAGGCTTTCGATACTGTCTCCCATGACATCCTGATAGCAAAGCTGAGAGCGTATGGGATAGATGAGAGGACAGAGAGGTGGGTTGAGAACTGGCTGTCGGACCAGGCTCAGAGGGTCATGATCAGTGCAGCAGAATCTGACTGGAGACCTGTGACTAGCAGTGGGCTCAGTGTTGGGTCCAGTCCTGTTTAATATCTTCCCTGACAACCTTGATGAGGGAATAGCATCCACCCTCAGCAAGTGCCGATGATACAAAGCTGGGAGGAGTGGCTGACACCCAGGAACACTGCGCTGCCATCCAGCACGACCTGGACAGGCTGGAAAGCTGGGCAGGGAGAAACTGGATCAAGTTCAACAAAAGCAAGTGTAGAGTCTTGCACCTGGGGAGGAATAACTGCTTGTATCAGTACAGGCTGGGGGATGACCTCCTAGAGAAGAGCTCTATGGAGAAGGACCTGAGGGTCCTGGTTGATGACAGGTTGGCTATGAGCCAGCAGTGTGCACAAGTGGCTAAGAGAGCCAGTGGGATCCTGGGATGCATCAGGGAGAGTGTGTCCAGCAGGTCGAAGGAAGTGATCCTCCCCCTCTACTCTGCATTGGTCAGGCCCCACCTGGAGTACTGTGTCCAGTTCTGGGCTCCCTGGTATAAAAAGGACAGGGACCTCCTTGAGAGAGTCCAGAGAAGGGCTATGAAGATGATTAAGGGCCTGGAGCATCTACCTTATGAGGAAAGGCTGAGCAAGCTGGGACTGTTCAGTCTAGAGAAAAGAAGACTAAGGGGGGGACTTAATTAAAGTCTATAAATATCTTCAGTGTGGGATGAAGGACGAAACAGCCAGCCCCTTTTCAGTGGTCTGTGGAGACAGCACAAGGGGCAATGGCTGCAAGTTGGAGCACAGGAAGTTCCACACCAACACGCGGAAGAACTTCACACAGTGAGGGTGACAGAGCACTGGAATAGGCTGCCCAGGGAGGCGGTGTAGTCTCCTTCTCTGGAGATATTCAAGAACCATCTGGACGCCTCTGAGTGATATGAGATAGGGAGCTGCTTTGGCAGGGGGGTTGGACCCAATGATCTCTCAAGGTCCCTTTCAACCCCTACGATTCTGTGATTCTTTAGGTCAGCAATACAGAAATATACTAACTTATGCTTAGGTCCATGACATGCATTATGGACCTAATTCTCATTGATAGTCAGTTGGAGATGGATCTGCAACATTCATGTTCTCTTTGAAGATACATTTTTTAGTCTTGGTAACAAAATAGTGAATTTCTTCTATCTTGTGAAAACAGCCTGATGACCAAGAAAAGAACCATCTATTATTAAAATAAGCATTGAGAAAGACTGGAAATAGGCACTTCTGTGGGAAATTATTCCAGCTGTGAAAATACTGCTTCCATTGAAGTCAAGTGACTGCTATCACAGTGCAAAACACAGCAATCCTAAAAGTCTTATGAGGGCAAAAACAAACGCTGAAGAAATGCCAAGTTTCTAAACTTTACAAATATCTCTAATAAGCCAACCTGAAGTTAGAACCCCCAAATAAATAGCTACCATGATACAAAACTTCTTTTTGCCTTACTAGGATCAGCACATTTGGCTGATGATGCAGCTGAGCTAAAGACTATGACCAAGCACCTACCCTGGATTGGTAAAGAGAAGCCTTACCCACCTTCTTGAATACTGTATTCAGTTTTGTATCTCTCACTTAAAGGAAGACATTGAGGTCCTGGAGCACATCCAGAGAATGGCAGCCAGGCTGATGAAAGCACTGGAGAGCAAATCTGTAAAGGAGCAACTGAGGAAACTGGGTTATTTAGCCTGGAGAAAACAATATTGAGGAGAGACTTTATCACCACCAACAGTTACCTGAACAGAGGTTGCAGAGAGACAGGTGTTAGTCTCTTCTCTGAAGCAGAAGGTAATGGGTTGAGGGGGAACGACCTCAGGCTTCATTAGAGGAGGTTCAGATTAGGAACAAGTTCTTCATCAGAGGGGTTATCAGGCATTGGAACAGGCTGCTCAGAGAAGCAGATGAGTCACTATCACTATATGTTTTTAAAAGACAGCTAGATGAGGTGTCTAGGCATATGGTTTAGTGGAGAGCTTTTTCCAACCTAGCAACTCTGTATCCTGGCCTAAAGCTGCATGCTGTGCTCCCCCAGCTTGAGATGATGAGGAGCACCTTGAAATGCTCAGCAGGAAAGCATGTAGGAGAAATGAGAAGATTTGAGGCAAACTATGTGGTGGATGAACAAGAGTGCAGAAAGGTAATTCCGTCACTTCACATTCCTTCAGCCATGATTGAGTGCGTCTTCCCTGAGCCCCCACTATTGCATGATACAAACAGCTGTTGCTTCAAAGCAGTGATTTTACAGGTTCAGGAGTTTCTACATACAGGAAGAGATAGTCTCACCTAAGAAATGGAAATAGTATCTTTTCTACCAAAAGACAGTGTTACAATAAAGCTGTGGTGGAGATGAAAGGAAAGCATACATCCTTATATCGGCCAGCCATCACGGTTCAGCCACAGGCAGCAGCCCCCACATCCCTCCCCCAGTGAGGGAAACAGGCCAAGCTCCATCAGCTGGGATAAGGGCAGCTGCTGACAAAACACAGTCAAGGGAAACAACAGCAGAGCCCAGAACAGAAGAGGCAAGGATGATATCACAAAGCACTTACCAAGCTGCCACTAGGATGACAAAGGCCACCTCAGCACCCAGCCACACTCAGACTGTCCCCGGAGCACAGGGAGCTGCCCCTCCCCGACCAGCGGCTTTTATGTGGGAGTGATGTCATGTGGTGTGGGAAACAGCCTGGGCTGACCCAGCTCACCTGTGCTGACTCAGCTCACCTGTGCTGGCTGCTCGTGGAGGCTAGCTCTCTCAACAGATGTTTCCTTCTAGCGACAGGCCAGCATCTGTGAAAGATTGTACAGGGAGATGAATTTCTAAGGCGTTTTGGAAGTAGGGTTCAAATTCAGTGACCCAATAAAGATTACATGTTTAGGGCTGATTACAATAAACTCTGGAGTAATTAGTTTAATGACTGCCAAATACCTGTTTAGGAGATCAAGTCTAGGGGAATATTGAACAGAGATGTCCTGGTTTCAGCTAGGACAGTTAATTGCCACGGGTACCTGGGACAGGTGAGCCGAGCTGGCCTGGGGGTGTTCCGTACCACGTGATGCCAGGCTCTCCATAAAAGGGGGCTGGCCAGGGAGGGGATGGTTTGGTTGGTCTTGGGGTGGGCTGAGTGTCTGAGTGGTCCTGGGGCAGGAAGTTGCTGTTGGGTGGTAAGTTTCCTTGAGGGATCACTCAATTAGTGTGTTGTGTAACTGGGGTTGGTTGTGGGTGTTTATTCCTTTTTGTGCTGTCCTGGTAAGTTGTGCTTCTCCCAACCCCTGTGTTTGTCTTCGTTTTCCCATTCTCTTTCCTGTCCTGTCACTGGGGTGGGCCACCACGGGAGGTATTGTGGCATCCTCATGGAGGCTATCGAGGGCTTTGTCCTGCTAGGAGTTAGGCAGAATTCAATGGTATTTAATTGTCAGAGCCCACAAGAAGTATATTTTCCTCTATACTTGTAGAGCTATTACCTATTGTGATGCTGTACAGCTACAATGTAATTGAAATACGGGTAAAATTGCAGTCAACTCTCATCTGAATTGAATCAGCATGTGCTGATGTTAAGTGAATCTGAATGCTACTACTTACATTAGGGGAGCAAGTGTTAAAGTTGATACTTGTATTAGTGTAACATTATTCTTTACATTGCTTCAAATGTAAAGAGTATGCTATATTAGACCATATCTTTCAAGAATCTTCCCTAAGTTAAGACAGAACAAACAAGCAAAAGGACTTTTTTTTTCTGGTCTTGTACCTAATCTTGGAGGTTGTTAAGAGCTTGTTTTTTAAAATATGCTTAATAGCTTAACAAATATCCTGTTAATGTTCTGACAGGCATAAAGTGAGTTCCAGTACAATCCAGACACTTAAAAAAAATTAAATAAATAGAAGTTTTGTCAGCTTGCTTTGTAATGAAATTACTGTAAACACCTTACTACTTCTAAAAGCACCAAATTGGAAGTATGTTCTGCTTTGACTATACTGGTGTGGCTTGGGCTAAGTGGTTGTTGCAGCTCATAAGGAGCTCCTTCTTCCTGCCAGGGAAAAGACACAGAGGCATTTCTGGGCACAGATGGAAACATTTGACTTTGACCACCACATTCCTGCAGTTATGTGGAACTCGGGATTTTTAGGACTGCAATTGTGAGCAGCAGTACTTGAAGTGAGACTTAAATATGATGTTTGCAACACAATATCTGCTCTGCTGACCAGTGAGATACAGTAAAAACAATTCATACAGTGAAATGGCACTGATGAGCCAGTGCCTATGCTGTGTGCACTGTACACAATCTGGCTTTAGAGTGATAAACTGGGCTGAAAATCCATTACTGCTTCTAGGTGTGCTCTTGAGCTGATCTTCCAGTTCAGCTCCAGCTGAAGGGATTGCAGCTCACACATGCTGAGATTGTGAATTGAAGTAAGTGGGTACAACTGGGAGATTAGCTTCAAAGATGAAACCTGGATTTGAACTAAATGTTAAACAGGTGTACAGTAAATACTTTAATTTTGGCTCCTGTTGCTTTTGGAAGAGCTGAAGGGTCCTTCTGCTGCAAGAAGTACATTTGTGGGATGTGATCCCTGGGCTCACAATGGGATACTTGGGTTTGAATGATAGCTGCTGCTGTTGTCTTGCTTGCTATGAAACATTTTCTTTTCACAATTTATTTCTTTTTGGTCTAGGTTTGGTTTGCATATTCAAACACATGGACTAATGAGGTAGAAATGTGCAGGTGGTGGGGAAAGAAACTTTATCCTTTCTTCCTTTCTCCGTCTTTCTCTCTTGCACCACAATGTTGAAAAGTCTTTTTTTGTTCTTAGCAAATTTTATGTTACTTCTTCCTCTAGCTAGTTATTGCATCGAGTTTGTTATTGGCCAAAGGAGGAATGATTTACTTTAAGATATTTTTCACTTTGTTCTGAGATCAGAGGGCTAGGCATGAATCAATGAAACCCTTTCTCTTAGATTGCACCAGCTGGTTGATGTTGGCTTCACTATCAAACTGCTGTCCCAGGCATTCATGGTGAAATAGACTTTTGCATGACATCTGCTTTACTCGGGACATACCTTTCTATTACTGCTGTAGAAAGTAGAAACAAGCAAGTAAAAATAACAAAAGTCCAGATCCTAGTTGAACTTAAACTTGAGAAGCTTGCTTCCAGCTGGTCATGGTTTCAGGTGCAAAGTGCTCGTGTAACCTACAGGAATGCAGGTGTTAAGTTGGAGTCACCAAGCTCCATCTTACACCATGAGAAAAATATCTCAAAGGAACGGGGCTTTCAATGTGTCTGACCCCTAACTGTGTGGAGAAAAGATCTCTTTGAGAGAAATGCTTGTCCTTAATTGCTGCAAGCGCATAGCTCCATTGCACTTGAAATTTGCTGAGGTAAAAATAATTTTTGGGGACTTAGCTTGTTACTGTTCTCTTTTAAGGGTTAAAAAAAGAGATGTAGTTTTGGAACAAAAATAAGAAAACCAAATTATTCATTAATTGTTAATTAAACCTGGCCTTTCATAGGCTAAATATTCTTTCTTAGGCCAAATTATGCAGTTCTATGGGCAAGCCTTCAGCTGAAATTGGGAGTCTTGTGCAAAAATGCATGATTTGCTTAGAATTTGTAGGCAAAAGGCTCAGTTGTTGAATACTGTGGGCTGTGTTGAAGCCTGTCAAATTATATGAATATACAGCAATGGCTTGCTTTGCTATTTTAGCCACAGAAAATCTGTTGTTTGTTGCCATTAACTTGCAAAAACTGCTGAAACTGTGGAAAAGTTCTTTTAAAGTTGGCTAGCTGAGCAATACTTGTAGGCTGAATTTTCCCTAGAGGTGAGCTATAGAAGCACTCAAGTAGATTTATTTTGAACTTTCAGCATATATGCAGGTGATTGGGGTTTTTTAATATATGTGTCAGGGATGGTTTTCCAAGGGAATACAGCAGTTCACCACATAACATATCACTTCTGGTGTTTCATTACTGGCAAACGTTGCCTGTGTGAAGATGACTTCATAATTCCATGTTTTACCCTGTTAAATTTGCTGTGTATTTTTTTCAGCAGTGAGTAGAAATGCCAGCTGTCTGCAAGCTCTGAAACAACTGGTCCTGTGACAATATTTAGTGGTTTCCGCACATTAAATAAGATTTCCTTTTGGGTCAGATCAAAATTGACTTTGTAGTGCTGGCAGATAAAAGTTGTAGGGCTTTAAAGTATTAATTTTTTCCAATAGTTGATGTTAGGATTCTTGGTTGGAGCTGCAGTCAGAGGAAGATGCTCTTGAAGGGCCCTCTTGCTACAGGACCGATGACCAGCTGTGATGGCAAAAGGTATTTCCTAGTCACTCTCACATCAGGTTCATAGTACATGCACTATACATTATGTACATGAATCCTTGTTGCTTGCCACATCAGGTAGTCTGAAAGGAACCTTACGGATTTCCTTAGCAATGAGCAGATCAGGAATTAAACTTATGGCATATACACACTGAAAGAGGTACAATGTCAGCCTGACACTTTCAGAAAGGAGTAAAATTGACACACAGCTGGACTGTGACCTGTTTTTCACATACTGATAGCAAGCATGAAGCTCAGGAGTGTTCATCTACACTACTAAACATGACCTATGTTTCCTTTCCAGCTGAATAGGTTGGGCATTGTTAGCCATAGTGAACATTTTCTCCTTTACTCACCTTCCTCACAGCTGGATAACTTGGAGCTTGTATGAGCTGTGAAATTTTCCAAGCTGTATGCAGCATACCCAGGACAGTAGGGATATGAATACAGGCCACAAGTGGTCTAAATGGTTTCATAAAGACTCCTGTGGGTAGCTTGTGCTTAGCAAGAACCTCTGGTCAGCAAACACTAAGGGTTGTGGGTTTTTTGTTTGGAGTTCGAGGCTATCTATCTCCATAGCAGTGTGGTTTAGAGGTGTGTGGAGTTCCTGGATGAAACCTGAGTACAAACACAGCTTTCCTGGAGACCTTACTGCCTTTGGAAATGTGTGAAGAACTGTAGGGACAAACACTTTGCTAGAAATCATTTAAATTTGACAATCTGCGTATCTTTTCCTTGTTTCTTCAGAAAGGAATTGTGTAAATGACTGTTTGAGGAGAATCTTGTTGTTGTGTGACACATGCATTCATGTTTAAACATTAATTTCTATATATCTGCAAGTCATACAAGGGTGGTATACTGGCAATGTTTAGTAATTCTAAATCCATCTTTCATGGGGTGGGGGGGAAGAGGTGAAAACAATCAATTAAAAGTTCTCCAACCTCCTGTCTGTGACAAGTGGCTGTCTCTTTTCTGCAGTGAGGCTGACCTTACAGGCTTTTTGGCATGGTTGATGTCAAGGGTTTGGGCTTTGTAGTGATCCTCTCCTGTGTGGAGGAGAGGTACATCTTTATCTTAGGACAAAGGTTGTGGAATGTTAGAAACTCAAACCACAGACTCTTTTGGAATGACTTTGTACAGGATCCAGTGATGACAGATAGTGTCAGGACATCTCTGTGGTACATCTCTGATCCTCCCTAACAACTGATGCAGCAAATGTCAGAAGTAGCATGAGTTCCAGATGCTGGAAGTGCATGAGGCTTGGGGTACCCCTGTCCAGCTGTATGTCCTTTTTTTGGGCTGTGTATCTATGGACTGTGGTGTGCAGGCCAATGTCTTGGATCAGATCAGAGGTGCTGAGAAATGTCACCTGTCTCTAGGAAAATTTCTCAGAGATCTGGGGAGGATGTGCACCCCATCTTTTCAAACTGTTCATTGTAGTACTTGGTACATCCTGTGGTAGATTTGCAATGGTCAGTATGAAGAACTGGTACAGTGGAGTGCCTACTTTTCTTTGAAGCTTGGTGCCCAATGTATGCTAAAAAGTCCTTGGGCATTGGCAAGCTGGCTGTGGGGTTTTACTGTGACTTCTGAGATGTGGTCCTTGGACTCTGCTGCTGTTGGAACTAGTTCTCCTCATGCAGGAGGGCATTCTCTTGCCAAAGGAGAGAAACTTTCCCAACTAATGAAATTGCACTCAGTATTGATCCTCAGAGGAGTTTGTGAGATTGCAGGAAAGGCCTTACTGCTGAAGAATATTTGTGCTGGGAACATAATTCTCTTGAACTAAACCTACGGATTTCTGAGCTGGAGCATCTCTAACAACATTTTTTTGTGACTTGAGGCCTCCTCCACCTGGTGTATAAGGACTGTCTGCCACTTGTCTTGCTGTCCCTTGAGCAGGGAAGGAGTTTGGCAAGATGGATCACAGATCTCATGGATACTGTGGAGGTGTTTGGCTTGGATCTCTACTAGCCTGGTCCTTCCAGGCTCTTTGCAATGCTGTACAGTACTTTGTGAAGCTGGGTCCTGTGCAGGCCTATTGAGGGACATGTCAGGGCTGCTCCTTCCCTTACTGAATCTATTTCATCTCAATTCTTCCCTTCACCTCCAGTGTTGGGAGCTGAGGGTATTACTACTCACTGAGCTGAACTAACAGGTTGTCTCTTTGGTTCAAGCTAGCAGTCTCATGTGGAGCATCCTGGAAAGTTTAGATGTTGCTTGATCATAGGAGTTCCTATTTCCCACAGCCACTTTTGTTCCTTCAACTCCAAGGTGTCAGTTTCTGCTGCTGAGCAGCTCTAGGACTACCTAAAGGTTCAACTGCTCAGTGTTGTCCTTGTAAATTGATGAGATGGACAAAGTGCTTTAGTGTATACATTTCCTTAAGGTCTTGAGGTGTTCTTCAGAAAATTTGTTTTGAAAAAGCAAGCAATATCAACACCTTTCCCCAGTAAAATGTTGCATTACAGCATTAAGCCTCCATAAAATATGAAAGACCTGACTTTAAGACCTTCTCTGTCTTAAGAGATGCAAAGGTACATCTGGGTAACTGTTACAAATAATGGGCTGTGCATTACTTGTGTGAGATCAGGTTGGTGTCAGTCCCTACAAGTGAAGTAGTCTTGTTTTCCAAGAATCCTTAAAGGCTTAGTGAGAGGAGGGACCTGATTTCACAGGCTGATTATGAGAGTTTTTGATTACAAGGGGAGATGGATGTCCCTGTTTCTCTTCCAGTGACACCTTTAGGACCTTTCTGCTTCCAGTCTCTGTACAGGACTATGAGGGTCCATATGGAGAAGCTGTGAGAATCTGAAGTTGCCCTAAATCAATGGCTATTCCCTTTGGCACAAGGGAGGATGGCTGGGGTCACAAGTAGTGAAAAATGCTAAACAGGAGGACGAAAGGCAAATTTGAAATTTTGCAAGCCACATGGCAAACTGGGTGCTGCATCTCCTACTGTTGGGAAGAGGGCAATGCTCTGACCAGGGGGCTGCTGGATCGGGGCTGGCAGTGCTACGGTTGTCTTTGGAAGAAGGTGTCTGGACCCATGCAGATTGTGATAAATAGGAATTGTGTAGCTAATGTTAGCAGAGATTACAGTTGAATTGTAAAGCATGGAACCTTTCTATCAGTGGACTATTCCCTTCTCCTTGAAGGCTTTCGCTAGTGCTTCCCTCCCATCTGGTCTGTATTGCCTAATCTGACTGTGAATGCATAGGAACCCCCAGTGTGTAAGAGGATTTCCTGTAGGATGAGATATATATATATAAAGGACAACTTTAGCAATGATGTGCATAACGATTCTTAAATACATCTCTTAAGGCTTGCTCAGGCTCAATACAAAGAGTGTTGACATCAATAAGATGTGAGCAAAAGTTTTAGGGGTGCCTCTTCAAATTTATGAGAGTATGGTGGATTAAGTTAATAGTCCCACTGAGGTGAATTTGTCACAGGATCGGATTATTGGTATATGGGAAGGACACAGGATTGGTTCCTTCTCTTTAAATATTGAAGTAGTGTTGGGGAATATCTGTTTACTTATCTCTAGCTTTGCCTGTCTTTCATGAAATTATGAATATGTTATCTAACCCACAGAAAGTTGAACTTCATTATTTGACAGATAAGCCTACAAAAACTTGAGTCTGGAAACATTATACTCACTCATCCTTCGATGCAGTTAGTTCAATTTTCCTGTCAAACTGAAACAATCATTTTCCTTGGAGAATCAAGTATCTTTTTTCTTTTCCCCCTTGACTTTCATTTAAAAAAAAAAGACAATGCATTAATGACAATTAAGCTGTAATTTTAACTCACAGCTGTCTTTCAGTGCCTTTGAAATAGGTAATATCAAAACCACATTATGGAGTTTAGCTGTCTTGAAATTTTGAGTTGTGTGCAGAACCTGTTTATTTTCATAGCTATTTTCATAGCTTGTCTACATGCAATATTTAGATGAAAATAAGCTAAATGTAAATTACATCAATCTCTCTCTTTTTTTTTTTTTTTTCCCAAGCCCTTTGCAAACAAAATTATACAATACTTCATTATGTCACTAGAGAGACTTTCAGGACAATTTTAATCACGAATTTAGCCTTATGTTCTGGTTTATAAAAAGCTCTTTTAATCTCTCAAAATGCAATATATATATGTAAATGTCACATTTAGCAACAGATTGTGCATGTTGGCTGGGCCAGGCACATATTTAATGTTTCTCTATTGGCTTGAATCCAACAGCTCACTGAAATTGCTCATGTGCTTTTGACTGGATAAGTGTTTAGGGGATTGGGGCCTAGAAAGGGAATGTTTCATTTGTTCCCCGTCTTAAACTTGCAATGCTTGCTTATTTTTTTTAATTCTAAAAGTTGTGTCATGAAATGTAATTTACCTTGTAATTCCTTTGGGTTTTTTCAGTGGAGCAGGGCAAAGGAAATGGTAAAAAGAATGGTTTACAGAGAATTAAGATGAAGCTGCATTAGTTATGAAAAATACAGTTCAGCTTCTTAGGAGGCAATTTAAAGAAAAAAGATTCTGGTCAGGTTCTCCCAGCTTCCCTATACAGAATTAATTCAGTGTAAATTAAAGATTAGAGTATCAGGGTTTGAAACTTCCAGTTTATGCCCTCTTTCTATGCATAGCCATTAGAAAACTGAGTTGGAAGAGAATATCTGAAAATGTGATTGCTCAATGTGCTAAGTGTAATTTAATTTTAAGAAAGAACAGTTAATTTCTTTTTCCTGCATCTAACTTTCTTTTTAGATGACTAAGTTTTGATGCAGACACATCTATACTCTGTGTAGAGAGCCACCAGGGTTGAAATGATCCCCCAGAATCACATGATGATGGGTTTGAAATTGATGTCTGGAGATCTGTTTACAAACAGGATCTTTTTCACAGTGATGGTGACAGCACTAGAACAGGTTTCTCAGGGGGATTGTGGAGTCTCCTTTGGAGATATTCAGGACCTGTTTGGATGCCTACCTGTGTGACCTGTCCTAGGGAACCTGCTTTGGCAGGAGGGTTGGGCTTGATCTCTTGAGGTCACTTCCAACCCCTACAATTCTGTGATTCTGTGAATAAATTCCAAATGTTATGTCAGTGTGAGAGCAAGATGGAAAAATAGAAGAAAGGTGTGACTCTTTTATTGGCAGATTACAGAAGTTCAATGAAATAGAAATGGAAGGTGTTGATGGCCATCTTTCACTAACCTTTCTCAGCTGGAGGGGGACAGATTTTGCTGATGGATTCCTCTTCAGAGTGACCTTGGCTTGAAGGGCTGATGATCAGTTGAGATGCCTTCTGTAGGGGGTCCTTTCTCCCTTGGAGTGAAAGTGTCTCAGCAACAGGGCCTGCTGTTTTGTGTTTGGTTTGGTTTTGGTCTTTGCTGTGAAAGTGAGTTATGTGTATGTGGATGAAATCTATCACTGCCCTCATTTCTGTAGCCATGCTGGTGGTTTCCATAGCAACTTGTCTAGAGCTTGGAAGGAGGTGCAAGGTTTGCAGGAGGGAGAAGGTGGGAAGGTGATGGGGCTCATTAGCATGGACATGGATGCAATGTCAGCTAGAGCCTCAGCACATCTTTTAAAAATTATGTACCTATATGCTTTTGACTTTTTTACTGTCATGTTTCCTGAGATGCAGTGCATGAAAGGCTACTTGTTCTTTTAGACTTTTCCCTCTAGTCTGCAGTGCATGAAGAGGTCTCATCCCCTCTCATTGGTGCTCAGGTTTGGGGAGCTGCTGCTCTGCTGGCACTGGGTCCCAGGGTGTCCGAGTGCTCCTTCCTCCCCCTCCCCTCCTCCTGAACAAACTCTGGGATGGCACTCCAGCCATTAGGGTGTCCAAATGATTTAATCAACTGCTGACACCAACACACCAATATTTGGGGGTTCAGCTCTTTTAGTTGTTTCCTTTATCGAAAAAGTGAGGTAAAGCAGGGAGTAGATGAACAGCAGAGTGGAGGCTCTGGGTGGTCTGGGGTGCAAGCGTAGAGGGCAGAGCTTAAGTGCTTTAGTGTACAGAACTGAAATGGAAGAAAATGCTTGGCAGAGAGCAGCATGATTTTAATTATGCTGTCCAACTTTGCCCATACTGATTAGTTAAAACATAGCAGTCACTGAAGGAAAAAATACTTTTTAAAGGTGGGAATTAAAAAACATGGTCACTTGAAGAGGAGTCAACACTACTAGGAGTAACTAGATAACTTACTTCTCTGCTGTAGTCTCTACCCTTCTTCAGGCAAATGAACCAATTCCAAAGAGTGATCGTTTGGTATTTCTGATACACAAGCCTTTTTTCCTCTGTATAAGTTTTGGTTATGAGGGGGTTTTTTTGCCTCTTGCTCACAGATTTCAACGCTGCCCATTTTGAACTTGGAGCTGATGGACTTTGTTTCTAGATTGTAAGTGAAAACTATCAACTAAATGCACTACTGAAGCTTTCAAGAAGGGTGGATTTTCTAACTGGGAAAACAAAATTAGGAAAAAAGTTCTCTCTGGAGGTAACATTGAGAAATGTTGAGTTACTTTTTGTCATCAAGAAGCAGTTGCTGATCATCATGAGGTTCCAAATGATCTAGTACTTTTGAAAACAGAGAAGTCAAAAGCTTTGGAGTTTTATATATGTATTTTTGTAGGACCTGTATAATGCAATGAACAATTTGAAAATACTCTGTTGAGCAGAGTGAGTGGCTGTGACTTTGTTCATTTGCCTTGTTTGCAAGACTATTTCAAGGTGGTAAATAAAACCCTGAGACAAATATGTAAGTCTAGTTATTTAAAAAGTGATTGAATGGAAAATGAAATGAAATTGAGTCTGTGGCTTTCATATTAACAAGTTTAAGTTTTGGGAGGGCAAATGACTTATCTCAAACAGTGGACAGTGTTGTTCCTGGCCTGTGAATGATGCCATTATTATCCATTAAGATTTCACTGAGTAATATAGTGTACCTTGGAGAGGTAAGAAGCTCTATTTAGACACTAATTATTGTATTTCAGTCTCAAAACTCATCACTGATGCTTGCTGTGCTACAAGAGAAAGCTTAATATCAGCTGTGCTCTCTGCAGAGCAATAACTAGAATTGTAAGGTATGTGTACTTGGGTCTAAGAGTATGGTTTGAATTTGTTATACCAAGATCCTTTGAAAACACTACTGTCCTCTTGAAACTGCTGTGAATTTACACTATTAAGGAACTGAAAAAACTCTTCAGTATTTAAATTGTCTGCTTAAGAAATTAGTTCTCAGAAGCTGAAGCGGATACACCTGTATGGAGATTATTTTACGTTTAAACTATTTGAGAAGTTGCAAAGGACTTGGGGTAGGATGGTGAAGTGAAAATTCTAAAGGGCAGCACAACAGCTCAAGAGAATTTTTTCCTTTTATTCCTTTTTTGATACTAAAATTGGATTGTGAAAATCTGTCTTAAATTTGAGGGCCAGGCTTTGAACTGAGGCAGCAGACAAATTTGGAGGTATCTGGGATATTTTGCTTCTAAGGAAGTAAAATTTTATACAAACAAAAATGGAAGGAGTGCAATTACCTACCAGTACTTCAGATAAATAATTACTTACAAATCTATCCAAGTAAAATTATTGAAGTGAATATGGAGATATGTTTTATCAACATTAACAAATGTAATAGAGAGAAACCTAGACTCTTACAAATAGATGCTGTGGAAATAAGTTTGAAGACATTTTAACTAACTTTGTTTCCTTTTCCCAATCTGGTTACCCATTGTGACTCATGGTAAGACACCTTTTGAATACAATTCCTGAAGTTAGTTCATGAGTATTTCTTGTCTTCCAAAGCAAGTAATCTTTTTCCTTATTAGGTTTTTGGCCTTGTGAATTTTACACAGTGCAATTTTGATTCATGGCAGAAAAATTGCAGCTCAGTAGGTTAGAATTCTATAGGTGCACCAGAACAGTGTTGGTTTGTTCGAAGAGATCTGACTTGGGACAAGGTATCTTGAGAAATAAAAGATGACCATCCCTGTCTGAAAATTTTCAGAGGTATGGTTAATTCTTTTAACACTTAACAAAACAGCTCAATAAAGAAATGTTTATTTATGTATGGAAGTGTCCTCATTGAAATGAGACACACAAACCTTTTCCCAAAGAGGATGTTTCTTCATTAATACAGTCAGGACAGCTAAAGCCTCCCTTGAAATGTCAGTATCTACACCACATTAAAAAAATCTTACTGTCATCTCTTAATTCTTTGGTTACCTGTTTCCTTTCTATTCCTGTAGTAATGAGGAGAAAAATTAAGACAATTCTATAAGCTTTGGGTCAACTGGTAGGGGTTCTCACAAAAGATGCTGCAAGCAGTTCTAGTCTTGGGGATAACTTCTCAGCTCTCCTCTCTGAAAAGCAAGGGTGTGTACTGTGAAGGTATGGTTCACCTGGAGGTCAGCCTGGCAAACCTCTGATCCACTGTGTCTGTTCCTGTTGTAATACAGTTCCTGATGTAATACATGACCAAGTTTTGAGCTTTGCTTAGTGAGTGAAAACTTGAAATATCTTTCTGCCTTTCAGCTGTACCTGACAATGTGATGGGTACTTAATTAGTAAAGTGTCTGACAATCTAGTTTGCACAAAATGACATTAATTTAAACATTACAGTGTTATTAAAATAAAGCAGTTGAATTGATCTGGACCTTGATGGGGCTTGTTTGCTGTCTTGTCCAGTTTGGGATTGGTGCTGTTGGCATGTTTTAGTTGACAAGGTTTGAGAGAAGATCAAACTCCCCTGTCTCTACCATATCTTTCTTGGAGTTGTGCTCTTACCTGCCTGCTGCCTGTGATCCGTGGATAAAGGTGAGTTCTGTGGTGTTGAATGAGGAAGGAGAGTTTCAGAAAAAATCTGCAGAGAACTACAGGAATGTTTAGACTATTGCTTCTGGGCTTGAATCTTTTGAGGGACATTGCTTTTCTACTTTTAGAGCAGCCTGTGCCTGTTGCTTTGGCACAAGTTCTTGTGACTAGAACACAGTGAGAGAGGCAAAGCTCTGCCCTTTGAAAAGATGGTGATGAAACTCTCAGTAATTTGCAGAGACAATGACTTAGTTTTCACAGTTTTACCCCAGTGATCCTTCACATATTCTGCATAGCAAGTGACAACATGAGACCTTTTTTCCCAACATTTTCTTCATCACTGTGTGGCTATAAAGATCTCCGTGTCTACAGATGCTGAAAAAAACCTGAGGCCATTGGTGAGAGTAACTCTTATGGCTCAACAGAAGCTTTTGGGAAAGACCTGAGGTGCCAAAGCTGGTAGAACAAGTGTCACAGGATACCTTGCCCAAGTGTGACCAAGTGGGAGAGCAGCAACTTGATGCCTTGGGTAAAACTCAGTGTGCATTTGCTCCAAAGTGCAAATCACACTCCTGCCTGACTGCACTGCTAGAGCTGTGTGTCCAGACACCACCCCAACAATTATTGCCATTAGACTAAAAGCACTTTTGGTTTTGTTTGCTGAGGTGGTACTTGACAATAGACAGGTTGCAGATTCATTTTTCAAGAGGCTGTTTTCAAGGATTTTTTTTCCCTCCAACTCTTGTGTTAAACTTTCAAAACAGTTTTCTCCTTATGAAAGTACAGCAAAACATTTGCCTGGGATCTAAATACCTGACAGCACTTGTGTGTTGAAGTGGGAGGAAGAGAAGTGTCAGTGTACTTGAAAACCCTCAAATGACATTCACATTTGCTCACCCTGGACACCAAAGTTCCAGACGTCTCTCCACCACCTTTGCCGGCTGGAGCAAGCCCTGATGTTTGCATCACTTCTGCTGCACCATTCCCATGCCTCAGTAGAGTGTCCTTCTCTGCTGCATGAAGGATCCTGCTTTCTTCTGGCCCTGCTGCAGCACTACTGGCAGCCCTGGGCGGTGTTTATTGAGAGCTCTCCCATCCTCTGTGTCGCTGGGCTGTGTCTCAGAGCTGCTTGTTATTGCTTTGGCAGGGCAATCTCCGCTCAGTGGTGTTATTTCTGGTACATTGGTAAGGGATGGAGTTCACTGTGGGTTAGAGGCATTCATTACAATGCTGCACTGTGGGCTGCTTCATTTATCGTCTTGGTAATTCTTCTGTAATTAATGGATTGAGACTATCAGAGGCTGCACTTCATACATTTTCAGTTCTCATTAGTACTGAACATTAGAGAGATGAAGCAGCACCCTATATGTGAATGCACAAAATTTTCCTGTGCTACCACTGTTATTTCTACATTTTTATAGCTTTCTATTAGAACTACATCTGACAGAAATCAGCATCATCTTGTGGATTAATTAATCAATCCTTATGGAATCTGATATTGTGTTTTTTGTACAGGATTTTTTGATCCTCCATGAGGGAATCAAAAATGAATATTTTTAAGCTAGAGAGCTACTTCTGCCTGTATTAGTGCTGACAGTAAGCAGGGCTTTGAAGGATGGTGAAGTCCGTGGAAGGAAGAGGCACCCCCAGAATAAATCTGAAGTGTGGAACAACAGAGAACATGAAATCACTCCATAAGAGCTAATAAATTACTCTATGTGAAATTTAGTTGCAAAAAAGTTATAGATCGATGTAATAGATATAAAGACTTGATTTTTGAACTACTGGCAAAACTCCCACAGAAGTCAATGTCATTTCCATTTAAAATAAGGGTTTCGTTTTGCAGGTCTATTTTGTGTGTTTGGATAATCTCTTCTCTTTCATTGGGGTAATGTGGTGTTATGGGACTATCGATTGGTCTGCGAGTCTAATCTATAGGCCTGCATAACTGTGGGATGATATACCTGGGTGAAACTAAATATACATAAAGCTTGTATCCTACAAAGCATTAGGAACTTAAAACGTCAATGGTACTTACTTTGAACAAGGTATCATTAGTTTTTCCCCAAAGAAAATCTGTTTCCAGCTGCTTAGGTAAAATGCTGTCTCTTGGAAACTCTGGTGAGAAAATAGTTCCTCTTGAAGCTGAACATCCTGACACAAATGGTGAGTAATCTACTTGTAACAGCCATAATGTGACCTCAAATGCCTTTCCAACAGTGCAAAGACTATTTTTCCTACTTCAGGTTTTTTTTAACTCTAAATGACTCCTTGGCTTTTACTGCAGGAAAGTACAGTCAAAGACCTTTCCATCTTCAGCTCAGCTAAAGCAGGTTGCCAGAATCTGGTCAATTCACTGTATTTTCAGTCAGGCAGAATTCTCCCCTGAGGAGCTAGTTGACACAGAATGGCAAAAGCAAGCTTAGGATTTGGGTATACCTTGATCAAAACAAGTTAGCAGTCCTTTTTATTTATCTATTCCCATTTTGCCAACCCTGAACAATAGTTCTCCTTTGAAATATACTTCACAGTAGTTAGTTTTGCAACATATGCTGCATTAGATTTTTGGCATGTGTATCTCCATTCTCACCTCATTGATTTTTGAGTAGGTATCTCATAACAGGGTAATAAAATTCACCTGTTAGAACACATTCTCAGAAGCATTCTTTGTGTCAGTTTTCCAATTTAGCAGACTTTAGAAGTGTCTGATCTTATGTAGGAGGAAAAAAAAAACACAATTCACTGTTTGACAAAGATTCCCTGGGAAATAGCCTTGAAAATAAAGGTGTGTAAGATCAGATTCCAGATGTCCATGTCTTTTCACTTTAGAGTTCAGCTGCTCTGTGCAGAAAGATACTGAGGTGTTCCTAGTGGTACCACAGCAGTATGTCCTGAAAGAGCTTTTTGGGCTGACATTGTGTTGGAGACAAAAGCAATGTACACAACAATGCATATATATTGTGACTGGATTATTTTGGACACAGCTGCCTTGGTAGGTTGCTATATATATTTACTGAAGTGTGAGAAGAGGAAACAGTACAGCTGTATTACAAGAAAATGCCACATTCTTGCAAGGATCACAGAATATTTGTGTGAAACTCAACATAAACTGACAGGCAACAGTGCTGCAGGAAGCTTTCTGAGGTAACTCTTTTCCAAAGCACGTCTTTACCTTGATCACAACTGGACTTCTGAAAACACCTGGCTTCTGGTATTACATTCAAGACACAGAAAGTAAAGCAAATGCCCACTCTGCTCACTCTTGCATATTTTTTGCCCATGTATAAGTTAATCTCCTTGCCATGATGCTTTGTGTACCTGTTAGTGCTTCAGTGTTGTTGTACCTCAGAACTGTCATGTTTCTGTTAGTGAGGATGTATTGACCATCAAATCCATCAGGTGTGACATGCTATATGGCTCTTATTTCTGCTACCATGTAGGCAAATAGTAAGAAAAAATAAAATTGCTTTTAAAAAGTCCTTGACAGGGGTGGTTGAAAATAGTTTGTCAATATAATTTCCTAAAAAATACAGATTTATTGAGAATGAGTTTCTTCACTCACATGCTAGCTGCAGTGAGAGCAAGGGAGCTCCGGGGTCCCAGTAAGCTCTGGCTGGTTTGGGAAAGATCCATTTGTACCCTAGGAAAGCAGTTCTGTGCTAGATAAACATGGTCCTTGGTGGAGCAGTCACTCAGGGCTTTTGTAAGCACATCCCTTCTGCAGCCCATCTGCTTTAAACTGGGACAGAGTTTGGATTAGGCAGTTTTTGGACAGATGACTGACTGAGACCCGAAGGGGGATCACTCAAAAGCACAAAGCAAACATAAAAGGGTAAAACCCAGTACCCCTATTTTAGGTTTTCTCCTTGCTGTTCTGTCTGTGTTCATCACCTTTCCTAAGCAAATTCTGACCTGTTGTTCCCCATTCCTCTGAAGACTTGATTTCTTTTTTTCCTCCTGATCCTAAGCTTAGTGTTGGAAATGGCAATCATCCTTGCTCTGGCTGTGCTGAAATAGCTGCTTTCAGATAAACATTGCCAAAGTTTGCACCTGTGATTTCCAAGTCCTGTTTTTTCTTCCAAATTATATTTAATTTCAAAAGATGGATGATTTGATTTCTGTAAGAATGAGGCTCTCTAGGAAGCTTTCATAAACCAATTTTGCTTAAAATATTATGTAAGAAGTTTTGCAATTTCTTGCCTATTTTCCTACTGAAAGCTTTTGAGCTCCATAGATCTTTACTGACAACCCAAGTGATTTTCTGAATCATTGAGGTTTTTTTGTTTTAAATCACTCTGTACTTACTGCTGAATGGACAATGTGCATGTAGACACTTCATAGAAATTTACTCTCTTGTAAAACAAATAGCAGAGCTCTGAGTCTTCACTTTGAAAAAAACTACTAACTTGTTATGAAACAAAGGAATAAATCATTTTAGAGGAAACAGTATTTAAAACAAGAGGGAATAAAATTAACACCTTATTAAAAAGTCTATACTTGTAGTGCTTTGTAATTACACAATGCACACATTTCTCAAGCATCCACAATTACTTTTAGTTTTTGTAAGCAGAGTTCTAAATATATAAAAGATTCTGTAGTTTTCTACTTAGAATATTAGAGGTACAGTTTTGCATATATCTGTGGTGGGTTGGTCCTGGCTGGATCCCAGATGCACACCAAGCTGCTCTATCACTTCCTCCCCACCCCCCACTCCTCAACTGGATGGGGGGGAGAAAATAATGAGAAGCTCGTTTGTTGAGATGAGGACAGGGAGATCACCCAGCAGTTACTGTCACGGATGAACCAGACTCAACATTGAAAAATTAAAATTAAATTTATTACCAATCAAATCAGAGTTGAGTAATGAGAAGTAAAATCAAATCTTAAAGCAATTCCCCTCTCAACTTTCCTTTCTTCACAAGCTTAACTTCAATCTCAATTTCTCTCCCTCTTCTCCCTGAGCAGCACAGGGGGATGGGGAATGGGGGTTGTGGTCAGTTCACCACATGTTGTCTCTGCCACTTCTTTCTCCCCAGGAGGACTCCTCGCATTACTCCCCTGCTCCAGTGTGGGGTCCCTTGCACAGGTGAAAGTCCTCCCAATAAATTATTCAATCTGAGTCCCTCCCACAGTCCTGCCAGAAGCCTATCCAGCATGGGCTTCCCATGGGGTCACAGACTCCTTTGGGCATCCAGCTGCTCTGGTGTGGGTCCTCCAAGGGCTGCAGGAAGAATCTCTGCTCTCCCATCATCCTCCATGAGTTGCAGGGAGACAGCCTGCTTCTCCATGGTGTTCTCCATGGGCTGCAGGGGAATCTCCGCTCCAGAACCTGGAGTGCTGCCTTCCTTCTCCTTCACTGACATAGTGTCTGCAGAGCTGTTCCTCTCATCCTTACTCCTATCTCTGGCTGCAGCTGCTTTTAGTGCTTTGCAGGTTTTCCCCTTATTGTTATCCCTTGTTGTCTCCTCATGTTATCCCAGAGGTGCTACCACTGCTGCTGATGGGCTTAGCCTTGGCCAGCAGCAGGTCTGAGAGGAGCTGCTGGATCCAACACGGAAGTCACCCATATAGCCCCCCTTATACAAAAACCTTGCCATGCAAACCCAGTACAATAACATGCCATGCAAACACAAAGCCTGAGAACCAGGTCTTTTGTTTATAAATAATGCAGTATATTGATAACATACTTTCTGGATATATTTTTGTTAGCAAATAAAAATGGAGTACAAGCTCTGCAATTTATCTTTGGAACAATTTAACTGAAGTATGAACTGTGTTGGAAGAACAGTTGTTAGATACATTCATTCCAATAAAGTAGGTGGAAAAATGATTGGAAATTTTATGCAAGATTTAGATGTTTTGGCTTAGTTTAGTAAATTAATTTGGCTGATTCCTTATACAGATTTGTGTTAAAATGTTTAGTGCTTAACCACATTCTGTTGTTCATAGGACTCTTTTTTTTTTCTCTCTGCAACTTTGTAAAAAAGGAAATAATACAGTTAAGTCCATAATTTCTTTACCTAATACTGCAAATGTCCTCATTTAAGTGTTTTGTAGTGGTTTTTAAGGACAAGGAAAGTGAGAGCTGGTAGCACATATTTATGCTTGTAGTAAGTTATGTAGAAACATGCCTCATTTTATTAGGCAGATGTCTCTTACCACTGCTTAATTGTTCATGCAGTTGCCCAAGGTAACCTAATATGCATTTTCAGCCACATATATTTGTAAGTGTAGCATGTGGTACATTGCTTGTTAAAAAGGCTCATAACCCTGACACAAGAATCACACAGAGTCCCTTAAACTGTGTGCGGCATCCCCAGCATGGGACCATTTGGAAATCATTCTTCTCCCCGTTCCTGTTAACTTCAGCAAACTGTGGGTCAGATTCTCTTTTAGCAGTTTGCAAGATGTTTTTCTGAGTATAAGCATATTTTAACAGTGAAGGAAGTCGAAGATCTTCATTTATACCACGCTTTCTTTTTCCATCCTTAAAAAAATGATCATTTCTGCTGCCTTGCTTTACTTTTCACCATGGCCTCTGACATGTGCTTCTTAGTAGGTGACAATTACTAAGTGCTCTTGCAGCACATCATAAATGACAAATCCCCCTTGCAGAATCAGCAGGAGGTATTGTTGTGCAGATAGTGTTGGAGTCTCCTAAAAGTGGTTGAGGGAGGAACAGAAGAGCAGCTGATGCTACAATAAAGAACATGGTGCTTTCCTTGATCCCATTTTAGTGTTAGTATAAACTTGATTTGAGACAGCTCAGAAGAAAAGAGGACACGGGGGGGGGGGAATGCACAGTGAGGTCTGACTGTCCCATGTGGACATGGTAAAAATCTTGAAAAAGAATGGGTTTTTTTGGCAGAGAATCTGTAAGCTTGTAAAGAGACTGATAGGGCATGGCTGATGTATTTACTTTACATTTCCTGTCCTTATGACCCTTTAGAACTTCCTGCTTTGTCCACATGCCTTAAAGAGACTAGAATTCATCTCACAGTCAAACTCACACATGGTATAATAATGGACTAAAGCTAAAGGAAGGGAGGTTTAGATTAGATATTAGGGGAAAGTTTTTTTACAGAGAGAGTGGTAAGGTGCTGGAACAGGCTGCCTAGAGAGGTGGTGGATGCCCCATCCCTGGAGGTGTTCAAGGCCAGGTTGGATGGGGCCCTGGCAACCTTGTGTAGATCCAGGCCTGGAGGTTGGTGGCCCTGCCTCTGGCAGGGGGGTTGGAACTCTATGATCCTTGGGGTCCCTTCCAACCCAGACCATTCTATGATTCTATATGAAGTACTGTAAGACCTGTTGGAAACAGACTCCTTAGCAAAGCAGACTGTTGGTTTGATCCAGAAAGGTAATTGTGATATAGTGAGTTTGTTCTGGAAATCCAGTATTTGACAATTTTTATTTTGCTAAATACTTTTAACTGCAGTAACGTGATTTAAAACACACACAAAGAAATTGACTATGTAGTATAACTACTGAGGGTCACTTAGCTTCTTCCTTAGTTGCAGAGGAGTGACAATTGGCCACCTCTAATTTAACCAGACTTCAATGAGAGTCCAGTAATCAATACAGCAAAAAATGTGAAACATGATCACTAGCAATGGCAGGGCTTATTACAGTGATTTCTGCATTGATCCTTCTGTCTTATATATGTATTATTTGACTGTATTCGAAGTTATTTATGCCAGGATTAATTTCACTGGGTAACACTTCTTGATACCCTTTTTCTTTTAGGACAGTTTAAGAGCAAAATGCTTCATCACAAGGAAAAAACTTGTCAACAGGGTTGAAATTTGTTCTGAGCTTTTTGAGAACTGCACTTTTTGGGAAGACTTCTAACACTTTGCTTTTCTTTTTACAAAACATTGCCTGAAGGGATAGATCACTGAACTTTTAAATAATTCTATAGGTACCTAATATAAAGCACGTGAAAGTTTTATATAGTACACTGCTGCTGTGTCACTATGCCAACCAGAGATTAGCCTTATTTCTTTAGCTGAAGATCTGCTTTATAACACAGATTCAGTGACTGAGGCATAAAAGCCCATGTGCAATTTTTCAGATTCAGTTTTCAAAGTGAATTTACTGCAGAAGTGAAATGTAGACCTCAGAAATACATGCCTGTCCCAAGGCATGGAGGGGAGCAGACTCACACTCCTCCCTGGCTTTCAGGAGACCAGTTTTCCCAGGAAAGCAAGGCAGTGCCTGTCTTAGGCTGCAAATTCTCTTGTGCAGCTTTTCATTTTCTGTAGGTGGGTAAATGTCTACCATAGTAACCCACACTGGTTAGCATCTCATTGCTACCATAGTATCAGCACTAAATGATAATAATCAGCCAACAGTTCCACTGTGCTACTGTTTTTCTGCTGATTTGACTTAACCTCAGTAGGTGAAGATGCACTGGTGAAATAATGCACCTCAGCACTAGAGCTAAGGGGTGCTTACTATTCAGGTGCCAGGTAGCATGGTGTGGTGGTTTGACCCTGGCTGGAGGCCAGATGCCCACCAAACCAGCTCTATCACTCCCCTCTCAGCTGGACAGGGGAGAAAATATATATTGAGAGGCTCAGGATTCGATATAAGGACAGGGAGAGATCATTCTGCAATTAGTGTAATGGGCAAAACAGACTTAAAACAGAATAAAGAAAACTAATATATTGCACTACACTATACACACAGTGTGACACCAGAGTAGAATAATAAGTACAACCAAATCTTAAAACACCTCCCTTCCCCCTTCTTTGTGGACTCAACTTTCTTTATGATTTCTCTCCATTCCTTCCCTCTAGGTTTCACAGGGAGATGGGCAATGGGGGTTTTGGTCAGTTCCTCATGAGCTGTTTTCCTTCTTAGTGGGGAGGCATTTCTCACACCCTTCTACTGTTCCAGTGTGGGGTCCCACCCATGGGAGACGGTCCTCCATGAACTTCCCCAACGTGTGTCCTTTCTGTTGGGGCTTTGTCTCTTCACCTGCTCCAGTGTGGGTCACTTCTATGGGGCACAGTCATAAATCATAGAACGTGTCTCAGGCCCAGACTGCTCCAGCCTGGTCCTTCATGGAGTCACAAGTCCCTCCAGCAAACCTGCTTGGGTGTGGGCCTCTCTCTCCACGTGTGCTGCAGGTCCTGCCAGGGGCTTGCTCTAGCGTGAGTCTGTCTTCCAAGTCTCCACCCACTCCAGTGTGGGGTCTCTCCATGGATTGCAAGTGGGAGCATTGCTGCTACCCATCAGCTACCATGGGCCTGGGGTCTGCAGTTTCTTATATCTCACTTCCTTCTCTGGTGGCAAAAAGTGGCTGCTTGCATATTTTTTTCCTCTTAAATACAATTCCCAGAGGTGCTGTGCCTGTTGCTGAAGGGATTGGCCTTGATCAGTGGTGGGTTGGACTCTCTCCAGGAGGTCCCTGTCTGTTTTATACCAGGGAGCCCAGAACTGGACACAATACTCCAGGTGGGGCCTGACCAGGGCAGAGCAGAGGGGGAGGATCACCTCCTTTGACCTGCTGGCTACACTCCTCCGGAAGCACCCCAGGATCCCAATATGTAAAGACAGATTGCACTGTTGTCTATTCATATATTGAAATTATACTAACTGTATCCAAGCTTCTTGAAATACTTGGAGCTCCCCAACATTCTTCCAGATATTTAAAAAAAAATCCCTCCCCTTCCTCCTTATCAGAAGCATATAGGTTTTTTTTATTAACACATTTTAAAAACTTTTGGATGTATTTTCTTTAAAAAAAAAGCCCTCAGTTTACTTTAAAGACTTGAGAGTTTTGGGTAAGAATCTCTTGCCTTACTGATCTGTCTAGTGTCCAAACTGACAACTTAAACTTGGGAGCAAAAAAGAATTTTAATCTAGATTGAAACTAAACTATGACTTCAGCCAACTTTGTTCAACAACTCAATACCTGTTAAAAAGTACTATCTCCAACATTTTTTAATGCCTGTGGATTCATGGTGCTGTGTGTGGTTTACAAGAAAAATCCCAGTATTTTCTTGTTCTCCGTGGTGAATTTTTAGTAATTTTGGCATGTTCTGTAACACAGTGTCTGAATTAGCTCTCCTGAGCATTTTTTTAGCCTTTAACTCTCATTTAGGAAAACAGTAATGGCTTGTCAGTGAAGAACCAGTGTCATCTAGGGGCTGAAAGCTGGAACAAGGGGAAGTGCTCAAAATACTAAATATGTTCTGGGGAAGGTACAGGAAAAAGGGAAATAATGAAGGGGGTGGGAGGGGGAAGAATCCATCTACTGAAAATAATGGGAAGCAGAGTACATAGACACCCAAATCCTTGTCTGGAAACAGGTTGGCCTCCCCAGGGCTGCCCTGGCTTGGGGGATGGTGGGGACAAAATGTGGATTCTGGGCGCTGAACCTGCCTTTGCTTTTTCTCAGCAACACTGATTGCTCAGTGGGAGCTCAGTGCTCCCCAAACCAGTCCCTTTGTGAGGCCAGTTGACTATGGGAATGTGCAGGAGGAGATGGATCCTCAGCTGCATCCAGATGTCACATCTCTTGGTATTTAAGTGTACTATAAGTTTGGAGAGGATGCTTATAGAGAAACAGGAAAACCCCAAACAGCTTTGGGATCACACCTTTAGGAGATTCTGACCTAAAGTCTGTTTTATCTGCGTATCCCTATATGTTTTAATCCTTTCCTTCTTTAAAGCTATTTAATATACTGGCTCTCTTTGTCATGCTTTAGAGTCAAATTTGAGGACCAGGTACCTTCCGGAGGAAGCGCAGGTTCCTTGAGGGGAGTGACAGCAGGAACAGTTTCCCTTGGGAGTCCGTGCTCTGAGTAAGTTGTCTTTGAGCCCCATCTGGTGGTATAAAGCCCTCGGAAATAGGAAACGATTTTGGAAACACTTGTGGAGCCTCAAATTGCCTGTTTGTGGCAATGAGTTGCTAGTCTGACTTTAATTCCTGTTTCCTAAAAATGGGTGCGGGAGGGGGAAAAGGGAAAAATATAAAACTTACACAGAGCTTTTTTAAAACAATTATTATTTTGTAATGTAGAGAAAGAAGTTGGCAGTTTTCTCTCACAGCGGAAATTTGATCTGGCTGAGATGGAGTTGGTTTTCCCCAGAGCAGCCCTCTGGGTGCTGTGCTGTGTGTCGGTAGTCAGTGAGGTGTTGGTACCACACCGGTGTGATGACCACTGCTGAGCATTGCTGGCTCACATCAAGGCTGTCTCTCCAACATTCCCCTCACCCGTAGGCTGCGGGTGGGCAAGATCTCTGGAGGGGACATAGCCAGGACAGCTGATTTCAACTGACCAAAGGGACATCCTATACCACAGGATGTCTGTTCAGCAATAAATATTTAAGGTGGGGGGAGGGGGCATTCACTTTTACAATGTTTTTCTTCCAGAGCAACCATTACACCTACTGAAGCCCTTTTTCTCAGGAAGTGGCTGGACATCACCTGCTGAGGGAAAGGTGAGAACAAATCTTTTGGCTTCCTTTGCTTCTGCATGCAGCCTTTCATTTCTGCTTTAGTAAAATACTTTTATTTTAGACCTATTTTTAATTTTATTTTTCTCCCCTCCCTGTCTGGAGGAAGGGGGTGTGTGTGTGCTGTGATAGAGAGGCTTGGTGGGCACTGTCAACCAGACAGGGTCACTCTACCACTCAAATACATAGAAACACTGTTGTTGCGATCATGCTTTACACTGGCAAAGCAGCACAATGATAAAACTTTCTCTACCGTCTGCAAAGGAGCTACTTTGAAACAAAAAGAGGTCTGAAAAGTTTGGGGTTGGGGGGAGGAGCAACTACTTTAACTGGAATGGGTTAGTTTGCATGACCCTTATCCATATTGGTGAGCAATTAACCCTCAGACAGGAACAATTGAGGAATAATTTCCTTGGCATGTCTGGGCTGCTTGTGTAAATGGCTGTTTACAAGAATGAGGAAAAGAATCACAGTCTGCTTCTTGGATCTCTCAGGTGTGAGCATACAGGGGATTTTGCAGCCTGATGTTAGGCTGTGTGCCTACAAATGTGCCATTTTAAGTCCTTTTGGATGAAATTTAAACAGCACATACAATCTAGGAGGACAGCTAATGTGTTGCAACTGCTAATGCGTCTGTGCAGTCAGACCACAGTTAGTCCAGGGTAGAAACACACAAATACACAAAGTTCTACCTGTTCTAGTCTTAAGAACAGGTAGGGCTGTTGTGTCACTCAGTGTAGAACACTGTCTACAACTACCTGAAGGAAGGAGAAGTGGGCGATGGTCTCTTCAGCCAGGTGACAGGAGATAGGGCAAGGGGAAACGGCACAAAGCTGTGCCAGGGCAGGGTCAGATTAGATGTTAGGAAAAAAAATTTGTACTGAAAGAGTTGTCAGGGCCTGGAACAGGCTTCCCAGGGAGGGGGTTGAGTCACCTTCTCTGGATGTGTTTAAACAAAGGGTGGATGAGGTACTTAGGGATATGGCTTAGCACAGGACAGGAACGGTCCAACCTTGTGATTCTGTGATCTAGACAGAGCCTATCATTTTCCTTCATGGACCCAAACACAGGAATCACTTTAGCCTGACATATGAGTCTCCTCTGATACTGTGTACTCCCCCTTACTTACATAAGCCTGCTGATGCTCTGCTTAACTTCAGGGCAGCCTTATACTGCGGAACAAATAATCAGAGAGATGCTTCACACTGAAGTATAACTGATAGAGGTGCAAAAACCTTTTGGGCAAGTGATGTAGAGGTGGAGACTTGCTTTGGCCATGAAGTACTGCAATCTATCTGGAACATGAAAAGCACTATGGTGTGGTGTATCTCTTTTATGACTTCACCCTTCAGGACTAGAAGTGTTGCAGACACCCATATGCTGGAAAAAGCCTGAGCTCAGTGGGAAACTTGCCTAAATCCTTTGGTGTCAGAGCAGTATGCTGAGGGGGCCCAGAAGAACGGTTTGTGGTGGTCAATGGCAGCCACAGGTTTGGGTGGTAGGCCCAGGAATGGCTAGGCAATGGTGCTGTTGCTGGGAAAGCATACAGTGTGGGTTTTATAACTATAGAGATCTTGGTGGTCTGAAGTAATATCTGGTTTTAGGTGAACAGAGCTCCCAGAGTGTACCTTAGCCACTGAGGGACACGTGCAGTCAAGGTTTCTAGCTGAAGGGGTGCTTGACAGTCACATACAGTGATAGTCTTGGGGTCTATGTAGCTTGCTGTATATAGACTATAGGTAGATGTTCATGCAAAGCAATGCACATGTGCCAGAAGCCAAGGTGTTGAGGAGATACAGTGCTGACAGACTACAACAAACTGGAGGCTGAGTTCTATTTAATCATGTTATCTTTTGCTGGGGCAGGGGGCGAAGCTGAATACCCACTTATATGGAAAAGATGAGGCTTTTCTCTCCTGCCTTGGCTTACAAAGACCTTACAGCAGTCACACCAACTCTAGGTAAAGAGTATACTATGTCAAGCATATGGGTCTCAAAAGACTATATTGAGGTATGTACCTTGCAGATGAAAGGCAAGTTCATACAGCTGGCTGAACCACCTGTGCAGTGACCTGTTGCCCCTCGCCTGACGCATGTGGGGCTTGGTTTCACAGGACCCTGGGCACTGAGGGTTCCCTTTTACCTATCCACTCTGTCACATCTGGATAAAAAGGATGCAAAGGAACTTATGGATGCCATATATTTTTACATGCTGCTCTCACACATGTGCTGACAGTTGCATTGCACATATCTTTCTTTGCTATGTTTTTTTTATTAATGAGTACTTTGTACTTTTCATAGTTTAAAGCTTTAGAATTTGTATCTGATTTGTTTTATGGCCTGTACTGGTCAGATTCCTTTCACAGCTTCCATGTGTGGGCTGCAGTTATCAATGTAAGTGATAATTCTTTGAGTATCTCCACTTTTCAAGACCCTGACAATTAATGTAATGCCTGAGCTCCATGCCTGAGGCCATTAGTGGACATGCCTGTTTGCCAGCTTCCTAATCTGGAGAAGATTTAGTCTTTCCTTCCTGGCCTGGCTAGCCTACCAGAAGGCCTGTAAAGTAGTAGCTGTTAAATCAAGCAGTAGGCACTACCACGTCTGGTGCTGTCTGCCTTGTTAGTTGTTGTGCAGTTCTCTTTGCAGAAGTATTAGCTGTATTTTCTTCTTGGGAAGCTCATACCCACACTGAGAGTGCTGCTACTCGTCTGGATCTGCAGGTGATCCTGGATTTGTTTCCATCTGGAAATGCAGGTACACTTGAGAGTAAAAGCGCCTAACCAGACAGGATTGGTTACTTTACTTTTGCTTATGAAAAGGATTAACTGTGCATGCAGAGCAATTTCCATCAGGAAGGGTAGCGATGGTCTGATGGCAACTTGTCTCACTCCCACTTCCATAGCATGAAACAGTCCATCTCTCTTAAAAAATTTAATTCTGTTATATTTAGCTATTATAATCTGTTTTTCTATTTTCTCTGCTTTTGTAGAATCATAGAATGGTCTGGGTTGGAAGGGACCCCAAGGATCATAGAGTTCCAACCCCTCTGCCACAGGCAGGGCCACCAACCTCCAAGCCTGGATCTATACAAGGTTGCCCAGGGCCCCATCCACCCTGGCCTTGAACACCTCCAGGGATGGGGCATCCACCACCTCTCTGGGCAGCCTGTTCCAGCACCTCACCACTCTCTCTGTAAAAAACTTCCCCCTAATATCTAATCTAAACCTTCCCACCTTTAGCTTCAATCCATTCCCCCTTGTCCTGCCATTGTCTACCCTTTTTAAAAGTTCATTCCCCTCCTGTTTATATGCTCCCCTTAGGTACTGTGAGGCTGCAATGAGGTCCCCCTTCTCTTCTCTAGACTTTCTTCCTGAAAGTCTGCATCTAACATTTGTGATATGGGGTACAAGTTGCAGTTGTGCTGTGAGGAAAATGAATTTGTTTTATTTTTACCTATTTTCATGTTTATAAAATAGTTCCGTAGAGCAACTATACTGTCTCAAGATGTGACACTGTTAAATTTCATTATACCTGGTTAAGCATGGGCTGAACATGATGCAAATCCCTCCTTTGGCAAAGAAATAGAAACATTTATATCCTCTCTTGCTGCTCTGGGAGTCAAAGTTTAGCTTCTACAAAGCACCGGGTCGTCTGTGCTGACCAGCAGTGCTGAAGATCAAACCTCTCCCTGTCCTGCTGAATGCTGGTTTTGGTCACATTTGGACTCCCCCAAATTGATCTGTTTCCCAGACAAAAGGATATCTGTATTGCCTGTTTTAATGCTGAAGCTCTGTAAGATCAGAGGGGGCATGCCTTACCATTCAGCACCCTCCCCAGGCTGTGCAGCCTCACCTTCCTCTTCCATGTAGACACCCATCTTCCCTGTCTGCAGCAGGACAGGCTCCAGTCCCGTGTCACAGACAGCGTGGCCATGGAAGAGGAGTCCTACCCAATGCATGGATTTGAGCTGAGCAACCACATCAGAGCTGGGTGCTTGCTCAAGTCTCAGCCTGCTCTGTGATTAGCAACCATGGGGAAAACTCCAGGCATTTTGGGAAATACTGAATTCTTCTCAGATACTTCTATACTACTAAGAATGGGTAAGAACTGGCTTCAGAATTTAGGATGGGATTGTGTTTCCACAGGTGATGTTCTCTTTGCATTTTTATGTTTCTGATACAAGAGAGACAAGCAGCACAAGATAATATTTCTGGGGTAAGCAGAAGCCTCAACAGCTGACCAGACAGATGTGACCACATGGCAGCTTGATCAAAATTTTCAGCTGGTCACTGTCAGAAACAGTGCTCCAATCTGTGCTGCTCTCAGGGGACTGGCAGAGAATTGTACTTCACTGGTGTTCGTCAGGGAAGAATCATCAACCTACGAGAGCACAGCACTCCTGAAAATGTCATTGCTGTGAATAATGCTGTATACTTTTAAACCTGTACTCAGTCTTTATACAACTAACAATGCTGTGGACAGGATGCTTTAAGGATGCAGGAGTGGTAGTGTGTGTAGATAAATTAGCAGCCAGCAGACAGACTTTGCTACTTGGTCCATGGAGAATAACAAGGCAAAAAACCCATCTGACAGGCACACATGGAGTCAGATACCCAGAACTTTCTCCACAGCAAGTGACTGGCCACAGAGAAGCATCATTACAATTTGCAAATCCAGCTGAAACAGGCAGCTGTTGGGAAAAGTTAATTTATGCTTTGGGCAGAGAGGAGAAACGAGGGATGTGAGTACCTGGAGCATGCTTCTGCACATGGTATGGAAGTCTGTACTCAACACCTTTTGGGTTTGCTCTTTCAAAGGCCAGCTTCTGTGTCTGATGGGAGTCAATAGTGCACCCTCCAATAAAACAGAGTTAGACCCCTTATCCCTCAAAGGAATAATTTCCATGACAGCTAGTCTGGGTGTTGAAATTAGCACTGACTGTCACAGAGAGCATTAATGACTTATAAGGAGAAATTATTTAATCATCAACCCAGTTAAATGGCAGTACAATGTACCAGGGTTTGCTAAAATCTGCAAATAAAAATTTTATTTGGAGTTTCTTCAGAAGGATTCAGCAAAAGAAACTTTCCACATACCTGTGGTAGAACTTTAGACTGCAGCAGTGGGAAGGGACCAGGCGTGAGGGCTCTCAGAAGGCACGTGCAAACCTGAGCATGTGCCACATGAATTCCTATGCACCTTCTGAAACCTATCAGCCCTTCTGGCATAGTTGGAAACGCAATTCTCTAACTGTATCTCCTTATTTCTGAATTCAGCAGCAGGGGAAATATGTAACATAACTTGTGTTACATTGATTAGTACCTGCTGCAGGGAAGGTCGCTGAGACAAGACATGTTAAGTGACTCAAGCATGTTTCTTCAGTTTTCCTTAAAGGCCTAAAAGAGGAGCAAAGAGGAAAAAAAACCTCCTCATGCAATGTTTGAACATGTTAATTCTAATGAACTTTCATTGACCCTCTTCACCCTCCCCTGGATAAAATAGAGCTAATCTTTTTGGGTTTTGTTTTTTTTTTTACTTCCTTTGTCGTTGGGAGAACTATTAATCACTCACCAGCAAGCAAAGCACAAGCACGTGAGAGATGTAAGTGACCTATCCACTTCATACGTTAGTTATGATTTGTAGAGAAGGTGGCTAAATAGTTCTGGAAATACCTTCCAATTATCTTTTCTAGTACCCAAAAAATAGAAAATACCTGTACACACAAGAAGGTTTGCCATAAACATATAATGAATAAAACCCAAACACCTAATGCAAAAGAAAGCTAACAAATTTTACAAACTGCTGCTACCAAGTACACTCTTAAGCTCTTTTTCACAGCAAGTGGGTCCAAACCCACATGTGTGTACTAGTGAGGGCTTGCTCCTTCTTCCTTAAAGCCAGACAGAGGTCTCTTGTGCCTGTAATCACAGACTTTGCCTTCCTTATCTCAGTCCCCTGTGAAGTGAAATGAGTTCAATACCTTGGTTTAGTCCTTATCCGTCAGAGCTATGCCTTTGTCAGTATTGCTAAGTTTGTAAGACTTTGGGTAGGCAGGTACTGCAGATATGAAAGAGGCTGAGGGATCATTAAACGAGAAACTCAGTAACACACCTTTATTGGGCTTTACAGATCACCAGTAACAGAGACAGTCACGTGTCTTGAGTTCACAAAGCAGTACCTTTAAAAAAGATCTGTGAGCTACAAACCTAGGACAGAAAGCACATTGGAGAGAAGGGACCAAGAAAAGAAAAAAAAAAGTAAAATAAAGTCAGGGATCACAGAATTGTAGGGGTTGGAAGGGACCTCAAGAGATGATGGAGTCCAACCACCAAAATGGAATGGAGGGCAGTGCTGAGGAAATGAGCGCAGGGAATTTGAGAAAGCTCCACCTCTCCCCATTTTGAATCTCGGGTAGTGAGATAATCTGAAGCCCTCTGGGCAGTCACAAGGAGGAGAAAAATCACTGTCTGGGCTGGAGTCACCCAGGAAGAACAAAGAACAATGAAAGGAAGTGATGCAGGAGGGGACAGAGGGTTGGCTCTATGAGGTGTTTCTACAGTCTATCAGTTTGCGAAAGCTCCGCCGGAAACTGTCATCCAGAAAGGCGTAGAGGAAGGGATTGAAGCAGCTGTTGGCATAACTCAAGCTCGTGATGAAGTAGGAAATCCCGATGATCAGTGGAGTTTGTGGGATGTCTGTGGTGAGGGCCACCACTGTGCTAAGGTGATAGGGCGTCCAGCAGAACAGGCACACAGCCAAGATGACGACAACCATCAGTGTAACTTTTTTTTTGGCTTTGTCCAGGGCTTTTGCATTGCTGTGGAGGTGCACCCGTCTCAGTCTACACAGCATGGTGGTGTAGAGGATGCAGATGGTGGACACTGGGATGGCAAAGCCTAAAAGAAGGGTGTAGATCCGACTGCTTTTCCACCACACGCTCTCGGGGTGGGGGAACACGAAGACACATTGGGAGCGCCCCTGCTCCTTGTGTATCTTAGCAAAGACAGTGAAGGGAAGGATGATGACTGTGACGAAGGACCAGACACAGAGACTCACAATCTTGGCTGCTCGGTAGGTGCGGTAGGACATCTTCCTGGACTTGGTAGTG
The DNA here is from genome assembly GCF_964237585.1 of Gallinula chloropus. Lineage (NCBI taxonomy): Eukaryota > Metazoa > Chordata > Aves > Gruiformes > Rallidae > Gallinula > Gallinula chloropus. The sequence goes on from NC_140086.1 coordinate 43,143,466, forward strand.
GCTGCCACAACCAGGTAGCGGTCAATGCTCATGATGGTGAGGAAGTAGATGCTGGAGAATATGTTGTACTGATCTATGGAGATGATGAGCTTGCACATGAACTCTCCAAAGGGCCACTGCAACAGCAGGTAGTCAGCAATGTTGATGGGTAGCACCAGAGTAAAGAGCTCGTCAGCAATGGCCAGGTTGAGGATGAAGATGTTGGTGACTGTTTTCATCTTTGGGGCTTTGAGGATTACATAGATGACAGCGGTGTTGCCTGTCAGCCCCACAGCACAGATGATGGAGTAGATGACAGGTACTGTGATGTAGAAGCTGGGGCTCAGTGGGGGAGTGGATGTATTCAGCCCCCCATCCCCTCTCCAAACACAGTCTGTAGGCCCATCTGCACAGGAGGAGTTGGTCTCAGGGAGGGAGGAGTTCTCCATGGCCACAGGAGAGAGGTGCTAGGCCCACTGGTGATGGGAATAACTTGGAAGTGGGGGGAAAAATGGTGAGATCCTTGCTCTTCTTAAACTTGTATCCTCCGATGCATCCAACCAACACGGTCTCACATATGCTCCCTGCCACCACCCTGCTAGGAGCAAGGGGAGATCACTGAAGGCTCAGACAGAGGCAGAGAGTCCCACCATACCCCTGAAGTGGGGATGATACTCCACTGGCTACCCCTTCCCTCCCCTTACATTAAGGGGTCCCATGTAGGGTCAGCACCCAGCCTCTGCCTCCCTGAAAGTGACCACCCAAGGTGACAGTGCTTACCTGGGAACCCATCACTCCACCCTGGCTGCTGTCCCCCCCTCCATCCATATCACCCCTCCACTAGACTCCTGCCCTTGGGGGGAGCAGGTGTCTCTGGGATGCTCCCCAAAAAGCAAAACATCCCCCTTTCCCGTGTGGGGCGAGTGCTGTGGAAGGAAAGGAAGGATGCACTGACCTCTGCCAGCCTGGCTGCGGTGGTGGGGTTCACGAGGGCGGGGGGGGGGCGTGTGGGAGAAGAGAGGGGGATGCTGTCCCGGGTCCGTGCGGGCAGGGGATGCCGGTGCCGCTGCTTTGCTTGCTCCGGAGAGTTAAATGCGTACCCGCCTCCGTCTAGGCAGCAACAGATAGGTAACAGGAACCGCGGGGAGGGTGGCTGAGAAGTCGGGAGCTGGACCGCTGGGAAGAGATTAGTACCTGGAGTCACATCCCCCGGCGGTGTGGCAGCGCAGCGAAGGGGAGAGAGATCCCAGCTCTAGGTGGCATCTGCTTATCGCGCTGGGTCTGAGCGCCCGGCATCTGTCCGGTGCCGGGGGTGGGGGGCTGTCCGCCGCGCAGGGCGTGGGCAGAGCTCAGCTGTCAGGCGATGGGGGCCGAGCTGGAGCAGGGGACAGACGCGGGAGTTCCTGTACCTCTGCCCGACGCTGTGATACTGGTGAATTTGAATATAATCCCGGGGAGCCAACCTTCTTTAGAGAGCAACTCAGATCTGGTTACCCCGGCTTTTGGGTTGGTTGGTTTGTTTCTTTCTTGCCAAAAAGCATGTGGAGTAAAATTTATCTCACTTCAGGTTTATTTATTTTGCTTTTAAATGAGCTTTGGTCCATTTGATGAAATTTTGCATCTCTTAAATTAGAAGTGAAAACACCCTTTGTGGTGTTACCAGCGGTACTGACCACATCATAATAATGTGGATGCTAATAACACAGTTCTTTGTCTTTGATTGCCCCATATCCTGATGTGTAATTACCTAGATTAGCAGGATATCACAAATATGAAAATCCAAGGAAATAAATTGATGAGTAAATATAATAGAAAATTAAAAAATAAATTAAAATACAAAGAAAATTATCTTTGCTTCACTGTGATTAAGTATTCTAGTGTTTTATTATTGACTGCTACCTAGAAGATATTTTAACTAACACTTCACCAGACAGAGTACACTGTATGGTCTGCGGTTTTTGACTCTCTACTGAAACATTTGGGAAGAAAAGATGCTTGCACATCTGTGTACTCCCATGAGAATGACATAGGTACTGTGCTGCAGGTTAATCACAAAGTTTTGATCCCTTTTCTGTATACTTTATGCTTTCAAAAGCCAAGGAATGAGAATAGCACCTTTGATATGAATTTTAGTGGAGGCTAGCATTTGAGTCAGGTTTTCCAACCCAAAGACTCAGGCACAGTTGGCCCAATGTGAATATAGCTTTGGAAACTTTCTTTAAGAATTACATTTTTAATTCTGGAGGTGATCAAAACTCTTGGTCACCATCTTTTTCTTTGGCCTTTTATTTCCAATAATATAGTGCAGATAGTACGACAAGCCTCCTCTTACCCTTTTTATCTACCCAAGTAATACCAACTAGAAAATACAGATTTAATAATGATATAACTGGCTCAGATAATTTTCATTGTCTTCACTTTCTCTGAAGAAGCTTTGTGACCTTTGTCTGCTCTTTTAGAATTGTTTTGTCCTCTCAGAAATCCTACTGAAAAGGAATTCTACTGAAGTTTACCAAAACCTTTCATAATATTTTGGGGTTGTTTTAAGATCAACCATGGTATAGTTTGAACAAAAGAGAACATAGTCACTGAGCAACCAATGCAGGGGGGTTGGAAAAAGAATGGTATTCTAAACAGGCAGAAATATCTTTATGTAGAGATGCTTTTTGGAAGAACTCAGCCATAGTGTGTGCTTATTTCAGTAGTATAGCCTAAATAAATAAATAAAACCTGTGACCCTCTACTCATGGTCACTGAGGAAGGTGACTTCTGAGTGCAGAAGGCATGTCATACTCAATGTGGAAAAGGCAAGGAAGACAATTCAAGGAACTGGATTTGACTGTTTTGCCTCAGTCCCTGGAAAGATTGTGGGGGAAATCCTCCTGGAAGCCATTTCTGGGTTCATGAAGAGCAAGAAATTGTTTTGGAGCAACCAATATTGATTCTCCAAAGCCAAGCTATTCCTGACCAACCTAGTTGCCTCCTGTGATGAGATGGCCAACTCGGTGAATGAGGAGACAATGGGCTACTGTTTACCTGGACTTCTAACAAAGCCTTCAGCTCAGCTACATTGAAGAGGTGGGCTCAAAGAGTAGCAGTCAGCAATTGAATATCTAATTGGTGGTTCGTTATTAGTGGCATTTTTCAGGAACCAGTACTGGGGGTGATACCTTTTAGTGGCTTCTTTAGGTATGCAAATGGTGGCAATGGGCTACATCCCCAGGAGATTTTACAGAGGTTAGCAAACTGGGGAGGGTGGTCAGTATTCTGGAAGGTAGGGTGGCTGTTCAGAAATGGACTGAGAGAAGCCGTGATAACTTCTAAAAGGTAAAAATTTCTGAGAAGAAAAAAATCATATCCAACAGCAGAGGTTGGTCACTGGCTCACTAGGGAGCAATTTTGCAGAAAATAACCTAAAGTATCTGGTAGAGAACAAGATGAAGGTCAGTGAACAGAGAGCCCTTGTAATAATGAAGGCTAACTGTGTCCTGTGCTACGTCATCAAGTGTGCAGTCAGCAGGTCAAGGGAAGCAGTTATTCTCCTTTATTTGGCAATTGTGATGCCACACAATTTGGGCGCTCCGCTAGAAGAAAGACTACCAGAAACTGCAATGAAGTGTAGTGGAGGGTCATTGAGATCTTGAGGAGGCTGAGGCATATTACAGGTGAGGAGATTTTGAGGGAACTGGATTCCTTCCTGTCATTCCTAAGGAGCACATACTCCTCCATTGCAACACTCCAGTCTTGGGTGCCAACCCACCACATCTCTGTGATCCCAACAATATTGTGACTGCACATGTGTCTCTTACTTGCTGTTTTTGTTTCCTGTACTGTGTGCATTAGTATGAGTGAGGCACCCTGGCAGGCTGGGTTCCTAGAAAGGGCTTGGGCAATTTCTCCATAATGGTGCCTTGTAGGCACTTCCTTGTTTACACACAAGTGCTGGAGCTGACCTCATCTAAATGTGCACATAAATGCATTATAATAGGAATCTGACCAGCAGGAGGAATCTGCCCATTCCTTCTCTCCTGGCAGTAAAAAACAGATTTTTAGCCTAATAATAAATCTCCAGTGCTTTTATGTGAACTGCTGTGTCATTACTCAGGGAGTTGTCTGTACAGCACAATGATAAATAAGTTGTCTCTGCTATCAGGTGTTCACTGTAGCATTTGAGGGCATCAAAAGATACCAGATCTTCAAAGACAGCCATCAAAGTTGTTAGTGAAGTGCTAGGAAGAATCTGATAACCCCTATAAGGTGAGACTTTCAGGATTTGGAAGTCTGGACTAACAACCACAGCAGCTCCTCAAGGAGCCACAAAAACCTGTAGGCCAAACTCAGCTCTTGGTCAATGAGGTATGACCCCATTACAGCTGGTGGAGCTGTGCCTGCTGACAAACAGTTGTACCAGCCAGTCATTAGACATGCTAACACCATATGCTCATGCCCTGGGAAGTCACTAATCTGTAATCATTATCTGTGCATACAGAGTATCTCTGGCTGTGTTTTCTTCTGAATACTTCGGTTCACCCTGTCCAAGTAAAGAAAAGAAAGTGCCATCTGACTTACTCTTTTGAGCAGTGGAAATCACATTGCTTCTTGGTTAATCTTCATTACCTGGTGATCTAGATGAGTAACAAAGAAAGAAATGACTTTGTGAATTGCCACTAAGAAATGAGATTTCTTTGTAATAAGTCCACAAGTTTTGTACCTTCCCCATTCAATTAATCTGTCTCTGATTTTAGAATGTATCCCATCCTCCTGTGGGCCAAGCCCATGTGAGAGAGAATCCTCACACTGGTTAACTGAGTCTGTCTTGAAGAACTCAAATAATCTCAAGTGGGGACAAAGCCCCCACATATTTTCTCTTTGCAGGAGTACCTCATCGATCAGTACAGAAAATAGCCCAGCAGTGGAGCTTGCATGTAGCTTCTGAAGTAAGAAAACGTAGCCATTTTCTGTATGGTACTCACTTGTTCCCCAGTACAATGCACTGATGTGCAGGACTGCAAAAACACTCAAGTGAAAGGATCTTTTGGCGATTCCTGCCTTATATACAGAGAGAAGATGCCGAATTAATAGATCTATTTATTAGGTGCGAAAGAATGAATTTGCCTGCATGCTAGATGACATCAAGACCAGCCTATCCCATACCAGTCTTCATAAATATTTGCATAAATTCTTTCAGTAAACATCCAGTGGTGGCAAAGCCACAGTCTCCTCAGGTAATTTGCTCCAGGTAATTTGCTCCAGGCAATCTTTTCTTCAAATTGACTTTTTGCCATGATTTTAAATCATTTGCTTATTTTCCTGCCCCAAATGGGAGCTGAGAACAGAACATTTTTCTGTCCCCTCTGATGAGCTCTTCATATAACAAGGGTAATGGAAGAGAAGCAAAAGCAGTCATTGAATAAATAAAACCAAGCCCAAATCCAGTCACAAACCGTCTCCATGTGTTTTTGTTGTCTTTGTGTTGTGAGTGGGGCTTTTTTCTCAAAGAAAAACTGAGTGTATTCCTCACATTTCTTGGTCATAATGTTTTGTTTGTGAATGAGGATGTCCTGCTTTATCACCCTGACAAATTCTTAGCAATGCTTTTACATTCATTAACTTCAGTGGATTCTTATAAACTTATTTAAGGGTTTAAACTAAACTGTGTACTTCTTGTCATTTTGGACATTAGCTCCATGAACCCTCAATGACTTTGTTATTCTCTCCTGAGCCTTTGAAGAGCATTTAAATAAGTTGTTAAGGAAAAGGAATCCACATGCAGGACCAAAAATAAGCAGCATAATGGCAGTAACTGAAATAAGAAATGCAGGTGTCATCAAAACTTCTGAAAGACTTGAGTGATCCCCATCCTACCAAAGCTGAAATACAAATATCTTTGCTTTCTTAATTTCCTTATCACAGTGGCTAAGTTATGTAATTATTTTTCTCAAATTTTTCTCTTCAATAAAAACCCAACAAAACTGTAAGTCACTTTAAGACTGAATAGCATTTTTCTTCTTCCTAGAAGGTTTGGTCTTTATCAAGGTTTACTGAAGAAAACTACGAAGGACACCACACATCAGTGACTCAGATTGGGTTGTCACTGCTCCTGACTGGAGTTGTTTGGTGTATGGAATTTGAGAATGGATCTTGGGTCCCTTGACACATAATTGACCTGAACATGAGAACTTCATCCTTAACTTCAGGAAATGTATGGAATTTCCTTCCACCACTATAACATTTGCATTGGAAGCTTTAAACTCTCTTTACACAATGGAGGAATGGGGGGTGGGAAGACAAAAAACCCTCAATCAATGCTGAGATTATAGATTTTTTCTTATTATTTGCCTGTCTGTTTCTCCTGACTTTCTGTGAATTAATGCTCATCCATATCCACATGTGGAAAAAGACAGGAAAGGAGGATGTACTGTGAAATTCATCTTCTTCTGTGAAACATCCCTCAAGGTCAAAGGACTTTATGGCACCAGATGTGACATGAAATAGAATCTATCTAATATCTACATTCTGTTTGTTCTCCTAAACATGATAATTGGGTGCTAGGGGGAACAGTCATCCTCCCTGATGTTCTCCAGTACTAGTGAAACTCCCTATTGCAGTATAGAACCTCCCTTATCATATATAAAGCTTCATAAACCCATAGAATTTAAGCTGCAAAGGACTTCCAGAGCTTCAAAGTTAGATTAGGTTATTCAGGACCTTGTCTTCTTGAGTTTTGAGTAATTCCAGGGACAGAGGCCCCACAGACTTGCTGTGTATCTTTTCCACTGCTTTGTCACTCACATGTGAATAACTGTTCCCTTATTTCTCATTAAAATATTTTGTTCCTGTTAGTTGTCTTTTACCTCTCATCCTTTCATTGTGGAGTTTCTCTGGGAAGTCTGAGCCTGTTATAGGTAAGTTAAGGCAGCAATTATATTCTGAAATCTGTGTTAGGAATGAGCCCTTGGGTTTTGGCCATTACATCAAAACAGTATGCTGTAGTTTAAAAAGGAATGGGATATCAGAAACTTGTAACCCAGAAGGTACATCAACAGAATAACTCTCAGCATAAAGCTGCTGCTGGTGGACTGTAAAGATTTTTCTGCTCCTACCTTCTCCTGTTGCAAGATCACACAGCAGTACCGCCTGCAGTCAGTTCAGTCATCATGCCCAATAATTCACCTTGCCCTATGCCCCTCGGAGTGTCAGCCTGGTAGAGTTTGGCATTGCTTTCTCATCTGAAGCTTTATGGGAATCACAGCAAGATTAGCACCTAAGTCTGTCATGTCTTCCCCATCTACCCTGTCAGTAGTGTCTGTGGGTTGTTTGTTACCCAATCTGATGTATGGGTTAGTTTGGAATAAGTTTCTAATGTTTGGTTTTTTACATCTTATGAATGTGAGACTAGTCTAGAGAGGCAGAATTTTGGATACCTCAGTCTTAACTAGATCTTGCTCTTCCTCTTAATCCTTTACACTTTCTAGAAAAACCTGCAAGTGATCTTGTACTTCAATACAAATATATGTCAGTACATTACTTTTTCTGTACCATCTTTCTTACACTGCCTTGGCCCTTATGAAAGATGTATAAGGACAGCTGCCCCTACCTGGTTTTGTAGCAACAGTAACCCTTCCATCAGTGCAGACAGGACTTTCACCTTCCTTCCATGCAGTGACCACAAACTTTCAAGTACAGGCACTCATGTGCAAGACCAAAAAAACTTGTTAAAAATGTAAGATCTTTGATGATGACACCTCATAGTCAAGCTGTAGCCCTAACTCTTACTGTTTTCAAATCAATGAAGGGTCCCTGGGTGATCTCTGAAGTTTAGAAACTCAGAACATTGTTGGGTACTTTGATATTTCTCTTCTTATATCTTGGATCTATCATGAAGCAAGTCTCTCTCTCTGCCTGATGCAAACAGTGAAATTGTTTTGCTTTTTCCTGCTGACAGGCTCGTCATTACATGCAAGCTCATATTGTTAAACCGTTTCTCATCTGCTGCTGGTTTGGTTAGTTCACTATTAAAACTGTCAGTTAGTTAATTATTGGATTGAATTAGTATGTAATTGTCATTGAAACATTGTAATTCTCCTCAGAGGAATTTTAAGGCTGAGATGTGGAATCTATCTGGTAATATTACACTGGAAAGGTTTTAAGTGTTTTAAAGGGGAGATGTTCACCAGCAATTACAGAAAGAGTGGTTAGGTGCTGCTGGAACAGGCTGCCCAGAGAGGTGGTGGATGCCCCATCCCTGGAAGTGTTCAGGGCCAGGTTGGATGGGGCCCTGGGCGACCTTGTGTAGATCCAGACATGGAGGCTGGTGGCCCTGCCTGTGGCAGGGGGGTTGGAACTCTATGATCCTTGGGGTCCCTTCCAATCCAGACAATTCTATGAACTGCTGAAGTGCAGTTCATTAATTGATAGCATACTAGACCTTGTTTTCAACATACTGTTTAAATTGTCCGATGTTGTTCATAGCCAGCATCTTCAGTTTAGGGTTTCACATATATCTTCTTGGTTTTTATTTTGGCTTTCATTCCAGGGATGTCTATATTAAATGAGTGTATATTATGGTACAAGGAACAACAAAGCCAGTATACTGTATTAATTAAATCACTGTGCCATGTTTTGAATTCATCTTTATAAAACCTGTAAAGGTTAAGGTAAAACCTAAAAAGGCTGGAGATGTTCACTTTGGGAGGATGATCAAACATAGGAGATTTAACCCTTCCTGTCTGTGTACTGAAGTCCTTCAGTGACACTAATGTGAAGGTCCCTCCCGTGTACTTTTATGGTTTTAAGAGTCTCATGTTTTTCCCTTAGAGGCTTTTTTGGATACTAAACAGTAATGAAAAGGATTAAAATGGTAGCCATGGTGATGAGATGGTGTTAAAAGCTTGTGAATAAGCTGCTGCTTGGTCAGTGTCAAATGGAGCTTTCCACTGAGACAGGCTATAAAAAGCTGCTTATTGTCACATTGCTCATAACTATTAAACCCACTAATCTGAGCTTATATTTTAGCACACTTACATGCAGTATTTCTCAATTTGGCAAAGTTTATTCACAAATGCAGTTTAGTCACTGGCCATTTAACACTTGTATCTAGCTTTTACTTTCATGCTTCATATCTGCCAAATGACAGAAGCAATCAATTAAATAACTTTACTGCGATATAAATGGGGGAAAGTGAAGGGGAGTGTCTGGTCATACTTAGTAATGCACCTAAAAGAGTGAATCTTGAAAACAAAATGCCTACCTCTTATCTAAACCTGGATATTTATTAAAGAGTTTTTAATGGCTGGAACTCAAAATGCCAATGTACAACTTTTTTTGACAACAAATCAAAACTTTTTATCAGCTTGACTTTTTTTTCCCTTCAAAGAAACACTTCTTTTTCTCCCCAGAAAAAATGTTTTGAATCAAACCTTCTAGCCAGGACAAAACAAGAATAGTTTTTTCTCTAACTTGCTGGGCAGGGCAAATAACTTGGTGGCCACTATTTAGCTGCTTGGAGATGTTACATGGTGCTGCTCCACATCCTCCCTGTAAACATGGACATACTGTCTTTTGCAGTGTCCACTGCCCCTCCTGCAACTGAGGTGCTGAAATGGTGTGCTAAAGGGTTTGCCTCCAGCTGCTCCAGCAGTGAAACAGTGACAAATGTCACCTATCTTGTGTGATCTTTTCTTCCTAAAGTTGGGACTTGCAGTTTCATAGATAAGAGTGCACATCTTAATCAGCTTTGAAACTTCAGTCGTCTTAACTTGTTTCGGTTTTGCTTTACAGCTCAGATTACAGCATGACCATCAGTGGATCAAACCTGGTCATCTGGACTGGATCAAAATGTCCTAATGTCCACTTTCCAGTGACCATCTGTAGAGGTCAGGCATTGCTACATGCACAGCACCTTGCACTCGCCTGCAGGTGTAGGAGAGTGATGACCCTCTACTTCAGTGGGACTGCTGAAGAGGAACAGGGCTTTATATCTGCCTAATTTTGAAGTCTGTACCTTGCCAGGTCAAGACAAGAGAAATTAGTGTTTGTAAAGGGAGATTATTTTAGAAAGACCCTCATATACTTGAGGAAACTTGGAAAATTGCCCTTCTCATTTTTAATGTAATGTTCATTCCTTCTGATTTTTTTCTTTTTGTTTTTCTACTACATTTTTTCTCTTCACAGAGCACTTAAACTACATGTAAAACCACCTTGTTTCTTGTTTCACAGACTTCAGTGTACAGCCTTCATAAAACACTTCCCTGTGTCATGTCTGCCCTGATACCAACAGCAGTATCAGTCCTTACAAGAAAAGTGTACAAAATTGAACAAATCTATCCTGCCAGCCCTGTAATCTGTTGCAGCTTTACGGTGCTGGAAGCAAGATGACGCGATCAACTACGTCTGGGGTGGTGCATCAGAGATGCTGGGACAGAGCAATTTATACACCTCACTTCATAGAGCATGTGGCTATGTTTCAGACAGCTTTATTGTGAAACTCAGTGACTCCTTCCTGGTAATATTTTTGGTGCAGACCCCACGGCCTCTGTTCTCCTACAGGGAGGGAAAAGAAAACAAAAAAAACCCCAAAACCTTGTGGGTTGGGATAACAATAGATTACTAGGCTAGCAGAGAGATAGATATAGTAATAATAGTAACAGGACTTTATAGCAAAATATACAAAACTGGTGATACACAAAGCAGTTTCTCACTGAACCAGACAACTTAGACCGTACAGCTCAGTCCCAAAACTGGACTGTTCCCAAAACCCACACCTCCTGGAGCTGAGTGGTCCTCCCCGCACCATCCCCCTTTATGCTGAGCATGATATAATGGAATATGGCATGGAATACCTTCTTTGGCCAGTTTGGGTCACTTGTCCTGGCTGTGTCCCCTCCCAGCTTCCTGGGTGCCCTCTGCCTTCTCATTAGCAGGGCAGTATGAACAACTGAAAAGTCCCTGACTGCTTGGCAACAACTAAATCATCAGTGTGTTGTCAGCACCCCTCTCATCCTAACTCCCAAACATGGCATTCCACTGGCTGCTAGAAAGATTAACTCTGTCCTAGCTGAAACCAGAACACTTGTGCTTCTGTACTTGTTGAATGTGTTTTCTGTGTCTCTGAGTATGGAAAACCATGTTTAGTGAAGTGGACACTGGAAACACTGAGGGAAAGAGAGTAAGTGGTGAGGTTTACTCTAAATGACAGTTCAAAGGGCTGTTCAGGTTGCCACAAACCATCTTGCTGCCAGGCATTGTCCCTACTGTCTGAAATGAAGAAGGAGGCACAGTGGACACTGAGTTTCTGTTGTAGCTGGGTGCAGGTAGATAAGCACACTAACCTCTAAACCCTGCAGGTGGTTCAGAGGCTTCTTTCTAAGGGTATTTATCTTAAATGAATTGAGTGACATAGCTCTGGAAGGGCAATTTCTAGTTTCAGAGCCTCAGCTGTTACAGAATGATCAATATCCAATGAAGTTTTGCCAGTTTACACAAATTTGAGATCTCAATTTTCAACTGTAATAAAAATGTGTCTGTAGAAAAACAATCACCTTTTCTTGTTCAAATGCACTCGTGTAGTGAAGGAAAATACTGTTTTACTAATAGATAAATGTAGAGATATTTTGAAATTAATGCACTTATTGATTTTTTTTTCCAATTCCTTTTTCTGAGAGCTGTGTATAGTCAGACACTCAGCTCTTTGTGCCATCCTCCTTCTTCCAATTCTGAATTCTCTGCAAATGTTCCAAAACCTACATTTAGAGTCTTGTTACATCTGACTACTGCCCCCACAGTGAAGTAAGTGTCCTTCTGTGTTTGTCCCTGTAGTTTGTGCTTGGATTTGACTTTGAAATGCATTTTATGATTTTACAGAGTGTTTTTTGAAAGCAATTAACACTTTAATTGTATGAAGTCCATATGCATGTTACAGACAGATTAACCTTGACAATAGCAGATCAGACCAACCAACCCAATAGCAGATTAACCTTGACAATAGCAGATCAGACAAACCAATCCAAAATACAATTTTCATGAATGGTCACAATCAGGTATCCTCTGCATAAGCTATCCCTCTGTCTGTATGTCAGTTTTTCTAGTCTTTATTAGAAATTTCTAGTCATTACTTTCATTCACTACCAGTATAAAGGTCTGGCAGAAGCCCGCTAAGGCTTGCTGTTTGTTAATTGTTGCTTCCTATCATCCTCTAATTTGTCCATACACTGTTCATACATTATTGTTGATGACACCACCAGTAGCCCTGTATGTACCAGCTTGCAACTTGTCTCTGGTTGACTGTTTCCAGTTCCACATAGGGCATCTAAGTCTTGCTTCTCTGTGGGACAAGTACACAGTTGTCTATAAGGAAAGCCATTTGCCCATCATCAAAACTATCTAGAAACAATCCATAAGCCTCTTAAATAATGTATTCCTTGCATAGGAGCTCATATATCACAAAGAGGTAATGGGTTATCTCAAAGTTCATGGTGTGGTGATACTGCTTTTAGGAGGAAAACCAGCTTAGGAGGTTTGCAGCTTGTCTCTTGTCCCTGTCTAGTTCTGCAGCTGTAACTGTTATGTTTTGGTTTTCAAGTGAGTTTACAATGCAGCCCCACAGACTCACACTGCCGAGCATAACAGCTAACTTTGGCCTTTGGCAACTGTGGTGTCCAACTGCATTGTAAGAACTACTGGTGAGCCTGTGTGCTTAATGTTTAACTCACTGCATTAAACATGAAGCAGGATTAAGGATGCCAGTAATATTTCATATCTGAGTAAGTGCTTTTGCAGGAAAATAATTTTATTTTTTGATATGTTTCTTTAAGAAATATTGGAAATTATTAATATCTTTTACATATATGGTCACGAAGGAGATTTAAAAGGTCAATAAGACCGTTTGGGACTGAAGATAAAAAAAGCTTATTCATTTTGTGTTGGACAGAACAGCAAATGCTGTTAACTAGATATAGTGATGAAGCCACGTGGTGTGTTTGAGGGTATTTTTTTCAGTATTTATGGGTCCAAGTTATCAGCCTGGAAGAGTCACGTTTTCCTGATGGGCCTTTCAAGCCTTTTCCACTCCACTGCTCTCCCATTGCTTCCCCTTCTGTGAAGTGTTCAAATAAAATGCTTCCAAGCTTTTTTAGTCTGTGTACCACCAACATCTGGCAGTTGGTTAATTTTTTTGTTCCCTTTCCAGAAGCAAAGCCAGTCATCTGTGCTGGGGCCTGGCCAGCTCTAGCTTCAGGGGTGCTGCTTAGCCTTCATCTTCCATTAGCCATGATGTGTTTATCACCATGTGCAGGCTACTAAAAGCACCCCTAGAATGAAGACCATTTTCAGCCAGCACATGCTGTTTAAATCATCATAAAGCTTGGAGAACGTGCTCATTCATTTCTAAGACAAGATACTGGCTATGTAAGAACAGAAGAGGAAAAGTTCTTCCCCCTTCCCTTCAAGAAACTCAACCTCAGAGATGCTTGAAAACAATCCAGGGATTTATTCTGTGAAAAAAACCCGAATTTATAGACATGAATGGAAAAGGCTAGGAGTAAACAGAACTAGGAAGATAAGCTACCAGAGTCTGATTTTTGTGGGGCAGGAAAGGGAGAAGGTAGACTTTGTAAGGGACATCTACTAAAACGTCTTTTTAAGAGTGAAATAAATGAAGGAACAGCTATAACTTCCACAAATGTAAAATGGGAGCATAACAAGGCAGGAAACCGTGCTGCTTTTATACATGTATATAAGGACTTACAAATGAATCTATATGTAGATATAGACTCTATCTCACAGAATCACAGAACATTAGGAGTTGGAAGGGACCTTGAAAGATCATCTAGTCCAATCCCCCTGCCAGTGCAGGATCACCTAGACTAGATTACATGGGAATGCATCCAGGCAGGTTTAGAATGTCTCCAGAGAAGGAGACTCCACAACCTCTCTGAGCAGCTTGTTCCAGTGCTCCACCACCCTCACAGTGAAAACATTCCTCCTTATATTCACATGCAACTTCCTATGCTCCAGCTTGCATCTGTTGCCCCTTGTCCTACCACTGGCCATTCCTGAGAAGAGCCTGGCTCCATCCTCCTGGCTCTCACTCTTTACATATTTACAAACATTAATAAGGTCACCCCTCAGTCTCCTCTCCTCCAAGCTAAAGAGGCCCAGCTCCCTCAGCCTTTCCTCATAAGGAAGATGTTCCACTCCCTTAATCATCTTGGTGGCTCTGCCCTGGACTCTTTCCAGGAGTTCTATGTCCTTCTTGAACTGAAGGGCCTGGAACTGGACACAATATTCCAGGTGCAATTTCACCAGGGCCGAATAGAGAGGGGGAAGGATCTCTCTTGACCTACTAAACACCCCCCTTCTAATACACCCCAGGATGCCATTGGCCTTCTTAGCCATGAGGGCACATTGCTGGCTCATAGCCATCCTGCTGTCCACCAGGATCCTAAAGTCCCTCTCACCTACCTTGGTCTCCAACAGGCCAGTCCCCAACCTATACTGGTACCTGGGGTTGTTATTTCCTCCCTAGCTTACTGCTTAGATGGTGATTACTGAAAGATTTCTGTATGTGAGCTGGAATACATGGACTTACTGACACTTTACACAGAAAAATAAAATCCTTTCTTCTAAACACCTCAAGTTAACTTTGAGCTTTGTGCAGCACAAATAGCGAGCACAATACTTGGTGTTTCATGCTTTGCTTTCTGCATGTCCTGTTTATGAGCTATATTCCCAAGACTTTTCTGAAGTTTTGGGGTCCTACTACCTATTTTGTGATGAATACCCTTGACTGAAAATTTTTTATTGCTTCCTGACTCCAATTGCTTCTGTTGTCTGTCGGTGGCTCAAGCCAGGCAGTCCTAAGTTTGATCGCTACAGTAATTGACTCATCCATTTGTGGCCCTGTCTTCAGCTGAAATGTAGTTTACACAGTATATACTATTCCAACATGCCATTGTTCCCACCATATGTGTGAACAATGACCTGGACAGGCTGGAGATCTGGGCAGTAGGTAACAAGATGAGGTTTAATAAAATCAAGTGTAGAGTCTTGCACCTGGAAAGAAATAACTGTTTGAATCAGTACAGGCTGGGGGATGAGCTGTTGGAGAGCTCTGCGGGGAAGGATCGGGGGGTCCTGGTTGATGACAGGTTGGCCATGAGCCAGCGGTGTGCCCTGGTGGCTGAGAGCCAATGGGATCCTCAGGTGCATCAGAGGAGTGTGGCCAGTGGGTCAAAGGAGGTGATCCTCCCCCTCTACTCTGCCCCACCTGGAGTATTGTGTCCAGTTCTGGGCTCCCTGGTATAAAACAGACAGGGATCTCCTGGAAAGAGTCCAGAGGAGGGCTATAAACATGATTAAGGGCCTGCAGCATCTCCCCTATGAGGAAAGGCTGAATAAACTGGGGCTGTTCAGCCTTGAGAAAAGAAGACTGATAGGGGATCTTATTAATGTTTACAAATATCTGAAGTGTAGGAGACAAAGGGAAATGGCCAGCCTCTTTTCAGTGGTCTGTGGAGACAGGACAAGGGGCAATGGCTGCAAGTTGGAGCACAAGAAGTTCCACACCAACATGTGGAAGAACTTTTTCACAGTGAGAGTGACAGAGCCCTGGGACAGGCTGCCCAGGGGGGTGTGGAGTCTCTGGAGATATTCAAGACCTGTCTGGACGTCTACCTGTGCAACCCGTCCTAGGGAACCTGGCGCACAGGTCGCTTTGGCAGGGGGGTTGGACTTGATGATCTCTGGAGGTCCCTTCCAACCCCTACAATTCTGTGATTCTGTGATATGTAAACACAGACCAACATGCTTGCTGGTTGCCTAATACACCTAAATTGCAAACTGGATTACCCCAACCTAGGAATACTTCTATCTCCTGTATCCTGTGACATAACCTGTCCATTTTAGCTCGTTTCTTCTTGTCTCATTTGTTGTAATGTTTAAATAAAACTAAACTATTCTCAAGGTAGAGGGGAGAGGCTTGCAATCAATTCTGAAAACTAAATAATATTAGAAAGTCAGTAGAGTAGATTTGGATCATTAGTGCTGTCTCATAGGCAGCTTGCTCAAGAGGCCCTGCCTCAGTCTTCCAGGAAAGAACCTGTCAACCTGTGTGACAGAGAAACAGGAGTCTGGCAATCTGTATGTTGCTCTTTTTGCTGATAGCCCTTGTTATAGGATGAGGAAAGAGACACTTCAAGCACTTCCAGCTCTAATCACAGTGGCACTAACACAGATGGAGCTTCCCAAGAGAACTTTTTTCCTTTCTCAGAAAAAAATTAAGAAACCCATAACATCTTCAACTCAATCTGGATAGCACCAGGCAGCCAGAAATTCTCCTGGAATGAATAGCTCACTGCTAACAAGCAAAGAATTGATTTAAATCTCTTCTCTGGACCTGTAATGCTGCCAGGCAGTATAAAGAGGCAAAAGTCAGGCTTCTGGCCAAGATTTTGAAAAGTGGGTGTGTAATTAACTATTCTGACTTGCAGCAAAATGAGACACCCTGCCTTTCCTGCCTCGCTGTGAATACTCAGGTATGCTGTGACTTTCTCTTTTTTAAGTTTTTTATTGTTTTTTCTGCTCCTTAATATCTTCAGGGCAACCCACCTTTCACCAAAAAAACCTCATCGCTTGGTTGCTCTTAAGAGTTGCTCTTCGGTGAGCTGTTTCTATTCAGCAGCTCTCACTCCACAGAAGGAAAGGACTGAGACTCAGACCCTACCAAGAAAGCAATGCTTGAAACCAGACGGTGTTTTGCTGGTTTCACCGAAGGGTATGTACCTTAAGTGAACTTTACCCTGACCTTATGGTAGACCTACGGTCCATATAAAAGGTTTTGCTCCCTGTTAGGAGCAGGTAGTAGAAGCAGTGATGCTGTGGAGGAAACGGCAGCTGGTGGGAGAGGTGCTGACTCATTACCAGATGCTGGTGATCTCAGCTTCGGTAGGAAGCAGCAAATGGGCAGCTGTGCTCTCAAGCTCAGGGCACACTGACAGCTTCACACGTTTTTCCTGCTTGTCAGGCTGCTGCACTTTCTGATCTTCAGTCCACGAGGATTTTATGGTGGAGCTTTAGAAGGAGTTTCCAGAAAACTCTTTATGGGTCCTGGCTCCTGCACCAGATACACTGTCTTCCAGCCAGAACTAAAGCTTGGACCTTTTTAATACTGCAGTCCCTTCCCTTGTCCCCAAGCATTAGATGGCCCTAATAAATGTGAGAGTTCTCTCCTGAGCAGTGCCAGGGAGCAGCTTGGAAAAGTGGCTGCACAAGAGGATATCACCTCAGGGAAAGCTGACAGTGAGACATCATGTCAGGGAAACTTCTGAGTGAGAAAAAATGAAACATAACTGATGGAACTATTTTGCCTTCCAAAATGGATAATTAATTTTGGTGAAATGTCTGTTTCCCTGAGTGCTCTTTAGCTTACATGTGTGCATGTGCATGGAACCATAGTGTCTGGAGTCAATGTCTGCCAGCACTGAACCCAAGTGAGAAATCTAGTGCTGACGTTCCTGGCTCTTTGTCAGCAGAAGTATTGAATTTACTTGCAAATAAGGATGTGCCATTTATTTCAGTCACAGGAAGTGGGATTCTTGTATGCCTGGAATATTTCCATACAACGTTTTAACACCGCAAAATATGTAGCATTAATTTTTCCTTTTCTATAATGAACAACATAGTAATTATACTAATCAAGAGGACTTCAATGGTGCATTGTTTAGAGAACTGCAATAGCAAAAGTTTTGTTGATCTTACTTGATGAGGAAGCTTGGGTGAGCAGCTTGAAAATGGTATAGCCTGTAGTTAGTGAGGGCAACTTGTGCACCAAAAACCCAGGCTGGTCACAGTGTGGGAAGCAGTTGGGATTGTGGTGGTCCAAGTGTCCTCGTGCCAGAATCATCTGTTTGCAGTTTTTTGCTGCAAGTGAAGCAAGTTGTTGAAAGGCAGGAGAACTGGCAGACAGGCTCAAGAGTGGGAGGTAGGGATGTAGGGCAGGGAGGGCCATGGCTGGGCAGGCAGCAGCATTGATTCCAGCTCCTGCTCTCCAATGGGTGCATGGTTGTTCTTGGTCTCACCTTCTTAATCTTCTGTATGAAATTTGGATCGGAGTCCATGGGAACAATTACCTGAGTCTGCCTTTGCCTGTGAAGCTGAGGATACTTGGAAAAGTTCCCTTCACTCTGTCAGCCCTTGGCATCTGCTTATCTTCCTTTCCTGGTTTTCATCTTAACATCTTTCATTTTCATGTTAAGAACTCTGTGCTTCCAAGTCTCTTCTAAAGTTTTTACATATGTTCTAAAACTTTGCTCCAGCCCCCTCCAAGTGATTCTACACAGGATATTCTCCAAGCCACTCCCACAACATTGCATTGCCATGATGAACTCATTATTTTCTCTGGCTGCTAATTCTAACCAGTAAAATATACTTGGCTCTTTGAAACTTCATCAGGAGCATAAGAGAACCCTAGAAACTGGGCAGGCCTCTGAGATCTGCCTTGCTCTTGGTGAAAGGTTATTGCATAACATTATAAATATTTGAGAAATCGTTACTTCATTTCTACCACTTTTCAACAATGTCTCCCATGATCTGGAGCTTCACAGATGTGCTCAACTTTCTGTTCTGGTAGAATCTGAATTGAAGTTTCATAGGGAAACCCTTCTTCATTGTGTAGCTTTTGAGAGGTGGTAACAATACACTATATAAAAGCATCTGTACATTGGCTTGGCTGACTTCCTACACAGTGAACACCAGTACTCTGAGACTACAGGATGTGGTCTTATGCAATTTATTGTTGCACACATTACCTGTGGCTTTGCATAGATGCTGATTATCAAGTGCCTGTCTGACATAGCTACAGATAGTAGAGTAGAAGAGAACAGAACTGAACTATTTCAGCTGTGTGATGACCCTGGCTGGAGGCCAGAGGTCCACCAAAGCTGCTTTATTACTCCCCTTTTCAGCTGGACAGGGGAGAAAATATATATTGAGAGGCTCAGGAGTTGAGATAAGGACAGAGAGAGATCATTCCACAATCAGTGTCATGGGCAAAACAGACTCAACACAGAGTAAAGGAAAGAAACCTCTCTAATTTGTTACACTACACTACACACCCAGTGTCACCAGAGTTGGATAATGAGAAGTGCGACCAGGTTTAAAGCACCTCCCCCACCCCTTCCTTCTTCACAGACTCAACTCTATTCATGATTTTGCTCCCTTCCTCCCCACTGTGGCATGGGGAGGGGCAGGGACTGGGGGAATGGGGGTTTTGGTCAGTTCCTCGCGAGTAGTTTTCCTTCTCAGCTGGAGAGGAGCATTCCTCACACTCTTCCCCTACTCCAGAGCATGGTCCCACCCACAGGCAACAGTCCTCTATGAACTTCTCCAACGTGAGTCCTTTCCTACGGGGCTTCAGCTCTTCACCAGCTGCTTTAGTGTGGGTCACTTCTATGGGGTGCCGACTTTCAGGGCCAGACTGCCTCAGCCTGGTCCTCCGTGGGGTCACAAGCCTGCCCCCCAGCAAACCTGCTCCAGCATGGCTCTCTCTCTCACTCATCTCTGTGTCTCTGTCTCCCTCCATGGGCTGCAAGTGCTGGCAGTCTTGCTCCAATGTGGGTCACAACATCTTCCGTATGTCTCTACCTGCCCCAGTGTGGGGCCTCTCCACAGGCTGCAGGTGGGGTCTCTGCTCCCTGTCCTCTTCCATGGGCTACAGGAGGACAACCGCTCCACCATGGATCTTCATGGGGTGCAGGGGCATCATTCCGTCTGGCATCTGGGGCGCCTTCTCATCCTACTGCTTCCTCCTTGGCCTTGGTGCCTGCAGTTTCTTACATCTTCTTGTTCCCTTCTCTGGTGGCAAGAAGCGGCTGCTTGTGGGTTTTTTTCCTCCTAAATGTGATTCCCAGAGGTGCTGTGACCATCACTGATAGGCTCGGCCTTGGTCAGTGACTCCATCCTTAACCTGACCTCTCTGGGAAGCCTTTCCCACTGTTTGACCACCCTCTTGGTAAAGACATTCTTTGTAATGGTCTAAACCTCCCTTGGTGCATCTTTGAACCTCTTGCACAATTCCTGTCCCTGAATCCCAGGGAGACATCTTGTGAATTTGAGGAAGGGGAAAAAAGCAGTGAGGGACTTGGGTTGGGGCCTGGATCAAAAATGGAGAATGTGTTCACTTTGGATGAAGCTGGGGTGTTATTTTAAAATAAATTATCTCACAGGAGGAGAAAATTAAGCTAAGGTGGTAAATGCCAAGAGTTTTCTTCATTCCAAGATCATGTCTTTTTTCCCATGGTTAGGATGCCAGTTCTCAAGGAGTTTTCAAAATGAATTGCTGCTTAACATGTCCACTGGGGCATCAAATGTATCACACAGAAGCAGATGAAAAAATCCATTATATTTTTTACTTTTTGCCAGATTCACTATGAAAAGACTTCTGTTCCATAAGCATTATCAGCTATTACACATTTCATATGTTCAAATTTGCCAGCTGCAGGATGAGAATACCAGTTAGTAATCATTCTGTTTTCTGAGTGTGTCTACTGCATCTGCAAATTATAGCTCCTTCGGGAGTGTGTGAAGGTAGGGAGGAAAAAAATTGTGGTTTAATTCAGTTTCATGCAAAAGAATGAGTAATATTTGTGGCTTCAGAAAGACATAGATGAGCAGGTAAAAATGTTCACTCTGAGCATCAGCAGCTTGGCAAATACATGATTTTTTCACTTGTCAACTAAAATAGTCTCCAACATAGGCTGGTAGTGATTTTAAAGCCAACATAGACTGGTCTAAAGGACCTTTTGATGATAAATTAGCATATACAAGAGAAACATAAAGCCATTAACAGCTGAAAAATTATTAATGAGCACCAGACAGTATGTCTCCACAGAAAATGTGTAATAATATTCTTTTTGAAGCTTAGTCCTAATAAACTGCAGTAATTTAAAGCTCTTTAACAAGTTTAACCTAATTCTATTCTTCCCTTTCTCAAGTTTTATGTTATATCGCTTTTGGCTTAGCATTCAGTACTGATGTGCTCATTTTCTTTTATGCATTTTGTACCTTGCATGGAAAGCGATTAAGGCAGTTGGAAGCCTTAATTAAAAGCTTCATTTTCTTCAGAGGAAAGCTAGCTGGTTGTACTGCTGTTTCACTCTTGGGTTTTGGGGTTTTTTAATGCAGGATGGTATCTCTTGCAGAGCAGGTTTAGGCTTCAGGCTAATTCTTCTTTTGTCTTGCCTCTAAGATTTTAGGATCCACTTTTTTAAAAAATATATAAAACAGGTAAACACAATGGCATCCATTACATAAACATTTTTTTTTTTTAATTTAGGGAGAACTTTCTCATTTACTAAAAGTTTTCTGGGATCTCAAGGCAGTCCTTGATAAGCAGCTGTTGCAGAATTTGCACAATCAACAATCCCCCCTGTAAAAGTTTTTAAACCTACTCCTGATGTGATTTGCAAATGCATCTGACTTAATTCATTGTACTGTGTTTATCAAATCATCTCCAAATGTCCAAGGGTGCTGAGGGTGTTTAACTCTGATTCTTGACTTGTAATTAAAGATTTGGAAATGAATATACAAATCTGTGTTTCTTCTGTAAATTAGTCTGAAATATAAAATAATGGAATTTGAATTTTATGAACGTAGACTTAGAACATACCCAAGGACACTGTTAACTAGAGTTAGATGGGGACCTTTGAATTAAAGGGTGATTTGTTGGAAAATCTAGAGGAGTTTGACCTAACATATATGCCCACGTGTAAAATTAGACTTTAGCCTGACTGGGGGGTTCAGGCATCGCAGAATAATCATTGCGAATTTTGATTTCAATCACAGAGGTGAATACAATGTGTAAAAAGAGAAGATGAGTGGAGGAGAAAGATAAAAATGTTCACTATGGATTTTGAGACCTCTTTGGGCCTGGGGGCAAAGGAGCAAAACACACCTCTCTAAGTGAGGGGTTAGAGATGCACTTCCATGCCCCAGATGGTATTATCTGGTGTCAGCATTCATCAAACTGCTAAAACTTGCTGTGTAGGGCTATTAATCACTTAGTTCAATAGATTAGTTGGAGGCACTCTGGGATACACGGTCTCTGGGATACTTTTGACCAGTTTTTTTGCTCTTCTCTTTACAGTAATGTTTTACATATTAGGAGGCTGGTAGCATGCCAGTCCTTTTCAGCTAGACTTCACCAAGTTGTTTCTTCAGCCCTGTGCAGGCCTATTCTCCAGACCTTCTCTTTCCGGTGTTTTTCTCTGAACCCTTCTGAGTTTGACTCAGACTTTTATTGCAGTGGGATTCCCTAAGCCAACCATCAGTGTGCAGATCTGCAGTTCAATTTTTCCTACCTGTGTAACACTCTAAGCCAGATGCTGCTTCACTCTGGAAGCCTTAACCTTTGTGATGGGGGATAGCCAGGCCCTCAAGTGCTGTGTGAAATAGGAGCTCTCTAATGCTGTCTGTACACTTAAAGAAATTACAAAACCACAGAAAATGACAGTAAACTATCATGGCTGGAATGCCCTTGCATGCTCTGTACAGATTATTAAATGGCACAAAAGGAACAGAACAGAAACTCGAAAGAAACTGTCATCATGCAGCTAGGAGGTGCCTTTTTTGTGCAGCAATCTATGCCAAAAACATTAGAGCATTTGATGTCAGGGAGACAGCTCAAATAAATGAAAGTGATAAACAGAAGCCTCAAAGTGAGAAGATGCTGCATAAAGATTTTTATATTCTAGTCCATGAGGAGTGTGAAAAGTCAGTTATCAAACACTGCATACACCAAGTTCCTTGTATGCTTTGAAGAAGAGGACAGCAAACTACAGCAAGATTAATCTAATCCACTCACAGAGAGTTCTGTTTCTCCAAACATAGGGTCCACCTGTGCCCTCCTAGAAAGGAGAATTTATAGACAAGAGACTTTACTTCAGCCTAAACCTAGGAATCAAGTATGTGTTGTTCTCTAAGCAGTAATTTGGAGATGGACATCATTCTGCTGAATAACCAAGTAAACTAAGAAAATTCTGGAGAAGTAATTTCTCAAATGATAAAAATTTACTTGGTTGTCTTAGTACCATTTCCTAAGGTTAATAATAATAATAATAGTAACAACACTACTAACAGCCCCAAGATTACTATCTCAAGGACGGACACTAGCTGGCAAGCACATCTAATTTGGACTAGAAGACCCATGAGATTTCAGGGAGTAGGGCAGTCCTGCAGAACTATGCGTCCATGCAACCATTTCTACATCAGGAAGTAGGCACTTGGTGCAACATGCTGGCTCCTACTGCACAGTTGTGAAGGAGGACATCCCTTAGCTCCATCAGTAAACCTACATATCTTCTGAAGTGAGCTACTCTATAGACTAATTAGATGCTTCTTATTAGTTATGGGGGACTTGATTTTAATTAAAAAAACCCACAAAAAAGACAAATGAAAAGTTTTCAAAGGGAAAACGATTTTAAAACTGCCTTGTTTAGGAATTTGCTTCATAATTTGAAAGTGCAACCAAACCAAAACTATTTCAAAACATTCCTTTTTGCACCATAAAACAGAAATCAAACTCTTAACAAAAGCTCAAGAACTCTGTTATGGGGACACCAATTTAGTGAACCTTTAAAAATTTCTAGTGAACTTCATCAGGTTTCATGTGCCCACCGAATCTCAATGTATTGCATTCAGATTTAGAGAAAATAAATAAATGGAATCCATTATTTCCCCCATCTTTATTATCATCTGTTGGCCCCAGCCTGTGTGCACTCTGTCACTGTCCATCCTTACCACCTTGCGTGTGGGCTGATGGAGTGTTTCTATAGTTGCCTCCCAGTATGCTATTAATTCAGGAGGACAAAAATCAGATGCAATGTCCCTCATGTCAAGAGATTGATAGTAGCATTTGTTTACCATATTACTAAGCACTTTTTAAAATTCTACAGTTTGAATTTTCTGTTTGTTTTTTTTTTCTAATGTTCTTCACTCGTATTTATGAATTGATACCTTTGTTTACTTTCCTTGATGTATTTTTTTCTGCAGAGGAAAATAAATAATAACGGATACATTATGGGTTTCAGTGAGTTCTGAGGGCTTTCAGACTTACACCATTTACATCTCATTCCCCATGCACAGATGCTGCCCAGGTCCACTCTCTTTTCACAGAGTCATAGAATCGCAAGTTTGGAAAAGACCTTTAGGATCATTGAGTCCAACCATTCCTGTCCTACGCTAAATCATACCCCTAAGTACCTCATCTACCCCTTTTTTAAACACATCCATTTCTATACCAAATGTGATGGTAATGAAGTCTCCCCGCCTTTGTATGCACTGTGGTATACAGATGGTAAAACTGATAAGGTGAGCTGTGGAAATCTGCTTGTATGAAGCACACATGCTGGCAATAGTATTTCCAGGGTTGGAAACAGCAGGAGTTTGTGTAGAAGCACATTGTAAAACTTGTCCTTGGCACAAGACAGTATGAGACCTACCTTTTAAAAATTCACTTTACAATGTGCTGTACCCCCCTTATCTTTCACACATCTGATTTTTGCCCTTTTGTGAATAAAATAAGAAAGGATTCATGGCATTACTCATGCCCAAACACAATCCTGTTTACTCATCACTAAGAGGTTCTACTTCTTTTTCAGTTGGATAATTTATACTAGAAATAAATAAACCCCTTGTACTGAAAATATTACCAGGGAAACTGTCAGCTGCTAAACCCCACATTACTCTTTATCGGGAAGCAAATGTCTATAACCACTTACTGTTGGTTGGGACAGGTTTGGGAGGGTTTTTTGCTTCTGGAATTTTTTCCTGGAAAATTTGTCATTTCTCATTTACAACTATTTTCCATAAAACCATCATTTTAAACATAAAATCTTATAAATTCTAGAACTCTCTTCTGTTCACCTTTCCAAATAATGCTGTCTTCAAGTGAAGTATTTCTGCTAGAACATTCAGATTGACTTTATCCAAAAGGAACAATGCTTAGATCTGTTAGTATCATATTTGGGCAGAGTTAGCAATGAGTACAGAGATTAAAAAATGGATTCGTAATATCAGGGTTTATTTTTGACAATTACAGAATAACCTTTATGGTGGGATCAGTTTGTGAATGGAGTGATTGATAAGAAAGCAATCAAAAAGTAATATTACAATTTTTGCTCATGGTCCAATTCTGAAATATATCTGCTTCAGCTCAGGGAACATCATTCTGATATGCTGGATCCTATGATGGAGACCCTCCTTGCACTGAAGTTCACAAAAAGGAATTACAGCTGGGATCAATAGAAAGCAAAACCTCCTGTTTGCACCAGTGAAAAGACCTCAAATGTCAAGTTGTTCAGATGTCAGAAAAAGAGAGGTGTTAATTGTTCAGAATCTAAGGTCCTGTTGACGTGAATGTTTCAGACTTGATTTCTCACTGGACTTGTAGTTTATTGCCTATATTAAAGCTATAAAACTGTATTGACCTCAAAAAGCTGCAGGTCTGGCTCTGAGAACCAAGTCTGATTGTTGGATTGATAGGCTTGTTCCAGTAAAAGAGTTACCTGAGAAACTTTGCATTCCTCCATTGGTGTGCATTCACAAAACCAGATCTGCTTGGTGAGGCAAAGCCATGTGCCTAAACTGTACCAAAGCATGAACCAGACCAAATAGACATTCTACCAAAAGAGACTTTTGTCAAAGGTGAACAGTGTGCTGAGCTGTATGATTTAAAATTACTTCCATAGACTGCAGTGTGAGTAGAGGAGAGGTAATCTGGTCAAGATGATGCCAGACTATTCTCAGTGGTGTCCAACCTGGCCCAAGATCCAAGGCACAGATCTGCTACCCCTGTGTAATATGTCCTCTCTTGCCTTTGCAACCTGCTCTCTTAAGTTAGTACTGTGGTAAATATGACCCTGGAATCACATAGTGTAATGGGGTTGACCTAGAGCACCAGTTAAGCCACCTTCTTTGACAACCAGATGGGAGATCTGGCCTCCATGTGCAGCATTCACTATTCTGCAGTGGATTTCTCACTTTGCTTTTCTTAACATGTTGAATACCTTCTCTTTTGCCAGCCCATTTCCTCTGGAGAGGTTCAGCAGCTGGATATCCTCAGCCTGGGGAAAAACGCTGCACCTTGGCCAGCTGCCAGTCATAGGCACTGTGCCATTTCTGCCTTTTGCCCTTGGCTACCTTGGCTTAGTTCCAGATCTTTTTGCCGCGTGCTCATGGATTGTGACATAGTCTTTGGTTTGCGTGGCCAGGTGCGATCACATCAAAGTACTCTAGAGGATCTACACCCTGCTGTTTCAGAGCCTTGCTTGTGATGAACAGAAATAACGCTTCCTTTCCTCAATCTCTCATCTGTGAGCAGCAGGGGACAGAAACTGTGTGCGCTTCCAGGCAGGTAAGCGGAGACGTAGCGCTGCGGTGTCCTCTGAGGCAGGGCAGGTATGACTGGGATGGTGTCAGGTGTCCTGGTTTCGTATTAAGAGGCAACCTGCTTTCTGCTGAGATTTTGCAAACCCCACTGTGATGGTGTATAATTTTAGTAACTGCCTGCAAACTAAGAGTAATTCCTGGTGAACAGGAATTTTCTATTGAAAATGCAATTACCAAAACTTGACATTCTCCACACCCATCCCATGCACCTGAGAATTTTGCCACTGACCACGATGTGAAAAATATTTATTCTTGTTTTTTTGAGGCTAAGTGAGACATAAGGATTTTGATTTTTTCACCGAAAACCAGTATCTTACCAGATAATTCACAATTTTTTCCTCAAAATAAGTCTCATAAAAATACCTGTATGATAAAAGTAGCAGGTATCCATGGTGACCAGCAATTTACTGTCTTTTGTTCTCTGTTCTCACTTCAAAGAAAGTAGAATAATGACTCATTATTTTGCCTAGGGGATAGTTTCTTAACAAGTCAAACTGCAAAATGTCAGAACTGAGTTACAATATAGTTACTAAAAGTATTAGCTAAACTAATCTCTGACAAACTGCCACCATATTCAATGGAATCACCTTAGAGATAACATTATTTAATTCCAAATTAAAACAAGATATTGTGATGTTCTATAGGGAGAGGTAAGTTCCCTGCATCTTTATTTGAAATCAGTCAAGACTGAATCTTAGAATCAGCACAGGATCAAGAGATACCTAGATGAGCACCTGCAGTTTCCTCCCTTTTACTGTAGAAGTGGTTACGAATTCTGCTGAACTGAATTCTTCCAAGTTCATGTTAATATTGTCATCCTATTGAAACCATATTAATGCAGAGATTATTTTACACTTCTGCTGCCCTTGTCAGAGTCTACAAATAGGACTGTGTGTTTGAGTACTATTAGTCTTGCAGTCTGACCACTTCAATTGAATCAGTCTTCTAAGCACAAAAGGTAGATCACTGGCAAGCAAAGATTATGCTGTTTGGCCAGCAGCTCTGAATTCAATGCCTGCTTTTAGATAAACAGCGTTATTAGAACATGAAAAATTTCTCACTACACATAGACATAGGCTTCCAGCAAACTGTACTGGTAAATACAGCCCTTTTACATTGCTTTTCAAATAAAATTAATGCTTTTCAAATCTCCTAAACCAAGGTAAAAAGGTAGGGTATGGATCTGCAGAAATCCAGGCACCAGTCTTTTAGGATAGGGTCTCCCTGTCTGCACTTAGCTTATTTTTTCAGCCTTTTGTTATGGGGCACTTCAGTCTGGTTTTGATTACAAGTAATTTACTTCCCTGCTTATTCTATCTGTGCAGCAAATGAATAGTCCTCTTAAGCTTTTCATTTTCTCTACAGCAAAGTACTTTGCAAATATTGTAATTTTCTCCCAATAACTCTCAAATAACATTTCATGGAGAAGTTCTGATAGTGGAGATGCCCACATAGGCAGCCTGGTAACGATAGCTCTTCAGACTTTCAACTTTTTCTTCTCAAAGTCATATTCTCTAGTATCATTACAACTTTCCAAAAAGCAATTTTTCACAATGTGGCTTCCTGGACATTGTTTACAGCTGGATTTTACTCAAAGTACGTGAAAAGCAAGGGAAGAAAAGCTTTGCTTGAATTTTCTTTGTAGTGCCCATAGCTGTTTCACAGGCTGTAAATTATCAATACTGTTATGGGGCTACATGGGAAACTAAACCCTTCTTACCTACTGTATGCACTCAGAGAGCAATTGCTCAGCAATTAACAGTGGATAGTAAATAACCTTCCTCATTACAGCTGAGAGAGACTCTATTTTTCTTTCTAGTAGACAGTACGGTGCTGTGCTTTGGATTTAGTATGAGAATGTTGCTGATAACACACTGTTGTGTGCAGTTGTTGCTAGGTAGTTGTGTCTACCCTAAGTCAGGGACTTCTCAGCTTCCCACCCTCTGCCAGGTGCACAGGGAGCTGGGAGAGCACAGCCAGGACAGCTGACCCAGGCTGGCCAGAGGGATGTTCCCTGCCATGTAACGTCATGTTCCATATGTAACTGGGGAAGTGAGCTGGGAGGCAGATTCAATGCTCAGAAGCATGCTGAGTATCAAGTTGTTTTATCTGCCTTTCCCATATGGTGAGCAATTGCATTTACATATCACTTGTACTATTGTCATTATTATCATTGTTATTACTATTATCTCCCATTTTTATCCTATTAAACTGTCTTTATCTCAACCAACCAGTTGGTTTTTTTCCATTTTCCTTCCCATGCCCTTGTGGGGGGTGGGTGAGTGAGTGACTGCATGGTGCTTAGTTACCTGCTGAGGATAAACCAATAGTTAAAATGAAAACATAGAGAACAAAAAGGAGCTTAAAAGTCAGTTACACAGACTGTTCTATGGGTAAAAATTAAGTCTGCCTTCTCCTTTTAGGCTATCGTGCTGTGATGGGGACTAAAGCCAAGAGACTTTTGCACAAGGTGTCAGTATTTCAGTTTGGTTTGCTCTTTGCTAGATACGCATTATGACCAGAGTCCAAAGAGAAGCATCCAGGGGTGGGGGTCACTGGAAGAAATTGGTTTTCCACACCCTTACCATCAACAACACTGATGTATGGGCTTGGGATCTGAGTGATATAGGAGCTGGGTCCAGGATGCTTTGGTTGTCACTTTACCCAGTGTAATAATCCTTCCTTTCCCTCCTCATGGACTCAGATGGAAATAAAAAACCTGCAACATGTAGGTTGTAATAAAGTAGCTGGAAGACTTTTCCCCAAAGCCTGTTGTCAATATATATACCAAAAAAAAGCAGCCTTTACCTGGGAGGCTGGGGAGAGTATTGGGTTACCTATAGTGAATGAACAGTGTATTTTTGCCCTCAGGCCTCAGAATCAGAATAATACTACTGTGACTCATTTTTAGAACAACAGCTTGTCAGATCTATCCTTCCTATTGTTGAAACAAAGTACTGTTTTGTTATCTGATTAAGTTCAAAAAATGACTAACACTTGCTTTGCCAGAAAGGAATATTAGTTTATCATACTAAATGTCAGAGCTTTAGGAGCATGGAGATACGTCTCTTTCTTTAATCAAGGAGCTTAAATTGACACTGAAAAAATGCTTGAGCCCTGTGGGAAGGCCAGTAGCAGGTGTATGCTAGCAGGAAGATGCTAGATTTTTTTTCTTCAGTTTCAATGTATTAATTGCCTGAGTGTTTTGTCTGAAAAGCATGACATCTGTAGCAAGGCAAGAGTGCTACTCTGGTACTTGTATGGGAGCAGAAAAGACTGGAGGTCTGGATTTCCCAAAAAAATAAAAGGTTGTCGACTCATGGTTGAGTGCAAGTGGAGTCAGTAAGTCTGGTTGGCTTGGTAGGACTTGCAGCCAACCTGGTGTTGGGAGGACTTGTACATTAGAATCAGACAGTACCATTTACAGCTGCTCATTTAAGATGAAATATTTCACTGACATGTTTCTGGAGATCCTGAATTCTTGGCTATCTCACCAAGTAGCCATCAACATAGCAGGATTTCCTCTGAATGCTAACAGTGCTGTTCTCTCAGGATCACAGGTTTTTCTGTATCTAAGCTTTTCAGAATAAAGTAGCTGCAATTTTTCTAACTGGGGCATGAATATAAGATCATTATTTACTATAATGATCTATATTAATCTATTGCTACACTTATGTGTCTTTCTGTTCTATTTATCTTTCCGTTGTCAACCTTTATATTGATACTTTTCCTTTGTATCAAAAATTAAGTTTAAAGGGACTTCCTGTGAAATAAAACACCCTGGTGTGACCGGGGTTTTGACAGGCTTCCTCAGACATTTGCTTTGGCGTGAAGCAATTAATATAAACAGATTTTTCAATATGACTTGCAGGAACAGATTGTACAATGTGGTTTGAGTAAAAAACAAAAAGCCCAAAACCCTCTCTAAAATTGAAGTCAAAGTAGTTCACATGTTAAAATTAAAGGTTCTGGTGAGAAGCATCACCAAGTAGATTGAGGTGTCCTCAGCTAATGTGGAAATATCTCAGCAGTCAGAGTGCAGGCACCAAACCATCACTTCCATTTCTTCCACCAGAGTATGTGCCTGCCACAACCTAGCGCAGAGGTGCACGGCATGCTGCCACACCACCTCGTGCTCCACAGGTCAATAAAGTTATTGGCTGCCAGGGACTGGTTTGCCATGTTGTTATTCTTCAGTAATTCAAAAGATGTATTCACATTTTCTCAAGCAGACCAGCCTGTTGCAACTGTTTAATATTGTTTTCCAACCCCCATGCTCCTGTGAAGCAGGAGCTCAGCTTAGAGTTTAGAAATTTATACTTCATGCCTTTCTATCGACACCCCCCTGTCACCTCCCACCAACCCCCTCCCCCTCTTCTGGATAACTGGTTTAAGGCCAAAATTATTGAATACAGTGCCTAGCTTCTGGAGCAAGATTTGCAGAATTTTGAAGTGGTGATACGATACAAATTGATGTAAACTGAGCTGGTGGCTAGAAAGAAGGGTCTGTTAATCATGTAGCATATTTTTCACAGTTTTTGGAAAGTTCTGAGATGTTTCTTGTTCAATCTGTAATTGTCAGGAGCCTCAATTACTTCAGGGGCTTTGTTGCAGGTGCAGTGATATTAGATAATATCCAAAGATGAATATTCAAGCAATTCTTGACTTGCTAATGATGGAACTGAGAAATGTTCTTCCAGAAAAATAACATATTTGTTAATTATATGATAATATCTAACAAAATACAATGCCAAAAATTGCAAGGTATCTAATAGGGGAAATGTTAGAATAACTTTCTCATTATTTCTGTTTAATTTTTTTGCCAATTTAGTCAAAATTAAATAAACAATAAATCTGTAAAACCCATGCTAATGTAGTTTTCACTTTCTTACATTATTGTATCCAACTGTGTATCTAATGTAGTTGTGCATAATCATTTCAGTTGGAAAAGACCTTTAAGATCATCAAGTCCAATGCAATACACTTCACAGTTGAACTTCTTCATGTCCTGTTTTCATGCTTCTGACTTTTCCTCCATTTTGTTGGTGGCAGTTAATATTTTATTCTAAATCTTCCTTTGATACCTGCTTCCAAGAGATTGCAGGACTTGGGCATTTTGAGTGTCTCTAAGAATCCCTAAGAAATGCAGAAAGAGGGGAAGGAAACAGTGGTTTGTATATGTCTCCTTCCCTAATGCAAAGGGAAGGATGCTAATAGTGCCGTGTTATCTGGGCACTATAAAGGATGCGTAAAGAATTACCCGTAGATTAGGGTAACATGAAATCCATTAGCACACGAAGTTGTGCTAGCTACAAAGGAGGCAGTTCCTTCATCTTTTAGATTTGTAAGAAACAACTTAATTACTCTGTAACTTAGTGTTGTTCCACTTCTTTTTAAAATTGCTTCCTTTGCCTCCTAATGCCGTGCATCATTTGAACAATTTATCACATCACGTTGCAAAGGCTGCAGTAGCTTCAGTCAATTCAGCCGTAGAAACAAGGCATCTAAGCCATTTACTTTAATATTACTTAGCAGTTAAACTAACTGAGCACGAGAACTTTAATGTTATTTTCAGTGGGCTAAAAAGCAGTGCCACCTGAGTTGTTTGTTCAGCAGCCAAAGACTTGGGCATAATGTTTACTATAATATTATCATTCAAATACATCTGTTTGTCTACTTGGTGCAATCCATGTTTTTCTTTGATGAGCTGATCAAGTTCTGTGTTGAACTTAAAGTGAGTTCTGCAACAAGTTTAGAAGAATATAATAAATTATGGGGAAGCTTCACAGAAAATGGCCCACTCCATTTAGATATTTAGATAATTTTGCATTGATATGGTACATTCAGGAATACTTTCCAGTATGTCCCAGCTTGCATAGTTCCATATTGTTTCATAGCAGATGAACAGCTTAATGGCTCTGTTATTCTTTCCAAAAAGTCATAATGTGAGCTCCTACTTTTCATAACTGCAATATCTGAAAAACTTATGGGGGTCTGTAAGTACAAGGTTCAATTCCGTATCTAGTGATGGGGTCACAGTTCTGCAGGTTACCAAATGATTGTTTGTCTGCTCTGATTTCCCTTGGTCAGGTTCACTTTCCCGTTTTTTTGGGGTAACTTAATTACAGTGAAAAACACTTAGATGTATAGCAGCACAAAATTGAAAACAGAATTTAAAGAACATATTATTATATGTTTTATATTATTAAATATAAACATATTTTTACCCCTTAATTATTTTTACCTTAAATATTGGTCTTTACCCACACACTGCTACATATGCATGTAACTGACACTTTTTGTAGTAACAGCCAAAGGTATTCTCTACATTGGAAATTCTTTGTTTCCAGTAAAATTATGGTATGAGAGCAGAACCAAGTGTATAGGTACAAATGGAAAACATGCTGATCTGCTAACAGCACAGTTTGTGATATTTTATCAGGAAAGAATGTACTAAAAGAACAGGAGAAAGGAAAAATGGATATGAAAAGTGAAGAGGTAGAGTGAATGTCAGTTTCCAAAGGACATACTTTATTTATTAGCAATATAGATTTTTTTTTGTTGCCTACTGTTTTTATTGATCAGTTATGGAATTTCTCAAGGCCTGCATACTGACTGACAAAAAAAAGAATCAAAAAACCTTACTTAGGTCTTAGCTTGAAACGTTCAAGTCACACAGATTCTGGTAAACAACCTTTTTCTAGGAACTGCTGAGATGATCAAGAAAACTTTCCCAAAATGATTCTACTACCTAGATGTATGTGTTATTAAATAATCATAAAGTGACCACTTAGCCCTGATCATACACTTCTCCACACACTGCAGGTATTAAAGAGGCTTTATAAGTAGCATTACTTATGCAACTTCTAGTAAGACATACTCTTCCTGTCCTCTCTCTGTCCAGTGCAATGAACAGACAGAGAAATAGTTTATCTCTTCAGCTGAAAATATACAGTGACACAGAAACATAAAAGAAGTAGAGGTACTCTCTTGCAAGCAGTGATCCCTCCTGAAATGTCTTTGAGCTGTATGGTTGTTCTTCATAATGTGGCTTCATACTTGTTCTGGTTGAGCAGAAAATCTCTTTTAAAGAGTTAGGTGGCATGACTTTCCTGTGAAAGGACACAGGAGTTTATATTAGTCTTTAGTGACACCAAAAATATCCTAAGTGGTTGGTTCGTCACCTTTTGAGAGACCCTCTGTAGAAGTGAAGAAGACAATTTTAATTGCAGAGTGGACGGAAACGATGCAGTGCAAGTTGGTTTTTACCTGCACAAAGTCAGGCAGTTTCAGCATAAAGCACTTGCCTCCCATCCTTTCCTGCTCCTTCCCTCCTTCCTGCACCTGACCTGAGGAGCTGCCTCTGAACTTGACCTTTGAGTTTATTTGGTATGTGCCCCATGCACATTTCAAAGTGAGAGTCACTTTGTCAGCTGTGCATTTCGAGTGCAATCCTAAATTTCTCTCCCTTTTGGAATAGATCCATAGGTTGGCAGGCAGCTCGCAGGAGGCCTTGGGCTCCACCTATTGGAGGAATGAAATGTAGCGGTTTATTAGAGAGAACGACTTTGACACAAGGAAGTGCCCATGGCTTGCCAGCCATCAGTACTGCTGAGGCAGGTCTGGATGATGTGCCAGGGCTGGAGCCTCTGGAGGAGTCTGCTTCTCACCCACTTCTTGCCCTTGCTCTTTTGCTGCTTCAGATTTCCTAGCTGACAAGCCAGTCCTCTCTCCAAAGCCTGGGGAGATCAAGGCCAGGCTGGTCAGTCAAAATGTCAAGGGTATCATTATTTTTACTGCTGGTTTAGTGCTAGTTCGTCTGGCAAATGAGAGTTTTGTGTCAAGTGGTGAGGAGGCTGACGTTGATTCACTTGGAGCCTTGCTCTGATTTTATTCCTTTGCGCAAAAATGCATCCTGATATAAGGTGAGAGTTCTATCTGAGCAATATCCACATTCAAAAATGGAAGGATGGAATAAGAATTTTCCCTATAGATTGATGCTCATTTTTTTTTCTTTCTTTGGTTGATGTCATTACATTTGTTGCTTTCTTGGTGATCTGATTAATAATTGTGACAACAGTTTCTAAAGAGATCCTGTTGCCTCAACATGAGACTGTTCGTATGAAGCTCTGTGTTTGTCTTATTTCTGCCTGATGAAGAATTTGAAGTAAATAGCATTTCATTTTTTGTAGGCCAAGCAACTTTTCTACTTCATGATTACTATGTCCTGCTTTATGCAGACAGAGTTACTCCAAAGAAGCAGGTAGGGAGAGTCAGCAACAAAATGTCCAGGATGAATAAAAAAGGATTTGCAGAAACTGAGGCAATGGTAATTTTTTCTGATTTCTGAAGTTTTAAGTTTTAGTAGTTTAGTATTGTCTCGAGGTTAAATTGAAAACTCAGATGAATTATTATTTTGCAGAATTTTTATCGGAATTTACCAAAATAAAATTATTTTTCTTTCTCATTGTATGTTCTCATTCCTCTGTTTCCTCTTCCTAAGTGTGCAAAGACCAGGATGAGTGATACCTTTCAATTGTGTTAAGGAAATCTCAGTCCTCCTTTTACTGACATGACTGAAGATTTGTTAAAAACCAAAAAAGGACTCCATCTATTTCTATCCCTTTTTCTTTTTTTAAGTGTAGGGTAAGACATTCATTGCAAGGTTCTTGTTTTAATTTTTTTGCAAGGCTAATTAACTGAATTCTATGCAAAGTGCATTGATATTTACTGAGCAAACCTGCTAATACTTGACAAATGCAGTCCATTAATCTGGAGCGTGGGAGAACTGCAGGCACACTCAAATGCAATGACAATAGCATATAGACCTGGTCATCTCTCCTGCCTCAAATCAGAAAATGTGCAAGAGCTAACAGATAATAACAAATTTCTAATTGCCATTTTTTGGTATCAACTGTAACTTTGAAGCAAAGTAAATGACTTGAGTCCTTACAAAGTTCATTAATGTCCGAAAAAGCCTGTGGAGAGCCCAGAGGAAGAACTTTTATCTATAGTATCTAAGTGGTGCTGGAAATACTAGATTAAGATTCTTAACAGCAGAAACAGCATAATTCACTTTTAATGTCTTTAATGAAACAGAGCAGTTATTTTTACTTTCCTGTGACTGCAGTTTTCTTACAGACTGAAATGCCCTAAATGAGAGAGGGCTCGAGTGTGAGAGCGAGCAGGGCTGCAGCTCTCTCCTGCTCTTGGGGCACCGCTGCGGAAGGGAGAAAACAATTTCTTTCAATGCTTGGGTCAAAGGCAATTTGAAAAGTGGAAGGCAGGAATGTATTGAGGAAAAAATACAGATCCTGCATGCTCTAGTTTGAAACTGGTTCCCTGTACTAGGGCAGTATGTCTATGTCTGTGTATCTGAGAAAACAAAATGCAAGCATTCTGTGATAGCTCCACTCCTGGTGTGACTTCTGTGATTTGCAGTCTGTATAGACATCACACATGCAACTTCACTTGCCTGGTTGCAAGGGAAACACCCCCATCCTACCTTGAATAGAAAAATGTTACTCAACTTAATGATATTTAATATTCCACTCAGGTCCCTTCAAGTACTGGAAAAGCATAATCTTCATGCTTAAAAGTTAGAGAAAAAAAACTAAGATTGCTACCATCATTAAACTCATTCAGGAAAATGAAACAAACTGAACCCTATTTTTAGTGAAACACAGAATTTCTTACACTACTTCTGTGTCTAAACCCCTTTAAATAACTCTAGAGGTTAAGAAAGAAACATCCCATTCGTTAACATTTCTTGACAAGTGAAAGAAAGCATTAGAAGCAAGACTAAAAATCTATTCTTGAATTGTGTCTGTGTGTAGAAGAAGGATTTGCTCAGCTGAAGCTGAGCTGCTGTATGATCAAGTTATTTTCACCAGACAGGAACTTTCGGCAGTAATATTTGATATAATTTGGCCTTGTTGTCCTTTGCATTGCAGTGTCAGCAACACAGGTCATGTATTTATGGCAGAGTGGACGTTCTGTTGAGGCATTCAAAGGACCCCTGTTCCCTCTGTGGTGTATGGCCCTATTGTGGTCTCCAGACTCAACTCTGCTGCTTGGGCTCTGACCTGACACCTTCAGGCAGGGTGAAACATCTCACAGTACCTAGCACCACATAACTTCCCCTGTGTGTGAATGATGCATATCAGAATCTGGATCTATCAAACCAAAGGGTATACAGAGTCTTTGCTCAGTGTTTCAGCACAGTGTGAGTAAAAGGAATGTGCTCGTAAGCAACGCTGAGCTTGCTTTGATGTTGGAGAGTGCAAGGAGGGAAGTAATGCCTAAGTTATAAGTAAATGATTTGTGACAGATCTTGAATAGTGGTGGAAGTTAAATACTGAATTTTGTGTGAAGTCCTGCATTATTTAAGATGTGTGTTTGGGGTTTTTTTCCTTTCCTGTGGGTTTTTATTTTTTTGTTGTTGTGTTTTCATAAGTTTTGCAAGTTTCTCACTATGGAAGCATAAATTTCACTTTTCATGTAGAGAAGCTCTGTTTGCAGGAAAACTTACTGGTTAAAAACCTTGTTGCTAAATGGTATTAACATTTTAAAACTCTTTGCTTGCTTGCTACTGCTGCTGTGGAGACTTTCCTAATCTTTTTGGTGATGAGGTGACATAAACCACTTTACTTTTCACTGTTCTTAAATTGGTACTTTAAGGCCAAGGGTGATTGTTAAGAAATAGGAAGTTATATTTTTGATTTTGCAGTCCTAGTTTTTTCCACTTCTGAAGTTATTTAGACCATCATTTTGGATGTTCTCATGCAAAGTTTTCCAGCTGCACTGACAAGCAAGGTTAGAAAAAAAAAAGAAAAGCAATCCGTTAATCAATGCAAAACCTCTTCAGATTTCTCAGCTTTCTCAGCACCAGAAATCTGCTAAGCAATGCTGCTGCCACAGTATACAAGAAAGGGTTTTTTTATTGTAAAAGGGATTCCAAAATACATAGTCCTCAAATATCCAAGTGAGGCACATGGGTTAAGCAGCCCATTTCCATTAAGGCTTTGTGTGGTACTTAGATTAAAATCCCTATACCATTTTCCATCCACTTGAAATGCCAGACAATCACTTCAATAATTTGCTATTTTCTGAGCTTTCTCATTCCTCCTGATGGAAAAAATCCACCTAGCAGGACTATTACATTTCCAGTATATCTTGAATGCCCCAGAAACTAAATCTCTAGAGCAGATGCTGAGTAAGCCCATCACTCATGGAAAGCCCTCATTCCCTACAGGCTAAGTGAAATGCCAAAAAGAACTCTGGAAGTTTGCACAATTGCTTTCATTACTCTTGTGAACTTCTTCCTCTGCCTTAGGTGCATTCAGGTTGGAGTCAAACCAAGCCTGAAGCAAACTCTGCAGCATGGACCTCCAGGCTGAGTGGAGCTTTGAAAGGTAGCAAAGGTATCTTATTTCAAAGCCTCAAAACTCATTTCTTGGGAATTTTTTTTTTTAAGAATGGATGAGGAGGTTGTGTCAGATGGCACAAAAAGGTGAATGGTGCTGTACCAATCCTAAGGCTGTCAGGGACCATATATGAGCTCTTCTTTACCTTCACAGGGCTATGGCCAGAGAAAGAAAGGGTGATCAGGTGATACAAGTTGAGACCCCGAAGCTGTTTGAGTAATTTTCACTTTACTAAATTAACTAATGTGCTTCACTCCAGAAGCATAGTCAATGCAGTTTGATTCCTCATGGGGAGCCAGTGCACTACAGCTAGAATGTTGAAAAGCTTCACACACAGTTTGGGTAGATTTGGACACTGATGTACTGCTCCTGTGCCATGCTACATTCTGAGGTAGATGTGGCTTGTGTTTACTGAGGATAAGATTTGATACGTACTGGATAGGTTGGTTGGAGGCTGTTTTTTGTATCTGGCATTACAAAATTTGCTTTGGAATGATTGTAGAAAGGTTTGGTTGCTACAGTTGCAGGGGATTTTGTACAAGTTGCCTTATCAACTAGTTTGATGCTCCAGAGAACTCCCTCCGGAGACTTGTTTGGATCAGAGCATGTTCGTTTTCCACCTCTCCTTGCTGACAAACTGTGTGCTTCCTGACATCATGACATGACCATGTACATATGACTACCTCTGCCATGTGAGGAGACAAACAGAAAGGCAACCCCTGAGAGCCAGGCTAAGCTAACATCAGGACTTTAGTCTGAGTTTTAATAAAGTCTCAGGCCCATAATGTTGCTTTTGAAATAGCTGATCTTACAATTCAGCCTCTTGAGCTGCAAGTGCCACAGCAGCAATGCCAGTATACCAGTAGCAACTAATTAATAGAGACAGAATAATGAGATCAAGCTTTATTATACTGATTAGAAGATGGCTTTCTAAGTTCTGCTTCTGGAGCCAAGAGAGAATTTCGCTGCCTCTGAGCAAATTACAAAATTATTCATAATTGTTTTCACTCCTCCCTTTTTTCTTCTCACACACAGGCGAAGACACGCAGTCCAGAAGAAAATGACAGCTTTTCATTTTCCTGTTGCCTAAGCCAGCTGTTAAGGCAATCAGTCATGGGCCTGAGCCTCAGACAAGGATTGTATCAAGTGAGAAGGATTATTTCCAGGAGAAGTGAGGGTAATGACATTTTTGAAGGCTTTATCAAACACATTTGAAGGGAGGGAGTTCAGAAGAATCTTCAGCCGAGAAAGAAATAGAAAAAAAAATCTGGACTACCTAAAAGACTGTACCTAATCTTTGTGTAGGGAAGTTTTGAGAGTTATTCCTGGGAGTGTGAACAGAAGAAATGGTTTAAAAAGAGACTTGGCACAAAGAAGCTATTGCATTCTGTGCTTCCGTGACAGCATACAGACAAGGAAGCAGATAAGGGCATATATAGCCATTAGAAATAGAAATGCTGAAGGATTTAGAGACACACACCATTTTTTAGGAGAGTTAATGTGTTTCACCATTATGAACAATGCTCCCCACCTTTTCTCTGCTTCGCTGATGTTTAATGTATTTTATTACAGACAGGAAAAAAGATGTATGCTATGGCTCAATCAGCCTTCAGGCATTTTGGGGCATATTTTACATTTCTAACTGTAGTACTCTGTCACCTAAGTAAACCAATGAATCTCTCATTCTGTCTTTACTATGTCCAGAAGTAAAGATGGCTTCATCCCCAGAAAATAACAAAGTTAAACATTTTTTTTTAAAGTCCAAAGTGTTCGCTAGAAAAAAATATATATTTTTAAAAAATCCTTATAGTTACTTTTTCTGACTGTGTTTATTCACTGAAAATTGTGCTTTTATGGCACATATTAACTGAAACAAGTCCTGTCTTACAGCATACCTGCACAGGAGCTAGATAATTCAATAAAATTTCTCAAATCCTAGTGGCTTCAGTTTGATTACTCAATCAAACGAAATGCAATTAAACCACCATTGAGAGAATGGCTGGAAGTGAGCACCAGTGTGTTCACCACTTACAAGATGGCTTGGCCAAACTAAAGTTTGAAGTGTAACACCAAAATATATGCAACAGAGGTAGTATTACTGTAACTTTAATATTATTTCCCTCTACTAAGAGGGAAAGGAAGTTTTGCCCTCAGAATGGAGTGACAAGGACATGCCACTATTAACTACGAAGGGCCAAGCTTTTCACCCACCATTCAAATGCAGTAGGCCTCACAAGACTTCAAACTAACATTCACATCAGTTATCTGAGCTTCAGGCTCTGTACTACCTGCATCACATGAGATTTATTATGAGGGTTTTTTTTACCAGCGGAATGACATCACATTTTTTTTGGCCATATTACTAGAAAGAAATCATTTTCTTTAGATCACCTATCAAGCTTACTTCAGTTTGTTACAATGCTTCTCACAACTATTTGTGTCATTCCAGATGTGAGCACACCCCATGGAATCACTGCCTCTTGTAGCAAACAAGCTACTGATGCAATTTTTTGTGGTTAGACCAGTGACAGACCTGTGCCTACTTTATTGAAGTGCTGCGTACTTTCACCACCGCAGTTTTAATGGAGAAGCCAAGTACTGAGTGAAGAGTAGGAGCCTGGCAGTAGAGAGAATGGTACCTGAGGAGGATTTTTGAAGAGCTTTCACCAGGTTTCCATCTACAAGAAACTATACACTTGAAGGTTACATCTGTGTTGAAGGTAACTCGCAAGTCAGCTCTTAGATATCCCTGAAATAATCAATTACAGTAAACTTAAGGATAGCTCTCAGTTACATCAATAGAAGGACTCCCTAAAACAGGGATTGAGACAAGACTGGATTTATTCTATTTATTCCTTCTCACCATATTTTATTTTTCTCTTCACCCTCAGAGGACAAAAGTAGAATAAGAGAGGGAAAAAAGACAGACATTGAAGATCTGCAGTCTGTTAGATCTCAAGTCAGTCTACTATTATTCCATTATGGTTGTTTTAAGATTCTTCTGGTGCTTAAATCCTGCAAAGATAGTGGGAATGGACTGGAAGCAACTTATGCCAAAGATGCTTATAGTAATAGCTCTTGGTGTAACAAAACTTGGAAATTATTTTGTAGAAACATCTGGAATTCATCATTTTATGCCTGAAAGGTTTTCTACTTGGTTTTAATACAAAAAATTAATTTTATCTTGTGCTTTAGGTAAATGTCATAGCTTGGTTTAGAAAATTTGTGGCAGGATATAATTATCCACTTAATCAACATTTGATAAAGTAATTCAGAATTTCAGGAACATTTTCAACTCAAAACAGTTTCAGCTAACTATGGAAAGAAAATATTGCCTTGTAAAATGCTTGTTAGTTTATCTATGTCACATAGAGCATAAAGTGTTAACATAATTAGTATAACGCTCTGGTAACAACATATTTTTTCACATAATGTAACAACACCAGGATTTATTTTTATTGCTATTTCTTCTGGGTTTCAATACAGTAGTCATGACATAAGTCTCCTAATTGACTTAAATGTGAACTGGAATTGGTCAGTTTATTAAAGAAACAATTGCTAGGGCACTGGGGGCTCATATTTCATACCTTCTATTCAAAGAAAAAGGATGGCTTTACACTTAAACACAAGTTTGAAACTTTAACTTTCACATTCTGTTTTTATCGTTCTTTTCTTTAGTTTTCATCTGGACAAATCAGTTTTGTTTGTGAGATTCTCCTTATGATCACAGAGCAGCTCCAAATAGCACAAACACGAGATTAACTTTGGAGCATGAGTCTAACATAGAGATAATAAAAAGTTTTTAGTTTGTCTTATTTGCAACTCTGGTGGGACTAGCTTATTCAGTCCTTCCTTACCTGTGAGCTTTACTCTCATCCCAGCTCCCTTTTTTTCTTTTTTTTTTTTTGATTTTGAGTTGGTGTTGCAATGACCACAGCTTTCTAGAATCCTGTGGTCAATATTTTCCATTGCTTTTCAGCAAACGATAGGAGAGTTTTGGTAGTTTTCTTATATTCATTCCTATAAAAGAGGAAATAACACTCAGTGGAGTTAAGGTATGGCTTGATATTTCCTTACCAAAAAAGAATGAAATTCAGATTAAAAATCTTAAAAAGCAGCTCTTATAGTGAGCTCAGTCTTTTTTGGAAATGTGCCAGAGATTTGTTTTTTATAGTGTCCCAGTAGGAGTGGCTTTAGTAAACATAAGCTGTAACATAATCTTTCAGAAGTACTCTTTCTGAAACCAGGCAGAGAAAAATTATGCAACCGAGGATCAAAAAGTTGCTAAAAGGCGTTGGGTAATCTCATGTTGTTCCGATACCCAAGACAGGAATTGTCAGTTCTGTAAAATTTAATTAAGAAAAATTACATCCGTCATGTGATGTTTCCCGTTAGTGTTCAGGATGCCGAATTACTCCTGGTGTTCCCAAAGGTCTTGCATCTTCACTGGAAAAAAACCCCACAAAACTCTCATCCCCAGAAAGACCTAGACTTAAACTGTCAGAACACAGCTTCCTTTTTCATATGTTTTTACTGTACAGGCCAATTTAAATAACATTTTACAAGGTCTTCAAATACATTATAGAACCTTATTGTTGAGTTTCCTGAAAGTCTTCATCTTTTCAGCATTATCTGTCTCCTTACCCTGGAACAAGGTTGGACTAAATGGTCAGTGCAATGAAGAGCATATGGGGATATTGTACAAGGAATATAAACTAGATTACAACCAGGAGTGTATATATCCCTCTAACACTTCACTAATGTCAAGCATAAACAAGTAAAGCTTTTCCAGGGTCTTTGATAGTTTGGTCTTTTCTCAGTAACTGGTGTTGAGAAATGACTTCTCTGTCCCAGGGTTCTCCACAGCCTGCTTTGATGCAACATAAAAAAATTAGAAGATTCTTTATTCTTCTTTCTGGGTGACCATAAGATGACAGAATTACACTTGAATGCTTCTTTTGTTACTGTGACATATTGCAGAGTGAGGTATGAACATCTCTTTTTGGTTTCGTGGAGGTGTGTCCTGGTTTTGGCTAGGATAGAGTTAGTTATCACCAGAAAGTGGGATGGGACACAGCCAGAACAGTGACACAAAGTAGTCAAAGGGGTATGATGTCATGCTCAGCATAAAAGGGGGCTAGTCAGGTAGGGGTGGAACAGCTCTAGGGTGGCCTGGGTGTGTGGTCATCTGGTGAGCAAATTGCATTGTGCATCACCCACTTTGTATAATCTGTTATAAATGATGTTGTCATTTCCCTCCCCTTTTGCTGTCCCAGTAAACTGCCCTTATCCCAACCCACAAGTTTTACCTTTTCCTTCCAATTCTCCTCATTCTCCTCTCAGTCACACTGGGGAGGTGGGGACGGGGGGCGGGGGTGGGAATGAGCAAGGGGCCATGTGGTGCTCAGCTGCTGGCTGGGGCTAAACCATGACAAGGTAAAAAACTAGTGTGAAGTGGATACAGACCAACTAAAGAGTATAAACTTTACTTACTGCCTTGGATTCTGTTAAACAGTCTGTGGTAAAAGAAAAACTTTTGGAAAGGCTATTTCTAGCCAGACAATCAAAAAAGAAATGTGAGAAGAAATAGTAAGACTTTTTTTTTCGGTCTCATAACTTGAATTCAGTTCAGAATCCTTAGATATAAATTTAGCCACTCAAACTGGCCAAAAAAACTGCATGCAAGATTTGCAGAAATCAATAAGCAATTTTTAGACTTATTTGTTAGTTCAGAGTGATGCCTTAAAAGATAAGATCTGCCAGTAAGCCTTTATTGACACATTTTTTTCCTTCAGTATGTGATCAGAAGTCCCACAGGACTATGTTTAAGACTGAGGTAGGCCTGAGGCCGCAAGCACTACAGAGTAACTGGTAAAATCAAGCATTTGACTGATCTAACATTTAAGATTTACCTGAAAGGCGCAGATTTTATAGACATTATGGAAAAATGAGACCAGTGAAGAAAATAAGCCTAGGATAATATATGGATTTTTTTACAGGAGTAAACATACAGGGTCACTTCTAAATATAATGTTCCCCTTCAAACTCCTGAAGACCTTTTCTTTTGTAAGACTGTGGCTATTTTTTGCTTTCTCTTTCCATCACATTGCCAGTCACCAAATTTGTATGTTTGGAGGCCAAATAACAGTCAACGTCTCATTAGTGTTTCTTTCATTGAGCTCCAATTCACAAGAAGACAATAGCTATTGCCTATTCAAACCCCAGATATTGTCAGGTAGGAATGGGTGAATTATGTGGATGATAAATGTAGTAATCACTGAACCTGAAGGCATGCTGTTGCTTTTATAGGTAGATAATTCAGAAAGAAATTAAGCTCAAGGGGAGAATCTTTTCACAGTGCATGTCAGCATAGAAGATATCTGGGAAGCTTTTCATTACAATGCCTCAGTGAAATCT
The DNA here is from genome assembly GCF_964237585.1 of Gallinula chloropus. Taxonomy (NCBI): domain Eukaryota; kingdom Metazoa; phylum Chordata; class Aves; order Gruiformes; family Rallidae; genus Gallinula; species Gallinula chloropus. The sequence continues at coordinate 43,187,727 of NC_140086.1, forward strand.
AGTTTTGCAATTTCACAGTGTGGCTCTGAGCAATAGCTCAGGTTCGTTCCTGCCTCAGAGACTCTGTACCTCTCCTGATGGTATTGAATATTGGATAAAAATTTTGACACGAACTTAATGTTTCCCAAAGGCAACACATTTCTATAAAATACCATTGTTCAAAAAAGCATACCCTAGTTTTCTTTTCTCATACAACTCACGCTAAGTTGATATGTCCCAGGGAATGTAATTTTGCAACACTGTAGGTAACAATAAAGTCCCAAGATGTAATGTTCTGGATATTAACTGATCTTAGGAAATGGTTTCTTAGTTGCCTGCTAAAAACTGTTACTTGCTTTCTCCTAAGAAAGAATCTCTGCTTTAAAACAAGAACAAAAACGCTCCCTACAAATAAACGAGCACTGTCCCATACCCCCACAGCCACAAAGTCCAGTTTCGGCTTGCTTGTGGCTCTTTGTTCTTTTTTTTCTTTTTCAGCTTGATCCTGCCCAGTGATGGCCTGAACTGTAACTGGCATTATTTTTGTTCCTCAGAAATGTTGTGTTTCGGTTGTTTGTGGGTTTGTTTGGGGTTTTTTTCAAACTGTTCTGGAAGGAGGAGATAGAAGGATTTGGGCTGGTTATCTTTTCAGTCAATTTCTAATAATTTTCAGAAGTAATATTGACACACTGAAGAACTTGATTTTCTTGAGGTTTGGAAATAGTATTTTCACATATATTAGCTCCTCACTCAACATGTCCTCCTTTTCTCTAGTGTAATAAACTGTCCTCTCAATATTTGAATAATTCCAAAGGAACAAAATTTATTATGTACTTCTAAACACTGAATCAAGGTTGAAAGTTTGAGTTTAAAGGATGTGTAATGTAGTCATCTTCAACCCGAAGGAAATATGTTTCAAACACCACCACGTGGGAGATATGGATGTCTACGAGCCAGAGGACAGAGATACTTAAGTTTTTCATTCTTAAATGCACGAATGTGTTCAAATATTTTATCATAAATTCATTTTTATGCTTGCTGCTGTAGATGACTTTTAAAAGCACTATTTATGATGTGACAGTGTAGCACAGCTTTACTTTAGTGAGCAAAGTTGAGAAGGCAAGAAAAAAAATCTGTGCTATTCTTTAATATTTCTTGAGTAAAGTGCCAGAAGAAAGGTTTGACGTGTTTCTTTGTTTCTGCTTTGAAATGCAAATTCTTTTCTATAGACATTGATTTCCAGAGGAATTAAGAAGTTTGATTAAAGACTACAGTCAGATTGGCTACTTAAAGTAACATGAGGTATGAAAATAAGCACATAATAGGATAAAAATGTACATGGTTTGAAGTTTTAATTCAAAAGTCTGTGCCAGGTGACTCTGTGATAACAAAACTCTTTGAAGCTGTTTCATAACCCTAGGTATGTTCCTAATGACTTAGTTCAGCCATAGTTGTTAACTTCAACTCACCTCTTTTCTGACTATCTCAGTTGCATATGTGTTATTTTTTTTTTTTTTTTTTGTCTTCTAAGCTATTGAATTCCTATTGGAGCTATAAAGCAATTCTATATTGGGATTGAACTTACTTAAAAACAGGAATTGAGCTTCTTAACATATTTGATACCAAATACTTATCACTTGGAACTTTTTTTTTTTGAAAGAGGTTGTGAGGTGGCGTCTACTACATCTGTCATTTTTAGCACTGTATTTTGAATCAAACTTCAATAAATCTTTTTTTTTATATGCAGCATTTCTGTAAGACATTGTCTAGAACTCTTAGCAAGCCCTAACACCTCCAGCTATTCTGACTTTTAGTTTAAAGACAAGTAAATAGTTCTTGAGCTTCCTTCCTTAAAGTCTGCTCTCTATGTCACTTTTTTATGTCAATGGTACAAGTTGACAAGGCTGACAAACTTACAAGATTATTGGTATGGCATCTGCAAACATGTCATTGGAACTCATAAAAATATACCTTCCTTGCAAAGTGTAGTGCAAACAAATATGTCTGATGAGGAGCCTGGCTGTTAAAACCTTTTGTGTAAAGACCAGGTAACAGGGTCTGAGAAGTGTGTAGAGGGAGAAAGGGGAAGGATGTAATTTTCCCTTCTCTTACACAACAGATGATGGACTTTATAAACAGAGAAACAGTGGCTGGGGCCAGGGCCACTACTCAGCCACCCAGCCTGAATTCTATTACTTGGAGAAGTATTCTACAAGATGGATGTGCTATCTTTATTAGAAGACTGTGTTTCACTTCAAGTAGAAAACTGTGACATGAGTGTACTCATATCAGGTCATACATATCTAATTGTTTGCTTCCTTGACTAATGCCAAGATTTATTGTGATAGCTGCTTCTGAAGGCTGATTACCTCTGTTGTGTTCTGCTGCCCTGGTAGCATGGTTGCTCCTTAGATACTCTCTAGAAATGATTTGTCTGGAAATTCAGTTTGACTGTGGCCTACAGCTCAGGAAAAAAACACAAGAAAAAAACCCAACACCCAGCATTCATTAAGGTTACTAATGAAGAACTTTTTATTTTGAGGATTTCACAATACCTGTCTTATTAGATGGAAGTGTCATTTCTCTGGTGCAGAAAACAGCACACTTGATATTATCTTGTAGGTAATTTCAGCCTACAGGCTTACTGCTTCCTTGATTCCTTGATACCATCATCCCAGATAGATGAGATTTATTACTCTGTGAGGCTTTTCTCAGGAAACAGGGGTAAAATATAATTTATCATGCTGCCTTTCAGTGATGCCTTTTAGATGCATCACTAAATCCCAGCTTGCTTTCTCTGCATGGTGAATCCTGGCACTGTTTCTCATGATTGTATCTACAGGGTATAAAAAGTGGCCTTTGTGGCCTTTCTATTTTTCTTTGTAGGTGATCAAGCATCCTCTGGTTTTTGGATGCTTTCCTTTATTGTTCTTAATGTGGATACTTCAACAAATAGAATGGATATCACCTTTTATAGCACTTCATGTAAATGCCTTTAACTTCAGTTAGGCATACAGACTCAAACTAACTTTAAAGATTTCATGAACTTGACATACAGGATATAAATATTATCTGTTCTACTCAGAAGATAATTATAGACATCTACACCACAGATTCTAGGCGTTATTAAACTTACGTTGTCTCTTCAATTGTTCAGATTTTAATATTTGGACTGTCAGTTACATTACTTTGATTACATTCCTTAAAATATTATTCCTAGCTATCGTGAGTTTTAAAGTAATAAAATCTGACTCTTGGATAGCAACCATTATTCTGTAGACCAGGCTAATAGAGAATCAGTAGCAGAATGTGACATAAAGCTTAAATCTACTGCTTCAGGACTCCAAGCTGGAAATCTGGTGCATTTTCTAAAGTAATGGGGTTTCAGAAAAAAAATAATGATTCTTCATGCAAAAGATAGTAAACCTTTGAAATATCTGACTAAAAGATGATACAGCTGTAAAAGTTTTTATGGGTTCAAAATAAAACTAGAGGTTACAGTATATAGGATATGGTATATAGCATAGTGGTTATACAATCAAAAAACTACTTAGAAATATGAAAAGAAGTGATGTTTTCTCAGAAAAATGTAGGTGGTTTTGACTTAATAAAGCAAACTGATGAAATTCATTTAGGTTTTGAGCCAAATATTAAATATTATTTTTGTTACAAATGAAAATAATTCAGATGTCCAGAGACAGAGTTTCAGGTGCACAGTCATAAGTCCTTTGAGAAAGTTCATGACCCAGTGTTCTCCTCCTCTAGGGTTCAAGGTTTTTAGCTGACCTCTGTCTTTCATGGTCCATAACAAGACTTCTTTACAGAACATCAGGACAGTAATACACTATAAGATGATATATTCTTTCTATAATCTAGTTTTCAGAGAGGACTGCAAAAACAAGGGTCTACAATGTGTAGTAATTTAAAAAAAATTAAATCCTTAAATTTTAGCTTTCTGAATTTTCTGTGGAAAATTTTGACTTACATTGTTTAAGCCTTTCTTAGAAAACAAGTCCTTTTCCAGTAAGCTTTGTCTCAAGTGTCTTGACATTATGTAAAGCTCAGACTGAGTTTAGGAAATCTATATGAATTATAAATATGCTTCATGTTTTGGTTGTGGAGTAGCTATGTTTTGTTGAAGATTGAGCTCACATGACTATTAAAGCTTTGATTTCAAATGGAAATGAAAGCATTAATTTCAGATGACTTTATATTCTGGTGTTGTCTGCTATGTTTTGTAGGATTTGCCTGTTATTGGGTGCACTCATCACAAATACAACAGTTGTTTGTTTCTACCTGCAGTGATACCGTGTTTGAGAGCATCCATCACATTGTCTCCTTCCTCAGTAATTTTTCAGACTAGAACTAAGAAAAATGTATCATAGGCATGGTATGATCTAGAAATGAGTTGATGAATGATGATGAATCACAAGACATTAGGAGTTGGAAGGGACCTTGAAAGATCATCTAGTCCAACCCCCTGCCAGAGCAGGATCACCTAGACTAAATCGCACAGGAACACGCCCAGGCAGGTTTTGAATGTCTCCAGAGAAGGAGACTCCACAACCTCTCTGGGCAGCCTGTCCCAGTGCTCCGTCACCCTCACAGTGAAAATGTTCCACCTTATATTCATGTGGAACTTCCTATGCTCCAGCTTGCACTTGTTCCTCTTGTCCTATCACTGGCCATCACCGAGAAGAGCCTGGCTCTGTCCTCCTGACTCTCACTCTTTAAATATTTATAAACATTAATAAGGTCACCCCTCAGTCTCCTCTCCTCCAAGCTGAAGAGGCTCATTCCTCATACGGAAGGTGTTCCACTCCCTTAATCATCTTGGTGGCCCTGCACGGGACTCTTTCAAGGAGTTCTGTGTCCTTGAACTGAGGGGCCCAGAACTGGACACAATATTCCAGGTGAAATCTCACCAGGGCCGAACAGAGAGGGGGAAAAGAACCTCTCTTGACCTACTAACCACCTCCCTTCTAATATACCCCAGGATGCCATTGGCCTTCTTAGCCATGAGGGCACATTGCTGGCTCATGGCCATCCAGCTGTCCACCAGGATCCCAAAGTCCCTCTCACCTACCCCACTCTTCAACAGGCCAGTCCCCAACCTATACTGGTACCTGGGGTTGTTCTTCTCCAGATGCAAGACCCTACACTTGTCTTTGTTTAATGAGATTTAACTTCCCCTTCCCTAACTCTCCAGCCTATCTAAGTCTTGCTGAATGGCAGCACAGCCCTCTGGTGTGTCAGCCACCCCCCCCAGTTTTGTGGTGTCAGCAAACTTCCTGGCTGTATGCTCTCTTCCCTCATCCAGGTCATCAATGGATATATTGAGTAGTACAGGTCCCAGGTAGACTCTGTCCCATTGGTCAAAACTCACTGGTTTCTCCCCTTTATAGGAGACTCTTCCCTTTAAATGAGACTGCATAGGGAAAGGTTTTATCCTTCAACTTGTTCTTTTCATAATTTATTTATTTTTCACCAGCTCCTCTAGGACTCGATATTTTGTGTTCTTGTATATTAGACGTGCCAGGGTTTGTGTTCAGAGTCAGGTTTCTCATCCTGCATGGTTACTGCTAGAGATAAGGGATTACCATTCAAAATAGTGTTCCTCCAAAACAGTCCCCTCCAGAACATTCCCCTCCAACATTTCTGAAGAGATTTTTCTGAATATGGAAACGGCTTTGATATTTATTTCTGTACATATTGCTGGTTACCAGTCTGTTCCACTTGCTGAGGGTTTTTTTGCTTTTGAATAAATAATTGTACTGTCCTTTACAGTTTGGAGTTTAGCCAGCAAACTCTTGACAGCTGAGGTAGGGAACTTGCCAGTGAGACAGTGCTGCAGCCACCTTTCATCTCCTTTATCCTGTTTGAGGGTCTGAAAATTATTTTCATGGGCTAATGAAACCACGCAGTGGAATGATTATTTTTCTGTCTCAGTGGGTTTTGTTTCCCTGTACTCTAATTTGTAGGAAAAGAAAAGTAAATTAACAATTTCAATCGCAAAGGCAAAAAAAGTCATTTGCTCCCAGAGCATCCTATACTTGGGAAAAGCAAAAAAGTTTGCAAGACTTGGGCCTGCCTGACTGCAACATGTGTCACAAGAAAATGATTAGAAGCCTTGAATAAGTCGCAGTGAATCATTCTACCAGATGCTCTATCAATGCTGTATTGATCCAAGACGTTCCTCTCCCAGGGGGAGAAATTCTGAGCTGTGTTTGCCTTCTTCCACGTGCTTCTTTCTTGCAATATGGCAGCTTTCCAGTGTGCCACCGAGCACCAGAGAAGCAGATTACAACCATTTTTGCTGTGCAGTTCTCCAGTGTCTTGAGCTGTTAGAGCAGTGAGGATGCTGCTGGTGGTACTCTAATCCGGTTTGTCCGCATTACAATGTGGTTAGGAGAGGACCTTCTGCTGGAAGAAACAATTTCAGTCAGCTTGATGATCTTCAGCATGCTTGAAAACTTTGCAAGGAAAAAGAAGCAAACTTTTTGTGTAAGATTTGCAAGGAATTTGGGTATGATTCTTCGCTCTTTTTGAAAAGAAGAGAATTAACCTGCACATAGCGGTTGAAATGTGAGTAGAGGAAAACATGAGGTTCTGTTTACAAATGAGTGTCAGTAAAAAGTCATTAAGAGATAAATCAAGGAAATAGAATAAACCAAGCTTCAGATTAGTCATACACAAGAGACTAATAGAGCGGAAAGAAAAATGAATTGTTACTTAGCTGGCCAGGTCTTCAGTTAAGTATGAATACCTAGAGAATGAAACTAAAAAAAAATCTGTAGTTATTTGTACAATTTTGCAAGCTACTCCACTTCTCATGCCACCACAAAAGAATGGGAATATTGGGCTGCAACAGTGAATAAGCCAGATATCTTCAATTTAACTAATTATTTTCTTACAGAAAAGAATGGAATGGAATGGACTGTTTCAGTTGGAAGGAACCTATAGCAACCTTCTAGTCCAACTGACTGACCACTGTGGGGCTGACCCAAAGCATGTTATTAAGGGCATTGTCCAAATGCCTCAAAATACTGACAGGCTTGGGGCATTGACCGCCTCTCTAGGAAGTCTCTTCCAGTGTTTGACCACCCTTTTGGTAAAGAAATGCTTCCTAACGTCAAGTCTGAACCTCACCTGGTGCAGCTGTGAACTTTACCCATGTGTCCTGTCTCTGGGTCACCAGGAGAAGAGGTCAGCACCTCACTTTCCCCTTCTCCTCCTCAGGAAGCTGTAGAACGCATAGTGATATCTGAGCAAGTGATACTTCAGTATTATTTTGTGCAATATCAGGTGAAAGCTTAAGAGGGAAAGCGACAAGTGCAGAGAGTTCAGTTTATTTTAACTTTGACAAAAACATCTTGGCAATCCAAGGTGGATTTTTTTTAATACAATCTGAGTGACAGAAATGTCTGTATAGGCCTGAATAGTTCTCCTGATGAATTACACTGATAACTTTCAGATCAATACAAGGGTTTTTCATGTGTTTTTACAGTTATGCTCTTATTTATACATCCTAAATCTACCAAGGAACAGACCATAGAAGTCAGAAAACAAGTGCCTATACCCTGGTATGTTCTTGCATCTTCTTAATGGGAATTGCCTTTCTACCTAACAGAAGCATTGAGAGAAAGTATTTAATAGTTGAAATCTTCTCCAAAACCTATTCTGTGGTAAATGAATACAAAGTTCTCTGTGGGGGTTGGAAGCAAACTTCAAAAAGACAATTTCTGTTGGCAGGGAGTTAGATGAAGTGGACTTGTTTCCCTTTCTCAAGGATTCTTTAAAAATTCAGAACATGTTCTTCAATATCAACGTCCAAATAACACCTGAGTGACAGAGAAGTGGTAGAGGGAGGCACCTCTTGGGAAGGATGTCGTGGTCTGCTGTTGCTATATGACTGCAACAGGACCAATGTGATAATCCACCTGTCTCCTTTGGGTACACTGATCTGTATGGACCTCCTCTGGACTTGCTCTAACAGCTCAATATCTTTCTTGCGCTGGGGACCTCAGAGCTGGACACAATACTCCAGGTGGGGTTTCAGGAGAGCACAGTAGAGGGGCAGAATCACCTCCCTTGAGCTGCTGGCCATGCTGCTCTTGATGCAGCCCAGGACATGGTTGGCTTTCTGGGCTGCAAGTGTATATTACCAGCTCATGTTGAGCTTTACATCATGTACAGTTCAGGCTCTGAAGAAGTTCCAAAATACAATTTAGCCACCTTTAAAAATAGACCAATCATATCTGTACCTTTTTATGATTACTACTTAAATTGAGGTCATTGTCCATTCCTTCCTTAGATGGTGGTAAAAAGAACAACAAGGGCTGGGGCTAAGAATTTGCTACTATCCTAAGTAAAAGGATCTGAGGAGAAACTACACGTGACAATATTATTAGGACAGACCTGATGCGAGTTTGCCTTGCTTTTATATGAGTGCCTCTGTAGAAGATTCAGAAGTTCAGTCCAGTCTCTACATAGATGTTTGTGTTCATGTGTGGTGTCAAAGGCCTTACATATATACTTTAATATAATTATCAACAGAAAAACTAAAGTGCCAGAGAGATATCTTGGAGGATTCAGTAGGCGATATTTATCAGCAACAGTTTTTTATATAATGTGTAGATAAGCACTTATTTTTGACCACATATGCATAAAAAATTCCATATATAATGGAATTTAGGGTCACTAAATTTAGGGCCATTTAGGGCCATGAAGATGATTAGAGGGCTGGAGCACCTCCCCTACGAAGAGAGGCTGAGGGAGTTGGGCTTGTTCAGCCAGGAGAAGAGAAGGCCGCAGGGGGACCTCATTGCAGCCTTCCAGTACCTGAAGGGAGCATACAAACAGGAGGGGAATCAACTTTTTAAAAGGGTAGATAATGGCAGGACAAGGGGGAATGGATTAAAACTAAAGGAAGAAAGGTTTAGATTAGATATTAGGGGAAAGTTCTTTACAGAGAGAGTGGTGAGGTGCTGGAACAGGCTGTCCAGAGAGGTGGTGGATGCCCCATCCCTGGAGGTGTCCAAGGCCAGGTTGGATGGGGTCCTGGGCAACCTTGTGTAGATCCAGGCCTGGAGGTTGGTGTCTCTGCCTCTGGCAGGGGGTTTTGAACTCTATGATCCTTGGTGTCCCTTCCAACCTTGACCATTCTATGATTCTATGATTCTATATAAGCTCTGATTTATTATTCATAGCAAATTAATGAACGTAACAATAAGTCCAATACAGAGTAACACAGAATGGTTTTTTTCAAGATCAGTGACAGATGATTTTTAGCTTATGGTGATAAAAAATCCTAAAACGTGACTTTGACCTCT